>NW_023425345.1:105224022-107624022 GCF_014108415.1 Molossus molossus
CATTGTTGTTTTAATGTGCATCTCTCTGATGACTAGTGATGTTGAGCATTTCTTCATATGTCTCTGCCATTTGTATGTCCTGTTTGCAGAGGTGTCTATTCAGATCCTCTGCCCATTTTTTAATTGGGTTCTTTGTCTTCCTTTTGTTGAGTTGTATGAGTACTCTATATATTTTGGAAATTAACCCCTTATCTGATGTATCATTGGCAATGATGTTCTCCAATACAGTGGGTTACCTTTCCATTTTGATGGTTGATTTTTGCTATGCAGAAGCTTTTTAGTTTGATGTAGTCCCATGTGTTCATTTTTCCTTTGTTTCTGTTGCCTTTGGTGATGTATCAGTGAAAATTCTGCTGCGTATGATGTCTGAAATTTCGTTGCCTAAATTTTTTTCTAGAATTTTTATGGATTCATGAGTCACAGTTAAGTTTTTTATCCATTTTGAGTTTATTTTTGTGTATGGTGTAAGTTGATGGTCTAGTTTCATTTTTTTGCATGTAGCTGTCCAATTTTCCCTACACCACTTATTAAAGAGGCTGTCTTTTCTCCACTGTATGCTCTTGCCACCTTTGTCAAATATTAATTGAGTATATTGCCTTGGTTCCATTTCTGGGTTCTCTATTCTGTTCCACTGGTCTATATGCCTGTTCTTGTGCCAGTACCAATCTGTTTTGATTACAGTCGCTTTGTAGTATAACCTGATAACTGGTATTGTGATCCCACCTACTTTGTCCCTCTTTTTAAAGATTGCTGTGCCTATTCGGGGTCTTTTTTGGTTCCATATGAACTTTTGAATTATTTGTTCTAGTTCTGTGAAATATATCATTGTTATATTAATTGGGATTGCATTGAATCTGTAGATTGCTTTGGGTAATATAACCATTTTAATGATGTTAATTTTTCCAATCCATTAACAAGGTATGTGCTTCTACTTTTTTATATCTTCCTCTATTTATTTTTTCAATATCCTGTAGTTTTCTGCAAATAGGTCCTTTATTTCTTTGGTTAAGTTTATTCCTAGGTATCTTAATTTTTTTGCCAGGATGGTAAATGGGATTGTTTTTTCAGTTTCTCTTTCTGTAAGTTCATCATTGGTGTATAAGAATGCCGTCAATTTCTTGACATTAATTTTATATCCTGCTACTTTGCCAAATTCATTTATTAACTCTGGTAGATTTTTGATGGAGTCTTTATGGTTTTCTATGTATAATATCATGTCATCTGCAAATAATCACAGTTTCTGTTCCCCCTTTCCAATTTGGATCCCTTTTATTTTTTCTTCATGTCTGATTGCTGTGGCTAAGTCTTCCATAACAATGTTAATTAAAAGTGGCGAAAGTGGACATCCCTATCTTGTTCCTGTTCTTAAGGGAAATGTTTTTAGTTTCTGCCCATTGAGTATGATGTTGGCTGTAGGTCTTTCATATATGCCCTTTATTAGGTCAAGATATGATCCCTCTATTCCTACATTGCTGAGTGTTTTTATCAGAAATGGATGCTGGATTTTGTCAAATGCTTTTTCAGCATCTATTGATATGATTATATGGTTTTTATTCTTCATTTTGTTTATGTGGTGTATCACATTTATTGATTTACAAATATTGTACCAGACTTGCATCCCTGGGCTGAATCCCACTTGATCATGGTGAATATTTTTTTTTTTTATGTATTGCTGGATCCGATTTGATAGTATTTTGTTCAGGATTTTGGCATCTATGTTCATCAGGAATATTGGCCTGTAGTTTTCTTTTTTTGTTGTGTCTTTTACTGGGTTTAGAATTTGAATTATACTGGCCTCATAAAACAAGTTTGAAAGTCTTCCTTCTTGAATTTTTTGAAATAGTTAGAGGAGAATGGGTGTTTCTTCTTCTTTGGATGTTTGATAAAACTTCCTTGTGAAGCCATCTGGGCCTGGGCTTTTGTTTGCTTGGAGAGTCTTGATTACATCTTCAATTTCCTTAGTTGTTATTGGTCTGTTGCAGTTTTCTATGTTTTTCCAGTCCAGTTTTGGGAGACTACTTGTTTCTAGAAATTTGTCTATTTCAGTTAGATTGTCGAATTTGTTGCCATATAATTGTTTATAGTAGCTGTTAATGATCCTTTGTATTTCTGTGGTGTCCGTTGTTACTTCTCTTTTATTTCTGATCTTGTGTATTTGGGTTCTCTCTCTTTGTTTCTTGGTGAGTCTAGCTAAGGGTCCATCAATCTTGTTTATCTTTTCGAAAAACCAGCTCTTTGTTTCATTGATCCTTTGAATTGTTTTTTTTTTTGGGGGGGGGTGTCACCATGTCATTTATTTCTGCTTTGTTCTTTACTATTTACTTCCTTCTACTTGCTGTGGGGTTTTCTTTTTGTTTGCTTTCTAATTCTTTAAGTTGTGAGGTTAGACAGTCAATTAGAAACATTTCTTGTTTCTTGAGGTAACCCTGTAGTGCTATGAACTTCCCTCTCAGAACTGCTTTTGCTGCATCCCATAGATTTTGTGTTGTTGTGTGTTCATTTTCCTTGGTTTCCAGGAAGGTTTTAATTTCTTCCTTGATCTCCTCGGTAACCCATTCATTGTTTAATAATATGCTATTTAGCCTCCATGTGTTCAGATCTTTGCATGTTCTTGTTGCAATTGGTTTCTAGTTTCATGTCATTGTGATCTGAGAAGATTCTTGATATGATTTCAATCTTCTTGAACTTGTAGAGATTTAGATTGTGTCCTACCATGTGGTCTATCTTTGAGAATGTCCCATGTGCACTTGAGAAGAATGTGAATTCTTCAGTTTGGGGTGTAATTCTCTGTAGATATCTATTAAATTCATTTGGTCTAGTGCTTCATTTAGAGTTTTTGTTTCCTTGCTAATTTTTTTTTCTTTTTAGAGAATCTATCTCGTGGTGTCAACGGGGTGTTGAAGTCTCCTGCTATGACTGTATTGCTGTCAATTTTTCATTTGCATTTTCCAGAACATTTTTAATATAATTTGATGCTCCTATATTGGGTGCATATATGTTTATCAAGGTTATATCTTCCTAATGGATAGATCCTTTCCATATTATGTTGTGACCTTCTGTGTCTCTAGTTATGGCCTTCATTTTGAAATCTATTTTGTTATATACGAGTATTGCTACCCCAGTGTTTTTTTTTTTCCTTTTTGTTTGCTTGGAAGATTTTTTTCCATCGCTTCACTTTCAACCTATGTGAGTCTTTTGTTGTGAGGTGGGTCTCTTGTAAAAAACAAATATATGAGTCATGCTTTCTTATCCAGTCAGCTACTCTGTGCCTTTTTTTTTTTTTTTTTTTTTTGGAGCATTCAATCCATTTACATTTAAGGTGATAATTGATATGTACTTATTGATTGCCATTTTTGTTTAGTGTGGTTATATTTTTCTATCTGTTATTTCTAGTAATTACAGCAGTCCTTTTAACATATCTTGCAGTGCTGGTTTTGTGTTAATATATTCCCTTAGCCCTTTTTTGTGTGGGAAGCTCTGTATTTTACCTTCTAACTTGAATGACAGCTTTGCTGGGTAAAGTAGTCTTGAATTCAAATCTTTGTTTTTTATGACTTTGATTACTTCATGCCACTTCCTTCTGGCCTGTAGTGTTTCTTGTGAGAAGTCAGCTCATAGCCTTATGAGGTTTTTTTTTTGTTTTTGTTTTTTTGTATGTAACCTGCTGCTTATCTCTTGCTGCCTTTAGGATTCTCTCTTTGTCTTTAATTTTTGGCATTTTAATTACTATGTGTCTTTGGATTCTTCTTACTTAGGGCTCTTTGTGCTTCTTGAACTTGAATGCCTTCTTCCTTCACCAAATTAGGGAAGTTTTCTGTCACTATTTCTTCAAATACTTTTTCTAACCCTTGCTTATTTTCTTCTTCTTTGGGGACTCCTATGATG
This sequence comes from Molossus molossus, assembly GCF_014108415.1. Classification (NCBI taxonomy): domain Eukaryota; kingdom Metazoa; phylum Chordata; class Mammalia; order Chiroptera; family Molossidae; genus Molossus; species Molossus molossus. The sequence continues at coordinate 105,227,908 of NW_023425345.1, forward strand.
TGACATTACTACATTTCCAGTTGTCCCACAGTTCTCTTATGCTGTCTTTCTGTTTTTTAATTGGTTTTTCTGTTTGTTTATTTTTCTGATTGGTTGATTTTTTCTACCCTGTCTTCTAATTTACTGATCCAGTCCTCAGGTGCCTGTACTCTGCTGTTAAGACCTTCCAATGTGTTCTTTATTTCTGCTATGTCATTCTTTATTTCTTTTTGGTTGTTTTTCCTTTTTAATAGGTTTATTTTCAACATCTCTATGTCCTTACTTATGCTGTTGAGCTTCCTCAAGATCATGTCTCTGAATTCCAGCTCTGTTAACTTGGTTAACTGCTCCACATTTATATTATCTTTGGTAGAGGTCTCTTGTTCTTTTACTTGGCTTTTGTTTTTGTGTTTCACCATTTTGGCTATCACAGTGGGCTTTGGAGCCTGCCAAATTTTCCCTGTGCGTGTTGGTGTTCTGCTGTTTGTTTCTCCCTCTCCTGGGTTTGGATGAGTGAGGGAGGACTCACGTTAAACACCACTGTCAAGTCTTACTTTCCTGGTTAGAGTTGCTAGCCCAGGAATGGTTCAGTTATTCTCTAGCTTTTTGCCTGGAGGTTTTCAGTAATGGTTACTTGAAGAGCCTTGTGTTCTCAGTTGAATAAAAAATTCCCTCAGGTGCTCAGCATAAGGGGATTTTCTGAGGGTGGCGCCGATTCTTGTTATTAATGGACCTCAGTTTGCATTTTAATGGCCCACCTGCGTGGGGTTGAATATCTGAGGGAGGGGTCGCTGCCTCTCCCCAGAGTTCTGGGCAGGAGTAAGATAGTTATCATCCTGTGTGGCTGCAACTCAGCAAAAGATCTAAGTGCCCTCCAAATCTTCAGTGTCCTCACACAGTTCCAGTCCAGTCTGGCCTCCCTCTGCCAGAGCCCAAGGTGAGTGGCTATGACTATTTTATTATCTGTTTCCACTCTGTATTGTGGAGCCACTTTGGAGTATAACCTTGAGGGCACTGCTTACATCTTAGGTTGCTGCTGTACATGGGTTCCCCCCCCCCCTTGTACCTCTGCAATTCTACCAGGATCAAGTCAGTGTCCCTAGTTATGTGATCCTTGCAAGCTGCTTTTCTGTTGCTTTTTCCCATTGATTTGTCTTTATTTTAGTTGTAATTTCAGTTTGGTCCTGGGAGATGGTCTGTGTAGCTTCCATTCACTCCACTGCCACTGAATAATCAGAAACTTATGTGTAAGTGACATCAGAGGTAGAAATCCACGTTCTGTGAAGCATGAGTCTCTCATTAAGTTTTTTTTTCTGTAGGTAAATAGATTCATAAAAAATACATGGTGCTTAGAATCAGCCACACCTAATTTAAATCCCAGCTCTCATACTATTTTTTTCTCTATGTGCTCATGGGCAAGCTATTACAATTTAGGTATACAGTCTATAAATTTGGACTATTTACAGTAACTACATTAAAGAATAATTACAGAATTTAATATATGCCTATGTAATATATGCTTTTCTTTTTAATCCTCACCCGAGGATATATTTCCATCTTTTCTTCAGATAGAGTGGGAGCAGGTCAGAGAGAGAGAAAGAGAAAAACATCGATGTGAGAGAGACACATCGACTGGCTGCCTCCCACATGACCCTGACCAGGTCCAGAGACTGAACCACAAGTGAGGTACGTGCCCTTGATGGGAATCAAATCTGAGACCCTTTGTTTGTGGGCTGACACTCTAACCGCTGAGCCAAACTGGCCAGGGCTGTAATATATACTTATATACCTCTATACTCATGAAACAAAGTCTAGAAAGAGGAAAGGAGTTAACACTGACTGCATGCTCCATGTGTCCAGCACGGTGCTAAGTATCTTTAAACATAGATGCTAACTTATTTAACAGTCCTTATACCCCAATGTGAGCTCCTTCAGGAAACATATCTTCTGCATGTATTCCTGGTAACAAGGGGTTTACTATAATAACTAAGCCAGGGGAAAGGTCATGAAGGCTTTGGCTCGTGAATAAGACAGTCACTAACCTCTTCAGCCTCCACTCCTGGCACAGATGGAAAGTCCAAGTCTCAGAGCTGGGACCACAGAGTGGAAGTTGAAGATCTGCAGAGCCGCCTTGCCAGTTCTAAGCCCTCCGTCGAATGAAGCCACTGTTGTCTGACCTTCATCTATTTCTCTATCTCAAATGAGTTCTCATTGGCAAACTCTCACCTGGAACAAAGAACTGTGAAGAGAGCAATTTCTAGCCTTGTTCAGAATCAGCAGTTCTGATGTTGACCTGAAACAGATCGTATCTTTTCTATAAATACAAGAAAGGAAGAAGAGAAGAAATTATAGTGAAAACAACAGTGTGTCTGGCATTAACTATGTTCTAGGCTCACTTCACACAGGTGTTATATTTGCAGTCACTTAATTTTAACAAGCTCTCTTCCAGCTGTGCATTTAAGAATAATAAGGGCAACAAGGTAAAGCAACGTGAACATGACCTAGAGCTGCTTAGTAGAGCCAAGCTCAAGCCCCATTCTTTCTGCCACCAGAGCTTGTGCTTTTAGAGGGTGAGACCAGGGATACAATTCTGATCTGTTTAAATGCAAAGCCCCTGCCATTGACATCCTATTGCTTCCATGGTACAAAACTTGGCATTATATCTTTCAAAGCATTTGCCAACATAAAGATAGATGATATACAATATACACAGTTACAGTGCTATAAAATCATTTTGTATAAATATGGTTAAAATTGTTGGCATAGATGAGAATGGGTCAGCTGTCAATGAAAAACAACTCCACTAAGACACATAAACGGAACTTTATAACAGGACCATTATGGGCTAAGTTGCACTGAAGCCCTAACTCCCAGAGTGACTGTGTTTACAGAAAAGGCCTTTACAGAGGTAACTCAGGTGGAATGAGGTCATGAGGGTGGGTGCTCATCCAGTAAGACCGGTGTCCATATGAGGAAGAGACAGAGGGAGGTGCACACAGAAAAGGTCACGTGTGGAAGGGCAGGAGGTGAATATTCTCAAGCCAAGGAAGAGGCCTGGAGAGAAACTAAACTTGTCTCCACCCTGATCCCAGTCCAGCCTGCACGACTGTGAGAAAGAGAGTTCTGTTGTTCTATCTGTCTTGTCCGGCAGTCCTAGCAGACTACTATAATTGAGTGGGAGAGAGGATGGGTTTGGATATGCATTGGTATGATGGGAACAACTTTTAATTTCACACAAAAATGTACTTGCTTTCTTTAAATAATACCTATATCAACCAGGATTCCACTGTAAGTAACAGTCATCACCCTATGTTAAAGCAGAAAAGGGTGTTCATAAGACAGCTATAGCTGATACCACATGAATGGTGAAAGACTGAATGTTCTACCCTAGATCAGCATCAAGACAAGAATGTCTGTTCTCAGAACTTCTATCCAGCATATGACTGGATGTGATCCCTACTGCAAACATATAAAAAAGAGAAATATAAATAAAAAGCATCCGATTGGACAGAAAGAAGTGAAATTACTCTTATTCACAAATCAAATGATCTGTCTTATATAAATTTGATAGAATCCACAAAAAGCTACTAGAACTACTAAATGTAACAAGTTTCTACAATGCAAAATCAACACAAAAAGTTGTCTTATTTTCAGATACTAATCTGATACAGTTGAAAACTGAAATTAATAAAAAATATGATAAACAGAATTATTAAAATATAAAATATTAAGCATATCAAAGGTCTGTAAGACATGTAAATGAAAACTAAAATATGGATCAGAACAGAGAACCCAGAAATGGACCCAAAACAGTATGCTCCATTAATATTTGACAAAGAAGGCAAGAGCATAAAATGCAGAAAAGATAGTCTCTTCAACAAATGGCGTTGGGATAATTGGACAGCTACATGCAAAAAAATGAAACTAGACCACCAACTTACACCATACACAAGAATAAACTCAAAATGCATAAAAGACTTAAATTTAACTTGTGAAACCATAAAAATCCTAGAAGAAAATGTAGGCAGAAAAATCTCAGACATCATACATAGCAGTATTTTCAGATACATCGCCTAGAGTAAGAGAAACAAAGGAAAAAATTAATAAATAAGACTACATCAAAATTTAGGCTTCTGCACAGCAAAAGAAACCAGCATCAGATGAAAAGGGAACCCACTCTCTGGGAGGACATATTTGCCAATGATATGTTAGATAAGGTTAATATCCAAAATATATAGAGTGCTCATACAACTCAACAAAAAGAAGACAAACAATCCAATTAAAAATGGGTAGAGGACCTGTATAGGCACTTCTCCAAACAGGACATACAAATGGCCAGGAGACATACAAAAAAATACTCAATGTCACTAATCATCAGAGAGATGCAAATTAAAAGACTATGAGATGTCACCTCACATGTGCCAGAATAGCCGCCATCAGCAAATCCTCAAACAACAAGTGCTGGTGAGGGTGTGGAGAAAAGGGGACTCTAGTACACTGTTAGTGGGAATGCAGACTGGTGCAGCCACTGTGGAAAACACTATGGTGTTTCCTCAAAAAATTAAAAATTGATCTGCCATTTGATTCAGTGATTCCACTTCTTGGAATATACCCTAAGAATCATGAAACACCAATCAGGAAGAATATATGCACCCCTATGTTCATAGCAGCACTATTTATAGTAGCTAAGATTTAGAAACAACCCAAGTGCCCATCAGTAGATGAGTGGATAAAAAAGCTGTGGTACATATACACAATGGTATACTATGCAGCTGTAAAAAAGAGAGATCTCACCCTGGCTGGTTTGGTTCAGTGGTTAAAGCATCGGTCCATGGACCAATGAGTTGCAGGTTCAATTCTGGTCAAGGTCATGTACCTCGGTTGCAGTTCCTCCCCAGCCCTGGTTGGGGTTGTGCTGGAGACAACAAGTCTGTGTGTCCCTCTCATGTGTGTGTTTCTCTCTCTCCTTCTTTCTCCCTTCTTCCCACTCTGTCTGAAGATAAATAGAAAAATATCCTCAGATGAGGATTTAAAAAAAGACAGAGAGAGATCTCTAGCTTTTTCAGATGATATAGAGAAACTGGAGAGTATTATGCTGAGCGAAATAAGCCAGTCAGAGAAAGACCAGTACCACTAGATCTCTCTTATTTGTGGAACATAACGAACAAAATAAGGTGTCGAACAAAAGAGATCCAGAGTCATGGAAGTAGGGAACACACAAACCTCAGAGGGATGGGTGCTGGGAGCGGTGGGAAGAGATAAACCAAAGAATTTATAGGCATATGAGCACAACCAATCGACAAGGACATTCGGCTGGGGAAGGCAGGAGTGGGGGGCGCAGGGAGGAGGGTGTCAGTGGGGGAAAAGGGGAAACTGTAATACTTTCAACAACAAAAATAAATAAGTAAAATCAAATTTCATGTAAAAGTTAAAATAATAATAATAACTAAAGTAATGAACAAAAAAACAAAAACAAAACCCCCCAAGAAATACAATTATCGCTGGGAGAGAGGGTAGTCTCAGGTGAGAATGTGATTCCTTTTCTGATCTTATTTTTTAGACAAATAGAGGAACATGGGAGCTTCCACACTGTTTCTGTTCGTCTGATTAATATGAAGCGAGAAAAGCTAACGACACTCTGATGTTCATAAATGTAAGAGGACCCAAGCAGCTTTGTTGTTTTTGCCTTGTTCAAAAAGAGACCTTTAGCCCTGGCTGGTTAGGCTCAGCAGCTAAGAGCATGGGCCCTTGCACCAAAGGGTCAGGGTTCAATGTCCGGTCAAGGGTACATACCTGGGTTGCCGTTTGATCCCCAGCCTCGGTTGGAGTCGTGTGGGAGACAGCCAGTCGATGTGTCTCTCTCACATCGATGTTTCCCTCTCTCCTTCCCTCCCTCCCTTTCACTCTCTCTACAAACCAATGGACAGATATCTTGCAGGGAGGACTGACCAACAAAGAGAGACCTTGAAGTTTTTGTTACTGCATCAAGAAGTCACATATGAAAGTTTAAAAAAACAAAATGAAACAAAAAATAAACAAACTGTAACTACTATGGACTTTAAGCAATTTTACAAATCAGACGATGAATAATGTGATGGCCAATGCCAGGGGTTCTTGATACTGGAGACACTTTATACTGGTCAGATTAGAGATAATGCTAAAATTCTCATTACAATAACAAATACAATTTTCTTGTCTTTTTATTGTCTTATTTATTTAAAATAGCTATTACAATTTGCAGGCATATTTTTACATTTTCTTCATATTCAAAATAAGTAAAAAGACCTTGTATCTTCATTTTGAGCATGTGTGTGTGTAAGAAGGTCTAAACAACCCTACGAGTGCCTATGAGTTCAGGACTAAAGTAATGAAAATAGGAGGTAGTTTGAATAGGGTGCTATCCTCTTCAAGTCTTTGTGTTTTATTATTTTCTTTGTATTGTTTTTCAAAGCAACCAAAATTTTTTCAGGTATACATTTAGTTACTTCTATGGATTTATAATAATAGCCATATCATATATGATATGATATGATATGATATGATATGATATGATATGATATGATATGATATGACATGGGTTGTTTAAACACCCGTGTCAAACTTAGGTGATGCTTTAGGTAATAGTGGTCATTTAAATCAAAATACAGTACTTCCAGATAATTCTGAAGGGTCTCATTGGGAATTTTTATTTCATCAGGAAGATATTAACAAATCTATTTAGATAATATTACTGTAAATTTATAATGTGTAATTGTGGAACAATTTAGTAAGAGTATCTAAACTGAAGAAAGGGCAAACAGAATTAATGGAAAAGAAACACAGGCAGATGCTGTGACCTATTGTGTGTGTTCAAACTGAGCCTATAAAAGCTGAGTCAGATCAGAAACTGACCCCAGATTCTTGAGCTCTTACTGCAAGAGGGTCCTCCCAGGGGCCTGACGAGCCACATGAAGATGCCCTGCACCTTAGGGCCTCTGAGGGCCACGGTGCAGGTTTTGGAACAAAAGGGCCTGGCAACACAGGGCCTCTAAGGGCTGTGATTACAGCACCAGGTACAAAGGGGCCTGGAATATCACAGCCTCTGTAGGGTGCTAGTGCAGTTCTATGGGCAAAAAGGCAGGACCTTTAGGGCCTCTGTGAGCTGTGGGCGGAGCACCACATACCAAAGGGCCTGGCACATCAGGGTCTCTCTGGGCAGCTGGTGGAGTATCAGGAGCAAGAAGGCCTGCATTTCAAGGTCTCTGTGGGCCACCAGTGGAACACCACAAGCTAAAGGTCCAGGCACATCGGGGCCTCTGTAGGATGCAGGTGGAGGACCAGGAGAACAAAGGGCAGGCGCATCAGGACCTCTGTAGGATGCAGGTGGAGGACCAGGAGAACAAAGGGCAGGCACATCAGGACCTCTGTAGGATGCAGGTGGAGGACCAGGAGAACAAAGGGCAGGCGCATCAGGACCTCTGTAGGATGCAGGTGGAGGACCAGGAGAACAAAGGGCAGGCGCATCAGGACCTCTGTAGGACGCAGGTGGAGGACCAAGAGAACAAAGGGCAGGCGCATCAGGACCTCTGTAGGATGCAGGTGGAGGACCAGGAGAACAAAGGGCAGGCGCATCAGGACCTCTGTAGGATGCAGGTGGAGGACCAGGAGAACAAAGGGCAGGCGCATCAGGACCTCTGTAGGACGCAGGTGGAGGACCAGGAGAACAAAGGGCAGGCACATCGGGGCCTCTGTAGGATGCAGGTGGAGGACCAGGAGAACAAAGGGCAGGCGCATCAGGACCTCTGTAGGATGCAGGTGGAGGACCAGGAGAACAAAGGGCAGGCGCATCAGGACCTCTGTAGGACGCAGGTGGAGGACCAGGAGAACAAAGGGCAGGCACATCGGGGCCTCTGTAGGATGCAGGTGGAGGACCAGGAGAACAAAGGGCAGGCGCATCAGGACCTCTGTAGGATGCAGGTGGAGGACCAGGAGAACAAAGGTCCAGGCACATCAGGACCTCTGTAGGACGCAGGTGGAGGACCAGGAGAACAAAGGGCAGGCACATCGGGGCCTCTGTAGGATGCAGGTGGAGGACCAGGAGAACAAAGGGCAGGCGCATCAGGACCTCTGTAGGACGCAGGTGGAGGACCAGGAGAACAAAGGGCAGGCGCATCAGGACCTCTGTAGGATGCAGGTGGAGGACCAAGAGAACAAAGGGCAGGCGCATCAGGACCTCTGTAGGATGCAGGTGGAGGACCAGGAGAACAAAGGGCAGGCACGACAGGGCCTCTGTAGGATGCAGGCGGAGGACCAGGAGAACAAAGGGCAGGCACATCGGGGCCTCTGTAGGATGCAGGTGGAGGACCAGAAGAACAAAGGGCAGGCACATCAGGGCCTCTGTAGGATGCAGGTGGAGGACCAGGAGAACAAAGGTCCAGGCACATCGGGCCTCTGTAGGATGCAGGTGGAGGACCAGGAGAACAAAGGGCAGGCACATCAGGGCCTCTGTAGGATGCAGGTGGAGGACCAGGAGAACAAAGGGCAGGCACATCGGGGCCTCTGTAGGATGCAGGTGGAGGACCAGGAGAACAAAGGGCAGGCACATCAGGGCCTCTGTAGGATGCAGGTGGAGGACCAGGAGAACAAAGGTCCAGGCACATCGGGCCTCTGTAGGATGCAGGTGGAGGACCAGGAGAACAAAGGGCAGGCACATCAGGGCCTCTGTAGGATGCAGGTGGAGGACCAGGAGAACAAAGGTCCAGGCACATCGGGGCCTCTGTAGGATGCAGGTGGAGGACCAGGAGAACAAAGGTCCAGGCACATCGGGGCCTCTGTAGGATGCAGGTGGAGGACCAGGAGAACAAAGGGCAGGCACATCGGGACCTCTGTAGGATGCAGGTGGAGGACCAGAGAACAAAGGGCAGGCACATCGGGACCTCTGTAGGATGCAGGCGGAGGACCAGGAGAACAAAGAGCAGGCACATCGGGACCTCTGTAGGATGCAGGTGGAGGACCAGGAGAACAAAGGGCAGGCACATCGGGACCTCTGTAGGATGCAGGCGGAGGACCAGGAGAACAAAGAGCAGGCACATCGGGACCTCTGTAGGATGCAGGTGGAGGACCAGAGAACAAAGGGCAGGCGCATCAGGACCTCTGTAGGATGCAGGTGGAGGACCAGAGAACAAAGGGCAGGCGCATCAGGACCTCTGTAGGATGCAGGTGGAGGACCAGGAGAACAAAGGTCCAGGCACATCGGGGCCTCTGTAGGATGCAGGTGGAGGACCAGGAGAACAAGGGCAAGTGTCAGAGCTATAACAAATAGTTTTTTAAAAACTTTTTTCTATATATGTACTATTTCTAATGTGTTATATGTCCTCTGACAATCTGAGTTAAATATCACAAATTTGGGCAATTTGTGTCTGTTTTGCTAAAATAATATTTGTACATATACAGCAGGAAAATATGCATCTAAATGTAAATTTGTTTTAAGTTGAATTTATTTGAGTTTTAGATTTATTTTAAATAATTTTTTTTTTATCCTCACTCGAGGACACTTTTTTTTTTTTTACATTTATTTTCAGATAGAGTGGGAGGGAGAGAAGAAGGAAGTGAGAGAGAGAAACATTGATGTGAGAGAGACACATCGAGTGGTTGCCACCCACACGACCCCAACTGGGGCCAGGGACAAACTGCAACCGAGGTACTTGCCCTTAGCGGGAACCGAACCCAAGACTCTCCGGTCTATGGGCCAAAGCTCTAACCACTAAGTAAAACCAGCCAGGGTTTTTTTTTCTTTTTAATAAAATATATTTGAGATATAAAAATGGGTTGCTTATTTTATTATTGAATTTTAAGAGTTCTGTGTACAATTTGGAGACACATCCTTTATCAAATATGTGTACAAACTATTTCCTCCCAGTTTCTGGCTTACAAGTTTTTCTTCACATTGTCTTTCGCAGCAAGGAAGTTGAAATGTGGGAGTCCACAAACCTTTCATTTAGTCCAGGCTCTGTCCCTTTCCAGCTGTGTCTGTGCTGGTCTAACATTCCCAGAAACCTTGTAAGTTTCCCGTGTTCTTCAGAGGAGCCGGCACCATTAGAAGAGAGTTCTCTACACATTTTTCCTGGATAAACCCATTTATAACCCTGGCTTCTGCTACAAGGGTTATGTAGATCCATGCATTGCATGCCTAATAGTTTTAGTAGAATATTTTTCCAGCCACAGTATCAGATTTCCTCATTTTAGCTGCCTTTGAAATCTGGATAGACTGAGAATCTTCCAAATCATCAAATGCTTGTTCATTTTTGCGTAGCAATTACTTCTTCAACTTACCTCTTTCCTCCCACATTTTACTATAAGCACACGGAGCAACCAGGCAGCATATTCAATATTTGGCTTGAACATCTCCTCAGGTAATTTCATCCGTTACAATTCTGCTTTTCAATCAACAGTAGAATAAATTCGACCTGGGTTAATGGTGCTTTAGAACAAGAACTGCTGTTCCTCCAGTCTCCAATAACATGTTCCTCATTTCCTTCTGAAGTCTCGCTAGCCAACTGGACATCCATATTTCTACCGATAACTTCTTCAGAACAACCCAGGGTTTTTCTAGCGTGTGCATCTAAATTCTTCTCGCCTCTACCTCTATTCCAGGTCCAAAGCCACTGCTAGATCTGTAGGTATTTGTTACAGCAGCACTTCACTATCAGCACTAGCATGTGTATGTTCCTAGGGCAGCCTTAACAAATGACCACAAACTTGTGGCTTAATACAACAAAAATCCATTCTCTCATCGTTTTGGAGGCTTGAAATCCAAACTCAAGGTTTCGGCAGGATGGATTTCTTCTGGAGGCTCTGAGGGATGATCTCTCTCTCCCCTAGATTCTAGTGGCTAGCAACAAGTCTTGGTTTCCCTTGGCTTGTTTATATATCACTGTAGTCTCTGTCTCTTTTTGCTTATAAGAACATAAGTCATTGGATATAGGGCTTACATTTAATCCAAGATGCATAGGGATTAGAGTCAATAATATTGTAATTGACTGTTGTATTGATGAATATTGAGGTCTATTCATTCCTAGTGACCTTAGTAAAGATCCCATTTTCAAATAAGATTTTATTCACTTTTACTGGAGGTTACTATTTGGGGGGCCACTATATATATTTTTTTTAACTTCTTTCATTATTTTATTTTATGGTTTGTTTTTTTTTACTTTAAATTATGTTTTAGCTTTTAATTACAGTTGACATACAATATTATATCTGTTTTAGGTGTATAACCCAGTACTTAGACATTATATAACTTACTAAGTTATCACCCCAGTAAATCGAGTACCCATCTGGCACCATACATAGCTATTACAATATTATTGACTCTATTCCCTATGCAGTACCTCACATTCCTGTGACTATTCTGTAACTACCAATTTGTACTTCTCAACCTTTCATGTTTTCACCCATACCCGCAACCCCCATCCATCTTAAAAAAGACTATTTAACATTTCTTGTAATATGAGTTTGGCAGTGATGAACTCTTTTAGCCTTTTCTTGTCTAGAAAATTCTTTATTTGTCCTTTGATTTTAAATGATAGCTTTGCTGGGTAATTGTGGTTGTAGGTCCTTGCTTTTCATTGCATTGAATATTTCCTGCCAATCCCTTCTGGCCTGCAAAGTTTCTGTTAAGAAATCAGCTGACAGTCTTATAGGAGCTCCCTTGTAGATAACTAAAAGTAGTAACTAAAAGCTTTTCTCTTGCTACTTTTAAGATTTTCTGTTTGTCTTAAACTTTTGGCATTTTAATTGTGATGTGTCTTGGTTTGCACCTTTATTGATTCATCCTGTTTTTGGTTCTTCCTTGAGTTATAAGTCTATTTCCTTCACCAGGTTAGAGAAGTGTTCCATCATTATTTTTTTCAGATAGCTTTTTAATTTGTTGCTCTCTCTCTTCTCCTGCTGGCACCCCCATGATGCAACCGTTGGTATACTTGAAGTTGTCCCAAAGACTCCTTATATTATCCTCATTTTTTCTTTTTCTTTTTGCTGCTCTGAATGGGTGCTTTCTTATCTTTCAAATTTCTGATTTGATTATCTGCTTCATTATTTCACTGTCGATTCCCTATGGTTTATTCTTCATTTCAGGTGGTATATTCATTTCTGACTGGTTCTTTTTTCATTTTTTCCCGTTCCATTTTTATGTTTCCCATTTCTTTATTGAAGTTTTCACTGAAATCACTGAGCATCCTTATAACCAGTGTTTTAAACTCGACATCTGGTGGATTGCTTGTTTCTGTTTTATTTTGTTATTTTTCTGGAGTTTTGCTTCATTCATTGATTTGGGACATATTTGTCTCACTTTGGCTGCCTCCCTGTGCTGGTTTCCGTGTATTAAGTAGAGTTGCTACGTCACCTGGGATTGGTAGAGTGGCCTTGAATAGTAGGTGTTCTGTAGGGTCCAGTGGCACAGCATTTCACATCACCCAAACTAGGACTCCAGGTGACCCCCCACCCTGTGAGGGCTGTGTATACCCTTCTGCTATAGTTGAGCTGGCACATCCATGGATGGGGTCTACCCCAGGCCTACTGGGTATGGGGACTGGCTTGGACTACAGTGGTGGATCAGGGGCTGACCCCACAAAGCAGGACTTACTTCAGTGGGGCTCCACTGCCTATTGAGTCTGCCAGCCCCTTGAGTGTGTTGCTCATGGAGGTGTCTCTGGGGCCTCCCAGAACGTGCATACCAAGGTCAATCCCCACTTGTGTCCTGCCTGGAGCCACCTAGCATGAGCTCCACAGCTATCGTCAGATGGCTGCTACCAGTGCTAGGCTTGGAGGTGCCTAGGACAGACCAAGCTGTGGACCAGGGCCAGCTGCCACTAGTGCCAGGCCTGGGACCACTCAGTGAAAGGTACAGGGCACACAGGGGCCAGATGCTGCTTGTTTGAGAGATTTGAGGCAAGTCTGAAGCATGAGCCATGACAGGCAGGTAGTATGGAAGCCACTGGAAATAGCTTGGGTGGGCCTACATGTTGGATATGGTGAGTCGCAGGGATCACCGAGGCAGGGTGAACAGTGCTGGCCAAGTTGATGCAGACTCAGTATGGTGCCTGCCTGATGGCTCGTGCAGGGAGGGCTCAGAAAAGGAGCAATGGCTTCCGCCAGCACTTGTCTCTGGGAGAAAGCTGCCCCTCCAGCTCTTGCCCCGATGCCAGACAATTCAGTTTCTCTGGAATGTCCCTCATGCCTTTCACGCTGCTGTCCCAGTGCTAGAGCTAGGAGTGAGTGTGTCCAAGTAAGGCTGTGCAGGTCCTTTAAGAGAAATGTCTGGGACTCCAGAAGCTCCTGTGTTACTCAGCCACGCTCCCCACTGGTTCCCACAGCCAGAAGTTATAGGAACTTCTCTCACCAGCACTGGAAGCCCGGGTGGGGGCTGAAGCTCCTCAGGGGACCTCCACAGCCAGTCATCCCTCCTGATCCTCATCCACCACACGTGCGTGTGGGCCCCCCTTCCTACCAGTCTCCCTGTGGCTTCCTCCTCGTATCCTCTGTTGCAGGAGTTCTCTTCAGCTAGACTTCAGCCAGTTCTCTGCGGCCATGTTTAATCCACTGCACTTCCCAATAGAATATTTTTTCATGACTGAAGGACTTTTTGTGACATTCTTGTAAGGCATATCTGAAGGCAGTTTTGTGGCCCTACAGTGATAACCATTCAAGTCTATGTTGTACAATTTTAATTTTCTAAAACTAGTCAAACGTATCAGAAAATGGGCCAAAGACCTTATATTAGACACCTTTCATATATATATTCTCTAAGTTATCTTCTAGTTATTTATTTATTTATATCTATATAAATATATAGATATTTATATAAATATAGATATATATAAAGAGAGAGAAGATATATATATATATCTAGAAGATATATATGTAACTAAAAGATATATATTTATATGTAACTAAAAGATATATATGTAACTAGAAGATATATATATATACACATATATATATAACTAGAAGATAACATAAAGACAAGAAGAATACAATAAAAGCTATAAAGCAGGAAAGAACTCTAAAGATTTCTCAGCTATGAATTTAGGGATACACTAAGGAGCCCCATGAGGGGAGACATTCCTGCCAGAGGATGGTGCGGTCCACCATAGCCCAGTCTTTGGAGAGCAAGGGTAACAGCTCAGCTCAGTCGGATGGGCTGGGAAACCTTCCAGGGGACAGTCTGACACGTGGTAGGGGACAGGCCATTCATGGACGTGATTTCTTTTAGGGCAGATTTTTAGTTGGGGGAGAGGAGAAGATAGAAGTTTGGATCAGAAATTTTTATTTATTCTTTAAATTCCTGGAAGATACAATAATAACAGTATCAATAATAATAATAAAATAAAAAATCAAGACATGAAATTATTGCTGAGGGAGATATATTCTCAGGTGAGAGTGTTGATTCCTTTTCTGATATTATTTTTAGAAAAATGGAGAAATATGAGAGCTTCCACACACTTTGTTTGTCTGATTAATATAAAGCAAGAGAAGCTGAAGACACTCGGATGTCCGTAAGTAGGAGAGGACCCAAGCAGCTGGGTTGTTCCCTCCTTGTGAAGAAAGAGACCTGGAGGTATTGTGTTAATGCATCAAGAAGTCATACATGAGAGGTTAAAACAAATAAACCATTAATGCTATGAAACCTAAACAGTTTTTAAAATCAGATAATGAATAATGTGATTGCCAAAGCCAGGGGTTCATGAGGTTGTAAACACTTCGTATGCATCAGATTAGAAATTATTACATTAATGAATACAATTTTTATCTTTTTATTGATTTATTAAAATATCTATTACAATTTGCCACAATATTTTTACATTTTCTTTATATTCAGAACAACTAAGAAGATCTTGCATCTTCATTATGAGTGAGAGAGAGAGAGAGAGAGAGTGTGTGTGTGTGTGTGTGTGTGTAAGAAGGGCTAAACAATCCTATGATTTTAGGACTAAATTATGAACTTAGGACAACAGTAAGGAAAGTATTATGTAGCTTGAATTGGGTATTGTCCTGTTCAAGTTTTTTGTGGATTTTTTGGGTTTGTTTTTTTTTTTCATAGTTTTTAAAAGCAACCAAAATGTTTTCAGGTACATATTAAGTTACTTCTATAGATTTGTAATAATAGCCAGATCATACAATCATGGTCTTTGTTTAAACATCCACATCACACTTAGATGGTAGTTTAGGTAACAGTGTCATTTAAATAAAAATACAATACTTCCAGTAGATAATACAGAAGGGTCTCATGGGAAATTTTGTATTCAGGAGAATAATATTAACTAATATATATAAGTAATACTACTATGAAATGTACTTTATAGTACTGTGTACTACAAAGGGTAATTGTGACAACGATTCAGTGAGAGTATATAAACTAAAGCAAGTAAACAGAATTAGTGAAAAGAAACACAGGCAGGTGTTGTGTCTTGTTTGTGGGTGTTCAGGACCCAGCAGCTGTAGAAGCTGAGTCAAACCAGAAAGTGACCCTGGATTCTTGAGATCCTACTGCGAGAATGTCCTTCTAGGAACCTGATGATCCGTGCAGATGCCTAGCACTGTAGGGCCTCTGTGGGCTGCCGGAGGTTTAGCAGGAACAACAAGACTTGGTACTTCAGGGCCCATGTAGGCCTCGGGTGGAGCATCATGAGCAAGATGGCCTGGCCTTTCAAGGCCCCTGTAGGGAGCAGCAGGTACAAAAGATCCTAAAACATCAGGGGCTCTGTGGACTGTGGATGGAACACCAGGAGAAAGAGAGACCAACACCCCTGGGCTTCTGGGGGCCGCCAGTGGAGTGCCCGGAGCAAGAAGGCCTGGCAATCCGGGGCCTATGTGGGCCCTGATTAGAGCACTGGGAACAAAAGGTCCTGGCATATCAGGGCCTCTGTGGACCAGGGTGGAGCATCACGAGTAAAATGACCTGGCCTTTCATTCAGGTGCACTGTGGGCCCAGGGAGGAGCATCAGGAGCAAGAGTGCCTGGCACTTGCAGGCCGCTGTGGGGATCTGGTGGAGCACAGGGTCAAGGTGGACTGGCACTTCCGGGCCTATGCTGGGCTCTGGTGAAGCATCAGAAGCAAAATGTCCTGACCTGTGTAAGCATCTTTGAGCCATGATTAGAGCACCAGATACAAAAGGGCCTAGGACTTCAGGGTCCCTCTGGGTCAAGGGAGGAGCATCAGGAGAAAGAGACCCCAGCACTTTGTGGTCTCTGTGGGCCTCCGGGGGAGCTTTAAAAGAAATGGGGTCTGGAATTTCAAACCCTATGTGGGCCTCCGGAACAAGATGGCCTGGCTCTTCAGGGCCTATGTGGGCTTCGGGAACAAGATGGCCTGGCACTTCACTACATATGCGGGCCTCTGGTGCAGCATCAGGAGCAGGGTGGCCTGGTCTCTGAACTCCTCTGTGGGCCAGGGGAGGAACATCAGGAACAAGATGGCCTGGCACTCTGGGACCTCTGTGGGCCTTCGGTGAAGGTCAGGAGCAGGATGGCTTGTCACTTCAGGAACTATATAGGCCTCAGGTGGAGTATCATGAGTATGAAGACCTGGAACTTCTGGGCCTGTGTGGTCCCTGATTAGTGCACCGGGTACAAAAGGTCCTGGCATATCAGGGCTTCTGTGGACCAGCGATGAAACCCCATGAGTAAAACGGCCTGGTATTTCAGGGCCCCTGTGGCCCCAGAGAGGAGCATCAGGAGCAAGAGTGCCTGGCACTTGAAGGCCACTGTGGACCTCTGGTGGAGCATTAGGATCAAGGTGGTCTGGCACTTCTTTGCCTGTGTGGGCCTCAGGAACAAGATTGCCTGGCAATTCACTGCCTATGAGGGCTTCTGGTGCTGCATTAGGAGGAAGATGGCCTGGTCCCTGAGGTTTGCTTTGGGCCAGGGAAGGAACATCAGGAACAAGATGGCCTGGCACTTCTGGGCCTATGTGGGCCTCAGGAACAACATGGACTAGCTCTTTGGGTCCTCTGTGGGTCTCAAGAAGAAGATGACTTGTCTTTTCAGGGCCTATGTGGGTCTCAGGAACAAGAAGGCCTGGCACTTAATGGCCTATGAGCACCTCCGGTGAATCATCAGGAGCAAGATGGCCTGGTCCCTAAAGTTCTCTGTCGTCCAGGGTAAGAACATTAGTAACAAGATGGCCGGGCACGTCAGGGCCTATGTTGACTCCAGGTGAAACATCATGAGCAATATGATCTGGCACTTTGTGGCCTATGTAACCCTCAGGAACAAAAGGTCCTGGACCACTAGGACCTCTGCAGGATGCATGGTGAGGACCATGAATATTAGATCCAGGCACCTCAAGACCCATGTATACTGTGAGTAGAAACACAGGAGGAAAAAGGCCAGGCACATCAGGGCCTCTGTAGGCTGATGGTGGAGGAACACAAGTAAAAATTTAAGGTACATCAGGACCACTATAGACTATGGGTGGAGGACCATGAGAAAATGGGCCAGGCACATGAACACGTCTGTATGATGCAGGTGGAGGACCATAAGAAAAAGGATCAGGCACATCAGGACCTGTGTAGGGTGCAGGTGGAGGACCATTAGAAATAGCACCAGGCACATCAGGGCTTCTTTAAAATGCAAATGAAGGACCAGGAAAAAAAGTGCCAGGCACCTCAGGACTTCTGTAGGATGCAGGTGGAGGACAATGAGAAAAAAGGCCAGGCACCTCAGGGCCTCTCTAGGATGCAAGTGGAGGACCATGTGCAAAAGGGACAGGCAAATCAGGGTCTCTGTAGAATGCAGGTGGAGGACCATGAGAAAAAAGGCCAGGCACCTCAGGGACTCTCTAGGATGCAAGTGGAGGACCATGTGCAAAAGGGACAGGCAAATCAGGGTCTCTGTAGAATGCAGGTGGAGGACCATGAGAAAAATTACCAGGCATATCTGGACCTCTGTAGAATGCAGGTGGAGGACCATGAGCAAAAGGGCCAGGTACATCAGAATGTCTGTAGGATGCAGGCGGAGGACAATGAGCAAAAGGGCCTGGCACACCAGGAACTCTGTAAGATTCAGGTGGAAGACCTTGAGCAAAAGGGTCTGGCACACCAGGAACTCTGTAAGATTCAGGTGGAAGACCTTGAGCAAAAGGGCCAGGCACACCAGAACCTCTGTAAGATGCAGGTGGAAGACCTCGAGCAAAAGGGCCAGGCACATCAGGACATGTGTAGGATGCAGGTAAAGGACCACGAGAAAGAGGACCATGGACATCAGGGTCTTTGTAGGATACAGGTTGAGTACCATGAGAAAAAGTACCAGGCACATCATGGCTAAGGCTATGTACCTAGGTTGCAGTTTGTCCCCGGCCCTGGTTGGTCGTGTGGGTGGCAGCCACTCGATGTGTCCCTTTCACATCGATGTTTCTCTCTCTCTCTCTCTCTCTCTCTCTCTCTCCCCCACTCTATCTGAACAAAAAAAAAAAAAAAAAAAAGGAAAAATGCCCTCGGGTGAGGATAAAAAAAGAAAAGAAAAATTGGAGGCAATGTAGGTAAACATGGTACTTGGAATCTCCCACAAATGCATCAAAATTACAACTAAACTACAGAACAACCATCATTGAGAACCACCTGAAATCTAGCTGAACAGAAGTCCTATACTATAACTAAGGACATAAAGAAGAAGCCATGCTGAGACTGGTAGGAGGGGCAGGGACATGGAACAGGCTAGTCCCACAATCATGTGTGGCTGTTAAAAATCTGGAAAGATATCTTGGCTACAGAGGGCCCCCCTGAGGAGTGAGGGGTCCAGCCCCACACTTGACGCCCTCCCAGTCCAAGATTCCAGTATTGGGAAGAGAAGTCCCCATAACTTCTGGCTGTGACAACCAGCGGGGACTGTGGCTGAGTGAGACAGAGGGCTTCTGGAGTCCTAGGTGATCCTCTGAAAGGGCCCACACACGAACTTACTTGCTCTGGCCTCCAGTGCTGAGGCAGCAGCTCAGAAGGTGCCAGGGACAGTCCGGCCGGTGTGGCTCAGTGGTTGAGCATCGACCCATGCACCAAGAGGTCGTCGATTCGATTTCTGGTCAGGGCACATGCCCAGGTTGTGGGTCCGATCCCCAGTGGGGGGAATGCAAGAGGCAGCCAATCGATGTTCTCTCTCATCAATGTTTCTACTTCTCTCTCTCTCTCTCTCTCCTTCTCTCTCCCTAAAATCTATGAAGAAAAATAAATTTTTTGAAGAGCTCAGCAGAATCTACATAAGCTTTAAAAAGAGCTAGAAGTTATGAAGAAATATCAAGAAGTAAAGAATGATATAGCTGATATGCAAAATACCTTAAAAGGATTTAATAGTAGATTAGAACCAGGTAAAGAAAAAATCAGTGAGTTAGAAGACAAGGTAGAATAAAACACCTAAATAGAGCAGCAAATGGAGAGAAAAATTAAAAAACAAGAGGAGAGTTTAAGGGAGCTTTGGGATAAAACAAAACACAACAACATTTGTATCATAGGGATACCAGAAAAAGAAGAATCAGAGAAAGTAATAGAGAACATGTTTGAAGAAATAATGACAGAAAACTTGCCTAATTGGAATAATCTTTCACATCACTAATCATCAGAGACATGCAAATTACAACAAGTATTAGGTATCACCTCATACCTGCCAGAATGGCCGCCATCAACAAATCATTTAACAACAAATGCTGGCAAGGGTGTGGAGAAAAGGCGACTCGAGTACACTGTTGGTGGGAATGCTGACTGGTGTAACCATAATGGAAAACAATATGGTGTTTCCTCAAAATATTAAAAATTGAACTGCCATTTGATCCAGTGATCTCACTTCTAGGAATATACCCTAAGAAGCCTGAAACGCCAATCAGAAAGAATATATGTACCCCTATGTTCATAGCAGCATTATTTAGAGTCGTTAAGATGTGAAAACAGCCCAAGTGTCCATCAATAGAAGAGTGAATAAAAAAACTGTGGTACATATACATAATGGAATATTATGCAGCTATAAGAAAGAGAGATCTCTTATCCTTTGATATGACATGGAGGGACCTGGAGAGTATTATCTTATGTGAAACAAGCAAATCAGGGAAAGACAAGTATCACATGATATCACTTCTTTGTAAAATATAATGAACAAAACAAGCTAAGGAACAAATAGACCCAGAGACATAGAGTAGGGTACAGACTGACAAACCTCAGAAGAGGAGAGATAAACCACAGAACTTATATGCATGTATGTGTAAACAAGGACATAGACAACAATGCTGGGGGGGGGCAGGATTGAGAGGAGGGTGGCAATGGGGGGGGGAAGGACAAACATCTGTAACAAAAATAAATAAGTAGACATTATAAAAAATAATAATAAAATAAAACATGCAATACCTGACTATTTAGTCAGGGGCACCGACCTCTTTTCTCTTAGATTGTCACACAGAAAGAAGACAACAGCCAACACAATAGCCCACTGGTGTGAATGCCAATAGAAGGTAGCATTCGGAATCACACAGGGAAATAAATGTGGTGCAACCTAACAGTGTAAACTTCAATGAAGTTGGGGATTTTAGAGAAGGAGGAGAAATCATTTGAATAGTCCTTAGCAAGAAACACAACAACTCTGTCTGTCCATGACCCCTGTGACCTGCTAATCTTTGATTTGTTTCCAAAGAGATTTCCCCAGAAACCACAATGGCCCACAAAAGGTAGCATTGTGTAATTCTTAACAAGGTGACATTTCAACTGAGCTAGACTCTTTTACCTGGCAGGTATGATGGGTCATTTACTAGTGGGTGAAGATTGTTTAAACTTTCTAGGTTGAAGTTTCCAAAGTTCTATAGGGGAACACCAGCATCTATCTCAAAGGATAAGTATATAGTTTGAAATATTTGTAAAGAGTGCTCAGAAGAAATGGCTAAAATATATGGTCTCAAAAATAAAATGTTAGAAAATATAATTACAAAATTGACCGTTATTATTCTATTATTAATTATTATGCAACAGCTTCAAGAAACAGAATTACAAACAGGATTGATAGTTATAGAAAGGTGGGTATCCATCCAATCTATGGAAGAGCTCTTGAACAGCTAAAGCTATCCTGACTCAAAAATTAGTCCAGCCTTCCCTTCTCCAGATAGCAAAAGAAGCAGAGCAGAAGAGACGGTTCATCTTACTCTCTTAAGAGGGCAACAGGGTTCTGACCTGTTTGGTTCAATGGTTAGAGTGTTGGCCTGCGAAACTTAGAGTCCCGGGTTTGGTTCCTGCTAGGGGCACATAACTCGATTGCAGTTTGTCCCTGGCCTGGTTGTGGTTGTGTGAGTGGCAGCCACTCGATGTGTCTCTCTCACATCAATGTTTCTCTTTCTCACTTCCTCCCCTTTATCCCTCCTGCTCTATCTGAAGATAAATTCAAAAATGTCCTCAAGTAAGGATAAAAAACAAAAAAGAACAACAGGGACCATGTTTCTTACATCGCGGAGTTACTGTTATGATCTGAATGTTTCTGTTCTCCCTCAGAATATATACCTTGAAATTCTAATCCCCAAAGAGGTGGGACTTTTGGGAGGTGATCAGGTCATAATCTCATAGAGGGATTAGAGCTTGGATAGAGATCCCAGAGAACCTGCCGGCCCTCCCACCATCTGATGGCACGGCAAAAAGCGCCCTCTATGAGGAAACCAAATCTACCAAACACCAAATCTGCCAGCACCTGGATCTTGGACTTCTCAGCTTCCGGAACTGTGAGAAATATACCGCTGCTGTTTATAAGCCACCCAGTTCATGGTGTTTTTCTTATAAAAGCCTGAATGGACTAAGACATCCTTATTTCTCCAGCTATGTTAAGAGATCTGTTCTTCCTGATTCTGTACTTGGGGAACTCTTGCGCTATGAATCATCTTTGAGATGCCGAGTTTCCAATGGGGATAGATAGCTATGGGAAAGCCAGAGAACTAAATGATCAATGGAAAATCACAACAAAGGCATAAACATGAGCTGTGGCAGTGAAATGAGACTAGAAATGATGTCATCTTCTGTTCCAGCAGCTGTATAGGATGGAGATATTCTTCGATACTGCACAGGAAATGAAGGTCTTAGTTGCCTAACTGGAATCTGGCCTATGAATTGAATTAAAATTACTTGTTACAATAAACAGATCATTACCTCTGACAGTGGGAGCTATTCCCTACCAGAAAACCATTCCTAACAACACAGCAACATACGCTTTGCATACCTGGTTGATATACCTGCCTGAAAAGCCATCTTTATGTAACCTGACAGAACATTCCACTCATGGTAATGTAGTCTGAATAGGAGATGAGAGCATGCTTTCTACAATCCTCTCTTTTCTTTCTACACTTCCCAAAAGACTCATTTCTTTATTTAATTTATTTTGAATGCTATAGTCTTTCTTACATGCATCCACTGTCTTTGATTTCAGTTGGAATTCTACATTAGTTCTATAGGGCACTGAGTGACAAAGTGTTGATGCTAAAGTACTGGGGTACAGTCCTTCCTTCAGTTTGTGTTGATTGCATCAGCATGATTAATCCAAAACTAGATCCTTTTCTATTTTTCCCCTTTCTCATTCTCCTGGAGTGAGTTCATTTCCTTTGTTCAGGTCACTTTTATTCTCCAGATTACTTTTCATAAGATGGCAAAGAAAAGACCAGGAGTAGAAGCTGAGTCCTCCAAACTACACATCAGCGCTCTGGAAAGTGAACATTTCTGTCAATCAACTAGATGCCTCCCCAAACACTCCAGATCTTCAAAACCATGAAATTGTCAGATTGTGTCAGTTGTAATACCAGGTAACTCTAGAATATCTGCCATTATAAATATGAGATATGCTTACTCTATGTAATTCTAACAATGAAAACATAAAAAAGTTAAAAAACACTTAAAATTTCATCTTCCTTAGACAATCAATGTTAATATATTAATAACTGTCCTCAGATTTGTGTGACAGAGAGCGAGCAAGAAAAAAAGTTGATAATTTTATATTCATAGATTTACATGGTACTTCCATTTTATAACTTTTTTTTATTAAACAAAGCATTTTCTCTATCTTTCCATGGGTACATAATCTCTCCTTGTTTAGATATACCATAATTTTATTTTATCCTACATTTTAATAAATTTGAGATTCTTTCCTTTTTATTTAAATATAAAAGTGCTCCAATATAAATCTTTGCCACTTGTTTATTTCCCTTTTTTATGGCATTTTCACTGCCTGACATACCATATCTCTATCATCTCTCTTTCCTCACTAGGATTCATATTCTATAATAATGTGGATCTTACAGCTTTTCTTTGATTTCCTAGCAATTTGAGCACTTCAGGCATGTAGCAGATGTTCAAGACTAAAATGCTGAAGAAATTTTGACTAGATTATGAAAACATAATTTCTTTCTGTATGAGTCAATTATGTCTAAGGACCTCTTCTGAAACTTTATCAAATGTTAAATTCTTATATTCATTTATATAGATATATTATTTAATGTTTAATGGTCCATAGGTTAATAGGCCTATTTTTGAGTCAGCATCTTATTTTTACTACATTTCACTAAATACATTTGGAAATCTAAAAGACCATGTCACAGGCCTTTGTTCTTAGAATTTTTCTAATAACCTTCTGACTTTATATTCTTGCAGATGATCTTTTGAAACATTTAATCAAGATTCACATAATGCCATTAAAATTTCAATTGGAACTGCACTGAACCTAGAAAAATATTTAGAGAAATTTGACATCTCTGTTGTGCCTTCCTCTCTAAGACAATGCATGTCAATACTTCAGAACTTCCATGAAACATACAGAATTTTCCCTGTCCTGTTTGGCTTGGCAGTTAGAGGGTCGTGGGTTTGATTTGTAATTAAGGACATGTACCTGGGTTGCAAGGTCATGCCTGGCCCCAATCAGGGAGGCAACCAATCAATTTGTCTCTTTCACATCAATGTTTCTCTCTCTCTCTCTCTCTCTCTCTCTCTCTCACCCTCCCTCCCATCTACTCTATCTGAAAAATCAATGGGAAAATATCCTTGGGCCCAGCCAGTATGGCTCAGTGGACTGAGCATTGTCTTATAGACTGAAGTGTCCCAATTTGATTCCCCATTTGATTCTAGGGTTGCAGGCTCGACCCCCAGTAAGAGCCGTGCAGGAGATTGATGTTTCTCTGTCACATAGATGTTTCTATCTCTCTCTCTCTTCCTGTCTCTCTAAAAAATAAATGAAGATATATTTCAAAAAAAGAAAAATATTCTCAGGTGAGGATTAACCAAAACAAAAATAGAACTTAATTTGTGTTATCTGTAGAGAATGTTAATAATTTGCTTTACACATAGTCTGAATATATGTTAAAAGTCTACACCTAGGGTCCCATTGGTGTGGCTTAGAGGTTGGGCGTCAACCCATGCACCAATAGGTCTCCAGCTCATTTCCTGGTCTGGACACATGCTCAGCACATGAACCTGATCCCCAGTGGGGGGCAAGCAGGAGTCAGCCAATTGATGTTCTCTCTCATTGATGTTTCTCTCTCTCTCTCCCTTTCACTTCCTCTCTGTAAAATCAATAAAGGAAATAGAAAAAATAATTTAAGTCTACACATAGGTATGCTATGTTTTGTTGTTATTGTGAGTGGGCTTATTTTCCATTATATTTCAAACTGGTTTTTAACTTGCTTTTTGAAAGACCTTGCACTATTCGAAGCTTTCAGAAACACTACATTATAATACCATATAGCACCGTGAAACTGAATACAAACTTTAGATATAAAAATGGGGCCAATAAAATATGGATTAATAACCTTTCAAAATTAACAAAGTCAACTGCTATTTACATTTACAAGTTAAGGACTGTTTGGGTTTCCAGAGCATTCATAGGAAAGCCTGATGCAGGGTGGTTTGAGGGTGTTACCACTTTCCAGGTGAGCCAGAGCCTCGCCGCAAGGGGTCTCACGTCAACGTCTGTGTTTCATCAGGAAAATGAACAAAGGGCAGTGAGAAGGGCTGTCTGTGCTCATTTTCATAGGTCAACCTGGTCTAATGGAAAGAGCGAGGCCTCAGCTTCATCCACACCCTGTGTGCACTGGGGCCCCAGGCTTAATGTTGCAGGTGACTTTCTTAATCATTTCCTCACCTGTTCACTGAAATCATAATTCCTTCTCCAGAGCCATGTTGTGAGGACTGGCTCCCATAACATGTGTGAAGGGCCTCAGTCATTGCTCCTGGCATAGGGTAGGTGCTCCATGTCGCTCCCTTCTCCAGACCCTCAAGGACCTCTGGGAATAAGAAGCAATGGTACCTAACCTCAGTGCAACAGGAGAAAGGAAGGAAGGGTTCCCTCTAGGAAATACCAGATGTACTTAAAAACAGCAATTTGAATATGTAAATATTTTCATCTTTCATCCTCTAAGCATCTGAAGAGTTTGTTGCTACAAACACTGTTAAATACTTCATGTAAACACTGTGAGCCTATGGAAACATGTGTGGTTTCCTAAGAGCTTTTTTTCCATTAATTCTTTATTTAGCCAAGGAGTGGGTCACAGCATTTAGGAATTCCAAGTGAACCAATAAATAACAAGAGCAGCTTGTGTGGGACCCACGAGTCCAGAGGTGAAGGGTAAAACTGGGGTCCCTAAGGCCACCAAGATAGGCTTGCTCCCTGCTGGGATGGGCTCTTGGTGAAAGAGCTGCCTTGTCCACAATGTGAGGGGAAATCTCTCCAGGGAGGGAGTGAGCCCAATGTGAAGAAACAGGAAGGGAGACAGCAGGTGTTGGGTGAAGGCAGGATTGTCACGGGCCTTGTAGTTCTTCCTGGTTTTGCTTCAAACATGTCTCTGACATTGGAAATGCTTGTGATGTGTTTTGTCAGAATTCTGGATGACAATCCAATAACCAGCATTTCACAGCAGCTATTCACTGGATTAAATTCCTTGTTTTTCCTGTAAGTATTCATCTCCCTTCAACACATCTGTCTACACATCGCAATGACATCTGACACCAGTTAACAAAAAAAACTTGAGAAAAAGCAAGCCCACTAACTGATTACTATTAGCCAAAACCTCTTCTGTATTTCCAGTCGCAATTACTGTTGCTACTTCCTGGCCAGGGCTCAAGTACATTTTAAGCTGATCAGTTGATTTATTTTGGATCTTTTATTTCCTTTAATCCTAAAGCATGTTCATATTTGCAGTGGCTGACCAAAGATAATGTTTATCTTTATCTCCTAACTATATTTTTTTGTTGTTAATCCTCACCTGAGGATATTTCTCCTTTGATTTATAATAAGAAAGGGAAAGAGACAGAGAAATTTCAATGTGAGATAAACACATCAATTGTTTGCCTCCCGCACTCTCCCCGTTCAGGGCCAGGGATTGAACCTGCAGCCCAGGTATGCGTTCTTGACTGAAAATCAAACCCATGACCCTTTGGTGCTGGGAAGATGCTCTAAGTGCTAACCTTACTGGCCAGAGCTATCTCCTAACTACATTTACATTGGATAGAATCTCCTTGGACTTTAGCCCCAACTACTCTAACAGTGGGAATGTGCCTCTGCCCAGCAAGAGTTACTGAAAGTGCCAAAATCTTTGTCCTCATGACAGAACCACTCTCATAATTACATTGTCACTGATTAATAATAGAGTGGAAGGACCTATCAACCCAGGCCTATCTTGTCCCTTTGCAGTTAATCATATAACATCATCGCTTCTCCATTGGTCAGCAGGAACCACAATATCACAAATTCACTGAGCAGCTTCACTTGCCCATGAGTTGTTTTCTTTGCCCAAAGGTCCCCTACAGGCTGGATCCCATGTGACTCTTTACTATGTACATGATTAATGTTTCCCTTAAGAAGGATCTTTGGACGTGCGATGCTGGAAATGATTGCACATTTGCAGTTTACAAGAAAAATTATCACGAACTTCAAAATTATTACCTATATATTTTGTTTCATCTCATAAAATTAAAGTACAAACTATTTATTCCTTGGTTATATGTCATACTGACACATTCCTAGTTTCTTCAACATGAGTCCCTTTTCCATGTCATGCACATATCTAGACAGTATTTGGAACAAGAAGTTATATTTAGTCTTCATCCTAACATATCAATTTCAGCATACATGTTTCCACACTGCAGAAATAGTAAAAACTGTTCTTAAAGTGGCATATTGTTGTTTCTTTTTAAAAGTTTTATTTTTTAATTAAAGTATAGTTAGTCTACAATCCTATATTTGTTACTCTAGTTTTTCAGGTGTACAACATTAATTAGCATCTTTTCTGTGTAAAGGTCTATGGTTAATAACTACTTAGAAGCCCTTCCCAAGCAGATGTGTGTCCAGGTGCCTCAACTTAACTGGATGTGAGTACGCATGTAGGCGTTGGTTTGTTATTTGCACAGATTAAGGAAACTAGCCCTGAAGTTAATTCACAATTATATCAAATATCCATTTATGCTTGTCTCTCCAAAACTAAAATCTGATCCTGTTACTTTCTCATTTAAAATTTTTTGAGAAATCCAATGGGTATGAGGGTAAAGTTCATACTTCCCCCTTGAGCACCAGGGTCCCATCGTCTTCCCGGCTTCACCCATCTGGTCTCTCTTTCTGCCCCTCGTATGCCTTCCTTCCATATGCACCAGCAGTCACCTCCCAACTTCTGTGCTCAGAGCAGTACCTGACAGTGTACAAGTCCAGTAAATGGTAGCTACTGCTCTTATGGGGCACTATTAGGATGATTACTAGCACGGTATCCAGCACTGACAAATACTAAATGTTGGGCTGCCCTTTCCTCAATTTTATTCCATTTTAACATCAGTTGAAAGGAGAAAAGAAGCATAGTATGAATCATACTAACCCTAAAATAATTACGAGGGAAGCATAAAAATTGGAACAAAGTAAAAACTCAGAACAGTCATAGCAACAAAAATTACCTCTAGACATACAATTTGTGCAAAAATATTCAAAATGTTTCTTCTCCATGCCTTTCAGGGACTTGGAAGGGAACAGAATAAAGTATCTTACAAATTCCACCTTCCTGTCGTGCAATGCGCTCACTGTGCTGTAAGTATGCCACGGTCTCTGGTCAATGAGGGCATGTCCAATAGATTTGAAAATCAAAAGAAAATATTGACAAGGAACTTTAAAGCAGGATCTTAGTTACAGCCTTGGTCTGAAGCTGCAGTGTTAGAAAATGCACACGTTCCGAGATTGATTTCCACGGGGTCCGAGCCTGTAGCTGCCACCATGTAGGTCTTCAGCTGCTCCCCTTGTTTCCGAGGACAGTCACTGTCTCTGTGCACCCCCTCAGCTGAGCTGGTACCTAAAGCCCTGGTCTCAGACATGAGAAAATGCGTGTGAAAGTGGTTAGCTATCCAGGGGTTGTTGATGCAGGGACACCTATCACATAATGTCTTTTTCTCTCTAAAAACATTTTTTTTTTATTGTACTTGAAAACATCTAATGTGTGCTGATGGGCCAAAGATTCTGATTGGTGAATCTAATCTGATTGAGGATAATGTTTTTTATGGGGGCTGGAAGATAGATGTGTTGGTTTATTGACACATTTGCACTGGAAAATTCAAAATCACATGCATTTTAGTTTTGTTTTAATCATAATTTCCCATATAGAGTCAACACCAGTCATGTTGGCTGGTTGGTTGGACGGGTGATGGGAAAAGAAAACTTGTATTCTGTCCACTGGTCGTTGCCTAACTGCTTTTCTCCAACAAACTAAGAGTGAAGACTTAGCCAGGCTGCACCTTTATCCAACAGGTGCAGATAAGCATGTTCGATGAGCAAAGAGACTACCCTGCTCAGGAGATGCACAAAATGTGTTTTTTATTTTTATTATTTTTATTTATTTATTTATTATTAATTTTATTTTTGTTTCAGATGTTTCTCCTTTTTTACCCCATTGACACCCTCCTCCCCATCCCCCCTGCCATGTCCGCGACTTTGTTGTCCATGTCCATTGGTTATGCATACATGCATATAAGTTCTGTGGTTTATCTCTTTCCTCCCCACACCATCCCCTCTTCTGAGGGTTGTCAGTCTGTACCCTACTTCCATGTTTCTGGGTCTACCCTATTCCTCAGACTGTTATGTTTATTATATTCCATAAATAAGTGAGATCATGTGGTATTTATCTTTTTCTGCTTGGCTTATTTCACTTAGAATAATACTTTCCAGGTGCCTCCATGTCATCTCAAAGGATAAAAGATCTTTCTTTCTTACAGCTGCATAGTACTCCATTTTGTATATGAACCACTGCTTTTTATCCGTTCGTCTACTGATGGACACTTGGGCTGTTTCCAGATCTTAGCTATTGTAAATAGTGCTGCTATGAACATGGAGGTACATATATTCTTTCTGATTGGTGTTTCAGGCTTCCTAGGGTATATTCCTAGAAGTGGAATCACTGGGTCAAATGGAAGTTCAATTTTTAATTTTTTGAGGTAACACCACATTGTCTTCTATAGTGGTTGCACCAGTCTGCATTCCCACCAACAGTGTACTAGAGTCCCCTTTTCTCCACACCCTTGCCAACACTTGTTGTTTGATAGTTTGTTGATGGCGGCCATTCTGACAGGTGTGAGATAGTACCTCATTGTTGTTTTAATTTGCATCTCTCTGATGATTAGTGATGTTGAGCATTTCTTCATATGTCTCCGCCATTTGTATGTCCTGTTTGCAGAGATGTCTATTCAGATCCTCTGCTTATTTTTAAATTGGGTTCTTTGTCTTCCTTTTGTTGAGTTGCATGAGTACTCGATATATTTTGAAAATTAACCCCTTATCTGATGTATCATTGGCAATGATGTTCTCCCACACAGTGGATTGCCTTTCTATTTTGATGGTTGTTTCTTTCACTGTGCAGAAGCTTTTTAGTTTGATGTAGTCCCATGTGTTCATTTTTTCCTTTGTTTCTGTTGCCTTAGATAATGTATCAGTGAAAATTCTGCTGTGTATGACGTTCGAAATTTTGTTGCCTACATTTTCCTCTAAAATTTGTATGGATTCACAGGTCACATTTAAGTCTTTTATCCATTTTGAGTTTATTTTTGTGTATGGTGTAAGTTGATGGTCTAGTTTCAGTTTTTTGCATGTAGCTGTCCAATTTTCCCAACACCATTTATTAAAGAGGCTGTCCTTACTCCACTGTATGCTCTTGCCACCTTTGTCAAATATTAATTGAGCATATTGCCTTGGGTCCATTTCTGGGTTCTCTCTCCTGATCCACTGGTCTATATGTCTGTTCTTGTGCCAGTACCAGGCTGTTTTGATTACAGTCGCTTTGTAGTATAACCTGAAATCTGGTATTGTGATCCCACCTTCGTTGTCTTTCTTTTTCAGGATTGCTTTGGCTATTTGGGGTCTCCTTTGCTTTCATATAAACTTTTGAAGTATTTGTTCTAGTTCTGTGAAATATGTCGTTGGTATTTTGATGGGGATTGCATTGAATCTATAGATTGCTTTGGGTAATATGGACATTTTAATGATGTTAATTCTTCCAATCCATGAACAAGGTATGTGCTTCCACTTTTTTATATCTTCCTCTATTTCTTTTTTCAATGTCCTGTAGTTTTCTGCAAATAGGTCCTTTACTTCTTTGGTTAAGTTTATTCCTAGGTATCTTAATTTTTTTGCCAGGATGGTAAATGGGATTGTTTTTGCAGTTTCTCTTTCTGTGAGTTCATCATTGGTGTAGAAGAATGCTGTCTATTTCTTGCCATTAATTTTGTATCCTGCTACTTTGCCAAATTCATTTATTAACTCTGGTAGATTTTTAATGGAGTCTTTATGGTTTTCTATGTATAATATCATGTCATCTGCAAATAATCACAGTTTCAGTTCCCCCTTTCCAATTTGGATCCCTTTTATTTTTTCTTCCTGTCTGATTGCTGTGGCTAAGACTTCCAATACTATGTTAAATAAGAGTGGTGAAAGTGGACATGCTTGTCTTGTTCCTGTTCTTAAAGAAAACCTTTTTAGTTTCTGCCCATTGAGTATCATGTTGGGTGTAGTTCTTTCACATATGCCCTTTATTATGTTGAGATATGATCCCTCTACTCCCACATTGCTGAGTGTTTTTATCAGATATGGATGCTGGATTTTGTCAAATGCTTTTTCAACATCTATTGATATGATTATGTGGTTTTTATTCTTTATTTTGTTTATGTGATCTATCACATTTATTGATTTGCAAATATTGCACCAGCCTGGGATGAATCCCACTTGGTCATGGTGAATAATTTTTTTGATGTATTGCTGAATCCAATTTGCTAGTATTTTGTTCAGGATTTTGGTGTCTATGTTCATCAGGGTTATTGGCCTGTAGTTTTCTTTCTTTGTAGTGTCTTTTTCTGGTTTTGGAATTAGACTTATGCTGGCCTCATAAAACAAAATTTGGAAGACTTCTTTCTTCTTGAATTTGTTGAAATAGTTTGAGGAGAATAGGTGTTAGTTCTCTTTTGAATGTTCAGTAAAACTCTCCTATGAAGCCATCCCGGCCTGGGCTTTTTGTTTGCTGGGAGAGTCTTGATTACCTCTTCAATTTCCTTAGTTGTTACTGGTCTGTTCAAGTTTTCTATCTCTTCCCAGTCCAGTTTTGGGAGACTGTGTTTCTAGAAATTTGTCCATTTCACTTATATTGTCGAATTTGTTGCTATATAATTGTTCCTAGTAGCTGTTAACGATCATTTGTATTTCTGTGGTGTCAGTTGTTACTTCTCCTCTTTCATTTCTGATTTTGTGCATTTGGGTTCTCTGTCTTTCTTTCTTGGTGAGCCTAGCTAAGTGTCCATCAATCTTGTTTATCTTTGCTAAAAACCAGCTCCTTGTTTCATTGCTCCTTTGAATCTTTTTTTTTTTTTTTTGTCTCTATGTCATTTATTTCTGCTCTGACCTTTACTAGTTCCTTCCTTCTACTTGCTGTGGGGTTTTCTTTTTGTTTGCTTCCTAATTCTTTAAGTTTTGATGTTAGACAATGAATTAAAATTTTTTCTTGTTTCTTGAGGTAGGCTTGTAGTGCTATAAACGTCCCTCTCAAAACTGCTTTTGCTGAATGCCATAGATTTTGTGTTGTTGTGTGTTCATTTGCCTTGGTTTCCAGGAAGTTTTTAATTTCTTCCTTGATCTCCTCGGTAACCCATTCATTGTCTAATAACACGCTATTTAGCCTCCATGTGTTCAAATATTTTTGTATGTTTGATTTCTAGTTTCATGCCATTGTGATCTGAGAAGATGCTTGATATGATTTCAATCTTCTTGAACTTGTTGATATGTAGTTTATGTCCTATCATGTGCTCTATCTTTGAGTATGTTCCATGTGCCCTTGAGAAGAATGTGAATTCTGTAGTTTTGGGGTGTAATTCTCTGTAGATATCTTTTAAATCCATTTAGTCTAGTGCTTCATTTAGAGTCTCTGTTTCCTTGCTAATTTTTTGTCTAGAGGATCTATCCCGTGGTGTCAATGAGGTGTTGTAGTCCCCTGCTATGATTGTATTGCTGTCGATTTTTTATTTGAATCCTCCAGAAGATTTTTAATATATTTTGGTGCTCCTATATTGGGTGTATATATGTTTATCAAGGTTATATCTTCCTGTTGGATAGATCCTTGCAATATTATATACTTGCCTTTTTTGTCTCTAGTTATGGTCTTTATTTTGTAATCTACTTTATCATATATGAGTACTGCTACCCCAGCTTTTTTTTTGCTTTCCATTTGCTTGGAAAAATTTTTTCCATCCCTTCACTTTCAACCTATGTGCGTCTTTTGTTGTGAGGTGTGTCTCTTGTAAACAACATATAGATGAGTCATGCTTTCTTATCCAATCAGCTACTCTGTGTCTTTGTATGGGAGCATTCAGTCCATATACATTTAAGGTGATTATTGATATGTACTTATTTATTGCCATTTTTGTTTAGTTTGGTTCTATTTTTCTTCCCATTTCCTCTACTAATTATAGCAGTGTTTTGTTTTTGTTTTATTGCTTTGTTTTTTGTTGTTGTTGTTGTTGTTTGTTTTACATTTCTTGCAGTGCTGGTTTGGTGCTAATGTATTCCTTAGCCCTTTTTTTTTTTTTTTTTGTCATCTGGGAAGCTCTTTATTTGACCTTCTATTTTGAATGACAGCCTTGCTGGGTAGAGTAGTCTTGGCTTCAGATTCTTGGTTTTCATGATCTTGATTACTTCATGCCATTCCCTTCTGGCCTGTAGTGTTTCTTGTGAGAAGTCAGCTGATAGCCTTATGGGATTTATTTTGTAGGTAACCTGTTGCTTATCTCTTGCTGCTTTTAGGATGTCTCTTTGTCTTTAATTTTTGGCATTTTAATTACTATGTGTCTTGATGTGGGCCTGTTTGGGTTCTTACTTGGGGCTCTCTGTGCTTCTTGAATTGAATGCTTTCTTCCTTCACCAAATTAGGAAATTTTTTGTCACTATTTCTTCAAATATATTCTTTAACCCTTGCTAATTTTCTTCTTCTTCGGGGACTCTTCTTATGCGACTGTTATTATGTTTCCAGTTGTCTTAAGCTGCCTTCCTGTTTTTTAATCATTTTTTCCTTTTGATTTTCTGATTGGTTGATTTTTTTCTACCCTGTCTTCTAATTCACTGATCTGGTCCTCAGCTTCCTCTACTCTGCTGTTTAGACCTTGTGATGTGTTCTTTATTTCTGATATGTCATTCTTGATTTCTTCTCAGTGGTTTTTAATTTCTATTTGGTTGATTTTCAACATCTCTAGGTCCTTACTCATGCTGTTGAGCATTCTCAAGATCATGGCTCTGAATTCTAGCTTTGTTAACTTGCCTAACTGCTCCATATTGACCTCATCTTCAGTGGAGGTCTCTTGTTCTTTTATTTGCCTTTTGTTTCTGTATTTCACCATTTTGTCTATCACAGTGGGCTTTGGAGCCTGCCAAGTTTTCCCTGTGGGTGTTGGCGTTCTGCTGTTTGTGGCTCTCTCTCCTGGGTTTGGATGAGCAAGGGAGGACCCATGTTAAACACCACTGTCAAGTCTTACTTTCCTGGTTAGAGTTTCTACCCCAGGAATGGTACTGTTATCCTTTAGCTTTTTACCTGGAGGCTATCAGTCAATGTTACTTGAAGAGTTTTGGGTTGTCAGTTGATTGAAAAACTTTCTCAGGTGCTCAGCATAAGGGGATTTCCCAAGGGTGGGACAGATGCTGGTTGTTAGTGAGCCTCGATCTGCATTTTAATTACCCACCTAGGTGGGGTTGAATCTCCAAAGGTGGGGCAGCTGCCTCTCTCCACAGCCCTAGGAGATGGGAGCAAGATGGCCACCATCCTGCATGACCACAACTCAGCAAAAGCTCTAAGCACCCTCCAAATCTCGAGTGTCCCCATACAGTTCCAGCCCAGTCTGCCCTCCCTCTGCCAGAGCCCAGGGTGAGTGGCTGTGGCTATTTTAGTGTCTGTCCCTGCTCTGCGCCATGGAGCTGCTTGGGAGTTTAACCCGAGGGTGCTGCTCACAGCTAAGGCAACTGCCGACCGTGGGCTCCCAGGCCCCTTCCTCATGCCTCCACAATCCTACCAGGATCGAGTCAGTGTTCCTGGTTATATGATCCTCACAAGCTGCTTTTCTGTTGCTTTTTTCCATCAATTTGTGTGTGTTTCAGTTGTAATTCCAGTATGGTCCTGGCAGATGGTCTGTGTAGCTTCCATTCACTCCACCGCCATTTTGGAATCTCTGGAACGTGTTTTTTAACTTAGGGATAATGAGAGAGAACATTGGAAAGCTTAACAAAGTTCATCAACAGCTTTTGAATCACTTTCATACTCATTACGGCCCATGCAGCACCTCGGTAAAGCAAGTGGCAGCTGACCCCCACTTTCTGCCCTTTCCCTTAGAGGAGTCCATTTACAGACAAAGCGAATATAAAACCACTCTGACCCACCAAATGTGGTTGTGGCCTCAGAAACTACTGCAAGATTGGTACAAGCTTTCCTCTTTCTGGCCTTCTCCTAAGGAACATGTCTTACATGAGAGTCCTCTCAAAGACTTCGGGAGAATGATTACAGGGTGCAAATCTGATATTACGCATGTGTATTTGGGAAGAAGCCGTTTCTATAATCATGAAAATCCAAACAAAGTGCAGCTTTACATCTTTTGTTGTGAGATGGGTCTCTTGTAAACAACATATAGATGAGCCATGCTTTCTTATGTAATCAGCTACTCTGTGTCTTTTTATCGGAGTATTCAAGCCATTTACACTTATGGTGATTCTTGATATGTTCTTATTTATTGCCATTTTTGTTCACTTTGGTTCTATTTTTCTTCCTATTTCTCCTGCTAATTACAGCAGTCCTTTTAACATTTCTTGTAGTGCTGGTATGGTGCTAATATATTTTCTTAGCCTTTTTTTGTCTGGGAAGTTCTTTATTTGATCTTCTGTTTTGAATGACAGCCTTGCTGGGTAGAGTAGTCTTGGCTTCAGATCCTTGTTTTTCATGACCTTGATTATTTCATGCCATTCCCTTCTGACCTGTAGTGTTTCTTTTGTGAAGTCAGCTGAGAGCCTTATAGGGGTTCCTTTGTAGATAACCTGTTGCTTATTGCTTGCAGCTTTTAGGATTCTCTCTTTGTCTTTAATTTTTGGCATTTTAATTACTATGTGTCTTGGTGTGAGCCTGTTTTGGTTTTTCTTACTTGGGGCTCTCTGTGCATCTTGAACTTGAATGCCTTTTTCCTTCACCAAATTAGGGAAGCTTTCTGTCACTATTTCTTCAAATATATTTTCTAACCCTTGCTCATTTTCTTCTTCTTCGGGGACTCCTATGATGCAAATATTATTACATTTCTAGTTGTCCCACAGTTCTCTTAAGCTGTCTTCTTGTTTTTTAATCATTTTTACCTTTTGGTTTTCTGATTGGTTGATTTTTTCTACCCTGTCTTTTAATTCACTGATCCGGTCCTCAGCTTCCTCTACTCTGCTTTTTAGACCTTCCAATGTGTTCTTTATTTCTGATATGTCATTCTTGATTTCTTCTTGGTGGTATTTAATTTCCAATTGGTTGATTTTCAACATCTCTATGTCCTTACTCATGCTGTTGAACTTCCTCAAGATCATGGCTCTGAATTCTAGCTCTGTTAACTTGCCTAACTGCTCCACATTTATCTCATCTTCAGTAGAGGTCTCTTGTTCTTTTATTTGTCTTTTGTTTCTGTGTTTCACCATTTTGGCTATCACAGTGGGCTTTGGAGCCTACCAAATTTTCCCTGTGGGTGTTGGTGTTCTGCTGTTTGTGGCTCCCTCTACTGGGTTTGGATGAGTGAGGGGAGACCCACGTTAAACACCACTGTCAAGTCTTACTTTCCTGGTTAGAATTGCTAGCCCAGGAATGGTACAGTTATCCTCTAGCTTTTTGCCTAGAGGCTATCACTAGCAGTTACTTGAAGTTTTTGGGTTGTCAATTGAATGAAAAACTCCCTCAGGTGCTCAGCTTCAGGTGATTTTCTGAGGGTGGGGCAGATGCTGGTTGTTAGTGAGCCTCAATTTGCATTTTAATGCCCGCAGGTGGGGTTGAATCTCTGAGGGAGGGGCCATTGTCTCTCCCCAGAGCCCTGGGAAGGAGCAAGATGGTCACCGTCCTGTGTGGCTGCCACTCAGCAAAAGCTCTGAGCCCCCTCCAAATCCTGAGTGTCCCCACGTAGTTCCAGTCCAGTCCTCCCTCCCTCTGCTGGAGCCCAAGGTGAGTGGCTGTGGCTATTTTAGCATCTGTCCTGGCTCTGTGATGTGGAGCTGCATGGGAGTTTAACCTAAGGGCACTGCTCACAGCTAAGGCCACTGCTGTCTGTGGGCTCCCAGCCCCCCTCTCGTACCTCTGCAATCCTACCAGGATCGAGTCAGTGTCCCTGGTTATATAATCCTTGCAAGCTGCTTTTCTGTTGTTTTTTTCCCATTGATTTGTCTGTGTTTTAGTTGTAATTCCAGTTTGATCCTGGGAGACCGTCTGTGTAGCTTCCATTCACTCCGCCGCCATTTTGGAATCCTCCTCAAGACACAAATTCAACAGGAGGGCCCATATAACCTACACAGGGGACATTCCTAGAGCACTCAGCTCGGAAAGTCAAGGAGACTACACCACAGGGTCATACAAGAGGGCCACTCCACCAAGAGTAGGAGGTTAGCAGTTTTATCCAGTACAAAGAAACAGCAAAAAAATGGAAAACAAAGAAACAGGCCCCCAATGAAAGAACAGGAGGAATCTCCAGAAAAATAGCTAAATAAAATGTAGGCAAATAATGTATCAGAAACAGAGTGTAAAGTAATGGTTTTTGGAATGCTCAACAGCATAAACAAGAATATAGAAAACATAAAAAAAAATAAATAAAAAAAAAGCCATAAATAAAGAATGACATGCCTGAAATAAAGATTACCTTGGCAGGAATTAATAGTAGATTAGAAGAAGCAATGTATTAAAAGACAAAGTAGAAAAAAATTATTCAATTAGATCAGCGAAAAGAAAAAATACTTCAAAAGCATGAAGACAGTTTAAGGGAACTTTTGGACAACATGTAACAGAACAAAATCCACATCATAGGGGAAGAAAGTGAGCATAAGATAGAGAACCTGTTTGAAGAAATAATGACCAAAAAATTCCTAACCTGGTGAAGGAAAAAGTCATACAAGTTCAGGAAGCACAGAGAGTCCCTATCAAGATGAACAAAAAGAGACCCACACCAAGACACATAATAATTAAAATGTCAAGCATTAAAAACAAGAAGAGAATCTTAGGGGCAACAAAAAGGAGATAGTCAGTTACCTACAAGGAAGCTCTCATAAGTATTTCAGCATATTTCTCAACAAAAACACTACAGGCCAGAAGGAAATGGCATGAAGTATTCAAAGTAATAAAAAGCAAGGATCTGAAACCAAGACTACTCTATCCAATAAAGCTGTTATTCAAACTTGAAGGTGAAATAAAGAGCTTCCCAAACAAAACAAAAAAGGCTAAAGGAGTTTATTACCACCAAACCAGAATTGCAAGAAATGGTAAAGGGACTGTTGTATAAAGAAAACGGGGGGTGGTAAGACATGGGCATAAAAGATTTAAAATGGCAATAAATAAGTACCTATCAATAACAACCTTACAAGTAAATGGATAAAATGCTCCAATCAGAATATATGGGTAGCTGAATGGATAAGAAAACATGGCATATATATGCTGTCAACAAGAGACCCACCTCAGAACAAAAGACACATAGATGAAAGTGAAGAAATAAAAGAAATTTCCATGGAAATGGAAATAAATGAAAGGCAAGGGTAGCAATACCTATATCTGACAAAATAGACTTCAAAACAAAGGCCAGGTGAAAATAATCATGTACTGGGAGGTGCCACACCCCAACTCTACAGGCACAGAAGCTCTTTCAATCAGGACCCTTCCAGATCTTATGTACCTCTTGATCTGGCTGTTCATTTGTTCATCCATGCTGTTGCAAAGGTCTGTGTGTGTCTTTTGATCCAAAGTGAGTCTCTTGCCCAAACTCCAAAGACAGATGCTCCTCTGCTCATGATGTTGCCCTAGGTCACTTCATCTGGCTGTTAAAGAACCCTTCCATAAGTCCAAACAAAACAACTAAGCCCTTGAAAAATAACAGTGGATTAAATGGAAGATACACTGAATTTCTCCCAGGACAAAACTGAAATTACAACTAAAATATAGAAAAATCAGCTGGAATAACCAGCTGGAGACAACCCTTATAACCAAGGATGTAAAGGGGAACCCACATCAAGTCTGGTAGGAAATGCAGAGGAATTATAGGGCTGGCTAGGCTCCCACAGGCAGAATCTGAAGTTGTGGAAGGATATCTCAGCTGTGAGGAACTCCCCATGAGAAGTCTGGGGTCTAAACCCAAGTTGGACACCCCAGCCCAGAGTGGCAGAACCAGGAAAGATGCCCACATATCTGACTATGAAAAGCACCAAAGGTTCTGCCTGACAGGGATAGATGGCTGGGAATATGAGGACCCTCTTGAAGGACCAGTGAAGCCACTCCTTGGGCTCTGGCAGAGAGAGGGCTGAGTGAACTAGAACTGCATGTAGAGTTAATGGTGCTGGGAAAGCAGCCACCAGAAGCCCTGTGCTGAGTCATTCCTCCATGCTGCAGAAGCCATCTTTCACAGGCAAAGTTTTCCTATCAAAGCAGCTTTAGCCTGGAGGAAAACAATTGTGTCACTCACTGGAATTCCTCTCACTCCAACTGCTGGGTGAAGTTTACATCTAGCTGAGGACTACAGACTGAGGCTCAGTAAGTGACTGAGTCTAACAACCAGCCTATATGCAGAGGTGGATCTCTGGGTGCTTTGAGTCTTTGCTTGGCCTGCAACTCTGACCCAGGAGAGTAAAACCAAACCTTGGTGTTCAGCTTGGTCCAGTCCATACACATCCTCAGCAGAGGGAGCCACAAACTGAGAGTCACTGATATCCACAGGGAGATTTTGGCAGGCTCCAAACCCTGATGAGGTGGATTGTACTTCACCTGATAAGCAACTGCACAACAGCCTGTTACTGTGTTGGGGGTTGAGCATCACTGTCAGTTAGCCAGTGGGTACAGCTCACACATAAATGGGCAAATAGCAATCAAGACACCATCAGAACAGGAGGGCTCAGAAAAAAGCTCAGAAGGGACATTAGAGCATCCAGGTCTGGTGATCAGGGTGACTACACTGCTGGGTCCCACAGGTCACCTATGACATAAGCTCACCCTACCCAGACTGGGAGTTATAGAAAAACTAAAACCAAACCCAAACAGGCAGCCAAAATGTTGGAACAAAGACACAAGCCCCAAATGAAAGAACAAGAGAATACTATAGAGAAAGAACTACATGAAATGAAGATAAGCAAGTTATCAGATATAGAGTTCAGAGTAATTATTATAAGGACACTCAAAGCATGAGAAAAGATACAGAAACAATGAAAAATAACAAACTGGAAATAAAGAATGATATAGCAGAAATAAAGAATACACTGAAAGACATTAACAGCAGGTGAGAGGAAGCTGAAAATTAGATCAGCAGATTAGAAGACAGGGTAGAAAAAAAACAGAAAACCAAAAAGAGAAAACAATTTAAAAATAGGAGAACAGTTTAAGAAAGATGTGGGACAACATCCACATCATAGGAGCACCAGAAGAAGATGATAGTGACCAGGGTTAGAAAATCTGTCTGAAGATACAGTGGCAGAAAATTTCCCTAACATGGTGGGGGGAAAAAGACACAAGTTCAGAAAGCACAGAGTCACAAGAAAAAGAACCCAAAGAGGCCTTCACCAAGACACATCATAATTAAAATGCCAAAAATTAAAGACAAAGAGAGAATCTTAAATGTAGCAAGAGAAAAACAACAGGTTACCTACCAAGGAGCTCACATAAGGCTGTCAGCTGATTTCGCAACAGAAACACTACAGGCCAGAAGAAAATGGCATGAAGTATTCAAGATAATGAAAAACGAGGATCTGAAACCAAGAATACTCTACTCAGCAAAGCTAT
This sequence comes from Molossus molossus, assembly GCF_014108415.1. Taxonomy (NCBI): domain Eukaryota; kingdom Metazoa; phylum Chordata; class Mammalia; order Chiroptera; family Molossidae; genus Molossus; species Molossus molossus. The sequence continues at coordinate 105,268,376 of NW_023425345.1, forward strand.
CATTCCAAATAGAAGGTGAAATAAAAAGCTTTCCAGACAGCCCTGGCCAGTTTGGCTCAGCGGTTAGAGCGTCGGCCTGCGGTCCAGAGAGACCCGGGTTCAGTTCCCGCTGGGGGCACGTACCTCAGTTGCGGTTTGTCCCTGGCCCTGGTTGGGTTGTGCGGATCGATGTGTCCCTTTCACGTCGATGTTTTTCTCTCTCTTTCTCTTCCTCTCTCTCCCTCCCATTCTATCTGAACAAAAAATGAAAAATTGTCCTTGGGTGAAGATAAAAAAAAAAAAAAGATCAAAAAAAGCTTCCCAGACAAAAAGAGGCTAAAGGAATTTATTACCACCAAACCAGTATTACAAGAAATGTTAAAAAGATGTAATATGAAGAAGAAATATAGAGAGAGAAACATAGGCATAATGAAAATTATGTCAATTAATAAGTGCCTATCAATAATAGTCGTATATGTAAATGGATTACATGATCCAATCAAAAGACATCGAGTAGCTGAATGCATAAGAAAACATGACCCATGTATATGCTGTCTAAAAGAGACCCACAAGAGACTCACACAGGATAAAAATGAAAGGGTAGAAAAAAATTTTCAGTGCAAACAGAAACAAACAAACAAACAAATGCTGGGTGGCAATACTCATATCTGATAAAACAGACTTCAAAATGAAGGCATATCAAAAGACAAAGAAGGCCACAATGTAAAATTAAAGGGATTAATCCAACAGGAGGATATTACCCTGGTAAACTTATATGCATCCAGTATAGGAACACCAAAATATATTTTTAAATTTCTGGACAATTACAGCTCCAGGCATTGGGGGACCCTAAGCCAGCTGCACTGGAGGAATCTATACAGGCACCTACCATCCCCAACCTATCTTCACTGCATTTCTGTACCCCTGAAGTTTTGCAGCACCCAGAAAGGAGGTGAGGGAGGAGGGAGCATAAGAGGAGAACAAATAAAAGCACACCCTAAAACATTTACTTCCAAAAGAAAAGAAAAAGGAGGCACAAAAATGCTGGGGCAACTATAGAAAATATGAGCACCAAGAAGCAATGCATTGTTGGTGGGATTCTGCTTGTGTTCCAAATCATTGTCTTTCTGGTGGGAGGCTTGATTGCCCAGGGAAATGGAAGCCAATGATACTGTGTTTTCTGTCCACATTCCTGTCCTCTCCATGGAGATAGTCCTTGGTTCCAATTCATGCTGTTTATTTTGCAGCTGGACTTGCATTCAAGCTAAACAACAAAATCAGAGAAAATGCAGAAGTTTCCATGGATGTGTCCCTGGTTTACTGTGATGATAATTTTGCCGAATGGACTGAAATGGCCCTTGAGAAAATACCCTTGAAACTCAAATGTACCTTCACATCCCCCAAGATCCCAGAGCATGAGAGCCGTTACTATGAATGTGATGTCCTTCCTTTCATGGAAATCGGGTCTGTGGTTCATAAATACTACCTTCACAGGGGCTGCCTGTGAAGAAGAAAGAAAATCAACATTAGGATTGAGGAAATCAAAGATATTCTATTGGTGGGAATCCACCAAACTGGAGGCTTTACCAAGGTGTGGTTTACCATGAAGACCTTCCTTATGCCCAGCATCTTTATCATCATGGTGTGGTATTGGAGGAGGATCATCATGATGTCCCAACCCCCAGTACTTCCTGAAAAAGTCATTTTTGCCATTGGGATTTCTGTGACTTTTATCAATATGCCAGTGGAAAATCATTCTGCTAGGTTTGACTGGACCTGGATGCTATTGTTTGGTAATATTCAACAGTGAATCTTCTATGCAATGCTTATCTCCTTCTGGGTCATCTTCTGTGGCAAGCACATGATGGATCAGCATGAGCAGAATCACATAGCAGGGTATTAGAAGCAAGTTGGACCAATCACTGTTGGTTCTTTCTGCCTCTTCATATTTGACGTGTGAGAGAGGGGTACAACTCACGAATCCTTCTACAGTACCTGGACTACAAATGTTGGAACAGAGCTGGCTATGAACTTCATCATTGTGGCTGGAATCTGCCTCTCTGTACTTCCTGTTTCTGTGCTTCATGGTATCTGGGGTGTTTCAGAACATCATTGGGAAGCAGTCCAGCCATGAGCAAAGTCCGGTGGCTGCACTGTGAGGGCCTAATTTTCAGGTTCAAGTTTCTCATGTGTATCACCTTGGCCTGTGCTTTCATGACTGTCATCTTCTTCACTGTTAGGTGACTGAAAACCATTGGAAGTGGGGCAGTGTCACCATCCAAGTGAAAAGTGCTTTTTTCACAGGCATCTATGGGATGTGGAACCTGCATGTCTTTGATGTTCTTGTATGTGCCATCCCATAACAACTATGGGGATGACCAGAATAATAGTGATCTGAGAGTCCACAGTGGGGAAGAACAGCAGCTCACTGAGATCTATAAGCTGACCCCCAAGGAGGCCCAGAAGTAGATGTTGGCAGCATGTGGCTGGGCCTGTCCCCCACATTTCAGCCCTTCTAACTAGAGTGTGGAGCATGCCAGAGAGAGCTCCTCATGCAAACAAATGCTTGAATGCTCATGTTTCTTAGCTGTGGTTTCTTGGACCAGTGGCATGGACGTTTTCATTTTGCCTTCTGACCACAGCTCTTGGAGGAAGATTCCCAAAGCCACTAATGCATCGTGTATAATAACAAAACCTCTGGTATGACACAGTTTCTGTGATTATTGTTAATTAGTGATGTAGTTACATCTGTAGCAGGTGGTTAGTAAACCTCATGTGTTGGGGGTGTACTCCTTGGGGGATGATTTGAGCCAGATGGGGTCCAGACAAAAAATCAATAAGGAAACAGGGGAATATTTAACTCTTTTTCCTGTTTTAGATACTATAATAAATATTTAACATCCTTTGCAGTTTTAGAAAGGCTAGTGTCATAGTTTTTCACTCCTAGTCTATGACCATTTTTTTTCTACTTATATTACCAAGTAGCCTGTTGAGTTAACATTTAAGTTGTCAATAGATATGTGTTCCTATTTCATCAAACTAAAAAGTTTCTACATAGCAAAAGAAACCAGCATCAAAATGAAAAGGGAAATACTGTATGGGAGAACATATGTGCTAATAATATATCAGATAAGGAGTTAATACCCAAAATATATAAAGAACTCATACAACTCAACAAAAGAAAGACAAACAATCCCATTAAAACATGGGCCAAGTAACTAAATAGACACTATTCCAAAGAGGACACACAAATGACCAAGAGATACATGAAAACAAATTCAACATCACTAGTCATCAATTAAAATGACCTCAAGGCATCACCTCACACTTGCCAGAATGGCTGTCATTGACGAATTATCAAACAATAAGTGCTAGTGCGAATATGGAGAAAAGAGTAATCTAGTACACCACTGGTGAGAATGCAGACTACTGCAGCCACTATGGAATATAGTATGGTGTTTCCTCCAAATATTAAAAATAGAACAGCCATTTGACCCCAGTAATCCCACTTCTAGGGATATATCCTAAGAGCCTGGAACACCAATCAGGAAGAATATATGCACCCTTATGTTCATAGCAGCACTATTTACAATAGCTAAGATCTGCAAACAGCCCAAATGTCCATCAGTAGATGAGTGGATAAAAAAGTCATGGTACATATACACAATGAAATACTATGCAGCTGTAAGAAAGATCTCTTACCCTTTGAGATGACATGGAAGGAACTGAAGAGTATTATGCTAAGTGAAATAAGTCAATCAGAGAAAGATAAGTGTCACATGACCTCACTTATTTGTGGAACATAATGAACAAAATAAACTGATGAACAATATAGATCCAGAGACATGGAAGTAGGGAAAAGAGTGACAAACCTCAGAGGGAAGTGGTGAGGGAGGATGGGAAGAGATAAACCAAAAAACTTATATGTATACATGCATAATCAATGGACACAGACAACAGTGTGGTGAAGGCAGGGAGAGGAGGAGTGGAGAAGAGGGTGTCAGTGGGTAAAAAATGGAGGGACATCTGTAATAATTTCAACAATTAAAAAAAAGTTTCTAAAAGGTCATAACAAGAGACAAAGAAGGTCACAACATAATAATAAAAGGATCAATCCAATAAGAGGCTATAACCCTGGTAATCATATATGTAACCAATATAGAAGCACCAAAATATTTTTGAAAACTCTTGGAGGACTTTAAGGGAGAGATCAACAGCAATAAATCATAGTAGGGGACTTTAACATCCCACTGACATCCCTGAATATATCTTCCAGACAAAAAATCAACAAGAAAACAGTGACCTTAAACAACACACTAGGTCATATGGATTTAATTGATATTTACAGAACATTACACCCCAAAACTGCAGAGCATACATTCTTCTCAAGTGCACATAGAACATTCTCAAAGATAAACAACATCTTAGTACACAAAATAAGTCTCTACAAGTCCAGTCTTCCTGAACTTGTAGAGACTTAGACTAAAATCACATCTTCTCAGATCACAGTGGCATGAAAATAGAAATCAACTACAGTTAAAAAACTAAAAAACTTTAAAACACATGGAGGCTTAATAGCATGTTATTAAACAAAGAATGGGTTACCAATGAGACCAAGGAAGAAATTTAAAAAAAAAAAAAAAACTTTCTGAAAACAAACAAAAATGACCACACAATAACCCAAAATCCATGGGACACAGCAAAAGCAGTCCTGATAGGGAAAAAACATTGGGGTTTTTTGTTTTGTTTTGTTTTGTTTTGTTTTGTTTTCTCTGTATCTTCAGATAGAGTGGGAGGGAGGGAGAGAGAGAGAAACATTGACATGAGAGGGACATATCAACTGGTTACCTCCTGCACAACCCCAACCATGGCCAAGGATGAACCAGAACCAAGGTACATGCCATTGACTGCAATCCAACCCACAGCTAATTGGTCTGTGGGCCGACACTCTAACTGCTGAGCCAAACTGGCCAGGGCCTGATATGGAAGTTCATAGCATTACAGGCCTATGTCAAGAACAAAGAAAAATGTCTTAAATGATCTAATCCTACAACTAAAAGAATTAGAAGGGGAACAACAGAAAATCCCAGAGTAAGTAGAAGGAAGGAAATAATAAAGATCAGAGCAGGAATAAATAACATAGAGACTAAAAAAAATAAATATGAAAGATCAGTAAAAGCAAAAGCTGGTTCATTGAAAATATACACAAGCCCGGCCAGTGTGGCTCGGTGGTTGAGCATCGACCCATGCACCAAGAGGTCGCTGGTTCAATTCCCAGTCAGGGCATATGCCCAGATTATGGGCCCAATGCAGGAGGCCGCCAATCGATGTTCTCCTCACCTATGTTTCTATCTCTCTCTCTCCCTCGCCCATACTCTCTAAAAATCAATAAAGAAAAAAATTTTTAAAGAAAATATACACAAGACTGATGTTCCTTTAGCCAGACTCATTAAGAAACAGGGAGAGAGGAGTCAAATAAATAAAATGAGGAACAAAAGAGGCAAAGTAACAACTGACACCATGGAAATACAAAGGGTTGTAAGAAAATACTATGAACAACTAAGGCCAAAAAAAAAAAAAGGGGGGGACCACCTGGTTGAAATGGACAAATTGCTAGAAACATACTTCCAACACTCAATCAGGAAGAATGAGAAAACCTGAATTGGCCAATAACAACTAATGAAATTGAAGCAGTAATCAAACACCAAGCAAACCAAAGTCCTGTACCAGATGGCCTCACAGATGAGTTTTACCAAACACTCAAAGAAGATTTAATACCTATCCTTCTTAAACTATTCCAAAAACTTCAAGAAGAGGGAAGATTACCAGGTCCTTTTTATAAGGTCAGCATTATCCTAATTCCATAACCAGATAAGGACATTACAAAAAAGAAAATTACAGGCCAATATACATAATGAACAAAGATGCTAAAATCATCAACAAAATATTATCAAATTGGATCCAGCAATACATTAAAAAGATCATACACAATGACCAAGTGGGATTTATTCCAGGGATGTAAGGCTGGTAAAATATTTGCAAATCAATAAATATAATGCAGCACATAAACAAAATGAAAGATAAAAATAACCTGGTCATATCAATTGATGCAGAAAAAGCATTCAACAAAATCCAGCACCCATTTCTGATAAAAACTCTCAAAAAAGTGGGAATAGAGGGATCAGTCCTCAACATAAGAAAGGCCATATATGACCAACCTACAGCCAACATTATTCTTAAAGGGCAAAAACTAAAAGTGTTTCCCTTAAGAACAGGAACAAGACAGGGATTCTGCTTTCACCACTCTTAATATAGTGCTGGAAGTTATAACCACAATGATCAGGCAAAAAGAAACAATATAAGGCATTCGAATTGGGAAGGAGGAAGTAAAACTGTCAGATGACATAATATTCTACATGGCAAACCCTAAAGACTCCACCAGAAAACTACTAGACTTAATAAATCAATTAGGAAAAGTAACAAAATACAATGTTAACATTCAGAAATTGATGGCATTTTTTACACTAATAATAAACTCTCAGAAAGATAAACTACAAAAGCAATTCCATTTTCCATTGTAGCAAACAAATAAGAAGAAGATACCGAGGGATAAACTAGGACATAAAAGACCTGGCTCAGTGGTTGAGCATCAGCTCATGCATTAAGAGGTCGCCAGTTTGATTCCTGGCCAGGACACATGCCCAGGTTGTGGGCCCGATCCCCAGTTGGGAGCATGCAGGAGGAGACCAATTGATTTTCTCTCTCATTGATGATTCTATCTCTCTCTCCCTCTCAATTCCTCTGTCTCTAAAAAATCAATAAAGGAAAAGAAAAAATTTTTCAAAAAAGAAAGACTTGTACTTGGAAAACTAAAGGACATTTTTTTTTCTTTATTGATTTTTAAAGAGAAGGAGAGAGAGATAGAAACATTGATGAGAAAGAACATCAGTTGACTGCCTCCTGCATGCCCCCTACTGGGTATCTGGCCCACAACCTGCGTATGTGCCCTGACCAGGAATTGAACCAGCGACCTCTTGGCGCATGGGTCAGTGCTCAACCACTGAGCCACATCGGCCAAGCTAAGGAACATTTTAAAAAGAAATAGAAGAAGCCTTGGCCAGTTTGGCTCAGCGGCTAGAGCATTGGCCTGCGGTCCTGAGAGACCCGGGTTCGGTTCCCGCTAAGGAACTGTACCTTGGTTGCAGTTTGTCCCCGGCCCTGGTTGGTTGTGTGGGTGGCAGCCACTCGATGTGTCCCTTTCACATCGATGTTTCTCTCTCTCTCTCTTCATCTCTCTCCCTTCCACTCTACCTGAACAAAAAATGGAAAAATGTCCTCAGGTGAGGAAAGAAAGAAAGGAAGGAAGGAAGGAAGGAAGGAAGGAAGGAAGGAAGGAAGGAAGGAAGGAAGGAAGGAAGGAAGGAAGGAAGGAAGGAATAGAAAAAGAGACAATCAAGTGGGAGCATATACTGTGTTCACAGATTGGAAGAAATTACATCATTAAAATGTCCATACTACCCAAAGCAAACTATAGATTCCAGCAATTCCTATTATAATACTATCAACATATGTCACAGATCTAGAACAAATATTCCAAAAATTTATGTGGAACCAAAAATGATCCTGAATAGCTGCAGCAATCTTGAGAAAGAAGAACAAAGGAATCACAATACCACATATCAAACTATATCACAAAGCCATTGTAATCAAAACAGCCTGGTACTGGCAGAAGAACAGGCATCTAGATCAATGGAACAGAACAGAAAGCCTAGAAATCAACCATTGACTTATGGTCAATTATTATTTGACAAAGGAAGCAAGAGCTTACAGTGGAATAAAGACTTTCTCTTCAATAAATGGTGCTGAGAAAATTGGACAGGTACATGCAAAAAAATGAAACTAGACTACCAACTTACATCATACACTAGAATAAATTCAATAAAAAACTTAAATGTAAGTCACAAAACAATAAAAACCCTAGAAGAAAACATAGGCAGTAAAATCTCAGACATCTCATGTAGCAGAATTTTCACCGATACATCTACTAGGGCAAGAGAAAGGGAGGATAAAATAAACTAATGGGACTACATCAAACTAAAGAGAAAGCAAAAGAAACTGTCCACAAAATGAAAAGGTAACCCACTGTATGGATGAACATATTCACCAGTGATACTTCCAATAAGGGGTTAATTTCCGAAATATAGAAAGAACTCAAAGATTTAATACTTTACTCCTCAAACGATTCCAATTTCACAAAAGAAAGACAAACAATCCAATACAAAAATGGGCCAAAGGCCCTGGCCAGTTTGGCTCAGCAGTTAGTGTCAGCCTGCAGACCAGAGTCATGGGTTTGATTCCAGTCAAGGGCATGTACCTCGGTTATGGTTCAGTCTCCAGCCCTGGTTGAGGTTGTGCTGGAGGCAACCAATCAATGTGTCTCTCTTACATGGATGTTTCTCTCTCTCTCTCTCCCACTGTCTCCCTCCCTCCCCCTCTATCTGAAGATAAATGAAAAAAATTCTCTGGTGAGGATTAAAAACCATAATAAAAATATATAAACCATTTTTTAAATGGGCAAAGAACCTGAATAGACACTTCTCCAAAAAGGACATAAAAGTGGCCAATAGACATATGAAAAAATGCTCAACCTCACTAATCATCAGAGATGCAAATTAAAACTACAGTGAGGTACACCTACCACAATGTCTGCCATCAATACATCAACAAACAAGTGCTGGTGAGGGTGTGGAGAAAAGGGAACCCTAGTACACTGCTGATGGGAATGCAGATTGGTGCAGCCACTATGAAAACAGTATGGAGTTTCCACAAAAAATAAAAAGTGTAGTGCCTTTTGACCCAGTGATCCCACTTCCGGGAATATATCCTAAGAATCCAGAAACTCCAATCAGAAAGAATATATGCACCTCTATATTCATAGCAGCACTATTTACAATAGCTAAGATCTGGAAACAGTCCAAAATATTTTTTTTTATTAATTTGTTTTTGTTACAGATGTTTCTCCTTTTTTCCCCATTAACACCCCCTTCACCATCCCCTGCCGCCGTCCCATCCCCAGCTTTGTTGTCTATGTCCATTGGTCATACATATATGTATATAAGTTCTGTGGTTTATCTATTCCCCCACCCCAACCCCCTTCCTCTGAGGGTTGTCAGTCTGTACCCCACCTTTATGTCTCTGGGTCTATTTAATTCATTAGCTTGTTTAGTTCATTATATTCCACAAATAAGTGAGATCATGTGGTATTTGTCTTTCTCTGCTTGGCTTGGTTTGCTTAGCATAATACTCTCCAGGTCCTTCCGTGCCATCTCAAAGAATAGATTTTTCTTTCTTACAGCTGCATTGTACTCTATTGCGTACATGTATCACAGCTTTTTTTTTTTTTTTTTTTTTTTTTTATCCTCGCCCGAGGATATTTTTCCAGTTTTTTGTACAGATAGAGTGGGAGGGAGAGAGAGGAAGGGAGAGATATCACAGCTTTTTTATCCACTCATTTACTGGGTTGTTTCCAGATCTTAGCTACTGTAAATAGTGCTGCTATGAACATAGAGGTACATATATTCTTTCTGATTGGTGTTTCAGGTTTCTTAGGGTATATTCCTAAAAGTGGGATCACTGGGTCAAATGGCAGTTCAATTTTTAACTTTTTGAGGTAACACCATAGTGTTTTCCACAGTGGCTGCACCAGTCTACATTCCCACCAGCAGTGTACTAGAGTCCCCTTTTCTCCACACCCTCGCCAACACTTGTTGCTTGATGATTTGTTGATGGCGACTATTCTGACAGGTGTGAGGTAATACCTCATTGTTGTTTTAATTTGCATCACTCTGATGATTAGTGATATTGAGCATTTCTTCATACGTATTTTAGTCTTTTGTATGTCCTTTTTGGAGAGGATTCTATTTAGGTCCTCTGCCCATTTTTAATTGGGTTCTTAGTCTTCCTTTTGTTGAGTTGTATGAGCACTTTATATATTTTGGAAATTAACCCCTTATCTGATGCATCATTGGTGATTATGGTCTCCCAAATAGTGGGATCCCTTTCCGTTTTGATGGTTGTTTCTTTTGCTTTGCAGAAGCTTTTTAGTTTAATGTAGTCCCATGTGTTCATTTTTTTCTTTGTTTCTCTTGCCTTAGGTGTTGTATCAGTGAAAATTCTGCAGCATATGATGTCCGAAATTTTGTTGCCTGCATTTTCTTCTAGAATTTTTATGGATTCATGAGTCATATTTAAATCTTTTATCCATTTTGAATTTATTCTCATGTATGGTGTAAGTTGATGGTCTAGCTTCATTTTTTTTTTGAATTGTAACTTTCCAATTTTTCCAACACCATTTATTGAAGACTGTCGTGACTCTACTGCATGCTCTTGCCACCTTTGTCAAATATTAATTGAGTATATTGTCTTGGGTCAGTTTCTCAGATCTCTATTTTGTTCCATTGATCTATCTGCCAGTTCTTGTGCCAGTACCAGGCTGTGTTGATTACAGTGGCTTTGTAGTATAACCTGAAATCTGATAATGTGATCTCTCCTACTTTGTTCTTCTTTTTCAAGATTGCTGTGGCTATTCAGGGTTTTTTTTTCTCTCTCTCTTTTTTTTTTTTTTTGGTTTCATATAAACTTTTGGAGTGTTTGTTCTAGTTCTGTGAAATATGTCGTTGGTATTTTGATGGGGATTGCATTGAATCTATATATTGCTTTTGGTAATATGGACATCTTAAAGATGTTAATTCTTCCAATCCATGAACAAGGTATATGCTTTCACTTTTTATATCTTCCTCTATTTCTTATTTTAATGACCTGTAGTTTTCTGTGAATAGGTCCTTTATTTCTTTGGTTACGTTTATTCCTAGGTATCTTAATTTTTTTTGCTGCGATGGTAAATAGGATTGTTTTCTTAGTTTCTCTTTCTGTGATTTCATCATTGGTGTACAAGAATGCCATCAATTTCTTGACGTTAATTTTGTATCCTGCTACTTTGCCAAATTTATTTATTAAGTCTAGTAGATTTTTTTTTTTATCCTCACCTGAGGACATTTTTCCATTCTTTGTTCAGATACAGTGGGAGGGAGAGAAAGGAAGAGAGAGAGAGAGAAACATCAACGTAAAAGGGACACATCGAGTGGCTGCCACCTGCACTACCAACCAGGGCTGGGGACAAACTGCAACTGAGGTACACGCCCTTAGTGAGAACCAAACCCAGGTCTCTCTGGAATGCAGGCCGACGCTCTAACCGCTAAGCCAAACTGGCCAAGGCAAGTCTAGTAGATTTTTGATGGAGACTTTAGAGTTTTCTATGAACAATATCATGTCATTTGCAAATAATGACAGGTTCACTTTCTCCTTTCCAATTTGGATCCCTTTATTTTTTTCTTCATGTCTAACTGCTGTGGCTAAGACTTTCAGTACTATGTAAATAAGAGTGGCAAAAGTGAGCATCCCTGTCTTGTTCCCATTCGTAAGAATGCCTTTTGTTTTTGCCCATGAGTATGATGTTGGCTGTAGGTTTTTCATATATGGCATTTATAATGTTAAGATATGATCCCTCTATTCCCACCTTGCTGAGCATTTATATCAGAAATGGGTGCTGAATATTGCCTAATGCTTTTTCAGCATCTATTGATAAGATCATATGTTTTTTATCTTTCCTTTTATTTATGTGGTGTATCACATTTATTGATTTTCGAATATTGTACCATCCCTGCATGCCTGGGATGAAACCCACTTGGTCATGATGAATAATTTATTCGATGTATTACTGGATCCAATTTGCTAATATTTTGTCAAAGATTTTGGCATCTGCATTCATCAGGGATATTGGCCTCTAGTTTTCTTTCTTTGTAGTCTCTTTATTTGGTTTTGGAATTAGGATTATGCTGGCCTCATAAAATGAGTTTGAAAGTGTTTTGTCTTTTTGGAGTTTTTGGAATAGTTTGAGGATAATGAGTATTAGATCTTTGAATGTTCGGTAAAACTTCCTCATGAAGCCTTCGGGGCCTGGGCTTTTGATTGCTGGGAGTTTCTTAATTACATCTTCAATTTTCTTTGTTGTTATTGGTCTGTTCAAGTTTTCTATCTCTTCCTGGTTCAGTTTTGGGAGGCTGTGTGTTTCTAGAAATTTGTCCATTTCTCCTAGGTTGTCCAATTAGTTGGCGTATAATTGTTCATAGTATGTTTTGATGATCCTTTGTATTTCTGTGGTGTCAGTTGTTGCTTCTCCTCTTTCATTTCTGATTTTGTTTATTTGGTTTCTCTCTTTTTGTTTCTTGGTGAGTCTTGCTAAAGGTCCATTGATCTTGTTTATCTTTTAAAAAAAACAGCTTTTTGTCTCATTGATCTTTTGAATTTTTTTTAGTTTCTATGTCATTTATTTCTGCTCTGACCTTTACTATTCCCTTCCTTCTACTAGCTCTGGGTTTTTCTTTTTGTTTACTTTCTTTTTTTTTTTTTTTTTTATCCTCACCCGAGGACATTTTTTCATTTTTTGTTCAGATTGAGTGGGAAGAAGAGAGAGAGAAAGAGATAGAGAAACATCAATGTGAAAGGGACATATCGAGTGGTTGCCACCCACACGACCCAACCAGGGCCAGGGACAAACTGCAACCAAGGTACGTGCCCTTAGCGGGAACCAAACCCGGGTCTCTCTGGACCACAGACCAATGCTCTAACCACTGAGCAAAACCAGCCAAGGCTCTTTTTGTTTACTTTCTAGTTCTTTAAGTTGTGGGGTTAGAAAGTCAATTAGGAATTTTTCTTGTTTCTTGAGGTAGGCCTATAGTGCTATGAACTTCTCTCTCAGGCCTGCTTTCGCTGTGTCCCATAGATTTTGTGTTGTTGTGTGTTCGTTTTTATTGGTTTCCAGGAAGTTTTTAATTTCTTCCTTGATCTCGTTAGTAACACATTCATTGTTTAATAATATGCTATTTAGCCTCCAAGTGTTTGAATGTTTTTGTGTGTTTTTATTGTAATTAAGTTCTAGTTTCATGCCATTGTGATCTGAGAAGATGCTGGATATGATTTCTATTTTCTTGAATTTGTTGAGACTTGTTTTGTGTCCTAACATGTGGTCTATCTTTAAGAATGACCCATGTGCACTTGAGTAGAATGTGTATTCTGCAGCTTTGGGGTGAATGTTCTGTAAATATCAATGAAGTCCAACTGATCTAGTTCGTCTTATAAGGACTCTATGTCCTTACTAATTTTTTGTCTAGATCTATCCAGTGGTGTCAGTGGTGTGTTAAAGTCACCCACTATGACTGTGTTGTTATTGATCTCTTTCTTGAAGTCCTCCAAAAGTTTTTTAATATATTTTGGTGCTCCCGTATTTGGTGCATATAAGGTTATATCCTCTTATTGGATTGATCCTTTTAATATTATGTAGTGACCTTCTCTGTCTTTCATTATGGCCGTCGTTTTGAAGTCTATCTTGTCAGATATGAGTATTGCTACACCAGCTTTTTTTCCCTTTCCACTTGCTTGAAAAATTTTTTTCGCTCCCTTCACTTTCACCCTGTGTGAGTCTTTTTTTGTGCAGTAGGTTTCTTGTTGACAGCATATATATGGGTCATATTTTCTTATCCAGTCAGCTACCCTATGTCTTTTGAATGGAGCATTTAAGCCATTTACATTTAAGGTAATTATTGATAAATAGTTATTAGTTGCCATTTTAATTTTATGTCTGTGTCCCCTCCCCCCTTTCTCTCCCTGTTTCTTCTTCTTCTTACAATAGTCCCTTGGATTCAGACCCTTGCCTTGCATTACTTTGTACACTTCATGCCACTTCCTTTTGGCCTGCAGTGTTTCTATTGACAAATCAGCTGACAGTCTAATGGGAGCTCCCTTGTAGGTAACTTTCTGTCTCTCTCCTCCTTCCTTTAAGATTCTTTCTTTGTCTTTAATGTTTGCCATTTTTATTATGATGTATCTAGTTGTGGGTCTTCTGGGGTTCATCTTGCTTGAGACTCTCTGTTTCCTGAACTTGTGTGACTTTTTCCTTCACCAATTTAGAGATGTTTTTTGTCATTATGCTTTCAAACAGGTTCTCTATTCCTTTGATTCTTCTCCTTCCAGTATACCTATAATGCAAATGTTGTTACATTTTGTATTGTTCCAGAGCTCCCTTAAACTCTCCTCCTGCTTTTTAAATTTTATTTCCATTTGCTGCTCTATTTGGATGTTTTTCTCTACCTTTCTTCTAAGTCACTGATTCAGTCTTCAGCTTCTACTAATCTACTATTGAACCCTTCTAAGGTATTTTTCATAACTGCTATGTCATTCTTTTTTTCGTCTTAATTTTTATGCATAGCTTCTACCTTTTTTTTTTTTAAGCTGAAGTAGTTCCCAGTGAGCTCTTAATAATTCTTATTAAGTTACTTGTAGTTCTCACCAAACTGTTTGAGCACCCTTAAAAGCATTGCTTTGAATTCTTTATCTGACAAGGTGTTCACCGTTTCCTGTAGTTTTCTTTCTGGAGATTCCTCTTTTTCTTTCCTTTGGGTGTTGTTTCTTTGTCTCCCCATTTTAGCTGTCTAGTAGCTCTAGACCCGGTGAGGGATGTTTGGATGTGTAGGCAGCTCACTGTATATCAAATAAGGCTACTGTGTCTCCCAGACTGTTTTGTTGCATGTTGCCTCTTGCCTGCTATAGATCCTGGAGGATTGACTACTGGGGTCTGGTATTGGTGTGTCCTGGTAGGTGCTGCTGCTGGATGACACGGGCCCCTCTGGAGCTGTGTTCCCAGCTAATTGCTGGTGCCACCTGTAGCTGGATAGCTCAGGCCCTGTTTGAGCCGTGTTCCCCACCTGTACTGTGGGCAGCTGTGTTGCACAGGCCTCACTGGAGCCCTGGCTCCCCGCCGATCTTGTGGGCAGCTGGGTTGTACAGGCCCCATTGGAGCCCCTGCTTTCCACTGATGCCATGGGGAGATGGACGGCACAGTCCTTTCTGGAGACCCGGCTCCACGCCTATCTTGTGGGCAGCTGGGTCACACAGGCCTCTCTGGTGCCCCAGCACCCCACAGGTCCCACAGGCAGCTAGATCACACCTGTCCCTCTCAAGCCCCAGCTTCCCACCATTCTTGTGGGCCACTGGGTTGCACAGGCCTCTGTGGAGCCCCAGGTCCTGCCGCTGGTGGCTGGGGAGTGCTGCTTCCCCGTGTGGCTCAGCTCCTGCTCAGCCTTTGCTGTAGTTTTAGGGGGTGGGTCTCAGCTGCTGGTCTGTGCTTCTGTTGCCTGGGCATGAATGTCTGCTCCCCAGCCTCTGTTGCTAGGGGTATATCTCGACTCTGATCAGGCTGCTACTGTGGGGGATGTGCTGGGCTTAGAGAAGCCACAAACAGCACCTTGGCAGCTCCACTACTGTGCACTGGTCTGTGTTGACACAGAGTGTCCACTGGTCCAGTGGTGCCAGATGTGCTGGTGGGCTCAGGTTGCTGGGCCCTAGCTGCTCCCACTGCCTCCTCCCAGGGAAGACCTGGGATCTTCCAAAATGGTGGGGCCTCCCCACGGCGCAGGGAGAAGCACCCTGAAGGGCCACTTACCATGGTAGCTGGCTGCTCCTTCCACAGCACAGGGACCTTCAGCTCTGCGTCTCTGCACTGCTCAGGTTTGGCCGTCCACCTTCACATCCACTCACACTCTCTCACACACTCACCCTCCCTCCGGTCCTGCCCGCCACCATCTTCTCCCTCCAAGTTATGGTACATTTTGTTGCTGTTGTTCATCCTCACCAGAGGATATTTTTTTATTCATTTTTTAAAATGATATTGGGAAGGAGGGATGTAGGGAGGGAGGGAAGGAGAGAGAGAGAGAGACATTAATTGGTTGCATCTCACACCAGTCAAACCTGCAACCCAGGTCCATGCTCTTGACCTGGAATTGAACCCACAACCCTTTTGGTGTGTGGGACATGTCCTAACCTCCGAGTCACACTGCCCAGGGTGAAAGTTTTGATCTTTTAATTTTTTTTCTTTATTGATTTTAGGGGGGAGGGAGAAACATCGATGACAGAGAACATCGATTGGCCGCCTCCTACCTCCCCCGCACTGGAGATTTGATCCAAAATCTGGGCATGTGCCCTGACTGGGAATCAAAACAGTGACCTCTTGGTGCATGGGTCAACGCTCAACCACGGAGCCACACTGGCTAAGTTTTGGTCATACACGCAATGGAATACTATGCGGCTGAAAAAGAAAGGAACTCTTACCCTTCTTACTCTTTGCAACAGCATGAATAGACCTGGAGAGTATTATGCAAAGTGAAATAAGCCAGGCGAAGACAAATATCACATGATCTCACTTATATGTGGAATCTAATGAACAGAATAAACTGCTGAACAAAATAGATCCAGAGGCATGGATGCATGGAACAGACCGACAGACCTCAGAGGGAAGGAGTTTGGGGGGGACGGGAAGAGATTAGCCTAGAACTTATATGCATATACACATAGCCAATGGTCACAGACAATAGTGTGGGGAAGGCCTGGGTTTTGAGGGGGCTTGGTAATGGGGGCAAAGAGTGGGGATGGAGGACAGCTTTTACACTGTCAACAATAAAAAAATTTAAAAAATTTTAAATCATAATTGATGTGAAACTCATAATAAAAATTTGCAGTCTCTTCCTGGCAATAGAGATGTGAGAGAAAGTGCATGGGCTTTGGAATCAAGGCACCAAAAGTAGAATGCCCAGTTTTCCATTTACGGCTTGTGTGACCTGCTTAGTTCATCCACCTCCTCATATGTCAAACAAAGACAGTTTGGGTAGTATTTCTTTTATCATAATAAATCAAATGTCACAAACTCGCTTAGTATTGAGAATTATTTTTAGATGAAGTTATTATTTACTCAGATAAGGGATTCTAAAATATGGTTTTTGACCATTTACAACCCTCTGATCATTTTTTTGAACGTTGATGGGATTTTTCCCTGGGTTATTGAAGTGTCCTTTGGCATATAATGAATTCTAGAGGCCCAAGCAGCACCAGGCTCTCCTCAAGACAATGATTCCTGCCCAAGTGGATGCTCATTATTCTCTATTCTTGGAGAATAGATCTCTGGGCCATACCTAGTAGGAGTGGCCTTTATGGAAACTCAGTCAATACCAGAATTTGCACTTAGCTTTAGCAATGACAGCCCAGCGACAATGCAGAAGCAGTTCTTTAGTCCATTACAGTTCTAAACGCACAGCTCTTGCCTATTTGTTTTAAAAATATAGGTTTTGGCCCTGGCCGGTTTGGCTCAGCGGTTAGAGCGTTGGCCTGCGGTCCAGAGAGACCTGGGTTCAGTTCCCGCTAAGGGCATGTACCTTGGTTGCTGTTTGTCCCCGGCCCTGATTGGGTCATGCAGGTGGCAACCACTCGATGTGTTCCTTTCACATCGATGTTTCTTTCTCTCTCTCTCCCTCCTGCTCTATCTGAATAAGACATGGAAAAATGTCCTCGGGTGAGGATAAAAAAATAAAATAAAAATATAGGTTTTGTAGTTATTTAGATATAGCAAGGCCATTGAAAAGATCGTTTGTTTTACTCAGATCTCAAGAGGAAGGGGCACACCATGCCATGCAGGGCAGGCTAGGAGGCAGGGGAGCAAGGCGAAAATGTACCGCACAACTGAGGACAGCCTCTGGGCTCAGAGCCTGCTAAAATCACTCCAACTAGCCAATTCGGGGTCTGTTCACTTTGCCTCACCCATTCCACTCCCTTCTCTGCCCCTGTCTCCTGTCGGCTGACCTTCGTGCTTCTCTGTGAGGCCCTGTGTGGTGTCCCATGCCTCCTCTTTCTAGGGATCTATGAGTATAAATGTCATTTCTGTGTCTACATGTTTTACCATTCCTATTGAAACACATTTTTAAAAAGCAGTCACTCATGTTGACAAACAAGTGAAGATCTCACACAGGTAGTGCCAAAGTTTAGAGATTTCAGTTAAGTAACCTAATGCGTATGAAGATTAGAAATAGTTTCACAGCCCAGCCAGTGTGGCTCAGTGAATTGATCATCTCCCTTGTACCAAGAGGTCTCAGTTTGATTCCTGGTCAGGGCACATGCCGGGGTTGCGAACAGGATCCCCAGGAGAGGGCATGCAGGAGGCAGCCAATCAATAGTTCTCACAACAATGTTTCTATCTCTCTATCCTTTCCCCGCTCTCTAAAAAATCAATAAAAACATATTTTAAAAAAAGAAATAGTTTCAGAGATCACATATCAAATTTAATGGCAATAAATTTATTGGAGAAAGAGTCAGTAAGTTAAGATGCAGCACCATTTGTCAAATCATGGTTTGATTACCAATATAGGTTGGGTATTGATGTAAAATTTGGTAAAAATCTACAAAAGCTTATTGGCTATATTGAATTCACAGCATAGAGTATTATATATTTTTTTATTATTTGTAAATTCTGTGCTTATGTATACTTTATATATAATAAGTTATATATAATTTTTTTGGAGTTAGACATTTACTGCACATTCCTGTACAAACTGCAGTGTAAGTGCTGCACACGTCTCCAAGCATAGCGCCCTCACTCACCTTGGTGGCTCAGCTGCTGAGGATTCTGCCATCTCTGTAGCTACAAACTTTCATAGCGTCTAGTTGGTGTTCCATAGTGTCCAGTTGCTGGTCAGGAGATCAGTGGATTTCCCAGCCGTTCTAAGTAGAGGAAACACAGCCCCTCATTTTCTTTTCCCAATAGAAGCCTGTCTACATAAAATGAGAAAAACCTATGTATATAAAGCTTCTAGAACTTAACTTGAAATATTCAAAGTTTACTTCACTAGAAAGGTGGTACTGCCCAGGGACCAAATACACACAGAGGTCACTTTGGAGTGCTGCCAGCCAAGAAAAGTCCATTGCTTCCAGGCTAGAAGAGGGAGAATGTGATGTGGTGAGCTGGGCTACTTGACTCCATTCTGACCAATTGTTCCGGCATATACACACTGGTGTGGTTTCAAAAAACCTGGGACTGATGCCCATAAAAATAAGGTGATTAGTAACAGCCTTAGAAAATTTGGAGAGACCATAACAAAGAAAGAGATTAATGATTGCCCATACCTTTGTAGTTTTGAACCTATATAAGCAAGTAACAAAGAAGGCTCAGGGCTGTGGATTTGGGGAGACTATGTCCCCTGCAGCCCACCAGTGAATAAAGTGCTCCTTTCATTTATAATTCAGCTGTGTGTCTCTGGTTATCTTGCTGACACATCACAACAGTGGCTGGAGGGGACAAAGAGGGCTCCTCTCCCCACAGGCATTTGCTTTGATTCTAGAGTAAACACTAATGCAGAAATAGGTAGAAAGGTCTAAACAGACAGGGAGCTAAAACCATGTGACTGGAATAAATCCTGTGGCTTTCCCTGTTCCTTCTCTCAGTGTCCCTGTGTGGTTGGTTCCCTTAGTGAGAACACACGTACAAACAATGCAGAATGGAGAGAGCTGGTCATTGCTTTCTTCAAAGGGCAGTTCCCTCACTCTCTGTCGGAGTGAACAAAACCAGGGCTGTGGAAGGTCCTGTGGATAGTGGCCTGGCAAGGCTGTCTTCATCTGCTCTCAACAGCAGGAGACACAGAAGATAGAGATACATTTACGTAAAGGCACCAACCATGAGCCCAGGGCACTCTTTTTTCTCCTAAGAAGTTTCTGCTTTTTAATGATCGCTCTGGACACGGGTGCCATTCTCTAAGCACCACAGAAGAAGCTGGCAGCTTACTTCTCAGATTCCTGGGTGAGACCTTGTTCTTTCCTGAGCCAGGTAGGTAAAGGTTTCTTAGTTTGTTTGCTATGTAGGTGAATGGATGGATAGATTATAGATAGACGCAGGTGGATAAAATGGTTATTTGAGGGATTTTTGTTTATAATCAGGAACTATTCTATTAGGAGGATCAATCATCTTGGTTCCTAATTTTCTACTTAAAAGTGTAAATGAGTGTTTGTATCCTAGATATTCACATGAATAATCAACATGCCTCGGTTTCTCTTTTTTTGTTGTTTTTTTTTTTATCCTCACCTGAGGACATTTTTCTATTTCTTGTTCAGATAGAGTGGGAGGGAGAGAGAGAGAAAAAAACATCAACACGAAAGGGACACATCGAGTGGCTGCTACCTGCACAACCCAACCAGGGCCGGGGACAAAGTGCAACCGAGGTACGCGCCGTTAGTGGAACGGAACCCAGGTCTCTCTGGACCACAGACTGACGCTCTAACCGCTGAGCCAAACTGACCAGAGCTCGGTTTCTTTTTTTTTTTTTTTTTTACCACAACTGCAGCCTCTCAATGTGGAGTAGCCCTCTCAGTTCAGTCCCTAAGGGCAGCTACTGAAACAGGACAATGTGTCTTTTTGCCCACCTGTTTTTCAGCACACTTCCTATTGGTATAAAAGTGTAGAATGTGGGCATTTTGTAAACATTCTACACATAGTACAAACTTATTCATCAAGGTCTTAGGATAAATTTACACAGCCCATCCGCTGTTTCATTAATGATTAAGCTGCAGTAAGTGGCACTGCTGAGGATGCACTTGAAAGTATTGCAAGATAACTTTGCTATCAAAACTCATTACTGCCTAGAAATGTTTGTCCCAAAATTTGAATAATTATTTTTCATGTCAACCCTTTACTAAAGTCTACCTTCTTTTTTGTTGTTGAGAGTAGTACAGATGTCCCCCTTTTTCCCCATTGACCCCCTCCTTCCTGCTCCCACCCCCCTCAGCCTTCCCCAGGCTACTGTCCATGTCCATTGTTGTGCATATATGCATATGTTTTTGGTTTATCTCTTTCCTCTTCTCCCACCCTCTGAGGTCAGTCTGTTCCCTGCTTGCATGACTCTGGATCTCTTTTGATTTGCAGCTTATTTTGTTCATTATGTTCCATAAATAAGTGAGATCATGTGGTACTTGTCTTTCTGATTGGCTTATTTCACTCAGCACAATACTCTCCAAGTCGAATTTTCACTGATACATTAACTTTTTTTTAAACACATATTTACACTGAATTACACTGAATTCATATTTTCATAGCTAATGATTGGAAGGTTTTAAAATGTCAAACTATTTTACAATGTAGATTTTTTTTTAATAATTGTATTACATAGACTTATGAACTCAAGTGGATTTAAAAAGCTGAAAAACTAAAGGGGAGTATCGCCTATTTGAAGGGTACGCTCTCAAAGTGGACATTCTGGACAGTACAGCTTTACACACAGGCCTTTCTCATCTCACCTGGAGTCTCCAGCAGCCGGGCCGTTCCCATGGACTTCAAGTTACTGACAACGTCTGCACCGTTTCACTTCTCTCTCCTCCCTGCTCAAAGGGCTCACCAAGCCCAGCTTATAGTGGGCCTCAAAATATATCTTAAACCGTGTGTGTGTGTGCGCGCGCGCGCCGAGCACTAAGGTAGAAGAAGCTCATTCAAGTCAGCATGACTTCCCACCTCCGTGTCACCTTGCGAAGTCTCTGTTCACCTGCATGTGTAGAGCCCTAGCACCCTGGCAGAGCCAAAACCACCTCCCGCACAGCTGTTCCTCAGCTGAGCACTCAGACAACTCAGGGGCAGGGAGGTTCCAGGGTCGATTGAAAGATACTTTTCTGCTCACAAATCTCTCCAGTATAGGGAGCTTCATATCACGTGGGCAATAAATCCTGTAATGGCATTTCCATTGAATTTATCTTTGAGCATTTTAAATGAAATCCTGTAAGGCTTATAAAGTATCAACATTTTGATCAATTAATGTATTAATTCAAGCTGTATTTCAGAGTCCTTGTCTCTCATACTTTATTTTTGTTTACCAATTTGTAATAAACATGTCTTCAGTCCTCTGATTCGCAGTCATGCTGGCTGTCCAGACAGGGCCGTGATAGTAAGCACAGAGCTGAGGTGTCTGACAGACCCAGCTCAGAAATGCCCGACTTCCAAGTCTGGTGCAACTGGCGAGAGACCAGCCACTCAGTCCCCTTTATATTTTCGGAGTTGTTGTTTTTTTTATATAATTTATTTTTTTTATTAATTAATTTTTGTTACACATGTTTCTCCTTTTTATTTTTTCTGAGTTCTTTACAGATGCTTAGTTTCAGGTTGGAGTTCAGATTTGGTGGCTCACCTGACTGGTGGTCAAGAGATGACTGACTCCTGTTAGAGGCTGTATAACCTCTTTTGGTTGAATTCTCCCTGGCTCTGCTGTGTAGACTCTTCCCCTTTTAAAGAGATGTTGGTGATCATCCCAAGAAATGCTAATTGGCCTGAAAAGGTGTTGCAAAGGAGCCATTAGTGGAGGGAACGAGAGGAGGCAGGCTCCTCCAGCCTTGGCTCCCTCCCCTTCTTGCCTTCCTTCATCTATGAAGTATTTTGTAGGCAGCTGCTTCTAGCCAGGCACAGAGCACAGCAGTGTTGGGGACGCGCATGTGGTGCATCCCTGTCCCCCAAGGACGTAGAGGATAGTGAGGAGACTGACAGTGAACAAACACAGACATGAGGTACTGCAGCTCTGTTATCAGACCGAACCGGCTCCAAGACTCAGCAGTGACCAGACAAATGACAACTCAGATTTCATGAGAAGGAATGTAGTTTATAGCCAGCAGGTAACAGACATGAGGGGAGAGGGGGTGTCACTTCCCCCAAAGCAGCTGTCCCCAAACAAAGGATTGCATTCATTTTTATTCAGGAAAGTCATGCATAAACACTGAGGTGAGCTTCCTCATCAAAGGTACAGGTGGGGACATTCCTGCACATGCGCAGTTGAAAAACAGGCCTATACATATATCACATGTTCAAAAATGGCAGAAAAATCACTCTGGCTGGTTTGTAAGTGGTTAGCGCATCGGCCCAGGACCAAAGAGTTGGGGGTTCAATTCTGGTCAAAGGCATGTACCTCGTTGTGGTTCAATCACCATCCCTGGTTGGGGTGATGCAGGAGGCAACCAGTTAATGTGTCTCTCTCACATGGATGTCTCCCCCCCCATCCCCCACTCTATCTGATGTTAAATACAAAAATATCCTTGCATTAAAAAAATAAAAATAAACTCAAGTCAGTCTGACTCCAGACTTTTTTTTTTAAGGCAAAAAGTCTCTACCCCCTGGGAAGAGCTTCTAGCATTATAATGAGGGCATAATGAGAATAGTTTATAAAGAGGTCAGTATAAAGTCCTCAGGGCCATTTCGAACAGCCTTGGGTGGTTTCAGCAGGATCAACACCCTGGTTCTTTAAATCATCCTGGGCTTGTCCCTGAAAAGACAGGTCTGGCAGTCATCAATGTCAGGAATGGTGTAGGATGGAAGGGGTTTAACTGGTTAAGTCCCTTCTGTTAAACTCTTAACAATTACAAGATGTGGTTACACAAACCTTATACAATCGAGGGTGTTCTGAGTGGGTTTCCAGGTTAATCAAAGCAGAGTTAGGAGTTCGAAGTCGGTCAGTCTATGGCAGGCTGCCTGCGCACAGGCATTTCCCAGCTCTCACAGTGGGTTAGGTCACAGCGTCTCCGTGCAGCCGGGCATGGAGGCCGCGGGTGCTGGGGACAGCTGCGACCTGCTCCGTCTGCTCTGAAGTCAGAGGGGAGGGCAGCCCAGGCCCCAGCCTCCAGTGTTTGCTCATGTGAGGCCAAGTCACGTGCCTTGAATCAGACTTGGGGAAGCAAAAGAGGCTCTTTCATGAAAATGTTTATTAATAAAAATACTAACGTAATGCTTCAGTTTATAGGAAATTAAACACAGATATTACTTACAACAGAAAACTAAAGAGGATGCACAAGACGCGTTTGCTCAGCAGCTCCAGGGACACGGAGGCCCTGCCAGTGCGGACCGCGCGTTAGGCCCTTGCAGGCCAGCCAGCAGTCTCCCCTTCACTGACGACGCATTGCAGGAGGACGCAGGGCAGCAGGCTGAGAAAAATCAGCAGGCACTGTGCACTTAGTCTAGTCGAGAGTGAGGTGAGAAGGTCCTTCAGGTCTGAAGAAGAAAAAAAAAAAAAAAAACGCAGAAAGTATAAGACATTCTGCTGCAGACTTGCTCTAGAGCAGCGGTTCTTAACCTGTGGGTCGCGACCCCTTTGGGGGTCAAACGACCCTTTCACAGGGGTCGCCTAAAACCATTGGAAAACACACATTTCCAATGGCAATTCATAACAGTAGCAGAATTATAGTTATGAAGTAGCAACGAAAATAATTTTATGGTTGGGGTCACCACAACATGAGGAACTGTACTAAAGGGCCGCGGCATCAGGAAGGTTGAGAACCGCTGCAAAGGGAATAAAACAGACATTCGCACCTGCCCTGATAAAGGTCCTTTCCTGCGCTGGCCTCACAGGCTTGCCTGTGTCAGGGCGGGACAGGAGTGAGCCAGAGCCCACAGCGCCGGCTCACCTGGCTCCTGCCCCCGCGGCCAGAGGGCACCGCACTCCCGGACGGAGCCCGCCTTGGGGGCGCAGCTCGAGGAACATGTGCTTGCCTTTAGCTTTTCTGTTTCTTTTGCTGTGGTCAGAAACAATAGAATTTTTGTGGAACCTGGTATTTGTTGAAGAATTTCTTGATTGTCATTAAGGCAACAAAAAAGTGGCCCTGCAGCCCCTCCCATTTAGCACACGAGCCAACCAAGGTGATCTTTCCAAGTTCCACACCAGGTCAGTTAGCAATCGTGGGCAAATATATCTGATTTAAAAGATAATGCAATAAAACAGCTTGCATCTATCTGGGGCAAGGAAAGCCCAACATCCCCCCATATTAGTCCTAACACTATTTTTTTTAATAGGGACAGGTTATGAAACAGAAGGAAAGCACCCACCCTAAAGCAATGGCAACATTCCCGCAAGGAAGTCACAGTGAACAGCACCATGCCCAGTGCTCACCTCGCCTGCCATGACAATGTGGTTCCTCCCCGGCAGGTCTCACTCTGACCTCTAAGGGCCATAAGTCTAGTTTTCTGTACAGCTGGGCCTCCAGCCCAGAGGTGCTGAGTAGGAAAAACTGCCAATCTCCCCTTGTCTGAGGTTCTGAGGCCGGCAGAGGTCTTGGCTAACATCCCTGGTGGCGAGTGACCACCATGTGAGCTGGCAAGCCCCACAGGTATGGTCATGAGCAGGGATGTCAACTCCACCAAACTAATTGCACAAGCAAATCTGGGGCTGGATGTGGGGTGGGCTGGGCAGGGAAGCACACAGCTGAGGAAGGGCCCCTTCATTGAACTTCCCCCTGGTGCAGCTGCAGGGGCCAGCCAGCCTTCCCCCCAGACGGCCTGCCCAGCCCTACACTCTCTGGCACCTCCAGGAGACGCACTCTGGATGTGAGACTGTGGTAGCATGAGACAGCAGAATGAACACGTACTGACAAAGACCAGCCGCTGCAGAAGGGTCCCGCTCTGCACCTGCTCACCAGTGAACCACGGTGGGCAGTCTGGGAGACCAGACTCAGGATGGGACCAGAGTCAGCTCCACTCCAAACCTGGCACCTTCCACACACCACCTCATCTTGGGAGAGTGGTGTCCCAGGGTCCTAGACCCCACAAAACAGGAACACTAACATCTGGGTCCAAAGAAGGCTCCAAAAAAGCTGAAGACAGGACAGGTGCTCACAGAATAAGAACCTGTTCAGGTGAAAAAAGGGTCAGCAGGTACTGAACTGTAGAGTTGATCTTCCCTAGAGACAAGGAAACAGGCTGCCCACAAAGCAGGATTCAGACCCCACTCATTGTCTTTTCTTGTATATAAACTCAAAGGTCAATGTTTTAGTCAGCTTGGTAAGTTAGGCTAAACCAACCAAGTCAGCCTTCAAGTAGGGTTCCCAAATCTGGGGCTGGGAGCACCATGTGGTGTCCCTCCCAGCAAAACCAAGGTCACACTTTGAGCTGAGAGAGAAAATATTAGAACTTACACTACACATTTATGGAAAAGCATTCTTAATATTTCCTGTGTACACTGGAATTTAGGAAATCTATGGTTCTAAGCACACCATTTTGTCATACCAAAAATAACTCTGCTACTAATGAATGATTTACTGTAAACTATAATTTTTATTATATACTTATCAAATGGCCTTTTTTAGACTTAGTCAGACATAGCAGATTTTTACCATGTATATTAATTAGCCTGTGAATACATAAAAAGATACAAGTGAAATAAAGTTTATGTATGCTCAGCATGACACCTGTGTCACCACCACTGAATGGGGAGCTGGCTCAAATATGTTTACTGGTGGAGTGGGAGATTTTTGTAAAGTGTGGTGGTCACTCTGGAGGAGAATAACATCATGTTTCAATGTGAGGGCCAGAACCAGAATTCCAGAAACTCTTCTATTTTCAGATGCCCCCAGATGCCCCAGGGAGCCTAATGGTTTCCTTTCCTGCTGTGACACCCAAGAGCTCACCCACTAGAACAGCTATAACGAGAGAACATCCCAGGAGGGCTTCACAAAGGGTCTGCTCTCTCCTGGGCAGAACACCATTGTTTTGGTGCAGGCTGGGCACAGGGCCTGGGCAGGCCATCCTCCTCCCCACAGGTCACAGCCGCGCAGCCCCACAGGCTGGCTCTGGCCCACAGATGTTTATTTGCTTATTGGTAGGTTGGCTGATTGGTTTGTGCCAGAAACGTAGGTTTTTAAATGGAGTTTGAAGGGAAAGGTGAGACTGCCCTGACCGAAATCTGACATTTGCGTTTCCTGTCTATCTTTGAAGGCAATTGAGTTTGCTACTTCACTGTGTCATTATTTGGACTCTAAATTTTAGAACATTAAACTGGTTCTTGATACTAATGAAATACTTAATTCTTTGGGGCAATGTGTAAGAAGAACCACCCTCTTAGTATAATGAGATCTTGGGCTGGTTTAAGGACTAAGCGAAGGCCCCTGCTGGCTGAAAGCTTACCTTTTGTGTAACCCTAATTAACTTAACACCCACCAAGTATTAGTGGGTGTTGTTCACAACTTAAAAACACATTTCAGTAAATTTACGGTTAATGATAGATTATGAAGTAATTCTAACTTCACTGTATTAATTTGAATATTTTAGTGATGTTAATAAAGTAACAATAATTTATTTTGTGCATAATAATGCAACAGGTACAGTGCCTTTTTATCCTAACAAACAATAGGTAAATAGCTCCAATTTTGCATCTGTGTTGTCTTAATAAAGATTATATATAAATAAATATAAATATTTATATATAAATAAAATAAATATATATATAAATAAAGATAACAAAATAAAAATTATAAACATTATAAAATGTATTTTGGGGGATTTGAACAAGTACTTTGAGAGGGATTTTTCACACTTTATTATGCCACATTGCCTCTTTTAAGCACATCAACAAGTGGAAATGAAGAAAATGATAGAATGATAGTTACTGTCTAAAGCATATTGTTTTTTGCCCTGGCCAGTTTGGCTCAGCGGTTAGAGCGTCGGCCTGCGGTCCGGAGAGACCCGGGTTCGGTTCCCGCTAAGGGCACGTACTTCGGTTGCAGTTTGTCCCCGGCCCTGGTTGGTCGTGCGGGTGGCAGTCACTCAATGTGTCCCTTCACGTCGATGTTTCTCTCTCTCTCTCCCTTCCTCTCTCTCCCTCCCACTCTATCTGTACAAAAAAATGGAAAAAATATCCTCGAGTGAGGATTAAAAAAAATAAAGCATATTGTTTTTAGAACACCAAAAATGTGCTCTTTGAATTTTAATATAATAATAGGTAATGGCTTATATGGTATTTATTCTTTGGAGCAGTATTTGGAACTAAGAAGTCAAAGGTCATCCATTTGATATTTATTTAGAATTATTATGCACAAAGCATTATTTTATAGGTCATGAAGCAGAAAAATTACAAAATAGCTCACACCAACAAACAAGATTATTTTGCATAAATTTTATCTTTCAACATCTGTGTGAGGGTGGAGGACAGGTTATCCTCACTTTACATGAGAAAATTGTGGAATAGTCTTCTTCTAAATCAACATGGAAAAGCATGCCCTTGAAACGGCATTGTATCTGAGACTAAGAAAGCTTGTCATTCTTGGATCCACAGGGCATCAGAACAAATTGGGCCCTTGGAGATTCTTTGGGCTTCCAGTCCCAAGAGGAGCCAGAGGGCCACGGTTTCATAGCATGTTGTTATCCATTTGTGATTTCCCCCATCCATATGTATTATTTTCACATTGTTATAGTTATATGGTCAGCATAGTTTTTCATTCTAATTTCCATAAACTCTTCAAAATCATAATATTCCATTAAAGGGTTTAAAACACCTACTACTCTGTTGTTGGATTTAGAACATAGACAAATTTTCAATATTTTAAATAACATTATCAAAAATGTCTTCTTTATTTTGTATTCATAATTATTTTTAAAGGTAGAGTACAGAAATGGCCAAGGGGTGGAGAATCACACCCTGAAAGCTTGTGTACTGCTGGTGGGAATGTAAACTGATACAGCCACTACAGAAAACAGTTTCGCAAAAAATTAAAAATAGAACTTCCATACAAACCAGCAATTCCACTTCTGAGTATTTCTCTGAAGAAATCCAAAATACTAATTCCAAAAAATACATGCATCCCCATATCTATTGCAGCATTAGTTACAAATAGCCAAGATATGTAAGCATCCAAGTATGCATCAATAAATGGATAAAGAAAATGTGGTGTGTGTGTGTGTAAAATTATTCAGCCATAAAAAAAGGGAAATCTTGCTATTTTTAACAAAATAGATGGACCTTGAAGGCATTATGCTAAGGGAAATAAGTCAGACAGACAAAGACAGGTGTAATATGATGTCACTTGTATGTATAATCTTAAACAAACAACAACAACAAAAATGAATTCAAAGACACAGAAAACAGATTTGTGGTTACCAAAGGTGGTGGAGGGGGTGTGAAATGGGTAAAGGTGGTCAAAAGGTATAAGCTTCCAGTAATAAAAATAACTCATGCGGATGTGATATGCACTATAGTATATAATACTATATTATAAATTTTAAAATGATAATACACTATGTGATTCACAATACATGAGACTTTCCTGACTGATGGATGAATCAATCAAGCCAGTTTGCTCATTTCTGTGTCGCCTGGCACAGGGAGATCTCTATGGATTGATGTGTATAAAGGAGCAATTGCATGTATGTGTAGACTGTGAGCACAGGACGCGGGTCTCCTTACCGCAGCGGCCGGGAGTCTGGGGCGGGAGGCAGTGCAGGGCCCCGAAGACGCACCTGCAGAGCCTGCAGCCGCGGAAGGTCCAGGATCCATGCACCAGGGCGCCGCACTCGCTACAGGGCCGAGACCCGAGGTTAGTGCAGCCAGTGCGCGCCCCGCGCCCCGCGCCCCGCGCTCTGGTCCCGCCATCCCGCTCATCTCTGCACCCACCTGTGTCTCAGGTCGTGCTCGCAGTAGCGGCCGGTGAAGTGGGTGGAGCACACGCAGAAGCTGCCCAGCACGCAGGTGCCGCCGTTCATACAGCAACGCGGCCGCGGGGGTGCACCTGTGAGGGTCGCCTGGCAGTCAGCTGGGAGTTAGCGCGCTGCCCTCCACGTTAGACCCGCCGGAAGAGGGCAGGACGAGGTCGCCCCGGGAGGCAATAAAATTAGCTCCCTGATAAGTGTGTTTGCTCAGTTAAACCCTGCTTGTTAATTGAAGGATTAAATACAAACTACCTGGGGTGCAGGCTGGTCAGGAACGATGGGAGGACAGGACCTGAAACCCTGCCCCCAGCAAGCAGGGCTTGCTTGCTTTCACATGTTAAATTCAGGCTGTGACTTCCAGGACAGTGATTGAGAACAGGCCTCCCGGGCGAGGACCACCCACGGGTGCAGTGACGCTACCCTCTCCTCCACAAACCCCCCTTCCACCAGAGGGACCCCCTGGGGACGTGGGATCTGGACCCTGACAGCCTGCAATAAACCAAGCAAGAGTCCGCTATTATCTTTGGTTGGGATATTTGTTTTAAGTACATTTCAGTCAGCTCTCTGGAACTGAGAAAAATACCCATTTAAGATCAAGTGCAACGTTTTACCAATGAAACAGTCAACTTTTTTGCAGAGTAAAAGAACATCTCACTAGGAAATATTTTTATTTATAATATATCATTTGAAGATGATAAAATGTTCTCTATTGGGTTTCTCGTTTTATCTTAGTATATCCCAGATTTTTACAGACCCCAAATTTGGAGTCCGGTGACAGATGACTGCAAAGGCATTAGGGCGGCCTGAGGACTTACGCTCTTGCAAAGCCGGGGACTGGGGAAGCCAGTCCCGCGACTTCCAGCCCTCCGCGCTCCCATGCGCTTCCCTGGAATTACTCGGAGTCCGGTTGAGTGTCTGCTGGAGCTTCTGAAATGTAGCGTTGTGGATTTCTTCTCTACTACCTTTACGTTTCTCTCGTTGATAGCCTTTTAAAAACATTGAAAATATGAGACTGACAATGATTGAGAAACAAATACACAATAAAAACTAAAAGATTGTAAATAAAACACTTCTTACTGTTTCCCATATAGATGATCTGTACTGCCAAACTGATCATAAACAGAAGCCTAGAATATTTAACAAAACGTATTGAAGTTTAAAATATTAAAAAGTATAAGCATAAATTCACATATGTTAAAAGGTAATACAATCATATATAAATATAAAGGTATATACAATATTTAATGAATAATAAATATTATGCAATTATTTTGTAACTTGGAGATTTTTATTAATGTTGTTATCACTTAGAAAGATTTTGAGACCAAGATCGTAGACAGTGTCTTAATGAGAAGGAACAGTCATGCATGTGTTGCAATTTATTTCAGAAGTTTTTAACAGCTTCTCTTGACTCCAAGATTTTACCTATTGACTCCTTACCTAATAGGGTGGCTCCGGGTCATGTTCTCACTAACAGGCCTGGTATTAGAGTCTCCTTCTCTCACCAATGTATTGAAGATCAGTTCCCAAGGAAGTTGAGTCTGACGTATTTGTATTTGAAGGTGTCTTTACTTGAGGTCCTGGAGTGACTGCATCAGGATAGAAGATAGGTAAGTACGGAAGACCCAGGTATTTCCTACGCTCTGTCTAGGCCACAGGAGACAATGAGATCTCTGAGTTCCGATGTGGAAGCTCTTAGGCAACAGCCTGTTGTGACCGGCAGGGCCCATGCAGAGCCTCAGTGAGACTCAGCTGGGGGAAGGGCGGTGGAGACGGCGGATGCTCTCCTGGCATTTTACAGTGCTGACAGCAGCAAGAGGGTCACCCCTGAGGTAAAACATCGATGAGCCAGGCAACAAGTCTGTCCCTCACCGAAAAAAAAATTAAAACCCCAACATGAACAAATAAGTTTCCATAGGAAAATAGAGATTATATATTGCTAACTCTTTATACTGGGAGATGGGAGGGGATCTAGCTAGAAAAGGGAAGCTGCTATGTGGCCCATAACCAGCAGGGTTGGGTCCCAAAAGTCTTGAGTGGGGAGCATGAATATAAAAGGAGAGATTTCAATACCTGCTTTCTAAGGATGTGTCAATATTTCCACAGACTGAGCCTTTTCTCGGTGACCAGCATAGTGATAAATGTCATATGCATTACTCATTTCATATAGCACTGCTCTGGGGAGACACTGTGATTAATCCCTCACATAGAGATGAAGCAGCCAAGGCTTAGAGCTTAAGACCTTTGTGGCAGTTAGATCTTTGAAGAACTTGAAATGCACAGATAGTTTGAGAAGAAGGCTCCAGGGTGCTCGGTATCCAAAGACCTGGGAGCACAGGGTAACTGCCACCCACCATCACCTAATGATGAGACTGCTCTGAATCCAGGAAGGCAGTGGTCTGGGAGCCTCTCCTGAGACTTTCTGAGTCTCAGTTTTTCTAATTGCCAAAAGAGTGACCCGCAGAGCTCGATTATCCTCACTAAGGAGGACACCTTGCAACTTTGGTGCAAACTGTTCTGTGGTTTTCATATAAAAACTTTTCTAAAAACAGCATGCTTCCTCCATAGATGTCTTTGTTACTGATTTAAAATTTTAAACTTTCAACTGTGAGGTTTACTAAAGAGGTTGTTAAATAAACCAATAGGGAATCTGTGAGGCTGGCTGCAGCGAGGCCTCCCAACCCCTGGTTCTGTGAGCTGCGGCACCAGCTGGGGCCAGCAGATCCCAGCGGGCAGGACACGCAGGGGAAGCCGCCTGGCACCATCATGAAACAGCTGTAACTAGAACCGTGATAAACGCACTTTTAAACTGAATGGTTACTTCCTGTTAATTCCATAATTTAGTTATACATAAAAGTAAGTACATTTTATTATCTTAAATCAATAGAAACTTCTATAAAACCCAAATGGCTTATACAGTAAAATGAAACCAGGTATAAGCTAAAGGATTATATTTATTTAAATAAGAAGTGTAAACACTGTTCGGTTTACAGTATGGTACTAAATTCAAATCTAATATTTAATATTAATATATAACATTATTATATTAAATTATATAATATTAAATTTTTAAGTAGTATCTAAAATCTAACTCTTCCCTCCAGTTAATTTTAATTAAATTCATATTGTGGACTCTTCAAATTTACACAAAATCTAGAACAAGGATCTCATAAACCCTCCTAGGTTCAACAACTAAATATCAACCTTTGCCAATCTCATCTCATTTATTTTTCCCCATATTTTTTCCTTGGAGTTTTTAAAGCAAATCTCTGACATCATGATACTTCTTCTGTCAAATAAGGTTTTGAAAATGCACTTTATAAATGGAAACTATACAAATAGGAAAGAAAATATCTTGCCAGAAAGAAAGGATTGAGAGGCTAGAAATAGCCATGGAATGTCCCACCTCTGGCTGTTTGCTTAAGATCTAAAATCAGCTCTAAGGAAGGAAAGGGCTGATGGCCTAGGGGTGATAAAGTTGCTATAACCTCTTTTTCAGCATTCTGTCACTTGCTCTCATTTACTTAAAGGTCTTATAAAAAGAACTTTGCATTTCACTGCAGAAGAGCCCAAGTTTGCTTGGCTAACAAGGCCCAGCTGGAAGGGGTTGCTTGGAAGCAGCTGGAGGCCAAGTGGTGGGGAGGCCGACTCCCACTCAGCAAAGGTTCTCTTTCTTGTTATCAGTTGCAAATAGATAAGACTTGGAGCCAACTCACCCATCAGACCTCCAGTGTAACTTCTGACTCATTTTGAGCTGCCATAAGGTGTGAGAATGGAGACACCCTGTCTCAGGATTGGAGACCACTCCATCTCTGTGTCCTTAGTACATCAAACAATCACTGATGAAAAGGTTCTGCAACAAATCAGGTGTGAAGGAATTTTCTGAGAATGACTTCAAAGCAGTGTTGGCCAATGTGTGTTGCTCGCTTGGTTCCCCCTTAAGCCATACCTCAGGACTTTCACTCAGAAACGCTAGGCAAGGCTGAGAACCGCATCAGGATTTCCCCCTGGCTCAGGTGATTCTAGGTCTACGTTCTGCTTGGCTATATGTTCACAAGGATAGGATGCTCCTTTCAAGCCTTTGCATTCTACCTTAAGCACAGTGCCTGGTGCACCATGGTACCACACAATTAAGTATTGTTTGTGTGAATAAAAGAATAAATGGATTATCATACTTATACCCACTTTTCAGTGAGGATATATGATTGGGAGAGGAATACACTTTTCTCTCTCCTCAAGACTCTTCTGCCTGGTCTAATAATAAAACAGACATGAGAGAGACTAGCAAGAGAAAAATAACCAAATTTAGTTCATGCATCTGTATGTGAACCTCGAATACATGGGAGTTAGAGACCCCACATGCAGGAGAGGTTCAGAGATAGAAAGAGGTATTGAGGTGTATAAGACAGTCTGAGCTATGAGGTAATGCACCCTGGAGGCCTCAAAGGGTCATTA
This sequence comes from Molossus molossus, assembly GCF_014108415.1. NCBI lineage: Eukaryota > Metazoa > Chordata > Mammalia > Chiroptera > Molossidae > Molossus > Molossus molossus. The sequence goes on from NW_023425345.1 coordinate 105,302,172, forward strand.
CAGGACAAGAAGAGCAGCTATCCAGTGAATAGAAGTTTGTCCTGCCCTATAGATAGGTCAAAGGAGGTTATTTATCTCTCATAATCACTTATTATGGGCAAGACTCCTAATTCAAGTTCTGGGGGCGGGGGGGGGGGGACAGAAGTTTCTATTGAGCCTGCAGCTAAAGTTGCCTTTAGGTCAAAACAATCTGCACAGCACAGAGGTATCTCTGGGGGGTGATTCATTCTGAACGCAAAAGTTCCCTCCTTGGAAACTTTCCTGGAAATTTTACATTTCAGAAGTTAGATTAGTAGATTGCTCTTTGTTTAAATAATGTTTTAATTTTTCAATTATAGTTGACATACAACATTATATTAGTTTCAGATGTACAGCATGGTGGTTAGACAATCACATACTTTACAAAGTGGTCCCCCTGATATTCTCAGTGCCCACCTGGTACCACGTATAGTTATTACAATATTACTGACTATATTCCCTGTGCAGTACTTTACATACCTGTGACTATTTTGTAACTACCAATTTGTACTTCTTAATCCTTCCTACTTTTTACCTCTCCTCCATCCCCCCTCCCATCTGTATTTATGGGTTTGTTTGTTTGTTTTGTTTTTTTTTAGATCCCACATATAAGTGAAATTATATGGTATTTTTCTTCTCTGACTTATTTCACTACACATCACATCCTCTAGATTCATCTATGTTGTTGAGATGGTAAGATTTCATTCTTTTTTATAGCTATATCATATTCCATTGTATATATGCACCACTTTTTCTTTATTCATTCATCTATTGATGGCACTTAAGTTGTTTCCATATTTTAGCTATTATAAATTATGCTACAATGAACATAGGGATGCGTATATGCATTTTTGATTTAGTGTTTGCAGTTTCTTTGGAAAAATACCCAGAAGTGGAATTGCTGGGTTCTTCTTTGTCTCTTGTTATAGCTTTTGTTTTAAAGTCTATTTTGTCTGGTAAAAAGATTATTATCCCAGTTTTCTTTTATTGTTGTTGTTGTTGTTTTCATTTACATGAAATATCTTTTTCATCCCTTTACTTTTTTTAACCTGTGTACGTCTTTCCATCTGAAGTTAGTTTCTTGTAGACAGCTTATGTAAGGGTCATATTTTCTTATCCATTTAGCCATCCTATATCTTTTGATTGAAGCATTTTATTCATTTGCATTTAAAGTAATTGTTGATAGATATGTATTTATTTCCATTTCATTATTTAAATTTTTTTCTTCTGAAAGAAAGAAAACACATTTAACACTTTATGCAATGCTGGTTTGGTGGTCTTAAACTCCTTTAGCTTTTTCTTGTCTGGGAAAGAAACTCTTATCTGTCCTTCAATTCTAAATAACAGCTTTGCTGGGTAGAGTAATCTTGGTGGTGGGTCCTTTTTTTTCATCACTTTGAATATTTTGTACCAATCCTTTCTGGCCTACAAAGTTTCTGTTGAAAAATCTGCTACTAGTCATATGGGAGCTCTCTTGTAGGTAACTGCTTTTCTCTTGCTGTTTTTAAGATTCTCTATTTGTCTATAATTTCTGCCATTTTAATTATGATGTGTCCTGGTGTGGGCCTCTTTGGGTTCCTCTTGACTGGGACTCTGCTTCCTGGGCTTGTATGTCCTTTTCCTTCAACAGGTTAGGGAAGTTTTCAGTCATTATTTCTTCAAATAGGTTCTCAATCCCTTGCCCTCTCTCTTCTTCTTCTGGTAACCCTATGATGCAAATGTTGTTATGATTGATGTTGTCTCATAGGTCCCTTAAACTAATATCCTCATTCTTTTAAAATATGTTTTTATTGATTTTTAGATAGAGAGGAAGGGAGAAGGGGAGAGAGATAGAAACATCAGTGAGAGGGAAACATTGATTGGCTGCCTCCTACATACTGCCTACTGGGGATTGAGCCTGCAACCCAGACATGTGCCCTGACTGTGAATTAAACTGGTGACCTCTTTGTGCATGGGACAATGCTCAACCCACTGAGCCACACCAGCTGGGCCTATCCTCGTTATTTTTTATTCTTCTTTCTATTCAGTGTTCCAACTGAGTATTTTCTGATACCTTGTCTTTCAAATCTCTCATTCAACCCTCTATTTTTTCTAATCTGCTGTTGATTTCTTCTAGTGTATTCTTCATTTTGGTTATTTTATTCTTCATTTTTGGACTGGTTCTTTTTATGCTAAGTTCCTTGAGCAACTTTATCGCCACTGTTTTGAACTCTGTATCTGGTAGTTTGCTTTCCTCCATTATATTTTGTTCTTCTTCTGGAAATTTCTCTGTTTTTGCATTAGGGACATGTTTCTTTGTCCTCATTTCAGCTGCCTCTCTGTGTTTGCTTCTGTGTGCTAGATAGAGCTGCTATGTCTTCCAATCTTGGAAGAGTGGCCATATGTAGTAGGTGTCCTGTAGAGTCTAGTGGCACAGCCTTTCTGGTACCCCAAACTGAGTGTTTTAGGCGCACCCCCACATATACACACATACCCCACTGAGGACTGTGTGCACTAGCCTATAATAGTTGAGCCTTGATTGTTGTTGGCATATCAGTGGAAGGGAATGACCCCTAAGTTGACTGGCTATGAGGACCAGATTTTACTGCAGAGCAGGAGCTGCTATGCAGGGATCAACCCCACAGTGAGACCTTGCTTCAGCACAGCTCTGCTGCCTGCCAACTCTGCCCCTTGAGTGTGTTGTTCATGGAGGTTGTTGGGTGCTGCCCTGGAGTGGCCTGCAGCTAGCCACTGGGTTTATTGATTCTGAGACCTCTTGAAAAGTTCAGGCCAAGGTTAGCCCCTACCTGTGCTCTGCCCAGGACCACTTAGTTTGAGCTACAAAGTTCAGGTTGTTGCCACTTGTGCTGAGCTTGGAGGTGCCTGGGAAGAGCTAAGCTTCAAACTGAGGCTAACTGTGTCAATGTTAGGTTTGGGGTTGCTCAGCAAAAGGTATAGAACATGCTGAGGCTAGATGCTGCAGTAAACATAAAATTGCATATATCTTTGCAAATAAGTTTTCAAAATGTTCAGGTAGATATGCAGAAGAGGGGTTGCTGGGTCATACGGTAATTATTTTTCTTGTTTAGAGGAACTTTATACTATTTTCCACAGTGGCTGTACTGTTTACATTCCCTCCAACAGTGAATGAGGGTTCCTTTTTCTCCACAACCTCTCCAACACTTGTTTTTGCTTGTCTTGCTGATAACGGCCATTGTAACAGGTGTGAGGTGGTATCTCAATGTAGTTTTGATTTACATTTCCCTAATAGCTAGTGAAGTTGATCATCTTTTCATACCTCTGTTGGCCATTTGTATGTTTACTTGGGCAAAGTGTCTGTTCAGGTCTTCTTCCCATTTTTTAATTGGGTTGTTTGTTTGTTTCTTTGTTTGGTGTTAAGTTGTATGAGTTCTTTATATATGTTGGATATTGAACCCTTTTTGAAGCTTGCTTGCAAATATCTTCTCCCATTTGATTAGTTGCTTTTGTTTTGTTGGTGGTGTCTTTTGCTGTGCAGAAACTTTTCGATTTAATATAGTCCCATTTGTTTATTTTTGTCTTTACTTCCTTTGCCTTTGGAGTCAAATTCATGAAATCCTCTCTAAGACCAAGGTCCCTAAATTTAGTATGTTTTCCTCTGTGTAATTTAATGCTTCAAGTCCTATATTTAGGTCTTTGATTTATTTTGTGTTGATTTTTGCATATGGAGGCAAACAGTAGTCTAGTTTCATTCTTTTGCTTCCCAATTTTACCAGCAACATTTATTGAAGAGGATTTATTTTCCCCATTGTGTTTCTGGCTCCTTTGTCAAAAATTATTTGCCCGGAGCTTTGTGTGTGCATAGCTGATAATGAGGCTGCAGTCCCACTAGAGGCACTAGGATGGCCCTTGTGGATCACCATGTACCTCTTCTCCACCTACCTTACTTCAGCCAAATGGATTCCAAAATGGCAGCGGAGTGAATGGAAGCTACACAGACCATCTCCCAGAACCAAACTGGAATTACAATTAAAATAAAGACAAATCATCGGGGAAAAGCAACAGAAAAGCAGCTTGTGAGGACCATATAACCAGGGACACTGAACTGATCCTGGTAGGATTGCAGAGGCACAAGAGGGGGGCTGGGAGCCCATGGACAGCAGTAGCCTGAGCTGTGAGCAGCGCCCTTGGGGTTAAACTCCCAACTGGCTCCACAGCACAGAGCCATGACAGATGCTAAAATAGCCACAGCCACTCACCTTGGGCTCTGACACAGGGAGGGTGGACTGGACTGGAACTATGTGGGGACACTCGGGATTTGGAGGGCACTCAGAGCTTTTGCTGAGTTATGGCCACGAAAGATGGTGGCCATCTTAATCCTTCCCAGGGCTCTGGGGAGAGGCAGCGGCCCCGCCTTTGGAGATTCAACCCCACCCAGGTGACCACTGAAATGCAAATTGAGGCTCATTAACAACCAGCATCTGCCTGACCCTCAGGAAATTGCCTTACGCTAAACACCTGAGGGAGTGTTTCATTCAACTGAGAACCCAAGGCTCTTCAAGTAACCTTGACTAATAGCGTCCAGGCAAAAAGCTAGAGGATAGCTGAACCATTCCTGGGCTTGCAACTCTACCCAGGAAAGTAAGATTTGACAGTGGTGTTTAACATGGGTCCTCCCACACTCATCCAAACCCAGTACAGGGAACCACAAACAGCAGAACACCAACACCCACAGGAAAAATTTGGCAGGCTCCAAAACCCACTGAGATAGCCAAAATGGTGAAACAAATCCCAAATGAAAGAACAAGAGACCTCTACCAAAGATGAGATGAATAAAACACACTTAAGCAAGTTAACAGACCTAGAATTCAGAGCAATGATCTTGAGGAATCTCAACAGCATGTATAAGGACATGAGCACCATGAGTAAAGACATAGAAACATTAAAACTCAACCAACTGGAAGTTCAAAACCACCAAGACATAATGAAGAATGACATGGCAGAAAAAAATAACACATTGGAAGGACTAAACAGCAGAGTAGAAGAAGCTGAGGACCAGATCACTGAATTAGAAGACAGGGTAGAAAAAAATCAACCAATCAGAAAACCAAAAGGAAATAATGATTAAAAAACAGGACGACAGCTTAAGAGAACTGTGGGACAACTGGGAACGTAATGATATTCCCATCACAGTAGTCCCCAAAAAGAAGAAAATGAGCAAGGGTTAGAGAATATATTTGAAGAAATAGTGACAGAAAACTTTCCTAATTTGGTGAAGGAAAAAGGCATTTAAGTTCAAGAAGCACAGAGATCCCCAAGTAAGAAGAACCCAAACAGGCCCACACCAACACACATAGTAATTAAAATGCCAAAACTTAAAGACAAAGAGAGAATCCTAAAGGCAGCAAGAGATAAGCAACCGGTGACCTACAAAGGAAACCTCATAAGGCTCTCAGCTGACTTCTCAACAGAAACACTACAGGCCAGAAGGGAATGGCATGAGGTAATCAAGGTCATGAAAAACAAGGATCTGAATCCAAGACTACTCTACCCAGCAAGGCTATCATTCAAAATAGAAGGTCAAATAAAGAGCTTCCCAGACCAAAAAAAGGCTAAGGAAATACATTAGCACCAAACCAGCACTGCAAGAAATGTTAAAAAAAAAAAAAAAAAAAACCTGCTGTAATTAGTAGAATAGGAAGAAATATAGAACCACACTAAACAAAAATGGCAATAAATAACTACATAACAATAATCACCTTAAATGTAAATTTACTGAATGCTCCCATAAAAAGACACAGAGCAGCTAATTGGATAAGAAAACATGACTCATCTATATGTTGTTTACAAGAGACCCACCTCACAAAAAAAGACTCACATAGATTGAAAGTAAAGAGATAAAAAAAAATCTTCCAAGCAAACGGAAAGGAAAAAAAAGCTGGGGCAGCAATACTCATATCTGATAAAATAGATTTCAAAATGAAGGCCATAACTAGAGACAAAAAAGGCCACTACATAATACTGAAAGTATATATCTAACAGGAAGCGTGTATAACCTTGGTAAACATATATGCACCCAATATAGGAGCACCAAAATATATTAAAAATCTTCTGGAGGACTTCAAAGGAGAAATCGACAGCAATACAATCATAGTAGGAGACTTCAATACCCCGCTGACATCACTGGATAGATACTCTAGACAAAAAATTAACAAGAAAACACAGACTCTAAATAAAGCACTGGACCAAATGGATTTAATAGATATCTACAGAGCATTACACCCCAAAAATACAGAATTCACATTCTTCTCAAGTGCACATGGGACATTCTCAAAGGTAGACCACATGTTAGGGCACAGACTAAGTCTCTAAAAGTTCAAAAAGACTGAAATCAGTCCTGGCCAGTTTGGCTCAGCGGTTGGAGCGTCGGCCTGCGGTACAGAGAGACCTAGGTTCGGTTCCCTTTAAGGGCACGTACCTTGGTTGCAGTTTGTCCCCAGCCCTGGTTGGTCATGTGGGTGGCAGCCGCTCGATGTGTCCCTTCACATCGATGTTTCTCTCTCTCTCTTTCCCTCCTGCTATATCTGAACAAAAAATGGAAAAAATGTCCTTGGGTGAGGATAAAAAAAAAAAAAAAACAGAAATCATATCCAGCATCTTCTCAGATCACAATGGCATGAAACTAGAAGTCAATTGCAACAAGAACATGCAAAGATATCTGAACACATGGAAGCTAAATAGCATGTAATTGAACAATGAATGGGTTACCATGGAGATCAAGGAAGAAATTAAAAACTTCCTGGAAACCTCCCTGGCCGGTTTGGCTCAGCGGTTAGAGCGTCGGCCTGCGGTCCTGAGAGACCCAGGATCGGTTCCCGCTAAGGGTACGTACTTCGGTTGCAGTTTGTCCCCGGCCCTGGTCGGTCGTGCGGGTGGCAGCCACTCGATGTGTCCCTTTCACGTCAATGTTTCTCTCTCTCCCTCTGTTCCTCTCTCTCCCTCCCACTCTACCTGAACAAAAAATGGAAAAATGTCCTCCGGTGAGGATTAAAAAAAAAAAAAAAAAAAACAACTTCCTGGAAACCAATGAAAATGACACACAACAACACAAAATCTATGGAATGCAGCAAAAACAGTTCTGAGAGGAAAGTTTATAGCAGTACAGGCCTATCTCAAGAAACAAGAAAAATTTCTAATAGATTATCTAACCTCACCACTTAAAGAACTAGAAATCAAACAAAAATAAAACTCCAGAGCAAGTAGAAGGAATGAAATAGTAAAGATTAGAGCAGAAATAAATGACATAGAGACCAAAAAAACAATTCAAAGGATCAATGAAACAAAGAGCTGGTTTTTCAAAAAGATAAACAAGATTGATGGACCTTTAGCTATAGTCACCAAGAAACAAAGAGAGAAAACCCAAATACACAAAATCAGAAATGAAAGAGGAGTAGTAACAACTGACCCCACAAAAATACAAAGGATCGTTAACAACTACTATGAACAATTATATGGCAACAAATTGGACAGTCTAAGAGAAATGGACAAATTTCTAGAAACACATAGTCTCCTCAAACTGGACCAGGAAGAAATAGAAAATTGAACAGACCAATAACAACAAAGAAAATTGAAGAGGTAATCAAGACTCTCCCAGCAAACAACTTCACTGCGAACTTTTACTGAGCATTCAAAGAACTAACACCCATTTTCCTCAAACTATTTCAAAAAATTTAAGAAGAAGGAAGACTTCCAAACTCGTTTTATGAAGCCAGCATAATTATAATTCCAAAACCAGATAAAGACACTACAAAGAAAGAAAACTACAGGCCAATATCCCTAATGAACATAGATGCCAAAATCCTGAACAAAATATTAGCAAATCAGATCCAGCAATACAGCAAAAAAATTATTCACCATGACCAAGTGGGATTCATCCCAGGGATGCAAGGCTGGTACAATATTTGCAAATCAATGAATGTGATACATCACATAAACATAATGAAGAATAAAAACCTCATAATCATATCAATGGATGCTGAAAAAGCATTCGACAAAATCCAGCACCCATTTCTGATAAAAATGCTCAGCGATGTGGGAATTGAGGGATCATATCTCGACATAATAAAGGCCATAATGAAAGACCTACAGCCAACATCATAATCAAAGGGTAAAAACTAAAAGCATTTTCCGTAAGAACAGGAACAAGACAGGGATGTCCACTTTCGCCACTCTTCTTTAACATAGTACTGAAAGTCTTAGCCACAGCAATCAGACATGAAGAAAAAAATAAAAGGGATCCAAATTGGAAAGGAGGAAGTGAAACATAATATTGGAAATACTATGTTATTTGCAAATGACATAATATTTTACATAGAAAACCCTAAAGACTCCATCAAAAATCTACTCGACTTAATAAATGAATTTGGCAAAGTAGCAGGATACGAAATTAACGTCAGGAAATCAACAGCATTCTTATACACCAATGATGAAGTCACAGAAAGAGAAACTAATAATACAGTCCCATTTACCATCAAGGCAAAAAAATTAAGATACGTAGGAATAAATTTAACCAAAGAAGTAAAGACCTATTTGCAGTAAACTACAGGTCACTGAAAAAAGAAATAAAGGAAGATATAAAAAAGTGGAAGCACATACCTTGTTCATGGCTTGACAGAATTAACATCATTAAAATGTCCATATTACCCAAAGCAATCTATAGATTCAATGCAATCCCCATCAAAATACCAACGACATATTTTATAGAACTAGAACAAACACTTCAAAAGTTCATATGAAACCAAAAAAGACCCCGAATAGCTACAGCAATCTTGAAGAAGAATGACAAAGTAGGTGGGATCACAATACCAAATATCAGGTTATACTACAAAGCTACTGTCATCAAAACAGCCTGGTACTGGCACAAGAACAGGCATATAGACCAGTGGAACAGAATAGAGAACACAGAAATGGACCCAGACATCATGCTCAATTAAAATTTGACAAAGGTGGCAAGAGCATAGAGTGGAGTAAAGACAGCCTCTTTAATAAATGGTGTTGGGAAAATTGGACAGCTACTTGCAAAAAAATGAAACTAGACCATCAACTTACACCATACACAAGAATAAACTCAAAATGGATAAAAGACTTAAATGTGACTCATGAATCCATAAAAATCATAGAAGAAAATGTAGGCAACAAAATTTTGGACGTCATACGCAGCAGAATTTTCACTGATACATCACCTAAGGCAAGAGAAACTAAGGAGAAAATGAACACATAGGACTACAACAAACTAAAAAGTTTTTGCACAGCAAAAGAAACAACCATCAAAATGAAAAGGCAACCTACTGTATGGGAGAGCAACATTGCCAATAATACATCAGATAAGAGGTTAATTTCTGAAATATATAGAGTACTCATACAATTCAACAAAAGGAAGACAAAGAACCCAATTAAAAATGGGCAGAGGAGCTAAATAGACACCTCTCCAAATTGGACATACAAATGGCTAAAAGACATATGAAGAAATGCTCAACATCACTAATCATCAGAGAGATGCAAATTAAAACAACAATGAGGTATCACCTCACACCTGTCAGAATGGCCACCATCAACAAATCATCAAACAACAAGTGTTGGTGAGGGTATGGAGAAAAGGGGACTCTAGTACACTGCTAGTGGGAATGCAGACTGGTCCTGCCACTATGGAAAACACTATGGTGTTACCTCAAAAAATTAAAAATTGAATTGCCATTTGATTCAGTGATCCCACTTCTAGGAATATACCCTAAGAAGCCTAAAACACCAATCAGAAAGAATATATGTACCCCCGTGTTCATAGCAGCACTATTTACAATAGCTAAGATCTGGAAACAGCCCAAGTGTCCATCAGTAGACGAATGGATAAAAAAGTGGTGGTACATATACACAATGGAGTACTATGCAGCTGTAACAAAGAAAAATATCTTATTCTTTGAGACAACATGGAGGGACCTGGAAAGTATTATCCTCAGTGAAACAAACCAAGCAGAGAAAGACATATATCACATGATCTCACTTATTTGTGGAATGTAATGAACATAACAGTCTGAGGAATAGAGTAGACCCAGAGACGTGGAAGTAGCATACAGACTGACAACCCTCAGAAGAGGGAGTGGTGAGAGGAGGGGAGAGATAAACCACAGAACTTATGTGCATGTACACATAACCAAAGAATACAGACAACAAACCCAGGTATGGGGTAGGGGAGTGATGGGGAGGAGGGTGTCAATGGGGAAAAAAGGGGAAACAACTGTAACAAAAATAAATTAATAAAAAATTTAAGAAAAAAACATTACTTGCCCATATGCATGTGGGTTTATTTCTGGACTCTCCATTCTGTCCCATTGGTCTATATGTCTGTTTTCCTGCCAATACCATGCTGTATTGATTATCATAGCTCTGTAGTATAATTTAAAGTCAGGGATGCCTCCAGTTTCATTTTCTTTCCTCAACATTGATTTGACTGTGGGGTCTTCTGTGGTTTCATATAAATCTAATGATTTTGTTGTTGTTCTATTTCTTTTTAAATTGAGATTTTGATGGGGATTGCATTAAATCTATATATTGCTTTGGGTAATATGGCCATTTTATCTATGTTGATTCTTCCAATCCATGAACATAGAATATCTTTCCATTTCTTTGTGTGTTTTCAATCTCTTTTAATAATGTTTTGTAGTTTTCAGTGTATAGGTTCTCCTTGCATCTTGTCAAATGCTATACATATGATCATATAATATTTATCCTTTTTTTTTGTTACAGTGGTGTTTCACATTGATCAATTTGCATATGTTGAATTATCCTTGTGTCCCTGGAATGAACTCCAATTGAACTTGCTGCGTTATTTTTTTTAGTGTATTGTTGTACTAAATTTATTTGCATTTTGTTTAGGATTTTTACATGTATGTTCATCAGAAATATTGGTCTGTAATTTTCTTTTTTTGTGTGCTTTCTTTGCCAGATTTTGCTATCAGAGTAATGTTAGCTTCATAAAATGAGTTTAAAAATATTGCCTCCTCTTTAATTTTTTGGAAGAGTTTGAAAAAAATTGGTATTAAAATCTTCTTTGAATGTTTGATAGAATTTAGCAGTGAAGCCATCTGGTGTTGGACTTTCACTTTTAAGGAGGTTTTTGATGACTTTTTAAATTTCCTTACTTTTGATTGTTCTAGTTAGATTTTCCAGTTCTTCATGATTCTGCCTAAGAAGGTTATATATTTTTTAAAACTTGTCAATTTCTTCTAGATTACATTATTTGCTGATATATAGCCTTTCATAGTATTCTTGTATAATCTTTTGTATTTCCATGGTGTTCACTGTAAGTTCATCATTTCTGATTTTGTTTTTCTTAGTGAGTCAAGTCAGAAGTTAAATAATGTTATTAATCTTTTCAAAAAAAAACAGCTTTTTGTTGCATTAATTTTTTGTTTGGTCTTTTTGTTTTTTATTTTATTTAATTTTGCTCTAATTTTTATTTCCTTCCTTCTACTGACTTTGGGTTTTGTTTGTTTTTCTTTTCCTATTTTTTTTTAAATATGTTTTTATTGATTTTTTTTTCTTTTAAAGAGAGAGATAGAAGCATCAATGTGAGAGAGAAGCATCAGTTGGCTGTCCCTGCACACTCCCCACTGGGGATCAAGCCCACAACCAGTGCATGTACCCCAAATGAAATTGAACTGAGATCTCTCAGTCCATGGAGCGATGCTCAATCTACTGAGCCACACCAGTGGGGCATTCTAGGTTTTTAAGGTAAAATGTTAAATTATGTATTTGAATTTTTTGTTGTTGTTTCTTGAGGTAGACCTGTAATGATATAAACTTATTCCTAATTACCACTTTTACTATAGCCCAAAAGGTTTTTGTTGTTGCTATTGTTGTTAATCCTCACCCAAGGATATTTTCCGATTAATTTTTAGATAGAGTGGAAAAAAGGGAGTGAGAGAGAGAGAGAGAGAAACATCAATGTACGAGAGACACATTGATTGATTGCCTCCTGCACAACCCCAACCAGGGTCAGGGATCTAATCTGAAACCCAGGTAAGCGCCCTTGACCGGGAATCAAATCCACAGCCCTTTGGTCTGTGGGCTGACACTCTAACCGTTGAGCCAAACCAGCCAGGTCTATCCCAAAAGTTTTGATATCTTGTATACTTATTCTCATTTGTCATTTTGTATTTTTATCTCTTTTTTATTTCTTCTTTGACCCAGTCACTGTTTGATACCACGTTGTTTACTCTCCACATATTTGTGGTTTTTCCAGCTTTCTTTCTGCAGTTTATTTTCAATTTCAAAGCATTGTGGTCAGAGAGTATGCTTCATATGATTTCAATTTTCTTAAATATTTTGAAGCTAGTTTTGTGCCTTTACATATGATCTATCCTCAAGAACATTCCATGTGCCCTAGAGAAAAATGCATATTTTGTTGTTCTGGAATGAAAAACTGTAAATATTGGTTTTGTCCATTTGGGGTAATGCGTCATTTGAGGTTGATATTTCCTTGTTGATTTTCTATTTGGATAATCTATCTATTGCTGTCAATGGGTGTTTAAATCCCTACATGATTGTGTTTTCGTCGGTTTCTCCCTTTAGTTCTGTTCATAGTTCCCAAATATATATATATATATATATATATATATATATATATAGAGAGAGAGAGAGAGAGAGAGAGAGATAGATATAGATATAGATATAGATATATATGTATATATTTGGTACATATATATGTATTTGGTACTCCTAGTTGAGGGCATATATATTGATGAGTATTATGAGGTATTGTCCCCTGTGTCATTATAAAATGTCCACCTTTGTCTCTTGTTACCTTTTTTATCTTGAAATCTATTTTATCAGATACAAGTATGGCTACTCCTGCTTTTTTCTGGATGGCATTTGCTTGGAGTATCATTTTCCACCTTTCACTTGGACTCTATGACTTTTTAGCTAAGATGTGTCTACTGAAGGCAGCATATAGTTGGATTTTGCTTTTTAATCCATTCTGCTTCTCTGTGCCTTTTAATTGGTGAGTTCATATTCAGGGTGGTTAATTATATGAGAGGATTTCCTGTAGCCATTCCATCTTTTGTATTCTGGCAGGTCTGTGTCTCCACTGTTTCTTTTCCCTTGTGTTTCTGTCTGTTGTTTTTGTTTAGTGGTATTCTATGATTACTTTCTTTCACTGCCTTTTTTTAAATGTTATGTGTCTCAGTTTTACTTTTTTTTATGGTTTCCATTATGTTTATGTGAAAGAAAATTTCATTCATATATACAGGAACCTTTTTCTTCTGACTGTACCTTATGTCCACTTACCTGTGTGGGTTTAGTTTCACCCCCACTCCTTTTGTGTCACAAATTATCCCATTCGTGCCATCAGTTCATTTCCAAACTGCAGTAACTATTATCTTTTTATTTTCAAAAATGTTTTACCTCCTTAAACTTCTATGTTATAGTATTTAAGTGTTTGCTACTCTATTCTGAACAACGGTTGCAATTTCCAACTTTTGTCAGTCCATTAGTCGTCTTTCTCAATGTTTGTATCTTTTTTCCTTTTTGTTTGAAGTAAAAGAGCACTCTTTAGTCCTTACTGTAATTCAGATTCCATATGTCTGGGAAAGGCTTTATTTCTCCTTCATACCTAAAATATAACTTTGTTGGATATATTATTCTTGGCTGGTGATACAACTTTTTCAATAATTTGAATCTTTAATTCCACTTTCTCCTAGCTAATTGTGTTTCTGCTGAAAACTCTAATGATAATCTAATGGTATTTTTATTATGGGTTATTGTCTTCTTTATCTTGGCTGTCTTGAGAATTCTTTTTTTGTCATTAATTTTTGACAATTTTAATATAATGTGCCTTGGAGAAGTCCTTTTTGGGTTGAGATAATCAGGTGTTCTGTTAGCTTCCTATATCTGAGAATCAGTTCTTTTCTTTTTTTCTTTTCTATGTATTTCTGTTACAGCTGTTTCTCCTATTTCCCCCATTGACAGCCTACTCTCGATCCCCCCCAAACCTTGTTGTCTATGTCCATTGGTTACGCTTATATCCATAAGCTCTTTGGTTTATCTTTTCCTTCCCCCCGCCTTCCTCCTCTGAGGTTTGTCAGTTTGAACCGTACTACTTTCTATGTCTCTGGGTATATTTGTTCATCGGCTTATTTATTTATTTATTTTTTATCCTCACCCAAGGACATTTTTCCATTTTTTGTTCAGATAGAGCGGGAGGGAGAGAGAGAAACATCGATGTGAAAGGGACACATTGAGTGGCTGCCACCTGCACGACCCAACCAGGGCCGGGGACAAACTGCAACCGAGGTACGTGCCCTTAGCGGGAACCAAACCCAGGTCGCTCTGGACTGCAGGCTGACGCTCTAACCGCTGAGCCAAACCGGCCAGGGCTATACCATAGCTTTCTTATCCACTCATCTATTAATGGACACTTGGGCTGTTTCCAGATCTTAGCTATTGTAAATAGTGCTGCTATGAACATAGGGGTACATACATTCTTTCTGATTGGTGTTTCAGGCTTCTTAGGGTATATTCCTAGAGGTGGGATTCTTGAGTTAAAGGGCAGATCAATTTTTAATTTTTGTGAGGAAACACCAAATTGTTTTCCATAGTGGCCGCACCAGTGTACTAGAGTTCCCTTTTCTCCACACCCTCTCCAGCACTTGTTTGATGATTTGTTGATGGCGGCCATTCTGGCAGGTGTGAAGTGATACCTCATAGTTGTTTTAATTTGCATCTCTATGATGACTAGTGACATTGAGCATTATTTTATAGGTCTCTTGGCCAAATATATGTCCTGTTTGGAGAGGTGTCTATTTAGGCTCTCTGCCCATTTTTTAATTGGATGCTTGGTTTCCTTTTGTTGAGTTTTATGAGTACTCAATATATTTTGGAAATTAATCCCTTATCTGATGTATCATTGGCAATTATGTTTTCCCATACAATGGGTTCCCTGTCCATTTTTATTCTTGTTTCTTTGGCTCTGCAGAAGCTTTTTTGTTTGATTGATTAATGTTTTTCTTTGTTTCTCTTGCCTTAGGTGATATATCAGTGAAAATACTGCTGAGATTTTGCTGCCTACATTTTCTTCTATGATTTTTATGGATTCACGAGTCACATTTAAGTCTTTTATCCATTTTGAGTTTATTCTTGTGTATGGTGTAAGTTGGTAGTCTAGTTTCATTTTTTTGCATGCAGCTGTCCAGTTTTCCCAGCACCATTTATTAAAGAGACTAGTTTTACTCCATTGTATGCTCTTGCCACCTTTGTCAAATATTAATTGAGCATAATGTCTTGGGTCAATTTCTGGGTTCTCTGCTCTGTTCTATTGATCTATATGCCTGTTCTTGTGCCAGTACCAGGCTGTTGTGATTACAATGGCTTTTTAGTATAACCTGATATCTGGTATTGTGATCCCACCTACTTTGTTCTTTCTTTTCAAGATTGCTGTGACTACTCAGGGTCTTTTATAGTTCCATATAAACTTTTGGAATATTTACTCTACTTCTGTGAAATATGTCATTGGTATTTAAATGAGAATTGCATTGAATCTATAGATTGCTTTGGGTAGTTTGGACATTTTAATGATGTTAATTCTTCCAACCCATGAGCAAGGTATGTGCTTCCACTTTTTTATATCTTCCTCTATTTCTTTTTTCAATGTCCTGAAGTTTTCCGTGAACATGTCCTTATTCTTTGGTTAAGTTTATTGCTAGATATATTAAATTTTTTTGTTGCAATGGCAAATAAGATTGGTTTTTTTGTTTTGTTTTGTTTTGTTTTGTTTATCCTCACCCGAGGACATTTTTCCATTTTTTGTTCAGGTAGAATGGGAGGGAGAGAGAGGAACAGAGAGAGAGAGAAACATCGACGTGAAAGGGACACATCGAGTGGCTGCCACCCGCACGACCAACCAGGACCAGGGACAAATTGCAACCAAGGTATGTGCCCTTAGCGGGAACCGAACCCGGGTCTTTTTGGACCTCAGGCCGACGGTCAAACTGCTGAGCCAAACCGACCAGGACTGGGATTGTTTTTTTAGTTTCTCTTTCTGTGTGTTCATTATTGGTGTTTAAAAATTCCAGTGATTTCTGGAAGTTGATTTTGTATCCTGCTACTTTGCCAAATTCATGTACTAAATCTAGTCGTTTTGGGCGGTATTTTTAGGGTTTTCTATGTACAATATTATGTCATCTGCGAGTAATGACAGTGTCACTTCTTCCTTTCCAATTTGGATTCCTTTTTTTTTTCTTCTTCTTGTCTGATTGCTGTGGCTAAGACTTCCAGTACTATGTTAAATAAAAGTGGTGAAAGTGGGCTTCCCTGTCTTATTCCTGTTCTTAAGGGAAATGCTTTTAGTTTTAGCCCATTGAATATGATGATGGCTGTAGGTTTTTCATAAACGGCCTTTATTATGTTGAGATATGATCTTTTTCCCACTTTGCTGAGAGTTTTTATCAAAAATGGATGCTGGATTTTGTCAAATGTTCTTTCAATGTCTATTGATATAATCACATGATTTTTATCCTTCATTTTGTTTATGTGGTGTATCACATTTATTGATTTACAAATATTGTACCAGACTTGTATCCCTGAGATAAATCCCACTTGATCGTGGTACATAATTTTTTTAATATATTGCTGGATTCCATTTGCTTAGATTTTGTTGAGGATTTCGGCATCTATGTTCATCAGGGATATTGGTCTGTAATTTTCTTTCATTGTAGTGTCTTTATGTGGTTTTGGGATTAGGATTATGCTGGACTCATAAAATGAGTTAGAAAGTTTTCTTTCCTCTTGAATTTTTTGAAATAGTTTTAGGAAAATAGGTGATAGTTCTTCTTTGAATGTTTGGTAAAACTCCCCTGTGTAGCTGTCCAGACCAGGGCTTTTGTTTGCTGGGATATTATTGATTATTTCTTCTATTTTCTTCATTTTTATTGGTCTGTTCAGGTTTTTTGACTCATCCCAGTTGAGTTTTAGAATAGAATATGATTCTAAGAATTTGTCTGTTTCACCTAGGTTGTCAAATACATTAGCATATAATTGTTCATAGTATTTTCTTACAATCTTTTGTATTTCTGTGGTGTCCATTGTTACTTCACCTATTTTGTTTCTGATTTTATTAATTTGGGTTTGCTCTCTTTGTTTCTTGGTGAGTCTGGCTAAAGGTCGATCAATCTTGTTCATCTTTTCAAAAAACTAGCTCTTGGTTTCATTGATTTTTTTTATTTTTATTTTTTGTTTGTTTGTTTGTTTGTTTCTATGTCATTTATTTCTACTCTGATCTTTATTATTTCCTTCCTTCTACTAACTCCGGGTTTTTCTTTTTGTTCTCTTTTTAAATCTTTAAGTTGTTGGGTTAGATAGTTTATTACAAATGTTTCTTGTTTCCTCTAGAGGAAACAGAGGTAGGCC
The DNA here is from genome assembly GCF_014108415.1 of Molossus molossus. NCBI lineage: Eukaryota > Metazoa > Chordata > Mammalia > Chiroptera > Molossidae > Molossus > Molossus molossus. The sequence continues at coordinate 105,319,608 of NW_023425345.1, forward strand.
TCTATTGCTATGAACTTTCCTCTTAGGGCTGCTTTTGCTGTGTCCCATAGGTTTTGTGATGTTGTGTGTTCATTTTCATTGATTTCCAGGAATTTTTTACAAAAGTTTCTCCTTTTTCCCCCATTGACACCCTCCTCCCAATCCCACCCTCCGCCCCATCCCCAGCTTTGTTGTCTATGTCCATTGGTTACGCATACATGCATATAAGTTCTGTAGTTTATCTCTTCCCTTACCCCCACCCCCTCTTCTGAGGTTTGTCAGTCTGTACCCTACTTCTGTGTCTCTGGGTCTATTTTGTTCATCAGTCTCTTTTGTTCTCTTGGGGTTTTTTTATTTTATTTTTGTTACAAATGTTTCTCCTTTTTTCCCCTATTGACACCCTCCTCCCCATCCTCTCCCCCATCCCATCCCACTTTGTTGTCCATGTCCATTGGTTATGCGTACATGCATATAAGTTCTGTGGTTTATCTCTCCCCTCCCCCACCACTCCTTCTTCTGAGGGTTCTCAGTCTGTACGCTACTTTCATGTCTCTGTGTCTACCCTATTCCTCAGACTGTTATGTTCATTATACTCTACAAATAAGTGAGATCATGTGGTATTTGTCTTTTTCTGCTTGGCTTATTTCACTTAGAATAATACTTTCCAGGTCCCTTCATGTCATCTCAAAGGATAAGAGATCTTTCTTTCTTACAGCTGCATAGTACTCCATTGTGTATATGTACCACCACTTTTTTATCCATTCATCTACTGATGGACACTTGGGCTGTTTCCAGATCGGAGCTATTGTAAATAGTGCTGCTATGAATGGGGGGGGGGGGGGTGGTAACATATATACTTTCTGATTGGTGTTTCAGGCTTCATAGGGTATATTCCTAGAAGTGGGATTACTGGGTCAAATGGCAGGTTAATTCTTAATTATTTTTTTTTTTTAATCCTCACCCGAGGACATTTTTTGTTCAGATAGAGTGGGAGGGAGAGAGAGGAAGAGAGAGAGAGAGAAACATCGATGTGAAGGGACACATCGAGTGGCTGCCACCCGCACGACCAACCAGGGCCGGGGACAAACTGCAACCGAGGTACGTGCCCTTAGCGGGAACCAAACCCAGGTCTCTCTGTACCGCAGGCCGACGCTCCAAGCGCTGAGCCAAACCGGCCAGGGCAAATTCTTAATTTTTTGACGTAACACCATAGTGTTTTCCATAATGGCTGCACCAGTCTGCATTCCCACCAGCAGTGTACTAGAGTCCCCTTTTCTCCACACCCTCACCAACACTTGTTGTTTGATGATTTGTTGATGGCAGCCATTCGGACAGGTGTGAGGTGATACCTCATTGTTGTTTTAATTTGCATCTCTCTGATGATTAGTGATGTTGAGCATTTCTTCATATATCTCTTGGCCATTTGTATGTCCTTTTTGGAGAGATGTCTATTTAGCTCCTCTGCCCATTTTTTAATTGGGTTCTTTGTCTTCCTTTTGTTGAATTGTATGAGTACTATATATATTTTAGAAATTAACCTCTTATCTGATGTATTATTGGCAATGTTGCTCTCCCATACAGTAGGTTGCTTTTTCATTTTGATGGTTGTTTGTTTTGCTGTGCAGAAACTTTTTTAGTTTGATGTAGTCCCATGTGTTCATTTTCTCCTTAGTTTCTCTTGCCTTAGGTGATGTATCAGTGAAAATTCTGCTACGTGTGACATGCAAAATTTTGTTGCCTACATTTTCTTCTATGACTTTTATGGATTCATGAGTCACATTTAAGTCTTTTATCCATTTTGAGTTTATTCTTGTGTATGATGTAAGTTGATGGTCTAGTTTCATTTTTTTGCATGTAGCTGGCCAATTTTCCCACCATTTATTTCAGAGGCTGTCATTACTCCGTTGTATGCTCTTGCCTCCTTTGTCAAATATTAATTGAGCATAATGTCTTGGGTCCATTTCTGGATTCTTTGTTCTGTTCCACTGGTCTATATGCCTGTTCTTGTGCCTGTACCAGGCTGTTTTGATTACAGTAGCTTTGTAGTATAACCTGATATCTGTTACTGTGATCCCGCCTACTCTGTCCTTCTTTTTCAAGATTGCTGTGGCTATTTGATATCCAGGAATTTTTTAATTTTTTCCTTGATCTCTTTGGTAACCCAGTCATTATTTAATAACACACTGTTTAACCTCCATGTGTTTGAATGTTTTTTAGTATTTTTATTGTAAATGATTTCTAGTTTTATACCATTGTGATATGAGAAGATGCTTGATATGATTTTAATCTTCTGAATTAGTAGAGACTTACTTTGTATCCTAACATGTGGTCTGTCTTCAAGAATGTCCCATGTGCACTTGAGAAGAATGTATATTCTGTAGCTTTGGAAGAAATGTTCTGTAAATACCAATTAAGTACAACTGATCTAGTTCATCATTTGAGGACTCTGCTTTCTTATTAATTTTTTGTCCCGAAGATCTATCCAGTGGTGTAAGTGGCATGTTAAAGTTACCCACTATGATTGTATTACTATTGATTTCTCCCTTGATGTCCTCCAGAACCTTTTTAAGTATATTTTGGTGCTCCTGTATTTGGTGCATATATGTTTACCAAGGTTATATCCTATTGTTGGATTAATCCTTTTAATATTACGTAATGACCTTTTTGTCTCTTAGTATGGCCCTTGTTTTGAAGTCTATCTGATCAGATATAAGTATTGCTACACCAGCTTTTTTTTTTTTTTTTTTTCATTTTCATTTGACTAGAAAATTTGTTTCCATCCCTTCATTTTTAGTCTGTAAATCTTTGTTGTGAGGTGGGTCTCTTGTAGACAACATATATAAGGGTCATGTTTTCTTATCCAATCAGCTACCCTAAGTCTTTTGATTAGAGCATTTAAGCCATTTATACTTCAGGTTATTATTGATAGATACTTATTAGTTGCCATTTTTATTTTATTTCTGTGTTCCTCTCTCTATATATATTTCTTCTTCTTCTTCCAACAGTCCCTTTAGCATTTCTTGCAATGCTGGTTTGGTGGTAGTAAATTACTTTAGCTTTTTTTTTTTTTTTTTTTTTTTTGTCTGTGAAGCTCTTTATTTTATCTTAAAGTATAGCCTTGCTGGATAGAATAGTCTTGGATTCAGACCCTTGCCTTTCATTACTTTCTGTACTTCATGCCACTTTCTTCTGTCCTGCAGTGTTTCTATTGAGAAATCAGCTGACAGTCTAATGGGAGCTCCCTTGTATGTAACTTTCTGTCTCTCTCTTGCTTCCTTTAAGATTATTTCTTTGTCTTTAATGTTTGCCATTTTTTTATGACGTATCTAGCTGTGGGTCTTTTGGGTTCATCTTGCTTGGGACTGTCTGTGTTTCTTGGACTTGTGTGACTTTTTTCTTCACCAGTTTAAGGAAGTTTTCTGTCATTATTTCTTCAAAGTTTCTCGATTTCTTTCTCTGAGTCTTCTCCTTCTGGTACCACTATGATGCAAATGTTGTTATGTTTTGTATTGACCCAAAGTTCCCTTAAACTCTTCTCCTGATTTTTAAATTATTTTCCATTTGCTGCTTTATTTGGATGGGTTTTTTTCTACCTTGTCTTCTAACTCACTGATTCAGTCTTTAGCTTCTTCTAACCTACTATTGAATCCTTCCAAGGTATTTTTCATATCAGCTATGTCATTCTTTATTTCCACTTAAAGTTTATTCATTGCTTCTACCTCTTTTTTTATGCTGATGTAGTTCCCACTGAGCTCTTTATAACTCTCATCAGGTTTCTTGTGGTTCACACTAAATTGTTTGAGCACCCTTAAAAATCATTGCTTTGAATTCTTTATCTGACAAATTACTTGCTTCCATTTCAAGTAGTTTCTTTTCTGATAATTCCTCCTTTTCTTTCACTTGGGTGTTCTTTCTTTGTCTGATCATTTTAGCAGCCTGGTAGTTCCACGCCTGGTGAGGGATGTTGGGCTGTGTAGGCAGGTCGGTGTGTATCCAATAAGACTGCTATGCTTCCCAGACTGTTTGGTTTTTTTTATCCTCACCCGAGGACATTTTTCCATTTTTTGTACAGATAGAGTGGGAGGGAGAGAGAGGAAGGGAGAGACAGACAGAAACATCGACGTGAAGGGACACATCGAGTGGCTGCCACCCGCACGACCAACCAGGGCCGGGGACAAACTGCAACCGAAGTACGTGCCCTTAGCGGGAACCGAACCCAGGTCTCTCCAGACCGCAGGCCGACGCTCTAACCGCTGAGCCAAACCGGCCAGGGCTCCCAGACTGTTTTGATGCATGGCACCTCTTGCCTGCTGTGGGTCCTTGAGGAATTTAAACTGGCAGCTGGTATTTTTCTATCATGGTAGGCGCTGCTGGGGTGCATGGGTCCAGCTGGGGTGCTTCTGAAGTGTGCTGCTGCCTGGTGGGGCTCAGCTCCTGATTAGTCACTGCTGATGCTGCTGGGGGCGAGTGTTAGCGCCTGGTTTGTGCTGCTACTGCTGCTGTTGCCAGCAAATGCACTCAGCTCCCAGTCCTCTGCTGCTGTTGGACTTTGCCACTGCTGGAGTAGGGGCTCCACTCCAAATTTGCTGCTGCTGTTGTCAGGGGTGGGTCTGGCTGCTGAGCTTTGCTGCTGCTTGGGCTGGGCACCACTTCTGATTAGCCTTTGCTGATGCTGCTGGGGGTGGGTCTCAGCTGCTTGGGGATGGATGTCTGCTCAAGAGCCTCTGAGGCTGATGGGGTGGGGCTCCATTTAGGAGCCAGTTACCACTGCTGTTGGGGAAGGCATTGGAATCCCAAGCTGACGCTACTGCTGCTGCAGTGGGGGATGGTGCTTGGCTCCCACAGGTTGCTGCTGCTTCTGCAAGCAGGTACCTTGACAGCACCACTACTGTGCACTGGTCTGCGTTGACACAGCGGGTCCACTGGTCTTATGGTGCAAGGTGTACTGAAGGACTCGGGTCACTCAGCCCTAGTCCCTCCCCTCTGCCTCCTCCTAGAGAAGACCAGGGATCTTCCAAGATGGCAAGCTTTCCATCTGCACAGCGAGAAGTGCCCAACAAACTGCTTACCACAGTAGCTGGCTGCTCCCCATCCACAGCTCAGGAAACCTCTGCCTCAGGTTTCTGCACTGCTCGAGGTTGCTCATCCACACTTACACCCAGTCACACTCTCTCTCACACTCACTTACACTCTCAACAATCATCCTTGGTCTGGTCCTGCCTGCCACCATCTTCCTAATTAAGGATCAGTTTTTTTCAAAGGTTTGGAAACTCTTCATCAATTATTTCTTTAGGCTTTCTCTTCCTTTCTCCCGCTTTTTACTTTTTGATATACACATTCTTCTTATATTTATATCTCTAATAGAGTCAGACAGATCTTGTAGAGTTATTTCATTATTTTAGCCTCAGTTTTCTCTCTTCATCCACCTGAGCCATTTCTAGTTTTCTAGGTTTGATATCACTTATTCTTTTTTTAAGTTAATTAATTTATTTATTTTTGTTTCAGATGTTTCTTCTTTTTTTTCCCATTGACTCCCCACTCCCTATCCCCCCGCCCCCATCCCAAGCATTATTGTCTATATCCATTGGTTATGCATACATGCATACAAGTTCTTTGGTTTATCTCATACCACCCTCCCCACCCTCCACATCTGAGGATTATCATTCTGAACCATACTCCTTTCTATGTCTCTGGGTATATTTTGTTCATCCGCTTTTTTTGTTCACTAAATTCCACAAATAAGTGAGATCATGTGATATTTGTCTTTCTCTGATTGGCTTATTTCACTTAGCATAATACTCTCCAGGTCCTTTCATGTCGTCTCAAAGGATAATAGATCTGTCTTTCTTACAGATGCATAGTATTCCATTGTGTGTATGTACCGCAGCTTTTTTATTCAGTCATCTATTGACGGACACTTGGGCTGTTTCCAGTTCTTAGCAATTGTAAATAGTGCTGCTATGAACATAGGGGTACATATATTCTTTCTGATTGGTGTTTCAGGCATCTTAGGATATATTCTCAGAAGTGGGATCACTGGGTCAAATGGAAGTTCAATTCTTAATTTTTTGAGGAAAACATATTGATTTTCATAGTGTCTGCACCAGTCTGCATTCCCACCAGCAGTGTACTAGAGTCTCCTTTTCTCCACACCCTCGCCAACACTTGTTGTTTGATGATTTGTTGATGGCAGCCATTCAGACAGGTGTGAGGTGATACCTCATTGTTGTTTTAATTTGCATCTCTCTGATGATTAGTGATGTTGAGCATTTCTTCATATGTCACTTGGTCATTTGTATGTCCTGTTTGGAAAGGTGTCTCTTTAGGTCCTCTGCCCATTTTCTAATTGGGTTCTTTGTCTTCCTTTTGTTGAGTTGTATGAGTACTCTATATATCTATTGGGAATTAACCCCTTATCTGATGTATCATTTGCAATTATGCTCTCCCATACAGTGGGATGCCTTTCTATTTCGATGGTTGTTTCTTTTGCTGTGCAGAAGCTTTTTAGTTTGATGTAGTCCCATGTATTAATTTTTTTTTCTGTTTCTCTTGCCTAAGGTGTTGTATCAGTGAAAATACTGTTGCGTGTGACGTCTGAAATTTTGTTGCCTATGTTTTCCTCTAGGATTTTTAAGGATTCACAAATTACATTTAAGTCTTTTATCCATTTTGAGTTTATTCTTGTGTATGGTGTAAGTTGGTGGTCTGGTTTCTTTCCTTTTTTTTTTTTTTTTTTTGTAGCAATCCAATTTTCCCAACACCATTTACTGAAGAGGCTGTCTTTACTTCACTGTATGGTCTTGCCACCTTTGTCAAATATTAATTGAGCACAATGACTTGGGTCAATTTCTGGGTTCTTTGTTCTGTTCCATTGATATATATGCCAGTTCTTATGCCAGTACCAGGCTGTTTTGATTACAATGGGTTTGTAGTATAACCTAATATCCAGTATAACCTGAAACCTCCTACTTTGTTCTTCCTTTTCAAGATTGCTGTGGCTGTTCAGGGTCTTTTTTGGTTCCATGTAAACTTTTGAAGTTTTTGTTCTAGTTCTGTGAAATATGTCATTAGTATTTTAGTGGGGATTACAGTGATACCTCGGTTCTCGAACATAATTCGTTCCAGGAGGACGGTCGAGAACCGAATTGTTCGAGAACCGAAGCAATGAAACCCAATAGGAAAGCGTGACTCCACAAAGCGTGACTCTCTCTCTGCACTCACACTGATGACGCAAGCAAGGCGTGCTGGGCCGAATGAACGCCATTCGGCTCAACTCGGCTCATCTCGGAAGTTCGAGTTCCAAATATTTGTTCGGATTCCGAGACAAAAGTTTCTCGAATCTCCTGGTCGAATACCGATTTGGTCGAAAACCGAGGCGTTCGAGAACCGAGGTATCACTGTACATTGAATCTATAGATTGCTTTGGGCAATATGGACATTTTAATGATGTTAATTCTTCCAATCCATGAACAAGGTATATGCTTCCACTTTTTGTATATCTTCCTTTCTTTCTTTCTTTTTTTTTTTTTAATTTTTTTTTTTTTACCCTCATCTGAGGACATTTTTCTATTTTTTCTTCAGATAGAGTGTGAAGGAGAGAGAGAGAGAGAAAAAAAAAAAAAACATCGATGTGAAAGGAACACATAGAGTGGTTGCCACCCGCACGACCCAACCAGGGCCGAGGACAAATTGTAACCAAAGTACGATCCCTTAATGGGAACCGAACCTGGGTCTCTCTGGACCACAGGCTGACACTCTAACAGCTGAGCCAAACCAGCCAGGGCTATTTCTTTTTTTTAATGTCCTGTAGTTTTTTGGAAATAGGTCCTTTACTTCTTTGGTTAAGTTTATTCCTAGGTATCTTAAATTATTTTGCTGCAATAGTTAATGGGACTATTTTTTTAGTTTCTCTTTCTGTGAGTTCATTATCAATGTATAAGAATGCTCTTGATTTTTTGATGTTCATTTTGTATCCCGCTACTTTGCCAAATTCATTTATTAAGTCTAGTAGATTTTTTATGGAGTCTTTAGGGTTTTCTATGTGCAATATTGTGTCATCTGCAAATAATGAGTTTTACTTCCTCCTTTCCAGTTTGGATCCCTTTTATTCTTTCTTCATGTCTAATTGCTGTGACTAAGACTTCCAGTATTATGTTAAGTAAGAGCGGCAAAAATGGGCAACCCTGTCTTGTTCTTGTTCTTAAGGAAAATGCTTTTAGTTTTTATCCATTGAGTATGATGTTGGCTGTAGGTTTTTTGTATGTGGTCTTTCTTATGTTCCCTCTATATTATGATCCCTCTATTCCCACCTTGCTGAGCGTTTTTATCAGAAATGGGTGCTGGATTTTGTTGAATGCTTTTTCAATATCTATTGATATGATCATATGGTATTTATCTTTCATTTTGTTTATGCAGTGTATCACATTTATTGATTTGTGAATATTGTACCAGCCTTGCATCCCTGGAATGAATCTTACTTGGTCATGGTAAATAATTTCTTTAATGTATTGCAGGATTAGATTTGCTAATATTTTGTTATTGATTTTGGCATCTATGTTCATTAGGGATATTGGCCTGTAGTTTTCTTTCTTTGTAGTGTCTTTATCTGATTTTGGAATTAGAAGTATGCTGGCCTCATAAAACTAGTTTGGAAGTCTTCCTCCTTCTTGAATTTTTTGCAGTAGTTTGAGGAGAATGAGTGTTAGTTCTTCTTTGAATGTTCGGTAAAACTCCCCGGTGAAGCCATCCAGGCTGGGCTTTTGTTTGCTGGGAGATTCTTGCTTACATCTTCAATTTTCTTAGTTGTTATTGGTCTGTTCAAGTTCTCTATCACTTCCCAGTTCAGTTTTGGGAGACTATGTGTTTCTAGAAATGTGTCCATTTTGCCTACATTGTCTAATTTGTTGACGTATAATTGTTTATAGTATTTGTTAATAGTCTTTTGTATTTCTGTGGTGTCAGTTAGTTATCCTTTTCTGATTTTGTTTTTTGAGGTTCTCTCTCTTTGTTTTTGGTGAGTCTAGCTAGAGGTCCATCAATCCTGTTTATATTTTCAAAGAACCAGCTCTTTGTTTCATTGATCTTTTGAATTGTTTTTTAGTCTCTCTGTTCTTTATTTCTGCTCTGATCTTTACTATTTATTTCCTTCTACTTGCTCTGGGTTTTTCTTTTTGTTTGCTTTTTAGTTCTTTAAGTTGTGGGGTTAGATAGTCAATTAGGAATGTTTCTTGTTTCCTGAGGTAGGCCTGTAATGCTATGAACTTCCCTCTCAGAACTGCTTTCACTGCATCCCATAGATTTTGTGTTGTTGTGTGTTCATTTTCATTGGTTTCCAGGAATTTTTTAACTTCTTTTTTTATCTCCTTGGTAACCCATTTGTTGTTTAATAACATGCCATTTAGCCTTCATGTGTTTAAATGTTTTTGCATGTTTTTGTTATAACTGATTTCCAGTTTCATGCCATTGTGATCTGAGAAGATGCTTGATATGATTTCAGTCTTCTTGAACTGGTAGAGACTTAGTTTGTGTCCTAACATTTGGTCTATCTTTGAGAAGGTCCCATGTGCACTTGAGAAGAATGTGAATTCTGAAGTTTTGGAGTATAATTCCCTGTAGATATCTATTAAATCCATTTGATCTAGTGCATCATTTAGTGCATATATACCTTTGTTAATTTTTTGTCTAGAGGATCTATCCAGTGATGTCAGCGAGGTGTTGAAGTCCCCTGCTATGATTGTATTGCTGTCGATTTCTCCTTTGAGGTCCTCCAGAAGTTTTTAAACATATTTTGGTGCCCTTAATTTGGGTGCATATATATTAACCAAGGTTATATCTTCCTGTTGGATAGACCTTTTTAATATTATGTAGTGGCCTTCTTTGTCTCTAGTTATGGTCTTCATTTTGTAGTCTATTTTATTGGATATGAGTATTGCTACCCCGGCTCTTTTTTCTTTTCCGTTTGCTTGGAAGATTTTTTTCCATCCCTTCACTTTCAACTTATGTGAGTCTTTTGTTGTGAGGTGGGTCTCTTGTAAACAACATATACATGACTCATGCTTTCTTATCCAGTCAGCTTTTTGTGTCTTTTGATTAGAACATTTAATACATTTACATTTAAGTTTATTATTAATATGTACTTATTTATTGCCATTTTTGTTTATTGTGGTTATATTTTTCTTCCTATTTTTTCTACTAATTACAGCAGTCCTTTTAACATTTCTTGCAGGATATCACTTACTCTTTTCTCTATCTGATCTGCTGTATTTCCTAAGCTAGCTAGTTTCTTTTTCATTTCTTTTATTGAGTTCTTCAGCTCCTTAATTTCTGAGTTTTTTATAGATTCAGTCTCTTTGGTGAAGTGCTATTTTTGTTCACTGATTTTATTTCTGACCTCTTTGAATTGCCTTTTTCAGTTTTCTTGGATCTCGTTAATTTTTTTCGGAACTGCAGTCTTGAATTCTCTGTCATTTAAGTCACATATTTCTGTGTTTTTAGTTATAGCCTGGAGGTTTTCTTAAATTTTCTTTCTGAATTCGTTGTAATTTTGATTATTTATTGTGCTTAATGGATTATTTCTCTGCCTGTGCATTTGTGGAAATAAAAAACGCTTTAAGTTTTTTTGTTGTTGTTGATAAATAGAGGTCTTTTCTTTGTTTTCCAGTAGGTGGCACTGAAGCACAAGCTTTTATATTCTTTCCTCTTTCTTGATGGAGCTTTCGGGATTTATTTACTTCAGCTGTGAGAATGTTCTGCGCTCCCCAGGATGTGGGCATCCCTTTTACAACCCAGTTGCCTTGGTCTCAGGTGACTGCTCCTGTGGATTGGAGGGGTGAGCTATGGGCCTCCCTTGTGTTCCTGGCACCACCATCCTGTAGCTGGAAATCTGCTGAGTTGACTCAGTTGCTACTACTACTAGGCTGCGTCTCCATGGGTGTGAGATGGGTGGACAGGGTAAGGAAGTTTGAGCATTCACAGTTCTGCTCTTCTTGTGGTTTTAGCCACCATGAGTACAGACAGCTTAGGCTGGAAGGTATTTTTTAGTCCCTTCACAATCTGCTGAGAGAGAATTTTGCTGCTCAGGGTGGGATGGGTAGACGGATTCTCCATCTGTGGAATCCTTTCTTTGATGCTTGTTGGCTTTGGAGCACTATGATGTTTTTTGTAGTTTCTCTGCCCCTGACTCAGGGCCCAAACTAAATGTGTGCCAGCCATCCAGGCCCAACTGCTATTTCTTCCCCTCCAGCCTGGTCTGCCCAGTGGGGCTGCACCCTGCCCTTGCAAGTGCCAGGCTGTGTGTGGCTTCTGTCTGTCCTTCTCCCTCCCTATCCCATGTCCACTATTCGCTCAGATACGCGCCCCCGCTGGTGTCTCTGCTCCATGACTCACATGTGTTTGTGTGTTGAGCAGGAAATCCTTTGTCGCATTATAGCTGTCCAACTTGTTACAACTTCAAGGGAAGAGACCTGGAGGTCCTCTGAGGCCGCCATCCTGTGACAGCACTCTAATTTTGCATTTTATAGATTAAAAAAAGTGAGGTTCCAAGAGGCTGACTTTGGCACATTGCCTCACAGCAGTGCCGCGGGCAGTGGAAGCTGAGCGGCCGCAGCTCCCAGCCTACCGTGCTGCCACGGCTGCTGCAGTCCGGGCTTCTGGGAAGCACAGGCTAGAAGAGAAATGAAAAGGCAGGGCCCCGACCCCAACCCTGCAGTAAGGGATGAGTCTAGGCAGAACGCATTTGGAGAGAGAGTTCAGTGACAGGGCAGTTGCAGAGGGTGGGCTCTGCTGGGCAGTGTGGAGAGCACTGACTTCCGGAGGGAGGGAGGCCTCATGGGAAGGACAAGGACCACGGGGTCCTTAGGAGCTATTGAGGGGCTGGAGAAGGTGTGGGTGGAGACAACCGATGCAGGCGGAACTATAGTGTAGAACAAGCTGGGGGTGTGTGTGTGTGTGTGTGTGTGTGTGTGTGTGTGTCTTCCATCTTTTCTTCTGCATCATATTTTTTTAAATCTTTATTGTTGACTCTATTACAGATGTTCCTCATTTTTTTCCCCCATTGACCCCCTCTTCCCCACTCCCACCCCCCACCCGCCTTTTCCCACACTATTGTCTGTGTCCATTGGTTATGCATGTAAGTTCTTTGGTTTATTTCTTCCCACCCCCCAACCCCTTTCCCTTTGAGGTTTGTCAGTCTAGCAATGAATTTGTACTTCTTAATCCCTTCACCTTTTTCACCCATTCCCCTAACCCCCTCCCATCTGGTAACCAACAAAATGTTCTCTGTATCTATGAGAATGTTTCTGGCCCTGGCCGGTTTGGCTCAGCGGTTAGAGCGTCGGCCTGTGGTCCAGAGAGACCCGGGTTCGGTTCCTGCTAAGGGCACGTACCTTGGTTGCAGTTTGTCCCCGGCCCTGGTCGGTCGTGCGGGTGGCAGCCATTAGATGTGTTCCTTTCACGTCGATGTTTCTCTCTTTCTCTCTCTCTGTTCTTCTCTCTCCCTCCCACTCTACCTGGACAAAAAATGGAAAAATGTCCTCAGGTGAGGATAAAAAAAAAAAAAAGAGAGAATGTTTCTGTTTTCTGTTCTGCCTGTTCATTTTGTTTGTAGATTCCATTGTCAATAGATATGTATTCATTGCCATTTTGTTTGTTCATATATTTTATCTTTTTCTTTAAAAAGACCTTTCATCATTTCATATAATAATGGTTTGGTGGTGATGAACTCCTTTAACTTTCTCTTGTCTGGGAAACTCTTTATATGGCCATCGATTCTAAATGACAGCTTTGCAGGATAGAGTAATTTTGGTTGTAGGTTCTTGCTTTTCATCACTCTGAATATTTCTTGCCACTCCTTCCTGGCCTGCAACGTTTCTTTTGAGAAATCAGCTGACAGTCTTATGGGAACTCCCTTGTAGGTAATTATCTGCTTTTCTCTTGCTGCTTTTAAGATTCTCTCTTTGTCTTGAACTTTTTGCATTTTGATGATGATGTGTCTTGGTGTGGGCCTCTTGGGGTTCATCTTGTTTGGGACTCTCTGTGCTTCCTGGACTTGTATGTCTGTTTCCTTCACCAAGTTAGGAAAGTTTTCTGCCATTATTGTTTCAAGCAGGTTTTCAATTTCTTGTTCTCTCTCTTCTCCTTCTGGCACCCCCAAGATGCAAATGTTGGCACGCTTGAAGTTGTCCCAGAGGCTCCTTACACTATCCTCATTTTTTTGGATTCTTTTTTCTTTTTGCTGTTCTGATTGGGTGTTTTTTTTCTTCCTCATATTCCAAATCAATGGTTTGCTTCTTGGATTTACGTACTCTACTATTGAATCTGTGTAAATTATACTTTATTTCAGTTAGTGCCTCCTTCATTTCTGACTGGTCCTTTTTTAGGCTCTTGAGGCCCTCACTAAGTTCGCTGAAGTTCTCACTAAGTTCATTTAGCATCCTTATAAGCAGTATTTTGAACTCAGCATCTATTAGGTTGCTTGTCTCTATTTCGCTTAGTTCTTTTCTTGGGGTTTTGTTCTGTTCTTTCATTTGGGACCTGTTTCTTTGTCTCCTCATTTTGGCTGCCTCCCTGTGTTTGTTTCTATGTATTACTTAACGAGAGGTATGGGGCTGGCTGAGACCAGATGCTGCTTGTTTGAAAGAATTTAGGAAAACCTGACATGCTGGATTCTTTTTCAGGAGGTCATTCAAGCCTGATGTTACCAGGATCCAATATTTGTATCTGTCTGCTTGCATGACTGGCCCAATGACATACATGAGCAGAATTTTGCAGTATAGAAAGGAAATAATTTAATATTAAGTTAGCCAATCCTGCCCTGGCCGTTTTGGCCCAGCGTTTAGAGCGTCAGCCTGCAGTGCAGAGAGACCCGGGTTTGGTTCCCGTTAAGGGCACGTACCTCGGTTGCAGTTTGTCCCTGGCCCTGGTTGGTTGTGCTGGTGGCAGCCACTCGATGTGTCTGTTTCACATCGATGTTTCTCTCTCTCTCTCTCTCTCTCTCTCTCTCTCTCTCCCATCTATCTGAACAAAAAACGAAAAAATGTCCTCGGATGAGGATAAAAAAAAAAATTAGCTAATCGTAACTGCCGGCACCTGATGCTTGAAAGACCTGACTCCCCGAGGGCATGTAGTTTATCCAGTGCAAGATCGACAGGAAACCATGGATTAGGGACTCGGGGCCACGCTGGGTGCTGATTGGAGGGGAACTAAGGGAATACATTATTTTTTCAGGGTTTGAGGGCAGGTCTGAGGTCTGTTCCGGCATCTCTCTGCTGGTTTCATGGAAAAGGAGCCAGCAGGTCATTACGCCTTAGGGCTCAGGAGCTAGAACAGAACTTAGGTCAGGATGTTACTTCAGCCTACCAGTGGTCTGGACCCTGTGACCATCAGTTAGGTCCAGGCTACTGTCTCTGCTGCCTTGGGGGCTCCTCAGTACCCAGAGGAGAGGTGAGCTCTGCGAGTGGTGTGATCAACGTCACAAGGACCCTTGGTTTTAACCCCTCCCTTTCCTTCGATCATCCCTCACTCTCGAGGGAAAAGGGGTGATGACCACTCTGGCTGCGTCCTGATGAGAGGGACATAGTTTGGGAGTTAGAGTAATGAAACTGCTTTGCCTATACTTGGAAATATTCATGGGTCTCAGGCCAAAGATCTGCGATTTGAGCCATCAGGTTACTAGTTTGGCGGCCCTCATGCAGCAGTACCTGATCAGTATGCGGGTATCACAAAGACACGAACTTCATGTGGACGGTCCCCAGTGAGAAAAGAAGAAAGTATCCAGGCAGGAAACGTTGCAGCCTGGCTATGGCTGTACTCCTGGCGCCCAGCAGAGATACATGTGCAACATTCTTGTCAGATTAGGGCACGTGTTCCCTCCTCGGCTGACATCGGAATGTCTGGAGCCATTCGGCTCTGAAGAACCACCTTTCTTATTTGGGTCATTTCTTGGTTTAGAAGGAAAATGCCTTCTCTGGGGTCATTGCAAGCAGAGGCCGTGGATTTTGGTAAGGTCTGCTTTTGCTGAAATTCCTGCATAAGGGGGAAGAGAGAGAGAGACTGGCCATTCCCACCAGGCTAGGCTTCATCTGGACCTTGGTGCTGGCAAATTCTGGTTTTTTTCAAGGAGGGTCTTATAGATCTATCCTGGCAAAAAATGGAAACCCCAAAGTTCATCATCTTGTCCAGCCATATAGGAGGTAAGGCCAAAGATCAGTACCACAAATGCAAATTCCTTCTGTGGGTGCAAGAAAGGCCCCAGGTGGGAAGGACTCATTTCCTCTTCCTGTCCAGTAGATGTCCACTGTGTACATGGCGACAGGCATCCAGGGATCCCTGTCCTGCCTTGTGTGGGGCTATATTGCAATGGCTGGTCCTTTCTGTGCAAAAGGAGCCGTTACATGAAGTCGGCCCTATGCTGGACATCGCCGTGCAAAGCCACCCCAGATGTGACAGTTAAGAGGAACAATGGAGGAGTTAGTCAGTTTCTGAACTGAGTAAAAAATGTAGGCTTTAGTCATGGACCAACTGGACAGGGGTTTCTCTGGATGCGGAATGGGGGCGAGAAACCCTAACTTGTATTTGGTGACTTGTTCAATCCATCATTCTTAGTCAGAGATGTTGAATGGGTATATAATCCAAGGCGTTCCTTCTGTCCTGGACATAGGCAGTAGTCCACAAGCTCATGTTTCTTCCCAGGTGGCAGTTCACAACAGGAAGGCATTACCTGTAACAGGTGGCAACTGAAACAAGAGAAAGTTAGAAATGAGGAAACAAACAATTACCTTGGATCTCAGCCAAAGGGTGTTCTTTGTTTTGGCAAAGTCCAGTTCAGATTTTCAGATGTTTTGTTGTTGTTGTTGCTTGTTTGTTTGTTTGAACACACAATTCAACATGGGCTTGCAGGAAAACTCAGGTGGCTGAGCAGTGGTTTCTAATAGAATTGTCACTTGAGAGCAAGTTCGGAAGTCTGGAGCTAGTTTAACTTGAAAGTGGTAAGTCCAGGGCCTGATTATTTCTAGTTTAACAGAAGAATCTGTAGTTAGTGAAATCTAATAAGGTCCCAGCCACTTAAGTTCAACTTGGTCATCAGGATGTTTATGTGTCCAGGATTTTAAAAGTACCCAATTTCGCCCTGGCCGGTTTGGCTCAGCGATTGGAGCGTCGGCCTGCGGAACAGAGAGTCCTGGGTTCGGTTCCCGCTAGGGGCACGTACCAAAATAAATAAATAAAAGTACCCAATTTCCAGCATTAAAAAATGGTGTATGGGACATCTGTGTTTACTTCATCCTGTTAGAAGCAAATTTATGAATAATTCGAGGTTTGTACATACCTTATAGCATCAAATTCTTCAACCTTTATGTCATCAATATTTGTAAGATTTTCCCTAAAACATAGCAAGGGCCTCCAATATAACATTTCATAAGAAGTCACATGAATCCTGCCTCTGAGGGCCACTCTGATACTAACCTGGCAATGGGCAAGGCTTCATCCCACTTGAGGTCAGTCTCTCGGCAAACCACAGCAATGTTTTCTTTAAAGCGTGGTGCATCTTTTTTGTTTTTCAAGTAGACTGTGGCCCGAGCCCTAGACCTCTCGGATTTAAGAAAGCCATTTGACTTGCTTGTACATGAAAGACAATAAATAGGACTGGGGTCTTGACCTAGAATCTAGGAAATATTAAAAGGCCAGGGGCCTACTTTTCAGAATATCTGGACACAGTGGTTCGGGGGTGGTCGGGTTATCTACGGGCCACGGCTGCAACTGCTGACCTTCTACGGGAAGCGGAGAGGTTTACCCGGGACAGCCCACCACAGTTCATACTCCACACTGTGTGCGGCCCTTACCAAAGCAAAAAGAGCATCCTGGCTGACCTCTGGGCAGCTGGGAAAATACCAGGCCATCTTTTTAGACAATCCTAATGTTATTCTCAAGGCTGTCTCCACTTTAAACCTAACCATTCTGCTTTCCTCCGAGCCAGAGGGACCAACACATGATTGTATTCAAATAATTGAACAAGTCTACTCTAGCCAACGAGACCTGACTGACTCACCACCAAAGAATCCTAATCTCAAGATGTTCACTAATGGAAGCTGCTTTATGGACGCGGGAAACTGGAAAGCAGGATATACGATGGTGACTCTTGAGGAAACCTTGGCGGCTGGGGCCTTACCTACAGGTCCTTCAGCCCAGAAGGTCAAACCATTGGCCCTGACCTGAGCCCTACACCTGGAAAGGTGAGAGAGTAAACACCTATGAAATTTCCAAATATGCATTTACAGTAGTGCACGTTCATGGAGCTATTTGGAAAGAAAGAAGACTTTTAACATCAGGAGGAGAAGAAATTAAACATGCTCAGGAGATGTTACGTCTCCTATAAGCAGTTATGGAACCTAAGGAGGTTGCCCAAGTCATCAGAAGACGGACAACTTAATCTCCCAGGGAAATAATAAAGCAAATCGAGCTGCCAAGCTGTTGGCCTGACCTGAACACTCAGCTTCCTTGGCAGCCACCCTCACTCATGACACTGACTTAAAGCCAGCCCAGCCTGACTGTTCCTCAGAAGACTTAGAAATAGGAAAAAGGAAAATAAAGGGGAAGCTGCTTTACTTACCAGAAAGATGAATGGTTAAGCAATGAACAGGAAATCATTCTGATTCCAAAACACCCGAGGGAAGAAATAGCCTCATCCACCGAACACATTATAGAAGGGATGCATGCTCCCGTGGACGAAGAGCTGTGTACTGGGCCAGATGTGCAGACAACTGTTTAAAGATAGTTTACAGCCCTGGCCGGTTTGGCTCAGCGGTTAGGGCATCTGCCTGTCGACCAAAGAGTCCCAGTTTCCATTCCAGACAAGGGCACATACTTTGGTTTCAGGTGGCAACCAATCAATGAGTCTCTCTCACATGGATGTTTCTCTCTCTCTCTCTCTCTCTCTCTCCCTCCCCCCTCCCTCCCTCCCACTCTGTCTGAAGATAAATGTAAAAATATCCTCGGGTGAGAATTAAAATAATAATAATAAAATAAAAGATAATTTACAAATGCATTATCTGTGCCAAAAATGATCCTAAAACAGGACCTTACCCAGAAGCCAGAGGGGTCCAAAGCTGAGGATGAGGCCCTGGAGATAATTGGCATATTGACTTCACTATGATGTGCAAAACAACTGGAAATTATTGATATCTGCTGGTTGTTAATCCTCACCAGAGGATATTGTTTCCATTGACATTTTTAGCAAGAGTGGAAGGAAGGGAGGGAGAGGGAGAGGAGGAAACATCAATATGAGAGAGACACATTGATTACTTGCCTCCCACATGCTGGAAATCGAACCTGCAACCCAGGTACGTGCCCTTCACCAGGAATGGAACCCATGACCCTTCAGTCTGAGGGCTGATGCAAAGCTGACCAGGGCTGTGCTAGTCTTTGTAGATACTTGCACAGGATGGGTTAAAGCATTCCCCTGCAGATAGAGAAGACCTCAGAAATAATAAAAAGCTTTATTAAAAGAAATCATTCCTAGGTTTGGACTGCCCTCCTGTATTCTAAGTGACAGTTGCCAAGGTGACCTTAGACCTCTTGGCATCCCCTGGTCCAAATCAAAGGCTCTTGATCTGCTCCTCTTAGCGATTCATATAATGGTTTTACAACCAAGCCAACATTTGGAATCCAGATCCTACAAAAGCCAGCCATTCTTAGGAATCCCCTTAGCTGTCAATGGGTGGTAGACATGGCCACTCTAGCTAGGGCTGCTCTCCTGCCTGGGAGCAAGCTTCTTTGTCCTTGAGATCATTCAGTTCCCACGTGTTTTGCAGAGGACTTGGATGTTGTGCTTTCCTAAGGGAGGCTTCATACTCAGATGTTTTGTCAGAAGCCTCTGCTAAACTGGCAATGGGAATGTCGCCAACACATCGGAGCAGCACCTCATTACCCAGCTGGTTTTCTTCGGCCTCTGGCTAAAGCCTCTCCAAGCAGGGTAGGGAAATTTTTGAACCCCTGCAGAACAGCCAGGGGCAAAGGTTATTTGGCATTCAGCTTAGTTAATGAGTCTCAACCTAAAAATGGCACAGGGCACTCAGGTCTATATAAGAAGTTATGTTTAAAGTTGGTTTTTCCTACTTGGCAGTCCAATGGCTCGAGTAATGGCTTGTGTCACTACTACTCTGACACTCCAGTCACAAGCATTTTTTAAGACGAGAGCTTAGTCAGGGTTCCTTGTGGGTGATGTTAAGGGAGCCCGCTGGGTTGAATGGTGCCCTGGGCCCATCACTCTTGCTCACTCTGGAGAGCTGGAGCATCTGCAATGCCCTTCACCTTCTCTCGTCTTGTTCCTGGTCTGGACACTCTTTCCCGCGGCCCTTTTGTTTACAGTAGGGGCACTGCCTGGGGCCTACCTTCCGGTGTCTTCTAGGTGTTGAGCTCTTATTCCCTGGGGGCCTTACCTTGTTTGTTGTCTTCTTAGGCAGACTGGCCTGCTGTTCTCTGTTGTTCCCATGTCTCAGACCTGGTCTCAGCTATTGAAGGCCTTAAAAACAATTTCTGCCCTGGCCAGTTTGGCTTAATGGTTACAGCATCGGCTCAAGGACCAAAGGGTGGAGGGTTCAATTCCCAGTCAAGGGTAAGTATCCACATTGCAGGTTCGATCTCTGGCCTTAGG
Organism: Molossus molossus; assembly: GCF_014108415.1. NCBI lineage: Eukaryota > Metazoa > Chordata > Mammalia > Chiroptera > Molossidae > Molossus > Molossus molossus. The sequence continues at coordinate 105,339,232 of NW_023425345.1, forward strand.
CAGGGTTGTGCAGGAGGCAACCAATCAATGTGTCTCTCACATCAATGACTCTCTCTCTCACATTGATGTTTCTCTCTATTTATCTCTCAGATCAATGCTTCTGTCTGTCTTTCTCTCTCTCTCCTCCTCCTCCTTTCTACTCTATCTAAAAATAAATGGGAAAATATCCTCAGGTGAGAACTAAAAAAAAAACAACAAAAAGACAATTTCTACTAGCTGTGACAGGAGTTCCAAACATACCCTCTACCTTCTGAGGTTTTCTCTGAGTGTCAGGGGCAATTTGTGCAATGAAGGTCATGTTCACAGCCTTTAATTCTCAGAGGCCTCTGGGTCCACATTAGTACTTTGGTAATAGATCTCAAAGATCCATTCTACAAATTTTAAAGGGTTTCATCTGGTTGTTGCTTTAGAGGCTGGACTTTGTTAAAACTTCTCTGGGAATTTCACCTCCACTAGTGTGCATTTTCTATAACGCTCAAGTGTGGCCAGGTGCTCGTTACTGACATTCCGATGTGGATCAGTGGTGCCACCGGCATTGAAGCTTCGGCTAGTACCAGGCTCTGGTGTGTTTCGCTGTGAAGGCAATTAGCCTCTTCTCTGTCCTCATCTAGGACAGCCTTCATTCCTTAGCTACGAAGAGGGTGTTTGACAAACATTCGATGCCTATCCAGTTAGGGATGTGGGAGATGAAGATGAAATAAAAGAGACTCCATCTTTCTTAGATTCTCCCTATAGGCAAGCATATTACTCTTCCAATTAAAAAGATCCAAAGTCCTAAAGAGGGTGTACATCCAGACTATCCCTGCCAATTGTCCATTGACAAGATCTCCTATTGGCACTCATATTATGAGAATTTCCTGCCTAGATTAGAAGAATCTCCAACCAAATTTACCACCCCTTCAAGTGTGGGACGAGACCATTCCTGAAGCTGGTAGAGCACCTTTCTGGTTGTGGGGGGGAGCTGCAGCGGTACCCCGCCTCTGAAAGGTGCTGGAGTGGTGGCAGCCTCGGGGGCATTAAACTGGAGTAAGAACGAGTCAGCCGTATTTTCTGAAGATTTAGGCAGAACTGGCCTCATCGGCTTACCCACTTGTTGTCCCATAAATTTACACTATATCTGAACAGACTTATTCTGATATAAATGCTTTTACATAAGGGATTTTATCCCATTTTTCCTCTTTTACAAATAACTCAAGTTGCACAGTAATGTAATTTAAGAACCCATTTTCTGGCCAATATTTGCCTGACCCTAAATTATACTGTGACCACAGAACATTGCAAAGGAAGATCATTCTCTTTCTCTCATTGGTTCATAATTAAACATGGCTCAGTTTCCTAAGATGCAGCCTAGGGGACTGTACTGGGCAACTGAGTCAGATGTATGATTTCCATAATAGCATCTTTTGTTTGTTTGTTTTTCTTTTTTTCTTTTTTTCTTTTTTTCAATTTTTATTAATTTATTTTTGTTACAGATGTTTCTCCTTTTTCCCCCCAGACACCCTCCTCCTCATCCGCCCCTCCACCCTACCCCTCAGCATTGTTGTCTCTGTCCATTGGTTACGCTTACATGCATATAAGTTTTTTGGCTTATTTCATCCATCCCCCGCCCCCCTCCTCTGAGGTCTGTCAGTCTGAACCGTACTCCTTTCTATGTCTCTGGGTCTATTTTTTTCATCATCTTATTTTGTTAATTATATTCCACAAATAAGTGAGATCATGTGGTATTTGTCTTTCTCTGATTGGCTTATTTTGCTTAGCATAATACTCTCCAGGTCCCTCCATGTTGTCTCAAAGGTTAACAGATCTTTCTTTCTTACAGCTGCATAGTACTCCATTATGTATATGTACCACAGCTTTTTTATCCACTCATCTACTGATGGACACTTGGGCTGTTTTCAGATCTTAGCTATTATAAATAGTGCTGCTATGAACATAGGGGTACATATATACTGATTTGTGTACATATATTTCTGATTGGTGTTTCAGGCTTCTTAGGATATTCCTGGAAGTGGGATTTCTGGGTCAAATGGCAGTTATATTTTAAATTTTTTGAGAAAATACCATAGTGTTTTCCACAGTGGCTGCACCAGTCTGCATTCCCGCCAGCAGTGTACTAGAGTCCCCTTTTCTCCACACCCTCACCAACACTTGTTGTTTGATGATTTGTTGATGGCAGCCATTCTGACAGGTGTGAGGTGATACCTCATTGTTGTTTTAATTTGCATCTCTCTGATGATTAGTAATGTTGAGCATTTCTTCATATGTCTCTTGGCCATCTGTATGTCTTGTTTGGAGAGGTATCTCTTTAGGTCCTCTGCCCATTTTCTAATTGGGCTTCTTGTCTTCCTTTTGTTGAGTTTTATGAGTACTCTATATATTTTGGAAATTAACCTTTTATCTGATGTATCATTGGCAATTATGCTTTCCCATACAGTGAGTTTTCTTTCCATGTTGATGCTTGTTTCTTTTGCTATGAAGAAGCTTTTTAACATCTTTTGTCACAGTTAATTTCCACAGAACTCCTATGACATTTTAGTCCTTCTTAGTTTTATCCTTTCCTATCCAACGTTTTATAGGACAAAACTATTATCCTTGATGCCTTCAAAAATTGTATTATATTTAGCCCTGACCAGTGTGGCTCAGTTGGTTGAGCGTCGACCCACACACCAAGAAATTGTTGTTTCAATTCCTGGTCAGGGCACATGCCCGGGTTGTGGGCTGGATCCCCAGTAGATTGATGTTTCTCTCTCCCTCTCCCTTCCTCTCTCTCTAAAATCAATTTTAAAACAATTATTATTTTTAAACCTTATATTTTTCTAAAGACTGGCCAGTGACAATTTAGACACAACAGCCAAGACAGTTGGATTGGGTGGCCCAAACTTCTTGCTATGCCTTGAATGCTGAATGCGGTCCCCTTGGGGGTGGGTGTCAAATGTGATGTTTGCTAGTACAATGTAGTTGAGGTGGACAGCTACCATGAATTCCTTCAAGGTCTGCTGATATGTTGTTGGAATTGGCTTCCTTCCAATGAGACAAGACACAGAGCAGCAAATAACAGAAACAGTTGTTAGTATCTAATCATACCTGCTCATTGTAAACTCTCAACTACTAAGGGGAGCCCCACATCAAGTTAAATGAATCCGCACTAGTAAACGGCTTCAAAACAAAACCAAGGAGGATAGCCTAACTTTTTCTTTCTTCTACTGCAAACAAGTCACAGACAGTTGTCCCAGCTCCCTCCTACAGACCAGTGGATCAGGACAGCTGCTAGGCAGGGGCCCCGGACCCACCCAGGCTGAAAGTTGGCATGTCCACAGGCAGAAAAGAGCTCCATGTTGGACACCAAGATTGTTACCAGGCTTCAATATTTGAGTCTGTCGGCCTGCATGCACTGGCCCAAAGGAATGCACAAGTATAAGTTTGCAGTTTAGGAAGGAAATAGTATGGTGTGTAGGTTACAGATTATATATGGCAAAATCACAAGACACAATGAGGGATTTGGGGTCATGCTGAGAGCTGATTAGTCGAAGGTGAAGTAAGAGTAATAAATCATTTATTCAGGTCTGTTCTGGCATCCCTCTGTCTGGTCTCATGGAAAAGTAGCCAGAGGGTCATTTCACCTTAGGGCTCAGGAGCTGGATATTATTAGGTCAGGGTATTATCTTTAGCCTTCCAGAGGTCCAGTCCTTGTTACCATTAGTCAGCCCTGGGCTATTATCTTCTGCTGCTTTTGTGAGGTGTTGATTATCCAGGGGGAGAGGGTAGGTCTGTTATAGTCACCAGAAACACCAGAAAAGGTGTTATCAGACAGCACCCTGAGTTGAAGGGAGAAAGCTGCCCCCTCCTCGGTTCTTGTCAGTCTTGTAAGAAAGACTTCAAACTAATGACACCAGATGGTTATGTTGTAATAAAGCAAGTAAATTTATCAAAGAAGCAAGGCGAGCAAATCTATCAAAATACATCTGGTTTATGGAGCACTGATGGGCTCTCAGCTACTCTGAGGAGTATTGCTCAGTAGAGGTTTAGCCTTTTATACTTTTCTGCCTAAATGTTTTTAAATTTCTCAGCTGGATATCTTGTAACAGACTAGCTTGGTACAGACTAGCTCTCGAGGTCTCCCTTCTACTTTTTTTGACTTTCCCAGAATTTATAAGAAGCATCTGGCAATTTTATCTTGACAAGCCCTGAGAGTGCTCACTTCTCTGTTTAAGGAGTGAGATAAAACTCCCCCTTCTCTCCTGCCCCCACCCCACTCATCCTTAGCAATTCCAGGGTGATTTAAACTATGTATTCTCTGGTTAGGGAGGAGAGACATTAACCATTTGTTCTCAAGCGTCCTTGGTTGGGGAAGATAAGAGCTTGCTATTTACAAGCTGGCTACAGGCTGTCTAAACTGTTTGGTCTTGTTTAATTTTCTTGTCTCAGTTTCAAATTTAATCAAAGTCATAAGGACCCTGTTTTATGAGTAGGGATCAAGTGAGAATTAAGAGAGGAGTGGATTCTAAACATATATTTAACAACCAATGTCATTTTTCTCTGGTTTGAAAAGTGTAATAAATTTAGATGTGTGTCAATCTGAGAAGTACAGAAAAACATGAGGAAAAAGGTAAAAATCACTCATATTCTCATGGCTCAGAAATAGTGACTATTAGCTATTTCCTTCAAGTATATTGTTATCCCCCATGTTTAAGTCCCTGTGGCAGTTAGATCTTTGAAAACATGAAACGCACAGACATTCTGAGAAGAAGCCTGCAGTGTCTGTGCGTGCAGGGTCTGAAGACTTCCGAGCCACCTGCCACTGTGCCTGTTCCTTTTCAGATCAACCTGAGGTGATTTATATATTTTTATTTCATTGTAAATGGTATTATTGTTGTTATGTAATTTTTCTCTTTGCTGCTTATATTTAGGAACACAATTGATTTTTTATTGTGGCAAAAATATATATAACATGAAATGTCTTAGCCCTGGCTGCCACATCAAAATATCACAGACTGGTCAGCTTAAACAACAGATACTCATTTCTCATGGGTATGGAGGCTGGGAAGCCAAGATCAAGGTCTTGGCAGAATCAACTCCTCATGCTGCTTCTCTTCTTGGCTTGCAAATAGCTCCTTTTCGCTGTGCTCTCCTGTGGCGGAAAGGTGGGGCAGGAAGCTAGCTCTGTGGCAGCTTCTTGAGCGAGCACCAATCTATCTTTTTCTTTCTTTCTTTGTTTTTGTTGTTGTTGTTGTTAATCCTCACCTGAGGATACTGTTTCCATTGATTTTTTTTTTTAAGACAGTGGAACTTAAATTCTTCTTAAATAAATTTATCTCTAAGTACTTTTTTCTTTTTGGTGCTGTTATAAATAGAATGGCTTTCTTAATTTCCTTTCCTTGTTGGTTTGTTCATTGCTAGTGTATAAAAACAAACTGCTTTTTTTGTGTGTTAATTTTGTATCCTGCAACATTGCTAAATTTATTTATTACCTATAACAGTTTTGGGGTTTTTTTTAACTCATTTTTATTATTGAATGTATTACAGATGTTGCCCTCTTTTCCCCCATTGACCCCCTCCTCCCCAATCCCGCCCTTCTCCTGCCTTCCCCACACTATTGTTGGTGTCTATTGGTTATGCATATACGAATAGAAGTTCTTTGGTTTATCTCATCCCACCCTCTCTGCCCCCTTTCCTTTGAGGTTCATCCATCTAACAACTAATTTGTACTTCTTAATTCCTTCATTTCCTTCACCCAGCCTCCCAGCCCCCACCCATCTGGCAACCAACAAAAAGTTCTCGGTATCTATGAGTCTGTTTCTGTTCTTTTTGCTCATTTTGTTTGTAGATTCAATTGTTGATAGATATGTATTAATTACCATTTTATTTTTCATATTTTTGTTCTCCTTCAAGAAGACCCATCAACTTTTCATATAATACTGGTTTGGCGGTGACGAACTCTTTTAACTTTCTCTTGTCTAGCAAACTCTTGATTTGTCCATTGATTCTAAATGATAGTTTTGCAGGATAGAGTAATCTTGGTTGTAGGTCGTTGCTTTTCACCACCTTGAATATCTCTTGCCACTCCCTCCTGGCCTGAAAAGTTTCTTTTGAGAAATCAGCTGACAGTATTATGGGAGCTCCTTTGTAGGTAACAAACCGCTTCTTTAGTTTATTTTGTGTTGCTTTTAAGATTCTCATTTTGGTCCATCCAGTGTGGCCCAGTGGTTGAGCATCGACCCATGCACCAAGAGGTCGCCAGTTCAATTCCTGTTCAGGATACATGCTCAGGTTGTGGGCCCGATCCCCAGTGGGGGGCATGCAGGAGGTGGCAATTGATGTTCTCTCTCATCAATGTTTCTATCTGTCACTTCCTCTCTCTCTAAAATCAATAAAGGGAAAAAAAGAATATTACAAAAAAAAAAAAAGATTCTCTCTTTGTATTTAACCTTTGGCACTTTGATGATGATGTGTCTTGATGTGGACCTCTTTGGATTCATCTTGTTTGGGACTCTCTGTGCTTCCAGACTTGTATGTCTGTTTCCTTCACCAAGTTAGGGAATTTTTCTATCATTATTGTTTCAAATAGGTTTTCAATTTCTTGTTCTCTCTCTTCTCCTTCTGGCACCCTTATGATGTGAATATTGGCATGCCTATAACAGTTTTTGTGTGTGTAATTTTTAGAGTTGTATACATATAACATTATGTCATCTGCAAATAAAATTAGTTTTTATTTTTTCTTTTCAATTTGGATAACTTTTATTTATTTATTTATTTATCCTCACCTGAGGACATTTTTTCGATTTTTGTTCAGATAGAGTGGGAGAAAGAGAGAGAGAGAGAAAGAGAAACATCAACATGAAAGGGACACATTGAGTGGCTGCCACCCACACAACCCAACCAGGGCCGAGGACAAACTGCAACCAAGGTATGCGCCCTTAGTGGGAACTGAACCTGGGTCTCTCTGGACCACAGGCTGACACTTTAACTGCTGAGCCAAACTGGCCAGGGCACTTTTATTTCTTTTTCTTGCCTAATTGCTCTGGCTAGAATTTATAGCACTATGTCAAACAGAAGTGGTAAATATGGGCAACGTTGTGTTGCTCCTAATCTTAGGAGAAACACTTTTATTCTCTCATCATTGAGTAGGATGTTAGTTGTGGGTGTTTCATGTATGGCTTTTCTTATGTTGAGATAGTTCATTTCTAATCCTAGTTTGATGAGTATTTTCATCATAAAAGGGTGTTGAATTTTGTCAAAACTTTTCCTGTATAAATTGAAATAATCATGTTACTTTTTTCTTTATTCTGTTAATATGATATATTATACTAATTGATTTTTATACATTTAACCATACTTTTATTCCAAGGATAATCCCCACTTAGTCATAATGTATAATTCTTTTATTACATTGAACAATATCTTAACTGTTGAATTTTATTTGCTAGTATTTTGTTTAAATTTTTGCATTAATATTCATAAGAAACATTAATCTACAGTTTCCTCTTCTTCTAGTGTCTTTTTTTATTAATTTATTTTTGTTACAGATGTTGCTCCTTTTTCCCCCCATTGACACCCTCTTCCTGATCCCCCCCATCCAACCCACCCCATCCCCAGCATTGTTGTTTATGTCCATGGTTATGCATACACACATGTAAGTTTTGTGATTTATCTCTTCTTTCCCCCCTGACCCCTTCTTCTGATTTGTCAGTCTGCACCCCACTTCTATGTCTCTGGGTCTATTTTGTTCATCAGCTTGTTTTGTTCATTATATTCCACAAATAAGTGAGATCACATAGTATTTGGGTTTCACTGATTGGCTTGTTTTGCTTAGGATAATACTCTCCAGGTCCCTCCATGTCACCTTTATTGATTTGAAAATATTGTACCAGTCTTGCTTTCCTGGAATAAATCCCACTTGGTTATGTTGTATAATATTTTTAATGTAGCAAACCTGGATCAGGTTTGCTAAACCTTTCTTGAGGATTTTGGCATCTATTTTCATCAGGAATATTGGACTGTAATTTTCTTTTTTTGCAATGTCTTTATCTGGTTTGGGGGTTAGAATCATGCTAGACTCATAAAAAGAGCTTGGAAGTCTTCCTTCCTCTTGAATTTTTTGAAATAGTTTGAGAAGATTAGGTGTTAGTTCTTCTTTGAATGTTTGGTAAAAATTCCCTGTGAAGCCAACCCATATTGGATGTGGATATTTACCAGGGTTATATCCTCTTGTGGGAGCAATCCTTTTAATATTTTGTAGTGACCTTCTTTGTCTCTTATTATGGCCTTCATTTTGAAGTCTATCTTATCAGATATGAGTATTGCTACACCAGCTTCTTTTTACTTCCATTTGCATGGAAAAAAATTTTTTTTCCCATCTTTTCACTTTCACCCTATGTGAGTCTTTTGTTTTGAGGTGGGTCTCTTGTAGAGGTCATGTATGTATGGGTCATGTTTTCTTATCCATTCAACTACCATATATCTTTTGATTGGAGCATTTAAGCAATTTGCATTTAAGCTTATTACTGAGCCCTGGCCAGTTTGGCTCAGCGGTTAGAGAGTCGGCCTGTGGTCTGGAGAGACCCGGATTTGGTTCCCGCTAAGGGCACGTGCCTCAGTTGCAGTTTGTCCCCGGCCCTGGTTGGTCGTGTGGGTGGCAGCCACTCGATGTGTCCCTTTCACGTCAATGTTTCTCTCTCTCTCTCTTTCTCTCTCCCCCTCCCACTCTACCTGAACAAAAAATGGAAAAGTGTCCTCTGGTGAGAATAAAAAAAAAAAAAAAAAGATTATTATTGATAAGTACTTATTTATTGCCATTTTTATTTTTTATGCCTGTGTTCCTCTCTCTTTCTATTCCTTCTTCTTCTTCTTACAACAGTCCCTTTAGTATTTCTTGCAATGTTGGTTTTGTGGTCACAAATTCCTTTAGCCTTTTCTTTGTCTATAAAGTTCTTTATTTCACCTTCAATTTTAAATGATAGCCTTGCTGGATAAAGTAGTTTGGGATTCAGACCTTTACCTTTCATTACTTTGTATACTTCATGCCACTCCCTTCTGGCTCACAGTGTTTCTATTGAGAAATCAGCTGACAGTCTAATGGGAGCTCCCTTGTAGGCAACTTTCACATTCTCTCTTGCCACCTTTAAGATTCTTTCTTTGTCTTTAATGTTTGCCATTTTACTTATGATGTGTCTAGGTATGGGTCATTTGGGGTTAATCTTGATTGGGACTCTCTGTGTTTCCTGGGTTTATGTGACTTTTTTTCCTACAACAGGTTAGAGAAGTTTTCTGTCATTATTTCTTCAAACAGGTTCTCTATTTCTTTCTCTGATTCTTCTCCTTTTGGTACCCCTATGATGCAAATGTTGTTACATTTCATATTGTCCCAAAGCTTCCTAAATTCTCCTCCTGCTTTTTAATTTATTTTTTTCCATTTGCTGCTCTAGTTGGGTGCTTTGTCATCTAACTTGCTGATTCGGTCTTTAAGTTCTTCTAATCTACTATTGAATCCTTCCAGTGTATTTTTTTTATATCTGTTATGTCATTCTTCATAGCTTCTACCTCTTTTCTTATGGTGGTGTAGTTCTCATTAAGTTGCTTGTAATTCTCACTAAGTTATTTAGGCACCCTTAAAACCAAATGCTTTGAATTCTTTATCTGATACATTGCTGCCTCCATTTCATGTAGTTCTTTTTCTAATGATTCCTCCTTTTCTTTCATTTGGGTGTTTCTTTGTCTCACCATTTTAGCAGTCTGGTAGTTCTGGGTCAGGTGAGGCATGTTGTGATGCATAGGCAGGTTGGTGTGTATCAGATAAGACTGCTGTGCCTCCCAGTCTTGGTATGGTGGCCTTGTGGGACCCAATGAAGTAGTCTCCTTGAACTTCTGATCTGGGTGTTCTAGAAATGACATTTGTGTGGGTTATGTGGGCTCTCCTTTTATATTTGGGTCTTGATTACTGTTGTCCATTTGTGGGTGGGTTCAGTCCTCAGGGTTGTCAATTATGAATCTCAACTGCAACCCTGTTGACTTTGTCATGCCAACTGTTATATAGGCATTGACAGAACAAAACAAATTAAAACCAGACCAAATCAAAAAGAACCCTCAAAAAAATCAGTATCAACAATAATAAAGCAACCACCTCAACAAAAGATTAAAAGACAAACAAACAAAAACACACTCACACGCACAGACCCACAAAGAATACTAGGAGCTGCAAGATCAAAAGAATTAGAAGTGCAAAAGGAAAAAATAAAAGTAAAAAAAGGCAGGGCAAAACCAGACCAAATCAAAAAAAACCCTGAAAAAAAATCAGCATCAACAATGATTAAAGTACCAGCCTCAACAAAGAGATTAAAAGACAAGCAAACTGAAAACACACACACACACAGAAGAAGAAGAGTACTAGAAGGTGTGAGACCAAAAGAATTAGAAGAGGGAGAAAAATATATGAAAGTAAAGAAGGTGAGGCAAACCCGGACCAAACCAAGAAGCACCTTAAAAAAAATATCAGCATCAACAATGATAGAAGCACCAGTCTCAACAAAAGATTAAAAGACAAACAAACAGAACACATACACACACACACACACACACACACACACACACACAGAATACTAGGAGGTGTGAGACCAAAAGGGTTAAGAGACAAAAGAGAAAAATCAGAATATGAAAGCAAGGAAGGCAGAGACCAGAAATAGGGTAAGTATAAAAAATAAAAAGTACACTGGCCGATGTGGCTCAGTGGATTGAGCATCATCCACTGAGAAGTCCCGGTTTGAGTCAGAGCACATGCCCAGGTTGCAGGCTCAATCCCCAGTGGGGAGCATGCAGGAGGCAGCCAATCGATGTATCTCTCTCACATTGATGTTTGTATCTCTCTCTCTTAAAAAAATTACTAAAAATATATATATATATATTTCTTTTTATCCTCACCTGGGGACATTTTTACATTTACCTTCAAATAGAGCAGGAGGGAGAGAAGGAGGAAGAGAGAGAAACATCAATGTGAGAAAGACACATTGAGTGGTTGTCACCCACACAACCCCAACCGGGGACCAGGACGAACCACAACTGAGGTACATGTCCTTAGCGGGAACCAAACCCAGGCCTCTCTGTTCCACGGACCAATGCTCTAACCACTGAGCCAAAATGGCCAGGGCTAAAAACATATTTTAAAAACATAAAAATAAAAGGTAGAAAATAATGACTGAAATAATAATTTTAGAAAGTAATAAATCTAAATTGAATACAATACAGAATAGAAAAGTTAAAAAAAAATGGGAGGAAAAATTAGAAAAAATTTGAATTAAAAATAAAAATTAAACACACATACACACCAAAACAACAACAACAACAAAATAGATCTGCTATTATGGAGCTCACTGGATTTTGCTCCAACGTTGTTGGATCTGGCCCCTCGGGTGTGGGTCCCTGTCCTCGAGCAGTTCTCTGGTGCAGGCCAGTGTGAATTGCTGTCCTGTCTGGCTCTGTGCCTCCTGTCTGAGGCCCTGCAGGGCAGGAGACCAGGTAGTCCTATGGGTGGGACTTCCCTAGCCCAGAGGCTGGGTCACCTTCAGGGCTCACCACTTGCAGGCATTTGTTCTGAGATGCTTTCCCTTCCCCCACAGCACTGGGTTCTGTGGTTATCAGGTCCAGTCAGAATGGTTTAAGTAGATTTGTGTTGGTGCTGCCTGTAGTTTATAGGAGGCGCAAGCAGTCTGCAGTCTCTTCCTCTCCTTCCAATGCCTCAGCTTTGCCTGGTTTGCTGGTACCCCCTGGTCACCTCCCCAAGCAGGGGAAATTTTTTTAAAAGGAGAAAAAAAATACCTTACTTGGCTCTTTAATTTTTCTTTTTTTTTCCACTTTATTTAATATTTATTTTGCATTCAATTTGCAGCTCTTGGCCGATGTGGCTCAATCACTGAGCCAAACTGGCCAGGGCTAAGGGAAGTAATTTATTGGGAAAAAGAAAAATACATTTTTTTCTTCATTGTGAAAGATTCTGCTTTGCCACAGAGAGAACAAAACGCACAAGCACACACGCACTCAAACCACCCCCACCCCCATCTTTGAAGGCAAGAAATACTAAACTTAATTAAGCTTTTAGAAATGATATGGGACTAGAAAGAAAGGTGAGGACACCTGAAAAATAGTTTTATTTTTACCGTAAACTTATCAATTGCTTCTTTCCTTGAACAGCTTTATCTTGTTTGATACTCAGCTATACTCATATTAGAAACTTAGTAAGCATTACTTAGTGATTCCACTTGGACGTTATAACCATACAACTAAGATGTTTTGAATGTTAGCTTATCCATATGCCAGATAAACTTTAGGAACTCTTAATATCTCTTCCTTTACACAACGTCTCTTTCTATCCTGATGTAGTTTGATTAAGGACCAGAAACCTAACTTCCTTAAATGAGACAAAAAAAAAAAAAGTTTTTAACTACAATTATAAGAAATCTTTCTTTCAAATGCAAAAATCAATTTCCTCAACTGTACAAAGAATTGTAATTTAATGGTTTTTATTCTTGCTACTTCACTTTAAACAGAGGCCTATCGTTTGTTTAAGCAGTAGGTTCCTTTCTGGTTTCTTCAGAATAAAAATAAATTAAAGATGTTAAAGATACTACTAAAAATATTTCACTTATGAAATATATGGCCTACGCATTGAAACATAGGAATTTTTCCAACTAACTTTCATATCTTCCTAGAACCTCTATTTTTTAAGAAAATGTCATCGCTGAAACAAAAACTGATTCAATATGTGCCTGTTACTATAATTATCAGTTTTAACAAGTCTCCTAAATATGTTCTACATCATCAGTTCTCTTGATTATAAGATGTCAATAATATGGAAACATTTTTGATATAATAGAACATTTAATTACATCAGCTTCCCTTCAACACACAAGTCATTTGATGATGATCATACTGGGCATTTCCAGTGGATGGCAGGAGGCTCTTCCACTACAGGCTCCCAAGGTTTCCATCGTATCATTTTTCTCGCCAGACTTAGTTCATTTTCAGCTGAAGAATCACCTCTTCTGTTTGGCCACCCTGAAGCTGTTCCTCTAATTTTTTAACATCTGGTTGTGCTTTAACCATCTTCTCACTTGTAATCTGTTCTGCATATCTTCTATATGCTGCACTTGTAGGGATTTGCTCAAGCACATCAAGAATCTTTGTGTACAATATTCTTAGCCTCTCGTGCGGGCTCTCGCACACAGCCAACCCCACGAGGCCAGCAGGCTTCTTCAGCAGGCCTGCCGTGACAGCGCCTGGCCGCCGAGGGCGCCCCTTCAGACCCGCTCAGACCCGCTCAATCCCGGCTCTTGAATTTTTCAACACACCTGGCTCTTGTTGGGCAGGTTTCTGCCCAGGCTCCCACCTGGTCAGACATCCAATTTCCCAGCACCGCCAGGCCCTGCTGCTGGAGGTCAATGGGATTTTAAAGTCCCCTACTATGAGTGTATTACTCGTAATCTCTCTCCTTACTTCCATTAATATTTGGTTTATGTATTTAGGTGCATAAATGTCTACAAGGATTATATCCTCTTGTTGGATTTATCTTTTTATGATTATGTACTGTCCTTCTTTGTCTGTTATAACCTATTTTGTTTAAACTTTATTTTGTCTGATATAAGTACCATAATCTCAGCTTTTTTTGTTTCCACTTGCATAATTTTTTCCATTTTTTTTACTCTTAATCTGTGTGTCTTTCAGTCTGAAGTGGTTCTCTTGTAGATCGTATATATATATAGTGGATAGATAGATGATAGATAGATAGATAGATAGATAGAGATAGTCTTGTTTTCTTATTCATTCAGCTACTCTATCTTTTAATTGGATCATTTAATCCATTTACATTTAAAATAATTATTGATAGGTATATATTTATTGAGATGTATATTCATATTTATGTTCCTATGGATATTTTTTTCTTCTTCTTAAAACAATCCCTTTAACATGTTTTGTAATGCTGGTTAGGTGGTGATGAACTCCTTTAGCTTTTTCTTTTCTGGTACATTCTGTTTCTGCCCTTTGATTCTAAGTGGTAGTTTTGCTGGGTAGAGTAATCTTGGTTGTGGGTCCTTCCTTTTCATCACTTTGAATATTGTTTGCCAAGCCATTCTGGCCTGCAAAGTTCCTTTTGGGAAATCAACTGAATGTCTTATGGAAGTTCCCTTGTAGATAACCAGTTTTTCTCTAGCTGCTTTTAAGATTCTCTCTTTGTTTTGAACCTTTGCTGTTTTAATTATGATGTGTCTTAGTGTGGGACTCTTTGGGTTCATATTGTACTTCTTAAGGATTTGTAAACTATGTCCCTTCTCTTCCTTCCTTTATTTCTTTTTTCTTGTAGCAAAGGTTTACAAATAGAATAACTTTTCTTAATTTTAGAGATATACTCAGGAGAACTCATTCACATCACTTATGTAGCATTCCAGCCCTCAAAATAAACTATAGTCAGGTTGTAGGCTATACATGTTATTTGTCATGTTCGTGCATTGAAAGGTGGGAACCTAGCAGTTCCCAGTACCCAGGACAGGGCTTCAATGTGCATAGATTTCAGTTATCAAGTGCAGTTAAATAAGATCAGTTTCTCAGCAACACTATTTATAATTCAGTTACCACGTATTGTCAACTGTGAGTGCTTCCATAACCTTCAGTCCCCAAATCACTACATGAATAAGAGATGCCTAAGAATCTCACAGTGTGTCTGACTGGTTACTGCACATCTGTTGCTCAGTTCACACAGAGTGATGTGTGGACTTGTGTTGCCTTCTTGTTACCCAGCAATAAACCCCCTTGGAATTTTACAAAAGTAGGTAATTGAACAAGAGAATTGGCCAACAAAGATGACAGTACAGCAAAGAAGTGAAAAGTGATAAGACTGTAAGCAAAACAAGAAATAAATGCCAGTGGGGTTGACGTCATAGCTGCCACGGGAGAGGTGCCGCCACTGCCACTCTAGAGACCAGACATGTGGCCACAGAACCCATGACACACTGAGTAAAGTAGGGAGGATAACAAAGATATCTCAGAAACGGGCATGTTGGCAAAATCACATTAAAGAGGGTCTTGGAGATACTTTGTGACCTTGAAAGTAGAAATGATAAAATGTTGGACGTGAATTCAAACTTAGAAATAAGGTGATTTGCCAAGACATAGAAGCAATGCCTGCTCCATGTCATGTACATCCAGAGAAAGAAGGCAGGCACTATCTTTTTTACAGGAAATGCAACACTTGATTCTCAATGATTTATGTTGTGAATTACACTTTACTAAATAAATAATAGTTTTACTGTTTCTCATTTCCTTATATATCTAGCAGAAAGATGTTTAATACTTCGACAAAGTGTGTTTTTTTTTAATTTACTCACCATTATGATTATTTACATTTTTTTGTGTTCTTTAAAATTTACTCACCATTATGAATCTCTACATTTTGAGGAGAGCATAAAAGGCAAGCTATTTGATAAACTGAGAGGTAAGTCTATTTATGATCTAGTGTAAATTACAAAATAGATCAAGTTCCACAAAGTTGTTAACATGAAAGTGAAAGCGGGCACTGTACTCCTGCTTGTCTGTTTCCTTGAGTGAGCAGCCTGTTTCTTCTGCTTTCACCTTCCTCCTGACACACCAAAACAGACAGAGAAACAGAGAAAGCTGTTACTATGTACAATCAACTCGTCTACAATAGTATATGCAGACAGTGTTCACTTTGCACAGTAGAACAGGACAACTTGACCACTTCCTAAAACCATGCAAAGTCATCTTAATAAATTCTGGGGAAAATGGTAAAGTATGGGGGCTGGGGTGACACATGGAGCTTCCATGCCCTCTTTAGGCATGTCACCCTCCAGCACCAGGATGTGTTCACAGGCCTGGAAGTTCTCCAGCCCCTTTCGTTTAATGGGGCTTATGGAGGATTCACGGTGTAGGCATGATTTTAAATCATGACTGCTGCAGAATAACTCAATCTTTAAGCCCTCTTTTCCTCCCAGAAATTGTGATAGAGCTAAAAGTCCCAAGGTTCTAATAAAGGCTTGGTCTATCTTATCTGCAGTGCCCATTCTGGATCTATCTAGAGGCTGCCAAGAAGCACCTCATTACAACAGAAGATGCTCCTATTACTACTATCACTTAGGATATTGCAAGGAATTTAATAGCTCTGTGTTAGGAAGAGAGCAAATGTCTTTTTTATGGTATCACAGGTAACCCCCTCGTCTTTGACCATGGATTTTTATAGCAAAGATTATAATAGTTCAGAGATACTGGCACATTTTAAAATTCCAGTGTAGTCAATAATTAGTGTCATTCATAACCATATTGTATGAAAATGTCTCCCAGGGCAAGGGCCATTTGATTTTGTCAGGTTCAAACAGCAGGAGTGATCTCAGCAGCATATGGCATGACTCAGAGAGACCCTGATGAAGGGCAGGCAGCGGGCAAGGTACGGAGTGAGCAGGGTGCGTGGAGTTCTCCCCGGCCTGTCACTCTCCCATCACCTCCATGTATTCAGCAGCCTGGAAGTGCCCTGGTTTGCTTTGCAAGGCCTTTAAATGGTGCTGGGGGGGGGGGGGGGTCTGCAGAGCCATTTGTTTCTCCACAGGAATCCTCCAGCTTCAAACCCAGGGTAAAATACAATATAGGTGTGGGCTAGGGGTTCAACCCTTTCTTCCCAGATTGTCCTTGTGTGTTTTCAACGTTACCCCTTCTCCAGCTTGTGTTTTACTTGGTGTCCCTGAGCCCTGTGCTTTTCCCATCTCGGCAAGAACAGCCCTGCGGGACGGGAGGGGGGCGCCGGGCCCTGGTGTGCGGAGCAGGACGCCCTGCAGACTGTCCGCGGGGGGGCACGGTCTCGAGACCCTGTACGGGAGCCCTTCAGGCCTTAGCCTCCCCGAAGTGAGCGGAAAGGGGGCCCTGGGGCCCTGGTTACCTCCGTGACCACCCCCACCCCGCACTGCCCAACCGCACAGAAGAGGTCTGCATGCTCACCATCCGTCCGAGGAGGTTCCATTCCGCTGCTGCTCACAATTGCCCAGCTCTGCGCCAGAGGGCGAACCCCTTCAGGTCAGACCGCCCTCCAGCTCCACGGAAAATCAGGTTTAGTGAACTTCGGAGAGTACATCCAGAGGATGAATTCCTAGTCATTTGTCAAAGGGTAGGCATCGTCAAGTCGGTCTGGGGCACAGTCACCTCCGGGTACTCTCCCACTGCCAGTGCATGAGAGCACCGCGCCACCGAGCCACCGCTGCGGGGTCCGTGCCTCCCGGTCCGGGCCTGGCCGGCAGTGCGCACACAGCTGACGCTCACCGCTCGCCCGGTCAGATGACTGCGCTCAGCCACGGCGGCTCAGTCCAGGTGCGCACACAGCTGACGCTCACCGCTCGCCCGGTCAGATGACTGCGCTCAGCCACGGCGGCTCAGTCCAGGTGCTCACACAGCTGACGGTCACCGCTCGCCCGGTCAGATGACTGCGCTCAGCCACGGCGGCTCAGTCCAGGTGCGCACACAGCTGACGGTCACCGCTCGCCCGGTCAGATGACTGCGCTCAGCCACGGCGGCTCAGTCCAGGTGTCGTTTCCTCCAGGAGGCCCTTGTGGACTCCCCTTTCCTCTCTCACTTCTCACTGGACCGTGCTCCCCACACCGTTCCTTGTCTTTTTCATACCAAATGGAAAAGTGCTTTCTTGCCCTCCCCTCCCCTCCTCCCTCTGCCCAGGGCCCCCTGGATGTCCCCCCAGCATATCGTCCATGCTGTTTACCTCTGCTCAAGTCTAAATACATCTGTTGTGTTTGAGGGAAATAGAAATACGGCTGAGTCCTTCTTTAAACTGGATGTCCTGATCATGACGACTGCCCCTCCCCACAGAACAAACCCAAAGTGAGAAATAAGCCCACTGACATATTCGGAGTAATTGTGTCCGATGTGTTTTTTCCAAACCCACCAAGCAGTTCTCCAGCTGCAGCGGACATGGGTGCACAAATCAGCTCGATTCCGACATCTGTCTGGAGATAGTGTCAGACCCCACAGGTTGAGGGCTCAGTCCCACAACACTGGCCGCATTTCAGACCCCAGCTGCCAGTCCAGGCTGTCACCTGGGCTTCTGGCCGACTGGCTGTAAACCAGAGCTTCCCACGGCCCCTCCTTAGGTTTGATTAATTTGCTAGAGCAGCTCACAGAATTCAGGAAACCAGTTTACTTCTAGATTACCCGTTTATTTACGAAGGATGTTAAGGGATACGAACGAAGAGCTATATAAAGAGATTTCCAGGGTAAGATCGGGAAGTGTTCCCAGCACAGGAGCTTGTCCTGTGGAGCTGGGATGTGCTGCCCCCCGACAGTGCTTGCTGTGCTCCGGATCCCCAACCCGCCGCTCTTCCCCTGGGCAGTCCGGTGGGGTTACAGAGGCCCCTTACCAGGCCCGACTAATTAAACCATTGACCATTGGTGACTGAACTCAATCTCCAGCCCCCATCGCCCCAGGCCTGAGGAGAAGGGGGATCAAGAGGTTGAGTGTTCCAACCCTCTAATCTTACCTTTGGTTTCTTGGCAACCAGGCTTCAACCTAAATACTTAGGTGGTCTCATCTCATTAACATGAAGTCAGGTGTAATAGAAAGGGGTCTGTTATAAATAACATGACACCCATTTCACCTTTATGGCTCTGAAGTGATTCAGGAATTGAAGACAAAGGCTTTATAATAACAAAACATACTTCAGCTGCTCCAACTGCTTAGGAAATTCCAGGGGGGTTGGGAGCTGGAAGCCAGGAACTGGAGACAAAGAACAGAACGTGTATTATAAATCACAATATACCACATTGTTGATATTTTTTACATTCATTCATATATTTATTTATTATAATCCTCACCCAAGGATATTTTCCACTGATTTTTAGAGAGGGCGAGAGAGTGAGAGAGGCATTGATGTGAGAGAGACATATAGTGCCTCCAACACGACCCTGATGGGGGCAGGAGTCAAACCCTCAACCCTTTGGTCCACAGGTTCTAACCGTTGAGCCAAACTGGCCAGGGCCTGACATTGATTTAAGATGCAGAGTTCAGTCTGGCCAGTGTGGCTCAGGGGATTGAGCATCGTCCCATGCCCTGAGAGGTCCGGGTTGCATTCCTGGTCAGGGCACATGCCCGGGTTTCGGGCTCAATCCCCAACGGGGTTCTGCAGGAGGCAGCCGATAGATGTTTCCATCACTCTCCCCTCCTCTCTCTCTAAAAATCAATAAAAACATATTTTTAAAAAATAAATAAAATGCAGATATAAAACATTTGCTGGTGGCTGAACAGCTGCTTACCCACTCTCTGAAGAGGTCACTGACCTCTTCAAAGGTGGTCAGGGTGGAGAAAGTGCTACAGAACGGAATTCATCCACCCGGCGCTGGTAGAACTGAACACCAGATATGACAGTCCCAGTGGCTGTTTCATTGTGAAAGGTGCCACCCAGGGGCATGGAAGGCAAATGCTCAAAAGTCCAAAACTTCCCTGATCAAGGGTTCAGGGTGGGTTTTGAGGGGCTGGAGAGACACCTTTGTGGAAGTGTTAACTGGATACCTTGGGGCTTGGCCAGCAGCAGCGGTGTTCCTGGACATCAGCCCAGTCCGAAAGGGCTTTAGTGTCCACATTTCGGTTACATCCCGGTCCTTTTTGTTCTGTGTGTGTTGGGGTGTGGGGGTGACTTTAGTTCCTGGTGCAGCTGGAGGTCAAAGTTCTCTCCTCTGTACCTGCTTTGACTGCATGACTTTTGGTTTTGGTCTGTTCTCTCTGAAAAGCAACTGTATCACTTTAAACAGGATAGGACCATTTTGAGCTGGTTCTGCAGTTATAAAAGTTCCACTTTAGGCTGTTGGGCATGCTACACCTTAAATTTTACAAAACTTAATTTATCATTAAATTCAATAAATATTTACTGACCCAAAACTCTGCTACACCCGTAGGGGAGCCCAAAGATATTTTAAAATGGGGTCCTGCTCTCCATGGTAAATTAAACAAATAAGGCAGAAAACATGGCCAGCCAGGCCCAGTTACAACCTGGTGCCAGGCTCTCGGCAGCCCCCGGCCGCAGGGACTCCTGCACATGCTAACATCTGAGAAGTTTCTGAGCATCCAAGACTAAAAGGAAATGCTTCACCGTTTCCTTCATGAGACAAGTTCCCCACTGCCTCCCGTTCCGCATCTGTTAGTGTCGTGTTTTACTTCTGAAGTCATGAGATATGCACGGGGTGAGTGGAAAGAGCACTGGATTGAGAACTAAAAATCTGAAACAAAGTTTTCATCACTGTGTAAAACAGCTCTGTTCCACTGGGATTAAAAACAGCAAGTCTAGTCACAGACAGGGTCTAGTGTGCCCTGGGACTTCACAGTCTAACACTAAGATAAGCAGGCTACTCCCCGGGGCCCAGCTGGCAGGAAGCCAGGAACCTATTAATTGCCCCTGTGCTTTCCCTTCTCCGAACAGCCAATTAGCATCGGCTTATACTGTTCCCTTCGCTCACATGTGTGATACTGTAACAAGAAAGACCGTCCTTTCAGTGACACTCCCTCCCTTAAATGCCAGAAACATCCCCTTGCATGAGTTACCATGCTGACGAGACTAGACACATGAAGAAGCATGCAGTTGTTCTAGAGTCCCTGTCTCTACACTTAGACTCGCACTTAGGTGTCATCTCTCTGGCCTCGATCTCTTTGAATTTGTTCCCCAGCCTTTGTTTGGGAAGCAGCCCCTTCTCCCTTTGCCTCGGGCTAACTCGCATGAGATTTTTTTTTTTTATCCTCACCCGAGGACATTTTTCCATTTTTTGTTCAGGTAGAGTGGGAGGGAGAGAGAGGAAGAGAGAGAGAAACATTGGCGTGAAGGGACACATCGAGTGGCTGCCACCCGCACGACCGACCAGGGCCGGGGACAAACTGCAACCGAGGCACGCGCCCTTAGCGGGAACCGAACCCGGGTCTCTCAGGACCGCAGGCCGACGCTATAACCGCTGAGCCAAACCGGCCAGGGCTCGCATGAGATTTTTAACAAACTTCTTGACTGAGTATTATTTTTTGGTAAAGGCTCTTGATTTCCATCTCCGGAGTTCCCAAGAACCCTGGATCCAGCAACAAAACAACACACACACACCACATACGTGTGGACGGAAAGGGGCCACATGCCAACCAGACCAGCTCAGGGAGGCCTGTGTGGCGGCCTCGCAAACTCAGACCTAAAATGGTCTGAAATGAAAACTCTTTAACTCAAAGCAGTTCATGGCAGACAGCCATGCTCTAGGCCGGCACCTGCCCTGACAAAGCCTGGGGAAAAGCATCTGACCTCACTGAGCCTGTCTCTTGTCTTTTGGTATCTAAGACTTTGAAATGTCTCAGTAATTTTCCTTTCTCCGCACCCCTCGAAGCACGGGCCCCGCTCTGCAGAGCCACAAATCCCTCATGGTCACTGAGTTCATTGCTGACTGCTAACCAGCCTGCCCCCCCAGGTAGAAGATCCATGCGCCTATCGTTTTACTTTCCATCCAGTCCCAGAGGGCTCCCCGCTTCGCTCTCTCCCACTTCCCTGATCCATCACCAGTGCAGCTCATGGAACCCACTTGTGTCTTCGATTGTAATGTATGAAATAAGGTGAAAAACTGCCATTCTCTGCAGCATTATCTCAATCTGTTGAAATTTTACTTCCCGGCAATTATAGACAGTTTGGCTCAAATAAACTCACAAAAATTCTCCAAAGGTTTAAATGTTTCTTACGTTGACATTTACTTGGCACAGTGCAACAGGATTCCAAAGCAGCTCACCCAGGACCACCCTGCGAACCCAGACCCGGAGCTGGGATCCAGCAGAGGGTCCACTGAGCCTTCCTGCTTCCCTCAGCATTGGGTCAAATTGCGTGAGTTCTCTCTTGAATCCAGGACCTTCCCTTGCTTGTGGTAGAGGGACTGACTTTATATAAGCAGTATTTTTAGCTAATCCTCACCTGAGGATATTTTTCTATTGGTTTTAAGATAGAGTGGAAGGGAGGGAGAGAGAGAAAGAAACATTGATATGAGAGAGACACATCAATTGGTTGCCTCTCATACAACCTAGAACGTGGCTGGCGATCAAACCTGCAACCCAAGTAAGTATGTGCCCTTGACCAGGACTCGAACCCATGACCCTTCAATCTGCGGGCTGACATTCTAATTGCTAAGCAAAAATGGCCAGGTTTTGAGCTGTATTTTTAAATCCTGAAGGTTTAACTAAGGTTAAGGGTTGAGAGAACCTAGACTAAGGTGAGAGAGGAGGAAAAATGAGTGGCTGGTTCTTAACTTTGGCTTTTCGATTGGAATTGCTTTCTGAGAGTCCGAACGAAACCCTTCGCTGTATAAACGAGAGCTGAACTCGTTCAGCTGCAAAGATAAAAAACACGTCCTTCCTCCGTCCAGAATCTCGGGTGTTCTTAGGCAAGTAAGAATCTTTGAAGAGGTATCAGAGGTCATTCCTCATAACATCAGGAGCCCCAGAGGGAAATTGCAACTCAACTGTAGTTAATGAACTGGCTGCCTCACCAGGGCGTGTGTCCGTGAGGGTTGCTCAGTGCCCTGAGCCCTGTGGTTGTGTTAGATGCCGGGAGAGAAACCAAGGCACATAAAAGGGTTGAATGAGAATCAAGGGGTGAGAGCCTTGTGGAGCTCAGCCCATAAGCAGCACACTTCAAACCACTACATAATAGTCCTAGAAAATCAGCTCAGACTCTGCAGATACAAAATAAATAAATAAAATTTAAAAAAACTAAAATTGACGTGGGAAGTTGTGCCTCCAAGGCCAGGAAACCCCAGACCCCAGCCCTCATTCATGCTCGTGATAGAAAGCCTGTAATTGCAAGTGCTTTACAGAAATGGGAAGATTTAATGCAGACAACAAAATTTCAGACATCAGATGCAGCAGAATTTCTACTGATATAACACCTAAGCAAGAGAAACAAAGGGAAAAATGAACACATGGGACTACATCAAACTAAAAAGCTTCTGCACAGCAAAAGATACAATCACCAAAATGGAAAGGGAACCCACTGTATGGGAGAGCATAACTGCCAATGATACATCAGATAAGGATTTAATTTCCAAATTATATAGATACTCATACAACTCAACAAAAGGAAGACAAAGAACCCAATTAAAAAATGGCAGAGGACCTAAAGAGATACCTCTCCAAACAAGACATACAAATGCTCAACATCACTAATCATCAGAAAGATGTAAATTAAAACAACAATGAGGTATCACCTCACACCTGTCAGAATGGCTGCCATCAACAAATCATCAAACAAGTGTTGGCGAGGGTGTGGACTCTGGTACACTGCTGGTGGGAATGCAGACTGGTGCAGTCACTATGGAAAACAATATGATGTCACCTCAAAAAATTAAAAATTAAACTGCCATTTGACCCTGTGATCCCATGTCTAGGAATATACCCTAGGAAACCTGAACACCAATCAAAAAGAATATATGTACCCCCATGTTCGTAGCAGCACTATTTACAATAGTTAAGATGTGGAAACAGCCCAAGTGTCCATCAGTACATGAGTGGATAAAAAAGCTGTGGTACATGTACACAATGAAGTACTATGCAGCTGTAAGAGATGACATGGAGGGACCTGGAGAGTATTATGCTAAGCAAAAAAAGCCAAGCAGAGAAAGACAAATATCACATGATCTCACTTATTTGTGGAATATAATGAACTAAACAAACTGATGAATGAAATAGACCCAGAGACATAGAAGTAGGGTACAGACTGACAAACCTTAGAAGGGGGAGGGGGTAAACCATAGAATTTATATGCATGCATGCATAACCAATGGACATAGACAACAAAGCTGGGGATGGGGGCTGGGGAGATGGGGAGGAGGGCGTCAATGGGGGAAAAAGGCAAAACATCTGTAACAAAAATAAATTAGCCCTGGCTGGCTTTGCTCAGTGGTTAGAGCATTGGCCTGTGGTCCGGAGAGACCTGGGTTCAGTTCCCGCTAAGGGCATGTACCTCGGTTGCAGTTTGTCCCTGGCCCTGGTCGGTTGTGTGGGTGGCAGCCACTCGATGTGTCCCTTTCACATTGATGTTTCTCTCTCTCTCCCTCCCACTCTATCTGAACAAAAAATGGAAAAATGTCCTTGGGTGAGAAAATTAATTAATTAATTAAAGTAATTTTTTTTTAAATGGGAAGATTTAACTAGAAAATATCAACTTAATGTGGCCAAAATGCAGTTATCTTGGGTGCCTACATTAATTTTTTTTTTTTTTATCCTCACCTGCGGACATTTTTCCATATTTTTTTGTTCAGATAGAGTGGGAGGGGGAGAGAGAGAGAGAGAAACATCGACGTGAAAGGGACACATCGAGTGGCTGCCACCCGCACGACCCAACCTGGGCCGGGGACAAACTGCAACCAAGGCACCTGCCCTTAGCGGGAACTGAACCCGGGTCTCTCTGGACCGCAGGCCGACACTCTAACCGCTGAGCCAAACCGGCCAGGACTGCCTACATTAATATTTTGAATGCAAAATTTTTTTTGAAAAATGCTGGCTCTAAAATTAAACAGGATGAATGAATGGAAAGTGTATCTTGATTTGGATTTAGAAGAAGCACAGAAGTTAATAAGACATTGTAGGGACTGTCTCTGAACTCTGAAGCTAACAATTGCCCACACCCATTCCTCCCCTCCGTCCTCCTCCACTGCGCCCTTCGCTCCCTGAGCTTCCTGGTGCAGACGGGCCCTCCCTCCCCCTCCCCTTCCAGCTCCACTCCGCTCCTCCTGACTTAAGGGAGAGGAGACTAGGAAGTGGAACAACTCTGGAGAAAAGCTCATCTCAGCCAGAGAGGAACCAGCAATTGTTCCTCATTTTATTCAGGATCCTGATGGATTTGCAAAAATATTTAACCGTTAGAACGCGTAATCCTGGCTACTCTAGCCTATTCCAACTAATATACCTACTGGTTTCTGGGAGCAATAAGAATGGAATGACTAAAGTTCACAAGAAAACTCCTTTAGAGTAGTCTTCCACATAAAGGATTATAGGAAACTGAAATAAGATTTAGAATAAAAAAATGAACAGACAGAAACAAGCATAGGGCTATTCTGAGGATTATGAGATGTTTCCCCTTCTCCTTATTAATAGTTTAGGAGAAATTAAAATTACCATAAAAAGGAAGAGCTTATAAATCCATGTATGAGCCACTGTAATTCTCCTGTCCTTCTAGTAAAGAAAACAAATAGAAAAAAATGGAGATTTTACAGAATCTCGAAGTTACAAGTAAACTAGTTATTCCCTGACATCTGTGGTTCCAAATCCACACACCTTATTATCAGCCATTCCTGTGACTGCCAGTGTTTTTCAGTAAGATTTATGTAGCATCACCTGGTTGGTTTGTCTCAGCGGTTAGGGCATCGGCCCACGGACCGGAGAGTCCCGGGTTCAGTTCCCACTAAGGGCACGTACCTCGGTTGCAGTTTGTCCCCGGCCTACTTGGGGTTGTGCGGGTGGCGACCAGTTGATGTGTCTCTGTCACATCGATGTTTCTCTCTCTCTCCCTCTCTCTCCCTCCAGCTCTATCTGAAGAAAAATGCAAAAATGTCCTCGGGTGAGGATAAAAAAACAAAAAAAGAATTTATATAGCGTCTTTTTCAGCATTTCAGTAGAAAAAGACAGTCAGTGCCTCTTTGTCCTCACCTGGGAAGATTACAAATTTATCTGGACAGTTAATGCCCCAGGGATATAGGAGGAGTCCCACCTATTGTCTTAGATACTAAACGCTGATTTAAATGATGTTGAATTTCCTAGATATCTCACTCTAATCCAACAAGGGGGTGATTCAGTTTTATGCTCTAGAAAATGACTAGACTCCCAAAACAACACACTACACCTAGTACAACAGCTGAGCTATAAAGGGTCGTGGATGTCAGAAAACAAGCTCTGATTCTGTTCACCCAGGTAAAATACTTTGGTTCTAATATCACAGATGGGCTACTAATTAACCCTGAGAGACTCAGAGGAATCTTATCTTTTCTTCTTAAAAAAAAAAAAACCCACAAGAAACAAGAAAGCAGCTTAGAGGATTCCTGGGTTTAACTGAACATTGTCAAAATTGGGTTTCAAATTTTCACTAATGGCCCAGCCTCTATATGTCTTATTAAAATAAATGAACCTGATCCAGTTCAATGGAACCAAGAAGGGAAACAAGCTATAAAATCTCCAAAGAATTAACTATAGAATATTCTAGTCAGCAACTAAACTCAGTAGCCAAAGGGCTCCCTCCCTGTACACAGCCATTTCTGCTATAGACATGTTATGCAAACAAACAAAAAAGATGTTTCTATTCTATTAAATTTCCACTAAATTATCATCACATTCAACACTCCTGTCAGCAGACTGGCTCTTTCCTTCTGCAACTAATTTCACTTATTCTCAATGTAACAGTCTTAACCCAGCAACTTCGCTACTTCCTTTGCAGGATGAGGACAACCATGATTACGTTTTGCTTACTGACCACCTTCTTATTCCAGGAACGGTTCATAGGAAAGTCCTTAATAATGCTGACTTAATTTGGTTTACAGATGGAAAGATCAAGGATAAGCGGGAATGTTACAGAGCTGGATATTCAATAACTTTCTTGGTGGACATATTTAAAGGCTCTTATTTACCTGAATAAAATCTGCCCAACAATTTTGTTCTAATTATTCTAATTCAGACTTTTCAATTGGCCAAAGATCAAACAGCCAGTATTTACACTAATAGTAAGTAAGCCTTTTGTATAGCTCACAGCTTTAGAATGTTGTGGAAGCAGCAAGTCTTAATTTTCTAAGGCAGCCCATTAAGAATGGAAAATAGGCCCTCGCCACTTTGGCTCAGTGGTTGGAGCATCGGCCCACGGACCAATGAGTCACGGGTTTGATTCTGGTCAAGGGCACCTACCTCGGTTGCGGGTTCGGTCCTGGTCCTGATCAGTCGAGCGGGAGGCAACCAGTCGATGTGTCCCTTTCGCATGGATGTTTCTCTTGCTCTCTCTCTCTCTCCCTCCCTCCCACTCTGTCTGAAATAAATGGAAAAAAATCCTTGGGTGAGGTTTTAATAGATAGATAGATTGATTGATTGATTAATTAATTAATTAATTAATTTAAAAGGCCAATCTTAAAAAAGGAAAATAGGTTGCAGAATGATTAGATGTCATACAAAAATTTAAGCTAGTGGCAATTATCAAACTTCCAGGACATTCTAAAGCTGCCACCGTGGAAGCAAAAGGAAATTATTTAGCTGATGCTACAGCTAGACCTGTTTTACCATTCCCAAGGTAAACCCAAGTCATGTCCTAGCCTAGTGTCTTCCCTTTCATTCTTTACCTTAACTAAGTCTATCTATTGTCTTTTTGCATCTACGATAAAGTGTCTTTAGAATGTCAAAATAATATCTTTTTCCAAACCCCTCAAAGCACAGGCACCACAAATCCCCTCATTGTTATTCATTGTTGACCATTAACCATCCTGTGCCCACCTATGTAAAAGGTGGATGTCTATCATTTTACTTTTCATCCAATCCCAGAGGTTTTCCTGCTTTGCTTTCTCCCACCTCCTCATCTATCACCAATGGATCTCATGGAACCCACTTGCGTTTGCTCTTTTGAAAAACTGCCATTCTCTAGAGCATTATCTCAATCTGTCGAAATTTTACTTCCCAATATATGAGTCTATTCTAGACTAGACGCCTTGCTCCTCCTCTAAGGGGGTCTAAACCACATAACTAGTGATATGAACGGTCAGGGGGTCTAAACTCCCCGACTAGTGACATGCTAGGGGAGAAAGGTCCCCCTGGGGACAAGGTCCTAGCCTACAAACTTATTTTCTAAGTTTTGCCTGTTGCTAGGCAGCCAGGACGTTCCACCCTGGTGACATTGTGTACCTGGCCTATAATTCCTGCTTGGCTCATGCCTGTCTACCTAGACCTGTAGAAAATGTTTATGAGTTTGAACCTAACTGATGACAATTGCCAGGAAGCAAATCTCAACGGATTGAGAAAATGCTCCAGTAAATGGCAGTTTTGCAGCTTGTTCCATACATCAGAATAAAATGCGAAGACAGAAGGAGGGTTACCTGAAATTCACTGAGGTAGATTAGAGAGGTGGGAGAAAGCAAAGCACAAAAATTTTTGAGATTAGATAAAGACAAACACAGAAAAACAGAGACAAATACTTCACATGGGTGGGTATGTGACACATGTGACTTATAATACATGTTTTGTTCTACAATTCCTGGCTTCCAGCTCCCAACCCTGGAATTTCTAACTACATAGGACGGTCTGGAAATAAATTTCCTAACTAAAAGAGAGTCATGGCCGGTGGTCATGTCCGAGGCTGGCATCTCCCTTGCCAAAGGTCAATCTTTACCTTAACTGAGTCTGTCTATTGTCTTTTTGCATCTAGGATATTAGACCCTTGGAATGTCAGAATAATTTTCTTTTCTTTCCAGACCACTCAGGACACAATCTTCTAACAGAGACCATAGAACTCCTCCGCATTGTTACCTAATTGCCCAAATACCACCTCTGTGCTATGACAGTTAACTATCCTGTACCTACCATGCAAAAGTCTGTGTCTCTCTGCTTTGCTGTTTATCCAAGCCCAGAGATTTCCCGGCTTCACTTTCTCCAGCCTCCCTAATCCACTACCGATGTATTTCATGTAACCCTCCTTGTGTCTCTTTATTTTACGCTAATGTACAGAATAAACTGCAAAACTGCCATTCTCTGGAGTACCTGGAGTATTTTCTCTATCCGAAGAGGTTTTGCTTCCCAAAAATTGTCAGTTTGGCTCAAAACTCATAACAATTCTCTATAGATTTGGATGTTTCTAACATCAACATTTTCTACTATATTTATGAGTTTTGTGAGATTGAAATATTTTTGTACATTTAAATTTATATATATATATATTTCTTTTGAGCTTCTGATTTGTCATTCCGTAGTTACCAAGGACTGCTGCAGTCCTGATTACAAAGAAACTTTCCCATTATTTATTCTAATATTTTTATGGTTTAATATTTTATATTTAAATCTTTGGTGCATTTTTTAAAATATGTTTTTATTGATTTTTTTAGAGAGAGAGGAAGGGAGAGATAGAAGCATCAATGTGAGAGAAATATCCATCGGCCGCCTCCTGCACACCCCCTGCTGGGGATTGAGCCTGAAACCCAGGTGTGTGCCCTGACGGGGAATTGAACCAGGACCTCTCAGTCCATGGGACAACAACGCTGAGTCCATTGAGCCACACCTGCAGGGCTTTGGTGCATTTTGAATTTACCCTGCGTAATGTATGATGTACTGCTCACTCAAACTTTTTTTCCTAGGTGACTACTTAATTATCTCAATACTTACGTTGAATGAACCATTTTTCTGCCCACTGATTCAAAGTGCAACTGCTATCTAAGGCTATAGCCACTAAGTTTAAAGCAGGAAAACGTGTAATCAAATTTACTTTCTTTTGTTTACATCTTTAGCAAGAGCTTTCAATACTATCATCCCAACTATATAAAATTCTGTTTTATTCTGGGGATAAAATAAATCTGGGGATAAAAAAAAAATCCTGAAAAAATAAATCTTCTTATATCTATTGTAAAAATCCAGATTCCCTTTTGCTCTGAACAATCACGTATGTGGCAACCCTGTGATAAAGATTGTCCCCTTTTTACAGACCAGGATACAGCACCAGAGGGAGATGAAGAAACTTGCTCAAGATCACACAGCTAGTCAGTGACGCAGCCCAAGCAGTGAACCATTATTATGCAAGCTTACTTAAGGAAACATTAAATGATGTTCTATTTATTGCTGTTATCACTGAAATAAGTAAAGTGGGGATAGTCAAGTTACCTCCATTAAAGAAAACCTTTTATGGCTGAAATGTTTTCTGAAAGAAAGGGTTTGTTGAGCCAAATACCAGCCCAAAAAGGACAGTCCTGAGATGCAGTCCACACCGGCAGCCGCAGAGCCCGATGGAGAAGGCAACGTGGCCCCTGTTCTGCAGCTGACAGGCTTTACACATTATGTTTTGGGGAATCAAGGTGTAAGTTGTTTTCAAAGAATTCACATTGGCTATAGATAAGGGGGTGGGAAAAGGTAAAGGCGGGGCAGTTCTAGGATAGTGCTCAGTCCTTATTTTTGATTGGTGCTGGGCAAGTCCTGAAAGGTTGTGCATATGCAGGATGCTGGGGGGTCTGGTGGTCCTTACTTCTTTTCAGATAGCCCCCTGGAAGTTGATTCAAAGCTCCAAGGCACATCCAGGAATGTGAGCTGTCTATTGTTAGTTGGCCCACAGCTGGTTAAATACTTGTCTTTTCTCTCACTGTCCTGCCTGCTGTCATTTACTTTAGCACATCTCAGAATGATTCCCTTGTCACCTTTTTCGTGGAGTTGCTCTGAAGATGAATGACTCAGTCCATGTGCATACCAAACATCCAATTCGCGTCAGCTATTTGTATCCATTTAAAGATTTAGGGCCTCATTCCCTTGGGGTCATATATTTCTATACCACTAATTTTGAGACCTAGATCTGGATTTGAATCTCAAATTAATAGCTGGGTTCTCTGAGCCTCCTTTTCATCTGTAAATTGGGTGCAGCACCTACTTACAAATATTTTTTTACAGCCTGAGATAAAATGCGTAGCCCTGCCCAGCTCTCTCCCGAGCTCTGCCTTCAAGCCTACGGCTGCTCTTTGACGCTGGCTGTGCTCCAGCTCGATGGCGCAGGGCATCGTTCAGTTTCCGCAGAACTGCTCTTCATTCGGTCTTGGGTAGGTAGCTAAGAATTGCAAGCAGCTCAGCCTCAAACTTAATTGCTAACAGATCTTACCTGAATCTATACAGCAGCCCCATGGTCATGGTTTCTGCTAGGAGTCTGGGCTGAGTGTGTGCCAGCCCAAGAGACAGACCTCAGGAGACAGAGGACCAGTCCCCCTACCCCCTTAGGAGAACTTTGTTCCTTCCTTCTGCCATAGGCCCCCTCGCCCCCAAGACACTACTGCTTTTCCCCTTCTGGTCTTTGAAGCCAAATGAACTTAATCTTTCTGGCCTTGAGGTTGGTGTGTGCTCTAAATGACACCTTGACCCTCCTGTTACCAACAGCCTACCTCTTCCCATCAAGGTCAGCCCCAACTTTTCCTGAGTTTGGACTCCAAGTGGAACTGACTTCCTGTTCCTCATGAAGCTGGAGAATCCCTAGGTTTCCTTGTAAGTGCTGGTTTCTGCTAGCTGAGCTGTTTCTTGTGCAGACTTTACAGTCCAGTACTTAACAAATTGAGTCTTTGCTGAAAAGCATTGCTGAGGTCAAGGAAGAAAAGTTTTAACCTCCTTTTACCGATACTCTCAGGCCAATGACTTGTGGCAGAGCCTCTGCTGAATGCATGGCCCAGAGCAGAGTATGGTCTAATATTCAGCCAGCACAGGGCAGGCTCCAAACCAAGTCCTTACATTCTCTCTCTCTCACTGAATTCTCACAGTAACTATATGAGGGATGTGGGCCTGTAGAGGCAAGTGGTAGTGAAGGCCTTAATGGTCCATGCTCATCACAGACACAGGACAGCTTTCCAACAGCCTGGGAAGGGTGCCGTGTTGGGGAGGGATGCTGGGAGTCTGCCTGGATGAACATGACATTGTCAGACAGACTGTGCTGGGACAATCACAGGGAAGAGCAGCTCACACAGGAGCAGGATTGTGGAACATCAGGCATCTATCTACTCTTGTCTTTCTATCAACCTGGGGTTCTGGCTGGCTTGAAGATCTGGATGGGAGACTGTTTCTTAGCTGGGTGACCCATCTGTCTGTCTTCCTGTCTAGATGGGGGTGGGGGTGTCTGACTATTGTCTTTCTGACTAGGGGTCTGCATGTCTGTTCAGTCAGGGATTTGTCTGGGGGTCATATCAAGCTGGGAGTCAATCTATCTGGAGTTCATTTTTCCAGCTGAGTCTATCTACTTGTGCTATAATGTGTCAGCGAGATAACCAGGGACACACGGCCAAATTGCAAAGGAGCGCTTTATTCTCGCCGGTGGACCGTGGAGGGCATATTCTCCCCTCAGACCTGCAGCCCTGATTCTTCTTGCTCTTCTTGCTCCTCCGATTTTAAAGACAGAAGCCCCATCCCCCCGCCCAGGGGACCGGTACAATGGTGGGCTTGACAGCGATTACTGAAGTCAGAATTAGCCTTATTCACCGGGCTCACTGGTACCTGCAAACACCTGCGAATACCGATGCTGGAAACTGCAGATGCCTCCCAACACGTGGGGCAACTACAATCTTAGGCAAAATTCCTTTACTTCTAGGGGTAATTAACCTATTATTGGAAAATTATTGAGGAAGGTCCATTGATGATAAAAATGGAGTCATTTAGTCGCCTCAGCCAAGGGGCCCACGTAAGAACGGAATCCAGTCGCCTTAGCCTCAGGCCCGCCACTTGGAGTTTCATCAGTCTGTCTAGCTAAGACCTAGTCCATCTGCCTGGGTCAGTCTATCTGTCGATGAGGTTAGAGGTCTGTCTCGCTGGCTACAGATTTGTTTTCCAAGGTGACAATCTGTATCCATCTACTGAAGAGGATCTATCTGGTCAGGGGCTTGTGTGAACAGCCAGGGAACAGTCTGGTTGGGAGTCTTTCTGCCTGGCTGGTTTCTGTCTAAATAGGGTCTGACTTGTTAGGGGTCAGTCATCTGTCCATTCATCTGGTTTGAGATCTGTCTGTCTAGCTTGAGATCTAGCAGGCCAAATGGTTTGAAGTCCATTTGTCTCTCTGGCTGCAGACAGTCTCACTATCAAACTGGAAGGCCATCTGTCCGATAAAGGGTTCATTCATCCAATGGGGTCCTATCTTCCTGAGGGGCTGGAGGTCCCTCTGGCTAGTAGGCAGTCTGTTTGAAGGATCTGCTGATCTGCACTGTGTGCCTAGCTGGGTGATGGTATGGATAGCAGGGTTCTGTCTACCTCATGATGCTCATCTGAAGGTCTAGACGTCTGCATGAGGGTCCAGCTGGCTGTCTTCTCAGCAGGAGGTACAGCAATCTGTCTGCCAAAATGTGAGTTCTGTGTAGTTGGTAACTTGGAGTCTGTCCCCGTCTGATGTCCACCTCTCTGCCCAGTTGTGAGTCTAGCTGGCAGATTGGGGTAGCTATGTAATCAAGGGTCTATGTGGCTGGTGTCTGTTTGGGTGAGAGTCCATCTAACTATTTGGGAGTCTGTCTGCCTACCTGAGGGATGAGTCTGGCTAGCTAAGAGGATGCTTATGTGTCTGCTCAGCTGGGGATCGGTTTACATCTGCCTGGGAGTCTGTCCAGCTAGGAATCCATCTGGCTGGTATATCTCTGGATACCTAGGGGCTACCTGGGGGGAAGGGGGTTTGTGATAGTCTCTCTTGCTGGGGGTAATCTGTCAGGCTGTTCGCTGGTCTGTCTCTGGTTGTATTGTGGCAGAAATTCGGTCGGCGGGAAGAGACAGACTGCAACGCATTCTGAGGATTAGAAAATGACTGTTTAATGTGCACCAGTGCTGCCCCAGGAGAGTCACCTCCAAAGGCTGAGCCCGGAGGAGCCCAAGTTCCAGCCTCCTTTTATACATGATAAGCCTCCTGGCATTTGGGGGCTTCTAGTTCCACTGTAGTTTAGGCGTTGGGGGATGAATGGGAATCACATTACAAAAGCCAAGGGCGGGTCGCTGCACTGCCCAGGGGCTCACCAGGCATGCCTTCTCACAAGAGCCAGGGGTGCAGTGGGGGGGTGTCTTGCACTGAGATATAAGGGGACTGTCTGTGTCCGGCGGGGCGGGGTCTTGTCCGGAGAGGCGGAGTCTTGTCCGGCAGGGCGGGGTCTCATCTGCCTGGCCTTCTCAGCTGGACGTCCATCCATCCAGCTGTGTGAACTGTCCCTCTGAAGGTCTGGCTGTCTGTCTAGCGTATGGCTGTCTGCCTCTCCAGGTCGGGGTCTGTCTGTTTCTCCATCTGAAAATCTTTTCACCTGTCTGAAATCAGCCTACTAGACTGTTGTCATGCCTAGCTTGGATCTGCCTGACTGGTGGGGGGTAGTCTTTCTCAGGGTCCATCCATCCCTCTATGTCATCAGCTAAATGTCTAAGTAACAGAGGCTTAGATACTGGGATGAACTAGTCTATTATGTGGTGATGGGGACAGTTTCCAAAAACCCAACCGTCCATCCTCCCCTTCACAACTGGGGGCCCATAGGGTTGAACCCATTCCTGGTGTTTACTCTTGAACTATCCAGTGCAGCCTCACCAGCCATTGTCCCCCAGCTCCCTCCCCCAGCCTCAAGCCTTGAATGCCAGTCACCGGGACAAAGCCTGCACATTTCCCACCCTGCGAAATTTATTCAGACCCAGGCCCGGCGTCTCGGTTCCCAGCACTTCACACAGCAGAGCGCAGCCGTCCGCCGTCCACGTGGGGAGAAGGCAGGCTGGGCGCGGACTCACACCCGGGTCCACTCCGCGGGAGGGTCTCGGGGCCCCTTAGGCCTTCCGATGCGCAGGTTGAAGCCTGGGAAAGGAAGGGCACCCGTTCTCAGGGAGAAGCTGAGCTGCGGAGAGGCAGGTAACTTGGGTAAGGCCACCCCCAAGCCTTCAGGCTCTCCATGTCTGCTGCAGCCCCATCCACAGCGCTGCGACGCGGGCAGGAGCCCCATACCACCATCCCTCAACCCCAAACTTCTGGGACTCAGTCAACGCTGCAGGGTCCCAGGAACTTGGACTTTGCCTGACTTACCTAAACCACCGGCCTGAGATCCACTGGCCACGTCCTCGTATGCGCCGGGCCCAGTGGGGCCGGGATCCGCAGGAACTGCAGGCGGGAAACCAGCCTTCAGGAGTCAGCTCCCGCCGGGGTGGGGGTGAGGGTTAGGGGAGGAGGGGCCAGGTCCCAGACCTCGGCCCAGAGGAGGTGGCTTCCCCGAGAAGCGCACCCCTGCTGGCCTTACGGTGTGAACTGGGACACACATGATCGTGAGCAGCAAGTGGGCAGTGGCCAGGTCCGCACGGGAGCGGAGGTCCAGCAGGAGCCCAAAGAAGGAGGGGGAGGGGGGCGGGGGCGGGGGCGGGCCCTCCCCAGCCCCTCTGCGGTCGGTCCACTCACCTCCGCCCGGCAGTGCCCCCTGTGTCTCCTCTGCCCGGGCCTGAGGCCGGCGGGTTTGGGGCATCACTTGGCTGTAGATCGGCGCCCCCTCCGTGCTGCACATGGGGGACCTCGCCCCCTCCGTGCTGCACATGGGGGACCTTGGCCCCGAGCCTGAAGTAGCCCTGCGCTTCTGCACCACCGCATAGGTGTCGGCCATGGCGAGGGCTGGGAGCAGGAATATGCTGCCCAAGGGGAGGTGGGGAGGAAGTGAAACCGCGGAGGGAGGGGGGAGGGAGGGCCTGGGGGGAGCCCGGAGCTCGTGCACAAACCGCAGGCTTC
Source organism: Molossus molossus (assembly GCF_014108415.1). Taxonomy (NCBI): domain Eukaryota; kingdom Metazoa; phylum Chordata; class Mammalia; order Chiroptera; family Molossidae; genus Molossus; species Molossus molossus. Next base: position 105,374,679 of record NW_023425345.1, read on the forward strand.
CTCTCCGCCCCAGGGGCCCACAGTTAGGGGTAGGGGAACGGAGGGAGGGAGTGGTCTGGAAGAAAGGGAGGGGTCTCTGGGTAAAGGGTTTTCTTTTCCTGTACCCACTGCCACTGGCAGAGTAGGTGGATGAAGGTGGGAAGGGGCAGCCAGGAGCGGGGGCAAGGTACTGGTATTGAGGGGTGGACATTTCTGTGTGTAAACGTGAAAAGGTGAGAAAAATACCCCTACTAATATCACCTCCTGCTGGCTCAAACTAAAAACAAAAAAACTGTTTAGCAGGCATTTCTACACAGGCACGACAGCCCACACTTCAGGGAGAAGCCTGCACTGCCTTCCTGCCCGCTGAGCCCCCCTTATAAGGGAGTTCCTGGAATCCTATTTCAACCAATAGGACTGAGGCTTTCTCAGCTCAGACCAACCAGAGCAGCGCTATACTGACTGATCAGGATAGTGCCTTTTGGACCAATCAAACTATGAGGATTTAAGTCCTCATTTGCATGAGGGCAGACTAATTAGGGACAGGGGCAGAGCCCTCTGTCTGTACATATAGCCAGCTTCCCCCTGGCTCTGGGAGGGTACTTCCTCTTTCCACTGACAGTCAAGACTGCATTTCTCTGCCAGCCCAGAGCAGACTGCTCCCCAGCAGGACAGGGGCCTGCCTGGCCCTAGGGCTGCCTCCCAACAGTGTTGTTTTTGTAGCTGTGCTGTATCACAGTTGAGCTGTTCCGCACTGAGTCAAGTTTCCTTCTTCACCATACCTGGATGGGGACTCCTGTTGGCGAAGACTTGGCACCAGTGACCATCGGCTGACGTGTGAACTGTTTATTGGATAAAAGGACGAGGAAGTAGCACTATAGAGGAGAAAGGGAAGCCTCGCGATGGACAGCAGCCTGAAGGAGGACGGTATGTAAATTTTGCTGCAAAGGAGAGTGAACTTTGTGTCTGCAGCACAGGACAGGAGGCCTGACAAGGGGGCAGCATCACGAAGCATTTGCTGAATTAATGACTGGGAGAGCCAGGAACGGCTTAGCATGGGCCACAGGGCAAGCCTTAGGGAGAGGGGCAACGGCATCTCTGGGATTAAAGAGTCATATTGGCGAAGGTTCCCAGAGCTCAATTCAAAGAAAGGGCAAGTGGATTTAGACAACTAAACAGCAACAAAGGGTCTGCTGTTTCAGGGGTGAGGAAAGGGTTAGCTTCTGAGCATGATAACTTGAAAAGAAAGCATGAGAGACAGAGCTGGGTACATAAGGATCATACCAGGTAGGTCAGGCCTGGCAGGAAGGGCCGAGGAAGGCCAGAGGGAGACAGCACCATCACAGAGCGGGGCACGGTTATGGGGAAAGGCATGAGGCTTCAAGGAAACTGACCAGGCTCCTGATAGATATCACTGTGGACACCGTGGGGTAAGCTGAAGAGGGGACAGTCTGGGAAGGGAGCAAGGAAAAGGACAAAGGCAGACATCATCATGAGTCATCATCCCTAGAAGGAGGCCAGGGCCTGGATGTGTGATGGTGATGGTGATACACACGTGCTCTGGGTCCTGGTCTGAGGGTATTGGTGGTTGGAAGAATGGAAAGGGGTTCTTGGTACCTCCTTGAAGTTCTGGGAATGGGGGCTCCTTGGAGTTCTGAGAACATCTGAGCCACCATATGGTACAGGAACCTGTATTGCTCCTGGCAGGGGACACGGGTCATCATGAAGGGAAGATGACAAGGAAGAGTCTGAGGCTTGCACCTGACCTCTGCACAGCCGCGGGCCGCTGCTTCCGCATCTAGGGAAACAGGGCAAAGAGGCTGGAGTTAGGTGAGAGCATCTGGGGCAGAGAGCTGAGCCCCATGAGCAGGCCCTCATGGGCAGGCATACACGTGTGCCCTCTTCGCACCTGGGTCAGGAGCAACTGTCTCACCTAATCCATGGTACACAGCACACTTGTTCGTCCACAGCCCTCACTACAATGTGAGAGTCAGAGCTCAGGGCAACCCCTTTCAAGTGGGCCTTTGGGGTTGGGGGCCTTTTGATTCCCACAATCGCCAGATTTTAATTTCAAAAGAAGAAAAAATCATTTCAATTGCTTACATTCGTTGAGCATCAACTGTGGGCTTACTCCCCAGCAGGCTGGCCTTCAATTAGTGCTGACAAGGTCAGCTGATGCAATGTGAGCACGTGTGGCCTCAGGTTGCTCAACACAGGCATTCAAACCACAAGACTGTCTCCAAGCCTCCTTCTCACACTCCCAGTCCCCTCTGTCCCACCAGACCCGCATTTCCTTAACCAGAAGTGGACACAGAGGGGGCTGAGCCAGATCCCTGGAGGGGACAGGATCCTGCACCATGGTGGGCACGGTCAGGGGTCAGGGTTGCTGAGGAATCCTCTCTAGCAAGCTGTGCAGCAGGGGTCCCTGTGTGGTGATGTAGTCCTAACTTCCATCTGTGCCCTGGCAAAAGCTGAGTTCACTGCCGAGATCCTGCTCTCAGTCATCCCAAGCCTGCCCCCTCTCGGACTCCCAGGCTTGCAGGCTCAGCACAGCAGAACTGGGGACAGCTGGGCACAGAGGGGAATTCCATTTGGCAGGGACTCTACACCAGCAGAACTGACAAAGCCCATGCTTCCCGCTCCTCCTCAGGCTTCTGCGAGCACAGCCCCTGCCCGGTACCCCTGCCTTTCCGAACTGGGGACAGCTGAACTTTCCCCGTCTTCCCCTTCCTGTTATCATCCCGCCCCTCCTTTGAAAACGGCTCCACGGTGACGCTGGATAAGCTCTTTTCTGTGGACTAGAGCCATGAGAAGGAAGCTCAGCTCTCCTGCAGTGTCCCTGTTGAAGATAACTTTCTATTAACTGAATTATGTTGTTTTACATGGACCAAAAAATTTTTGTACTGTCACCTTATTGATGTCACCCAGTTTTTTGTTTTGTTTTGATTTTTCTTTTTTTTAATTGTTGAAAGTATTACAGATGTCTCCCCCCCCCCCTTTTCCCCATTGACACCCTCCTCCCCACTCTCACCAACCTCCTGCTTTCCCCAAAATAATGTCTGGGTCCACTGGCTGTGCATATATGCAGATACATTTTTTAGTTTATCTCTTCCCTTCCCCACCCCTAGCCCCCTTTCTCTGAGGATCATCAGTCTGTTCCCTACTCCCATGACTCGGGATCTTTTTTGGTTGACAGTTTATTTTGTTCATTATGTTCCACAAATAAGTGAGATCATGTGGTATTTGTCTTTCTCTGTTTGGCTTGTTTCGCTTAGCATAATACTCTCCAGGTCCCTCCATGTCGTCTCAAAGGGTAAGAGATCTTTCTTTCTTACAGCTGCATAGTACTCCATTGTGTACATGTACCACAGCTTTTTTATCCACTCATCTATTGATGGACACTTGGGCTGTTTCCAGATCTTAGCTATTGTAAATAGTGCTGTTATGAACATAGGGGTGCATATAGTCTTTCTGATTGGTGTTTCAGGATTCTTAGGGTATATTCCTAGAAGTGGAATCACTGGGCCAAATGGCAGTTACATTTTAAATTTTTTGTGGAAACACCATATAGTTTTCCATAGTGGCTGCACCAGTCTGCATTCCCACCAGCAGTGTACTAGAGTCCCCTTTTCTCCACACCCTCGCCAACACTTGTTGTTCAATAATTGTTGATGGCGGCCATTCTGACAGGAGTGAGGTGATAACTCATAGTCATTTTAATTTCATCTCTCTGATGATTAGTGACGTTGAGCATTTTTTCATATGTCTTGTGGCCATTTGTATGTCCTGTTTGGAGAAATTTCTAATCAGGTCTTCTCTCCATTTTTTTTCTTTTTCCTCACCTGAGGACATTTTTTCGTTTTGTTGTTGTTGTTGTTCAGATAGAGTGGGAGGGATAGAGAGGAAGAGAGAGAGAGAGAGAGAGAGAGAGAGAGAGAGAGAGAAACATCGACACGAAAGGAACATATTGAGTGGCTGCCTCCTGCACAACCCAACCAGGGCCGGGGACAAACTGCAACCGAGGTACGTGCCTTTAGCGGGAACCGAACCCGGGTCTCTCTGGACCGCAGGCCGACGCTCTAACCTCTGAGCCAAACCGGCCAGGGCCTTCTGCCCATTTTTTAATTGGATTGTTTGTCTTTCTTTTTTTTAGTTTTATGAGTACTCTATATATTTTAGACATTAACCCCTTATCCAATGTATCGTTGGCAATGTTCTCCCCAGAAAGTGGGTTCACTTTTCATTCTGATACTGGTTTCTTTTGCTGTGCAGAAGCTTTTTAGTTTGATATAGTCCCATTTATTAATTTTTTTCCTTTGCTTCTCTTACCCTAGGTGATGTATCAGTGAAAATTCCACTAAGTATGATATCTGAGATTTTTCTGCCTATGTTTTCTTCTAGGATATTTATGGTTTCATGTGTTACATTTAAGTCTTTTATCCATTTTGAGTTTACTCTTGTGTATGATGTAAGTTTGGTGGTCTAGTTTTTTGGTTTTTTTTTGGATGTAGCTGTCCAATTTTCCCACCATCATTTATTGAAGAGGCTGTCTTTACTCCATTGTATGCTCTTGCCACCTTTGTCCAATATTAATTGAGCATACTGTCTTGGGTCAATTTCTGGATTCTCTATTCTGTTCCATTGGTCTATATGCCTGTTCTTTTTTTTATTCAGATAGAGCAGGAGGGAGAGAGAGAGGGGGAGAGAGAGAAACATTGACGTGAAAGGGACACATCGAGTGGCCGCCACCCGCACAACCCAATCAGGGCCAAGGACAAACTGCAGCCGAGGTACATGACCTTAGCGGGAACTGAACCCGGGTCTCTGTGGACCACAGACCGACGCTCTAACCGCTGAGCCAAACCGGCCAGGGCTATATACCTGTTCTTGTGCAAGTACCAGGCTGTTTTGATTACGATGGTTTTGAAGTACAACTTCATATCTGGTATTATGATCCCTCTCACTTTATTCTTCTTTTTCAAGATTGCTGTGGCTATTTGGGGTCTTTTTTGGTTCCATATAAAGTTTTGGAGTATTTGTTCTACATCTGTGAAACACTGTGTTGGTATTTTAATAGGGATTGCATTAAATCTGTGCTTTGGGTAGTATGGACATTTTAACGATGTTGATTCTTTCAGTCCATGAATATGGTATATGAACACTCAGAAAGGGAAACCAAAAAAAAAAAAAAAAAAAAAAAGCCCTGGCCAGTTTGGCTCAGCGGTTAGAGCGTCGGCCTGCGGTCCGGAGAGACCCGGGTTCGGTTCCCGCTAAGGGCACGTACTTCGGTTGCAGTTTGTCCCCGGCCCTGGCTGGTCGTGCGGGTGGCAGCCACTCGATGTGTCCCTTCACGTCGATGTTTCTTTCTCTCCCTTCCTCTCTCTCCCTCCCACTCTATCTGTGCAAAAAATGGAAAAGTATCCTCGGGTGAGGATAAAAAAAAAAAAAAAAAAATCAATCCCATTTACCAAATATATATATATATATAATACCTAGGAATAAACTTAACCAAGGAGGTAAAAGACCTGTTCTCAGAAAACAACAAGACATTGAAACAAATAAATAGAGGAAGATATAAAAAGGTGAAAATCGATGTCACCCAGTTTTAATGACAGAATCTTCTGGGCGGGGGCAGGGTTGCCATTGGTGTGGTTACCTTGTCCCTCCTCTTGGAGCAGCGACAGAATCACTTATGTCTGATCTGCCATCGAGAGAAGTGAGAACCGTGGACTTTGGGGTTCACAGAGGTACCAATGCCCTGCCAGCCTCCTGAAAGAAAGCCAGCAGGCAGAAGGGGTGGGGGGAGGGTAGGCATACCCAGCAGGGACCCCACTGGGCTGCTCCTGTGGGCTGCACTGCAGCCAGGCTTGGGAAGGCAGCGGCTGTGGTGTGGTGACATGGTCCGAGGGGTGAGGGTGCAGCCCGCTCCCTGGAAGCCTGACTTACACACAGCACGTCTTTGTAGCGGTTCTCCCACACTGCCCTGGCTGACTGCCCACCTGGGGGAGCACGTGCCAACAGCTTCCCAGGCAGCTGAGGAGCCTGCTCCATGCGCACAGGGAAGGAGGAGAAGAGGAGAGGGGCCAGGTCACAGTTCTCACGGGACGCACACATGCGATGGCCTGTGAGAGGTGAGGGCAGTCTCTAGATGGCATAAGGCTGGGCTCATTGTAATGAACCAGCCGCGACTCAGAGCATTTCCCTGTGCTAAGGGCATTTAACCATCACAAAGTCCCTCCAGAGTGGGGACTACTACTGACATCACGTTGTGCAGGTGAGAAAGCTGAGGCAGCACATGGTTGGGCGACTAGTCCGACCCTGGAAGTGGCACAGTGAGCACTGAACTCAGACCCCTATACACTGAACCCATTACATTGTAAACAGTGATTGCGATATATTATATATTTAATGCAAACATGATGATATATAATATACAATGTATGTGAAATACAATGTATATGAATTACAATGCATAACATTACTCATGTAACAAGATACTATAGAAACTTTATTATTGTTAGATTATTACAATTAGTGAATAGCATATTAACATCATCATCATATATTCATAGTCATGATGATAATAACATCTACTAAGCCACCGCTGGGTGCCAGCCACCATTCTAAGTGCTTTATTTATGCCCAGCAGGTCAGTTAAGCCCTTGTGTACATCCTGGGGTAGTGGCTACCATTGTTGATGTTCCTATTATACAGATGAGGAAACAAGAGCCTGGAGAGGCCCAAAGACTGGTGGGTGCGGGAAGCCGACTGGCAGGAAGCTGGACCTGCTCACCACCCAGCCTTCCCTAAGCCGAGCAGGTCCTCAGCACTGCTCACTGCCCCAGACTGCACCGTGGACACGACGTCCTGCACCACCTGGGTGTTACATGTTTGCACCTAGAATGTACATTTTCATATTGAGTAAACTGTGTGTTCTGCATTTCTTATACATTTTTCACATACAATATCAATATTTATATTTATGTCAATTATTTAGATCTATTTTATACTTTTATCTATTTGCTACATATTTTATATTTCCTTAGGAACTTATTGAATAACTGCTTACTTTATAAATTATAGTTCTATATGTTTTATTTATTCTATTGTTTTATGAAGTTATATGTTTGTGAAAATTATAATTTACCTTTATTTTTACATAATCATTGTATGTTTATATTTATTAATAAAATAATTTCATAAATTTGGTTCTGTTATCTACTTTTATTGTACCTAATGACTTAAAGGCATTTATTATATAAAGTATTTATGAACACATACTTATCAAGCTAATTTTATATATTTATCTTGTCACATACTTCTAAACTTGATATCTAAATAACCAGATATTATGTTTACATGTTTCTATATGTTACATAGTTATTATATATAAAGCATCGCATTATGTGCCATAGACGTGCCTAGGAAGCTGCTTGAGCATTCCTGATGCAGGGCGTGCACCACCCACTGGAATGTCTAGAATGTTTATCTCTAGTGACAAAGGCTCCTACAAAGTGAGCTAGTCAGCTGTTCTCAACCTGTGGGTCGCAACCCCTTTGGGCGTCCAACTTTCACAGGGGTCGCCTCAGACATAGCAGTAGCAAAATGACAATTATGAAGTAGCAACAAAAACAATTTTATGGCCCTGGCCAGTTTGGCTCAGCGGTTGAGCATCGGCCTGCAGACCAGAGAGTCCCGGGTTCGGTTCCTGCTAGGGGCAAGTACCTCAAAAAAGAAAAGAAAAAAAAAATGTATGGCTGGGGGTCACCACAACACGAGGAACTGTATTAAAGGGTCGGCGTTAGGAAGGTCTAGGAAGGTCGAGAAGCACTGGCTCAGGGTGTGCTAAGCGTTTCACTCACACCACTTATTTAACCCTGGAGGTACAGGGCAGACCCCCACAGGCCGGCGGCGTGGGGCGCACACTCCACTCGGCTGAACTCGGGCGCGCCGCCCCTGCGGGCCTCCCCGCGCCTCCTGCTCCGGCGGCTCGGCTGGGCCGGGTCAGGCGCCCCGCTGCGGCCGGCGGACACTCGCAGGGCCTCCCTGCGCGCCCGCTGCCTCTCCCACCCGGGCAGCCAGAGCCTCGGTCCGGGCCCCGCGCTTCCCTTTACGGTCGCCGCGCTGGCCGGCAGAGTAGGCAGAGCCCCATGGCGCTTCCTCCCACTTGGACGGGATTCGAGCCCGGCCCACCTCCCTCCTCGTGCCCTCGCCCGCCCTGGCCTCCTCTCCCGCCCTGGCCTCCTCTCCCGCCCTGGCCTCCTCTCCCGCCCTGGCCTCCTCTCCCGCCCTGGCCTCCTCTCCCCCGAGCGAGGTTGCGTTGGGGTTGAGCCGGTGGCGGGTTGGCAGCTCCAAGCAGAGACTGCCACTGAGACCAAGCAGAACCGCCGCATCAGGGGCCCTAGGGACCCTAAATCGGGGACACCCCGCACTGTGCCTTCTAATTTGGTCCGAGGTAAGTCGAGAGGTAACTGCGGGGAATCGCACATGGGCACCGTGATGTGAGAAAGACCCAACAGAAGCGGATGCTTCTGAATCTCTGTATTTCCTGGGTCCTTCTTTTTCTGGGTTGGGGCTAGAAGGGGTGTTACTAGGATCCTGTCCTAATTTAAGGATCTCAACCCCTATGAAAATGCCAGGGAAGTGGGTTCTGGGGACAAGGTGTTCTCGACACTTTTAAAGAATTTCTTTTTGTTATGTCCCCACACCCTCATCTTTAGAAAATGTGCAGGAAAAGGCCATAGGTCAGCTCCTGCCCCAGATCACCACCAGGTCACCAAGAGGAGTCTGAAAGAGCAGGAGAAGCACAGGGCCACTGCCAAGGACTTGCCTGGGTAGCTGGGCTAGCCCAAGTCCTCACCTGGTGCATAGAAAGTATGGGTTGGGGGTGGGGCAAAGATGTCATGGGAGAGGGCATTGTTGCGGTCCAGTTTGAGGTTGTTGAGGTGTTGAAGGGTGACCAGTGGGTGAGGTGTACTTTAAGTCCTTGAGGGGGCAACAGGGTCATTGGTTAAGGTTGTGGATTTATTCATTAGGGGTTTATCAGAATGTTTAAGTCAGGGATGGGCAAACACTTTCTTAAAGCGCTTTGTTCAAACTTCCTATCAAGATAGCAGAATAGGCAAATGCTGCACTCCCCTTCTTCCACAACCACATCAAATTACAACTCCAGAACAACCATCATTGAGAACCACATGAAATCTAGCTGAATAAAACTCCTATAATTAAGGACACGAAAAAAGCCACATGGAGGCTGGTAGGAGGGGCTGAGATGCAGAATGGGCTGGTCCCATAACCAGGGTGTGGCGGTTTAAGAAAGGGGGGATGTCTTAGTTGCAAAGCTTCCCCTGAGGAGCAAGGGGTCCTAGCTCCACACCAGGCCCACTCAGCCCAGGTTTCCAGTGCCTGGAAGAGAAGCCCCTATAACTTCTAGCTGTGAAAAACAGCAGGATTGTGACTGAGTGAGACGGGCTTCTGGAGTCCAGGCATTCTTCTTGAAGGGCTGGGCATGGATTTAGACTCACTCAATCTGAGCTCCAGTGTGGGGTAGCAGCTTGAAAGACAACAGGGATATACAGGGAGGGACTAAGTTGTCTAGCTTCAGGACAAGGGCTGGGCCACCTTTCCACCAGACAGAAGTGCTGGCAGAAACCATGTTTCTTAGCTGAGGCTGCCCCCTATGGATGCAGGTGTGAGCCATAACACTGCTTGCCTCCCTGGTGACTCCCTGAGACCCTGCCCCATCCAACTTGCTGCTTTCAGTGGCGTTTCCATACTAGCAGCCTGTCTTGGCTCATGCTTCAGACTTCCCTAAAATCTCTCAAAGGTTTGCAATCCCCAAACAAGAAGCATCTGGCCTTAGTGTGGCCCATACCTCTTGCTAAGCAGCCCCAAGCCTGGCACTAGTGGCAGCCAGCCTTGGTTCACAGCTTAGGCTCTCTTCAGCACCTCCAAGCCCAGCAAAAGTGGCAACCATGTTCAGATCACTTTGTAGGTCATACCAAGAGGTCCCAGGCAGAGCAAAGGCAGTGACTGGCCTTGGCCCCTCCGAAGAAGCTCTAGAACCAACACATAGAGCACCACCCAACCACCTCTATAAATGACACAACCAAAGGGTGACTCAGTTGGCACCAGAGCCCCACTAAAGTGAATCCTGCTCCAAAGGGTTAGCCCTTACACAATAGTTTCTCTGCTATGATCACAGTCGGTCTTCACTAGGGATTGGCCTGAGAGTCAATCCCTCCCATTGATATGCCAACAACAATCAAGGCTCAACTACTATAGGAAGACACACACAACCCACCCAATGGACACACCTGGAGCACCTGGCTCAGGTGACTAAGGAGACTGTGCCACTGGGCCCCACAGGACACTTACTACCTAAGATCACTCTACCAAGACCAGGAGACATAGCAGCTCTACCTAATACATAGAAACAAACACAGGGAGGCAGCCAAAATAAGGAGATAAAGAAACATGTCCCAAATGAAAGAACAGAACAAAATTCCAGAAAAAGAACGAAACAAAATGGAAACAAGCAATCTACCAGATACAGTGTTATGAATATGGTTATGAATATGCTCAATGAACTCAGTGAGAACTTTAACAAAGAGATAGTAAACATTTAAAAGGAGAGAGAAAACATTAAAAAGAACATAAAAAATATAAAAAAGAACCAATCAGAAATGAAGACTGAATAACTGAAATGAAGATTACATTAGAGGGAATCAACAATAGATTAGATGAAGCAGAGGACTGATTCAGTGCTTTGAGAGACAAGGTAGCAGAAAACACCCAATCAGAATAGCATCAAGAAAAGAGAATCCAAAAAGATTAGGATAGTTTAAGGGGCCTCTAGGACAACATAAGCTGTACCAACATTTTCATCATAGGAGTACCAGAAGGAGAAGAGAGGTAGCAAGGAATTGAAAATCTATTTAAAGAAATAGAAAACTTCCCTAACCAGGTGAAGGAAATAGACATATACTTCCAGGAAGTACAGAGAGTCCCCCAAAAAATGAACCCAAAGAGGCCCACACCAAGACACATCATAATTAAAATGTCAAAGATTAAAGACAAAGAAAAAGCCCTGGCCACTTTTGCTCAGTGGTTAGAGCGTCAGCCTGTGGACCAAAGAGTCACAGATTCAATTCTGGTCAAGGGCATGTACCTCAGTTGCAGTTCGTCCCCAACCCCGGTTGGGGTCATGTGGGAGGCAACCAATTGATGTGTCTCTCTCATCTCTCTCTCTCTCTCTCTCTCTCTCTCTCTCTCTCTCTCTCTCCCTGACTCCCCCACTCTACCTAAATATATATATATTAAAAAAGAAAGACAAAGAAAGAATCTTAAAAGCAGCAGGAGAAAGACAGCTATGTATAAGGGAGCTCCCATAAGACTAACAGCTGATTTCTCAACAGAATCTTTGCAGGTCAGAGATTGGCATGAAATATTCAAAGTGATGAAAAGCAATGACCTACAACCAAGATTACTCTACCCAGCAAAACTATCATTTAAAATTGAATGACAGATAAAGAGCTTCCCAGACAAGAAAAAGTTAAAGGACTTCATCATCACCAAACCAGTATTACAAGAAATGTTAAAGGGGATCTTTAAGAAGGAAAAGGAGAAGAAATGAAAATATGAATAATAAAATGAAATACTTATCAACAATTACTTTAATTGTAAATGGATTAAATGCTCCAATCAAAAGGCACAGGGTGGCTGAACGAATAAGAAAATAAGATCCATGCATATGCTGCCTACAAGTGACTCACTTGAGAAAGACACGCACAGACTGAAAGCAAAGGAATAGAAAAAGATACTTCATGCAAATGGAAATTTTAAAAAGCTGGGGAAGCAATACTTGTATCAAACAAAATAGACTTTAAAACAAAGGCTATAATAAGAAACAAAGAAGGACCCAGCAATTCCACTTCTGGGTATTTTTCTGTAGACACCCAAAACACTAATTCAAAGACATGCATTCATATGTTCACTGCAGCATTATTTACAATAGCCAAAATATGAAAGCAAATTAAGTGTCCACCAATAGATTAATGGATAAAAATGTGGACAATGGAATATTATTCAATCATAAAAAAAAAAAAATATTGCCATCTGCAACAATGTGGATGGACTTAGAGGGTATTATGCCAAGTGAAATAAGTCAGAGAAAGACAAATACCATGATTTCACTTATATGTGAAATCTAAAAAACAAAATAAATGAATAAGTAAAACAAACAAACCCACAGATACAGAAAACAAAGTGATGGTTGCCAGATGGGATGGGGGTTGGGGGCTGGGTGAAAAATGGGAAGAACAGTCATGGGGATATGAAGTACAGATTAGGGATACAGTCAACAATATTTAATAACTATGTCTGGTGTTGATGGGCACTAAACTTACCAGGGTGAACACTTTGTAAATTTTATAAATGTCTAATCACTATATTGTACACCTGAAACTAAAGTAATATTATATGTCAACTGTATTGACATATTGATACTAAACATTATTCAATATGTCATTTTATTGAAAAATAAAATGTATTTTAAAAATAAAAATAAAATTTTTAAAAAAGGGGAGCTTTGTTCTTTGGTTTCTGTCCCAGCTACTCATCTCTGCCATGGCAGTGTGAAAGTAGCCATAGCATAGGCAATATGGAAAGGAATGAGTGTGGTTGTATTCCAATAAAACTTTATTTTTGGACACTAAAATGTCAATTTTATGTAATTTTCATGTTACAAAATAATCTTTGTTCGTGTATGTGTATGTGTGCAGGCTTTGGTTTGCTGACCCTGGTTTAAGTGACTGAGAAGTCAGAGGGGGTCAGTGGGGATGTTTAATTTATTGAGAGGTTAATAGGGGGTCACTGTGGACTCTGTGTTTATCAGTTTCATCTTTGAGAGTTCAAAGGTGATCATTAGTGATCACTGAGAATGGACATTGATAGTGAATTAATTGGAGGCCAGTAGGGGTTCCTTGGGTGTTCATGGGGACTGTCAGTGGATGTTAATGGAAGTCACTGGGAGATCAATAACAGAAGGTGAAAGTAGCTGAGGGGATGCTGGGTGTTGGATTGTAGTTTTAATTAGGGGGTCAAGAGAGTCAGGGAAGGTCACTGAGGACTCCTACTCAGGGCACAATAGTGAATGTCAGTTGGAATCACTGAGATTTTGTGGATGGTCATGGGTTGTTGGAGACTCAGGAAGATGGAATTCAGATGTGTCTGTGAACTTTGAGAAAGCATGGAGGTCACTAGAGGGGTCACAGAAACTCGCGTTCCTGAGTGCACATGGATTTCAATGGCAGTCATTTGGGACTAGTGGATATCAGAGTAAATAGGGAAGTCACTGCAAGATCATGAAAGGTCTTCGGTGGACCCTGGTGGTAGGGGATGTCACTGGAGGTCAATGATCACTGCAGACTGGTGGTACCTGGGAACAGAAACAACACTTAGGGGTCAGTGGGCCATACACATCATCTGTGGTGGTGACTGGGAGGCAGGGAGGCTGACCCAGGTGGCTGGGGTTTGAATAGTTGGGGATGTTCTGTCCATCTATGGGTGTAGGGTCTGTTTATCTGATAGGGTGGGCTGCATCTATCTGCTCACCTGGCTTGAGGGCTCGTCTATATATATCCTGCTGAGGGCTGGCTTTCTCGTAGTCTGAAGTCTTTCTTACTGGCAGAGTTAAAGATAAAGGTTTGGCTGGCTAGTTCACTGAGTGAGTGGGCTGTCTCTCCACTGGGGTAAGGTCTCTGTCCAGTTAGGAGAGTGTCTGTTTTGAGGGATTCTTTATTTTCATTGGCTGGAGTCACCTTCCAGTTGGCTGGAAGTGAGGGTAGGGAAAATGTCCATGTGTCTGGCCACAGGTCTTTCTGGATTTCTGGCTGGACATCTTCCCGTCTGTCTAAGAATCTATCCATTTGTCTGGCTGGTTGTTCCGCTGGAGCCTGCTTCTCTGCCTGGCACTCTGTCCATTTGGAAGTCTGTCCCTGAGGATCTGTCTTCCTATTTGACTGGGATGTTATGGCCTGTAAATAGGAGTGGCCAAGGCTGTGGCCCACCTGTCATGCTTCCAGCCAGTTTGGGTGGGTCTTTCTGGCTGTATTTGTACCCTCACTTCATGCCACCCCCTCATTGTTGAACTGCCTGCCCTCCTGACCATCCCTCCATGTCTCTCCAAATATTCAAACTTTCCTGGCTTGCTTTCCATTCAGCTTAGGTTGGGGTTAGGGGATGGGAGGATCCCCAAGACCTCCTCCATCAGCCCTGACCCATGCCACCCCACCTCTCCCTTCTCCCAGGGGACTGCAAGCTGTGTTCTTGCAATGGAATGTGCTGCTGCTGGTGGCCCTTTTGTTTACCCTACTGGTGGCAGTCCCATGCAGTGGGAGCAGCTGGCATTGTCCCATAGACCCTGAGCACCCTGATGCCCACATGCCAACCTGCCACCTGCTTGCCAGCTCAGAGCACTCCCTAAACTGGACACTCAACAGAGCCAAATGGACTGGGTGCTGGAATGCACTCAAGGACGCTTTTGCAATGCTGTGAGGAACCCAGCCTGCCATAATGTTGCCATGAAGACAACCCTAACTTGAAGTGGAGAAACATGGCACATACCATCTTAACCCGAGAAGCATGTGGGGAGATACTCTGAGACTACTGACATGCCTAGTTATTTTTTTCCTTCCTTCTTTGACAGGCCAAAAGAGGGCAGAAGAAATTTGAAAAAAATTCTCCCACTTCTCTACTCTGTTAAGAACCTGCAGGCTGGGGGGTGGGAAGTTGTTGAACTGCTGGCCCATCCACAAGTCTAGCATTCAGCAAACAGGGCAAGTTTCATTCTCCCCAGTTGCAAAGTGGCAGCTTGCAACCACCTATGATTGAACCTGCCTTTGGCGGGGCTTCTGGTAGTCTCTTGTCTTCAGGTGTTCTGGGTTTCGACGTTCTGAATGGAACATCTGGGGAAGAGGTCAGTAGCTCAAACTGCGTTCCCTCACAGAGAAAGCCACCCTCCTTTCTCCATCCCGCTGCCAACCTCCACAACCCTCTCTTTGTGGAGGCTGGATTTCCCCCCTTGGCAACTTCCCTGTAGTTCTGTTTCAGGGAGGGAAAAGCCTTCTTCCGTGTCTCTAAACAATGACATCCTTAAAATGTTTATATCAACTCTTCCACAGGTTGGCACCACCTCTTCCAGGGTGGAGCCTGGGCATCTTTATCACAGTCAGTAGATACTGGTTGGCAGTATCTACACCCAACTTTAGCCCTACAATAAGGGAAAACTGAACACTAGCTGAATATTTGAAATAATATATTTGGAATATGTAATATATAAAATATATATTTGAAATAATTGTTTATTTTTTAGGTGTGATAATGGTATTGTTATTTTTATTGAGTCCTAATCTTTGAGAGAGATATATGGAAACTTCTATAGACAAAATGATGTCTGGGATATGTTCCTAAATATATAAGTGGTGTGGATATAGGGAGTTGGTGTCCACAAAGGAAACCAGACTGGTCAACACTAAGATGGGCTCACGGACTTACTGTACAGTATTCTCTGCTCTTATGTTTGAGTTTTCCCACAATTAAAATATTTAAAACAACCAATCAATAGGGAGGTGAACAACCATTTTTATAAAGAGAGCAAACAGGTTAAAGAACACAAAAATGGACATTAAGCATTTGGAAAGATGCACAACTTTCATAATTAAAGAAATACAAACTCAATTGGGGAATCATTTTGCACCTAGAGCTTGGCCAAAATGAAGTCTGATAGTGCCCGGTACTGGCAAGGACGCAGGAAACCAATCTCCTGATAGTGGCCAGAGCAGATGGTCTCTTAGAGGACAATTCAGCAGCATGTATGATCATCTTAAAGACAAAATTCCACTTGTAGAAAGCTATTCATCAGATATACACTCCTAAGAATGCAGTTATGTTCAATGATGCTTTTATAAATTAATTAAGATAACATTACTGAGTAACCTTATATAAACTTCAGGTGTATTTTATGACATCTGTGTGCTCTCATGTGCTCACCACCCTAAGTCCAGTCTCCTTCCATCACCATGTATTTGACCTTTTACTCTCTTCATCCTCCCCCTCCCCCTATTCCCTCTAATAACTACCATTCTGTTGTCTGTGTCTGTTTGTTGCTTTCTTGTTTTATACACCACGTAAGGTTCTCGAAGCAATGTTTGTGGTGATAAAAACAAGAAACTTGAATATGCAGCCACTGACAAGGAGGCAGATCCACAAGTACCACACATTTAGATAAGCAACAGGTACCCTCAGTAACATAAGGGCAACCCAAAGAGACCAGCAAAGGGAAAGGTGATAAGTTTCAGAATGACATACACAGCATGATCCCTTTTGGGTTAAAACATCATCATGAATAAAAAATGTAGAGCTAGATTCTTTAAAAGTCAATAGTCAATATTCTCTGGAGAGTAAGGCTGGATTGTTGGGGGCATGGGGAGGAGTAAGGTGATTTATTTTTTACTGCACATACTTCTGTATGCTTTCTTAAATACAAGATTAAGTTACTTTTATTTCTTAATTAAATTTATTGAGGTAATATTGGTTAATAAAATTATACTGGTTTCAGGTGTACAATTCTACATCATCTGTACATTGTACTGTGTGTTCACCACCCCAAGTCAAGTCTCCTTTCACCACCATTTATCCCTCTTGTACCCTCTTCTACCTCCCTCCACCTTCTCCCTCTGGTCATCACCACACTGTTGTCTGTCTGCGTTTTCTTATTGTTGTTTTTTTCCTATCCCTTCACCATTGTCACTCCTCCTCTCTGACAGAGGTCAGTCTGGTTCTCTGTATCTATGAGTCCATTTCTGTTTTCTTTGTTAGTTTATTTTGTTCATTAGATTCCACATATAAGTGAAATCATATGGTACTTATCTTTCTCTGACTGGTTTATTTTACTTAGCATAATGCTACCAGGTCCATCCACGCTGTTGCAAAGGATAAGATTTCCTCCTTTTTACAGCTAGGTAGTATTCCATTGTGTAAACGTACCACAACTTTTTAAAAAATAATTTTTCATTATTGATTTTAGAGAGGAATGGAGAGTGAGAGAGATAGAAACATCAATGAGAACATCGATTGACCTCCTTCTGCATGCCCCGCACTGGGTATCGGGCCCATAACCTGGGCACATGCCCTGACCAGGAGTCAAACTGGTGACCTCTTGGTGCATGGGTCAGTGCTCAATCACTGAGCCACACCAGCCAGGTTACCACAACTTTTTTTTACCCACTCATCCATTGATGGACATTAGGGTTGCTTCTAAATCTTGGCTATTGTAAATATCACTGCAACAAATATAGGGGTGCATATATACTTTCAAATCAATGTTGTGAGTTTCTTCAGATAAATTCCCAGAAGTGGAATCGCTGGGTCATCAGTTCCAATTTTTATTTTTTGAGGTAACTCCATACCGCTTTCCATATTGGCTGTTCCAATCTGCATTGCCACCAACTATTCACAAGGGTTCCCTTTTCTCCACAGCCTTGCCAACATTTGTTGTTTGTTGACTTATTGATGACAGCCATTCTGACATGTATCAGGTGCTATCTCGTGGTTTTGATTTGCATTTCTCTATTAGTGACATTAAGCATCTTTCCATATGTCTATTGGCCATCTGCATGTCCCTGTTGGACAAGTGTATATTCAGGTCCTGTGCCCATTTTATAATTGGACTGTTTGTTTTTTTTGGTGTTGAATTGTAAGAGTTTGTTATAAATTTGGGGTATTAACCCCTTTTCACATGTTATCATGGGAATATGTTCTCTCACTCAGTGGAATGTCTCTTCATTTTGTTCCTGGTTTCCTTTGCTGTGCAAAAACTTTTTAGTTTGATGTAGTCACATTTGTTTATTTTTTCTTTTGTTTCCCTTGCCCGAGGCAACATATCAGAAAAATATTGCTACAAATATGCTGTGCTCCATAGATTTTGGGGTTTTGTGTTCTCATTTTCATTTGTCTCAAGGTGTCTATTTCTTTCTTGATCTCATTATTAACCCATTCATAGTTTAGTAACATGTTATTTTTCCTCCATGTCTCTGTGTGTTTTTAAGTTGTTTTTTTTTTCCTTCTGATGGATTTCTAGTTTAGTACCATTATGGTCAGAGAAAATGCTTGATATTTCAATCTTCCTAAATTTATTGAGATTTGTTTTGTGTCCTAACATGTGATCCAGCCTAGAAAACGTGCCATGTGCACTTGAAAAAAATGTATATTCTGCTGCTTTGTGGAAAAATGCTCTGAAGATATCAATTAAATCCATCTGATCTAGACCGTCATTTAATGCCACCATTTCCTTGTTGATTTTCTGTCCAGCAGATCTATCCATTGATGTCAATGGGGTGTTCAAATCAAAATCCCCTACTGTGATTGTATTACTTACTATCAGTCACCTTATGTCCATCAAGATTTGCTTTACATATTTAGATGCTCCTATTTTGGAGGCATAAATATTTTAAAGGGTTATATCCTCTTGTTGGATTGTTCCCTTCATCATTATGTAGTGTCCATCTTCTTATTGTAGCATTTTTTCTAAAGTCTGTTTTGTCAGATATAAGTATTGCCACCCAAGCTTTTTTTCCCTTTTCTATTTGTATGAAATATCTTTTTGCATCCCTTTTTTAGTCTGCATGTATCTTTTTTCTCAGGTGAATCTTTTATAGACAGTATATATATATATCTTGTTTTCTTATCCATTCACCTACCTAGGTCTTTTGATTGGAGCATTTAAACCATTTATATTTAATGTGATTACTGATAGGTAGTTATTTACAGTCGGCCCTTGTTTATCACAGTTAATCAGTTCCAGACTCTACTGCAATAAATGAATTTCCGTGAAGTAGGATTCTTTATTTATATACCTTCGTCCCTCGCCACTTCGCACTTCTGGCTGATTTTAAGGTTCTTTGTCTTTAATCTTTATCAATTTAATTATGATGTGTCTTTGTGTGGGCTTCTTTGGGTTCATCTTGTTTGGGACTCTGCACTTCCTGGACTTGTGTTTTCTTTTTTCTTCACCAGGTTAGGAAAGTTTTTGGTCATTATTTCTTCAAATAGGTTCTCAATACTTTGCGCTCTCTCTTCTCCTTCTGGTACCCCTTTTATGCAGATGTTGTTATACTTCATATTGTCCCAAAGGTCCCTTAAAGTATCCTTTTTTGTGTGTGTGGTATGTGCCTTTAGCAGGAACTGAACCCGGGACTCTCTGGTCCGCAGGCCAACACTCAGCTGCTGAGCCAAACTGGCCAGGGTTCTTTTTTAAATTATTTTTTATTTTATTTCTTTTTGCTGTCCTTATTGGGTATTTTTTTTCTTCTTTGCTTGCAAATTACTGATTCGATCCTCTGCTTCAGCCAACCTATTTATTCTTTCCAGTGTAGTCTTTTTTGTTTGTCTTAATTCTCATTCAAGGGTATTTTTCCATTGACTTTTTAGATAGAGTGGAAGGGAGGGAGGGAGAGAAACATTGATGTGAGAGAGATACACCAATTGGTTGCCTCCCACACAACCCTGACTGGGGCCAGGGATTGAACCTGCAACCCAGGTATGTGCCCTTGACCTGGAATCAAACCCACAACCCTTCAGTCCATGGACCAACACTCTAACCACTGATTATGAATCAGAATTTGCATTTCTGATTTTTTGTTTCAATGTACTTTTCCATACTGTTGTAGTTCTAAGTTCTTCGAGCATCCTTGTAATTATTCTGAACTCTATATCAGATAAGCTGTTTGTCTCCATTTCGTTTAGTTATTTCATGGGGTGCATGTCTGTCTTCCCATTTTGACTGCCTCATTGTGTTTCTATGTGTTAGGTACACCTGCTATGATTCCCAGTCATGGTAGGGTGGTTTTATGTAGTAGGTGGCTAACGGCACAGTCTCCTTGATCACCTGAGCTTGGTGCTCCAGTAATGTCCCTTTTGTGTGTTAAGTGGGCCCTCCTTTTATAACTGAGTCTTGATTGTTATTGGCCCATTTGTGTGTGGGATAGACGCCTCCTGTTGTAATTGAGTCTTTGCTATTGGCCCATTTGTGTGTGGGATAGACCCCTCCTGTTGTAACTGAGTCTTTATTGCTATTGACCCATTCATGTGTGGGATAGACCCTCAGGTTGGCTGTGAGGCTCAATCCTGGCCACAGCATGCAAGCTGCTGTGCAGGTGCTGACCATACAATGCAGAATTTGCAACAGGGTCTGATGTCTGCCAAGATCTTCCTTTGGACATGAAGCCTGTGAGGCTTTTTGGATCCTGCTTTGATGTTGTCTGAAGCTGGCCACTGGGTGTATTGGTTCAGTGCCTCTTGGTACAAGCCAATGTAAGATGCTACCTGTGTGTGCCCTCGGCAACCTGTTTGGAGCTATAAAGCAATACAGTTTGTGGCTGTCTCTGCTGGGCCCGTGTGTGTGAAGAAAGGATCAAGCTGCACACCAACACTGGCTTTTGCCAGCAGCAGGCAGAGGGGGCAGGTCAGCAAAAGCCCCAAGGCACCCTGAGATCCACCTCCACCTGTCTGTGCCTGCCAACTGCCTATTATGTTCAGTCACTGAAAGAGCCACTGGCAGTACTAAGTTTCATGAGGTAGGTTCTCAGTGAGGGAGCAGGCAGGGGTGAGTGGTGTTCAAAAGAATGATACAGATTCAAACTCGGCATCAGTGCTGAGTCTGGGGCCACTCAGCAAAGTCCCCAGGTATACCAACTCTAGCTGCCACCTCCTGGGTGCTTGCACACCTTTGTGGTGATGATGGGGAAGGGGGGGGAGGGTCTCATGAAGTCATCAGGGTGAGGCCAAGAGAGTTTATCTGGCCTAAACAGACCAAGATTTAGCTTTGTAAAGGGAGGGCTCTGCTCTGCTCAAATCTTTTGAGGGAAAAATGGACCCTGTCCCAGATTCTGCTAGGAGAAGCCTAAGCTAAGTAGAGTAGAGCCTCCGGGAGTCTGGAGGATGGGGCTAGTGGATATTCTGTGGGGGTGGGGGATGAAAGTCAGGCTTCAGGAAAGGTGTGGGGTATGGCCCCTACGCCAGAGCCACACAACTCAGTCTGTCCTGGGTTTTGCCCAGCCCTCAGCAGAATGGGACCACCAGGAGCCTGGAGGGTGGGACTAGTAGATCTCCCATTAGGGGGAAGCACGAATCAGATTCATAGGAGTGGGGAGAATGGCCCCCACCCCAAAGCCATACTACTCACTCACTGACACCCCCTGGGTCTGCCCATACCTCTAAACTCCGGCTACGGCAGCTGACTCCTCAGCAGAGCATAAGCTCCAGGGTGGGGTGAGAAGGAATCCAGAGTGTGGGACTGTTGCTTTCCTCCAAGCTTATGCCACATGGATGGGAGTGCCCCGCCCAAGCAAGAAGGCATCTGCAGTGTGGGAGAATGACTAGCACAGGGATCCTGCCAGCTGTCCCTCAGCTTTCTCCCTAAAGCCACAAGCCCCAGACTCTCCTCATACAACTCTAGTCTGATCAGCCCTACCTCTAACAAAGCCCAGCATGAGTGGCTATGGACAAAATTTTGTTGTGCTGGCCCTTTAAGAGTGTGCCTATCTCTAGTGGACTCCTGTTTCTTTCTGATGGGCAGAATCGCCGCTGATTTTCACAGCCACGTGTTATGTTTGTGCCTCTTCTCAGGTCTGGTGCTCTGTCTTGGGGAGCCTGGCTTAAGGTTGAGACCCCACATGTCTCAGGGGAAATCTCCGGCAACTGAGATATCCCTCCAGAGCCTCAGCCACCACCTGTGAGAGTGGGGCCAGCCCTTTTCACATCTCCACCCTTCCCACCAGATTCCCTGTGGCTTCTACTGTAAATCCTTGGTTATAAGACTTGTCTCCAGCTAGTCTGCAATTGGTTATTCACAATGACTGTTCTATAATTTAGTTGTGATTCTAGTCTGGTCCTGGGAAGAGCTGAGTTACCTTCCATGTACTCTGCTGCCATCTTGGATCTTAGTCTATATTTTATTTAGATTTTCTTAGTCTTTTCCCTGGCAGCCAGGGAATCCTATCACCAGTGGTTTTCCCTGGCAACTCACCCTGGCTATCAGAGTCCATTACTTTTAAAATTTAAAGAAATAGCATTATTAGAGAAATATATGCAACATCTGTAAACTTTTGAAAACCAACAGACAAAATCCAACTACCTCCCCTGCACTCCAAAAAAAGCAAAAAGTAGACAGAGAACCTAGAAGGCAGCTCATAAGTGTCAAATAAATGAAATGTTTACCAACAGTAGCATTATAGTAGCACATAGCATTATAGTATCCCTAGTACATCCATCCCCTCCTAAGGCACCACCTAAGCATTCACCCTTCCAGAGATCATGCAGTCCATACAAAAGGACAGGGCCCTCCACCTTCTTCTGCACACTAGTAGTACATCACATGTGGAGGTCACACCATGTTTCTTTTTATTTGACACTATCCTGAGTTTCTTTTCAGTGGCTTCTGGGGATGCATTCTAATTTATGTAACCGCAGACCTCTTGATGGATATCTAGGGCATATCCCTGCTTTTGCTGCTACAAACAAGGTACAGATCTGCCCTGGCTGGTGTGGCTGTTGGTCGAGTGTCATCCTGTGCATTGAGGAGTCGCCAGTTTGATGCCTGGTCGGGCAAATGCCTGGGTTGCAGGTTCGATCCCTGTTAAGGGCTGTTCAGGAGGCAGCCAATCAATGTTTCTCTCTAACTGATGTTTCTCTCTCTCTCTCTCTCCCTTCCTCTAAAATCAATAAAAACTTTTTTTTTAAATCACATGGTACAGATCCTTGCATGGTCACCACTGTGTACATGTTGGATACATTCCTAAAAGTCTACCTACTGGATTAAAGAACAGATGCATATTACTTTTAGGAATATTATGACATTTCTCTCCAAATTCTAACTTATTACAAAATCCTATCCCCTATGTCTTTACCAACTACATTCAAACTTTTCCATTTTTGTCAATCAGATAGATAAAATGGCCTCCTGCTACAAACTTTCTGTTAGTAAATATCTAAAGGCTTAGATTTGTGTATCTCCTTGGATCAGAACTTCCACTCCTAGGACTGCAGCCTAAGGAAAGAATCAAGGATGGTGGACAAATGTCCACTGCTGCCAGTTTGATGGACCTAAATGCACTTCATGTTGTGCTTGCGCTTTTCTTTCTTGTACCAGTAACACATGAATACATTCTCTCCTCAAATTTTCAAATATAAAGATATGTAATAAGTTTCTCCATCAGCCACTGGCTCCAACTCTCAATGGCTTTCAACCAGCATTAATAGTTGGCATCTTTTCTCCTAGTTTTATTTGAAGACTTTTAATAATTTAAAAATATACAAAAGCTGCTTCAATAATAATGGAAGACATTTGTAATTACTTTCCTTTTAATCCTTTATTATGAAAATTTTCATACACATAAAAGTCAAATTATAACGAACCCTGTCTGTATCACTTAAATTCGTGTTTTGATTTAGATTTCCCCCTCTCTGCTTAAGTATTTTCAAGAAAGTACCAAGCTGATATTTCAACCCCAAATACTTGAACATTTCTCTAAAAACTGACATTTTTTAAAGTAACCCCAATGTCATAATGTCTACCCAACAAGATTAACAATAATTCCTTAAAGTTTCAGTGAATTTTTATTTTGAAAAAATGTCAAGTTTTGAAGTCAGAAAATTAGGGTACAGATCTCTCAGAAGTCCTTCACTTGGATCTCCTACTTGTTAATATTTCTGAACATTGAGAACAATCCTAAAACTTGAGAAGGTGCACACGTTCCAGAGGGTTCTGAGCATGAGAGCCATCTGCTCTGGGCCGGGCTCCCTGTTCTGGCCAAACATTCACACTGAACCCCAGAAACCATGTCTACTTCTCTCCTTCCTTGTCCTTTACATTTTGAAATTATACAGACATTATCTGTGCACTACACAAGGAGCTAGAGTGAACATTTCCCCCAACCTGTCTCTTTAATTATTTCATTGCCTCACTTTACAAACTCCCCTGCTCAAACATCCAGGCAATCCTGTGCCCAAGTTGTCTCCAGCAGTGTCCCATGACCATTTCTGACCCTAGGATAGTGACACAAGAAGCAAAAAAAAAAAATTTATTTATTTCTTTTAGAGAGAGGGGAAGGGAGAAGGGGAGAGAGACAGAAACATCAATGAGAGAGAACATCGACTGGCCACCTTCTGCATGCCCCCACCAGGAATCAGGCCCACAACCTGGGCATGTGCCTTGATTGGGAATTAAACTGGCGACCTCTTGGTACATGGGTTGATGCTCAACCACTAAACCACACTGGCCATGCAAGAAGCAGAACATTTTATTTATTTATTTATTTATTTATTATTTGTTTATTTATTTATTTATTATTATTTGTTTAATCCTCATCTGAGGACATTTTTCCATTTTTTGTACAGATAGAGTGGGAGGGAGAGAGAGAGAGAGAGAGAGAAACATCGATGTGAAAGGGACACATCGAGTGGCTGCCACCCGCATGACCAACCAG
This sequence comes from Molossus molossus, assembly GCF_014108415.1. Classification (NCBI taxonomy): domain Eukaryota; kingdom Metazoa; phylum Chordata; class Mammalia; order Chiroptera; family Molossidae; genus Molossus; species Molossus molossus. Next base: position 105,399,200 of record NW_023425345.1, read on the forward strand.
GGCCGGGGACAAACTGCAACCGAAGTACGTGCCCCTAGCGAGAACCGAACCCGGGCCTCTCCGGACCGCAGGCCGACGCTCCAACCGCTGAGCCAAACCGGCCAGGGCAAGAAGCAGAACTTTTTAAAACACACACACATTCTCTCTCTCTCTCAACCCTGCCAGGATTCCCAAATGGCTATACAGCAGGTGGCAGCTGCATGCATTTGCTCCCAGTGCCAAACCGGACTTACAGATAAATGACAGTGATCAACCCGAATAACCACCTGAAGGCTAGCTGAATTGAAAGGTTATAACCACGTATTCACAGAAGCAGCCACATAGAGACTGGTAAGAAGGCCAGAGACATGGAAAGGGCTGGTCTCCGACCCATGCGTGGTGGCTGAGAAGCCTGAGGGGTACCTCAGCAGCAAACTGCCTTCACATAAAGGAGCATGGGGGCTCAATCCCATGCAGGAATTTCCAACCCAGAGCAAAAGAGATGGAGAGGAGCCTGCAAAGCATCTGGCGGTGAAGATCAGTGGGGATTCACTCCACCTGGGAGAGGAGGCGTCTGCTAGAGACCCAGATGCCACCTTCCCAGAGAAGGGCACTCCTCTTGTTACAGTGAGAAGATACAGGTGACCTGGGCCCCAAGGCTAAGGCAACTAAATGACTCCATTTTTATCAATGGACCTTCCTCAGTATTTTTCCAATAATAGGTTAATTACCCCTAGAAGTAAAGGAATTTTGCCTAAGATTATAGTTGCCCCACCTGTTGGGAAGCATTTGCAGTATTGGTATTTGCAGGTACTTACAAACCCGGTGAATAATGCTAATTTTGACTTCTGTAATCGCTGTCACACCCACTATTGTACTGGTCCCCTGAGGAGGGGGACAAAAGGGGAATAGGGCTTCTGCCTTTAAAAATCAAATGAGCTGCTGAGGATCTGGGGAAGCTGTACCCCCTGCCCCCCCCCCACGCCCACCTGTGTAATGAAGTGCTCCTTTACAATTCGACTGTGCATCTCTGGTAATCTCAGACACATTACATTTGGAGGCCTCAGCGAGATTCCCTGGTGTGTTGCTAGACGCCTAGGACAGGCAACCTCTCCTGATCTGGCCACTGGAAACCTATAGATCTGACGAGAGGTGCCCCCTGAATTCCAGGGCCCCGAAGATCCTACTTGGGTTTCCGACAAGAGGCCGGGAGACACCAAGACGTCCCCAAAAAGATTAAAGGAGACCTGGTAAAAGCCTCCGGAGGTGAGTTCTGGGTGACCGGTCCATCTGGATGAAAGCGAGAGGGCCAAACATGGGGCAGTCTTTCCTCTCCTGGGAATCCCCCTAAGACATTAGGTAGGGGTTCAAATCTGGCAAATTCTGTTCATTCAGACCCGCCATTGGGCGGAAAGGGAAACTGATCACCTCCAAAGCGGCATAGGCGTCGCTCAGAATAGGGAATTTCTGAAAGGAAATTCAAACGGTGTGAGTGTGACTGTGTGAATGTAATTGTGTGAGTGACCCATTTACCACAACGTTTGTAACAGAGCCTGTGTGAGTCCTCATCTGTGTGGGGAGCGGCCAGGCGGACAAAGCAAGAGTTTCCGTCTTGTGTGTCTTCCCTTGTTTTTGTCCTCATCTGCCTCCCTACTGTGCCTCCCTCAACTTTGTTACAGTTAGTCTAATCATGGACAGCAGCCCTAGTGCCCAGAAGACCTCAGTGGGTTGCATACTGAAACATTCTTAGAGAGAAGGATTTGAGAAAGGTTCAATTAGGGCACAAATACTGTAGTGAGCCTCAAACTGGGCCCCAAGAGAAACCTGGGCAAAGGTAGGGAAGTAACTGCGAGGCAGATACAGCAAAAGGCCCAGCCTGTGTGGGTCAGTGGTTGGTGTCGACCCATGCACCAAGAGGTCGCCAGTTCGGTTCCAGGTCAGGGCATGTGCCCAGGTTGTGGGCCAAACCCCAGTGGGGGGCGTGCAGGAGGCTAATAAGGTGGGGAAGCAAGGTGTAGTGAAAGACTCAAGGAAAGCCAAGAAAGGCTATGAGCCTTTAAAGACTCCCCCACCGTCTTCCACTACAGCTGTGATTAATACTTGTGCTTTGAAGGCCTGGAAAGAGCTCCCAACAAAAAGGAATAATTCGCTAGATCTTACATCCATCAGACAAGGACCTGAAGAGCCATATCAAGATTTTGTAGCTAAGTTGCCATAGGCAGTTAACAGAGTAATAAATGATTCAGGGGCCGTCCCTGCCAGTGGGCCGTCCTGTGTGTCCTGCATGGTGCCATGCATCGGGGCTGGGATCCGATGTGGAGAGCCTCTTGTCCTGGGAAACGGGGGCAGCAGGCAGGCACACAGGCACTCACCCAGAAGCCACAGGGTTCCTCGGGTAGGGTGGTCAGGCCACGGAAGGAGCATGTTCCTTTGGTGCCAGCCCGGGCGGCTCGTCTGTCAGCTGCCCCAGGTTTGGCAGCAGCAAGTTTTCAACAGGCTTCTCTAAACTTTGGGGAGTTGAAAATAGGGATCCCGGGCACGAGTGCGAAGTGCTCTTGGAGAGAGATGAAAAACACTCTGCCCTGCTTAAACATTCACATTAGGAAGACGGTCCCCTTTCCTGCATACTTTCGAAAACCTGGGGTCAGAGGAAATTTTCCCTCTGCCTACAGTGGGACCCAAATACTGCTGGGGGGGGGAGGGTTTCTTTCCTTGGACACTTTTCACCGTGTTCTCCTGTTAGGTCTAAAGGCCCAAATGGTTGAAATAGCAAAGGTAATAATAGCAGCCTTAAGGGAAACAGGGCCCATGGGGAAGGATCACCCTAGGAAGGGTCAGGATGGCAGGCCTAGGTCCTGGTTAGGGATAAAAAAGACAAAGACAGCCCTGGCCACTTTGGCTCAGCAGTTAGAGCGCCGGCCTGTGGTCCAGAGATATCCGGGATTGGTTCTTGCTGAGGGCACGTACCTCAGTTGCAGTTTGTCCCGGCCCTGGTTGGGTCGTGCGGGTGGCAACCACTCGATGTGTCCCTTTCGCGTCAATGTTTTTCTCTCTCTCTCTCTCCTTTCCACTCTATCTGAACAAAAAATGGAGAAATGTCGAGTGAGGATTTAAAAAAAAAGACAAGGACAAAGTCAGGTGTAGAGGATACTGGTGCATCAGACTCAGTCCTGACTGAGAAATGGGCCCCTAAGCTACCTGTGGACTTCAAAGAGGACTATAGACTTTGGGAAAAATACTGTGACCATTCGTTTCTGGTCATGCTGAAGTGCTCATACCCCCTACTCAGACGTGATCTTCTCCAGTGATTGTTCAATTGCTAGCCACTGCCACACCAGGCCATTGGCCATCAATCCTGCCAGCTTGCCTCCAGATGATGACCCAGAGAAACCTCTGCAGGACTGCCTGGAGGTAATCAACATAGTGCAGATGGCCTGTCTTGACCTCAAAGATGTCCCACTGCCCTCATCAGATGAGGTATTGTTCAGGGATGGGAGCAGCTATGTCCAGAAAGAAATCAGGTATGCCAGGGCAGCAGTAGTAACTCAGGACCTTATTGTCTTGTCACAGTCCTTGAATAGGGGAACTTCAGCCCAATGAGCTGAACTCATAGCCCTAATCCAGGCTCTCCGATGGGGCAAGAAAAATCTGCTGCAGATCAGAAAACTTGGGAGGCAGCCCTAAAACCAGTGGGGCCTCTCCAGATACACTAGGTCAGAAAATGAGCTGGCTGAACAGAAGCAAGCCACCCTAGAACCAAACGGGTGATGGACTCTGCCTGACAGAACGTTGTTGGTCCCAGAGGCTCTAGGTCAGACTTTAGTCAATCAGCTGCATCAGACTACCAAGCTTACTGAACTCCTGAGAGGCAGGTAATGTCCAATAAGGTCACAGGGAAAGGGAGAAGACAGAGGGAAGCAGGTATAAGAAGGCTGAGTAGGGAGGAGGAGAAGGAAAGCTGGGGGATGTGCAGACAGCAGGTGGACTGAGCAAGTTCTCAGGTTCATGTCAGGGGAGGGAGTAGGAAAGTTGCAGAGAGTCTATGTAAGAAATAAAAAGAGAAGGATTATGCAGAAGAAATAAAAAATAAAAGGAAGGGACATACATATTACAGGAAGACAGGACATTGGAGGAATACTCAAGAAGGGAAGGAGATAGGACACTGAGAGGGAGAGCTTGCCCCTAGTAATGGAATAACAATCTGGGATGTAGTAAAGGGAGTAACAGGTTTAGGCTACTCCTGACCCTTGGATCATATAATGGCCCCACCTTTATAACAAAGATATCACAAAACATCTCTAAGGGGTTAGATATAAATTGGAAGCTCAATTGTGCTTACCGCCCACAGAGTTCTGGGCAGCTAAAGCACATGAACAGGACCTTAAAGGAAACCTTAACCAAATTTACTTTAGAAACCAGTGAAAACTGAACACTGCTCCCCTTCACCTTCTTACAGTTCTTGTATGCCCTGCTGTCCGTCCAGAAGGCTGTCCATAAACACATCTGCAATGCCCTGCCTGTGCCCACCTCGGACCCTTTCCAGCCTGGGAACTCAATATGGGTAAAGAAGTTCACCACCCAGGGATTAACTCCGGCCTGGAAGGGACAATACACTGTCATCCTGCCTGCACCAACGGCTCTCAAGGTCAACGGCATCCTGATCTGACAGCACCATTCCTGGCTGAGGGGGAAAAAGCAAAATGGACGGTTCAGGTCTCTCCAGATAAGACTCTTACATTTATCGGGACTGATTTTTCTGGTTATGACTGTTCAGGGGAATCCTTACAGACCTGGGCCCCAATGGAACTGAGAACTTAAAAATGGTCCTACAGAACAGGAGAGGATTAGACCTCTTATTTCTTAAGGGAAGAAGATTGTGTGTTGCACTGGGAGAAAAATGCTATTTTTATGCGAATAATTCAGGGATTATTCAAGAAAGTTTATCACTATAGTTAGGAAAAATATCGAGGAACAAGAAAGAAAAAGTAACAATCTGAAAATTGGTTTACAACTCTATTATCTGCCATTGCCGACCTGTTGACTCCTAGCCTTTGGGCCATGTCTAATAAACGGCCTCATAAAAAACTAAGTCTAGTCAAGGATTTGACTTGTCACAAAAACCAGTGGGGAATGACCTGGGCCCCGAGGCTAAGGCGACTAGATTCCGTTCTTATGTAGGCTTCTTGGCTAAGGCGACTAAATGACTCCATTTTTATCATCATCAACCTTCCTCAGTATTTTTCCAATAACAGGTTAATTACCCCTAGAAAGAAAGAAATTTTGCCTAAGGTTATAGTTGCCCCCTGTGTTGGGAGGCATTTGCAGTTTCCAAGTATCAGTATTTGCAGGCATTTGCAGGTACTTGTGAGCCCGGTGATCAATGCTAATTTTTATTTCTGTAATCACTGTCACACCCATTATTGTACCGGTCCCAGCAAAGGGGGATTGGGCTTCTGTCTTTAAAATCAGATGAGCAAGAAGAATCGCTGCTGAAGATCTGGGGAAGCTGTACTTCCCAGCCCGCTGATATAATAAAGCGCTCCTTTACAATGCAGCTGTGCGTCTCTGGTTATCTCGCGGACACTTTACAACACAGGCAAGTTAGGCAGTGAGGAACGGGACCATGGGAAGGGAAAGCTGAGACACGTGGGAAGTTTCAGATGATGTGGAGCTCAGCACACAGGCAGTCAACCCAGTACACAGCATATGGAGGTTTCATCAGACTCTGTATCTCAAAAATAAAACTAAAATCATATGGAAGATTGTGCCCCAAGACCAGAAACTCCCAGCCCCCATTTGTAGAGATGCAAATTGGAGGCTCCTGGAAGGAGCACAGGTCAAATAAATAACAACAACAACAACAAAAAAAACAGAAATGCTGGTTTCAAGCAGGCAAAATGATTGCTGAATGAGTTCTGTGAAACTATAGTGTTCTTATTGCAGAAAGCCAGGTCACCTTAAAAAGGATTATAGAAAATCAAAACTGGACTTAGAAAAGAAACCAAAAGCAAGCACAGGGCTGCACGAAGGGCATTTCCCCTCCTCCTCACTAACAGTCTGGGAGAAGTTGAAATTGTTAAAAAAGAAAAGCTACTAAGGCCCCTATAGATGACCTAGGGCTGAACTCAGGTGGAAAATACAAGCTTTAAAATGTATGGATGGGCCATTTTGCAGTTTGAGACTTCACCTGGAGACATGGTCCTTCCGGAGGCTGCGCCTAGGCCTGGACTGAAGTAGGACCCAGATTCTTTCTTTAGAATTCCAAAATGGTGACAGTGTGAATGGAAGCTACACAGACTGTCTACCAGGACCAAACTGGAATTACAACTAAAATAAAGACAAATCGTAGGGAAAATGCAACAGAAAAGCAGCTTGCGAGGATCATATAACCAGGGACACTAACTCAATCCTGGTAGAATTGTGGAGGCGCTAGACAGGGGCTGGGAGCCCACGGACAGCAGAGGCCTCAGCTGTGAGCAGCGCCCTCAGGTTAAACGCCCAGGAAGCTCCACAGCGCAGAGCCGGGACAGACACTAAAATAGCTACAGCCACTCACCTTGGGCTCCGGCAGAGGGAGGGCAGACTGAAATGGAACTGTGTGGGGACACTCGGGATTTGGAGCGCACTCAGAGCTTTTGCTGAGTTGCAGCCACGCAGGATGGTGGCCATCCTACTCCTTCCCTGGGATCTGGGGAGAGGTGGCAGCCCCTTCCTCAGAGATTCAACCCCACCCAGATGGGCCACTGAAATGCAAATTGAGGCTTATTAACAACCAGCATCTACCCCACTCTTAGGAAATCCTCTTACACTCAACACCTGAGGGAGTTTTTCATGCAACTGAGAACTGAAGGCTCTTCAAGTAACTGCTACTGATAACCTCCAGGCAAAAAGCTAGAGGGTAACTGAATCATTCCTGGGATAGCAACTCTAGTCAGGAAAGTAACACTTGACAGTGGTGTTTAACATGGGTCCTCCCTCGCTCATCCAAACCCAGGAAAGGGAGACACAAACAGCAGAACACCAATACCCACAGGGAAAATTTGGCAGGCTCCAAAGCCCACTGTGATAATCAAAATGGAGAAACAAAGAAACAAATCCCAAATGAAAGAACAAGAGACCTCTACCGAAGATGAGATAAATGTGGAGCAGTTAAGCAAGTTAAGAGAGCTACAACTCAGAGCCATGATCTTGAGGAAGCTCAATAACATGAGTAACGACAACACGATGAGTAAAGAAATAGAAAAGTTGAAAATCAACCAATTGTAAATTAAAAACCACCAAGAAGAAATAAAAAATGACAGCAGACATAAAGAACACATTGGAAGATCTAAACAGCAGAGTGGAGGAAGCTGAAAACCGGATCAGTGAATTAGAAGACAGAGTAGAAAAAAATCAATCAGAAAAACAAAAGGAAAAAAACAATTAAAAAACAGGAAGACAGCTTAAGAGAACTGTGGGACAACTGGAAACATAATAATATTTGCATCATAAGAGTCCCCGAAGAAGAAGAAAATGAGCAAGGGTTAGAGAATATATTTGAGTAAATAGTGACAGAAAACTTCCCTAATTTGGTGAAGGAAGAAGGCATTCAATTTCAAGAAGCACAGAGAGCCCCAAGTAAGAAGAACCCAAACAGGGCCACACCAAGACACATAGTAATCAAACTGCCAAAAATTAAAGACAAAGAGAGAATCCTAAAAGCAACAGGTGATAAGCAACAGGTTACCTACAAAGGAACCCCCATAAGGCTCTCAGCTGACTTCTCAAAAAAAACACTACAGGCCAGAAGGGAATGGCATGAGGTAATCAAGGTCATGAAAAACAAGGCTCTGAATCCAAGACTACTCTACCCAGCAAGGCTATCATTCAAAATAGAGGGTCAAATAAAGGGCTTTCCAGACAAAAAATTGCTAAGGAAATACATTAGCACCAAACCAGCACTGCAAAAAAATGTTAAAAGGACTGCTGTAATTAGTAGAAGAAATAGGAAGAAAAATATAACCAAAGTAAACAGAAAAGGAAATAAATAAGTACATATCAATAATCACCTTAAATGTAAATGGACTGAATGCTCTGATAAAAAGACACAGAGTAGCTGATTGGATAAGAAAGCATGACTCATCTATATGTTGTTTACAAGAGACCCACCTCACAAAAAAAGACTCACACAGGTTGAAAGTGAAGGGATGGAAAAAAATTTTCCAAGCAAACGGAAAGGAAAAAGAGCTGGGGTAGCAATAATCATATCTGATAAAATAGATTTCAAAATGAAGGCTATAACCAGAGACAAAGAAGTCCATTACATAATATTAAAAATATCTATCCAACAGGAAGATATAACCTTGGTAAACATATATGCACCCAATATAGGAGCACCAAAAGATATTAAAAATTTTCTGGAGGACTTCAAAGGAAAAATCGACAGCAATACAATCATAGCAGGGGACTTCAATGCCCCGCTGACATCACTGGATAGATCCTTTAGACAAAAAATTAGCAAGGAAATAGAGACTCTAAATGAAGCACTAGACCAAATGGATTTAATAGATATCTACAGAGCATTACACCCCAAAAATACAGAATTCACATTCTTCTCAAGTACACATGGGACATTCTCAAAGACAGACCACATGACAGGACACTAACTAAGTCTCTACAAGTTCAAGAAGATTGAAATCATATCAAGCATCTTCTCAGATCACAATGGCATGAAACTAGAAATCAATTACAACAAGAACATGCAAAGACAATTGAACACATGGAGGCTAAATAGCATGTTATTAAACAACAAATGGGTAACAAAGGAGATCAAGGAAGAAATTAAAAACTTCCTGGAAACTGTTGAACATGAACACACAACAACACAAAATCTATGGGATGCAGCGAAAGCAGTTCTGAGACGGAAGTTCATAGCACTACAGGCCTACCTCAACAAGCAAGAAAAATTTCTAATAGACTATCTAACCTCAAAACTTAAAGAATTAGAAAGCAAACAAAAAGAACACCCCACAACAAGTAGAAGGAAAGAAATAGTAAAGATCAGAGCAGAAATAAATGACATAGAGTCTAAAATAACAATTCAAAGGATCAATGAAACAAAGAGCTGGTTTTTCCAAACGATAAACAAGATTGATGGACCCTTAGCTAGACTCACCTAAAAACAAAGAGAGAACCCAAATACACAAAATCAGAAATAAAAGAGAAAGTAACAACTGACACCACAGAAATACAAAACATTGTTAACAACTACTATGAACAATTATATGGCAACAAATTCGACAATCTAAGTGAAATGGACAAATTTTTAGAAACACAGAGTCTCCCAAAACTGGACCGGGAAGAGATAGAAAACTTGAACAGACCAATAACAACTAAAGAAACTGAAGAGGTAATCAAGACTCTCCCAGGAAACAAAAGCCCAGGCCTGGATGGCTTTGCGGGGAGGCTTTACCGAACATTTAAAAAAGAACTAACACCCATTCTCCTCAAACTATTTCAAAAAATTCATGAAGGAGGAAGACATCCAAACTTGTTTTATGAGACCAGCATAATTCTAATTCCAAAACCAGAAAAAGACACTACAAAGAAAGAAAACTACAGGCCAATATCCCTGATGAACATAAATGCCAAAATCCTGAACAAATACTAGCAAATCGAATCCAGCAATACATTAAAAAAATTATTCACCATGACCAAGGGGATTCATCCCAGGGATGCAAGGCTGGTACAATATTCGCGAATCAATGAATGTGATACACCACATAAATAAAATGAAGAAAAACCACATGATCATATCAATACATGCTGAAAAAGCATTCGACAAAATCCAGCATCCATTTCTGATTAAAAAACTCAGCAATGTGGGAATAGAGGCATCATATCGCGACATAATAAAGGCCATATATGAAAGACCTACAGCCAACATCATACTCAATGGGCAGAAACTAAAAACATTTCCCTTAAGAAGAGAAAGAAGACAAGGATGCCCACTCTTGCCACTCTTACTTAACATAGTACTGGAAGTCTTAGCCACAGCAATCAGACATGAAGAAAAAATAAAAGGAATCCAAATTGGAAAGGAGGAAGTGAAACTGTCATTATTTGCATATGACATGATATTTTACATAGAAAACCCTAAAGACTCCATCAAAAATCTATTAGACTTAATAAATGAATTTGGCAAAGTAGCAGGATACAAAATTAACGTCAAGAAATTGATGGCATTCTTATACACCAATGATGAAGTCACAGAAAGAGAAAGTGAAAAAACAATCCCATTTATCATCATGGGAAAAAAATTAAGATACCTAGGAATAAACTTAACCAAAGAAGTAAAGATTCACAGACAACTACAGGTCATTGAAAAAAGAAATAGAGGAAGATATAAAAAAGTCGAAGCACATACCTTGTTCATGGATTGGAAGAATTAACATCATTAAAATGTCTGTATTACCTAATTCAATGCAATTCCCATCAAAATACCAATGACATATTTCACAGAACTAGAACAAATACTTCAAAAGTTCATATGAAACCAAAAAAGACCCCGAACAGCCACAGCAATCTTGAAAAGGAAGGACAAAGTAGGTGGGATCACAATACCAGGTATCAGGTTATACTACAAAGCGATTGTAATCAAAACAGCCTGGTACTGGCACAAGAACAGGCATATAGACCAGTGGAACAGAACAGAGAACCCAGAAATGGACCCAAGACATTATGCTCAATTAATATTTGACAAAGGAGGCAAGAGCATACAATGGAGTAAAGACAGCCTCTTTAATAAATGGTGTTGGGAAAATTGGACAGCTACATACAAAAAAGTAAAACTAGACCATCAACTTACACCATACACAAAAATAAACTTGAAATGGATAAAAGACTTAAATGTAACTTGTGAATCCATAAAAATTCTAGAAGAAAATGTAGGCATCAAAATTTCGGACATCATACGCAGCAGAATTTTCACTGATACATCAACTAAGGCAACTAAAACAAAGGAAAAAGTGAACACGTGGGACTACATCAAACTAAAGAGCTTCTGCACAGCAAAAGAAACAACCATCAAAATGGAAAGGCAATTCACTGTATGGGAGAGCATCATTGCCAATGATACATCAGATAAGTGGTTAATTTCCAAAATATATAGAGTACTCATACTACTCAACAAAGGAAGACAAAGAACCCAATTAAAAATGGGCAGAGGAGCTGAACAGACACCTCTCCAAACGAGACATACAAATGGCTAAGAGACAAAGGAAGAAATGCTCAACATCACTATTCATCAGAGAGATGCAAATTAAAACGACAATGAGGTATCACCTCACACCTGTCAGAATGGCCGCCATCAACAAATCATCATACAAGTGTTTGGAGAAAAGGGGACTCTAGCACACTATGGAAAACAGTATGGTGTTACCTCAAAAAATTAAAAATTGAACTGCCATTTGACCCAGTGATCCCACTTCTAGGAATATACCCTAAGAAGCCTGAAACACCAATCAGAAAGAATATGTCCACCCCCATGTTCATAGCAGCACTATTTACAACAGCTAAGATCTGGAAACAGCCCAAGTGTCCATCAGTAGACGAATGGATAAAAAAGGTGTGGTACATATACACAATGGAGTACTATGCAACTGTAAGAAAGAAAGATCTTTTATCCTTTGAGACGACATGGAGGGACCTGGAAAGTATTATCCTAAGCAAAACAAGCCAAGCGGAAAAAACAAATACTGTATGATCTCACTTACTTGTGGAATATAATGATCATAACAGTCTGAGGAATAGAGTAGACCCAGAGACGTGGAAGTAGGGTACAGACTGACAATCCCCAAAAGAGGAGGTGGTGGGGGAGAGATAAACCACAGAACTTATATGCATGTACGTATAACCGATGGACATGGACAACAAATCCAGGGAAGAGGTGGGGGGGATGGGGAAGAGGGTGTCAGTGGGCTAAAAAAGGAGAAACATCTGTAACAAAAAATAAAATAAAATAAAATGTTTGGATATAACTAAGGCGGAATTCCTTTCAAGGACCACTCAGAGGCTAGCAAGACATATATCCACCTCCTAGACAACAGAACCTCAAAGGCAACCTACTTGGGTCCCCTCTCCACTGAGAGTCTGCCTATGTTTTAAATAAACGTTCTTGTCACTTAGTCTTGGTCCGTGAACTCATTCTTCGATTCCGTGAGACAACAAACTCAATCACTGCTGCTTGGTTTCAATAGCACCAGCCTGGGAAATGCATTACCTGGTCCCCCAACTACTGTAGACACCACTCTGCCGAGCTCGGGTCCTGCAGAGGGGCCTGTTGCCTGCACCCAGCAGTGACCTTTGGGGTACTCTTTTTCTTGAGAAGCTCTTGGTGGACTCAGATAGTAACTGAATCTGCAGCTTTGGAAAGGGGAGCAGTTCTTCCCACCTAGAGGGCACAGCTGGTGCCACGCCCAACGCGTTGAATCAGTTGGCTGGCCCTGCCCTCCTGAGTTCAGTTGCACAGGAGGATCACATTGCCGTGCAGAGCTGGGACTTTTGTAATGTGTCTCCCAGGGAGGCTTTTGTCCAGAAATCAGAAGGGTGGGTGCTGGGTTGTGTGGCTATGTCCCAGGGAATTGGAAGCCACTCCAATCGCCCCTGCAAGCTCAGCCCATCTCTCCCAGGAAGGGGAAAACATGTCCATCCCCCTTCTACAAGCTTGCAGGCAGCAACCCCAATGGGAGTCTAGATCTGCCCTTCCAAGTCCCAAATACCCTGCCCCTGCTGAGCTGTTCTGTGGAGGGGAGTGCTGCTCAGATCTGGGACATCTGGAGAGTGTGTGCCTCAGAGGTTATTGTCTGTGAATGGGACAGAGTGCTGGGTCCCCTACTGCAGGCTCAGCTGGCACCACCCCCAATGGAAGACTTACTCCTTTGATCTGTGCTCCTGAGCCCAGCTCCGCCCAGCTCAGCTTACTCCTGCAGAGGAGACAGCTGGCTGCATCCAACCTGAACTGCTGCACGCTACTCCTGGGGGAGCTGCAGTTGGAGACTACGGCAGAGACTGAGTGATTTGGCTCTGGAGAAGGGGTCATTTTCCTCTCACTGAGTGCTGACCATGTGACCCCTAAGTAGGAGACCCACTCCCCTGACTTTCCAACCCTGGTCACCCTGCCCTACGGAGCTCACGACTTGTGGGTCTGTTGGTTGCACCCAGCCTGGGCCCACTCTACAGTCTTTCTTCGGAAGGCTATGGAGAAGACCAGACAACCTCATGGGAAGGTGGAGTAGCTCACAGGTGGAGGCAGACTTCAGGAAGCCAACCCTTATACACAACTGGCTCCTCCCGCACACAATAAGGTCCAAGTAGACACGGCCACAAACAGTGAACAGTGTGATAGCTCCAGACAGGTAGCCGAAGGCTGGTTATACACAATGTCTGACATCAACTTATACCTGAACCAGAGCCAGATGGACCCAGAAGCAACACAACCAGTGGTGGGCTTCAGAGCATACCAGAGCTCGACCCACACAAGTGGCACAACAAAAGGGGTATTCTGGCAAACACCAGACCCTGCTAGGAAACTTTGCCTTGAGGGACAGGCCCTGCACAGTGACCCAGACATGGTGCTCAAGGTTTATCCTTATAGTCAGGCATCCAGGAAGGTTAACTTCACCCACTAAAGGGCCAACAGCATTCAAGACTCAACTACAAGAGGTGCACATAACCCACAAGACAATCTTGGAGCACCAAGCTCAGGGGATCTGACAGATTTGTGCCACTGAGCCCAACAAGACACCGACATCATAAAGCCATCATAACAAGGTTGAGAGTAAGAGCAGATCTACCTAATACACAGAAACAAAACGAAGACAAAGAAACATGCCCCAAATGAAAGAACAAGAGAAATCCCCAGAAAAAGAATTAAATGAAATAGAAGCAACCAAGGCACCAGATGCAGAGTTTAAAAGAAAGGTCATAAGTAAAAAAAAGAAAACAATGGTCATAAGTATGCTCAAGGATCACAGGAGGACTGTCTACTTCAGAGTCTGCATGGATCATCTTTCTGCTGCTTCCTGCCATCATGTAGCTCTCAGGACACTTGGAGAGGCCTTTCCATTCTCCTGCCTTTGTTCATGGTCCTGTTCCCACTGGGTATGATGGATCTCTTTCTTATTGTCATCATTCCCCTCCACATCAACTTGTATGCACTATATAGGGTCTTGACACCCTTTATGTGTGAAACCAGGGCTCTGGATAATACTAGGGATGTGCAAGAGAGGAAAGGCAAAGCAAATGACTGTGGAGAGGTCAGGGGAAAAGCCCACCTCTCCTGGGCAGCCCTGACTCCTCCTGTGACCTCAGATAAGCCCCTCCCTGACATGCGAGCTGGAGGTGTGCAGGTGGCAGTCTCTAGGTGTCATGGTGTCCCTAGCAGATGAAGAGAAGGTATGCCTGTGTGCTGGAGCAGGCAGAGGGATCCTGGGAAGCACTGAATAGATCCTACCCTGTGAGACAGGCCCTGCTACCTGTGCCCATCCCCCTCCCAGACGGTGCGCTCTCAAGGCCCGGGCTGCCAGCTCTCCTGGGGGCAGCACTACACTCTCCCAGTGGCTCAGAGCCTGCTTTGTCCTAGACACAATGTCAACACCAGGCGTAAGAATGTCCCCGAGCTGTCAGATCCCCACCTACGAAGACCTCATGGACACTGTCCTTCACACTTACCCTGACAGTGGGCCTGTCCAAACCACTCAGAGGCAAATGGAGTGGTATGACACACAGACTTTATTCGGACCTCTCCGACCTCCTGGGTCCACGCCCACATCCCAACAACGGGGTGGGCTCACTCAGCACTCAGAAAGACCCTCTTGCGTGCAGTGTTGGTGTAGGGGTGCCAACGCCACTCCACATCTGCTGTGGCCTCCTGTTCCAGCGTGCCAAGGCGAATCATGTACACTGGTGGAGGGGAACAGGGACATTGTCACCTACACTGTCACCTCCCCTACCACCAAACCTGAGATAAAGCCCCAAACTCACACTTCAGCTCGAAGCGTGGCCCGACCTCTGTCAACTCCACATTGCGGTGGTTGGTCTTCCTGTACACGTGGTGTCTGGAGTAAGGGGAGCAGTTACAGGTCAACAACCAATAGTACAGGAACAGAAAGGTCAGGATAGTCCCAGAGGCCAGCCCACAGACACACCGGAAGGAGATGTAGTCGTCCTGGTTTGCAAAGGTGATGACACGGTGGCTGTCATCCTTGGGCACAGGGAACAGGTAACGAAGTATGTCAGAGACCTGGGGCAGAAGGAAGGAGATCAGAGAAAGCCCAGCCTGGTTCCCCCTGTCCCCAACCCTAGTCCCTCAGCCCCAGACTCACCCGCTTACCCAGGCGGGAGGAGAAGCCATGAATGATGAGGTGAGGTTTGGCCTCTGACACGGTGCCCAGGTCAGGGATGTCATGCCGCATAAGCACGTTGCATAGTGTGAAGTAAGCAGTGGGGCCAAAGGGCAGGTGGCTGACAATCAACCCCACTGGTGGGGCCAGACAGGCTGTCAGAGCCTACATCTGCTCTCGGATGGCCGACTTGGCAGACACCCTGCTCCCTCCCACCAGCCTTACCAGGTGTGCCTCGATGCTCATGGACAACCAGCAGGTCAGTGACCCCATTAGCTTTGCAGGCTCGCACCAGTGCCCCCACCTCATGTCGGCCACGATTCATGCGCTGGGCGCCGGGAAACACCAACTTCAACTCCTGCACGTGCACACACACTAGTTAGGACTCTGGCCACTGATACGTAAGCAATTGTCACTCACTGCTACTGGTACCTTTGCGAACATCTTGAGGCGAGAACTGGGGTCTCGGGAAGTAGTGATCATGACCTTGGGATCTTCAACCCCTGCCCATCGATATTCATCATCGACATGGTTGGTCACACCTGTCAGATGCATGAGGGACAAGAATATGACATTATCTTGGAAAGTAAAATACTAACTCGGGGGTGGTCAAATCCATCCAGAGCTGCACCATCTGACACCACCTTCGGTGACAGAACACTCCACACCCACACTGGCAAATAGGGTGGCCCCAAGCCACACTGGCTACAAGCACAAGTGCAAATGAGGAACTGAATTTTCTAATTTGATTTAATTTCACTCACTTACGCTTATTAATTACACAGGACCAGTGGCTATCATGTTAGCATAAGTCTAGATTCCATGAGGTAACAGACTCCTACCTCTCACAGCAAATATTTACATTTGTGATTCCTTTCATATTTGTTGAATCACACAATGAGTGAAACATCTGGGTGCCAAGGAAATATTGAGAGCTAGGGAAACAGTAATGAACATAACAGACACTGTCTTGTCCTAGCAGAACTCACGTTCTAGTGAGGGGGACAATTAACAAAGCAAAGCAGAGAATAAGCTGGGTAATATCACATGTGCCTCTAAACGGAACTGGGAGCACTCAGGACAAGCTCTCTGAGGTGCCCCCCGGCAGAACCATGAGGACTCCTGGGGGACAGTTCCAGGAACAGGAGTTGCAGAGCCTTTCCTCAGGGTGTCTGAGGAAGGACATGGAGGCCAGTAGGCTGGAGTGCAGGAAGAGGAGTTGGCTCAGAGTGTCAGGGAAGGTCACCTTCACCGCCAGCGTCATCAAACTCCAGGGAACCCTGCAAGGCCAGAGCCTCCCTGCGTAACTCGGTGGGGATCAGGCGGTTCTCTGCAGGGAAAAGACAGAGGGACAAGTGAGAAACATACATGGAGGTCTGTTAATACAATACTATGGCTTACAAGCCTGCACAAACATGATGGAAAAAATACTTTTCTAACTCCTTTCTGAGCAGAGAGGTGATACTGGGGGATGGGAGGTGGGGGACTATTTCTGTCTACATGCTAACCTGTTAACATTGGCTACAGGGGACTTAATTTCCTATGGTTCCTGAGTCTCACGGCTTGAAGGCTTCAGACTGCTCTCTCTGTATAAAGGTGCACCAGGAAGCCTGAAACCCTCTGGCAACAAAACTGCTAATCATGATGCCTGGGCCAGAAGTCTCCTCTGAGAACTGAAGCTTGACCTGGCAGAGGGGCTGGGCTGCGGGTGCCTCCACCTTGGGAGCACAGAGCTGAACATGAGCGTGCCCCGGACTTAGCACTTCTGAGTGTGCCCTGAAGGGAGGAACTCTTGTACACAGAAGATATTCACCTGAAGAAAATCTCCACTATACTCAACAGATTTTAGAAACAACGCTGAACAAAAACATAAAGCTGCCAAAGAATACATATAACCTAATATTGCCTTTAAAACTAAAAATCGATCAATATGATTTAGGGATACAAATAAGAACTATATAAGCATACATAAAAGTAAGGAACATTTATTTTAAAACAATATTCAATATCATGATTATCTAAGTTGTGGAAAATACTCCTGAATTTCAATACAGGGGTAGGCAAAGGTAGGTTTACAGTTGCACTGTGACATTCTTTTGAGTTAATAAAGCTATTGTAATAATAACTTGCATGTCTTTCTCCATATGAACAACTGTAAATCTACTTTTGCCAACCCATGTATACTGACCACTTTCCATTTTTTAAGATGGGCAGATAGGTCATAGGTATTTAACATTATGCTTAACATAAACATACACACACATAACCACAGACATTTTATATATCTAACAACTAGAAACATCAAGTGAATTTAAAATAACCAGAGATACTGAGTTGACATACCCTCAGATAAGAAACAAGCTTCACCAACAAAGAACACAGTAGGATAAACAAATGTCATTTCTAATCAGACTGACTCTTCTTAGTGTGGCAAATGGAAAGTGAGGAAAACATTGTCAAGTTAAACTCCTAATTTACTATGCAAATAAAAGTAACTTCTATAGGGATTAACAGTTTAAAAATGCAAGGGACACCCCGGCCAGTTTAGCTCAGCAATAGAACGTGCAGTCCATCGGCCCTCGGAACAATGAGTCTCGGGTTCAATTCCAGTCAAGGGCAGTATCTCAGTTGCTGTACATCCCTGCCCTGGTCAGGTGGAGCCAGTTGATGTTTCTCTCTCTCGCTCTCACTCTCTCTCTCCTTCCCTCCCCCTTTGTCTCAAGATAAATAGAAAAACATCCTCAGGTGAAAAAGAAAAAAGAAAAAGGATCCAAAAAATAAAATAAAAATGCAAGGGACTTATAATACCGCTAAAAGACGGTAAGATATGCTTATTACCTTGTACTAAAGAAAATAGGGAGATGAAAAACCACGGGGGGGGGCGTGCAGAATGTCTATAGGACCATAGTCAAAAATTCTAAATTTGACAAGAACTAGACACACTATAAACAAAATAAATAGGTAAGCTGTAAAATCTGGGCATTTACAAGCCAACAGGAAGACCCAACAGGCAAGGAAAAAAAACAGCCAGTAAATATTTGAAAAGATGCCCAACCACACTACCAAAGAAATGCAAAGTATTTACTCTTTCTTTCCATTGGATTGTTTTTTTTTGTTTGTTTGTTTAATTAAAATTTTTTTCAATTAGTTTACATTCAATACTGTTTTGTATTAATTCGGGTGTGCAGCATACTGGTTAGACAATCGTATACTTTACAAAGCGTTCCCCTTGATATATCCAGTACCCACTGGCACCATACATAGGTATTACAATATTATAGGCTATATTTCACTCCACCTGTATGACCCATTGGGTTTTAAAATGCAAACCCACAGTCTTTCTAAAGACTGGTGTGACGCCACCGGGCAGCGGGGACGTACCTTCGAGCGCGCGCCGCACCTTCTCCTTCTTCTCCTGAGCCGCGCGCTGCGCCTCCTCGCGGACCTTGCGATACAGGTACTCGCGGCGAAGGCGGGCCTCGCGGCGCAGCTGGGGAACGGCGGGTCGGGTCAGCACCTCTTTCACCACGCACGCCTCGGCCCCGGGGACCACTCACTCCGAGCCCGGGGACCACATCCCAGCCCTCCGGGAACCCCCAACCTCCAAAACGGGGACGGGAACATCCCTACCATCCTGCGCGCCGCTTCCACGTGGGTCCAGGAGAATCTGCGAGCGCCGCCTGCACTACGCAGCTCTCGCTTCCGCCCTCAACCAAGAAGGTGGGTGGAGGCTTCACTAAACGTAGTTGCTGGGAATAACCAATGTTAAACGGGCCGACAGTGGACGGGAGTCACAACATGATTGGCCAATCCAGAAGCGAATGCTCACTGGAGCAACCAATAGGCAGAGGAAATGTCAAGATGTTGTCAGGCGGCCTGGGACTGCCCTTAATAAAGATGTCCACCCTTGGCTTCGCCCTTTGTCGCGGCTTCGATTTTAAGATGATGTATCGCTAAAATAGTAATTGGCGGCTCGAAATAGTACAACTGTAAAACCAGCAGGACGGTCGGCCCTAAGGTCGCCTGCTGGGTCCTTATGGATTTAATTTAAAGCCACTTCTCCCTTAATATAGTGGCCACGCCTCCTTTCATCACCACAGCGATAACCCTACTTTTAAAATGCGGCCGCTTCCAGAAGCGACTCGGAACCACCCACAGCTCTCGCCGACTTTCCGGTTGGCTGATCCACTTCGGGAGCTAAGTGCATAAAGAAACTAACCAGTCCCCAAACGCTGCAGCTCTGAGGACGCCTGCCCTCAGAGGCCGTGACCCCAAGGCTTCCCCGACGCGGTCGCTGGGCGCACGGCCGGGAACGCCCCTTGAGGGCGGACTCGCGCGCCCATTGGCTACATACCGGCGCGGTGGGCGGTGATTGGGCGACCTGGAAGGAGCCGGTTCCAGATCAGAGTGCAGCGGGCCCATGGCTGCACCCGACATTCGGGCGGAGCTGGACTCGCTGCTCGTGCAGCTGCTCGGGGACCTAGAAGAGCTAGAGGCAAAGCGGGCGGCGCTGAACGCCCGGGTGGAGGAGGTGGGAGCCGCCGGCGGCGGCGGGCGGGCGGGCGGGTGGGGGCACGCCGGGGTCCACCGCGTTCCACCGCTCCCTTCTCTCCGCAGGGCTGGCTCTCGCTCTCCAAAGCTCGCTACGCCATGGGCGCCAAGTCGGTGGGGCCTTTGCAGTACGCCTCCCGCATGGAGCCCCAGGTCTGCGTCTGCACCAAGTGAGGAGCCTGGCGTGCCGAGGCGGGTGGGCGGGCAGTGTCCAGGCTGGGGCTGCCAAAGAACCACGCTCCCTTCTCGTTCTTTAGCGAGGCGCAGAATGGACTCCAGGAGTTCCGTGTGGTCAGTGCCGCCGCCCAGAATCCAGAGGAGGTGGGGCCCCGTGAGGCAGGTGAGCCCTTCGTTCCTATCAGGAACCCCTCGCGATGGCAAAGGCAAAATACAATTGAGGAGATTCAGGTTGTGATGGAGCGCCCCAGACACGAACATTGGTTTGCCTTAGACCCCCTGGAGAAGTAGACGAGTGCTAGTTGAAGCCCTTTACAGTTGGGATTGTTTTGCAATCAGAGGAAGTCTCAGTACGTAGAAAAGAAAATGGTTATCTCTTTTAGAGGGACAAACTTTCAATCTCAGCTAATCATACATGAGACAAAGAAAGGAGAGTTTGACGGTTGTGTGGCCTTGCTGCATATTTAGGAAAAATGGGGAAGGTCTGTGTGGCGTTGTCTAAACAAGTGTTGGTTTTATGAGTTGAGAAATTATGGACAGTCTCACATTTGGATCACAAGGAGGCGACGGTAGGTTTGTGGTAAACTGTTTTACAGAACATAAAATGTTGGGGGCAGATTCTGCAGCCATCAGTATTTTCCAGGATCATGAGCTCAGAGTTTAACGTTGTCACCTGGGAGACAAGGGCCAAGTGATAAGACCCCAACCTCTACCCTTTCTTTCTCCAGCTCTGCGTAGGCGCAAGGGCCTCACCAGGATTCCAGAGCCGGAGCCCTTCTCAGCCCCCCAAAATCCTCTGCACTGGTTTGGAATCCTAGTTCCGCACAGCCTGCGGCAGGCCCAAGCCAGCTTCCAGGAGGGTGAGTGGACCCTGCCAGTTAGCCATGTGGCCCTGAGCCAAAAGAGGACCCCCTATCTACAGGGAGCGCTTGTGCGCTAATGCCAGGGCTGGGATTAGTCTGCAAAACACTTTAGGTTTTCTCCATTGCAGATTTTTGTTGCTTGCCTGCTGTTTTTTTCTGAAAGCATTTACTGGGTATTGTTGGTAATGTTCTGGGCTCATGGTAGGTGCTGGGGATGCAGCAGGAAACAAAAAAGATAAACACTCCTTATAGAATGTTAAACTATTGAGAGGAGAAAGACAACCTGCAAATAAGTAAGTAATGAGAGTTGTTGTGAAATGAAAAAATAGGATAGAGCCCTGACTGGTTTGGCTCAGCAGTTAGAGTGTCGGCCTGTGGACCCATGAGTCGCCGTTCAGTTCCTGCCAAGGGCATGTACCTCGGTTGTGGTTTGTCCCTGGCCCTGGTAGGGTCGTGTAGGAGGCAACCAGTCAATGTGGCTCTATCACATCGATGTTTCTCTCTGTCTCTCCCTCCCTCTTACTCTATCTGATAATAAGTAGAAAAATATCCTCGGGTGAGGAATAAAAATTAATAATAATAAGATAGTGTGTGGGGGATTAAATGATAGTGTGTAGTGGGCCGAGGGAGCTGTTTTATGAAGTGTGGCCTGGAAAGTCCTCTTTGAAGAAGGGAGTTTTGTGGGTGATCTGGGGCAGTAGTGTTCTAGGCAGAGGGGCCAGCCAGAGGGAAAACTCTGAGGTAAGACTGCATGGGGCATTGCAGAGAAGAGGCCAGTGGGCTGGAGTTGGTGCAGCAGAGAGAGCCAGGAGCTGAGGTCAGAGGGGTCTGGGCCCAGGTAATTGGAGGGCTGTGTAGGCCCTTTTGAAGACTTGGGAGTGATGGGATGGACTTGCAGCATGACGGGAATCCTGTGGGTCCTGCACAGGAACAGAGGAGCAGAGAGATGAAGCATGCTCCAGGGAACAGCCAGGCTTAAGATGCAGGTGGAGGAGTGGGTAAGTGGTAGGAACCTGCATGTTTTGAGAGCAGAACTGTTATTGGCACCCAAAACACCAGAAACAGTGTTAATTGGACAGGCCTCTGAGTCAGAGGGAGAGGACTGTCCCCTCTCAGTTCTTGTCAGTTTTATAGAAAAGATTTCAAACAAATGACTCTGGACAGCAGCACTGTAGTAAAGCGAATTTATTAAAGAAGCAAAGCAAGCACAGCTATCAAAATACATCTGGCTTAAATCACAGGCTTTCAGCTAATCTGAGGAATATTGCTCAGTAGAGGTTTAGCATTTTATGCTTTTTTGAAAAAATTTTTTTTCTTTATTGATTTTAGAGAGAGAGGATGGGAGAGCGGGAGAGAGATGGAAACATCCATGAGAGAACATCGATTGGCCGCTTCCTGCATGCGCCCCACTGAATATCGGGCCCACAACCTGGGCGTGTGCCCTGACCGGGAATAGAACCAGCGACCTCTTGGTGCAGGGGTCGATGCTCAACCAGTGAGCCACACCGGCCAGGCTAGCATTTTATAAGTTTATGTCTACAGGTTTAAAAATTCTTCTGCCGGATATCTTGGCATAGACTAGCTCTTAAGATCTCTTTTACATTTTTTATGCTTCTGGTGATTTTATCTTGACAAGCCCTGAGGGTGCTGGCTTCTCTGTTTAAGGAGTGAGATAAAACTCTCCCTTCTCACTGACTTCTTTTTTAATGGGTGAGATAAACTCTCCCTTCTCTCCCGTTCCCTTCCCTTCCCCCCTTTTCTTGCATTCTTTGGTGAGGGAGAAGAGGTATTAACCATTTGTTCTCATGTGTCCTTGGCTGGGAAGGTAAGATGTTGCCCAGACTGGCCATGTTGAAGTTTCTTGTCTCAGTTTCCCTTTTCCTCTTGCCCTAGAGTTTTCTCCAGCTTCTTGCTATCCTGCTGCAGAACCCCACAGGATTTGCTGACAGATCAGTTTGGGAATGAGGGAAGGAGAGGAGGAATCCTGGGAGGATGGAGCTGCCCTCATCTGGTGTGGGAGGGTTGCAGAGCAACAGCTGACAGGATGTCAAGAGTTGTTTGTGGCGGTGGTCCCGATGCTGTGTGGTGGAAATTCTGAGTGGGCGGCTAGGTACATGCAACGAATCTGGAAGAGGCCTCAGCTGGAGAGATTCAGGAGCCTACCACTTAACTCTGGTGTTTAAATTCCCAAGTTGCATTAAAGCTTTAATGACACATGTGGCATTAAAGCTAAGATGGGGTAAGATCAGCAGAGAGCCTGGAGTGTGGACAGGAAGTGAGGGAGAGGAAGAAGAGAAACCATTAGAGGAGAATGAGAAGTAGTAGTGAGGCAGGGGCAATACCCAGAGGACAAGATGTCCCAGAAGCCATAAGGAGGAAGCGTTCACTGGACAGAGTTGATCAGATGCGTGGCCAGGTATGCTGCTGGACAGGTAGGCTCAGGACAGGACTGGCCAGTGGAACGGTTGGTGTGGAGGGCCCAAAGGACTTGGCAGCAGCCAGTGCAGCAAAGGCATCAGGCGAAAGCCACCTAGTAAACAGGTAGAAGGAGTGAGGGTGGTGAGAGCAGGGAGGGGCTGTGGTAATGGAGGAAAGAAGGAAGAAAATACGAGCATGAGACAGTGTAATGATCTGTGGGTTTTAAGTTTCTGGTGAGTTATAGAAGGTCAAGAAAGTCTGTTGAGGAGGTGTGATTTTAGCAAAGGCCTAAAGGAGTTGAAGGTGTGGTTCCAATGAGGTTCAGAGCAGCCATTGCAGGGCTGTGCCTGGAATGTTTTAGTAATAGTACAGAGGCCAGAGATGCCTAGACCTTTCCAAGTCCTGGGGATTTCCAGAGTCCATTGAGTCATGTGTCACTACAGATACCATGGTGATAATCTCTCCCCTTCCTCTAGGCCTGCAGCTGGCTGCAGACATAGCCAGTCTTCAGATCCACATCAACTGGAGTCGAAACCAGCTCCGGGGGCTCCAAGAGAAACTCAAGCATCTCGAGTGTGGGGCTGCGTGACCTCTGTCCACAGAGGAAGGCATGAGTACAGCTATCCTTCAGTGTGGCTGCTTTACCTCAGGCCTTCTTCCTTCACAGATTGCCCCACCCTGCCACCACCACCCCATTCCCACCAGCTAATCTCCTCTCCTTAAAATTTCTCCGGTCTGCATGTTTGCAACTTTGTTAGGTACGAAAGTTTGAAGAGGCTAGCTGAGGAACGTGCAAAGTCACTACACTGTGTGAAACCACTTCCAGTCCTTGTTCTAGGAAACACTTATATGGGGAGGGTCAAAGCTGTTATGTTAGTACATATTAGTGAACAACAGCAATCTTATGCATAAATTGTTGCAGGTGAAGTACTGCCCAGCTAGTGACAGGAAGGACAAGAAGTAGGTACTTCAGTTTCACTAGATCCTCAAAACTGTTTAATGGAGGGGAAGAACCATACATGGCTAACAGATAAGGAGAGAATGATTCCTCATCGATAACAAACGCAATCACCGGCATAGATGGGCAGCCCTTGGCAGGTTTTAAGCTAAGAAGTAAAAAAGATCCAATCTACATTTTCAAATGAACCCTAGGAAGAGACCTTTCAGGTTTTCTAAAACCTGCCTTTATCTTTCCAGTAGTGAGATTGAACATTTTCTAATTTGTTGAGAGGCCAGTTATATTCCCTGCCCTGGGAACTCTGTGTCCTTGACTTCATTTTCTTATTGGGTTAATATTTTTAGCAGATTCTAAGGAGCTAATTTTTATGCTTGGGGGGAAATGGGTCCTTTGTTCATACTATGAGTGATTTTCCCACTTTGTCTCTTAACATTATAGATGGTGGTTTTAAAGATAAGTGTTATTGTAAAATAAAACACAGAACCACACAGAATAATTGAATAGTTTAATGAATAATTAAGGTGAAAGCTATAGGGACCATCACCCAACTGTTGTGTTTTTTAGTCAGTTTAGTTTTGATTTTCCATTTTATTTATATTTCCATCACTATTTAACCCCATATACCCTCTTCCACCTCCACCTACCTCCCCCTGCAGGCAGCACACTGTTGTCCCTGTTCATGAGTTCTCTCTTTTTTTGTTGTTCAACCTCTTCACCCCCTCCTCACAAAACCTCACCACCACCAGAGCTGTCTACATGCTCTCTATCTGTGAGTCTGTCTCTATATTGCTTATTGGTTCGGTTTGTTTATTAGATTCTACATATGAGTGAAACATGGTATTTGTCTTTCTGTGACTGGATTATTTCACTTAGCATAATGTTCACCAGGTCCATCCATACAGTCTAAAGGGTAAAATTTTCTTTTTATAGCTGAGTAGTATTCCACTGTGTAAATGTACTGCAGCTTTTTTATCCACTCATCTACTGATGGAGACTTAGGCTGCTTTCAAATCTAGGCTATTTTAAATAACACTGCAATGAACATAGGGGTGCATATATTTTTTTGAGTTAATGTTTCAGGTTTCTTCAGATATATTTCATAGAAGTGGAATTGCTGGGTCATAAGGCAGTTCCATTTTTAATTTTTTTAAGTAACCCCATACTGCTGCATCATTCGCACTCCTACAGTGCACAGTGGTTTCCTCTTCTCCACTCTTGTTTGTCAATTTATTGATGACAGCCATAGATAGGGTGATAATCTCACTGAGGTTTTAATTTGCACTTCTCTGATGATTAGTGACCTTGAACATCTTTTCATATGTCTATTGGCCACCTGTATGTCCTCTTTGGAGAAGTGTCTATTGTCCACTGAATGGGAGAACATATTCACTGATACCTCTGTTAAGGGTTTAATATCCAAAATGTATAAAGAACTTATAAAACTCAACACCAAAAAAAGGTCTTTGCCCATTTTTTTTATTATTATTATTGTTAATCCTCACCCGAGGACATTTTTGCATTTATGTTCAGATAGAGTGGGAGGGAGAAAGGGAAGAAGAGAGAGAGAGACATCGATGGAGAGACACATTAACTGGCTGCCACCCACACGACCCCAATTGGGGCCAGGGATGAACTGCAACCGAGGTATGTGCCCTTAGTGGGAACTGAACCCAGGACTCTCGTCCACAGGCTGATGCTCTAACCGCTGAGCCAAACCGGCCAGGGCAGGTCCTTGCTCATTTTTAAGTTGGATTTTTTTTTTTGGTGTTGAGTTTTATAAGTTCTTTATAAATTTTGGATATTAAACCTTTATCAGATGTATTGGTGAATATGTTCTCCCATTCAGTGGGCAGTGTTTATTTGGTTGATGATTTCCTTTGTTGTGAAAATACTTTTTAGTTTGATATAGTCCATTTGTTTATTTTTTCTTTTGTTTACCTTGTCCAAGGAGATATATCAGAAAAATAATATTACAAGAAATATCCAAGATTGTACTGACTGTGTTTTCTTCTAGGATTTTTATGGTTTTGAGCCTAATATTGTTAAGCCTAATGTTGTTAATCCATTTTGAGATCATTCTTTTTTTTTTTTTTTTAATGTTTCTATTGATTTTAGAGAGAGAGAGAAACCTTGATCAGCTACCTCCTGCTCACCCCCTACTGGGAATCAAGCCCATGCTCTTACCAGGAATCAAACCAGCAACCTTTTGGTACATGGGAGATGCTCAACTAACTGAGCCACACCAGCTAGGGCTGAGTTTATTCTTGTGTGTGGTATAAGAAGGTGGTCTAGTTTTATGTTTTTTGCACATCTCTGTCCGATTTTCCCAATACCATTTATTGAATGGACTGTCTTTAGTCCACTGTATGTTTTTGCCTCTGTTGTCTAATATTAATTGACTATAAAGGTGTGGATTTATTTCTGGGCTCTCTATAATGTTCCATTGGTCCATATGTCTTTTTATGCCAGTACCATGCTGTTTTGATTACTATGGCTTTGTAGTATAGTTTAAAATCCAGTAGTATGATTTCTCTGATTTTACTCTTCTTTCCCAAGAGTGCTGTTGCTATTTGGGGTCTTCTGTGGTTCCATATAAATTTTTGGAGTATTTGTTCTCATTCCATAAAATACACCATTGGTACCTTGATAGGAATTGTGTTGAATGTATAGATTGTTTTGGGCAATATCGACTATTTAATGATGTTGATTCTTCCAATCCAGTATCATATCATCTGCAAATAATGACAGTTTTACTTCTTCCTTTCTAGTTGGGATGCCTTTTATTTCTTTTTCTTGTCTGGTAGCTGTAGCTAGGATTTCCAGTACTATATTCAATAAGAGTGGTGAAAGCAAACATTCCTCCTTGTTCCCCATCTTAAGGGGAATGCTTGTAGTTTTTTTGCACATTAAGTATGATGTTGGCTATGGGTTTGTCATATATAGCCTTTATTACTTTGAGGTATGTTCCTTCCATTCCCACTTTCCTGAGACTGTTTATTATAAATGGTTGCTAGATTTTATCAAATGCTTTTTCTGCATCTATTGATATATGATCATGTGGTGTTTATTCGTCATTTTGTTTATGTGGTGTATCATGTTTATTATTTTACAGATCTTGTACCAATCTTACATCCCCAGGGAAAATCCTACTTGATCACGGTGAATGATCTTTTTAATGTATTGCTGGATTCAGTTTGCTAATATTTTGTTGAGGATTTTAGCATCTATGTTCATTAGGGATATTGGCCCATAATTTTCTTTCTTTGTCATGCCTATATCTGGTTTTGGGATTAGGATACTGCTGGCCTCGTAAAATGAGCTTGGGACTCTTCTCTCTTAAATTTTTTGGAATAGTTTGAGGATAGGTGTTAGTTATTCCTTGAATGTTTGGTAAAATTCATCTGTAAAGCTATCTGTTCCAGAGCTTTTATTTGTTGGGAATTTTTTTTATTACTGCTTCAGTGTCACTCATAGTGATCTGCCTATTCAGATTCTCTGATTCTTCCTGATTTAGTTTTGGAAGATTGTACATTTCTAGGAATCAATCCATTTCTTCAAAATTGTCCCAATTTGTTGGCATATAGTTGTTCATAATATTTTCTTATAATTCTTTGTATTTTGTATTTTGGTGTCAATTGTTACTTTTCTTTCATTTCTGATTTTATTTATTTGGGTCCTATTTTTGTTTGTTTCTTTAATTTTTCTTTTTCTTTATTGATTTTTAGAGAGAGGAAGGAAGAGAGAGAAACATCAGTGAGAGAGAGAACATCGATTGGCTGCTTCCTGCATGCCCCCCACTTGGGATTGTGCCCACAATCTGGGCATGTGCCCTGACCAGGAATTGAACTGGCCACCTCTTGGTGCATAGGTTGACTCTCAACCACTGAGCCACACTGGTCGGGCAGGTCCTGTTTCTTTTTTTTTCTTGATTAGTCTGGTTAAAGGTTTGTCAATCTTGTTTATCTTTTCAGACTCATTCATTTATTTCTCCTCTGATCTTTATTTCCTTCTACTCAGTCTGGGCTTTGTTTGTTGTTCTTTCTCAAGTTCCTTTAAGTATAAAGTTAGATTATTTACTTGAGCTTTTTCTTGTTTCTTTAGATAGGACTGTAATGCTATGAATTTTCCATTTAGTACTGCTTACCCTGTGTCCCGCAGATTTGGGGTTGTTGTGTTCTCATTTTCATTTGTTTCAGGGTATCTTTTGATTTCTTCCTTGATCTCATTGTTAACCCATTCCTTGTTTAGTAATGTGTTATTTATTCTCCTTGTTTTCTTGTGACTAATTTCAAGTTTCATAGTATTTTTTTTCTTTATTGATATTAGAGAGAGAGAAAGGGAGAGGGAGAGAGAGGGAGAAACATCAATGAAAGAAACATCAATTGGCTGCCTCCTACAAGCCCCACGATGGGGATTTGGCCCTCAACCTGGGCAAGTGCTCTGACCAGGAATCGAACCAGCAACCTCTTGGTGTATGAGTCAATGCTCAGACACTGAGCCACACCAGCCAGGCCCAAGTTTCATAGTATTATGATCAGAGAAGATGCATGATATGATTTCAGTCTTAATTTATTGACACTTGTTTTGTGTACTAACGTGGTTTATCCGAGAAAACATTCCATGTGCACTTAAAGAGAATGTGCTTTCTGCTGCTTTGGAGTGAAATGCTCTGAAGATATCAATGAATCCATTTGATCTAGGGTGTCATTTAAGGCTGCCATCTCCTTGTTGATTTTCTGTCTGGATGATCTATCTATTGATGTCAGTGGGGTATTAAAATCCCCTACTGTATTACTATAATCTCTCCTTTTATATCCATCAAGATTTGCTTTACACATTTAGGTGCTCCTATGTTGGATACATAAATGTTTACAAAGGCTTATATGTTCTCTTGTTGGATTGCTCCCTTTTTCATTATGTTGTGTCCTTCTTTGTCCCTTACTATACCCTTAGTTTTAAAGTCTATTTTGTCAGCTGTAAGTATTGCAATACCAGCTCTTTTTTCATTTCCATTTGCATGGAATATTTTTTTCTATTTCTTTTAGCCTGTGTGAGTCTTACGTTCTGAGGTGGGTATCTTGTAAA
This sequence comes from Molossus molossus, assembly GCF_014108415.1. Classification (NCBI taxonomy): domain Eukaryota; kingdom Metazoa; phylum Chordata; class Mammalia; order Chiroptera; family Molossidae; genus Molossus; species Molossus molossus. The sequence goes on from NW_023425345.1 coordinate 105,428,611, forward strand.
CAGCATATATATGGGTCATGTTTTCTTATCTATTCAGTTACTCTGTGTCTTTTTTGTTTGTTTATGTTTTCATTACAATTAAATGTATTGGGGTGACATTGGTTAATAGGATTATATGGGTTTCTGGTGTGGATTTCTATCTTACAAGATCTGTATATTGCACTGTGTGCCTACCACCCAAAATCAAATCCTTTTCCATCACCATATATTAGGTCCCTTTCACACACACCCCACCTCCTACCCTTTCCTCTGGCAACCACTACACTGCTGTTTGTATCTACAAGTTTCTGTTTTATATCCCACATGTAAGTGAAATTATATGGTTCTTAGCTTTTTCTGCCTGCTTTATTTCACTTAGTATAATATTCTCAAGTTCCATCCATGTGGTCGCAAATGGCAGTATTTTGTCTTTTCTTATGGCTGAGTAGTATTCCATTATGCATATGTACCACATTTTCTTTATCCAGTCCTCTGTCAAAGAATACCTTGATTGTCTCCATGTCTTAGCCACTGTGAATAATGCTGCAATGAACATAGGGGTGCATATATCTTTGTGAATACACGTTTTCAAGTTTTTTGGGTATATACCCAGGATAGGGATTGCTGCGTCATATGGTAGCTCTATTCTTAATTTTTTGAGGAATCACCAGACTGTTTTCCATAGTGGCTGTACCAGTCTAAATTTCTACCAGCAGTGAATGAGGATTTTCATTTCTCCACAACCTCTCCAACACTTGTGATTATTTGTCTTGTTGATGATAGCCACTCTTAACAGGTGTGAGGTGGTATCTCATTCTAGTTTTGATTTGCATTTTCCTAATAGCTAGTGAGTTTAAACACCTTTTCATACATCTGTTGGCTGTTTATATGTCTTCTTGGGAGAGGAGAGGTGTCTAGACATTCGGGTCCTCTGCCCATTTTTTTTTTTACCCTCATCTGAGGACATTTTTCTATTTTTTGTTCAGACAGAGTGGGAGGAAGAGAGAAGAAGAGAGAGAGAAACATCAGTGTGAAAGGGACACATCAAGTGGCTGCCTCCCGCATGACCCAACCAGGGCCAGGGACGAACCGCAACCGAGGTACGTACCCCTAGCGGGAACCAAACTTGGGTCTCTCTGGACTGCAGGCTGTTGCTTTAACCGCTGAGCCAAACTGGCCAGGGCTGCCCATTTTTTAATTAGATTGTTTGGTGTTGAGTTTTGTGACTTTATATATTTTAGATATTAAACCTTTGTCAGCGCTGTTGTTTGGAAATATCTTCTCCCATTCAGTCGGTTACCTCTTTGCTTTGTTGGTGGTTTCTTTTGCTTTGTCAAAACTGTTTAGTTTAATATAGTCCCATTCATGTATTTTTGCCTTTATTTCCTTTGCCTTTGGGGTCAGATTCATAAAACGTTCTTTATGACTAAGGTCCATAAATTGGTACCTATGCTTTCTTCTATGTAATTTATTGTTTCATTTCTTATATTTAGATCTTTGGTCCCTTTTGAGTTAATCGTTATACAGGGGACACACTATAATCTAGTTTCATTCTTTTGCATGTGGCTTTCCGATTTTCCCAGCACCATTTATTGAAGAGGCTTTTTTCCCCTTAATTGTGTGTTTCTGGCTCCTTTGTCAAAACATGTTTTATATCTGGGCTCTCAATTCTGTTTCATTGATCTCTGTGTGTTTTTTCTGCCAGTACCATGCTGTTTTGATTATCATAGCTCTGTAGTATAATTTGAAGTCAAGTAGTATGATTCCTCCGGCTTTGTTCTTTTTTCTCAAAATTGCCTTGGCTCTTCTGATTGGTTGATTTGTTTTCTACCCTGTCTTCTAATTCACTGATCCGGTCCTCAGCTTCCTTTACTCTGCTGTTTAGTCCTTCCAATGTGTTCTTTATTTCTGCTATGTCATTCTTCATTTTTCCTTGGTGGTTTTTAATTTCCAATTGGTTGATTTTCAATGTTTCTATGTGTTTACTCATGCTGTTGATGCCCTTACTCATGCTTTTGAGCCTCCTCAAGATCATGGCTCTGAATTCTACCTTTGATAACTTGCTTAACTGCATTTTATTTGTCTCATTTCAGTAGAGATCTCTTGTTCTTTCATTTGGGATTTGTTTCTTTGTTTCACCATTTTGGCTATCTCAGTGGGTTTTGGAGCCTGCCAAATTTTTCCTGAGGGTGTTGGTGTTCTGCTGTTTGTGGCTCCCTCTCCTGGGTTTGGATGAGTGTGGGAGGACCCACATTAAACACCACTGTCAAGTCTTACTTTCCTGGGTAGATTTGCAAGCCCAGGACAAGTTCAGTTATTCTCTAGCTTTTTGCCTGGAGGCTATTAGTAAAGGTTACTTGAAGAGCCTTGGGTTCTCAGTTAAATGAAAAACTCCTGCAAGTGTTCAGAGTAATGGGATTTCCCGAGGGTGGGGCAGATGCTAGTTGTTAATGGGCCTCAATTTGCATTTCAGTGGCCACTGGTGGGGTTGATCTCAGAGGGAGGGGCTGCTGCCTCTCCCCAGAGCCCTGGGAAGGAGTAAGATGGCCACCATCCTGTGTGGCCACAACTTAGCAAAAGCTCTGAGCACCCTCCAAATCCCGGGTGTCCACACACAGTTCCAGTCCAGTCCGCCCTCCCTCTCCCAGAGCCCAAGGTGAGTGGCTGTGGCTATTTTAGCATCTGTCCCAGCTCTGCACTGTGGAGCTGCTTGAGAGTGTAACCCAAGGGTGCTGCTCATAGCTAAGACCACTGCTGTCTGTGGGTTCCCAGCCCCCCTCTCATGCCACCGCTATCCTACCAGGATTGAGTCAGTGTCCCTGGTTATATGGTCCTTGCAAGCTGCTTTTCTGTTGCTTTTTCCTGTCGATTTGTTTTTATTTTAGTTGTAATTCCAGTTTGGTCCTGGAATCGGTCTGTGTAGCTTCCATTCACTCTACCGCCATTTCTTTCTTTATCAGTTTTCTTGTTTTTTTTATTATCCTTGCCAGGTTTTAGCATCAGGGTTATGTTGGCCTCATAAAATGTGTTAGGAAATATTGTCTCTTCTTCCATTTTTTGGAAAAGTTGGAGAAGGATAGTATCACATCTTCTTTGAATGTTTGGTAAAATTCATTGGTGAAGCCATCTGGTCCTGGACTTTCATCTTTGGAGGCATTTTTGTTGTTGTTTTGTTTTTTAAATCCTCACCTAAGGACATTTTGTCACTGATTTGTTTTAGATAGAGTAGGAGGGAGGAAGGAGAGAGAGACACACACACACATCGATAGATCAGCTCTTGCTGGGGATCAACCCCGAAACCAAGGTATGCACCCTTGACTGGGAATCCAGCCTGCGACTCTGATCTGTGGGCCAATGCTCTAACCACTGAGTAAAACCGTCCAGGGCATTTTTGGTGGTTTTCGATGGTTGTTTTCATTTCCTCACTGTTGATCAGTGTATTTAGATTTTCCAGTTCTTCATGATTTAGTTTATAGGAGGGTTATATATCTCTAAAAACTTATCCATTCTTCTAGATTATTGAGTTATATAGTCCTTCATAGTATTTTAGTATGATCCTTTGTATATCTATGATGTCTATTGTGACTCCTTTTTTTTATCCTCATCAGAGGATATGTTTATTGTTTTGTTTTTTACTTATTTATTTATTTATTTTGGTACGTGCCCCTAGCGGGAACTGAACCCAAGACTCTCTGGTCCGCAGGCCAATGCTCCAGCTGCTGAGCCAAACCGGCCAGGGCAATTGTTTTGTTTTTTAAAGAGAGAGAGAGAGAAACATTGATCAGCCACCTCTCGACATGCCTTGACCATGAATCAACCTGCAACCTTTTGTGCATAGGATGACACTCAACCAACTGAGGAACATGGCCAGGGCTACTTCTCTTTCTTTTCTGATTTTGTTTATATGGGTCTTTTCTCATTTTTCCTCAGTGAAGCTAGCCAGGGTTCTGTCAATTTTATTAATCTTTTCAAAGAACCAACTCTTTGTTGTATTCATTTTTATTATATAGTCTTGTTCTTTTATTCAGTTCTGCTCTAATTTTTATTATTTTCTTCTGCTGACTTTGGGTTGTTTTCATTCTTATTTTTCTAGTTTTTTAATTTGTAACATTAGGTTGTTTATTTGGGATTTCTCTTGTTTCTTAAGATAGGCCTGTAATGACATGAACTTCCCTCATATTGCTGCTTTTGCTGCATCCCAGAAGTTTTGATGTGTCATACTGTCATTCTCATCTGTCTCTGTATATCTTTTGATCTCACCTTTTATCTCTTTTTTGACCCAGTCATATTTTAGTAGTATGTTATTTAATCTCTACATATTTGTGGCTTGCTTTCCTTTTTGCGATTGATTTCTAATTTCAGGGCATTGTGGTCAGAGAATATTCTTGGTATAATTTCAGTCTTCTTGAATTTGTTGAAGCTAGTTTTGTGACCCAACATATATTCTGTCCTTGAGAATGTTCCATGTGCACTGGAGAAGAATGTATAATCGATTATCTGGGATGGAACGCTCTGTCAATCTCAATTTTGTTCATTTGGTCTAGTGTGTCATTTAAGGCCGATATTTCTGTATTAATATTCTGTTTGGATGGTCTCTCTAGAGCTGACAGTATTAAGGTCCCCAACTATGATTGTGTTTTGATCTGTTTCTTCCTTTAGTTCTGACTAGTTGCTTTATGTATTTTAGTGCTCCCTGATTGGGTGTATTTGTATTAAGAATTGTTATGTCTTCTTGATGTAGTGACCCCTTTATCATTATAAAATGTCTGTCTTTGTCTCCTGTTGTCCTTGTCATGAAATCTGTTTTGTCAGATGTAAGGATACACCTGCTTCTCTGTGGATGTTATTTGCTTAGAGAGTTATTTTCCATCCTTTCACTCTGAATCTGCCTTTGTCTTTGCAGCTTAGATGTGTCTCTTGAAGGCAGCATATGGTTGGGTTTTGTTTTCTGATCCAGTCTGGTACTCTGTGCCTTTTTATTGGTGAATTCAGTCCATTTACCTCTAGGGTAATTATTGCTGTATGAGGATTTCCTGTAGCCATGTTATCTTTTGTTTTATGGTAGTTCTGTGCCTTCATTGGTTCTTTTCTTTTGTGTTTTTGTCTTTTTTTGTTTGTTTGTTTAGTGGTATGCCATACTTCTTTCCTCTGTTTCCTCTTTTTTTAAGTTATGTGTCTCAATTTGGGGGGTTTTGAGTGGGGTAGCCATTAGCTTATGAAAAAGAAAGCTGCATATACACATTCGTTTCCTTCCAGTGCGGCTGATCTCCATCCTCCTTTGCCAGTTCAGACCTGTGCCCGCCCTTCTATGTTTATGTTGTCATAATTTATCCCTGTTTATACTGTGAGTTTTTCGGTGATCTTACAGTGTTGTGACTGTTTGTTTGCTCTTCGTTTCTGGTAGAATAACCCCTTCAGTATTTACTGCAATGGAAGTTTTCTGGTGATAAATTCTCTCAGCTTCTGTGTATCTTCTAGAAGAGTCTTTGTTTCTCCTTCAAATGTAACAGATAACCTTGATGTAAGAGGCGCTGTGGGGGGCTGCCCTCCGAAGCTCAGTTGCTCCCAGCAGGGTCTCTTTCCTGCCGGGACCCCCCTTTGGGTGTGCCACTCGTGTGCTTCGTTGGGGTGGTCTGTGGTGTGGTCTGAAGCCCACCCCTGGTTGTCTCGTTTCTGGGTGCACTGGGTGGGTTTCAGGTGCAGGTCACTGTTTACATCTGTGTCTACTAGATCTGTGTGTGTGTGGGGGGGGACCAGTCTGTATAAAAGGGTTGGCTTCTTCCAGCTTAGAGCTGGGACAGATCTGTGATAGGACCGGGGCTCTCTGCCACCTCCATCTGTCAGCTATTCCGCCTCCCCCTGTGGTTCACTCACTGAGGGGAAATTAGCCTGTGCTTCAAAGCCGAACCCCTCAGTCTCTGCTGGTCTCCAGCTCTTTCCTGCAGCCCGGCTCGCTGCAGGTTCAGGTTGGGTACGGCCATTTCCTGTGCAGGTGCAAGTTCAGCCACTCTGGGCTCAGAAGAGTCTCCCATTAGGATGATGCCAGCCCAGCCTGCAGGAGGGGGCTAAGCACTTCCTCCAGGTCCCAGACAGCAGCCTCTGAGGCTCAATGTCCGCACTCTGAGCCACTCTCCCTAGCCTCATGGAACTGTGCCCAGCAGGGGGATCTGGGACTTGGCATGGCTGATCCAAACAGCCTCCCATTGCGGGTGGTGCCTGCAGTCCTGTAGGGGTCGGGTAGGCACTCCCTCTCCTTCCCGGACTAGCATGGGCTGAACTTGCAGGGAAGCTCGGACCTGCCTTCCCTCTGCCGTCCCTCAGTGTAGCAACAGAGCCCAGCACTCGCCTGTCTGGTTCCGGGCAGAAGCCTCCCTGAGAGAGACAATCCGAATCCAGCTCTCCCAGCTGTGGCACCCCTGTGCCACCAAATCAAGCAAAAGGGGGCTGAAATGAGTGCAGTGCTCTGAGCTTTCTGCGTGTGGTTCAGCAGGGTGGGGTTGAAATTCCTACCACTGCTGCTATGGCTCCCAACCCGGCAGGACGGGCCTCAAGTCTGACTCCCCCTCGCCATCTTACCCAGTCAGACTTGCCAAACCCCCAGCCCTACACCCACTGCACCCAGCGGGACGGGGCAGGCCAAGCAGCTCGACAGGGTTGAGGAGGGATGCGCTCTCGGTGGGAGAGACAATTCCTCTCCACAAGCCACACGGCTTAGTCCCTGACTGGGTCTCTGCTGAAGGCCTTTCCGGAGAACAGAGGGCCCCTCCAAGTCACTGCTGGGTGTGGCCAGCAGACCCCAGTGCAGGACCCGAGGGTGGCAGCGTGGGCTCTCCAGCAGCTGGAGTGTGGAGCGACCTCTCCCGGCCGGTGCTGCAGCCATGGGGGTGCCCTCCCCTGGGACGGTGTGGTCCAAGCCCCCCAGGTGGCCAGAACCCCACCAATTCCCACCCAGTGCTCTGCAGGCCCCTCCTCCCATCTCTGTTGCTCTGGGCTGGGGATCTCTGCCTGGGGTTGAGCCCCCACACTCTAAGGGGAGGGAGTTTTGTGGCCTCAATATCTCTCTGGCTTCTCAGCCTCCAGCTGCTGAGGGGGCTCCCCCTTTCCACATCTCCCCTCCTACCAGTGTACATGGCATCTGTGCTCCTTGGTTACACTGTTTCAGACCAGCTAGCCTTCAGCTGGGTTTTCAGGATGATGGCGCTGTCGTTTAGTGTCAATCTGGTTTCCAGCTGGGAGCCGGTGGCTGCAGCTTCCAGGTGCTCTGCAGCCATCTTGGAATCCCCTAAGCCAGCTTTAATGTGCGATATTTTCCCAGATCGTATAGTGCATCTCTGTGCAATAATCTGTTTAACTTTCCAGTCAAACTCTGTCCGTAAAAACCTATTTTATACAACTCCTCAAGGTACCCTGCTAGTCACTAGACAGGATGCTGTGGGATTTGTAAGTCACTTAAGAAAGCCAATTACATTTACTTGTTTGAATTTTTTTCATGAACACATACAAAGATGTTGGAAGTCATCGCGCCTGTCCTCACAACAACAAAAAAGAGCTGAATAAACTAAAATCAACAACTCTTAAATCCATGAGACAGTTGGGACCACAGGGCAAACCACTGCCTTGAAAACTGCAGAGAAGAGCGAATACTGACGCTGACCAGTCAGCAGCTGTTGCTGGAGCTAGCCACTGGCAGGGAAACGGAAGGGTAATTAACTCGCACACTCTTGTGGGTTTTAACCCCCAGGAACCCTGCCAGGTTCTCAGTCAAGACTGGGGAAGAAACCCCTGGTGATTCTGTTGAGGAAAGAGGAAAAGTAACCACTTTGAAATATGCCCAGAGCACCCAGTTTTCCTTAACAAAGACCTCTCCTTAGGGAAAGTACTCAACCAGAGCCCACCCAACCTGGAGGAAGGGAAGCACTCAACTCCAGCCACCTCTAGCCTCCCTGTGGTAGGCCGTTAAACAGCAGAGCAAGGATGGTGGGCCAGGTATAGAAGGCCACCAGGGTGGAAGGCCCCGGGGGCCTAGCAACAGGCAAAACTGGGAAAACAAGGACCTCATCCCCAGGGTGACCCTTTCTTCCCTAGCACATCACTGGTCATGTGGTTTAGACCCCTGACCTTTCCTCCCTAGAGAGAACACCTAGGCCTCGGTTATATTTCAGCCCCAGGCCCAGGAAAGCAAAACCAGGTGGGTGATGCCAAGACCAGCTGCAATGACTAATGACCCCCTGGCACCGACCAATCACTGGACACTGTGACCCTGAAAGACACCTGGAAAGCTGATGACTATTCTATTGGGACCTCCTCTAAAATCCCTGCTCATTCAGTCCCTCGGGATGGAGAACCAAATGTGCTCTCCCTGTCGGCACGCCTGGCGTCCCCTCCATTCCGCCCTCTCCCTCTCCCAGGTGTGCTTCCCTTGCCTTTCTCTCTAAGCTCCAAGGGCCCTTCTTTTGCCTCTGAGCTCATTTATTCTACCTCTGTGACTCTAAAAACTTTCATAGTTTGAGCCTTGGCTGTGAAGTCTTTCCTCAACTCAAGTACCGAGGCTGCTGGACTGAGGTCCAGTCCATCACCTGGTGCTGTTCTCACTGCCGCCGCCATTCCTGTGTCACGTAGTGGGAGAGGATGCTGAGGAGTCCTTGCACAGGACAGACCAGAGGCACAGGCCCACTGCAAGACTGGGACTCAAGCATGGGTCAGAGAACACCTCCCCCATTTACCACCATGTCACCGAGGCTTATGTTTTGTAATTATAGCTGAAAGAACTGTGAGGCTCTGGAGCTGTGTAAGAAGTCATGGGAAACTCAAAGACAGGAGAGGAGACAAAACAAGGACACTAGAGGAAACTTAGCTTCCGTCACAGCTGCAGCCACATCTGGTTCCCCGCCAGGTGGGTCTAGAAGCTCACACGGAAAGCCTGTGTGCCTCGGCTCCTTTCACCTGCTGCATCGTGTCTGGCTTCCAGCAGGGAGCTGAGAGGTGGAGGATCCAGAGGGTCTTCAGCGGGGTGCCTCCCACTCGTTCCCGCCTGCAAACACCTGGAAGCCCCACAGCCTGCCTGTCTTCCTGCCGCGCTGTCCCTCGGAGTCGGCGGCAGCGGTTCTGGTGTACGGTCTCCAAACCTGTAGTTTCCCCTTCAGTTCACAGAGTCAGTCATCACACGAGGACTCTCCACAGATCCGTCCTGGAGAACCTGTCTCTTCCTGATTCTGCAGAAATGCTGATTGGATCTACAAGTCACAAGCCCAGTCTTTAACTAAAGGTTGTCCAGCTATACACATGGCCCTCTTTTCAGAGCACACTTTCCCATAGTGAATTTCCTAACACTTGCATCCTTTGTAATCTGGGTAGCCTGAGAACCTCCGAGATCACCAGGTGCTGGCTCTTTCTGCTTGACTGTCTCCTCCTCAATTCTTCATCTTTCATTTGGCTATAAGAAGCAAGGATATACTAGTCTGTACCTTCAAAACTTTGCTTGGAAGTCTCCTAAATATCCAAGTTGTTTGTAGAATTAAAAAAAAAAAAATGTAATTGATTTTAGAGGGGGGGGGGAGAAATAGAAACATTGATGAAAGAGAACATTGATTGGCTGCCTCGGGCCTACAACCTGGGCATGTGCCCTGACCGGGAATCGAACCAGTGACCTCTGGTGCACGGGTCAATGCTCAAGCACTGAGCCACACCGGCCCGGCTAAACCTGTAAGAATTTTTATGAGGTTATTTGAGCCAAGCTGATGACAACTGCTGGGAAGCAAAATCTGAAGGGATTGAGAAAATGAATGGCAGTTTTACACATTATTTTATGCATTACAATCTAAGGAAGTGACATGAAATTCATTGGTGATAGATTAGGGGAAAAGCAAAGCAGAGACATCTCTGGGATTCAATAAAGAGTAGAATGAAGACGCAGCCCTGGCCAGTTGGCTCCAGTCGTTGGAGCATCATCCCAAACAGCAAAAGGGTGAGGGTTCGATCCCCATTCAGAGCATGCACAGGAGGCAACCTATAGATGTTTCTCTCATAGCGACGTTTCTCTCCCTCTCTCTCTAAAGATAATAGTAATAAAACAAATCCTTGGGTAAGGATTGCTTTAAAAATGAAGAGACAAATATTTCTTTTCCACTGGTGGGCACAGGATAGTTAACATTTACAGCACATAGAGGTTCATGTAGGGAACAAGACATAAAGTGCTCTGTGCTCTGGTGGGAGGTGTGCCCTGAGAGGTCTAGAGAAATGGTTTACTCAGACATTTCAAAGATATGTTATCTTAGATGCAAAAAGGTAACAAACAGACTCAGTAAGGTAGATTGAGGCCTAGGACATGAAGGAAGATAGTGGCCTAGGACATGACCACCCACCATGACTCTCTTTTAGCTCAGTTTTCATTTCAGACCATCCTATGTAGCTCAGCCTCTGAGTGTGTAAGGCCACCTTGCAGGCTTATCAGGGTTAGTGTGTGGCCCCTTTTGGTCTACAAAGTTCATTGCTTCTAAGTTTTATGTTCTGTCCAACAGAAGAACAATCCAGCCAAGTTCTCTACCACTTTATATCAAAGATTTCTTACCCTCCAGTGTCTAGTAACATGTTTCTCATTTGCTTCTACATCCTCAGCAGACGCACCTTTAACATTCACATTTCTATCAACATCTGATTATGATAATACGTGTGTTCTCTAAGAGGACAGATGCTTTCTCTGAGTGCTCCTCACTGAGTGCTCTTTCACTTAGTTCTCACTGAATCAGTCCTTTAACATGTTCGCTCCAACAAGTCTCTTCAGGGAACTCTCGGCTTTTCTATCACGTCCAGCTTCCAAATTCGTCCAGCCTCTATCGCCCCATTGCAAAACCACTTCCACTTTTGTAAGTATTTGTTACAGGGCACCCTACTTCCTGATATCAAAATCCGTACTTGTTTTTTAGGGCTGCCATTATAAATTACCACAAACTTGGTTATCTATTCTCTTAATTTCTGGAGGCCAGAAGTTTGAAATCAAGTTGTTAGTGGGGCCATGCTTCCTCTGAAGGCTTAGGGAAAACCCCTTTATTGCCCGCTCCTAGCTTCTGCTGGCTCCTGGCCATCCCTCAGGTGTGGCTGCTTCGCTCAGTCTCTCCCTCCATCTTTCTATGGCCTCTCCTCTGTGTCTCTCTCTGCGCCTCTCCTCTTCCTGTAAGGACAGTGGTCACTGGATATAGGCCCCCGCTAATTCAATATGATGTATCTTAACTCAGTTGCATCTTCAAAGATCTTATTTCCAAATAAGATTATACTCGGGTTGCAGGTGAGCATGAATTTGAGGTAGAACAGATTACAAGACCAGTGGATTCTTGTAATGCTTATAATGCTTGTAATGCTTATAATTCTTATAAATGCTCTTGACTCAGTTTTGAGGCCCTGGCCAGGGGCCAGTCAGTTCCCCTTCTCGAGCAGCCAGTTAAGTCCACACCCCAACCACCTTCTTCATACTCTGTGCCACTGTGCACCCACCCTGATTGCCCCAGGGCTGTGGACCAGACAACTAGGGATAGTGCCTGTGCCCCTGAGCCTGCTGAAATTCTTTAAACCTGCCAATCCTAACCTGGTCACCCTGCCTTATCTATGCCTTACCTAGGAAACCACCATAAAGGCTTTTGCCCACAGTTTACCTCAGTCACTCCCACGCCCTGCTCCCACATTAAGTGTACTCCCTCTATTGGAAACTTTGAGTAAAACTAAATTTCAGGCACTGAAAAGATAGTTTATTTTCCCCTGTGTTGTCCTTACCATACCTAAATAATAATAAAACCTATCGAAACAATTGATCCAGTAAGCAGGGTAGTTTGGTCCCAGACCAAATGGCATGCCACTAGACTTCTCCTGACTCGGTGTTCTTCCAGCTGGCAGTGCACCAGGCGGGCTCGCTCTGTCTGGCCTGTCCGTGCTGTGGTGGCCTCTGCCAGATGTTCGTGTGACTCCCCTCCACCAACTGTGGAGCTTGTGAAGAGAGTCCTCCCCAACTTCCTGTCTGAGCCAAGATGTCAGATGTCGAGAGCAGAGCACCAGGAGCAGCTCAAGTTAACTGGCTACTTCTGATTGTTGAAATGCACCTCTAAAGGGAGTGTGGGTGGTTCCTTCCTAGTGCCGTGGGATGGGTCTGAGCACACCCACAGGCAACACTGACAAGTAGTGGGGCCAACAAAGCCTTTCCATTCTGTAAAAGAGTTGTTTTCTTTGGCCTGTCCCACACGATAGTGGGAGCTCCTCTGCCTCGAGCCATCCAGTGACAATGGCACCATGAGGGCATCCCAGTGACCATGGCACCATGAGGGCATCCCAGTGACCATGGCACCATGAGGGCATCCCAGTGACCATGGTACCCATGGGCCCTGTGGCAAGGGTCATGATTACTATGTTGTTGTCTGTCTAGCTGCTTGGTCCAGTAAGATAGGAGGACCCACACAGAGGGAGACTGATGGCACAAAGTTCAATGAAAAGGAAAGTGGCGGTCAAGATGGTGGCGTAGGTAAACGCGGTATCGCGTCCTCCCACAACCACATCAAAGTTACAACTAAACTACAGAACAACCATCATTCAAAAACGCCTAAAATCAAGCTGAATGTAAGTCCGACAACTACGGAATTAAATCAGCAGCCACATCCAGACTGGGAGGAGGGGCAGCGGCGCAATGGGCTGGTCCCACACCCATGTGTGGTGGATAAAAATCAGGAGGCTCCTGCGGCTGGGAAGGTCCTCCCTGAGGACTGAGGGGTCCCCGTCCCACACCAGGTGCCCCGCTCAGGGTTCCAGTGCCAGGAAGAGAATCCCCATAACTTCTGGCTGGAAAACCAGCAGGAACTGAGGCTCAGGGAAGCTGAAGCGGCTGGAGCCCCAGGCAGCTCTTTAAAGGGCCCGCGCCCGGACTTATCGGACTTTCTCCCTCTGAGCTCGGAAGGGAGGCAGCTCGAGGGGCACCAGAGACACACAGGGAAGAACTGAGCTGTTTGGCACTGGAGCAAGGGCTGGAGAGGGGGCTTTCTCCGGGACAAACGTGCTGTCAGAGGCCTTTGTTCCTTTGCTGAGCCCTTCCCTGGGGCGGCAGACAGCCGCCATATCTGGGACTCCAGCAACCTGGCTCACACTGGTAGCCCCGCCCTGCTGACTCCCTGAGGCCCCGCCCCGCCCAACTTTCAAGCCCACCCAAGCTGTTGCCACTTGCTTAACCATAGGATTGGCCGGTCTTGGATCCTGCTTCAGATCTTTTCCTAAATTCTTTCAAATGAGCAGCATCTGGTCTCAGTGAGCCCCATACCTCTCATTAAGTAATACACTGAAACAAACACAGGGAGGCAGCCAAAATGAGGAGACAAAGAAACAGGTCCCAAATGAAAGAACAGAACAAAACCCCAATAAAAGAACTAAGCAACCTAACAGATACTGAGTTCAAAATACTGCTTATAAGGATGCTCAATGACCTTAGTGAGAACCTCAGTGAACTTAGGGAGGGCCTCAAGAGCATAAAAAAGGATCAGTTAGAAATCATGGATACACAGTTAGAATTGAAGGAGGCATTAACTGAAATAAAGAATAATTTACATAGCTTCAATAATAGAGTACGTAAATCCAAGGAGTAAGCCATCGATTTGGAATATAAGGCAGCAAAAAATGCCCAATCAGAACAGCAAAAAGAAAAAAGAATCCAAAAAAGTGAGGATCGCGTAAGGAGCCTCTGGGACAACTTCAAGCGTGCCAACATTCGCATCTTGGGGGTGCCGGAAGGAGAAGAGAGAGAACAAGAAATCGAAAACCTGTTTGAAACAATAATGGCAGAAAACTTTCCTAACTTGGTGAAGGAAACAGACATACAAGTCCAGGAAGCACAGAGAGTTCCAAACAAGATGAACCCCAAGAGGCCCACACCAAGACACATCATTATCAAAATGCAAAAGGTTCAAGACAAAGAGAGAATCTTAAAAGTAGCAAGAGAAAGGCAGCTAGTTACCTACAAGGGAGTTCCCATTAGGCTGTCAGCTGATTTCTCAAAAGAAACTTTGCAGGCCAGAAGAGAGTGGCAAGAAATATTCAGAGTGATGAAAAGCAAGAACCTACAACCCAAATTACTCTATCCTGCAAAGCTGTCATTTAGAATCGATGGACATATAAAAACTTTCCCAGACAAGAAAATGTTAAAGGAGTTCATCACTATCAAACCGTTATTATATGAAATGATGAAAGGTCTTTTTGAAGAAAAAGATAAAATGTATGAACAAACAAAATGGCAATGAATACAGATCTATCAACAATGGAATCTACAAACAAAATGAACAGGTAGTACAGAAACATTCTCATAGATACAGAGAACATTTTGTTGGTTGCCAGTTGGGAGGGGGGGTTGGGGGAATGGGTGAAAAAGATGAAGGGATTAAGAAGCACAAATTCATTGCTAGACTGACAAACCTCAAAGGGAAAGGGGTTGGGGGGGTGGGAAGAAATAAACCAAAGAACTTATATGCATAACCAATAGACACAGACAATAGTGTGGGAAAAGGTGGGAGGGGGGCGGGAGTGGAGAGGAGGGGGTTAATGGGGGAAAAATGTGGAACATCTGTAATACATTTTACATCCAACAATAAAGATTTGAAAAATAAATAAATAAATAAGAAAAAGGAAAGTGGAGACACCTTCCTTATCCTGCCTAGGACCCCTGAGGTAGTCACACCATTGATTCGGGAATGTAAGATCTGAACAAAGTCATAGGCTGTTCAATCAATAAAAACTGGCCAACACAATGGGCCTTTCTGAGTGCTGCCGCTTCCAGCACACCAAGAGCCTTATGCTCAAAACCTGAAGCCTCAAAACATGCATAAGGCCACTGTGGCTATCCTGGAAGTGGGTCTAGACTCCTCGGATGTCAGTTGGTGCATCCTGGGGGGAGGCCACTGCCTACAGGCAGGCCCCACGGGACCACCAGGAGTTCACCTGGCAAACACTCAAAGGGTCAAAACAAGTTGGAACACAGAGACTATGACAGAAACTAAGTCTTTCTATTCTATAAAAGAGTTGTTTTCTTGGCCTGTCCCACCTGATAATGGGAGCTGCTCGGCCTCAAGCCATCCGTGACCATGGCACCCATGAGGGCATTCCAGTGACCATGGCAGAAACTAAAATTTTTACCTGCCTAGATATATAAGCCATTCTAAAATATTTTATATGAAAAGGGATGGGTACTTCAGACCCAAGTGCAAACCCCAATCCCTGGGAAGTGCATGGGGGGGCCTTAAAAATAGAAGTGGCTGCCTACAGGGGCTATTCTCTCCCCCCTAGAAGGTCCACACACAGTGTCATTAGCCAGAGACAGATACTAGAAACCATTGATTCAGGCAGCTAAAAGCCTAAAATAAACAAACAGGAAATATTCTTTAAATTAAACAAACATAAACAGAGTATGAAATATAAGGAATAAATTTTATGTGTGTGTATAAAGGCCCATAATTTGACTCAACTGTAAATGAAAAATTTACTACAAGAATTAATGTAACAAAAAAGACAAAAGTGTCACTAATTGGCTTTTATTGCCTCAACAACATAGGTTATAAATTAATTTTACCATCTGTGAAATGTATCAAATTGGCAAAGCTTCATGATGTTAATCAATGTTGGGGTTCAAATTATAGTTACACCAGGAGATCCCACTAAAGGAAAACATTGTGCCCCCAATTATCTTAGAAAAGTAACTAAATATAAAATAAAGAAAAATAGGTATGCCTCACTTTAACTGTAGTCATAGTGAGTTGAATTAAATCCAGATTAGACTTCCGGTCAAGATGGCGGGTAGGTAAACATGGTATCACCTCCTCCCACAACCCCATCAAAGTTACAACTAAACTACAGAACAACCATCATTCAAAACCGCCTGACACCGAGCTGAATGGAAGTCCTACAACTACGGAATTAAAGCAGCAGCCACATCCAGACTGGTAGGAGGGGCGGAGGTGGACGGGCTGGTCCCACACCCACGTGTGGCGAATAAACATCAGGAGGACACCTCGGCTGCGAAGGTCCTCCCTGAGGACTGAGGGGTCCCCCTTTCACACCAGGCACCCAGATTAGGGTTCCAGTGCCAGGAAGAGAATCCCCGTAACTTCGGGCTGTAAAACCAAGGGGAACTGAAGCTGAGGGAGGCTGAGGGGGCTGGAGCCCCAGGCAGCTCCTCTTAAAGGGACCGCACACACACTCAGACTCACACCCTCCAGGCTCCAGTGCATGGGAGGCAGCTTGAAAGGCACCATAGAAACATACAGGGAAGAACTGAGTTGTTTGGCATCACAGCAAGATCTGGAGGGGCAGCTTTCTCCTGGACAGATGTGCTGGCAGAGGCCTTGTTCCTTTGGTGAGCCCTTCCCCAACAGGGCAGGCAGATAGACGCCATATCTGGGACTCCAGCAACCTGGCTCACACTATTTGCCCCACCCTGGTGATTCCCTGAGGCCCTGCCCACCTAACTTTCAGACCTACACAAGCTGTTTTACCACAGGATTGGCCTTTCTTGGCTCCTACTTCAGATTGTCCTAAATTCTCTCAAACAAGCAGCATCTGGCCTCAGCAAGGCCCATACCTCTCACTAAGTGGCCCCAGGCCCAGCACTAGAAGCAGCCAGCCTTGGTTTGCAGCTTGGCTTTGCTGCAGCACCTCCACACCCAGCACAAGAAGCAGCCATTGGCAGATCACTTTGTAACTTATGCCTGGAGGCCCTGGGTAGAACACAGGCAGTGGCTGACCTTATCCCAGAGCCAGCACACCCAGTGGACAGCTTCAGACCATATCCAAGCACCACCACCCAACCATCTCCACAAGCAACACACTCAAGGAGTGAACTCAGTGGGTACCAGAGCCCTGCTGAAGTAAGTGTTGCTTTGTGTGGTGGGCCCCTGCACAGCTGATCCTCCAAGGCAGTCAGTGATCAGTGGGCACAGCCAGTCCTCGCAGCTGATCAGCCTGAGTAAATCCCTGCCATTGATGTGCCAACAACAATCAAAACTCAATTACAACAGAAGAGTGGACGATCCACATGAGGGGTGCACCTCCAGGGCTGGGGTGATCAAAGAGGCTAAACCACTGGACCCTATAGGACACCTACTACAATAGGCCACCCTACAAAGCATAGGAGACATAGCAACTCTACTTAATACGTAGAAACAAACACAGGGAAGCAGCCAAAATGAGAAGACAAAGAAACATGTCCCAAATGGAAGAACAGAACAAAACTCTAGGAAAAGTACTAAATGAAACAAAGACAAGCAATATAACAGATGCAGAGTTCAAAGCATTGCTTATAAGGATGCTCAATGAACTTAGAGAGGACCTCAGTGGCATAAAAAAGGACCAGTCGGAAATGAAGGAGGCACTAACCAAAATAAAGAATAATTTACAGGGAATCAATAGTTGAATAGGTGAAGCCAAGAAACAAACCATCCTTTTGGAATATAAGGAAGCAAAAAACACCCAATCAAAAAAGCAAAAAGACAAAGAATTTTTTAAAAATGAGGATAGTGTAAGGAGTCTTTGGGACAACTCAAGCGTACCAACATTTGCATCATGGAGGTGCCAGAAGGAAAAGAGAAAGAGCAAGAAATTGAAAACCTATTTGAAAAAATAATGACAGAAACTTCCCTAACTTGGTGAAGGAAATAGATATACAAGTCCAGAAGCACAGAGAGACCCAAACATGAAGAACCCAAAGAGGTACACACCAAGAGACATCATCATCAAAATGCAAAAGTTTCAAGACAAAGAATCTTAAAAGCAGCAAGGGAAAAGCTGTTAGTTACCTACAATGGAGCTCCCATTAGACTGTCAGCTGATTTCTCAAAAGAAACTTTGCAGGCCAGAAGGGAGTGGCAAGAAATATTTAAAGTGATGAAAAGCAAGGACCTACAACCAAGATTACTCTATCCTGCAAAGCTATAATTTGGAATTGATGGACATATAAAGAGTTTCCCTGACAAGGAAAAGCTAAAAATGTTCATCACCACCAAACCAGTATTATATGAAATGTTGAAGGGTCTTCTTGAATAAAAAGAAGATAAAAAATATGAACAATAAAATGGCAACAAATACATATCTATCAACAATTGAACCAGCAGAACAGAAACAGATTCATAGATATAGAGAACTTTTTGATGGTTTCCAGATGAGAGGGGGGTTCAGGGGATGGGTGAAAAGGCTGGAGGGATTAAGACGTAAAAAGTGGTTGTTAGACTGATGAGCCTCAAAGAGAAGGGGGGGGGCAGGAAGAGATACATCAAAGAACTTATATACATATATGCGTAACCAACGGACAAAGATAACATTGTGTGAAAGGCAGGAGTGGTGTGGGAGTGGGGAGAAGAGGGTCAATGGGGGGGAAAGGGAGATATCTGTAATGCATTCAACAATAAAGATAAGTTTTAAAAAAGAAAGTTGAATTAAATCTTTGGCATTTACAAATTGGCTTGATAATATCAACCCCAGTTAATATGGTTAATATGGAATCAAGGTCTGGTCAGGACAGAGGAGTAGGTAAATGCTCACCTGCCTCCTCCCACAACCACATCAACATCACAACTGAACTACAGAGTGACCATCATTGAGAACCGTCTGAGCTCTAGTTGAACAGAATTCATATAACTAAGGACATATGGAAGAAGCTGTGTGGAGACTAGTAGGAGGGGCTGAAATGTAGAGCGGGCTGGTCTCACTCCTGTGTGTTAAAAATTGGGAGAGATGTCTCTGCTGTGGAGGTCCCCCTTGAGGAGCTAGAGGTTCTGGCCCAACACCTGGCTCCCCACCCCAGGGTCCCAGTGCCAGGAAGAGGTGTCCCCATAAATTCTGGCTGTGAAAGCCAGCAGAGATTGTGGCTGAGTGAGAGGGATACTTCTGAAGATTTAAACATTCCTCTTAAAGGAGTGTGGATAGACTTACTCAGACTCACTAACTCTGAGCTCAGGCACTGGGGCACCAGCCCAAAAGGTGCCAGGGACATATAGAAGAACTAAATTGTCTGGCTTCAGGACAAGGGCTAGAGGAGCAGCTTCCTTGCAGATACAAGTGCTGGTAGAAGCCATCATTTTGTTGCTGAGCCCTCCTGCTGCAGGTACAAGCAGGCAACACATCTTGAGACTCCATCAACCAGGCTAACACTATTCAACCCACCCTGGTAATTCCCTGAGGCCCCACCCTACATCACCAAACTTGCTGGCCCACCCAAGCCATTTTAAATGACTAGTCCATAGAAATAGCCTCTCTTGGTTTGTACTGCAGCTCAGGTGACAAGGGAGGCTGTGTCACTGGGCCCTATAGGACACCTACTGCATAAGGCCACTCTACCAAATAAAGACATAGCAGCTCTACTTAATACATAAAAACAAACACAGGGAGGCAACTCAAATGAGGAGACAAAGAAACATGTCCAAAATAAAAGAACAGGACAAAACTCCAGAAGAACTGAACAAAGTTAAGACAAGCAATCTGCCAGATGCACTGTTCAAAACACTGGTGATAAAGATGCTCAGTGATCTCAGTGGGAACTTCAACAAAGAGACAGGGTAAAAATGGGGATAGAAAACATAAAAAAGAACCAGTGATAAATGAAGAAACAATAACTGATATAAAAAATAGAATTAACAATAGACTAGATGAGGCAGAGGATTGGAGTCAGCTATCTAAATGATAAAGTGGCAGAAAACACCCAATCAGAATAACAACAAAGAGAGGAAATTTTTTAAAAATTAGGAGAGCCTTAGGGGCCTCTGGGACATCAGGCATACCAACATTCTCATTATAAGGGTACCAGGAGAAGAGAAAGAACAAGGGGTTGAAAACCTATTTAAAGATATAATGACAGAAAACTTCCCTAACCTGATGAAAGAAATAGGCATACAAGTCCAGGAAGCACAGAGAGTCCCAAACAAGTTGAACCCAAAGAGGCCCACACCAAGACACATCATCATTAAAATGCAAAAGGTTAAAGACAGAGAATGTTAAAAGCAGCAAGAAAAGAGCAGTTATTTACCTACAAGGGAGCTCCCATAAAACTGTCACCTGATTTCTCAAAAGAAACTTTTCAGGCCAGAAGAGATTGGCACAAAATGTTTTAAGTGTTGAAAAGCAAGGGTCTGCAGCCAAGATTACTCTACCCAGCAAAGCTATCATTTAGAATCAAAAGATATTTTAAAACTTCCAAAGCAAGAATAAGCTAAAGTTGTTCATCACCACCACATCAGTATTATAAGAAATGTTAAAGGGTCTTGTTTAAAAAGAAGATAAATAGATTTTTAAAAATATGAATAATAAAATGGCAATAACTACATATTTATCAATAATTACTTTAAATGTAAATGTATTAAATGCTCTAATCAAAAGACAGGGTGGCTGAATGAATAATAAAACAAGACCTTTACATATGCTTTCAACATGAGACTCACTTCAGATTGAGAGACACACGCAGACTGAAAATAAAGGGATGGAAAAAGATATTTCAGAAAAATGGAAACAAACACACAAAACAAGCTGGGGTAGCAATACTTATACCAGACAAAATAGACCTTAAAACTAAAGCTATAACAAGAGACAAGGCAGGTTCCAGCAATTCCACTTCTGGGTATTTATCTGAAGAAACCCAAAACACTAATTTGAAAAAACACGTACAACTTCCGGTCAAGATGGCGGCGTAGGTAAACGCGGTATTGTGTCCTCCCACAACCACATCAAAGTTACAACTAAACTAAAGAACAACCATCATTCAAAACTGCTTGAAATCAAGCTGAATGGAAGTCCTACAACTACGGAATTAAAGCAGCAGCTACATCTAGACTGGTAGGAGGGGCGGAGGCGCGAGGGGCGGAGGTGCGAGGGGCAGGGCGGCGGCAACGGAGGCGGCGGCGGGCGCGAGGGGCTCTTCCCACACCCACGTGTGGCGGATAAAAATCAGGAGGCTCCGGCGCCTGGGAAGGTCCTTTCTGAGGACTGAGGGGTCCCCGTCCCACACCAGGTGTCCCGCTCAGGGTTCCAGTGCCAGGAAGAGAATCCCCATCACTTCTGGCTGGAAAAACCAGCGGGAACTGAGGCTCAGGGAGGCTGAGGCGGCTGGAGCCCCAGGCAGCTCCCTAAAGGGCCGGTGCACGGGCTTATCAGACTCTCTCCCTCTAAGCTCGGAGGGGAGGCAGCTCGAGGGGCGCCAGAGACACACAGGGAAGAACTGAGATGTTTGGCACTGGAGCGAGGGCTGGAGAGGGGGCTTTCTCCGGGACAAACGTGCTGTCAGAGCCTTTGTTCCTTTGGTGAGCCCTTCCCTGGGGCGGCAGACAGCCGCCATATCTGGGACTCCAGCAACCTGGCTCACACTGGTAGCCCCGCCCTGCTGACTCCCTGAGGCCCCGCCCCACCCCACCCCACCCCACTTTCAAGTCCACCCAAGCTGTTGCCACTTGCTTAACCATAGGATTGGCCGGTCTTGGATCCTGCTTCAGATCTTTTCCTAAATTCTTTCAAATGAGCAGCATCTGGTCTCAACGAGCCCCATACCTCTCATTAAGTAATACACTGAAACAAACACAGGGAGGCAGCCAAAATGAGGAGACAAAGAAACAGGTCCCAAATGAAAGAACAGAACAAAACCCCAATAAAAGAACTAAGCGAAATAGAGATAAGCAACCTAACAGATACTGAGTTCAAAATACTGCTTATAAGGATGCTCAATGACCTTAGTGAGAACCTCAGTGAACTTAGGGAGGGCCTCAAGAGCATAAAAAAGGATCAGTTAGAAATCATGGATACACAGTTAGAATTGAAGGAGGCATTAACTGAAATAAAGAATAATTTACACAGCTTCAATAATAGAGTATGTAAATCCAAGGAGCAAACCACCGATTTGGAATATAAGGCAGCAAAAAATGCCCAATCAGAACAGCAAAAAGAAAAAAGAATCCAAAATAATGAGGATAGTGTAAGAAGCCTCTGGAACAACTTCAAGCGTGCCAACATTCGCATCTTGGGGGTGCCAGAAGGAGAAGAGCGAGAACAAGAAATCGAAAACCTGTTTGAAACAATAATGGCAGAAAACTTTCCTAACTTGGTGAAGGAAACAGACATACAAGTCCAGGAAGCACAGAGAGTTCCAAACAAGATGAACCCCAAGAGGCCCACACCAAGACACATCATTATCAAAATGCAAAAGGTTCAAGACAAAGAGAGAATCTTAAAAGTAGCAAGAGAAAGGCAGCTAGTTACCTACAAGGGAGTTCCCATTAGGCTGTCAGCTGATTTCTCAAAAGAAACTTTGCAGGCCAGAAGAGAGTGGCAAGAAATATTCAGAGTGATGAAAAGCAAGAACCTACAACCCAAATTACTCTATCCTGCAAAGCTGTCATTTAGAATCAATGGACATATAAAAATTTTCCCAGACAAGAAAAAGTTAAAGGAGTTCATCACTACCAAACCGTTATTATATGAAATGATGAAGGGTCTTTTTTTTTTTTTTTTTTAATCCTCACCCGAGGACATTTTCCCATTTTTTTGTTCAGGTAGAATGGGAGGGAGAGAGAGGAACAGAGCGAGAGAGAGAAACATCGATGTGAAAGGAATACATCGAGTGGCTGCCACCCACACGACCGACCAGGGCCGGGGACAAACTGCAACCGAGGTACGCGTCCTTAGCGGGAACCGAACCCGGGTCTCTCAGGACCACAGGTCGACGCTCTAACCGCTGAGCCAAACTGGCCCGGGCGATGAAGGGTCTTTTTGAAGAAAAAGATAAAATATATGAACAAACAAAATGGCAATGAATACAGATCTATCAACAATGGAATCTACAAACAAAATGAACAGGTAGAACAGAAACATTCTCATAGATACAGAGAACATTTTGTTGGTTGCCAGTTGGGAGAGGGGTTGGGGAATGGGTGAAAAATGTGAAGGGATTAAGAAGTACAAATTCATTGCTAGACTGACAAACCTCAAAGGGAAAGGGGTTGGGGGGGGGGGGTGGGAAGAAATAAACCATAGAACTTATATGCATAACCAATGGACACAGACAGTAGTGTGGGAAAAGGTGGGAGGGGGGCGGGAGTGGGGAGGAGGGGGTCAATGGGGGAAAAATGTGGAACATCTGTAATACATTTCACAGCCAACAATAAAGATATGAGAAAAAAAAAAAAGAAAGAAAGAAAAAACACATACATACATATGTGTTCATTGCAACTTTATTTACAATGGTCAAGATATGGAAGCAACCTAAATGCTAATCAATAGACGAATGGATAAAACAGATGTGGTACATATATATACAATGGAATATAACTCAGCCATAAAAAAGGATAAAATCTTGCCATCTGCAACAACATCTATGGACCTAGAGGGTAGATGCTTAGTGAATAATTCAGAGAAAGACAAATACCATATGATTTCATGAATCTGTGGAATCTAAACCACAAAATAAACAAAACAAACTCATAGATACAGAGAATATTTTTAAAATTTATTATTATAACTTTATTTTTATTGCCAACACTGTTACAGATGTCACCTATTCCCACCCCCCTTTGCCCACCTCCACCCAGCCCCTGCTCCCTTTCCCTCTGGTTATCACCACACTGTTGTCTGTGTCCATGGGTTATACATATATGTTCTTTGGCTAACCTCTTCACCTTTTCCCATCCAGTCTTCCCCCTCCTCTCTGAAAGTTGTCATAGACAAATACCATATGATCTCATTTATATGTGAAATGTAATGAACAAAATTAATTGATGAACAAAATAAAACCAAGGGCATGGACACATGGAACAGAGTGATACAGAGAACATTTTCATGGTTGTCAGATGGGAGATGGATTGGGGAGCTGAGTGGAAGAAGGTAAAGGGATTAAGAAGTACAGATTGGCAGTTACTAAATAGTCACAGGGGTGCGAAGCAGAGCATAAGGAATAGTCAATAACATTGTGATAACTATGCGTGGTGCCAGGTGGGTGCTTGAAATATCAGGAGCATCACTTTATAATGTATAGAATTGTCTGACCACTATGCTGTACACCTGAAACTAATACAAAATAATATTGAATATAAACTGTAGTTGAAAAATAAAAAATTATTTTTTAAGGAAACATGTATTAGCCATTTGAATGCCTAATAAATTTACCCTGTCTACCTAGACTTTAAATCCAGCCTCAGCCACCCACGTATCTGCTGACCCTGTAAGTGGTCATGAGGCACTGGGTGGTGATTTGGGTTCTTATTTGCAGAGCACCTGGTCTGTTTTCTGGTTCCTTTCTAGTACCTTGGGTTCCATGAGCCTTTTCCTTAGCAGCATTCTTTACTTTTACCACAAGCCTCCAAAGGTAACTTCCTCCCTTCAAGAGGCCCCATGCATCCTCATCATTGGTACAGGCCACTCACCCAATGACCTTTTTCAGTCTTTTTTTAAAAAAATATGTTTTTTATTGTCCTGGCCAGTGTGGCTCGGTGGTTGAGCATCGACCCATGTACCAAGAGGTCACCGGTTTGATTCCCAGTCAGGACACAAGCCCAGGTTGTGGGCCAAATCCCCAGTAGGGGGCGTGCAGGAGGCAGCCAATCAATGTTCTCTCATCAATGTTTCTATCTCTCTCTCCCTCTCCCTTCCTCTCTCTCTAAAATCAATAAAGAAAAATTTTAAATGTTTTTAATTGATTTTTTAGAGAGTGAGAGAAGAGAGAGAGAGAGAGATAAAAACATCGATGTGGGAGAGAAACATCCATTGGCTGCCTCCTGCACGCCCCCTACTGGGGATCCAGCCTGAAAACTGGTCATGTGCCCTGACCAGGAATGGAACAGGGACCTCTCAGTCCATGGGACGACACTCAGTCCAGAGCCACACCAGTTGGGCTAGTCTTTTCTTTTTTTTTTTAGCCTCACCTGAGGACATTTTTTCGTTTTGTTGTTGTTATTGTTCAGATAGACTGGGAGGGAGGGAGAGAGAGAGAGAGAGAAACGTCAACATGAAAGGGACACATCGAGTGGTTGCCACCCGCACGACACAACCAGGGCTGGGGACAAACTGCAACCGAGGTACATACCCTTAGTGGGAACCGAACCCGGGTCTCTTTGGACCGCAGGCTGACGCTCTATCCGCTGAGCCAAACCGGCCAGGGCTAGTCTTTTCTTTTTTACTCTGACCCAAGGATCAGTGGGATGGGTAACTCTTGGTGAGAAACTTTTCTCAAATGTGAGACCTCTTCTCACTATTTCCCCTCTCAGGATGGAGCCCACCACTTCTGGGGGGCAGGGGTCCTCCTCAATGGTGTTCACACCACCACCAGGTCCCAGCACGCTCAACTCCTTTCCTTGCGAGCCTACCTGACACTCAGGTCAGCTGGGGACTCTGGGGTTTGATGTCACACTGTCAGGAGCTCAGAAGGAATGGGCTCTAAGGGCGTTTATGTGTTTCTCTTTTGGATCTTTGTTTGTTTGTTAAGTAAAATGAAGAGATTTCTTATGTAAACAACCCCTATATATCTTCATATGTAGAAGTCATAGACTTCTTCAAAGTAGGCAAATACCACAAAGTAGTCCAACCTCCAGAGGAAATTCAAAGTCCCCCTGCTCTGCTCCACTCCACCCTCAAGGAAGAGGAGCTTTGATGCAAATCAAGACAAGAAACATGGGTCCGTTCTGCTCAATGGTTAGAGCATCAGCCCAAGGACTGAAGGGTCACGAGTTCAATTCCCAGTGAAGGGCACATACCTGGGTTTCAGGTTCAATCCCCAACCCCAGTCAGGGTTGTGTGGGGGGCAAACTATCAATGTGTCTCTCTCACCTCATCTGTCTCTCCTTTCCAGTCTCTCTAAAAATGAATGAAACATATCTTCAGGTGAGGATTAACAAAAAAAAGAAAAAAGAAAGGAAACATGGGTGCTCCTGTTCTAGCAAATTCAGACCATATAGTTAGCTTCTCTTGGGTAAGATCACCCTCCAGGGGATTGCTTCTCGTCAACCTTTGTTTTCCCTGGTCTTTTATAATACCTGGGGCTACCTCCTGCTGGGGAAGCTCCCTTTGCCTGAACGTCTCAGCTCGATTGTGAGGAACCAGCAGGAAGATGGGGTTACACAGACCACATAGGTCAGCTGAGTGGTCTCAGGAGAGACAGGCTTTTTCCTTCGCTGCTTCTCTGCGTTTCTTACCTCAGGTCACTGGGACACATGGGGACAACACCCAGGTGGGCTGAAGGGAGAGGGGCCGGGGAAGCTGCTCATTTGGCCTTTTGTGCAGACCTAAACGCAGAGCAGAGAAATAAGTCTGTGCCTTGTTCTGCCTGGTCTGGCAGGTTCTCCCAGGGTAAGCTTCATCACCCCAGAAAGAAACTCTACCCTTAGCAACTACTCCCCATTCCACCCAGTCCTCACACCTGGAAAGCACCAGTGTACATTTTGTGTCTGCAGCTCTGCCTCTTCTCTACATGTGCACGCATGGAAGCACGCACTGTGCGGCCCTTTGAGCCTGGCTTCTTCTCTGAGCATCACGCTGTCAGGGTCCATCCGGACCGCGGCACACGGCGCTTCATCTCTTTTTGTGGCTGAATGATATTCCATGACATGAGTAGACCACATTTTGTTTATCTGTTCATCTGTTGGTTTGTTTTTGTCTCAACTATTTCTTTAATTTTGTGATAGTTCAATGATGCATTTTAGAAGTTCTAATATCTGTGTTTTTGCTTTTAGGCCCGAGGGCACTCTGGGTCTCTGGCTGCCCCAGCGAGCCTCATCGTCCGCTTTGCTTTCGCTTCACTCTCCCCTTGCTCCCTGGTGCTTCAGGGCACCACAGGGTCTCACAGAGCCGTGCTGGGAGGCCTGTCTGTCCAGCAGGTCCCACCCCAGCACCTGGTGCTTGTTTTGGGCTTGCTCCAGGAATGGAGACCTTAAAGCTGTATTTAGAATTGGGGGGGGGGCGCTTTACAGGTGGGTCAGAGAGACCCATTAGAGGTTTTCAGTTAGCTCAGTCGATCACACAAACTGGCATTGAGTGAGCTCCTAGGGCTCGGGCTGGGACGGGAGTGGCAAAGGGGGCTCGCACAGGGCTCTGGATTCAGGAGAAGGGGCTGTATGCAATCTGTTGATGTATTCAAATGACCTAAACCGAGGGGTGTAAGCCTCCGTACACCTGTGCTCACAGTTCCTGACTGGCCTGGCTGGGCTACATCGCTGATGCCCTGACTGGAGCAGGAACAGCCTCCGCTCAGCCCCTAACCCACAGGGTTGTTGGCAGGAGGCCTCAACCCTCCCCACGCCAGCCTTTCTATAGACTGCTTGAGTGTCCTCAGGACGTGATGGCCACCTTCCCCAGAGCCAGTGGTCCTAGACAGCAGGGCAGGCAGCAGTGTCTGTCATGACCAGAAACTGTCCATGGTCACTTCTGCCACATCTGTTCATTAGAAACAAGTCACTGAGTCCAGCCTATGTCTAAAAACAGTGGCATTCAGCTCCACCTCTGGAAAAAGGGAGTCAAATATTTTGTGGACATATTTTATTTTTTGTAAATATTTTTATTGATTTTTCAGAGAGAGAGGAAGGAAGAGAGAGATAGAAACAGCGATGTGAGAAATATTGATTGGCTGCCTCCTGCACACCCCCTAATGGGGATCGAGCCTGCAACCCTGGCATGTGCCCTGACCCGGAATCAAATCAGAACCTCTCAGTCTACGGGGCAATGCTCAGTCCACTGAGCCACACTGGCTGGGCTCATGCACATATTTTAAAACCAGTTAGGCTCAGACCACTTCTTGGCCAATCCTCATATTTTGCAGCTATATAAAATGACATTTATTGAAAGGAACTTACTCAAGGTCACGTGGAGGGTGGAGGCAAAGGTGGAGGAGAGCCTACCCGGGAACCCTTGGCCGTAGTATATGATAATAGCTAATCGGATACCTGCTCTATTCTGGTTTGTATGTATTAGTTCATTTAATTCCCACACAACCTGGGATGAGGGGACATTGTACAATGAGAAAACAAAGGCACAAGAGATTGAGTACTTTTCCCAAAGTCACGTAGCTGGTACGTGGCAGAGCCAAGATTCAAACCTGGCACTGTGGTGAGCTTCTGGGTGACTCACAGGTGGTTGGCAGCATGTCACATGCAGACAGACCAAGGCTGCCCAGGGGTCAGTGCGGTGAGAAGGGGCAGCCAGGGAAAGCTTCACTGAGAAGGTGGCAGTTGAGCAAAGACCGGAAGAGGGTGAGGGAGCTGTGTGGCCACTGGGAAGGGTCTTCTATGAGGAGGGACCATCGAGAGCACAGGCAGAAATGACCCTGGTGTATGAGAGAAGACAGGGAAGCCAGTCATCTGGAGGAGGGTGGGCAAGAGGGAGAGCCATGGAAATGAGGCCAGCCTGGCATTAGGGCCTGGCTTTGCCTCAGGGGTGGCCACGGAGGGCGCAGAACTCCGTAGGGGCGCCACCTGACTTGACGAGTGGGGTCCGGCCAGCTGTGTGTGGGGAGCAGAATGCAGAAGTGAGGGCAGGGCGGGGGACCACAACCATGAGAGGGAGGGCTGGCAGTGGCTGCTGTGGCCCAGGTGGGGGCGGTGGAGGGGTGGAGGGGTGAGGAGGTAGCAGATTCTGAGCGATGCTGAAGGTAGAGCCACTGGCGTTGGCTGATGGATAAGATGAGGGTGAAAGATACCAGGAAGGACAAAGACAGCCCCAGGTGTTTGGCCTGAGCACCTGGGAAAGTGGACAGGTTCCGGCAGAGAGGGAAAGGCCACGGTGCACTCAGCTGCAGCCAGATGAGTTTGGGGTGTCTGTCAGACATCTGGGTGGACATGCCGAGGTCAGTGGGTAAGCCAGTGTCCAGTTTGGAAGAGAGCTTGGGGCAACCATGTGTTTGGTTTTCATCCCATGTTGATTCTCTTGGGAGGTTGACATCCTCTTGTTGAAAGAGATTACAGAACCTTCCTGGAGCCGGACGGGAGCAAGGTGGCCTATGGTGAGCATGCCACCAAGCTGACAGAACAGGGCTCCGGGATTACACTGGAGCCCTCAGCAATGCTCAAGGGTTGTCTTTAGCCCAGACGAGGACTCACAAACCCAGCCTTTCCAGGAGTTGGCCCTCCTCTGGGAACACATGGGCCCTCCCATGAGATTGGACCAGGCTGCTCTGGGTCTAGTCCCCAGGGCCTTAGATGACATGGGAGCTTAGGCGGTGCCTCCTCACACAGTGCCAGGCCCCGGAGGGAGTGCTGCAAGGTACCCAGAGGCAAGAGGGTCCAAGGCACCTGGGGTGCCCTCTGTCCGGGGCTGGGTCTTGGGGCGGGTGCATGCCAGTAGGAGGGATGCAGGGGCACAGCTATGGGTTCAGCCCTTCCTCGTCACACACATGATGGGGCTGAAGTGCATTAGAAACGCCTAGCAAGGCGTCCATCTGGGAGCCTTCAGCCTTGTTTCTGTGGGACTGACTGATTCAGAACTGAGTCCCAAGTGGCAGGAAGTTACCCAGTTTTGCCAACACTAGATAATTCCTTCCAGGCTTTTCTTCGAGTGGGGATGGAAACCGTCAAAATGCCAGGCAGTTAAGTTAAAAGTGGCCTTTCAAGGAAGCCATTTGAAGTTTTTTCTTCCTCCTAACAATAATGAGGCACATCAGGGTTGCTGCAAGTCAGTCTGCCTGCGGTGTGGTGGAAAGATGACGCGCAGTGTTTGGAGGGAGAGAATCACCTTGAGAGATGGGTCTTTATCACTTCTAGTGCACAGAGGACACTGGGGCCCAGCGGGTTGAGAAACATCCTCACTGACACACCAGGGTTAAACAGAAAATAAAACCGCTTTTTAAAGGGAGAGGCAACAAGCATTTCTTTGAGATCGAAGAATAGCTCTCCGAGAGATTCCAGGACAGCTGCAGAGTGGCTGGCACCCAACCCCAGAACAGACTAGTGGCTAAACTGCGGAGCAGTCAACTTGAAAGCCCAGTTGAAGCGTAGTGGGTCTGAAGTGCTGGGAACAGGGAACACGAGGGAGAGACGGGGGAGACGCAGGGAGGGTGAGCTCCTTTGCACAGGCACACAGCTGGGGAGCTGCAGGGACATTGCAGCAGTGGAGCCCCCACCCCCTGGGAGCACGGGGTCTCAGCCCCATGCAGGGGTCCCCAACCCAGAGCAACAGAGAAAGGCAGGGGAGCCTGCCTACTAGCAGGCAGTGGGAATCAGTGGGGATTCAGTCCCCCTCGGAGACTCAGACGACACCATCCCAGGCAAAGAATAATTTCTTTGTTACACCACCAGTCTGAGAAGTTTGCTCCAGTCCGGGATGCTGGAGGAGCCACACACCAGTACTTGGGCCAGCAGAAGGGTCTGCTCGGTACACCCAACAGTGACTTTGTCAGTCTCTCTTTTCTTTGGAAGGACTTTGGGCAGAGAGCCAATTAGAGACTAGATGGTCTGGATTGGGAAAGAGATCAGTCTTGCCCACCTCACGTGCACAAGTGGCCCTCCTTCCTCTACCTGCTGCACTGCTGGGTCTGCCCCATCTTATTGTGTTCCAAGGCGAAAGGGACTGGCACTGGACTGAAAATCTGCACCCACACTGCTCAGTTGGATGGCACAGGGGAGTTGGATTTTTGGCCCAGATGGAGCTTGGGCAGAGGCCCCACCCAGCTGGGGGTGACTACAGAGACTAGAGTGCCAAGGGGCTGATTTATTTTTATCTTCTCCTATTTGGTTGGTGGTGTGGGGGTACCAGAGAACCAGGCAGAGCTGAGTTGTTGCAAATGTGTCTGCCAGGTGTACTTTTGTCTGGGAGACAGAGGGGCGTGGGCGGGACCCTGCAGCTGCAATGTGAGGAAGCAGATCTAAGCTCCCCAGAGAGTTCAGACCATGCAGCCCTGGGAAGGAGAAGACGTGCAGAGCCTCTGTCCTACAAAATACAGCCACCACCCATAATGGGAATCTGTTTAAATTGCCCTGGACAGATACCCCTGCAGAGCACAGTTCCGTGGGGGAAGGGGGAACAGCTCAGAGTGGGGACATTCAAGCTGCAAGACATAAGGCAGCCCCAGCCTCTGGACTCCAGAGGCCCTGCCCGCCAGACTACTTGGGGCTCTGCCCTGCCAATCTTCAGACAGGTTGCCAAGGGCCAGGCAGGGACAGTGACTGACAGTGGCTTGCATCAGAGAACCTCCCAGGAGGATCGGGACCAACACACCAAGTGTCTAGCTTTGGGAAACATCAAAGCAGCACCCAGCAGGCTCCACCAGATCCAAAAGGTGACCACAGTAGGCACCAAAATCTGCTGATGTGAACCCCACTGTGTTTTTAGTCTCTCTTTATTTTTCTTTTCCATTTCATTATTTTCTTTTTTCTTCCATATCTCTTATTTCTCCTTCCTTTTCTTATTCTATTTTTTTCACTTTTCTTTTTTATTCAGGTGTTCTGTTTTTTTTTCTATTCATTTGTATTTTATTTATTATTACTTTTTAAAGCTATTATTATTATACATTTATTTTTTCTTTTCTGTTTTATTTTTTCTCTTCCCTTTTTCCTTTTATATTCTTTTTTCTTTTTTTCTACTCTAATTCTTTTTTGCCTCTTGTCATTATTTTTTGTCTCTTTTTTCTTTTCTTATTGATTTTTTTCTGTTGTTGGTTTCTTTGTGTGTGTTTTTTATATTGTTTTCTGTTTGATCTTTTTTTTGTCTTGCTTTGTTGTGTCAGCACCTATACAACAGTTTGCACAACATGGTCAAGGTAGAGCCTCATAGTCAGCCATTCCAAGAGTCAAGCCCACTCATGAACAGGACAATAGCAATCAAGACCCAATTACAAGAGAGGGGCACACATAACCTATAAAAGGGACATTCCAAGAGCACCCAGCTCAGGAGATCAAGAAAACTAAAACACTGGGTCCCCTAAGACACCTACTATATAGG
The DNA here is from genome assembly GCF_014108415.1 of Molossus molossus. NCBI lineage: Eukaryota > Metazoa > Chordata > Mammalia > Chiroptera > Molossidae > Molossus > Molossus molossus. The sequence continues at coordinate 105,460,486 of NW_023425345.1, forward strand.
GCCACTCTACCAAGACTGAGAATCATAGCAGTTCTACCTAATACATAGAAACAAGCACAAAGAAACAGTAAAAAAAAGGGGGGGCGGGGCAAGTGAAAGAACAGAAGGAATCTCCAGAAAAAGAGCTAAATGAAATGGAGGCAAGGAATTTATCAGAACAGAGTTTAAACTGGTGATTTTAAGAATTCTCAACACTGTGAAAAAGAACAACAACAAAAAAAAAACATGAAAAACAACCAGTCAGAAATGAAGAATAACATGTCTAAAATAATGAATACACTGGAAGGAATAAACAATAAGTTAGATGAAGCAGATGATAAAATCAGCAAATTGGACAACAAAGTAGAAAAAATCACTCAATCAGAGCAGAAAAAAGAAAAAAGAATTTAAAAGCACGAGGATAGTTTAAGGAAACGTTGGGACAATATGAAACATAACAACATCTGCATTATAGGGGTACCAGAGGGAGAAAAAGTGAGCAAGGGATAGAGAAGGTGTTTAAAGAAATAATGACAAAAAACTTCCCTAAGCTGGGAAGAAAAAAATCACATAAGTTCAGAAATCACAGACAGTGCCAATCAAGATGAACCCAAAGAGACCCATACCAAGACACATAATAATTAAAATGGCAAAGGTTAAAGAGGGGAAGAATCTTAAAGACAGCAAGAGGGACAGTCAGTTCCCTACAAGGGAGTTCCCATAAGGCTGTCAGCTGGTAGCTCAAAATAAATTCTACAGGCCATTTATGCCATTCAGAAGTAAATGACATAAAGAATTCAAAGTAATTAAAAGCAAGTACCTGAAACCAACACTACTCTACACAGGAAGCCTACCATTTAAAATAAAAGGTGAGCCCTGGCCGGTTTGGCTCAGCGGTTAGAGCGTCGACCTGCGGTCCTGAGAGAACGGGGTTCGGTTCCCGCTAAGGGCGCGTACCTCGGTTGCAGTTTGTCCCCAGCCCTGGTCGGTCGTGCGGGTGGCAGCCACTCGATGTGTTCCTTTCGCATTGATGTTTCTCTCTCTCCCTCTGTTCCTTTCTCTCCCTCCCACTCTACCTGAACAAAAAATGGAAAAATGTCCTCCGGTGAGGATTAAAAAATAAAAAAATAAAATAAAATAAAAGGTGAAATGAAGAACTTACCAGACCCACCCCCAAATAATCTAAAGAGGTTCATTACCACCAAACCAGGACACATACCCAGGTTGTGGGCCCAATCCAGTAAGGGGCATGCAGGAGACAGCCAATCAATGTTCTCTCTCATCAATGTTTCTAACTCTCTCTCTCTCTCTCTCTGTTTCTCTCTCTCTAAAATTAATAAAGGAAAAAAAATTTAACAAGTCTGTGCATTAAAAAATGGCAATAAATAAGTATCTATCAATAATAACCTTAAATGTAAATGGGTTAAATGCAGCAATCAAAAGATATAGGGTATATATATGGATAAGAAAACATGACCCATATATATGCTGTCTACAAGAAACCCACCTCATAACAAAAACCTCACACCAGATGAAAGTGAAGAGATGGGAAAAATATGTATTCCATGCAAATGGAAATGAAAATAAATGCTGGGGAAGCAATACTTATATGTGATGAAATAGACTTCAAAATAAAGACCATAACAAGAAACAAAGACAGTGACTACATAATACTAAAAGGATTGATCCAACAACAGGATATAACCCTTATATGTGCACCCAATAAAGAAGCACCTAAATATATTTTTTAAACTTCTGGAGGACTTTAAGGGAGAAATCGACAGCAATACAAATGATAGTAGGGGACTTCAACAACCCACTGACATCACTGGATTGATCTTCCAGACCAAAAAAAAAAAAATCAACAAGGAAACAGCAACCTTAAAGAACCCACTAGATCAAATGGATTTAATTGATATCTACAGAACATTTCATCCCAGAGCAACAGAATATACATTCTTCTTAAGTTCACATGGAACAGTCCCAAAGATAGACCACATATTAAGACACAAAATTAGTCTTAACAAGTTCAAGAAGATTGAAGTCATATCAAGCATCTCCTCAGATCACAATGGCATGAAACTAGAAATCAACTACTGTGGGAGACCGTTTGCATGGCATCCATCTTGTTAAAGTCTGCTGTGCTGTCTCCGGCCCCAGGGCGGGGTCTCTCCACGTGCCGTGCCTCTCCACGTGCCGTGCCTCTCCACGTGCCGTGCCTCTCCACGTGCAGTGCCTGCATTCCTCTAGATAATTGTTTGCTCCGTTCTTTGCTTATTTGTTCCACCTGGGGTGTTTGCTGGGGTTGGCTTCAGGTGGGATGCTCATTGGCTGTTTCACGTGTTTTCCCCCTATATATTGCGTGAACTCCCCCTGAATAAACGAGACTTGATCAGAATCCTGTCTTGTCTCCATTTCTCGTGTCTCTTGTCCCACCTCATCCTCACTCCCCCTCTAGGGTCCTCGTTGATCGACCTGCGGGCCGGGTCAAGTGGCGCCCAACGTGGGGCTCGAGCACGGGGGATCCAGTGAAGGACGCCGTTCGAGTGGCCGGCAAAAAGGAAAAGAAAAGAGGGAACGACGTGGGAACCTGCTGCGTCTGCACCCCTCGGGTAAGTGAACGGCGATTATGGGGCAAGCATTCATTGAGCCAAGATAAGACGTTCGTTGAAGGACTAGGAAAGGCTATAAAGGCACGAGGAGTAAAGGTGAAAAACAAGCATTTATGTCAGTATTTTGATTATGTTAAGGAAGTTTGTCCTTGGTTTCCTACAGAGGGATCTATAGATCAAAAACAGTGGAAAATAGTTGGTGACACTCTTAGAGATTATTATAAGACTTATGGACCCGAGAAGGTCCCGGTAACTGCTTTTTCTTATTGGTATTTAATAGATGAGGTTTTATCTCAGAGACATTCTGATCCTCTCGTTGCCAATGTAGTAGAAAATGGCGAGGGTATATTACAGAAAGTAAAAAGTGGAATGAAAATGAAAGTAAAGAATGTGAGGACTTCATGTCATTCGATAGTGATAATGAGGAAGAAGAAACCGAGCCCACTCGGAATAAAATTATGCCTAAGGGCTCTCATACGGGGAGACAAGAAAAACTGACAGAAAGAGAGGGTGGAGAAATCAAAAGAACAAAAACTAGTGTTGCCCCAGAGGAAATAATCAAATCCAAGACAAAAATTTATCCCGACCAATCAGTATATTTGGAGACTGTTCCTGACAGAGGGGAGGTTAATTGGGATGAATTGGCGGATAAAGCTGCCAGATACCGTAACTCTGATTGGCCGCCTGTTTCTCAACGCCCCCCGCCTTATAATAATAATCCCAGTGCTCCCCCGCTGGCATGTCCAGTTCTTGACCCTAGAAAAGAACTTAGAGACAAAATTGAACACCTCAAAGAACAAATAAAACTGGAAAAAGAGCACCAAGATCTCATAGCCCAATTAGAAGGACTAAAAATAGGAAAATCTAAAAGGGAGAGTGAAGTAAAACCAGAAACCCTTGGGAATCAAAAACCACCCATGAGGGGAGCCGTCCCAAAGATCCCTCCCCACTTGCAACTTGCACAGGAGCTAGATGATATAGAGGCTTTTCCAGTAACAGAAACAGTGGACGCACAAGGACAGCCTTGGCGCCACCATAGCGGGTTTGATTTTAAATTAATAAAGGAGTTAAAGACCGCTGTAGCACAATACGGAGCCACAGCCCCGTATACTATGGCAATTTTAGAATCAGTAGCCGAGAATTGGCTTACGCCTGGGGATTGGCAGAAGTTAGCCCGAGCGACACTTGCTGGAGGAGACTATCTCCTATGGAAATCAGAATATGTAGAGAACTGTAGGGACATTGCTAAACGCAACGCACAGGTTGGTAATGGATGAAATTTGGATATGCTAATAGGAGAAGGAAATTATGCTGATAGCGATGTCCAAATGCAATATGATGCAGGTCTTTTTGCGCAAGTTCAGACAGCAGGCACTAGAGCATGGAGGAAGCTGCCCACCAAGGGCGACATGAGCTCCTCCCTTACTAACATTAAACAAGGACCTGATGAGCCTTTTGCAGATTTTGTTCACCGCTTAATTACTGCAGCAGGCAGAATTTTCGGTAATGCAGACGCCGGCACGGATTTTGTTAAACAATTGGCTTTTGAAAACGCTAATGCCGCCTGTCAAGCCGCTATTAGACCTTATAAGAAAAAGACTGATTTAACTGGCTATATTCGCCTATGCTCTGATATTGGGGCTGCCTATCAACAGGGCCTTGCCATGGCTGCCGCCTTGAAAGGGCATACAGTTAGCCAATTCTTGGAAAGATCTGCTAACCAACTCTTGGCATGACCCAGACCCGGTCCTCATCTGGGGCCGAGGTTCTGTATGCATTTACTCTAAGAAAATGAAATCTGCCAGATGGCTACCAGAGCGTCTGGTTAAACAGATGAATCAAGTTAAAGGAATAGCAGATAACCATATAGATAACTCCAGGGACGAAAATTCGCCCTGAGAGGCTTTTCCTGTTTTTTTATTTCAGGAATGGACTGGAAGGCTGAAATCTTACTGCTAGGGATACTACTGCATCTTTGCCTGCTTGTGGAAGGAGGTTTTGAGCCTCCTCCAAACCCTGACGAGCTCCTGAGGGCCCTATTTGGCCCCCCATGCAACTGCCATGCAGGAACGCTGCTGCTTAAAAGAACTTTTCGATAAACCCCTTTGGAGCGGGCTAAATGGGGTGCTGCCTTATCTTCTCCCTCTGTTGGGCCCCTTACTTGGCCTTTTACTGATTGTGTCACTAGGACCTTTCCTCTTCAATGAGGTGATGGCTTTCAAGCAGCAGATGGATGCCATTAAGATGCAATCTATACAGGTCCACTATTATAGACTTGAAATGGCCGACAGAGAAGCTCACTCTAGCTGTGAGTCAAGCTATGACTATGCCCGAGATGGCAAATAGTCTCAAAAACCTCGTCACCTTGGTGCGCTGGGCTGGTTAGCCAGAGATGGGCAACTGGAACTCACACGCGTCACCAACCACCACCTAAGACAGGAACAAGGCCTTATGCTGCCTTGCTTTCCAATGACGGGTAAGGACAGGTTGGAACCGTGTGCAAGTTTCCTGACCTAAGACAGGCACAGTCCCCTCAAGGTATTATTTCGGCCTTAAAATTTAATAAAAAAGGGGGACCTGTGGGAGACCGTTTGCATGGCATCCATCTTGTTAAAGTCTGCTGTGCTGTCTCCGGCCCCAGGGCGGGGTCTCTCCGCGTGCCGTGCCTCTCCACGTGCCGTGCCTCTCCACGTGCCGTGCCTCTCCACGTGCAGTGCCTGCATTCCTCTAGATAATTGTTTGCTCCGTTCTTTGCTTATTTGTTCCACCTGGGGTGTTTGCTGGGGTTGGCTTCAGGTGGGATGCTCATTGGCTGTTTCACGTGTTTTCCCCCTATATATTGCGTGAACTCCCCCTGAATAAACGAGACTTGATCAGAATCCTGTCTTGTCTCCATTTCTCGTGTCTCTTGTCCCACCTCATCCTCACTCCCCCTCTAGGGTCCTCGTTGATCGACCTGCGGGCCGGGTCAAACTACAATAAAAAACTCAAATACATTCAAACACATGGAAACTAAATAGCATATTATTAAACAATAAACAGGTTACCAATGAGATCAAGGAATAAACAAAAAACTTCCTGCAAACAAATTAAAATGAACACACACACAAAACAAAATCTATGGATACAGCAAAAGCAGTTCTGAGAAAAAAGTTCATAGCATTACAGGCCTACCTTAAGAAACAAGAAAAATCTCAAATATACCATCTAATCCTACAACTAAGAGAACTAGAAAAAGATCAACAAGAAAACCCCAGAGTAAATAAAAGGAAGAAAAAAAAGATCAGAGCAGAAATAAATGACATAAAAAAATTAAAAAGCAATACAAAAAAAAAAAAATCAATGAAACCAAGAGCTGGTTCTTTGAAAAATAAATAAGATGATTAACCTTTAGCCACACTCATCAATAAAAAAAAGACAGAGGACCAAAATAAATAACATAAAAAATAAAAGAGATGCCCAGCCAGTGTAGCTTAGTGGTTAAGCATTGACCCATGCACCAAGAGGTCGCTGGTTTAATTTCTGGACAGGGCACATGTCCAGGTGTGGACCAGATCCCCAGTGGGAGGCATGCAGGAGGTGTCCAATCAGTGTTCTTTCTCATTGATGTTTCTATCTCTCTCTCTAAAATAAAGGGGGGAAAATGAGAGAGGTGAAGTAACAACTGACATTACAAAAGTACAAAGGAGTATAAGAAAATACTAGAAACAACTATATAAGAACAAATTGGACAACCTGGGTGAAATGGACAAATTTCCAGAAGCAAACAGTTTACCAAAACTCAATCAGGAAGAATCAGATAACCTGAATAGACTGATAACAACTAATGAAATTGAAGCAGTAATAAAATAAATAAATAAAAATAAATAAACTCCCAGCAAACAAAAGTCTTGGACAAGATGGTTTCAGAAGGGAGTCTTACCAAACATTAAAGAAAATTCTCTTTAAACTATTCTGAAAAATTCAAGAGGAGGAAAGACATCTAAGCTCTTTTTACAAGGCCAGCATTATCCTAATTCCAAAACCAGAAAAAGACACTACACAGAAAGAAAATTATAGGCCAATATCCCTGATGAACATAGATGCAAAAATCCTCAACAAAATATTAGCAAACCTGATGCAGCAATACATTAAAAAGATCATACATCATGACCAAGTGGGATTTATTCTGGGATACAAAGCTGGTACAGTATTTGGAAATCAATAAGTGTAATACATCACATAAATGAAATGAAGAATAAAAATCACATGATCATATCAATAGACTCAGAAATCACATTTGACAAAACCAAGCATCCATTTATGATAAAACTGTCAGCAAAGAGGAAATAGAGGGATCATACCTCAACGTGATAAAGCCCATATATGACAAACGTACAGTTAACATCATACACAAAGGGCAAGAACTAAAAGTGTTTCCTTAAGATCAGGAACAAGACAGCATTGTTCACTTTCACCACACTTATTCAACATAGTACTGGCAGTCCTAGCCACAATAATCATAAAAGAAATAAAAGGCATCCAAATTGCCAAGAAGGAAGTAAAACTGTCATTATTGGCAGATGATATGACATAGACCCCTAAAGACTCCACCAAAAACTGCTAGATTTAATAAATGAATTTGGCAAAGTAGCAGAATAAAAAATTAACATCCAGAAATTGATGGCATTGTTATGCATCAATAATGAACTCTCAGAAAGAGAAACTAAAAACAAAGAAAATCTCATTTCCCACTGCAACAGAAAAGAATAAGATACCTGGAAATAAACTTAACCAAGGAGGCAAGAGACCTGTACTCAGAAAACTATAGGACATTGAAATAGGAAATGGAGGGAGATACAAACAAGTGGAAGCATATAACATGTTCATGGGTTGGGAGAATTAACATCATTAAAACGTCCATACTACCCAAAGTAATCTACAAATTTATCACATTTCCTATTAAAATAACAGTGGCAGCCAAGCCAGTGTGGCTCAGTGGTTGAGCATCAACCCATGCAGCAAGAGGTTGCCAGTACGATTCCTGGTCACATGCTCAGGTGTGGGCCCAGTACCTGGTGGGGGGTATGCAAGAGGCAGCCAGTTGATGTTCTCCCTCATTGATGTTTCTATCTCTCTCTCCCTCTCTCTTCCTCTTTTTCTAAAATCAATTTAAAAATATAATAAATAAATAAATAAAATATCGGTGGCATATTTTACTTATCTAGGACAAATAATTCAAAATTTTATATAAAACCAAAAAAGACCCTGGATATCCTCAGAAATCTTGAGAAAGAAGAACAAAGTTAGAACCAAAGAACTTATATGCATGTATACATAACCAATGGACATAGACAGCAACGCTTGCCTGGGGGTTGGGGCGGTAAGATAGGGAAGAAGGTGGCTGTGGAGAAAGGAGAAACATCTGTAACAAAAATAAATTAATTTTTTTTAAAAAGAACAAAGTTGTAGGGATCACAATATCAGATATCAAACTATACTACAAAGCCATTGTAGTCAAAACAGCCTGGTGTTGGCATAAGAACAGGCAAATATCAATGAAACAGAACAGAGACCCAAAAAATTGATGCATGCCAATATGCTCAATTAATATTTGACAAAGGAGGCAAGAAGATACAATGGTATAAGATAGTCTCTTCAACAAATGGTGTCTTGGTTCACAACTTGGCTTTTTCTGGACAGTGCCAAGCCCAGCAAAAAAGCAGCCATCTGCAGATCACTTTGTAGCTTAGACCAGGTGGCCTTGGACAGAACTTAGGCAGTGGCTGACCTTGCCCCAGAGCCAGCACACCCAGTGGACAGCTTCAGACCACATCAAAACACCACCACCCAACCACCTCTACAAGTGACACACTCAATGAATGGACTCAGTGGTACAAGAACCCTGATGAAGTAAGTCTTTCTCTGTGTGGTGGGCTCCTGCACAGCTGGTCCACCAAGGTAGGCAGAAGTCAGTGGTCAGTGAGCACAACCAGTCCTCACAGCTGATCAGCCAGAGTAAATTCCTCCCATTGACATGCCAACAGCAATCAAGACTCAATTACAACAGAAGGGTGTACAGTTCACACTAGGGGTGCACCTCAAGGGCCCAGTTGGGGTGATCAGGAAGACTGTGCCACTGGATCCTACAGGAAACCTGCAACAAAAGGCCACCCTACAAAGCCCAGGAGACAAAGCAACTCTACCTAACACATAGAAACAATCACAGGGAACCAGCCAAAATGAGGAGACAAAGGAACATGTCCCAGATGAAAGAAATGAACAAAACTGCATCAATCAGATGCAGAGGTCAAAACGCAGGTTACAAGGTTGTTCAAGGAATTTGGTGAGACATTCAAGGAACTTAGTGAGACCTTCAAGAAACTTAAGGAGACATCCAGGGAACTTAGTGAGAACATCGACAACATAAAACGGGACCAGTCAGAAATGAAAAATGCACTAACTAAAATAAAGAATAATTTACAGCCCTGGTTGGTATGGCTCAGCAGTTAGAACATTGGCTTGTGGATCAGAGAGACCTGGGTTCAGTTCCCACTAATGACACTTATGTAGATTGCAGTTTGTCTGCAGCCCCAGTTGGGGTCATGTGAGTGGCAGACACTTGATGTGTCTCTCTCACATTGATGTTTCTATCTCTCTTTTCCCCCTCTCTCCCTCCCACTCTATGCAAAGATAAATGCAAAAATGTCCTTGGGTAAGGATAAAAATAAAAAAGAATAATTTACAGGGAATCAATAGTAGAGAAGGTAAAGTCAAGAAGCAAACTGAGGATTCCAAAATGGCGGCTGAGTGAATGGAAGCTACACAGACCATCTCCCAGGACCAAACTGGAATTACAACTAAAATAAAGACAAATGATCGGGAAAAAGCAACAAAAAAGCAGCTGAAGAGGACCCTATAACCAGCGACACTGAATTGAGCCTGGTAGGACTGTGGAGGCATGAGAGGGCTGGCTGAGAGCCTCCAGGCAGCAGTGGTTTTAGCTGTGAGCAGCTCCCTTGAGGTTAAAATCCCAAGTCAGTTCCACAGTGCAGAGGGCCGGGACAGAGCACAAAATTAGCTACAGCAGCTCACCTTAGGTTCCAGCAAAGGGAGGGCAGACTGGACTAAAACTGTGTGTGGGGACACTCAGGATTTGGAGGGCACTCCAAGTTTTTGCTGAGTCATGGCCACACAGGACGGTGGCCATCTTGTTCCTTTCCAGAGCTCTGGAAAGAAGCAGCTGCCCCCCCTTCAAAGATATAACCCCACCGGCTGGGCTAAAGAAATGCAGATTGAGGCTCATTAACAACCAGCATCTGCCCCATCCTCTGAAAATCCTCTTACACTGAACACCTGAGGAGGTTTTTTATTCAACTGAGGACTACAACCCAAGGCCATCAAGTAATTGAGACTAATAGCCTCCAGGCAAAAATCTAGAGGGTAACCGAACCTTTCCTAGGCTTGCAAATCTACCCAGGATAGTAAGACTTGACAACGGTGTTTAATGTGGGTCCTCCAACACTTATCCAAACACAGTAGAGGGTTGCCACAAACAGCAGAACACCAACACCCACTGGAAAACTTTGGTAGGCTCCAAAACCCATGGAGATAGCCAAAATGGTGAAACAAATAAACAAATCCCAAATGAAAAAAACAAGAGAACTCTACTGAAGATGAGATAAAAGAAATGCAGTTAAGCAAGTTATCAGAGGTAGAGTTCAGAGCCATGATATTAAGGAAGCTCAAAGTGTGAGTAAGGACCTCAACACTATGAGTAAAGGTATAGAAACACTGAAAACTAACAAAGTGAAAATGAAGAATGATATAACAGAAATAAAAAACACATTGGAAGGAATAATCAGCAGAGTAGACAAAGCTAAGGACCAGATAAGTGAATTAGAAGACAGGGTAGAAAAAAATCAATCAATCAGAAAACCAACAGGAAAAAAACAATTAAAAACAGGAAGACAGCTTAAGAGAACTGTGGGACAACTGAAAATGTAACAACATTTGTACATAAAAGTCCCCCCAAAAAAGAAAATCGGCAGGATTAGAGAATATATTTGAAAAAATAGTGAGAGAAAACTTCCCTAACTTGGTGAAAAAAGAAGGCATTCAAGTTCAAGAAGCACAGAGAGCCCCAAGTAAGAAGAAACCAAACAGGCCGCCCTGGCCGGTTTGGCTCAGCGGTTAGAGCGTCGGCCTGCGGTCTGGAGAGACCCGGGTTCGGTTCCCGCTAAGGGCATGTACCTCGGTTGCAGTTTGTCCCCGGCCCTGGTTGGTCGTGCGGGTGGCAGCCACTCGATGTGTTCCTTTCACATCGATGTTTCCCTCTCTCTCTCTCTCTCTCTTCCTCTCTCTCCCTCCCACTCTGTCTGTACAAAAAATGGAAAAATGTCCTCGGATGAGGATTAAAAAAAAAAAAATTAAAAAAAAAAAAGAAACCAAACAGGCCCACACAGAGACACATAGTAATTAATATGCCAAAACGTAAAGACAAAGAGAGAATCCTGAAGGTAGCAAGAGATAAACTACAAGTTACCTACAAAGGAACCCCCATAAGACTATCATGTGACTACTCAACAGTCACAATACAGGCCAGAAGGGAATGATATGAAGTAATCAAGGTCATGAAAAACAAGGATTTGAATCCAAGAAGACTCTATACAGCAAGGCTATTATTCAAAATAGAAGGTCAAATAAAGAGCTTCCCAGACAAAAAAAGGCTAAGAAAATGTATTAGCACCAAACCAGCAGTGCAACAAATGTTAAAAGGACTGCTGTAATTAGTAGAAAAATAGAAAGAAAAATATAACCACAATAAACAAAAATGGCAATATATAAGTACAAATCAATAATCACCTTAAATGTAAATGGATTGAACATCCCCATAAAAAGACACAGAGTAGCTGATTAAATAAGAAAGCACGACTCATATATTTGTTGTTTACAAGAGACTCACCTCACAACTAAAGACTCACATAGGTTGAAAGTGAGGGTACGGAAAAAAATCTTCCAAGCAAACAGAAAGGAAAAAATGCTAGGGTAGCAATACTCATACCTGATAAAATAGATTTCAAAATGAAGGCCATAACTAGAGACAAAGAAGGCCACTGCATAAGAGTGAAAGGATCTATCCAACAAGAAGATATAACCTTGGTAAACATATATACACCCAATATAGGAGCACCAAAATATATTAAAAATCTTCTGGAGGACCTCAAAGGAGAAATCGACAGCAATACAATCATAGCAGGGGATTTCAACACCCCTCTGACGTCACTGGATAGATCCTTTAGACAAAAAATTAACAAGGAAACAGAGACTCTAAATGAAGCACTAGACCAAATGGATTTAATAGGTAACAACAGAGAATTACACCCATAAACTACAGAATTCACATTCTTCTCAAGTGCACATGGGACATTCTCAAAGATAGACCACATGTTAGGGCACAAACTAAGTCTCTATAAGTTCAAGAAGATTAAAATCATATCAAGTGTCTTCTCAGATCACAATGGCATGAAACTAGAAATCAATTGCAACAAGAATATGCAGACACATGCAAACATATTTAAATACATGGAGGCTAAATAGCATGTTATTAAACAATGAATGTGTTACTGAGGACATCAAGGAAGAAATTAGAAACTTCCTGGAAACCAATAAAAATGAACACACAACAACACAAAATCAATGGGATGCAGCAAATACAGTTCTGAGAAAGAAGTTTAAAGCACTACAGGCCTTCCTCAACAAACAAGAAAAATTTCTAATTGATTATCTAACCTCACAACTTAAAGAACTAGAAAGCAAACCAACAAACAAAAAAACCTAGAGCAAGTAGAAGGAAGAAAATAGTATAGATCGGAGCAGAAATAAATGACATAAAGACCAAAAACAAAAAACAATTCAAAGTATTAATGTAACAAAGAGCTGGTTTTTCAGAAAGATAAACAAGAGTGACGGCCCCTTAGCTAGACTCACCAAGAAACAAAGAAAGAGAACCCAAATACACAAAATCAGAAATTAAAAAGGAGAAGCAACAACTGACACCACAGAAATACAAAGGATCATTAAAAAATACTATGAACAATTATACAGCAACAAATTAGAAAATCTAAGCAAAATGGACAAATATCTAGAAACACATAGTCTGCCATAACTGAACTGGGAAGAGAAAGAAAACTTGAGCAGACCAATAACAACTAAAAAAATAGAAGATGTAATCAAGACTCTCCCACAAAATGAAAGCACAGGCCTGGATGAATTCATGGGAAAGTTTTACCAAACATTCAAAGAAGGACTAACATCCATTCTCCTCAAACTATTCCAAAAAAATTCAAGAAGAAGGAAGACTTCCAAACTCGTTTTATGAGGCCAGCATAATTCTAATTCCAAAACCAGAAAAGGACACTACAAAGAAAGAAAACTACAGGCCAATATCCCTGATGAACATAGATGCCAAAATCCTCAACAAAATACTAGTAAATCAGATCCAGCAATACATTAAAAAAATTATTCACCATGACCAAGTGGGATTTATCCCAGGGATGCAAGGATGGTACAATATTTGCAAATCAATAAATGTGATACACCACATAAACAAAATGAAAGAAAAAACCATATGATCATATCAATAGATGCTGAAAACGCATTTGACAAAATCCAGCACCCATTTCTGATAAAAACACTCAGCAATGTGGGAATAGAGGGATCATATCTCGATATAATAAAGGCCATATGTGAAAGACCTACGGCCAACATCATACTCAATGGGCAGAAACTAAAATCATTTGTTAAAACAGGACCAATACAGAGATGCCCACTTTTGCCACTCTTATTTAATATAGTATTGAAAGACTTAGCCACAGCAATCAGACGGGAAGAAAAAATAAAAGGGATCCAAACTGGAAAGGCAAAAGTGAAACTGTCAGTATTTGTAGATAACATGATATTACACATAGAAAACCCTAAAGACTCCATCAATAATCTACTAGACTTAATAAATGAATATTGGAGCAGGATACAAAATTAACGTTGAGAAATTGACAGAATTCATATACACCAATGATGAACTCACAGAAAGAGAAACTAAAAAAACAATCCCATTTACCATCGTGGCAAAAAAATTAAGATACCTAGGAATAAACTTAACCAAAGAAATAAAGGACCTCTTCACAGAAAACGACAGGACATTGAAAAAAGAAATAGAGGAAGATATAAAAAAATGGAAGCACATACCTTGTTCATGGATTGAAAGAATTAACATCATCAAAATGTTCATACTACGCAAAGCAATCTATAGATTCAATGCAATCCCCATCAAGATACCAATGACATATTTCACTGAACTAGAAAAAATAGTTCAAAAGTTCATATGGAACCATAAAAGACTCTGAATAGCCACAGCAATCTTGAAAAAAAAAAAAGGACAAAGTAGGTGGGATCACAATACCAGATATCAGGTTATACTACAAAGCTACTGTAATCAAAACAGCCTGGTATATAGAACAGAGAACCCAAAAATTGACTCAAAACATTATGCTCAATTAATATTCTCCAAAGGTGGCAAGAGTATACAATGGAGTCAAGACAGCCTCTTTAATAAATTGTGTTGAAAAAATTGGACAGCTACATGCAAAAAAATGAAACTAGACCATCAACTTACACCACACACAAAAATAAACTCAAAATGGATAAAAGACGTAAATGTGACTCATGAATCCATAAAAATCCTAAAAGAAAATGTGAGCAACAAAATTTCAGACATTATATGCAGCAGAATTTTCACTGATACATCACCTAAGGCAAGAGAAACAAAGGAAAAAATGAACACATGGGACTACATCAAACTAAAAAGCTTCTGCACAGCAAAAGAAAAAACCATCAAAATGGAAAAGGAACTCACTATATGAGAGAGCATAATTGCCAATGATACATCAGATAAGGGGTTAATTTCCAAAATATATAGAGAACACATACAACTCAACAAAAGGAAGATAAAGAATCCAATTTAAAAATGGGCAGAGAACCTAAAGAGACACCTCTCCAAACAGGACATACAAATGGCCAAGAGACATATGAAAAAATACTCAACGTCACTAAACATCAGAGAGATACAAATTAAAACAACTATGAGGTATCACCTCACACCTGTCAGAATGGCTGCCATCAACCAATCATCAAACAGTAAGTGCTGGTGAGGGTGTGGAGAAAAGGGGACACTAGTACACTGCTGGTGGGAATGCAGACTGGTGCAGCCACTATGATAAAAACACTATGGTGTTACCTCAACAAATTAAAAAGTGAATTGCCATTTGATCCATTGATCCCACGTCTAAGAATATACCCTAAGAAGCCTGAAACACCAATCAGAAAGAATATATGTACCCCCATGTTCACAGCAGCACTATTTACAATAGCTAAGATCTGGATACAGCCCAAGTGTCCATCAATAGATGAGTGGATAAAAAAGTGGTGGTACATATACACAATGGAGTACTATGCAGCTGTAAGAAAGAAAGATCTTTTATTCTTTGAGATGACGTGGGGGGACCTGGAGAGTATTATCCTAAGCGAAACAAGCCAAGCAGAGAAAGACAAATATCACATGATCTCACTTATTTGTGGAATATAATGAACAAAACAAACTGATGAACAAAAGACATAGAAGTAGGGTACAGACTGAGAAACCTTAAAAGAGGGGGTGTGGGTGGGGGAGGAAGAGATAAACCTCAGAATATATATGCCTGTATGCGTAACCAATGAACATAGACAACAATGCTGGGGATGGGGTAGGTGTAGATCAGGAGGACGGTGTCAATGGGGGGAAAAGGAGAAACATCTGTAACAAAATTTAATTAATTAAAAAAAATTTTTTTAAAGTCATGGAATTCAGGAACAAACCTCAGAGGGATGGGTGGTAGAAGGTGTGGGAAGAAATAAACCAAAGAACTTATATGCATATATGCACAGCGGATGGTCACAGACATTAGGTTGGGGAAAGAAGAACGGGAGTTGACAGGGAGACGGAGGGGGTTAATGGGGCAAAGGTGGGGACATGTGTAATACTTTCAACACTAAAAATAAATAAATAAATCACTGTACCTTACATTTAAGCAGCAGCAGGTATTTTGAGAAATAACTTCACCCAGTATTACCTTTCATTTCCCTTTTTATTATGGAAAGCTCCAAACAAATGTCAGTAGAGAGAATAGTATGATTAATCCCCATGCACCCATCTCTTCATTTAGCAATTTTCACGTGAACAATCTTGTTTCATCCTGACCTGTATTCACTTTTCCTTTTCCTTCTTTTCTTACCCATCCAAATAAATTTTGATGCAAATGCCAGACATTATTTCAGCTGTACACAACTTCTTACTGCAGAATATTAAAACAACAACTAACCACCTACTAAACATAAATGTTCATTTATTTTATAAACTCATGTTTAGGTTGGCAGCCTAGAAAACCTTTCCAAATAAATTACTCTCTATCACAAATCGGTCCAATCTCCCAAAATACAATTGAACCTTTTCAAATAGAAAATAAGTCTTGGCTTTTAGGTTGGACAGTTAATATTTATTAAGTCACTGGAGATTCAAGCTCTAATCCACACACACTAAAAAGGATATAAATATCTTCATTCTTTTGGAGTATAAAAAAAAGAGAAACTGAATAGAGACTCAATCCACTTCAGCAAATGAATATAATTCAAAATTCCAGAAATAGAAAATTTATATTAAATTTATTGGGGTGACATTGTTAATAAGATTATATGGGTTTCAAGTGTACATTTCTATGATACATTATCTGTATGTAGAAATCTTTTATTGCTTTACTTCTGCCTCTGTTTCCTCTTTGTGCTCACAATCTTGTGTCTATAACATTTCAACTGACTAGAAAAAATGCTTGACTCAGAAGACTATACAATCTAAATACAGTTTTTAAAATGTGGTTAACTTTAACAAATTATTTTTAAAATCTTCTCTGACTTTAATAATTCAAAGGTAACTGCAATGTAAGGATATGAGATAATGATAAAAAAAAGAGAGAGAGAGAGGCAAATGGTTAGAATGTTAAATAGTGACAGATTCCAGTACACTGCCTAAGATTTTACTGAATTCACTGATAAATAAAACAAACCAATGTGATATTTAAAAAAAAAAAATTAATTTTTAACCATGATTAAATGATATTGTAGTCAAGATGAGTATTTTCAACCCAATACTATACATTTTGATTTAGCTTTCTTTCTTTCTTTCTTTCTTTCTTTCTTTCTTTCTTTCTTTCTTTCTTTCTTTCTTTCTTTCTTTCTTTTTATCCTCACCAGAGGACATTTTTCCATTTTTTTGTCCAAATAGAGTGGAAGGGAAAGAGAGGAAGAGAAACATCGATGTGAAAGGGACACATCAAGTGGCTGCCACCCGCACGACCCAACCAGGGCCGGGGACAAACTGCAATGGAGGTACGTGCCCTTAGAGGAACCAAACCTGGTTTTCTCAGGACCGCAGGCCGACGCTCTAACTGCTGAGCCAAACCAGCCAGGGCTTGATTTAGTTTTCTGTATTAGCACCATCTCCTTCTTGGCAAACTTGGTAAGATCTTCCTGGGGCAATGTTCCAGCTGAAAGAGGTAGAGACAAAACCAGTTTGTTATAACGCATGTTTCTACTATACCGCAAAACAAGAAATATCACATCTGCCAAAAAATAAAATTCTACTGAATAAATCTTTTTTTTTCATTAATCCTCACCCAAGGATATTTTTCCATTGATTTTTAGATAAATGGAAGAGAGGGAGGGAGAGAGAAAGAGAGAAATATCAATGTGAGAGACACTTCTTTTTTTTTTAATGCCACCAAAAATTTGGTTGCCTCCCACACGAAAAAAATGGGAGAGAGAGAGAACATGAGAGACAATTCTTGTTGCCCTGCATGACACCAACCAGAGCCAGGGATCAAACCTGCAACCCAGGTAGGTGCCCTTGACTTAGAATCAAACCTGCGACCTTTTGGACTGCAGGCCAATGCTCTAACCATTGAGCAAAACTAGCCAGGGCCAACTTTTAATTTTTATATATTTTTAAAATATGCTTTTATTGACTTTTAGGGAGAGGACGGAAGGGGGAGAGAGAGACAGAAACATTGATCAGCTGCCTCCTACATGCTCCCTATTGGGGATGTAGCCTGCAACCAGGGCCTATGACTTCACTGGGTATTGAACTAATGACCTCTTGGTGCATGGGATGACGCTCAATCCACTGAGCCACACCAGGGGTGGACAAATGATCTAACTTTTAAACTACCTATACCTGGGGGTTGGGCCAGATATTTTCTTGGGGAGGTGTTTCTTTTTAATTAATATATTTTTGTTACAGATGTTTCTCCTTTTTCCCCCCAGACACCATCCTCCCTATCCTGCCCCGCCCCCCACAAGCATCGTTGTCTATGTCCATTGGTTACAAAAATATGCATATTAAGTTCTTTGGTTTATCTCATCTCTTTCCCACCCCACCCCCACCTCTGAGGTGTGTCAGTCTGAACCATACTTTTCTTATGTCACTGAGTCTATTTTGTTCATCAGCATTTTTTTGTTCATTATATTCCACAAGTAAGAGACATCATGTAGTATTTGTCTTTCTCCGATTGGCTTATTTTGCTTAGCATAATACTCTCCAGGTACCTCCATGTTGTCTCAAAGGATAAGAGATCTTTCTTTCTAACAGCTGCATAGTGTTCCATTCTGTATATGTACCACAGCTTTTTCTTTTTCTTTATTAATTTGAGAAAGAGAGGAAGTGAAAGGGGGAGAGAGAGAGAGAAACACTGATGAGAGAAAACATCCATTGGCTACCTCCTACATGCCCGCAACTGGGGATTAAGCCCACAGCCTGGGCATGTGTCGTGACCAGGAATTGAACCAGGCTGTTTTGATTACAATGGCTTTATAGTATAACCTGATATCAGGTATTGTGATCCTTTTTACTTTGATCTTTTTCAAGATTGCTGTGGCTATTCAGGGTCCTTTTTGGTTCCATATAAACTTTTGAAGTATTTGTTCTAGTTTTGTGAAATAAGTCATTAGTATTTTAATGGGGATTGCATTGAATCTATAGATTGTTTTAGGTAGTATGGACATTTTAATGATGTTAATTCTTCCAATCCATTAGCAAGGTATATGCTTCCACTTTTTTATATCTTCCTCTATTTTTTTTTTTGTCAATGACCTGTAGTTTTCTGTGAAGAGGTCCTTTATTCTTTGGTTAAGTTCATTCCTAGGTATCTTAATTTTTTTTGCTGCAATGGTAAATGGGACTGTTTTTTAGTTTCTTTTTCTGTGAGTTCATTACTGTGTATAAAAATGTCATCAATTTCTTCATTTTAATTTTGTATCTTGCTACTTTGCCAAATTCGTTTATTAAATTTAGTAGATTTTTGATGGAGTCTTTAGGGTTTTCTACGTATAATATCATGTCATCTGTGAATAATGAGTTTCAGTTCTTCCTTTCCAATATAGATTTCTTTTATTTTGTCTTCATGTCTAATTGCTGTGGCAAAGACTTTCAGTACTATTTTAAATAAGTGGCATAAGTGGGCATCCCTGTCTTGGTCCTGTTCTTAAGGAAAATGCTTTTAGTTTTTGCCCATGGAGTATGATGCTGGCTGTAGGTTTTTCATATATGGCCTTTATTATGTCGAGACATGATCCCTCTATTCCCACATTGCAGAACTGGGTGCTAGATTTTGTCAAATGCTTTTCAGCGTCTGTTGATATGATCATATAGTTTTTATCTTTTATTATGTTTATGTGGTGTATCACATTTATTGATTTGTGAACATTGTACCATCCTTGCATCCTTGGTATGAATCCCACTTGGTTATGGTGAATATATGTTTTAATGTATTGCTGGATTCGATTTGCTAATATTTTGTAATGGATATTGGCATCTATGTTAATCAGGGATATTGGCCTGTACTTTTCATTTTTTGTAGTGTCTTTATCTGGTTTTTGAGTTTGGAAGGCTTCTGTCTTCTTGGATTTTTTGGAATAGTTTGAGGAGAATGGGTGTTAGTTCTTTTTTGAATGATAGGTAAAACTCCCCTGTGAAGCTGTCCGGGCCCAGGCTGCTGTTTGTTGGGAGATTCTTGATTACATCTTCAATTTCCTTAGTTGTTATTGGTCTGTTCAAGTTTTCTATCTCTTCCCAGTTCAGTTTTGGGAGACTATGTGTTTCTAGAAATTAGTCATTTCACCTAGATTGTCCAATTTGTTGCCATATAAATGTTCATAGTATTTGTTAACAATCCTTTGTATTTCTGTGGTGTCAGTTGTTACTTCTCTTTTGTTTCTGATTTTGTTTATTTGGGTTCTCTCTCTTTGTTTCTTGGTGAGTCTAGCTAGGGGTCCATCAATCTTGTTTATCTTTTCAAAGAATCAGCTCTTTGTTTCACTGATTTTTTGAATTGTTTTATTAGGCTGTATGTCATTTATTTCTGCTCTGATCTTTACTATTTCTCCCCTTCCACTTGCTCTGAATTTTGTTTATTTGTTTGCTTTCTAGTTCTTTAAATTGTGAGGTTAAATAGTCAATTAGAATTTTTTCTTGTTTCCTGAGGTAGGCCTGTAGTGCTATGAACTTCCCTCTCAGAACTGCTTTCACTGCAGCCCATAGATTTTGTGTTGTTGTGTGTTCCTTTTCATTGGTATCCAGGAAGTTTTAAATTTCTTCCTTGATCTTCTTGGTAACCCATTTATTATTATTATTTTTCTTTTTTTTATCTTCACCCAAGGACATTCTTCCATTTTTTTGATCAGACAGTGTGGGAGGGAGAGAGAGGAAGAGAGAGAAAGAGAGAAACATCGACATGAAAGGGACACATCGAGTGGCTGCCACCTGCATGACCAACCAGGGCCGGGGACAAACAGCAACCGAGGTACGTGCCCTTAGCAGGAACTGAACCCAGGTCTCTCTGGACCACAGGCCGACGCTCTAACCACTGAGCTAAGCCGGCCAGGGCCCCATTAATTATTTAATAACATGCTATCTAACCTCCACGTGTTTGAATGTTTTTGAGTGCTTTTATTGTAATTAATTTCTAGTTTCATGCAATTGTGATCTGAGAAAATGCCTGATATGATTTTAATCTTCTTGAACTTGTAGAGACTTCATTTGTGTCCTAGCATGCAGTCTATCTTTGAGAATGTCCTATGTGCACTTGAGAAGAATGTGAATTCTGCAGTTTTGGGGTGTAATACTCTATAAATATTTATTAAATCCATTTGATCCAGTGCATCATTTAGAGTCTCTGTATCCTTGTTAATTTTTGGTTTAGAGGATCTATCCAGTGATGTCACTGGGGTTTAAAATTCACCTGCTATGATTGTATTGCTGTCAAATTCTCCTTTGTAGTCCTCCAGAAATTTTTAAGTACATTTTGGTGCTCCTATATAGGGTACATATATGTTTACCAAGGTTATATCCTCCTGTTGAATAAATTCTTTCAGTATTATGTAGTGGCCTTCTTTGTTCTAGTTACAGCCTTCATTTTGAAGTCTATTTTATCAGATATGAGTATTGCTACCCCAGCTTTTTTTCCCTTTCCATTTGCTTGAAAGATTTTTTTTCATCCCTTCACTTTCAACTTGCGTGAGTCTTTTGTTATGAGGTGGGTCTCTTGTAAACAACATATAGATGAGTCATGCTTTCTTATCCAATCAGCTACTTTGTGTCTTTTGATCAGAGTGATTAATCCATTTACATTTAAGGTTATTATTGATATTTACTTATTCATTGCCATTTTTGTTTATTGTGGTTATATTTTCCTTCCTATTTTTTCTACTAATTACAGCAGTCCTTTTAACATTTCTTGCAGTGCTGGTTTGGTGTTAATATATTCCCTCAGCTTTTCTATTTTGTCTGGGAAGCTCTTTATTTTACCTTCTATTTTGAATGATAGCCTTGCTGGATGGAGTGGTCTTGGATTCAGATCCCTGTTTTTCATGACCTTGATTACTTCATGCCATTCCCTTCTGGCCTGTAGTGTTTCTGTTGAGAAGTCAGCTGAGAGCCTTATAGGGTTTCCTTTGTAGGTAACCTGATGCTTATTTCTTGATGCCTTTAGGATTCTCTATTTGTCTTCAATTTTTGGCATTTTTATTATTCTGTGTCTTGGTGTGGGCCTGTTTGAGTTCTTTTTACTTGGGACTCTCTGTGCTTCTTGTACTTAATGTCTTTTTCCTTCACCAAGTTAGGGAAGTTTTCTGTCACTGTTTTTTCAAATATGTTCTCTAATCCTTGCTCATTTTCTTCTTCTCCTGGAACTCCTATGATATGGATGCTGTTATGTTTTATATTGTCCCACATTTTTTTTTAGGCTGTCTTCCTGTTTTAATTGATTTTTCTTTTTGGTTCTTTGATTGAGCTATTGTTTTCTACCCTGTCTTCTAATTCACTGATCCAATCCTTGGCCTCCTCTACTCTGCTGGTTATTCCTTCCAATGTGTTCTTTATTTCTGCTATGTCATTCTTCATTTTCAATTGGTTGGTTTTCAATGTTTCTATATCTTTTCTCATGTTGTTGAGCTCTTTACTCATGCTGTTGAGTTTCCTTATTATCATCACTCTGAACTCTACCTCTGATAACTTGCTTAACTGCACTTCTTTGATCTCTTCTTGGTACAGTTCTCTTGTTCTTTAATTTGGGATTTGTCTTTTTGTTTCACCATTTTGGCTGTGTCAGTGGATTTTAAAGCCTGCCAAATTTTCCCTGTGGGTGTTGGTGTTCTGCTGTTTGTGGTTCCCTCTACTAGGTTTGGATGAGTGTGGGAGGACCCACATTAAACACCACTGTCAAGTCTTTCTTTCCTGAGTAGATTTGCATGACCAGGAAAGGTTTAGTTATCCTCTATATTTTTGCCTGGAGGCTATTAGTCTCAGTTACTTGATGAGCTTTGGGTTGTAGCCCTCACCTGAATGAAAAAAATCCCTCAGGTGTTCAGGGTAAGAGTATTTCCAGCCATTGGGGTACATGTTTGCTGGCTGTTAATGAGGCTCAGTTTGCATTTCTCTGGCCTGGCCAGGTGGTTTTAAATTCCTGAGGGAGTTGCTGTTGCTTCTCCCTGAGGCTCTGGGAAGGGGCTCTTTGAGTAAAATGGCTATTGTCTTATGAGGGAGTGATTCAGCACAAAACTCCCAGTGCCCTCCAACTCCTGAGTGTCCATCCACTTCCAGTCTAGTCTGCCCTCCCTCTGCCAGAGCCCAAGGTGAGTGGCTGTAGCTAATTTAGTGCTCTGTCCAGTCCTCTGTGCTATGGAGCTGGCTTGGTACTTTACCCCAACGGAGCTGCTCACAGCCAAAACAGCTGCTGTTGTGGACTCCCAGCCTGCCCTCTCACACCTCAGCAGTTCCTACTGGGCTCAATTCAGTGTCTTTTTTCTGTCCCTGGTTATATGGGTTCTCTCCAGCTGCTTTTCTGTTGATTTTTTCCCAATTATTTGTGTTTATTTTAGTTGTAATTCCAGTTTGGTCCTGTGAGATGGTCTGTGTAGCTTCCATTCACTCTGCTGCCATTTTTCCAGATATCTTCTGTTTGCCCCTGCAGATCCACTCTTCAGCTTTTCCACCCTGCTCTCTGCCCCTAAAGCTCATCTACAGACCACATCAAAAGGCCCCTTGCCTCTGATTTCCACAGAGTTGAGCTAATTGCCTGTCTTAGCAGGAGACTGGAGGGAGGAAAGTGAAGGTAGACCATCTATTTCCCTAGTTCTCTTCTGCAGGATCACTCCAGGTTGGCTAAGTCCTTAACAGAGGTCATTACTCTTCTCTGAAGGTGACTTTGTCCTTAGAAGTCTCCTAGGTTCTCTACTGAATAAATCTTGATGTCAACCAAACACCACATTTTTCAAAAATGCAACTGCAATTCAATTTTTAGTTAAGCAACTACTAGAAAATGTAAAAAATAGAACATATCCTATTACATACAGATATTATCAGACGTTAAGACATTTTCTAGGTTTTGACTTCTTTAATTAAAGAATTAAGGAACTGGTACTAATTCTACCTAAAGTTCCTTAGAGCTACAAAATTAATTCATTCTATCCAAGTGTGGGTGAAAAGGGGCCACATACTAAACCTGACAAGCTCAGGGGAGGCCTACATGGTGTCATTACAAACTCAAAGGCCTAAAATAACCACAAGGGATCACCTGAAATTAAAATTTTTTAACTAAAAGCAGTTTATAGCATGTAGTCATGTCCTAGGCTGGCTTCCCTAACAAAGGTCAACTTTCACCTTAATTGAACCTATTGTCTTTTTGCATCTATGATAATAAAAGAGGTAACTTCCCTTTTTCCAGACCCCTCAGGGCACAACCAATGCACCAAGGCTGAGACCACAAATCCCCTCATTGTTATTATTATCATAGTAATTGTTGACTGTTAACTATCTTAAGCCCACCTATGCAAAAAATGTATATGTTTATCATTTTACTTTTTATCCAATCCCAGAGGCCACCCCTGCTTTCCCCTGCCATCCTAATTTGTCACCAGGGGATTTCATGTAACCCACTCACATCTCCTCCTTTGATTATAATGTATAAAATGAGTTGCAAAACTGCCATTCTTCAGAGCATTGTCTCAATCCATTGAGGGTGTTTTTTTTTACCAGCAATTGTCAACAGTTTTGACTCAAAATAAACTCACAAAAATTCTTCACAGGTTTGAATGTTTCTTACTTTGACATTTACTTGTCATAGTGCAGCAGGATTTTAAAGAAGCTCACCTAGGACCACCCAGCAGACTCCCACCTGGTGCTAGGATCCAGCAAGGGACCCATTGAGCACTGCTTGGTCCCCACCACACCCGGTGAACTGGAATGAGTTGTCTCTTGGATCCAGGACCTTTCCTTGCTTGTGGTAGAGGGTCTGACTTTATTTGAGCTGTATTTTTTTTTCTTTATTGATTTTGGAGAGGGAGAGAGTGATAGAAACATCAATGAGAGAGAACATTGACTGACTACCTTCTGCATGTCCCCACTGGGGATTGGGCCCACAACCTGGGCATGTGCCCTGGCCAGGAATCAAACCAGTGACTTCTTAGTGCCTGGGTCGACGCTCAACCACTGAGCCACATTGGCCAGGCTTGAGCTGTATTTTTACATTTTCAAGGTTAAAGGTTGACAGAACCCAGGCTAAGGTGAGACAGGAGAAAAAATGGGTGACTGGTTTTGGCTTCAGCTTTTCAGCTGGAATTGCTTTATGAGAGTCTGAGCAAAAACACCTTTGCTCTATAAATGAGAGCTAAACTCATTCAACTCCAGAGACAAGGGGCAAGTCCTTTTTCCAGCCCAAATCTCTGGTGTTCTTAGGTAACGAAGAATCTTTGTGGAGGTGTCAGAGGTCCTTCCTTATGACATGCAGGAGTCCCATAGGGAAATTGCAACTCATCCGTAGTTAACTGACTGGCTCATCCATGGGAGCACCCATAGGGTTGGTCAACCCACACCCTGAGCCCTGCTGGTTGTTTTAGACAACCTGGAGAGAAACTGAGACATGTAAGAGGGTCGAGTGTGACTCGAGGGGTAAGAGCCTTGAAGCAGTACACTTCAACCTACAACATAACGCCCCTAGAAAATTTGCTCAGACTCTGCAGATATCCAAAGAAAGACTAAAATTACAATGGAAAATTGCACCTTTAAGGCCGATGAACCCCAAGAATCCCAGCCCCCCATTAATACTCCAACAGGGTACATGTACAATTTATATGGAATCTCAGCTTGCAAGTATCTACAGAAATGGGAAAATTTAACTAAAAATACCAGCTTGGATGGAATCTTGCAAAACAAAATCAGACCCAAGTGGGTCAGAACTCTTTTTCCTAATCCCCGACAGAATGCGTGGAACCTTGAGAAGTAAATCCCTTCCGAGGGATCAAGTGGAGGAAACCTTAAGTGGGAGCGCAGAACGGCGGCTGGAGGGGGGCGGCGGTCTGGGTGAAGGGGGAGAGGGCAGCGGTGGGTGAGGAGGGGCGGCTGCTGCGCCCTCACAGGGCGGATCCCTGCGTTCAACCATGTGTGGGAAGGCTTGGCGGGGAGGAGAACTGAATTCTCTACGTGCACAACAAATACTGGCCCAGCCACGTCCACTGCCTCGACTGGCCGGTTACCTCTACCGCCCGCCCACGTGGCGGCGCCCGCGCCCGGCAGCAGCGGCTCCTCTGTGGCTGCCGCTCCGGCCTCCATTGAGGGCCCAGGTCGAGCTCTTGGCTGCCAGCCCCCCCACCCCCAAGGCTAAGGCTCCCCAGCAGTCACTGCCCTGCCCTGGCCCTGCTGGCTGCCAGCCCCCCACCCCCAAGGCTAAGTCTCCCCAGCAGGCACTGCCCTGCCCTGGCCCTGCTGGCTGCCAGCTCCGCCCGCCCGGCCCTTCACACCTGTGGCTTCTCTCAGTTTCTGCGGGTCAGGGGTGCCCTGCTCATGGTCTCACACAAAGGAAATCCAGCGATGAGCTGGGCTGTGTTCTCATTTGCAGGGCTGACGGGGGCAGAAACCACTTCAAAATTCACTCACCTTGTGCTTACAGGCAGCAAGACAGCAGGGAGCCTCAAAGCCAGGTCAGTAACCTACATGTGGACCTACCTGGGCTCCAACGTGTCTCAAAATAGACAGGTCAGACCTGGGAGTGAGACACCTTTCTGGGCACAGTCAGACCCAGTGCATCGCTTCCCCCGAACCGTATTCCCACCCTGGCCACACACGTCCTCCCCCTAGTAGGACTCACTGAGGGTTATTCAGTCCACGCGGGAGGCTCAAGTGAGGTAGCAAGACTGGGCCCGCACCTAGGAGCTTGGGGCATCTGCCCCGCAAGTCGCACTGAGGGTTTTCCCCTGGAGGGGAATTATCTTCTCTTTATTTACAACTAATACTGGGGAGGCAGAGCACAAGTCAGTCAGGCCCCCTGACTCTTTACAGCTCATTGCTGTAAGACAATGGAAGCTCGTCTTGATTTAAAGGTACTGGAAGAACGAAGTAGCAAGTTCGAAGTCACCGGCTTCTGGTGAGAACCAAGTTAGATACCCAGATACCGCGTTTGAAAGAACAATGAATGCTCTCAAGTGCATCCCTTCCACCCCACAGTGAGACACCCTGAGCCTGGCTCTAGAGGGAACAAACAAGAACAACGAATGTTTATTTATGGAGGAGGAAAGCAAAGAAGGTTAGCAGAAGGAAGCGCTCCCCGGACACAATATTTAGAGGAACACAACTTCCTAGTGTGAAGGAGGAAAGCCCCTCAGTAAGAACTTCTGAACCTCAGTCAAGCCAAAACTTAGCACCTGAACGCCCCTTTAACAGGTAATGATGGATACTGTACATGAAGAAACTGGAGCAGAAGAGGATGATCGTGAAGGACAAGGTGATGAGGGTGTAGATGGACATCCGCTTCTCCATGGTCCCCCTGATGAGACAGAGATGGGATCCGGGGCAGCTATCAGTTCTGCAGTGGATGATGGTTTGGCTCAGCAGTGGCAGGTGTTGGTACATGAGGAAGAACAAGAGCACGCACTGTGTGCCAACCTGCAGGAGGAAGTAAAGGAGGTACAAAAGCAAAAGCACCTTCTCCCGGTGGAAGTTGAGGGTGGACTTCTTCGGAGAGGGGACGTGCTCCTGGATCCCCACCATGGAGCCCTCCTCCACTTCAGCTGCCACTGACTCCACTGACTTGACCTTGATCTGTTTATGCCGAATCTGGGCCATGAAGAATTCCATGAGGAAGAAGAGGGCTAGGAAGATAAAGAAAAAGAAGTACCAAATCCCCACGACAGGACTGCTAAAACTTTTCTCAAAACACTCAATCAAGCAAGGATAGGTGATGTTGCCGTGGCACCAGAAATCTTCCTGGATGGAGGCCCAGGGCATGCGGACCACGTACACCACCACTCCATACACGGCAATGAAGCCAAACCACAGCTGCCGCCCGATGTAGTAGCCAGATTTGTCACCGGCCACGGAGTGGAGCACAGGGATCAGTCCTGCCACCGCGGCTGCAGCCATCTGCTCAGCTCCTCAGAGGACGGCGGAATCGACCAGGAGAGCTCCGAGCAAGCCTCGGGAGGGAAGGAGAGGGGGCATCAGAACGGGAGAGCAGGTACCAAGAATCCCACCCACACCTGAAAAGCCTGCTCAAGTTTTAGCTCCGCCACCAGCACTCAGTTTCCTGTCTCTACACACGAGCAGTGTTCGTGCACCCCTGGGGTGGTTATTCCTTCCTCCACGGTTCAGCCTATGTGCAAGGCTGTCCACCTCGTATCTGGTGTGTATGTCTCGCCCCTCCCCTAGGTAGACGGTAAGCTTCTGGAGGTCAGGAGTCAAACTGGGTTCACATCTACCCACCACAGACCGTTACGTATAATAAGGACCTGACTAGACTTTCCAGGAATAAAAGAAGGAACAAATAAATGAACGTAATAGTTCTGGCTGTGTCTGGCTGCTCGGGAAGCTCTGTGGCAATCTCTACAACTGCGTCTTTGCCAGGAAGTTTCCCAAGACTACGGAGACAACGAGAACATTCCCTGTTCTTTCTTGCACATGACTTCTGTTCTATCCACAACTCTTCAGAGGGTGCCTGTCACCGTACTATACTTATTATGATAATAAGATCATTGATCACAGCCTGCCGGTGTGGCTCAGTGGATTGAGCGTTATCCTGTGGACCAACAGGTCCAGGTTCAATTGCCGGTCAGGGCACATGCCGGGTTGTGGGCCTGATCCCCGGTGTGGGGTGTGCAGGAAGGAGCCGATCGATGTTTCTATCTCTCCCTTCTTTTCTCCAAAAAGTCAATAAAAACCATATTTGGAAAAAAACACAAAATACCGGTCACATATTGACTGCCTATATACAGCAAGCCTGTGCTGGTAGTTTCGATACATAAACTTTATAGAAGGTTGAAACATTTTAAATATTTTCATTAGCTCAATTTGAGTAATTGAGAGTGTCCTCTCTTATACATGATAGTGACCAATCACTTAACCTAAGGTTTAGGGTACTGAATAAATGCTGTGGGTATTTTATGTGGTACATTCAACGTAACACAACATTTACCATTTTGACTGTGTGAGTGTGGCACAAAGACTTCACACTGCTGTGCGGCCGTCACCACCATCATCTCCAGAGCCTTCTTAGCGTCCTGAACTGAACTCTGTACCCATTAAATAATATCTCCCCCCTCGGTCCAGCCCCGGCAGCCACCATTCTCCTTCCCATCTGTATGAATCCGACTACTCGGAGAAGAATCATGCACATTTGTTTTTTTGTGTCTGGCCTACATCACTTAGCATAATGTTTTATCCAACTTGTAGCCCGTGTCAAAATTTTCCTTTTTTATGGCTGAATCATAGTCCATTGTATGGATATACCACCTTTTGGCTATCCGTCCATTCGTTGATGGACATTTGGGTTTTTTTGCCTTTTGGTGATTGTGAATAAAGCTATTGTGAACATGTGTGTACAGAAATGTTTGAGTCCCTGCAAGTATGTTTGAGTTTCTTCTTCGGAGTATGTAACCAGAAGTGGAATTGCTGGGTAATATGGTAAACCTGTGTTTAATTTTCGGAGTAGCCACACAATTTTCCACAGTGACTGCCATTTTACATTTCTATAAGCAGTGCAGGAGGGTTCTCATTTCTCCACACCCTTACCAACACTTGTTATTTTCTAGGTTTTCTTTTAAATGCTTTGGGTTCTCTTTGGGTTTTTATTGCAAAATTATCATAGCTAGTGCTTAAAACTCTTTAAAAGCTACCTGAGACTCAGCGATCTTTCTAATGACCTCGAGTATCAGGTCACATTTGCATAGAGCATCCCAGAGTGAGCTGGCAGGTGCAGGACCGCCCAGCCAGCCTGCCAAGGAGGGCAGGTGATCGAGGACAAGAACCAAAGGAGCAGGTGGAGACGATGGGGAAACAATACATATATCCAGCACTCGGCTATCAGCTAACAGGTTCATTATCTCATTTCTTAGAATAACCTGATGAGATAAATATGGTCCATTTCCAGAGAAGAAAACAGATTTAGAATAATTACCTAACTCCTCCACAGTTATACAGCCAAGTAAATGGAGGCACCAGGCTTAGGCACCAGAATTGTCGGACTAGACAGCCTGAGCTTTGGACCTTGCCTGTTTCTAAGCAAGAAAGGGGGAAAGTCACGGTGGGTCCCCCACTCTTACCTGCCAACTGTCTGGAAAATGAATGGCTGGTGTCTAGGCCCACACTCTGCTTTCCTTCCTCTGAGGACAGCTGTGTGGCCGAGTCCCAGTTAGCTCAAATTAAAGAGCCAGATCTCCAATAAAATGGTTGAACGGTGACTAAAAGCCCAGGTTCTCACTGCAGCAGCTGGGTTTCTGCAGGAATGGATCCCGACTGGACCACCTGTGTCCCTGCTCCTGTAGCCACAGCTCTGAAGCCCACTTCTCCCCTCTCCTACTTCAGGCCTCTGCTCCCCTAGAAACCTGCCTTTTGCACCAACTGCTCCAACTCCTTAGAACCTTCCTGCTAGCTGCCCCATTGGCTATGCTACCTGTCTGTCTTCACGGTCTCTACGAATCATTACTCTTGGAAGCAAGTTTGGGAGAAGCTTCAGATCAGGTCTTTCCTACATTAGGAGAGAGGGTTCTATGGCATCAGGAGCCTGCTTTGAAGACTGTTGATATTCCTGAAAATATCTGTCCTTTTCCTTCTGTCTGTTCCTGGGTTCAGATGCCCCAAGAGTCTGAACTTGGAACAAAGTACCAGTAGATTCAACAAGGAGTATCTGGTACCTTTCCCGTTCTTTGCAAACCTCCAACCCTCTCTCCTACACGCTCATCACATTTAAACTAAAACAAAAAACAGAAAACTTTATTTCCCATGTGAGTCGCAGATCCCATCCCAGGCCTTACCAAGGACCCTGCCCCATTAGGCCGCCCCTCTCTCTGAACCCTCAATTTCTGCCTCTCTACAAAGTTATCCATCTGCATCCTATTGCCCCTACCCAGCTTGTCTACTATTCCACACAGGCGAGCTCCTTGAAAGAGTTCGCTGTCTACATGGCTTCTCCACCTCCTCGCCTCTGCTCCACTTTCAACCCACCCCGGTGGGGGTCAGACTCTCTAGCTCCAGACCCATCAGAAGAATGTGCTTGCTTTAAATCAAGCAACAAGAATACCTAATACGACTTTTTGTTTGTTTGTTTGCCTGACATCTCAGAGCTATATGTTCAATTATAGTAATTCTATTAGACTATGTTTATAGTACATTTCTTTTTCTTTCCTAATGTTTTTAATTGTAATTTAACTTTTATGACTTGATACCACAGGTCATACAGTAAGCTACCATAAATTCTTTGGAGCTAAAATTTATAGATAGACAAGAAAAGAAACACCTGCATCAATTTATGTTCAATTCAAA
This sequence comes from Molossus molossus, assembly GCF_014108415.1. NCBI lineage: Eukaryota > Metazoa > Chordata > Mammalia > Chiroptera > Molossidae > Molossus > Molossus molossus. The sequence continues at coordinate 105,491,500 of NW_023425345.1, forward strand.
AAGCAATCTCAAAGGAATAATTATGTAACTATGGTTAAAAATGAAAAAATAGTGTGCAGTCATTTGTCTCTAAATTCTCAATGTTGGGCATAAAATAGATCTCAATAAATATTTGTGTGATGTGTGAATGGAAGATATAAAGCCGGGGGGTGGGGGGAGGTGCAAAATTGTATGTGCTCAGTAAACACACTGCTTTACTCTGTGTTTATTATTGACTACTAGAAAATGTATAGAGAAGTGAAAATAGATGAAGCATTGGAATGGTGGAGTTGTATTGAATCTATATCTTTTTTATTTATTTTATTATTATTACAATGAAAAACTGGAGTGAGGATGTGCCAGATCTCTTGGTAATACAGTCTAGTGTTTAATTTTGTGGAAGATGTAGTTTGCATTATCTATTGCTGTGAAGCAAACCATTGCAAAACTTAGTGACTTAAAACAGCAATGACTTACTTATTTCTTTTAAATTGATTTTAGAGAGAGAAGGAAACATCTATATGAGAGAAACATTGATCAGTTGCCTCCCATATGTGCCCCTACCAGGGATCGAACCCATAACTGGGTACGTACCCTGACCAGAATGGAACCACAACCACTGGGTGAATGGGAGGAAGCTCCAACCAACTGAGCCACACAGGCCAGTGTGACATATTTATTTCCAATGACTTAGTGGGTCAGAAGTCTGGGCAGGGCCTAGTTGATCAGCCTTCTGTTGCTGCTGGGATCAGCTGGGCTGCCTCATGTCATGTCAGCAGGCTGAGCTGGAAGGCTTCACTCAGACGTCATGTGCTCAGCTCCCAGCCCCCCCTCAATGCCTGTGCTGCCTTGTCACCCAGTATTCCACCTCCAGCTTCTTTACTGCGGGCAGCTGGCTCCCAGCAAGCATGGAAGCAGAAACTGCTCCTGCCTCTGAGAACTGGCCTGAGGAACCACACAAGGTCGCTTCGCCATCTCAGACCCAAAGAGAGGGAAATAGAGGGAAGAGGCAAGGTCTCACTGAAAAAATTATGCAAGACTAGAGATACTGTTGTTGTCTGAAAAAGTCCACCACTGGGTGCTTAAACAGTGTTTCATTCCCTAAGTTGCAAAGAAACTGGTGAAGGTACCCCTGCTGAGCAGGCAGCCTGGTGTGAGAGACTCTTAAGAATAGCGGTTCAAACCCTGAGTGTTCTTTTTAATTGTCTCAATTGAAATAAATAAAGAAATGAGCAGCAACAGTCAGTCTTGAGCAGACATGAGGATAACTGGAGGCACAGCCAGAGGCGCTAAGCCTAGCTACGTGAGACCTTTACAAGGGGCTGCTAGCCCCATCGTCCCACGATGGTCCCCTAAATCTTTACCACAGTCCGCAGAAGAGACACATTATAAAGTTTGGGTTTATCTTTAAGATAACAGGGAGTCTAGTTCCAGAGACGTGGAAGTAGGGTACAGACTGACAATCCCCAGAAGAGGGGGTGGGGAGGGAAGAGATAAACCACAGAGTTTAAATGCATGTGTGCATGAACAATGGACATGGACAGCAAAGCTGGGATGATGCAGGGAGGGATGGGGAGGAGGGCGGCAATGGGGGGAAAAGAAGAAACATCTGTAACATAAATAAATAAATAAATAAATAAATAAATAAATAAATAAATAATAGGAAGTCATTGAAACATTTCAAGTAAGGAGGTGACATGATCTAGTTTATATTTTACACAGCCTGTCTGCAGTGCGAGAGTAAATTAGATTGAATGGAGACAAACGACCAGAGAGGAAGCTACTGTTAATACCTATGCCATAAAGGGTGGAGGCCTGACTAACAGGAAGTGGAGAATGTACATAAGGGACATCTGGTGGCTGACTGAATGTCGGAAGTGAGGGCAGGTGGCATTGAGGGAAGAGAACCCTGGGCAGTTATTAAGCAGCTAATTTAAGCATAAAGAGAAATGTGGCAAAATATTGATAATATAGAGTAGGGGCGTAGCATTGAGTCTTAGTTCTTCTTCACCAAGGATCTTGGGGATATCTCTGTCTTGGTCTGTTCAGATCGTTTTTCATCAGTTGGATCCTCTGTATCCTGTTGACCTCCACTGTGGCCCACGTCAAAAGAGCCACGATTTGCAGAGCACAATCTATGTCCTGCAACTCTCAAAACAGTCTGCTGTGGACTGAATAGAGCTGGCCCCCAAGTTTATCTGATGAAGTCTAACCACCAGTGTGACTGTATTTAGAGATGGAGACCATAAGAAGGGCATAAAGGTTCAATGAGGTCATAGGGTGGGTCTCAAGCTGATAGGACGGTGTCCTTACAAGAAGAGGAAGGAACACTGGAGTCCTGCTCTCTGGCACCCACACCCGAGGCCATGGGAGCACACAGTGGAGGCCACCATCTACAAGCCAGGAAGGGCAGCTTCACCAGAAACCAAACCTGCCAACACCTTGATCTTGAACTTCTGGCCTCCAGGACGAATTTCTGTTGTTGAGACCTCCTAGTGGCATTTGTGAAGGCATCTTGGTATTTTGTAACAGCTGACTAACAGTGTTAACCCGTAAGTACTGTCATTCCCCTTTATAGATGAGGATGAGGCTCAGAGTTTGACTTGACTAGGATCCCACCGGCGTAGCAGCCTGCCCTCTGCACTGGACCCTTCCTTATGTGGCAGGCATTAGACAGACACAGCAGCAAGGATGACGGGCCAGGTACAGAAGGTCACCAGGGTGGAAAGCCTCAGGTGTCTAGCAAAGGACTCCAGGGTGACCTTTCCTCTCTTAGCATATTGCCGGTCTGCAGTTTGGACCTCTGACCTTTCCTCCCTAGAGATAACATCTGGGCCTCAGTAGTATTTCAGCTCCAGGCCCAGAGAAGCAGCAAAACCAGACCAGCGACCCAATGACTGACCTTAGGACCAGCTACATTGGATAATGCCCTGGGGGTCGACCTAGACCCTGAAAGGACACACCTACTCAAGGAAAACTACCCAAGTCTTTTTTTTTTTTATCCTCACCTGAGGACATTTTTCTATTTTTTGTTCAGGTAGAGTGGGAGGGGGAAAGAGGAAGAGAGAGAGAAACATCGATGTGAAAGGAACACATCGAGTGGTTGCCACTCGCATGACCCAACCAGGGCCGGGGAGAAACTGCAACCGAGGTACATGCCCTTAGCGGGAACCGAACCCGGGTCTCTCGGGACCACAGGCCGACGCTCTAACCGCTGAGCCAAACCGGCCAGGGCAAAACTACCCAAGTCTTTTAAGATCTTCCCCTGGGACCTCCCCTAAAACCCTTAAACCCTTAGGATGAGGACGCAGGGCTCTCCCTCCCAGGAGCACACCCATGCTTCCCCTCCCCTCCCCCTCCCCTACCCCCAGGCACATGACCATGACCTTCCTCACTCCCAGGCTCCAAGGGCCCTTCCTTTGCCTCTGTAACTTGTTTCCTAAGCCCATTTCTTCTACAAATTGTTTCTTCTACCTCTATGATTTTCTAAATAAATGTTCTCTGTGGTTTGAGTCTTGGCTCTGAATTCTCTCGTAGCCAGAACTCAAGTACCAAGGTTGCTGACCCCAAGTTCTGTCTGACCCCACTGGTCTAACATCTGGTGTTGTTCCCACTGTGGAGAATCGTCTGGGCTTAGCTGGCAAGTACCAAGTCTTTACCAACTCTATTCCTAAGATCCTAGCTGCTAGTCTTTCTTCCAGCCTGCTGTGCAAACCCATAAAATGATGGAGCTTCAATACCTCCTCCAAAGACTACCCAGTCTTCCTGGCTCTGGGGCACATGCTGTCCTCCCACAATAGTGAGGGGGTTGGAAGTCACCTTTAAACTTCTCTGCTGTAAAAGAACTACTACCTGCCTGTATATAATTTCACACGAATTTTAGCACCTCACCACCTTATGGAATTGAAATGTTGCTAGTTTATTTTTTTAAGGTATGTTTCTATTGATTTGAGAGAAAGAGAGGAAGAGAGAGAGAGGAAGAGAAACATCAATCAGCTGCCTCCCACATGCACCCCTTATGGGGATCAAACCTGCAACCTGGGTATGTGCCCTGACTGGGAATTGGACCCACCGTTGTCTGGTGTAGGGATGATGCTCCAACCAACTGAGCCACACTGGCCAGGGCACAATGTTCCTAGTTTTAAAGGGGATCCTTTTCTGATTTAATTATTTCTAGTTAACAATTAGGTAGCTTTGTGTGAGCTACCTAAGCTTCCAATACAATGCCATAAATGCAGTTGGCCCTCATCCCTCCCATTTGGTAACGCGTGCCTCCCTCTGATGGGCCTGGGCCCGGGCCCCTAACTGCTTTCTACCCAGCCAGGCAATGTCCCAGGCCTGCACAGATACAGTGCCTAGGAGATTCACAAAGAAAGAGTGACAAATGCTCAGAGAGGTAGGAGGCTACAGAAACCAGAGGGCAGAGGATTTCCGAGGATCTGACCTGGTAGGTTCCTCCCTCCCTGAGGCCACCATGACGGTGGAATTTCTGGAGTGCCTCCACTAGGGGCAAGGAAGGCCCCCGCAGCCCTCACCTCTGCTACCCTGCCCTCCTCAATGGCCTCTGCACAGCCCGAGTGCTGGGCTGACAATATGATGACGGGAAACAATCATGTCATAATTCTCAACAAAGCCAGCCCAGTCTCTGTGGCTGGCAGGTCCCATTTGGCAGATATTGGCAGGATTTTGTAAGAAAGACGTTGCGGTTCAAGACAGGAACAAGGAAAATTCAAGATGAGCAAAAGCCTGGCACACCTGTCACAGAAGGCCTGACAAGGGCCTCAGCTGGGGCCCAGTGGGAGCGTCCCAACGTCCCAATGTGGGCTGAACTAGAGCCAGAGTTCAGATGAGCTGGTTTGTGTCCGAGAGCCTGGGAACTGGTACCAGGCAAACTGCTCAGCCATCACCTCGCTTACCCAACCTAGACTCCCACCCTGTTTCAGGAACTGTTTGCCCCGAACTCATAGATCAACTCCTGCCCCATTCTCCTGTCCTAGTCCAGGAACTGTTTGCCCCGGGACAATAGACTCACATTCCAGGGGCCCCATGCGTAGCCCCTCAGGACCTAACCTAACAACAAGTTCCCGCTGCCACAGGCGCAGATATAAAAATCACAAACCCCAGCATCGGGCGCGGCTTCTCGGACTCGACCCCCGGAGTCTGTGAAACCGCCCGGAGTGTACCCAATAAAGCCCGATTTCTGCTCATTCGGCTGTTTGGCTCTTCGGTGTCCTCCCACCTCCCGCCGGCGCCTGGCCGCCTTACCGTTTGGAGCAGACTGCTAGGTGAGGGGCCCTCAGCAACAGGGCTCTTTGCCTTTTGGGCGGCGCTTTCTGTGAACTGATCAGCATCCCTGACCTTGGAGAACTAAATGCTAAAAGTACTCTCAGGGCATCAGAACATCCTACAAGCCCCGGGCTGGGAGCTGAATGCAGTTTATAACCTCCTCATTTAAAAGAGGTATTCCGCCCTGGCCGGTTTGGCTCAGCGGTTGGAGCGTGGGCCTGAGAACCAGAGAGTCCGGGGTTCGGTTCCCGCTAGAAGCACATACCAAAAAGAAAAAAGAAAGAAAAGAGGTATCCCCGTCCTGGCTGGTTTGGCTCAGAGGTTAGAGCATTGGCCCTCAGACCGAAGGGTCGCAAGGTCAGTTCCCGGTCAAGGGAGCGTATCTGGATTGCAGTATCCCCAGGGCCTAGAGAAGCTCAGTGAGTAAGTAAATAATGCCACGGCCAGGTAGCTGAGTTGGTTGGAGCATTATCCCTTACATCAAAAGGTTGTGGGTTCGATTCCCAATCAGGGCACATACCTAGTGTGCGGGTTTGATCCCTGGTTGGGGCACATGTGGGAGGCAACCGGTCAATGTTTCTGTTTCTTCTTCTCTCTCTAAAAATATCGGTGAAAACACATCCATAAGGCTGGGGGCCGGGGCCCTGTCTGAGGGAAAGCCCGTAGCACCCCATTACCTCGAAGTTTCCCACCCTCTAGAATGGTTTGGGCAAACCTTGAACTCCAGGCCCACCAGGGAGGGACGGTGGGAGGAGACAGATGCAGACGGTCTCACAGCCACACCTATGGAAACAGAGATTCTGAAACAGCCTGTGGCAGACACTGCTGTCCGACCGGTTTCCACGGGACCGGAGTTATTGGCTGGGCATACTGACGATCTAGAAAAGACCCACTTCCCAGCCTCTCTTACAGCCTGGACCATTCTTGTCGTGGGGATGTGAGAAGTGAGGTGTGCTCCTTCTGGGTCACACCCTCACATGGAAAGGGCTCTCCCTCCCCTCTCCTTTCTCCCCTTTTCGCTGGCTGAAGTGCCATCCCCAGACACAGCCGAGAACATTCCCCCAGGGATGGTGGAATAAAAAGTTAGAAGTCTGACGGGCTGACGGCTTTATAAAACAGGGCCTCCACATCAAGTTGAACTTTTACATGCATAAGAAATACAATGTTTAAGTCAACATTCTTCTGGATGTCTTTTGTCCCCAGACAAACCAATATTCAACTAATATGTGACCCCAAAATGGGCAACTAAACCGAGCCTGGTGATTTCAGAGAAGTGAGAGAACATAGGATAGGTGGCTGAGGAAGATCAAGGATGAGGTGAGTTGCAATCTAAGGTGAAACTGCTGCAAGGAGACTGATCAGCCGCCACCATCAAATATTGCCCCAGAGAACAAAATGCTGGGAGAAGGGAGAGCCACCCTGGTCACCCAGTCCCATGCTGCTCCTGGTGATAATCTTGCTACAACAGTGTCCTGAAATAGGCATCGACCCCCACAGGTAGCAGGGGAGCCATAAGAGTATGACTTGGGGAGCCCCACTCCATGAGGGTTGACTAGGAATGCTCAAAGAACGGCGTGGAAATAAACAAAATCGTGCTAAGGGACACTCCAAGGGAACTATCCGACAAACATAAGGAGGGCAAATAGCCCTCACCTGCTAAACAGAGGCTCTTGAGGGAAATACCTTCACATATGACAAGCTTCTGGGGCACTAAGGTGAACCATGCCAGCCTGGGAAGGGCTTGACCACCACAGCCCTGGCTGACAGACATTCACTCGAGATTTGGACAAAACAGAAGGGTTCTGGGTTTCTGGTATCTGTTAGCCTAAAAACAGTATAAAGAACAGCAGGTCCATGCTTCTGGGTACCCCTGGCCTGGAAGGTTCCTCACTCTCTGTACATAGCTGAGAATAATGGACTTCAGGTACACCTCCATAAGGAACAAGGATGCACTAGGTAGCCAGGGTTAACTACACTGACTATAACCTTAATCTCACCTATGTCCTGCCCACATCTTATTTGCTGATTCCACACTAAAAAAAAAGAAAAAGGAAGGGAGGGAGGGAGGGAGGGAGGGAGGGAGGGAGGGAGGGAGGGAGGAAGGAAGGAAGGAAGGAAGGAAGGAAGGAAGGAAGGAAGGAAGGAAGGAAAAAAGAGAGGAAAAAGGGAGGAAGGAAGGAAGGGGGGGGGATCTCAGCTGGGACCTGGCATTCAGGTGCTGAGACTGTGGTGCTCCAGGCCAGGAAGCACCCTTCACATGGATCCCTGTACTGCTGGCATTTCCTGGCACTGTGCACTGTGTGTGCCCTGACCTCAGGCGATCCAAGTGGTCGGGACCATAGTCCAGAACCCATCGGTAGACATGGCCTGCCTGGGTCAGTGTAGGTGAGGGTCCTTGTGACCAGCCTTGAATTCAGGCTGAATAGAAAAGGAAGAGAGGCCACAAGGGCTGAGACTGGGAGGAAGAAAGAGGGGTTCCAGGGACTGAAGACCCCCTGGGGGGATCTAAGAATAGGGGTTGTGTGGGTGTGGGGAAGCAGGAAAAACTCTGTCATCATCCTCAAAACTGCTATTTAGACTTAATTCTCACGTGCACTAAACCCCTGCTATAGAATGTTAGGGAAATTACTTCATCTCTGCACACTTATTGGCTCTTCTATAAAATATCCACCTTGTCCTGGCCAGTTTGTTCAGTGGTTAGAGCGTGGGCCCGTGGACGGAAGAGGCCTGGGTTCGGTTCCCGCTAAGGGCATGTACCTCGGTTGCAGTTTGTCCCCGGCTCCAGTTGGGGTCGTGTGGGAGGCAATCATTCGATGTATCTCACATCGATGTTTTTCTCTCTCTCTCTTCCTCCCTCTCTCCCTCCCGCTCTATCTGAGGATAAATGCTAAAGAATGTCCTCGGGTGAGGATAAAAAAATAAAATACCCACCCCCAGGTGGTTGTGAGGGTGAAACAAGGTAACCTGAGGGGAGCTCAGCCAGCACCGGTTTCCTCCCATCCCCTCACCCGGCTTCAGATTTTCTGAGCGTGTCTGCAAACTGTTCTGAAGAAACCCAGTGGGAGAGGCTAGAAGCCCGGCGCAGAGGGGCAGAGAGGACACTGGTCTGTGGAAGGGAGAAGAAAGGCATGTTGGTTGCCCTGTGGGGGCGCCACTTCCCCAATGCCCACTTTCTCCCGGGGATCTGACTTCTGTCCCTGCCACCCACTGGGGCTCCACTTCAGTGCTCAGTCCTGTCACCTGAGTCGAGTGCCCCAGGCAGGGACAGGCTCAGTGAGCTTAATAAATCTTTGTGCAATTAAAGTGTCTCTCTTCTCCGGTGGTCACCACTGTAACCAGGTGATCAAACTTAGCACCGATAACATCAGGATAGATTGTGATGGCATAGTTAACCCTCTGACTACTAAGCAACACAGAACTGTATACTTTAAATGGGCAAGTTATAGAGCATGTGAATTATATCAGAATAAAGAAGTGAAAAAATAAATTAAACAATAGTAATGGGAACAACCTGACATTACAGGTCTCCTGATGTGATGTCTTGTGAAAGTAACACCTGGGAGGTATTAATGCCAAAAATGCTTAACCTGACCCAAATCAAACCGCTTGCCCTCACTTCAGTTTATCGGAAGTATGGGGAATAGAAAAGTAATGCTAAGATATTCAGTGGAATATTCAGTGTCATTTTATTTTTAAAATGTTTTTTCTTTATTTATTTTAGAGAGAGAGGAAGGGAGAGAGAGAGAGAGATGGAAACATCCATGAGAGAACATCGACAGGCCGCCTCCTGCATGCCCCCCACTGGGGATCGGGCCCACAACCTGGGCATGTGCCCTGACCAGGAATTGAACCGATGACCTCTTGGTGTGTGGGTCAATGCTCAACCAGTGAGCCATGTCGGCCAGGCTATTCAGTGTCATTTAAAAAAAAAAAGATCTAGAGTCATGGAAGTAGGGAACAAACTGACAAACCTCAGAGGGATGGGGGTGGGAGGGGAGGGAAGAAATAAACCTTTCAGATTTCAACAAATAGATAAGACCTTCCCTCATCCCCCACTCCCCAAACCACTTTGATTGTAAAATGGTATATATTTTTAAGTTTTAGCTGCTAACAACAGAATTCTTTAAAAGGTATTTAGCCAGGCCAGTGTGACTTAGTGGATTGAGTGTCATCAGTTTGATTCCTGGTCAGGACACATAACCGGGTTGTGGGCTCGATACCCAGAAGGGGGCGTGCAGGAGGCGGCTGGTAGAAGTTTCTCTTTCACATCAATGCTTCTATCTCTCTCTCTCCCTAAAAAAATCAATAAAAACATATTTTTAAAAATAAATAAATATAAGGTATTTAACATCAATGTTTTAGAAAAATGTGAATAAGTTTGGTTACTTGGGTTTCCTGGCATTTCAAACTATAGCCATGAAAACAGTGTACTTACTTTCTCAAGCTCATCAAGCTCCTGATAAGACAGACTTCCATTTCTTTCCAACACAATCTTTCTAAGCACTTAAATTTCTTTCCTAGACTTTAAGTCTTAATTTAAAGATTCCATAAATCAAATTACCTTAAAAGTCTAAATACTGATTACAAAAGTAATCAGATTATTTTTTTAAGAACATCACATTAATTTATTTTATATAGTACATTGAATAATGTTATTAAAAATTTATGGGGCACTAACTAGGTGCCAGGCTTACAGCATCAACCTTTGTTCTTAATTATTTGTTATTATTATTGGGCTTTCAGAAGTGTAGGCCCACAAACCCTAATGCCTGTTTCTTCTGGTATTTGGACAGAACAACTAGTGATCAGATTCTTAAACACATTTTCAAATTACCCAAATCTATTATCAGCCAGTTAAATTTGAATTTCAAATAAAGACTGGATACTTTTTAGTATATGTGTGTCCCAACTATTGCATGGGAAATACGTGTGCAATAGTTCCACAAATTGTTGTCTAACAAACAAGTGTTGACAGGGTGTGGAGAAAAGCGAACCCCCATGTACTATTGGTGGGAATGCAAGTTGGCACAATCACTCTGGAAAAAAGCATGGAGGTTTCTCAAAAATTAAAAATGGAACTGCCTTATGACCCAGAGACTCAACTTCTGGGTATACAGTATGTTTGAAGAAACACAGAACACTAATTCAAAAGAATATACCCACCTCCATGTTTGTGCAGCATTTCTAATAGCCAAGACAACTCAAGTCCCTATCAATAGACAACTGAATAAAGAAAATGTGGTACATATATACAATGGAATATTACTTAGCCATAAAAAAGAAATTTTACCATTTGCAACAACATGGATGAAGATAGAGGATATTATACTCAGTGAAACAAGTCAGACAGAGAAAGAAATACCATATGATTTCACTCATATGTAGACTCCAAAGAACAAAAGAAATGAACAAATAAAATAGAAACAACTTGTAGATACAGAGAACAAACTGAGGGTTGCCTGAGGGGAGGGGGTTTTTCAATGAAAAAGTGGAAGGGATTAAAAAGTACAAATTGGTAATAACAAAATAGTCGCGGAGATGTAAAGTACAGATTAGGGAACATAGTCAATAATATTATAATAACTATGTATGGTGCCACGTGGGTACTTGAATTGTAAGGGGATCACTTTGTAAATTACATAATTGTCTAACCACTACACTGTACACATGAAACTAATATAAAACAAAATAATATTGAATGTCAACTGTAATTGAAAAATAACATTTTCTAATTGTTTATCTGAAATACAAATTTAACTGGGAATCCTGTATTTTGTCTGACAACTCTATCAGACTCCCAGTTAGTCCTTCCTAGATCCTTATCCCCTAAGTGCAACCACTGATCTGATTTTTTTTGCCACCACAAATTAGTTTTGCCTGCTTTTTAACTGTCCAAGTTTTTTTTATTTTTAGGCACCGGGGCCGGCGGAGCACGGACAGCGAAGGCCACGGCAGCGACTTCAGGACACCGACTGGGCGCAGGGGGCCGCCGGGGCCCCGGCGGAGCGCAGACGCCAGGCGCAGGGGGTGCGGGCGAGCCGGGCCGTGTCACGCGCCCTCCTTCGGGGGCGCTCACGGCTGCTGCGGGGCAGGGAGAGGTAGCGAGGGAGCAGCCAGCAAGAATGGCGCCAACTGTCCACGTTTATAAATTGGAATCATAAGGTATGTGCTCTTTGTGTAAGACTTCTTTCACCAACACAGCATTTTCTAGATTTATTCATTCTATTGTGTCTAACAATAGTCTGAACCATTTTATAACTATATGCCATTTTTATTCATTCTCCTATTGATGTATACCTGAACTGTTTCTAGTTTGGGGCTATTATAAATAAAGCTTCTATGAACATTTTTACATGTCTTTTTGTGGACTTTTTTTTTATTTCTCTTGAGTAAACATCTAAGATGGAAGAGCTAAATTATAAGGTAGATAGATGTATGTTTTGTTTTCTAAGAAACTGCTAGACCTTTTCCCAAAGTAACCATATAATTTTACATTTCCACCAACAATGTATTAAAGTTCTAGTTGTCCAAATCCTTGCTAACATTTGGTGTAGATATGTAGTGGTTTTTCATTGCAGTTTTAATTTGCATTTCCCTAATGAATAAGGATGTTAAGCAGTTTTTCATGTGCTTATTGCCTATTTACACACATTAATTTGTAAAATGGCTGTTGAAATGTTTTGTCTATTTGTAAAAATTGAGTTGTCTTTTTACTATTGCATTAAGGAGGTCGTTTTATATCCTGAATATCAGTTCTTTGTAAAATAGATGGCTGAGCAACCAGAAGTCAGGACCTTTTTTTGTAACCTAATCTTGTGACATCCTATTCTTTATCTTAATCTATTCATATTCTATTGTTGGAAACAAGTAACTAGGCTCAGACCACACTCAAGGGAAGGGAGACACAAATGGATGTGAATAGCCCTGGCCAGTTTGGCTCAATAATTAGAGCGCCCACCCCTGGACCAAAGAATTTTGGGTTCCATTCTGGTCAAGGGTGCCCCCTGGGGACCCTGGTTGGGGCACTGCCGGAGGCAACCAATCACATCGATGTTTTTCTCTCTCCCTCCCTCCCAGATAAATAGAAAAGTGTCTCGTGTGAGGATTAAATTAATAATAATAATAATAATAATAATAATAATAATAATAAAAGGATGTGAATATCAGGAGATGGGACCATGGAGAGCCATCTTGGAAGCTGCCCACTACAAATGTTGAATTTTAATAACAATTACATTCTCTACATCTGTTCAAACTTAGGATGAAAAATGTTGATGTCATCTTAAAGATGTATGAGTGGATGCAGAGTTTTCCAGAATTCTTTTAGAAATAAAAAAAGAGGTTAGAAGACCATGCAGCTTCAGGCCTAATGCAGCTGGGGCCTCTCGGGAGAGGGCAAGGGGCAAGGGGAGGACCAACAGAGATGGTCACCAGGAGTCTACCAGCAGCAGGAAAGGGCTGTGGGTGCTTTTGACCTTGAGAAAATCCACCGCCCAGATCTGCGTGCTCCAATCCAGGTGAGTGAAAAGTACAGGGAGAAGCTGAGTGCGTCTAGATCCCATGGGCGTCAAAGGCAAGAGAATACAGACGGTGGTTGGTTTAGGATGGAGAAAGGGGATAAAAATACAGTTTTCGAAACGCAAATGTGTCTGGAGCGTGCAGGATGAAAAGAGAGGGCAAGGCTGGAAGCCAGGATCCGACAGGAGGGAGTGGCGGGAACCCAGGACACTGGACCGCGCGCCCAGTGGGGACGGAGAGGTTGCAGTTGGCACACATTCTAGCGGAGACTATAAATGTCAGGGGCCGCAGACGGTCCTTCAGCAGGCGGGGAGTAAGTCTCGGGAAACACGGCAGTCCGGGCGCTGTCGGGGCACAGACAGTACGAGGCCAGGCACCCCGAGTCCCCGAGTTCACGTCACACGCGCGGGAAAGAACTGCTCCCACTTGCTCCCTGGAGCCGGACAGGAACGCGCTGGGCCCCAGCCCCAAGCCGCCGCCGCCTCCTTGGGAAAGGGAAGGAAAGCCAGAGAAGGGGGGGGGGGATAGGAAAGGAGGGGGCGTAAAGAGGGACCCGGACTAAAAGGCAGACTTCTCGAGTCCCGAGTAGGGGCCGGATATCGAAGGACCGAGAAAAAAAAAAACCTGACCAGGGGAAAGAGCAAAGGGATAAAGGATGGAACCCGAACGGTCTGGCGTGACGGCTAGAGCGGCATGCAGTGTGGAGCAGGCCGGGGCTCGAAGGCGAGCGACGGCGCTCCCGCGGGCTGGGGCTGCTGCGGGGCGGCCGGGACGCGGGGAGCGCGCACCTGGGCCGCGCGGGGGCGGGGCGGGGGCGGGGCGGGAGAGGGGAGCGCCAGCCCGAAGCCCTCCCCTCGGCGCGGCCCGCCCCCTCGCTGTGCTGGAAGCCGGAAGCGGGCGAAGGCGGCCGACTGGGGCTGCCGAGCCGAGGGAAGGCCCGGGCGCTCCTTCGCAGCGCCCCCAACTCGGGCCGCGCGCTCCGCTCCAGTGCGGGGGTCATGGGTGCTCCGTGCCGCGGATCTCTAGTCCTGCTGGGGCCCCTGCTGGGGCTGCTGCTACTGCTCCTGAGCGGGCCGGCCCCAGGTCGCGCTTCCCCGTGGCTCTTGGACCACCCGGCACCCGCCTGCTCCCAGCAGGTGAGACCCCGCCGCGCTCCGGACGCGCGGGAACCGCCAGGACGCTGCGGGCGGGGCGGGGGCGCGGGCGCGGGCGCGGAGGGACGGCCAGGCGGCCGGGCTCGGAGCTGGGCTGGCGGGCAGGAAGTCCGTGCTGGGGTCTCGGAGGGTGTCAGCGGCTTGGGCACAGAGAGCAGGCGCACCGGGGAGGACCCTCCGAGCTGCGGGAGTTGCGGTGTGGACCCGGGAGTTTGTTGGGGAAAGAGATCCCGCGGCGCGTGTTGCACAACCTGACCGGCGTCCTGGGCGGGAGGCGGGAGGGCCGCCTCCGCGGGGCCCCAAAGTTTGAGGATGGAGACCGAGGCACCCGGCCGGCCCCAGAGTCAGGGCGGAGCTGGTGAGAAAGCGGGGACGGGACTGGGCCGGTCCCCCGCCGTTGCCCCGCAGACCACCTGTTAGGCCGGGCGGCCGCCGCCAGAGCCCGGGGATGATCTTCACCTCAAGGCTTCTCCAGAGGAGACAGGCAGAGCCCGCATTGGCCGGATCAGAGGTGGAATCCCCCGCGGCAAGTAGCCCGCTTCCCGGGGGGTAAGGGGGACCCTGCGGCCGGAGTACGGTGCGCACAAGCCATGGGGGCCCAGGGACCCAGGGGCCGGAGCCTCCGATGAGACGTGGCCTGCAGAGGGCGACTGCAGCGGGGAGGGGTACGGCAGACTCGGGGCAACTTGGTGGCACCTCCCCAGAAGGGCAAAACCCTTAGAATATGGCAGATGATTAAGACACCGCCCCTCCAGCGCGCCCCCATCACCACTACCATCACTCAGACCTAGCATCTGTCAAGTAGTGATCGCACTGTGCCCACAGGAAGTGACACTCCCATCCTTGGGGTAGTGGCACTGTTGTGGAGGACTAACTTAAGGGGTGGGGTGAGAAACAGCTAAACACAGTGCCCTCCTCCACAGCTTCTTTCCTTTAAGGCTTAGAGGTTCTCAACCTTCCCAATGCCTGACCGTTTAATACAGTTCCTCATGTTGTGGTGAGCCCCAACCATAAAATTATTTTCGTTGCTACTTCATAACTGTCATTTTGCTACTGTTATGTCTTAGGCAACCCCTGTGAAAGGGTCGTTGGACCCCCCAGGTTGAGAACCACTTCGATTGAGCGTTCCCTTCTTTCCTCCACTCTGGTTTCCTCAGCCCCCTCCCCACCCAGTGTCTGAGTCAAAGGATGTGAAACAACTCTAAAGATATTTCTCTTTATCTAATTTTTGTAGAGAATTTGCCAAAAGAGGGTGGACAGTGACTGCTTAGCAGAGAAAAGAAATGTTTTTATGTGAATGAGTTCAGAAATGTCCTTGTGACTCCCATTATTGGGCCAAGCAGGGGACATATGCTCAGCAGATCCTTCCCACAGACTTGGTGTAGAACTTGTGGAAGATTCTGAGTTCAGATTTTGATTGCCGTTTTGTTGTAATGTGTCGGAGGGGATGAGACGCACAGCCTAATTGTAAAGGAGCACTTTTTTCCTCACAGGCGGGCTGGGGGGGGGGGGGGCATAGTCTCCCCTCAGATCAGCAGCTTCTACTCTTCTTGCTAGCCGCTTTTAAAGACAGAAGCCCCGCCCTGCTGGTGTGGCTCACTGGTTGAGCAGAGACCCATGCACCAAGAGTTGCTGGTTCGATTCCCCCTCAGGGCACATGCCCAGGTTGTGGGCCCAGTCCAGCTGGGGGCATGCAGGAGGCAGCCAATCCATGTTAACTCTCATGGATTTTTCTATCTCTCTCTCCCTCTCCCTTCCTCTCTCTCTACAATCAATAAAGAAAAAATAAAAATAAATAAAAAAAGACAAGCCCCATCCCCCTCTTGCCCCCCCCCCAGGGGACTAGTACAATAGTGGGTGTGACAGCAATTACAGAAAATTAGCATTAATCACTGAGCTCATGATTTGCAGTTTCCTGCCAATACCTCCCAAAGCGTGGGACAACTATAACATTAGGCAAAATTTCTTTACTTTTAGGGGTAATTAACCTATTATTGGAAAAATACTGAGGAAGGTCCAACTGATGATAAAAATGGAGTCATTTAGTTGCCTTAGCCAAGGGGCCTGGCTCAATTTGTCAGGTGCCTGCAAAATACAAGGTACTGTTTGTTGCTGGGAACTGAAACTATAAAGAAATCCTAATGTCCGGGGCCTTAAATCATCCAGGAGGGAAAAGACTTGGAGGTGGTATCTGTGATACAAGGTGGCTGGAAATAAGTGCTCTTTGTACCATCAGTGAGTACAGAATTCCAGGGAGAAGAAAAATGATCCCAGCTGGGGTATTCTTTGTGGCAGAGAAGACAGTGGGGTAGCCCTGATGGGGTAGTAGGAGCCTCCTAGACAGTTTTGTTGAGCATTCCATGTGGTGGACAGTGGCTGAACCACAACCCTTGGGTGGGCAGGATAAGGTGTGTGGCTGGAAAAGGAGAGACGCTAAAGAGGGATGTAGGGACTCCTCCTGGCTTGCGTGAGAGCTGGGCTAACCACCTTTGACTTAAATTTTTTTTCCCTTTATTGATTTTAGAGAGAGGAAGGGAGAGGGAGAGAGACAGAAACATCGATGAGAGAAAACACTGATTGGCCGCATCCTGCATGCCCCTCACTGGGAGTTGGTCCCACAACCTGGATATGTGCCCTGACTGGGAATTGAACCAGCGACCTCTTGGTGCATGGGTTGATGCGCAACCACTGAGCCACACAGGCCAGGCCCACCTTTGACTTTCATTGCTCAGTGGGAAGCTACTGAAAGTCTGGAGCAGGTGCACAGCATAATTCCAGAGAGGGCTGGAGAGAAGTGCTTGTCTCCATGCTCTTCTGCCACTTGCCACTGCATACACCTGACTCACATACAGTGCACCTGCCTGAGAAACAGTTCCCTGCATCATTGACTAGGCCCTTTACAAAGGAAGAAACTAGCCCAGGCCAGGTGGCTCAGTTGATTGGAGCATCCTCCAGTACACCAAAAGGTTGCAGGTTCAATTCTGGTCAGAGCACATACCCAAGTTGCCAGTTCAAGCCCTCATTGGGGGCATATGGGAGGCAACTGATCTGTATTTGTCTCTCACATCTGTTTCTCTCTCTCTCTCTCTCTCTCTCTCTCTCCCACCCACCCTCCCTTCCTTTCTTTCTCTCTAAAAATCAATAAAAACATCCTCGGGTGAGGATTAAAAACAGAAGAAGAAAGAAATTCCAGCCCTCAGAGTTCTGTCTCTGCTGGTGTTTTAGTGGGTGCAATACCTGCTATAGTAAGGAGAGTTAAAGCCACAAACTTGAACTCAGGGACCCAGGTTTGCATCCTGACTTCACCACTTACAGTTTCTGCAACCTTGGGCATTTTAGGCTGCCTGCGCTCGGCTGTCCTCATTTCCACAGTGGAAGGCTGGTTAGCGAGCCATCTCAAAGTGGGCCCATACCACTTTACAGAATATAACTCTCCAGAGCCCAGCTTCATTTGGCTCTCAGTGACTCCCTCATAGACAGAGGAGTCTGTTCTGTTCTAGCCCAGCACTGCAACACAGGGTGTGGGAGCTTGATAAGTATCTGGAAAAAAGAACACAGGAGAGAAGGAATGACAAGTGAGTGGTCACTTCTGCTTGAACAGCAACGATAAGCTGAGACCAGGCCGAGTACTCTTCCTGGCTGCCTGGATTGTACCTGAAAACCCGGATGACGTTGAGTTCCCGCAGAAGTCAGTTCTGGAGAAACCATAAGGAATTGCAGTTCCCTGGGTAGGCTTTACCCAAGGTTTCCCTTGGCTATCAGCTCAGAGGAAAGCCCACAAAGACAGGACTTGGAGTTGGTCATTGTGACTGTTAGCACACAATTTTTCAGACAGAATGTATTCTGAATCATTTGATAGCATTCTAAATTATTTTTTGGCCTGAGCACTTGTGGTTTTGACTTGTGGTAGACCAGCTGTGTGGTTTAACCCTTATCTTCTGGTTTCCAGAAACTGCTTTCAGCTGGGCCATTCTTCCCCAGTGGAAGGTTTTTTCTGTGGGTGCTTTTTCACGGTGTAGGCATTTGGTGAGTCAGGGCTGGGGTCACTGCTAGTGGTAGACTCAGCAAAGTTAACAGTTTCCTTGGCCACCATGCTCAACTTCTCACTTCCCCTCTGAAGGCTAGCCTTCCATCTAGAGCAGGGCTCGGGAACGTCCAGCTTGCAGGCCGTATAAGGCCTACAAAATCATTTGGTCTGGCCCTACCAAGGCAACCTCGGTGGGACTCAAGATTCAATAAATCTAGGAGTTTTTTCATAGCAACATACATTTATGTTAAGTGAATCATAATAGCGTACATTTTGAGGGTCAAGCAAGGAACGACCACTACGGGACAGACAGGACACATACCAGTACATGACAGGACAGACACATATGCTTCTCATTGGCTGCCTGCGGCCCGTCTGCCTGTATTACAGTGACTCAGAGGACAGTGCCAGGCAGGCTGGGAGTGTACACGGTGTCAAAGTGTTAACACACTAGAGAAACTATGGCGATCTGGTGATGATGAGATGAGATGTGATGAGATAATTCCTCACGACATTGATGACCTTGCCTCCAATGATTGACGATGATATTGTTGACTTCTTTGTCAACACAGACAATAACTCCAATTCAACCTTTATCCACACGTCCTCGATCAACAATCCTCACAAAACCTGAGGATGAAGATAAGGAAATTACAATACACAGAAAAGACCTCAAGAGTTGATATGAGCGCTGGATATGTTCCAAATCTAAGATGCAGTATTAGAACAGCAATGAAAGCAAAATAATCACATCGCTGGTGACACACACACTGGATAGTTATTCAAACTTAAGTGGTGTGATATCCTACAAATGGTAACTGAAAAGAAAGGAAAAGTTGATCCTCTGCCCATTTTTTAATTGGTTTTTTGTCTTCCTTTTGTTGAGTTGTATGAACACTATATATTTTGGAAATTAACCCCTTATCTGATGCATCATTGCCGATTATGCTCTCCCATATAGTGGGATTCCTTTCCATTTTGATGGTTGTTTCTTTTGCTGTGCATAAACTTTTTAGTTTGATGTAGTCCCATGTGTCACTTTTTCCTTTGTTTCTGTTGCCTTAGGTGATGTATCAGTGAAAATTCTGCTGCATATGATGTCTGAGATTTTGTTTTCTAATTTTTATGGATTCACGAGTTACATTTAAGTCTTTTATTCATTTTGAGTTTATTCTCATGTATGGTGTAAGTTGATGTTCTAGCTTCATTTTTTTGCAGGTAGCTGTCCAATTTTCCCAACATTTATTGACGAGACTGTCTTGACTCCACTGTATGCTCCTGCCACCTTTGTCAAATATTAATTGAGCATATTGTCTTGGGTCCATTTCTGGGTTCTTTGTTCTGTTCCATTGATCTCTCTGCCTGTTCTTGTGCCAGTACCAGGCTGTTTTGACTACAGTGGCTTTGTAGTATAACCTGAAATCTGATCATGTGATCCCTCCTACTTTGTCTTTTTTAATATTGCTGTGGCTATTCGGGGTCTTTTAGGGTTCCATATAAACTTTTGGAGTGTTTGTTCTAGTTCTGTGAAATATGTTGTTGGTATTTGATGGGGATTGCATTGAATCTATAGATTGCTTTGAGTAGTATGGTCATTTTAATGATGTTAATTCTTCCAATCCATGAACAAGGTATACGCTTCCACTTTTTTATATATTCCTCTATTTCTTTTTTCAGTGACCTGTAGTTTTCTGCAAATAGGTCCTTTACTTTTTTGGTTAAGTTTTTTCCTAGGTATCTTAATTTTTTTGCTGCGATGGTAAATGGGATAGTCTTTTTAGTTTCTCTTTCTGTGATTTCATCATTGGTTTATAAGAATGCTGTTGATTTTTTGACGTTAATTTTGTATCCTGCTACTTTGCCAAATTTATTTATTAAGTCTAGTAGATTTTTGATGGAGTCTTTTAGGGTTTTCTATGTACAATATCATGTCATCTGCAAATAATGACAGTTTCACTTCCTCCTTTCCAATTTGGATCCCCTTTATTTTTCCTTCCTGTCTGATTGCTGTGGCTAAGACTTCCAGTACTATGTTAAATAAAAGTGACAAAAAAACCTAATTAAAAAATGGGCAGAGGACCTAAATAGACACCTCTCCAAAAAGGACATACAAATGGCCAAGAGACATATGAAGAAATGCTCAATGTCACTAATCATCAGAGAGATGCAAATTAAAACAGCTATGAGGTATCACCTCACACCTGTCAGAATGGCTGCCATCAACAAATCATCAAACAAGTGTTGGTGAGGGTGTGGAGAAAAGGGGACTCTAGTACACTGCTGGTGGGAATGCAGACTGGTGCAGCCACTGTGGAAAACACTATGGTGTTACCTCAAAAAGTTAAAATTGAACTGCCATTTGACCCAGTGATCCCACTTCTAGGAATATACCCTAAGAAACCTGAAACACCAATCAGAGAGAATATATGTACCCCTATGTTCATAGCAGCACTATTTACATAGCTAAGATCTGGAAACAACCCAAGTGTTCATCAGTAGATGAGTGGATAAAAAAGTTGTGGTATCTATATACAATGGAATACTACATAGTTGTAAGAAAGAAAGATCTCTTATCCTTTGAGATGGCATGGAAAGATCTGGAGAGTATTATGCGAAGTGAAACAAGCCAAGCAGAGAAAGACAAATATCACATGATCTCACTTATTTGTGGGATATAATGAACTAAACAAACTGCTGAACAAAATTAGCCCAGAGACAGAGTTGGGGTGCAGGCTGACAAGCCTCAGAGGAGGGGGAGGGTTGTGGGGGAAGAGATAAACCACAGAACTTACATGAATGTATGCATGACCAGTGAACACAGATAACAAAGCTGTGGATGGGACAGGGGCTAAGGGGAGGAGGGTATTAATGGGGGGAAAATGAGAAACATCTGTAATAAAAACAAATTAATAAATAAAAAATAAAAGGACAAGTTGATGCAGAGTGTTGATCTTTCCAAGAGAAATGGACGAATGATTTTTGGTTGAAGCCAAAGGCAAACCTATGTGCCTAGTTTGTGGTGATGCATTAGCAGTAATGAAAAAAGCCAATCTGGAGTGTCATTACAGCTCAAAACATGCTGATCTCTGAATTGGGAGGCAAATGCATCTGGATAAAATCAATGCTCTTCACCGGAACTTGGAATCACAACAAGCCAATTTCACTGGGCCTCATTGTGACAGAGACAACGTTATTCAGATGAGTTATGTAGTGAGTGAACTAATCACAAAGCTGAGGCTCGTGCAGAGGGAAAGTGTGTGAAAGTGCATGGTGGCTGCTGCGGAGTTCTTAGCACCAGACAGAGTAAAATTGTTCCAGTGTTAGTTTGTCTCGGAGAACGGTCTCAGATCGGATTCCTGACTCAGCACAAGATATTGAAAAAGCACTTAAGGATTCTGCAGGAGATTTCCAAATTTTCTCTGTGGCTTGTGCTGAGATAATGGACATAACAAGTACTGCCCAAGTGGCCATTTTCGTTAGTGGGATAACTGCGGACTTGGACCCGCAAGAGGAACTGCTGTCCCTGGAAGCCACGAGTGGCACTACAAGAGGTAAGGACTTGTTTGAGAGACTTGCTTTATCAATGAAAATACTAGAGCTAACATTTGAAGAGTTAAGTGGCCTTACTACAGATGGAGCTCCAGCTCACAAAAAGGGTTAATTGCATTTGTCAAGAAAGAACTGAATCGTCTCAGTCTTGATCCAAGTGATTTAATTCTATGCCACTGCATCACACACCAAGAAAGTCTGTGCACAGACGTTGGGGCTCAACAATGTGATGTCAACAGTAGTAGCATGTATACATTTTGTTAAAAGCAGAGGGTTTAACAACTGCCCGTTTAAGGAGTTATTGAATGATCTTGACTCTGAGCACAGTGATCTTGCTTATCACTGTGAAGTGTGGTGGCTGAGTCTCAGGAACATGCTCATGAGGTTTTACCAACTGCGGGATGAAGTCAAGCAGTTCATGGAGATGAAGGGAAAACCTGTCAGGGAACTCAATGATAGCAAGTGGCTGCGTGATTTAGCATTCATGGTGGACATTACCAAGTTCCTCTCAGAGCTGAACGTCAAGTTGCAGAGCCCCAACCACCTTCTGAGCGCCCTGCTTTCAAACGTGAAATCATTTGAAGCTAAATTAAGGCTGTGGAAAGTGCAACTCAAAAGGAATAACTTGGTGTATTTCCACTCTGGAAGGACAAAAGCCTACGACACTCAAATATGCTGGTGAATGTATGAAACTAATGAGGCATTTAATGAAAGATTCAAGGACGTGAAAAATAAACAAATGGAAGTGAACATCTTTGCTACACATTCAATGTGGAACCAGCTAATGTGCCTGATAACCTACAACATGAAATCCTTCAGCTGCAAAGTGATGAGCTGAAAACCAGGTACAACCACCTACCACTGCTTGGGTTCTTTTTTTTTTTCCCTTTATTAATTTTAGAGAGAGAAGGGAGAGGAAGAGAGATAGAAACATCGATTGGCCACCTCCTGCGTGCCCCCCACTGGGGATTTGGCCCACAACCTGGCATGTGCCCTGACCAGGAATCGAACCAGCAGCTCTTGGTATATGGGTCAGCACTCAACCACTGAGCCACACTAGCCAGCCAGCTTGAGTTCCATAAATGTTATATAAGCAATGATGAGTTTTCCACTTTGAGGAGACAGGCATTGAAATATGCATCTGTGTTCGGAACAACTTATTGCTGTGAGCGGTTCTTTTCAAAATTTACCATTGCGAAGAGTCCACTGTGCTCCAGACTGACTGACACAAACTGGAAAAGCAGTCGCAGTAGCAACATTATCAACACCAGCCAACATCACAGCCTCACCAAAGAGAAGCAGTTCTAGCCATCATATTAGGGGTGGGTTAATTAAATGTTTAATCAAATATAGCAGGCTAATTTATAAATTGATAATTTTGTATGATGTTATACATGATGTTATAAATATCCAAATAGCCGTGGCAGAGAAAAAGGTTCCCCACCCCTGCTCCAGAGACTCAGGTCAGAGAGCAGCAAGAGGCACTGCCGTGCAGGGGAGAGGACGTGGGCTGAGAGGCAGACCCTGGCTTCCCTCACCCGCTCTGCAGCCCTTGTCTGTCACTCCACTGCTATGAGCAGGTGTCTTCGTCTATAAAAAGAGGTGACCCACACCTAACAGGGTTATGTGGAGACAGAATAACTTGCTAGATATATGAAAGGACCAGACCACATGGGCTATGGTGGGGGGAGGTGCAGGGGTACTGGCATGTCCTGCAGCTTTATTCAGGCACTGTGCAGGGGTTAGCATGTGTGCCTTCATTCGGCGCTCACAGCATCCTGCCAGGCCAACAGTCGCGTGTTGCAGAGGCTGGGTGACCGGCCCAGGATCGCGTCCTTGCTGAGTGCTGAGCTGAGAAGCAAAGCTCTGCCTGGGACTGCAGGCTTCTCTTTGCCATGCCTGGCAGTGGTCACTGACTGCACAGGGCGAAGTCTTATTTCTTCCCTGTGATCTTCACCACTGTGGACAGATGATATTGGCCTGCTGTTTTTTACTCCAAGGGGCAGTATAGCAGTGATTGGGAGCCTGGGTTCTGGAGCAAAGCTGCTTGAGTGTTCGCTCTGTGGGGCCTTGGCCACGGAGCCCACCTGCCTGTGCCTGTTTTCCATCAGTAAAAAGGAGATAATGGTACTTACTTCAGGATTGTTGTGAAGATTAAATGAGATATGTATATAAAGTGACTAGCATGATGCCTGGCACCAAAGGAAAGCTCAGTAAATACTAGCTGCACCGTTGTCATTGTCGTCGTCATCGTGAATATTCTCCCTCTTGGATTTCTGCCATTCTCTAGCACGTAGCTCGTAAATAATACTCTGATCCTACTATTTTTTTTTTAATGGGCATTTGAAGTAAAGAAATTAGGGGTGATTTGTTGGAGGGGAATAAAACAAGATCTGTCTTAGTAGTAGCCAAAGAGCCTGAATGCATTTTTTACATTATTAAAAACATTATGTTAATATAAATTCTATATAGAAATTAAATTATAAGGAAAAAATGTCTGCTGTTTCTTCCCCTAAACAAATTAATGTTTTCATATGTTTATCTTATTTTTCAATCCTTTCATTTGTTTGGAGTAACAGCATAAATAAAATTCTATCTTTTAATTAATTTTTATTGAGGTGACCCTTTAAAAATGGTACTAAGATGTTTAAAACAAAAAAGAGCAGATCCCAGTCCCTTCCTAAATGATCGATCCACTATACTTTTATTCCTTCTGACATTTGTCTCTATCTTTTTTTTTTTTCCTCACCCAAGGACATTTTTCCATTTTTTGTTCAGGTAGAGTGGGAGGGAGAGAGAGGAACAGAGAGAGAGAGAGAAACATCGACGTGAAGGGACACATCGAGTGGCCGCCACCCGCACAACCGACCAGGGCCAGGGATAAACTGCAACCGAGGTACGTGCCCTTAGTGGGAACCGAACCCGGGTCTCTCAGGACCGCAGGCCGACGCTCCAACCGCTGAGCCAAACTGGCCAGGGCTGTCTCTATCTTTCTAAATGTATTTATATTGTTATTCTTAATTTCTCAATTGTTTTAAAATATGTTTTTGTTGATTTTTTTAGATAGGAAGGGGAGAGAGATAGAAACACCGATGAGAGAGAACATCGATTGGCCGCCTCCTGCATGCCCCCCACTGGGGATCGGGCCCACATCCCGGGCATGTGCCCTGACTGGGAATCAAACCGGTGACCTCTGGGTGCATGGGTCAGCACTCAACCCCACACTGGCCAGGCTTATTTGTCAATTTTAGATGTTATCTATTGACGTATAATAGATGAATATCTAAAAGTGTTATATTAATCTCCTTCTGTTGCTTCTCCTCCCAATCTTCCGATTACAATTTTAGTTAAATCAGTAATCAGTATTTATTATGACAAGTAAATAATCTTCCCTGATGAGGCAAGTATGTGTACTTTTGATTATATTTCTTTTTTGGTATAATTTCTTTTCTCCCTGGAAATGATAATTGCTTTAATTCTTCTCTTCCATAATTTTCGATGTAACTATAGTTTTAGTTTTGTCTATCAAATTTATCATGTTTTTTTCCACAAACATCAGATATTCCATCAATTTTATTCCCCTTTCCCCAGAGAACTCCCTTCTGGTGCCCTCTGTCCACAGTTGCAGTCTGGACTGATTACTCTTTAGATCCATAACACAACTGCCACACTAGATATTCTGTTATGTTTATAGCTCCCATGGCCTGGACCCTGTGTCTCCTTCCTCAGAAATTACCCCCTCATTTTGCTGGAGCATGTCCTCCTGCAACTTTCTAGGAAAAGGTATGAGGGTGTGAGGGATGCATATATACAGAGATGGACAAAAGTAGGTTTATAGTTGTGAGTACGTGAAATACAGCTTATTCTTACATTTATTAATTATTGCATTTATTTGTATTATAACTGTAAACCTACTTTTGCCAACCCCTATGTATTATATAATTTTTTTAAGTCTTCACATGTCTGAAAAAAATGTCTTTATTCTACCCTCACACTTTTATTTATTCTCTCTTTCTCTCTCTCTCTCTCTGTCCTCTCTCTCTTTTTTTGTTAATCACCCATTGGATATTTTCCCATTTATTTTTAGATAGAGTGGAAGCAAGGGAGGAGGAGAGAGAGAAAGTGAAACATCAGTGTGAGAGAGAATTGGTTGCCTCCTGCCCAACCCCAACCAGGGCTGCAGCTCGAACCTGCAATCCAGGTACATGTCCTTGACCAGAAATCAAAGCTGAGACCTTTTGGTCCACAGGCCAGTGCTCTAACAGCTGAACCAAACTAGCCAAGTCTACTCTCACACTTTTTGAATAATTTGACTGGGTATAAAAATCTGAGGTTAAAGATAATTTTCTTTCAGAATTTTGGAGACATTGGTATTTTTATAGGAATTGAATCTATAGATTACTTTGGATAATATGGGCATTTTAATGGTGTTAATTATTCCTGTCCATAAGCACAGAATATGCTTCCATTTATTCGTATCTTCAGTGTCTTTCTTCAGTGTCTTACAATTTTCCAAGTACAGTTCCTTTACCTCCTTGGTTAGATTTGTTCCTAAGTATTTTAATTTTTTTTAATGCAATTATAAATGGGATTATTTTCTTAGTTTCTCTTTCTGATTGGTATGCATTATTGGTATAAAAATTCAATTGATTTCTGAATATTCATTTTGTATCCTCTTAACTTTACTGAATGTATCAGTTCTAGTAGTTTTTTGGTAGAATCGTTTTTTGTTTTTTTTTTTAATCTTCACCTGAAGATATTTTTTCCACTTATCTTTAAATATGGCGGGGGGGGGGGAGGGGGTTTGGAGAGAAACATCAATGTGAAAGACACATCAATTGTTTGCCTCCTGCACAGCCAGGGACAAACCGCAACCAAGGTACGTGCCCTTGGCTGGAATCAAACCTGAGACTCTTTGGTCCGCTGGCCAGTGCTCTAACCGCTGAGCAAAACTGTCCAGGGCTTTGGTAGAATCTTTACAGTTCTCTCTATATAGTATCATGCCGTCTGCAAAAACTAGTTTTACCTCCTCTTTTCCAGTTTGGATGCCTCTTATTTCCTCTGCCTGTCTGATCCCTGTGGCTGGACTTGTAGTACTTGTTGAAGAGCGGTGAAAGCCGGCATCCCTGTCTAGTTCCTGATCTTAAGGGAAATACCTTTTGTTTTTCCAAGAACCTTCTTTTTATTCCTGCTGTACCAAAAGTTTCATGATTTGGGGCCTTGGTCTGGGTCTTTTTTAAAATTTGTGTGCAGACCATTGCAGTGGACATTTTAAATTTGAAAATGTGTGTCCCTTAGTTCTAGAATCTTTTATTTTTAATACTTTCCTCCCTCTGTTTTCTCTGTAATCTTCTGGCAATCCAGTTAATCATACCTTGTATCTCCTGAATTGATTCTCTAATATTCACATTTTTTCTCTCCTATTTTTGTTAGTATTTGTTCTATCTTCAGACAAATTTCTTGAATTTTATAGCCCAATGTTTCTGTGGAATATTTTCAAAGTTCATTTTTATTCTCTGCTTGCTCACTTTCCACACTATCCTCATCATATGGCTGCTGTGTCCTCTCCTATCTCTTTGAAACTACTATAATTTTTAAAAATTCTATTCTGTTCCCAACATTGTCTTATTTCTTCCAAGAACATTTTTAAATATTTGTTTTGATCTATTTTTCACACAAGAAACCTTTCTCAAATATCTGGTACTCTTTGGCTATCTGGGGTTATTTTAAGAATAATCTTAAAATAAGAGCTCTAAAAGGCCGATTCAGTGCTCTGTGTAGATAGGGCTTACTGGTCATTGGGTTTCCGTAGGGATCAGGGTCGTGTACTGGCCCATGTACTGGTTGACTCTCAAGTGTCCAAATCTGGAGGTCTTCTCTCTGGGCCTCGCACCAGCATTCTGAGATGAGGGCAGGGGAAGAGAGGGTGAGGCTCCCCAAATCCCATCTGTAGACCTTTACATAACCCCACCCTGCCTGCTTCATACTACCTCCCAAGTACCTGCTACCTGTGAGACCGAATCTTAGAAGGGTTATACTGAGCCCGTGGCCTCTTTCTTGTCTGCAGCTCCCTTCCGCTGCGCTCAGATTGAAATTCCTCCCCTTGGCCTGAGCCAGTTTCCACTTTATCTTTTTAAAATGTGTCCACATTTCTTTGTCCTTGAAGAGTTATAAAAGTTTTCTCTTTCCTGTAACTTTTATGTAGTTTGGGGAGGGGGAGAAGATAATATGTGATTTCTTTTTTTTATTTTTTTTTATTTTTTTCTTTATTGATTTTAGAGAGAAAGGGAGGGAGAGGGAAAGAGACATAGAAACATCGATGAGGGAGAACATCGATTGGCCACCTCTTGCACGCCCCCGCACTGGGGATTGGGCCCACGACCTGGGCATGTGCCCTGACCAGGAATCGAACGAGCGACCTCTTGGTGCATGGGTCAATGCTCAGCCACTGAGCTACACCGGCTAGGCAATAGTCCATGATTTCTAATGGAATTTTTTATTCTATATTTTACTTGTATGTATAGTTTTGCTTGTTTACATCCTTTCCCCCATCATCCCTCTCTCCATCTCTTCCATTCCTTCATCCCCAGTAACCAGTGTGTCTGATATGTATTTGTTCACATGTTTTTCTATGCTCATACAGTCATATTCAAACATACATAAATATACAAGGAGTATTTTTATCACTTATTTCCATAGAAAATGGGATTATAAAATAAAAAGGTTTTGCATCTTATTTTTCTCTTCATTTTAGCCATCACTCCAGGTCAGTAGACATCTATGTAACTAACACTCTAATACTGAGTAATCCGTAGTAGATAGCAGTCTATTCAACCATTTCTGTTTTGATGGACATTGAGATTTAAATTAGCTCTTACTTTCTAAGCCCTACCCTATTGATGGGTATTCAACAGAAAGAGGGGGAAGCTATTTTTTAAAGCTAGCAAAGCTTAATTCTAAAACTTGATAAGTCATATACAAAAAGAGAAAACTAAAGACTAATCTCCCTTAAGAATATAAATGCAAACAATTCTATATAAAATATTAGAAAAATCAATAGTAGAATATGAAAAGAATAGTATACCATAATCAAGTAGGATTTATTCCAGTTCAAAATTGATCCATTATCATCAAATCTATCAACATAATTCATTACATTGACAAAGGACAAAATCTAAGTTATTTTGTTAATAAATGCTGGAGAGGTATTTGGTAAGGTTTAGGAGCTGTTTTATGTAAAAACTATGATGAAAATACTTATATACAACCATGACTGTCAAAAACCAAGATCAAAAACACTGTTAAATACCAAGCTATTGCCCGGCTGGTGTGGCTCAGTGGATTGAGCATCGACCCATGCACTGAGGGGTCACCAGTTCAGTTCTCAGTAAGGGCACATGCCCAGGTTGCGGGCTCGATCCCCAGTGGGGGGCATGCAGGAGGCAGCCAACCAGTGTTTCTCTCTCTCCCCCTCTGCCTTCCTCTTTATCTAAAAAATCAATAAAAATATATTTTAAAAATATATAACAAGCTGTTTAAACCAATCACAGGAATTAGAGGAGATGCACCAGCATCAGTGTTAATTAGCTGACTGAGTTTTCATTTTTTTATTTTATTTTTACCTCTTGGTGCACAGGGTAATGCTCAACCAACTGAACCACCGGCCAGGGTGTGGCTGGGTTTTCAGAGCCTTGCACTCCCTCTTGGTCTACATGAAGACAAGATCCACTCATTAAATGCATCGTCTTGCCGTGGGTGTGAGTAGCTACCAGTGGATAGTAGGAAGTTACTCAAAGTGGGCATCTGTTTGCCTTTTTGAGAAGAGCCCCCCCATCTCAAGGTGAAAGAGCCAGTTTCTTGTCCTCCATACCCCTGCCCTAGGAGTTTCAAGTGGAAGGAGAAATAGAACATTCAGGGAAGTTAATCTCATCACCGTTCAAGAAACTGAGTGACCTCTGTCAGAGCACAGGGTCAGCTCCGTGGGTCTTGTTGAACATGTGAGGAGTGCCTTGCAGGGCTGTGTTGGCCGGGACCAGCAGGTGAGCATTGATCCCGAGCAGCTGGACGGGATGCAGGAAGTCTAGACCCCAAGATGAACTGGTGTCCCAGAAAGGCTGGCTACCGGTGGAATGACACACTTGCAGTCACACTTGGACATTCTATTCTCTCTTCCTTCGTTTTGTGAATGAACCCTCCCTCGTAGCACAGCGTCTCCTCCCATTCCTTAACCCCGCCTCCCTGCTCCCTCTTGAGAGAAAGGCAGGTGCCAACCCAATGCCCTGTTTACACACAGATACCCATTTGCCTGTTGTTCTTAAGATCGTATTTCTGGCCCTATTCAACTCTGGACTTTCTGCCCCGCAGCGGGTGCTTGGTCCATTTCACCAGTTACGGTAACTGAAAATACCTGAGCCTGAGTTCACTTTAGTGCCATGTTTGAATGTGTGGAGGGCACCCATATAATAATAGCTTCCATTTATTGAGCACTTATTATAAGAAGGGGAACCAATAATTAAAGAGCAGCTGTTATGTGCCAGACGCTGGACAGATTTAGTCTCTTTAGCAGTCAGATGGTTCTCTGGGTACTGCAGCCAACAGAGCTGCTCATACTGATTCTCCTGGGGCTTGTCATAAGCTTCCTGTCTAACAGTGTCATTTCTCTTCACTTGTAACTGGTGCGCAGATACATCCCCATCGTTTGAAACCTTTCCTAATACAGACGGAGTAGAGTGAACAGCGCCATACACACACCATGTCACTACCAGCCCACTCCCTGCCCCGAGATCTTGATTTCCATTTGTAGCATTTAATTGTCAACAGTACTATGAAGTTGGTGGTGTGGTTATTCTGATTGTACACTTGAAGAAGTCAAGGCTTGGCAGTGGTAGATTTCTCGAGGGGACTCCGCCCCAGGGGCTTTGCGAGCACTCGTGAGACTGAGGCGTGTGACTCATGCAGAACAGGGTGAGGGAGCTCTTCCCGCAGGCACCTGTAGGGACTCAGAAATTTCTGGAGCAGGGGCTGGAGTTTTTGCTCCTCCCCCTTCCAGCACTGTGTCTGCACCGAAGATGGAAGCCGCGACCCGAGGCCTGTCACCGGGGCCCCCGGGAGAACCCGTCCAGGCTTTTAGAGCGGGAATGTCCCCAGCTCACAACGGTTACTCAGAAAACACCAGTTCCTTTTGCTCTCCACTGTCCCCACTTCTCATCCCGTTTCTCCTCAGTGGGGCAGCATGAGAAAAGTGT
This sequence comes from Molossus molossus, assembly GCF_014108415.1. Taxonomy (NCBI): domain Eukaryota; kingdom Metazoa; phylum Chordata; class Mammalia; order Chiroptera; family Molossidae; genus Molossus; species Molossus molossus. The sequence continues at coordinate 105,522,258 of NW_023425345.1, forward strand.
GAAGATAATATGGTCCCCTTCCCCAGACTGGCCCCCAGAAGAGAGGACGGGCCGTGTGGATTTCACTCTTGAGAATGAGCCGGAGAAAAGTGCCTGAGCCCAGCTTGCGAATCAGAGTTCTTCCTCAGCTGTAATTATCTCTCTCTTTTTCCCCGCAGGGGCTAAACTGCACAGTCAAGAACAGTAAGTTATCCTTTTTTGTCATTCTTGTTGCTTTGCTAGTAAAGTGCTAACCTCATGCTGCCCTTCCCCTTGTAGTCTGGGATGAGGGCTGAACCTTCCGGCCTTGGATGCACACAGCCGCGCTTCAGAATATTTATTACCCAGGCCCTGACCAGCGTGGCTCAGTGTTGGGCATCGTCCGTGCACCGAAGGGTCGCAGTTCGATTCCCGGTCGGGGCGCATGCCCGGGCTGTGGGCCCGTCCCAGTGCAGGGTGTGCAGGAAGCGGGAGGCAGCTGATGGACGTTCCACTTTCACATCAGTGTTTCTCTCTAAAAATTAATACTAAATCTTTATGAAAAGAATATTATTCAAAGTCAGGAAGTGCGAAGCTGAACTACCCTTTGGATTTTGAGATTGTCCTCGAGATGCTCTCCTGGTGCGTTGTCATCCAACTCGGTTTGCCAGAGCTTGTCACTGGAACGGGAGAGACATCTGTGGTGTTGACTTTGCTCCGTGTTTTCATTCAAGGAGGCGGCACGAAGTGTAGTGTCTGTGCTAATTAGGGACCCTGACGTATAAAAGTAAAGCAGCCCTTACCTGCCCCGTCCTTCCTCTCCCCATTTCCAACCACTGCCTCATCTCAAAACCAAGTTGCGTGCTCTGTGCTCTCTCCTGAAATGCCCTTCAGACTTCAAAGTTTGCAGTGACCCCAGACAAGCACAAGAACAGAGGGGGCAGGGTGGGAACGCTGAGAGCCCCGCAGGGGATCACAGGCTGCACCTGGCGTTCAAGGGCCAGGTCTCTGGACGCACTGCTGGGCATCTTGCCTGCATGCTTCCGTCTCGCAGAGCAGCGTCTCAGATCTGTGCTTTTCCTGGCCACCAGGTACCTGCCTGGATGACAGCTGGATCCAGCCTCGAAAATTGACCCCCTCATCCCCAAAAGATCTCCGGGTCCAGGTGCAATTAGCCCAAACCCCGCATGAAGACTTTGTCCCTGTGGTTCACATCGAATGGACACTGCAGACGGACGGTGAGTAGGCATGTCAGCGGGACCTGTGGGCTCTGCCCACCTCCAGGTGAACCCACAAGCTAGACCATCTGGCTCTCCCATTAGACCAGAAGTAGGTTCCCAGTCCTGTGCTCAGACACGAGGGCCCAAAGTAGTGCTGAAAGGAGCCATCGTTCATTCAGTGTTTTAGATACCATCCCACCATCTTTCATGAAAGGCTTCCCTTCAGCCTGAAATCTTTATCACTCCAGGAAAAAAGTCACATGGTTAATTGTAACTGAAGTTACCAAATATTTACTGGAAAAATTGTTAACACATTTGCCAGCCTACTTTTTCCCTTAATTTAGAGGCTGCCATTTCTTAAAATGACAACCCCACCCCCACCCCCAAACCTCTTAGGGATAGAGCTGTATTACAGAATTGAGAAGATTGGGGTTAACAAGAGCCAGCCCTAGATTTGTGAACAAGTCCTGGGAGAGTGGTCTTTGTTGGTCCCCAGCTCCTGCTGCAGTTGCAGCCTCCTCAAGGGCGCTGGGGTGGCCATGTTAGACACCCATGCCCTGTTGCAACACCTTAGCCACAGCTTGCAAAGCCTTTGCTTCTAGCACCTTGCGAAGTGTTGCTTGTTCTTGTCTGGCTACAAAGTAACTATCTGAGGGCAGGCGGCTGCCTAGGCCCAGGAGGGAGCTAGGAGGAGCAGGAAGTGGAGGGTTGGGTTAGGCAGATTTTCTTTTCAGAGAGAGTAAGCCTAACCGTTGCAAAGTGACGCACCCAGTGCCTTGTCGCATTCATTCATCCACATCTGTGCCTCCTCCCCTCCCTTTGGTCTTCAGCCAGCATCCTCTTCCTGGAGGGTGCAGAGTTGTCTGTCCTGCAGCTGAACACCAATGAGCGTTTGTGTGTCAAGTTTGAGTTTCTCTCCAGACTTCAGCATCATCACAAACGGGTAAGAATTGAGCTCCTGGGCAGATTGTGTTCCTCTGATGATCACGCGCAGCAGAACATGTTTTTGAAAACTTGCCAGACATGTCAACCCCTGCTTTTCCTACCTTCCCGAGCTGGCCCTTCTTAAGAAAGTTGAATGCGTGCTGCCATCTTTATTTGTATCTGAGATCAATCTGGGCCCTGCCTTCAGAAAGGAACAACTCTGCCCAGACCAGAGCACCGCAGTGGGTGGGGCCCAAGCAGATGAGTTCTGCACCATTTCCGCTCACTTTGCTGCTCGTGGCCAGGTAGTTAAATGTTGATTCTCATTTAGTTTGTTTAAAGCTGCGGTTTTCACCCTGCTGGAGTGGCTCGGGTTGAACGTTGACTTGTGTGCCACGAGGTCCACGGTTTGATTCTAGTCAGGTCATATGCCCAGGTTGCAGGCTCGATCCCCAGCAGGGAGTGTGCAGGAGGCAGCCGGAGGATGTTTTCCTCATCTTCGATGTTTCTGTCTCACTCTCCTCTTCCTTCCTCTCTCCAAAATCAGTAAAAATATTTTTTAAAAAATAATAAATAAAGCTGTTGTTTTCAAAATGTGGTCCCAGAATAGCATATCAGCATGGCCTGGGAACTTGTTAGAAATGCAGATTCTGGGGCCCCACCCTACACCTGCTGAATCAAAGCTCTGGGGTGGGCCCAGCAGTCTTCCAAGAAGCCCACCAAGTGACTCTGCTGTGAGCTCCAGTTTGAAAACTACTAGTTTAAATCTGCAAAGAGTGGCCGCTTGCAGAGCTCCCACAAACAGGCAGCAAAGACAGATTCCCCTCTCCCGTGTTTAAGTGGGGCCCCCAAACCTGAGTGCTAGGTGCATGGTGAAGGCCAGGTGCCTAAATACTTAGAAGCAAAGGACCCGCCCATCCGCAGGGTACTCAGAGTGGAAGTGGAAGTCGGTATCTGTCATCTGCACCCTCCAGAAAAATCTCTCAACAAAGGTGCCTGCAGGCCCAGGAGGACTAGGGGTCTTTCTAGCCCTCCTTCTACACTTTCATGCTCCCGAACAATCTTGAGAGATCCTTGGCTTTCCCATTTAAGGGGCAAGAGTCATTTAACAAATAGTTTTTAGCTGCCTCTTGTGTGCCAGCCCTCCAGTAGCCCAAGTCCCGGCTCGGCTCCCTGGTACCATTGTTCTGCGCTTTGAGGGGGTTGATGGGGGCGGAGGGCCTTCCCCGAGTGCTCTTGTGTGTGACACGGTATTGATGAGGCCAGATCTAGGTTTTTGGAAATGGGAAAGACCAGAGGGAACAAAGAGCAAAGATACATAACCTCTGATTTCGGATTGTGTTGTGATGGCTATTTCTTCTTATTTTTGGCTGATCTTCTGGGGGCAGGTAGGGTGGGGTTCTTCGGGCTCACCTGTGTGAGAGGTATGGTGTGTGACCTGTCCAATCTCCCCTTCCTCCTTCCTCTTCAGTGGCATTTCACCTTTAGCCACTTTGTGGTAGAACCTGGCCAGGAATATGAGGTGACCGTTCACCACCTGCCCAAGCCCATCCCTGATGGGGACCCAAACCACCAGTCCAAGAACCTCCTTGTGCCAGGTAAGAGTTCCCTACCAAGCCCTTCCCTTCACCATGTGGCTCTGCAGAGGAGACTGGCAAGTGGCCCAGGTACCAGCCTTCCTGCTCAGCGGGACGAGGCTGCCTCTGTCCGCGTGTGGTACCCACAGAACAACAGGTGCTGGGGCTGGGGAGCCCTTTGGTGTGGGCTGCGGCTTCTCCTTCCTAAATGCAGAGCCCGTGCTCTGTTGACACAAACTGGATATTGGCCCACGGCCCCAGGAGCTGTGTGGGCACTGGCATCACTCCCGGTCTGGAGAAGCGCGTTTCCTGCCCAGAAGGGACCAGGAACACAGGCCCCTCTCGCCCTGCCCCCAGCCTTGTCCCAGCCCCCATCGCCTTGCTCTTCACTGGCACCCACATCCTGCCTGCGTGTCTGACACATCCCATGTGTGACACTGTCTGCTGATCCATCCTGTCAGGCTCATCTTCCGAAGGGCATCCAGTTTGCCGCTTCTCTTTCTCTGTCCTCCCTGGAATCTCAGCCACAGCCTTTCGTCCTCCAGAACCAGCTGCGTGTGGAGCGCCAGCCCACGCACGGGGTCTGGGTCCGGGCGGCTGCGCAGTCACGGCTCGTGGGGCAGGAGTGCTCGTCGGGGTGGTGACGGCCCCGCGGAGGCCCGCACACCCTGCTTTACTTTTCTCACCCTGCTCGTCACTCCCTGACGCCTCATTGGATTTCTATGACCTTATATCACGCTGTTTGTTTGGTCTCGTCCACTGGAATGTAGTTCCTGGACACAAGGACTTTGTTTTACTGACCACTGCGTCTCCAGTTCTTAAAGCGGTGCCCTGGCACATACTGGCAGCTCCACGCATATTGTGGAATGCGTGAATACCCCCAGCCCCCTCCCCTGTCCCTCAAGTAGACTGACTCAGTCCCTGTCACTCTGTGGTAATTCATAAACCAAAGTAAAATCCTCACGGTCGAGGCAATTGGGGAAGGAGACCAGGAAGATGTGTATGGAGCAGTGGTTCTTAAGGTGCTCCCCCAGACCGACAGCACCATCGGATTACCTGGGAACTTGTTAGAAATGCAGCTCCTTGGACCCGCCAGACCTCCTGAATCAGAGGCACTGCCCTGGAGGGACAGCCAGCGCCGCCCCGGTGCAGGAGAGGCCGGGGAGCTGCACTCGGGGGCGGCGGGGGAGCAGCCTGGGACCCTGGCATCCAGAGCAAGCTCAGGAGAAGTATACGTGAATCTGGGGGCTTCCCGGAAAGACAAGGGATGGGACCGCCAGGTCAGCCTCAGTGTCTGGGGCCTCTGGCCCTGGCCACGTCCGTCTGGAGCTCGTTGTGAAGGGCCCCCTTGAACAGGCTCCCAGAAGGAAAAGGTTGTTATCTCTGTCAGCAGTCGTGAAGAGCAAACTTTATAAGGCAGAGGTTCATGGTTTTATTTTTTTCTGGGTCTGCAGACTGCAAGGACCCCAGGATGAAGAAGACCAGGCCATGTGTGAGCTCAGGTAACTGGGCTGGCAGCCTTGCGGGGCACGTGCTTGGGCACAGACATGCTCTCTCCTCACTCCCAGCCTGTCTGTGCCCTGGGCAGGCAGTCTGTGGAACCCCAACATCACCGTGGAGACCCTGGACACCTCCCAGCTGCGGGTGAGCTTCAGCCTGTGGGATGGATCCACCCATTACCAGATCCTGCTGAACAGCTTCCCGCGCACGGAGAACGAGAGATGCTACACACACACACAGGATGTCCCTGCGGTAACTGCCACTGTCACCCCTCCCAGGCTAGAGCCGCGCCGGCCGGTGTCCCCTCCCTGGCCAGGAGCCGGTGCTCCCTGCTGCGCTTCAGCCCCGTCCAGGCCAGTTGGCTCTTTACGCCCCTTTCGGTCTGTCGATGATACAGTCGATCCCGTGGTGGAGGGTCCCTTGTTCTGTAGCTGATAGTGCGGGTCTCTGCCCTGCTCCCCACCCCGTCCTCTGTCTTTCCCGGCCACACATTCTGCCCTGTTCTCTTTATGTTCTGCTTTGTTTATTCTACTTATTGCAAAAAGGATTTGAAGATTTTTAAAATGTGAAAATGAAGACAAAGGGGAAATACAGTGAGGCGATAAAATGAAGCCGGGGTGCAGTGATGCGGCGTGTGCCGGGCGGCGGGGGCCCGGGCTGCTCCAGGCCCTCGGCAGCAGGCAGGGGACACCGGCCCCCAGCTGTGTGTATGAGTTAACAGGACCAGTGCACGAGGGAAACGTAGTTTTTCTGGAGCAGAACTGGGCAGGGTTTCTCCTGCGGCCTTCCTGAGGCCAATGGACAGCCATGGGGACATTGGCACCAGTCCCTGCAGCCGGCCCTCATGCACTAGCCTCACATGCCTCTCCTCTCTCTCCAGCCCACGCGAGAGGACTTCCACCAGCGACCCAACGTCACGCTCACCCTACCAAACTTTAATTGGTGCTGCCGCCACCAAGTGCAGGTGGGTGGATGTGGTGTAGCAGGGAGAGCGCAGGTGGGTGGATTTAGTGTAGCAGGGAGAGTGCAGGTGGGTGGATGTAGCAGGGAGAGCGCAGGTGGGTGGATGTAGTAGGGCGAGTGCAGGTGTGTGGATGTGGTGTAGCAGGGAGACGCAGGTGGTTGGTGTAGCAGGGAGAGCGCAGGTGGGTGGATGTGGTGTAGCAGGGAGAGCGCAAGTGGGTGGATGTGGTGTAGCAGGGAGAGCGCAGGTGGGTGGATGTGGTGTAGCAGGGAGAGCGCAGGTGGGTGGATGTAGCAGGGAGAGCGCAGGTGGGTGAGGCAGGGAGAGCGCAGGTGGTGGTAGCAGGGAGAGCGCAGGTGGGTGGATGTAGCAGGGAGAGCGCAGGTGGGTGGATGTAGCAGGGAGAGCGCAGGTGGGTGGATGTAGCAGGGAGAGTGCAGGTGGGTGGATGTGGTGTAGCAGGGAGAGCACAGGTGGGTGGATGTGGTGTAGCAGGGAGAGTGCAGGTGGGTGGATGTGGCAGGGAGAGCGCAGGTGGGTGGATGTGGCAGGGAGAGTGTGCAGGTGGGTGGATGTGGCAGGGAGAGCGCAGGTGGGTGGATGTGGCAGGGAGAGCGCAGGTGGGTGGATGTGGCAGGGAGAGCGCAGGTGGGTGGATGTGGCAGGGAGAGTGTGCAGGTGGGTGGATGTGGCAGGGAGAGCGCAGGTGGGTGGATGTGGCAGGGAGAGCGCAGGTGGGTGGATGTAGCAGGGAGAGCACAGGTGGGTGGAGGTGGCAGGGAGAGCACAGGTGGGTGGAGGTGGCAGGGAGAGCGCAGGTGGGTGGATGTAGCAGGGAGAGCGCAGGTGGGTGGATGTGGCAGGGAGAGCGCAGGTGGGTGGATGTGGCAGGGAGAGCGCAGGTGGGTGGATGTGGCAGGGAGAGCGCAGCTGGGTGGATGTGGTGTAGCAGGGAGAGCGCAGGTGGGTGGATGTGGCAGGGAGAGTGCAGGTGGGTGGATGTGGCAGGGAGAGCGCAGGTGGGTGGATGTGGTGTAGCAGGGAGAGCACAGGTGGGTGGATGTGGTGTAGCAGGGAGAGCACAGGTGGGTGGATATAGCAGGGAGAGCGCAGGTGGGTGGATGTGGTGTAGCAGGGAGAGCACAGGTGGGTGGATGTAGTAGGGAGAGCGCAGGTGGGTGGATGTGGTGTAGCAGGGAGAACACAGGTGGGTGGATATAGCAGGGAGAGTGCAGGTGGGTGGATGTGGTGTAGCAGGGAGAGCGCAGGTGGGTGGATGTAGTAGGGAGAGCGCAGGTGGGTGGATATAGCAGGGAGAGCGCAGGTGGGTGGATGTGGTGTAGCAGGGAGAGCACAGGTGGGTGGATGTAGTAGGGAGAGCGCAGGTGGGTGGATGTGGTGTAGCAGGGAGAACACAGGTGGGTGGATATAGCAGGGAGAGTGCAGGTGGGTGGATGTGGTGTAGCAGGGAGAGCGCAGGTGGGTGGATGTAGTAGGGAGAGCGCAGGTGGGTGGATATAGCAGGGAGAGCGCAGGTGGGTGGATATGGTGTAGCAGGGAGAGCGCAGGTGGGTGGATGTAGTAGGGAGAGCGCAGGTGGGTGGATGTGGTGTAGCAGGGAGAACACAGGTGGGTGGATATAGCAGGGAGAGTGCAGGTGGGTGGATGTGGTGTAGCAGGGAGAGCGCAGGTGGGTGGATGTAGTAGGGAGAGCGCAGGTGGGTGGATATAGCAGGGAGAGCGCAGGTGGGTGGATGTGGTGTAGCAGGGAGAGCGCAGGTGGGTGGATGTAGTAGGGAGAGCGCAGGTGGGTGGATGTGGTGTAGCAGGGAGAGCACAGGTGGGTGGATGTGGTGTAGCAGGGAGAGCACAGGTGGGTGGATGTGGTGTAGCAGGGAGAGTGCAGGTGGGTGGATGTAGTAGGGAGAGCACAGGTGGGTGGATGTAGTGTAGCAGGGAGAGTGCAGGTGGGTGGATGTAGTAGGGAGAGCACAGGTGGGTGGATGTGGTGTAGCAGGGAGAGTGCAGGTGGGTGGATGTAGTAGGGAGAGCGCAGGTGGGTGGATGTGGTGTAGCAGGGAGAGCGCAGGTGGGTGGATGTGGTGTAGCAGGGAGAGCGCAGGTGGGTGGATGTGGTGTAGCAGGGAGAGCGCAGGTGGGTGGATGTAGCAGGGAGAGCCCGTGCAGGTGGGTGGATGTGGTGTAGCAGGGAGAGCGCAGGTGGGTGGATGTGGTGTAGCAGGGAGAGCACAGGTGGGTGGATGTGGTATAGTAGGGAGAGCACAGGTGTGTGGACGTGGTGTAGCAGGGAGAGCGCAGGTGGGTGGATGTAGCAGGGAGAGTGCATGTGGGTGGATGTAGCAGGGAGAGTGCAGGAGGGTGGATGTGGTGTAGCAGGGAGAGTGCAGGTGGGTGGATGTGGTGTAGCAGGGAGAGCGCAGGTGGGTGGATGAGGTGTAGCAGGGAGAGTGCAGGTGGGTGGATGTGGTGTAGCAGGGAGAGTGCAGGTGGGTGGATGAGGTGTAGCAGGGAGAGTGCATGTGGGTGGATGTAGCAGGGAGAGTGCAGGTGGGTGGATGTGGTGTAGCAGGGAGAGCGCAGGTGGGTGGATGTGGTGTAGCAGGGAGAGCGCAGGTAGGTGGATGTGGTGTAGCAGGGAGAGCGCAGGTGGGTGGATGTGGTGTAGCAGGGAGAGCGCAGGTGGGTGGATGTAGCAGGGAGAGCGCAGGTGGGTGGATGTAGCAGGGAGAGCGCAGGTGGAGAGCCCGCGCAGGTGGGCATTTCTTCTAGAGCAGCAGTTCTCAACCTGTGGGCTGCATCCTCTTTGGAAGTTGAACAACCCTTTCACAGGGGTCGCCTAACACATAACAGTAGCAAAAGTACAGTTATGAAGTAGCAATGAAAATAATTTTATGGTTGGGGGTCACCACAATACGAGGAACTATATTAAACAGTCAGGCATTCGGGAGGTTGAGACCACTGTTCTAGAGGGACAAGAGAGGGAAGAATGCAGCTCGTGACTGGTGCCCTCTCTGAGGACCCAAGGCACTGCCACCGGGGACTCCCGGCCTCGCCTGGGCAGGGTTCCTTTGCCCCCCTCGAAATGATGGGTGGTCTGCGTAACAGCTACATTGAGATACTGAAGCAGTCAGCCACGGCCCATGACTCTTGTTAGGGTAGCATCAGGGCAGGGTCCCCCAGCCTCTCCGACTCCCTCTCCTCCCTGCCCTTGTCTGTCACACAGATACAGCCCTTCCTGAACAGCTGTTTGAATGACTGCCCTAGATATTACGCCAATGTGTCCTGCCCAACACTTCCAGGTAGGAAGCAGATGGCTGTCCTGGAATATGTTTGGGGTGAGAATGGATGAAGGGCGACAGCTTGAGCGGAACCCTGACCTGGTCCTCCGGGTGGGGCCTGTGATGCAGGGCTTCAGAGCCGCCCTCCTGGGACAGCTGCGAAGCCTTGGGCAAAGCACCTGATCTGGCCCTCAGCACCTGTGACTGGAAAGTGGGGGTCGACTGTTACAGAGTTACAGTTACATCCATGCACAGAACAAAATCCTTGTACGTTGTGAACCGTAGCACCGAGAAGTGAAGACTCCCTCCCCCAGGTTCATAGGTGAAGAGACGGAGGCACAGAGATGCGTAACTTGTCCGAGGTCACACCCCGGGAAGTGGCAGGGCCTGCTCAGAGCCGTCTGCAGCCCAGCTGTGGCTGCAGCCAAAACGGCACAGGGTGGGCTGGCCCGGAAGCAAGCCGGCCTCCCAAGCGAGGGGTGGGACTCGCGGAGTAGACCAGACTCAGGTGTTTCACGTAGACGGTTTCAAGTTGAACCCATATCTATAGTAGTTCTCACAGGGCCATGGTCATTAGCAGGCCCTCTGTGGACGTCGTCGATGGTTTTGTAATTACAGTTAGTAATTAAAATACTATTTTCTTTTGTTCTCATAACAGACCCGATTGCAGGTAAGGCCAACGCTCCTTCCCGCAGTGTGCTGCAGGGAGCCTGGGGGGACGATCTGCAGGGGCCACACGAGCCGTCCGGGGCTGAGCCTGGTGTGGAGCCGGGCACAAGGCGTCCCGGGATGCACGAGATCACCAGCACGTCATGGGGAGGCCAGAGAGGCCAGCCTGGGGGCTGGGCATTAGGGCGGGAGGCCAGGCTCCCTCCGTATGACTCATGCTGTTCTGCTCCCCACAGAATACACCACAGAGTATGTTCCTCTGTGGGTGTACGGGTTCATCACGGGCATCTCCGTCCTGCTGGTGGGCTGCGTCATCCTGCTGATCCTCTGCATGACCTGGAGGCTATCTGGTAAGGGGCGGACGCCACGGCGTGGGTCCTGGGGTCCCCTCTGCACCTCTCTTTCTTCCCATGCCCCACTTCCCACTCCAGTCCTCTGCGAGGCTGTGTTCAGAAGGCACCCTGCAGTCTCAAATTCAGTACAGTTGTTGCTTCTGTTAGCACGAGCTCCGCACCTGCAGTAGGGCTGACCTGGGCTCAGACCCAGCCCCGTCACGTACCGCCTGGGCAGTGCGCCACACCCGCAGCAGCAAGCAGTCCGACTACAGATGATGCGTGTGTTCTCGGCCTCGAGTCTGGCACACACGTCTTATTACATGTTAGCCACAATTATACTTATCGCTACTTAAATTAATATTGAAATCAACAGGTTGGGGCCCTGGCCAGGTAGCTCAGTTGATTGGAGCGTTGTCCTGATACGCAAGGTTGCAGGTTCCATCCCCAAGACACATACAAGAATCAACCCGTGAAAGCATAAACACGTGGAATAAGAAATCAGTGTCTGTGTCTGTCTGTCTGTCTCTCTCCCTCTCTCTTTCTCTCTTTTCCCTCTCCTTCTTCCTCTCTCTCAAATCAATGGATAAATTAATTTTTTAAATGAGCAGGTGGGAAGGAACTAGAGTGGGGTTTCCGTGCATCAGACACGGTCAGCCAGGCAGGGGGAGCCGCCTACGCAACCCCTCATGCAGCAGCGCAGACGTGCAGCCCCGAGGTCAGGGAGAGCAGCATGATGGGGGACAGCATGAAGTGGCGGGGGGCTCTGGAGACCCGGGCCCAGGCTGTGCGTCCCAGCTCTGCCCCACTGGTTTCAGGCAAAGGCAGGTTGCTCCATAAACCGTAGATTTGGTTCTTTTCTGGAAAGCAGAGCCAGCGCCTCCCTCTCGGGGCTGTGGTGAGATTAAAGGCCGTGGCAGGGAAGGTGCTTGTTGGGGGGTGTCGGTCAGTGTCCGCTCCCCTCCACGCTGCAGCCCTCTCTGGCCGGGCTGTGCGCAGGGGAAAGCCTGGGTCTCCACGTTAAGGGCTCGGCCTCCCCCGCCCCTCCACAACCCTGCCCCTCCCCACTGGTGGGGGAGAAGGTTCCACACCTGCGAGGCTGGTCGGGATTAGGTATTAATCACTGTGTGGTGGGAAGAACACCAGACCAGCACCAGCGGACCTCTGAGGAGTCCCCCAGAGGGTTAGTGGCAGAGGCAAATGAGGTGATGTGTCTGCAGGTGCTCTCGCTAGATGCAGGAGGCTCTGGTTGCATGCCTGCCCTTGCCCTTGACCTCCTGGAGAGCCCACGCGGGCTGAAGGAGGGGCAGGGAAGAACCCGCCCGTTATCTGGCTGTTCTGGGTGTTGAAGTGAGGGCTCTGCGGTCTTCCTTGACCGTCTGGGTTCCCCTGCTCCCCTGTCACCAAGAAGTTGCCTCCTGAGCTGAGATTCCCCCCTGGCATCTCGGAGGGGAGCGTTGTCCAAGTGTGTGGTGTCCCTTCCTCGTCTCGAAAGCACTAGAAGGAAATGTCAGTGCACCTGGTGGAGACTTTCTGGGGATGTAACAAGACTGATGCTTCCGGCAAGGAGACCTCCGGGGAAGGGCTTTTCCTCAGGCTGGCAGTCTCCTTGGGGGTGGCAGCCTGTGGGAGGGGGGCACCCAGGACTGCTGTGGGTGCCTCGGTCGCCATTCCAGGGTTCGGCTGGGTCCGTACCACAGAACACTCGTGACCGTGGCTGACTGGGAACGCATGCCGCCGGGCCCACAACCTCATTCAGTTCCCCCACCACAGACCCATTTTTCAGAGGAAGAAATTGAGTTTCTGAGGCATCAGTAACTTCCCAGATCTCACGCTCGCCGTGGCTGACCACGGTTCCCGTCCGAGCAGCCCGGCCTCCTTGCCAGGCCCAGTGCGCCCAGCGCCCGGCTCCGGCCGCCCTCCCGGCGGGGCAGGCTCCTGGAGGCCCGAGCCGGCCGGTTCTCTCCCTAACAGCCGCTCTGATGGTTTTCCTTCCAGGGTCCCATCAGGAGAAAGGCGGCCGAGGCGGTGGCGACGCAGGTCCGTACTTCCCGGGGTGTGCTGGGTTTGGTGTGTTTCTTTGTGAAGGTGTGGAGGGCCCCTGACATCCTGGGCGGGTCTCCTTCTGCAGTTCAACTCCTGAGTCCCTTCAGGAGACCTCACCTTTAGAGGGTCCGCCTTCCGCACCCCCAAGGAGGGCACCTTAAATGGCAAGCCTGGGGTAATGTTTTTAAGTCACTGGCACAGGGGCAGGAAAGAAGGTGGGTACCACTGTGAGAAAAGGCCACCCCTGTTCCGCAGGCAGGCCTTTGCCCTTCTTCTCTTTAATGACGTACATAGGCTGAAGGCCAGATAGAAATGCGAGAAAGTCTTCTTCCCAGAAGGCACTAGACTGATTTCTTTTCATGCAACCAAAACAGGTTGCCTGGTCTGCGTCCCGTCCTTGTCCTGGGGTGTGTCAGCAGAGACACCGAGCCTGTGGGCCTGCCTTAACTTGTTTCCTCCAGGTGCCCTGCCCGCCTCTGGCCTGACGCCCCCTCCGCTGAAGCCCAGGAAGGTGTGGATTGTCTACTCCGCTGACCACCCCCTCTACGTAGACGTGGTCCTAAAGTTCGCCCAGTTCCTGCTCACCGTCTGCGGCACTGAAGTGGCTCTCGACCTGCTGGAGGAGCAGGTCATCTCGGAGATGGGGGTCATGACCTGGGTGGGCCGCCAGAAGCAGCAGGTGGTCGAGAGCAATTCCAAGGTTGTCATCCTGTGCTCCCGGGGCACCCGGGCCAAGTGGCAGGCCATCCTCGGCTGCGGGGAGCCTGCCGTCCAGCTTCGATGTGACCGCCAGAGGCTTGCGGGGGACCTTTTCACCGCGGCCATGAACATGATCCTCCCAGATTTCAAGAAGCCAGCCAACTTTGGCACCTACATCGTCTGCTACTTCAACGACATCAGCAGTGAGAGCGACATCCCTGACCTCTTCAACATCATGTCCAGGTACCCTCTCATGGCCAGGTTTGAGGAGGTGTACTTCCGGATTCAGGACCTGGAGATGTTTGAACCTGGCCGGATGCACCGCATTGGGGAGCTCACAGGGGAAAACTACCTGCAGAGTCCCAGCGGCTGGCAGCTCAAGGAAGCGGTGGAGAGGTTCCGGGCGTGGCAGGCGCAGTGCCCTGATTGGTTTGAGCGGGAGAGCCTCCGCTGGGCAGATGACCAGGACCTCCCGTCCCTGGATGAAGAGGCGTCTGAGGAGCGGCTGCTGCCACCCGGAAGAGGGATTATGAAGCAGAAGCCCCTGGTGCAGGAGCCTGCTGCTGAGGGCTGCCTGGTGGTGGAGCCGCTCATCGCTGACGAAGGCAGAGAAGTGGCCAGGCTGCAACCTCAGCTGCAGCCCCAGGGGCAGCTGGCGACCCAAACCCTTCGAACCACGGTGCTCCCCCCGGAGGTGGTCCCTCGGGCTCAGGCCGTCGAGCCTGCCCCTCCTGCTGGTAGGAGCAGCGAAGCTAGTCAGCTGGCCCCTGTGGGCGGGGACGAGGCCTGCCCACTGCTGGGGGGCTCTGACCCCCACCCTGTGGACGCAGAGGACCCACCTCTCTGGAGCACCCCGATGGCATCGCCAGACCCCCTCCCAGAGGACGTGAGGGAAGAGCTCAGGGGCTTGATGCTGTCCTTCTTCCAGCAGAGTCTGAGCTCCCAGGCCCCAGAGGGGTGGGTGAGGCCGGCGGTGGCCCTCAAAGACCCACACACACTCCATGGGGAGGGGCAGCGGGAGTCGGTGCAGTCCGACCAGGGCTACATCTCCAGGAGCTCCCCACAACCCCCTGAGGGACTGGTGGACATGGAAGAAGAGGGGGCCAAGCAGGACCTGGGAAACTCAGCCCAGCAGCTCTCCCCCGAGGCCCTGGAGAGCCTGCGGAGCCTCCAGCGACAGCTGCTCTTCCAGGAGCTTCAGAAGAACTGCGGCTGGGACAGTGTGGAGCCGGAGCGGCCAGTCCCATAGTGCTCCCCGAGCCCGCGGGGAGGGTGACACGTGTGTCTGTGCATGTGTGCCTGTTCACGTACGAAACGATCCTTTCAGATGTAGGTATCTTGATTTTGATGCCTAGACGTCCCCCTTCATTTTTCCTTCTGGGACCATCTGGTCATCTCCATCCCTACAGAAATCTGCAGCCCATTCCCAGGAGCTAGTGGCAGTATCCTCGAGTCTATTATTCATCCATTTATTCAACATTTATTTTGTACCTACTATGTGCCAGGCATCTGAAATACAAAGATGAATTGCACCTGTCATTGACCCTGGTCACTAAGGAGATTAACATCTAGTGAGAGGCACAGATTAGCAAATAGAGGACACTCTTGCAAGATAGAAAAGCTGAACAGAGGCTTGCTAGGGCTACGAAACAGAAGGGGCACCCGGCCCAGGGAGAAATCCTGGAGTGGGTGTTGTGTGAGCTGAAGGAGAAGCTAGGTTCCTGGCCAGAGATTGTAGTCGGAGGAGGCACCTGTCCTGGGGAAGGTAAGGGTTGGGAGGTGGGTGGGAGCCGGGCCCATCAGCAAACCAAGTTGAGCCTGGAGAGGAAGGAGGGGCACGGGAGATGCGGTGGAGAGCTAGCCAGAGCCCAGGCTGGGTGCTGGGGCATCAGCCTGAGGGCCCGCGACTCCTGTTGCTCTGCAGAGGAGGAGACTGAGGGCCAAACACACCTGGAAGCCACCTCATCATTTTTGGGAAGAGACAGGATAGACAAATGTGACGTGCAACCGAACAGCATTCATCGGGAAGTAGTCAGAAGCCCTAAGCTCCCAGCCAGCCGGTGGAGAGCCACAGCAGAGGGTGCTTCCGAGGCTGGGAGCCCTCCGCTCCACACGGGTCCGACAGCAGTGGGCTGAGATCTGGAGAGTCCATGCCGGATTGGGGGAGGGCAGGCCCGCTGGGGAGAAGAGTGTATGCCACCCTGTTCTTAAAGGTCTGAGGTTCAAAGACAGTATTTGTGGAGAGATGCGAAGGCCCAGAATTTGACATTTCCCCAGAGTAGCACACCGGGATGCATGCAGTCTGCCCTGTCAGCAGCCTGAGCAGACTAAGGGAGAAAAGGCACTGAGCTCTCCCGGCCTCGGGCTCCATCTGTGCAGCAGTCCCGGAGGTGGGCAGCACTGTGTCCAGATGCCTCCCGAGCGCTCTGTGAATGAGCACTTACTGAATGTCCGGAGTGTGGCATCCCATCATGGACTCTTCCTGGCGGGAACCAGGGATCCCCTGGCAGCAGGATGGCCCGGCCAGCGCAGTCCTGGTGCCCGGAAGCACACTTCCATTTGGATGGTGTTACCCACAAACCTTGAATTCTAGCTTTGCTGGCCGTCAAGTCCAGGTGTCTTTAATTGGCATGGTCCACTCTGTCCCCTTTATGTCCAAGGCTGCTGTTGTTTAACCCAGCAGCTAATCACTGAGCTCTATAATTCACAGCATGCACTTCCCAACTGAACCTGTGGAGTCCAACAGCCTTTAAGAGTTCCAAGTTCGCCCTGGCCGATTTGGCTCAGCGGTTAGACCGTCCGCCTGCGGTCCGGAGAGACCCAGGTTCGGTTCCCGCTAAGGGCATGTACCTTGGTTGCAGTTTGTCCCCGGCCCTGGTTGGTCGTGCGGGTGGCAGCCACTCGATGTGTCCCTTTCACGTCGATGTTTCCCTCTCTCTCTCTTCCTCTCTCTCCCTCTCCCTCCCACTCTGTCTGTACAAAAAATGGAAAAATGTCCTCGGGTGAGGATAACAAAAAAAAGAGTTCCAAGTTCAGCAATCATCCACATTATCAATTTTAGAACATTTTCTTACCCCAAAAGAAACACGACACCCCTTAACCATCACCCCAAGCCCTCTGAGCACCTTGTTCCTGGGCAAACACTCCTTTGCATCTGTGGATTTGCCCGTTGTGGGCCTGTTGAGTGCTGCAGCCTCTCTTCAAGGCTGTTCCTTTCTTTGTTGCCTCCCCTTTCCCAAGAGCCCCCAAATCACACTGCTCACCATCGTGCTGGGAATTCTGTCCATCTGAGTGTGGTGTCTGCTGTCAGCCAAATACCAAGAGCTTCAAGACTTGGTATACAGCAAGCCAGACCTTTCTTTTCATATTATTCTGAACCATGGCTCATAAACTCCTGCTTTTCCCAGAAACCCCTCCAAGAACAGGCGTCTGACTCCCACCTCCTAAACAGACTGCAGCGGAGGTGGCTCAAGGTGGGCAGAAGGACCCAAAGCAGGCAGGGGAGCCGCTGCCCGTGACAGTCTCCAGCGCGAGCCTCCGGCTCCGGCTCCAGCTCCGGGTCTGCTCACGCTTTTCCTGCCTGCTGGCGGGGGAAGGCACGAGTAGGTGGCAGGCAGTCTGGACACTGCTCGACAACGTGCCACTTGCACTGTGATTTTAAACCAGTGTCTTCCTGCCTAGGAAGGTCCTCAGTAGTGTTTCGGTTTTGAGGGGGTTTGTTCAATCACTTAAACACTCCTTTAGTCATTTGAGCTGAGATCTGTGAATGCCAGGTATGATGGATTTCACTTACCCCCTGCTGATCTCTGAGAGTTAAATAAGGTGTAAGGGAGAAGAAGCTGTTCTACGGGCGATTTTCCTTCTGTGTCCTTCAGGCTCTGCACTGGGCTCTGCTCGCTCCAGCCCCTCTTGAGAAGACCCGCCCATGAAGCAGCACAAGGCAGGCTGCCCAGGCTCGTGGGACGCTGGGGCCCGCGCATGAGTAGGATGCAGGGCAGGTGCCAGCCCTGCCCTGGACCCCAAGTCACGCGTGTTGGAGAGTTCCCTTAAAAGAGGGCTGACGGTGCTTGACGCAGAGCCGGCCCCTGGCTCTGCTGCTTGCCAGCCAAGTGCCTTGAATCTCTTGCCCTGGCCAGTTTGGCTCCGTGCTTGAGCGACAGCCCTCAGACTGAAGGGTTAGGGCTTGTTTCCGGTCAAGGGCACATATCTGGGTTGCAAGTTTGATCCCCGGCCCTAGTTGGGGTCATGTGGGAGGCAACCATGATGTGTCTCTTTCACATTAATGTCTCTCCCCCCCCCCCCCTTCTTCCCTCCCCTTCCACTCTATCTGAAAATCAATGGAAAAATATCCTCGGGTGAGAATTAATAAAAAAAAAATCAAGATCTCTTCCTTAAGCCTGTCAACCAATGATCATTGGTGCCAATTCAACAACAACAGATCCAAAATTTGGGGTGCAGTGAAGAAGGAAACTTTATTCAGTGCAAAACAGCTTGTGATGCAGCACAGTTATAAGGCAGCCCCAGGTGATTGGGGCTAAGCTCCTCTCTCCTAGACAGCTCTGCTCTGTGCCAGTCTGCTCTGGCCTGCACTGGTCTGCCCTCTGCTCCAGCCAGACATCTGCAGTGTTTCAGTTCAGCCAGGTAGACCAAAGCCTCAGCCTTTCATGAAGGGAAAGTGGGCTTCCAGGCCAGAGGGGAGCTGGCTTATATGGACAAAAGTCCCCACCCCTGGTCCATGATTGGTCTGTCCTCATGCAAATGAGGACTCCAAATCCTCACAGTTTGATTGGTCCAAAAGGCACTGCCCTGATTGGTCAGAATAGAGCCACTCTGTTGGTCAGATCTGTTAGCTCCAATTGGATGGGAGAAGCCGCAGTCTTATAGGCTGAAGCAGTGTTCTAGGAGCTTTAGAGCTGGCTCAGGGGCAGGAGCACAGCACAGGCAGGCGCGCTCCCCAGGGTGCAGTTTGGTGAGAGGCCCTGCGTAGAAATGGCTGCTAAGCTCTGTTTTTGTTCTAATTTTAACCCAGTTAACCACTAGGAGCCCTTCTTAGTAGGTGTCTTCTTTCCCAGCATTCACAGGCCTCCTCTTGCTTCTTTCTGAAATGGGCGCAGCAGGAATTCCTACCTCACAGGTCTCGTGAGGCACATATAAGCGCAGCGCTTAGCTGGTGACACACTGTCCCCATTACTGGGTCCAGCCTGCCCGCCCCCCAAGCTGCTGCTGTGTAAGGAATCCAGAGGCTTCCTGGGGTCTCTTTGCCTCTAAGCGAGGAGAAGCACCCTGGCCTGGTCCTGGGCCGAGCAGTTGATGAATCCGGGATACTGTTTGTGTTTCCTCTTGCTTTCTTCAAGTGTTTGCCTTTTCAGGTGATAAAAGTGACATATGGTCTAATACTTGCCATATATTAAGAGCTCCATAAATGTGTTATCTGAGGGCATATGCTCATCTGGGAGAAATAGAAACAATATAGACAATAGAAACAAAAACAAAACAATATGTTATAGAAGAATATAAAATAAAGCAGCCGCCCCAGCCCGTGGGTACAGACTGCAGTTGCGGTGCCCATGCCTCCCCCTTGGCGCGTCCCACATCACTCCCATGTGGCTCCAGGCCAGCTCCTACAGCCTCTCCCGGCTCTCCATGCCCTCCTGCCTCCACGTCTCGGCACGGGGTCCACCCTCTCGTCCTGTGCCTTTAGGTTGGTTGAGCCAGCTTGCCTGTTAGAGGAACATGGAGTTTCTTCTGTCATGATTTGAAGGATGCCAAGAAGTCTTGTCCAATATGCTTTCTCTCCACCCAGGTACCTAGATTCCTTTCCTAGGAGGAATAGCCCCTTAGGTTATTAACACTTTAGTATAAATTAGTTTATTGGCTCCTTCCTTTCTGAATAGAGAGAAAGAAGACACAGTAGTGCCCTGAGAGGCTAAGGGGGAGTAGAAAGGAGAGAGGCCAGATTGGCTGGCCCCCACTTTTGCCCGCACACTGACATGCTCTCTCTCGCCAGCTGACTTGCTCAGTGAGTCTCCATGGCCCACTCACACAGACCCTGAAGACCGCCCCCGAGGGATCACTCTGGCGCAGCCGAGTGACTCTGCCACAGAACACTGGCCAGACCCCGCAGGTCAGGCCAGAGCCACACTGCCTCCGAGGAGCATGCCGCTGTCTGAAGGAAAGACCCAAGGTACACGCATAATGTTAACACAAATATATAAAATGGTGACAAATGTCACAGTGACATTTAAGAATTTAGAAAGGAAACCAGGACAGGAAGGATCTTAAAACAGACCACACAGGAAGCTTGTCACAAGTCTCAAGTTTTTTATTTTCAGAACAGAAGCTGATTTTATTTTTAAAAAGAGAAGGGGGAGAAAACATGAAAAATTCTAGTGAGGTGCCACTTCCCCTCCGCCAGACACTGACTGCCAGCCAGCGCCTCCGCGGGAGCACAGGGAGTCAGAGCCGGGACACGCGGTCTGAACAGCCTTCAGGGGCCTCGCCCAGGCCCTTCGAGAGCAGGCAGGGAGGCGGCCCCCCAGAGCGCGGACATGCCCACCTGCTCCAATGTTGGAGGCCAACAGCCTGGACTCTGAATCTGGGTTCCTGTCTGTGAACTGTGCTCCTGGCATCCGCCCCAGGAGACAGCACACCCCTGTTTATCTGATCTGTGGGAACACCTCCAATTTGACTCTAGAAGGCAAGAAAAACAAAGGTTGAGGGGTCATTTCTTCTTGTGAATGGGGCAAAGGAAGTAAAAGGACTCAAGGAAAACACAGCAGAAGGAAGGGACTGACCCCCTAAGCACAAGATGCTTGCACCAAAGGTTTGGAAGAGGATGGTTTGGGGTGGGGCAGACAAATCTTCCAGAATCGGCCTTTGCTGTCAGTTTCTCAGTGCACCCAGGGAAGTGGCAGCTCGTGGGAACCGATCCCAGCCTTCCACCAGAAACCCAACAGCAGTCAGAGATTTCACAGCTATTCGCTCGCTCGCTCGTGGGGAGAACACCATCCAAACAGTAAAAAGGGGGTGGGGCAGGGGGCCAGCCAGGACCTGGCACATGGCTCAGATGCAAAGTTCTTTCACAGTCACGGAGATTGGGTAGCAGACAAACCACAACGCTGAAGGGAGGATGTGGAAACAGAGGGAGCAGTATTGGGGCCCACCAGGGTCTGGGCCCCAGAATTCAAAGTGAAGGAAGAGAAGTCAATAGAGAAAGGAGAGAAAGCAGGGGGGAAAAGCAGTTAGCTGCAAAATCCAACCAGTTTGTTTTGGACCTGACTGGATGAGGGGCTGGAAGCATGATAGTGCATTTAGCGTAAATACTTTCCTCCACTGTGAGAGGATCTGAGTAAGCCATCAGCCCCTCTTGTGTGTCTGTCTACCTGGGTGTCTTCTGTCAACAAGTCCCCAAGAATTTGGGAAAGAGGGGCCCCAAGTGAAAAACTAAGGCCCAGAAAGCAAAAGTGAGTGACAGTCAAAACTGTAAATAAAAATTCTTATAATTTCAGCCCTGACCAGTTTGGCTCAGTGGTTGGAGCATCAGCCCATGGACCAAAGGGTCTCGGGGTTTGATTTCCGGTCAAGGGCAGGTACCTGGTTGCAGGTGCAATCCCCAATCCCTGTTGGGATCATGCAGGAGGCAACTAATTGATGTGTCTTCCTCATATCTCTCATATCTGTTTCTTTCTCCCTCTCTCTCCCTCCTTCCCTTCCACTCTATCTAAAAATCAATAAAAAAAAAAAAACCTTGTGTGAGGATTAACAACAACAACAATAATTCTTACAATTCCTGCCCCCAAATCCTATTGTGGGGAGGAGGGTAGAGGAGATTATTTCCTGGCCTTGCTCCCAATTGCACTCTTACCTCCCCTCAAAATACTTATCCCACCTCCAAGACTCCAAAAGCGATGCCCACATAAGACTGTTAGTGGGAAACCCCCGGATGTCCCTCCCACCAGCCTCGACAAGTGGAATGCCGGGGAGGAAGGCTGGGCCGCAGTGCATATGCCCGCCCCGGTCCATGAAGCCTGCCTTTCCTCGGGGATTCTCTTAGCCAGAGCAAAGGACAGAGGTCACCCCCATTTCTGGTCTACACAAATCTTCCTAGAGGGAGGCAGGTGGGCCCATGGGAGACCCAACTTCACATCTATCTAGGAACCCCACCAAAGGTGTTGTTCTGAGCCAAGGTCTAACCCAGCCTGCAACAAACCTTAGGAAGAGAGAGATGGGTGCAAAGGGAGGGAGAGAGAAAGGAAGCCACTAGCTGATACTCCACAGACCCTGTAATAACTTTGACACCAAACCCCACCTGGATCAAGTGACCATGTTGAATGCAACTTCCAAGTATGGTGTCTTTATTTTTTTGCAAGCAGCATCAGTGCATGATGCAATAAAAGTCAAAAGCATGGAGGTAGAAATGCTCATTCACCCAAGAAAGGGTGCAGTTTGGTCCTTAGAGTATGAACCCTCTCACCCTCTCCTCCCGGAAGCTGAGAAGAGAGGAGGAGGATTGAGGAGGATCCTGGGTGAACTTCTCTCTTGAAGAAGAGCAACTAGGAAGCTCCCACGAGCCCAGCTCCTTCTGGGAATTCATAGCCACAAATTCAGGTAGGAACAAGGAGGGTGGTGGCATGTATAGTGGGGAGAGCAGGGCCTCCCCAGATCTCCTACTGATTGCAAGGGCCACAGAGTGGGCACAAGAAAACAACACTACACATACATAGAGACATTGACTTTGCATCTACCATCTGGAAGAAATCCAATAGACACATCGGGGACAGTAGATTCTGAGTCCATTTCAAGGCATGGGACAATGGTCATTAGCCACAGCCTAAAAGAAGCTGGCACTCCAAGCAAGACAGAAGGCCCAAGGCCCAGCACCTCATGCCTGGGCACCTCCTTTACTCCCTTCCTCCACACAATGGATAGGAATTCGGGCAGAGGTGGCAGAAGAAGCAGAGGTATCCAGACCCTTGGAGGCTAGAGTTAGGGTCAGGCATGGAGAAAGGAGATAGGGTGAGTGGACCTTCCTCCCTCACCATTAGCGGCTGGTCTTCCTCCAAGCAGTCTTGACCCTCGGAGTGCAAAAGGACACACTGGCCTTTAGCCCTATTAAGAGTTACCCCTTCTAAACAAAGCTTGATATAATCCGGGTGAAAGAAGGTCAGAGGACAAGGGAGCTGGGGTCTCAACCAAAAAGCAAGGCCCCCTCCCTTATTGCCCTCAATTCTGGGAGGCCACAGCTAGGGTGTTGACGTAGCCATGGGCCCCCGCCTCGTTTTCCGAGATACAGTGACTCCGCTGGGAGCCTCCCTGAGGTGGTGGCGGACCTGGCAGGGCAGAGGGCGGGGCGCCGTAGCACCCTGCGGCCCACCCGGGGTAAGCCTGACTCCCAGGGTCCCAACAGCCTTCTAGGGCTTCCAGGCCGCGGCATCCGAGGAAGAAGAGGTTCTTGAGCATGAAAATGGATAGAGGCTGCTGGTAGCTCACCACCAGGAGGCAGCGCAGCGCCAGCAAGGGCACGTCCACCAGGCAGCCGCCCAGCAGGCGCAGAAGGCGGCTGCAGCTGCCCGGCCCCGCAGCCTGGCCCCAGGACAAGGCTGCGGCTGCGGCTGCGGCGTTGAGCTCGTACAGCCAGAGCACCGGCGAGGAGAGGGTGAGGAAGTAGACAGCGATGAGCAGGTAGCGCAGGTGTGCGGGGAGTGGCACACGGCCTTCCAGCATCAGCTCCACCAGGGTGAAGCTGTCGAGCAGGTCCAGACACGTGCCTAGGAAGCAGCCGGCAGCGCGGTGCTGCTGGGGCTGCAGGACCAAGGGGCCCGTGGAGCCGTGGGGAGCGCCCGCCTCGCTGATGGCCCGCACCAAGCTGTAGAGCAGAGGCACCGACAGCGCCATCGTAAGGCGGAAGCCCGTGGTGCCGAAGGGCGCGCGCAGCTCGATGAGGTCCAGGATGGACGTGCCCAGGATGAGCACCACCTTGGGCGTGAAGGCGATGGAGTAGATGAGCCAGGCCAGGTAGGCGAAGGCGAACTCGCCCACCGCCGCGGCCGCGCCTGGGCCGCCGCCTGGACCTCCAGCGCCCCCGCGGCCCGCGCGCACCTTGGCCCCGGCCGCAGCCCCCGCCGAGGAGGCCGGCAAGTGCAGGGAGGGCGCAGCGTGGTGGTGGTGCTGGTGGTGGCTCGCCTCACCGCCCCGACGGCCCCGGCTGTTCTTGGCGAAGAAGATGGCCCAGCCCACCACCACCACCAGGTCAGTGGCGATCCAGGAGCACCAGTACAGGTCAGTGACGGCGATGAGGTACAAGTCCAGCAGCCCTCCCTGTGCCAGCAGCAGCACCACGGACAGCGCCTGGTAGCCCCAACGGCACCCCAGACCCGGGGCGCAGCAGCAGCTGTGGCGCTGACCTCTGCGGTCTGGCGGGACCGCGCGGCTACACCAGCAGCAGCAAGAACAGCAGGAGGGGTTGCTGCGGGGGCCCGTGCCACCCGCAGCCCCAGCCGAGCGGCCCCCAGGGCCCCCGACGCCCCCGGCAGTGCCCCCACTGAAGTCCACCGCGGTCATGCTGCAGGAGGAGGTGGGCGTGGAGGAAGGGGTGGCGGCCGAGGAGGAGGAAGCAGCGCACGCTACGGGGTCAGAGTTTGGGGCGCCTCCCTGAGCCAGGGGCCTCGGGACCCCGGTGGCGGCGGCGGCGGCGGCGGCCGGAACCAGCGGTTTGCTGATACTGACGCTCTCGTCCTCGTCCTCCCGCTCCGCACCGGTGCTGCTGCTGGGGGAGCCACCGCCCCCACCGCGTCTGCCGCTGCTCTCCCCCCGGCTGGTACAGGCGCTGGTGCTGGTGCTGCTGTCGCCCGAGCCTCGCCCGCCACGGGGGGAACCCCCCCGGAGGAAGAGGGGCTGCGCCCGGGCGGCAGCTGGGAGCGGTGGGAAGGAGCCGGATGAGGACGAGACCGAGCGGGGGTGGCCCAGAGCTGGGTGCATTGTCCTCCGGGAGGCTGCCAGCTGTTGTTTGCCCGCCAACCCTGGGCTGGCAAGGCCGGCGAGGGAAGCGGGGCCAGCCACCGCCTCCTCCCCAGCTGCGGGAGTCGTACCCAGGTCGGGCAGCAGCGAGATCTGGACTGGAGCCGCTGGACTGAACGAGCCAAGTCCCGGGTGGCTGGGAGCTTGGGTGGGCGACAAGCTGAACCCGCTGCTGTGACAGCAGGCGCTGTGGGGCGGGGGCGAGCCCAGGCAGAGAGGAAAGGGAGGCTGGCTGCGGGGAAACCAGGACTGGATTCGCGGGGGGGAGTAGGAGGAGAGACCAGAGAAGGAGAAAGCATGACTCGCAGGCTCAGCTGGAAGAAAAAGGGGAGGAGAGGTGTTGGGGTGGGGACCACTGAGGGCTAGGAGGATGAGAGGGGAGAAGGTAGCTGTCTCTGGGAGGAGGGAGTGGGGTGGGGGTATCAGAGGATTCTAGAGAAGTCTTTTTCAGGCACCACCAGCAGAACCCGGAGCATTAGTGGTCAGTGACCACATGGCCTTGGTCTCAGAATAGACCATGCCTCCCAGCACCAGGCTGAGGTGACAGGTTTGGGCCTCTGTTCCCAGTCAGCAGTTTGCTTTGCTGGCACCAGAGAGCTTCGGCCTCTAGGCTGTCTAGTGCTCTTTCCATGAGGCCATCCTGCCTCTTTAAGGCACTTACAAACTAATAGAGGAGTCAGTCCTTTCTGACCACAAGGGCTGGGATCAGCAGCCACAGACTTGTATTTCTACATATGCATGTGCCCTGTACTGGGTTCAGTGAGCCACGCTTGGGGAGGTCCCAATCTCCAGAGGATGGAGTAGTTCTCTGAATATAACTGCTTGTGAAGAGAGGCCAGGTAAAATAATTATTGAATTGGAAACAATAAGAAGATATATCTAGCAGAGGAAAACACAGGGACATTTAGAGGTATGGGCACCTTGATAAAAACAAAGGCCCAGAGTGGGTAGTGGGGAACATCACAACCAGCCCGGTGGACAGAGGCGCAGGAGCCCTGCACCCTCAAGCACAAAGACCACACTGACTCACCCCCGGAGAATCAGTCCACGGGGCCGGACGGCAGCAGGTAGAGTTATGCCTTTAGGGATTTAGGGGAGAAAAATGACTAGAGTAGTTGGGGTTCAAAAAAAGAAAAGATGAGGTTCATGTCTAAACAATGCAAACATCCCAGCCACATCAAGCCTGCCTGCTCCTTCATCCTCCACATACTTCGGACCGCATGTTTCCTGACTTTCTTAACCTTCTGCTGGGCTCGCCCAGCCCGCGGCATCAGTGGAACCGCAGTGGCTGGCTGTCCAGGGCTTGTCACTAAACCTGCCTCTTGAATAAGGGTCAGTTTGAGCCAAAACTTCTCTCTCCAGTCTCTTGGAGGTCAGTCTGTATAACTAATCCATGGGGGTGTGGAATTTAGAACTCACAACCTGCATTATTTCTACCTACCCCTGGCCCACACAACTTTTGAAAAGTTCTGTTCAACCATCATGTGAGTCAGAGCAGGTAGAGTGGGTGGTAAGAGCTTGAGCTCGGGGTCAGTAGTCTTAGGTCTGCCACTGCGCTTGTGTAACTGTGAACCGGTTATTTCACCTCTCTGAGCCTCCAATTATCCAACTGTATAAAGGGGCCTTAACGGGCTGTTGTGTAAAGAGAGGCCATGAGTTCAAAGGGTTTTTAGCCCAGTGCCCAGGGCAGAGTATGTACGCAGTTAAAGGTAGCTCATTATCATCATAATTTCATTTAGCTCATGTGTTAACCTCCCAGGGAACATTTCCTCATAGCACAGGTCACTAATGACTGCTTTCCGGGCTGGATCCCTTCCTGAGGCCACAGAGTCCTGCACCAGTAAGTGCTGGGAGCGGTGGTGCTTGGGGCTGGTCTTCACAGCCTTTACAGTGGGAGACATTGGGCTAGGCAGCTGGCGCCAAAGCCCACCCACATGGGGCAAGGATACAACCCGCGCGCGTGCGAGTATCGCAGCAGGTTCAGCAGATGTGAGGGCTGAGCCAGTCCAGGCTAGGAAGTAGCCTGGGGAGCTGCCAACCGCTAATGGAGCGGTCACAGGCACTCCCCTGGCTCTCCCAGAGAGCACCAGCCAAGAGCTGCGCTGACGTTGATCCAAGACTTCTACTCAAGCTAATGAAGCGCTTGAAGAAGGAGCAGCACTGGGCTCCTTAGAGAACACTGACGAATCGGTCCCCACTCCCAGCCCAAGCCCCACTGCCCAGCTCACTCATATACCCCTTCCTTCTCTCACCTGTCAGGTGCCTCCATGAGGACAGGTTTCCTCCCTGGTGATAGGTAACAACCCTTTGATGTCATATTTTGTATTTCTGGGAAATGTACTGTGAATCAATCAGATTAACTTCCTGTAAGAAATTCTTTAGCCCACTTTTTTTCAGATCTGAGGCCCTGAATAAAAAGACCACCGATAAAAATTATGAGAAAACAGGGTACACAATAGAATAAGTTGGTAGTCTAAGTATTAGAGGGATTTCCTCCGTGCACTGGGTTTTTTCTAATATTCAGTGTACACAGAGAGAGGGAGAGCGTGAGCTTTGCTTCGGCCTAGAGAGGGCTTGGCAAAGTTGTGAGTAGGATGAGAAGGAAGATGAGAAGTTTTCTCAGATATAAAGGGAGTACGTGCAAACCAGAAGGTCTAGAAAAGGGAAGACACAGTCAGAGCACCTCATAACCACCTTGGGTCCATGCTAAATGTCTTACATACAGTAACTGGAAACTGAGAGGCAGAGAGGTAAAGCAGCTTATTCAAGTCACACAGCTAGTTAAGGGCAGAGTTAGGGTTACATCTAGCCTCTGCTGCTCAGCCCAGTGCTCACTCACCGACCACTCCTTCCCTCAAGCTCAGGATGGCAGCAGCTCCCAGGCATCCAGGGATACAGAGACAAACCAAGCAGGTTTCAACCCAAAACATATTTCCCTGAGCACCTGTTAAGTGCTAGGCACTAGATAAGGTTCATTTGGGGACCTCATATTGCTTTTTGTTCTAATCCTGACCTTTTTATTGATTTTTAGAGAGAGAGAAAGGGAGAGAAATATCGATGTGAGAGAAACATCCATCAGCCCGGCCGGTGTGGCTCAGTGGTTGAGCATCGACCCATGCACCAAGAGGTCAGCTGTTCAATTTCCTGGCCAGGACACATGCCCAGGTTGTGGGCCCGATCCCCATTGGGGGTATGCAGGAGGGGGCCAATAGATGTTGTCTCTCATCGATGTTTCTATCTCTCTCTCCCTTTCCCTTCCTCTCCCTAAAGATCAATAAAGAATAAAAAAGAGAAAGAAACATCCATCAGTTGCCTCCTGTACATGCCCCAGCTGAAGATCAAACCTGCAACCTAGGTATGTGCAGACCAGGAATCAAACCCACAGTTTCCGGTGTGCAGGAAGACACTCCAACCCCCACCCCCCACCCTAGGACAGAAAGGCCAGTGGCTCATTGCCTTCCTGAAACAGCAGAAGATGGACTAGGAGAAAGGAAGAGATGCCACTAGCCACTTAGCAGCACAGGAAAGCTCAGTGAGGCAAAGCCAGCCCTTCCTACAGCTGAACCAAGACCCCACTTTTACTTATTCATTCTCTTCGTTATCACGGCTGTATTTCCCCTTCGCAGCAAGAATGCGAGCAGACCAGAAGGGATTGTCAGAGGGGAATGGAGCCTCACAGGTGCATCCTGTGCAGACACCAGCAGGCCCTTTGGTGTCTGCAGTCACTGTCTTGGCACGGTGACTCTCAGAAAACGATAGGGAAGCTGGCCGGGACCCGTGCCTGCGGCAGGCGCGTCTGCCATGCTTTGGATTGCTGGGGGCCGAGCCTCAGAACCACCTTGAAAGCTCTCTGAAGACACGCACTACACCTACCCCATTCAGGGCTTCTCCAATATCTGGAGCCAGGCTGTGCCCTGAACTGCTCCACAGGTGGTCACATGATGTCACCACCTCCTGGATAAAGCGGAGGTCTCAGCATCAGTGGCCCCTATCTGGGTCAGTCTCTGAACTAGGTGTTGGGGTTCCAAAGACTAAGAAAAGCAAATCCTTTCGTAGAAGCCCAGACTGGGAGGGAGACAGACAAGTAAACAATAAAGTATTGTGAGGTCTATGACCAAGCACTTGGCACTATTTGAATATGCAGTGTGAGGAGAGAGGAGCAGACTGAGGAGGGGGGCCCGGTTACCAGGAGCCGGGGGGTCCGAGCCGGCCGCCGCCCCACAGCGAAGGCCTGAGAACAGAAGCGTGGTGTGAACAGGCTGCGTTTCAGAGCAGCGCTTCGCGTGCAGACGACGGCCAGGGCGGAGAAGACGGAAGGCCGGCGTGCCCCACTTCTGGCCGGGCTGTAGACTGAGCACTATAAAACCTCCCAGCCCGCCAGAGACAGTGCACAGAATTTAACTTTCCTTTCAATGAACAGTTGAACGAGTAAGATAAATTTTTGGAGCCATAAAGGAAAAGGAAACTAAAACCCCAAATGGTAAGTGAAGCAAGTGCTGTGGATACCTTCAGACGGGCCGGTCTCCGTCCGGACTGCTGCCTCCTGGGGGGGCTGGCCACAGCAGCTACCTACATTAAAGTCTACTTAAATTAATATTAGCTGAAATAACTTAAAATTTAAAATCCAATTCCTCACGTTCACTGGCCACATTTTAAGTGCTTAAAAACCTCACATGGCCATTGGGAAAACATTATGGAGACAGGTGTGGCCTGCTTTTCACCGTGTTGAAGCTGGGGCCAGGATTCTCGGGGTCACTGCCTCATCTCACCTCAACCTAACTGCAGATGTCGGACATGAGACATCACTGTTCCTGATTCTCACCCTGGACTCCCCTGAAACTACACGGCTCTCCTTTGCCTCCACGCTGCAGAAGCAATTTCTGGGACTCCAATGTCCACACTACATTTTGAGAGACTTTCAGTAAAGATGGTGTAGTAGGTAAATGCTGTGCCCATCTCCTCCCACAACTACATCAGAATCATGACTAAACTATACAACAACCATCTCTGAGAGCCACCTGCAGATTAGCTGAACAGGAGTCCTCTAACTAAGAATGTAAAGAAGCCATGTCCAGCCCTGGCCGGTTTGGCTCAGCAGTTAGGCAGTGGTTCTCAACCTGTGGGTCGCGACCCCTTTGGGGGTCGAACAACAATTTCACAGGGGTCGCCTAAGACATAACAGTAGCAAAATGACGGTTATGAAGTAGCAACAAGAATAATTTTATGGTTGGGGGTCACCACAACATGAGGAACTGTATTAAAGGGTCACGGCATTAAGAAGGTTGAGAAGCACTGGTTAGAGTGTCGGCCTGTGGACCAAAGAGTCTGGGTTTGACTCCAGTCAAGGGCATGTACCTCAGTTGCGGTTCGATCCTTGGCCCTGGTCAGGGTCACGTGGGAGGCAACCAGTGGGTGCGCTTCTCTCACATGAATGTGTGGGAGTGGGGAGGAGGGGGTCAATAGGGGAAAAATGAGGAACATCTGTAATACATTCAACAATAAAAATAAATTAAAAAAGAAAAGAAAAAATACTTAAGAACATAAGGAGAGTTTAAGAGAACTTTGGGACAAACTGTTCAAGAAAATATTTGGTAACAAATACCAGAATCCAAAAACTTAGTGGTCTGAGGTAAGATCCCATCACTACCTTTCACTAGCTCCATCATATGGTCTCCGTCCCCTCCACTGAGAGCTTCCCATGCAGGAAAACAGCCACATCCCTCGTCAGCCACATCTCCAGGCCTCAGGATTACTGCAATGGTGGACACCATCTTAACAACCACAGCGGTTGCTTGGCCATGGGAAATGCCCCCAGTGCTGGTGGAGATCCACCACTCCTAAGCAATGTGGCTTAGAAGAGTCAGGGTCCCGGAGCATGAAAACTCATTGCTGTCATCCTAGCAGACCCAGCTCCTCGGAGACAGAAACCATTCTGAGTGTTAGCATCAGTGTGATACGCAGAATAACGCTCCCTCCTCTTACCAGAAAAAAAAAAAAAGTCCTTACTCTAATCCCCAGAACTTGTGAAGATGTTAAATGGCAAAAGGGACTTTACAGATGTGACAAGGATCTTGAGATGGAAGATTAGTCTGGATTATTCAAGTGGGTCCAGTGTAATCACTGGGGCCTTTGTAAAGGGAAAGAGGGAGGCAGGAGACTCAGAGTCAGAGATGTGGTGACTGAAACAGAGTTTGGAGTGATGAGAGGAAAGGAACGATATGGCAGCCTCTAGAAGCTGGAAAAGGCAAGGAAATGGATTCTCCCCAAGTGCCTGCAAAAGGCATGTAGCTCTGCCCACCCATTTCAGATTTCTGATCTCTGGAACTGTAAGATAATAAATGTGTGCTGTTTTTTTTTTTTCCACATCTTTATTGTTGGATGTAAAATGTATTACAGATGTTCCACATTTTTCCCCCATTGACCCCCTCCTCCCCATCCCACCTTTTCCCAAACTATTGTCCGTGTCCATTGGTTATGCATGTAAGTTCTTTGGTTTATTTCTTCCCACCCCCCCAACCCCTTTCCCTTTGAGGTTTGTCAGTCTAGCAATGAATTTGTGCTTCTTAATCCCTTCACCTTTTTCATCCATTCCCCCAACCCCCTTCCCAACTGGCAACCAACAAAATGTTCTCTGTATCTATGAGAATGTTCCTGTTCTTCCTGTTCATTTTGTTTGTAGATTCCATTGTTGATAGATATGTATTCATTGCCATTTTGTTTGTTCATACATTTTATCTTTTTCTTTAAAAAGACCCTTCATCATTTCATATAATAATGGTTTGGTAGTGATGAACTCCTTTAACTTTTTCTTGTCTGGGAAAGTTTTTATATGTCCATCAATTCTAAATGACAGCTTTGCAGGATAGAGTAATTTTGGTTGTAGGTTCTTGGTTTTCATCACTCTGAATATTTCTTGCCACTCCCTTCTGGCCTGCAAAGTTTCTTTTGAGAAATCAGCTGACAGCCTAATGGGAACTCCCTTGTAGGTAACTAGCTGCCTTCCTCTTGCTGCTTTTAGGATTCTCTCTTTGTCTTGAACCTTTTGCATTTTGATGATGATGTGTCTTGGTGTGGGCCTCTTGGGGTTCATCTTGTTTGGGACTCTCTGTGCTTCCTGGACTTGTATGTCTGTTTCCTTCACCAAGTTAGGAAAGTTTTCTGCCATTATTGTTTCAAACAGGTTTTCGATTTCTTGTTCTCTCTCTTCTCCTTCCAGCACCCCCAAGATGCGAATGTTGGCACGCTTGAAGTTGTCCCAGAGGCTCCTTACACTATCCTCATTTTTTTGGATTCTTTTTTCTTTTTGCTGTTCTGATTGGGCATTTTTTGCTTCCTTATATTCTAAATCGATGGTTTGCTCCTTGGATTTACGTACTCTATTATTGAAGCTATGTAAATTATTCTTTATTTCAGTTAAAGCCTCCTTCGTTTCTAACTGTGCAGCTATCATTTCTGACTGGTCCTTTTTTATGTTCTTGAGGCCCTCACTGAGTTCATTGAGCATCCTTATAAGCAGTATTTTGAACTCAGCATCTGTTAGGTTGCTTATCTCCATTTTGCTTAGTTCTTTTCTTGGGGTTTTGTTCTGTTATTTCATTTGGGACCTGTTTCTTTGTCTCCTCATTTTGGCTGCCTCCCTGTGTTTGTTTGTGTATTACTTAATGAGAGGTATGGGGCTCGCTGAGACCCGATGCTGCTCGTTTGAAAGAATTTAGGAAAAACCTGAAGCAGGATCCAAGACAGGCCAATCCTATGGTTAAGCAAGTGGCAACAGCTTGGGTGGGCCTGAAAGTTGGGTGGGGCGGGGCGGGGCCTCAGGGAGTCAGCAGGGCGGGGCTACCAGTGTGAGACAGGTTGCTGGAGTCCCAGATATGGCAGCTGTCTGCCGCCCCAGGGAAGGGCTCACCAAAGGAACAAAGGCCTCTTACCGCACGTTTGTCCCCAAGGAAGCCCCCTCTCCAGCCCTCGCTCCAGTGCCAAACAGCTCAGTTCTTCCCTGTATGTCTCTGGTGCCCCTCGAGCTGCCTCCCCTCCGAGCTTAGAGGGAGAGAGTCCGATAAGTCCGTGCGCGGGCCCTTTAAGGAGCTGCCTGGGGCTCCAGCCGCATCAGCTTTCCTGAGCCTCAGTTCCCGCTGGTTTTTCCAGCCAGAAGTTATGGGGACTTTTCTTCCTGGCACTGGAACCCTGAGCGGGGCACCTGGTGTGGGACGGGGACCCCTCAGTCCTCAGGAAGGACCTTCCCAGCCGCGGGAGCCTCCTGATTTTTATCCGCCACACGTGGGTGTGGGCCCAGCCCGTCCTGCCGCCGCCCCTCCTACCGGTCTGGATGTAGCTGCTTTTTTTTTTTAATTCCGTAGTTGTAGGACTTCCATTCAGCTTGATTTCAGGCGGTTTTGGATGATGGTTGTTCTGTAGTTTTGTTGTAACTTGGATGTGGTTGTGGGAGAATGTGATACTGCGTTTCCCTACGCCACCATCTTGTAAATGTGTGCTGTTTTAAGTCACAAAAAAAGAGGAAAATTCATAGCTACACAGGCTATGAAACAAGAAAAATCCCAAATAAATAATCTAACTCTATACCAAAAGGCACTAGAAAAGGAACAAAACCAAAAGTAAACAGAAGGAAGAAAATAGTTAAGAACAGAACTTAAATAAAATAGGAATTAAAAAAAAAAAAAGAAAACAATAAAACGAAGAGCTACTAAAAAGATAAAGAAAATTGACAAACTCAAGAAAAAAGAAAGTGAAAATAAATAAAATCAGAAATGAAAGTGAATTACAACTGACACCAAAGAAATATAAAGACTACTACGAAGAATTATATGCCAACATATTTGACAATGTAAAAGAAATGGATAAATTCCTAGAAGTATATATCCTTTCAAGACTGAACCAGGAAGACAGAAAATCTAACCAAACCAATTTCTAGCAACGAAATTGAAGCATAATAAAAATAAATAAAAACTGCCAACAAAAAGTCCAGGACAAAATGGGTTCACAGATGAATTCTACCAAACATTCAAAGAAGAAATAATACCTCTCCTTCTTAAACTATTTCAAAAAAACAGAAGAGGAAGGAATGCTTCCAAATTTATTCTATGAAGCCAGTGTTACCCTGATACCAAATCCAAAGACATTCCAAAAAGAATACTAGAGGCCAACATCCTTGATAAACACAGATGCAAAAATCCTCAGCATTGGTCCAGCAGCTTGCTCTGCATGGTCAATGCCCTAGGCCTTCAGTGCCATGGACACAGTGCCACTCACACCATGGCGTGCGTGCTGACTGCATGACAGCCTCTAGGGAGAGGTAGGTCCACCAAGCCTCCTTAGTGCTGAAGCTCAGGCTGCAGGCAGTTCTGCAGTGGCAAAACAGAACCTCTGGACAGTGTTCTCATTAATATCTGTCAGCATAACCATCACCTTTCACTCTGCTGGCAAAGACTCTGTTCTGAAATCTATACAGAAAAAGCACCTAGATCCCAGTCTTTCAGTGGCTTTGAGACAAATCAGAAGCCCTCTCTTGAACCTAATGGGCCTCTAGGCAAGATGTCCCTGCCTATAGAAATGTACCACTAGGTATTCAGCTACGATAATGATCTAAAGGATACAATGCCCATGACTCCACCATCAGACAGCATCCCCTGGAAGCCAGTAATTCCACAGGGCAAGTATCAGCACCTTGTCAGGGTGGAGGAAAAAGAGGCTAGTGTCTCCCCTCCTGTCATGACCCTGTCATGGTCATTGACAGTATGGACAAGGTCCCCATGGTTAAGGCTAAAGCCACCAGTGTCATCATGAATCATCTGATCACAAAAAAGACCCAGGAGAGCATTCAGAATTTTGAGCAACAGGAAGGACTGAGAGATGCTGGCTACACACGCTACAGGGCCTTACCACCAGGGAGACCCACTACCTTTGAATGACAGAAGCACTCCACAAACTAAAACTACAGAGTGAAGAGTTAACAAGAGAAGAGAAGCAGCCCCTCAGCCCAGTCCGCCCTCAGTAGTACTCCCTACTCTTCCCCTAAGCAGAAGCCTAGAGGCTCTCTTCTGGCTCTTCCACAGCCTTACCTGGCCCAAATCTTAGCATCACTGATTCTTGAAGCAGGGATAAAGACAGAAACTCAGCAGATAAATGGACCTTCTTTGGACCAATATCCCTCCAGAAGTCTCATTCAGGAGGGTTTTTGCCACTCACGTCTACAGAGGAACCCAGAAGCCTTCTCCAGTGGAACTGAGCTACGTGCAAGCCACCCAAATGGCTGAAGATCCAGCAACCATCAAACCTTCCAAGATGGACATCCCAGTGACTGAAGGAAAGAAACAACCGCCAAGGAAGGACTCATAACCTTAAACCCCATGACTTGAATGTGCTTACACACACCAGCTTTTAGAGCTTTCTCTTTCAGGAGCTCTGAATAGAGGATGTCTTGCTTTTTACTTTGGTTCTGACACAGGCAAGGTTGGGGTGGGTTTTCTTCCTTGTTTTTTTAAAAACCTCTTAAACCAAGGCTATAGCTGGAGACATAATTTTTTTTTGTTTGTTTTTTGTTTTGTTTTTGTGAGGAGACATCCATTTCGTTTTCCTTTTTTTTTTTATCTTTATTGTTGAATGTATTACAGATGTTCCTCATTTTCCCCCCATTGACCCCCTCCTCCCCACTCCCGCCCCCCTCCTGCCTTTACCCACACTATTGTCTGTGTCCATTGGTTATGCATGTAAGTTCTTTGGTTTATTTCTTCCCACCTCCCAACCCCTTTCCCTTTGAGGTTTGTCAGTCTAGCAATGAATTTGTACTTCTTAATCCCTTCATCTTTTTCACCCATTCCCCCAACCCCCTTCCCATCTGTCAGCCAACAAAATGTTCTCTGTATCTATGAAAATGTTTCTGTTCTGCCTGTTCATTTTGTTTGTAGACTCAATTGTCGATAGATATGTATTCATTGCCATTTTGTTTGTTCATATATTTTATCTTTTTCTTCAAGAAGACCCTTCAACATTTTATAATAATGGTTTAGTGGTGATGAACTCCTTTAACTTTTCCTTGTCTAGGAAACTCTTTATATGACCATCGATTCTAAATGACAGTTTTGCAGGACAGAGTAATCTTGGTTGTAGATTCTTGCTTTTCATCACTCTGAATATTTCTTGCCACTCCCTTCTGGCCTGCAAAGTTTCTTTTGAGAAATCAGCTGACAGCCTTATGGGAACTCCCTTGTAGGTAACTAACTGCCTTTCTCTTGCTGCTTTTAAGATTCTGTCTTTGTCTTAAACCTTTTGCATTTTGATGATGTTGTGTCTTGGTGTGGGCCTCTTGGGGTTCATCTTGTTTGGGACCCTCTGTGCTTTCTGGACTTGTATGTCTGTTTCCTTCACCAAGTTAGGGAATTTTTCTGCCATTGTTGTTTCAAATAGGTTTTCGATTTCTTGTTCTCTCTTTTCTCCTTCTGGCGCCCACAAGATGCGAATGTTGGCACGCTTGAAGTTGTCCCAGAGGCTCCTTACACTATCCTCATTTTTTTGGATTCTTTTTTCTTTTTGCTGTTCTGATTGGGTGTTTTTGCTTCCTTATATTCCAAATCGATGGTTTGCTTCTTGCCTTTACCTGCTCTACTATTGAATCTGTGTAAATTATTCTTTATTTCAGTTAGTGCCTCCTTCATTTCTGACCGTGCATCCTTCATTTCTGACTTGTCTTTTTTTATGCTCTTGAGACCCTCACTAAGTTCACTGAGCATCCTTATAAGCAGTGTTTTGAACTCTGCATCTGTTAGGTTGCTTATTTCCATTTTGCTTAGTTCTTTTCCCGAGGTTTTGTTCTGTTCTTTCATTTGGGACCTATTTCTTTGTCTCCTCATTTTGGCTGCCTCTTGTGTTTGTTTCTATGTACTACTTAACGAGAGGTATGGGCTAGCTGAGACCAGATGCTGCTTGTTTGAAAGAATTTAGGAAAACCTGAAGCAGGATCCAAGACAGGCCAATCCTATGGTTAAGCAAGTGGCAACAGCTTGGGTGGGCCTGAAAGTTGGGTGGGGCGGGGCCTCAGGGAATCACCAGGGTGGGGCTAGCAGTGTGAGCCAGGTTGCTGGAGACCCAGATATGGTGACTGTCTGCCGCCCCAGGGAAGGGCTCACCAAAGGAACAAAGGCCTCTGACAGCACATTTGTCACAGAGAAAGCCCCCTCTCCATCCCTTGCTCTAATGCCAAACAACTCAGTTCTTCCCTGTATTTCTCTGGCACCCTTTGAGCTGCCTCCCCTCCTTCAAGCTTAGAGGGAGAGAGTCTGATAAGTCCGTGCGCGGGCCCTTTAAGAGGAGCTGTCTGGGGCTCCA
This sequence comes from Molossus molossus, assembly GCF_014108415.1. Taxonomy (NCBI): domain Eukaryota; kingdom Metazoa; phylum Chordata; class Mammalia; order Chiroptera; family Molossidae; genus Molossus; species Molossus molossus. Next base: position 105,558,801 of record NW_023425345.1, read on the forward strand.
GCCGCCTCAGCCTCCCCAAGCCTCAGTTCCTGCTGGTTTTCCAGCCAGAAGTTATGGAGACTTCTCTTCCTGACACTGGAATCCTGAGCAGGATGCCTGGTGTGGGACTGGGACCCCTCAGTCCTCAGGGAGGACCTTCCCAGCCGAGGTCTCCTCCTGATTTTTATCCACCACACGTGGGTGTGGGACAAACCCGACCACCTCCGCCCTACTATAAGTCTGGCTGTGGCTGCTGCTTTAATTCCGTAGTTGTAGGACTTCCATTCAGCTTGATTTCAGGTGGTTTTGAATGATGGTTGTTCTGTAGTTTAGTTGTAGCTTTGATGTGGTTGTGGGAGGACGCGATACTGCGTTTACCTACCCACCATCCTGACTGGAAGTCCCATGATTGGTTTTTGAGCAAAAAAACAAACAAACTCATACTTGTGGAAGAAGCCATTGTGTATTGCTTTAATTTAAAGTTAGACTAAATAGTCTCATCACCAATTTTTGCATCAAAGGAGGCCAGGATAAACAATCTCTTCAATAAGTTATGCTGAGAAAACTGGATGGAGACATGCAGAAAAATGGAAATGGAACACTTTCTTAAAACATATACATAAATAATCTCGAAATGGACTAAAGACTTAAACATAAGACCAGAAAACATAAAACTCTTAGAAGAAAGCAAAAGCAGTAAACCCTTTGACATAGCTCTTAGTAATGTCTTTTGGGATGTGTCTCCTCAGGCAAGGAAAACAAAAGAAAATATAAACAAAGAGATTACATCGAGCTAAAGAGTTTTTGCAGAGCAAAGGAAACCATCAACAAAACGAAAAAACAACCTATTGAAAGGGAGAAGATATTTGCAAATGATATATCTGATAAGAGAAGGGGTTAATATTCAAAATCCATAAGAAATTCATATCTTAACACCAAAAACACAAACAATTCAATTTTACAATGAGCTGAGGACCTGAGTAGAGGACATTTCTCCAAAGAGGACAGACAAATGGTTAACGAACATATGAAAAAATGTTCAATATCAATAGTCATCAGGGAAATGCAAATTAAAACCACAATGAGATATCATCTCACACCTGTCAGAATGGCTATCATCAATAAATCAACAAATAACAACACTGGTGAGAATGTGGAGGAAAAGAATCTCTTGTACACTGATGATGGGATTGTAAATTAGTGCAGCCACTATGGAAAACAGGATTTTTAATTTCAAAAAATTAAAAATAGAGATGCCATATGATCCAGAAATTCCACTTTTGGGTATTTATCCAAAGAAAATAAAAACATTAATTTGAAAAGATATATTCATTGTAGCATTACTAATAATAGCCAAGATACAGAAGCAACCTAGATGTCCATCGATAGATGAATGGAAGGCCCTGGCCAGGTAGCTCAGCTAGTTAGAGCATCATCCCAATATGCCAAGGTCACAGGTTTGATCTCCATTCAGAGCATATACAAGAATCAACCAATGAATTCAAAATTAAGTGGAACAACAAATCGATGCTTCTCCCTCACTCTATTTCTTGCTCCCCTCATCTCGCTTCCTTTATCAACTCAATAAAAATGAAATGAATGGATAAAAAAATAACATATGCCCTGGTCTGTGTGGCTCAGTTAGTTGAGCATAGTCCCATACACCAAGAGGTTTCTGGTTCGATTCCTGGACGTGCTTAGGTTGTGGGTTCAATCCCCAGTAGGTGTTGTGCAGGAGGCAGCCGACCAATGTTTCTCGCTCATCAATGTTTCTCTTTCTCTCCCTCTCACTTCCTCTCTCTCTCTAAAATAAAACATTTTTTAAAAGATTATACACACACACACACACTAGAATATTATTCATCAAAAAAAGAAAAGAAAAGAAAAGAAATCTTGCCATCTACAACAACATGGATGTACCTAGAGGGTATTATACTAAGAGAAATAAGTCAGACAGACACAGACAAATACCATATGATCTCAATTACATGTGGAAAATCTAAAAAAAAAAAAGAATAAACAAAACAGAAACAGACCCACAGATATACAGAACAAGCTGATGGTTGCCAAATGAGAAGGGATGATGAAAATACAAAAAATAAAATAAAAATAGAGATTCCAAGATGGCAGCAGATTAAGTGGAAGCTACACTAATCTTCTCCCCAGAACAAACTGGAATTACAACTAAAATATAGAAAAATCAACCTGAATAATCAATTGAGGACTAGCTGGAAAGAACCCTTATAACCAAGGACATAAAGAGGAGACCACACCAAGACTGTGAGGAAATGCAGAGGTGCAAGGAAGCTGGCTGGGTTCTCAAAGGCAGCAGCTGAAGTGCTGGAAGGTCATTTCAGCTGCAGGAGGTTCCCCCTGAGAAATCTGAGGTCTAAACCTCAAGCTGGGCTCCCCAGCCCAGAGTAACAGATCCAGGAAAGGTGCCCACAAAACATCTGGTTTTGAAAAGCACCAGAGGCTCTCTCTGGCAGGGAGAGACAACTAGAAACACAGGCACCTCTTAAAGGACCAACACACTAAATTTCATTTATAGCCATTCACCTTGGGCTCTGGCAGAGGGAAGGCAGAGTGGACTAGCTGCATGAGGAGAGTCTGGGGTTGGAGGCTGGGGAGAGAGCTGAAAGGACAGCAGCCAAGTCATTCCCCCACACTGCAGAAGCCATCTTTCTCAGGCAGACCTTAAGCATCAATGCAGCTTTAACCTGGGGGGAAGCAATAGCCCAACCCATTGGAAACCCTCTCATCCCATTCTGTGAAGTTTTTGCCATGCTGAAGACTACAGCCAGAGGCATATTAAGTAACTGAGACCAACAGTCAGCTAGTAGGTAGAGGCAGATCTCTGTGTGCTTTGAGTCTTTGCCTGACCTGTTCCTGGGCCCACGGCTAGTGAGCAGACCTTGGCACACAGGTTGGTCCTTTCCATATACACACAGCCCCAGCAGAGGGAACCACTAGCTGTGGATCACTGATAACTCCAAACAGGGCACTAAGGGCCAGTCACAAACAATGTCTGACATTGGTCTGCACCAGAAACCCTCCGAAGAGGCCCAAAACCAATAAATATATTGGCCAGCTTCAGACAACAATAAAGCAGGATCCAATAAACTTCAAAAGCAATATATCCACAAGGAGATATTGGCTGGCTCCAAAACATGCTGAAGCAAATGCCGCTTCATTTGATGAACACATGCAAAGCAGCCTGCTTGCTGTGTTGGGGGCTAAACATCACTGTCAGCCAGCCGGAGGGTTACACCCATGCATAAATGGGTCAGTAGTAATCAAGACTCCAGTAGAACAGGAAGGCCCACACAACACTCACAAGGGACATTATTAGAGCACCCAGGTCCAGTAATCGTGGAGACTGCACCACAGGGTCCCAGAGATCACCTACTACATAAGGTCACCCTACCAAGACTGGTAGTTGAAGATCTATCTAATACACAGAAACAAGGCCAAACAGGTAGCCAAAACGGGGAGACAAAGAAACAAGCCCCAAATGAAACAAAAGAGAGAGAGAGAAAGAAAAAGAGAAATCTCCAGTAGAAGAGCTAAATGAAATGGAGATAAGCAACTGATCAGATATAGAGTTCAGAGTAATGATTATAAGAATACTCAACAGCATGAAAAAAGATACAGGAACTACAAAAAACAAGCAGTCGGAAATGAAGAATAACATGGCAGAAATAAAGAACACTGGAAAAAATAAACAGCAGATTAAAGGAAGCCAAGGATCAGATCAGGGAATTTGAAGACAGGGTAGAAAAAAACGACGACACTCAATCAGAGAACCCAAAAGATAAAACAACTGAAAAACAGAAAACACCTCTGGCCAGTGTGGCTCAGTGTTGGCCCATGGAATGGAGAGTCACAGGTTCAATTCCCAGTCAAAGGCACATGCCTGGGTTGCAGGTTTGATCCCTGTGTGAGAGGCAAACAATCAGATTGGACAACCTGGGAGAAATGAACAAATTCCTAGAAAAATACAATCTTCCAAAACTAAATCAGGAAAATCAGAAAACCTGAATAGACCAATAACAACCAATGAAATTGAAGCAGTAATCAAAAAATTCCCAGAAAGCCTTGCCGGTTTGGCTGAGTGGTTAGAGCATCGGCCTGCGATCCAGAGAGACCCAGGTTTGGTTCCCGCTAAGGGCACGTACCTCGGTTGCAGTTTGTCCCCGGCCCTGGTTGGTTCGTGCGGGAAGTAGCCACTCAATGTGTTTCTTTCACGTCAATGTTTCTCTCTCTCTCTCTCTCTCTCTCTCTCTCTCTCTCTCTCCCTCTCCCCCCTCCCTCCTACTTTATCTGAACAAAAAATGGAAAAATGTCCTCAGGTGAGGATAAAAAAACAAAACAAAACAAAACAAAAAAACTCCTAGAAAACAAAAGTCCCAGACCAGATGGCTTCACTGGGGAGTTTTACTGAGCAGTCAAAGAACTAACACCTATCCTCTTCAAACGATTCCAAAAAATTCAAGAGGAAGGAAGACTTCCAAGCTCTTTTTACAAGGCCAGCATTATTCAAATTCCAAAGCCAGATAAGGACACTACACAGAAAGAAAATTATAGGCCAATATCTGATGAACATAAATACTAAAATCCTCAACAAAATATTAGCAAACCTGATCCAGCAATATATTAAAAAGATCATACACCATGGCTAAGTGGGATTTATTCTGGGATGCAAGGCTGGTACAATATTTTGAAAGCAATAAATGTGATATATCACATAAATGAAATGAAGAATAAAAACCACATGATCATATCAATAGACTCAGAAAACGCATTTGACAAAACCCAGCATCCATTTATGATAAAAACTGTCAGCAAAGTAGAAATAGAGGGATCATATATCAACATGATAAAGCCCATATATGACAAACCTACAGCTAAAATCATACTCAATGGGCAAAAACTGAAAGTGTTTCCCTTAAGATCAGGAACAAGACAGAGATGTCCGCTTTCAACACTCTTACTCAACATAGCATTGGAAGTCCTAGACACAACAATCATAAAAGAAGAAATAAAAGGGAGCCAAAATGCAAAGGAGAAAGTAAATCTCATTATTGGCAGATGACATGATATTGTACATAGAAACCCTAAAAACTCCACCAAAAAACTACTAGATTTAATAAATGAATTTGACAAAATAGCAGAATACAAAATTAACATCCAGAAATTGATGGCATTTTTATATACCAATAATGAACTCTCAGAAAGAAAAACTATTTAAAAAATCCTATTTACCACTGCAACAAAAAATATATATGATATCTTGGAATCAACTTAACCAAGGAGGTAAAAGACCTGTACTTGGAACACTGTAGGACATTGAAATAAGAAACAAAGGAAGATACAAACAAGTGGAAGCACATACCCTGTCCATGGGTTGAAAGAATTAACATAATTAAAACATCCATACTTCCCAAAACAATCTACAGACTATTCATATTCCCTATTAAAATACCAATGGCATTATTTTCACAGACCTAGTACAAATATTACAAAATTTTATATGGAACCAAAAAGAACCCTGGATAGCCTCAGAAATCGTGAGAAAGAAGAACAAAGTTGGAGGGATCACATTACCAGATTTCAGGTTATACTACAAAGCCACTATAATCAAAACAGCCTGGTACTGGCACAAGAACAGGCAGATAGATCAATTGAACAGAATAGAGAACCCAGAAATGGACCCAAGACAATATGCTCAATTAATATTTGACAAAGGGGGCAACAGCATACAATGGAGTAAAGACAGCCTCTTTAATAAATGGTGCTGGGAAAATTGGACAGCTACATGCAAAAAAATGAAACTAGACCATCAACTTACACCATACACAAGAATAAACTCAAAATGGATAAAAGACTTAAATGTGACTCATGATTCCATAAAAATCCTAGAAGAAAATGTAGGCAACAAAATTTCAGACATTATACGCAGCAGAATTTTCACTGATACATCACCTAAGGCAACAGAAACAAAGGAGAAAATGAACACATGGGACTACATCAAACTCAAAAGCTTCTGCACAGCAAAAGATACAATCATCAAAATGGAAAGGCAACCCACTCTATGGAAAAGCATAATTGCCAACGATACATCAGATAAGGGGTTAATTTCCAATATATAAAGAGTGCTCATACAACTCAACAAAAGGAAGACAAAGAATCCAATTAAAAAATGGGCAGAGGAACTAAATAGACACCTCTCCAAATAGGACATACAAATGGCTACGAAACATATGAAGAAATGCTCAACATCACTAATCATCAGAGAGATGCAAATTAAAACAACTATGAGGTATCACCTCACACCTGTCAGAATGGCCGCCATCAACAAACCATCAAACAACAAGTGTTGGCGAGGGTGTGGAGAAAAGGGGACTCTAGTATACTGCTGGTGGGAATGCAGACTGGGGCAGCCACTATGGAAAACACTATGGTGTTATCTCAAAAAATTAAAAATTGAACTGCCATTTGACCCAGTGATCCCACTTCTGGGAATATACCCTAAGAAACCTGAAACACCAATCAGAAAGAATATATGTACCCCCATGTTAGTAGCATCACTATTTACAATAGCTAAGATCTGGGAAACAGCCCAAGTGCCCATCAGTAGACGAGTGGATAAAAAAGCTGTGGTCCCTGGCTGATTTGGCTCAGTGGTTGGAGCATTGGCCTGTGGACCAGAGAGTCCCGGGTTCGGTTCCTGCCAGGGGCATGTACCAAAATAAATAAATAAATAAATAAATTTTTAAAAAGCTGTGGAACATATACACAATGGAGTACTATGCAGCTGTAAGAAAGAAAGATCTCTTATCCTTTGAGACGACATGGAGGGACCTGGAAAGTATTATCCTAAGTGAAACAAGCCAAACAGAGAAAGACAAGTATCATATGATCTCACTTATTTGTGGAATATAATGAACATAACAGTCTGAGGAATGGGGTAGTCCCAGAGATGTGGAAGTGGGGTACAAACTGACAATCCCCAGAAGAGGGGGTGGGGGGGAGATAGACCACAGAACTTATATGCATGTGTGCATGAACAACGGACATGGACAACAAAGCTGGGGACAGGGCAGGGAGGGAGGGGGAGAGTTGAATCAGTGGGGGAAAAAGGAGAAACATCTGTAACAAAAATTAATTAATTAATTAATTTTTTTAAAAAGCTGTGGTACATATACACAATTGAATACTATGCGGTAAAAAAGAAAGGTCTCACCCTGGCAGGTTTGGTTCAGCAGTTAGAGCGTCGGCCCACAGACCAAAGAGTGGCAGGTTCGATTCTGGTCAAGGGCACGTACCTTGGCTGCGGTTTGAGTCCCAGCCCTGGTTGGAGTCGTGCAGGAGGCAACCAATCAATGTGACTCTCACACATCAATGTTTCTCTCTCTCTCTCTCTCCCTCCCTCCCACTCTGAAAATCAATGGAAAAGTATCCTCCAGTGAGGATTTTAAAAAAAAGGATCTCTTACCCTTTGAAACAGCCTGGAAGGACCTGGAGTGTATTATGCTAAGCAAAATAAGCCAGTCAGAGAAAGACAAGAATCACATGATCTCACTTATATGTGGAATCTAATAAACAAAATAAACTGACAAACAAAATAGATCCAGAGACATAGAAGCATGGAACAGACTGACAAATTTCAGAGGGAAGGGATAGGGTGGGAAGAGATTAACCAAAGAACTTACATGCAAGTACGCATAACCCATGGCCACAGACAACAGTGTGTGAATGCCTGGGGGCAGGGGGCAGGACTGGGGTGGAGAGGGGTTAACAGAGAGAAAAGGGGGGACATCTGTAATAATTTCAATAATAAAGATACATTTTAAAAAATAAAAATATACAGATTAAAGAGACTTAATTGTACAAAAAAATAACAACTCTAATACACATTTTTAATTTACCTTGATCTCTTCATAAAAAAATAAATAAACAAAAACTAAGCAAAACAAAATTTCTTTATTACAATGTAAATTGTATTATGCAACAGACAGGCTAGATGCCAACTGATCCCATTTCCTTTTCCTGGGCATAGAGGAAGGCCACATTTCCCATTCTCTCAGGAGCTGCCCTGGAACCAAGAGGCTGGCCAGGGGATATGGACAGTGATGTGCACCACTGCCAGGTCTGGCCATGAATCGTTTCACAGTCACTGTTCTCTTTCCCTCCTCCACAGAGACCTCAGGGACCACGTGCTGAGCATGACAGCACCACAAAATGGAAGGTGCCTGGATCCCTGAATCACCACCTGGAGGGAGAAGGCTGAGAACAGCCACCTACACACATCGGACTAAGGAATGAGAAAGAAAGAAACATTTTAGTAAGTCATATTTTTATATATTTCATATATGTTGTTTCTGAGTGCTGTTTTGTCCCAGGGTTTGTGTTCCTCCCTCTGCCAATAGAACACTAAATTACTGTAACTTTATAAAAAATGTTTGGCCCTGGCCAGTTTGGCTCAGTGGTTAGAGTAACAGCCTGTGGTCCAGAGAGACCCGGGTTTGGTTCCCATAGGGGGCACGTACCTCAGTTGCAGTTTGTCCCGGCCCTGGTTGGGTTGTGTGGGTGGCGGCCACTCGATGTGTCTCTTTCACATCAATGTTTCTCTCTCTTCCTCCCACTCTATCTGAACATAAAATGGAAGAATGCCCTTGGGTGAGGATAAAAAAAAAAAGTTTGAAATCTGATAGGGCCAAATTCAGGGTCAAGAGACTATATTATAAACTCCTCCAAGACAAGGACAGCTTCTCATTTCTTATCCTGGGGCTTAGTAGATGTTCAGTAGTCATTTGTAGAGTGAATCAATGAAGCCAAAAGCAGAAGTTAGGAAGACCAAAGAAAATGCAAACAAGAAAATGTGCCCCTCCCCTCTCCAAAGAGAGGTCCCAGGAATGCTAAGGCTGCTCTGGTAGGGTGTAAGCAAGAAGGCTCAAGTCAAAGTGGGAGGAGAGAGGGAGGGTTTCAAGCTAGACCCTCTTCTCTGCCTCCCAGAAAAGAAAAAGATGGCATAAGCCTTTTGGAACCAAGTGCTACAGGAGCCTGGAAGCAAAAGCTGAAGCTCTGTCAACTCCCCAGCAGTTTATACCAAGACGATCCTCACACCTCCAACCCCTAAAAAAGCTGCCAAGAGCCCAAAACAGAGAAACAGGCGTCCCAGCATGGCCCAGCCTCCGCAGCACCACACAGCACTGGGGAAGTGACAGAGTGATTGGGCAATAAAATAACTAATATAGCTGAGATATTTTAAAATTCCACCCTCAAGGCAGAATCCAGTTGCTACAGCAACCCTAGCTCTGCTGTTTGCTCACTGTACCTGCCTCGGTCAGCCGAGAGGGGTCCTCAGGAGGCCACAAGCCACTGCCACCAAGGGGACACCAAGGAAGTGCCCCTCTGTTCGGACTCCACGACTCCACAATAACTACAGACCCAAGGTGATTCTCTGTTCGATGTGACTGCCTGATAGTACAGTTTTCTTCCAGGTTAATAACTTTATTATAGATATTAGCTTATTTCCTGGTCAAATTGAGTTACAGTCTTTTGCTTTTTTATTCACTTGGCTCCATCAAAACACAGAAAGGTAACATTTTCATTCGGTTTCAGGCTGAGCTAATGAAGCGGCTGAGTCTTGGTTCCACAGGTTCACATAAAAGCCCTAACGACAAGACTGTTGGAGCTGAGTGGCCGGCCTTTCCCTCTGACGTGGATTTGAAAGAGCTTCTGGCATCTTTAGGAAACCCAAACAAGAAAGGGAGAGATGGCCACAGAGCCCAAACCACCAGCAGCCAGAGGCAGCCAGAGGTCTGTCTTCCATCACTTCGATCTGGAGCTAAGGGCTCTCAACTCTGCAAGACTGCTAAGTGGCCACACTTGGCTCTATTTCCCACCCTACCTGTGCACTCACCTGTCATTCCATGTGGTACGCTCAACCTGCCTGGCCCACGGAGAGCTTACCTGCTCTGTATCCACAATAGCAGCTGCTCCAGGACATAAAGCGATGCTTGGAGGAAGGGCAGTGGAAGGGCTGAGGACGGGAGGGTCTTTGGTGCATATCTCAGGGAGAACCCTGGGATCAGTTAAGAGACCCAACTTCAGGCCTAGCCCCTTCATTTACTGACTTGGACACATGGTCACTAAAAGGTGAACTCCACGAGGGCAGTCTTTGTTGCCAGTGACTGGTCACTGCTATGCATCCAGAATGGTACTTGGCACACAGATCTTCAATAAATGTTTCTAAGATGAATGATCTCTGCCTTGATGCCCTCATTTATAAAAATGGATAGATAAGAATTCTCTCTCCACTAGGAGCTTTGTGAGGCTCTAACAAAGTATGGATGTCTGTTTTAAAATGCTTTGGAGCCCTGGCTGGTTTGGCTCAAAGGTTAGAGCATCAGCCTGCAGACCAGAGAGACCCAGGTTCGGTTCCTGCTAAGGGCACGTACCTTGGTTGCAATCCATCACTGGTCCCAGTTCGGGTTGTGTGGATGGCAACTGGTCAATGTATCTCTCTCACATCAATATTTCTCTCTCTCTCTTCCTCCCTCTATCTGAAGATAAATGCAAAAATGTCCTCAGGTGAGGATAAAAAAATAAAATAAAATAAAATAATAAAATGCTTTGGAAAAGGTTACCTAATAAGCAAATGTAAGTTGGCAACTATTACCCAACCCAGTGGCTCAGATAACAGACAAGGTGCTGGTTTCCATAGAGCTCTTGAAGAAGTGATCACGGTTAAATGCCTTCTGGGTCCCAGGTACTGGTACTGCACCGCAAGCCGCCACCCAACACCCACTCCGCCAGCATTCCTAAATAGACCCTGATTCTGTCTGAGCAACAGCGCGCCCCACCCCTGCCTCCCAGCGGCCACGGCGTCCGTGTGGCCCAGCTGGAGCCAGTCACACAGAACTGCAAGTCTGAAGGTGGAACTTCTGGGAAAGTTCTTTAGAAGATCTCTGCTCTGCCCTGGACGGTTTGGCTCAGCGGTTAGAGCATCAGCCTGCAGTCCAGAGAGACCCGGGTTCGGTCCCTGCTAAGGGCATGTACCTCGGTTGCAGTTTGTCCCTGGTTGGGTCGTGCGGGTGGCAACCACTCGATGTGTCCCTTTCACATTGATGTTTCTCTCTCTCTCCCCCTTCCTCTCTCTCCCTCCCACTCTATCTGAACAAAAAAAAATGGAAAAATGTCCTCGAGTGAGGATAAAAATAAAATAAAAAAGATCTCTGCCCTTTCCTTCTCCTTGGAATATGGCGAGGCCTGAAAGTATACGGGTACATCTTGCAACTGGACAAACATATACGCTAAGGACAGTGGGCAAGCACCTGAGTGTTGATATTTTCCCATTGATTTTTAGACAGAGTGAAAGGGAGGGTGGCAGGAGGGGAGGGAGGGGGAGAGAGAGAGAGAAACATAGATGTGAGACACATTGACTGCCTCCCACCTGACCCCAACCAGGGCTGGGAATCAAACCTGCAACCCAGGCGTGTGCCCTCAACCGAGAATCGAACCCTCGACCCTTCTGTCCACAGGCTAACACTCTAACTACTGAGCCCAACCAGCCAGGGCAGCACCTGGGTTTTTCATGAAACCCCTGAGCTATTTCCCAGCCTGAAATGCCTACCTCTGAACTTCCGGTTGTTTAAAAAGAGAACCATCTATTTTTTTCAAGCCACTGGAGTCAGACATCTGTAATATGCAGCTGAACAGTATCCTGAATGACACAGTAGTGTACTTAAAATAGCTTATTTATGAAACACACACTGCCAATTTCCCAGATGAGAAAATAACTTGGAGAAGTGAAGGGAACTGCCCCGGGCCATCTGGCTAAATGAGCGATAGTCCTGGGACTAGATTCCAGGCCCGTCTGACTCCAGGGCCCGCAGTCTCTCACTGTTGTTATGCTCCCCGAGAGAGAAGAAAGAACAGAAAGTCATGTTTGTCTCCCAGGACCCTCCAGGACGCACAGGGTCGGTAACTCTACCCATTGCCAAGCACGCAGGTGTGGGGATACACGAGTGAATCGGTGCAGACGGAGTCCGTGGAGCTTATGTTTTGGAAGACAGAATAAGGAGCAAATACAAGTCATGAGGTGATAAGGAATAGGGAACATTAAGTAGGGTAAGAACGTTTCAATAGAAAGTTGAGGGGGTCTTTGAGGTGACTCTTCCACCATCTTTTGTCCCCTCTTCAAGGAGTGAGAAGAGGGGGAAGGAGCGTTGGGGACACTGGAGACACGGAGCCTGAGGCGGGCGGTGGAGGGGCGGCGGCGGCCAGTGGGCTGCTACGAGAGGACCGAAGGAAGTGGGGGAACGGGATCTATGCCGTGGAAGGAGCTCGGGCTTTTACTCCAAGTGAGCGGAGAAGTCACAGGAGGGTTTGATCAGAGAACAGATCAAACTCATGACCCGACCCTGGGCCAGGGAGTGGGGAGGGAGCGAAGAGGTGAGACAGGGAGGCAGACCCGAGGCTGCTGCAGCCGGCCGGCCCACGGTGGTGGTGTAAGTCGGGACGTGCTCACACACTGGGTCCATTCTGAGGGCAAAGCGGACAGGATCTGCTGATGGACTAGACGTGGGAAATGGGAGAGAAGACAAGGCTGAGCCCAAGCCTCCGAGACACCACCAGGAGGAGCTGCTCCTGTCCGCAGTGGGGGCAGCGGCGGGCCAGATGTTTGGGCGCTAGAGTGGGATCCGGCTGCGCTGGGTGTTGGGCAGGGTTAAGCTCTGACACCTACAGTGAGCACAGTTCATCACTACCTCCTTCAGGAAACATGTTCTTCATTCAGCCTCCAAGACACCAGCTCTCAAGTTCCCTCCTATTTCACTGGCCACTTTCTTGACCTCTTTGCTCCCTCCACTCGAAACGACGACACAGTGTTTTGAGAAGGGGGAAGGGTAGCCGCTGGTGTCCCAGCAAAGGGCAGCTGCAGAAAGGGAGGGAAGAACTGCCTTGGGGTTGGCGGATGCAGGGTGACAGGCGTGGAGAGGGGACTGGGTGGCCCCTAAGGCAGGATAAGGAAACACACTCTAGAACCACTGTGGGGAAAGCTCCTTCCTTTAGAACAAACCACAGGCAAGATTCTTTTTCTTCTCCTTACCAGGGAAGTTGCTAAGTGTATGCCGAAGCCTGGGCACAACTCATTCCTAAACAGACCTGCCGCACAGCCGGACGAGGGGAGAGGGAGCGGCGGTGGACACGAGGCACCGATTCCCCCGGGAGTGAAAGGCGACCGGTCTCGTCGCCTCCAGGTCACCCACACCCCTCACCCAGTAGCCTTCCCCCACAGGACTTTGAAGTACATTCCAGATAGAGCTTCATAAGAGATGGCATAATGAATATTTATTATGATTATTTAATTTTTAAAAATAAGCTCAAAAGCCTCTGGGCAGTAAGCTGGGACACAATGGAAAGCAGCCTCTGAGTGTAGACACCTGGTGGGCACACGGCTCCCTGAGCGCAGGCGGACGCCCTGCAGACAATCCACATTACCCCAGATCGCCCCCTTCTCCCAGAAGTCCCTACTGAGATGAGGAGGAAACGAGGCACAGAGGTAGACTGCCAGGACAAGCACACAGGAATTGGACCCAGAAACTCCTGATACTTCTACCCATAATGCTACCCAGGGTACAATTCTGTGGCTACTGCCCAGCAGGGGGAAAAGTCAGTGTCTTCGTCCCAATGCCCAGTAGTGTCACATCTGTGGGGCGGTGGGAAGAGCATCCCGGGGGGCAGGCCCTCACATGACGCCCTGTGATCCAGGCCAGAAGCCAGCAAGTGGGACTCACCCACAGCTCCGGGCGGCCCTCTCCCTTGGCCGCGAACACAGTCCTCACAACAAAGCCCAGCCCTCCTTGTGGAGAACCAGCTGCACAGCCTCGTCCACATCATTCACAACGTGGGACGCCTCCATGAGCCCCGGACTGAAGCCGAAGTCCCGGTGCCCATGGAAGGGAGGCTCCTCTCCTCCCCGCACAGGCTCTGTGGACCCCACGGCCGTGGGACTGTACACGCCAGTGCACACCAGGATGGAGGCACAGCTCTGGGCTGCTGAGGGCCGCTGCTTCCACAGACCACCGGCCCCCAGCTCCTCTGCCCCTTCACGCTTCGCCATCTGCAGGTACTGGTGGAACAGGTTGGCACCGTAGACATCAGACATAGGGTTATCACTGGCAGGGGCACAGCCACACCGGAAAAGAAAAGAGGAGAAAACCCAAGTTCAGTTTTGTAAGGTGCAGAGAGCAAAGGGCAATTGTGGGGCAAAGGGTGTCCACTAAGCACAGGGCAACAAGGCGGATGAGCGGGCCAGGGAGGGGGGGAGGGGAAGCTGCGAAAGGGCCAGGAGATGGACAGAGCTTACCCTACAGCGTAGAGCCTCCGGATGGGGGCAGCCCAGCCCCGCCTCTCCGCCTGCTGCCTGATGAGCTCCTCCGCATACTGGTAAGTGAGGATGCTGGGCTTGCCCGTCAGGCCCTTGTACTGCAGCTCTCTGCCTGTCACTTTGCGGTAAATGGTTTCCAGGCACAGCAGGAAGGTGCCATGGCCAAACCTGCCAGAGAAGACGGCTCAGCGGCTCGGTCGTCCCTCCCTGGGCTTTCGTTCCCCCAGTGGTGACAGGTCAGAATGAAATTACTTCTAGTAAGAACTACATTCATTGCTTTCATTTATGACCTGCTGTTATCTAATAACATTTATTGAGCACTGTTCTAACACTGGAGATGCATATCACATTTAATTCTCAGAAAAACCCTATCGGATGTCTGTTCTCATAAGTAAGGAAACAGGCATAAAGAGACTGAGTAACTTGCCCAGGGGGCAGCACTAGGATTATACCCCAGGACAAGAGGACTGCAGAAAGTTCAAACTCTGCCGATTTTCAGCTGAGCAAGTGTAAACACCGCATTCCCTTTCTCCTCTGCAGCTGGGTGTGTGGCCCTGTGACTGCACCATCAACAAACAGTCAGCGAAAGTAGAAGTGCTGGGCTGAACATCTAGGAAGTGTCTCTAAACCAGGGGGCCCACGCCCCTCTCCAGCCTCCGTCCCTCCCTGCTGCCCGAGGACGCTGAGTGCGGGCAGCCATCTGGACTGTGTGGCAAAGGGCTACGACTGCACAGCAGGAAGACAGGTGCCTGGGTCCCGGACAGGTGCAGCTTCCGTACAAGACATGGGCGTCCCACCCCACTTATTTCACCTGAGAAAGAAACTTCTATCTTCTTTAAGATATTTTTGTTTCGGGTTTTCATCCTTCGCCACTAAACCAAATATGAACTGATACTGCACAAAATCCTGAAGTTATATTTGTGTCATGTATTTACGTAATAAATTCTATTTTCAATTTTTAAACTACTGAATGAAAGATTAAACTCAAACTGGTTTATAAATTGAAATCTGCCCCTTACTGTTCAGTTCACAGCCTATATAACCAAACCCCCTTGACCTAGAGTCAGATACCCTAACTCTAGGAAGAATACTTCAGAAAAAATACCTAACCTCAAGCTAAAGAAAAATACTTGAAAAGTAACGAGAGAGAACACTGTAATCCCCAGCTCCTAGGGGCTACTGAGTGGCGTGACTTGAGGCAATGAGGGGCCCCTCGCCCAGCTCACTGGGAGTCACTGGCGGGGAGAAAACTCTAGACTTCGGCCTTGCAGACAAGAGCAGCCAAACAGCACAGCAGCCGTGAGCTGCCACTCCAGGGTGGCGCCTGCAAGGCCAGACACAGGGCTGCCTCCACGGTGCTCAACCTCAGAGGACGACAGGACGAGTAAGCTCTACACGGTTGTGCAGGGAGTACGTGGGGCTGCTCACAACCCCTGGCCTCTGAGAAAGTCACTTAGCCCACTGGGTCCCAGTTCTCTGGGCAGAACAATTCTTTCCTTCCCCTGCTCCTACGTAAGGGCAGAAGGAAACAGAGATGTGAAAGAATCTATGCCACAGGGTGAAGGCAAGGAAGGGCAGTTAAATAATTTGCATTGATACATCTCAGAAGCTGACCACTTGGGTTCCTCTTGTCAAAAAGAACTTGTTCTGTTAACATTCTGGAGGGCAAGGGCTGTTTGTTAAAAATCACCTCAATAGCCCTGGCCGGTTTGGCTCAGCGGTTAGAGTGTCGGCCTGCGGTCCAGAGAGACCCGGGTTCGGTTCCCGTAAGGGCACGTACCTCGGTTGGGGTTTGTCCCTGGCCCTGGATGGGTTGTGTGGGTGGCAGCCACTCGATGTGTCCCTTTCGTGTCGATGTTTCTCTCTCTCTCTCTCTTCCTCTCTCTCCCTCCCACTCTATCTGAACAAAAAATGAAAAAATGTCCTCGGATGAGGATAAAAAAAATCCTCAATACATCTTCAGTGTTCAGTAAGTCGCAGTTTTCATTTAATAATCAGTATGGAAGTGACTCTTGAAACGCCTCCCAGAAGGTCAAGGTTCTGTGACAGCCACAGGGCCTAGCCAGGTGCAGGTCTGAAGGCCCAGCGCCTCTGTCCGCTGGACGCTCAGGCGACAGCTGAAAACGGGCCACCAGGCTGGAGGCCAGAGATAATGCCCTCACCTGGGCATGCGGGCTTCCGCCATCCAGAGAAGATCCATGTTACTGGCCAGGACAGGGAGATGGGGATAGGGGGCTGTCGCCACACCGGTCCCAGGGTTCCCATTGCTGAGCAGGACATCTATGATCAGCTGCAGGCTTGTCTCCCAGCGTACTGGCTCCCCAAGAAGAAGCACACCTTTAAAGAGCAAAGGTAGGGGTCAGGGGGCAGGAGCAAGGCCCCAGAAACTAGCAGAGGCCAGCTGAGGCCACTCTACCACAAGCTCTTCCCCCACCGTACCCTCGTCCTGGCAAGGGCATGGTTCCCTGAATAGCCTCGAAAGAGCCGCTCACCTGTTCACCCAAGGTGAGCAAAGCCCAGGGCCCAGGAAGGCACCCCTTCCGGGCTCGCACTGTCACTGTGTCCACCATACTTCACAGAAGTCAAAAACAAGACAAGCAACAGCAAGTCTCAGGCCCATTTCCTCCTGCTGACTGATATTCTCCCCACCACCGCACCCACAGACCTTGGCAAAGTGCTCACCTTCTCAGCCACTTCCCTCGAGCCCCAGGAGCCAAAACACCCAACAGCTAGGAGAGCGGGATGCAGACTGAGAGACCTGACCTCCAAGGCGGACTGTGCCAACTTCCCCCAGCTGCGGGCACGTCACTCACCTTCTCTAAGCCTCAGCTTCCTCAACTACAGAGTAACTCCACCAACTATCATTATGAGAATAAAAATGAGATATAATAAATACAGTACTCAGCACATGGAAGCTGCAACATCAGCTACAAGACCAGGGAACTGAACCACTGCCTCCTAGGGAGGTGTTCCAGAAGCCGAGGGATGTATTTTAATCATCCCAATGCCTGGTACTCAGTGGTGAGGATTATGGGAGGGGGCTAGGGATGCCAGATACTCAGGACAGTCCTGCTCAGTCGAAAACTGCCAGTGTGTTTAAACATTTGAATGTCCCATCTGGTATTCACGTAGGGGAACAACCCATTTATAACTAATTGAGCCTAAAACCTAATTCCACTCCACATATAAACTCAAAGTACTTTTTGGTAGTTCTTGTTTTGTTTTATATATATTATTGATTTCAGAGAGAGAAAGGAAGAGAGAGAAAAACATCATTGAGAGAGAAGCATGGATCAGCTGCCTCTGCACTCCCCCTACCGGGGATCGAGCCTACAACCTGGGCATGTACCCTGACCAGAAATCAAACCAGCAACCTGCTGGTGTATGGAACAATGCTCAACTGAGCCACACTGGCTGAGCTGTTTTGGTAGTTTTAATAAACTAATTTTTCAAAAAACAAACAAAAAATGTAATTATCACATAAGTCAAGAGAAGACCACACTTTATTTTTTTCTAAATATTACCAAGAGTTTAGTCCCTTATTTTGCAAAATCACTTCACTTCACCAATGATGATACTGACCCTAATTTCTTTCTTTTTTAATTAATTAATTTATTTTTGTTACAGATGTTTCTCCTTCCCCCCCAACTGATTCTCCTCTCCCCCTCCCTCACTGCCCTGTCCCCAGCTTTGTTGTCCATGTCCATTGTTCATGCACACATGCATATAAGTTCTGTGGTCTATCTCCTCCCCACCCCCTCTTCTGGGGATTGTCAGTCTGTACCCCACTTCCACATCTCTGGGACTACCCCATTCCTCAGACTGTTATGTTCATTATATTCCACAAATAAGTGAGATCATATGAAACTTGTCTTTCTTTCTTTGGCTTGTTTCGCTTAGGATGATACTGTCCAGGACCCTCCATGTCATCTCAAAGGATACGATATCTTTGTTTCTTATAGCTGCGTAGTACTCCATTGTGTATATGTACCACAGCTTTTTAAATCCATTCATCTACTGATGGACATTTGGGCTGTTTCCAGATCTTAGCTATTGTAAATAGTGATGCTACTAACATGGGGGTACATATATTCTTTCTGATTGATGTTTCAGGCTTCTTAGGGTATATTCTTAGACGTAGGATCAATGGGTCAAATGGCAGTTCAATTTTTAATGTTTTGAGGTAACACCATAGTGTTTTCCATAGTGGCTGCACCAGTCTGCATTCCCACCAGCAGTGTACTAGAGTCCCCTTTTCTCCACACCCTCACCAACACTTGTTTGATGGTTTGTTGATGGTGGCCATTCTGACAGGTGTGAGGTGATACTTCATAGTTATTTTAATTTGCATCTCTCTGATGATTAGTGATGTTGAGCATTTCTTCATATGTCTCTTAGCCATTTGTATGTCCTATTTGGAGAGGTGCCCATTTTTTAATTGGGTTCTTTGTCTTACTTTTATTGAGTTGTATGAGCACTCTCTATATATTGGAAATTAACCCCTTATCTGCTGTATCATTGGCAATTATGCTCTCCCATAGAGTGGGTTGCCTTTTCATTTTGGTAGTTGTTTCTTTTGCTGTGCAGAAGCTTTTGAGCTTGATGTAATCCCATGTATTCATTTTCTCCTTTGTTTCTGTTGCCTTAGGTGATGTATCAATGAAAATTCTGCTGCGTATAATGTCTGAAATGTTGTTGCCTACATTTTCTTCTAGGATTTTTATGGAATCATGAGTCACATTTAAGTCTTTTATCCATTTTGAGTTTATTCTTGTGTATGGTGTAAGTTGATGGTCTAGTTTCATTTTTTTGCATGTAGCTGTCCAATTTTCCCAACACCATTTATCAAAGAGGCTGTCTTTACTCCATTGTATGCTCTTGCCCCCTTTGTCAAATATTAATTGAGCATATAGTCTTCGGTCCATTTCTGGGTTCTCTATTCTATTCCATTGATATATCTGCCTATTCTTTTGCCAGTACCAGGCTGTTTTGATTACAGTGGCTTTGTAGTATAACCTGAAATCTGGTAATGTGATCCCTCCTACTTTGTCCTTCTTTTTCAAGATTCTGTGACTATTCGGGGTCTTTTTTAGTTTTATATGAACTTTTGGAGTGTTTGTTCTAGTTCTGTGAAGTATGTCGTTGGTATTTTGATGGGGATTGCATTGAATCTATAGATTGCTTTAGGCAATATGGACATTTCAATGATGTTAATTCTTCCAATCCATGAACAAGGTATGTGTTTCCACTTTTTTATATCTTCCTCTATTTCTTTTTCAATGACCTGTAGTATTCCGCAAATAGGTCCTTTATTTCTTTGGTTAAGTTTATTCCTAGGTATCTTAATTTTTTTGCTGCATGGTAAATGGGATTGTTCTTTTAGTGTCTCTTTCTGTGAGTTCATCATTGGTGTATAAGAATGCCGTCGATTTCTTGACGTTAATTTTGTATCCTGCTTCTTTGCCAAATTCATTTATTAAGTAGTAAATTTTTGATGGAGTCTGGGATTTTCTATGTATAGTATCATGTCATCTGTGAATAATGATAATTTCACTTCCTCCTTTCCAATTTGGATCCCTTTTATTTTTTCTTCCTGTCTGATTGCTGTGGCTACGACTTCCAGCACTATGTTAAATCAGAGTGGGGAAAGTGGGCATCCTTGTCTTGTTCCTGTTCTTCAGGGAAATGCTTTTAGTTTTTGCCCACTGAGTATGATGTTGGCTGTAGGTCTTTTCATATATTGCCTTTATTATGTCGAGATATGACCCCTCTATTCCCACATTGCTGAGCATTTTTATCAGAAATAGGTGCTGGATTTTGTCGTATGCTTTTTTCAGCGTCTATTGATATGATCATATGATTTTTATCTTTCATTTTGTTTATGTGGTGTATCACATTTATTGATTTGCAAATATTGTATGAGCCTTGCATCCCTGGGATGAATCCCACTTGGTCTTGGTGAATAATTTTTTGACGTATTGCTGGATTCAATTTGCTAGTATTTTGTTCAGGATTTTGGCATCTATGTTCATCAGGGATACCGGCCTGTAGTTTTCTTTCTTTGTAGTGTCTTTTTCTGGTTTTGGAATTAGAATTATGCTGGCCTCATAAAATGAGTTTGGAAGTCTTCCTTCTTCTTGAATTTTTTGAAATAGTTTGAGGAGAATGGGTATTAGTTCTTCTTTGAATGTTTGGTAAAATTCCCCTGTGAAGCTGTCCGGGCCTGGGCTTTTGTTTGCTGGGAGTCTTGCTTACATCTTCAATTTATTTTGTTGTTATTGGTCTGTTCAAGTTTTCTATCTCTTCCCGGTTCAGTTGTGGGAGACTGTACCGCCCCTAATTTCTGGGTCACCAATAAACACATACACCTATATCACACCTATAAACAAGTATCAGTCTGCATTTGTAGCTGTAACATTCATGGTGATTCTACATTTGGTTCAATCACTTTACTACTTCATTATGTCTTTTTGGATAATTATTACATATTGAAATACATATTATCTTACTAAAATTGTTTCCTTTTATTTCTCCTATTATGGTTATATTACACTAATTAATATTTAACATATGTGTAGAGGAAGATATACTGTCTATGAATCTCATTTCAGGTCAGTAAAGGAGACATTAAAATGTTTTTGTTAAACAGGAGAGAACTGGGTTTAATGGGGCTAAGGAAAGTTGGACTACATTACCACTAGGTACCTTCCTACTCTAAGATTTTCTAAGTTTATAAGTTTTCTGGAATAAGAAGGCAAGTGATTTGGAGAAGGAAAGATTAATAACAAACATCTCAGAGGTGGTGAGTGGCAGAGCCAAGACCAGAGCCAGGGGCCCTAAGCTCAATGCCCCTGGCTACAGCAGCCTGGAGGGCCTGAAAGGAGAAGCAATAACCCAGACCCGGCCAGCACAAGGAGGGGCCTCATTACCTTCAATGGTGGGGAAGCCGTTCCTTGGAAGGGGCTGCCAAGAGACAAAGAAAAAGCCCATCAATGCAACGGCCACTCTCCACTACTGAACAACACACACTGGTTTCCAGGGTGGGTGAGAAGGAAAGACGCATTCCAAACAGGATCGAAGACCACCCCAGGGTCTAGCCCAAGCTGAGGAAAAGCCAAATAAGACTGAGGAAGAAGATTCGTGAAGGAAGGTGAAGAGAGAATGACCAGGCTCTTCACAGAACGGGTGGAGGGATACCACACAGAAAGCCAGCTAGGAGGAAAGGCTGGTCAGCTATCTTTCCCAGCAAGGACAGGAAGCAAGATAGGGGTCAAGCAAGAGGCTAGAATCAGGTAGCTACAGAGGAAGGTGAGCTTGCGGAGGAGGCCGTCAGGGTGTGAGACCATGTCTCCTGATGTCGGATGAGGAGGCAGGAGCTTCCAGGCTGCCAACTGCCTCCGTTCTCTCCCGACTGACTGTCCCAGTCTTGCCTCTACCACTAACCAGCTGTGCGACCTGCAGCGAGTCACGTCCCCTGTGTGAGGCTCAGTGTCTGAGCTGTTCCAGGATCTGTCCAGTTCTGACATTCTGGCTGTGCACGCAGTTGCACGGTCCCAGATGAAAGCTCTCCAAGGCAATGGCGTGCCCTACTTTAATGAGAAAGCCTGGAGGAGGGACTAAAGCTATAGAAGTGAATGAGCTTATCCATTCATAACACATTTCATCACATTTTGATAGTTGTCTGACTTAAAATATACGCTACATGATATAAGTATATAGAGTTGATACAGAAAAGAGGGCTGGGACAGTCTCACCCTAGAGGATCAATGAGAGGTCCTGTGACTACTGACCAGAAAAGATACAAAATCAGACCAGTGGTTCAAATATCAGCTGATTCCAAAGGTAACACAGCAGACTCTCAGAACTGCCAGTTATCTTTATAAGCTGCTGCTTCTCACAAGGAAACTGCCTCAGCATAAAGTAGAGCAATAAAGGATTTCGCAAAGGTGAAGAATTCTCCCAGGCAGTGCTGGTAAAATACAAAGCTACCAACTGGAGGAGGTGCTAGGGCTCTAACAGGTTCTCAGCTAATCACCAACAGCACAGAAAGGAAGGCCCTAGAACTGCGTGGCTCCTCTCGGCCATTCTGTATATCTGGGGAACAAGTCCTCGGCCAGATGTGCCTCTCCAAGAAGGCAGCCTGCAGAACGTGGACAAACTGCAGCTCTAAGGGGCATGGGTTGCAAGACCAGCAAGAGGAGCCCATGGAGGAACAGGAGGACATAATCAAACACAAAACCCCAGGTGTGTTCTCCTTATTACCGTGGTCTTTGGCCGCCGCTGGAGATCCACCATGTCAAGCACAGGGAAAGCCACCCGCAGCTCGTCCACAGACACCACATTCTTGAAGCCCAGTCTACAGTGAGTTCAGGAAACGAAGCTGGACAGTTCTGGGGGGAAGATGCCTTTAAAGGAACGGAACCAACCCACTCCTGATCAAACTAGTGTACCCAGTCACCAGTCAGGAGTGAACCAATGAGTCCAGACAGAGCCCAGAGGGTACCACCCTGGTGCTGCCAGGCGGGCCATGCGTGCATAGGCGACAGCGGGCTGTGTCCTTCCAAGGCCATACCCCACTGGTCACTGGGTACACTCTAGGTGCCAGACCCTACATTGGGCAAAGCCAGGGCACAAGTCATACCAGAGCCTCTGTCCTCAGGGGGCTTAACCCTGCCCAAAGTCCCTTGCATCCAGCACTCTGTGAAGTGCCGCCACTGTGTGCCGAGAAGTTCAGAAGGGGAGACTGCTCATCGGCCTGGGTAGCTGGGCAAAGGGTCTAGAGAAGTTAGACTTGAACTGAAGCTTTAAGAGGAATTGGATCCACCAGGATGGGGAGGCCATGGGGAGAGGTAAGCCAGCTCCAGCCTCCATTTTCCTGCCCTTAATTCCCATTTGTGAGCTTAACTAAACATGGTTTCAGATTACTCTCAAAATAGTTTCCAAAAATGGTGTTTCCATGAGATGATTCCATCGGCAATAAACCTAGACTCCCTACTGCCCTCATGACAAATTCGCTTGCTTCCCTCGCTCACTCAGTTTCCTCCCCAGCACCCGCTTCCCGTCCTCATTTCCACCCTGTCCCATTCCAGTCTTTTGCTCCAGGATCTTCGCCATCCCTTCTCTTTCCAGCCTCCTGAGCTACTGCCCTGCATGGAAAGCCGGAACCCTCTCCTGCGGCACAGCCATGCCCCCCATGACGCACAAGCAGTTCCTGCTCCGAGGATGTTCCTGACACTCGTCACACCCAGAACCCACACTGCTCTTCTAGGTCTTCAATCCCATGCCATCTGAAATACTCCTTTATTGATGGGGGTATGTTGTTCCTGCCTCACGTAGGAGCCCCTGGATTAATTCGCAATCCCACAGTGCCCCGGCCCCAGTCCCCTCGGAGCCTACACACAGTGCTGGACACAGGGGTGCTAGGCAGGGTCTGCAGGAGGAACAAATAAACTAGCTGCTCAAAAACGAGGACCACCCCCTGCCTTGGGAATGCGCACACAGCCCACAGGATGAATGCACTGTAGAGACCTCATTAACCTTGCAGACAAGTTGACTGAGCACCCTGAACAGCAGCCCTTGAGCAGTGGTTTCCAAACCTAATTACAGAATCACCTAGCTTCCTTTTTTAAAACACAGATTGCTGATTTTTATCTCAGATCTAGTGACACAAAACTCTCCAGTAATCTGTATTTTAAGCTCCCCAGAAGGTCTGATGCAGTGGGCTGGCTTTTGGGAACCACCAGGTGCTGGGATTGGCCACACCTAAGCGCTGTCCCCCACATCAAGAGCCAACCACACCCCAGTGAGGTCCGGCACCCTGCGTCCCACACGCGTAATGGTCCCTACTCAGCTGTGGGAGAAAAGGCCCTAGTCCTGCCCCTTCCTTTTCAGCCAGAGCTAGAAGCACCAAAAGGATACTCTTGGGCATTTTCCACCAGTGGTCCCTGCCCAGACACCAGCATCAGCTTTTCGTGGTATTGCGAGAAGAGCTTCATGGGGCTGTGAGAGAGAATAACTTGATCTGGCTCCACCTGCAGGGAGAGCCAAGAGACAGGGAGAACAGAAAGACACAGAGTTGAGGGAAAAGAATGGGAGATAAATAGCAGCTTCTTTCGAGGGCCCAGAAAAAGAAGCGGGGGGGGGGGACCCCCTCCTAGCTCCTAAAAACGATCCTAACGGTGTGAGAACTAGCAGTCTAATGTAGTTCTTGCCATACAAACAAGCAAGCAGGACCTCCATGGCGTGGGTGCTGCGCTCCCACTCCTCCCGCTCACGCTCAGCTCCGGCTGCAAAGCACAGGGGTGGTGCACGTTCTCCGTCACTGCCGCACGCTCTGCCTCCAACTCGGACTTCCAATTCAGTTCTCCCTACAGACTTAGCTTTCTAACATTTATACTAATTACAACAATGCCGCCCTTTCTCAGAGAGTTTTTGAAACCCTCTCTGAAAACCACAGAAGGAAACAGTTTTATGCCTTTACTCTCTGCATTTATCCTCAAGCACTTCATTTACTTTCTCGGTTTCGAGTATTCTTTCCCAAAACTGTATCCATCCTCAACAAAGAATGAGTGTATCACCCAGCCGGTGTTGCTCAGTGGACTGAGCACCGTCCCATGGACTGAGAGGTTCCAGTTCAACTCCCAGGTTATAGGCCTGATCCCCAGTAGGGGGTATGCGGGAGGCAACCAATTGATGTTTCTATCTATCTCTCCCTTCCTCTTTCTTAAAAAAATCAATGAAAACATATTTTATCTATTTATTTTTTTTATCTTCATTCGAGAACATTTTTTCACTTATCTTCAGATAGAGCAGGAGGGAGAAAGAGAAACATCAACGTGAGAAAGATACATTGAGTGGCTGCCACCCACATGACCCTGGGGCCGGGGATAAACTGCAACCGAGATATGTGCCCCTAGTGAAACCCGAACCCAGGACTCTCTGGTCCGTAGGCCAACGCTCTAACCACTAGCCAAATCAGCCAGGGCCAATGAAAACGCATATTTTAGAAAAAGAATGAGTGTGTCACCGTGAGATACATGTGGAGTTGTGAGTGGGTGAAGAGGAACTGCTTTGAGGGGACAGGACTCATTCACATGCGTGCATCTTATTTATAAGAAACAAAGGCCGCTACTTCAGAGCCCCACCTAGTATACAGAGATTGAGAAAAATGCAACCTTGCCCCGGCCAGTGTGGTTCAGTGGTTGAGTGCTGTCCCATGAACCAAGAGGTTGCTGGTTCGATTCCTGGTCAGGGCACATGACCAGGTTGTGGGTTTGATCCCCAGTAGGAGGCATGCAGGAGGCAGCTGATGGATGTTTCTCTCTCAGTGATGTTTCTCTCTCTCTAAAAAATCAATAAGAAACACATTTAAAAAAAAAGAAAGAAAAATGCAACGCTTGCTTTCTAGGGGCTGACAATTCAAAAGAGACAACCCTGGTGCCCAGAAGAGAAATGGGTACAAAGACAGTAGGTTGAACTGCCAACTCCATGGCGGAATGTCTGTACTCAACACGTACATGTACACAAAAACAACCCTGCTAATGCAGCTCTACTCATGAGGCTGGGCTCGAACTCCAAGCTCTTTTTCCAGCAGAATTGAAAGATTTGTACTGAACCAATGGGCCACGCCCTCGGGCGGATCAACACTATACTCCACCCCAGGGAAAAAGGCTTAGTCAGAGCTGGAGTGGGGGCCCCACTGGGAACCGCATGCTTGAGCTTCCATGCCTCCAGCTGTCTCCTTACCTTGAAGCCCAGCAGGGCTGACAGCTCCTGGGCTTTGCCATGTTGTAAGATGTTCCCAGCATTCGTGACAAAGACCACAGGCACCTGCAGCTGCCCCTGGGCACTCACCAGCCTGCGGAAGGCCTTCAGAGCAGCAGGGATCACTCTATGGCCCCGCACCAGCACTCCATCGATGTCCAGCAGGAACCCAAAGGTAGGCGGACTCTGCAGAGGGGGAAGAGAGGGGCCACTGCCTGAGTCAAAAGGCAGAGGGGGCAGGAAAAGACCCTTAGAAAAGGGTCCACATCACTCGCAGGGCGCCCAGGCCTGAGACACAAAAGGACATGGGATTTCTTTTCTTTCTCTTTTTTATTGTTGAAAGTATTACAGATGTCCCCCCTTTGCCCCCATTGACCCCTTCCTCCCTGCTCCCACCCCCGACAAGCGACTTCTGATAGAGCAAACCCATCAATAACAAAGAATTAGTCCTTTTCCTGTATTTTAAATTTTTTTTTTTTATCCTCACCTGAGGACATTTTTTCATTTTTTGTTCAGGTAGAGTGGGAGGGAGAGAGAGGAACAGAGAGAGAGAGAGAGAAACATCGATGTGAAAGGGACACATCAAGTGGCTGCCACCCGCACGAGCAACCAGGGCCGGGGACAAATTGCAACCGAGGTACATGCCCTCAGTGGGAACCGAACCCGGGTCTCTCGGGACCGCAGGCCCACGCTCTAACTGCTGAGCCAAACCGGCCAGGGCCTTTTCCTGTATTTTAAAGCACATAACTATTTTGTTAAAAATTATCTTTCTGCCCTGGCTGGTTTGGGTCAGCAGTTAGAGCGTCGGCCCGCAGACCAGATGCGGGCTGGTTCCCACTAAGGGCATGGACCTGGGTTGCAGTTTGTCCCCAGCCCTGGTTGGGGTCGTGTGGGTGGCAACCACTCGATGTGTCTCTCTCACATCGATGTCTCTCTCTCTCTCTCTTCCTCCCTCTCTCCCTCCTGTTCTATCTCAAGATAAATGCAAAAATGTCCTCAGGTGAGAATAAAAAATAAAAGCCTGAGTTAAAAAAAAAATGTAACTGCCTTATGACCCCGCAGTCCCACTTATGAGGCAGATCCCAGCAGAAGGCAGAACGCCAGGCCTGGAAAGAAGCGGACGCAGGGGAGGAGGGCAGGGCCACGGAAACTCCATGCTCTCTCTGGCTTGAGAACCTGGGAGGGTGGATGCTGGTGTCACTCGCTGACCCGAAGACCTCGGAAGGGCCGCAGCTGGAAGGCCGGGAGGACCTGAAGATAGGGCGCACGTGGGACCTGAAGCACGGCAAGTGGAGATATCAGCACTGGACAAAGTCCGAGAGATGAAAATCTCGACGGCCTCTGCTCTCAGAGGACAGGAGAGCCTGAGAAGCAGTCAGACCGGAGCCGGGCTCACAGAGAACCAGGCAGAGCATCGCCACGTAAGGGCGGCCGTGTAAGAGTCACCAGCGGAAGAACAAGGAACAGCCATTAGCGTGAGGAGAAAAAGCAAGAGGGTGCAGGTCAAGGAGACTGAGAGACGAGTTTCTGGAACAAGGCAAATAAAAATGGAGTTGACACTGTTGTAATTAGCCTGGTTATTAGTAACAGGAAAGGAGCAAAGGGAAGGCCAAATATTATAGGGATGTCATTTGGGCAACTTCCCCAGGAAGCTGCAGTTTAACACCCCAGGGAGCTACCGGTCCATTCCCCGCAGATCCCTGGACAGGGGAAGACAGACACATGCCCAGGAAAGTTGGGGGGACTACAGAAGGTACTTGCCTGTCACTTGGGAACAAGGCTTGGCCAGAATGGGTGTGGCCACTGCAAGTGCAGGAAGATTTGGGGTATTTAATGCCCTGAACAAAGAAGTGTGCTCTTCTGATTTCTCTTGGGCTCTCTGGGTGCACTCCTGACCTGTGGGGCTCTTGCTCCTGCTTTCTGGCATTCTCCTGTGTGCCCACACGCACCTCAGACACGATGAACTCAGGGACTGCAACCGGCCCGATGCCGCACTGGACCCGGGGGCAATACGGACACTGGCTCTGATTTTAACTCTACTGAGGCCCCAGTTACACTTCTTCTATAACTGGACTAAGGGAAATGGGACTTTAGAAACCCAGGGATGTAAATACAAATAAAAAGCACTAATCTTCCCATGCGAGTCTCAGAAAATTATTTTTCTCAAGATATCAGAAGAACTCCACCCCCAGCACTCATTGGGGAAAGGGCTACCCCACTTCCACCAATAACAGGGTAACTACAAAGTAAAGATCCCATCTCCCCTCCACTGAACAGGGAAGACCACCCAGGAAGGGTGGGTCTTACAGCTCCTTCACACTAGCTTCTGCAGAGCATCCCAGCCTTACACACTGACAGCTTCAGTGCAAGCTGGATATGAGAAGGGACACTGGAAAAATAGGAGGAAAGAAACTCAAACCAACAAGATAGCATCTCTGACTACCAGCAAACAAAGTAGCCAGGGACAAATTGTCAAGTCCCAACACCATGCAGGAAATGCCTGAGCAAACAGCATCTCTAACTCTCCACTGCAGCAGCTGGCCCTGTACCCAACACCTATGGATTGTACTGAGCTATATATTTTTACCGAATCCTTGTACCAACACTCTGGGGTGGGAGTCATTACCTCCAATTTACATTACCTAGCTAAAGTAACCTGGTTTATACATGGTACTCATTATGTATTCACTGGAAAATCCAACCAAATTAATAAGAAACTAAATTCAGAGAGAACCAAACTAGTCAAATTGACCCAGTTCCCAAGTGCTAGATGCAAACTGAGCCCACAGCAAAGTCAGAGTTCTTCAGCGGCCCACATGGACAACACCTCGGAGCAAAGCAGGAACCCAGGAGGTTCAAGGTCATCCCACACCTCCGGCCAGCCCAACCCCGTGAGTTCCAGTTCTTCCCTTCACAGTACACTCACGCACCCAATGGCCCTCAAGGATATCTGCAACCCCTTCCTTTTCCTCAACAAATCCCACTAGAATCGGGGTTCTAATTGGGGTCCACAGACAGATTTCAGGATGGCCATAAAATCTCTTAAAACACTATAGATTTTTCCTGGGTAAAGGAAACACAGCTCTTTTCTAATTTCATCATCTTATTCTTCTCAAAGTCACTGCATGAGTCTGAAGGAAAAGGCGGTATGATCTGCCTTCAAACCCCCCAAATCTGGCACATTGCTTAGACCCTCATAGGTGCTCAACAAAAGGTGACAATGTTGAATGCCTCCAAAAATGAAGAATTACAGCCCTGGCTGATTTAGCTCAGCGGTTAGAGCATTGGCCTGTGGTCCAGAGAGACCCAGGTTTGGTTCCCGCTAAGGGCACGTACCTCGGTTGCAGTTTGTCCCCGGCCCTGGTTGGTCGTGTGGGTGGCAGTCACTCGATGTGTCCCTTTCACGTCGTGTTCCTCTCTCTCTCCCTCCTACTCTATCTGAACAAATGGAAAAATGTCCTCAGTTGAGGATAAAAATAAATAAATAAAAATGAAGAATTATGGCAAAATAATATGGCAAATTAAGGCGAGACCTTTCCCCTCAGGCACTTCCTGACCACCCTGTCCCCTCTCAAGGGAAAAGAGAAAGAGAGGAAGGGGGGATAGAAACATCGATCAGCTAGCTGCCTCCTGCAAGCCCGTACCTGGATCGAGCCCACAACCTGGGCCTGGGCCCTGACCCAGAATCGAATCAGCAAACTTTCAGTGCACAGAACGATGCCCAACCAACTGAGCCACACCAGCCAGGACAGAGTTGGTGACTCTGAAGGGCTGTGTCTTTCTAGCACATTGGTCTACCTTCCTTCCTGTACTGTATGAACACAGAGCATACTGTTCTGAAAAGTTAAGTGTTAAACTCATTTGTTCATAATTTTGAGACAATCAGGGAAAATTTTTAAAGGACTAGATTTTTTTTTTTTTTTTTTTTTTATCCTCACCCGAGGATATTTTTCCATTTTTGTACAGATAGAGTGGGAGGGAGAGAGAGAGAGAGAAACATCGACGTGAAGGGACACATCGAGTGGCTGCCACCCACACGACCATCGACGTGAAGGGACACATCGAGTGGCTGCCACCCACACGACCAACCAGGGCCGGGGACAAACTGCAACCGAAGTACGCGCCCTTAGCGGGAACCAAACCCGGGTCTCTCCGGACCGCAGGCCAACGCTCTAACCGCTCTAACCGCTGAGCCAAACTGGCCAGGGCTAAAGGACTAGATTTTAAGTAACATTAAGGAATTATTAATGTTGTTACATATGATAATAGCATTGTGATTATATTCAAAATGTCCTTATTTTCTTATAGGGTTGAAATGACAAGCAATCAGAAACTGAAAATCTTATAGGCACAAAAAAGAGGGGTTAGGGGAGGAGATAAGCAAAGCAAGTGTGGCAAAATGTTAATAATTGCTGACTGAAAGATGGGTCTATGGATTTCATAATACAGCAAGTCCTCACTTAACATCATCTATAGGTTTGGTGACTTGAAGCAAAACGATATATAATGAAACCAATTTTACCAAAATGAATTGATATTAACAAGATTTAAGTTCCTACAGAACCTCATCAACCTTATAACAAAATAATGCTATTCAAGAAGCTGCTGTCTTATTGTTTGTGGATTTCTAAAAACTTACATAGTTTAAAAAAAAATAAAATGAATCTTCTTCTGTGTTGATGACCGCAAAAGTTTTAGAGGTCTTAGTGGCCACATTCTAAATAGTCACAAGATTTGCTCTTAGACATAGAATCCTCAATCCCTCCTACTCAGAACAGGAAAGTTTCAGAACAATTTAGCAACATCCTTGGGCGTCCCTCATCTGTCACTATATAGTGAGTAATCATCATCTCCAACCCTCAGGTGAATGCACAGAGAACCAGGCACTCGGCAACATAGCAAGTGAAGGTGTACATGGTAACAAAAGTGCCACACTAATAATGCAGGATGTTAATAACAGAGGAAATGGAGGGGAGGGACTTTCTGCTCAATTTTTCTATACTTTCTGCTCAATTTTTCTATAAACCTAAAACTGCTCTAAAAATAAAATATGTATTTTTTAAATTGAAGATATAAGAAAAAAAGTGGAAGTACCTAGAGAAAAGAACAAAGGAATAAATTTTTTCTTTTCATTGTTTTTTTTTTTAATTTTCTTTATTAATTTGAGAGAGAGAGGAAAGGAGAGGGAGAGACAGAAATATCGATGAGAGAGAACATCAACTGGCTGCCTCCGGCACGCCCCCCACTGGGGTTTTGGCCCACAACCTGGGCATGTGCCCAAAATTGAACCTGTGACTTCTTGGTGCATTGAGCCACGCTGGTGGGGCTTCATTTTTTTGTCTTTCTAAATTTTTTTTTATCTTCATTTTCTAATGTGTATTCTCATCTTTCTTCTATATCAATTGATTTTTTTTTTTTTACTAGTCCTGGGTATTAGACCATATCCTCTAATTAAAGTTCATATTGTGTGGTTTAAGATTAATTTGAAATGAAGGGACTATTTAGATGTTCTTTTGTCTTTGTTGCTTACCTAGAATCGGTTTGGTATGTTGTTGTTTTTTATCCTCACCTGAGGACATTTTTGCTTGTATCTTCAGATAGAGCAGGAGGGAAAGAGGGAGGAAGAGACAGAGAGAAACAATGTGAGAGAGACACATCGAGTGGCTGCCACCCACATGACCCCAACCGGGGCCGGGGACAGTCTGCAACCGAGTACATGCCCTTACCGGGAACCAAACCCAGGACTCTCCATCAGAGGGCCAACACTAACCGCTGAGCCAAACCAGCCAGGGCGGTTTGGTATGTTTTTAACAGCAGCATTACAACACAGTCCATTTCACTGTCTCCTCCAATCACTTCCACCTTTGAGATAGTAAATATGCCAGACACTGCGCAAAGAACTCTACATTGATCACGGAAAGTGCCATACATATATTCTTCCCCAAACACTGCATGGTAAGTAAGACAGCTGTGACGTATATTAGGAAACTGATGCTTAGAAAGCTAAGTAATTTGCCTTAGGTCAAACAGCCAGTAAACAGTACAGGCAGGATTCAACTCAAACGCTAGTCCTCTTAAATTCTATGATATACCTCATCCTTTTCTTTCTTTTTTCTAGTCTATCAGGAAAGTCAGTCAGAAATAACTCAGGACCCACAAAGATGCCAGAATCAATATAAGAATTATAAATGATGGCAATTATTCTTTATACTTATGTCATTACAGTTTACAGTCCTTTTATCATTCTGTGCTTCCAGCTTGGGCACTTTTAGCTCTGTGACACTGGCCAAGTCGCTTAACTTCTCTGAATCTTAGCTGCTCCATAGGCAAAATGATTACAATATAACATAGCTGTTAAGAGCTAGAACTCTGGCACCAGACTGCCCTCGGTTCCAGATTCTGCCACTTACCAGCTGTGTGCCCTTGGGCAAATCGCTTAACCTCTCTGTGCCTCAGTTCCTCCATCTGTAATAATGGTCCTTACCTTACAGAGTTGTTATGAAAATTATACAGATTAATGATATACTTGTGAAGTACTTAGAATAGTGCCTGACACAAAGTACTATGTGTTTTTTGAATAAGTAGTTAACGTAAAATACATCCAAGGGTTACTGTGAAAGCATTATAAAAATGTACAACATTATCGTTTTTACATACAGAAATTGGGAATTTAGAAGGCAAATGGCTCAGGGTAAAGTGAGGGTGACAGATATGACTATCTAGCTGAGTCCTGGCCCCGTAGTCTACCAGGTGTTTGACCTTTTTTTAAAAAAAAGTCCTTAAAAACGTGACTCCAAACTTCAGCTTTCTTACTAACACCAGGGTCATGTTTACCTCCAAGGCTGAGAGAATCAGATATCACTTAAGTACCTGGCACAAATTAGGGGCTCTGTGCCAGTTTTCCCCCCTCTGCCACCCCCCAAACCCGACGTAACCGCTGCTCATTACAAGCAGGCCCACAAGCCAATGGGACCAAAGCAAATGGGCCCCACGAAAGTCACACTCAAGTCTGGGCTGTTCGCTTATTGGCGCAGCTCCGGAAGGGAGTCATCACGAGTCTCCAGATCTCTTCCAAACGGTTGAAAATCATAACCAAAGGGTTCCCGTCATGGAAATCAAAGAAAGTCCACGAATCGTACCATGAACAGAAAAACAGGGAGGCGGACATGCCGGGGACTGGGGACGAGCGGCTGGAGGCCAAGGGGCAGCTTGGGGCCCGGCCGGCGGTGCCGCCGATGCCCGGCCGGAGTCCCCGCGCTCCCTACGGAGACAGCCGCGGGGCCGAGGCGGGGCAGGGCGCGCAGGGGCCTCCGAGCTTCGGGCGAGAACGAAGCGCCTCAAGTCCGCGGCCACACGGCCATTCCCCGGGAGGCTGCGACCGCGCCCGCCGCCCGCCGCCCCCGGCCTCGCCGCCAGCCCTGCGGCCTCACCTGCGCGGGGCCCGCGGCGTAGCCCCTTCCCGGGCCGCGTCCCCGGAAGCCCGCGGCCGCGCACGCCGCCCGCCGCCAGAGCCCGGGCGCGGAGCCCCGCAGAGCAGCCATGCGGCCGCCGCCCGCGCACACTGCGCCCGCCCCGCGCGCCCCGGGGCTTCTCGGGAGTTGGAGTCCCCGCGCGCGGCCGCCGAGAGGCGCCGGGCCCTGCCCTCCGCCGACAGACCGGGGTCACGGGCCGGGCGCCCGGCTGGCACGGCCCGCGAGCCTGCCGACTGCCTGGGGCGTCGGTGTCAGGCCCCAGCTCCCTCCACCCTTCGCGCGGGGCACGTCTGTCGTGGAACCAAACCTTGATTGCGAGGAGGGTTGGGAGAGCAAAGCTCTCTTTTGATGTCCGAGTCCCCAGGCAATCAAGGAATGCTTGTCGGTGCCACAGTGTTCGTTCTTGTGTTTGCAGATATTTGCCATCTTCTTGCTTTCCTCTGGGCCCTGTGCCGTTACCTGGGGGAACTCTATACTACGTCAGGGAGCCCTCCAAACTCACTGTAGGGTGGTTAGGACAGGATCGAATACAAGATCCTGAGATGGTAACGGTCCTGAGAGGGGGTTGGATAACTAATTAAGAACAGCTGTGTGTTCCCAAAGTTTGAAATTTGTAGGATGCCCCCTTCCAAACCCTTTGATGTGTCCTTGCGCATGGTTATACTAAGGATATATCTAACATTTAGGAGGAGGAAAGGTGGGCGTCAGGGATGGACAGGGACGTTGCTAGCTCAGGGGTCCTCAGCTTGGGAGGCCAAGAGTTATTTTTTAAAGATCTATTCTTTTAGCAACTTTCAAATGAACAATCTGTTAACGATAGTCGCCATGCTATACTTTACATCCACAGTTCCTATTTATTTATAGCTGGAGTTTTACCTTTTGACCTCCTTCAACCATGTTACCCACCCCCATCCCTACCCCCAGCCCCTGGTAACCACCAGTCTGTTCTATTGTTCTCTGTGTCTATGAGCTTGGTTTGGGGAGGTGGGGGGTGTTAGTTTTTTATTCCACATATAAAAGAGTTCATAGGGTATTTGTCTTACTCTGTATTATTTCCCTTAGCACAGTGATTTTCAACAAGTGCCGCAAGAATTTTTAAAACATGCAATACCTAACTGTTTAGTCAGGGGCATTGACCTCTTTTCCCTTAGATTGTCCAATAAAAAATGACAACAGCCAACACAACAGTAGCCATCAGGTATGAATGAATCAAAATTATACCTATTTTTCACCCACCAGTGTGGTTCAGTGGATTGAGTGTCCTTCCATGCACCAAAAGGTCGAAGGTTCTATTCCTAATCAGGGCACATGCCGGGTTTTCAGGCTCCATCCCCAGCAGGGTGCATGCTGGAGGCTGCCAAGGGATCCATGTTTCTTTCTCACATCGATGTTTCTGCCTCTCTCCCTCTCACTCTAAAATCAATAAAAACATACTTAAACAAACAAAAAAAAAGTATACCTATTTTTCTTGTCAGATTGGCAAAAAATATATAGTTTTTGATGCACCACAGAATTTTAGTAATTAGTTCTATGTGCCATGGGATGAAAATCCCTGCCTTAGCATAACACCCTCAAGATCCATCATGTTGCTGTAAATGGCAAGATTGCATTCTTTTTTTATTGCTGAATAATATTACGTCATATATATACCACATTTTTTTTATCCATTCATCCATGCTTTGGTACTTAAATTGTTTCCATATTTTGGCTATTATTAATAATAATGCAATTAATATGGGAGTGTGTATATCTTTTCTAGTTAGTGTTTTCTTTTTCTTCAGATAAATACCCAAAAGTGGAATTGTTGGATCATATGGTAGTTCTAGTTTTTAATTTTTGAAGAATCTTCATACTATTTTCCATAGTGACACCATCATTTTACATTCCCACCAACAGTGCATAAGGCTTCCCCTTCTTTTCTTTTTTTTTTAAATATGTTTTTATTGATTATTTAGAGAGAGGAAAGGAGAGGGAGGTAGATACATCGATGTGAAAAAATCCTGCACGCCCCCTACTGAGGATGAAGCCCACAACCCAGGCATGTGCCCTGGGACGTCTAAGTCCATGGAACAATGTTCAAATTACTGTGCCCCACTGGCCCGGCAAAGGTTCCCTTTATTCTCTCTATGCCCACCAACCTTGTTATTTCTTGTCTTTTTTTATAATAGAGCCATTCTAACAAATGTGAGGTGATATCTTACTGTAGTTTTGGTTTGCATTTCCCTGATGATTAGTAATGTTGAGCACCTTCCCATGTACCTTTTGGCCATCTATATATCCTCTTTGGAAAATATGTATTCAGATCCTCTGGCCATTTTTAAATCAGATTGTTTGAAGGTTTTTGCTGTTGAGTTGTATGAGTTTTTTATATATTTTTTATATTAATGCCTTATCACACATATGATTTGCAAATATTGTTTCCCATTCAATAGGTTGCCTTTTTGTTTTGTTGATGGTTTTCTTTGCTGTACAAAAGCTTTTTCATTTGATGCAGTTGCCTTTGCTTTTTTTGTTTTTGTTACCTTTGGTTTTGGTGTCAAATCCAAAGAATCATCACCAAGACCAATCTCAAGAAGCTTACCACCTAGTTTTTCTTCTAGGAGTTTTATGTTTCAGGTCTTTAATCTATTTTGAGTTAATTTTTGTCCATGGTGTAAGATAGTGGTCCAGTTTAATCTTTTGCACATAACTATCCAGTTTTCCCAGCACCATTTATTTAAACGACTGTCTTTTCCCCATTGTATATGCTTAGCTACTATGTCATAGATAACCTGACCATATAAGTGTCAGTTTATTTCTGGGCTCTCCATTCTGTTCCATTGGCCTATATGTCTGTTTTTATGCCACTATCATACTGTTTTGATTACTGTAGTTTTGCAATATAATTTGAAATCAGGAAGCCTGATACCTCCAGCTTTGTTCTTTCTCAAGATTGCTTTGACTATTGGGGTCTTTTGTTGTTTCATACAAATTTTAGGATTATTTGTTCTATTTCTGTGAAAAATGCCATCAAAATTTATATAGGGATTGCATTGAATCTGTGGATTCCTTTGGGTAGTATGGACATTTTAACAATATTGATTCTTCTAATCCGTGAGCATGAAGTGTCTTTCCATTTATTTGTATCTTCTTCAACTTTTTCTGTCAATGGCTTACAGTTTTTAACACCCATGTCTTTCACCTCTGGTTAAATTTATTCCTAGATATTTTATTCTTTCTTATTTAATTGTAAATGGTTTGTTTTCTTAATTTCTTTTTCTGATAATTCATAATTAGTGTCTAGCAATATAACATATTTCTGTATATTGATTCTGTATCCTGCAGCTTTACTCAATTCATATATTAGTTCTATTGGGTTTTTTTGTGGAGTGTTTAGGATTTTCTCTATATAATATCATGTCATCTGCAAATAATCAGAGTTTTACTTCTACTTTTCCAATTGTAGATGCCTTTTATTTCTTGTTGATTAATGTGGCTAGGGCTTCCAATGCTGTGTTGAATAGAAGTGGTGATAGTGAGCCATCTTTCTCTTGTTTCTGATCTTAAAGGAAAAGCTTATAGCTTTTTGGGGGAGTCTTATTTTTATTGAATTTATTGGAGTGACATTGGTTAACAAAATTATATAAATTTCAGGTGTACAATTCTATAATACATCATCTGTATATTGTATTATGTGTTCACCACCCCAAGTCAAGTAAAAGCTTTTAGCTTTTTTTTTTTTTTATCCTCACCCGAGGACATTTTTGCATTTATCTTCAGACAGAGTGGAAGGGAGAGAGGAGGAAGAGAGAGAGACACATCAAGTGTTGCCACCCACATGACCCCAACGAGGGCCGAGGACAAACTGCAACCGAAGTACATGCCCTTAGCGGGAACCGAACCCGGACTCTCTGGTCCGCGGGCTGACGCTCTAACTGCTGAACCAAACCGGCCAGGGCAGCTTTTAGCTTTTAACCACTGAGTATAATGTTAGCTGTGTGCTTGTCATACATGACCTTTATTATGTTGAGGTGCAATTCCTCTGTGCCCACTTCATTGAATTTTGTCCAATACTTTTTCTGCATCTTTTGAGATGATCATAAGATATATTTCATTTTGTTGATGTGGTGTATCATTGATTGATTTATAGACGTTGGAATAAATCTACATCCCTGAAATAAATCCCACTTGATCATGGTGTATGATCCTTTACATGTATTATTGAATTTGATTTGTTAATATTTTGTGGAGGATTTTTTGCCTATGTTCATCAGGGATATTGGTCTGTAATTTTTCTTTTTCTTTTTTGTAGTCTCCTTGACTGGTTTTGGTATCAGGGTAATGCTGGCCTCATAGAATGAGTTTAGAAATGTTCCTTCCTCTTCTATTTTTTTGGAAGAGTTTAAAGGGATTGGTAATAATTTTTGAATGTTTGGTAGAATTAATCAGTGAAACTGGTCTGGGACTTTTGCTTGTTGGGAGGTTTTTAATTACTGATTCAATCTTCTTACTAGTAATCAGTCTGTTCAGATTTTCTGTTTCTTCATGATTTAATTTTGAAAGTTTGTTTCTATTAATTTATTCATTTATTCTATAACTTCCCATTTGTTGGCATATGGTGTTTCACAGTAGTCTCTTATAATCTTTTGTATTTTGTGGTATCAGTTGTAACATCTCCACTTTCATTTCTGATTTATTTGAGTTCTCCTTTTTTTGAATCTAGCTAAAGGTTTGTCAAATCTTTTAATCTTTTCAAAGAATCAGCTCTTATTTTCATTGATCTTTTCTGTTATGTTTTTAGATTCTATTTCATTTATTTCTGCTTTGACCTTTGTTATTTTCTTTCTTCCACTAACTTTGGACTTCATTTGTTTGTTTGTTTTCATTCCTTGAGGAGTAAAGTTAGGATATTTATTTGAGTTTTTTTTGTTTCTTGAAATAGGCATTTATTACTATGAACTTCTCTTTCAGAATTGCTTTTGTTGCATCCCTTAAGTTCTGGTATGTTCTATTTTCATTTTAATTTGTCTCAAGGTAGTTTTGATTTCTTCATTGATCCATTGCTTGTTCAGTAGCCTATTGTTTAATTTCCACATACTTGTGAATTTTCCTGTTTTCTTTTTTAATCTTTATTATTGAAAGAATTACAGATGTCCCCTCCTTTTTCCCCCATTGGCCCCCTCCTGTTTTCTTGTAATTGATTTCTAGTTTCATACTGTTGTGGTCAGAAATG
Organism: Molossus molossus; assembly: GCF_014108415.1. NCBI lineage: Eukaryota > Metazoa > Chordata > Mammalia > Chiroptera > Molossidae > Molossus > Molossus molossus. The sequence continues at coordinate 105,597,625 of NW_023425345.1, forward strand.
ATGGTTGATATGATTTCTATCTTCTTAAATTTTTTAAGACTTATTACAAAAATTATTTGTTAACAAATAAACAGCAATACAATAATAGTAGGGGACTTTAATATCCCACTTACATCAATGGATAGATCATCCAGACAGAAAATCAACAAGGGAATAGCCTTAAATGACATGTTAGATCAGATGGACTTAATAAATATATACAGAACATTCCATATAAAAACAAAGGAATACATATTCTTCTCAAGGGCACATGGGACTTTCTCTAGGATAGATCATGTTAGACCACAAACAAGTCTTAACAATTTTTTAAAATATTTTTGTTGATTTTTTTTAAGAGAGAGAGGAAGGAATGGGGGGGGGGGCATCAACATGAGAGTGAAGCATTGATTGGCTGCCTCCTACACGCCCCCTACCAGGGAACAAGTCTGCAACCCAGGCACGTGCCCTAACCCGGAATCCAAACTACAACCTTTCAGTGCCCGGAACAACACCCAACCAACTGAGCCAGGGCAAGTCTTAACAAATTCAAGAAGATTCTAATTATACCAAGATCTTAATTATGCCAGGTCATCCGCAGTTGAGCAGGAAGACTAACTCATATTAGCCGTACCTACCATAGTCCAACACACAAACCCTGCCAGGCAACATAGCTTTCCAGAATCGGGCTGTTCTTAATTTCTTCCTGCTAGCAAACTATAAACTGCCTTCATAATTAGAGTTCTTGGTGTTGTGGTTTTAGAATGTGTCCACGATTTACCTGACAATCGTCTTCTCAAAAAGGTGGGCTAGCCGTGGCCAGTGTGGCTCAGTTGCTAGTTCAATTCCTGGTCAGGGCACATGCCTGAGTTGTGGCTCCATCCCCAGTAGGGGGTGTGCAGGAGGCAGCCAATCAGTGTTTCTCTCTCTCCCTCTCCCTTACTCTCTTTCTTGGAAAAAAAAAAAAAAAATCAATAAAAACATATTTTTTTTAAAGGTGAAGTCTAATTCCCCTCTTATTGAGTGTGGACTGGACTTAATAACTCACTTTTAATAAATAAAATGGGGCAGAAGAGATGCTATGTGATTTCCAAGGTTAAGTCATAAAGATTATTGTGGCTTCCACATTGCCCTAGTTTGGACTACTCATTCTAAGGAAATCAAATGCTGTATTCATAAAGACACTCAAGTGAGCCCTGGCCAGTTTGGCTCAGCAGTTAGCGCGTCAGCCTGTGGATGGGGGAGTCCCGGGTTCAATTTTTGCTAGGGACACCTACCTCGGTTGCAATTCGTCCCCGGCCCCAGTTGGGATTGTGCGGGTGGCAACCAATTGATGTGTCTCTCTCATGTTGATGCTTCTCTCTCTCTTCCTCTCTCCCTCCTGCTCTATCTGAAGATAAAGGCAAAAATATCCTCAGATGAGGGTAAAAAATAAGACACTCAAGTGACTCTCTGGAGAGGCAATAGTCAAGTGAGAGAACCATATTAGAGGCACAGCCTTCAGCCCTGGAAGACACCTTGGTCAAAAATCTCATAAACTACCCCAGGATGGACTATGCAGCTAAGTCACTCCTGAATTCCTAACCCTCAGAAACTGAGAGATAATTAGTGTTTGTTGTTTTAAACCATTACGTTTTGGGGGTAATTTGTGACACAATAGATAAGTCAGATACTTAGTGATCAAACTTGTACTGTAATCACTACTGTTTTGTCTCCAAAGGTGTGTTCCCTGTCTGGGTCTGCCTTGCTTCCCATCGCCCTCAGCAGTGCACTGAACTCCATAAAACAGCAGCCTTTTCTCGTAGGAATCAGAAATGGGTTGAGTTTTCTTGTTTTCGTTTTTATTTTGTCAGGAAAGAGTATTGCAATTAATACTCTGTGTGTTTAAATAATAAGCTTTCTTAGATTCAATATGGGTTCTTAAGCCAGAAGATGTTAAGAACAATCCTCTAACTTAATCCTTGAAGGTAGGATCCCTCTCTGATTCATCTTTGTCTTCCTCATAGTTCTTATCACATCGACTTGCACATACATGATGGGCAATCAATATTAGTAAGCAAATGGATGAATATCCATACTCCTACTTTCCCTATAATATGCTTACATGTATTTGTGTATACACATGTGTGCATAAGCCTGTTTGCACCCATGCACATACTTTGTATTAGTTAGGATTAGGTTTGGCTGCAAGTAACAGAAACCTCCAAAGACCAGTGGCTTAAGTAAGCAACAGATTTGTTTCTCTCTGTTAATAAAACTCTTGGCCTCTCTCCACCCATGTCAGAGGATACATGACCTACCTGATAGGTGAGCTTGTAAGAAACAACTGAGCATGTGTGATTGGTCCTCTCTCCCCTTGGGAGCCAGCCCATCAAGGGAACCTGGGTGTTCTAGTCTGTCCCTGTAGTGAGGACAGCGGGGTTTCCACCTGTGCCGATGATGGCAGGATAAGGAATTCAAGGGTTCTGTGTTAGCAAGCCATTTTGTCTCCCAAATAAGCCATATTCTCCAAAAGGCTATCAGCAGTAAGAAACAGAGTGTTGTTATTCCATCTGTTCCATGTCTATTTTTCAACAGAGTTAGATTTAAGCAGAAGAGTGAGTGGTATCACTTATTTATTGACTTACCTTTCAAACCCCAGCAGCCTGCTCCCCACTGGCCCAGACCAGCGGCCTCTACCCTGCTTCCCGAACCCTGCCGGTTAGCAGGATGATTGGCCCCAATGTGGTAGTGAGATTTCAGGGGCCCGGGCCAGCTCCTGAACCCCTCAAGCCCCCCTGAAAGCAAGGAATCACATCTTCTATACCACAATTAGAACTTTGACCTGAGAGGGGTACAGGGACACAGAACGCGGAAATACGTAATTCACTCCGTGGTAGAAATAACAGCACCCGCTCCTCCGTCCTGAACGCAAGCTTTGCAACCGGGAGGAGAGAAAGAGCTGGAGACATTCATCACTGGGGCAGATCAGCAGCCTGGAAGGGGCCCTGAAGTGAACACCCGTACTCAACAGAGCTATCTGCTCCTTCAGGCCCACCTGACTCCCTGCTTAGAACAAGTCAGGCGGGGATGTGGCCATGTTAATCCTCGGCTGAGAAGGATGTGGTTTGATTCCTAAATGGTGTAAGAATGCTCAGTCTGGCTGTACCCAGGGTCTGGAAAAGGAGGAGACGAGGACCTGCCAGATCTTCCCCAGGGTCAGTGCTGCAGTTGGTATAGGGGTGGGAGTCCTGGTCAGCAAGCTGGGGTGGTGACCCTGTCTGAGATGGATTATGTGACCCTGATTCGTAGCCAGGTAACATTTACAAAAAAAATAAACCTCCCGGTCTAACATACTGTCATGGAACTGCCCTTCCCTTGACCTTTGCCCTCCTTAACCCCAGCTGGGAGAGGGTGACTTTCTGACATCTTGATCCCTCTGTAGAAAAAAATAAAGAACTGAGAGAGCCCTGGGCAAGTAGCTCAGTTGGTTAGAGCATAGTCTCAATAGGCCAAGGTTGCTGATTCAATCCCTGGTCAAGGCACATACAGGAATCGACCAAGAAATGCAAAAATAGGTGGAGCAACAGAATGGTTCCTCTCTCTCTCCCTAAAATCAATTTACAAAACACAGCGACACCTACAACCAAGATTACTCTATCCTGCAAAGCTGTCATTTAGAATCGATGGACATATAAAGAGTTTCCCAGACAAGAAAAAGTTAAAGGAGTTCATCACCACCAAACCGTTATTATATGAAATGGTGAAGGGTCTTTTTGAAGAAAAAGATAAAATATATGAACAAACAAAATGGCAATGAATACATAAATATTGACCACTGAGTCTACAAACAAAATGAACAAGCAGAACAGAAACATTCTCATAGATACAGAGAACATTTTGTTGGTTGCCAGATGAGAGGGGGTTTGGGGGAATGGGTGAAAAAGGTGAAGGGATTAAGAAGTACAAATTCATTGCTAGACTGACAAACCTCAAAGGGAAGGGGGTTTGGGGATGGGGAGAAATAGACCAAAGAACTTACATGCATAACCAATGGGCACAGACAACAGTGTGGGTAAAGGCAGGAGGGGGGCGGGAGTGGGGAGGAGGGGGTCAATGGGGGAAAATGAGGAACATCTGTAATACATTCAACAATAAAGATTAAAAAATTAAAAATTTAAATAAATAAAAAGACTATAACATTAAAAAACAAAACACAACAACAGAGGAGCCACCTGCTCAGCCTGACCGCTCTCCTCACAGCCGGTGCTCCTGCCCAGACCTTCCAGGCTCCACAGACCAGCCCGTCTCCCTGCCTTGCCGAGTGCTCCTGTCCCTTCCAGTGTCCGTCCTCCCCGGCACCTCGCTCCAGGGAACTGCAGCCTGAGAGAGGCCGTGTGGCCCGGGAGTGGGAGGGTTTGGCTATCCTGAGGACATAGCTGGTCATGCTCCAGGCTCAAGTGATCAGGAGGTAGCGTGTCGGCAACTCAGGAGACGGGCTGGCAGCTCAGCCTGCGCACCCCACCCACTTCCCTCTGCCAGGCCTTCTGCTCCCTCAACGTGTCCATGTGAAACATGGGTTGATTTCCGAGGTGGGGCGGGGACAATAAGAAGGAAAGGAAGAAAGCTGGAGAGGCAGAAGAGAGAGGGAAGGGCCAACAGAAGACTGATCAAGGAAATTTTAAAAATACAGTAGAGAAATGAGTGACGAGAAGGAAGGAAACAACAGAAGGCAGAGTTCTCAGCATTTTGGAAGTGGTGATGTCCAAGTGAAGCCCTGGGCCAGAAGCGTAGCCAGGCCAAATAAAGTACTCCGTACCCCGAGCTTCTCCCTGACCCCCACGACCTGCCTTCCTGGGCCTGTTAAGCCACCAGCCCTTCCCCAGGCCAGGGGCCCAGGCTACACGACACCTCCAGGTCAGAGCAGTGCCAGCATACTTCAAATATAGCTCCTCTCCTGCAGAGCCCTGCGGGAACACTGCAGCCAGCCCTAACACCTCCTGCTGCTGGCCCCAGGGAGCCCCTGAGCAGAACCAGGGGCCCGTCTGCAAGCCCCCTCCTGGCTGGCCAGCACCCAGTGCAGGCCTCAGCTCCGGGGCCCAGGCCCTCACAAGGAGGGGATGGGATCAGGGGGACCAGGCAGGGGAGGAGGCTCCGGGGAGGTCTGACTGCCCTCCACAGCCCCCCACCCCACACCTGATGGGTGTGACCCCCACCTGGCCCTGCCTGTGTCTCCCGTCCCGGGCAGGTCACGGGCCTTAGACCGGCTGCTCTCCCTCGGTATGCAGATACGACCGCCTGCGAAACAGTCCTGCCAAAACAAGCAGATGAAATCTTATCAAGACTCGGGGGCCAGAGAAAGATGTTGAAGAACACCATGGGAATGCAGTCGGCGAGTTCCAGGCGGGCGTGCTCCACCAGACAAACAGCCTGGTTTCCCTACCCCGTGAATGTTCAGAAACAACAGGAAGGAAACGCAGGGGCAGCTCCAGGAGTTGGACTGGCACTCGGGTGTCAGCGTCCGAGCCGCAGCCTGGACGGCCTGGGCAGCAGCGAGCAGCTCAGGCCCACTGCCCTGTTCCCTTTCAAACACATCTCGTTGCCACTCGATATCACCCTGATTTGTATATGAGTGAAATCTCTTCATTTCTTTACCAATTGGGAGTAGGGAAACCTTCCTAACTAAGTCGAGATTCAGAAGGGAATTTTTAAAAAGATTGATGCATTCAGTTATGCAGCATTAAAAATCTATGGCATGAAAAGCGAAACAACCTTCACTACAAAGTCAAAAGACGCTGAGAAACTGGGAAGATTTATTTTGCTTTATATCACAGCTCAAGATATAATATTCCTAATTTATAATACTCCTGAAAAGCAAGAGGGAAAAGACCAAACACCAAAGCCTACAAAAAATGCACAAAATATACACAAGTCACAGAAAAGGAAATAAAAATGACCTTCAAACGTAGGAAAAGATGTTCACTTTATTCATAAGAGCAACGCAATTTAATATAGTACTGAGATACTGTTTCTCTGTTATCAGATTGTCAAAAATGGAGACATTCGACAACATACTCTGTGTAAGAATTGGGGCGCTGTATAGATTAGTAGGCATCCGGGCCATTCTACTGAGAGTAACACCATGACAAAGATCACACCTAACTTAGTTTTTAAGCCTGAAAACTCTGGTCTTTTACCTGCTGGCCTTTGAGCCCGGGCAGTCCCTTCTTTTTCAAGTAAATGGCAGCCCCGGTGCGATGGAGGAACTGTGGAGCTGGACAGAAGGACAGCAACCTCAGTCCGCTCCGCCTGTGTGCTGGAGGCTCTCTCTTCGGGGGGTACTAGCCTTCCCTCCGGGAGGCTGGGAGGTCTGAGTGCCGTGCAGCCCGCATGGTTAGCTTAGACGATGGTCTCCGGAAGAAAGCACCTTCCTCAGCAAAGCCATATTCTCACCCCGTCCAGCTTTGCTTACTGACTGCCTACCTGTGGAGAACAGAGTCAGCACAACTAACTCCATCTGGAGTTTGAACCTTATCGTCTGAACACATAGAAAGCTGGATCCACAGCCAAGTTCTGGGCTGCAGCCAAGGGAGGAACCCACAGATGCACGTGATAAGGCTGATTAGACACCTCCGCCAAATACAGTGCTCTGATTTGAGGCTTCGAGGACTACTCTCGGAGACCACAAGCATATCTAACAAGTGCAGCTGAGGGAGACACCTCCACAAGAAGGATCAAAGTGAAACCAGAACAGTGACACTTGCTACTCGCCCTCCTGCGAATGAGCCGCGCTGACAGCGCGTGTGTCTGGCGTGGAGACTGCTGATTATCCGCTGTCTCGAGCTGGTTCAGCAGTCTTCCTTGCAAGACGTGGCCCCTGGATGCAGAGGCTTCGGTGACTGAGTGACCAGTGCCCACTGCTCTGTGAAGAGCCTGGACATTGAGGACTCCTGGACTTCTGGTCCGTTAACCCCATTACTTGTGTGTGTTCTAATGTGTTTGTGATTTGGATGAAACCTGCACAACAAAGGCAGAGTGGACAGCACCGTTGCTGGGGTTGGCTCACTGCTGTTACTTGGTGTCAGGAACCTAGACGGCCAAGTGGCCAGCTAAGGTCCCAGTCTCGATCAGGCACCCCTGGTACTGTCTAGGGGTCAGGACATTGAGTGACTTATAGGAAAGACTATACTCGTAGCCACTACCTAACCTGGAGTGCACTTTGCCGAAAGTAGCCAGAAGGAGCCAGCAAATGCCCATATTCTGAATTTCCCTTCCTTTTCACAACACCACAGCCTAGACTGACGTACGACCTGCCTTCCAGGTGACGCAGACAGGTTGCGCGGCGTTCACTGAAGCACAGCACTGGCTTTCCGCCCTGCGCTGACCCCTCTGCTGCCCGCCTGCTGCCCAGAGCAAAGCCCCAGGTCCTAGGCTATTTCGCACGCAGCACTCCCCTTCCGGGTGCTACATCGGCGCTACTTATGATTGATTTCGCTGTGAGAAACATAAAATCCGAAGTAACACCAGCTTCAACGAGATAAAAGTTTATTTCTGTCATGTACGTAAAGTCTGGAGGTTATCAGTTCAAGGCTGGCGTGGTGACCCACAGAACCAGGAACCCAGGTTCCTTGCCTGTGTTTTTCTACACACACCTTCAACAAATAACTCCTGGTTTAAGCTGACGACCTGAGCTCTCCCCGTCACATCCACATTTTAGCTAGCAAGATGGCAGAAGGGACAGAAAACGATCCATCCTTTTCAGGACACCTGCCAGAACTTGCACACACACATCTACCGTTGAGCAGAGCTAGTCCATTCGTACCTGCAGGGGAAGCCGGGACTGCAGTCTCCATTCCGGGCGACATGTGCCCCGCTGAAAATCATGGCTCTGTTTCTGAAGATAAAAGGGTAACAAGTACCAGAGGACAGCGGCAGCCTCTGGCCTGTCACTCCTAGAGCAGAGCACAAGAGAAGGAGCAGGCCCTCTCATCTCAGACCACCAGGCTTTGGGGTCTCCCAGCTGGTCCTCCCCGGAAGGTATCTTTTCTAAGGTTAATTCAAGGTTTGATAGTTTTTCAAAAACATGTCTCCTTGCTCCTGTCCAATGTTCCTATTGCCTTTCCATAGACCGCGGCTCCTCCCTTCAAGAGCGTAGAGCATGTCGGAGCAGGAAAGGTTTCTGAGAAAACACCCAGCCCAGGCCTCAGATGAGGCTTTGAGCTTAGAGGCCGTGTGAGCTGGCTTGACAAGGGTCAACGCATATACAGGGCGGGCACAAGGAGGTCTGCAGTTGTGAGTGCGTGAAACACAGTTTATTCTTGTATCATTATTTACTAATTATCATAGTATTTATTTGTATTATATAAACCTGCTTTTGCCCGCCCATGTAAATATACATGAGACAAGAACAGCATCAGAGCGGAAGCCAGCGCTCAGACCTCCCAGGCCGTCACCCTTTTCTCTTCCCCACACTGACCTCCCCAGAGCCCGGCCGCGTGAGCCCTGCCCTCCAGGAGAGTCCTCCCAGCCAGCTGGAAGGAAAGCAGTGTGGGAGCAGAGTTCACGGCCGTCACCTCCTTGGGAGCAGATTCTGCTCTCCCTCTCTCTGGTCTGCTTCGTTGCACCTGGCCTTCCGTGAGTCATTCAGGCGCAAAGAAGGACAGGGGTTTTCTGAAAGAGGTCTGGGATCCTAGATGGAGCTCCCAGGTTCAGGGAACGGTTGTGGCATCACAGACCAAGGCGCCTGCCGCTCGGACCGCCCACCTGCGTCACGGCAGACAGCGCGGCCGGAGCCCCTTCTCTGCTACAGAAAATTATGTTTGAGCCCTTATTTTTTTCCTTCAAAATGTTGTTCATTTATTTTGCTTTTTTCCATTTCTACTTCTGACCTGCCTGGACCAGGTCTTTGATCTATGAAGAAAGACCCTTCTTCCCATCAGCTGATGCACACACGACCATTTAGCAATTTCTCTGGGCCTGGAGAAATGGGTGAGGGGGACGCGTGCCTATAAACCATGGGAAGTACCCACAGGGCTCTACTCACCTAGCCCTCATTCATTCACTGAATAAACTAAACATTTAAGTTCCGACAGTATTTGTAATAACAGATATTTGAAAACAAGCCAGGTGCCGGCCTGTAGGGCCTTGTTAGTTTCCACAATGAAACACTATCAGTTAGAGAAAAGAGTATTTCCTACACACCAAAATGGAAAGATGCCAGGGGCATATTGTTAAATAATAAGAACAGAGTTCAGAACAGTGGGGATAATATGCTGTGTTATATCAGAAAGAGGAAAACAGAATACTTATATGTGTATCGGTTTATTTTGCATAAAGAAACACAGGAAACTAAGAAATGTGGGGGAAATGAGTGGAGTGGGAAAGAGGATGGGAGGATGTAGGGGGTAGGCATTAAACTTTGCATTGTATCCCTTTTCTTTTTATTTATTTATTTTAATTTTTTTTTCTTTATTGATTTTAGAGAGAGAAGAAGGGAGCGGGAGGGATAGAAACATCAATGAGAGAGAACATCGATTGGCAGCCTCCTACATGCCCCCTACATGCCCCTCACTGGGGATGGTGCCTACAACCTGGGCATGTGCCCTGACCAGGAGTCGACCTCTTGGTGCATGGGTCCACGCTCAACCACTGAGCCACAACGACTGGGCGTCTTTTTATTTATATTTATATTTTATTTTATTTTTTTAATCTTTACCCGAGGACATTTTTCCATATTTTGTTCAGATAGAGTAGGAGGGGGAGAAGAGAGAGAAACATCAATGTGAAAGGGACACATCGAGTGGCTGCTACCCACACGACCCAACCCGAACCGGGGACAAACTGCCACTGAGGTACGTGCCTTTAGCAGGAATCGAACCCGGGTCTCTCTGGACCGCAGGCCAACGCTCTAACCGCTGAGCCAAACCGGCCAGGGTCAACTGGACGTCTTTTTAAAAGTATTTTTTATTTTTGAAATGGGATTGTATAGCTATTCAACATTTTTTATTTAAATATTATTATAATATTTATTTAAGTTTTTAAATGAAATTTTTAAATTGCCATGGCACACCTCTCCCACCTGTACCATGCACTCTAACCCTGTGCAGCATACAAGACAGCCCAAGGTCAGCACAGGCCTGCCTTCCTGGGAGGGCGATGGGGCGGGAGCCTGAGACCCGAGAACTAGTCCGGATGGGAGGAAATGGACCAAATATCAACAGTAGTGGAATTGTGGGTAATTTGGAGGTTCATCTATAGTGTTTAAAGTTTACAAACTTGCTACCACAGTCCTGCCTTGTGTGACTCAGTGGTTAGAGCATCAAGGACACATACCTGGGTTGCCCAGCCCGTGCGGGTGGTGCAGGAGGCAACCAATCCGTGTGTCTCTCACACAGATGTTTCTCTCCCTCTCTCTCCCGCCCTCTCTTCCACTCTGTCTAAGAATCAATGGGAAAGAAACGTTTGCTACCACAAACACATTACAGTCAGAAGTATTACTAAGTGTAATTCCCAGGAGGCGACAGCAGGGGACACGAGGAGCAAACGGCCGAGTTCGGGAGGCATTGCTGCGGCACCGCGAGTGGCCGCCAGGGGTCAGCAGCACCCCACGGCCCGGCGCCACCGTCCGCAGGTAACCAGGGAAGCGCGGCCTCGGGGACGGGTCCTTCCTGCCATCCTCAGTCTCTGATCGCGTTTGCCTTCCACGTGCTTCGGTCTGAGCCCCTTCCCACTAAATGGCAGCCACTGCGGTCGCGGAGGCCGCCGCGATCTGCGGGCGGGAAGGAACGGGGGAGGGGCGGGAGGCTGGCCGAGGTCCGGGACCTGCGCTCCACCCCGGGACCCTGGACAAAGGGAAGGCTCGGGCGAGGCCCTGGGTGCCAAGAATCCATTCCTCAGGAGGGAGGGGGACAGGAAACTGAGGCTGTTTCCGGATGGGAGCCCGCCAAAGGAGAGCCAGGGGTCACAGGACAGGTCAGCGTGACCCAGGAGGGAAATGACTGTTCCCGGTAGGACCGAAACATTCCGGCTGAAGCGAGGAAGGCCCCGCAGGGTGGCTCAGCCCGTTGGAGCATTGTCCTGTGCACCAAAAGGTTGTGGGTTCGACTCCCAGTCAAGGCATGGACTTAGGTTGATGGTTCAAACGCCGGGTGCTTATGGGGAGGCCACCAATCAGTGTTTCTCTTTTCCTCTCCCCCTTCCTCCCTCTAAACATATCCTCAGTGAGGAATTTTATTTTTTAAAGGAAGAAGAAGCTAGGAGGGCATGAGGGGGTTGTGGAGGGTAGGGTGGTGGCCAAGGCTGCCGAGACCGCGCCCTCTGAGTGAGAGCACCCACGGCCACCAGGACTTTATGAGAAGCCCTTCCCGGATTGGCCCCCGAGACGCCCCTCTGACAAGGAGGAGATCTGTTGTAGGATGAGCAGTGAGCTACACTCATGAAACCAGGTGTCTCCTCCTGGGTGACAAAAGTTAATTACGCAATCTGGGCCTTAATTTAGTCCTCTGTAACACAAATGGGTTAGATAAGATCACCTTTAAGCCTCTCCCAACTCTGATATCCTATGAATCTAAAAACTCCTGTCCTCCCAGCCTTCCCCACTCCAGAGGAGCTTAGCCCCAGGAAGTTCTGGCTGGACCAGAACAGACCTCATCCTCCTAACACATCTGTGGACAGTCCCCAAAGGCCCTTTGGAAGGTTGGATCCAGGCCTCTTTGAAGGTGGAGGATGAAGAGGCTATTGACTAGACAACCCGGACACGGTACCGTTGAGCAGCTCTGCCGGGCCAGCCTGTCCCGGGTGAGCAGAGGCCCAGGGATGTTGCGCAGGGCAAAGCAGATCCAGACTGTTTCTAGCCCCCACCATGTTCCCAGACATCTCAGCAGCTCTTCCAGCCCTACCTTCCCTGACAGAAGTCAGGACAAAGAAGATTATGTTGTTTTTAGGGTGATTGCTATTTAAAGTGATATATAGTATGTGAAAATAATATTTATAATTTTGTATGCTAACTTACTTTTGGCCTATAGATACACTTATATATAGCCAATCCTCAAGTGGCCGATTCTTATGAGAGGCAAGGATAATAGCAGTCTTTCTAACTCCTGGCCTTGGACTAGGTGGCTGAGGCAGGTTCCAAATCCTGTTCTGGTGAACTTCAAAAATTAAACAGGCAGACTTCAGGTCAGGATGGCAGGTAGGTAAACGCGGTATCACCTCCTCCCACAACCATATCAAAGTTACAACTAAAGTACAGAACAGTCATCCTTCAGAACCACCTGAAATCAAGCCGAATGGAAGTCCTACAACTACAACATTAAAGCAGCAGCCACATCAAGACTGGTAGGAGGGGCGGAGGCAGACGGGCTGGTCCAACACCCACATGTGGATAAAAATCAGGAGGCTACCTTGGCTGGGAAGGTCCTCCCTAAGGAGTGAGGGGTCCCTGTCCCACACCAGGTGCCCCGCTTAGGGTTCCAGCATCAGGAAGAGAAACCCCATCACTTCTGGCTGTTAAACTAGTGGGAACTGAGGCTGAGGGAGGCTGAGGCTACTGGAGCCCCAGGCAGCTCCTCTTAAAGGGCCTATGCATGGATTTACTTGGACTAGCTCCTTCTAAGTTTGAAGGGGAGGCAGCTTAAAAGGAACCAGAGACATACAGGGAAGAACTGAGTTGTTCGGCATTGGGGTGAGAGCTGTAGGGGCAGCTTTCTTATGGACAGAGGTGCTGGCAGAGGCTGTTGTTCCTTTGGTGAGCCCTTCCCACACAGGCCAGGCAAAGGGACACCATATCTGGGACTCCAGCAACCTGGCTCACACTGTTTGCCCTGCCCTGGTGATTCCCTGAGGCCCTGGCCCACCCAACCTTTGGGCTACCCAAGCTGCTTCCAAAGGCTTTACCGTAGGATTGGCCTGTTTTGGCTCCTGCTTTAGATTTTCCTAAATTCTCTCAAATGAGCACCATCTGGCCACAGCGAGCCCCATACCTCTCACTAAGTGGCCCCAGGCCCAGCACTAGAAGCAGCCAGCCTTGGTTCACAGGTTGGCTTCGACTGGGCACCTCCAAGCCCAACACAACAAGCAGCCACCTGCAGATCATTTTGTAGCTTATGCCTAGTGGCCCCGGATAGAACACAGGCAGTGGCTGACCTTGCCCCAGAGCCAGCACACCCAGTGGACAGCTTCAGAACACTGCAAAGCACTACCACCCAACCATCTCCACAAGTGACACACTCGATGAGTGGGCTCAGTGGGTACCAGAGCCCTGCTGAAGTAAGTCTTGCTCTGTGTGGTGGGCTCCTGCACAGTTGATCATCCAGAGTAGTCAGAGGTTGGTGGTTAGTGGACACAGCCAGTTCTTGCAACAGATGACCCTGAGTAAAACCTTCCCATTGATGTGCCAACGGCAATCAAGACTCAATTACAACAGAAGAGTATAAAGTCCACACTAAGGTTATACCTTGAAGGCCCAGCTGGGTGATCAGGGAGGCTAGGCCACTGGACCCTACAGGACACCTACTACAACAGGCCATCCTAGGAAGCCTAGAAGACATAGCAACTCTACCTAATACATAGAAACAAACACAGGGAAGCAGCCAAAATGAGGAGACAAAGAAACATGTCCCAGATGAAAGAACAGAACAAAACTCCAGGAAAAAAAACTAAATGAAACAGAGATAAGCAATCTAACAGATGCAGATTTCAAAACAGTGCTTATAAGGATGCTCAAGGAACTTAGTGAGGGCCTCAAGAGCATAATAAAGGACCAGTCAGAAATGAAGGAGGCACTAACTGAAATAAAGAATAATTTACAGGGAATCAATAGTAGAGTAGGTGAAGCCAAGAAGCAAACCGTCGATTTGAAATATAAGGAAGAAAAAATACCCAATCTGAAAAATACTGAAATATAAGAAGAGCAAAAAGAAAAAAGAATCCAAAAAAATAAAGATAGTGTAAGGAGCCTCTAGAACAACTTCAAGTGTACCAACATTTGCATCATGGGGGTGCCAGAAGGAGAAGAGAGGGAGCAAGAAATTAAAAACTGATTTGAAAAAAATCATGACAGAAAACTTCCCTAGTTTGGTGAAGGAAATAGACATTCAAGTCCAGGAAGCACAGAGAGTCCCAAACAAGATGAACCCAAAGGGGTCCACACCAAGACACATCATCATCAAACTTCCAAAGGTTAGAGACAAAGAGAAAATCTTAAAAGCAGCAAGAGAAAAGCAGTTAGTTACCTACAAAGGAGCTCCCATAAGGCTGTCCGCCAATTTCTCAAAAGAAACTTTGAAGACCAGGAGGGAGTGGCAAGAAATATTTAACGTGAGGAAAAGCGAGGATCTACAACTAAGATTATTCTGTCCTGCAAAGCTATCATTTAGAATCGATGGAGATATAAAGATTTTCCTAGACAAGACAAAGCTAAAGGAGTTCATCACTACCAAACCAGTATTATATGAAATGTTGAAGGGTCTTCTTGAAGAAAAAGAAGATAAAAATATGAGCAATAAAATGGCAACAAATACACATCTATCAACAATTGAATCTACAAACAAAATGAACAAGCAAAACAGAAACAGACTCACAGATACAGATAACTTTTTGTTGGTTGCCAGATGGGAGGGGGGTTGAGGGAATGGGTGAAAAAGATGAAGGGATTAAGTACAAATTGGTTGTTAGACTGATGAACCTCAAAGGGAAGGGGGGAAATGAGGGGGTAGAGTGAAACCGAAGAACTTCTATGCATGTATGCATAACCAATAGACACAGACAACAGTGTGGGGAAGGCAGTAGGGGGCAGGATTGGGGAGGAGGGGGGTCAAGGGGTGGAAAAAGAGGGACATCTTTCAACATTTAATAATAAAGATAAGTTCAAAACATAAAAAATAAAAATTAAACTTCCTAAAGAAGTTTCAGGCAGCTCCTCCAGAAGCAGAGATGGTTTAGCTAGACTTTCAGAATGCCTTCCAGGCCGAGGAGCCTATGTTTGTCTCATTTTAGTTGGTCTTTTCAACCCAGTGTGCCTCCTGCTTGTTTTCCTTATGCCAAATACAGGCCTAAACTAGAGCAGGGCCAGATCCCAATACTGCGGCCTCTGAGGCTTCCGCATAGTTGAAACACCAGCAACCATTCCCGCTCCAGAGGTCACGTCAAGATCTGCAAAGGCCATGGGTTTCCCTTCTTCCTTCCAAATCTTCCCCTCTTTTGTTCCCTTCCCTTTTCTTGATTGCTTCTCTTCCTTTGAGGCGTGTGGCACCAGTGGGACCAGGTGGCAGAGGGAGGTCAAAGATGGACCACAACCAAGGGGAATCGGCAAATGTGAAGATGCACGAAGGGGAGTGGGGGCAGGTCTCTCACTGCTGGGGACAGAGTGGCCGAATGGGGGGGATGGAGGCTAGAGTGAACTGTGTAGTACTGAATGCAATTGGGGGTATGGGAACAGAATACATTAAATATATACATAGATAAATTCGGAAATAGATAATAATGTATATATAAATATATATTTGTATTTTAATATATAAATTATATGTATATGTATATACATATAAAAATATGTTGGTGTGTGTCTATACACATAAACCAGTAGTAAAGGGCTTATCTAATACTCAAATCAAGGCTTCTAAATGTTATTTTGTACTAAAGGGTGTTGCCAGCCCCCCACCGCACCGGTTCCAGTACCACTTTAACTGCAACCTCATGAGAGACCCCCAACCACACTGCTCAGTGGAGCCCTTCCCAAATCCCTGACCCACAGAAACTGTGAGAGATAGTACCTTTTGCTTATTGTTTTAAGCCACTAAGCTTCAGGATAATTTGTTACACAGCAATAGATAACTGGGACAGCAACCGTTACAGGAATTGTAGGTAGGCCCCAATGGCTGCAAAAACAAATGGGCAGAGATTTGGTGAGGAACAAATGTTTACATAGAATTAAAGTATTTCCCCACTAGATATTTATTAATCACAAAGGGGAAATCATCACAGTGGCAAACCCTGGCAGACATCCCCTAGCAAAGTGACAAACATGGTCAGGATGGGACACATGGACGTCAGGTGCTGTGCTGCTGAATGCTTGGCAGCCGGCTGGCCGGGAGGGTGCTGACCGGTACCATTTGTTGATTTTTGTTGCGTGAAAACTCCCACAACGACGGATTTCAGAGCACCACTGGTTTAAGAACAGGCTGCTGCTTGCCGGCCAGCCCACCTCCAGCCCTGAGGACAGCGTCGCTCCGAGCATCCCTCTCAGGGACGCATAGCTGGAACCCCTTCACACAGAAGCATTAACAAAACCTGAAATGAAGGGTACTCTACAAAATCACTGGCCTATACTCTTCAAAAATGTCAGTGCCACAAAAGATAAGGAAAGACTGAGGAATTGTTCCAGGCTGACAGAGACAACATGTGATCCTGGATTAGGTTCTGGACATGAAAAATGCCAGGGCCAGATGGCGATATCTTATCCAGTGTTAATTTCCTGACTTGGAAGGTTGTGCTCTGGTTATGTAGGAGACTGACAGTATCTTTAGGCAATGTATACTGGAGTGTTTAGGAACACTAGGGCATAATGTCTGCATCTTAAGTCTCATTGGTTAAAAAAATAGGATATATAGATATAGACATTGAGAAATAGACATATAAATATAAAAAGAGAGAGAGGATGATATAGCATACGTAAAATGTTAACAATTAGGGAAACTGGACAAAGAGTTCTTTGTACTATTGGAACGTCTCTGAAAGTTCACATTACTTCAAGAAAATAAGATAAATGGCCCGTGGTTTTCCCTGAGGTTGGATCCCAGCTTCTGACGGGCTGGCAACAGCATCGCTCAGCCTGGATGTGCAGAAGGCCCGCCGCTCCGCCAGAGCTGCGCAGACGGAAGCAAACGCTCCAGGACCCACCGGGGGCACCCGCCGTGTATGCCTTTTGGAGAAACGTGTGTGTTCACTGAATTTTTGTAAACAAACTTGTGTTATACTTGGGGCTTGCCCTGTATTTAAGGACACCTGCAGCAAAGCCTCCTCTTAACAAAACGATTTTTTGTCATTTTAATTCATGCACTCTATATTTATCTATTCATTTATCTCTGAAACTGAGAGTAAATCCTTTTTCTTTCTTTGTCAGATGAATTGTCTGGGCTGAAAAAACCTAAAGACTAGGGACACCAAGACTCCCTGATGTGTCAGGTTATTGTACAGCAGCGATTCCCCACAATCCGGCCCATGAGGGATGCCCCGGCTGGGCTCCTCCCCCAAAGGCCTACAGGAAGTGAGTGGAATCAGCTTTGTCTGCCCTACCCCGGCAGAAACACTGCTAGGTCCGAAGGACTAAGACTGTTTCCCAGATCTCCCTAACTCAGGCTCTGGTTCTGCTGCTGTTCCTATTTTTCCACGAAGACCCAGCCTATCGAACCAGGCATGAAGGCAAAACTACCTGGTTTATTTTGCCAAGTTTGAGATTACACTGAGTCTAAGCCAAAGCTCTTACACTCCTGGGAGACCCCTGTAGCTATGGCAACTTTCTGCAGAAGCCCACTCTGCCAAGTTCTATTTTCACTATTTATTCAATGACACTCAGCTGAATAAAAGCAAAATAAATACCCCTAGCTGGTTTGGCTCAGCAGTTAGAGTGGACTGAAGGGTCCTGGGTTCGATTTCAGTTAAGGGCACATACCTGAGTTGCAGTTTTGATCTCCGGCCCTGGTCAAGGTCTTGTGGGAGGCAACCAATCGATGTATGTCTCTCACATCAATGTTTCTTTCTCTCTCCCTTCCATTCTCTAAAAATCAATGGAAAACTTCTGGTCAAGATGCTGTGTAGGTAATTGTGGTACTCGCCCCCTCCCACAACTACATCAAAATGACAACTAAACCACCATCGTTCAAAACCACCTGAAATTGAGCTGAATGGAAGTCCTACAACTATGAAATTAAAGAAGAAGCCACATCGAGACTGGTAGTAGGGGCGGAGGTGAGGACGAGCGGGTCCCACACCCATGTGTGGAGGATAAAATTAGGAAGGATACCTCAGCTGTGAAGGTCCTCCCTGAAGAGCCCCATACCTCCGGCTAAGTGGCCCCAGGCCTGGCACTAGAAGCAGCCAGACTTGGTTCGTAGTTTGGCTTTGCCTGGGCACCTCCAAGCCCAGCACAAGCAGCAGCCATCTGCAGATCACTCCGTAGCTTATGCCTGGTGGCCCCGGATAGGACACAGGCAGGGGCTGACCCTGCCCCAGAGCCAGCACACCCAGTGGACAGCTTCAGACCACACTGAAGCACCACCACCCAACCACCTCCACAAGTGACACACTCAAGGAATAGACTCAGTGGGTACCAGAGCCCTGCTGAAGTAAGTCTGGCTTCGTATGGTGGGCCCTGCACAGCTGATCCTCCAGGGTAGTCAGAGGCCAGTGGTCAGTGGGCACAACCAGTCCTTGCAGCTGATCAGCCTGAGTAAATCCCTCCCATTGACGTGCCAACAGCAATCAAGACTCAGTTACAACAGAAGGGTGTACAGTCCACATGAGGGTTAAACCTTGAGGGCCCAGCTGGGGTGATCAGGGAGACTGTGCCACTGGATCCTACAGGACATTTACTATAATAGGCCACCATATGAAACCTAAGAGACATAGTTACTCTACCTAATACATAGAAACAAACACAGGGAGGCAGCCAAAATGAGCATTCAGTCCATTTACATTTAAGGTGATTATTGATATGTACTCATTTATTGCCATTTTTGTTTAGTTTGGTTATATTTTTCTTCCTATTTCTTCTACTAATTACAGCAGTCCTTCTAGCATATCTTGCAATGCTGGTTTGGTGCTAATGTATTCCCTTAGCCTTTTTATCTGGAAAGCTCTTTATTTGATCTTCTATTTTGAAAGATAGCCTTGCTGGAAAGAGTAGTCTTGGATTCAGATCCTTGTTTTTCATGACCTTGATTACCTCATGCCATTCCCTTCTGGCCTGTAGTGTTTCTTGTGAGAAGTCAGCTGAGAACCTTATGGGGTCTCCTTTGTAGGTAACTTATTGCTTATCTCTTGCTGCTTTTAGGATGTCTCTTTGTCTTTAATTTTTGGCAGTTTGATTACTATGTGTCTTGGTGTGCGCCTGTTTGAGTTCTTCTTACTTGGGACTCTCTGTGCTTCTTGAACTTGAATGCCTTCTTCCTTCACCAAATTAGGGAAGTTTTCTGTCACTATTTCTTCAAATATATTCTCTAACCCTTGCTCATTTTCTTCTTCAGGGACTCCTGTGATGCGAATATTATTATGTTTCCAGTTGTCCCACAGTTCTCTTAAGCTGTTTTCCTATTTTTTAATTGTTTTTTCCTTTTGGTTTTCTGATTGGTTATTTTTTCTACTCTGTCTTCTAATTCACTGATCCGGTCCTCAGCTTCCTCTACTCTGCTGTTTAGACCTTCCAATGTGTTCTTTATTTCTGCTATGTCATTCTTGATTTCTTCTTGGTGGTTTTTAATTTCCAATTGGTTGATTTTCAACATTTCTATGTCTTTACTCATGGTGTTGATATCCTTACTCATGCTGTTGAGCTTCCTCAAGATCATGGCTCCGAATTCTAGCTCTGTTAACTTGCTTAACTGCTCCACATTTATCTCATCTTCAGTAGAGGTCTCTTGTTCTTTCATTTGGCTTTTGTTTCTGTGTTTCACCATTTTGGCTATCATAGTGGGCTTTGGAGCCTGCCAAATTTTTCCTGTGGGTGTTGGTGTTCTTCTGTTTGTGTCTCCCTCTCCTGGGTTTGAATGAGCGAGGGAGGACCCACGTTAAACACCACTGTCAAGTCTTACTTTCCTGGTCAAGTCTTACTTTCCATATCCCAGGAATGGTTCAGTTATCCTCTAGCTTTTTGCCTGAAGGCTATTAGTCACTGTTACTTGAAGAGCCTTGGGTTCTCAGTTGAATGAAAAACTCCCTTAGGTGTTCAGCGTAACCAAAATGAGGAGAGAAAGAAATGTCCCAAATGAAAGAAGAGAACAAAACTCCAGGAAAAGAACTAAATGAAATGGAGATAAGCAGCCTAACAGATGCAGAGTTCAAAATACTGTTTATAAGGATGCTCAAGGAATTTAGTGAGGGCCTCAAGAGCATAAAGAAGGACCAGTCAGCCCTGGCTGGTTTTGCTCAGTGGTTAGAGCATTGGCCTGCGGTCCAGCGAGACCTGGGTTTGGTTCTCACTAAGGGCACGTACCTCGGTTGCAGTTTGTCCCTGGCCCTGGTTGGGTCGTGTGGGTGGCAACCACTCGATGTGTCCCTTTCACATCGATGTTTCTTTCTCTCTCTCTCCCTCCCCACTCCATCTGAACAAAATATGGAAAAATGTCCTCGGGTGAGGATAAAAAAAAAGAAAAGTACCAGTCAGAAATGAAAGAGGCACTAACTGAAATAAAGAATAATTTACAGGGAATCAATAATAGAGTAAGTAAAGCCAAGGAGCAAACAATCAATTTGAAATATAAGGAAGCAAAAAATACCCAATCAGAACAGCAAAAAGAAAAAAGAATACAAAAAAATGAGGATAGTGTAAAGAGCCTCTGAGACAACTTCAAGTGTACCACCAACATTTGCATCATGGGGGTGCCAGAAGGAGAAGAGAGGGAGCAAGAAATTGAAAACCTATTTGGCAAAATCATGACAGAAAACTTCCCTAACTCGGTGAAGGAAACAGACATACAAGTCCAGGAAGCACAGAGAGTTCTAAGGAAGAAGAACCCAAAGAGGCCCACACCAAGACACATCATCATCAAAATACAAACGGTTGCCCTGGCTGGGTTTGCTCAGTGGTTAGAGCATTGTCCTGTGGACCAGGGAGTCCCAGGTTTGATTCCGGCTAAGGGCATGTACCTCAGTTGCAGTTTGTCCTCGGTCCTGGTTGGGTTTGTGCAGATGGCAACCAATCAATGTTTCTCTCTCTCTCCCTCCCACTCCGAAGATAAATTTAAAAATATCCTCAGGTGAGAATTAAAAAAAAACAACAACAAATTGTTAAAGACAAAGAGAGAATCTTAAAAGCAGCAAGAAAAAAGCAGTTTATTACCTACAATGGAGTTCCTATAAGACTGTCAGTTGATTTCTCAAAAGAAACTTTACAGGCTAGAAGGGAATGGCAAGAAATAATCAAAGTGATGAAAAGCAAAGACCTACAACCAAGATTACTCTATTCTACAAAGCTATCATTTAGAATCGATAGACATTTAAAGACCTTCCCAGACAAGAAAAAGCTAAAGGAGTTCATCACCACCAAACCAGTATTATATGAAATGTTGAAGGACCTTCTTGAAGAAAAAGATAAAAATATGAACAATAAAATGGCAATAAATATATATCAATCAACAATTGAATCTACAAACAAAATGAATAAGCAGAACAGAAACAGACTCACAGATACAGAGAACTTTATGTCGGTTGCCAGATGGGAGGGGTGTTGGCAGAATGGGGGGAAAAGGGGAAAAGATTAAGAAGTACAAATTGGTTGTTAGACTGATGAGCCTCAAAGGGAAGGGGTGAGGGGGGAAGGAAAGAGATAAACCAAGGAACTTATATGCATATATACATAACCAATAGATACAGAAGATAGTATGGGGAAGGTAGGAGGGTGGCGGTAGCAGGGAGGAGAGGATAAAGGGGGAACATCTGTAATACATTCAACAACAAAAATAAGTTTAAAAATAAATAGCCCATGTCGGTTTCTTTCAGTGGTTAGAGTATTGTCCTGCAGACCAAAGAGTCATGAGTTCTATTCCAGTCAAGGGCATGTACCTTGGTTGTGGTTTGGTCCCCTGCCCTGGTCAGGTCATGCAGGAGGCAACCACTCAGTGTGTCTCTCTCACATTGATTTTACTTTCCCTCTCTCTTTCTCTTTCTTCCCTCCTCCCTCCCCCCTCCCTCCCACTCTATCTGAAGATAAATTGAAAAGTGTCCTCGGGTGAGGACTAAATAATAATAATAGCCCTGGCCGGTTTGGCTCAGCGGTCAGAGCGTCAGCCTGTGGTTCCCGCTAAGGGCACGTACCTCGGTTGTAGTTTGTACCTGACCCTGGTTGGTCATGTGGGTGGCAGCCACTCGATGTGTCTCTTTCATGTCAATGTTTCTCTCTCTCTCTCTTTCCTTTCCACTCTAGCTGAACAAAAAATGGAAAAATGTCCTTGGGTGAGGATATAAATAAATAAATAAATAAATAAATAAATAAATGTGAGTAACATGAGAATGCTTGATGGAAAGTAAACCATATATAACAACAAAAACAACAAAACATAAAATAAAGATAAGAAAACCCCAAATGTCTCAACAGATCCTCCTGTTTAATCTGGATCCCAGATTAAAAACAACAAAAACATAAAATAAAGAAAAGAAAACCCCAAATGTCTCAACAGATCCTCCTGTTTAATCTGGATCCCTTCCAGCACCAGTCCACCCTGGTCACCTCTACTGCACCAGACTCTGCCCACACTGGTCCTTTGTTCCTGAAATATCCCAATCTCTATCCTGTGTCAGGGTCTTTTCTCACTCTCCCTGCCTAGAATGTTCTTTTTTTCCACTTTTGCCTAACTCCTGTTCACTCTTCAGGTTTCAGGTTTTATGTCACTATCTCAGAAAGATTACACACACACACACACACACACACACTCACACACACACACTCACACACACACACACTCACACACACACTCACACACACACACACACACACACACACACACACACACCCCACATTCCCTAATCTGTTTTTTCTCTCTCATGGCACCTTGTTTGTTTTCTTTGTGACTCTTACAGTTTGTAACTTTATATTTATTTTTGTGTTCGCCAGACTGTATGTGCCATGGGGGCAGGCACCAATTATTGTTTCATGTATACTGTAACCCAGAGCCCAGCTCCATGCCCCAAATCTAGTCAGTACTCGGTAAAGGACATATTGAATAAATGGACATAGCCTGTGTGTATTGAGCTGGTTACTGAGACAAGAGCTGAGTCTCCCCAAATAGAAGAGCTCACGTGATCAAATTCTGGCTCCTAGTTGGTCTTTGTGGAAGGCCATCCCTGTCCTCACTTGACTAAAGATGTGACAGAGAATCAAAGAATTCCTTAAGAGTTCAAAGTGAAGGTCTTCTCATCCATCATCCATCACCTGGGTCTGAGCACTCAGGCAGCAGCCAAACCTCTCTCCATTTGTAGTTTGTCACTGTTTTTGGTTCATGACACTAGAGAAAGCATTGCTGACTAGGGGTCCTCAATCACTTGGCGTCCAGATGGAACAAGATGACTTTTAAGATCCTAATTCTGAGGGTCTCTGATTCATTGCCTTCACCATTCCTAGTGGATGATGCATCATAGGTTTCAACTCAGCTGACTTACATTTATTTATTTATATTTTTATTCATTATTATTATTATTATTATTATCCTCACCTGAGGACATTTTTCCATTTTTTGTTCAGATAGAGTGGGAGGGAGAGAGAGGCAGAGAGAGAGAGAGAGAGAGAGAGAGAGAGAGAGAGAGAAACATCGACGTGAAGGGACACATCGAGTGGCTTCCACCCGCACAACCAACCAGGGCTGGAGACAAACTGCAACCAAGGTAC
This sequence comes from Molossus molossus, assembly GCF_014108415.1. NCBI lineage: Eukaryota > Metazoa > Chordata > Mammalia > Chiroptera > Molossidae > Molossus > Molossus molossus. The sequence continues at coordinate 105,621,173 of NW_023425345.1, forward strand.
GTGCCCTTAGCGGGAACCAAACCCGGGTCTCTCTGGACTACAGGCCGACGCTCTAACTGCTGAGCCAAACCGGCCGGGGCTCACATTTATTTTTTAATTGACTTTTAGAGAGAGAGGAAAGGAGAGGGAGAGAGAGAGAGAAACATTGACATGAGGGAGAAACGTTGATCAGTTGCCTCCAGTAATCAAACCCTCTACCCTTCGGTGTAAGGATAATGAATGCTCCAACCAACTGAGCCACCCAGCCAGGGCCAAAACATTTGGAGTTTTCTAAGTGGACTGAGTTATAAGCAATAGAGCGACCTGAATTAATTTAATTTTTTAAAAGTCAGTGTCCTGTGAAAACTGAATTGGAAAAAGCGAAGAGAAGAAAGGGGAGCTCAATCAGAAAGCTTGTTGTCAGTGTTCAGCAGGAGGTGGCAAAGGCTTGAACTCAGCAAACACAGTAGAGCTGGAGATGCACAGACGGGTCAGATACCTTTCACGTAGAGAGCAGGGGAGCAGTTTCAAGGGTTCCACTGAAAATTTCTGCTTGAGCTACTGGGTGGAATGATGGAGATGCCATTTACCAAGATGGGAAAACCAGAAGGTGGGAAGGGGAGAGGCTGAGAGTTCAGAATTGCATGTAGTAGGTTTCTGAGATCCTTGTGAACCATCTCAGTGAATAAATAAATTTGGGAAGCATCAGCAAATTAATTGTACTTAAAAGCAAAAGAATGAATGAGACTGCCCAGTAAAAGAGTATTGAGTGAGAAGAGAGGAGAATAGAAGCAAAAAGACAAGAACAGAAGAGAGGAGAGTAAGTCCTGAGAAAATCCAGCACAGAGATCAGACAGAGTAGGGACCTCTGGAAAGGGGACCCTGGCGCAATGGCCAGAGAAGGAGAAAACCCAGAGATTTGATGTCCCTGAGGTTGAGAGAGAAAAATATTTCAAAAAACATGAGTTCAGTCAATTGATCAAATGTTTCTGAGACATTAAGCACTATGGAGGCCATTGATGAACTTCACAAGGTCTTTTTAATGAGGAAATGGAGGTGGAGACTACGGTGGAGTGGACTCCTGAATGATTGAGGGAAAGTGGAGACAACCTGGGGAGGAAAGCAGAAGAGGGTCAAACATGGCTCTCTTCTCAGCTTGGCCTCCTGGCCAGATCAGCTACAAAGTCATTCCATTTCTCCTCCCAGATTTTCATGGCAGCCTTTTTCTCAATATCCAACAGGACACTATACCTGCAGGAGAAGAGACACCCAGGTCAGACCCAGGGAAGGGGTTGGGAAGCAGGACAGGAAGAATGAGGGATTCTCAGAGGCTAGCAGAACACATTTCTCCCCAATCCAAGAGCAATAATGAAACAGAGACTATGTGGAGAAAACTCACAGAAAACTTCTGCCCCAAACCTCTAAGGGAGATAAACACAGTTGTGGGATGGAAGAGGGAGGGGGAATCTAAGAGGTGCTCAGGTCACTCACTTGATGGAGTTCATAGCCAGCTGCTTGAGTGCCCTCAGATCGGCCGCCATCCCACCGATGCCCATGAAGGCCTCATAGAAATCATAGGACAAGCCTTTGGCACCAAAGACAGCTGGGTCGTCAGAGCTGATCACCATGGGGTACCCAGTAGCCATCAGAACAGCCGCGGGGTGGTCTCTCAAGTCAGACACCAGTTTCAGAACCTGCCCACAGGAGGTGAGGGGGAAAGACAAAGTCTGATCCATGACGAGTCACGACAAGGAAGGGAAGACCGTGAAGCCTAATCAGCTTCTTCCTTTCTGTCCTAACCCCATCCCTATTCTAAACATTGGGATGACCTCTGGGCAAAGCTCTACTGCAAGGAACAGAGCCAGTCCCCACGTGCTTCCAAATTTTCTTCAAGTTTTATTCCCACCACAAGCATTTGGCCTCTCTTGGTTCTGCTCAGAGCAGCGTTCCTGAACAAAGCGGCAGCAGACTCACAAAGAACCAAGTAACTGAAAGCAGCAGCACCTGTGGCTCTAGCCACTTCGATGGCCTCCCCCAGTGTCTCTTAGCTTTGTTCTCAGCTTTGCCCAGCATTCTACCCCACTGGGGACCCTCACTGCTGCCTCGTAATTATGAATGGTTTAGGCAAAGGCCATTTCTAAATAACTTGACTAAATGGGAGTGAAAAGGAGAAGAGGAATATAGAAAACAAGTGAGTTAAGGAGAGAGAAATACAGGAATAAGTTTTGGAAGCAGAGCAGAGATTGAGGCTGGGGGAGAGATCATGTGGGATAGGGGCCATGTATCATGCATACCTGGTTGGAGATGGGACAGACTTCTATAGGGATGTCCTTCTTCCATGAGTCAATCCAGACTGCTGGGTGTTTTGTCAAAGCAAATCCATGGCCAACCCTGGTAGAGTTCAGTATTAGGGCATCCAGAAGGTTTCTGTCTATGGAAGTACCCTGCCAGTCTGGGGATAAAGAGGTAATCTTCAACAGGATGGACTTGACCTAAAGATCATCCTCAACAACTTAAAACGTGCCAACAGATAGGGGTTCCAGGAGAAGAAGAGAGAGAACAAGAAATTGAAAACCTGTTTGAAACAATAATGACAGAAAACTTTCTTAATTTGGTGAAGGAAACAGACATACAAGTCCAGGAAGCACAGAGAGTCTCAAACAAGATGAACCCCAAGAGGCCCACACCAAGACACATCATCATCAAAATGCAAAAGTTAAAGACAAAGAGGGAATCTTAAAAGCAGCAAACGAAAAGCAGTTAGTTACCTACAAGGGAGTTCCCATAAGACTGTCAGCTGATTTCTCAAAAAAAAACTTTGCAGGCCAGAAAGGAGTGGCAAGAGATATTCAAGGTGATGAAAAGTAGTGACCTACAACCAAGATTACTCTATCCTGCAAAACTATCATTTAGAATCAATGGACATATCAAGACTTTCCCAGATAAGAAAAAGCTAATGGAGCTCATCACCACCAAACCAGTATTATATGAAATGTTGAAGGGTCTTCTTGAAGGAGAAGAACAAAAATATGAATAAAATGGCAACAAATACATATCTATCAACAATTGAATCTACAAACAAAATGAACAAGCAGAACAGAAACAGACTCATAGAAACAGAGAACTTTTTGTTGCTTGCCAGATGGGTGGAGGGTGGGGGAATGGGTGGAAAAACTGAAGGAATTAAGAAGTACAAATTGGTTGTTAGACTGATGAACCTCAAAGGGAAGGGGGAAGGGAGCGCGGGATGAGATAAACCAAAGGACTTGTATGCATATGTGCATAACCAATGGACACTGACAATAGTGTGGGGAAGGCAGGAGCAGGGCGGGACTGGGGAGGAGGGGGTCAATGGGGAAATAAAAGGGGGGACATCTGTAATGCATTCAACAATAAAGATGAGTTTTTTAAAAAAGGCTCCAGACCTGCCCCCCAAAAGAAGAAAAGGAAGATAAATGAACATTCAAACAAATGCACACACATTTTATTTATAACAATGTTCAAGAGAGTTATGGCAAGCCTTTGGTGTGTGTGTGTGTGTGTGTGTGTGTGTACATGTGTATGTATGAATGAATGTATATAATAGATGAGGCAATTGAAACTTACATGGGCTTTATAAACTGAGCAAGGATACTCAGCTCGTACGTATCAGAACCGGTTTTCAAACTCTGGTCGATCTGACCCCACAGTCCATATTCTTTCTTTCCATTTTTTGTTTGTTTCCAGAGCTATTTTCTGGGAATTTTATGTTTATAATCTTTACAACAGTGTGTTGCAGACTGTATCAATATAATTATTTGTATATACTTACTTCGATTGATCTTTTAACAGTACTCGTGGGACAGTGTCAATGGCAGGACTGCAGTGACCAGCGCCAGTGGCAGAGGCCACTGGCTGCCGTCCCCCGGCCCCTTCCCGGGGCAGGCCCCCTGCAGAGGCTGACAGGTAGGCCCCGCCTCTCCCCTTCTCTTGCCGCCAGTAGTCCTGACCCCGGCCTGACAGGCAGAGGCCTCCTCCCTAATAAAGGGAAAGGAGGCCCTGACAGAAAGGGCTCACTTTTGTTTCACTCAGCCCTGCGTTGACTTCAGGACCCTGTACCTAAGCAAGGTGGGATTCCGGACTCAGAACACAGAGGTTGCCTGTTCTGTGAGACAACAGAGGACCCACCACAAACCCTGCGGCTGTGTGTTCCATTGCTGGCGGCCAAAAGCATCCTAGCTGGTCCACACAGAAAACAGGAAAAGTGCACTTTGCTGTTAGGAATAAAAAGAAAATCCCATTGCTGATTAGGCCATGTGTTTTTAGATAGATAGCTAGATAGTACTGGTTTCCTATCTGGTAATTTCTTTTCAAATAGTTCTTTAAAAAAAAAAAGACATTACTTTTGGATATTGAATATCCAAATCCTGGCAAAATCTTCTAGGACCATGAATTTAGAATTGGGTTGGCTCCTGAGTTATAGTGTTTCATTCTATTGAATGACTTCACACAGGTATGAGCTTCCCAACTAGACCACAAACTCTTCAAGGTTAACAACCCCTGCACACTTACCCACAAACAATTCTTTAATCTCTTAGGATAGCTTTTATCTAAATTGACTTGAAATGTCAAGAAAAAGGATACAAATGCATCAGAGCCTTCCTCTGAGAGTTGCTATGATAAATGAAGACATGAGCTTGGTTGTGAAATTTAAGTTCCCCATTACTCTCTCCTCATCCCTTTGGTCCTCTGAGGGCGGCAGGTGCCTAAGGTACTCAAGAAAGTCAGGGGAGGGTGGCCAGCAGCAATCTTTTCCGGGTCTAAGTCCGAAAAATCTTCATTTTGATCTGAAATTGCAGCTGTGATCTGGAACTCCTTTTGGTTAGCATTTATACATTTTAAGAATTGGAATGTGGCAGGGCTGAGAGATGGCCACGCTCTGGAACGCAGCTCTAGGGAGAAAGGACATGCTGAGCTGATGGTATTTCAGACGCAATAGCAGAGACCACGCACAGTGCGGCATCGCCTCTTCAGCACTGGTGAGTGTGGACAGAGCCTCCTAGATGCCAGGGCAGGCCTGGTTCTAATCCCTTTCTGTCACACAGTGTGTAGATTTGGAAAGGTGAGTTCACCTCTCAGGCACGATCCACACACTATCAAATGGAAATCATCATGAAGGGCTCAAATTCACACTCCACTACTTACCATTGGACCAGTTATACTATGTTTGGAGCCTGGAGCTCTTTTATCTATAAAGTAAGGACACACCTCCTAGCAGGACTGTGGTGAGAATCTGAAATAATATATGTAAAGTGCCTGATACTGTTATTAGCTCTGTTATCCCTTCTCCGGGGATTTAATCCTGCTGTCAGGATGAAATGAGATGATGCACGTAAAATGGACAGGCGCCAGAAAACAACCATCGACTCTAACATCCCGCCCCAGTATCCCGTCAGTACTCGAGCGACAAGGAGCCCTCCCACGCATCCACTCCTCTGTGCCCGACCTGCCGCGGCTCACCTGTCTCTCCGGCGTGGAAGAAGTAAGGCAGTTTAAAGCCTTGCAAGGCTGGAATCATCAAGGCCTCCTTGTAGTAGTACAAGCAATGGCCAGTGTCCTCACGCCCCACCTGCAGGACAGAGCAGAGGGACATGGAGCTGCCTGCTCGGTCCACGCCTCACTATGCTGACGGAGCCCCACAGCTGTGAGCACCCTTCCTTGTACTCTGCCACTGCTGCTTGAGGCTTCAGCCACCAAGCCTTTTAAGAATGACCAGTAGCCCTGGCCGGTTTGGCTCAGCGGTTAGAGCGTCGGCCTGCGGTCCTGAGAGACCCGGGTTCAGTTCCCGCTAAGGGCATGTACCTCGGTTGCAGTTTGTCCCCGGCCCTGGTCGGTCGTGCGGGTGGCAGCCACTCGATGTGTTCCTTTCGCATCGATGTTTCTCTCTCTCCTTCTGTTCCTCTCTCTCCCTCCGACCCTACCTGAACAAAAAATGGAAAAATGTCCTCTGGTGAGGATTAAAAAAAAAAAAAAAAGAATGACCAGTATGCCCAGCCAGTGTGGCTCAGCGGTTAGAGCGTCGGCCTGCGGTCCAGAAAGACCTGGGTTCGGTTCCCGCTAAGGGCGTGTACCACGGTTGCAGTTTGTCCCTGCCCCAAGTTGGGGTTGTGCAGGAGGCAGCCACTCGATGTGTCCCTTTCACATTGATGTTTCTCTCTCTCTCTCCCTCCCACTCTACCTGAACAAAAAATGGAAAAATGTCGTCGGGTGAGGATAAAAAAAAAAAAAGAATGACCAGTAGCCCAGCCAGTGTGGCTCAGTGGTTGAGCGTCGACCCATGCACCAAGAGGTCATTAGTTCGATTCCTGGTCAGGGCACATTCCCAGGTTGTGGGCCCAATTCCCAACGTGGGGCATGCAGGAGGTGGCTAATCAATGTTCTCTCGCATCAATATTTCTATCTCTCTCTTCCTCTTTTTCTAAAACCAATAAAGAAAAAAGGAGAAAAATTTAAAAAATATATATGTATATGTATCTATATATAAAGAGGGATAGAACTTTTTTTAAAAAGGCGAGTAGCAGGCCCTGGCCAGGTAGCTCATTTGGTTAGAGCATCATCTGATACGCCAAGGTTCCAGTTCGATCCCTAGTCAGGGCACACAGAAGAAGCAACCGATGAAAGAATGCACAAATAGGTGGAATGACAAAACAATGTTTTTCTCTCTCTTTCCCTTCCCCTCTCTCTAAAATCAATTTTTAAAAAAGAACAACAATCTATAGCAAAAGTAGGACAGAACAGACAGTGCATTCTTGTCCCAACGTAACTCCCTCTTAGTCAGAGGCTGTAGCTTGTAGGCTCCGAGCCCTTCCCTTGTCTCTCACACCACCTTTCATGCTTCAGCCCTGAGCTCCTGCGGGGGAAGGAACAGTGACAGAGAGAGAGCCGAGAGACAGAGAACAGAGACATAGAGAGACAGAAAACAAGAGAGTGAGAGAGACAGAGAGAGAGAGAGAGGCTGAGAATGCCCGAAACAGAGAGTGGGCCCGAGATGCGCTGGACCAGGACCCAGGGTGCAGCGGGGCCACTCATCCCCGGCGGGTCCCCGGGGGGATCAGTTTCTCGGCAGAGTCCCTCAGTAACTTGGCTACTCAGCTGTAACTAATGGGAAGAGCAATTATCCCAAAATCATGCTTTTCAATTAGGCCACATATGTCCTGGGGCTTCTTAGCTACTTGCTGGTAGTGAGAGTGTCTTAGGGTAAAAAGGGTACCTCCTTCAGAAGGCCAATTTTAATTTGTAAGGGGGCAATGACACATTTTTATAATAAAACAAATATGGACATTCAGTGTGGACCCCTTGAACAACAACTGTCTATCCGCCCTGTGCCCCTGGTTTCCCACGAGGGCTTGTCCATTCCAGTCCTGTACAGACACTTCCAGAAGCTCCGAATCGGAAGCTCTCCTGCACAGGTCCCTCTGTCGGTGCTGCACACAGAGGTAAGGCTGAGATGGGAGGGGCTTCGGCCCCTTTTCTGGGGAGCAGAGCCTTTGAGCCACCCCCAGGGATCCCAGGAAGACATCTTGGATCCAAAAAAGCCAACTCCTTGAAATCTGCTTCTTGGGGCTCTGGCTGGGCTGAGCCAGCACTTAGCAAAGTCTCGGGTAAATTGTCTTCAGAGGGTGTCAGAGTGCCTCTGGGCCATTAGTCCCCATCTATCAGGTTTGATGAGACTGACGAGTGGGCCAGGGACCGTGTGGCCTGGCTGTGAGCACGGGGCTAGGGCTTCGATTTGGTGGAGAGAGGGGCGGTGTCACCTCTATGGATACGCAGTGCCAAACAATGTTGCTCTGCTTGTGACACGGTCTTAAGTGGTTCGAGGAGCAAATGACAGTGAGCAGAGTGGGCTGGGAACAAGGGCAGAAGGCAGGGGAATGGGAACAAGCCTTCCGTCAGCTTTGTCCCAGCTCCCTGGACTCTTCCTGATTCTGGAACTCCCCTTTTTAGCAGGCTGGCCTTTTCTGCTCTCCCGTCTCTGGTGACTGCCACCCCCCGCAGGCCCCTAGAGCGGTGGGGCAGAACTCTGAGCAGGCCTGAGCCCGTCACAAAGAGCTGCCCTGCTGTGCAGACAGTTACCAGGTCAAACCCTGCCACCATCCTGGGGAACTTGGTTTGAAGCATCATGGCTCTTTGGACCGATTTTGTGATGACAGACACATTTTGGAATCTGTGAAAGACAAAGAGAAACATGAGACAGCATGACGTGGCCCTGAGAGCTGTGAGCCCCAGCTGCTGGCCCAGGCTGGTCCAGTCTGGGGTTTGTGGCACCATCTCCCAGCCCCTCAGTGCCATTGCCCCATGACCCGCCCCAACTGGGCTGTTGTGATCTCAGTACAGCTGAGAGATATTTCTCCCAAATCCATCCCTGTCGAGGACTGTGGCTGGCTGCAGAGGGACCCACTGTGTCTAAAGAGCAGGTGAGGTAAGGGGACCCATAAAACAAGTTTCATTGGTCTACGTTTGGATAAAGCAAAGTGGCCTTGTCCGAAACTTGTCCTGCGTCCCTAAGAGGGTGGGTTCTGCAAGTGGGTGCAGCACACAGGCCAGCTCTGCGTCCACTGGACACCTGTGCAACGCCACAGGTCGCCAAGTCCCTGTCAGGCCAGCTGCACCGGGCAACTGCAGGCCTGTCCTGCTGGTGGAGTCAGCAAGGCCCGGGCACCCCAGAGACCACTACCCAGCTCTCCCCTCCCTCCGCACCCGCCCCTTCGAGTCCAGCCCGGGGCGCAAGCAGCGCCCACGGAGCACGGAGAGGGACGGCCTGGCGCTCCACCCCTGCGGGAACACTGCAGCCAGCCCTAACACCTCCTGCTGCTGGCCCCAGGCAGCCTCTGAGCAGAACCAGGGGCCCGTCTGCAAGCCCCCTCCTGGCTGGCCAGCACACAGTGCAGGCCTCAGCTCCGGGGCCCAGGCCCTCACAAGGAGGGGATGGGATCAGGGCGGCCAGGCAGGGGAGGAGGCTCCTGGGAGGTCTGACTGCCCTCCACAGCCCCCCACCCCATACCTGGTGGGTGTGACCCCCACCTGGCCCTGCCTGTGTCTCCCGTCCCGGGCAGGTCACAGGCCTTAGACTGACCGCCCTTGCAAGAGGGGAGAGCTCTCACTTTAGTAAACTTAGAAAAAAAATTAAGTTATAAGGCTCTCTGCACTTGCTTAGGGAGAGAGTGGGTCCTCCTTCACACCACCAGGCCACACGCAGGCGCTGAGACAGCTGTCACTCGGGCCCGGCCACCAATCAAGGCCTCATACACAGCCACACACATCACAAGGTGGACTTTAGGCAGAAACCCGGTGTCAAATTAAAACAAAGAAATGGGCCAGTTATCCAAACATTGAGGCAAAAATACTGTACCCCGGCCGAGTCACCCAGGCAGATGACAAAGACAAACGAGCAGGGATCTCAGCAAGAGATTTTTGCATTCACACATAAGTGCACACGCCAGCCCAGGACACTGGCTTTGAGGGGTCTGTGGCCCCGTCTCCCTACCCAACCGCAGGGCCCTGCCCACACCCTCTCTCCCAGCTCCTGCAGTTTCAGCCATGTTCTCTCTCACCTGCGATCCGAATAAATGAGTTTGATTCCAATAAACCCAGGATGCTTCTTCCTGAACATACAAGCCACTTCTGTGTAGGTCCTCACTGCCCACTCTTGGCTGTGGACCGTCCCGTTCAGCTCATACACCTTGGGGAGGAACATGGTCCCAACAGACACCAGGTATGAGTGGAGCCAAACTTCATTCCCATCCCCAAGAACGTCTAAACCCAGGTCGAACTTTGTAATTGATTTGATTAATGTCCCTGATGGTCTCTGGCATTCGTCAGAAGTCCCAGCTCCCGCTGGGATGATGTGTTTGATGCCTGAGACGGGGAGATCTGCCTACCTTGTCGATTGCTCGGTTTCCCACCTAGAACAGGGCCGGGCACATGGCAGGTGCTAAGTAAGTTTTTATGTAACGAATGAAGACTAGGTCAGCTGGGGTGAGGTCACAGGCAGAAAGAGTGGTCCAAGGACCCACTTGACCTCCCTCTCCCACCCTCAGGTGGCCACTGGGGACACCAGGAGTGACATGTTAGAAGAGCCAGCAACAGACAGACAGTAGGTGACGCAAAGGGAAGAGACGCAGGGGCGGGAGCAGCACGATGTGGGAGGGGTGGGCGGGGCCTATCAAAAGGGCCACGGGCAGGTGGAGTCACTTCAAGCTGCTGTCAGAGACGCTGCGTGGGGCTGGGGCTCTTCCGGGCAGCTCCCTAGCACCCCTGTCCCTGGGCAGGTCTCACCCCACTCGGAGAGCTAGTTTGCATCGGCAGCTGTGGGTCAGGACAAGATGTGGATGTTTCTATGGAGGCTGTAGGGTGAGGGAAGATGTAAAGAAATAGTACATAGGAGTCTAATGTATCCCCATGAACATTTAATTAAGCACCTACAGTATTTTAGGGATTGGGCTAGACATTGGGACGGACAGACACCACTAGTAAGACTGGAGGCCTGGCCTCAAGGAATTTTCAGTTTAGTGAAGGGACAGACTCTCCCCATGTTTCTCATACAACGCAGGGAAAATGAAGTGTTAGAGGCACAGGGGCCTCAGAGGAAAAGGGGGTTCCTTTAGGTAGATGGGATCAGAGAAGCATTCCTGGGGAATGGCCTTGGAGTGGTCCTGAAGGGGGGAGCGGGGTTTATGAAGCAGGAAATGGGGAGACTGCTCTGCAAGCAAACCGGCCAGTCCCGGGTGGTCTGCTAACCCCTGGGAACAGGAGCTCTACAGTGGGCCGGAGCTGGGGTCCAGGGAGAAGAGGCAGACAGGCAGAGGGCAGCCGAGGGGAACATCACCCCAGAGGAGAAGAGGCCTGTCCCCGGACTGGAGTCGGCTCCGGCTCCCTGGCGTCGCAGGACTGGCTCTCTTCTCATGTCACACCTGCCTCGCACCCTTCTCCCGGCTGGGCCTCCGCATTCCCTCCTGGCTGCACCACCGAAGGTGCTGCCCTTTGTCCCCGGCCGGTCTCCCCGGACCACAGACGAGCCTTTGCTCTTCTGTCTCGAGGGTTCTGCTCTGCAGCTTGGGTTGGGGAGTTGGGGGAGCAGGCCGCTGTTTCCACCCCTTCTCTTGGCCCCTGTGGCCTTGCCCTTTGGTCTCCTCTGCAGCTGCCCCAGTGAACCTGCCTCCCACACACTCCCCTTCAAGGCCACGTCAGCCCACTGGGCTCCCGGCCCCAACTGCTCGGCCTCGGAGTGAGCGTGCTCAGGCTCCCTGACCGTTAAGGCTGCCCGGACTATCCAGAGGGGAGAGAGAACCTCAGGTACTGTTAACGCCCATTATTCATAGTGTTCACTGAAGGGGATCTGTACGATCCTGTGTGATCACTGATCGTAGGCCATCCCCAAATATGCCACTTTCACAACAGGATGGTTTTGAGCTGCAGGCAATAAGAAGCGGCCAACGCAGACCAAACTCTTTGCCCTCTTATCTGCCGAAAGCAGGACATGCACTCCTGTTTCCGGAGGGGTCTCCTGCCCCCCTGCCGTACCGGAAGGAGAACAACCCTAAGACTGAGACAGCACGTCGGCTCCGAGGGGGTCTGCACAAACAGACCTTGCTGAAATAACCTTCATCTTCTACCTTTCACCTTATATTCACATCCCACAATTTACTGCCCCTACAAGTCCCTTTTCCCTTGATTGTCATTTTTCCATGATTTATGTTCATTTGTTAAAATAGTATGTAAGCACCTGGTCTATCCACTCCCTGGGGTCTTCACCTCTTTTCTAGGAAGGCCTCCATGCACATAAAAATTAACATCAAATAAAATTTGTACAGCCCTGGCTGGTCCGGCTCAGTTGGCAGGAGCATCATCCCACGCACCGAAGGGTCCAGGGTTAAATTCCCAGTCAGGGCATAGACCATGTTGTGGGTTCGATCCCTGGTCAGGGAATGTATGGGAAGCAACCGACTGATATTCTCAATGAGAAGGCAAGCTGGGTGCAGACAACCCCCTTAGCTCACAGAGCAGAGACCCCCACACCTGGCCTCCGTAATCCCACTTGCCCGTTACATCAGCCAACCACCTAAACCACGGCGGAACTAGAAGCCCCCAAATACCCGGAAGCTTATCATGTATAAAAGGCGATGGAACCTGGGCGCAGGGCTCAGCCTTTGGAGGTGACTCCATTGGGCCAGCACCGGTGCGCATTAAAGTCATTTTTCTAATCCTCCGAGTGCGTGCAGTCTGTCTCTTCCCGCCGACCGAATTTCTGCCACAACATTTTGGTGCATTGCCAGGAAGCGGACGGCTGTGCGTCTTAAGCCACCTCTGTCAGAAGCCAGCGGGAAGGAGCCACTAATTGTGGGCCCCCGTGATGGAAAGGAAGGCACACCCACAGTGAATTCACTGGACCCCAACCCTCACCAGGCCCGACTGTGGTCGGCCACCGCTGCACTCGAACGGACTCTGGGGAGGATAGAAGAGCCTGCCAGGACATCGGACCAGGGACCCAGGACTGAGTTCAGGCCTGCCTCTAAGGCAGAAGGGGACCTTGGTCACCTCCCAGGCAGCACAGGTGTCACACAGGATAGGGAATTCCTGGGTGGAAAGTTTAAATTCCGTGTGATTTTGTGTGTGAGTGGCCGTGCTCCACAGCGCCTATTACGAAGTCTGTGTGAGTCCCAACCTGCGAGCCCATGGTGACCTCATATGGCTAAGGGCAGTATCAGGTTCTTGGGGACATTGTCTCTGCCAGTGAACCCGATCTGAGTCAGGGGCTTATACTGACCTGCCAATGCCAAGAGGTGCCTAAGGCCCGCAAGGGGAGGTCCAGGTGGACAAAACGAGAGTTTCCTCCTGTTTGTCTCATGATACCGATCACTGGGCGGTTTGCTTAACTATCTTAGATATCATTATGGGGGGAGGTTTCTCTAAACCCACTGTTCTGGAATGTATGATTAAGAATTTTGAAAAGGGGTTCTCAGAAGATTATGGGGTCCACCGGAACATTTTGCACCCTCTGTGAATTAGAACGGCCCACCTTTGGTGTGGGATGGCCCTCTGAAGGCACCTTGATGTCCCCCAGCCCAGGCTGTGAATAAGTAGTCACTGGAGACGCTGGCCATCCGACCAATTTCCTACATAGACCAGTGGTTGGAAATAGCCCAGATCAGGCCCCCTTGGGTCCGATTCTGTGTTGCTAGTCAGGGAGGTGCAAGGGGTGGCACAGGTGAAAGGGAGACTTCACGGTGAATTAAACAGCCTCCTGTATTATCAGGGGCTTTGGAAGAGGCCCCTCCACTGCCGCTGCCATACACCCCGCTACCTGCAGATGGGGAGCCTCACCTGCCCGACAGCCCACCCCCACCACCAGCCAATGTACCACCGGAGCCAGGCACACCGGAGCCAGGGTCGCCAGAGCCAGTGGGAAGACATCTCAGGTCAGCGACCCAGGGGTCACAACCCCAGCAGCAATTGCCACTGTGGGAGACAAGGGGTCCACCGAGAATGGGCCTTGACGGAACCCTACAAGTGAGGGGATCAGTCTTCTGCTATCAGCCCTTCTCCACTACCGACCTCCTGGACTGGAAACGCCATAGGCCACCACACTCCGAAAAACCCCGAGTGACGACGACCTCCTGGAATCCGCCTTCCAGACGCGTCGCCCACCGGGGTGACTGTAAACAACTCTCACCCTATTCAACACAGAGAGCACTGGTGGTTGTCACAAAAGCCAGAAAGTGGCTCCAGACCCAGGCGCCAGCTGGACATCTCGACACAGAAGCCTGGGCCCGAGAGGCCCTACCTGATGAGGAACCCCACTGGGGCCCAAACACAGAGGAAGGAAGAAACCGGCTGGAAAGATATCGACTCCCCTTCCTCCAAGGGGTGAAAGCAGGGGCCAAGAGACCCGCACACATGGCAAAGCCCTCTGAGGACTCACAGACCCAGATGAGAGTCCGGCTGACTTCTGTGGGAGACCGCGCGAGGCCTTCAGCGTCTACGCTCCATTTGACCCAGAGGCCCCCGAAAACCAGCGCGTGGTCACTGCTGCCTCTGAGGACAGGCACAGGCCAACACCAGACGAAAGCTTCAAAAGTCAGCAGGATTTGCTGGGAGAATGCCACCGAATTACTGGAAATCACCAATAAAGTCTCTATAAACCAAGAACAGGCTGCCAAAAAGCAGACAGACCGAAGAATGGGACAGAAGGTGGCCCTCCGAGCGGCAGCCTTGGGGTGACCAGCTCCCCCGGTGGGACTGAAACGAACAACGAGGAACTACAGGACCAAGAAGAAAAACACCCCTAGGACGGGACCAATGTGCCTACTGCAAGGAATCTGGACGCTGGAAAAACGAGTGTCCAACCGCCAGCGAGGAAACTCCCCGGGTCTGACCAAGAACCACGCCCCATCCTGAGTGACCTGAAGCCTGGCCCAGCCTGTCAAATACGCCAGCACGTGGTTCCCCGGGAAGCAGTCTAGGGACCCAGATTCACAGAGAGTCTAGTCCTAGACCAGCTGCTCAGGTGGGTCTTTTAAAGCGATGCCAGTCCCCAAGCAACACACCCCTGCTGCCTGCAAAGAACCCTGGGACACACGACTACCGGCCGGTACCAGACTGAAGAGCCATCACGTTGCATGCGCACTGCCCAACCCATACCCTCTGCGAGGACTCACACCTTCGGAGGCAGGGTGGGTCATGTGCCTGGGCTTAAAGGGTGCCCTCTTCTGCCTCCAGCTAGCTCCCAGTAGCCAGCCTCTGTTCCCCTTCGGAGGGGAGAACCCCACCACAGGAACGAAGGAACAGTCCACTTGGACCAGACTACCCCAAGGATTCAAGAGCTCACCAACTTTGTTCAGTGGGGCACCAGCATCTGACTTAGCCAAGTTCCGGGGACTGAACTTAGGTTGTGTCCTCCAATATGTAGATGACCTCCTGCTGGCCAGTCCCACTCGAGCCCAATGCTGGGAAGGGACCGAGGCCTTACTTGGGCTACTGATAGAAGCTGGATATCGGGTATCAGAGAAAAAGGCGCAAATTTGTCAAAAAGAAGTCAAATACTTAGGTTTGAAGATCACTCAGGGCAAACAAATGTTAGGGGCCGAAAGGAAACAGGCAGTCTATGCTATTCTGGTTCCCAGTCCCCATCAACAGATTCAGGAATTCCCGGGAGCAGCGGGGTTCTATGGAATATGGATACCCGGATTGTCACAACTGGCAAAGCCCTCATATGAGGCCCTGAGAGGAGAAGAAAAGGCGCCCTTTGTCTGGGGCCCCAGTCAAGAGGAAGCATTTACAACGGTAAAGACCAAGCTCATGGAGGCACCAGCCTTAGGACTCCCAGATGTATCATGGGACTTCAACCTGTTTGAACACAAAAACAATGGAATAGCCCTGGGAGTCCTAACCCAGGAATCTGGCCCTGGCAGAGACTGGTAGCTTACCTTTCAAAGCAAATTGACCTGGTTGCAGCAGACTGGCCACCCTGTCTGAGGGCCTTAGCGGCCACCACACTATTAATCAAGGAGGCAGACAAACTCACGTTAGGACAGAATCTAAACGTCAAAGTACCCCGCATTACCTTGATGGATGTGAGAGGACAGCACCGGCTAACTCATGCCCGACTGACCCAGTGCCAAGGACTCCTACGTGAAAACCAGGAGTAAGACTGGAAGCAGTAATAACTCTAAATCCTGCCACCTTTTTGCCAAGGTGGAGCATGACTGCTTGGAGGTACCTGATGAAGTCTGCTCCAGCTGACCAGACCTGACAGATAAACCTCTGCAAAATCCTGACCTTATTCTGTACACGGACAGTAGCAGTTACATGAGTGAGGGCAAAAGATGTGCCAGGTATGCAATAGTTTCAGATTTCAGACTCTGGAAGCAAGGGCGCTCCCTGAGCGACGGTCTGCCCAGCGAGCAGAGCTGTGGGCTCTGGTGAGCGCATTAGAACTCTGCAAGGACAAGCAGGCCAACATACATGCTGACTCACGCTGCGCCTTGGCCACCCTGCATGCACGTGGGGTTATGCACGAGGAAAGAGGGCTCCCTTACTGCAGGGGGCAGGGATGAAAAAACAAGGTGAAATCCTAAAATCACTGGAGGTGGTCTGGGAACCAAGACAAGTAGCCATCACCCACTGCAAGGGACACCAAAAGGGAAGAGACTGAGTGTCAGAAGGAAACCATCGGGCAGATGCTGCAGCTAAACAGTCTGCAAGAGAACAGACAGCCCCATCAAAAATCATGCTGGTGCTCAGGCCGGTTTGGCTCAGCGGTTAGAGCGTCGGCCTGCAGTCCAGAGAGACCCGGGTTCGGTTCCCACGAAGGGCACGTACCTCGG
Organism: Molossus molossus; assembly: GCF_014108415.1. Taxonomy (NCBI): domain Eukaryota; kingdom Metazoa; phylum Chordata; class Mammalia; order Chiroptera; family Molossidae; genus Molossus; species Molossus molossus. The sequence goes on from NW_023425345.1 coordinate 105,637,513, forward strand.
CTGCAGTTTGTCCCCGGCCCTGGTTGGGTTGTATGGGTGGCAGCCACTCGATGTGTCCCTTTCACGTTGATATTCCTCTCTCTCCCTCCCACTCTATCTGAACAAAAAATGGAAGGAGTGTCCTCGGGTGAGGATAAAAAAAAATCATGCTGGCGCCCTGCCGGTGTGGCTCAGTGGGTCAGCGACCCCTGCACCAAGAGGTCGCCAGCTCAATTCTCAGTCAGGGCACATACCTGGGTTGTGGGCCCGATCCCCAGTGGGGGCACGCAGGAGGCAGTCAATCGATGTTCTCTCTCATCGATGTTTCTATCTCTCTCCTCTCCCTTCCTCTCTCTCCACAATAAATAAAGAAAAACATTTTTTTTTGGTTTAAATCATGCTGGCTCCTGAACTGCCTGCAACCCCAAAATACACGGCCCAGGAAGAGGAATGGGCACAACGGGGGGGGGAAATATAACGAAGGAAAGACGGTGGATATTCCCACAGAATCTACGTGCCAGAACAATTAGCCCATTGGTTAGTCCTCTAACAACATTAACTCACCCATCTTGGAAAAACTACCATAAAGCCTTACGAAGCCGGTACCACCTGATTGCTGGGCTCCCATCCCTCTGTGCCTCAGTCTCCCAACGCTGTCTCCTCTGTGCTCAAAACACTGCCGGACAAGGCCCCGCCGGGCCCGCCGGGATCCGGCGCCGCAGCCAAGCACCCTTTGAAGGTCTAGAGGTAGACTTCTCAGAAATGGGACCCAGTAGAGGAAATAATATGTCCTGGTTTTCATCCGTACTTTCTTAGGCTGGGTTGAAGCTCACCCAACATGTACAGAAAAGGCAAGAGAAGTAACCAGAGCCCTATAAATGCCATGGACTATAGGATCAGACAGTGGCCCAGCCTTCGTAGCAGAAATAGCACAGCAGGTAGCTAAGTCTCTAGGCATCCAGGGGACTTTGACACAGCCTCCCAGCCCCAGAGCTCAGGGCAAGTAGAACGCATGAATCAGACCCTTAAGCAGACCATGGCAAAAGTATGTTAAGAAACCAACCTGCCCTGAACTGATACACTACCTACAAGTATGCTTGCTCTCCTACAAGTATGTTGTACCCCCGGGCAAAGATAGGGTTCTCCCCTTTTGAAATCTTATATGGGAGACCTCCCCAACTGGTCAAATTCAAAGAGGATATAAAAGTACTGGGAAATTTGAAAATTCAAAACAACTACAAGGACTAGGAAAAACCATTCTTGAGGTACATAAGTGGGTAACCGATAGAATACCCATTTCCCTGGGAATAACTGTACACCCCCACAGACCAGGGGACCAAGTCTGGATAAAAGACTGAAAAAGGGAACCCCTCAAACCAACTTGGAAAGGGCCCTATTTAGTCATACTAACCACACCCACAGCTCTCAAGGTTGCAGGTCTGAATACCTGGATCCCTCACTCACGGGGGAAGGCAGCTCACCTGCCACACGACAGCCAACCTGCCTGGAGGTGACCACCAGCCACAACAGTCCTCTGCAGGTCTCCCTTAAGAGGACAGGGAAACCTGCTGATCAGTCTACGGCAAGCACCTGAGGACTCCGCCAGTAGCATTGATGGTCATCACCTGCTGGACTGATCCTGTCACTAGACCCTGTATCCTAAGTTACATTTCTCTGATAGCAGTGTTAACTGTTTTCCTTCTCATCCTCCTTACATCTTGCTGTCCCCAACCAAGACAGGCCTTTACCTAACAAGATGAGACTACTCATCTTAGACTACTAACCTCTCTTAGCAAGGCCTCTGACCTCCTGCCGAGTCCCTGCTCAGAAACTATCTAGTCTGTCTCTTAAGACTAGAAACCCTGGCTGGTTTGGCTCAGCGGTTAGAACTAAGGGCACACACCTCGGTTGCGGTTTGTCCTTGGCCCCGGCTGGGGTTGTGTGGGTGGCAACTAGTTGATGTGTCTTTCTCACATCAATGTTTCTCTCTCTCTTTCTTCCTCCCTCTTTCCCTCCCACTCTATCTGAAGATAAATGCAAAAATGTTCTGGGGTGAGAATTAAAAAAAAAAGACTAGGAGACAGTCCTGGCGCAGGCCTTTGGAGAGCCTTCCTCAGGGCGCTGGGCACCGCCCCCTCAACTCAGAGCTTTGTCAGCTACACCCACCAGCTCCAGAAACAATAAAGCTCCAAATGATGTTTCAAATAAGGACCCCAACTACCATTACTCTCCTCTGGACAGTGAAGGACTCCAGTGGCTGCATCCCTCTCCAACACCCCTGTTCAGCAGGGAGCAGTCAGAGAGACTGCCCCGCCTCCTCCCGCGGCACTAAGGGAACTCCTCATCCAAGCCCACGCTTACGAATCCCTTAAAAACAATGTTCTCTAAGTCTGCTAGGAGCAGCTTGAGAATCAAGAGAGGGGACTGGGAAGGCAAGCCGGTGCAGACAACCCCCCTGGCTCACAGTGCAGAGACCCTGCCCCTGGCTTCTGTAATCCTGCTTGCCCCTTACATCAGCCAACCGCCAAAACTCCAGTGCAACTAGAAAGCCCCCCAAATACCCAGAAGCTCATCATGTATAAAAGGCAGCTGGAACCCAGGCGCGGGGCTCAGCCTTTGGAGGTGACTCCGCTGGGCCAGCACCGGTGCACATTAAACAGTCATTTTCTAATCCTCCAAGTGAGTGCAGTCTGTCCCTTCCCACCGACCGAATTTCTGCCATCACATCACATCCATGCTTCTCCACCCTTCCTCTCTCTCTAAAATCAATTAAAAACAAACAAATTCACCCTGGCCGGTTTGGCTCAGCAGTTGGAACGTCAGCCTGCGATCCAGAGAGACCTGGGTTCAGTTTCCGCTAAGGGCGCGTACCTCGGTTGCAGTTTGTCCCCAGCCCTGGTCGGTTGTTCAGGTGGCAGCCACTCTATGTGTCCCTTTCACATTGATGTTTCTCTCTCTCTCTCCCTCCCACTCTATCTGAACAAAAAATGGAAAAATGTCCTCAGGTGAGAATAAAAACATCATAATAATAATAATAATAATAATAATAAAACAAATTCTTGGGTGAGCATTAAAAAAATGTGTATGTCTTTTTTCCTGTTGATGTGGCTTTTCATCAATTTAATTTGCAGGTCCCACGAACACAATTGAAGAAGATAAAGGAAAAGTTACTTTCTTTCTCTCCTACTTTACCACAGATTTTTAAAAAGAGCTTTCCTGTCACTAATCAAGGCTTCAACAGACTTCTAGGCACTCTGTTAAAATCTTTGATGTTGCGCCCTGGCCGGTTCAGCTCAGCGGTTAGAGCATCAGCCTGCGGTCCAGAGAGACCCGGGTTCGGTTCCCGCTAAGGGCACATGCCTCGGTTGCAGTTTGTCCCCGGCCCTGGTTGGGTTGTGTGGGTGGCAACTACTCGATGTGTCCCTTTCACGTCGATGTTTCTCTCTCTCTCTCCCTCCCACTCTATCTGAACAAAAAATGGCAAAATGTCCTCGGGTGAGGATTAAAAAATAAATAAATAAAAAACAAAAAAATCTTTGATGTTGCAAAAACCTATATGCTGTGTCCTGGAGGTTCTCAAAGTGTAGCTGGGGAACCTGTGGATTTCCCTTGACTTTTTCAGGCAGTTTACAAAATCAAAACTCTCACCCGGCCAGTGGGGCTCTGGTTGAGTGTCAACCCAAGAGGTCTCCAGTTTTATTCCCTGTCAGGGCACATGCCCAGGGTGTGGGCCAAATCCTCAGTGGGGAGCATGCAGGAGGCGGCCAATCGATACTCTCTTTCATCGATGTTTCCATGTCTCTCACCCTCTCTCTTCCTCTCTCTCTAAAATCAATGAAGAAAAAAAATAAAAAGCAAAACTCTCTTCATAAAAATTTTAAGATTTTGTCTTTTTTTATCCTCACCCAAGGACATTTTTGCATTTATCTTCAAATAGAGCCAAGGGGAGAGAAGAGGAAGGGAGAGAGAAACATCGATGTGTCTCTCTCACATTGACCGGTTGCCACCCACACGACCCCAATCAAGCCGGGGACAAACTGTAACCGAGGTATCCGCTCTTAGTGGTAACTGAACCCGGGACTCTCTGGCCCACGGCCGATGCTCTAACTACTGAGCAAAACTGCCCAGGGCAAGATTTTGTCTTTTTCACCCTCATTGTCTCATAAGTGTTCAGAATTTCCCAGAAGCTGCACCACGTGTGACGATGTTTCCCTAACAAGTAATTGGTTGTATGCTTGTGTAGCCTTGTGCTTTGAAATCTTCTCAGCTGTGTTTTGTAATTTAGGCTATATTGTACAGAATAAAGACATAATCCACATAAACAAAAGTTCTTTGGGATCCTCAAATTTTTTTAATGTAAAAGTTTGAGAACCAGTCCATTAAGGGAACCCAGAATTGTTACTTGAAGTCATCTTGGCATTGCCACCTGGTCTGCAGAAGGAAAGAACAGAATTCTACCCCATGCCTTTGATACCGTTGTAATTTAACCCAGTTATAAATAACTGGAAAGGAGCAAAGGGAAGGCTAAATATTATAGCCATGTGTGCAGCTTTGCCAGGAAGCTGCTGTTTAGATGCATGTCCAGTAAAGTCTGGATGATGTACGGAAGGCACTTGCCTGTCAGTCACCCCTGGGAACAGGTCACTGGCGTGGCCACTGCAAGCACGGGAAGATATGAGATATTTAATCTCCCAAACAAAGGAGTGTGTGCTCTTGTGCTCTTGGTTCTCTTGCTCATGCTTGACTCCTGGCTTGCGGGGCTCTCAGGCTCCTGCATTTGCCCAGATGACTCATGGCCATGTGGACCCCACATAATGGACTAATAGGCTGCAACTAGCCTGATGCTGTACCAGACTCAGTTCCAACACAGAACGGAAACTCTGGACACTGGCTTTGCTTCTAGCTCTACCGAATCCCCAGCTGCACATCTTCCAGGACTGGATTAAGGGAAATGGGACTTTGTAAACCCAGGGATATAATTCCACAAAAATAAAGGTTTCTGCCAGATCTCATCCTTCTGTGGGAACTCTGGAAATTCTGATTCCAGTGGGACCCCAAGAACCAGTGTCACTAGCAACAGAAAAGGGTAATCCACACAATTCTCCAATACACCTTGACTCTCTGTCATTAATGAGTCACTTGCCAAGACACCCCAACTGGATGCTAAACCCCTGAACTTCCCACCTCCCCTCCTATAGCACCAGAATGGGAGCCCCACGAATAAGCATTAACTTAAGGAGAGTGCTGTCCACTTGGAGTTTTCAAGCGCAAGCCCCTGGCCATATGCTTGAGAGGACAGGTGGATCGATGGAGGGACACTGGAGGGCCGGCCGGTGGGGCAGGGCTAACGGAACAGAATAGAGACAAAAGAGGGGACCTTTTTAAAAAGTCAACGAGTGGCAGTTCTGCCTAAAAGAAGATTCTTGGCATAGTAATCAGGTATGCAGTTATACAAATGATGCAACCAGAGGCCTGACTGGGGCTTGCATTAGGGCAGTGTTTCCCAGTCATAGACTCTGTCATTACCATACTCAACGCTGGAGAAGCCAGAGCTCCAATCTCAATGCCAGTTCCCACAGCACAGAGGGCCCAGAGGTGGGATCTGGCCCTGCCTCCGGTGTCCTGTCTCCTGGGCCTCTGGCCTCTAGCAAAGAGCCTGCAGTCTTGCATGAATTCAACGCAATGCTCAAGAGGGCTCCCACTCAACCAGCGGGAGACCCCTTCAGGGGCACCTGCACCTCCTCCCAGCCTCCGCACTTGTGTGAAGAACACCGCTCTGCGTGAAGCCAGGTGTTGCAGCAAACTTGTCAGCTGTTTGTGGAGTCCTGGTCAGCCTTCTGGTTCAGGCTCCTAGGGGAGATACAATCTGTTCCTAGTCAATCATGCCTCCTAGGGTCATAGCAAGGATCAAATAAGTTAACATTTGTAAAGAACTTAGAAATGATAACTATTGATAATAATATTATTGTCACCAATATATCACCAGATGTGGAATAACAACTCAAAATCTGCAATTGTCCTAGGAAGATAGGCTACTATCTAAGAATTTAACAATCTGTATGCACAGGTAGGTGGTGCCAGTCACTTATCTGAGACTAAGTGATAAAAAGCTGCTTCATCTCGTAACAAAACCTCTTGAATTAAAAACACTGTTGGACCAAAATAAATAAATAAAAACACTGTTGGACTCAATTTAGGTTATCTCAGTTCTTAACTATAGTTCATTGAGGAACTGTAAATTTGTGGAGAAATTAACCGAACTACATACTACTTTCATAGGCCAATATGAATACAGAGTTTTATTGTCTATATCATAGAATTACGAAATTCTGAAGCTAGAAGGGACTGAAGGGGAATTGGGGAGCAGAGTTGCTCAAGGTCACAAGGTCACACAATTCATTTCCATGAGACCAGAAACCAGGACTCAACACAAATAGCTTTCACTATTAGAAAATGATTTATTTAACAAGCTTTAACTGAGCTTCTACTATGTGCCAGGCTTATGCCAAAGAGCTTTATATCATATCTCACTTAATCCTCAAAAGTACACTATTAGGTCATCTCATCTACAAATGAGAATTTTGAGACTTAAAAGGGTTAAGAAACTCAGCCCTACTGCAGAGTGGGACCTGGAGGTCTGAAGAATTTCAGAATCTCACTGCCCGAGTGTGACTGGTCGGGAGAGCACCCCTGCCCTCACCTTTACACCCTGGTGTCGGGGTCTCAAGTCTCCCCCCGGCTGTACATTAGAATCAGGCTGGAACTTATTTGTTTTTAATTCCTCTGGATATTCTAATGCACAGCCAGGGGGAAGACCCACCACTTTCGTTGATTTGACAGACAGGTAAACAGCACCATTATAGAATGGTGAGATCAATGCTACTGTCGGGGTTCATGCAGAGTAACACCAATAACATAAAACAGGGATCACTTCAGTAAAAAGCCAGGTGGAATTTTTAATGAAGAATCTGCTAAGAATCCAGGAAAAATCTAGGGGGTGGGGGGTGAGGGGTGTTGTTTCAACAAGTGACAGCAGCCAGAAATGTTTGCCACAGACCGGTCTCTCCCCAAGACCCTCCTCGAGTGCCAGCAAGGCCCTCTCCTGCCGACAGTCCTGTTGGGTTACGAGAGCTCCACTCTGAAGACTGGCCAGGACCCCGTCTGGGCCTCAGATTCTGGCTGTGGGGGAAGGGACTGGAGCCCAGGAGATAAGACCCACCTAGCAACCGTTGCTAAAGGCAAGTAGCCTTTGTTATTGAGCATTAGTAACACAATGGGAGGCTGAGCGGCCAGGATAGTCCGTCAACATCACCCCGGGCCCTGAATTAGCCCCACGAGCAGGAGGGGGAGGCAGAGCGGCTCAGCAAAAGAATTCCAGGGCCGGTGGTTTTTAGTTGTTAATGTGTTGATGGCTCCCCTACTCTGGCTAATGGGGGCATTAAGGCATAGACTCTATTGCAAGAGGCCTTTGTTCCAGGGCCAGACCAGAACAAATGGTCCAGTCCCATCCCCCTCGGCCTCTACCAGAATCCCAAAGCCCACCAGCCTTCTGGGAAGACTGGCTGGGGGCTGGGATGGGGGTGGGCCAAGTGGGGAGGGGAAGAGCTGGCCAGGGTCCCCAGGGCAAATGCCCTGGAGCCCAAGTCTCCCTCTTGGCTGGGTCAGCCACAGAAAAGGGGGAGGCTGGACAGGAAAGCAGGCTCTGGCCTTTCTCTGTCCCCCAACCCAATTCCCCAGCAGCATCTCCCCAGTACTTCCCCGCCAGGCTCGAGATGAAAGTCAACAGCCTCCAAACCAACCCAGACCCAAACCCTCTCCAGGCGATTTTCTCGTGCCCTTCACCTCCTAGAGTCCCAGGCTCCTCCAGGGCGGAGAGCCCCCCTTCCCCACACCCACACTGAGCAAGCTGCCAGGATTTGGCCAACCCGGGGTGACGGCCCTAGGAGGGCCAGCTCCACCTCTCGGGGTGAAGCAGCAGCCCAGCACATCCTGGCGGCTCCATTTTCCTCGCCAGGACCAGAACCCAGCTGGATGCCCCCTCTGGGGGCTCCCTTGGAGAGGAATGTGGCTGGCACAGTGCTCAGACTTGTCCGGTCACTCCTTACCACCGGTGTGACCTCGGTCAAGTTCTCCGACCTTTTCCAGCCTCAGTCTCCACATCTGTATGGCACAGGTTGCTGTGAGGCTCCAATGAGACTGTGAGGATAAGGTGCTTTGCAAGGTTAAGGTGAAGATAGTTCTTAAGTGTGGTGGGGTGATTCTGTGCCTCGGAGTCACCTGAGGGGGGCGGGCCAGTTAATCTGCCGCTTTCAGGCCCTGCTCTAGAGCTCAGGATTAGCATCCTGGAAGGTCAGGATCCAAATTATTCGTATGCACACCCTCGTTTGAGGACCACCATCAGCAAACAAGATGGTCACCTTTGTTGTTCTTGAAGACACCAGGCGACGTCAAACCTACTGCCCGTCTGAAACACCTCCCAGTCTAGCTGGAAACCAGGGTTCATGTTATGACACAAACAACACAAGGCAACAAATGCGGGGGCTGGGAATAAACATTACAGAGACGAGGAGGGACACAGGGACCCCCGCGGTCCCCACAAGGTGATGAAGGGGGCTGAGCGACGAGCCATTGAGGTGGGACTTCAGCCAGAGCCAGAGAGGAGGATGGGAGAGGGGGTGGAGCCCATGCTTGGAGACACAGGGCTTCCAGACCAAAACCTGGGAATCAATTGTCCCGGGAAGTGCGGTTTCTAACACCCACTAGGCCAGGCCCAGGGTCTGCGCATCGCCTTCAGAAATTCTTCACTTAACAGATGGTGGTCTAGACACTCCCCTGTCTCTAAAAGGATCGTTGTGCACTGGTCTTATTTACTCCACTCACAAAACATACAAAAGCTCCACTGAAGCCCAAAGGTAAGCCCCACTCCCACTTCCCCAAAACTCTCAGAAACACAAGTCCGTTCGCAGAGTTAACCGGCCACACATCCGGTCCTGGTGGAGCTGAGCACTGAGAAAGCTGCCGGCCCTCCAGCCTCAGGACCTCGAGCAGGGGATTAACATATCTAAGGGGAAAGGTGGGTCAGTCCTGGATGCAAAGAAAGGGAGACTTGAGACTCAGGAAGCTTTGTTTCAGAAGAATACAAAGAAGCCCTGACCCACAAACTGGAATTACTGGTTCCTGAGACAGGTGCATCCTTTCTTAGAGGGTCACTGAACCCTTTAAATCAAATGGGGGTAGTAGTAAAATCAATTTAGAAATTACAATCAGAATTAAAAATTTTTTTTAGAATGCAAAAATATCAGGGTCACTACATGGCATTGTTGCCAGAAAGGTTTTATGGATGTATATGGAGACAGGTAAAAACTCTGTCTTCAGTAGTTGATTTAGTCTAGTATTTTTCCCCCTGGGGAAAGGTGATAGCCTTCATCAGACTTTCCACAGGCTAAGCCCACGGTTCTGGGCTCTACTGGATGCGCAGGGCTCAGCGCCAGGGCTTAGTAGGGCTCTGGCTCACCAGCACCCTTCTGGCTTCAGCAAAGCGTCCCCAGTCAGGAAGCACAAGTGTGTTTGGTTTGATTGACAGTTTTATCTGAGAAACAGCACTTAAACTTTCTTATTTATACAACTGTCTTTATGAATCGGTCAATGTGTTTCAGTTCTCGGGAGCCACGCTGCTTCTGGGTGTATAAACAAAATTTCCAAGACTGTGGGATGTGGTAACAAACCATCGATGAGTCCTGCCACAAACTTGAAGGCCAGTCACCAGGGCGCTGGCACACTCAAATATTTGAATAAGTGGCAGACTAGTTTGTGTGGGCGAAAAGGGGCCACGTGCTAACCTGACAAGCTCAGGGAGGCCTGCGTGGCGGCCTTGCACACTCAGACCTAAGTAACCACAGAGGATGGCCTGAAGTTAACACTCTTGAACTAAAGGCAGTGTATGGTGGGGAGTCTTGTCCTAGGCCAGCGTCTTCCCTGAGAAAGGTCAAGCTTTACCTCACTGAGCCTGTCTATGGTCTTTTTGCATCTGCAATAAAATATCTTTAGAATGTCAAAGTCATTTTCTTTTCTGCGGACCCCTCAAAGCACAGGCCCCGCTCTGCAGAGGCCACAAGTCCCCTCATGGTCACTGAGTTCACTGCTGACTGCTAACCAGCCTGCCCCCCCCCCCCAGGTAGAAGATCCATGCGCCTATCGTTTTACTTTCCATCCAGTCCCAGAGGGCTCCCCGCTTCGCTCTCTCCCCCCTCCCTGATCCATCACCAGTGCAGCTCATGGAACCACTTCATCTTCTCTTCTGACTGTAATGTATAAATTAAGGTGCAAAACCGCCATTCTCTGGAGCAAAATCTCAAACCGTTGAGATTTTGGTTCCCATCAGATGTTGACAGTTTGGCTCAAATAAACTCACAGTAATTCTCTATAGGTTTGAATGTTTCTTATGTTGACGTTTACTTGGCCAGGGTGGCAGGATTCCAACGCAGCTCACCCAGGACCTGGTTCCAGGATCCAGCAAAGGGCCCGTTGAGCCCCTGGCTCCCACCTGCGTGGGGTGAACTCGGGCGAGTTGTCTCTTGAATCCAGGACCTTCCCTGGCTTGTGGTAGAGGGTCTGACGTTTTTAGAGCCGTATTTTTAAATCCTCAAGGTAAGGGTTGACAGAACTCCGATTAAGGCAAGACAGGAAGAAACACGCGTGGTTTTTAACTTTGGCTTTTCAACTGGAATTGCTTTCTGCAAATCTGAGCAAAAGTACTTCACTGAATAAATGAGAGCTGAACTCACTCAACTCCAAAGATAAGGGGCAAGCCCTCCCTCCAGCCCGAATCTCGGGTGTTCTAGGCGGCTCAGAATCTTTTGTGGGGGTGTCAGAGGTCCTTCCTCAAGACGAGCAGGAGCCCCGTAGGGATTTCCAGCTCAGCTGTAGTTCACTGACTGGCTCACTTAGGGGAGCACCCATAAGGTTTGGTCAGCCCTCACCCCAAGCCCTTCTGGTTGTTTTAGAAGTTGGGAGAGAAAATGAGGCACATAAGAGGGTTGAATGAGACTCGAGCAGTGAGAGCCTAATGGAGCTCAACCCATTCGCAACACACTTCCACCCACCACGGCACACTTCCACCCACGACAGCACACTTCCACCCACCACGGCACACTTCCACCCACGACAGCACACTTCCACCCACCACGGCACACTTCCACCCACGACAGCACACTTCCACCCACGACGGCACACTTCCACCCACCACGGCACACTTCCACCCACGACGGCACACTTCCACCCACCACGGCACACTTCCACCCACCACGGCACACTTCCACCCACGACGGCACACTTCCACCCACCACGGCACACTTCCACCCACGACGGCACACTTCCACCCACGACGGCACACTTCCACCCACGACGGCACACTTCCACCCACGACGGCACACTTCCACCCACCACGGCACATTTCCACCCACCACGGCACACTTCCACCCACCACGGCACACTTCCACCCACCACGGCACACTTCCAACCACAGACGGCACACTTCCACCCACCACGGCACACTTCCACCCACGACGGCACACTTCCACCCACCACGGCACACTTCCACCCACGACGGCACACTTCCACCCACCACGGCACACTCCCACCCCCCCCGGCACACTGCCACCCACCACGGCACACTTCCACCCACCACGGCACATTTCCACCCACCACGGCACACTTCCACCCACCACGGCACACTTCCACCCACGACGGCACACTTCCACCCACCACGGCACACTTCCACCCACCACGGCACACTTCCACCCACCACGGCACACTTCCACCCACCACGGCACACTTCCACCCACCACGGCACCCTTCCACCCACCACGGCACACTTCCACCCACCACGGCACACTTCCACCCACCACACCCACGACGGCACACTTCCACCCACCACAGCACACTTCCACCCACGACGGCACACTTCCACCCACGACGGCACACTTCCACCCACCACAGCACACTTCCACCCACGACGGCACACTTCCACCCACCACAGCACACTTCCACCCATGACGGCACACTTCCACCCACGACAGCACACTTCCACCCACCACGGCACACTTCCACCCACCACGGCACACTTCCACCCACGACGGCACACTTCCACCCACGACGGCACACTTCCACCCACGACGGCACACTTCCACCCACGACGGCACACTTCCACCCACGACGGCACACTTCCACCCACCACGGCACACTTCCACCCACGACGGCACACTTCCACCCACGACGGCACACTTCCACCCACGACGGCACACTTCCACCCACCACGGCACACTTCCACCCACCACGGCACACTTCCACCCACGACGGCACACTCCCACCCACGACGGCACACTCCCCACGGCACACTTCCACCCACGACGGCACACTTCCACCCACCACGGCACACTTCCCACCCACCGACGGCACACTTCCACCCACGACGGCACACTTCCACCCACCACGACACACTTCCACCCACCACGGCACACTTCCACCCACGACGGCACACTTCCACCCACCACGGCACACTTCCACCCACTACACAGCATCCCTGGGAAATGTGCTCCGACTCTGCAGATATAACAGAAAAAAAAACTAAAATTGACATGGGAAATTGTGCCTCCAAGGCTGGGAACCCACGGACTCCAGCCCTCGTTAATACTCCTGAGAGGGCCCTGGCTGGTTTTGCTCAGCGGTTAGAGCATCAGCCTACGGACCAGAGTCACGGGTTCGATTCAGGTCAAGGGCATGTCTCAGTTGTGGTTCGTCCCAGTTCTGTTTGGGGTCATGTGGGAAGCAACCAGTTGATGTGTCTCTCTCACAATGATGTTTCCCTCTCTCTCTCCCCCTTCCTCCCACTCTATAAATAGAAAAATATCCTCAGGTGAGGATTAAAAAAAAATACTCCTGATAGGAAGCCTGTACTTGCAAGTGATTTACAGAAATGGAAAGACTTAGCTAGAAATTATATCAACTTTAAATGACCAAAATGCAGTTGTCCAGGTGCCTAAATGAATTTTTTTGCATGCAAAAATTAGAAAAACACCGGCTCTAAAATGAAATGAATGACTAAATGAGAAGCTTATTTTGATTTGGAAATGAGAAGCTTCTAGAAGAAGCACAGAAAAATTCCTAAAAAACTTAATAAGACAATTTAGAGACTTCCTGAGTCTCTAAACTAACAATTGCCCACACCCATTCCTCCCCTCTGTCCTCCACTGAGTCCATCATCGCTCCCTGAGCTTCCTGGTGCAGACGGGCCCTCCCTCCCCCTCCCCTTCCAGCTCCACTCCGCTCCTCCTGACTTAAGGGAACCGAGACTAGGAAGTGGAACAACTCTGGAGGAAAGCTCATCTCAGCCAGAGAGGAACCAGCAATAGTCCCCAATTTCATTCGGGACCCTGAAGGGCTCACAAAAAAATTTAACTGTTAGGACATGTAATCCTGGCTCCTCTAGCCCATTCCAATTAATATACTTACTGAATTCTGGGAGCAAAAGCAACAGAATGACTAAAGTTCACAAGAAAACTCTGTAGGGCAGTCTGTCCACATTAAGGATTATAGGAACCTGAAATGGGATTTAGAAAACAAACAGACAAAAACCAGAAGCAAGCATCGGGCCGCTCCAGGACTGTGAGAGGGTATTTCCCCTTCTCCTTGTTCATACGTTAGAAGAAACTGAAACGATCATAAAAGAGGAAGTTACTAAGGCCTCGTAGAGGCTGGGGCCACTGCATCTGCTCTAAACCACACTCAGCCAAGTGTCCCTCTCTGGGAGCCAAGCTTCTGTGCAAATGGCAGGGGTGTCCAACCAACCAATGGCTGTTTCTAAATCAGAGCCTGTCCCAGTTCAACTAGGGAATGTTACGGGGCAACACATATTTTCACTGGTCAAATCAGCCCCCGTTCACCTGATAGGGAAAGATTTTCTTGAAACCCATGATGCCCACATATCCTTTTCTCAGAAGGGTGAAATGTATTTAGAATTAAATGAACCAGATACTGAACCAACTGGGAAAATAATGATTTTAAAGGAACTTCTACCAGAGAAATATACTCTTGAAACTGAACATTCCAATGCAACTTTGGGCCCTTTCTAGTGTAGATATTGTTGGCAAGATCAAGTTAGCCACTCCTGTTAAGACAACTACTGATAATACTTTGCCTCTACCTAATATTTGCCAATATCCGTTAAGACCTGATGCACTAGCTGGAATTAAGCTCATTATACAAGATTGCTTAAAAAGAGGACTTCCATGGCCCTGGTCAGTTTGGCTCAGCGGTTAGAATGTCAGCCCCCCATCCGAAGGGTCGCAGGTTTGATTCCTGGTCAAGGGCATGTACTTGAGTTGCAGGGTCAATCCCTGGCCCTGGTTGGGGTCGTGCAGAAGGCACCCAATGGATGTGTCTCCCTCACATCGATGTTGCTCTCTCTGCCTCCTTCCATTCTATCTAAAAAATCAACAAAAAAATATCCTCGAGTGAAGATTAACTTCCATGTAATTCTCCTATCCTTTCCATAAAGAAACCAAATGGGAGAAAAAAGATGGAGATTTATACAGAATCTCAGAGCTATAAATAAACTAGTTATTCCCTGACATCTGTGGTTCCAAATCCACACACCTTATTATCAGCCATTCCTGTGACTGCCAGTGTTTTTCAGTAAGATTTCTATAGTGTCTTTTTCAGTATTCCAGTAGAAAAAGACAGTCAATGCCTCTTTGTCCTCACCTGGGAAGATTACTAGTTTATCTGGACAGTTAATGCCCCAGGGATATAGGAGGAGTCCCACCTATTAGATACTAAAAGCTGATTTAAATAATGTTAAGCTTCCTAGATATTCTACTCTACCCCTACAAGGGGGTGATTCAGTTTTATGCTCTAGAAAATGACTAGACTCCCAAAACAACACACTACACCTAGTACAACAGCCGAGCTATAAAGGGACGTGGATGTCAGAAAACAAGCTCTGATTCTGTTCACCCAGGTAAAATACTTTGGTTCTAATATCAAAGATGGGCTACTAATTAACCCTGAGAGACTCAGAGGAATCTTATCTTTTCTTCTTCAAAATAAATAAATAAAACTTTAGCCATCTAAAGTAAATTAATTTAACTTATTTCAGCTATTTCTTTCTAAATGAGTAAATTTTTAAAAAATATTTTTATTGATTTGAGAGAGAGAGAGAGAGAGAAACATCGATGAGAGAGAAACACATCAATTGGTTGCCTCCCACACAACCTAGACCAGAGCTGGGGATTGAATCTGCAACCTAGGTACATTCCCTGGACTGGAATCGAACCCTCTACCCTTTGGTCCGCAGGCCGATGTTCAAAATACTGAGCCAAACCAGCCAGGGCTAAATTAGTAAATTTGATAAAAGTTATTAAATGTCTAGATATTTTGAAGTAACATAAAACACTGGAACACTGACTGCTAGACAGGCCTCGGGTCCGCCTGCCTGGGCTCTTGTTGCAGAGGCCGTGGGGCACCTGTGGGCTGTGAACACTCGGCTAGTGCTTGGTCAGGTCTGGTTCTTAAGGGCGTGTTTGCCAACAGAGGAAATTGTGTTTCCAAAGGTTATGAAATGTGTTCATAAAAGCCCAACGGGCGTGGCTCAGGGGTTGAGCATCGACCCATGCACCAACAGGTTCGGTTCGATTTCCTGTCAGGACACATGCCCAGGTTGTGGGCCTATCTCCAGTGGGGGGCATGCAGGAGGCAGCCAATCCATGTTCTCTCTCATGGATGTTTTTGTCTCTCCCTCTCCCTTCCTCTCTCTCTAAAATCTTTTTTTTTTTAAGTCAATCTAGGGAATATAGGTTCCTTACTTTTTGGTTATCATTGGAAACTGAGGTTTCTAAAAGTTAGGAATTCTAATTAAGTTGGAAAGAAATGATATGGTTTTGGTAATGAAGGCATGAGGTATGGCCCTGGCCGGTTTGGCTCAGCGGCTGGGTTCGGTCCGCTAAGGGCACGTACCTTGGTTGCAGTTTGTCCCCGGCCCTGGTTGGTCGTGCGGCTGGCAGCCACTTGATGTGTCCCTTTCACGTCGATGTTTCTCTCTCTCTCTCTCCCTCCCACTCTATCTGAACAAAAAATGGGAAAATTTCCTCAGGTGAGGATAAAAAAAAAATTGTAAAAGAGAAGGCATGAGGTATGGAGATTCATATTTGAGGGAAAAGGAGTTGTTCTAAGGATAGTTATTTCTGAATGGGTAAGAAAATTTGTGAAAATTGTAGAAAGGCTTGTAAAAGGCTGTGAAGACTATGAAAGTTTGGGAAAGTTTTTTAAGTTTATAAAGGAAACTAAAAACCCCAGCCCAGCTCTCTCCTGTTGCTTAATTCCTCAGATTGGAGCCAGGACTTCCTCTGTTCCCACCGCTCACTGACAGCCCCTGAGGGTTTACTGAGTTTCAGCAGGTCTTCCTACTTGGTATTTAGGGACTTCCCTCCCCCGTTTTTTATTTCTCACCTGAGGATTTTTCTACTCAGATAGAGTGGGAGGGAGGGAGAGAGAGACAGAGAGAAACATCGATGTGACAGAGCCACTTCAACCAGTTGCTTCCCGCACGACCCAACCAGAGCCAGGGACAAACCGCAACCAAGGTATGTGCCCTTGACCGGAACCGAACCTGTGACTCATTGGTCTGAGGGCCGATGCTCTAACCACTGAGAATAACTGGCCAGGGCTTCCCTCCCCTTTTCTATCTTCTTAAAAGTCATCAAAAGCAAATGAGAAAAATCTAGTGTCTTCTCTACAAAAAGCAGTAATTCAGATGTGTATGGTCCTCATGTGTTTGTGCATATGTGGTGTGTTTTCTCTCTCCAGACGGCATTACAAAGGGCTGATATCTTATTGGCCTAAAGAGATTAAATACCTATATAAGTTAAGCAGGATCCTGTGATCTGGACAAAATATATTTTTAAAAAACATTTTTTTCTTTATTGATTTTAGAGAG
Organism: Molossus molossus; assembly: GCF_014108415.1. Classification (NCBI taxonomy): domain Eukaryota; kingdom Metazoa; phylum Chordata; class Mammalia; order Chiroptera; family Molossidae; genus Molossus; species Molossus molossus. The sequence continues at coordinate 105,654,482 of NW_023425345.1, forward strand.
AGAGGAAGGGAGAGGGAGAGAGAAGCATCATTGAGAGAGAATATCAACTGGTCACCTCCTGCATGCCCCCCACCCCCGCCAGGGACCAGGCCCACTACCTGGGCATGTGCCCTGACCTGGAATCAAACCAGCTACTCTTGGTGCATGGGTTGATGCTCAACTCACACTGGCCAGGCCAAAATATTTAATATTAAAACCGGTTTAAGTTTGATTATGTCTTTTAGAGTTATTACCATAAAATATGTGTTTGTTTTACCTAGAATTACAGAGTTTATGATATAATCTTTTGTTTAAGTATATCTGACAACCTTCCCAAAGTTTAAATTTTAAGAGACTTTTTACCAAGAGATGACTTTGAGTTATTCCAATGGGTCCTGGAATACCTCAAGGACTTATTCTCTCTCCTTATTAAAAAAAATATTTCAAACTAATTATACCTATTTAATATGCTATGCCAAATAAAAAATAACAATTTTTATTTGTATACATATATTTTTATTAAAATGGTTGTTCTAAAGATTTCAGTCTGCCCTGGGGAGGAACTTGCACAGATTCAAAGCCAAGTTCAAACTGGGAGCTCCCAGGGGTAGCAGGTGTCCTGTGGTGACCCGGACAAGCCAGAGTGATGGTTCCCTGTGGGGCGTCCGGCAGCGGGACTCAGATGTTTGTGGTCCACACACTAGAAGTTTATGAGTTAATTCCAATGTCCAATGCACATTTCTGATAAGCCATGTGCAGTGTTTTAAAATCTTGTGTATTATTTGTTCTTTATATTGAAATTGTGTATTGAATGTAAAAATATGTGTATATATGAACTTTATTATATTCTCTATTTTAATAATTATGTACCAAGAAATTGTTATCTTGGAATGTTATATCTTATAGAAAAGCAAAGATTTTTGTGGTGTTTTTTTTGCAAAATAGGAACACTTCATGAGTGTGCGTGTCATCCTCGCGTGGGGCCAGGCTACTCTCCCCCTATCGCTCCATCGTTAGCGTGTGCGCTGCCGAAGCCAGCACGGAGAGCAAAGCTTTTATCAATTGCATTATAATCAAACCCAGAGCCATGTCACTTTGAATCTGTCCTGTGCAGACAGCTCGCTCGGATGCATTTGCAGACGTGTTACATCTCCAGGAGATCCGTGGAGAGGACTCGGACTTGCCCTAGACTACAGTCTCTGAGCAGGTCACATCTTTGAACCAGATGAAGATTTATAGAACTCTAAGGAAAAACTGAATTCATAAAAATATAGGCGAATAATCAGGATAAATAAATAAAAAGGTTATGGGAATAAATGAACTGAGGATAACTATTATTCTTATGACTCTGTTTTAAATATTGCTGATTTTTAAACCTTTTTGTTTTCTAAATATAAGAAAAACTAAAAGGAGATATTCTGCATTATTATCAGTGGCTCATTAACCAGGTAATAGGGACTGATAACTTAGTAACATTCATCCGGCCAGTGTGGCTCACTGGTTGGGCATCAACCCACGCACCAAGAGGTCGCCAGTTTTATTCCTGGTTGGAACACATGCCCAGGATGTGGGCCCAATCCTCAGTGGGGGGTATGCAGGAGGCAGCCAGTTGATGTTCTCTCTCATTGATGTTTCTATCTCTTTCTCCCTCTCACTTCCTCTCTCTCTAAAATCAATAAAGGAAAAAAAATTAAAAAAAAAAAATTAGTAACATTCATTTCACAGTGAGCTCCCTTTGAAGACTTCAAAGACCACAACTTACAACCAGGAAATTTTTGTCCACTGGGAAAGACATCATTAATTAAAAACTCTCTCCAACAGTTTTGGAAGGGACCTTAACTGAGAAGGCGCCTAACCTCGGGTGGACATCTGCCCCTGCCTCTGACACTGGCCTCCATCTACCGCAGAGACCAAGGGCTTTTCCAGGATGAGAAGCCTCCACCCACAGAGGCAGACAGCTATCCCAACAGACCAACAAGGCCTGTGTGCTCACTAATCAGTGCTGCTCAAAACTTGTTCTTATATCACCTAATTGTTATTGATTGAATGTACATAAAATGATTTTTTTTTTTATCCTCACCCGAGGACATTTTTCCATTTTTTGTTCAGATAGAGTGGGAGGGAGAGAGAGGACGAGAGAGAGAGAGACACATCGAGTGGCTGCCACCCACACGACCCAACCAGGGCTGGGGACAAACTGCAACCGAGGTACGTGCCCTTAGCAGGAACTGAACTCGGGTCTCTCTGGACCGCAGGCCGATGCTCTAACGGCTGAGCCAAACCAGCCAGGGCCATAAAATGATTTTTATATTGTTATTATCCTCCTTAAGGTTTCCTAGTGAAAACAATATGTCTTCCCAGACTTCCTTTCTTATTAAATATGAAAAATTTAACTGGGGTACTTGCTAATCTTTCCCACCTACTAGACAATCATATTCTGACTATCAGTTATAATAATGAAATAGTAAAGAGTTTAATTCATCTGGCCAAACATATCATAAGATACAAATGACAGTAGATGAAGGAGGAAAAAATACAATTAGTTTATAAAAAATTATTATAACACATGTAAAGGGAAGCTTATTCCCCTCAGACCGTTTCTTGTCTAGTGTTGGACATTTTCTGTTCCTAATTATTATTACTGGTTCAATACTGTTGCTTTTGTTCCTGGTATGTAAATGTTATACTAGGTGCAGAAAAAGCAAAACTTAAGAAAAACAGCAAAAAAGACTCAGATCATAGTAGCTCAAAAATTGGAAATGACCCAGAATATTTTTAACAAGGACATATAGGATCTAACTGCCTCCCATTCACCTGCCTTATTATTTTGACTAATAATAATTTGACCTTGAATGCCATCCAAGGTTATGGTCTTGCCCCATCCCCAGCTGTCCACCCTGTTCAGCAAGACAAATGCTGACATTGAGCCTTCCTAGCACCGTGGGACCTTGTTATCCAACCAAAAGGTCAGTCTTCAGTGTATCCTTTGAATTGATTTATGACCAAAAGGGGGACATGTGGACAAAAAGGGCCACTTGCTAACCTGACAAGCTCAGGGGAGGCCTGCGTGGTGGCCTTGCAAACTCAGAGACCTAAAATAACCACCAAGGATGGTCTGAAGTTAAAACTTTTTAACTAAAAACACTTTATGGTGGGTAGCCATGTCGTAGACCAGCATCTTCCCTGACAAAGGTCAATCTTTGCCTTAACCAAGCCTGTCTATGGTCTTTTTGCATGTACAATAACATATCTTTAGAATGTCAAAGTAATTTTCCTTTTTCTGGACCCCTCAAAACACAGGCACCACTCTGTGGAGACCACAAATTCCCCTCATTGTTACTGAGGTCATTGCTGTCCCCACCTAGGTAGAAGATGCATGCGTCCATCATTTTACTTTTCATCCAATCCCAGAGGTTTCCCTGCTTTGCATTCTCCCGCCTCCCTGATCTATCACCAATGGATCTCATGGAACCCACTTTCATCCTCTCTTTTGATTTTAATGTAGAAAATAAATTGCAAAACTGCCATTCTCTGGAGCATTATCTCAATCCGTTGAGATTTTGGTTCCCAGAAATTGTCAACAGTTTGGCTCAAATAAACTCACAAGAATTCTCTGTAGGTTTAAATGTTTCTTACGTTGACATTTGGATATAATAGAGGAGAGCTCTACCCAAAGATCACTTTTCCCAAGTGAACATACCAAACAGAAAATTTAGAAATCCTGCCCATCTCTACAAAACCCCAATTCTCCCCCCTCGAAATGTTCTCAGTAGAGTTGTCTTCAATAGACTGACCAAAATAATCATGTAGCAGCTTCCTCACTGAGGGCTGCTCTCCTAAAACATGCCTCCTTCCAGTGTGGACATCTGAGCTTCTACCAGCTCAAGTTTATAAATCTGAGGTCCATCCATCTCATAGTACTAGAAATCCCCATCATCCTTTGCTTTGGCCCAAATGCAAGACCCTAAAGTCAGGTTGTTTTAAAATATGTATTTTTGGATAGCATTCCCTTCTTTGGGATTCTTTCTAATCCTTTCCATTTTACTCTCTCCAAACTACCTTCCTTAAAATCAAACCTACAAAGTCATCTTTAACCATTTCTTAGAGTGTTCTGAGGACCCCATTTTCTCAGCTTACGTTAGGAGAGGCCCCTCTCCTGCACCCCAACTTCTGTTGTTGTCTTTGACGCAGGTTAGTAAGAAGCTAGAAAAATTCCTTGGCAAGTAGAATGGGGAAACTGAGACAGATAGCTAAACAAAGCTGAGCGATTTACAGCCAGATAATAAATCACAAGTTCTTATCTTCTTTAACCAAGGACACTTAGGAGCAAATTCACTGTGGTGCTGGGGCAGACCTGCCTCATCCAGTCTGGTCCCTTTCAGATGACATTCCTTGAAGGTGAAATTGACCAAAGAATGATGCTGACCCCTCTATATGCTCATTTTGGTTCATTAACATATAAAGGACACACCTGGAAAGATGATATGTATTCTATTGAGATCCTCCCCTAAAATTCCTGCCTTTGGAAAACAAATAAAAACCCTTAAGACAAAGGACCCAACAAACACTCTCCCTGGAGCATGCCCACACCTTACCCACTTCTTTCCTTAGACATGTATCTTTGCTTCCTTTCTCTTAAGCTCTAAGGGTTTCTTCCCACGAAGCTTGCAACCAGGGGAACGGCAGGCAGCAGCAGCTTGTCCTGGGCTTATCCCCTGAATCTGTCTCCAAGGGCCCCCCTTGAGCCTCTGTAACTTATTTCCTGAGTCCACACAGCCAGCTGACCCACTGCATCTCCCTCTGTGACTTTCTTTGTAAGGGGCCAAGGCAGCCGCACCCAGGCTCCACTTGGCCTCACGTTTCCAAAGGCCGAGGGAGCTCCGTCAAGGCTCACTCCTGTTGCTATGGTCTTGCTTCTTCTATCTTAAGTCCTTCCTTTGTTTCACTGTCCCAGCTCTAATAACCATGCTCTCAAAATCACCTGGATGCATGTTATGAAATCTTTCCTGGACGAAGTCAAGAACCCACACATTCCAGACCATGTCCAGGCAGATCCACCTTGAACCCTGTTCCTTTCCGGTGACATTCTGAGCCATTTCATCTAGGTCTTCCTGGGCATGCTGCCTCCCAGGGACACATACTCCCCTTCGAACTCACACTTCAGAGGTCTCACTTTGGAGTTTATCACCCAAGTAGCTCCACTTTGATACATTAAACTCAAATTTACTAGTTTCTTCCACGCCTCGTGTCTTTCCAGGTTGCTAACTCCCTGAGCAGCCACCCTGCAGGTTCCTCTGCCTTTACCTTCACCTGTCTCCCTCCGTCTGCTCTTCTCATCGACCCACTCCTCGTGTGCTCCAGCTGACTCCCCCCACTCCCTTGTCATTGTCTTCAGGTCCTCAACCCAGTTCTTTCACTTTTTTTTTGTCCTGCTAACCTGGGCTCCATCATACCCTTTTCTAGTCCAGTGGGAAAGTACTACAGAAGGGACTCACGCACTAGCATGGATACTAGAGATCTGGTATCCATCCCTCAGAGCTTGAGGGAATAAATTTATCTTCCTAGGACCAGCAACCTGTCCGTCCCCGAGGTGGTTCTCCCAGACACCCGCCGTCCCCAGCACTGCCTCGGTCTCAGTGGATGTCCTCGCCTTGCTTGTGAAAGAAGTGCAGAGGCGAGCAGGGCCTCCCCTAGCTCCCCGCTCGTGTCCCTTCAATGTCCATACGTGCCCCTCACCTGCCTCTTCTCAAGTCATGGAGAACATTGTCTGGCTCTAGGACAGTCTCGCTCCCTGCGTGCTGGAGTAACCTCTTCATTTGTCCCCAGGAATATCATGTCACCTCGTACTCCCTTTCTCCCCTGCACTTCAATCTCTCCAGGTTCTGTCTTTATGTGTGCAAAGTAAGCGCCATGCTAAAAAGGATCCTCCCGAGCCCTGCGTTCCCTCCCCAGCTACCTCCCTCTTTCTTTTTCTCAAATCACAGGCAAGGCCTTTAGTCAACCAAACCTGGCTCCAATGTATCATGCATTTCATTTTCCTACTCCTAGAAACTGGGCTTCGCTTCTCGGCATGCCATTGAAACTGCTCAAAAGTTTCAAATCCAATGGGTTCTTTCCAACCCGCATTTTTCTTGGCATCACCCTGCCATGTGAACCCTTTCTCCTCGGCCACTGGGAGAGCTCCATCCTAGCCCCTCCGGTCTCTGTGATGCTCCTTCTCAGCCACGTGGTCATGTGTTCACCCTATTCGCTGCTTTCAGGGCTCCCCTCTTGACCCACTCACTCTCTTCTCACCCACATCTTCTTTGGGAACCTCACCCTCTCTCACAGTTTTAATGATCACTTTTCTGCAGAAAAATGTCAAACATGTTTTCAGGCTAGAACTCCTCTAGGCTCCACACTCATGAATTCATCCACTGCCTGGACATCTTCGTGTGGATGTCTACAGGCATCTCCAACTGCACATGCTCAAAACCAAAGTGACCATTACTTCCTCCCTATCCTGCTCCTCCTCTTGCATTTCCTGTCTCCATAAACGTCACCACCAGTCAATTCAAGCCGAATGCCTGCACATCATAGTAGAATCCTCACCCCATGTAGTCAGTCACTGGACCTATAGGGTCTTCCTCCTGCAAAAGGCTCGAATCCATCTCTTCCCCTTGCTCCTGTCTTCATTCTGGCCCTTATCTTGCAGCTACAATTTCCCTGGTCTCTTTGCTGCTCCCAAGTTTCCTCCAGTCCTCTCCCTTCTTCACCAGGGAGACCCTCGCACTGAAATCCGTTCTCCCCTGTGCTTCCAGACTGATTTTCCTAAACTGCAAAAATGTGTTTCTATTCTTTTGCTTAAAACCATCCAGTGACTCCCTTTCATATAGAATACAACTTTTAATATGGTGCCCAACGTATTCATAATTAGCCCTGTCCACCTCCCCAGGCTTATTTTCAACGAGTATCCCTAGAACCTTAGGATCTAGTCACGATAAACTCCTTGTAGTCCCAAGTGGGCTCCAAATAAGTGTCCATAGCACCCGTACCTTTGTTTATGCTGATCCCACTGAGGAAAATGCCGCCGCCCACCTTCGACTGGGTGAACTCACTAGAGTTCCAGGACTCACGAGAGGCGTTGTCCTTCCTCCCTCATGCAGGTTTGGTGTTTTTCTCCCACCCATCAGTTTACACTAACCATTTCCTTCTCTGTATTCTCTCTATACCCTGCAAATGATTCTTTAACATCTACGAGAATATCTGTCACATGTATTTTGACTCACAAGTCTCCTTCTGAGGACATGGGCTGTGTAAGGGTCATGTTAGCAGTTTTGCTGGGGCCGGTTCCATCCACTTCAGGTTTCCTTGCTCATGCTGGCCCAGAGAGGCACCTGTGCCCTTGGGACGAAGTCATCATTTAGTCCTGTACTTGTACTAGAGCAGGGAGCCTGTGACGACCTGCAGGGTAAGATCTGAAAGTCACGCCGGAGCGGAAGAGAGGAGAAGAGAGACTCACCGGGAACAGCATGGCTCTGAGCTCCAGGTAGAACACATTGTCCTGGTAGAACTCCTCCAGGCCCTGGAAGATGTAGTCTCTGAACACTGGTGCATAGTGAACAAGACCAGAGATCGTAAAGAAGATGGCTTCAAACTTAGACCAGACGATGTCTTGGTTTGCGTAAGTCACCTCGGGGTCCTTGGTCATCAGAGTGAAATTCCTCAGCAGGCTGTCCGGGGCACAAAGGAGGGGAGCTGCGGAGGCATGCTCAGGCCATTGCCTCCCGGCATCTGCGGGAGTCCTACCCGCCTTGCTTCTCCCGCCCAGTAACACCGGATGCATCATAGCGAGCAGTGGCGAGAGGTCACGGGAAGCATCCAGGTTTGATGGCGGCCTCCACCCTGAGACCTGCTTTGCACCCCCCAGGAGACAGCTCAGGCGGGACATTCCCCCGAACCAGGCTCTCCTCTTTCCCTCTGCATACTTAGTCCGTCTGACCCCGCTGTACTTACATCTTAGACCAAGCTCTCTTTGCAGGGTGTTATGCACTGAATTGCATCCCACTAAATTCACATATTGAAACCCTACACCCACTGTGACTGTATTTGGAGATAGGACTTTGAGGAGGTAATTAAAATTAAATGAAAGCATAAGGGTGTGACCAATATCAAATAAGATTGTTGTAAGACACACCGGCAGTGCGTGTGCACGTAGGAAAGGCCCCATGAGGACACAGTGAAAAGGTGTCGTCCGAAAGCCGAGGGGAGAGGCCTCAGGAGAAACCAACATGTGCACCCCTTGATCTTGGACTTCTACCTTCCAGAACAGTGAGAAAACAAAGGTCTACTGTTGAAGCCCCCCAGTCTGCTCTAGTCTGTTACGGCAGTCCTGTACTAATACAGGGGGCTCCTGGAAATAACCCTGGATGGGCCCTACATGGCCAGGTTTATATCCTGATTAGTGTGAACGAGAAAGGAGCCACCCACATACTAAACCTGACAAGCTCATGGCAGGCCTTAGAGACTCGGGGCCCTAAGTAACCACATAGGATGGTCTGAACTTAAAACTTTCTAACTAAAACTGAGTCATGGCTGGCATCTTCCCTGACAAAGGTCAACCTTTACTTTAACTGAGCCTGTCTATTGTCTTTTTGCATCTACAATAACCTACATTTGGAATGTCAGGGTAACTTCCTTTTTTCCAGACCCCTCTCTGCACCAGAGGAGAAATGCAAAACCCCTCATTGTTATTTTGATTGTTATTATTATTATTATCATTGCTAACTGCTAACACTACCCTATACCACAAATGTAAAGGTGTGTCAGTCAGTTTGCTTTTTATCCGTCCCAGAGACTTCCTCACTTTGCTTTGTCCCGCCTCCCTGAACTATCACCAGTGGATCTCATGTAACCCTTATGCCTCCTCTATGACTGTAGTGTATAAGCTAAGGTGCAAAACCGCCCTTCTCTGGAGCATGATCTCAATCTGCTGAGACTTTGCTTCGCAGCAATTGTCGTCAGTTTGGCTCAAATAAACTCATAAAAATTCTTACAGGTTTGGACATTTCTAATGTTGACATTAGCCATCTACCAGCTAAGGCCTTGGGCAACTTCTTCACTGTGCTGAGCTTCCTGTTTCCTATTTGTCAAGGGGAATAACCTCCCGAGAGCGATCCATAGATGGTTCCATGATTAAAATAATGATCACTTATTTCTATAGAAGTTGGTTGGGAAATTACTCCGCCATGTTTTCCAGCTGTTTCATTACCAGCTATACTGTCGTTGCTCTAGGACCTGGGAGCTTTTCCTCTTTCTGGTCTTAGTGAGCATCTAGACGAATTTCACTTGATGTAAAAGCAGTATTGCTATTAATACCGTTTGTTGGTTAAATTAGATTTTAAATGTACCGGGAACTTCCCATGGACAGAAAAGGTATTGAATGCCTTTGTGAAGCAAAGTATCCTGCAAAGTTAAAAGAAAAAGCCTTTTGACTTTTTAAAGGCCGGATCTGTGTGGGCACCAAGACAGACACCCACACCCCACCCATGATGGGCACACAACACATCATGAACCTCCACTCACCTGCTGTCAAACTCGGTGACGTTTTGCAGTTTCTGTCGATACTTCTCCAACAAAATCCACTCTAAACATTCTGGCGGGGTGGGAGGAGTTGGGTGACCGAATTTGAACATCAGGACTCCGTTTCGGGTGAGACAGAAGTGGCAGTGGGGCCTGTACGTGACGTTGCTCACCAGCCAGTCCATGCTCAGGATGCCGAAGTCGTGGACATGCAAGGCAGCCCCTGGGCAGGCAGGGAGAGCAGAGCGCGGGGTGGGCTTCAGTCCGGTTCACACTGGGGCTTCGTCCGCGGCTCGCTGTTCCGGGACAGCCCAGGCCTTGAACGAGCCTTGCCACCCAGCGCTGCATGAAAGGGTGCGGCAGGAACGGGCCTCCCATCTGCTCCCACCCGGTTTCTCTCATCCTGCTCCCCAGTGCCCGCCCGTTGCCCTCCATGGGAACTTCTGGTCTGCAAGTTCTGCATTTGGGGCCCAGGCTTGACCTTTAGACTTGACACCAGTTTGGCCCTGGTGCCCCTGCGGGTGCAGCACACACTGTCCCTCTGCTGTTCTCACTCTGTCGCAGCCCTGGCCGGACACTGCCCCACAGGCGTCCTGCTGTGGGGCTGTGGTGTGTCGCCCTCTCTAAGTCGTCTACTCCATCAGCTGGGGTGTTACTGTACCCACCTCACAGTTTCACTTTTTAGTCTTCACTTGAGGATATTTTTCCCATTGATTTTTTTTTTTTTTTTTTTAGATGGAGTGGGAGGGGGGAGGGAGAGAGAGAGAGAAGCATCCATGTGAGAGAGACACATAGTTTGGTTGCCTCCCGCACAACCCTGACTGGGACCAGGGATTGAACCCTCAACAGAGGTATATGCCCTTGACTGGGAATTGAACCCGAGACTCTTTGGTCTATAGGTCACTGCTCTAATCACTGAGCAAAAATGACCAGGGCGCAGTTTTTATGTTTTTAATCTCTATTTATAACATTAAGCCAAAAAGGTCAAATCCTTATAAGCTACAAACTGCTATTTATGTGTGCAGGGTGGCAATTATTTTACTCTTCATAAAAATGTGTTCATACTATAGAAATATCCTACTAGAAATGTGTGTATCCAGGATGCTATTCGTGTATCCTATTTGGTAACTTAGCCCCTGGAAAAAACTAGGAGAAAGGGTGTGAGGGAAGACAGAGGGGAGAACTAGGGTCCGATGGCCCCGGACGCTGTCTCACGGGCGGTACTTTTCAGCTTGGTCAGGGAAGGCAAACACCCAGGGCCCGCCTCCTGCTCGCTCAGAGGCTGGGCCCCTCAGAAGCAGGATGGTCCAGCAGCCACCCTGAGCAGCGAGCAGCAAGGCTCAGGGCAGCTGAGTGACATTCTCTCTGCTCCATTTAGAAAAATAGCAGCTCCAATAACAGTAAAGTTTAGTTTGCCCCTGCCTTCTCGAGACCCCCAAACCATCCTTCCAAACCTTTTGGCATCTTCTTCAAGATATTAAACACTTCACTTTTCTCAATGAGATTCTTGGCCTGGAAAAAGTGCATGCTGGGTGGGAACTGCTGGGTCTTCATGGCCTGCTTCATCTCAGCCTTTTTGAGGGCCATGAGCTTCTCATTAGCCAGCTCCTCTTCCTTCTTCAGCACCAGCCGGCCCCCTATCTGCATCATCTTCTCTCTCATGACCAGCTGCTTCCGTTCCTCAGCGAGGGATGTGGCGGAGCAGGAGGACATCACCACCACCAAAAGCAGAGAGCGGAAGGCTGGCCGCCCAGACGGGCCCCCCACCAACATTGGGGTGCCTGGAAGAGGAAATTGCCCAATGAACTCCATGGGGCTAAAAAGGGTAGTAAGTGAAAATGTACAGATTTAAGTGTCAGTGTTCCTTCCGTGCTTTGTTCTCAGGTTACCAGGAGGCGGCATATGGGAGGATTCTCCCCTGGGACCCCAGAGAAAAGACCTCCAGGTACAGACAAGGAGGGTTCCCAAATGGAAGGTTACCACGAGGCCTCCTGGTAGCGGAGCCTTTCCGCCAGCAAACCCTGCTCACGCATAGAGCAAAACACTGCAATTCGATTTTTATTGTTCCACTTTTATTTATTTATTTTCTTTCTTTCTTTCTTTTTAAATTTTTTTTCCATTATTGATTTTAGAGAGGAAGTGAAAGGGAGAGAGAGAGAGAAACATCGATGTGAGAGAACATCGATTGGCCACCTCCTGCATGCCCCGTGCTGGGGATTGGGCAGATTTGGCCCACAACGTTGGCATGTGTCCTGACCAAGAATTGAACTGGTGACCTCTTGGTGCATGGGTCGATGCTCAACCACTGAGCCACACCTACCGGACCTTTATTGATTTCACAGAGAGAAGTGAGAGAGAGAGAGAGAGAGAGAAACATCAATGAGAGAGAACATCGATTGGCCACCTCTTGCATGCATCTCACCAGGGATCAGGCCCACAACCTGGGCATGTGCCCTGACCAGGAATCGAACCGGCGACCTCTTGGTGCCTGGGTCGACGCTCCACCACTGAGCCACACCACCAGACTACTGTTTCACTTTTAAACATGACCAAAGAGCAGAGCATTCATCACAAGGCCTGTGAAGAAAGGTTCTAACGTGACAGAGAAACGTAAAGATGACACACAGAGGGGGAGCGGAAGGAAGAGGAGGCGATGCAGGAAATAGAAGAAAAAGTCAAAATAATTATAATCAACATCCGCACAGCGGTAAGAAAAGATATTGCGTTTTTAAAGTAGGAACAAAAAATAAACTAAATTAAAGAGAGGTTTTAGAAATTTAAATATGAAAGCTGAAATTTTAAAAATGTACTAGCAACATTAAAAGATGGAATTGAAGAAAATCTTTTAGAAAATAGAACAAAATAGGAGAGAATAAAATTGAAGTTATTGATTCAGAAAATCCAACACCCAAATCACAGCTATTTCAGAAGGAAAAAGAAATGAAACAAACAATGCGAGGAACTGTCCCAGCTGCCCTGCGCAGACGCGCAGCCCAGCCTGGCCCTGGCCAGGGCCCTGGTCTTGGTTTGGGGGAGATTCTGAAACCTCAAACTGGTAGAACTTTCTTCTTTTCTAGTTTAAGGCAGTGGAAGGAAGACTGGAATCAAATATTTTGATCAAAAAAAGATAGCAGTGCCTGGCCAGTGTGGCTCAGTGGATTCGTCCCATGGTCTCAGAGGTCCTGGTTGGATTTTCGGGCACACGCCTGGGTTTCAGCTCGATCCCCAGCAGGGCCGTGCAGAAGGCAGGCGATCCATGTTTCTCATTGATGTTTCTCTCTCTCTCTCTCTCCCGTTCCCTTCCTCTCTCTAAAAAACCAATAAAAACACATTTAAAAAAATAAAAGATGGCAATGTAATGGCCCAGCTGTGGCAGTTTTTTTAAGTAACTTATAAAGCATTTACCATGTCCTAAAGTTGTACTCTTTGCGGCTCATGCACATATATTCTGCTATCAGAAGAGTTTTGCAAATTGCACAAAAAGAAAAATGGAGGAAGCCTTTTAATAAAGAAATTTTATTTATAGAATGGGGGAAAAAAAGGAAAAAAATAAAATTGTCCCAGAACCGAAGACCTGTGTCTCTAGTTTGATAAGACTTGTTAAGTACCTAGCACCGCACAATCAATTACTCAACAGAGACATGAGGTACATCATCTTGATATTTCAGAATATTAGCATGAAAATGACCCTAACAGCTTTCAGGGAGCAACTAGTTCCCGTGAGCAGTGAGCAGGGACTTAAGCGGGGAAGGAAAGAAACACACTTACTGAGTCCCTGGAGGCACTATGTTCAGCAGGTTTTACATGGGTTATCTATCTGAATCACATTTAATGATTGTTTCTATGTACTCGAAAGTATGATGTATTATACTGGAAAGAATCAAACTGTGAATTAGGAGAGCTCAGGAGCAGTCCAAATTAGTACCTTTGTGAGGCCGTGGGAAATACGCAGTGTCTCTTGGTCCCAGTTTCCTCACCTGTGAAAAGGGTGAGTTGGACTAGGTCAGTGGTTCTCAAAGTGTGTAACATCGGTGACACAAAATATCACTTTAGACTGAATCAAAAAACTTAAGCAAGTTGATTTAAAGAAAAATGTAAGTAAATAGAGGTGCAGAGATATGACAAAAATGAAAAGGTTGATAGTCACTGGAATACATTATACCTAGGCTGTCTCCAGGGCCAGCGTGGGATGTTCTGTGGTCCAGCAGACCTCGGGACCTTTCAAGGAGGACCCGGAGGACAGTGTCCTCCGGCCTCCCGGGGTGGTGGGGCTCTCCCCGCAAGTACGAGGGCTGCACTTCTGAAGAACCCTCCATTTCATCGGGCCCTTGAGCCTCCTCGGACTGCAGTGTCTGCCTGCACCTCAAGTGTGTAGGGCAAGAGGACGGCGATACCCAGTCACCGCTCCATCTCGCCCACGCTGCACGCCCCCCTCAGCAGCCCAGCCCCGCGTCCTGCTCTCCTCCGTGACACAGTGCAGAGGCCACCTCGTTCCAGCCTCTCCCTCCATCCTCTCTAAGGACCCCAGAAGTACTGTTCCTGGTCTGCTGCACAAAATGTAGCTAATACTGGTCAGGACCAGCATTGTCAAGCACAAGAAAAAAATCCCTTTTTGTTATATTTACTTCATCTTGTTTCTCTCTTTGTGAAATGTTTCTTTACTTTGAAAAGAGGATGAATGAAAACTATAAAAACACTTTGTTTCCAGACTAAAAACAAAGAAACAGACCATGCACATCTGTGATTCTGAGTAAATGTCCTTGGGCCCACAACTGCTTTCCAAACCTGACTGTGGAGACAGTCTGTGCTCCTCCCCCCGAAAGGCGGCCGCCAGGTCACCAAGGAGGAAGCGCTCAGCTTCCCAGTTACCTCCAGTAACCTCACCAGCCAGTGCTCACCCAGACCCCCACCCCAGGGGACCCCAGGTACCTCAGAGCAGCTCCAGAAACTGTAGACTGTTCGCCAGGCCCTCCGCCGGCGGCCGGGGCAGGGAAAGCTCACATTCTGTTTCACTTCCTGCAGGCAGGTCCCACGTCTTTCCAGCTCATGTGGCTCAGGAGAGGAAGACGGCCGGCCAGGCAGCTGCAGGCTCGGCGTGTTGGCGTGTGTGTCTGTTCGTGTGGGTTGCACACGCGTCCGTGTGAGTCAGTGTGCATACGTGGAGTTGTGCTTATCTGTCAGGAGGGTATGTGTGTGTTGTGTCTTTGTAGGATCAACAAGCACCACAAGGAGACACTCTAAAATCTGCTCTTAGACATTGGGAAGGGTACCCCTACTCAAAAATGTGATTTTGAACTGGGGCCAATCCCCTGGACAGAGGGTAAAAAGGTAGATATAATGAAAGGTAAATGTTTTAGAGGGAGCAATCAGGGAGGTGCGGGCAGGACAATAAGGGCAAAGCCCCTACTTTACAAGGTTGCCAACCAGCGATCACTGGGGCCAATTCAGGGCCAACAGGAGTCTCCAATGTAGGGTGTGGTGAAGAAGGAACCGTCCTTCGGGGCAAACAGCTCAGTTGTGACGCGGCTCAGTGCCGGGTCCAGCCGGGTCCTGCAGGCTCCGGTGCGTGCCAGCTGCCGAAGGCCCGCTGCCCTCGGCCGGTCAGGGACACTCAGTCTTCAGGTGGGGTGGGAAGGGACAGTGGTTCCCAGAGCTGGAGCGGAGCTGGCTTTTATAGACTCTACAGGCCGACAGTTTGACCCATAAGGCACTGTCCAGATTAGTCGGAATAAAGCCTCTGACTGGCTGGGAAGATGCTGGCGGACAGGGAGGACAGGGGCCGTCTCAGACCCTCGGTTGGAGTGGAACAGGAGCTCCCCGTAAGGGCTGACTCCGGGGCGGGGCACACGAGGCGGGCAGGCGGGCTTCTCGCCAAAGTGGTTTGTGTGACAGGCCCTGCGTGGAAACGGCTGCTAGGTTGTTTTTTGTTTTTTGTTTTTAAATTTGAGCCACATTAGCTACCAGGAGCCCTTCTCAGTAGGTGTCTTCTTTCTCGGGGCCCACAGGGTCCGTGTGAGGGGTGAACAGAGAAAGCACGAGAGCACCCGAAGCAGAGGCAGTGCTCACCGAATCTCAGCCGTTTCCATTGTCGGGGTAACTGCTGTGATACGCCGTCTGGGCCAACCTAACTGAGGAGGAGGCTGCGCCGCTGACTTCCCAGTTCCATCTACATACCTGCTGTGCACGGCCTTCCGCCCCCAACAGACACCCACAAACCACGTCTGCTGCTTCTGAGTGGCTGGAACCTCTGGGTTCCTTGTCATCTCCCCAAAGTAAAATAGGTTATCCATTTAGTAAACAAGGAGAAATCCAAAAGTGAGGTATCAAAGAATTAGAAATTCCCTTACCAAAGTTCAAGATTAATTTTTACAAGCAGGAGGAATCGGAAGGAACACGCAGAAACAAAGCTGATTAAAGGCGGAGTGTGAGTGGGGTAAACCACTGATTCTGAACATAAATATTTTGAGGATTTTTTTAAAAACCAGAGCAAAGCTACAGATATAGTTTTCTTTCCAAAAGCTTTGGTTAAAGGTGGGAGCTAATTTTCATATCTCAAAAGGTTGGCTCTGCCCCTGGCCGGGTAGCTCAGTTGGTTAGAGTGTAGTCTCAATACTCCAAGGTTGCGGGTTCGATTCCTAGTCAGGGCACATACAAGAATCAACCATTAAATACATAAATTTTTGGAACAACAGATTGATGCTTCTGCTTGCGCTCTCTCTCTCTTTCTCTCTAAAAAATCAATAGCTTTTTTAAAAGGTTGGTTTGGGGATTGTAGCTCATGACTTGGCCAGGGAGCACAGCAGGGCTGTGGGTCTTGAGGCTGGAGTTGCATGTCAGACAGAATCTGCCTAGGCTAGGGGTATAGACAGAGGACCCAGGTTGTAGGCAGAAGCAGAAGGGGAATAGCTGGGCACCTGTACCTGGACACAGGATTAGAAACAATGAACCTAAGAGGGTCAGCCCCAGGAGGTTGACCAAAAAGCTCTGCAAAGTTGCTGGGGCAGGGCAGCTGTGGGAGCCAACCTCTTGGCCTCTATAGCCGCAGTCACCTCTGAGGGACCATCAGCCTAGGCACCGTCTAGCAGAAAGGGGTGTGGCATCTCACTACAGCAAGAAACAATGTAAACGATGAGGCTATTCTGAAAGAATGTTCTGCAAAGTATGGAGACTAGAATGGGATACAGGGCTCTGTGTTTTAGGCTTTGTTAAAGACGACATCAGTAGCAGAACTAGGCTTGTATACACAATCTGAAAATCTACAGGGTAAAAAAGAATACCACAGCATCTTCTATTGACTATAAAACTAAACCTAAATGGAATGAAGCCTGAAAAGACCAGTGGCTTATGACCCCAGAATTGAAGACAAGGAGAGGTTTCAGAATTAAAGATGGTCTATGGTTACACAATGTTTAAAAGGTATTTTCATTAAAGCATCTTTTTTCCACTAATATCATGAATTATAAGCTGTTGTTATACATAACGGCATATACTTTTTTTCCCCACTGATTTCAGAGAGAGGAAGGGAAAGGGAGAGAGAGATGAAAACACCGATTGGCTGCCTCCTGCACGTCCCCTACTGGGGATCGAGCCCACAACCTAGGCGTGTGCCCTGACTGGTGCATGGGACGACCCTCAACCAACTAAGCCACACTGGCTGGGCTGGATATACCATTTTTATAGATAATAAATAAGGTTCTCTGACCCCCAAAGTTAAGAAAATGAAAATAATAATAGCCAAAGCTTATTGAAAATTTTATATATATATTCATTTAATCCTTGCCATGATCTTAAAAGGTAGGGACTATTGCTAAACCCTCTTAACAGGTGCGTACAGCGAAGGTAACTTGCCTGAGGCCACCCAGCTAGTGCCAAGTAGAGAACAGACTTGTGCCCTGGCAGCTCTGACTGAGCTTTCCCCAGGGAAAGGCAAGTCGGCGATGCGGTACACGGGCAGGTGAAATAGTCCCAGAAGGTGAATAACGGAAAACTGGAGTTAAGAAAAAGGGGTGGGCCCTGGCCAGTTTGGCTCAGCATGAGAGCCTCGGCCTACGGTCCAGAGAGACCCGTGTTCGGTTTCCTCTAAGGGCACGTACCTCGGTTGCAGTTTGTCCCTGGCCCTGGTTGGCTCGTGCAAGTGGCAGCCACTCGATGTGTCCCTTTCATGTCGATGTTTCTCTCTCTCTCTCTCTCTCTCTCTCTCTCCCTCCTACTCTATCTGATCAAAAAATGGAAAAATGTCCTCGGGTGAGGATAAAAAAAAAAGAAAGAAAGAAAAAGAAAAAGGGGTGGGGTGGGGGTCTCCAGAGGGAAGAGCTGCACATCACTGAGCCGTGGGGTGTTGGGTCGATGACGGCAGCCCTTAGGAGCTGGGGTCTCATCCTTATATGGGTCCACTGGTGGGAAGCTTTTGTCGTCAGTGGGTTTTGGGGTCTTGGTTGGTGGGTTTGGCAGGTCTACAGGAATGCGGATGTGCGATCGGTGCTTCTTTGGCAGTTTTGGTTCCTTACATGGTTTGATTCCTGGTGTTCGGCATCTCTTGTCCAGCCTGTTCCCCTGTGGTGGGAAGCTTGCAACATGGCCCTTAGGAATTATGTTGCCTTATGAGTCCTAACACCTAGTAGCAAAAAAAGGGAAGGTCTTCAAGGTGGTGAGGAGCCAAGGGCCTGGGGCAGCTGTGCTCAGCACAGATAAGCTCCCTGGAGCAGAGCCCAAAGATGTGACAGGAACAGCCGTTACCGGCATGAGACGACTTTTCCAGAAACCGGGAGCTGTGCTTCGAATAATCAAAATATTGTTATTAAGTGGAAAAATCAAGTCTCTCACAGAACTGCTGTGTGATTTAGGGAAAAAAAATTAATCTCTATTAGCCTTAATGCCTTTATCTGCAATAAGGGGAAAATAACATGTGCCTCCTACTAAGTTTTTGTTGTTGTTTTGTTTTTTTGTTTGGTGCTTTTTTTTTGTTTTTTAAATCTTTATTGTTGAATGTAGAATGTATGACAGATGTTCCACATTTTTCCCCCATTGACCCCCTCCTCCCCACTCCCGCCCCCCTCCCCCCTTTTCCCACACTATTGGCCGTGTCCATTGGTTATGCATATAAGTTCTTTGGTTTATTTCTTCCCACCCACCCCCTAACCCCTTTCCCTTTGAGGTTTGTCAGTCTAGCAATGATTTTCTACTTCCTAATCCCTTCATGTTTTTCACCCATTCCCCCAAACCCCCTCCCATCTGGCAACCAACAAAATGTTCTCTGTATCTATGAGAATGTTTCTATTCTACCTGTTCATTTTGTTTGTAGATTCCATTGTTGATAGACATGTATTCATTGCCATTTTGTTTGTTCATATATTTTATCTTTTTCTTCAAAAACACCCTATAATCGTTTGGTGGTGATGAACTCCTTTAACTTTTTCTTGTCTGGGAAAGTCTTTATATGGCCATCGATTCTAAATGACAGATTTGCAGGATAGAGTAATCTTGGTTGTAGGTTCTTTCTTTTCATCACTCTGAATATTTCTTGCCACTCCCTTCTGGCCTGCAGTTTCCTATAAGAAATCAGCTGACAGCCTTATGGGAACTCCCTTGTAGGTAACTAGCTGACTTTCTCTTGCTGCTTTTAAGATTCTCTCCTTGTCTTGAATCTTTTGCATTTTGATGATGATGTGTCTTGGTGTGGGCCTCTTGGGGTTCATCTTGTTTGAGACTCTCTGTGCTTCCTGGACTTGTATGTCTGTTTCCTTCACCAAGTTAGGAAAGTTTTCTGCCATTATTGTTTCAAACAGGTTTTCGATTTCTTGTTCTCGCTCTTCTCCTTCTGGCACCCCCAATATGTGAATGTTGGCACGCTTGAAGTTGTCCCAGAGGCTCCTTACACTATCCTCACTTTTTTGGATTCTTTTTTCTTTTTGCTGTTCTGATTGGGCGTTTTTTGCTTCCTTATATTCCAAATCGATGGTCTGCTTCTTGGATTTACGTACTCTACTATTGAATCTGTGTAAATTATTCTTTATTTCAGTTAATGCCTCCTTCAATTCTGACTGTGCATCCATAATTTCTGACTGGTCCTTTTTTATGCTCTTGAGGCCCTCACTAAGTTCACTGAGGTTCTCACTGAGTTCATTGAGTATCCTTATAAGCAGTATTTTGAACTCAGCATCTGTTAGGTTGCTTATCTCCATTTCGCTTAGTTCTTTTCTTGGGGTTTTGTTCTGTTCTTTCATTTGGGACCTGTTTCTTTGTCCCCTCATTTTGGCTGCCTCCCTGTATTTGTTTCTGTGTATTACTTAACGAGAGGTATGGGGCTCGCTGAGACCCGATGCTGCTCGTTTGAAAGAATTTAGGAAAAACCTGAAGCAGGATCCAAGATAGGCCAATCCTATGGTTAAGCAAGTGGCAACAGCTTGGATGGGCCTGAAAGTTGGGTGGGGCGGGGCAGGACCTCAGGGAGTCACCAGGGTGGGGCTAACAGTGTGAGACAGGTTGCTGGAGGCCCAGATATGGCTTCTGTCTGCCGCCCCAGGGAAGAGCTCACAAAGGAACAAAGGCCTCTTACAGCACATTTTTCCCGGAGAAAGCCCCCTCTCCAGCCCTCGCTCCAGTGCCAACAGCTCAGTTCTTCCCTGTATGTCTCTGGCGCCCCTCGAGCTGTCTCCCCTCCAAGCTTAGAGGGAGAGAGTCCAATAAGTCCGTGCGCGGGCCCTTTAAGGAGCTGCCTGGGGCTCCAGCCGCTTCAGCCTCCCTGAGCCTCAGTTCCCGCTGGTTTTTCCAGCCAGAAGTGATGGGGATTCTCTTCCTGGCACTGGAATCCTGAGCGGGGCACCTGGTGTGGGATGGGGACCCCTCAGTCCTCAGGGCGGACCTTCCCAGCCGAGGTGTCCTCCTGATTTTTATTCGCCACACGTGGGTGTGGGCCCAGCCCATCCCCTCCGCCCCTCTACCAGTCTGGATGTGGCTGCTGCTTTAATTCCGTAGTTGTCGCCCTGGCCGATTTGGCTCAGCGGTTAGAGCGTCGGCCTGCGGTCCTGAGAGACCCGAGTTCGGTTCCCACTAAGGGCACGTACCTCAGTTGCAGTTTGTCCCCGGCCCTGGTCGGTTGTGCGGGTGGCAGCCACTCGATGTGTTCCTTTCACATCGATGTTTCTCTCTCTCTCTCTGTTCCTCTCTCTCCCTCCCACTCTACCTGAACAAAAAGTGGAAAAATGTCCTCGGGTGAGGATAAAAAAAAAAAAAAAAATTCCGTAGTTGTAGGACTTCCATTCAGCTTGATTTCAGGCGGTTTTGAATGATGGTTGTTCTGCAGTTTAGTTGTAACTTTGATGTGGTTGTGGGAGGACGCGATACCGCGTTTACCTACCTGCCACCTTGACCGGAAGTCTGTGTTTTGTTATTTTTTATTGTTGACATTCCTACAGATGTCCCCCATGTTCTCCCCCTTTACCCACCTCCACCCAGCCCCTCCCCTCCTACTACGGTTTTTACCAAATAAGTGTGTGTGTGAAATAATGCATGTGAAAATATCTTTAAAACGTCAAAGTAACTATATAGTTATACAGTATGAGTAATATTCCTTGCACAAATCCTTCTAGTGTGTGTTTCATGGCTTCTTTGAGTGTGTTGAACGTAATCTGACCTTTAGCGATGAGTCTGGTTTGCTCCGATGAGGATGTTATCACACTTCCCGTTGCTATTGCCACGCTGAGCCGTGCTGCTGAGGTGTGGGCACGTTTGACCTGTGTAAGTGGCTCTGCTTGTCTACACCTTTGATGTGATTTTTCCGTCCATTTCTGTGCAGTTAACTTGCGATGTGGGGGGAGGGGCGTCTAGTCTCTGGCAGACAATCCTTCTCTCTGTTACTTCTTGATAACTGTGGCTGGGAACCAGATGACCAAACTGGCAAGGAATGTGGGCTCTAGGTGAGAGCGTCATCAGTGGTCCTGAGGCAGCGCATCCTTACAGTGCGTGGGCCGCGTCTCCACCAAAGACGGCAGCTTGAACACATGGATGAACTTAGTTCCCTTCCAAAATCTCACTAGAATATGGCGAAGAGAGTTGTTTTTTAAAGAATATATCCCTAAGGAAACAGTAATGGAGCAAATAGCAAAATATTTTTGGAAGCTGGAAGGCAGATGAACAAGTGCTAATAATTTCGAAGACCCGAGAAAGCTCAATGTTGAACCAGCAGCGAGGAAAGCCCAGCAGCAGCCCCCTAACTCTGACCGCAGGGGTGCAGTGGGCCGGAGACAAGAAGACTAGAGATGGTTAGGAAACCTTTTGAAGAAAAATCTAGAAAAAAGCCAAGTAAGCTAGATAGACTATTTATTTATTTATTATTTTTTTTTTTTTTATCCTCACCCGAGGACATTTTTCCATTTTTTGTTCAGGTAGAGTGGGAGGGAGAGAGAGGAACAGAGAGAGAGAGAGAGAGAGAGAGAAACATCGATGTGAAAGGGACACATCGAGTGGCTGCCACCCGCACAACCAACCAGGGCCGGGGACAAACTGCAACCGAGGTACGCGCCCTTAGCAGGAACCGAACCTGGGTCTCTCTGGACTGCAGGCAGACGCTCTAACCGCTGAGCCAAACCGGCCAGGGCTAGATAGACTATTTATAAACAAAAACAATAAAACGAGAGTCACAGACCACCCTCCCCCCCCCAGCACGGCAGATGTGTTTTCAGGACAGGATAAAGCCGAGTTTCTGGCCCCCATAAGGACGGCATGCGTACTGAACACGAGCTGGTGCTAGAACTCTGTACACTGTGCACTGAGTCCTCCAAGCCCCCCCGACCAGTCCCTTGGACGTCAGCAACTGACTCACACCCACAGTCAAGAAAAGAGAAAAGCCTTCCCAGAAAAAAAGACCTAATAACCCTGACAGAAATTTTTCAGATCATTGCATAGTAAAAAGTATGGTCAATGACCACTCGTCCCCTGTGTCCACCCCACTCAAATATAAGCAGACAGGCCCTGGCCAGTGTGGCTCAGCTCGTTGAGCATCGTCCCAGGCGCTGAAAGCTCTCTGGTTCAATTCCCAGTCAGGGCACAGGCCTGGTTTCAGGCTCCATTCCTGGTGGGGGGCGTGCAGGAGGCAGCTGATCCATGTTTCTCTCTCACATCAATGTTTCTGTCTCTCTTCCTCCCTCTCCCTTCCTCTCTCTCTAAAAATCAATTTTTTAAAATCTTCTTTAAAAAACCAAGATTTACTTACCAGCTTCCTGTATGTCCTGTAGTGTTAACTGCACTTGTCACACTGCATGTCATAACCCAGGACACTCATCTTCTCCATGTTATCTGGTTCCCAGCTGAACCCAGGACCTTGCACGGTGCTGGCTCATGAGTAGTACATGCTTGATAAATATTTGTTTGATTGTCCTTTTTGTCGGGATGCAAGCACTCCGAGGGGGCCTAGTGGGAGAGAAGCCCTTAGGTGCATGTCTGTTCACACTGTGATGGGGTAGCAGAGCAAACAGATCTAAACTCCAGTTAGCCCAGACGGACTTCTTACCTCCCCACCCCCGAAAAACCCTGATCCTCTTCCAGTTTTCTCCCTCTCAGTAAGGGCCACCTCCATTCACACAATGGCTTCTGCCAGAAATCTGATTCCTACTATAGAAGGTGGGTTGGCTGATGGTGCCCAGCTCGCCCACACCACCCCCTCACCAGACCCCGCCAGTCCGCTCCGACATGGCTCTCCAGCTGTCTACTCTGCTTCCACAGTCAGCACCCCAGTTCGAGGCCAACTTCTGTCACCTGGTCTACTCCAAGGGCTCCCACTCTGTCCCCTTTCCATTTATTTCCCAGATCTAAAAGCACACATTTCAGCATGTCCTTCCTCTCCCTTTCTGATGAAAACCTTTTAGAATCTATATTAAGAATAAAGTCTAAGCCCTGGCTGCGTAGCTCAGGTGATTATTGTGTTGTCCCGATATGCCAAGGTTCCAAGTTCAGTCCCTGGTCGGGGCACAGAGCATCTGGGATGTGGTGAATGCTTGCGCTTCTGAGAGTTTTCAGTGTAATTCCCTTTGCCTGGAAGGTCTTCTCCCTTCTTTTGCAGGCAGGCCAACTCCTCCTGCTTATCCTTCAGGCCCCAAGGCGAGTGTGTCTTCCTCAGGGAAGCTTTCAAGGAACACCCTCCAGTGTAAACATAGCCCCTCTGTTCCGCTCTTCACAGCATCCTGTTCTTACCTTCCACAGAATGCACCACGATTCGTAATTCTGCATTTATCTGTCTTCCTGACTGTCTAACCTTGGTGTCCATATGGACTGCTCCTGCCACGCTGTCCCCACACAGTGCCCAGCTGGTCCGACAACACCAGCTGCAGCAGGAAGGAACAACGGAATGAAAGAAAGTATGGAAAAGAAAACTCCGTTGCAGGTAGTCGACATCTGGGACTTCTCAGCCTGGTGCAACGTGGAAGAGAAATGAGACCAGCGTGTCCTGCAGAGGGTAGCCAGTCAGCACAGCCAGGGGCCCAGGTGGCCTCTGTGCGCCACCTGCTGAGAGGCGTTATGACCAATGATGAGTGTGTCTGCGGGGCAGCCGGCCGCCTGGAACTGTGCGACGTGCGCCTCGCGCAACTGCGCAGCCTGGGAGCGGTGATAAATGCCAGTGCTGTGTCTTGTTTGTTCGTATTTACTTTTGCTCCATTTTCAGTGAAACACTGAAGTGTCCCTTGGGATCGAGCCTTGTCTCCCATTGTTTTGATTCCAGTCTTCAACTCTTTGCAAGCACCAACATTTACTTTTGCGCTCTGAATAATTCTCTCTGTTCCATTCTTTTTTTTTTATCCTCACCGGAGAACATTTTTCCATTTTTATTCAGATAGAGTGGGAGGGGGAGAGAGAGAGAGAGAGAGAGAGAGAGAGAGAGAGAGAGACATCAATGTGAAAAGGCACATCGAGTGGCTGCCTCCCGCATGACCCAACCAGGGTGGCCGGGGATGAACCATAACCAAAGTACGTGCCCTTGACTGGAATCGAACCTATGACTCATTGGTCCACAGGCCGGCCCTAACCACTGAGCCAAACGGGCCAGGGCTCCATTCTTATTTTTATCTTTCTGGTGGGGGCGTGGCGAGCCAGGGCTTTTTCTGTGTTATGTCTGTTGTGCCTTGTGAGCTGGGTTCTGTCTAGTCCTTTCCTCTGGCTAGTTCGGGGATTCATCATCAGTCATGCCAACACCTGTATCTTCTGACCTTCAAAGTGGGCTTAGGATCCAAAGACAAGAAATGGCCTCTGGTGGAACTGTGCACATAGGCCAGCGTCTTCTCTGCTGCAGACATGGGGACCTTGGCCTTTCTGGGGTGAAAGTCTTTTTTTTCCAGTTTTTTTTTGGGGGGTTAGGGGTGGCGAAGAACTTTTATTACCACATGTTAGGGCAACAATAGGACTGCCCACACCTCATGGTCCTGCTTATTCTTGTTTCTTTTATCCTCACCCGAGGACATTTTTTGATATTTTGTTCAGATAGAGTGGGAGGGAGAGAGAAAGAGAGAGAAACATGGACGTGAAAGGGACACATCGAGTGGTTGTCACCCATATGACCCAACCAGGGCTGGGGACAAACTGCAACCGAGGTATATGCCCTTAGCGGGAACCGAACCCGGGTCTCTCCGGACCGTAGGCCCAAGCTCTAACCGCTGAGCCAAACCGGCCAGGGCGGTCCTGCTTATTCTTGAGCCGGGGAAGAAAAGGGCCAGCTGCCTTTGAAACTGAAACATCTGCGGGACTGGGCACTGCCTCTACCAGACTCTACCTTATTTATCTGGCTTCTAAGCTCCTCCTGGATTGTCTTCTCTCTGGAGGAGAAACTATTAGTAAAGCAAATCAGATCATGTCTCTTTTCTTCTAAAAACCCTCCACAAGTCCCCCACGGCACCTCTAGTGCTCACCACACAATCTCTCGCTAGTCATACTGAATTCTTTGTCATCCCCCAAAACAGCCCCTGCTGGCCTCCAGCCCGCACGGATTCACACGTTCACTGAGCCTGGAGACTCTTTGCTTCCCCCTTCAAGGGCCAACTCCGGTCTCGCTTGGACTGCTTTTACTCTCAGGAGTCTTGACCCTCCCCAGGCCCAGGCGGGTCAGGTGCTGGTGGAGCGCTCCTGTCAGCCCTCGGCTCTCACACATCACCCTGGCTGTTCCAGGGACGGCGTGTTGGCACCACGAGCGCACAGCTCTTTTGAGAGCAGATGACTTGTTCCCCAAGCACGGTGCCTGGCACGTTACAGCGACTCCATCAGTGTTTGTTCAGTGGGTGCAGAAGTGAGTGAACTGCCCTGCCAGTGTGGCCAGTGGGGTGGAGCATCATCCTGTACACCAAAAGACGGCAGGCTGATTCCTGGTCAGGGCACAAACTCAGGCTTCAGGTTTGATCCCTGTCGGAGCACATATGGGAGGCAACTGATGGATGTTTCTCTCTCACATCAATCTCTCTCTCTAGAATTAATTTTATTTATTTATTTATTTTTTAAGAGATGGAGGTGGTTCTTTTTTTCTCTTTTTTCTTTATTGATTTTAGAGAGAGGAAGGGAAAGAGAGAGATAGAAACATCGATGAGAGAGAACATCAACTGGCTGCTTCATGCATGCCCCGTACTGGGGATTTGGCCCACAACCTGGGCATGTGCCCTGACTGGGAATCGAAACAGCAACCTCTTGGTGAATGGGTCGATGCTCAACCACTGAGCCACACTGGCTGGGCTCAAATTAATTTTTAAAATTTAATAAAAATAAAAGAAGTGGCTCAGCCTGTGTGGTTCTGTTGGTTGAGCATCGTCCATGTATTAAGAGGTCCCGGTTCAGCCCTGGCCAGTTTGGCTCAGCGGTTAGAGCATTGGCCTGCGGTCCAGAGAGACCTGGGTTTGGTTCCTACTAAGGGCATGTACTTCGGTTGCAGTTTGTCCCTGGCCCTGGTTGGTCGTGCAGGTGGCAACCACTCGATGTGTCCCTTTCACGTCAACATTTCTCTCTCTCTCTCTCTCTCTCTCCCCCTCTCATTCTATCTGAACAAAAAATGGAAAAAAATGTCCTCGGATGAGAATAAAAGAAAAAAAAAAAAGGAGGTCCCGGTTCGATTCCAGTCCAGGAACATGCCCGGGTTGCTGGTTCGATCCCCAGTGGGGGGTGTGCAGAAGGCAGCCAATAGATGTGTCTCTCTCATCAATGTTTCTATCTCTCTTTCCCTCTCCCTTACTCTCTCTCTAAAAAATCAATAAAACATATTTTTAAAAAATAAATAAAATAAGTGAATAAAATGCCCTGGCCAGTTTGGCTCAGCGGTTAGAGCGTCAGTTTGTGGAACGAAGATTTGCGGGTTTGATTCTGGTCATGGGCACGTACCTCGGTTATGGTTCGGTCCCCAGCCCTGGTTGGGGTCATGTGGGAGGCAACCAATCAATGTGATCTCACATTGATGTTTCTCTCTCTCTCCTACTCTGTCTGAAAATAAATGGATAAATATCCTCGGGTGAGGAGAAATGAAATGAAATAAAATAAATAAAAATAATAAAATTAAATTAAAATAAAATAAGTGAATGAGAGAAGCGACCGAGTTTCCCTTCCTCTCTCAGGCTTGAACTCTTGTCACAGGCGGTGCAGGGAACAGGGGAGCTGGAATGTCAACTCTGACTTAAGCAGGTCATTTGTCTCTCAAGTGCATTTCCTTGTCCTACCTCTGTTCTAAGTCTACCTCGTCTTTAATACCAAAAGCTCTGTGCTGAGCCTCCCGGTCTGCACTGTTCAGTAAGAGGGAGGGAGGAGCCTGGGAAGGAGGGAAGACAGCAGCGAGAGGGGCTGGGAAGGAAGTGAGGTGAGGGCCGAGTGGGAAGCGGGGAGCCCTGCTCTTGACCACCTCTTTGTGCTTTGCCCTTAACTTCCTGATGCCTTCCAGCCCTGTGAAGGGCCACTTACTGCCTCTATTGTATAAGATGTGGAGACGGAGGCCCCAAGGTTCCATCCCCGGCCTACATTAGTCAGCTCTGCAACTGCCAAGAGGCGGAAGCAGGTAAAGCCAGCAGGAACAGCAGACACTCTCAGAGGCGTTCCCGTGGCTGTGAGCCATTCCATCGGGTCCCCACGGTAACTGTAGGAAGTGTGCAAGCAATCCGTCCCCATCTGACAGACGAAGAACCTCAAATTCAGAGAAATTGATCAAGTCCATCCAAGTCCCACAGTAAGTGGCTGAGCCAGTGTACCAAAGTGTACTAAACCTGCCCACAGTCGAAGCCTCGGAGCAAGAGAAGAGAAAAGTGGGTGTGAAACGTAAACAAAGGACACAAAGGGTGTCAGAGGCGAAGGGGTGTGGAGGGGGCCGTGTGGGGCCCCAGTCTCCCCGGCCCAGAGGAGCAGGAGCGCAGCTGGGGTCTCAGACCTCCTGGAAGCACCTGCCTGGCTGCTCCAGGGAGAGCCAGCCAGTGATGCCCACCACACAGGCCCTCGCCCCCTTCTAGCTGGACACTTCGGTTTCGCCCTTTCCCCCACGACTGCCCAGGGGCCAGTATCAGCCCTCAGGCCACTTGTTTTCCAAAAGACCCCGTGACCCACCCTCTATCCACACAGACTTAGAGAAAGTCCCACTGAATGCTGGTCCCAATCTCCATGTTCTCAGCCTGGACTACAAATTAGCCTCCCCCGAAAGTTTTTAAAGTCATTAATAGCTACATCCACCCCATACCAAGTAAATCCGAGTCCCTGGGCTTGGTCCTGGCACTGGTTTTTGTTTCTTATTTAAGCTTCTCTAGTGGTCCCTGTGTGCAGCCAAGGCTGAAAACCATTGTCTTTCAGGAGACAAGTGCCCATGAAAAAATCAAATAGCAATATATGGCGCATATATATCAACACATAAAAAGACACGTTATTCGAGAGTCAAGAAGGGAGCTGGTGGCTGCCTCACGAAGCGGGTGAGATGTGTCACCGTGCGCGGCACCGAGGAAGGAAGAAGGTGGCCGGCGCCCTCGGTCTGCCGCAGCAGCCTGTCCACCCGCTCGGCTGCTCGCGTGCGCAAAGGCCGGCCTGGCAGTGAATATAAATGTGTGGAGGAGGAAAGGAAATTTCTATGGAAATTAACCTCACAGGGTGATCTAAGCACCCAGCTGGACAGGTCATAATATGCAGTCATGCCCCAGGCATATAACTTCTTTAGAAACTTATCTTTGCCTCCAGCCAGCCCTGTCCATTGTTTCTGTGCACCCAGGTTAACACACCTTTGAGATGCCTCTTTTCAGACCCCTCGTTCTAATAAGTGACCACCCTTTAAGATCCCACAAGAGAACACATAATCTCCATAATCCAATTCCTGCCTTGCTTTCTCCTACATCCCTGTGCCGTCCTAACAGCCCCTCCTTAATTTCAAATGCGTAAAAGAAACTGCAAACTGTTACTATCTGAACATTGCAGATCTGGCTCCCTGGTGTATGTCATCAGTTTGGCTCAAATAAACTCTTGTGAAACAGAGTTAGAGCTTCTCTGCCTATCTCCACCGCTGCTCCTTGCTCCCAAGCATGAAGGGAAAGAAAGGCCTCGTTAGAGAAAACGAGGTGGACTTGAAGATCTGTTTGGCTTTTATTAAGTGATTCATGGTCAGGCAGCGTCCGTCCATCAGTTACACCGGCTCTGAGGGCTGTAGGAGGTGGAAGGCTTTCAAAGGCAGAAAGAGGGTGGGATTAAGTGAAAAGCGATCTTTTCAGGCTAGAACACCTTCCCTTAGGGCAGGGAGTCTTAGCGGGCAGATCACCTCATGACTGTTGGTCACCGAATTCTAGACACTCCTGGGAGAAGCTGTAACGGCAATTAGTTATTAAATTGTGGTTTGGTGACACGAGTTAGCAAAAGTGACTCCATTTTGGCCCATTGTTTCTTATAAAATTTTTTAAATTTATTGATTTGAGAGAGAGAAATATCGATTCTTGTTGTACCACTGGAGACAGGCTAGCAGCCAGGACAAGCGGAGGGACCGAGACAGCCAAGCGGCAGGGCAGGCACAGCCATCCGGTAAATGCAAAATCCTGTCTTCTGCCACCAAGGACCCTTCAGAGTGAAAACTCACGGAGAGAACTCATGGACGTGGACAAGTGTGGGGGTTGCAGAGGTGGAGGGGGATGGGTGGAGGGGGAAGAGGGCATAGGGAGGTAAGTGGTGATAAAAAATAAACAAATAAAATAAATAAATAAGAGTAAATGGTTTACACTTCTCCCCAACCAGAGGGTAAATAGCTTAAATCACCCTACTCAGAGACAGAGAGCAGAAATCCAATTAGTGCCATTTGCCAACCACACCCAAGGGCAGATGATGTTAAGGGAATAAATCTCATTTTGGTGCATGAGCATAAAGCTGAGGAATATTCTATTGGGATCCTCCCCTAAGACCTTCCCTAAACTCCCAGCCTTTAAAAACCCTCAATAATGAAGGACCCAGCACCTTTCCCTTCCCTTTCTTCTTTCCCCACAGGCTGCATCTCCTAACTCTGAGGGACCCACAGGGCTGGCGACCAGGGAGCAGTGGGCGGGGCAGCTCATGCTGGCCCCCGTTCTCTGACTGCCCGGAGAGCTAAAGCGCCCAGCCAGCTCTCCTGTGGCTTCCCCTCTGCTCAGCCTTCCTTGTCTCACTGTCCTCGGATTTCATAAACACTCAAATCATCTGGACTCGGTGAAACCTGTCTGCACAAAGTCAAGAGCCCACACACTACCAGGGGCCCTAGGCAGAGCCCTCAGGGCCAGGTCTCCTTTCTGGTAACACACTTATTTGTGCATTCATTGGTTGGTTCTTGTATGTGTCCTGAGCAGGGATCGAACCTGCAACTGTGGTAGGCAGTTAGACATAGCAGAGCAAGGACAATGGCCCAGGTCCAGAAGGTCACCAGGGTGGAAAGTCCTGGGTGCCTAACAATGGACAATTGTAGGGTGAGACCTCATCCCCGGGGTGACCTTTCCTCCCTAGAGATAACATCTGGACCTCAGCTGTATTTCAGCTCTAGGCCCAGAAAAGCTGCAAAACCAGACCAGCAGCGCCGGGGCTGACCGCAGGACCAGCTGCATTGGCTAATGACCCCTGCCCTGGCACCAACCAATCAATCGGTGGAGACCCCAACCCTGAAAGGACACACCTGGAAAGCTGGTTAATATTGTATCGAGATCTTCCCCTGGGACCTCCCCTAAAATCTCCACCCGTAAAACCCTTGGCATGGAAGACCCGGCTGCTCTCCCTTCCGGGAGTACCTTTCCCCTCCCCGGCCCCCTCCCCCAAGGTGCATCACCTTGACCTCCTCACTTCTAAGCTCCAAGGGCCCTTTGCATTTATAACTTGTTTCCTAAACCCATTTCTTCTATGAATGACTTCTGATGAAAATGTGTCTCCAGCTCCGTTTTGTAGAGAAAGTAGGGGCCACAGGAGGAAAACAAACTGGGACGTCCATGGGGAGACTAGAGTATCCCAGAGACAAGTTCAAGTGGAGGAGGTAGGTAGAGACTGGTACACGGTGGTCTCTGTCTTCAAAACCATCCCCAAATAGGGCTGAGAACATACCTCCACAATTTTTTTTTTTTTTTGGCACGTGCCCTTAGTGGGAACCGAACGCGGGACTCTGGTCCACAGGCCAACGCTCCAACCGCTGAGCCAAACCGGCCAGAGCAATACCTCTACAATTATAACCTACTTTCCAAGACTCACCAAAGACACCCTCTCCCCCTAATATTTTCCCAGCCTCTCAGTCAGGCTAGTGACCAGGTTAGGGCCAGTGGGCTAACCAAGAACGTCCAGTTCATCTGGAACTGTTGTATAGGTATGACAGAGCAACCTCCTGGGCAACTTTTCTCTACCCCTAAAACAAATGGAGAGATTTGGGGTAACTATCCCCAAAGGTAGAACCTAGCAAGGTCCCTGCTAAAATGTAAATGAAGGGCCTTAAATATTTTTAAAGTTATAATACAAGTAATGATCGCCCCTGGACCAAAAGGATTACTTTTTATATGCAAATAAACTAATACATCTTTAAGTGCCCTTATTGTCAGGGCGATGAGCTGACCTGGGCTGGAGGGAAGGGCCCAGCTGGGTGGGCCCAGTGCATTGCTCAAAAGCCACCAGGGCCTAGAAGACAAAGACCAACAGGGATGCTAAAACCAAGAAGAGTTGATAAAAAGTTCTAGGAGAAGGTCAGCATGGAGAAAGAAGACCATATTCCTGAGCCAGTAACTAAGGGTGAAAAAGAAGAGACAGACCAGCAAGAGCTCGTCTGCGAAGAAAACAGGACAGCATGTGCTCTCTCGAAGCTGCACGCAGGCTCCCCGCAGACCGGACTGTCCCGCCTCAGGCCCGGCTTCTCGCTCCACCTCACGCTCCTCCAAGAAGGTGCTCAGCTGTGGGTTTCCCGAGCGCAGAACTAGGTCGAATTTTATTTTGATGTTCCCAGCACCTGGCATTTATCAAGTGCTCACTGATAAAGAAATGATTGGTCTCCGCCTCTGCTTCGTTCGTTCGTTCGTTCGTTCACCCACCAGATATCAAGATCTGCTGTTTTCCAGGCAACACGGTGGGAGTGGCCCTGCTTCAGGAAGTTTGCAATCTACAGGAGAGAAAGAACATGAATAAATGGTTAATTAAGTATATACGTGGAAAGAATTACATTTAGTATAATGCAGCAAAAGATAAGACTAGTGAGAGGGAAACCCAACCCAGAGTTTCCCACAGGAAGTGACATTTAAAATGAGCTCCGATTGGTAGAAGAGCATGTGCAAAGGCTCCGAGGCGGGACGTTTCAGGACTGAAAGGAGGATGGAGGGAGCAGGTGGCAGCGGGAGGAGTGAGTCGAGAACTGTAGTGGTGCTGAGGTGATGAGCACAGACTCACCTGGGAGCCCTGCCCCACCTGCCACGCGGAGAGAACAAGGAAATCCGTCCCGGTGGGTGTAAAGCAGGTTTGCCTTCATTGCACCTGCTTATCTCTCCTGGTCTTCCTGGTTTCCAGGCCTGTCTTTCTTTCTCCGTCTGCTTTTCCCCGGCGCCCGAGACTGACTTAGGGAGCATCCCTGCTCCTCCCTGGCAGGGAGGAGTCTGATGCTGAGTATGCAGTGACTTCTTGGAGTCATTTGCAACGGTAATAGTGAGGGTGTTTTGGAGGGGACTCACTGCTTGTGAGTCATCAGAAGGGATCTGAAGAAATGAGCTGAGCAGGGCACCTGAGGACCTCAAGAGACTCCGGCCATTTCTCTGAGAACGCAGCTGGAAGTCGAGCCTCGACAGAGCCAGACGGGAAGTGCAGAGGTGAGGCTGCTCGCAGGGGTGGGGGTGGAGGTGGGCGGGAAATTGGCTTAAGACAAGGGGCCAGTGGTGTGTGCCGTGAGCACCCAAGCTCTGCGGTAAGCTGAGTTTACTACTGTAGGTGAAGAACAATCAATTTATGAATCTTCTCCAGACAAGTGAAGAAAACTCAGAAAAAGTGTGAAAGAAGGAGGGACTGGCCAGGAAGCCAGAGATCTCCGAAGGGGTCAAAGGAAGTGAACAGCAACCAGAAGTTCAGAGAGAATAATAGAAGACCTGAAACGGACTTCCCTCCTAGTCAGAGTGACGGGTGAGACAGAGTGGGTTGGGGATAGGGTGGCATAACCTCAGGGCGTACCACTCACATGGACTTGAGGTTAACAGGACCCCCAGGAGGTGCGTAGTGTGGTGAGCGGTGGGAGTGCCTACGGGCGGTCAGAGGTCCTGCAGAACAGCTGAGGATGCTTGAGGAGCTGAGACCAGCTGGTACTGCAATGATTCAGAGTCACAACTTCAGGCTACAGCCTCCTTTCCTGGGCCACCAAGGCAAGATAGGTCAAGATAGATGCCTATAAGGGACTGTCACCAAGCCAATTTGTCACTAGCCTTAGAGACAAAAGAAAAAGGAAAACACCAGTGGCCACGTGGAAGAAATAGTGGCAGCTGCTGTGCGGCGGAAGAGTGGGCACAGCTCATCCCGGCAGGGCAGGGCAGGGCGAGTCCATTGTGGCCCATCTGCGGAGTACTGAGCTTTATAGAGACAGATGAAGAACTGTCTCCAGGTACTGTAAGAAAAATACCTCCAAACAACATTTAAGTTTAAAAAGAAAAAAAGCAAGGCACAGAAGTGCACGGAAGAATGCACAAGAAACTAAAAACAGTGCTTAGCTGGTGAGGATGGGTGAGGAGTCAGGTGGAAAGAACAGGAGGTAAGAGTAAGACTTTCTGGAAGCAGTTTTGTGTTGCTGACTTTTCCCCACCATGTTACTTACTTGTGGAAGGCAGCAGGGCTCCCCAAAGAGGCCTGTGTCCAATCCTTGGACCAGGTGACATGCTTGTATTATAGAGCAAAGGAACTTTGTAGATGTCATTAAAGTCGCAGGCCTTAAAGATGAGATGGCCCTGGGTCGCCCAAAGGGATGGCAGGGGTCCGCACCAGCACAGCGCGGCAGACAGATCGGAAGTGCCGCGGGGACCGCCTGGGAGCCTGGGAAGGAAAGAGGCACCTCCTGGGAGCGCAGGCTGCCCCACAGCGACAGCCAGCAGGGAACCGGCATCAGTCAGCGACCTGAATGGTTTAGGAGCAGATTGCTCCCCACAGCCTCCAGCGGGGCACCTTGCTTTTGGCCCTGAGAGTCGTGGGGCCCAGACCTCAGCTGAGCCTACCTGGTCTTTAACCTGCAGAAACTGAAAAAATAAATGGGTGCTTTTAGGTTGCTACATCTGTGGTCATTTGTTACATCAGCAACGGAAACCTATTCATTTTTTTAAATACTTTTTTTAATTGGTGCTCAGAAAATCTCTTCCTTATTTGTATTTTTTGTTCCTTGAATGAAATTTAGACCACAAGTCAAGATGAGGCCTGCAACAATCAGGCTCAGTGCCATCTACATTTTCCAAAAACCTCGAGCCAAACATCCACTGTTGGTTTTATTGTGTCAGCTCCTATCTACCACCCTGATTCCCTCTCAAGAGCATGTTCATGGAAGCCTGGAAAAACCAAATGCTTAGTTACAAACACGCAAGCATCTAGATATCAGTCGATTACCCCAGTCTGGGGTTCTCAAGGTATAGGCCCTGGACCAGAATCAGCAACATGACCTTTAAACTAGTTAAAAATGCAAAATCTCAGACTCTTCCCAGACCTACTGTCTAGAAACTCGGTTGGGGGGGCAGGTATCTGTGCTTCAACAACCCCCCCTGTTATTCTGACACACACTCGTGGTTGAAAACCATCATGTGGCCTAGTCTGTATACCACCTGCTTTATTTATTTATTTATTCCTCACCTGAGGATATTTTTCTATTTACCTTCAGATAGAGTAGGAGGGAAGGAGAGAGAGGGAGAGAGAAACATCAATGTGAGAGAGACACGTCAAGTTTTTGCCTCCCGCACAACCCCAACCAGGGCCAAGACGAACTGTAACCAAGGTACGTGCCCTTGACTGAATGGAACCTGCAACTCATTGGTCCACAGGCCGACGCTCTAACCGCTGAGCCAAACCGGCCAGGGCTGCCACCTGTTTTGTGACTAGGATGGGAGGGAGGTGGTAGAGGGAAGGGAGGAGAGTGTTTCAGACGGTGGGAGGGTCCTAGACTTGCCCTAGCAGATCGCAAGTGGCCACTCAGTCTCCAGGGTCTAAGGTCACAACTGAAGCTTCCCTGGTTGGAGAAGCACATACGAGTGCGGTGCCTCTGCTGTGTTAGGCGGACTTGGCGAGGAACGAGGGGCAGGCTGCCTGCAGAGGGTCAGCCTCACGCCACACCGCACACAGCCGCTAGCACTCGGCCGCGCTGGGTGGGGTGGGCACCGAGCAGCGTGGGGTGCAGAGCGCGCCCTCCTCGGAAGTGCTGCTCTGTGCCAGTTGAAGGCCTATCTAGAAATCGTTATTCCAGACCCCAGACAAAGCGGGCCTGAGTGAACCAAGAGGGGCCTGCGCTTATTAACTGCACCGCGTCTTTAAGAACCTGGAAGGAGTCTGTGCTCAGTTCAGAATCTACTGGGTCAGGCAAAGTTGGCCAAGTGACACACAGCTGACCTTGGGAAATAGGAACTCAGTTGAGAAAACAGGTTTCCCAGGGGTCTAGGAGCTGAAGGAACAGTGTCTGACAGACAGACAAGAAAGAGCTCTGGGGATCAAGTTTCGGGGGCGGGGGTATGGCTGCCCATGGGGCCCAGGCCTCTTGTTGGGTCTCTTAAACAAACAGGCCACTCTCTCAGTGGCCTAGGCAGGCCTCCGCTCACTGGTCACCTTTGATCTCCTCCCATTATGTCTCCTTGTATCTTCCCATGAGTTGCTCTGACCCACCTCTCCATGTGCCCAGCTCGCGATCCAGCTTCATGGCTGGTGTCTAAGGGCTTGGCCTCGCCTGCCCCTACCCAGCCTGCCTGACAGCTGCGGATGGATGGCCTTTTGCAGTCCACTGTGCAGAGAAGCCCGCCCTGGAGGGCGTTCTGAGCAGTCACCTCCGCCAGCGCAGCCCGCCCGCGCCTCCCTCCGATGTAAGGTGGCACACGCACCGGGTGCGCACGGCCAGCTGGGGAGCTCTGGGTGGCGGCAGAGACCCTTCTGTTGTTTGTAGGGAGCATCAGAAGGAGCAAAGCCAGCACTCAGGTGGACCTCAGTGCCTGCTTGGGAACCCCCATTGTGTAGACAGGAAGCTTGAGCACTTCCTCTGTGATAGAAGTTACTCCCCTGCTAAAGGGTCTCAACTTCTCTATCCCTATAGTTCGCTGGGGCTGCCACACAGAATACCACAGACTGGGTGCTTTCACCAACAGAAATTTACTTCTCACATTTCTGGGGGCTAAAAGTTCAAAACCAAAGGGTATGTCTGTCTGGTTCCTCCTGAGGCCTCTTTCCCTCTTTGTCCTCATTGATCGACCCCTGTGCATGTGACCCTGCAGTCTCTGTCTGTGTCCCAACGTCCTCTTAGGACAGTCACCAGATTGCATTAGGGCCATCCTGACGGCCCAGCCCCATGTTAACTTAGTCACCTCTTTTAAGGTCTTCTCTCCAATTATAGTCACATTCTGAGGTCCTGGGGCTCGGGGTTCAACACAACTGAGTGAGGAACACTACCCACTTCCCTAGCTGGAGGAGGTGGCTGAGGGAGACAAGCAGAGATGTGAGAACCAGCAGACCAAATAGCCCCTACAAAATTTCAGCAAGTTCTGTCTTGTCCTTCGTAAAGAGAAAAAAATCAGTCCTTCACGTAGAAGCCGTTGATCGAGCACCTCTGCGCCCAGAGTGTGGAGGTGAAGCCGTGAACGACGGAGAGCAGGCCGCAGCTGGGCAGAGCTGTCTGATCTGACGGAGGAGCGCTTAGGGGTGGTGGGGGTGAGGGCGCGCCCGCCTGCTTGGTGCCAGCCCTCGTGAGCGGTACGTTCTGCTCAGCCAACCCCTCCCAGGCCACAGAGCGTGCTCAGGCGGCGCCCGCTGCGGGAATCAGCAAGGCAGGGAGACGACAGCTAGGCCACCCAGACCGAAGTGTCCGTCGGAGCCAATGTTCACACTGCTGCTCCTTCTGTTCCACAGAGCAAAGCTGGTCAGAAAGACTTAGTCACATGGACAACTCAGGATCTCCAGTTTCATTTCAAGTTTCTAAAATCACAAGACAAGCGTGGGTCTCACCCTGCTCACCACAGTCCACCCACCACCTAGCACCGCATGGGAACGGGAGGCTCTCGCCACTGATCTGTCCGACCTGGAGCAAATGAGGAAACGGACTCCCCGCCTCCCTCCGCAGACACAGGGGCAGAGCGGGGCAAATGAGCTCACCCCGTACCCCGTTCCCACCCACCCAGCCCTCGGTCCTCTGACAGCACTCAGTTGTCGGTCATCACGTCGGTCATCGTCGCCTGGTTTAGGAGGTGACTGAGTACACAGGGCCTCTGCTGACAGGAGGTGGGAAGGAGGAACCCATAGAACTATCGAGACAAACAGACCAGAGAGAGAGCACAGGGCACTGAGATCCAAAATAGGCTGTGCGGCCTGGCACGCTTCTCCCCATAATCTTTAGGGCCAGTGACCCAAATTTGCCTGAGTTTACAGGCAGGCTCTCCCCATCTCTCTCCAACCCCACCCCACCCCTCAGAAAGGACCCCTGCTTTCACCCTCAGCTCATGGGTTGCACAGTAGCGGGGGGTTCTGCTACCCGCTCTCTGGGGTGTGCTGCTGGCTTTCCCAGGCGGAGCCTTCCTCCCATCTGTGCCCATGACTCAGAGGGCAGAGACCCAGACCAAAGTGCCTTCCTTTCGGGTGATATGTCAGAAATATCTTTAAACCCTGTCAGACCAAGTAAATTAGAATTCACTTTCATTGAGAAAATGAATGTCCCATGGCCCTTCTAGAGCATCTGATGGGATGCAGTGGAGATCAGCAGGGCAAACAACTGGAGATGGTGAGTGCAAGCTGGCGCAGTCACCGAACCCTGCAGGTCCAGCTGGCCCCAGCTAGAGCTCATCTCTGCGCACGAGACCTGCTGGAGCCCGACAGAAAACCAGCTGCACGGGGCGGGGGCTGTAGGCTCGCATCTCTGCGTCTCTGGGGTCTGACTTCCAAAGGACACCAGCAGTTCGTCAGAAGCATTAATTCAGCACGAATACAGAGTTAACAACAGGAACCGGAGGATGCTCATTGTAGACTCTGAGAAAGAAGAGGCTTACCAAGAAGGACTGGGTAGCTAACTGGGCTCAAATTTTAAAATAAATAAATAAATAAATAAATAAACAAACAAACCCCCACAAAAATTAAAAAAAACACAGAGCCTAACCGCTGTTTCTCAGCAGGGCTCTTTCACGCAAACTGTGCTCCAGGAGAGGCCTGCACTGACCTGCCCGTCCGCACTGTGTTCCTGCCCCTGAGGCGTCCTTATAGAGGATCCCTGGACTGTATTTCAACCAACAGGATTGAGGCTTTCCCCATCCAATTGGAGAGGCAACTATATCCCCATCAGCATTTTCACCAACCAATCAGAGAAGCTCTATTCTGATCAATCAGGACAGTGCCCTTTGGGCCAATCAAACTGTGAGGACCAATTAGGGACCAAGGCGGGGACTCTGACTATATAAGTCAGCCCCTCTGGCTGGCAGAGTGCACTTCCCAGAAGACTGAAGACTGTCCCTCGCTGGCTGAAACACTGAAGACTGGCCCAGGGCAGAGTGCAGTGGACCAGAGCAGAGCAGAGATGGCTAGCTGGACAGAGGCCTGCACCCAGGGCCCCTCACAGCCATGCAGGTCCATAGCTGTGCTGCTTAAAGCTGAGCTGTAACCCTGCTGAGCTGGTCCACCAACAGCCATGCTGTATCACAATGGAGCTGTTTGCACTGAATAAAGTTTCCTTCTTTGCCAAACCCCCAATCAGGAATTTCTGTTGGTGTTGAATTGATGCCAGTGATCATCGGTTGACATAATCAACACTCCATGAATTCCAAAGAAAAGAGAGTCTAAATCTGAGTTTCCCAAGAAGCACTACTTTGTTGTGTGAGATGCAATGTGACCTCTCGTTTAGACTACTTGTAGTTACACATTCTGTTATTTGAAACCAAACACATCCTGACAAGAGTGTAACATTCTAATCATGAATCCTGTTGCCAACATTAGGACTTCTCCCTGGTTTCCATCATTTGCTCAATTCATTAACCATATTTGAGGTGGGTTTCTCATGTATAAAGCTACATTCAACCATTTAATGTTAATGTTTATTTGTTTTTAAATCTCAAGAGGTGAGCTCTTCCTCATCTTGACCCTAGAGTTTATGTGCAAATTAAAAAAAAAATTTTTTCCCCCTTTATTGATTTTAGAGAGAAAGGAAGGGATAGGGAGAGAGAAACAGAAACATCGATGAGAGAGAACATTGATTGGCCGCCTCCTGCATGCCCCCCACTGGGGATTTGGCCCACAGCCTGGGCATGTGCCCAGACCAGGAACCAAACCTTTGGTGCCTGGGTCGACGCTCAACCACTGAGCCACACCGGCCGGGCTATGTGCAAAAGACAGTGAAGTTAACCAAGAAAAGCATGACAGAAGCACAGACCTGGCCACAGCAGACGTGCTCCCACCAGCAATCCTGGGTCAAATGAACAAACAGGCAGGGAAGGTCACTCTGCATAACCAAATACTAGTGGCCAACTCTGAAGACCTAGGAAATAGTTTTGTTTGCTGCCAGCCTCCACCCACTGGCTTGCTTTAATTAGAGAATTAATAGTCCCTTATGTTAGGAAGGCTACAGCTGCTTCAAGCTCACTCCATCCCAACACCTGGGGGAATAGTATTCAGTCACCCTATTGTTGGGGTGTAAAGGGGCAGCCCCAAGTACTGGCCACTGGCCCATTATTGTGCCCAAAGCTTTATTCATTAACATTAGTCTCCACCTGCTGAGCATCCACCCATGTCCCAGATGCCTCTGGCCCATTAGTGCTAATCCCTAAAACTACAGTGCCCATTTCACAGATAGGGGAGCCACGGCTCAGAGAGTTCAAGTGACTTGCCCAAGACCAAAAAGCAGACAAACTGCACAGCTCAGTCTGTCTCCAAAGCCTGCCTTTTGTCTTACAGCACACTGCACCACTGCCGCTCAGATCCAGGACAAGGGGCCAGAGCTATCACCAAGCTCCCCAGAGCGGCCTGGAGCTACGGTGCATGGTTCTCGGGACCGCTCTTCCGGCAGTGGGGCTCTTAAACCAGAGTGCTAAGCTTAAGCCCACCTCTTAGGCCCCAGCTGGTGAAGGAAACCCGTCTGCACTGGCCCATATGCTGAGATTTGCTACAGTCACCTGCTGAGGGCAAGCCCAGGCTCCCCCCAGCCCGCCTCCTGCCTCCTTTCTGCCTGTCCACCCTGGAAAGAGCCTTCTGCTCACTGTCTCTATTATTAAGATAGAGCAGCGGTTCTCAACCTGTGGGTCGCGACCCCCTTGGGGGTCGAATGACCCTTTCACAGGGGTCTCCTAAGACCTTGGAAAACACATATTTCTGATGGTGATTCATAACAGTAGCAAAACGACGGTTATGAAGTAGCAACGAAAATAATTTTCTGGTTGGGGGTTCCACAACACGAGGACCTGTATTAAAGGGTCGCGGCATCAGGAAGTTGAGAACTGCTGAGATAGAGCCACTCCTGGCCAAGAAGGTGTCATCAGGATCTAAGCAAATCTTGAAGATCTAACTTTCAGTTTATAGAAAATGCACAGATAAAGGGACAAGTTAAATAACACAACAGGGAAATCATTAGACACATTCACAATATGGAATATTACACATCAGAACTGATCTATCTTTTCAAGAGTCTGTCAATGGATGGTTGCTAGTGCCAATTCAATACTAATAGGAGTCCCCAATTTGGGGTGCAGTGAAACAGGAAACTTTATTCAGTGCAAACAGCTCGCTTGTGATACAGCTCGCTTGTGATACAGCTTGCTTATGATACAGCTCGATTGTGAAACAGCACGATTGTGATACAGCTCGACTGTGATACAGCTCGATTGTGATACAGCACGATTGTGATAAAGCACAACTGTGAAACAGCTAGATTGTGATACAGCTCGATTGTGAAACAGCACGATTGTGATACAGCACGATTGTGATGCAGCTCGACTGTGATACAGCTCGAGTGTGAAACAGCTAGATTGTGATACAGCTCGATTGTGATACAGCTCGATTGTGAAACCGCATGATTGTGATACAGCTCGATTGTGATACAGCTCAATTGTGATACAGCACAATTGTGATACAGCTCGACTGTGATACAGCTCAATTGTGATACAGCTCGAGTGTGAAACAGCACGATTGTGATACAGCTCGATTGTGATACAGCTCGATTGTGAAACCGCATGATTGTGATACAGCTCGATTGTGATACAGCTCAATTGTGATACAGCACGATTGTGATACAGCTCGGTTGTGATACAGCACGATTGTGATAAAGCACAACTGTGAAACAGCTCGATTGTGATACAGCTCGATTGTGATACAGCTAGGTTGTGATACAGCTCGGTTGTGATACAGCACAACTGTGAAACAGCTCGATTGTGATACAGCTCGATTGTGATACAGCTAGGTTGTGATACAGCTCGGTTGTGATACAGCACGATTGTGATAAAGCACAACTGTGAAACAGCTCGATTGTGATACAGCTCGATTGTGAAACAGCATGATTGTGATACAGCTCGATTGTGATACAGCTAGGTTGTGATACAGCTCGGTTGTGATACAGCTCGATTGTGATACAGCACGCTGTGAGACGCTCTGGGGCCAGCCTGCTCTGGCCTGCATGGATCTGCCCCACTCTGTTCCAGCAACACATCTTCCGTGTTTCAGCTCAGCTAGGAAAACAGTCCTCAGTCCTCAAAGGAAAGGGAAAACGCACTCCCAGAGCCAGAGCCAGAGCCAGAGGAGACTTGTCTTACATAGATAGAAGCCCCCACTTCTGGTCCATGATTGGTCCATCCTCATGCAAATGAGGACTCCAAATCCTCATGGTTTGATTGGTCCAAAAGGTACTGTCCCGATTGGTCAGAATAGAGCCACTCTCATTGGTTGTTAAATAAACTGATGGGGATATAGCTATGCAGCTCCAGTTGTATGGGGAGAGCCTCAGGCCTACTGGTTGAAATAGGATTGCAGGGACTCCTCTCTGAGGACGGGCTCAGGCAGGACACAGGCAGGCGGGCAGTGCAGGCCTCTCCTGGAGCGCAGTTTGGTGAGAGGCCCTGTGTAGGAATGGCTGCTAGGCTCTGTTTTTAAAATTTGAGCCCAGTTATCCCTGGCTGGTTTGGCTCAGGAGTTAGAGCATTGGCCTGTGGTCCAGAGAGACCCAGGTTCAGTTCCCGCTAAGGGCACGTACCTCGATTGCAGTTTGTCCCCGGCCCTGGTTGGGTTGTGTGGGTGGCAACCACTCGAAGTGTCCCTTCCATGTTGATGTTTCTCTCTCTCTCTCTTCCTCTCTCTCCCTCCCACTCTAGCTGAACAAAAAATGGAAAAATGTCCTTGGGCGAGGATAAAAAAAAAAAAAAAAAATTGAGCCCAGTTAGCCACCAGGAGCCCTTCTTAGTAGCTGTCTTCCTTCTCACTCAGGTTTCACAAGTCAAAGACACTACAAAATGAGATTACTCTGGATTAAAATAGATTTGAGAGAAATAAAAACAAAATGCAATGCATGAGCCTTGATTGGTCCCTGGTTTCAAGAAATCAGCTTCAAAACATACCTGGGGACAAATGGGGAATTTTGAACATGGCCTTATTAGATTAAATTAGATCATTATTTTAATTTTGTTAAATGTGACAATGGTATCCTTACTTTCTGGAGATGTATTTGAAGGATAAGTCACTATGTTTGTAATTTACTTTTAAATGATTCAGAAATATATATATATGATAGATGATAGAGTAAATACAGCAAAAATGTTAACTATTGCTGAAAATAGGTGGTGGAAATATGAATATTCTTCGCACTATTTTCCTACTTTACTGTGTATGTTTCAAACATAATAAAAATGAAACAATTTATAACAAAAGTTTACCAACGAAATGAAGATGACTACAGGGTGGACACTTGAAGGTAAGTTGCCCACCGGTCCCTCTCTCAGGGTCTGTCTAGCTGTTGGCCCCCTGCTGTTTCAGCCTGGACTCTGAGGCTTGCGTGAGCTCAGACTGCTGAACCCCTAGAACCAGACCCACAAGTACTGGTTCCAGACGTGGACTACAGGCGGGATTCCTCAGACATCTCTCCCATCCTGGCAGCTCCTGGGGGGACAGACCCCGCACAGAAGAGTAAGGGCCGCTCCTCGGCATCTGTCCAGCGAGAAAGGGACAGAGTGAATAGCGCAGTAAGAAATGTGTGTCAAATCAACACGCGATACACCTTAAATTTACACAGTGTTATATGTCAGTTATATCTCAATAAAGCTGAAAAAAGAGATGACATGTCCCTGGCCGGGTGGCTCAGTTGGTCTGAGCATTGTCCCCTACACCAAAAAGTTGCAGGTTCATTTCCAGTCATGTCTAGCTTGCTGGTTCAGTCCCTGGTTGGGGTGGGGGTGGGGCGTATGGAGGCAACTGATGGATGTTTCTCTCTCACATCGATGTTTCTCTCTCTCTTTCTCTCCCCCTTCTTCTCTCTCTAAAATTAATAAAAATATATGCTTGAGTGAGGATTAAAAAAGAGAAGAAGAAGAAATAAATGTTATTACAGTAAAATAATCATTAGCAAGACTAGACCCTGAGGTTAGAACATTCACCACAGTAGAAAGTCATTCCTAGAATTAAAGATCAAAATGAGGCTGCTATTCCC
Organism: Molossus molossus; assembly: GCF_014108415.1. Lineage (NCBI taxonomy): Eukaryota > Metazoa > Chordata > Mammalia > Chiroptera > Molossidae > Molossus > Molossus molossus. Next base: position 105,698,283 of record NW_023425345.1, read on the forward strand.
CAACTCAATGAAAAGACAGCACAATTTCCACAAAATGCCAGCAAACAACTTTATGAACTTGACACAATTATCGCAAAACTCCTATGGAAAAGGTGGGCCAAAAATACAGATTTGAAGAATATTTTTGGAGGATGTAAGCTCCTTGAGAAGAACCATGCCTGGTTGCTTATCTTCCCATCAAAACCCCCATCAGTACAATAAGGTCTTACACACAATAGATACTCAACAGTTTTCTAATTCAGTTGCAATGGGCGAACGACAGGGTCAGCCCCAGAAGCCTGGCCGCCTGCACTGACCGGACAGCTCTGAGCTGACCCCTGAGTGAGGCGCGGCCAGACGCTCGCCAGCCACACAGGGTCGAGGAGCACAAACGCCTCAAAAGCCAGATTCTCCGAAGCTCAGCCACCAGATGCTTCAGGGCTGGGCCCTCATCATGTGGTGTAAACGCTGAAGTGTGAACCACAGGGGTCTGGACCTTGGGCCTTTGCATATTTGATAGTGAGGCAAACACCACCTACAACTAAAGGAGCAGCCGTGGCTGGAAATGTCTCCAGGATGCCAGCCCTGGCTTTGGAGTTCAGGCGACATGACTGGGTTATTGGCTCCATGAACACTCATTTTTCTTGGAGCATAAATTTCCTCATCTAAAATGGATTTTTAAAAATCCTCACTTACGGATTAATTGATTTTTAGATAGAGTGGAAGGGAGGGAGGCAGAGAGAGAGAGGGAGAGAGACATGGATGCAAGAGAGACACATCAGTTGGTTGCCTCCCACACAACCCCAAATGGGGTCAGGGATCGAACCTGCAACCCAGGTGTATACTCTTGACCGGGAACTGAACCCACAATCCTTTGGTGCACAGGCTGGCGTCCTAACCACTGAGCAACACCAGCCAGGGCTAAAATAGAAATTTTAACAGGACCTCTCCCATAAAGGCACCAGTAAGATAATACATATGCAAACCATCTGCCAAAATGTGGGGTTCATACAGCAGACACTCAATAAAAAATAGCCAGTGTTATTGTGATTGCAAATGCGGTTAATGGAGCCCTTCCCAGTGTGATCTGCCAGAATGAAGGCCTTGTGACCAGCTCTCTCAAATGCAATGAAGAAACTGCACTGTCACCTTTGAAATGCGATTACTAGTCAGTTTAATGATTTCTTTCCCCATATTCCTAAGGTTGTAAGGAGAAATGGGAAAGGCATGGCAAATTGTTCTCTATGTGAGTTTTGGCCTACCAACAGGTCGGTCAGCTCTATTAGGGTCAATATTGGGTCATATATGTTTTCTATATTCTTGTGAATCCAGCAATGTCAGTCACAGAATAAGAGCTCAACAATAAAAATTGGTAAACTGAATGAAATCCGTCTGAAGGCAAGGACCGCTGACCTTACTTCACATAAAGCGGAGCTCGGGAGCCTCTCTGGAGGGAGGTGAGCATGCGCAAGAGGTCTGGGGAGACGCCGCCCGGTAATCCGCAGGGAGTGCTACAGAGAGTATCCTGGCTCTTCAGCCCCTGAGAACCTTGACCTCCCCGAGAGACAGTCCATAGCTTCCTCGTGAGGAAAGTTTTAACTGGGGCTACAGCTGGGGAATCTGGATTCAAGAAAATAGTCACTTCAGCGGGCTGTGTTATTAGCTACCATTAAGCAGTAACTTTATGGAGCTACCTGGTCTATGGAGAAGGAAATAAACTATAGAAAAATAAATTAGCATTCTAAAAGCAAGAAAATCTGTAAACTAGAAAATAACCCCGAGACCAGAGCCTCGAATCCATCATTTTACACAGGAAGGCCCAAAGAAGGGGGGTGTCTGGCCAGGAACACCTCACATGTTAGTAGCAAAGCAGGTACTAACAGAAGGCAGGGCTCTGACCCCACATCCTCAGCTCTTCCCCTCCAGCCAGCTTCCCCAGGACACCATTCCGGGGGCCTCGCAGACTCCCAGACGACTCCCAGACAGACGGGCAGTCAGTATTCCTCCTTCCCCAAGTCTCCAAGTCAATCCTCCACAGCCTTTCCCATCCCTCCGGCCCTGTACAGACCACAAGGTCAGAGGGGCACTGGGCCCCGAGTGCAGCCGGCTGGCACCTGGGCACTTCCTGAATTGTTTTGGCTGCTTACATGAGCTGTCAGCTCCTGACTACATCGAAGATCAGGCAAAGGGCATCTGGGTTTCTTACACTGTTCCCAGCTGCCAGGCCCAGCGCCACAGAAGCAGCCCCTCTGTGCACCAAGGAGAGTCAGAAAACGTCCTCTGACACCAGACTGGGTGAGGAGAGAGGGGAAATTGTCGATGGAAGTCCCAGCAAATGTTCTCATGTAAACCAACAAACAGCAAGAAAATGATAAGATGGAGAACGAGCCAGGGGTTGGGGGCTAGCAAACCCTTGAAATTGCACTGTGACTAAAGCACACTGCTCTCCGATTTCCATGTGCTGGGAGGGGAGGTGTGTTCACTAACCTGGTCAAAAGATGTCAGGCAAATTAAACTGCTGCCCAGCCTTGTTTCCAAACCATTTAGCATGCAAATGAGACACAGGCACTGTGGCGTGAAGGGGTGCGCAAAAGGGACCACCAAGTAACGGCGCGGGTCTCAGCGGTTGAAGAAGGAACCCGCGCGGGGCTGCCCCGAAAGTGAAAGGAGGCACGGGGAGAAGGGCGCAGAACGGGGCGCAGAACGGGGTGCCGGCCCTCTGCCGCCAGGGCCAGTTTCCGCTGGGCTGGTCCGGGCTGATTCCAAGGCGAGAAGCTCGCGGTTTGGTTCCCAGGGACTGTGCCTGCTCCCAGGAGGGGTACACCAGACTGGGGCCCAGCAACGCGTGAGTCGGTGTCAGTGTTAACCCAGTGGGTAGCAGTAAGCACTGCGCTGAGGCCAGGAGGGCATTGCCAAGGTGCCTGCGGAGCAGAAGCTAGCACACAGGGCCCGAAGGAAGCTTCCGGATGGGCAGAGGGAGGCTATGCCCCCATGAGTCACTCCCTGGTGGTTTTGCTTTGGTTTCAGAACCTGTGGCTAAGGCAGCAAGACCAAGAGGGCCCCTGGCCAGGTTGCTTTTTCTCCTCCCAGCTGCTTCCGTCTCTCTCAGGCTCCTGGACACAAAACAGCTGAGCAGATAAACAAGTCACCACCTGCTCCCTCCTCCCCCATGACACTGCTCCTGTCCCCAAGTCCCACCCCTCTTCCTGGCACTCTTTCCCTCCATGCCTCCCTGAAGCCACACTTCCCAGCAGCAGCTGCTGCGACCAGCTCTCTCCCCTCCCGCGCCCCCACCCCTGCTCCCCGCAATGGCAAATGAGGAACATGTGTACAGAGCCCTGGGCTCTCCCTCCTCCCAGAGACATTTCAAACAAAACAGTGTGCTTTCAGAAATTAATTCCTGGCTCTCTGGGGTCCCCGAGGGAAATGAGTTTATGGCATCCACAGCCCTGGAGCCAGTGAGTGTCTGGCCACTTGGCCCCGGGTCCCTGCACAGGAAAGCTGGAAGAAAGGGGTTAATCTGAGCAGAAACAGGAGGGGCCCAGCTCCGGTCCAAACCCAGGGAGGCAGAGCCTTGGAATGAGGGCGGCAGAAAGCAGTTTAAACCCTGAATAAAGGCCACCTTTCTAGTAGCTGTGTGTGTGTGCGGTATGCTCTTATTAACAAAATAAAGGTTGTCACAACAGACGCTGGGTTTGGTAGCCAGAAGGTCTGAGTGGGTGCTGGTTAATAAGTCCCCAGTGCAATGGAAGGCATTCCTGAGGGCCTGGTGGTGCTGGGGTGGGGGTGGGGGCGGGGGCAGATGACTCAGGGACAAGAGAAGAGCCCAGTGCCCCTCCCAGGGAGGGGTGTGTGCCATGCGCTGGGTGGTGGAGATCCCCCAGGGGTCTCCTTGGCAATTGAGAGTTTAAATTTGGGTTACTGTCTTGGCCTCCTAGCTTCTCTGTTTCCTCAGGGCTCTGTCTTGACTGTTTGTGGACCAGGCGAGGCAGGGGTTGAGGAGAACAAACCTGCCTTCGGTTTGCCGGCCGGCGGTCCCTTCGCCTGCACAGCCCAGTGCTGTTTGTGAACGTAGCAGGAGCGCTGGCCGGAGTGCGCGCCAGTGTGAACAGCCACGGCTATGTGGCCTGTGGCGACTTTGTATCACCTCTCAAGCCTCAGTTTCCTCGTTGGTAACGTGGAAATAGTATCTACCTCCCACGGGTAACTGTCCCTTATCTTTCTGGTGGTTAAGTGACAAAGCGAAGTATGGTCCATACGTGAAACACTAAGCATTCTGCCGGGCCACTGGTGCTCACTAATATCATTTCCTTTGTTTTGTGTTTGGTGGGAGACGAACTGGAAACACCAAGTGGGAGAGGCAGGTGCACGGGCTGGACGCCACTCCAAGGGGCACCTGAGGCCGGGGGGGGGGAGCACAGGAGCCGGTGGGCCCTCCAAATGGAAGTTAGTGGACAGGAGCTCTACTTCACCTCATCCTCAGCACCACTGACATTTTGGGCCAAGTAATTCTTTGTTATGAGGGCCTCTGCCTTGTAGCATTTTCAGCTGCCGCCCTGACCTCTACCCACCAGATGCTAGCAGTTATGACAATAAAAATGTCTCTAGGCACTGCCAAATGTCCCCTGGGGGGGATCAGGCTGTGCTCAAGGTAGGGAGTCAGTAAAGGCTAGAAGGACAGATGTTCACCCACACCTTTCAAGTGAGACCCTCACAGCCCCTGAGGCCGATGTGGGAGCAGAAAGGGAGAAGCAGTGTCCCCAGCCAAGCCCTCCAGGGGCGCAGCCTCTGCAGAAGTCTCCCACTGCTGGACTTCTGTCTCACCTTGTTTCCAGAATTGAGGTGAATTTGGAATCAAATGAAAAAGTGATTCAAGGGGACAGGAATCAGACCTGTTCCGCCCTCGCTCTTTGAGTCAACTAATGAGCTGGATGTCCTTAGACAAGCTGTGTCATCCCTCTGCAGCTGCCTCTCTGTGCAGTGTGGGAGTGGGGTCCCTGCACTCAAGGTCCCTTCCAGCAGTGAGCCCCGAGGCCCGTGATCACCACAGATGGGCAGTCAGGGCCTCGTAAGTTTCATCTTACTGCACTGCAGTCACCAGGAAAATTTCCCACACATCTTTGTTAAGCACTACCATTGTAAAAATATTTCACGAGTTTCTACTCTGGAAAGCACTGTGCTAGCCACTGTGGGGATAGAAAGAAGAGTTTTTCCATTTCCTTCAAGGGCTCACAATCTAGTTAAAGAGAAAAATAATTCCAATAAAAGGTCATGAATGATAAGGCCTCACAGTCTCCAGTGGCTTTGAAGTCGGCAGGCTGAGTTTGGCAGCTGGTGCCACCACTATGAGCCCTCCTGCAAGTCTCTTGGTCTCAATTTCTTCATCTATAAAATGGGCATAATAATGGCATCTAGGCTGCAGGGTAACTACAAGAGTTACATGAGATAACACATGTAAGATCATTAGCATGGTGCTCGGCACATAATTAATTGCAAAACAAAGTGTTTGTAGTAAAATTTTATTGGATATTCTTTCTTATTTATTTTTGTTTCAGATGTCTCCTTTTCTCCCATCGATTGCTGGATATTCTGCACAGGCCTGGGAACGCAGAGATGAGGAACAGGGCTCCTGCCCTGGAGAAGCTCCCAGATGGTAGAGAAACAAGGACCCAGCGCTGTCCTGAGAGGCTGAGACAGAGCAGGCAGGAGTAGACGCGCGGCAAGGCGTGAGGCCCTGACCGCAGGACTCTGCGCGCGCCGTCTGCCCTGGGTCCCCAGGCAAGGCAGTGGCTGAAGCCAGGTGAAGGAGGGACACGGACAGGAGCCGTGCCATCCGCGCTTCCGCAGCACAGGCGCAGAGCGAGGCCAAGGGGGTGGGGCAGAAGTAAGCCGGCACGTGGGTCCCCAACAGAAGGGGCTGCGCAGGAAATGCTTCCTTTTATCAGACACACTATTTCCCTTTTTGACACAACCACCAGGAAGCTCAGAGCTCAATTTTTAGGCTCAAAGGTTACAGAATTTGCCTGAATCTAGATTTTCTGGTGTACTTATTCTCTTCCCCCAGCTTCCTTTACATTCTGGACATCAATCATTAGTCTAGATTTTAGTTTTAGAGGATGGTGCCATTACTTATAAACTGCCTTGAATACTTTTTGAGTAAATAAATAAACAAACTATATAATATGAAAGAGTATGGATGAGAATGATAGGAAAACCTGGAGGATAACACACACCCCACCCCCACCCCCGGCAGCAAGCTTGTCTTGTTCACAGCAGTGTCCCGTGCCCAGGCCCGTGCCTGGCGCTGCAGGAACTCAGAAGCCTGCTGCTGACTCGGAGAGCAACACGGGGAAACATCTCACCTGGAAGCCCTCGCCACGGCTCGCTGGGACTGAGCTCCGCGTCTGAGCCCCACACCGGACTTCTCTGTGCACGTCCCTAGGGCCCGGGCTGAACGCCTGGAGGCTGGCGGAGGCGCCCTGCCCCCAGGGACAGACCTGCGCCACACCTCGGTGCCTCCCAGAGCTGCACCGCACTGGGCTCATCACAAAGCAGCCTCCCCAAGTTTCTGCAGCTTTAGCCTAATAAACACCCACAATCCTTTGTAGGTTAACAAAGGTGAACAACCCTGACCCTCCAAGTCTGGCCATATGCTTGACCATATGGAGCGTGTCGCTTTCATTCACCCCTTTAGTTCATGGATATTTGCTGAGCGAAAGAAGAAAAACCTTCTTCCTCTCCTTCTCCTTCTTTTTCAAATAATAGTTTATTAATTTTTAGAGAGAGAGGAAGGGAGAGGGAGAGGGAGAAACATCCATGTGAGAGCGTAACATCCATCAGCAGCCTCCTGCACGCCCCTGACCATGTGATCAAGCCTGCGTCCTGGCCATGTGCCCTGACAGGGAATCAAACCGGCATCCTTTTGGTGCAGGGGTGACACTCAACCCACTGAGCCGCACCAGCCAGGGCCCAGACTGTTTCTTATTAGTCCATGGTGCAGGCCTGTGCACACATTTTTCTCAGCAGCATTATTTGACCCCTTACACAACAGGCAGAGGGGAGGAGAGCTGCCAGCCTCCTGCAGAAGGAACAGAGGGGCCTGAGGGGCAGAGGGGCCGGCAGACAGGTTTCTGGGGACCGAGCACGGGAGAGCACGGGGTACTCCTGTTCTAGCTGTGCTCGCGGCTTCCTGCAGCCCCCGGGCCCGAGTGACTTCTCGCACACCTTCCTTCCTTTTCTTTCTCTTCCCCCTTTCTCTCTCTGCCTTTCTCAGTGAAAGGACTCCTTTGATGAGAGTTATCAGGTTTCAGTCATCAGCATCCCAGAAAATTACAAGATCCTTTCTCCTTTTTTAAATTTTATTTTATTTTTAATCTTTACCTGAGGATATTTTTCCATTGATTTTCAGATAGAGAGGAAGGGAGGGAGGGAGAGAAAGAAACATCGATGTGAGAGAAACACATCGACTGGTTGCCTCCTGCGCAACCCTGACTGGGGCCAGGGATCAAAATTGCAACTGAGGTACATGTCCTTGACCGGGAATCGAACCCGAGACACTTTGGTCCATGGGCCAACGCTCTAACCGTTGAGCCAAACTGGCCAGGGCTCCCCTTTCTCTTTTTAACAAGGATTATACACTCAGGGCCAGTTGGCTCCTGGGCCTGCCCCGCTGGAGGGTGGGCAACGTCATACAGTGGAAGCTCCCAGGCCTGCTCTCCCCTCTTCTGGATCCCAGGGACCCCCCCCCCCACCCTCCGGCATCCTTGCGGACGGCCTGGTTCAGGCTGCCCCTGTTTGGTCAGGCATTTGGCAGCAAGTCTCCTTCCACTCCATGGACAACTACAGCAAGAGGGAAAAATGGGAAACACCAAGTTATTTGTGACCTAACTAATGTCATTTAGCAAGAGAAACATTTCGCAATATATACATGTATCAAATCATTATGTTGTACACCTTATAAAGTTATCATGTATATAATACAGTATCATATGTCAATTATAAGTCAATTAAACTGGAAAAAAAGAAACACAAACAAGAGGCCAAGAGAACAGACAGGATTATGCATGGACAATGGAGGTGGTAGGCTCTTCACATGTTGAAGTCCAGCATCTCCAGCGCCCTCCCGTACAAGGAGGAACACCACGGCTGAGCGGGCACGTGATTTCCCAAGTTCATGCGGGGCTGAGTGATGGAAACCGCTCCGGAACCTGGGCCCTACCAGGTGCTCCTTCCCATACGCCACAGCTGTGTCCTGGCCAACTGATGGAGCGCAACGTGACTGAACACACAAACAAAAGCTGAAGGTGGCTGGGTACAGAAGCTGTGGTTCTGGGATTGGGGTGGATTTTGAGTTCTTGTGGCAGAGGCTGGGGTGGTAACAGCCAATGTTTGGCTGCCTTCCTGTCTCCCACAGGGCCCCTGCCTGGCAGCTCCCCAGCCCATTCCTGGCTTCCAGGGCTCCAGGACACAATCTTTAGCACCTTGACGGAGGACTCGGGGGAGTCAGGATCAGTGTCCAGCCCAGATCGCCTTACCCTGAGCAGGATACGGTTCTAGGAAACCGCGCACGGCGCACAGTCCTGTCGTTCAAGTGAGAAACATGAAACTCGAGCCCTGAGAGTCACATGTAAGTGCCAAGGACACCTCAGCCCGGCTAAGTCAAGGGCGTTAGCCTGGGCAGCTCCCGACGGCTCTCAGTTCGGATCAGTCCTGCCCCAGACCCTCAGCTCCACTCACCTACCCCTCACAGGTCCCCAGCAGGCCCCCTGCAGTCCTAGTAGTCTCTGTGCTTACCTTGGGGCTCACTCAGCTGTGAAAGCAGCATGCAACTTCCCAGGGTTCTGAGAAATAACTTTCCTAGGAGTGTCACCAGCTGCAGCCGCCCCCGTCATAAACTGTCCTGCTCTAAGCCGCCTAGGGCATTTATCCCCTCCCTCTTAGCTACTCATTACCCAGCTTAATTAGGCCAGGAAATGCTCACGCAGAGGACACTCTCGGCAGGAGGGAGGCTGGAGGAGAGATTCGCAGCATCTCCACTTCCTGAGTGGGGGCTGGGGAAAGCTGGAGCCGGCATGCGGAGAGCCGGCAGGGCTGGGTCCTCCTGCAAACAGCTGCTGGGAAGGAGGCCGAGATGCACACATTTGCTCCCCAGGCCCCCAGGGAGCTGGGGGTTGCACTTGTTTACCAGAATGCACCTGGTCTGAAAGCCTGGCAGTGCCTGCCGCCCCCTCCATCTCCGTGAACCAGCTTCACCACCCTGCCCCCACGATCTCCTTGGGAAGAGGTTGCACCCTCAGTAACCACTTACAGTATTTCATCCCTGGCAGAATCACAGCCAAAGACACAGCTTCCCATTTTCAGCTAGCCTCTGACCTTCACCCTGAACTACCTGGTCGTTCGTGTGGCCAGCTGGACCTCCCCGGAAAGAGCCTGCTAAGGTTCTCCTGAGGTGGAACACTGGCTGGGTGTGCTTGCGTCTCTGGAGCGCTCTGCTGCCGCGCGCGCGCGCGCGTGTGTGTGTGTGTGTGTGTGTGTGTGTGTGTCAGGGCTAGGGATGAAGAGCACGGGATGTAGAGTCTCAGTTAAGCCCATCTCTGTTGTTGACGAATTCTGTGACCTCGGATAAGCTATTTCATCTTTCTGAGCCTCGGTTTCCTGAGCTGAAAAAGTAGCCTCAGTGACAGCATCATCTCGGGAGGTTGAGAGAATCTACACATGTCCGTACACCAGAGCAGCTGGCATAGAGCTTAGGTGGCCCTGCCATTCACTGACTGCCCCTGCCCCACGTTTTTTGTATGAACCTTAACAAAAGGGAAAGTAATATTATTGAGCTCCCATTATCTATCAAGGACATTTCCACTTACATTATTTCACTTAATCATTAAATTATCTATTGAGGCTTTGGAATACAAATGGGTAAACTGAGGCTGGAGAGGAAGCGTAATAGATAGTAAATGGCAGAGAAGATCGTATTATTGGGCTATAGACAGATACCCAGGTCTGGAAATTTCAGAACAATACCAGCCTAGAGTGAAGGGGGAACCTGAACCTCAGCAGCCACACCACCGGGCACTCTGTCCCTTCCAAAAGGGGACTGCAAAACGTCCTCCAGGATGACTGGGGTGGCTGTCTCCTCCCGCAAGCACATATCCCCGACCTCCTTTAAGCTCTGGAGCTATTTGGTTCAATAGTCCCTGGTTTATGGTTTTATGCCTTGCCTTTTCCATTGTATCAGTGTTTTCTGACAAAATGTACATTTCTTGAGAAATGGCCTCATTTCCCTCATTTGTAGGAAGACAGAGTGACTCCCGGCTCTGCGATACCGGCTGTGATGCAGCTGAGACATGCTCTCCCTCCGTCAGAAAACACTGAAGGGTCCACAGCAGGCCTGGCCGCCCTGGCTCAGCCGTTAGAGCCTCGGCCCGCAGACCAGTTTCCCGGGTTCGGTTCCTGCTAAGGGCACGTACCTCAGTTGCAGTTTGTCCCCGGCCCCGGTTGGGGTCGTGTGGGTGGCAGCCACTCGATGTGTCTCTCTCACATTGATGTTTCTCTTCCTCCCTTGCTCCCTCCTGCTCTATCTGCAAAAAAATGCAAAAATGTCCTCGGGTAAGAATAAAAAATTTTAAAAAGGTCCACAGCAGGTGGTGGTGGTGATACGTGTGTGAGGAAAATGGGGATACCTCCAAATCCATCCAGAGAGGGCATAAAATCCAATTACGAAAATCCTAGCCGGCTCTTCAGTGCCCAGGCCCCTCCCTAGAGAGCCCCAGGGCTGGTTCTCCCAGGTTCCAGTGGAGTCCATGTTTCTCCTGGTCCATTCCCGGACCTGTACCTCAGCCTCCTGGAACCTGCCCACTGGTGTCGTGGCCACTGGTCGTGGCACCCTTGGCTGGCAAGGTGGCTCTCAGAAATCCACTACCTCAGAGGAGCTCCTGGCTGAGCAGTCAGAGGCATGACAACCTGGCATCCTCACCCTGCAGGGTTCCTGCGTTGTCACTCTACATGTGGCACAAACAAACGAACAGCTGCCCAGGATGCCCGAAAGGCTGTCAGACAGGACTGTGAGGTCCAGGGGACAAACCTGCGTGACGTCCAGGGCGGCTGTGGGAGGCTGTGCGGGCTGAGACAGAAGCCCCTGAGCGTGGGAGCGGTCAGCGCAGCACCCGTCCGGCCCAGGCAGCAAGGCCCCGGCCGTGCCCGAGCAGGGGAGGCTGCGGGGCAAGCATGGCCTGTGCCCAGAACGAACGGGGTCCCACCTCTACACAAGGGCGCCGTGGGGAGGGCCTGACAAGGCTGAGGGGAGGAGGACCCCTGGCACAGCACCAGGAGCTCAGCCTGACACAGGCACCTCTCAGCACCATCGGGCACACCTCTCAGGTCGCCCTCCTCCGTCCATCTGGGCCTCTTCCGGGGGAGGCCTGGTCCTCTGGCTCACTGCACAGGAGTCGGGAGTGGGAATGGGAGCCGCACCCTCCATCCTGTGCAGCTGGGGGTAAACATCTGTTGCTACATTGTTTCTACTTCGGGGGGGGGTGAGGAACCCAGTGGAGCTCAGCAGAGTCCCCCCCCAAGTAGTAGTTTGGAATACCCTTCCCCGAGGTAAGTGGAAATAGCTGAAAACTTCCCTTGTCCTCAGAGAGGTTTTCGGGATGTCATTCCAGTGGGGTGGAGTCTGTCGCTGGCAGGCCGGAGAGAGGGAGGAGGGGTGACAATCATCCCTGGGCAACACCCCTCATTTTTCTCTGACTCCCCTGAGACTGGCAAGGCCACGTGGCTGCTGGATGCGGTCTCCCCTGGGTGCGCCTCTGTGCCACCTCCAGCGCCCAGCTCACAGCAGAGTGCCCTGGGCCTTGGGCACGGGCCAGCATTTGTCTCACCAAACAGCTAAACGTCAGGCCAAGGGAACTGAGTCACACATACCACTGGGGCCATCTGGGCTGTAGGTTCCAGCATTCACCTGCTCACCTGCTTAAGACGTGCAATCAGGCCCAGCTGGTGTGGCTCAGTGGTGGAGTGTTGACCCATGCACCAGGAGGCTGCCGGTTCGATTCCCGGTCAGGGCACATGCCCAGGTTGTGGGCCTGATCCCCAGTGGGGGCATGCAGGAGGCAGCCAATCGATGTTCTCTTTCATCGATGTTTCTATCTCTCTCCCTCTCCTTTCCTCTCTCTCTAAAATCAATAAAGAAAAAAAATTAAAAATTAAAGAAATATAGTCAGCACTTTTCTGGCAACCCTGCCTACTGGACAAACTTCAAATGTCAAGTGTGGGATAGAAGGAATCAAGGTGAAGACATACTGGCCTTGTCACTCACCTGTTCTGGAAACACTGGTGTTGGGGGTGTGGCGGTGAGCAGACAGGAGAGGCAGGCCCAGGCCAGCGAGGGCGTGAGGCCCGGTAGCAGTGTGAAGCCTGAAAAGGTAGTCGCTCAAATGCAGCTGTAATGACTAGCAGTGGAGATCAATGAGCATGAGTAGCAGCAGGAGCAAAGTAAATGACACTGGAGGGGTCAGGGAAGGTGCTCTGAGGAAATGACACTTAAGCCAAATGAGGCAGGACTAGCTCCTTTAACAGGTGGCTTTCAGAGCTAAAGTTCTGAGACAGCATGAGGCAGCCTGTTCCAGAACCATGTGGGCTCTAAGTCAGAGTTCAAGGTTTGTTTTTTTTAATGATTCATTTAGTGGCCTGACCAGCAGCCCTAATTTCCCAGTGGCCAACACTGTCGGCCTGACCCCCAGGGGTAAGAGGAGATGTCAGCATTAAAAGTGTTTTGAGATCCCCAGACAAGCCCCAACATATTGTTTATTTTAAAATATATTTTTAGGCCCTGGCCAGTTTGGCTCAGCAGTTAGAGCGTCGGCCTGCGGTCCAGAGAGACCCAGGTTCGGTTCCCGCTAAGGGCACGTACCTCAGTTGCAGTTTGTCCCGGCCCTGGTTGGGTTGTGCGGGTGGCAGCCACTCGATGTGTCCCTTTCACGTCGATGTTTCTCTCTCTCTCCCCGCCCCCCACTCTATCTGAACAAAAAATGGAAAAATATCCTCGGGTGAGGATTAAAAAAAAAAAAAAAAAAAAAAAAAAGAAAAATGTCCTCGGGTGAGGATAAAAAATATATATATTCTCTGAGACTACCTGCTTCTGTTGAAGTTTTCTGTCCTGATCTATCTGTCTACGTGCACGTGTTCGTTGTCTTCTCTGACCTCAGCCCACGAGGGAGTTCCCAGTGCTGTCTCCTCCGGCCTTCTCCATGCTGCTGCCTTTCCTCGCCCTCTCAGGCCTTCTGCTCCCCCGCCGACGGCTCCTCCGGACTTCACCCGCTCGCTCCACTGTGGTCCCCAGTCCAGCCGCCTTTCCTCCTGGTGAGCTCTTTCCCAAACACTGTCTCTGTAGCCAGCGCTGTGTAGCACAGAGTGAAGGAGAAATGATCTAATGAGTCCACACAGTGCAGACAGCCAATTAAAACATCCTTGGCACAACGCATCTCCTTCACATTGTCTAACGCTGAAGTCCACGAGGTCCCCTTCACGGAATCTATCACACCCTCTAGATGTTGGGGCGACAATAGTGAGAATTTCAGCAACCTCTCTGTGTGGCTGCCATCTCACAAAGTAAAAGATGTTTAAATATAACTGCAAACAAACAAACAAAACATACAAAAAAGACTTTCTTACAATCGGTGTGTGATTGTGCACTGAAATCCATTCTCAACATAGGAATTTCTGTAGAAAGTGCTGTTTGCATGGCAACCCCTGTGTTTTATTCATAGATGTATCTTTTCAAAACACAGAGCAGTATTGAGTGAAGCAGTTTTTTTAACTCCAAAGACATTGACATTCCTCCCTCCTGCCTTGTTACAAAAGTACAAACCAGAAAAATCCCGTAAAATAAAACACAATGACCATAGGTTGGGTGCTTAAGGCTGGTTAAAGATAGAAACCATGTTTCAGACTACAATAAACGTATTTTCTTTCTTTTTGTTTTGTTTTTTCTTCTTTCTTTTGTTAATCCTCACCTGAGGATATTTTTTCCGTTGATTTTTTTAGAGAGAATGGAAGGGAGGGAGAAAGGGGAAGAGAGAGAAACATCAATGTGAGAGAAACACATTGGAAGCCTCCTGCATGACCCCCAACAGGGGTCAGTGGATGGAACCTGCAACCCAGGTATGAGCCCTTGACTGGGAATTGAATCTGAAACATTTTGGGCTAAACCAGTCAGGGCTTGTTTTTTTGTTCTGTTTTTTTTTGTTTTTTGTTTTTTGACTTTTTAAAAAAACTATAAATATATATATACACATATATATGTGTGTGTGTGTATATATATATTTATAATTTTTAAAGCTTTTATTGATTTTTTTTATCCTCACCCAAGGAGATCTTCCATTTTTTGTTCAGGTAAAGTGGGAGGGAGAGAGAGGAAGAGAGAGAGAGAGAGAGAAACATCAACGTGATAGGGACACATTGAGTGGCCGCCGCCTGCACGACCAACCAGGGCCGGGGACAAACTGCCACCAAGGTACGCGCCCCTAGCGGGAACCGAACCCGGGTCTCTCTGGACCGCAGGCTGACGCTCTAACCACTAAGCCAAACTAGCCAGGACTTATTGATTTTTTTCGAGAGAGAGAAGAAGGGAGAAAGAAATAGAAACATGGATATGAGAGAAAAACATTGATTGGCTGCCTCCTGTATGCCCTCTACGGGGTATCGAGCCTAAAACCCGGGCATGTGTCCTGACTGGGAATCAAACCAGGACCTCTCAGTCCATGGGGCAACACCCAATACACTGAGCCATACCAGCTGGGCTTAAGATTTTTTAAAATAGATACTTAGAGAGTGAGGAAGGGAGAGGAAGAAAGAGAGAGAAACACTGAGGTGAGAACAGAACATCAATTGACTGCCTCCCACAGTCATCCCTACCAGGGATCAAGTCTGCAACCCAGACATGTGCTCCGATTGGGAATCAAACCGGCAACCTTTCAGTGCACAAACGATGCCCAACCAACCGAGCCACACCAGCCAGGGCTAAACTTTAGGTTTTAGGCTTAAACTGCACTGTTAGAAGCCAGGGGAAACTCCACCGGGTGTTCTGTTTAGCACGTATTGCTCTTTTCATTGGTTCTGAAGAAATTTTCTGAAATGGATGTTCTTTTCTCTCTAGCATTTATCTTAATTAACCTCCTTTATGCCTTCCTAAATTAAATCATCATCCCTTCAGCTCTGGCTGGTTTGGCTCAGCGGTTGGAGTGTCGGCTTGCAGACTGAAGGGTCACGGGTTCTATTCCCAGTCAAGGGCACATACCTAGGTTGCAGGTTTGAGCCTAGGTCCAGGTTGAGGTCTTGCAGGAGGCAACCAATCTATGTGTCTTTATCCCATGGATGCTCCTCTGTCCCTTTCCCTCTCTCTCTTTCTCCCTCCCTCTTGCACTCTCTCTGAAAACCAATGGAAGAATGTCCTTGGCGAGGATTAACCAACCAAGCAAACAAACAAAAGCAGCGCTCCTTCAGAAGCCAGTTTCCCATACAGCTTATTTTCCCATCGCAGCTTCTGGTCAAGTTCCCTTTTTCTTTCTGCATCTCCTGTCTCTTCCTGTTACCTTCTCCATCCCCTCATGTAGTCAGTTCTTTTCCTGCCATCTTCAGCCTCGCCACCCATTTTCCCTTTGCCTGCCTTTGATCACGGGCTCCAAGGAAACAGTACCTTCAGACAAGCGTACTATTATCATTTCTAACCCCACTTAATATCTCATAACTTTTTTCCCTGCTGAATACATAAAGGTTAAAATCTAATGCACAGCCCTGGCTGGTTTAGCTCAGCGGTTAGCGCGTTGGCTCGCAAACCAAAGAGTCTCAGGTTCGATTCCAGTCAAGGGCACGTACCTCCGTTGTGGTTCGGTCCCCAGCCTGGTTGGGGTCATGCGGGAGGCAACCAATCGATGTGTCTCTCACATTGATGTCTCTCTCTCTCTTTTCTCTCTTTTTTTTCTCCTCTCTCCCAGTCTGTCTGAAAATAAATGGAAAAATATCCTTGGGTGACAATTAAAACAAAATCCAATACACAATCTAGTTCTAGGACAGAGATGGGACGACAGTTATTTCTCCAGCAGTCTTTGTCCTCGTGGTTCCAAAAAGCATTGTTTGGAAAAGGATGAATTGTCAACTCCTCACTCTTCCCCAACATCAGGTAAATTGCACTTCCTCCGGAAATATACACTTATAAGTGTTTATAAATATATAAATGTGATGAACATTATCAAAATCTGTTAGCCAAAGAAGCCAGTATCTTGCTGTTACCAAGGAGATGGAGAAGAAAGTAGCAAATATTTGCTTAATGATTGTGCAAATGGGGATTGAAGATTATACCAAGATAAAGGAGAAGAATACAAGAGGTAGAAGAAGAGGAAAAAAAAAAAACTTTCTTCAAAGGAATTTTTTTAAAGAAAAATTTGTTTCATTTTGCAGGGTACAGAATTCAAGGCTAAATAGCTCATCTACTCTCTTGGTTTGCATGGTTTCTGAGAAGAAAATAGATATAATTTTTATCTTTTTTTCTACAGGTAAGATATTCTTCCTTTGTCTTTCAGGATTTTTTTTTTTACTTTAGTTTTCGTTTTCTTTTTCTTTCTTTTTAACATTTTTTCTTTTATCCTCACCAGAGGACATTTTTCCATTGATCTTTACACAGATTAGGAGGGAGGGAGAGAGAGAGAGAAGGAGAGAAACATCAATGCGAGAGACACATGGACTGGTTGCTCTCGTGTGGCCCCAACTAGGGCCGGGGACAAATCGCAACCTAGATATGTGCCCTTGGCTGGAATCGAACTCGGGTCTCATTGGTCCGCAGGCCAATGCTCTAACTGCTGAGCCAAACCAGCCAGGGCTACTTTGGTTTTCTAAAATAAAAATGATATGCCAAGTGTAGGTTTTGGAGCATTTATCCTACTTGATATTTTCTGAGCTTCCTGAATCTGTGGTTTGGTGTTTGACACTAATTGAGGAAAATTCTGTCATTATTGTTTAAAATATTTATTTTATTCTTTTCTATTTTTCTTCTTCTGGTATTCCATTATGTATAGGCTACACCTTTCCCCCCCATAGTTCTTTGATATTATGCTCTGTTTCCCTCCCCCACCATCTCTGTTGACTTTGCTTTTCAGTTTTTGAGGATTCTTTTGAGATATCCTCAAACTCAGAGAATCTTTCCTCAGCCTTGTGATATTATGCCCGTCAAAGGCACTCTTCATTTCTATCACAGTGTTTTTTTGATCTCTAGTATTTCTTTTTGTTTTTTTCTTAGGATTTCCATCTCTCTGCTCATATTGCCCATCTGTTCTTTAGCAGTCTGTTTTATCTATTACAATCCTTAGCATATTAATCATAGTTGTTTTAAATCCTTGCTGTTATAATTCCAATATCTGCCATTTCTGGTTTGGATACTTGCTCTATCTTTTCAAATTGTGGTATTTTTTGTTTGTTTGTTTGCTTTGCAATATTTTCTTCATGGCTAGACATGCTGTATTGGGTAAAGGGAACTGCAGTAAATAGACCTTCAGGAAAGTGGTGGTGGTGAGGTATAAGAAAAAGAAAGTATCTGTAGTTCTATGATCAGGTCAGCCTTTTTATGCTTCTGCGCTGTGAACTTCACAGGTTTTGTGTTTTTTTAACAATTTTTTATTTTTCAATTACAGTTGATGCATAATATTATATTAGTTTCAGGTGTGCAACTAGTGATTAGACATTTATATAAGTGATCTCCCTGTAAATCTAGTACCCATTTGACACCATACGTAGTTATTACAATATTATTGATCATATTTCCTATGCTGTACTTTATATCCCCAGGACTATTCTATAACTACCAATTTATACTTCCGAATCTCTTCACCTTATTCACCCATCCTCCCAACCCCTCTTTCATCTGCATCTGTCAAAATGTTTTCTGTATCTATGAATTTATTTCTGTTTTATCTGCTCATTTATTTTGTTTTTCAAATTTCACATATAAGTGCAATCATATGTCATTTATATGTCATTTTTCTTTCCCTATCTGACCTATTTTTTACTCAGTGTAAAACCCTCTAGATCCATCCATGGCAGATGGCAAGATTTCATTCTTTTTTTTTATCCTCACCCGAGGACATTTTTCTATTTTTTGTTCAGATAGAGTGGGAGGGAGAGAGAGGAAGAGAAAGAGAGAGAGAAACATCAACATGAAAGGGACACATTGAGGGGCTGCCAGCTGCACAACCAACCCGGGCCAGGGACAAACTGCAACCGAGGTACGTGCCCTTAGCGGGAACCGAACCCTGGTCTCTCTGGACTGCAGGCCGATGCTCTAACCACTGAGCAAAACTGGCCAGGACCAAGATTTTATTCTTTATTGTGGCTGAGTCACATTTCATTGTATATATGCACCATTTGTTCTTCATCCATTCATCTATTAATGAACACTTAGGTTGCTTCCATATTTAGGTTTTTCTAAATAATATTGAAATGAATATATGGATGCATATGTCTTTTTTTATTTAGTCTTTTGGGTTTCTGCAGAGAAATACCCTGAGGTGGAATTGCTGGGTCCTTCAGAGTCTATTTGTCTCGTGTAAGTATTGCTACACCAGCTATATTTTTCATTTTCGTTTTCATGAAGTATCTTTTTCCATCCCTTTACTTTCAGTCTCTGTGTGTGTCTTTCAATCTGAAGTGAGTCTCTTGTAAGCAGCATATGAAGGGTCTTATGTTGCTATCCATTCACCCACCGTATGTCTTTGAATGGAGCACTTAATCCATTTGCATTTAAAGTAATTGTTGATAGATATGTATTTATTGCCATTTTATTATTCATATTTTTCTTTTTCTTCTTAAAGAAGATGCTATAATATTTATTGTAATACTGGTTTGGTAGTGATAAACTCTTTTAGTTTTTTCTTTCTTTTTTTTTTTTAGGAGGAGCCAAAGCAATGGCTTATCTTCATCAGAAACAAGAAACTTTACAGCATATTTTGAGTTAGTGCAGGGGCTCAGTGGGCCAGCTGTTGGGGCACCAGCTTATAATGGGTTCCACAGCTAGGGCACCGCTGGGTCTCGCCTTTGTGCAGCCAGAAGCAGATGTTGTCCTCTTCGCAGATGTTGTCCTCTTCACAGATGCAGCCCACTATTCGCTTGTTGGTGATGGAGGGGACTAAATTGGTCTTCCTTGGTGCCTGAAGCTGCCTTTGGGGCTAGCATATTGTGTGGGTCCAGTCTCTTCCAGGCAGCCAGCATGACCCCCGCTCCAGCCCAGTCGCCTTCATCATCAGTAGGAACACCACCTCAGACGCCATGGAGCATACCGCAGCCACCCCATTGGGACCACGGGCCCTCCGGGCCTGCGTGACCAGAGCTCCAGCTCCACGAAGTAACCCTGAAGCCATCACGCCTGCTACAACTGCCCTTTAGCTTTTTCTTATTTGGGAAGCTCTTTATCTGTCAATTTATTCTAAATGATCGATTTGCTCTGCAAGGGCTGGCCTCATGCAGTACAACTCGCTTCAGTGAGGCTCTGGTGCCTGGTGAGCTCACTACTTGAATGTGACCCTCACTGAGGCGGTTCAGTATGGTCCGAAGCTATCCACTGGGTGCACTAGTTCTGGGCCATCCCAGGAGGTGAGGCCAAGATCAGCCATTAGGGTGCCCTGCCCACGGCCACCCAGCATGAGTCACCTGCAGATAACTACGAGTTGTGCAGGGCGTGGAGATGCCTGGGAGAGGCCAGCTGTGAACTGAGGCCAGCTGTTGCTCGTGTTACCACTTAGCAAGAGGTATGGGGCATGCCAAGACCAGATGTTACTTATTTGGGGTTTGTGAACTTTGGAGAAATTTTAGGAAAGTCCACAGCTTGGGCCAAGACAGGTCTTAGCAAACGGTGTAAGTCAGGTTGATGGAGATTCAGATACGGCACCTACCTGTGTGCTCTGTGCAGGGAGGGCTCAGCAAAGATACAGTGGCTTCTGCCAACACTCTCTCTGGGAGAAAGCTGCCTCTTCAGCCTTTGCCATGATGCCAAACAATTCAGTTCCTCTCTGTATGTCTCTGGTGCCTTGCAAGCTGCTGCCCCAGTGCCGGCACTCAGGCTGAGTGAGTCTGAGTAAGTCTGTGCGGGTCCTTTAAGAGGAACGCCTGGGGTTCCAGAAGCCCTCTGTCTCACTCAGCCACAATCCCCACTGGTTTCACGGCCACCGCAATGCAGACTTCTCTTCCTGGCACTGGAACCCTGGGCTGGGGGGCCTGGTATGGGGCCGGGACCCCTCACTTCTCAGGGGGGACCTGCTCAGCCAAGGTGTCCTCCTGATTCTCAGCTGCCACACGTGGGTGTGGAACCAGACTGTTCCAAGTTTCCACGCCTCCAACCAGTCTGACATGGCTTCTTCTTTACATCCTTAGTTGTAGGACTTCCATTCAGCCAGATTTCAGGTGGTTCTGCATGATGGTTGTTCTGTAGTTCAGTTGTAATTTTGATGTGGTCATGGGAGAAGGCCGTCTTGACAGGAAACTTTACATGGGTGTCTCGGTTTTTTTTTATTTAAAAATGTTTTGTTAATCCTCACCTGAGGACATTTTTCCATTGACTTTTAGAGAGAGTGGAAGGGAGGCAGGGAGGGAGGGAGACAGAAGAGAGACCTCGATGTGATTGGTTGCCTTCCGCACATGCCCTGACCAGGCCGGGGATTGAATCTGCAACCGAGGACGAGCCCTTGACCGGAAGTTGAGCCTATGTCCCTTTAGTGCGAGGCTGGTACTCTTACCATTGGGCCACACCAGCCAGGGCCTTTCAAGCGTGTTTACAATTTTTCTTTCACTTGGGTGAGACAGCATGGCTAGCGTGGGCTGGAGTTAGGTGTTATTCTTCCCTGGGTAGGTTAGGTTCCGAGTTCACCTCAGAACATTAGGTGTAGGTTAACTAGGCCTCTGGAGAGAGACTTGTTAAGAAGAACAGAGTGCTCTGGCTATTTCAAAATTCCTTTTCCCTCCCCTGCCAGAAGCACAAGGGGATTATTCCCTATTTACTACAGGAATCTGGTTGAGCTCCTGCAGGTAAATCTCACTATATTTTGGGGGCCACTCTAAGTCTGGATCACTCTGGAGTTTTGAACTCTCAGACTTGGCCACACTGACCCTCCAGAGGTTCATTGATTAGAGTTAAGGTTTTCCTACCCCAACACTGGTTCCAATGGCAGTTTCTGCTTTTAGGCTCTGCCCCAGTAAGCTGGGCTTTGCCTGTCTTGTCTCTCCAATTTGGGGGCAGCAGTTTGCCCTATGCCCCTCCCTCTCTTACAGATCTAAGAAGAACTGTACATTTTTTCATTCTGTTCAGCTTTTCACTTGTTGTTAAGACAGAGTGGCAACTCCCAGACTCCTTCAGTGCAGAACTGGCGACCAGAGCCTGGTTCCATTTTCCATTGAGGTAACATCACTTCAGTTGTCAGCCTATAAATTCTTGCTTGTCTCTCCGGTGTTTCTACGGTTATCTCAAGGTGTTTTAGACTCAGTTTGTTTCTTCTGTTGTCTTGAGGTATTTTAGCCCAGTTTGAATGCAAGGCAGACCTCATTGTGCTTGTTATCAATACGTTTCCTTTATCATGCCTAAAGTTTTGTTTCTTATCTGCTCTAATCCTTATTTTCTATCCCCTATCTATCCAAAACTAAAGTACACAAAACATCTAGTCCTTGGGAAGGGAGGAAACAGGCGTGTTTGGTCTGTACCGAAATACAAAGGTGGACTCGGTTTGTGCTTGCTTCCCTCTGTAGCCAGCAGAACCAGCTATGGACAATACAAGCAGAGGAAGGGTCAACGGAAAGCTGGCCTCCAGGAACACTGGAGAACCAGCCTTGGAGAACCAGCCTTGGAGAACAGGCAAAGCCCAAGTCTGTCTATGCACCCAAGAACACCAACCAGGACCCACCTCAGGAACAGTCTGGCTATAAACCCCTGGAGGCACTACCTCTCGGGGACACCAGCCTCCATTTCTGTGGATCATCTCTGACCATCTCTACATCTGTGTGGCACTCACCCCAGATTTAAAGACTTGGGCTAAACCAGATCTTTACACTGTCAGACGAGAGAATGCAGGTTCAGACTTCCACAGTG
The DNA here is from genome assembly GCF_014108415.1 of Molossus molossus. Taxonomy (NCBI): domain Eukaryota; kingdom Metazoa; phylum Chordata; class Mammalia; order Chiroptera; family Molossidae; genus Molossus; species Molossus molossus. The sequence continues at coordinate 105,720,376 of NW_023425345.1, forward strand.
GAAGGCAGGGTCCTTCTTCCCACAGGACTCCCTCACTGACAAAGACTCATACACAGAGGGGAGGTTTGGGAGTGAGCAACCTAATCAATGGCCCAAGGCCACTGTGGCCCACACTTTTGTTGTCCAGTACCCCACACAACCCTCCTCCTCTGCGTAACATCTCCCGGGAGGAGCTCCTGGGAGCCACATTCCTCCCTGTCCACCTTGTCCAGTAAGGAGGCCACGGCACAGCCAACCCTTCACCTCTCCCTTTTTCTTGTTTGCCTGATGACAGGAGACAACATACCAGGTAGCTATGTTGGCTTCCATTTCAATGTGCCTCCTAGTGGAAGCATTCTCTCGTGGGTACTAAAAATGCAGAGAACAGAATCACGGGGATAGGAGGCAAGAGAAATGTGAATGGGTCACTGGGTATGACTTTGCCCAGTACCACTTCTGGTTCTTAGCGGTGTGTATTTTGACCCTGGGAAGGACCAAACCATGGTCTTTGGTTTAGGGCACATGCCACATCCTGGAACCTGGCACCCCAATCTGAGAGTTATGTCTTTGATAACCTTGCCACATCACTGATGTGTAAGATTTTTGAAGAATGAGGCATATGATAAGAGTATTGAATCTCAGAACACTAACACATTGCTTGTTTCTTTCACTGTAAAACAGTGTTAGCAGGACACTTTGGAGATGTTTTAAAGCATTCAGTTAACTTCACAATTCTTATGTTAGCAGAATCGAGGAAAGCAAACATAAATCCAGGATAAGTGTCTTTTGCACTCCAATGAGGACAGACGGAGCCACCCTTTCACGGTAAAGCTGCCACCAGGTAGCTGGCTAGTCTTCCCAACAAACAGCACCATAGCAGAGAGGTGCTGTGCGGCAGACCGGGCTGGCTGCAGGGGCGCGGGTCCGGTCAGCTCTGGTAGAGCAAGTCCGTGTTCCTGAGTCATACACAGTCTCCAGTGCTGCCAACATGCCCCTTTGCTCCCGGGCCCACTGTGCAAGCAGCTGCGGAGAGGCAGGCTCTCTGCGTCCACAGGGCAGATTATCTTGTCCATCTGACTGAAAGCCTTTGTGAAGTGGAGGCCTTTGGATAAGAATTCGTATTGAACGTAAACATACCACCCAGCAACACTGATCCCCTGGGACGGAGAGGAATCAGTAAATGTGAAATTCACAGACACACAGTTTATGCTCAATAAATGGCAGTAATCATTACTAAAGAACAGAATATGTACAATGTATAAATATATTCTGAAACCATGTTGAAAAAATACGATAGGTAGAAAAGTAAAGTGTGCTATTTGTATAGTGCATAAAACACTCAAAACAGGCTATTAATACAAGGAAGTCACATTTCTTTTCCAGAAAAACTTATACTAACTTAGATCAAATTTAATACTAGTTACTTTAATCAGGAAAAACAAAAAGGTATTTTCATTTTAAAACAAAATCACAATGTCAGGTAAAGTGCTATTGTTGCCCAGAACTTATAGATCATATTATATTCATGGGTATATGTAAATTATATTACATTTATTCATGTGACACAGAAAACCGCAAAAGGGAAATGGAAAATATTAAAAGGGCATTGTTTTATAAGTTAATAATTTTCTTTCTGAAAACTCTTTTCCCTTTAATAACCTAACCTGCTTGGTGGTAACTGTGGTCACCACTTTACAAAATGGGCAGTACATTTCATCCTCAATCTGCGTGGTCCTTGGAGAGGACGTCGTGCGGGGTGGGCGGCACAGAGGGGACTGCTCCAGCCTCGGGCGAGCTGCCGGCGGCGGCCGAGGCCAGTGCTGCCCAGGGCGCTGAGGTTCTCCGAGCGTTGTACGGTGAGCGGCTACCATGTCCTTCCCTTTGGCCTCTTGCAAAGCAGTGTGGTCCCTCCAACTTTGTTCTTCTTTTTCAAGATTGCTGTGGCTATTCGGGGTCTTTTTGGTTCCATTTTGAAGTATTTGTTTTAGTTCTGTGAAGTGTGTTGTTGGTATTTTGATGGGGATTGCATTGAATGTATAGATTGCTTTGGGTAGTATGGACATTTCAATGATGTTAATTCTCCCAATCCATGAACAAGATATGTGCTTCCACTTTTTTATATCTTCCTCTATTTCTTTTCTCAATGACCTGTAGTTTTCAGTGAATAGGTCCTTTATTTCTTTGGTTAAGTTTATTCCTAGGTATCTCAATTTTTTGGTTAAGTTTATTCCTAGGTATCTGCGATGGTAAATGGGATTGTTTTTTTTAGTTTCTCTTTCTGTGACTTCATCATTGGTGTATAAGAATGCCATTAATTTCTTGACGTTAATTTTGTATCCTGCTACTTTGCCAAATTCATTTATTAAGTCTAGTAAATTTTTGATGGAGTCTTCGGAGTTTTCTACATATAGTATCATGTCATCTGCAAATAATGACCAGATTTCAGGTTATACTACAAAGCCACTGTAATCAAAACAGCCTGGTACTGGCACAAGAACAGGCAGATAGATCAATGGAACAGAATAGAGAACCCAGAAATGGACCCAAGACAATATGCTCAATTAATATTTGACAAAGGGGGCAAGAGCATACAGTGGAATAAAGACAGCCTCTTTAATAAATGGTGTTGGAAAAATTGGACAGCTACATGCAAAAAAAAGAAAAAAAGAAAAAAAGAAACTAGACCACCAACTTACACCATACACAAGAATAAACTCAAAATGGATAAAAGACTTAAATGTGACTCATGAATCCATAAAAATCCTAGAAGAAACTGTAGGCAACAAAATTTCAGATATCATATGCAGCAGAATTTTCACTGATACATCACCTAAGGCAACAGAAAGAAAGGAGAAAATGAACACCTGGGACTACATCAAACTCAAAAGCTTCTGCACAACAAAAGATACAATCATCAGCCCTGGCCGGTTTGGCTCAGTGGTTAGAGCATCGGCCTGCGGTCCCGAGAGACCCGGGTTCGGTTCCCGCTAAGGGCACGTACCTCAGTTGCAGTTTGTCCCCGGCCCTGGTTGGTTGTGCGGGTGGCAGCCACTTGATGTGTCCCTTCACATCGATGTTTCTCTCTCTCTCTCTCTCTCTCTCTCTCTCTCTCTCTCTCTCCCTCTCTCTCTCTCTCTCTCTCTCCTCTCTCTCTCCCTCCCACTCTACCTGAACAAAAAAATGGAAAAAATGTGCTCTGGTGAGGATAATAAAAAAAAAGATACAATCATCAAAATGGAAAGGCAACCCACATGGGAGAGCATAATTGCCAATGATACATCAGATAAGGGGTTAATTTCCAAAATATATAGAGTACTCATACAGCTCAACAAAAGGAAGACAAAGAACCCAATTAAAAAGTGGGCAGAGGAGCTAAATAGACACCTCTCCTAACAGGACATACAAATGGCTAAGAGACATGAAGAAATGCTCAACATCACTGATCATCAGAGAGATGCAAATTAAAACAACAATGAGGTATCACCTCACACCTGTCAGAATGGCCGCCATCAACAAATCATCAAACAACAAGTGTTGGTGAGGGTGTGGAGAAAAGGGGACTCTAGTACACTGCTGGTGGGAATGCAGATTAGTGCAGCCACTATGGAAAACACTATGGTGTTACCTCAAAAAATTAAAAATTGAACTGCCATTTGACCCAGTGATCCCACTTCTAGGAATATACCCTAAGAAGCCCGAAACACCAATCAGAAAGAATATATGTACCCCCATGTTCATAGCAGCATTATTTACAATAGCTAAGATCTGGAAACAGCCCAAGTGTCCATCAGCAGACAAATAGATAAAAAAGTGGTGGTACATGTACACAATGGAGTACTATGCAGCTATAAGAAAGAAAGATCTCTTATCCTTTGAGACCACGTGGAGAGACCTAGAGAGTATTATCCTAAGCGAAACAAGCCAATCAGAGAAAGATAAATATCACATGATTTCACTTATTTGTGGAATATAATGAACATAATAGTCTGAGGAATGGGGTAGTCCCAGAGACGTGGAAGTGGGGTACAGACTGACAATCCCCAGAAGAGGGGGTGGGGGGAGAGATAAACCACAAAACTTATATGCATGTGTGCATGAACAGTGGACATGGACAACAGAGCTGGGGACAGGGCCAAGGTGGGGGATATCAGTGGGGGGAAAAGGAGAAACATCTGTAACAAAAATAAATAAATAAATAAATACATAAATAAATAAATAAAATGAAATAAAATACAATGAATAAAAAGCAGGCTGGTTTCCAGAGAGGAGAGCGCCTGCCCGGGTGCGGGGAGAGGACGGGGCAGGGGTGGAGCAGGCCCCGAGGGTTGCAGCCGCAGGAAAGAAGGGAACCTGGCGGGAGGTGAGTCTAAGGTCACACTGCAGGAAGGACACAGCTGGTCAAGATAACTACAAGTCCACACTCCGGCTCCTAGCACGACTGGGATCCGCTTCCTTGATATCTCATAAATCACAGGATTTCCAGATAAATAAACTCATTTAATTACCCTCTCTGCTGTTACCATCACTAAACCTGTCCATGGTCCCAGACAGTTTCCTAGTCTAATCACATGTGATAGAGGTGGAACATTGAAATGACACTTACTAACTACAAACAGATGAAATGTCAGTTTGAAAACCCATGACAAGTGGTCTGTTTTTCTCCGGCACTGCTGATCTGTCCCAGGAAACAGCCAGTCTTGCTCCTTCACCCTGACGGCCCTGCACTGCTCTGCAGGTTCGCACTGTGTGCGCATGTGTGCAGTGTGTGCAGTGAGCATGTGTGCAGTGTGTGCACGCACTACTCCAAATGCCTGAATGCCCAAGGTTTGTATGTTTTTGTTTTAGTTATTTTGTTACAGATGTTTCTCCTTTTCCCCCCTAGACACTGTCCTCCCACCCCCCAGCCTTGTTGTCTATGTCCATTGGTTATGGGTTTGTATGTTTTATTTAATTTGTTGGGGTGACATTGGCTAATAAAATTATATAGGTTTCAGACGGAGGTTTGTATGTTTTAATTCCCCATATACATTATCATGGTAGCAGCCACATAACTGGTTCCCAATAAACACCGGGTCAACTTTTGAGGAAAATGTGTGGGTGAAGACACCTTGTGTGCGGCTCCTTTGTGCTCGTCTTTCAGTGACCTCCAGTGAAATCAATCCCTTGCTCTTGGTGTTAATGTTCCCAGCACTTTTTGTTCAGCCTAGAAGTACCCCACGTGTTGTCTCCCACACAAACCAGATGTAACCTTTGAAGTGTGACAGGAGCAGCTACCTTTTCTGCCTCCTTCCACTGACGCCTAAAACTTAGCCATGAGAGATGTCATTCACCTGTATTCAGCATGTCATTTTCCTGACGCCCTTTATAAAGGTTTTCCCTTGAGCCACAAAGACTGCATCAGGGACCCAGGTGATGTCCCTGGAAAGCCATGAGATCCATGAGGCCTTGGACAAGTCACCTAAGCTCTTCCTCCGCTCTGAACACAGGCTGCCACCCAGAGATGCCTGAGAAGCAGACCCCGTAACACAGGAAGTACTTGGCACAGTGCTTACGTGGCCAGGGCTCCACAGGGATAGCGTTCCTCATGACTCCTCAGCTTCTCACCCAGCAAACGGGCTCCTACTGACTGTCCTGCCCACTTCTCCTGATAATGCAGGAATCTGCTTGGGTGTCCACCCCACTCAAGGTCAGCTTCCCCCAGCACCATGGCGTTTAAACATGCTGAATCCCAACTCATAGTGAGAAATATATTTCGCATCACAAATCCAGCACACACACATGTGTACCTAAACTAAAAGTTTCACTTATAACTGTATAACTTTATAATTGTATTAAACAGTGCTTACTGTTACTAGAGTGTGCAGTTGGATGTTTTCTATTCAACTTTATTTCATTTTCTAAAAAAATGCTGATTGAGACCTACTAAACACGCTCATGACCAGTCTGCAATATATCACTCTACCATCTAATGGGCAAAGGCGCTTTCTTCCTGATCCCTCCTGAGTTACCCCTAGTGTTGTGAGCTGGCCCTTGCTGTCGCTGGCCCTTCCTTTTGCTCCAGTTTTGCCCCCCACGCCCTTCCACCTCGTCTGACCCCATGTGGCCCTCACAGACCGCCTTCTCCACAGGCTGTAGCTGCCCCCGCCAGGGCCCACAAGGGGCACCTGTCCCTTTTGCCTTCCTGTCTCCTTGCGTTCAGCACGTGGCTGACTGTGGGTATCAAATATTTTTATTGAAGGTTTGAGCAACTAAAGGAAATTATGTTGCAAGAGAGAAAACAAAGGACACCACACCTAGGAAGTCAGATCTCTGTCAGGCAAAGGGCCCCTCACGAGCACAGCCCAGTCTTACCTGCTCCCCACCCTGAGGATGGCTCCTCCCCCACTTCCCCACTCCCGCCCTGAGAGACTCTTCTTCATTCAACCTTTCAGGAAACCCCACACTGACCAGAGGCTTGGTCTCCTCCCAGGGCGGACCCCCCTTTCCTCCACAGTACAGTCCACATCAGGTGTTGTGGATGATGGAGGACTTGACCCTCAAGTTCCCCTGAGCGGCCCGGGGTCTTCGTACACAAGCTTGCAGGCCAAACGGCTTTGTAAGACTCCAGTGAATGTCTAGCCAAGAGCCCCCCTTCTCCACGGCTTCTGTCTGCAAGAGGAGAAAGAGATGGCTGATTTTCCTGCTATACAAGATTTTTATAAGAATCCAATAAAATAAATCTTAAAATGATCTTTATTATTGAAATAAAATGGCCCCAGCTGGTGTGGCTCAGTGGTTGAGCGTCGACCCCTGCACCAAGAGGTCGCCAGTTCGATTCCCAGTCAGGGCACATGCCCAGTGGGGGGCATGCAGGGGACGGCCAATCAATGTTCTCTCTCATCGATGTTTCTATGTCTCTCCCTCTCCCTTCCTGTCTCTCTAAAATCAATTAAAAAATTTTTTTAAAAAAGAAAGGAAACACAATCCTGTACTTTATACCTTAGTCCCTGCACCTCGCTAGGCTTGCACTTACCAGGACGTCTGCAAGCAGAGGTTTTGGAGGCAGGAGCAGCGGTAGGGCAGGAGGCAGAGAGTGGGGAGGCAGTGGGATCACATGGGGTGCTACAAGTGAACATGACCGCTGACCGGGGGTGTCTGGGAGCCTGCCCTCGAACCCATGGCACACCTGAGCTCCCCACCAGAGTCACTGCCTCACACATCCTGTGAACCTATTCTGTTTACCGAGACCTTCCTCAGCATCTCAGCCAGGCACAAAGCTGAGTTCTGGAGTCTCAAAGACACAGCTCTTGCCCTAGAAGAGCTTACCGTTTAGTGGAGACAAGAAATGTAAACAGTAACAATACAATGTTATACATCTACTCCCGGAAGTTTTTACAGGCGGAGAGTGTTACCAATGGGGGCTGAAGAGTCAAGTAAGGCCTCACAGGCGAGGCATCTGGGTAGAACACTGAATGGTGAATGAGAGGCCATTAGACAAAGTCCTGGGGGGAATTTCAAAGCAGAGTATTTAAGCCCAGAGCACAGAGGAGATGCCTCAGGCTTGTGGAACAGAGGCAGCAGATCAGGCAGAAAGGTTGGCAAAGAACCTATTTTGAAGATTCGTGTATGCCGTGCTAGGGGCTTAGGTTTATCTCTTGGGAGAAAGGCAATCATGCAAGATTTCAAGCAAGGGTTAGTAACGATGTGAGATTTGCATTTCTGAAAGATCCCCTTTGTTTCTGCATAGAAGATATGCCATATAAGGGGGCAGTTAACTGCTATTAAGAAAAACCGTATTTGTGCTGAATGAAATGGTATCGGAAGTGTCAGAGCAGTGGTTATCTTCCATGGCAAAGAAAATCGGGCTGCAGGAAATCACAGAGGCCGACATACTGAGGACTGGAATGATGGGCAAAGGGACTGACTGACTCACGAGCTTATTGATCACTCAGCGCCGACCTGGTTTTCCAGGCTCTGATAGCAGACAGTGGTCTGGGGTGACGTAGATTCGTGGAAGGGTTTCTGGGGGAGATGGTGAAGGCTGAAAGGGAAGAACCAATAGAGCAGAATTTGAGTGTGGTCTTGAACAATGCCTAGGTGCCAGGTAGGCAGAAGAGATAAACATGTATTGACAATTCTTAGGACTAAAATTCTTCTGAACAAATTGATGCTGGGTCAGAGCAGGGAAGTTCTGGACTTAGGACTCTTCGTGGCACAGTCTCTGTGGAGCAGGTACCAGCAAAGCCCCAGGTGTGGCCTTTCTGGGAGTGCCAGCCTGGCCTTCTGGGCCTCACAAAGCCGTCTCCCCAAAATTAAGGGGCATGGCCTGGTTTCAACCCCATTTCACTTCTGCATCACAAAATTTGAGAAAGATGAGAATGCTCTCTTCTACTGGGAGGCAAAGCTCATCTGTCTTTGAAGAAAAAATGAGCATTGTAGCTCTTAGTGGAAAGCCTAGACCTGTGCTACCGAGCTCTGACCTCCAGGGTCATTTGTTCTCACCTCTATTAGGGTGCCTGTAACACTGCACTATAATTCTTTATTTACTTGACAAGCAATACTTTGTTTTTCTTACTAGACAATAAGCATCCTCAATGCAGAAATAAACCTAGTCATGTTGGCATCTCCTCCAGGACCTGCTACCTAGTATGTGCTCAAGAAAGTCAAGATTAGCTCTGCCGATGTGCCTAAGTTGGTTGGAGCATCATCCATACACCAAAAGGTGGCAGCTTGATTCTTGGTCACGGCATATGCCTGGGTTGTGGGTTCGATCCCTTGTTGCATGCAGGAGGCAACCGATTGATCTTTCTCTTTTTGTTTCCCTCTCTCTCTCTTACCCCATTTCTCTCTCTGAAATTAAAAAAAATAAAATCCAAAAAATGTCAAGACTGTAAATGAATCAGGGTGTCTAGCTTTTATCCTGGTTCAGGCTTCATTGCCTCTTCCCTGGACCAGGGCAACAGCCTAACAGTAGTTGTTCATGTCTAGTCTGGCCTCTCCCTGCTGTTCACCACATGCAAGAGAGACCAGACTGACCTTTCTAATACACAAATCCTATCACATCTTTCCCCACCCTAAACACTTTGAATGCTCATGATTGTTCTTAGAATGAAAAAATTCTTTTTTTTAAATTATTGATTGATAGATTTGGGGGGGGGGGGCGGGGAGAGAGAGAGAGAGATATGGATTTGTGGCTCCACTTATTTATTCATTCATTGGTTGATTTTTGCATGCGCCCTGACCAGATATCAAACCTGCAACCTTGGGGTATCAGGACAATGCTCTAACCAAGTGGGCTGCCCGGCCAGGGTGATTTCCTAACTCTTTAACCTGTCTGATAAGGCTTGTATCTGGCCAGCTAAAGCTCAGGTCCCAATAATGCCTTCAGTTCACCAAATGTGTCCTGCTGGCTTTGTTGCCTCAGGTCCTTTACACATACAGGCAACATCCTTAAATTCTTCCCTCCTCATTTCACCTAGGTAATTCCTTCCAATCTAACCTACTGTATTTCTGTTGCCTTTAGTGACCTCCCCAGAGGAATCAGATTCCCTCTACTCTGTTTCCACAGTGCTCTGTGCTTCCCATCAATGCACTTGTCACCTGGGTTACAATTACCTGTAGAACCTCTGAGGGTCAGAATGGTCTGTCTGGTTCAGCATGTCCTCAGAGCACAGCACAATGCTCAGCACTCCGTGTACCAAGGGTGGGTAAAGAAATGGATTCTGGAAGGGATGAGAGAAGACAACAGCTTCCAGCAGAAAAGATGAAGGAGGAGGAGAGAAACGAGAGAGAGAAGAGAGGAAAGGACATGACTGGAGTCTGCGGTGTTGCGGATGACGGTAGCAGGTCTGGGGACCCTAGGAGCTCTGTTCAGACACGTTGACCTTTAGGCCCCTGCGACAGACTTGAGTAGAAATGACTAACAGGAAGGTGGAGATCAGTGCAGAAGAGAGGGCGCGAGGAAGCTAGAGCATCCCACAGGAGGGATGAGGGAGGACTAGCAGAGGAGGGCGGGCCAAGCTCACAGAGGGCGTGGCAGGAGCAGACCGGAGGGAGAGGAGGGCGGGGTGTGGGTGGGACAGTTTCCAGGACCAAGACAGGGTATTTAGGGCAAGGAGGTCTGAGACATACTGACAGGCAACAGGAAGTAATGGTGGACAGGGCAAAATCAGGGTCAGAAGGTGATCTTTGGAGCAAGGCTCCAGATGGTTGGGAGGGGCTGGGCATGGGGCACAGGTGGCAAGATTAGCCTGGGAAGGGGTAAGAACAGCCCCTCTACTTCTGAGTAGGGCAGGAAGAAAGAGTGGATGAAGAAACACCTATCACGGGTGTGGGGTGGAATGCCAACGGAGTCCACGCCTGACGACCTCTCTTTTCTCGGTGCAGCTGAAGGTTCCTCCGTTGAGTCTGGGAGTCTAGTTCTGGCCCCACTAGTCACAGGCGTGGCCTTGGGCTGTTCACAGAGCTAATCTCTCCAGGCCTCCGAATGCTTTGAAAACAACCCCATCCGACCTAATAATTCAACAGTCTCATTCACAGAGACACTCTGTTTCCATAAACATTTATTTGCCACACAACACAAATTTAATTTAAGTTATCTAAACCTTGAAGGCCTTGCCTTCTTACTGAAGTCCAGCAAGTTCAGGGGACAATACAAAGGAGCACAGGAGGCCCTGGCCAGTTTGGCTCAGCGGTAGCCCATCTGCCCGCAGACCAAAGAGTCACAGGTTCAGTTCCGGTCAAGGACACATACCTTGGTTGTGGTTCAGTCCCCTGCCCTGGCTGGTGTTGTGTGGGAGGCAGCCAATCAATGTCTCTCTCTCTCTGTCTCTCCCTTCCGCTCTGTCTGAAGATAAATGGAAAATATCTTTGGGTGAGGATTTTAAAAAAGAAACAAAGGGGTACAGGAGCTTGCCAGTCTCACAGTTGAAGGGCCCTGGCCTTGCTATTCAGAGAAAGGTGTAACCCTCGTATTAGTAAAAGGCACGTACTGACTATGTGGCTTATGATTTTGTATTATCTCTCCAGGGAAGACCTCTCCATGTAGCATACACATTGCTTTGAAGACATTTAATAATTGATTAACGTGTGCTAAGGACGCCTCTGTGGAGGAGGAGCACAAACCCGCCCTGACCAGGAACGGGCCAAGCGCGGCGCTGTCCGGGAGAAAGACGGTGGGAACCACACGCGCAACTCAAACATTCCTAGTCGCCATGTTAAAAAAATTCAGGTGAAATTAATTCTAATATTTCTTTAAACTCAACATATCCAAAATATTATTTCAGCGCATAAGAAATACACAAAACGTGTCGATAGCTGTTCCCTTCGGCGGCCCCGGGACTGCACTGGGCAGCTGGGCTTTCCCGCGCGGCGCCGTGTCCGGGGAAACCGAAAGCGACTTCTGGGTACCCCAAGTGCACTGCCTCCGCTGGTGCCCGGCAAGGCTGGGTGACGCGGGGGTACACCTGGCAGAGCCGCTCATGCCAAGGACCCCGTTCCACAGTCACCCTGACCCCGCACAGCCAGGGGCAGAGCCGGAACCTCAGCCTGTCCAACCTCGACAAACAGGGACCGACCCAAACTTCCTCCCGGGGACCAGAAGCAAAGACAGTTATCGTCACAAAGCAGCGAGGCTGTTTGTCCGTGTCTTAGAAGTTCAGTTACAAATGACTTGCCACTGACACTGGTCCTCCTCAGCCTCCTGGCTGGCCGCCCCTCCCCTCATGCCACTAGATCCACTCCCGAAGTGGCCATCCGGGCTGGTCTTTTATTGGCCCAGCATCTTTCCTTTGCAGACATGGCCCCCGGCACCCCCTCCCCTGACAAACACACACAAAGGTGCCCCCCCACTGCTCCCACTTCATCTCATTGTGGTGGGGCTGTCCGTCTCAGGGGCCTTTCCCATTCCTACCTTGCAGGGGGGAACCTGACCCACCCCCCAGTCAATCACAGGCGTTCTCCTTGGAATTTCAATACTGAGCAGCAACAGAGGGGCTGAGGCACTTTGACCAGAGCCCAGATCCACTCAGGGCTGACACGTCCTTTCAAGTCCTGGAGGTTCAGTTCTCCTTGGACTGTGCGCTTTCCCTCAGCACTGCCTCCAGCTCCCCTTCTTCTTTTTCCCCTCAAGTTAACCGGAACCCAGTTCCGTTGCTTACAACCAGTGAATCCAGACAAAAATGTTAACCTCACACATACACACATATATGGGTGTGTATACATATATAAACATGTATGTATTTTACTTCTGTCATATATATGCATATATGTATGTATGTATATATAATTTCCCTTTTTAAAACTGCTAAATATAAGCTTTTTAAGGTTAGCAGCTAAATTTGTTTGGTTCTGTTTTTTGAAATAAGTATCATTGGAAGTTTCTTATGCCTCACTATACTCCAAAATCAGTATGTGTCCAGGTGAAATTACACCACCTGCCACCTCTGGGTCTTGCTGCCAAGTGGCAGGGGGACCCTGGAAAGAAGGCCACAGTGACTCTCGGCCCCTGGTGGTGAGGCTGCCTTCAGGCCGCTTCCTACAGCAGCTTGCTGAGGTGTTGGTCAGCTCTTCTCCACCTATTGAAGGACAGAATTTTAAATATATGCCCTGGCCAGTTTGGCTCAGCAGTTGGAGCGTCGGCCCAGGGACCAGAGAGTCCTGGGTTCAAGTCCCCTTGAGGGCACGTACCTTGGTTGCGGTTTGTCCCTGACCCCACTTGGGGTCATGTGGGTGGCAACCAGTTAATGTGTCTCTCAAACATCGACGTTTCTCTCTCTTTCTTCTCCTCTCCCTCCCTCACGCTCTATCTAAAGATAAATGCAAAAATGTCCTCGGGTGAGGATAAAAAAATAAATAAGTAAATATGTTATTCACCCAGCTTCAGCAAAAACAAATGGACGAGGAAGTTAATAGTGTATGCTTAGAACAAAGACCCCATACCAGAATGCTCTCTGTGCTTCAGCCCGTGTGCCATGAGCGCTAGGAAACCATGATCATCCTGCCGCGGCAACAGTGCGTTTCCTTCGTGGGGAAGGGGAAGCCTCTGTCTTAAGTGTTATATGTAATTGAGAGTACGAAGGGTTACACAAATTAAAATTCTGTTGATATAACCCACTCCCCAAATATGAGATGTTTGGAAAGAGCAGAGGAAAATTGGGAAATATTATGTCAATACATACTGCGCAGTACTTTGTTGAAATATGTGTCTACATATATTTAAAACTGATGTTTTGCTCAATGACATAAAAGTCACAACAATAAAAAAAAGAGAATGCAAGTCTTCTGAAGTGTGGAAACAGAGGCCGCCACCGCAGCTGGCAGTGAGGAGACACAGGCCCTCGACTTCACAGTGAACATTCACGCACAAAACCAGGATGTGGTTTCATTTTATTTTATTTTTTGTGAAGCTTTAACTTCTTAATAAGTGTGTGTGTGTGTGTGTGTGTGTGTGTGTGTGTGTGAATGGGTGAGAAAAAACATTAACAAATAGCTGAAGGGAGAGGTACATAAAGAGCCTGACAATGTCTCATTGACACAGGATGTGGTTTTACTGATAAGGAGGATAAGCTGCGTTTTAAAGCCTAATGGCAAGTTGGGAGTCAGAAAACCTGATTTTTTTTCCCAGTCTATTTGCTGCCACTAACCAGTTCTTGGTGATGGTACTAAAGATCTCTATGCCCAACCTGGAAACAAAAGCGATGTGTGGACTCATGTTCAGTGTGTGTTGTGGCTGAAATCGGACCAGCACACCTTGGCTTGCCCTCACTTCTGACCTTCCTGACCTCAGGGCCTTCAGCTGGCAGATGCAGAGGTAATATCTCCTGCTGTTGTCAGGGTTATTAGATAAAGGCAACATAACTGAGGCATCTAGCTTGGTGCTCATGTTTCATAAATGCTATTCCACCCTGGCCTGGGAGCACAGGTGGTTAGAGCAGCGTCCCAATGTGCCAAGGTTGCAGGTTCCATAGTTGGTCAGGGTACCTACAAGAAGAAGCAACTAATGAATGCATAAGTAAGTGGCACAACTCTCCATCTATCTATCTATCTATCTATCTATCTATCTATCTATCTATCTCTTTCACCCTTCCCCTCTCTCTCTCTAAAAATCAACAAATAAAAAAAAATTTTTAATAAAAAAATAAATGCTAGTTGCTTTTCCTTTTTACTTTTCTTGGTTAAAACTTGAAATCCATATAGTTTACTTTACCCAACTTTATTTAAAAGTATTAAAGAGGCAGATTCTTTCCCTTTTACTTTTCTTGGTTAAAACTTGAAATCCATATAGTTTACTTTACCCAACTTTATTTAAAAGTATTAAAGAGGCGGATTCCAAAATGACAGTGGAGTGAATGGAAGCTACACAGATGATCTCCCAGGACCAAACTGGAATTACAACTAAAATAAAGACAAATCAGCAGGAAAAAGCAACAAAAAAGCAACTTGAGAGGACTATGTAACCAGGACATTAAATCGAGCCTGGCAGGTCTGCGGAGGTGCGAGAGGGGTGCTGGGAGCCCACAGACAGCAGCAGTCTTAGTGTTGAGCAGCGCCCTCAGGGTTAAAATCCCAAGCAAGCTCCACAGTGCAGAAGGCTGGGACAAAGCACTAAATTAGCTACAGCCACTCACTTTGGGCTCCAGCAGAGGGAGGACAAACTGGACGGGAACTGTGTGGGGACACTCAAGATTTGGAGGGTGCTTAGAGTTTTTGTTGAGTTGCAGCCACACAGAATAGTGGCCATCTTGCTCCTTCCTGGAGCTCTGGGGAGAAGCAGCAGCCCCTCCCTCGGAGATTCAACTCCACCCAGCTGGGCCAAACAAATGCAAATTCAGGTTCATTAACAACCAGCATCTGCCCCACCCTCGGGAAATCCTCTTACACTGAACACCTGAGGGAGTTTTTCATTCAACTGAGAAACCAAGACTCTAAGAAACAGGACTAATAGCCTCCAGGCAAAAAGCTAGAGGATAACTGAACCTTTTCTAGGCTTGCAAATCTACCCAGGAAAGTAAGACTTGACAGTGGTGTTTAACGTGGGTCCTCCCATGCTCATCCAAACCCAGTCAGTAGAGGGAGCCACAAATGGCAGAATACCAACACCCACAGGAAAAATTTGGCAGGCTCCAAAACCCACTTAGATAGCAAAAATGGTGAAACAAAGAAACAAATCCAAAATGAAAGAACAAAAGACCTCTACCGAAGATGAGATAAATGAAATGCAGTTAAGAAAGTTATCAGAGGTAGAGTTCAGAGACATAATCTTGAGGAAGTTTAACAGCATGAGTAAGGACATCAACACCATGAGTAAAAATATAGAAACATTAAAAATCAATCAATTGGAAATGAAAGACCACCAAGAAGAAAGAAGAATGACACAGCAGAAATTAAGAACACATTGGAAAGTCTAAACAGCAGAGTAGAGAGAAGCTGAGGACCTGATCAGTGAATTAGAAGATAGGGTAGAAAAAAATCAACCAATCAGAACACCAAAAGGAAAAAACAATTAAAAAACAGGAAGACGGCTTAAGGGAACTGTGGGACCATTGGAAACATAATAATATTCATATAATGGGAGTCCCCAAAGAGGAAGAAAATGAGCAAGGGTTAGAGAATATATTCGGAGAAATAGTGACAGAAAACTTCCCTAATTTGGTGAAGGAAGAAGGCATTCAAGTTCAAGAAGCACAGAGAGCCCCAAGTAAGAAGAACCCAAACAGCCCACACCAAGACACATCATAATTAAAATGCCACAAATTAAAGACAAAGAGAGAATCCTAAAGGCAGAGAGAGATAAGCAACAGGTTACCTACAAAGGAAACCCCTGCTGACTTCTCAACAGAAACACTACAGACCAGAAGGGAATGGCATGAAATAATCAAGGTCATGAAAAACAAGGATCTGAATCCAAGACTACTCTACCCAGCAAGGCTATCATTCAAAATAGAAGGTCAAATAAAGAGCTTCCCAGACAAAAAAAAAAAAAAAAGGCTAAGGGAATATATTAGCATCAAACCAGCACTGCAAGAAATGTTAAAAGGACTGCTGTAATTAGTAGAAGAAATAGGAGGGAACATATAACCACAATAAACAAAAATGGCAATAAATAAATACATATCAATAATCACCTTAAATGTAAATAGACTGAATGCTCCAATAAAAAGATACAGAGTAGCTGATTGGATAAGAAAGGATGACTCGGGAGGAGCCGAGGCTGTGGAAGGATGGACCCTACTGGCTGGCGGCTTTTCCCAGGAGCAGTTCCTAGAGGCCTGTGCCGAGCTCCAGCAGCCTGCACTGGCCGGGGCACTGGCAACTGCTGGAGAAGACCTTGGGCATCAGCATCTACCGGCTGCTGGACCAACTGTATGAGCATAAGTCTTCGGTGTTCTGGAGGATTGCCCGCCGGCTCTGTTCACGGAGGTCGATATGGACTTAGAGTGCAGAAAAAGTGGGACCAGTTTGTTAAATAACTCTATGAAAAAGAATGCAACAAGGCTGTGGGCTCCTGGGAAGTGAAGTGCCCTTTTCCCAGGTCCACCCCGGCGACGTCTCCATCCGGGAGCGGCAGACCTGCCTGGAAGGCCGGGAGAGCTGCGTGGTCCGGGCCACCGCACCTCCGGGCATGTTTGCTGAGAAGCAGGGCGTGATGGGGTGAAGAAGTACAAGCAGAGTCTGGCGATTGAGAGCGACGGCACGAGGGGAGCAGAGTTTTCATGTGTTACTTCGATAACCCCGGTGGCCAAATTCCGTCCCGGCCCATTAACCGGGCGCGAAGAATGGTGTTCCGAGCTTCTTGAAAGACACGGTGAAGGCCTGTCGGGCCTACCCCGAGAAGACCTAAGGAAGGGACAGGGAGCCTGGTGCCCATGGACTGATGTCTGCGGAAGAGCCACGACCCACGGACACTCAGCCTTCCTTTCGCTTGTCCGTCTCCAGAGGCCGCGCGCTCCAGCCTGCGGGCTGAGCCTCTGTGTGCCTGCCGCCTGGCTTCCTTTCCCACTCCCTACCCTGGGACCCCTGCCTTCTTCCACTACGGAATATGGGTCAGATTAGAGAAACTTCTGCTTTGTTTTTCAAAAGGGAAGTCTTCCGTAGGGAACGCAGTCACTCTATTGTGCCATTTGAAGGGGGTGGGTGGGTGGAGGAGCTACAATAAAAACATAAGAATGCCCCATCCAGGCGAGCTGGCTCCTGCCCAGAATGGGATTTCTTGAAACTAAAGAGGTTAGGAGGTGGAAGTCATATTCCCCTCAGAGCTGACTCTCAGTGGGCCAAGACTGGATGAGTGTGCTGTTGTCCATTTGCCTTAAGCTTTGGTGACTTGATTTGGTGGGGATCCGAGGGGAGAACCCAGTAAGTCTCTGCCATTCCCACTCCTGGAAGATCAAGCTGTTTTGATTTCAAACCACCTTGAAAAGCAATGTAGGCCTGACTAAGCCCATGATGTGACCACCAGTTTTTCCTCATCATCCATGTCTGGGTGATTCTCTTATCCCGTATGCCCCCAGGGAGAAGTTGTTCATATCTCATTAGTTCTGCATTTTACTGGAAACTGAGGCATCAGGATGGCTCTGGTTGTTGCAGAGGCCAAAATGCTTTGCACACAGCCCTGTGATCAAGTGTCCTCTGCAGTAAGATGAATTTCCCTTCTGAAAGGTTTGGAGATATTGAACGGAGAATAGCCAGGGGAATGTTAATTAGTGTGCTTTTTTTTCTCAGGAATTTTACCCAAGTTGTCCTCTTCCACCACCAAAAGACTTCTAGTTTCCTATGTTTTCTCCTGAATTTTGGAAGGGCAAGATATTCTGTGGCACAACCTTGATGACCTCAGGGGAAAAATGTATGCACTATGTGTGACAGTATTAAACCTTGATTAATAGGCATAAAATTTAGGATTGAAAGCCAGAAGCAATAGATTTCTTAAAATGTGATACCTCAGAGTTTATATGTTCTAAGAAGGAAAGTTATTGACTAGCAAATAAATATAAAGTAGCTTCTGTTAAAAAAAAGAAAGAAAGCGTGACTCGTATATATGTTGTTTACAAGAGACCCACCTCACAACAAAAGACTCACATAGGTTGAAAGTGAAGGGATGGAAAAAAATCTTCCCAGAAAATGGAAAGAGAAAAAAAACTGGGGTAGTAATACTCATATCTGATAAAGTATATTTCAAAATGAAGACCATAACTAGAGACAAAGAAGGCCACTACATAATATTGAAAGGATCTATCCAACAGGAAGATATAACCTTGATAAACATATATGCACTCAATATAGGAGCACCAAAATATACTAAAAATCTTCTGGAGGACTACAAAGGAGAAATCGACAGCAATACAATTATAGCAGGGGACTTCAACACCCCACTGACGTCACTGGATAGATCCTCTACACAAAAAAATTAATCAGAAAACAGAGACTCTAAATGAAGCACTAGATCAAATGGATTTAATAGATATCTACAGAGAATTAAACCCCAAAACTGCAGAACTCATATTCTTCTTAAGTGCACACGGGACAGTCTTGAAGATAACCACATGTTAGGACACAAACTAAGTCTCTACAAGTTCAAGAAGATTGAAATCATATCAAGTATCTTCTCAGATCACAATGGCATGAAACTAGGAATCAATTACAACAAAAAACATGCAAAAACATTTAAACACATGGAGGTTAAATGGCATGTTATTAAACAATGAAGGTTACCGAGAAGATCAAGGAAGAAATTAAAAACTTCCTGGAAACCAATGAAAATGAACACACATCAACACAAAATCTATGGGACACAGAGAAAGAAGTCCTGAGAGGGAAGTTCACAGTACTACAGACCTACCTCAAGAAAGAAGAAAAATTTCTAATTGACTGTCTAACCTCACAACTTAAAGAACTAAAAAACAAACAAAAAGAAAACCCCAGAGCAAGTAGAAGAAAGGAAATAGTAAAGATCAGAGCAGAAATAAATGACATAGAGACCAAAAAAGAAAAACCAATTCGAAGCATAAATGAAACAAAGAGCTGGTTTTTCAGAAAGATAAACAAGATTGATGGACCCTTAGCTAAACTCACCAAGAAACAGAGAGAGGGGACCCAAATACACAAAATTAGAAATGAAAGAGAAGTAACAACTGACACCACAGAAATACAAACGATTGTTAACAAACACTATGATCAATTATGCAGCAACAAATTTGACACCTAAGCAAAACGGACAAATTTTTAGAAACACATAGTCTCCCAAAACTGAACTGCGAAGAGATTGAAAACTTCCTGGGAACAGACCAATAACAACTAAGGAAATTGAAGATGTAATCAAGAATCTTTCAGCAACCAAAAACCCAGACCCGGACAGGGAGTTTAACTGAACATTCAAAGAAGCCATTCTCCTCAAACTAGTCCAAAAAATTCACGAAGAAGGAAGACTTCCAAACTCGTTTTATGAGGCCAGAGGAATAATTCTAATTCCAAAACCAGAAAAAGACACTATAAAGAAAACTACAGGCCCTGGCCGGTTTGGCTCAGCGGTTAGAGCGTCGGCCTGCGGTCTGGAGAGACCGGGGTTCGGTTCCCTCTAAGGGCATGTACTTCGGTTGCAGTTTGTCCCCGGCCCTGGTTGGTCGTGCGGGTGGCAGCCACTCGATGTGTCCCTTTTACATCGATGTTTCTCTCTCTCTCTCTCCCTCCTGCTCTATCTGAACAAAGAATGAAAAAGTGTCCTCGGGTGAGGATAAAAAAAAAAAAGAAAACTACAGGCCAATATCTCTGATGAACATAGACGCCAAAATCCTGAACAAAATACTAGCAAATTGGATCCAGCAATACATCAAAAAACTCATTCACCATGACCAAGTGGGATTCATCCCAGAGATGCAAGGCTGGTACAATATTCACAAATCAATAAATGTGATACACTACATAAACAAAATAAAAGATAAAAACCACATGACCATATCAATAAATGCTAAAAAAGCATTTGACAAAATCCAGCACCCATTTCTGATTAAAAAAAAAAACACTCAGCAATGTGGGAATAGAGGGATCATATCTTGACATAATAAAGACCATATATGAAAGACCTACAGCCAACATCATATTCAATGGGCAAAAACTAAAAGCATTTTCCTTAAGAACAGGAGCAAGACAGGGATGCCCACTTTCACCACTCTTATTTAACATAGTACTGGAAGTCTTAGCCACAGTAATAAGACATGAAGAAAAATCAAAATGGATTCAAATCGGAAAGGAGGAAGTGAAACTGTCATTATTTGCAGATGGCATGATATTATACATAGAAAACCCTAAAGACTCCATCAAAAATCTACTAGACTTAATACATGAATTTGGCAAAGTAACAGGATATAAAATTAATGTCAAGAAATCAACGGCATTCTTATACACCAATGAAGAACTCACAGAAAGAGAAAGTAAAAAACAATCCCATTTACAATTATGGCAAAAAAAATTAAGATCCCTAGGAATAAACTTAACCGAAGAAGTAACAGACTTATTTGCAGAAAACTGCATGACATTGGAAAAAGAAATAGAAGATATAAAAAAGTGGAAGCACAACCTGGAAATTGACCAAAGACATTATGCTCAATTAATATTTGACAGAGGTGGCAAGAGCATACAATGGAGTAAAGACAGCCTCTTTAATAAATGATGTTGGGAAAATTGGACAATGACATGCAAAAAAAATGAAACTAGACCATCAACTTATACCACACACAAGAATAAACTCAAAATGCATAAAAGACTTAAATGTGACTCATGAATTCATAAAAATCCTAGATAAGCCAACAGAAACAAAGGAAAAAATGAACACCTGAGACTACATCAAACTCAAAAGCTTCTGCACAGCAAAAGAAACAACCATCAAAATGGAAAGGCAACCCACTATATGGGAGACCATAATTGCCAATGATACATCAAATAAGTGGTTAATTTCCAAAATATATAGAGTGCTCACACAGCTCAACAAAAGGAAGACAACCCAATTAAAAAATGGACAGAGCAACTAAATAGACACCTCTCCTAACAGGACATACAAATGGCCAAGAGACATATGAAGAAATGCTCAACAGCACTAATTATCAGAGAGATGCAAATTAAAACAACAATGAGGTATCACCTCACACCTGTCAGAATGGCCGCCATCAACAAATCATCAAACAATAAGTGTGGGCGAGGGTGTGGAGAAAAGAGGACTAGTACACTGCTGGTGGGAATGCAGACTGGTGCAGCCACAATGGAAAACACTATGGTGTTACCTCAAAAAATTAAAAATTGAATTGCCCTTTGACCCAGTGATCCCACTTCTAGGAATATACTCTAAGAAGCCTGAAACATCAATCAGAAAGAATATGTGTACCACATGTTCATAGCAGCACTATTTACAATAGCTAAGATCTGGAAACAGCCCAAGTGTCCATCAGTAGACAAATGGATAAAAAGCTGTGGTATGCCCTGGCCGGTTTGGCTCAGCTGTTGGAGCATCAACCTTTGGTCCAGAGAGACCCGGGTTCGGTTTCCGCTAAGGGTACGAACCTCAGTTGCGGTTTGTCCCTGGCCACGTTGGGTCCTGGGGGAGGCAGCCACTCGATGTGTTCCTTTCACGTCAATGTCTCTCTCTCTCTCTCTCTCTCTCTCTCTCCATCTCTTTTCTTTCTACTCTGTCTGAACAAAAATGGAAAAATGTCCTCAGGTGAGGACAGAAAAAAAAAGCTCTGGTACATTTACACAATGGAGTACTATAATGGAGTACTATGCAGCTATAAGAAAGAAAGATCTCTTATCCTTTTTGACGACATGGAGGGACTTGGAGAGTATTATCTTAAGTGAAACAAACCATGCAGAGAAAGACAAGTATCATATGATCTCACTTATTTGTGCAATATAATGAACATAATTGTCTGAGGAACAGGGTAGAACCTTGGACGTGGAAGTACGTAGGGTAAAGACTGACAATCCTCAGAAGAGGGGGTAGCAGGGAGGGAAGAGATAACCCTCAGAACTTATAAGCATGTACACATAACTGACGGGCATGGACAACAGAGATTAGCAATCGCAGGAACCCCTCAGTGCCACTCCTAGGGTTAGGAGGACACAGAGAAGAGGTGATGTAACCAGGCTTATTGCTAGTGTTTGGGGTGAGGAGAGAAGAGTCTGGGGTGGGGTGGGGGTGTGCTAGGACCTTGAGTGAGATGTGTCCAATCAGACATGGAATCACGTGGGAGGTACTGCCTTTGCAGGTCACAGGGCCTTTGTCGGAGAAACACTCTGGCTTCTTCCTTCTGTAGTTTTCTCACTGGCTAGAGTGCAAGGGAGCCTGGGCAATGGAGTTCCCTACGGCACAAGGCAGGGCAGAGCAGAACCAGATCTGAGAGCAAACTGCTGGGCACACAGCAGAGAGGTAGACTGTGGTGAAATCCGGGGAAGGCTGGTTTAAGGGACTTTCCTTGCATCTTGTCCTAGTTCGGAAGCCTACTGAAAAGATGAGGGGTATTTCATCATCCATAGATTAAGTTACTTCTTTCTCTTTCACATGGAGAAAGTTTAATTGATGACTCTCTATAGACGTTGCATGTATGCTTAACTTCATGATCAACCTATGACCTCTGGGTTCACAAAAAGCTTGGCCTCTCTATTGTGCCTATTTCCAGCTCTTATCCTCTAAATCAGAGCAGGACAAGAGTATGCTTAGTTATTTGGGAATGGCCATGACATCACCTGTCCTAATCACCCTTGTGCCACAGACAGTCTCAGGTGTTGAAAAGTCTCCCAGGCTCCTCTGACACATTATGCTCGTCCACTTTCTATTTATTCTTTGAGGGCCCAGCAAACATGAACGCCTGTCCCAGCGTGTCCTCAGCACGTTGGCTTTCTCTCTGCCTGATGCTTATTTTCATCCTCTCCTTGTTAGAATGGGCTGCTGCTAAGGCTGTCTCCGCAGCTGGACTGAAAAGCCTCGAGAACAAAGACTGTCTTTCCCACCTCCGTAGCCGCTGCCACGCCCAGGGCAGCGCCTTGCACTAGTGCTAATCCGTGTCTATTGGAATAAAGTGCGGAGGATTTTGTATGACTTTAAGGCACTGGGTCTGTTTTGGACTGAATATTCATGGCCCACCAAAATTCATGTGTTGAAATCCTAACCCCCAATTTCTTGTATCAGTAGTGGCACCTTTGAGAGGTGATTAGGTCATGAGGCAGAGCCCTCATGAATGGAAATGGTATCGTTCTCAAAAAGACCCCAGAGAGCTGTGCCTACTTTCTGCCACGTGAGGACAGAGGGCCATCTACTGAGCTGGGAAGTGGCCCCTCACCAGACTTTGAATCTTGGACTCCCACGCCACCAGAACTGAGAAATAAGTGTCTGTTGTCTATAACCACCTAACCTCTGGCATTTCGTTACAGTAGCCCAAACAGACGGAGACAGGGCCGTTTCTGCAAACTCTGTGCCAAGCTGCAAAGGCCGGGTGTACAATGCGGGGCTGTGCTCATGGCTGCAGGTTTCACAATAACTACCTGGTAATTATGGAGTTCATTTTAACCTGAAACAGATCATCTCTCTACTTCCAGCTCTCCTATTCGTTCTAGCAAGTTCAAAATCACCCATCTGTATGACAGAAGAAATCGTGGCCACTTCCCAGCTCTGGGAAGATGGCTCCCCTGCCTTAGTAACTGAGGGTCAGAAAAGGAAGGTTTTTGCTCAAGCCCTTGCAGCAAGAAGACAAAGTAATTTAGCCAAGAATACTCTACTGCAACAGGGGGACTAGAATCCTTTTCCTGACTACTGGGCAACCTTTAACAAGCTGTTTCTTTGTTCCAATTACTGTAAATTAAAGGGATTGAACTAGATGCCTTAAAAATCAGTTTCATAGCTAAAAACATGATTCTGTAATTAACCAAGTCTATAAAACTCTGCTCCAGCTTTACTAATTTATTATTATTATTATTATTATTTTTAATCCTAACCAGAGGACATTTTTCCATTTTTTGTTCAGATAGAGTGGGAGGGAGAGAGAGGAAGAGAGAGAAACATTGATGTGAAAGGGACACATCGAGTGGCCGCCACCTGCACAACCCAACCAGAGCCGGGGACAAACTGCAACCGAGGTACGTGCCCTTAGCGTGAACCAAACCCGGGTCTCTCTGGACCACAGACTGATGGTCTAACCGCCGAGCCAAACCAGCCAGGGCCTAATTTATAATTGTATATAGTTAAGGTACATAACATGATGACTCGATAGACATATACAAGTGAAATGAGTACCACAGTCCAGTTGATTTACACCCATCACTTCACATAGTTACCTTGTGTGTGTGAGTAGTAAAAACACTTAAAATACATCCTCTTAGCAAATTTCAAGTATATGGTACAGTGTTATTAACTAGTCACCAGGCTCTACATCGTTTCCCATGTAAAACTCGTAGGTTGACTAAAGTCAACCCTAATAATTATTTTTTGCTTTTTGTTTTTTTCCAGATAGAGTGGGAGGGCGAGAGAGAGAGAGAGAGAGAGGAACATCAACATGAAAGGGACACATCAAGTGGCTGCTATCCGCACAACCCAACCAGGGCCCGGGACAAATTGCAACTGAGGTACGTGCTCTTAGCGGGAACTGAACCCAGGTCTCTCTGGACCGCAGGCTGATGCTCTAACCACTGGGAAAAACCAGCCAGGGCAATTTTTTTCTTTTTGGTACGTGCCCGTAGCAGGAACCAAACCAGAGACTCTCTGGTCTACAGGCCAACACTCCAACTGCTGAGCCAAACTGGCCAGGGCTAACCTTAATAATTTTTAATGGAAAAATTCCAAAATGGCAGTAGAGTGAGTGGAAGCTACACATACTGTCTCCCAGGACCAAACTGGAATTACAACTAAAATAAAGACAAATCGTTGAGAAAAAGCAACAGAAAAGCAGCTTTCGAGGACCATATAACCAAGGACACTGACTCGATCCTGGTAGGATTGTGGAGGCACAAGAAGGGGGTCTGAGAGCCCGCAGAGAGCAGCGGCCTTAACTGTGAGCAGCGCCCTCGGGATACACATCCAAGTGGCTCCACAGCACAGAGCCGAAACAGACGCTAAAATAGCCACAGCCACTCACCTTGGGCTCCAGCAGAGGGAGGGCGGACTGGACTGGAACTGTGTGGGGACACTCGGGATTTGGAGGGCACTCAGAGCTTTTGCTGAGTTGCAGTCGTGTAGGACAGTGGTCATCTTACTCCTTCCCAGGGCTCTGGGGAGAGGCGGTGGCCCCTCCCTTGAGATTCAATCCCACCAAAGTGGGCCATTGAAATGCAAATTGAGGCTCATAAACGACTAGTATCAGCCCCACCCTCGAGAAATCCCCTTACACGGAACACTGTGGGAGTTTTTCATTCAATTGAGAGCACAAGGCTCTTCAAGTAACAGCAACTAATGCCCTCCAGGCAAAAAGCTAGAGGATAACTGAACCATTCCTGGGCTTGCAACTCTACCAAAGAAAGTAAGACTTGACAGTGGTGTTAGGCGTGGGTCCTCCCACACTCATCCAAACCCAGTAGAGGGAGCCACAAACAGCAGAACACCAACACTCACAGGAAAATTTGGCAGGCTCCAAAGCCCACTATGATAGCCAAAATGGTGAAACACAGAAACAAAAGCCAAATGAAAGAACAAGAGACCTCTACTGAAGATGAGATAAATGAAATGCAGTTAAGCAAGTTAACAGAGTTAGAATACAGAACCATGATCTTGAGGAAGCTTAACAGCATGAGTAAGGACATCAATATCATAAGTAAAGACACAGAAATATTAAAAATCAACCAACTGGAAATTAAAAACCACCACCAAAAAAAATGAAGAATGACATAGCAGAAATAAAGAACACATTGGAAGGTCTAAACAGCAGAGTAGAGGAAGCTGAGGACCGGATCAGTGAATTAGAAGATAGGGTAGAAAAAATCAACCAATCAGAACACCAAAAGGAAAAAACAATTAAAAAACAGGAAGACAGCTTATGGGAACTGTGGACCATTGGAAACGTAATAATATTCATATCATAGGAGTCCACAAAGAAGAATAAAATGAGCAAGGGTCAGAGAATATATTTGAAGAGATAGTGACAGAAAACTTCCCTAATTTGGTGAAGGAAAAAGATATTCACGTTCAAGAAGCACAGAGAGCTCCAACTAACAAGAACTCAAACAGGCACACACAAAGACACGTAGTAATTAAAATGCCAAAAATTAAAGACAAAAGAGAATCCTAAAGGCAGCAAGAGATAAGCAACAAGTTACCTACAAAGGAACCCCCATAAGGCTTCCAGCTGACTTCTCAAAAGAAACACTATAGGCCAGAAGGGAATGGCATGAAATAATCAAGGTCATGAAAAACAAGGATCTGAATCCAAGACTACTCTACCCAGCAAGGCTATCATTCAAAATAGAAGGTCAAATAAAGAGCTTCCCAGACAAAAAAAAAAAAAGGCGAAGGGAATACATTAGTACCAAACTAGCACTGCAGGAAATGTTAAAAGGACTGCTGTAATTTGTAGAAGAAATAGGAGGAAAATATAACCACAATAAACAAAAATGGCAATAAATAAATACATATCAAGAATCACCTTAAATGTAAATGGCTTGAATCCTCCAATAAAAAGACACAGAGGCTCTGGGCAGTTTGGCTCAGCAGTTGGAGCGTCAGCCTGCAGTACAGAGAGACCCGGGTTCGGTTTCCGCTAAGGGCATGTACCTTGGTTGCAGTTTGTCCCCGGCCCTGGTTGGTCATGCGGGTGGCAGCCACTCAATGTGTCCCTTCACGTCAATGTTTCTCTCTCCTCTCTCTTCCTTTCTCTCCCTCCCGCTCTATCTAAACAAAAAATGGAAAAATGTCCTTGGGTGAGAATAAAAAAAAAAAAAGACACAGAGTAGCTGATTAGATAAGACAGCATGACTCATATATATGTTATTTACAAGAGACCCACCTCACAACAAAAGACTCACATAGGTTGAAAGTGAAAGGATGGGAAAAAATCTTCCAAGCAAATGGGAAGGAAAAAAAAGCTGGGGTAGCATTACTTATATCTGATAAAATAGATTTCAAAATGAAGGCTGTAACTAGAGACAAAGAAGGCCACTAGATAATATTGAAAGGATCTATCCAACAGGAAGATATAACCTTGATAAACATATATGCACCCAATATAGGAGCACCAAAATATATTAAAAATCTTCTGGAGGACTTCAAAGGAGAAATCAACAGCAATACAATCATAGCAGGAGACTTCAACGCCCCACTGACATCACTGGATAGATCCTCCAGACAAAAAATTAGCAAGGAAACAGAGACTCTAAATGAAGCACTAGATCAAATGGATTTAATAGATATGTACAGAGAATTACACCCCATAACAATAGAATTCACATTCTTCTCAAGTGCACATGGGACATTCTCAAAGATAGATCACATGTTAGGACACAAACTAAGTCTCTATAAGTTCAAGAAGATTAAAATCATATCAAGCATCTTCTTAAATCAGAATGACATGAAACTAGAAATCAATTGCAACAAGAACATGCAAAGACATTGGAACACATGACTGCTAAATAGCATGTTTTTAAACAATGAATGGGTTACTGAGGAGATCAAAAAAGAAATTAAAAACTTCCTGGAAACCAATGAAAATGAACACACAACAACACAAAATCTATGGGATGCAGCAAAAGCAGTTCTGAGAGGGAAGTTCATAGCACTACAGGCCTACATCAAGAAACAAGAAAAATTTCTAATTGACTATCTAACCTCACAACCTAAAGAACTAGAAAGCAAACAAAAAGAAAACCCCAGACCAAGTAGAAGGAAGAAAATAGTAAAGATCAGAGTAGAAATAAATGACATAGACACCAAAAAAACAATTCAAAGGAGCAAGGAAACAAAAAATTGGCTTTTCAAAAAGATAAACAAGATTGATGACCCTTACCTAGACTCACCAAGAAACAAAGAGAGAGAACCCCAATACACAAAATCAGAAATGAAAGAGGATAAGTAACAACTGACACCACAGAAATACAAAACATCGTTAACAACTACTATGAACAATTATATGGCAACAATTTCCACAATCTAAGTGAAATGCACAAATTTCTAGAAACACATGGTCTCTCAATACTGGACCCGGAAGAGATAGAAAACTTGAACAGACCAATAACAACTAAGGAAATTGAAGAGGTAATCGAGACTCTCCCAGCAAACAAAAGCCCAGTCCCAGATGGCTTCATGGGAAACTTTTACCGAACATTCAAAAAAAACCCTAACACCCATTCTCCTCAAACAAGTCCAAAAAATTCAAGAAGAAGAAAGACTTCCAAACTTGTTTTATGAGGCCAGCATAATTCTAATTCCAAAACCAGAACAAGACACTATAAAGAACGAAAACTACAGGCCAATATCTCTGATGAACATAGACTCCAAAATCCTGAACAAAATACTAGCAAATCAAATCCAGCAATACATCAAAAACATCATTCACCATGACCAAGTGGGATTCATCCCAGGGATGCAAGGATGGAACAATATTCACAAATTAATAAATGTGATACACCACATAAATAAAAAAAAGAATAAATACCACACGATCATATCAATAGATGCTGAAAAAGCATTCAACAAAATCCAGCACCCATTCCTGATAAAAAACACTCTGCAATGTGGGAAAAGAGGGATCATATCTTGACATAATAAAGTCCATATATGAAAGATCAACAGCCAACATCGTACTCAATGGGCAAAAACTAAAAGCATTTCCCTTAAGAACAGGAACAAGACAAGGATGCCCATTTTCACCACTCTTATTTAATATAGTACTGGAAGTCTTAGCTACAGCAATCAGACATGAAGTAAAAATAAAAGGGATCCAAATTGGAAAGGAGGAAGTGAAACTGTCATTATTTGCAGATGACATGATATTATACATAGAAAACCCTAAAGACTCCATCAAATATCTACTAGACTTAATACATGAATTTGGCAAAGTAGCAGAATACAAAACTAATGTTAAGAAATCAACGGCATTCTTATACACCAATGATGAAATCACAGAAAGAGACACTGAAAAAACAATCTTATTTACCATTCTGGCAAAAAAAAAATTAAGATACCTAGGAATAAACTTAACCAAAGAAGTAAAAGACCTATTTGCAGAAAACTACAGGACATTGGAAAAAAAAATAGAGGAAAACATAAAAAAGTGGAAGCACAAACCTTGTTTGTGGATTGGAAGAATTAACATCATTAAAATGTCCATACTACCCAAAGCAATCTATAGATGCAATGCAATCCCCATCAAAACACCAACGACATATTTCACAGAACTAGAACAAATACTTCAAAAGTTCCTATGGAACCAAAAAAGATCCCGAATAGCCTCAGAAATCTTAAAAAAGAAGAACAAAGTTGGAGGGATCACATTACCAGATTTTAGGTTATACTACAAAGCTACTATAATCAAAACAGCCTGGTACTGGCACAAGAACAGGCATATAGACTAGTGGAACAGAACAGAGAATCCAGAAATGAACCCAAGATATTATGCTCAATTAATATTTGACAAAGGAGGCAAGAGCATACAATGAAGTAAAGACAGCCTCTTTAATAAATGGTGTTGGGAAAATTGGACAGCTACATGCAAAAAATGAAACTAGACCATCAATTTACACCATACACAAGAATAAACTCAAAATAGATAAAAGACTTAAATGTGACTCGTAAATCCATAAAAATCCTACAAGAAAATATAGGCAACAAAATTTCGGGCATCGTACGCAGCAGAATTTTCACTGATACATCACCTAAGGCAACAGAAACAAAGGAGAAAATGAACACATGGGACTACATCAAACTCAAAAGCTTCTACACAGCAGAAGAAACAATCATCAAAATGGAAAGGCAACCCACTGTATGAGAGAGCATATTTGCTAATGATATAAAGATAAGGGGTTAATTTCCAAAATATATGGAGTAGTCATACAACTCAACAAAAGGAAGACAAAGAACCCAATTAAAAAATGGACAGAGGAGCTAAATAGACACCTTTCCAAACAGGACATACAAATGGCCAAGATACATATGAAGAAATGCTCAGCATCACTAATCATCAGAGAGATGCAAATTAAAATAACTATGAGGTATCACCTCACACCTGTCAGAATGGCCGCCATCAACAAATCATCAAACAACAAGTGTTGGCGAGGGTGTGGAGAAAAAGGGACTCTAGTACACTGCTGGTGGGAATGCAGACTGGTGCAGCCACTATGGAAAACAATATGGTGTTACCTCAAAAAATTAAAAATTGAATTGCCCTTTGACCCAGTGATCCTACTTCTAGGAATATACCCTAAGAAGCCTCAAACATCAATCAGAAAGAATATATGTACCCCCTTGTTCATAGCAGCACTATTTACAATAGCTAAGATTTGGAAACAGCTCAAGTGTCCATCAGTAGAATGGATAAAAAAGCAGTGGTACATATACACAGTGGAATACTATGCAGCTGTAAAGAAAGATCTCTTATTCTTTGAGACGACATGGAGGGAACTGGAAAGTATTATCCTAAGTGAAACAAGCCAAGCAGAAAAAGACAAATACTACATGATCTCACTTATTTGTGGAATATAATGAACATAACAGTTTGAGGAATAGGGTAGACCCAGAGACGTGGAAGTACGGTACAGACCGACAACCCTCAGAAGAGGGGGTGTTGAGGGGAGGGAAGAGATAAACCACAGAACTTTTATGCATGTACGCATAACCAATGGACATGGACAACAAAACTGGGGATGGGGTGGGGGGGGTAGGGAAGTGGGTGTCAATGGGGAAATAAAGGAGAAACATCTGTAACAAAAATAAAATAATAAAAAAAATTTTAAAACAATTTTTAATGGTTGAATTATGTTTTAGGTTTGTTAAGTTCAAGTCAAAGGAAAGCTCATACTGAATCACTGAAGTAACTGAACACCTTGGTTACGGGAAGGCATTTCCAATACCTGACTTGAATCCCAGCTTTCAAATGCGTCTCACCTGCTCTCCCAAAGCCACCGTGCAGGTGAGCACTGACATGCCACCTCCGGAGAGCAGAGCAGGAGGGAGAGTTAGGCAGAGGAGGCTTCCCTTTCCTCCGTCCTGTCATCTTGATCTCTTGTCTGTTCCCAGTATTTGATCATCTCCTTGGAACCAGGTTAAATTGACTTCTTTTCTTCTTCTTTTTTTTTTTTGCTTGTTCAGATAATAGTCTGGTATCATCTTCAAAGGCCAAATGAACATCTCAAAGAGAAACAAGATGACATCTAATAATGTACTGGCCTCTGCCTCTGATTAATAATTTTGGACACTTTAATGTATGCAGCCTGTTATTAGGAAGCTCAGAGTTTTAATTAGAAAGAGCAGGCCGACTTGTGTATTAAGAGGGTATTAGTAGTTACTCTTAATTTTCTCTGCAAATACTCTTCTGTGTAAGAAAATAAATAAATAAATAAATAAAAAGGGCTGAGAAATATCTGACCCAGTGGGTATCTTGTTGTTTCTATTTTAAGTTGTTTTATTCTCTTTTTTTTTTTTCTTTAATCCTCACCTGAGGATATTTTTCCATTTTTCTTCAGATAGAATGGGAGGGAGAGAGAGAGAGAAACATTGATGTGAGAGAGACGCATCGACTGGTTGCCTCCCGCATGACCCCGACCAGGGCCTGGGACGAACCGCGACCGAGGCACCTGCCCTTGACTGGAAACAAACCCAAGAGTCTTTGGTTCTCAAGCCAATGCTCTAACCACTGAACAAAACCAGCCAAGGTTGTTTTATTCTTTTTATTTTATTTTTTAATATGTTTTCATTGATTTTAGAGAGAGAGGAAGGGAGAGGGAGAGAGAGAAAAAAACATGAATTGGTTGCCTCCCGTACGCACCCCAGCTGGGGATTGAACCCACAACCTGGGCATGTGCCCTCGTGGATTCAAAGTGGTGATCTTTGAGTGCACAGATCGATGCTCAACTCACTGGGCCACAACAGCCAGGGCATTAAGTTGTTTTATTTTTAAATCAAAGAGCAATTTCTGGGTGACAATACCATTACTCCCTTTTAAGAATTACCTTAAATAGCAAAAGGACCACCAAACTCATGTAGCATGGCAAGCTGGTTCGAGATAAATTGTCTTTTTGTTGAGCAGGAAACTGTATCAGAGAACTTAGCTGAAGAATGAAACGGTTTCTTTTCCATCACTTTCTCTGCGGTGTTGCAGAAACTGGCGCCGGAACTAGTATGGGGAGCCTATGAAGCCTCACAAAGGCAAGAGGCTGATGTTCGCGGATGAATTAAGTCCCATCCCGATTTCTTGAGGATGTTTCCTGGCTTCTGTCCTCTACAGGCAGCCACAAGGGCATGGCTGTGACCATTCGCTAGCATTAACTATACTGTGCAGGGCTTTGTCTCTGGAGTCAGGCTGCCTGGCCCGAGCCGGCCCAGGTCACGGCAGGGCTCTGGGGGAGCTGCTCCTGCGCCCGCTCCTCGTGCGCCCTGACAGGTGCGATGGACTGAGAGCAGGACACTTTTCACAGCCCTCGTCCATGTTCTTGTCACCGTCTCATCAACCTTGTCAGCTCCTGGGATATATCAGTTATGTAGCAAGTTACCCGAACCTAGCTGCATAAAACAATAAATGTTTATTTTCTTACATTTTTTAAGGGTCAGGAACCCAAGCATGGCTCAGGTGGTGATTCTGGCTCAGGGTGACTCATGAGGGTGTAGTCCGGATGTGAGACGTGACATGCCATCACTTTTGCCCCTCTTGTGAATGGAGGATAGGAGGCCCAGAAAGGTGAATTAATTTACCTAATTGCCTCCATCTTGTGCTTGCAGACCTGGCCTGACCATTTCCTGGAAGCTGTTCTGCAGAGTAGCAGTAACGTCTGTGCACTGGGACCGAGTCCCCGGCTTCCAGCGCTGGGAGGTCGGCAGTGCTCAGCGCCCGCAGGAGCACCCGCAGCAGCCTGGCGGAGCAGAAAGGACAGGTGCTCAGATGCAGACAGGAAGGAGTGCGCACCCGGGCTGTCCCATCCTCGCCTGTGTGCCTTAGTTACCTCACTCATAAACAGGAGAGAAGAAAATCTGCCCTACAGAGCTGGCGACATTTACAAATAAGGCCCATAGTAGTGGCGGTGAAACTGCCAGCCCCAGCTCCACAGTTCCTTTCTTTGAAACCACTTCAGACTTTTCCTTCCCACTTCCTCGGCCAGGGACACTCCCTGCTCTGTTCCTCACCTCCCAAGCTCCGTCGCCGCAGGCTGGGTCCGCCTCAGCGCCTTCTCCTCCCTTCCAGGTGCGGCTGTGCGCCCGCTTCTCGTCCTCTCTTCCACCAGCCTCTTGCCTGCGCTCGTGCTGCCGCCCAGGTGCCTGGGGCGTCCGCTGCATTTCAAGGCTTCTCGCAGACCTCAGTCTCCCTGGTGATCCCCAGGCCCACAGGACCGTCCACTCAGAAAGCCTCCTCACGGCTCTTCTACTCCCGGGGTCTGCTGGTTGCTCCCCCAGACTGCAACCACCTGCCCACCCTTGCGCTGATGAAAGTCATGTCCTGACTTTAAGGCCCAGGCTAAATCCCACTCACCACAAAGGCTTCCTAGCACTCTCGCTTAACTCAATTCTATCTATATTTATTATTTTCAATATATTTTTTTTAACCCTCACCACAGGTTATTTTTTCCGTTGATTTTTAGAGAGAGTAAAAGGGCGGGAGAGAGACACAGAGAGAGAGAAACATCAATGTGAGACAGACACATGGATTGGTTGCCTCCTGCACATGCCCTGACCAGGCCCAGGAATTGAACCTGCAACTCAGGTATGTGCCCTTGGCAGGGAATCGAACCCAAGACCCTTTGGTCCCAGGGCTGACACTCTAACCACTGAGCAACACCAGCCAGGGCTCAACCTATATTTATTTATTTTAAATTTTATTTATTGATTGATTTTAGAGAGAGAGTGAAACATCAACTTGTCCCACTTATTTATGCATTCATTGGTTGAATCTTACATGGGCTCTGACTGGGAATCGAACCCGAAACCTTGGTATTTCTGGATGATGCTCTTACCAGCTGAGCTACCCATCCAGGACCTTCACCTACATTTATTGAGCAATTGTTTATAAGGGAGGTCATAAAGTTGGACAAAATATGGAGCTTTTGTCTTTCTGGGGGAAAAAATATCCAAAAAGTGTCATTTAAGCTAGGATTGAAAGGGAGGGTCAGGTTCTTTTTTTGTTTTTTAGTGCAATGTGGGCAAGGTAGAGTGTGGTGGATCTGTTTGGTTGGATTAGTTTTTAGCTGCTTTTTATCAAGAAGTGCCCCTTCCCCACCATGTGCCCCACACATAGGGAAGGGTTGCATTAGACATGTTTGCATAATGAGACCCTACCCTACCCAGCCATAGATGACAGTTGACACAAGATGCCATTTGGTTTTCTTACCTGTGAATTTGAAATCAGCGTTCACAGGTGCTGGTAAGTGTCTACCTCTGCAACAGAAGATTCTGAACTTGGAAATAGAGCACAGCAGGCCTCTGCCATGTACCGACATGCAGGAGAAGAGCGGAATGTAATAAACACTTAGAGGAGATGTGGCCACAGGGTTGCTGGAGGGCCCCCATTTCCCAGGTCCAGGTTCTCATTCCTTGTGAAGCTTGAGCAACTGCTATGCCTGTGGGTTTTATGAGATTTCTTCATGCCCCTATAACAAGCTTTCCTCTTTTGTTTGTATGTGTTTCAGTTACTAACAATCAAACACATCAACTAAGTCACAGAAGCCCAACATTGAAATTTATCAAAAAGATAAATTGATCAGAGTAGAAGTTGGGAAGTACTTGGCCATCAGGCTAGGACAGGTTATTGTAGACACACTGTGGAGGGCCTTGAATGTCATATGTAGATGTTGAGATGGTGTTGCTTAAGTAAAGAACTACTGAAGTTTTGTGCAGAAGAATAAGTCACAGTTTCAGAGGTGTGCTGTAGAAAGCTGAGCCTGGAGGGAAGCGAGACAACATGGATTTGAAATGCAGCTGAGAAATGATGATATTTTCTAGTTGTGTTTTTAGAACTTTGGCAAATTACCTAACCTCTTAACCTCAGTTTCTGCATTTGTAAAATGAGAATATTAATGCTTAGCTCATAAGATTTGGTGGAAGTTATATGAAATAATGATAATAAATTGGCAAACACTAAGCACTCAAATGATAACTATTATTATTTTAATCTTTCTTTTCTCAAAATTTCTGTATACTTATTACTAA
This sequence comes from Molossus molossus, assembly GCF_014108415.1. Classification (NCBI taxonomy): domain Eukaryota; kingdom Metazoa; phylum Chordata; class Mammalia; order Chiroptera; family Molossidae; genus Molossus; species Molossus molossus. Next base: position 105,755,639 of record NW_023425345.1, read on the forward strand.
TACCATACCCATTAGCCTTATTTATTTTAAAATTATTTCAAGTATGCTGATTTTGTCTCAGAATCAAATCAAAAGCATCCATGAAATGATGACATCCTAAACTGTTTTTATATCTCTCATAATTCCTATATGAGCTCTGGGCCCAGAGTATGAAGAACTAAATATTCTGATGGATTGGTTGTTGGCAGCAGGAAAACCACCCTGTTTTGGCATTTAGGAGCTGATAAACATTTCCACATGTTGACTCATCATGAACTGATGGTCTGTGTTTGGGGCTTAGTAGAAAAATGACCACATTACTGAGGCCACTTCCCAAATTATGAGATTTAATGAGCCAAGGAAATTTAATTATTCTCCAAAGTGTACTTTCTGGTTTAGATTATGATTCAGCAGCAGTTGTTACCACGAAACCTTTTGGAAAAACTACACACAGCTACAAATGGAACTGGGCTCAAAATACTATGATTTTACTCATTCATTCATATCTATTAAGAATCTTCTATATGAAAGGTATTGAACCAAGCAAGTCTTATGCAAAGATATATACAGAATAGGATCCTCGCCCACAAACAGTTTGCAACCTGCCAGGAGAGCCAAGCCATGGAAATAAAAAATTACAATACAAGGCACTATGTGATAAGTATCATTTAAATAAATTTATTAATCGGCCTGGCCGGTGTGGCTCAGGGGTTGAGTGTTGACCCATGCACCAAGAGGTCACCAGTTCGATTCCCGATCAGGGCATATGCCCAGGTTGTAGGCCCGATCCCCAGTGGGGGGCATGCAAGAGGCAGCCAGTCAATGTTCTCGCTCATCAATGTTTCTATCTCTCTCTCCCTCTCCCTTCCTCTCTCTCTAAGATCAATAAAGAAAAAAAAATTGTTTTATAATAATTAATTAATTAATTAAAAGCACTTAAGAGGACAGAGAAATCAGAAAAGGCCTCCTGGAAGAAGTGTTATGTACACTGGGCTTTAAAGGTTGAGTAGGATTTAAGGTTTCAATAGCTGGAGTCGGGTCAAGAGCCATTTTAAGCTGAGTGATGTAGCAAAGAACAAAGATTAAGGAAGTCAAGGTGGCAGCAGCACGGGGAAGCAGTTGGGAGATGTAGTCGGGAGCCAGAGCCAGGAGAGCCTTAAAGGCCAAGTTATGAATTTAGGTTTTATATATTAGACAAGAGGGAGGTCCTAAAAGTTTCCTAGAGGAAGAATCATGTGACATTTATTGTACAGTTTGTGATTAATGGGTGGCAATGTGCAGATAGGAAAAACTAGAGGCAGTTGAATTAGGCCAGGTATGAAGAGAGAAAGGCTGAAATTAGTGGGTAGCATTGGAGATGAAAAGGACATAGATAAGCAGAGGATTATAAGAGACTTATTAACTGGACATGGACATTTGGGGAGACATCAAAGAATATATTTTCATGAGATAATGAGTTAGGATCTAGGAGTGTTGATTTCAGTGCTGTTAAGTTGAATGTCAGTTAGGCACTAGAAATGAGGCTGGGGCTCAGAGGAAAATCAGAACTAGCAGAGTTCACAGACCTTCCCATACAAACTCTGAATGAGCTGTGGAAAGGACTACATATGCAAACAAAAAGAAAATGTACAGAAGAAAGAAGTTAAACAGGCAAACTGCAGTCATCATCATGGAACTGGAAGGGAGGCAGAGAAGAAAACTGAAAGGGAATTAAAAGGTAAAATAACTATAACTAGTGCCCTGGCTAGTTTGGTTCAGCAGTTAGAGTGTTGGCCTGTGGACTGAGAGGTCTCAGGTTTGGTTTCCGGTCAAGGGCACGTACCTGTGTTGCAGGTTTGATCCCTGGCTCCAGTCGAGGTTGTGCTGGAGGTAACCAATTGATGTGTCTCTCTCACAGTGATGTTTCTCTCTCTCTCTCTCTCTGTCTCTCTCTCTCTCTCTCCCCCTCCCTCTTTCCCTTCCATTCTATTTAAGTATCAATGGGAAAATATCCTCATGTGAGGTTTAAAAAATTAAATTAAATTTAAAAATAATTATTATTATTATAACTAGTGTTGATTAAGTGATTATTCTGTTCCAGGCACTATTCTAAGTGTTTACAAGTGTTAATTTATTTAATTCTCACAACAAATTAATAAGGTAAGTACTATTACTTGAAGAAACTGAGAGTTGGAGAGCTTATCAAGTTGCCCAACTCATCCAACAAGGCTCAGAGCCCAGAGTCAAACACTGGCCATTTGACCCCAACGCCATTTTCTTAACCCCTATTCTATTTTGCTTTGAAAGTAGTGGTACAGGGTTGGGTCACTAAATCATGGGATAGAGGAGTTTCAGGGAAGGGTGGTCAAAAGCGCCAGTGTTGATGACAGGTCATGGAAAATGAGAATCAGCACCATGAAGTGATTCCTGAAAGGGACAGTCTAAAATGAGGTTCTGGTTTCACAATATGGTGTTGTGTAAAGGCACACACTCCACACTGGACTATCGTACCTGCCCAGATCTCTTTAACAAGGTCAATCAGCATGACGAGGTTTCCACTCATGGGGCTGCTCTGGAAACAAGGGGGCGAATGCATTGGTCACCAGCCTTCTCTGCCATATCTCGGATCCATTAGGCTCGTTCAACCTGCCATTCAGGTGGTGGGGAAAGAACACAAGCCAAACCCCAAGTGTCCACTGAGCAAGCCTTTAGGGAAAGGTCAGCGTAATCTCATGAAAGTCTCAGTTCTTCCCCTTAGTTGAAGCCAAAGAAAGTAGGCAAAGGTGTATTACAATCAAGGGGATTTAAATAGGTCCTGAGCAGCACTGAGAGTTCTGTTTCCCATTTATTAAGATAACAGAACATCACCCTACAAGGACAGTTGAAGACTACTAAAATTTTAAGTAAATTTGCACTGGCTTATATTTCTTATTCTACTCAGTTATCTTTGTGCAGAATTCAAGTATACCTTTGTTTGTCAGGCAGGTCCCACCTAGCCTTCTATTAGTTGGTTAAGGATTATTTCTGACCAATGTAAAGCATGCCTGAGATCTCTGTCCTGTACTTCATTGTGGTGACTCTTCACCTTCCTCATCTCAAACTCATGTGTATAATCTCCAAGTCTTCAAGTTCATGTGTCTTTTTATTTTTATCGATTTTAGGGAGAGAGGAAGGGAGAGGGGGAGAGAGAGAAACATCAATCCCTTGCCTTCCATACGCACCCTTATGGGGGATCAAATCAGCAACCTGGATATGTGCCCTGACCGGAAATCAAACCACAACCCTTCCGTGCTTGGGAGGATGCTCCAACCAACTGAGGTAGTTAAGAGCCAGGGCAAGTCCACGTGTCTTTATCTTCTCTGTCCCTGTGCAGTGTTTACACCATCTCCTATAATATGAAATGCTGCAGCCACTCCTTTCTTCTCAGCCCATGTACTCATTTATTCAACAAATAGTATTTATTAAGAGCCTGCTATGGGTCAAGTACTGTTCTAGTTGGAGAAGATGAACAATAATAAAATAATTATGTAATTTGTCAGATGGTTATGAGCAATATGAAGAAAAATAAGTGAGAATAAGGAAATGGATAGTAAGAGAATGGCGGTGCTATTTTAGAAGGAGGGGTCAGAGCATGATGTACCATTTGGGCAAAGGCTCTAGCAAAGTGCAGAATCCAGGCAGGGGATGTGTACACTCTGATCAGGTCACACACTACTCAAAAACAGGGACTGTGTCTTGTTCATTTTATAGCCCTCAAAACATCTATTGCTCTGTCTTGCACTAAGTAGTTTCTCAGTAAATACTAGGGGAACGATTATTTGGGGTGGAAAAAAAAGGAAGCTACTTACTGTTACATTGGAATAGGGAAAATATTTGTTGTACAGAAACTTTCTTTAGAAGAAACTGTATTATAAATAGATGTACTCAGTATTTTTACAGGGACATAAATGAACATGGATTTGAAAATATTTTATTATATTTTAATATAGAACTTTTCTTTGTAGCAATTATTATTATAAAATTTTATTTATTGAATTAACCAGTTATTCATTAGAACTTCGTATAGTTTATTACATATAAATTCCACTAAAAATTTCTGCATTTCTTATCAAAATAATTATTTCAAATAGGCAATGCATTTATAAGGTATAAAAATCAGAAAGTATAAGTAGATACACAGTGTAAAATCTTCCTTCCACTGCCCAGTTCCCATCCCCACTCCTAACACATACACAGACAACTGCTATTACTAGTATCTTGTATCCTTCCAGAGTTTCATTATGTGTATACAAATGAGTACAGATACATATTCTTACCCCCCGTTTTACACAAATATTCCATTCTGCCCTTGGTTGTTTAAATTTTCATAATGTGTCATCAATGTCATTCCGTATCACTAGCGAGAGCTTTTCATTCTCTTACAGTTATAGCATTCCATTGTGTGAAGGACCGTGATTTATTCAAAGAGTGTTCTACTGGTGGCCAATTAGAATTTCCATTTTTGTTTTTAAAACAAAGCTTCACTTGGCGGGTGTGGCTCAGTGATGGAGCGTGGACCCATGCACCAAGAGGTCACTGGTTCGATTTCCGGTCAGGGCACATGCCCTGGTTGTGGGGGGCATGCAGGAGGCAACCAGTCGATGTTCTCTCTCATCGATGTTTCTATCTCTCTCTCCCTCTCACTTCCTCTCTCTGTAAAATAAATAAAGGAGCCCTGACCAGTTTGGCTCAGCAGTTAGAGCGTTGGCCCGCAGACAAGAGACTCCTGGGTTCAGTTCCCACTAAGGGCACGTGCCTCTGTTGCAGTTTGTCCCCGGCCCCAGCTGGGGTTGTGTGGGTGGCAACCACTCCATGTGTCTCTCTCACATTGATGTTTCTCTCTCTCTCCCTTTCCCCCCTCTCCCTCCCACTCTATCTGAGGATAAATGCAAGAAAGTGTCCTCAGGTGAGGATAAAAAAAAAAAAAAATTAAAAAAAAATCAATAAAGGAAAAAAATTAAAAAACAAAGCTTCAATACATAACCTGGCACATTTATCATTTTACACATATATGAGTATAGCTATAGAAGAAATCCTTAAAAGAAAAATGACTGGCCCTGGCCAGTTTGGCTCAGCGGTTAGAGCGTTGGCCTGCGGTCTGGAGAGACCCGGGTTCGGTTCCCGCTGGGGGCACGTACTTCGGTTGCAGTTTGTCCCCGGCCCTGGTCGGTCGTGTGGGTGGCAGCCACTCGATGTGTCCCTTTCGCGTCGATGTTTCTCTCTCTCTCTCTCTCTCTCTCTCTCTCCCCCTCCCACTCTATCTGTACAAAGATTGCAAAAGTGTCCTCGGGTGAGGATAAAAATAAATAAATAAATAAATAAAAATGACTGGATTGAAGGGTATATTAATTTGTAATTTTATAGATATTGCTAAGTTGTTTTCACTAGAGGTTGTACCATTTAACTGTCCCACCAGCAATCAAGGAGAAGAACATTCATTTCTTTTTTTCTTTCATTTATTATATATTCAATAAATATCTATTGAATCTCTACAGTCTCGTAGGCACCATGGGAAATACCAGGAATGCAGATCAAGTAGGACATGGTTTCTGCCCCAAAGGAGCTCACAATCTGGGGTAGTGGTTCTCAGCTGGGGCAGTTTTACTCCCCATGGGACGTTTGGCAATGTCCGGAGACAAAACAAACAAGTGTCTGGTCTAAAGTGTCAATAGTGCTGAAGCTGAAAAGCCCTGGCCTAGTGAGAGAGACAAAGGTTCAAACGCGCTGTGGAAAGTTGTGTTTTGAAACTTAGAGGAGTGGCTTTTGAAGAGCTTTCCAGAGGGGCCAATCAGAGAAGGGGCGTGGTGAGGAGGGAGGTGGCTTCCGACGGCCGCTGGGGAAGCTGGTGAGCGAGGCCTGTGGAGCAGAGCGTCCTGGATCTGACCCACGAGGGCTTTGGTTGCTAAGCTAAGAAACGGGATCTTTAAGCAATGTGGGAGTCACTGAAGGGTTTTACGCAGGGGCTTAGGAGTGAGGTGTTTGGATGTGTATTTTAGAAACTCACGTTAGCTACAGGGTGGAGGGTTGATCGGAGGGGCCAGCGATGAGGGAAGGAAGAGTTGAGGGCTGTGGAATCCAGGTTAGAAGTGACAAGAGCCACCACCGAGGTGAGAATGGAGGAGAGGGGATGGGTTCATAAGATACAAAGGAAGGTGGACTCATGACATGGAGCTAGGAAGGAGATTGATAGAAGGATTCCTAGGTTTCTGGTATGTAAGCAATAGGGTGGACAGAGAAGACAGTCTTTACAATAGAGAACAGGAAGGAGAGAGATTTGGTGAGCGGGTTAGAAATGTTAATAGATGTATTGAGTTTGAGTCAATAAGCAGGTGAATAATGAGACCTGCAGTTCAGCAGAAAGCCCAGGGCTAGCATACCCATTTAAGAGGTCCAGCAAGTAACTGTCCTCTGAAGCCCTGGGTCTGGACAGGTCACCCAGGAGGAATGCGGGAGAAGTGGGTGGAGAACAGAGCCCTTGGGAAGGCTGTTGACTGGCCTCCCTGGGACTTGTGTGGACTGACTGCTCATCTCTTTTACGGATTGCTGTTCTCATTTCTTCTGGTTCGCGGACACATGGCTCTCTATTTGACTCCAGGCAGGCTTCCTCATTGTTTCCAATTCCCTAAAACACTCTGCAAATCTAATTTGTTATTGATACTGTTAGGTCCATTATCCCCATTGCTCACCTGGTACCTGAAAGCCTCTACAGCATACCCGCTGCCACCTCCAACCCCTTCAGTGGCACTTTGTCTTCGAATCTCCAGCACCTAACACAGAGCTTGGCACCTAGCCATTTGAAAAACGGCTGTGGAATGAAAGGCTTTGACTGAATTCTAGGAGGTGTATAGACAGGACTACCATGCATCCCGGGCAGTCCTGGTTTACATCTGTTGTCCTGGCATAGTTCTCAATAACGACCTCTCCTTCGATCTCAAAAGTGCCCTATTTTGGAAGATAAAGTACTATATGGTTACCCTACTTACAGAACACCCAATTGTTATAATTGGTCCTAACTTTTGTCAGTTGTCTATTTATATACACTCCTAGCAGAGAAACCAGCAGACACAGCAGGGCATGTTACTAGTTCTAATCAACATTAAATACTAGAAACCACTTTTCTGAAATCATGAGACAGAAATAAGACACTAGAGTTATAAGAAAGAGAGGGAATTCAGGCAGTCCTCACATTAATATAACTTTCAAAACAAGTGAGCTATTGAATCAACATAAAAAATGATCAGCCCTGGCCAGTTTGGCTCAGCAGTTAGAGCGTCGGCCTGCGGTCCAGAGAGACCCGGGTTCAGTTCCCGCTAAGGGCATGTACCTCGGTTGCAGTTTGTCCCCAGCCTTGGTTGGGTCGTGTGGGTGGCAACCACTCGATGTGTCCCTTTCACGTCGATGTTTCTCTCTCTCTCCCTCCCACTCTATCTGAACAAAATATCAAAAAATGTCCTCGGGTGAGGACTAAAAAAAAAAATTAATAAAAAATAAATAAAAATAAAAATGATCAGCACAAAGAGAGTGGTGCAATGCTAAGAACCAAGAACTGTAGGATTTTATAGATATTAGAGGCCTCACATATCAGGTAGTACAATAATTCATTGGGTAAATAAGGAAACTAACTCCCAGAGACTGGTTATGTTGAATTGACCAGTTACACAAGTCATATAAAAATTGGGCCTAGACGTTAGAATAATATAGATCAATGAAAGAAAACAGAACTCAAAAGTAGACCACACATAAGTCATTTGATTTTGAATAAAGGTGCCAAAGCAATTCAGTTGGGAAAGTAAAGTATTTTCAACAAATGGTGTTGAAATAAGTAAAAATCCTGATGGGAACAAATCAACCTTGACACTTTCTTCCTCACACCATTCATAAAAACTAATTTAAAATGGATTAGAGATCAAAATGTAAAAACTAAAATTATAAAGCTTCTAGGAAAAAATATAGGAAAATATCTTTGTGATTTAAGGGGAGATAAATATTTCTTAGAGAAGAAACCGAAAACAATAACCATAAAAATTTGACAAATTAGATTCATCCAAATTGAAAACTTCTCATCAAAAGATACTATTAAGAAAAGAATGCCCTGGCCAGTTTGGCTCAGCGGTTAGAGCATCAGCCTGCGGTCCAGAGAGACCCGGGTTCGGTTCCTGCTAAGGGCATGTACCTCAGTTGCAGTTTGTCCCCAGCCCTGGTTGGTCGTGCGAGTGGCAGCCACTCGATGTGTCCCTTTCACGTCGATGTTTCTCTCTTTCTCCCTCCCACTCTATCTTAACAAAAAATGGAAAAGTGTCCTTGGGTGAGGGTGAAAAAGAAAAAAAAAGAAAGAAAAGAAAAGAATAATCAAGCCACAGACTGAGAAGAAAATCTACAAAATATATATCTAATTAATATCTATTAGTACAAAAAGGAAAATAGTAACTTTGCAGTGGAGAAATCTGACAGATTCTACATTAACAAAATGATTCAAGTTAATATCAGCAGCAATGGAACAAATGAACATCATTAACCTCTTGATAGGATGCACTGAGGAGGATCTAACCTCCCTTCTGTGGTAAAACTGCCCACAAAATGCATAACCGCAACCTAATCATGAGGAAACACCAGACAAACCCAAAATGAGGAAAATACTATAAATTACTTGTCCTGTAATTTTCAAAAGCTCCAAGGTTATAAAAGACAAAGAAATGCTGAGAAATTGTTCCAGATTATAGGAAACTAAAGAGACATAATAGCTGAAGAAATATGTGATCCTAGATAAAATCTTGGACCAAATGAACAATATTAATGGGATGATTGTGAACTTTGAATAAGGTCAAAGTTTAGATAATAGTATTATACCATTGTTAATTTCTTAAATCTGATAATTATATTGTTGTTATATAAAATAATAAACTTTTTTTGTTGTTGTTAGTCTTCATCCGAGGATATTTTTCCCATCGATTTTTAGATATAGTGGAAGGAGGAGGAGGGGGAGAGAAACATCAATGCAAAAGAGATACATCAATTGGTTGCTTCCCACATGCACTCTGACCAGGGCAGGGAATCAAATCTACAACTCAGGTATGTGCCCTTGACCAGGAATCGAACCCGAGACCCTTTGGTGCATGGGCCAATGCTCTAACCACTGAGACACACCAGCCAAGGCAAACATTATATTTTTTTAAAAAGGAAATACACACTGAAGGATTTAGAGGTAAAAAGACACCATGTCTGCAACTTGCTTTCAAAGATATAAAAAAAAAATGATATCCATCTTTTTACCTATACATATATATGCACATATATGTATATATGCATATATATATGTATATATAAAGAGAGAGAGAATAACTGATAAAGCAAGTAGAGTAAACTGCTAACCTGTGGGGAATATAGGTGAAATCTGTATAGGAATTCTCATTGCTATTTTAGCAATATTTTGGAAGCCCGAAATTATTCAAAATAAAAATGTTTTAAAATATAATAAATAAATATATATGTATATACATTTACATTATATATGACAAAAGATTTGCCTCCAGAATAGATAAAGAATGCCTATAACTCAATCAAAACAACCAATTAAAAACTGGATAAAATATTTGAAAGGATACTTCACAAAGAGATATATATATATGTATGTAAAAACAAACACAGGAGAACACGCTCAAATTATTATTCATTAGGGAAATGCAGATTAAAACTACAATGCAATACTACTCTACATCTATTAAATTAAAAAGATTGAGAACACTAAATGTTGAAAAGGATATGGAGCAATTAGAACTTCCAAATATTATTAGTGGGAGTGTAAATGATACAATTACATGGGGAAAAGTTTTAACAGTTTCTTAACTTTTGTATAATCCCAAGAGAAATGAAAGCCCATACCCACAAAAAGACTTGTACCAGAATGTCAATAGCAGTTTTATTCATACTGGCCAAAAATTGGAAATAACCTAAATATCAACAGAAGAATGAGTATACAAAATATGGAATATTAAAACAATAAAACACTATTCAGCAATAAAAAGAACAAATATGTAGCAACATAGATGAATCTCAAAAGATGCTGAGTGAAGGAAGCCTTGCACAAAAAATATGTACAGTCTGATTCCTTTTTTTTAACTTTATTTATTTATTTTTCTGATTCCCTTCAGATGAAGTTCTAGAATAGGCAAAACTTACCTAGAAAAAAATCAGAACAGCAGTTCCTTCTGGGAGGTTGGGCATTTGTAATTGACTAGAAAGTATATGAGGAGAAACTTTCTGGGATAAAGGTAAAATTCTTTATTATTATTATTATTATTGACTTTTAGAGAAAGAGGAGGGGAGAGAGAGAGAAACATTGATGTGAGAGCAAAACTTCAATCAGCTGCCTCCTGCACACCCCTTACCAGGGATGGAGCCCACAACCCTGGCATGTGCCCTGACCGGAAATTGAACTGGCAACCCACTGAGCCACAGCAGCCAGGGCAGGATTCCATATTCTGATAATAGTTTGGGTTACAGAGTTATATGCATCTGTCAAACCTCATTGGCTAGAACACTTAGGTTTATTTATTTCACTGTATGTAAATTTTACTAAAAAGAATCATAAAAGAAAAAAGAGCCACAAATAACTACTGAACTTAAGTTATTAATATGTGTATTGAAGAGTTTGAAGTGAGCTTTACTGATGTCTGCAACTTACTTTGAAATGTATCCAAAAATAAAATCAATTGATATATATGTCTACATGGAATGAATAGATAAGCGGTAAAACAAATGCGCTGAAAGTTTAAGTAGCAGACATCCTGAGGGAAGACTGTTGTCTTCTAAGGAGCTTGCAGGGACAGTATGCACGGTGTCACCATAGCTGACATATAATTTCAAACCATGTTAAAAACCTACAGTGCCAAGGTAAGGTTTTTTATGTTTGTATGATTTTTACCTTCCCTGGACCTCACCACTAGTTTCTTTAATAGTTTCATCACTTCATTCTTGAGTCACACTTACTTAACAAACAAGATCACCAACAAGGAAGGTGCAAGAACACAACGGGTTTACCTGAACAGGGGCCAGATGTTTCGCAATGCCATTTCCTGAGCGAGACAGAGAGGATGGCTAAGAGCAGAGCACACGGACAGGTCCCAGCAGCACGCTGGATGGCCCACGGAGCGCGCTGTCCGCGGGGCTCGGCTCAGCACTGTTCTGTAACACTGAGTGCCAGGAGCAGCAGACAGACCTGCTTGGCACCTGTGACGATAGTGCAGGGCACCCAGTCAGAGAGAAACGAGTACCACAGGATCTCGCTTGTTGTGGAATATAATGAACACAATAAACCGACCATCAGAATAGATCCAGAGACATGGAAGTAGGGACCAGACTGACAAATCTCAGGAGAGAGGGGAACAGGAAGAGATAAACCAAAGAACTGATATGCATATACACATAGCCAGTGGTCTGCAGACAACAGTGTGGGGAAGGCAGGAAGAGAGTGTGGCTGGGGAGGAGGGGGTTAATGGGGGAAAAGGGAACATCTGTAATATTCTTTTTTTTTATCCTCACCGAGGACATTTTTCAATATTTTGTTCAGATAGAGTGAGAGGGAGAGAGAGAGAGAAACATCAACATGAAAGGGACACATCGAGCGGTTGCCACCCACACGACCCAATCGGGGCTGGGGACAAACCGCAACCGAGGTACAAGCCCTTAGTGGGAACTGAACCCAGGTCTCTCTGGAGCTCAGGCCGATGCTCCAACTGCTAAGCCAAACTGGCCAGGGCTGTAATACTTTCAACAATAAAGATGAAAATTAATTAATTAATATTAATAATAATAATAGAGGGCATCTTTGGCCAGCACAGTAGGGCTTCTCCAGAGGTCAAAGGCTAGGCTACAAATAGCTGTCAATATTCATTCAGGCTTCTCTGTGGCTAAATCCGAAAACCAAAAGACTGGCTTGTTCCTAGCTTCAACATGATGGTCAGTCTTCACTGGTCACGCTCAGACACTCAGAGGTCTGGATGGTACCTACCAACACTGTGGACTTTGAATATTAAGGACATACAGAGTTTGGAGTGATTTAGAAATATTTTATTATAAAAATTCATGCTTATATAAAATATTAGAAAAGTAGAAAGTTGAAAAAATAAGGACTATCCATTTAATCGTTTAAGTTTACAAATAATAGTTCCCTATTGTAAAAGTTATTTATGCTTATTATGAATAATTTAAAAAACAGAAAAGTATAAAGAGAAATTCTAAGTAGTGATCATTCTCATCAAACAATTCATTGCGGCATATCTTCACATTAGCATCTGTTTTCCTTGGATGCTTAACGTGATTGACTCACAACTCTTACAAGAATATGTTGTAAGGCTTTTTGTTTAAAGAGGTGGGGTATAAATGAAATAAATCACTAACTAAATAGCATTTAAAGTACTAGTATTGTTAGTACTGATTTTAACATAACACTAACTTCCAAGTTCCATCTCCTTAATTAAATAAGGTTTTAAAAACTGGACCCTGCTTCATTCTTCTGCGCAAGGGAATGAATTTGCCAAAGCAGCGGTGATGACCACGTTCTGCTGCGCCCGCCGTGCCGTTAGGAGCGTTCTTAGACTCTCCTCCCTCTTCACTTCACAGAGGCAGACACTGTGGTGCAGTCGCAGAAGTGTCCCAGCGTACTTGGAACTTCTCATTGGCACACCTGAGGGGCTGGGTCCAGATGGCACCGCTCTAGTTGCCTCAGCTGATACCAAGTCTCCTTCTCATCTCTCTTCGGCCCAAGGGTGGAAACACATCAAGCCTTCTTCCTTTCTTTCAACACAGTTGGGGAGTAGTGGCAACTTGCCAGAGAAACTTTCCTAAAAATTAAGGGAAGACAAAAGGAAAATAAACAAGGGAAACAAAAAGAACAGCGAGCAGGTTCTAGCTTACAATAGCTAGCTCATTTGCATGCCAAGTTTCCACCCAAGCAGGCTGACCCAGAGCCTGCAAGTGCTTTTATTCCATAGCGACAGTCTAGATCGCTTGGAAAATACTTGTTTTTAGATGTGTAAAACAAAACTAATTTTAGACTGTAATGAAGAAGAATAAGCACTTATTTGAGCAAAGGGAGCTACAACCCAGGAGACAGACTCAGGTAGCAATTGAAAATTGTGTTCCACTGAGACAAAGGGAGTCAGTCTTTCCTTTCTTTCTTAATTTAAAAAAAAAAAAAATTGTTTTTATTGATTTTAAAGAGAAAGGAAGGGAAAAGGAAAGAGAGAGAGAAACATCAATCAGTTGCCTCCTGCATGCCCCCTACTGGGGATCAAGCTGATGACCCTGGGCATGTGCCCTGACCAGGAATCAAACCATCGACCTCTCTATGCATGGGACAATACTCAACCAACTGAGCCACACCAGCCAGGGCAGAGGTGCAGTCTTTTGTAGTGAAAAGTCCCACCCAGGTTCTCAATTAGGTCAATTTTATGTAAATGAGGTAACCAAACTATGCAGTTCTGATTGGACAGAGCAGGTCTCAGCCCATTGGTAGAAAAAAATGAAACCAGGGTTTCCCTGTGGTGGTTGACTCTTAAGGCACTGACTATGGGGAGTTCATCTCAGCAAATAAATTATTCTTGGGATTCACATCAAATGTATCTTTCTTCTTGGGATACTACAGTATAGGAGTGCCAGTAATTTTAGGAAACTCAGGTAGGGGTCTGTGAGTTCAGATCAGGAAAGTATGAAGGTATGTGTTACTATATCATATCACTACCCACAAAATCACTCTGGGATGAAATGATCCTGTATTTCAGAGAGTGTGCAACTGTGCTGAGCTGGTGGCAAACTCTGGCCACAGTGAAATGCCTGTATTATTACTTACTAGACTCATATCATGAGACTACAGTCATACCCTCCATTTGCCTTAGTACTGAGAACTCTTTTTAAAAATAATTTTTTCTTTATTGATTTTAGAGAGAGAAAGGAAGGGAGAGGTAGAGAGAAATAGAAACATCAATGAGAGAGAACATCGATTGACTGCCTCCTGCATGCTCCCCACTGGGGATTTGGCCCACAATCTGGGCATGTGCCCTGACTGGGAATCAAACTGGCAACCTCTTGGTGTATGTGTTGATGCTCAACCACTGAGCCACACAGGCCGGGTAATACTGAGAACAGTTCATTTAAATTACGTATCTGTCTTCTGATTTTCCAAGCTGTTTGAGGACAGTGTCTATCTATATCTGATATACCTCTGTGTTTCTGAAAAAGTAATACAGTTCCTAACACCAAGTATATGCTTATATGGTTTTTTAGAAGAATTCAATTGAATTAAACTAAACTGAATCAATTTACTCGAGGTGTGACAGTCTTAAATATTTATTCACTGAAGGATATCCTCAATTTCTTTCTTTCTTTTTTTTTAATCCTCACCTGAGGGCATTTTTGCATTTATCTTCAGATAGAGTGGGAGGGGGAAGGGGAGGAAGAGAGAGAGAAACATCAATGTGAAAGGGACACACTGAGTGGCTGCCTCTCATACGACCCCAACTGGGGTCGGGGTCAAACTGCAACCGAGGTACGTGCTGTTAGCGGGAACTGAACCTGGGTTTCTCTGGACTGCAGGCCAACGCTCTAACCGCTGAGCCAAACTGGCCAGGGCCCCAATTTCTTTACAATAATTTCAGTCCTGTTCTAATTCTGGCAGAGACAAATTATTTATTTATTTTTACTTAACTTTTTTTTTTTCATTCACAATTAATATTCAGTATTATTTTGGTTTTTAAAATTTTTTTATTTATTGAGTTTAGAGAGAGAGGAAGGGAGAGGGAGAGAGATAGAAACATTGATGAAAGAGAACATTGATTGGCCGCCTCCTGTATGCCCCTCACTGGGGATCAGGCTCACAACCTGAGTGTGTGCCCTCACTTGGAATAGAATGGTGACCTCTTAGTGATGGGTTGATGCTCAACCACTAAGCCACACTAGCTGGGCTCGACATTATTTTGTGTTAGTTTCAGGTGTAGAGCATTGTGGTTAGGCAATCATATACTTACAAAGTGTTCCCCCTGATATTTGCAGTACCCACTGGCATCATACTTAGATATTACAATATTATTGACTATATTTCCTATGCTGTACTTTACATTCCCATGACTATTTTGTAACTACCAATCCTGTACTTATTATTATTATTATTACTTTTTATCCTCACCTGAGGACATTTTTGCATTTATCTTCAGATAGAATGAAAGGGAGAGAGGGAGGAAGAGAAAGAGAGAAACATTGACATGAAAGAGACACATCAAGTGGTTGCCACCCACGTGATCCCAACTGGGGCTGGAAACAAACTGCAACGAGATATGTGCCCTTAGAGGGAACCGAACCCAGGACTCCGGTCCATGGGCCGATGCTCTAACCACTGAACAACCGGCCAAAGCCAATCCTGTACTTCTTAATTTCTTCACCTTTTGCACCCAGTCCCCCAACCCCCTCCCTTCTGGCAATCATCAGTCTGTTCTTTGTATCAATGACTTGTTTTTGTTTTGTTTGTTCATTTATATTGTTCTTTGGATTCCATGTATAAGTGAAATTATATGGTATTTGTCTTTCTATGATTGACTTATTTCACTTAGTATAATATCCTCTAAGTTCATCCAGGCTGTCACAAATGTTAAGATTTTGTTCTTTTTTATGGCCAAGTAATATTCCATCATATATGTACCGCCTTGGCTATTGTAAATAACGCTGCAGTTAACATAGGGATACATATATTCTTTTGAATTAGTGTTTTAGGTTTCTTCAAATATATACCCATAAGTGGAATTGCAGGGTCATAAGGCAGTTACTTTTTTTTTTTTTAACTCAGGCTTTTATTTTTTATTTATTTATTTATTTTATCCTCACCTGAGGACATTTTTGCATTTATCTTGAGATAGAACTGGAAGGAGAGAGGGAGGAAGAGAGAGAGAGAGACATCGATGTGAGAGAGACACATCGAATGGTTGCCACCCATACGACCCCAACCAGGGCCGGGGACAAACTGCAACAAGGTATGTGCCCTTAGTGGGAACCGAATTCAGGCCTCTCTGGTCCACGGGCAGACACTCTAACCGCTGAGCCAAACCAGCCAGAGCAAGGCAGATACATTTTAACTTCTTTTTTTTTAAATCCTCACCTGAGGATATTTTTCCATTGATTTTTAGATAGCATGGGAAGGAAGGAGAGGGGGGCGGGGAACCAGTGTGAGAGACACATTGACTGAGGCCGGGGATCGAACCTGTAACTGAGGTGTGTGCCCTTGACATGGAATCAAACCTGTGACTCTTCGGTCTGAGGGCTGACGCTCTAACTACTGAGCCAAACTGACCAGGGCCCACTTTAACTTTTTTAAGAACCTCCATACTGTTTCCCACGATAGCTGCACCAATCTGCATTACCACCCACAGTGTGCAAGGGCTCCCTTTCCTCCACACCCTCGCCAGCACTTATCTGTTAATTATTTATTTCATTAATTTTTTTATCAATTGATTTTAGAGAGAAAGAAGAATAAAGAGAGAGAGTAAAGATGGAGTTGTTGTTCAACTTATTTATGCATTCAGTGGTTGATTCTTGTATGTGCCCTGATCAGGGATCGAACCTAAAACTTTGGTATATCTGGCCAGAGCCAGATATTGATTTATTAATGATAGCCATTCTGACAGGTGTGAGGTGATATCTCATTATGGTTTTAATTTGCATTTCTCTGATGATTAGTGACGTTGAGCATCTTTTCATATGTCTGTGGCCATCAGTATGTCATTTTTGGAGAAGTGCCTATTCAGATCCTTGGCCCACTTTTCATGGATTGTTTATTAGTATTGACTTGTGTAAGTTCATTATAAATTTTGGACATTAATCCCTAATCAGATGTATTATTGGTAAATATTTTCTTCCATTCAGTGGGTGGGTTGCTTTTTATTTTTTGATGGTTTCCTTTGCTGTGTAAAAACTTTTTTGTTTGATGTAGTCCCATTTATTTTTTTTATTTTTTTTCATTGCCCAGAGACATACATCAGAAAAAATATTATTATATGAAATGTCCAGGATTTTACTGCCTATGTTTTCTTCTAGAGTTTTTATGGTTTCAAGGCTTACATTAAGTCTTTAGTCCATTTTGAGTTTATTCTTGTGTATGGTGTATGAAGGCAGTCTAGTTTCATTGTTTTGCACATATCTGTCCAATTTTCTTAACACCACTTACTGAATAGACTGTCTTTACCCCATGGTATGTTCCGGCCTTCTTTGTCAAATATTAATTGACCATATAGGCATGGGTTGAATCTGGGCTCTCTCTTCTGTTCCATTAATCTATGTCTGTTTTTATGCCAGTACTATGCTGTTTTGATGACTATGGCCTTGTGGTATAGTTTGATATTAGGTAGTGTGATTCCTCCAACTTTGTTGTTTTTTCTCAAGATTGCTGTGGCTGTTCAGGGTCTTTTGTCGTTCCATATAAACTTTTGAATTAGTTGTTCTAGTTCTGTGAAATAGGCCATTACATTTTAAATATATAGATTGCTTTGGGGAGTACAAACATTTTAATGACGTTAATTCTTCCTATCCATGAGCACTGTATATGCTTCCATTTATTTATATCTTCTTAAATTTCTTTTTTCAGTGTCTTATAATTTTCTGAGTACAGGTCTTTTTATTTTTATTTATTTATTTATTTATTTTTATTTATTTTTTTATCCTCACCCGAGGATATTTTTCCATTTTTTGTACAGATAGAGTGGGAGGGAGAGAGAGGAAGGGAGAGAGAGAGAGAGAAACATCAATGTGAAGGGACACATCGAGTGGCTGCCACCCGCACGACCAACCAGGGCCGGGGACAAACTGCAACCGAAGTACGTGCCCTTAGCGGGAACCGAACCCGGGTCTCTCCGGACCGCAGGCCGACGCACTAACCGCTGAGCCAAACTGGCCAGGGCTATTTATTTATTTTTTTAGAGAGAGAGAGAGGAAGGGAGAGAGAGATAGAAACATTGATGTGAGAAACATTGATCAGCTGCCTCCTGTACACCCCCTATTGGGGATCAAGCCCATAACCCAGACATGTGCCCTGACTGGGAATCGAACCAGGACCTCTCAATCCATGGGATGACGTTCAGTCCACTGAGCCACACAGGCCAGGCTGATCATGTGATGTATCACATTTATTGACTTGCGAATATTGAACTAACCTTGCATCTCCAGAATAAATCCCACTTGGCCATGGTGTGTAATCATTTTAAAGTATTGCTGCACTGGATTTGCTAATATTTTTTTAGAATTTTAGCATCTATGTTCATCAGGGATATTGGCCTATAATTTTCTTTTTGTGTAGTGTCTTTATCTAATTTTATAATTAAGATCATGTTGGTCTTGTAAAAAGAGCTTGGAACTTTTTCATCCTCTTGAATTTTTTGGAATAGTTTGAGGAGGATAGAAAGTAGTTCTTCTTTGAATGTTTGGTAAAATTCACCTGTGAAGCCATTTGGTCCAGGACTTTTGTTTGTTGGGAGGTTTTTTATTACCGCTTCCATTTCATTAGTTGTTATCAGTCTATTTGGGTTTTCTGATTCTTCTTGATGAGTTTTGGAAGATTGTATGTTTCTAGGAATTTTTCCATTTTGTTGGCATATAGTTGTTCATAGTATTTTCTTACAATCCTTTGTATTTCTGTGATGTCAGTTGTTTCTTCACCTCTTTCATTTCTGAGTTATTTATTTGGGTCCTCTCTCTTTGTTTCTTGGTGAGTCTGGCTAAAGGTTAATCAATCTTGTTTATCTTTTCAAAGAACCAGCCCTTGGTTTCATTTATCTTTTGTGTGTGTGTGTGTGTGTGTGTGTGTGTGTGTGTATATATTTTTTTTTTAATCTCTATGTCATTTATTTCTGCTCTGATCTATATTGTTTCCTTTCTTCTACTTACTCTGGGCTTTCTTTGTTGTATTTTGTTGTTGTTGTTGTTGTTGTTGTTGTTATTTTACTTGTAGGATTAGATTCTTTATTTGAGATTTTTCTTGTTTCTTGAGGTAGTCCTGTAATGCTATGTACTTCCCTCTCGGGACTGCTTTCACTGTGTCCCATAGATTTGGGTTTTTTATGTGTTCATTTTCATTTGTTTTGAGGAAATTTTTTATTTCTTCATTAATCTCATTGCCTACCCATTCACTATTTAATAGCATGCTATTTAGCCTCTATATGTTTGAATGTTTTTGAGGTTTTTTTTTGTAATTGACTTCCAGTTTCATGCCATTGTGATCTGAGAAGATGCTTGATATAATTTCAGTCTTTTTTCATTTGTTAAGACTTATTTTGTGTCCTAGGATGTGGCTTATCTTTGAGAATGTTCCATGTGCACTAGAGAAGAATGTATATTCTTCATCTTTGGGATTAATGTTCTGTAATACCAATTAAATCCATCTGATCTAATGTGTCATTTAGGGTCACTGTTTCCTTGTTGAATTTTTGTCTGAAAGATCTATCCAGTTATGTCAGTGGGATGTTAAAGTCCCCGACTATGAATATGTTGCTGTCAATCTCTCTTTTAATGTCCTCCAAAAGTTTTTTTTTATGTATTTAGGTGCTCCAATATTGGCTGCAACATTAGCCTCTTATTGGATTGATCTTTTTATTATTATGTAGTGGCCTTCTTTGTCTTTTGTTATGGCCTTTGTTTTGAAATCTATTTTATCAGATACAAGTATTGCTACACCAGTTTCTTTTTGTTTCCATTTACATGGATTATTTTTTTCCATCCCTTCACTTTCCATCTGTGTGTCTTGTTCTGAGGTGGGTCTCTTGTAGACAGCATATATGTGGGTCATGTTTTCTTATCCATTCAGCTACCTATGTCTTTTAACTGGAGCACTTAACGCATTCACATTTAAGGTTATTATTGATAGATACTAATTTACTGCCATTTTCTTTTTTTAAAATATGGGGGGTTTTTTGTTCTTTTTTTATTTTATTTTTTTAAATCTTTATTGTTGGATGTAAAATGTATTACAAATGTTCCACATTTTTCCCATTGACCAGCTCCTCCCCACTCCCACCCCCCTTCCACCTTTTCCCACATTATTATCTGTGTCCATTGGTTATGCATATAAGTTCTTTGGTTTATTTCTTCCCACCACCACCACCCCCAACCCCTTTCCCTTTGAGGTTTGTCAATCTAGCAATGAATTTCTACTTCTTAATCCCTTCACCTTTTTCACCCATTCCCCCAACCCCCCTCCCATCTGGCAACCAACAAAATGTTCTCTGTATCTATGAGAATGTTTCTGTTCTACCTGTTCATTTTGTGTGTAGATTCCATTGTTGATAGATATGTATTCATTGCCATTTTGTTTGTTCATACATTTTATCTTTTTCTTCAAAAAGACCCTTCATCATTTTATATAATAACGGTTTGGTGGTGATGAACTCCTTTAAATTTTTCTTGTCTGGGAAAGTTTTTATATGTCCATTGATTCTAAATGACAGCTTTGCAGGATAGAGTAATTTTGGTTGTAGGTTCCTGCTTTTTATCACTCTCAATATTTCTTGCCACTCCCTTCTGGCCTGCAAAGTTTCTTTTAAGAAATCAGCTGACAGCCTAATGGGAACTCCCTTGTAGGTAAATAGCTGCCTTTCTCTTCCTGCTTTTAAGATTCTCTCTTTGTCTTGAACCTTTTGCACTTTGATGATGATGTATCTTGGTGTGGGCCTCTTGGGGTTCATCTTGTTTGGGACTCTCTGTGCTTCCTGGACTTGTATGTCTGTTTCCTTCACCAAGTTAGAAAAGTTTTCTGCCATTATTGTTTCAAATAGGTTTTCCACTTCTTGTTCTTGCTCTTCTCCTTCTGGCACCCTGAAGATGCGAATGTTGGCACGCTTGAAGTTGTCCCTGAGGCTTCTTACACTATCCTCATTTTTTTGGATTCTTTTTTCTTTTTGCTGTTCTGATTGGGCATTTTTTGCTTCCTTATATTCCAAATCGATGGTTTGCTCCTTGGATTTATGTACTCTAGTATTGAAGCTGTGTAAATTATTCTTTATTTCAGTTAATGCCTCCTTCAATTCTAACTGTGTAACCATGATTTCTAACTGGTCCTTTTTTATGCTCTTGAGGCCCTCCCTAAGTTCACTGAGGTTCTCACTAAGTTCACTGAGCATCCTTATAAGCAGAATTTTGAACTCAGTATCTGTTAGGTTGCTTATCTCTATTTCGCTTAGTTCTTTTCTTGGGGTTTTGTTCTGTTCTTTCATTTGGGACCTGTTTCTTTGTCTCCTCATTTTGGCTGCCTCCATGTGTTTGTTTCAGTGTATTACTTAATGAGAGGTATGGGGCTCGCTGAGACCAGATGCTGTTCGTTTGAAAGAATTTAGGAAAAACCTGAAGCAGGATTCAAGACAGGCCAATCCTATGGTTAAGCAAGTGGCAACAGCTTGGGTGGCCTGAAAGTTGGGTGGGGTGGGGCGGGGCCTCAGGGATTCACCAGGGTGGGGCTAACAGTGTGAGACAGGTTGCTGGAGTCCCAGATATGGCAACTGTCTGCCGCCCCCGGGGAAGGGCTCACCAAAGGAACAAAGGCCTCTTACAGCACGTTTGTCCCTGAGAAAGCCCCCTCTCCAGCCCTCGCTCCAGTGCCAAACAGCTCAGTTCTTCCCTGTATGTCTCTGGTGCCCCTCGAGCTGCCTCCCCTCCAAGCTTAGAGGGAGAGAGTCCGATAAGTCCATGCGCGGGCCCTTTAGGGAGCTGCCTGGGGCTCCAGCCGCTTCAGCCTCCCTGAGCCTCAGTTCCTGCTGGTTTTTCCAGCCAGAAGTTATGGGGATTCTCTTCCTGGCACTGGAACCCTGAGTGGGGCACCTGGTGTGGGACAGGGACCCCTCAGTCCTCAGGAAGGACCTTCCCAGCCGAGGTGTCCTTCTGATTTTTATCCGTCACACTTGAGTGTGGGACCAACCCGTCGCACCGCTACCACTGCTGCCGCCGCCCCTCCTACCAGTCTGGATGTGGCTGCTGCTTTAATTCCGTAGTTGTAGGACTACCATTCAGCTTTATTTCAGGTGGTTTTGAATGATGGTTGTTCTGTAGTTTAGTTGTAACTTTGATGTGGTTGTGGGAGGACGCGATACCGTGTTTACCTACACCACCATCTTGACCGGAAGTCTCTAAAATATGTTTTTATTGACTTTTTTTTTTAGAGTGAGAGGAAGGGGGAGAGAGAGAAACATTAATCAGCTGCCTCCTGCACACCCCCCACTGGGGATTAAGCCTGCAATCTGGGCATGTGCCCTGACCAGGAATCAAACCAAGACCTCTCGTCTATGAAACAATGCTCTATCTACTAAGCCATACCAACTGGGCTTATTGCCATTTTCATTATTTGTGCCTATGTTCCTCTCCCTCTCTATTTTTTCTGCTTCTTAGAGCAGTACCTTTAACATTTCTTGCAATGTTGGTTTGGTGGTAATACACTCCTTTAGACTTTTTTTGGTCTGGGAAACTATTTCACCTTCAATTTTAAATGATAACCTTACAGGATAGAGTAGTCTTGCTTTCAAATTCTTGTTTTTCATTACTTTGAATACTTCATGCCATTCCTTTCTGGCCTGTAGTTTCTTTTGAGAAATCAGCTGACAGGCTTATGGGAGCTCCTATGTAGGTAACTAATTGCTTTTCTCTTGCCACCTTTAAGATTATCTCTTTGTCGTTAATTTTTTTTGGCATTTTAACCATGATGTAGCTTCTTTGGATTCATCTTAATTGGTATTTCTGTACTTCCTGAATTTGTGTGACTTTTTCTTTAACCAGGTTAGGGGAGTTGTCTGTCATTATTTCTTCAAACTTGTTATTTATCCCTTGCTCACATTCTTCTTCTTCTGGTACTCCTATGATGCGAATGTTGTTATATTTTATGTTGTTCCAAAGCTCCCTTAAACTATTCTGCTTTTTCTTTTTTTCTTTTTGGTGCTCTGATTGATTTTTTCTATCCTGTCTTCCAATTTACTGATTTGATCCTCTGCTTCCTCTAATCTAGTGTTAATTCCTTCCAGTGTACTGTTTATTTCAGCGGTCATTCTTCATTTCTGACTGGTTGTTTTTCATAGTTTCTATGCTTTTTTCATGGTGTTGAGCATTCTTATAATCATTACTCTGAACTCTATCTGATAAACTGCTTATCTCCATTTCATTTAGTGCTTCTTCTGGAGACTTCTCTTGTTCTTTTAATTTGGGGTCTTTTTTGTTTCCCCATTTTGGCTCTCTCTTTGTGCTTGTTTCTATTTACTACGTAGATCTGCTGTGAATCCCAGTCCTGGGGGAGTGGCCTTCTGTAGTGGGTGTCGAATGGGACCAAATGGTGGAGGCTCCTTGATCTTTTGAGCTGGGTGCTCTAGGAGTGCCCCTTGTGTGGGTTATGTGGGACCTCCTATTGTAATTGGCTCTGGATTAATGTCTTCCTGTTCGTGAGTGGGCTCGGCCCTCGGGCTGACTGACTCTGAGCCTCAACACTAACGACATCATGGCAACTATTATACAGGTGCTATTAGACAGAACAAAACAAGAGCAAACAAGACCAAACTAGAAACAACAACAACACACACACAAACACACACATACACACACTAAAAACTAATAACAAGAACAACACCACCACCAACAAAAAAAAAAAAGAATAGGAAAAGAGAAAAAAGTCTGGCCAGTGTGGCTCAGTGGTTGAGTGTCAACCCATGCTCCAAGAGGTTGGCAGTTCAATTCCCAGTCAGGACACATGCCCATGTTGTGGGCCAAGTCCCCAGTGGGGGGCATGCAGGAGGTGGCCAGTTGATGTTCTCTTTCATCAATATTTTTATCTCTCTCTCTCCCTCTCACTTCCTCTCTCTGTAAAATCAATAAAGGAAAAAAATTTTTAATAAAAAGAAAAGAGAAAAAAAAAAAAAACTGTGATACAAGAGACCAAAAGAATTAGAGCAGAAAGACAGAAATGAAAGAGGAGAGTGTGAAAGAAAAAAGGCAGAGAAAAGAAAAAGAAAGAATAAATGAGGAGAAGAAGAAAAAAATAATATATAGGATAGGAAAAGAAAATGGGGGAAATAAATTAATATAAATTTAAAAAGCAAAGAAAGAAAAAATAGATGAAGAAAAGGATAGAGAGAAATAAGGGATGTGAGCAGAAAAAAGAGAAAAAACAAAATGAAATATATTAAAAAATAAAAAAGTAATAATGATAAAGAAAAGATTATACACAAAGTAATAATAAAGAAATAAAAAGAAAAGGACAAAGAAAAAAAAGTTGAGTTCACCTGCACAGATTTCAGTGCCCAGAGCATTCACCCTTTGGATCTGCTAATTTGTGGTGCTCACTGGATTTTGCTCTAATATTGTCCAAGACTGGCCCCTTGGTGCTGTTCACAGGTCTCCCAGTAGGTTCTCTGGTGCAATCAAAATCAGTTGCTGCCCCTGCCTGTATTTTGGCCACCAGCCTGATGCTCAGCAGGAGACAGCCCCAGTCCAGTGGGCAGGGCCTCCTAAGCCCAGAGACTGGGTCTTCTTGAGGTCTCACTCCCTGAATGTCCCTGCTCTGAGTTGCTTTCCCTTCCCCCACAGATCTCTGCTCTGCAGGGGGTACCCAGGACCTGGCCTCTGTGGTTTAAAAAGACTGGTATTGGGGGTGGTGCTTTTTATCTGTGGAAGTGGGGGGCAAGCACTTCCTCTGCTTCCCAGGGCTGCGGGCCTGCTGTCGGTATTCACTGGGGAGCTCAGATCTTCTTCCACATAACACTGCCGAAGGGCCCAGCACACGCCTGTCTCCCAAACAGAAACTCACCCAGGAGACGCTGTAGCAACATCTCAGCTCCACCTGGCTTCCTGGCAGCCCCTTGTCACCGCACAAAGTAGGAGGGGACCAAAAGGTACTCCAGTCTTTCTCTGCAGCTGGCCCCCCTTGCCCAGGTTCCAACTGGCCAAATGTCTATGTCCTGCACACTGTCAGACTGAGCAGTACAGGCTCAGATTTCTAGCCCCACGCCGTTTTCCTTTGGCTCGGATCACAGCAGAATGGGCAAACCCAGCAGTTCACAGGTTGGGGCTGGGCATGGTTCATGCACTTGAGGCACACAGACAGCCTTCCTCTAGCTCTCTGCTCAGTGTTCTTACAGGGGATGGAGGACATCTCAGAGTCGCTGCTGGGTGTACTGATCACCCCCTCTGTGGCTGAGCTCTGCGGTGTGGAGTTTTGCCACATGGCCCCTCCCCCAATACCAGATCAGAGAGGATTTCTCACCATCTGGTGCTACAACAAAGAGATCACTCTTTGCCTGGGATATTGTGGTTTGAGCTTCCCAAGCAGACTGAATCTCCACCACTTCTTTCCACCACTGGTGCTACACTGGCTCCCCTTCCCATCTCTTTTTTCTGAATTGAAGATCCCTGCACGGGGCTGAGACCCCATGCTCCCAGGGGAGCAGGGCTCTGCTGCCACAATATCCCTCGGCTTCCCTACTGTGCATCTGTGTGAGTTGCCTCAGCCTCTCCTCGGCGGCTCCTGTCTCTTCTCTGCGTTCCCTGTCCACAATATTTCAGACCAGCTTCACTTCATCTGCCACTGTGTCTACGTTAGGAGGAATGTGCTTGTATTATTGATGTTTATTTCATGGAACAAAGTTGTATCTCCACGAAGTCTGAAAGTCTCTCTTGAGATTAGAAACCATTTCTTTTACTTCTTTTGTATTCTCACAGCAAATAATAGGCACTCAAAATATCTTTGTTATATCAAATTTTAAAAATTTAAAGTCTTTCAACAATTCCACAGTGCCTTGTACATGATGAACACATAATTCAGAAATACTAGTTGATTAATTAGCCGTGTGAGAGACAGACACACACTCAGGCATTTCTTTATCCATTTAACTAAAAAATGTTATGCATTAGTACCATCTAAGCGCTAGAGGTACACAGATTACGACATGTCGTTGGAGGCAGACAGTGTTTCAGAGAAGGTGAATATGCACACAGCATTACCACAGAAGAAAACAAGAACCTACTAGAGGTGCGCACATGGGAATAAACATTGGAAGGGTAGCAAAAAGAAATCACTTTTAAGATGAATCTTGAAGGAGAAGTACAGTAACACCAAGTATAGAGAAAGAAGAGAAGCCCTGGCCCGTTTTGCTCAGAGGTTAGAGCGGTTAGACCCGCGGGCCAATGAGTCACGGGGTCAATTCTGGTCAAGGGCAGTATCTCAGTTGCAGTTCGACCGGGCCCCAGTCGGGGTTGTGCAGAAGGCAGCCATTCGATGTGTCTCTTTCACGTCAATGTTTCTCTCTCTCTCTCCCTTCCTCCCTCCCGCCCACCGTATCTGAAGATAAATGGAAAAATATCCTTGGGTGAGGATTTTTAAAAAAGAAAAAGAAGAGAAGGTTCAGGAATCAGGATGGGCAGACACACAGAAGAGGGCAAGCCTGCCAGCCAGCTTCCTGTTTTGGTCTGACCCTTTAAGGGCTGAGTGGGTGGCAGGCTGTTTGTCGGAGAAGGTGGCAGTCCAGACAGGTAGGTTGCCATCAGCTTGTGGAGAGTCTTGCAAGAAGCACTGAAGAGCTTAGACTTTATCCGTGGGCAGGGGAGTCCAGACATGTTTGCCAGCAGGGAATGACAGGATCAGATGCCTGCAAACACGGTGGGAGGGTGGCCTGAGAGGAGCCTGGTGCACGGAAGGCAGCGGGGACACAATTCCAGGAGCCACGGAAGAGAGGCGAGGAGAGAGCTGAGCAGCGGCAGCAAGGGCGGGAGTGGGGCAGAGAAGAGACAACTGTAGTGGAGAGAGAATTTTTCCCTCCAACTATGATTATACATGAGAAACAAGCCAAGAAGGACAAACACAAACATGCAAACAGTCATCTGTGGGTAATGGTATCACAGGCAGTTTTTCTTTTTCACATGGTGCTTTTTTAGTAGTATTTCTTAATTTTTACACATTGAGCATATATTATACATTGTCATATCATCATTATATTGTACATACATGTCATTATATTGTATATATTACTATGATTAGAAAAAGTAAAAACTACTTTGAAAATGATACATGCTCAGTATAGAAGACTTTAGAAATACAAAATTGGGCCCGGCTGGTGTGGCTCAGTGGTTGAGCGTCGACCCATGCACCAGGAGGTCACTGGTTTGATTCCAGGTCAGGGCACATGCCCAGGTTGTGGGCCTGATCCCCAGTGGGGGGCATGCAGGAGGCGGCCAATCAATGTTCTCTCTCATCGATGTTTCTATCTCTCTCTCCCTCTCCCTTCCTCTCTCTCTAAAATCAATAAAGAAAAAAAAATCTTAAAAAAAAATACAAAAATGGGGAAAAATTTTAAATCATCCATAAAAATGCTTATGTTTCAACATTAGTGGAAAAGAATACCAAATTATATACTTTTATTAAAATAATTTATGTTGAAACTGCTGAAGGGAAATCTATCAACATGTTAATAGAAGTTGTTTCCGATAGTAGAATTATGGGCAGTTTTGTTTAGTTTGTTGCTAAATTCTCCAAAATTAGTATGTATTTCTTCTTTTTCTATTAAAATTTAATTTTATTGTCTTTTTCTTATAAAGGTAACACAAGCCTTGGCTGGGTGGGTCAGTTGGTTAGAGCATCTTCCCAGTAGGCCGTGGGTTCCGTCCCCAGTCAGGCCACACGCAAGAAGCAACCCATGAATGCATAAACAAGTGGAACAACAGGTCAGTGTTTCTCTCTCTCTCCCCTCCTGTCTCTCAAATCAATAAATGAAATTTTCAAAAAAAATAAAGGTAACACATAATCATAATAGACTATTTGGGAAATGCATAAAAGTGGAAAAAAGATTGGGTTGGGCATAAGTTGTTGTACAACCCAAAAAGACTCACAACTGTTTTGTTATATTTCCTTAAAAATTATAGTTACTTTTTAAAAATGTTTACTTTTATTGATCTGAGAGAGAGAGGAAGGGAGGGAGGAAGAGAGAGAAAGAGAAAGAGAAAGAGAAACATTAATCTCTTGTCCCACTTATTGATGCATTCATTGGTTGCTTCTAGTATGTGCCCTGACCATGGATCAAACCTGCAATCTTGCTGTATTGGGATGATGCTCTAACGGACTGAGCTAATTAGCCAGGGAAATATAGTTACTTAAAAACACAAACAACAACAACAAAAAAAAAACATTTACTGTGTATCAGGGATATTTTATTCATTTAATACTTACCACAAAACTTGAGGTATAGAGAGATTAAGAAATTAGTCCAAGAGAAGAAAATTATGAATGTGTACCTGAGACCCCGTGTTACTTTTGTTGTTGTTAATCCTCACACAAGGATACTTTTCCATTGATTTTTAGATAGAATGGAAGGGAGGGAGGGAAAGAAACATTGATGTGAAAGAGACACATCTATTGGTTGCCTCCCACCCAACCCAAACTGGGGCCAGGGATCGAACTTGCAACCCATGTGTGTGCCCTTGACCGGAAATTGAACCCACGGCTCTTTGGTCCTCAGGCCAATGCTCTAATCACTGAGCAAAACTGGCCAGGGCTTCCATTACTTTTTTTTTTTTTTTTTTTTTTATCCTCACCCGAGGACATTTTTCCATTTTTTGTTCAGATAGAGCGGGAGGGAGAGAGAGGAAGAGAGAGAGCGAGAAACATCGATGTGAAGGGACACATCGAGTGGCTGCCACCCACACGACCAACCAGGGCCGGGGACAAACTGCAACCGAGGTACGTGCCCTTAGCGGGAACCGAACCCGGGTCTCTCTGTACCGCAGGCCGGCACTCCAACCGCTGAGCCAAACCGGCCAGGGCTTCCATTACTTTTTAAAAAACAGCTTTAAGATACCATTTTCAAATCATCATATATTACTTTTAAAATGAAAAAATTACATTTGTTTTTTTAAAAGTCACAGAGCACTCCAGTTTCAAGAAAATAAAAATCACTGTTAACATTTGAGCTACTTTCGCCCAGCTGGTGTGGCTCAGTGGTTGAGTGTTGACTCATTCACCAAGAGGTCACTGGTTTGATTCCTGTCAGGGCACATGCTCAGGTTGTGGGCTGATCCCCAGTGGGGGGCATGCAGGAGGTGGCCAAGTGATGTTCTCTCTCATCAATGTCTCTCTCTCTCTCCTTCTCCCTTCCTCTCTCTCTAAAATCAATAAAGAAAAAAAAAAACACATTTGAGCTACTTTCCTCCCGTGAATATTATCTTCCATAATTGAGATCTCCTTTCTGAGACCTCAGAGAAAGAGAAAGGCTCAGGTCTAGGCCCCAAAGACCATGAAGATGGACTCAAAAGAACAGCAGAGTCATGTGTAGGAGTGGGAAAGGAAGACTAGGGGAGGAACGGAACAGAATTCCAGGTCAGTGAAGATGGGTCAGGGAGGTGACCACTGATGGCTGTCTTCTCCACAGTACACGAGATCATCTACTGAGAGTCAGAAGGCAGACTGGGGTTGGACAGGGTCTTGAGGTATATAGGGGCAGGTTAGAGCAGCTGCAATGGGTACAAGAAAGTATGTTGACTAGGGACTCAGAAAGGGTGCTAAGCATCATCAGGACCCAGATGAGACTGAAAATCATTGTTGATTTTGACACAGACAATTAACACACTTAACATGATATTTTTTTTGCTCCAGCAAAAACAATGCAACATAATCTCATTGACCTCATCCTCTGGGTCCTCTTTTATAAGAAAGAAAAAAGAAAAAAGTTTTTTTTATTGAGACCTGGCCAGTGTTGCTCAGTGGGTTGAATATTGTCCCATGCACCGAAAAATTGCTAGTTTGATTCGCAGTCAGGGCACACGCCTGGGTTGTTGACTTGATACCCAGTAGGGGGCATGCAAAAAAATTTTTTTAATTGATTTATTTAGAGAGAGAGAGCAAGGGAGAGGGAGAGAGAGCGAAACATCAATGTGAGAGTAAAACAACCATCGGCTGCCTCCTGCATGCCCCCTGTCAGAAATTAAGCCCACAACACAGACATGTGCCCTGACCGGTAATCAAACTGGCAACCTTTCAATGCATGGGACAATGCTCAACCCACTGAGATTTTCTGAAACTTCTTCATGTTCTTTATGTGATACTAACATATGGCACCTTTATTTTAACAGCAGTAAAGGTCTATTTAAGGCAGGTAGAGAGGGTCATCTTTTCATATATAAATGTAAAATTGAATAATCAAATCCTAAAAATCAATTACAGAAAAATAGTTGGAGGAGCCCTTGGCCTGATAATTTATTTTTAAGATGTGGAAGTTTCAGTTTTCCATTAGTTCATATGAACCCATGTGCGATGAGCTGCCAAAAAGCTAATGCTGACTTGGTGGTTGTAATATAAACATGCTTATCAGATCGAGGGGAGCACCTACTGCACTGTGCATTGGTGAAATCACTTGTTTTTGTTTGTGTTTTTTTATGTATAATCCCAAGAAGAACCTTGAAAAGAGCTTCAGTAGAACTTAGAAGTCTTAAATCTGTATCATGTGAGCAGGGAGGAAGAAAAGGACAACGGCCCTCTGCCCTTTTCCCTTCACACGCCCACCCCCTAGGGGAGCCACACCAAAGTCTTGTACACACGCTGACGATTCTCTCAGCTCTATCTCTACCAAGACCTCTCTAGGGACTTTGTGCATCTACCTACCTGCTGGATGCCCACCCTTGAAAGCTCCCAGTGCCTCAAGTTTACTATGTATAAACCTGCTTGCACCAAATTTCTCTCCAACGTCATACTCCTCATCAGACAGTGACATCACCACTTCCCGAGTCATTGAAGTCATCTAGGACACCTTCTGAAGCACCATGCACACCGGTCACCAAAGCCTACAGATTCCAATGCTGCAATACTGTCCTCACTTTCCCTGTTCTCTATGCCTTTTGCTATTGCCCCAGGGTAGAGTCTCATTATTTCCAACCTGAATTACTCCATTCAGCATTTGTGACTTTGGTCTGTTTTCTAACTAGTCTTTCTGAGTTCAGTCTGTTTGCTCCCTTTGCTTCCTCAAGCTATTCGCCATAATTGTACCTATTTTCTAAAAATAAAAATTAGTTTATGTTATTCTCTCTCTTAAAATCTCTCAATGGCTTCTCTGAAGACTTTAGCATAAAGTTTCAACTGTAAACTTTGCACTAATGACCCCATATAATAAATGGGAACATGGGCCCCTTCTCAAGCTCCGATTCCCCCTCCCACCCTGTGGGAATAGGATAAAGGCCATCAGTAAATGGATCGTGGGACTGACCTTGAGAGCCTGGCCAGCTCCTTAGTCAAGAAACAGCCAAACAAAAACTGTTCTTGGATGTGAACCTGGACTGTAAACAACTGTAGAGAAACAGCTAGTGTTTTGATCTCACACACTTGCATGTGAGCATGTCCCTCTCCCCCTGCATGCCCTGTTTTGGTTCATTTTCTGTACTCTATATAATCTTGTATTATGAAAGTCTGGGTTGCAATAAAGTTTCACCGGCTGCCAGCCCACGCCCCCTTACCCCCATTATGGCCCATCTGCAGGCCGGATGGGACTTGGTGGAAAACTTCTCTGGTTAGCCACCACCAGTGCTCACAAAAGTCCTAATAAACCCATGTCTTTCACAGCAAGTCCTCCAGGTTATTTCTGTGGAATTGATAAACAATAAGCTGAGGTTTTCCCATACTTCAGCTTTCTGCATAACAGGCCCTTCATGACCTAGCTCCAAAAGTCTCTAGCCTCTTTCTTATACCACAATCAACCAAATGTCCACCCACTGCAGCCACTCTGAGTTACTTGGCTGTTTTATACCACTGTGCCTTTGCTTTCCCTTCTCCATTCAGCTGGCTCTACATCCTTTAAGCTGCACTGAAGCATCTTCTCATTCAGGAAGAATTCTCTGGTGTCCATCTTTAGTTTGAATATGTTTCATACCACATCATGCCTACACTTAAAACTGTAACCCTTGATTTATTTGTTTGCCTTCCTCTCTAGACTTTGCCAAAGACCCTGGCTTACTGAACTTCATAAAGCTAAATCTAAGTTGAATTCCATGCATGGCACAGAAAAAGTACTCAGTAAATGATTTTTGTTTCTATTTTGGTTTGGTTTTACTTACTACACTGAAGGTGCTAAGAATATAATAATAAATAATTCAGACCTGGGTCATGTTTTAAATAAATAAATGAATGAATACTGACGAAATGAACTTGGAGTATTACTTCAAGAAGAGAGAAATCATAGACTGGCAATAACACAAATCTTAAGCAGTTATTAGTAGAAAATAAAGTAATACATTTTTATCTTGCTCTTATATTAAGAATCACTGAATACAATTTACAGAGAGGTAGATTTTACTTCTTTGAATAATGAGAATTGATCAAAACTATAACAGTATGGCTGACAATTTGGTGACTACTGTCCCTATAAATGGAGAGGGATCAAGTGAAGGCTGGCAGCATCCCTCCATGGTGGAGGTCGACATGGAGGGTCTTTAAGGCATTGCTCGGCCATGAAACGATGATGCCCTTGTCACTCCGCTCCGTTCAGTGCTCCATCTTGTATCATGATTGTCCCCTCACTGACAACTTCAGTGATTTAATGTAAACCACTTTTTCTATCTTTTCTTTATTTTTTATTTTTATTAATTTATTTTTGTTACAGATGTTTCTCCTTTTATTCCTCCATTGACACCCTCCTCTCCATCCCCCCCAACGCACACACAGCTTTGTTGCCCATGTCCATTGGTTATTCGGACATGCATATAAGTTCTGTGGTTTATCTCCCCCCCCCCACCTCTTCTGAGGGTTGTCAGTCTGTACCCCACTTCCACGTTGCTGGGACTACCCAAATCCTCAGACTGTTATGTTCATTATATTCCACGAATTAGTGAGATCATGTGATATTTGTCTTTCTCTGCTGGGCTTGTTTCCCTTAAGATAATAGTTTCCAGGTCCCTCCATGTTGTCTCAAAGGATAAGAGATCTTCCTTTCTTAGAGCTGCCTAGTACTCCGTACTGTATATGTACCACAACTTTTTTAACGATTCGTCTACTTGATGTACACTTGGGCTGTTTCCAGATCTTAGCTATTGTAAATAGTGCTGCTATAAAAATGGGGGTCCATATATTCTTTCTGATTGGTGTTTCAGGCTTTTTAGGGTATATTCCTAAAAGTGGGATCACTAGATCAAATGGCAATTCAATTTTTAATTTTTTGAGGTAACACCATATTGTTTTCCATAATGGCTGCACCAGTCTGCATTCCCACCAGCAGTGCACTAGAGTCCCCTTTTCTCCACACCCTCGCCAACACTTGTTGTTTGATGGTTTGTTGATGGCGGCCATTCTGACAGGTGTGAGGTGATACTTCATTGTTGTTTTAATTTGCATCTCTCTGATGATTAGTGATGTTGAGCATTTCTTCATATGTCTCTTGGTCATTTGTATGCATGTTTGGAGAGGTGTCTATTTACCTCCTCTGTCCATTTTTTAATTGGGTTCTTTGTCTTCCTTTTGTTGAGTTGTATGACTACTCCATATATTTTGGAAATTAACCCTTATCTGTTATATCATTGGCAACTATGCTCTTCCATACAGTGGGTTGCCTTTCCATTTTAATGATTGTATCTTTTGCTGTGCAGAAGCTTTTTAGTTTGATGTGTTCATTTTTTCCTTTGTTTCTGTTGCCTTAGGTAATGTATTAGTGAAAATTCTGCTGTGTATGATGTCTGAAATCTTGTTGCCTACATTTTCTTCTAGGATTTTTATGGATTCACAGGTCACATTTAAGTCTTTTATCCATTTTGAGTTTATTTTTGTACATGGTGTAAGTTGATGGTCTAGTTTCATTTTTTTGTATGTAGCTGTCCAATTTTCCCAACACCATTTATTAAAGAGGCTGTCTTTACTCCATTGTATGCTCTTGCCTTCTTTGTCAAATATTAATTGAGCATAATGTCTTGGGTCCATTTCTGGGTTCTCTGTTCTGTTCCACTGGTCTATATGCCTGTTCTTGTGCCAGTACCAGGCTGTTTTGATGACAGTCGCTTTGTGGTATAACATGATATCTGGTATTGTGATCCCACCTATTTTGTCCTTCTTTTTCAAGATTGCTGTGGCTATTAGGGGTCTTCTTTGGTTCCATAGGAACTTTTGAAGTATTTGTTCTAGTTCTGTGAAATATGTCATTGGTATTTTGATGGGGATTGCTTTGCATCTATAGATTGCTTTGGGTAGTATGGACATTTTAATGATGTTAATTCTTCCAATCCATGAACAAGGTATGTGCTTCCACTTTGTTATATCTTCCTCTATTTCTTTTTTCAATGTTCTGTAGTTTTCTGCAAATCGGTCCTTTACTCTGTTGGTAAATTTTATTCCTGGGTATCTTAATTTTTTTGCCATGATGGTAAATGGAATTGTTTTTTCAGTTTCTCTTTTTGTGACTTCATCATTGATGTATAAGAATGCCATAGATTCCTTGACATTAATTTTGTATCCTGCTACTTTGCCAAATTCATGTGTAGTCTACTAGATTTTTGATGGCGTCTTTAGGGTTTTCTATGTATAATATCATGTCATTTGCGAATAATGACAGTTTCACTTCCTCCTTTCCAGTTTGGATCCCTTTTATTTTTTCTTCATGTCTGATTGCTGTGGCTAAGACTTCTAGTACTGTGTTAAATAAGAATTGTGAAAGTGGGCATCCATGTCTTGTTCCTGTTCTTAAGGGAAATGCTTTTAGTTTTTACCCATTAAATATGATGTTGGCTGTAGGTCTTTAATATATGGCCTTTACTATGTCGAGATATGATCCCTCTATTTCCACATTGCTGAGCATTTTTACCATAAATGGGTGCTAGATTTTGTCAAATGCTTTTTTAGCATTTGTTGACATGATCATGTGGTTTTTATTTTTCATTTTGTTTATGTGGTGTACCACATTTATTGATTTGCAAATATTGTACCAGCCTTGCATCCCTGGGATGAATCCCACTTGGTCATGGTGAATGATTTTTTTGATGTATTGCTGGATCCGATTTGCTAGTATTTAGTTCAGGATTTTGGCATCTATGTTCATCAGGGATATTGGCCTGTAGTTTTCTTTCTTTGTAGTGTCTTTTTCTGGTTTTGGAATTAGAATTATGCTGGCCTCATAAAACGAGTTTGGAAGTCTTCCTTCTTGAATTTTTTTTTTTTTTTTTTTTTATCCTCATCCGAGGACATTTTTCCATTTTTTGTTTAGGTAGAGTGGGAGGGAGAGAGAGGAACAGAGAGAGAAAGAGAAACATCGATGTGAAAGGAACACATCGAGTGGCTGCCACCCGCACAACCGACCAGGGCCGGGGACAAACTGCAACCGAGGTACGCGCCCTTAGCGGGAACCGAACCCGGGTCTCTCAGGACCGCAGGCCAACGCTCTAACCGCTGAGCCAAACAGGCCAGGGCTTGAATTTTTTTAAATAGTTTGAGGAGAATGGGTGTTAGTTCTTTGAATGTTCGGTAAAATCCCCCCATGAAGCCATCAAAGCCTGGGCTTTTGTTTCCTGGGAGAGTCTTGATTACCTCTTCAATTTTCTTAGTTGTTACTGGTCTACTCAAATTTTCTCTCTCTTCCCGGTCCAGTTTTGGGAGACTGTGCTTCTATAAATTTGTCTATTTCACTTAGATTGTCGAATTTATTGCCATATTATTGTTCATAGGATTTGTTAACAATCGTTTGTATTTCTGGATGTCAGTTGTTACTTCTCCTTTTTCA
This sequence comes from Molossus molossus, assembly GCF_014108415.1. Lineage (NCBI taxonomy): Eukaryota > Metazoa > Chordata > Mammalia > Chiroptera > Molossidae > Molossus > Molossus molossus. Next base: position 105,791,359 of record NW_023425345.1, read on the forward strand.
TTTCTGATTTTGTGTATTTGGGTTCTCTCTCTTTGTTTCTTGGTGAGTCTAGCTAAGGGTCCATCTATCTTTATCTTTTCGAAAAACCAACTCTTTGTTTCATTGATCCTTTGAATTGTTTTTTTTTTTTTTTTGGTCTCTATGTCATTTATTTCTGCTCTGATCTTTACTATTTCCTTCCTTCTACTTGCTCCGGGGTTTTCTTTTTGTTTGCTTTCTAGTTCTTTAAGTTGTGAGGTTAGACAGTCTATTAGAAATTTTTCTTATTTTTTGCGGTAGGCCTGTAGTGCTATGAACTTCCTTCTCAGAACTGCTTTTGCTGCATCCCATAGATTTTGTGTTGTGTGTTCATTTCCATTGGTTTCCAGGATTTTTTTTTTTTTATCCTCACCAGAGGACATTTTTTGTTCAGATAGAGTGGGAGGGAGAGAGAGAGAGAAACATCGACGTGAAAGGGACACATCAAGTGGCCGCCACCCGCACGACCCAGCCAGGGCTGGGGACAAACTGCAACTGAGGTATGTGCCCTTAGTGGGAACTGAATCCAGTCTCTCTGGACCGCAGGCTGACGCTCTAACCGCTGAGCCAAACCGGCCAGGGCAGTTTCCAAGAAATTTTTAATTTCTTCCTTGATATCCTTGGTAACCCATTCATTGTTTAATAACATGGTATTTAGCCGCCATGTATTCCAATGTCTTTGCGTGTTCTTGTTGCAATTGATTTCTAGTTTCATGCCATTGTGATCTGAGAAGATGCTTGATATAATTTCAATCTTCTTGAACTTGTAGAGACTTAGTTTGTGTCCTAACATGTGGTCTATCTTCGAGAATGTCCATGTGCACTTGAGAAGAATGTGAATTCTCTAGTTTTAGGGTGTAATTCTCTGGAGATATCTATTAAATCCATTTGATCTAGTGCTTCATTTAGAGTCTCTGTTTCCTGGTTAATTTTTTTTTGTCTAGAGGATCTATCCAGTGATGTCAGTGGGGTGTTGAAGTCCCCTGCTATGATTGTATTGCTGTTGATTTCTCCTTTGAAGTCCTCCAGAGGATTTCTTCTTTTTAATCCTCACCGAGGACATTTTTCGATACCTTGTTCAGACATATTGGGAGGGAGAGAGAGAGAAACTTTGACGTAAAACGAACACATCGAGTGGTTGCCACGCACACGACCCAACCAGGGCCAGGGACAAACTCTAACTGAGGCACGCGCCACCTGTAGGAACCAAACCCGGGTCTCCCTGGACAGCAGGCCAATGCTCCAACTGCTGAGCCAAACCAGCCAGGGTTCCAGAAAATTTTTAATATATTTTGGTGCTCCTATATTGGGTGCATATATATTTACCAAGGTTATATCTTCCTGTGAAGAGATCCTTTTTTAAAAAAATTTTTTTGGTATGTGCCCCTAGCAGGAACCGAACCCAGGACTCTCTGGTCCATGGACTGATGCTCCAACCACTGTACCAAAGCAGCCGAGGTGAGAGATCCTTTTAATATTATGTAGTGGCCTTCTTTGTCTGTAGTTATGGCCTTCATTTTGAAATCTATTTTATCAGATATGAGTATTGCTACCCCAGCATTTTTTCCCTTTTTGTTTGCTTGGAAGATTTTTTTCCATCCCTTTACTTTCAACCTATGTGAGTCTTTTGTTGTGAGGTACGTCTCTTGTAAACAACAAATATATGAGTCGTGCTTTCTTATCCAATCAGCTGCTCTGTGTCTTTTCTTTTTTTTAATATTATTATTTTTAGGAACCAAAATAGATACTTTTATTTTTTTATTTTTTTATCCTCACCCGAGGACATTTATTTTTTCCATTTTTGTTCAGATAGAGTGGGAGGGAGGGAGAGAGAGAGAAACATCGATGTGAAAGGGACACATCGAGTGGCTCCCACCCACATGACCAACCAGGGCCAGGGACAAACTGCAACCAAGGTACATGCCCTTAGCAGGAACCAAGCCAGGTCTCTCTGGACCACAGGCCAATGCTCTAACCAGTGAGCCAAACCAGCCAGGGCACTCTGTGTCTTTTTATGGGAGGATTCAATCCATTTACATTTAAGATGATTCTTGATATGTACTTATTTATTGCCATTTTTTGTTTAGTGTGGTTATATTTTTCTTCCTATTTCTTCTATTAATTACTGCAGTCCTTTTAACATTTCTTGCAGTGTTGGTTTGGTGCTAATATATTCCCTTAGCCTTATTTTGTTTGGGAAGCTTTTTATTTGACCATCTATTTTTTTTTTTTTTTTTTGACCATCTATTTTGAATGATAGCCTTGCTGGGTAGAGTAGTCTTGGATTCAGATCCTTGTTTTTCATGACCTTGATTACCTCATGCCATTCCCTTCTGGTCTGTAGTGTTTTTGTTGGAAAGTCAGCTGACAGCCATATGGGGGTTCCTTTGTAGGTAAGCTGTTGCTTATCTCTTGCTGCCTTTAGGATTCTCTCTTTGTCTTTAATTTTTGGCATTTCAATTACTATGTGTCTTGGTGTCGGCCGGTTTGGGTTCTTCTTACTTGGGGCTCTCTGTGCTTCTTGAACTTGAATGCCTTCTTTCTTCACCAAATTAGGGAAGTTTTATGTCACTATTTCTTCAAATATATTCTCTATCCCCTGCTCATTTTCTTCTTCTTAGGGGACTCCTATGATGCGAATATTATTATGTTTCCAGTTGTCCCACAGTTCTCTTAAGCTGTCTTCCTGTTTTTTGTTTTTTCCTTTTGGTTTTCTGATTGGTTGGGTTTTTTCCCCTGTCTTCTAATTCACTTATCTGGTCCTCAGCTTCTTCTACTGTACTGTTTAGTCCTTCTAATGTGTTCTTTATTTCTGCTCTGTCATTCTTCATTTCTTCTTGGTGGTTTTTCATTTCCAATTGGTTAATTTTCAATGTTTCTATGTCTTTACTCATGGTGTTGATGTCCTTACACATGCTGTTGAGCTTCCTCAAGATCATGGCTCTGAATTCTAGTTCTGTTAACTTGCTTAAGTGCATTTCATTTATCTCATATTCAGTAGAGGTCTCTTGTTCTTTCATTTGGCTTTTGTTTCTTTCTTTCACCATTTTGGTTATCTAAGTGGGTTTTGGAGCCTGCCAAATTTTTCCTGTGGGTGTTGGTGTTCTGCTGTTTGTGGCTCCCTCTACTGGGTTTGGATGAGCAAGGGAGGACCCACGTTAAACACCACTTGTCAAGTCTTACTTTCCTGGTTAGAGTTGCCAGCCCAGGAAAGGTTCACTTATCCTTTAGCTGGAGGCTATTAGTAGTAGTTACTTGAAGAGCCTTGGGTTCTCAGTTGAATGAATAATTCCCTCAGGTGTTCAACGTAAGGGGATTTTCTGAGGGTGGGGCAGATGCTGGTTGTTAATGGGCCTCAGTTTGCATTTCAATGGCCCACCTGGGTGGGGTTGAATCTCTGAGAGAGGGGGCACCACTTCTCTCCAGAGCCCTGGGAAGGAGTAAGATGACCACAGTCTTTTGTGGCTGCAACTCAGCAAAAGCTCTGAGTGCCCTGCAAATCCCGAGTGTCCACACACAATTCTAGTCCAGTCCACCCTCCCTCTGCCAGAGCCCAAGGTGAGTGGCTGTGGCTATTTTAGCATCTGTCCTGGCCCTGCACTGTGGAGCCACTTGGGAGTTTAACCCGAGGGTGCTGCTCACAGCTAAGATTGCTGCTGTCTTGGGCTCCCAGCCCCCCCTCTCACACTTCCGCAATCCTACCTGGATCGATTCAGTGTCCTTGGTTATATGGTCCTCACAAGCTGCTTTTCTGTTGCTTTTTCCCAACGATTTGTCTTTATTTTAGTTGTAATTCCAGTTTGGTCCTGAGAGACGGTCTGTGCAGCTTCCATTCACTCCACCGCCATTTTGGAATCTCTGGTCCTTTTTATGAGAAGTTCTGGAGAATCATTTCAGAAACTGAGGGGGGGGGGGCGGAATCAAGACAAAAAAAAAGACCCTTTTCCTGCAATCCCTGGCCTCCTAGTATCAAGACACTAGGACAACATCAAAATAACTTAGGGGGAACCACTCTCTTTTCTTTCCTAACCTGTCCCTATTATGCATAAGCACACCTAGAAGCTCAGTTATACTCCTTATAGCCCTACCAGCTCATCTGATCCTAGTCTTCTTGGCTCATCACTATCAACTCAGGCAGAGCATTTCAGGCGATGGTGATGAAAGAGTGGATGAACACAGCTGGACATTTCAGAGTTTACTTGTGTTGACAGAGGTGCCAGCAGCTGGGACTCATCCTTTCATCTCAAACAAAGCCCATTGGATTGGAAAGCCAATAAGGAAGACATTAATCTGGTATCCTGTAGTATCACTTTTATAGTTTCCATAGCTACTTAAAGAAAGCACAACAGAGCACAGCTGCCCATTTAATGATTAAGTGACTATAAGGCCGAGGTTGACTTACACCAATGCCCCAGATATCAGGTGCAGCATCACACCAACAATTGGCAACAGGGGTTTTCCATTTGTTGTAATGAAACAACTCCTGGACATGAAGAAAACAGAAGAAATGTATGCAGTCAAAGTTCTTACTTTCCACCCAGGGGACAAGAAATACTTAGCAGTTGTGCATACCTTTTTCACTTGCCCAGTCTCTGGGCTTCAGTTCTAACTTAGAGTAATAATAATGCTTTCTTGTTCATATACAGTCTTTTATTCTTCCCACTGGTGACTAATCATTAATGATCCTCCCAGCTCCCCCTACTCCCGACCCCCGCCCTTCGCCAACATTAGCCTCGAATGGTTCCATTGCCTCCATTTTGGCCTCAGTCAGAATTGCGAAGATAGTCTACTCTGTGCCATGTGTTATGGATTTTGAGGCACAAAGAGACACTTGTAATCCTGCAAATGGATTCATGATATCAATTTATTTTTCACCATTCACCATTCTGACTTTAGCTAGTAAGCTTAGTTGGAAGTTAGGTTTCCAATGGGCACATGGGGTGTGCTCTAAATGCTAAGAGACTCATTTGGGATCCAGAGCTATTAAAGATATTTCCAGAGTTCCTAGCTTTAGCATAAGTATTGTATCAGAAGACTTATCTCTTTCATATTAATTAAGAAGCTTTCTAACTCCTATTGTTTAGTCTGGCAGGGATGTGCATTAGATCAGAATGTTTCTGAAGCCATCATATTGGCCAATGTTTTGGTGTTTAAACTTAACTTCTGGACTATGTCTTACCAGGAATGTCTTGTTCTTCAGCATGATTAAATCTAACAGTTTAATCTTTTCCAAATCTATGCAATAATAACTGCAGTTTTCACAGGGTGTTCCCATAGTTTTCCTTGTTCACCAGCAGGTCTCTTCCTGCTGAGGCACCCACTTCTTCAGCTCTGTGAAGGCTCTGTTTCAATAGTTGTTAACTTAGGAGATGATAGGAGAAGTTTGATTAACTTTATTAGTTTATTTAATTTATTGGAGTGACATTGGTTAATAAGATCATATAGGTTTCAAGGGCACATTTATTTTGTTGTTTTTTAAAATATTTTTTCTTTATTGATTTTAGAGAGAGAAAAGGGGAGAGGGAGAGAGATAGAAACATCAATGAGAGAGAACACCAATTGGCTGCCTCCTGCATGCCCCCCAATGGGGATCGGGCCCACAAACTGGGCATGTGCCCTGACTGGGAATCGAACCAGCGACCTCTTGGTTCATGGGGCGACACTCAACCACTGAGCCACATTGGCTGGGCTGAAGGGCACATTTCTATGACACATCATCTGTAGATTGCATTGTGTGCCCACCACCTACTGTCAAATTGTCTTCCATCACCATATATTTGGCCCCCTTTACCCTGTACTACCCTGCCCCTCTGCATCATTTTTCCTTTGGTAACCACTATACTGTTGTCTGTGTCTATGAGCTTCAGTTTTATATCATTCCATATATGAGTGAAACTATATGGTTTTTAGCTTTTTCTGACTAACTTATTTCACTTAGTATAATATTCTCAAGGTCCATCCATGTTGTTGCAAATGGCAGTATTTCATCTTTTCTTATGGCTGAGAAGTATCCCATAGTATATATGTACCACATCTTCTTTATCCAATCCATTATCAAAGGACACTTTGGCTATCTTGATTAACTTTAAAAGTAATGAAACTATAAATATAACAGATTTAAAATTCATGGGAATATCTAGGTCTCAACTCTTACAACAGTGTTAATGACATAGTAGCTGCTCAATAAATATTTGTTGAATGAGTGCCTAGAGCAATCAAGTTATAAAACAGTGTCAGTCTTACAGTGTTATTCATAAAAAGAAAATTGGGGATTTTGTTGTTTTCTTTTGTTCTTTGGTAAAAGAATGAGGTTACCTTAAACAAGAGAACAATAGTCTTGCCTTGTATTAATAGTGATTACTGTAACTCTTTAAAGTTACTCTAGTCTACATAAATGTTTGTTTTTTATTCTAAGTTAAAAAATAGATAATAAGCATACTCGCATCAAGAAATCAAGAGTAAAATCCAGTCAAGATGACACGTAGGTATACGTGGTATCGACTCCTCCCACAACCACATCAAAATGAAAACTAAACTACAGAACAACCATCATTCAGAACCACCTGAAATCAGGCTGAATGGAAGTCCTACAACTACGAAATTAAAGAAGCAGCGACACCGAGACAGGCAGGAGGGGCAGAGGCATAGATGGGCTGGTCCCACACCCACGTGTGGTGGATAAAAATCAGGAGGGACACCTTGGCTATGAAGATCCTCCCTGAGGAGTGTGGGGCCCCTGTCCCATATCAGGTCCCCCAGCTCAGGGTTCTAGTATCAGGAAGAGAAGTCCCCATAACTTCTGGCTGTAAAACCAGCGGGAACTGAGGCTGAGACTGCTGGAGCCCCAGGCAGCTCCTCTTAAAGGGCCCGCTCATGGACTTACTTGGACTCCCTCCAGGCTCTAGTGCAGGGGAGGCAGCTTGAAAGGCACCAGAGACATATGGAAAAGAATTGAATTATTTGGCATCAGGGCAAGAGCTGGAGAGACAGCTTTTTCCCAGATAGATGTGCTGGGGGAGGCTGCTGTTCCTTTGGTGAGCCCTTCCCTGGGCTCCATATGGTAGACGGCCACCATATCTGGGACTCCAGAAACCTGGCTCACACTGTTTCCCCTGCCCTAGTGATTCCCTGAGGCCCTGCCCCACTCAACTTTCAGATCCACCCAAGCTATTTCCATAGGATTGGCCTATCTTGGATCCTGCTTCATATTTTCCTAAATTCTCTCAAACAAGAAGCATCTGGCCTTAGCAAGCCCCATACCTCTTGTTAAGTGGCCCCAGACCTGGCACTAGAAGCAGCCAGCCTTGGTTCACAGCTTGACTTCCCCTGGGCACCTCCAAGTCCAACATAAGAAGCAGCCATCTTCTGATCACCTAGTAACTTATGCCTGGTTGCCCCAGAGAGAACACAGGTAGTGGCTGACCTTGCCCCAGAGCCAGCACACCCAGTGGACAGCTTCAGACCAAGGCGAAGCACCATCACCCTACCACCTCCACAAGTGACACACTCAAGGTATGTACTCAGTGGGTACCAGAGCCCTGCTGAAGTAAGTCTTCCCCTGCATAGCTGATCCTCCAAGGCAGTTAGAGGTCAGTGGTCAGTGGGCACAACCGATCCTTGCAGCTGATCAGCCTGAGTAAATCCCTCCCATTGATGTGCAGAAGCAATCAAGACTCAATAACAACAGAAGGGTGTACAGTACACACTAGGGGTGCACCTCGAGGGCCCAGCTGGGGTGATCAAGGAGGCTGTGTCACTGGACCCTACAGGACATCTTCTACAATAGGCCACCCTGTGAAGCCTAGGAGACATAGCAACTCTACCTAACATAGAAACAATCATAGGGAGGCAGCCAAAATGAGGAAATAAAGAAACATGTCCCAAATGAAAGAACAGAGCAAAACGTCAGGAAAAGAATGAAATGAAACCTAGATAGGCAATCTGCCAGGTGTAGAATTCAAAACACTGGTTATAAGGATGCTCAAGGAACTTCATGAGGCCCTCAAGAGCATAAAAAATGGCAAATGAGAAATAAAGGATGCACAGTCAGAAATAAAGAATGTACAAACTGAAATAAAGAATAATTCACAGGGAGTCAATAGTAGAGTAGGTGAAGCCAAGAAGCAAACCATTGAATTAAAATATAAGAAAGCAAAAATCACCTAATCAGAACAGCAAAAAGAAAAAAGAATTTTAAAAAATGAGGATAGTGTAAAGAGCCTCTGGAACAACTTCAAGGGTACCAACATTCCCATCTTGGGGGTGCCAGAAGAAGAAGAGAGGGAGCAAGAAATTGAAAACTTATTTGAAAAATAATGACAGAAAACTTCCCTAACTTGGTGAAGGAAACAATAAGCACAGAGAGTCCCAAACAAGATGAACCTGAACAGGCCCACACCAAGACACAGCATAATTAAAATGCAAAAGATTAAAGACAAAAAGAGATTCTTTTTTTGTTTGTTTATCCTCACTTGAGGACATTTTTGCATTCATCTTTAGATAGAATGGGAGGGAGGGAGGAAGTAAGAGAGAGAAAGAAACATCGACATGAGAGAGACACATCAACTGGTTGCCACCCACACGACCCCAACAGGAGCCGTGGACAAACTGCAACCGAGGTATGTGCCCTTAGTGGGAACCGAAGCTGGGACTCTCTGGTCTGCAGGCTGATGCTCTAACTGCTGAGCCAAACTGGCCAGGGCCAAAGAGAGATTCTTAAAAGCAGTTAGTTATTTATAAGGGAGCTCCCATAAGGCTGTTAGCTTATTTCTCAAAAGAAACTTTGCAGGCCAGAAGGGAGTGGCAAAAAATATTCAGAGTGATGAAAAGCGAGGACCTGCAACCAAGATTACTCTGTCCTTCAAAGCTGTCATTTAGAATCAATGGACATATAAAGAGCTTCCAAGACAAGAAAAAGCTAAAGGATTTCATCACCACCAAACCAGTATTATATGAAATAACAAAGGGTCTTCTTGAAGAAAAAGCTAAAAAAGATGAACAATTCTCGGTTGGTGTTCTCATAGTTTGAGCATCGACCCATGCACCAACAGGTCTCCGGTTTGATTCCCAGTCAGGGCACATGCCCAGGTTGTGGGCCAGATCTCCAGTGGGGGGCATGCAGGAGGGGGCCAATCGATGTGAGAGAGAATATCGATATTTCTATCTCTCCCTCTCCCTTCCTCACTCTCTCTAAAAATCAATAAAGAAAAAAATTTAAAAATATATATGAATAATAAAATGCCAATAAATACATATCCGTCAACAATTGAATCTACAAACAAAATGAACAAGCAGAACAGAAACAGACTTATAGATACAGAGAACTTTTTGTTGGTTGCCAAATGGGAGGGGAGTTGGGAGGATGGATGGAAAAGATGAAGGGATTAAGTAGTACACATTGGTGGTTAGACTGATGAACCTCAAAGGGAAGGGGGGGTGGGGGCCGGAAGAGATAAACCGAAGAACTTCTATTCATATATGAATAACTAGTGGACACAGACAATAGTGTGGGGAAGGCAGGAGGGTGGTGGAGGGGAGGAGGAGGGGGTCAATGGGGAGAAAAGGGGGGACATCTATAATATATTCAACAATAAAGATAAGTTTTAAAAAATCAAGACTAACCGATGTATGATTTTCACACTGATGACAACTGAATCACATCCACCCTTTTACTTTCCATTTTCTTATTAAGGTGATAGGTACTAAAAAAATATGCTGTATAAGTTAAATGAATAGGCTAAGGCATACTCTATCAGAGGGAGATTTCACTGCAATTATTTCTCAGCCTATTTAATTTCTTATGCTCAACTTTGCAGCCTTAATTGGTATTTAACAATTAAATCAATAAAACAATAAATACTTACTTGGTACCTAACAAGATATTTAGAAAAAGGCATTGTTCCTGTCCTCAAAGAGATTGTATTTATTCAAATGTAATACACACACACACATATATTTCCTAGTTTTTCCCACCTTCATCTTAACTATATGGGCATGGAATGTAAATAACTGAAGAAAGTAACTCATTTAGAATCTGTCCATAAAAATGGGAAAGTTCATGTTTGTAAGGAAATACATCATTTTTTAGTTGAGTAGGTTTAAAAATAATGAAATTAACAATTCTTTATATGTATATGGCAGTTTATTTAAGATAAATAATTATCTTATTTGCCCCACAGACCATTCATGGAGGTAAGTGGAGTGGGAATGTGTTATTTAATATTTGAGAAAATGCATTGTAACACCCAAGCTAACAGTTGCTAGGTATAAGGTTATAACTAGAATTTTAGGTCTTTTGAATCCTAAAACACTGCTCTTGCCTTTACATTATATTGCTTGCTCTACTGAATACAGTCAGCCCTTGTTTATCACGGTGAATCAGTTCTAGACTTTACCGGGATAAATGACTTTATGCGAAGTAGGTTTCTTTCTTTATACAGTATCACTTTAAGTTAAAAAATTATTCTAACCTAATTGCTTTTGAGTTCAATCAAATTTGATTTAAGATTTTAAGCTCCAAATGAAGATAGTCAACTGTATTTCTCACCAGTTCAAGACCCATCTTAGTCATGAAACCTCCCTAAACCACTCCAGGTCACTCTAAAAGAAGCCAAATGAACTAGATTAGTTCTTACATCTTTTTATAACTTTAACATTATATAGTATATTTATATGCTATACTACATGATCAATCTTTTGAATCGCATTAGAAGCTTCTCGAGGCCAGAAACTGAATTTTCTACCTAAATGTGTACTTGTGTGTTGAATGAATCAGACTAGAGAGACAACTCCTGCCCAGCAAGGGAGTGTGAGGCAGATGCATACAGCCCTCGGCTTCCTGTCAACCAAAATAATGTGACCTTTAAACTGAGGAGGAACAGTTTGAGGCTAAAGAAATGACAAATGGAGCTAAAATAATGTCATAGAAAGTTTTTAAAATGAAGAATTATGGTCCCTTTGAAAAGAGATGAAGGGAGAACTCATGAAGATTCACCAGTTTCTTGCCCTGGCTGGTGTGGCTCTGTGGGTACTGTCCTGTGCACCAATAGATCGCCAGTTCGATTCCTGGTCAGGACATGTGCCTGGGTGGTTGGCTCAATGTTTTCTTTCTCTCTCTCTCTCTCTCTCTCTCTCTCTCTCTCTCTCTTTCAAAATCAATTTTTAAAAAAATCATCAGCTTCTGAATGGTACTGAGACTTGAGATGCTACAAAGCTATTCTGGTGTCAAGAACAAGAAGAGATGCCACAATAAGATAAGACAGAGATGGACACTTCAGGAATTTGGAGAGATATTTTTGGAACAGTACAGCATAAACGTGAACAAAACAAACCAGAGGCAACAAGGGAGCTGATTCTTAGATGTAGTTTCTAGAATAAAATTGAAGAAGAGTTCTTTAGTGGTCAATAAACTCTGGCAAGGGTCTGAGTCATAAATCTAAGAGGACACCCATGGTAGAAAAGATTCCGCTCCTTTTTATTCTCCCCCTCAAGTGCTAAATTAACTAACATGCAGAAATCTCCTTTATGCTGCAAATGGTGTTAGGATGCCACCCCAGCTCTGATCCAAGCTGGTATAAGCTGGAGCAGACAGAAGCAATATTGCAGAGAAGCAGCCTCCCTCCTCAAGACTGAACCTCTCAGACGCCAGAAGCCTTTCCCAGCGAGGGTCAGAAGGGTTTCTAGCCTGACACTTTGGTTTTATGGCAATAACAAATTACCAGTCTTAAGGTCAAAAATAAAGAGAGCTGCTCACATAGCCTTGGTCTCAGGCAGCCTTGCAGCCACCATTCCAGTGCTGTGGAAGGGCTGCCTGTTTGTGGCTCCAAGGGCCCCAGTTCTCAGTAATGAGAGTCCTAGACCTGAAGGAGCACCAAAGGTGTGGAAGGCAGAAAGGAGAACCGCGTTGCTTTGGGCATGTTTCCATTTCAATGTGGCTTTCAGGAACGGTAGTTAACTGGAGAAATCTATGGAAATGGGGAAACATTTACACAGAGCACTATACTGCTAGCTAAAGAATTACTGACCCTGATTCTCCATTCACAGTGAATCCTTAGGGTGACTTTGGCTACTTATCCCAACACATTTTTTAAAAGAATTTAAACATTCTGCCACTTTCTCTCTCAATAAATTATCTCCTGTTGTCTCTGCCATCTATTCCCTCAACCTGTTCATCCTTTTGGATTTCCTCATGCATACTTCTGAAACTGGCTTTGCAGAATACGCAAAATGTCCAAGCTGCCCGTGACAGGTGAAGGCAACGGAATGTGAGCCACGGGTTCCAGGCAGCTGGAAAGGAGAGTTGGGACAGAAGCTGAGCGGCTGTTGAAAGAGGAAGAAGATATAAAGAAAAGCAATGAGAGCATCAGGGCCACAAGAATGGACATTTACATAATCCTTTTATAGCTTACCTCTTGTTCATGCACTGCCTACATTTGCCCTGCATCCCAAGAAGATGCTGCCGGCCTTAAACTGAAAACAGTAACATATTCATGTGCAATTTCATTTGTACAACTCTTAGCTTAGTGTCACATTAAATGAACTTGATACTATGAAAATAGTCAGAAACCAAAAGTCTGATATAATGAAAGTGAAAAATCAGAACTGGAGAAAACAATCTCAAAAAATATTATAGAAATCACTATAAAGTAGAGAAATAAAGAGGAAATAGAAAATCAAGTTAATCTTAAAATTAATCTGAAAGTAATCTTTTTTTTTTTTTTTTTTATTCTCACCCAAGGACATTTTTCCTTATTTTGTTCAGATAGAGTGGGAGGGAGAGAGAGACAGAGAAACATCGACGTGAAAGGGACACATCGAGTGGCTGCCACCCACATGACCCAACCAGGGCCGGGGACAAACTGCAACCGATGTACATGCCCTTAGGGGGAACTGAACCCCAGTCTCTCTGGACTGCAGGCCGATGCTCTAACCGCTGAGCCAAACCGGCCAGGGCTGAAAGTAATCTAAAATTAGTTGGTTAACTAGATTGCTATCATAGCAATCATTTTGACACTTTAAAAATTATAATCTGCATTCTACCATAGACTTCTATAATTAAAAACATATATGTAGAGAGAGTAACTAGTGTTGTCTGTGAATGTATTAGTGGTACAAAATACATTTATTTCATAAACATTAATTTATGATCAATTATTTGTAGACTGCTCTAAGGAAGCAGGGGGAGAACAGAAATACAGGAGACCTATGGGCTGTTCCCGTGGAAGGGATAAGATTTACTCAGCATTCAAGGAAAAGAAGCTGCGAGCGCTCGAGTGGGCCAGAGTGGTCAGGGAAGCCTGAATGGGGTCTGTGGAGAGGAAGAACCACTCATTCAGAGGTAAGCTCTGGTCATTTGGTTACTGGACCTGTACTGCCGTGCAGCCACTAGCCACATGTGGCAGATTGAGCCCTGGAATGTGGCTAGTCCTGAGTGAGATGTGCATACGTATAAAACACACACCAGCCCTGGCTGGTTTGGCTCAGCGGTTAGAGCGTCGGTCCGCGGACCAGAGAGGCCTGGGTTCAGTTCCCACTAAGGGCGTGTACCTCTGTTGCAGTTTGTCCCCGGCCCTGGTTGGTCGTGCGGGTGGCAGCCACTTGATGTGTCCCTTTCACGTCGATGTTTCTCTCTCTCTCTTCCTCCCTCTCTCCCTCCCTCTCTATCTGAAGATAAATGCAAAAAAAAGGTCCTCAGGTGAGGATAAAAAAAAATAAAATACACACCAGATTTCAAAGACTTGGTATGAAAATAAGGATATAAAATATCTTATTAATATTTTTGCACTGATTACATGTTGAAATTATAATAGTTTGGATATAGTGAGTTTAAGAAAATATATTATTAAAATTAAATTCACCTTAATATTAATGCATAGTTTTACAGGATAGAGTAGGTGAGGAAGAAACTACAGAAAAGAAACCAGTTAGGAAAGTTCTAAAATAGAGAGGTGAAAAGGACCTGGGCTAGGGTGGAAACTGGGGCTATCAAAAGGAAAGGGGATACAAGAGACATCACGAAGGAAGACCAGCAAGGTGATCACTAGGAAGGACAAAAGGGAGAGAGAAGAGTTATGCGCGAACCTGGGAAGCTGGGGAACAGCCATTCTGTTAAAGAGATTACAGTCAGTAAGGGTTTGTGAGATGGAGAGCAAAGTGCTGGGCTGGGTTTTCTTATTTTTTCTCTCTTCCTTTTAACATGTTAAGTTTAAGGTGATGGGAAACATCCAGACGGTTTTGGGGGAACTGACACTGGAGCTCCGGACTGAAGCTAGGCCAAAGATGTGTGTGGAGAAAGAGATGACCCCTAACACTCACAGAAGAGGTCATGAGGGAGAAGCAGAAAGGCGGAGCTGGAGTGAAGGAAAGTGAGCAAATCTGCACCAGGCATTTAAAGGAGCTCTGGGCCCCAAGCTTAAAGAGGGTCGAAGATAAAAATAAAAATAAAATAGAATACGGAAAACTTGGGGGTGGGGGAGATAAAATACTCTTGACAAACAAAAATACAATTGTTTAAAATTATTTCCCCCTTTTTACTTGAGATGTCATAGTCTCCATTGTATTTTTGTGTTTCAGCAGAAATCTAAAACATGAATGTGCCTGGAAGGAAAACAGAAGTGAAAGGAAAGCAATTCTCTAGAACCAACTGTGTGTGTGTGTGTTTGTGTGTGTGTGTGTGTGTGTGTGTTATTTTTTAAAATATGTTTTTATTTATTTTTTTAGAGAGAGAGAAAGGGAGAGAGAGAGAGAAACATCAATGTGATAGTGATAGATTCATTGGTCGGCAGCCTCCTGCACGCCCCCCACTGGGAATCAAGCCCTCAGCTGGGGCAGGTGCCCTGACCAGGAATCCAACCAGAACCTCTCAGTCCACCGGACGACGCTCAATCCACTGAGCCACACGGGCCGGCATCAACTGTATATATATATATATATTTTTAATAAGCTTGCAGGCAGCACTCAGGTCTGTCGCAGTAATAAACAGTAAGTGGTAAGTGGTCAAGTAGGACAGAGTTTGAAATTGGTTTGAATCTGCTTTTCATAAAACTATCAGCTTCATTCATTAACCTGTATTTGGCACCTAGCCTAGCACAAAGCTTATTTTTTCTTAATGATCAGATCAACTAAAAGTAGTTTCTCCATATTTTTCTGATTGATTGAGGAAATCTAAAATATCTTTTCTGTCACTAAAACTTTAGCTACTATTGATAAAATAAAATAATAAAAGAAAAGAACCATTTCTCCTACCCCCCCAATAATGGAATAGCTCATGGTTTTATCCCATCATTTAATTACACCATTATTATATAATTATACAATCCAATTAATCATTTAATTGCTGCATATTAGGGAAGATTCCTACAAAAAGTCTAATCTAGTTGTGAAGAAAAGACAATCCCAATTACAGTAAAAGATTTAAGTAGCACTTCAAAATAAATAATAGAAAAATGATCCAAGAAGTGCTTGATGAGCGAATCACACACACGAGTTTCTTGTGGAAGAGAACCTGGAGACAGATCCCTAAGGCAGTGCTGCAGGGGAGCTTTGTGAAGGAGGGACTTTT
Organism: Molossus molossus; assembly: GCF_014108415.1. Classification (NCBI taxonomy): domain Eukaryota; kingdom Metazoa; phylum Chordata; class Mammalia; order Chiroptera; family Molossidae; genus Molossus; species Molossus molossus. The sequence goes on from NW_023425345.1 coordinate 105,806,936, forward strand.
TGCGTAGGTCATGATCTGAGAGGCTGAGTTGTAAGTCTTTGCAGGGAGTTGAAAGGCCATGAACAAAAGGGAGGAGGTAAGGAGATTCAGGAGGGCGCGTGAACCAGTTCGGCAGGAGAAAAGCAGTCATTGGTCAGGTGGGGTGGGGATGAGGATAGCGGATAAGGCTGAAAGGGCAGGTTGTAGCCAAATTGTGGCAGGTTTGAATGAGAATCTACCAGAGTTGGGACTTTCTCTTGTGCTCAAGGGAGAGTTGTTGAATTATGAGCAGCTGAGTGACACACCAATTTAAAATTTAAGAGCATTGCTCTGGCCATCATGGCTAAATTAATTGTGTCGTCCCATGCACCAAAAAGTTGTTGGTTCGATTCTGTTCAGGGCACATGCTTGGGTTGTGGGCTGGCTCCCTGGTACAGGGTGTCAGGAGGCAGCTGATTAATGTTTTGTTCTCACATTGGTGTTTCTATCTCCCCCTTCCTCTCTCTCTAAATATCAATATTCTTTTTCTTTATTCTCACCCAAGGACATTTTTGCATTTATCTTGAGATAGAGCGGGAGGGAAAGAGGGAGGAAGAGAGAGAAACATCGACGTGAGAGAAACACATCGACTGGTTGCTACCCACACGACCCCCTCTGGGAACAGGGACAAACTGCAACTAAGGCACATGCCCTTAGTGGGAACTGAACCCAGGACTCTCTGGTCCATGGGCCAACACTCTAACCACTGAGCCAAACCGGCCAGGCAAATATAAACTATTCTTTAAAACATTTTAAGAGTATTAATCTGGCTCTGTTTTAAAGGTAAAAGCCATTACTCAGCCGGTGTGGCTCAGTGGATTTAGCATCATCTCATGGACCAGAGGTCCTGTTTGGATTCCCAGCCAGGGCTGCAGGCTGGATCCCCAGTAGGGGGGTGCAGGAGGCAGCTGATTGATGTTTCTCTCTCCCTTCCTCTCTCTCTAAAAAAATCAGTAAGAACATATTTTAACAAGAAGAGTTTAAAGGTAAAAGCCATGGAACTCAGAGAACCTTTAGTTCAAACCCTTCCTCTCACAGAAGAGGTAGAGAGTAAGAGCTCTCTCTAGGAAAGAACCCAAATTTCCTGATTGCTAATCTATTTTACTTTCTAAAACTTCTAAAATTTTAAAGTAGCCTGGTTTATGGCCCTCTTTAGGAATAGGTGCATATGGAATGCAGCTCTCTAAGGAGAAAAGAAGGTTGTGTGTGAGAGTGTGTCAAGAATTTGAACTTCAGTTATACACAGGCAACTGAAGTGCAGAAACAATGGTTATCTCTGACTCCAGCTCTACTTTGATTTTTGGACTGAAGCAAGGAATACGCAGGTCAGGCTGGTAGGCAAAGGGTGATAAAGGGCAATCTAACTAGAGGGCAGAAGCAGCATAATCCAATGAAGAGAAAACTAGATGAATAATTAGATTAGCAGTGGTTATGGAAGAAGTCATACTTTTACGTGTCTCATCCCTTCCAAGGTTCAAATAAATCAGGATGTGAATGTTGGTAGCTGACCACTTGGAACTTGCTATGTATTTTCCGAACAGTGTTATACAAAGGTGGTTATGGATGTGAGGGCAGTTCGTGGTGGCGGGGGCTGGCCCTGTGTCGGGGTCCTTGTCCCCGCAGCCGGTGGGGTGGCAGCCCCACTCTCGCACCCATGCACCTATGCAGTCTGCCTGGTGAGAAAAAGCAGGCAGAGCTGCGGGCACAAACTGACAACCGCGCTACCGAACTGTGCCTTATCAAAGAGGATCTCTACCCCTGTGTGAAGAAGCTACTAATAACTCAACGCCCAGGAAGGAGCTGTCTTGGTTAACAACATTCTACAGGCTGCTCAAGAACCGCTGAGACACAACCACCGTGTTGCCAAAGAAATAGCTCCAAAGGGGCAATGCTGGCTTCAGGAGCTCACCGCCTTGGTTCCCTAAGCCAGGAACAGGCCAGGAGATGGTCCCCTGGCCTCAGAATAGCACAGGTACTCTTTTCCAGCTGCCTCATTTCCTCTGGGACACCCTATAAACCTTGTGACATCAAAACAGTCCTATGGTTTGTGTTTGAAGCACTTAAAAGTCTTACCCATTTATGTGGGGGACCAAAGAAACCTGTGTACAGCAGGACTCAAAGGGTTTATTACAGTCTTGCCTCCTTCCAAGAACGAGCTGAGGCCTCTATATGTGGCCTCTATATGATTGTTTTAAAGCTACATACTCAAGGCCCACCTCTACCTTCAAGCCTAGTTAACTAGGGAGGGCTTCCTGTTACATGGCTGGTTGTTGAGGCCTCAGCAGCATATCCTCTACCTGTGACTTCTCCTGTTCCTGTTTCCTGAGGGTCTGGAGAGGGCAGGCAAAGGCAGCGGGAGTGACCCATCACCCTCCGCTGGGGATTTCACTGGCTCGAATACAGTAGCAGTCTTGCTAGAACCATTTAATTCAATAAATGCTTAAGCAGTTAAAAAAAAAAAAGTGGTTAGTTTCTCATATTATCCTCCAGAAACCTATATAAATCCAGTCATAGCTGAAATTACTGCATATTTTGCAAAGTACAGTGGACCACTGAACAACCATTGGAGGTTAGGGGTGTTGACCTTCCTGCACAGTCAAAAATCTGAGTATAACTTTTGACTCCCCAAAAACTTAACCACTGATAACCTACTGTTGATTGGAAGCCTTACGAATAACATGAACACTCACACATGCTTGGTATGCTGTGTGTTATATATTCTATTCTTTTTTTTTTTTTTAATTTTTTTTTTTATCCTCACTCAAGGACATTTTTTCATTTTTTGTTCAGATAGAGTGGGAGGGAGAGAGAGAGAGAGAGAGAAACATCGACATAAAGGACACATCGAGTGGCTATTCTATTCTTATAATAAGTTACAGAGAGGGAAAAAGTTAATAAGAACATTATAAGAAATTATATTTGTAGTACTGTATATATTTATTGAAAAAAATCATCACATAAGCAGACCCGCACAATTCAAACCCGTGTTGTTTCAACTGTATAAATGTTTTTGCAACATTAATAAGCACAACTGTTTAGCCAAACTAAATATTTTTTTATTTTAAAAATATTTTGCGCCCTGGCCAGTTTGGCTCAGCGGTTAGAGCGTCAGCCTGCCGTCCAGAGAGACCCGGGTTCGGTTCCCGCTAAGGGCATGTACCTCAGTTGCTGTTTGTCCCCAGCCCTGGTTGGTCTTGCGGGTGGCAATCACTCAATGTGTCCCTTTCACATCGATGTTTCTCTCTCTCTTTCTCTCCCTCCCACTCTATCTGAACAAAAAATGGAAAAATGTCCTCGGGTGAGGATAGAAAAAAAAAAGAAACCACAGTCCTTTTTTTAAAAATAAAAATTAAAAAAAAAAAAGATTTTGCCTTGGCCGGTTTGGCTCAGCGGTTGGAGAGCAGACCCACGGACAAGTGAGTTGCGGGTTCAATTCTGGTCAAGGGCATGTACCTCGGTTGTGGTTTGTCTGGGCCCTGGTTTGGATCGTGTGGGAAGCAACCAGTCGATGTGTCCCTCTTATGTTGATGTTTCTCTCTCTCCTCGCTCCCACTCTAGCTGAAGATAAATAGAAAATTATCCTCGAGTGAGGATTAAAAAACATTTTTTTTTATTATATAAAGTTATATCCAAACTGTGCTTTATTATTTCTTATACAACACTGCATACTTTAACCTGAGGACATTTGTAAAAGCAATACATTTCAGAAATCCTGGAAAAATTCCTCTACCTATAAGCTATTTAAATACTACTTACAGAAACTACCAAAGGATAACTAGCATCATGTAAACAGCATAACTTAAATAAGAGATGGAAGCTTAACGTACAGAGTGCTATGTTTTTTATTCACTGTTAAGCTAAAAGTCCATTTCTAGATGTTTTTTCCTCTTGTATAATTTGTTTTATTAGTATGCAAAACCCTGCAAAGGGTGGCTTCATCTAGTCCTCAGACTCAGATCCATCTTCATCTTCACTAATCTGGAAGTAATGAAGTTCGTAAGTCTCCTTGTCAAATGAACTACACAAAGCCAATTATGAAGATTGTTCTTCTTAAGGTATTTTAAATATCTTTTAGAGAACTGTTTCTCAGAAACACTGTGATTTTATTCTTGATGCACTCAAAGTGAAACATTCCCAAGATTTCTAGTTTTTCCATTGATTTCAACCTTCTCCCACAGAAACTATTCAAAATTTCCAGAACCGATATTTCATCTTCTGCCCTGGCCAGGTAACTCAGTTGGTTGGAGCATCGTGCCAATACACCAAGGTTACAGGTTCAATCCTTGGTCAGGGCACATACAAGAATCAAGCAAAGAAGGCATAAATAGCCCTGGCCGGTTTGGCTCAGCGGTTAGAGCGCCCACCTGCGGTCCGGAGAGACCCGGGTTCGGTTCCCGCTAAGGGCATGTACCTTGGTTGCAGTTTGTCCCCGGCCCTGGTTGGTCGTGCGGGTGGCAGCCACTCGATGTGTCCCTTTCACATCGATGTTTCTCTCTCTCCCTTCCCCTCTCTCCCTCCCACTGTCTGTACAAAAATGGAAAAATGTCCTCGGGTGAGGATAAAAAAAAAAAAAAAAAAAAAAGAAGGCATAAATAAGTGGAACAATACATCGATGTTTCTCTCTCTCTCTTCTCCCCCCTTTTCTCTCTCTCTCTCAAATCAATACATTAAAAACATGTTTTTAAATTCCATCTTCTACTGGATAAGTATGGTGCAAATCAAACTTCCAAGTTGTCCTCTTAAGTTTCTTGACTTTGGGCACCATCTTGAAGGTAATCTGTGATCAGAGCTTTTTGTGTGTTTTTTCAAATGGGAACTATTTAATCAGAAGAGGATGTGGAACTGGAGGATGTAAATTTGAAAGAGAATTGCTTCTTGGCCTCCCACCCCCTTTTTTACCAGCATTCAAATCTTTCCAATAAGAAGTCAGGATCTGGGCCCTGGCCAGTTTGGCTCAGCAGTTAGAGCATTGGCCTGCAGTCCGAAGAGACCCGGGTTCGGTTACCGCTAAGGGCATGTACCTCGGTTGCAGTTTGTCCCCGGCCCTGGTTGGTCGTGCGGGTGGCAGCCACTCGATGTGTCCCTTTCACATCGATGTTTCTCTCTCTCTCTCTCTCCCTCCCACTCTATCTGTACAAAAAATGGAAGGGTGTCCTCGGGTGAGGATAAAAAAAAAAAAAAAGAAGTCAGGATCTGGGTTAGTCTTTGTAGCATGGCTAATCTGTACCTGTGGCACACTGGAGCTCCTGGCCCACAGAGCGCACACTGGTTCACGCTCGGTGTTCCCTGGCCCTTGCCCCAAAACCTATACACCTTGTGGCCCTCGAGTACCAGAGAGCAAGATGGTGCCACAGCCTCTGAGGGAGTTCAGAGCCAGCTGGTCCAAGGTGAGGATCTTGCCCCTGGCCTTGAGGAGTCAGCTCCCATGGTTGCTCACACTTAGTGCACATACCTACAGTTTGGGCACCTCCTGTAAGTGCATGTCATAGATTATCATCCCTATAACCACAGCGGTTTTGCCCTCCTGGCCAGGAAGCTTTATCCTTCAGATCATTAGGGAAAGAAACAGAGGCAACTGGTTGGTGCTACTTATGAATAACCTCTTCAGCACCACTTGGTTGAAGATAGAGTTGGTTCCTAAGGTCACAGACCTATACAGCTTGACCAAGAGCCTTATATAGATGTCCTGGCTCTTGGGCTACTTGTGCCCAACCTTTCAGTCTTTGTTGTGGCTGACGTGGACTCCCATGTTGGTGCCTCCTGCTCTCCCAGGTCTAGAAAGAGAGAATTACTTCTTGGCACTTTCAGGGTCATCTGAGGTTAATGGCAGTAGCTCACAAACAGAAAAGAGGCAAGAGAGAAAGAGAAGAAACCAAAGTTTAGACGGTGAAAAAATTGGCCAGACTAGAAAAACCAGGAGTGAGACACCACTTGGAATCAAAGGGAGAAAGGAAGGGGGAGGGGGTAAATATCAAGGTCTAGGTACAGGGGTCAGTAATCTAGATTCCAGGGGATTAGGCCAGAAAATAGATCTGAGGCAGTTAAGTCCCAGGGGAAAGGTGGGACAAATGTTCAAAGCAGGGTCAAAGATTCAGGATATCAGTTCCAATAGAGGCAGAGGCAGGTATCCAAATGTGAGACTCTAGTTAGAACCCAAACTCAGGAAACACAGAAGCCATACTTTCAGCCAGACCCAAGACATATAACACTCATTGGCTCCTTAGACCAGGACTGTGGATGAAAATTGGGGTGAGTGGAGAGCACAGTGAGAGAAGGAACAAACCAAAAACTACAGAGACTGAACCAGAGTTAGAGATGTATAGAAAAAAGTAAGTCTAAAGTTGATGTGCCAATCCATATGAACACTAAAAAGTGACCCTTAGAAGAAAAAGGTAGAGAAAGCAAATCACTCACAGGGAAACAAGGTGCACAGGAAGAGACGGAGAGAAGTCTCTGACCACCACTAGGGGGGCACCTCCAGTTCCAAGACAGCTTTGTTGATTTACAGCAGCGATTTTCATCTGGTGTGCCATGCCAAGGGAGGCACACTGGTGTGCCACAAGAATTTTTAAAACATGCAATACTTGCCCAGCTGGTATGGCTCAGTGGTTGAGCGTCAACCCATGCACCAGAGGTCACTGGTTCGATTCCGGTCAGGGCACATGCCCAGGTTGTGAGCCAAATCCCCAGTGGGGGGCATGTAGGAGGTGGCCAATCAATGTTCTCTCTCATCAATGTTTCTCTCTCTCTCTCTCTCAAATCAATAAAGAAAAAAAATTTTTTTAATAATAAAAAGAAACATGCAATACTTGACTATATAGTCAGGGATACTGACCTCTTTTCCCTTAGATTGTCAAGTAAAATAACAGCCAACACAATAGCCATCCATGCGAATGCCCTGTCTTGAACCATAACTATATAGGTCATATAACAGAGTAGCATCTTATTGGTCATGTTGTATGATAAGGTTGCATATGATTGGTTAATTGTTGGTACCAGAAATTCTTATATACAAGTATAGGCACTTGATTTTTTTTTTTATTCCTCACCCTAGGATATTTTTCCATTTATCATTAGATAGAGTAGGAGGGAGGGAGGGAGAGAGACAGAAACATCAATGTGATAGAGGCACTTCGACTGGTTGGCTCCTGCATGACCGACCAGGGCCGGGGACAAACCGCAACTGAGGTACGTGCCTTTGACTGGAATCGAACCCAAGACTCATTGGTCCGAGGATCAACACTCTAACTGGTGAGCCAAGCCGGGAAACACTAGGCACTTGCTTTTTTTTTGGAGTAAAAAGGGTAGGTGATTAACTACTATTATTATTTTTTATGAATTAATCAAAATTATACCTATTATTTTTGTCAGATTGGCAAAAATATATTTTTGATGTGCCGAAGAATTTTAGTAATTAATTTGTGTGTGCCATGAGATGAAAAAGATTGATGCTCAGCTGGTGTGGCTCAGTGGTTGAGCATTGACCCATGCACCAAGAGGTTGCCAGTTCGATTCCTGATCAGGGCACATGCCGAGGTTGTGGGCCTGATCCCCAGTGGCGGGCATGCAGGAGGCAGCCAATCGATGTTCTCTCTCATTGATGTTTCTATCTCTCTCTCCCTCTCCCTTCCTCTCTCTCCAAAAGCAATAAAGAAAAAAAAAAAATTAAAGAAAAAAAGATTGAAAATCACTGATTTACAGGATTAAGCAGTGGTTTAGCGGGAAGAGGACAACAGAGAAGCCTTCATGTGGAGGTGAGGGGATTGTAACCTGCATTCAAGCATACTAGAGTAACCAACACCTCTCCGTTTTCTGCTTTCTAGTATTGTTAATGTTCTAGGTACTATTACAAAGCTGGCTAGTAGTGACAACTAAGAGGCCAGGTAAAAAAGATTAAACAATGATAAAAGATAAAGGCAAGGATGAGAAGACAGAAGGAGAATCAGGAAAAGGGAGGTGGGGAAAGAACAGTCAGGATGCAATGGATTAGAAACAAGTGTGAAGGAAAGCAGTAACCCTTTAATCAAAGAGAGGCAAGTGTGTAAAGTCAAACTGATTTGTGAGGAAATGAGGAAAGACAGGGAAAAAAGTTCAGAAAACATCTAATTTAGGTTATGTGATTAATTATACAGTGGCCTGTCACCCTTTTACATCTCATCTATTAATAGGATATCTACATAGTAGCTGTACTTTATAAACACACCAAATTGTAGCCTTTGCTCTTTAGGTGTATGCTGACTTTTGTCAAAGATTAAAATATATGATAGAATTTGAGGATGAATTTTAAATCATCAAATAGTTTCAGGTAATAAAAGAACAAAATTGCAGAATTTTTTGGCTGCTTCAATGGAGGGAGTATTAGAAGATGAAATAGTTTGAGTTAGTTGACTCATAAAAGATACACTTAAATATACATTTTTTAAGAAGTTGGATTTAAAAAAAAATGCTCTTATAAAAACAAAACAGGTTATTTAAACTACCAGAATAAAGAGAGGGAAAGTTGAGAGAAAAGTACCCAGGCTCCAGAATCTATGTTCATCACGTTTGCCATTCTCTCCAGACTCTACACTGCTCAAAGGTAGAAGAGGATATTTGATTTCACCACCATACACTTTGTGATTGTACCTGTCACTCAATAAGTACTTGATTAATTTGGGGGAAGCATCAGGTCACTGTTTCCTGTCTGAGAGGTGGAATACAGAAACCAGCTAAGGCCCTTTGAGACTTGAGTAGAATACAATACTAAATACGAAATTGCAGTGATCAGTACAAATGTCTGGGCATTCAGAGTAGTTTTTCCAAATTTCTGGTCTGTTTTGGTGACTTTTTTTTCCCCTTCAGGCTTAGCAGAATCCTGATATTGTAGAACATAAACATTTCTAAAGTAGAGGCCTCAACACCCTTCTCCAGGAGCATTCTCTTAGCCTAAGGCGTGCAGGTCTCCACCCCCCACCAGGGCATACTCCTCAGGCTAGGTCCCTTTTCCCCTCCCCCAGCTTTCTCACTATACAGTGCACAACCTTCCAGGCAGGTTTTCTGCAACCAGGGTAGTTGCAAGTGTCCAAGTCCGTCTTCTTTAGGGGGTCAGCCGTGTCCGTTCCCGGGGGTGATGGTAGGGGATCACTCGTTCCGTACCTCTGCTGATTGGTGCCAACCCTTCCCGCTGTACTCCAGCCTCCATTCTACTGGGTTCCAGCCTCACCAGCCCCATCCACCTTCTTCCCTTGGAGAAAAGAGCCACTTTAGAGCTCCTTAGAGCTCCTTGGATGCAATAAAAGTCATAAAGAACACGTGGAAACCATTTAATTTCTCTAGGCCTTAGATTTCTGCGGTGCACAGCCCACTGGTCAGCACCAATAATAACTGAACTCCCACACGTGCGTCTTTCTGGATCCAGCCTCTACGGAAAGCACTACCAAGCGGGCCCTTTAAAAGGATGCGACCACTAAGGCCAAGTGGGGGGTGGGAGAGAGACCCTTATTGTCTCTACTCATCGAAGTCATTAAACTCCTTAGTCCCAGACACCCGGGAAGCGGAGTGCATGTCAGAACAGTTCATAGGGTGCACCTCGCTCCCTTCCACTCACACTCCTTTCTTGGGGCGCCCAGTTCTCTCTCCCCTCCCCCTCTCTTCCCGTGCAGCTGTCCGGGGCCAGGGGTGGGGGCGGGGTTGTTGTTGTGGTGGGGCAGCCCCGCCCCCTCCTCGTGGCGGCCCCTCCCCCGGGCCCTCGCTCGGCCCCCTCCCCGCCCCCAGCCCCATCTGTTTTCGCTGGCTGTGAGACGATTACATTGTACCGGGCTGGGGGCGCCTGCAGCCGCAGCCGCAGCCGCGGGATGGGGCCAGGGCTGGGACCCCGCGGGCAGCCGGAGCAGGGGCCGCCTCAGTGACTCGAGTCCGGGCCGCCGCCCCCCGCGCGCTCGCCGCCCTCAGCTCATGCACACGCCGAGCGGCGGCAGCAGCGGGAGGAGCAGCCGCCCCCGCCCCCGCCCGAGGAGCTGAGGCGGGAGTCCGGGCGGGCGGGCAGCGTGGGGCCGCGCAGAGCGCGTCGAGCTCGGGGCCGGCGCTCCCGCCGCCACCGCCGCGGCCGGGAGATGTGCCCGGAGGAAGGCGGCGCGGCCGGGCTGGGCGAGCTGCGCTCCTGGTGGGAAGTCCCGGCCATAGCGCACTTCTGCTCGCTCTTTCGCACGGCGTTCCGCCTGCCCGACTTCGAGATCGAGGTGAGTGGCCGCGCGGCGCCCCTCGCCTGCTCCCCCGGCGTGCGGGCTTGCGCGCGGACGGGAGCGGGCGCCCGAGGCGCGGCCAGGCGTCCGCCCCAGCGCAGGGCTCGGCGGGCACGCGGACCGGACCGGCCGGCGGGCAGCAGCCCGGGCTCGGGATGTAGGCGGGCGGGCGGGCGAGGCGGAGCGGGCGGAGGGAGCTCGCTTTTGTGGGAGTGGGACGCGCTCTCCTCCGGCTTCGGGAGCTCCCTCTTGGGGCGGTGGAAGCGGCGAGCCAGCTGCTGCGGCGGGACGGGGTGCGGGCGGGGCTCGCCCCCACCTCGGCCGGCATGTTGGGCCAACTCGGGCCCGGCTCGCAGCTCCGGGGCTGGGCTGCGGAGGGAAAGTTTGGGACTCCGGTGTTCTTCCCCAGCTTCTCCCCTCGGAACCGACCGCCTTCTTTATGCGCGGACCTCGAGAGCGCCCGGAGTCGGTTTCGCCACCATTATCCCAGCGGGCGAGCGGAGCGGGAGGAGGGCTCCCTGGCCAGGCCGGAGGTGCTCTCGCACCCGGGCTTTGTGGGCGCCGCGCTCAGGCCAGGCGCCCGGCCGCAGGGCCGGTGGCGCGAGTGTGGGGAGCCGAAGCGACGAGATCGCCCCCACCAGCAGGAGCCCGCGAGCATCCTCCTTTCTTTTATTTTTGGAAGGGGGTGTGAAATATTTGATTGGTTGGCAGGTTGAATTGCTTGCTCGCCTGGAGTATAGGCGTTGTAACTTAGCGCTTTTGCCTGTGGAAAAAGATAAATGGAAACTGTGGGTCCGTTTTTCTCTTCCGTCCTGCCCTGGAGTTCGCCCAGGGAGTGATCAAAATAAGAATCACCCGCTTGGAGGAGCGGATCGCGGCGGTTGGCTCCCCGCCCCCACCGTCGCACTTTCGGCCGTTCTGGACTGATGTTAATTCCTTCACTCCGAAGCTTTTGCCGCACCTTTGGTCTGAGAGTCTGTGTTGCTTGCGCAGATGCCGTTTGCTTCTCGCATGAATGAAGTGTGGGAACTTTTCTTGATGCAGAGTTCCTGAAATCGGGAAAATCAAAAGATAAAAAAGGGTGGGAGGCTGAGAAGGAATGTGGGCTGACCCACTAGGACCATTAGCTGGCTTTTGGCGATTCTCAGTTCCTCAAACTGATTAAAACAATGTGATTACATTGTGTACCTCTTCTGTCTTTAGGAAGAAGTAATAACATGGGTATTTTAGGTAGTACGGTAATGTTTATTTTCAAAGTTTGAACGTGACTGTAAAAAGCGTGCTCTTTACTCACAGTTTCAGTGGGACGACTTTGTAGGGACCTAAGGAGAGGAACAGGGCCGCAGAAAGGAGAGGTTTGGGAATGCTACAATCAAGGGGCTGAGCGGTTCTTCTGGTAACCCCGTTTTCTGTTAGTTGGTATAAAATCGCGAGCGGCTGAAATCCTGGCGCTCAAAATGGTGGCGTGGTGGGGGTGTGCCTGCCCGATGCCATCTTGGGCGCTGGGCAGCCGCCCGCAGCCCCTTTCTTCCCAGCCAGGCGGGGAAGCGGGGTGGGGGGGCCTTCTCGGACGGCCGGAAGACTCATCTTTCAAAATCCATGTATCCCCAGTTTGTTGATGGAAAAACAGAGGTAACTAATTTTGCTTTAAATTGTTACAGATATCTAGAGTCCTCTATAAGTAGCTTGTCTTATATTCTAAGAAATAAACTGTGGTTTCTAAGTATTAGCTGGTTTAATTCCTAAAGGAAATGTAAGCTGATCAAAGAGGTCAAATTTGTGTTATAACAAATGAGAAATCAGTTACCGGTGAGTCACGAGGCTATTTGAGATGACTCTTTTTGGGAAGTGGCACTTTGTTGTTGTTGGTCCAAGTGTGGTATTTGAAATAACATGCAACAGGAATGAATATTTGGACTCTGGATAACTGCTCATACCTTTTTTTTATTTGGAGATAGTAGATGGATAACAAGGGATAGTGACTTTTTACTCTGCAGTTCATGTATAATCCTCATTTCTCATGTTCATGTAGAGTGTGTTTTGAAATGGTTAATGTAAAGTTTAACTTAAAATTTCTGGTACTTAAATTTATTTTTAGGCTTCTAACAAGTTCAACTCAGTGACAGTGCAGAACTCATCAAAAACACTATGAATTTTGATTCAGTATAAATACATTTATTTTTATTTTGCTTAGGTGGTATTTTAATCTAATAGTTTATTGACCTGACAGTTTGAGAAACAGTCCCTTGGTTAAGAGTTTATAATAAGTGGAAAAGACCCTTCTTTAAATAAAACATTAAAATAAAATAAAATTCCAGTGCTGAGTTGTACTTTGTTAGGCCAGCTGAAAAGCCCCTACAATCTTAATTTATGGCAACTTTAATACCAACTGGTAGAAGTTAGATATCAGCTTCTTTAGGTAGCCAGTTTTCACTGGTGGGAAAGATCTCATTTTACCCCAGGACCACCAAGCTGAACCCGTGGATTTGTAGAAAATTTAGGAAGCAGAATCCTCAAGGACTTGAATTCTGTTTAAAGTGAAGTGGTCTTTTAGAAAGTGAAGGGCTGGGAGGATTCATGCTGCAGTCTGCAAGAGGTCAAGACCTCCCACTTGGAGAACTGGTCCCCAAAGCATGGATATTATTTTTGCATGTAAGAAAAAACTTTTTCTGTTAATCAACCTTGAATGTTCAGGAATTTTTCAAAACACTTGATTCTTGTTTTGGGGATATGTTTAGGTTTTTTATGTTGCTGCCCACCCCCCAAATTGGGGTTCTGTAATCATCAGTTCAAAAGTCTGAATGTATAGGTAATGCTGTATAGGTAATGTATAGGTAAATTTCTGGTTTTAAAAATAATACATAAATGTTACATAAAACTTGAAAATTAAAGAAAAACTTAGGTAAGAGAATTAAAGTCATCATAATCCCACCACTTAAGAGTTAAAAGTTGTTAACAGTTAACATTGAATTCCACCACTCAGGGTTAAAAGCTATTAATTGTTAACAAGTTTAGAGATTACCAAATATTCTCACAATGTATTTGTGTCACAGACTGGTTATTTTCATTTTTCAGATGAGGATATTGAGGTATAGCAGGACAACAGTGGATTAATGATACCGCATTCAGTACTTGATATTGATCTCCCCAGAGATGTAATACTGATTTTTCTTTTTCCTAGCCAGGTTATTTTTACATATAGTGTGTTACTTGGCCAAAGTAAGGTAGGGGAGGATAGAATCATTTTTAAATAATCTGGTCTGAAGTTAATCTTTTTTTTTTTGCACAGATAGAGTGGGAGGGAGAGAGAGGAAGAGAGAGAGAGAGAGAAACATCGATGGGAAAGGGACACATCGAGTGGCTGCCACCCGCACGACCAACCAGGGCCGGGGACAAACTGCAACCGCGGTACATGCCCTTAGCGGGAACCGAACCCGGGTCTCTCCGGACTGCAGGCCGACGCTCTAACCGCTGAGCCAAACCGGCCAGGGCTGAAGTTAATCTTGATGGGTGTGAGGTTGGGAGCAGAAATTTCATCACAAACGTTTTGAGCTTATTTTCTCTTGGTGCCTCTAGGTGGCTATTTGAAAATGATCGTGTAAACTCATCTGAATGGCTTGTATATAGCACAGCAACATGATAAAAATAATCTGATCATCCTGTCTACTTTTTTTCCTGAGCTTTCTGCCTTTGAGTATGGAAACTTTTGCCTTTACTTTCCTGATTGTGATTGAATGTGGTTAATTAAAGACCTCACCTAGTCAGCATGGTGATCTGGGGGCAGTATTTTTAATTCAGATTCCTGAATTCTACTCTTTGCTTGGATCCAACCTCTTAGTTAAACAACCTCTTTGCATGGTGTTTGCTTGGATCCAACCTCTTAGTTAAGACCACCAAGGCATGAATTACTACGCATGAAAATAGGTAATAAAAATTGCTGAGAGTACATGAGTCATATCAGTGGTTCTTAAGCCTGGGACCTGTGGATGAGCTGTAGGAGCTTTGTGTTCACACACACACACACACACACACACACACACACACACTCTTTGATGGAGGTAGAGGGACTGTGGTTTTCATCAAATTCTGAAAGTGGTCCCCAGACTTACAAAGGTTAAAAGGCTTTGAACTGGATTCAAGAATAAGTTGGCCCTGAATAGGGGATTGGAAGCCTAGATTCATGACACAAGCTGTACTGGACTAGGAGTTAGGAAACTTGAACTCTTATTGTAATTCTGCCACTAACTAGCTTTTGTGACTTGGAGCAGGTCAGAATAGCCTAGTGATAAATGACACTGTATAGTAGCACTTTATACATTTTCCAGATGTTATCTCATTTTACCCTTATTTATCCTTAACCATCACCATGAGGTAGGAGTTAACCCTCATTTTACAGATGAGGACATTGGAAGTTCAGAGAGGCTAAGTTGCTTGCATGCTCACTTGCACCTGGATCTCAGGTTCTTTGATACCAAATGTCATGCTGTTGCTCCTACCTCACACTGCTTCTACTTTCGTTTTTATTATCTATAAAATGAAGAGCTAGACCTAAGTAATGACCAAGATGCCACAGTGCAAATCTAGTTCTTTGTTCTTAATAATGTAGGTTACAAGCCTGGCCTGTTTGACTCAGCAGTTAGAGCTGCGATCCGCGGACCAGAGAGACCTGGGTTCGGTTCCCACTAAGGGCACGTACCTCAGTTTGTCCCCGGCCTGGGTTGGGGTTGTGTGTGTGGCAGCCACTCAATGTGTCTCTCTCACATAGATCTTTCTCTCTCTCTCTTCCTCCTTCTCTCCCTCCTGCTCTATCTGAAGATACAAGCAAAAAAAAAGTGGTCTGTCACAAGAATCTATTTAATGTAAGCTACCACATAATAAAAGTATTCTTAAGGTTCAGATCTGTTCCCTCTCTGATGAGGAGAGCCCAAGAACAGGTTATGAATTATGGAGGGGCAAATTTTGATGCAGTTTGAAACCTGAAAGGGGAGAATGTTCTATCAGAGTGTAACTCTCTAAAGTGAATACTTGGTCCCTTTGTTTACATCAACATCTTGAAAGGGAAGTTGTCTTTCTTTGTTGTTTCTTTTTTTCCCCCTTCAGTTTTTGCCTGTTAAGTGAAGCTTCAAAGGGGGTGTTTGGGAGCTTCTGCAGTTGTAGAAAGGGCAGTGCCAGGCGAGTCTTACTTAATTTTCTGGAGCACAATTAGGGTAGCCTAAAGGAGGCTGCACTCAGTACAGCTGACTCTGCCTTTGAAAAGGAGAGGCGCAGTGCTGGGTCCCTACGGTTGGTTCCTGGTGAGAATGAGGAGCACTAGCAGAATGCTGAGAACTCAAGTGCGAAAGCTGGTTTAGGTAAAAGCCAGTGTGGGCAGAGCCAAGGAGGGCAGAACTGCATGGCCTTAGATCTAGTTGATGTGATTGAATATATTTTCAAAAGGGATCAAACAGAAAGAAACCTGGATTGTGGGCCCACCTCTGTCATTAACTTTAGTTGTGACCTTAGATCACTTTTGGTTTCGAATGTCTCATTTATAAAATGGGAATTTTAAACTAGATGATTCCTAGGTTTTTTCTAGGACTAAATTCTGTGATTCTAGGAATGTTTCTCAGCATGCATAGCACTATTAACTGATTCAGAAAATCACTGACCTGTCACTGGTTAAGATCAAGATTATGAGCTATGTTAGGATCTGTGTTTTACAAATCAATTTTGTGCCAAAAGAAAACTGCTAAACCATACTTGGTGTGTTGTTGTATATATAAATTTGCCTTTCTGTGGAAATCATATCTGTAAATACACTTTTAAAAAAAATATTTTTTCTTTATTGATTTTTAGAGAGAGAGAGGAAGGGAGAAGGAGAGAGAGAAACATCGATGAGAGAGAACATCGATTGGCCGCCTCCAGCATGCCACCCACTGGGGTTCGGGCCCACAACCTGAGCACGTGCCCTGACATGGGAATCAAACTGGGGATCTCTTGGTGCATGGGTTGACGCTCAACCACTGAGTCACACCGGCCTGGCTACGCTTTGAAAGTAGCTTTTAAGGCTTGAAGATTACCATTCTCGCTCTCTCCAAAGTCTTCAACCTGAGCTAAGATTTTGAGGTATGCAGAATTCTGGAGGATGAAGGTTTTGAATTATTTTATGTTCCTTTCATTTTTGTTTCTTTTATTGAGCATGATTTATACTTAGAACTTGGAATGAAATGCAGTTATAGCTTGTGGTTTGTCTTTCATCTGATACTGCACTCTGTTCAGGGATCTGTTTTACCCTTCCCCTGCATTTTCCTATTTTATTGGATGTTGTTCCTTGGATGCTTTTATTATAACTTCTTTACATTAGCCTCTAAAAAACAGTAATCAATTTACACTTGAAAATGTGGGAATGTTTTTCTTTCAGTAGTTCTTATGATTGAGAAAGGAATTACTGGATGTTTGAGCTCCGGATTCTGTAGGTTTCTTCAGTGCTTAGGGTTTCTCAGCCTCAGCACTATTGATATTTTTGGATCAGGTAAGTCTGTGCTGTGGGAAGCTGTCATACGTATTTTAAGATGTTTAGCAGTATCCCTGGCCTGTACCCTCTAGGTGCCAGTAGCAACCCCAGTCATAACAAATAAGAATGTCCCCAGACATTGCCAGATATCTCGGGGCGGGCGGGGGGGGGGGGGTTTGCACAGCAAGATGATCCAGCTTAAGAATCACTCCTTTAGGGTGTAAGTAGGGAAGGCTTAAGTGTTGGTCATTGTATAGAAGTTCCACTGTATGTGTATGAGGTAGATGAGTTTTTCTTTCTGATAGGGATTCTTTTTCCTAAATGCCAACTTTCAATATTTTGGTTAATAGAAACTGAAGGAAATTAAAGTTGCTCCCAGATGTGCATGTCATTAGCAATTGTACATGTTGGGAAACAGATGTAATTTTTTTCTTTCTTTTGGAGTCATTTAAGGGAAAGAATGTGATGTGGGGTCAGTGGAGAGGAGAGCATGAAGCTGACTGGGCCCTGTCAAGAAAGTCCTCCCTGAGGCAGGGCCTGGCTGCCTGGCACTCTTGTGGAAGAAGGGGTGTTGCTGGCAGCCTCAGGCTGGTGTGCCCTGCTGCCATTGCCTGTCAGGGCACAGGCTCTTCTTGACAAATCTCTTGAGCATTGTGCAGCGGTGACTGCTAGTCATGGCCAGGTCAAAAGTTCAGTGAGACCTAGGCTGTGTGTGTGTGTCCCAGTCCTTGCATGCACACTTAGGCCATGGGCAGATGTCAAGTTATATCAAGTTTATTATTCCATGAGAATTTTCAATTTAGAGGACACCAACCACAGAACCTTTCTTGATGTCACTCTAAATATTGTTTATGATTTCTCCCATTGGATTTTTCTCTTGGTATGATAAAATATTTATGGATTTAAATACATCTTTATTTTGGTTTGGAGAAAAAGTGTATCATGATGATGTCTTAAGCAGTAACAGCGTGCTGTGAAGGCTTTGAGTCTTGGAGGAAGATTACTGTGAACTACATTGAGATGTCATCATGTATCTGTGGCTTCTGAAGGTCTGTTAAGGACAGCAGCCATCTCAAAGCACATCTTTGCCATCTTGGGGTATGGTCCCCGTGCCTTTTTTGTTGTTCATCTTTTTGGCTGGGAAGTAAGGCCTGGCTATCCTGTTTTTTCTTTCCTGCTCCATTGTGCTACTTGACTGATATCCTAGGGTGTGTTTGGGCTTTGGTGGAGAAGGGGTAGAATTTCTGGTCTGCATCAGGGTTTAAATCTCAGAATTAGTATAAATAGTTAGTGTGAGGTTGGTCACTTCTACAGCCAAGAAAAGTTTTCTTTTGGAGGGTGAGTGATCCAAGCAATTCTCTTACATGCTCTGCATTGTACTTCATTATCCACACACCCATTTAAAATGTAATGTGGTTTATGTAAAAACACATGGAAGATAGTGTTTCATTCTCCTGTGTAAAGTCCCTGATCTCAGGTAACCTTTGTGATTAGATATATAACTGGGTTTAGGTGATGTCATATTCTTGTAAGTTTCACTGTGTAGTGGTCAGCTCTTGGCTTTTATTCTACAGCCCAGACTCGTTAGGAGCTTTGTTGGGTCTACTTTTTCCCTAGAGTGGGTTTGCTGGAGTAATTGCCTGACTTGGCAATATGTCACTGAGGCCACCTGAATTGAATGTGTGAATGGTTGTCATAGCAGACTGTGCATCCTCTGTGCCCCTCCCCCTCCACCAAAAATAAGTGGAAACAGAGGAAGTAATAGGGTCATGATTACACAAACCACTTCATGTTTTTAATGTTGAACCTTTAAATCACCTCCAATTAATAATTCCTGAGAATAGAGTAAGTTCTTAAAATGGAAAATGCTGTTAAGCAGTCTGGTTGACTGCAAGAGTGTTTTTTTCTCCTGACCCATTCCTTTTAATGAACACCCTTTCCCTGAGAGAGTGTTCATTGTTTCGGGAACAATGGCACTAAGGACAGTTGATTTGCTTGACAGAAAATGTGTTAAATTAACAGGTCTACTTCTTTAGCAGACCTTTTCTTTCCCCCATTCCCACTGTGTCTCTTCTGTCTCCCTGAAAGGTTGTGTTTGCAGATGCTTTTAGGTGTGGGAGACAGTTTTTATAATCAGTGTCCTGGAGGGGACACTGTTATATGGGGGTATAGATTGATTTATTTTTTTTTTGAAACTTGCTAGTTTATTTAAAAATCAAAAAAGATTTTAATCACAATGTCAATTATAAAAACTAATTATATTAGTTTTAAGTGTACAGCATAGTGGTTAGACATTTGTATAACTTAGAGTTATAAGGCTAGGACCCACCTGACATCATACATAGCTACCACAATATTATTGACTATATTCCCTATGCTGTACTTGATATCTCTGTGACTGTTTTGTAACTGCCAATCTCCACTGAATCCCTTCACCATTATCCACCATCCCTCGACCCCCCTTTCCATCTGGCAGCCTCCAGTTCTGTGTATCTATGAGTTTTTTTTTTTTTGTTGTTTATTTATTTTGTTCTTTGGACTGCACATATGAGTGAAGTCATACGGTATTTGTCTTTATTTGACTTGTTTTACTTTTAATACCCTCTGGGTCTATCCATGTTGTTGCACATGGTAAGATCTCATTCTTTTCTATAGCCAAGTAATATTCCTTTGTGTATATGTACCACTTCTTTATCAAATCACCTGTCAATGGACACTTAAAGTCTAATTTGTCTGATGTAAATATTGCTACCCCAGTTTTGTTTTTCTCACTTCCATTTGCATGAAATATCTTTTCCCCTTCCTTTACTTTCAGTCTGTTGTGTGTCTTTCCATTCGAAGTGAGTCTTTTGTAGGCAGCATATATATGGATCATGTTTTCTTAGCCATTCAGCCACCTTGTGTCTTTTGACCGAATACTTAATCCATTTACATTTAAAGGAATTATTGATAGGTATGTAATTATTGCCATATTATTATTTTTATTTTTTTCCCCTTATGTCCCTTTTACATTTCTTGTAATACTGATTTGGTGGTGATGTACTCCTTTAACTTTTTCTTGTCTGGGGAGCTCTTTATCTCACTGTTAAGTGATAACCTTGCTAGGTAGAGTAATCTTGGTTGTAGGTCCTTGCTTTTCATCACTTTGGATATTCCTGGTCCGTCACTTCTGACCTGAAAAGTTTCTGTTGAGAGATCAGCTGACAGTCTTATGGGAGTGCCCTTATAGGTAACTAACTGCTTTTCTCTTGCTGCTTTTAAGATTCTTTCTCTGTCTTTGACCCTTGGCATTTTAATTATAATGTGGGACTCTTGGTGTGGGCCTCTTTGGGTTCATCTTGTTTGGAACTCTGTGCTTCTGGGACTTGTAGTCTATTTCCTTTGCCAGGTTCGGGAAGCTTCCCACTATTATTTCTTTTTTTTTTTTTCTCGTTTTTTTTTTTTTTATCCTCACCCGAGGACATTTTTCGATATTTTGTTCAGATAGAGTGAGAGGGAGAGAGAGAGAGAGAGAAACATCGACGTGAAAGCGACACATCGAGTGGTTGCCACCCACACGACCCAACCAGGGCCGGGGACAAACTGCAACCAAGGTACGTGCCCTTAGCGGTAACCGAACCTGGGTCTCTCCGGACCGCAGGCCAACGCTCTAACCGCTGAGCCAAACCGGCCAGGGCGCCACTATTATTTCTTCAAATAGGTTTTCAATCCCTTGCTTCCTCTCTTCTTCTGATACATCTGTGATGCGAATATTGGTATACTTGATGTTGTCCGAGAAGTTCCTTAAACTGCCCTCATTTTTAAAAAAATCCTCACTGAGAATATTGGTTTTAGTATATCGATATCGATATAGATATAGCTATAGATATATAAAGGGAGAGGGAAAGAGAGAAACCTTGGTTGGCTGCCTCCTGCATGCCCCCTACTGGGGATTGAGCCCACAATCCAGACATGTGCCCCGACTGGGAATCGATCTGGCTGTTTTTATTGATTTTTAGAGAGAGATAGTGAGAGAGAGAGAGAGAAGAAACATCAATGTGAGGGAGAAACATTGATCACTTGCCTCCCACACACACCTCAACCAGGGATTGAGCCCAAAGGCTAGGCATGTGCCCTGACCAGGAATTGAACCTGCAACCTTTTGGTGTACAGGACAACACTCCAACCATCTGAGCCACTGGGCCAGGGCAAACTGTCCTCATTTTCTTAACATTCTTTTTTATTTTTGCTGCTCTAATTGATTGGGTGCTTTCCACTACCTTGTCTTCCACATCATTGATTTGATTCTCTGCTTTAATTAATCTGCTATGAATTCTCTGTAATGTAATCTTCATGTCAGTTAGTATATTCTTTATTTCTGACTGGTTCTTTTTTTATGTTTTCTATCTCTATTTTTATGTTGCCTACCTCTTTGTTAAAGTTCTCACTGAGATCTTTGAGCATCCTTATAACTATTATCTGGTAGATACTCTGTATCTGGCAGATTGCTTGCCTTCATTTTATTTAGTTCTGGAGTTTTGTTCTGTTCTTCCATTTGGGACCTGTCTCTTTGTCTCCTCATTTTGGCTGCCTCCCTGTGTTTGTTTCTATGTACTAGATTGATCTGCATCTTCCAGTCTCAGCACAGTAGCCTTATGTAGTAGATTCCTGTGGGGTCCAGTAGTGAATTCTCCCTGGTCACCTGAGCCTGGTGCTCCAGGTGTATCCCTTGTGTGGGTTGTGTGTACCCTCTGGTTGTAGTTGAGTCTTGATTGCTGTTGTCATGACAGTGGGTGGGATTGACTCTCAGGCTGACTGGCTGGGAGGACTGGTGGTAACTACTGAGGAGAAGCTGTTGTTGGGGTTAACCCCATGGAGTGGGATTCACTGTAGTGGGGCTCTGGTCCTTGCTGCGTCCAGCCTTTGGATGGAGCTGTGCTTTGTGATGCTCTGGTGTGGTGTGAAGCCAACCACTTGGTAGGAGCCACAAAGTGCTCCGTGGTTGGTAGCTGTCTGTGCTGGGCTGGGAGAGGCTGTGCTGCACACGGAGGCACCGAGGCAAGCTGCTGCTTATGCCAGGCATGGGGCCACCCAGCAAGAGGTACAGGGTACACCCAGGCCAGCCACTGCTTGTTTGGGGTTTGTGGACCTTCGGGTGATTTTAGGGAAGTCTGAAGGGCTGGCCAAGGTCTGCTGCTTGTAACAGCACAGAAAGGTTCAGGCCTGTGAATGAGATGGGTGGGGTGGGAAAGGGTGGTTTAAAGAAAAAAATTTACCTGTTGTCATAATTAAGGGATTTAATTTTGGATCCCCCCCTCCACTTTTACACTGGTATTGATTTAGATTAGTATCCTACACAAACTTACTAATTTTTTCCCACATTGTTTCTGAAAGCCTTCTCTTCCCATTTTTTGTTTTGTAAAGCAGCTGCCCTCAGCTCTCCTTGGAGGATGTTGGGTATTTGGAGGGTAATGTTGCTGCTTGATGTTGAGGACATAGAATCTCTTCACTTTCAGTGACGGGGCCCATTTTTATTACCACTAACTGTTCTTGGACTTCTGTAATTTGCAGCTCTTTAAAGTAATAGTGGAATTAGAAAAGAAAAACCTCAAATCCCAACTAGTCTCCCTTCTGTTTGTTATATTAAGGTTGCAGAGGTATGTGACGCTGCTGTTCTCCTACTGCTCTGGGGAATTAGAGTTTTGTTCTTTGTTTTTTTAATGGGGTGAGGGCACCCAGCTCGTATGGCTCAGTTGGTAGAATGTCATCCCGTGCATCAAGAGGTGGCCTGTTCCATTCCTGGTCGGCACATGCCTGATTGCGGGCTCAATCCCCAGTAGGAGGCGAGCAGGAGGCAGGGGATTGATGTTTCTCTCTCATCGCTGTTTCTCTCTCTCCCTTCCTTTCTCTGAAATCAAAAACATATTTTTAGAAATAATAAAAAATTAAAAAATTAAATCCTGAGTGGGTGGCAGTGATAGTGTAAAAGCAATGCTATGTGCCACAGGAGTGGTAGAGAATGTGACTGCGGCAGGAGTGCAGTGGCAGGCGGTATCCTGTGACATGCTTCCTGGAAAAGGCTGTCTTGGAGGTGCGGGTTAGTACGTCAGTACAGCTAGCTAGATGTTCTTTTCTTATAGAAGGGTAACAAAAAATGAGGTTGAGAGATAGTAGGCAGGACATCACATAAGGCCATGAATGCCAGGCTGTTGTGTTAATCATTTTTATTCAGACACTGATGGCAAGAATTACAACATTTTAGACTAAGAATGTCCTGTGGCCCTGGCCAGGTAGTTTGGTTGGAGCATCGTCTCGTACACCAAAAGGTTGCAGATTCGATTCCTGGTTGCGGGTTAGATCCCCGGTTGGGGTGCATTTTGGGGGGCAACCGATTAACGTTTCTCTCACATAGATGTTTCTCTCTCTCTTTCCCTCCTCCCCCCTTTCCCTTTCTCTGTCCTTTCCCCCTTTCCCTTCCTTTGTCTCTCAAATCAATAAACATATCCTTGGGTAAGGGTGAAAAAAATTTTCTGTGTAGTAAATGTTTTAGATTAAACCTAGTATTGGTAGCTGTGATAGAAACACCGGAGGAAGAAACCCTAGTTTTAACTATTGGAGTGGAATAGTGTGAAATTCTGAAGATGGTGATAACAGGAACGGATGTTCATCACTGGTATTTAAGACTGGATGGGAATAGATGACCAACAATAATGGAGTACATAGAGAAGCTTGTATCAGTTAAGGATGTTTTGTCTGCCAGTAATGGAATGCTGTGCTAACAGTGACCTAAAAACACTGTGGAGTATCCTACAAGCATGAAATCTGGAGGAAAGTGGTTCCTGGCAGGTGTGGCAGCCCAGTGACCGACACTGGTAAGCACTCGCAGTGGCGCTGCTCATGGGCACAATGGATTCTGCAGTTCCAAGGTCTGTATTGCTGAGGGATGCAGAGAAGTACAGGAAGATACCATTAAAAACAGCCAAAGATGACTTCAGAGAAGGCTGTGCAAAAGAGGAGAGGTTAAAACTGCATTCTCCCAGAGTGAGAGAGGAAAAGAGCTCTAGGAAGTTTAAGAGAATGGTGGAAAAGAAAGAACCTTAAACAAACAAAAAAACCTTTTTTCATGAATAGTATGTAACTTTTATAATAAAAAGAAATCCCAGTTCCTACATGGTAAACATTTTAGTGTTGCACTGAAGAGGTCAATTTAGGACACCCCCACCCTCTTTTTTTTTAAAGAAGGAAAGCCAGCCTGTTTTCAAATTCTACCCCATGTTTTGTTTTATTTTTTTTTATCCTCACCTGAGGACATTCCTCCACGTTTGTTCAGATAGAGTGGGAGAAAGAAAGAGAGCGAGAGAAACATCCACGTGAAAGGGACACATCGAGGGCCTGCCTCCCGCACGACCCCAACCAGGGCTCGGGACAAATCGCAACCGAGGTACATGCCCTTGACTAGAATTGAACCCGTGACTCATTGGTCCACGGGCCAACGCTCTAACTACTCAGCCAAACCATCCAGGGCTACCCCATGTTGTGTACTAGCCAGCCTCTCCTCTCTCCTCTCTCCTCTCCCCTCTGATTGTTTCCTCACCTTCAGTTTGTCAGGTGCTGAGTGTGTTAGTGTCGTGTTTAGTAAAATGAAAATCCAGACACAAAAACGTACCCTTTTTTTCATTAGACGTTTAGATTTACTCTTGCTTAGCTCGCTATTGGTTATTTGGAGTATTTCAGCTTTTAGTTTGTCTCTCTCTGTTAAGTATTTAATGAGCTATAAGACTGAATGGGACTCTGATCCTTTCTATTTTTTTTTTTTTTATCCTCATTCGAGGACATTTTTCCATTTTTTGTACAGACAGAGTGGGAGGGAGAGAGAGGGAAACATCGATGTGAAAGGGACACATCGAGTGGCTGCCACCCGCACGACCAACCAGGGCCGGGGACAAACTGCAACTGAGGTACGTGCCCTTAGCGGGAACCAAACCCAGGTCTCTCCGGACCGCAGGCGGACGTTCTAACCGCTGAGCCAAACCGGCCAGGGCCCTTTCTATTTTTTTTTATAAGATGTTTTAGCCCGGCCAGTGTGGCTCAGTCGATTGAGCTTTGTCCTATGGACTGAGAGGTCCCTGTTGGATTCCTGGTCAGGACACATGCCCGGTTTGCCGTCTTGATCTCCAGTAGGGGGAGTGCAGGAGGCAGCCGATTAATGTTTCTCTCTCACATTGATGTTTCTATGTCTCCCTCCCTTCCTCTGTCTCTAACTGATTTTTAGAGAAGAAGGAAGAGGAAGAGAGAGAAACAAGCAATGTGAGAGTGAAACATCAGATCAGCAGCCTCCTGTACACCCCCCATTGGAGATCAAACCCGCAACCTGGGCATGTGCCCTAACTGGCAACCTTTCGGTGCATGGAACAACACCCAACCACTGCCACACTGGCCAGGGCTCTGATCCTTTTGTAACGAGGATTTATATTTAAAAAATATAGCCAGGTAATAATGTTACATGTTCCATTTAATTATAGGTTCCCAATGCCTGGGGAAGTGTACAGTTCAACAAAAAGGCGGAGTTTCTTTTATTTGTTTTCTCTCCCCTTGGATATAAAATTTGGGGAGATTAACTGGCAGCTCCACAGGCCCCTCATCCCCTTCTCTTCTTCCTCCCAGGTCAGGTAATCTAGCTAGTAATCTACTACATCTTGCAAGAGAAGATGAACTGGGTCAGTCAAAGTCCTGTTCTTGGGAGTGTAACTTAGGAATACAAGGATTGTTGATTTGTGTACAAAAGAAGCTAAAAGGTAGGTCACAGTGAAAAACCATGATGCAAGCCAAAATCTTGCATACGAGGGAGCGGAAACAGAGACCTAGCATGAGAGGAATGAATGAGAAGGCCCCCACTTCAGTCCCTTGGCATATACCCGACAGGGACCCCCAGCATCAGAGGGAGCCTGCATTCCTTGTCCCCCAAAGAGCCTAACACTTCCTGGTTTTTCTCTGTGTGTGTATTAAATATTTTATAAATATAGGATTATATTTCACCTATTCTTCTGAATCCTGTTTTATTTAATTAATATTACATGGCATAGAATTCTTTTTCAGCATATACATTATGACTTTTAGTAGCTGCAGAGTATTGTGATTCATTTAACCAATCCTCTGGGGCATTAAGGTTGTTTTTAGTTGTTTACTATCATGACAGCCAAGGACAGAAAGAATTTCCCCCACCCCTGATAGGATTAGTATTTGTAATTGTTAGACTTTTGTTAATTTTGAAGTCTTAAGTTTTTTATCTTTTATTTCATGATAACAGCTAACATAAACTTGGTGCTTAACCGCGGGTGCTCCAGGCACTACTTCAAGAGTCCCTTCTGTCTCAGTTTATCTAGCCTTGACTCTTATTGAGATATAGTTGTCATATATCAGTTTCAGGTATGCAACATAATGATTTGTACATTCAGTGTCATTACCACACTAAATCTAGTTAACATCCATCACTACACAGTTACAAATTCTTTTTGTGATGAGAACTTTTAAAATCTGCTTTATTAGCAACTTTTAAATATAAAATACCGTATTAGTAGTATATACTACAGACACCATGCTGTACATTATATCCCTAGAACTTATTTATTTTATAACTGGGAAGTTTGTAGCTTTTGACCCCCTTGACCCATTTTGCCCAACCCCCACCCCTGCCTTTGACAACCACCAATCACTTTTCTGTATGAGTTCAGCAAGGTTGGTTTTGTTTTTTAAATCCTCACCCGATAATATATTTTTCCATTTATTTTCAGACAGGGGAAGGGGGGAGGAGAGAGACAAACATCGATTGGTTGCTCCCACATGACAGAGAGACAGAGACAGAGAGATTGGTGGCCTCCTGAACGACCCCAACCAGGGCTGAGAACGGAACCGCATCCGAGGTACATGTCCTTGACTGGAATTGAACCCTGATTCTATGGGTTGCGTGCCGACACTCTAATTGCTGAGCCAGACTGGCCAGGGCTGGGTTTTTGTTTTGTTTTGTTTTTAAGATTTCACATGTAGCGCTGGCTGATTTTTCTCAGTGGTTAGAGCATCAGCCTGAGGACTGATGAGTCGTGGGTTTGATTCCGGTCAAGGGCACGTACCTCAGTTGCGGTTCGTCCTGGCCTTGGTCAGGTCATGCTGGAGGCAACCAGTCAATGTGTCTGTCTCACATCAATGTTTTTTTTCTCTCTCTCTCCCTCCCACTCGATCTGATGGTAAATGGAAAAATATTCTCGGGTGAGGATTTAAAAAAAAAGATTTCACATATAAGTGAGGTCATACAGTATTTGTCTTTCTCTCTCTGACCTATTTCACTTACCATTATGCCCTCAAAGCCCATTTGTGTAGCAAATGGAAAATTTCCTTTTTTATGACTGAATAATAACACGTGCGCACGCACACACACACCACATTTTTTCTTATCCATGTGTCTGTTGATGGATATGTAGGTTGCTTCCATGTGCTGGCTATTGTAAATGTTGCAATGAACATGGGGATGCAAATATACAGTGTCCCCCAAAAATGTATGCAGGATGTCTGTAGATTCTATTATATTTTGAAAATGAAATATATTTTAGCCCTGGCCGGTTTGGCTCAGCGGTTAGAGCGTCGGCCTGCGGTCCGGAGAGACCCGGGTTCGGTTCCCGCTAAGGGCACGTACTTCGGTTGCAGTTTGTCCCCGGCCCTGGTTGGTCGTGCGGGTGGCAGCCACTCGATGTGTCCCTTCACGTCGATGTTTCTCTCTCTCTCTCCCTTCCTCTCTCTCCCTCCCACTCTATCTGTACAAAAAAATGGAAAAATATCCTCGGATGAGGATTAAAAAAAAAAAAAAAAAAAAGAAAATGAAATATATTTTAATAAACAGTGGCTTTATAATTATAGTTTTTTTGTATACATTTGTTTGGGACACCATATATTTTTCAAGATACTGTTTTCATTTCATTCAGATAACTACCCAGGTAGTTCCTTTAAAATTTTTTTTAAATATGTTTTTACTGTTTTGTTTTGTTTTTAGAGTGAGAGGAAGGGAGATGGAGAGATGGAAACATCGATTAGCTGCCTCCTGCATGCCCCCTACTAGGGATCGAGCCCACACCCTGGGTTTGTGCCCTGACTGGGAATTGAATCACTGACCTTTTGATGCATGTATGGGTCAACGCTCAACCACTGAACCACACCAAGCCAAGACATCCTTTTTCAATTTTTTAGGGAACCTTCATACTGTTTTCCATAGTGGCTGCACCTGTTTATATTCCCACCAACAGTGCACAAGGGTTTCCTTTTCTCCACAGCCTAGCCAACACCTATTAATTTTTTTAAATTAAAAAATAAATTTTTAATATTTTTTATTTTATTATTATGATTTATTATTACTTTTTAATCCTAACCCAAGGTTTTTTTGTGTGTGTTTTTTTAATATATCTTCAGATAGAGTAGGATGTGGAGAGAGAGAGAGAGAGAGAGAAACATTGATATGAGAGAGACATCTCTACTGGCTGCCTCCCACATGACCCTGACCAGGGCCTGGGACAAACCGCAGCTGAGGCATGTGCCCTTTGCCAGAATTGAACCCCTGACTCTGCTCCGTGGGCCAATGCTCTAACCATTGATCTAAACCGGCCATGGCAAATTTTTAATATTTTGAGGAACCTTTATACTGTTTCCATAGTGACTGCATCAGTTTAGATTCCCACCAACAGTACACAAGGGTTTCCTTTTCTCCACATCCTCGCCAACAGTTATTTGTCTTTTTGGTGATAGCCATTCTAATAGGTGTGAGGTAACATCTCATTGTGGTTTTGATTTTCATTTCTCTAATGACTAGTGTTGTTGAGCACCTTTTTATGTACCTGTTGGCTATGTGTATGTCTTATTTGGAAAAATATCTATTCAAGGCCTCTGCCCATTTTTTAATGATCTTTTGATTTTTTTGCTATGGAGTTGTATTTATTGCCATTTATTGGTAAGGAACTGAATGGTAGTGTGATGAGAGAGCAAAACAGGTATCCAGTGCAGGTTACTTAGGGGCCTGTTGGAAGGTATAACGGTGGCATTAAAAAGGAGTCTTAAGCAAGACTGTAGAGAGCACTGCACTGAGTCAGGAAATTATATTTTAGAAAGGGAAATTCATCCCTGGCCAGTTTGGCTCAGGGGTTAGAGTGTTGGCCCGCGGACCAGAGAGACCCAGGTTTAGTTCCCGCCAAGGGCATGTACCTCGGTTGCAATTTGTCCCCAGCCCCGGTTGAGGTCGTGTGGGTCTCTCACATCGATGTTTCTCTCTTTCTCTTCCTCTCTCCCTCTTGCTCTATCTGAAGATAAATGCAAAAAATGTCCTCGGGTGAGGATAAAAAATAAAAATGAAAAAAGAAAGAGAAATTCAGTTTTCCTCATAATTATTTTAACTATGTGCAAAATGTGTTAGTATCTTTAGAAATAAAAAATGTTTAAATATCTCCAACCAATATTACAGTAGAGTGGGACAGTGACAAAAGTAATGAATTCTTAAAAGATAATGTCAAATTTATAGGAAAGTTGCAAGACTTAGTACAAAGAATTCCTGAGCCCCTTCTCCCAAATTCCCCATTTGCGTTATCATTACCTCCCCTTCTCTCCCACCCTCCATTCCTCCATACATGCATCTTTTCCTATATAGTAAATTTTTTCTGTACTTTCTAAAAGTTGTAGACATGTCACTGCACCTTTACCCTTAAACATTTTAGTGTTTTGGGGAGGGGGTGGGACTGGGAGGAGGGTGTCAGGTGTCAATGGGGGGAAAAGGAGAAACATCTGTAACAAAAATAAATAAATGAATATTTTTATAAAACAAAAAACATTTTAGTGTTTTGCCATGGCCGGTTTGGCTCAGTGGTTAGAGTGTCAGCCCTTGGACTGAAGAGTTGCAGGTTGGATTCTGTTCAAGAGCACGTACTTCAGTTGTGGTTCATCGTCGGGTCTTGCAGGAGGTGGCCAGTCGATGTGTCCCTTTCATGTCCATGCCTCCCCCCCCCCTTCTCTGTGAAGATAAAGATAAGTAGAAAAATATCCTCGGGTGAGGATTAAAAAAATTTTTAAAAAAATCCACCACATTTCAGTGTTTTTATGCCTCAAAAACAGAGACGTTCTTTATATAATCATAGTACAATTATCAACACCAGGAAATTAATATTGGATAAGACCTGTAAGTAAGAGTATATCAAATGTTACCAACTGCCCCAATAATACTAATGTATGTAATTTGGAAATTCTTTTGTGATTTTCAATCTAGGCTTTCAATCTAGGATCTTCCATTGCATTTAGCTTTTGGGTCTCTAGGCTCCTTTAGTCAGTCCAGAGTTGTTTTTCTGTCTTTGTCTTCCTTTTTGGGAAGAGTATGTTTTAATGACTGTTCCTCAGTTTGGGTTTGTTGGATGTACCCTCATTAGATTCAGGTCCTTTTTATTTTAAACAGGAGTGCTGAAGAAGTGGTGGTGTGTCCTGTGTGCATGCTGGCAGGAGTTGCCTGATGTTAGTGGGTCCCCATTATTGGTGTTGGTAGTTATGAACTTTGGTCATTCGGTTTAAGATGGTGTCTGCTAGATCTTTCCACTGTGGAGTTACTATTTTACATGTCTGGTGGGGAGACACTATGCAGACATCCTGTTTATCATCAAAATTTCACCCTTGATTAATTTTAATCCATGCTTGATACTTTGTCGGAGTCAATTATTACATCATAGTTGCTAGTTTTTTTCAAATTTCATTATTCCTTTTACATTCTTAAGCTGGCATACATAGTTTTTATTTATAAATTTTAAGTCTGATTCAAATTTGTTTTTAGTATCTGATAATATTTTATAAAAAGTTTTGTTTTTGTTTTTTTGGAAACTTTAAAGTGGATTATAACAATATTCACAAAGTGAAATAGTTTTTTAAAGCTTTAAATAATCTTTTTTTTTTCATTTTACTTTAAAAAATTTCAAGCCTATAGTTAGATTCAGCAGTTGTTAACATTTAACCACATTAGCTTTGTTTTCTTGTTTGCTGAATCATTCGAAAGTAAGTTGCAATGTTATGATACTTTATCCCAGAAATACTTTTTGGCATGCATTTCCTGAGAATCATGGACCTTCTCCCAAATGACCACAATACCATGCTCACATTTAATAAATATCATACTGATTCTCTAATAACATCTAAACAGTCCATATTCAGATACCCTTGCTGGTCTGCACGTGACTTTTGGCAGGGGGGAGGGGAGGCACATCAGTTTGTTGTTTTCTTTCTTTATGCATTCATTGGTTGCTTCTTGTCTGCCCTGACTGGAGATCAAATCCACAACCTTGATTTTTCACTCACCAACTGAGATACTGGCCAGAGCCCCCAATACCTTTTATAGATGTTCCACACCTCTATCCAGGTTCACACATTGTGATTGGTTGTTAGGGGAATAGTTTTTAAGGTGGTTGAAGCTAAGCTGTTGATCTAGTAATAGGGAAAAAAAATGGTAAAATTATTTAAATTTCAAGCCGTAGGCATATTAGGTGAAGTAATAAGAAAAAAGAGTGTATTGGAATAACACTGGTTCCACTCCAGGATTTACTAAAGGTCTGGGCAAGCCATGTAACATCTTTGAGCCTCAACTTGTTCATTGGCAAGTTTGTCACTTATTCCGTATTTATGGTGAGATTCAAATGAGGTAAGGCGTAGGAGGACCTGGTACAAGTTGATTTCAACACCTGGTAATTTTTATTGTCTTTTTTTTATGTTAGATTTTTTAAAAAATAATTTTTCTTTATTGATATTAGAGGGGAAGGGAGAGGGAGAGAGATAAAGACATTGGTGAGAAAGAACATCAGTTGGCCGCCTCCTGCATGTCCCCCACTGGGGATCGGGCCCATAACCTGGGCTTGTGCTCTGTCCAGATATTGAACTGGCGACCTCCTGGTGCATGGGTCAACACGCAACCACTGAGCCACACCAGCTGGGCTCATGTTAGAATTTGAATTATGATAATAAGATAGTAATAAGGATACTATAACTGAGAATCATTAGGGAGTAGGGAATTAAATAATATGTTTGTAATCTCATTTACTTATTTTGAAATCAAAGTATAACGCAATAAAATTTAAAATCCAGTATGCTTATGTGGAATAAAGAGATTGCTTAGTATAATTTTTTAGTACCTTTATTGAGGTATGATTGACATGTCAGACAATTTACCCATTTAAAGCATATAATTTGGGGAGTTTTAGAATAGTATTCACAGATTAATGCCACCATCACACAGCCAACTTGAACATTTTCATCACCTCACCAAGACCCCACCCATGTGCGGTCACTGCTACCTCCCCATTTCTCCCTTTACCCCAGTCATAAGCAACCACTACTTTATCTAGTAGTAAATAAAGAATCCTACTTTGCGGAAATTCATTTATCGCGGTATAGTCTGGAACTGATTGACTGCGATAAACGAGGGCAGACTATATAGGCACCTGTTTTCTGAGTTCTCATAATTAGTAGGATCATGCAGTATGTGGTCTTCTGTGGCTGCTTTTTTCACTTAGCATAGTTTTTTTCAAGGCTCATTCATGTTGTAGCAAGTATCAGTACTTCATTCCTTTTTATAGCTGGACAGTAGTATTTCACTATATGGATATACTATTTTATTTACCAGTTGATGGACAGTTAGATTATTTCCAACTTTGGCTATTACGAATAATGCTGCTTTGAACATTGATGTGCAAGTTTTTGAGTGGTCATAAGTTTCTGTTCTCTTTGGGTATATACCTACGTTGGATATTGCCAGGTCATATGGTGACTATGTTTGATTTGAGAAACTACCTGTTTACCAAAAAGGCTACATCATTTCTGTTCCTACCATTCCTTTCAGGGGGCTTTAGTTGCTCTGCATCCTTGCCAACACTTTTCTGACTCTTTGGTTCTAACCATTTACTTAGTGTTAAGTAGTATTTCATTGTGATCTTGTTTTGTCTTTTCCTGATGACTAACAATGTTAGGCATCTTTTCATTTGCTTATTGGCCATTTGCATATCTTTCTTGGAGAACTATCCAGATCCTTTTACCCATTTAAAACTTGGGATGTCTTTTTATTTTTGAGTTGTAAGAATTCTTTAATTATCCTAGATATGTCTCTCATCAGATATATGGTTTGCAAATATATTCTCCTATTCTGTGGGTTGTCTTTTCATTTTCTTGGTATCCTTTGAAGAACAAAAGTTTTATTTACCTTTATATTTCTTTAGAATTGCTTCTTTAATACTTGTTTTTTTTTCCATTGTCACATATTATTGCCTAACTATGTTATATATTTTTATATATATTTTTAATCCTCACCCGAGGACATGTTTCGACATTTTGTTCAGATAGAGTGGTAGGGAGGGAGGGAGGGAGGGAGGGAGGGAGAGAGAGAGAGAGAGAGAGAGAGAGAGAGAAACATCGACGTGAAAGGGACACACTGAGTGGTTGCCACCCGCACAACCCAACCAGGGCCGGGGACAAACTGCAACCGAGACACGTGCCCCCAGCGGGAACTGAACCCAGGTCTCTCCAGACCGCAGGCCAGCGCTCTAACCGCTGAGCCAAACCGACCGGGGCATAATGTTTTTGCTTTGTATTTTACTGTTACTATTGTCGACAGTAATTATAGCTCTGTAGAATGTTTCCTGGCACTTGAGAAAAATGTGTATTCTTCAGCTGCTGGATAGAATGCTAAGTATATGCAGCAGTCTACTTACTCCAAAGCAGCTATTTTCAACCCACTGCAAACATGCAATATACCTGACTATTCAACGGCACTGACCTCTTTTCCCTTAGAGCAGTGGTACTCAACCTTCCTAATGCCATGACACTTTATTTATTTATTTATTTTTGGTACATGCCCCTAGTGGGAACCAAACCTGGGACTCTGGTCCACAGGCCAATGCTCCAGCCACTGAGCCAAACCAGCCAGGGTGCGACCCTTTAAATTAATACAGTTCCTTATGTTGTGGCGACCCCCAACCATAAAATTATTTTCGTTGCTACTTCATACCTGTAATTTTGCTACTGTTATGAATCGTAATGTAAATATCTGATGTGCAAGATGTATTTTCATTGTTACAAATTGAACAGAATTAAAGCATAGTGATTAATCACAAAAGCAATATGTAATTATACATTGTGAAATATTTATTTCTAATTACAAATAAATGAAATTTTGTCTTGAAGCATGGTGTAGCATGGGTAACAGTCTTAATATAACAACAGTAAACTACATTGCTGCATTTTGCAACAGTATGCGTAAAAAGCCAACGTTAGTGCGAAGGTTGAGACTGCTTCTTTCTCACCAGATCAGAAATGCTCGGGGCAGTCTTTGCAAGAGCACAACGAAGATCATCTTCCATAACAAGTCTACTTCTGTATTTAGACTTGATAACCAACAAGCTGAAAAACCCTGTTTCACAAAGATAGGTTGTTGGAAATGGAAGAAGATGGCACAACACAGTCTCAGACAGAACAGGATATGACTACAAACACTTGATCCAGAATTTTGTACCTGGCATTGTAGAGAAATCAGTTCTCACTGCATTGCTGTTAATAAGTTCAATGAACTCCTCTTGTGCTGTCTTAGGAAAATCTTCAAATTTGTGAATGGGCTTCTGGAAAGTGCAAGTGGGGTGTCAGATAGATTTGGAAAGTATGATGAAATTTCATCTGCAAGCATGTGCAAGGGTTCTTTCACAGAAATGATCATCGTCATCCTTTTGTCTGGTTCAGTGTCATATTCCTCAAAGAAAGCAGATAAGGTAGGCAACATGTGAATTTTATTTTATTTTATTATTTATTTACTTATTTTTATCCTCATCTGAGGACATTTTTCCATTTTTTGTACAGACAGAGTGGGAGGGAGAGAGGAAGAGAGAGAGGGAAACATCGATGTGAAGGAACACATCGAGTGACTGTCACCCGCATGACCAACCAGGGCCGGGGACAAACTGCAACCGAGGCACGCGCCCTTAGCGGGAATCGAACCCGGGTCTCTCCGGACCGCAGGCGGGCGCTCTAACCACTGAGCCAAACCGGCCAGGGCTGTAAATTTTATTTTCATCCACTCTTTTTTGCCAAAGCTGAAGTTTCATTTGGAATGATCGGATCTTTTCAGACAAATCAAGGTATGTTGCATTTGGTCCTTGCAGCGATAAATTTAACTCATTCAAGATGGCAAAGATGGCAACCAAGTAAGCTGTTTTCTGCAGTTCACTTTTATTGCTGAAAAGTGCTTTGAACTGCGGTCTTGCTTTCTGATTATAAAACGTTTTGAGCCCTGGCCGGTTTGGCTCAGTGGTTAGAGCGTCGGCCTGCGGCCCTGAGAGACCTGGGTTCGGTTCCCGCTAAGGGCGCGTGCCTCGGTTGCAGTTTGTCCCCGGCCCTGGTCGGTTGTGCGGGTGGCAGCCACTTGATGTGTTCCTTTCACATTGATGTTTCTCTCTCTCTCTCTGTTCCTCTCTCTCCCTCCCACTCTACCTGAACAAAAAATGGAAAAATGTCCTCTGGTGAGGATAAAAAAAAACAAAAAAACAAAAAATGTTTTGAGTTCATCATGAAGCTCAAAAACACGTTTTAAAAC
Organism: Molossus molossus; assembly: GCF_014108415.1. NCBI lineage: Eukaryota > Metazoa > Chordata > Mammalia > Chiroptera > Molossidae > Molossus > Molossus molossus. Next base: position 105,842,277 of record NW_023425345.1, read on the forward strand.
TTTTCCTGTTGACAACCATCTCATTTCAGTGTGAAATAGCAGAGCATTGTTCGGCGCATCCAGCTCGTTGCACAGGTGCGAAAACAGTCAACTGTTTAAAGTGTTCACCTTTCCAAAATTGACAGAACTTATGACGCTTTTCATTACTTCTTGTAACTCTTGTGGCAGCGTCTTTGTTTTCTTTGCTAGTATTTGCCGACGAATCATACAGTGAGTGCCGATGACTTTTGGTGACTCATTCAGTACCAAGCATTGAAATTTTGATCAACATCCTAACATAGTTGGGGCACCATCAGTGCAAACGCCACAGACCTTTTCCCAAGAGTACTTATGCTCTTTCAGAAATGAACCAGCTGTGTCAAATACATCATGTGCAGAAGTTGTCGTTTTAAGAGGATTGCAAAAAGGAACCTCATTTTTAAAGTTCTATCATTAATATACCTCACATAAACCAGTAACTGAACAGTTTGCAACGCCTGTAGATTCATCAAGGTGGATGCTAAATATTGGAAGTGGAGCAGATTTAATTTCCTGGATTATCTAATCAAGAATATCAGCATAGCCCTGGCTGGTTTGGTTCAGTGGTTAGAGCGTCGGCCTGCGGTCGAGAGAGACTCGGGTTCGGTTCCCGCTAAGGGCACGTACCTCAGTTGCAGTTTGTCCCCGGCCCTAGTTGGTTGTGCGGGTGGCAGCCACTCGATGTGTCCCTTCATATCGATGTTTCTCTCTTCCTCTCTCTCCCTCCCGCTCTATCTGAACAAAAAATGGAAAAATGTCCTCGGGTGAGGATAAAAAAAAAAAAAAAGAATATCAGCAGACATGTCATGTATTCTTCTGCAGACAGTGTCGTTAGATAAGGAAATTGTACTCAATTTTGTAACAAATTTGTCTCTGATCATAACTCGAACAATGTCTTTGGCTTCTGGCAACAATAAATCCTCAGCAGTGGTGTGAGGTTTCCTAGCTCTGGCGATTCTCAGTGCCACCAAATATGAAGCTTCAACAGCTGCTACGTTTTGTTTGTGGGACTTGCCACCTGTGTCAAGTCTGGCTTTCTTGAGTCCATCAGCTTTGCTTCTAAAATAGTTGGTATCCTTGCCAGCAAAGCTTGGATGCTTGCTATCAAAATGTGTTTTTGTTTGGCTTCATAGATTCAGCTGATAGAACTTCACAACAAATAACACATTGCGGTTTCTCAATTCCTGCTGCAATTATTGAGGTAAAACCATACTGTAAAAAATCCTCACTGTAGCCCTGGCCAGTTTGGCTCAGCGGTTAGAGCATTGGCCTGTTGTCCGGAGAGACCCGGGTTCAGTTGGCCTGTGGTCTGGAGAGACCCGGGTTCAGTTCTTGCTAAGGGCATGTACCTCCGTTGTTGTTAGTCCCCAGCCCTGGTTGGGTCGTGTGGGTGGCAGCCACTCAATGTGTTTCTTTCACATTGATGTTTCTCTCCCTTCCCCCCCCCGCCCTCCCTCCCTCCCTCCTTTCCTCCTGCTCTATCTGAATAAAAAATGGAAAAATGTCCTCGGGTGAGGATAAAAAAAAAATCCTCACTATATATTTTTTTCTTAACGTTCTTCTCTATACCATCCATTGTCATGGGATGACTTGCTAATGAAAATAATATATAACAATAGCTTTAATAACAAAAGATGATACATGGCATACTTTACTCAATACAGTTCATTAAAGTTTCCTAGATATACCATTCTGTGTTTTTTTTTTACATACCTGTTACTATCACAAGGGGGCAGTATTCACATCAACCGCAGCTGAATATAAAAAGACTGATCAGCATCCAGATTAAGTTCCCATGCTACAGATATATATATTTTTTGCAGTAGTTGATGATTTTACAGTACCAGATTTTACATTTACCCATGAAGTGTCGTTTTACCTCCAATACTGTTGCTTTCAACACAGTAGCTGCTTTTAACACAGTAGCTCCTTTCTATTACAGTAGCTGCTCCCTACACATGTGTGACTGGTCCGCATAAGTACATTATGGTGCCAACTCTGTCACATACACCTGTATTTGTACGGGGTGTATGTGATGGGGTTGGTGCAATGATGTCATCAAGCCTGGTACTCATATGTGGGACACGCCTGGAGATGGATAGAGGAGTGGCGTCTCGGTTCCTAAGACCATTGGAAATGTGTGTTTTTTGATGGTCTTAGGCGACCCCTGTGAAAGGGTCATTAGACCCCCAAATTGAGAACCACTGCCTTAGATTATCAAATAAAAAAATGGCAACAGCTGCTCGGCTGGTGTGGCTCACTGGACCCACACACCAAGAGGTAGCTGGTTCAATTCCCGGTGAGGGCACATGCCCAAGTTGTGGGCCTGATCCCTAGTGGGGGCATGTAGGAGGCAGCCAGTTGGTGTTTCCTCTCATTGATGTCTCCCCCCCCCCACCTTTTCCCCTCTCTCTAACATCAATAAAGAAAAAAAAAAAAATGACAACAGCCAGCACAACAGTAGCCACCTGGTATGAATACTCTGTGTTGAACCAAAAATATATAGGCCATACAATAGAGTTGTTGCATCTTATTGGTCATGTCGCATAATAAGGTTGCGTCTGATTGGTTAATTCTTGGTACCAGAAATCCTTATGAAAAAGTCACTTTGGATCAAAAAGGGTAAGTAATTATTATTATTATTTTTTTTGGAAAATCAATAAAAATTATACCTGTTTTTTTTTTTTTGTTAGGTTGGCAAAACATGTATTTTTTGGTGTGCTGCAGAATTTTAGTATAATTTGTGTATGTCCTGAGATAAAAAAGGTTGAAAATTGCTATTCTAAAGTAGGTTAAATCCATCACTTCCTTTTGATTGTCTTTGCTAATAGTAGGGTATTAAGTTCTCTGCTACTGTTCTGTTGTTGTCTGTTCCTCCCATAGGACCTATTATGTTTTCTCTTTTGTTGCTGATACCTAAGAATCCTTTGCCAAAATCAAGGTCATAAGATTTATTCTTAGGCTTTCTTCTAGGATGTATATGATATATATATGATATATATATTATATAGCATTTATGTCTTTGAACTGTTTTGCATTCATTTTTATGTGTCATGTCAATAAAGACTCTCAACTTCATTCTTTTTCATGAAGCAGCCCAGTTGTCACAGCACCTTTGTTTAAAAGACTATTCCCCCCCCCCCACCCCCATTGAATGGTCTTGGCATCCTTGTCGAAAATCAGTTGATTGTGTATATATATAGGTTTATTTCTAGGCTCTGAATTATGTTTCAGTAAACTATGTCTGTTCTTGTGCCAGTATTACACTGTTCTTGATTAGTGATGATTTGTAATGAGTTTTGAAATCTGGAAGTTTGAGTCTTCCTTTGTTCTTTTTCGGGATTGTTTTGGCTATACTGGGTCTTTTAGAAATCAGTTTGGCAGTTTCCAGAAAGACATACTTGGGATTCTGATAGGAATTGTGTTGCATTTGTAGATTAGTTTGGGGGCTGTTAGTATTGCAACAATGTTATGTCTTCTAATCCATGAACATGGGATGTTTTAATTTCTTTAAACAAAGTCTTGTAATTATCTGAGTCTGTTTTGTGCTTTTGTTAAATTTATTGTGAAATATTTTCTTTCTGTTGCTATGGAATTGCAATGGAATTGTGATTTTTCATTTTTCATTTTCAGATTGTTCATTGACAAACTGTTTTTAAAACTTTTTGTTATTAAACTATAATACAATAAAGTGCACCCTTTTTAGGTGTATAGCTCTTTTTTTTTTTTTTTTTTTATCCTCACCTGAGGGCATTTTTCCATTTTTCGTTCAGATAGAGTGGGAGGAATAGAGGGACACATCGAGTGTCTGCCACCTGCACAACCCAAGCAGGGCCAGGGACAAACTGCAATCGAGGTACGTGCCCTTAGCGGGAACTGAACCCAGGTCTCTCTGGACCACACGCAAAGGCTCTAACTGCTGAGCAAAACCGGCCAGGGCTATAGCTTGAGTTTTGACAAATAACATTCACCCTTGTAACTAGCTCCACTTCAATAAATATATATAACATTTTTATCATTTTCAAAATTTTCCTTTTGTCCCTTGGCAGTCGGCCTCCACCCCTACTGTGGTCTCAAGCAATCCCTGATCTGCTGTCACTAGAGTAGTTTGCCTTTTCTAGAATTTCATATAAATAGTCTCATAATTTGTGTTCTTTGTATCTGGCTTCTTTCAGTCAGCATAATGAAATAAAAAAAATCTTTTTTAATTGATTTTTAGAGGGAGAGGGAGATAGAGATACATTGATGTGAGAGTGTAACATCGATCAGCTGCCTCCTGTGCACACTCCCTACTGGGGATCAAGCCTGAAACCCGGGAATGGAACTGGCAGCCTTTCGGTGCCTGGGATGATGCCCAACCAACTAAGCCACATTGGCCAGGGCAGTCAGCATAATGACTTTAAGATGTAGCCATATTGAATGTATCAGTGGTTAATTTTTTAAATTGCTAAATAATATTCCATTGTATGGCTGTTCCACAGTTTATCCATTTTCCTGTTGATAGACATTTCATTTGATTCCAGGTTTTGACAATTACGAATAAAAGCACTGACTATAATAACATATAAGTCTTTGTGTGGACATTTGCTTTCAATTCCCTTGAGTAAATACCTAGCATTGGAATTACTGTGCCATGTGTAAGTGTATGTTTAACTTTATAACAAACCACCAAGTTGCTTTTGTAAAATTTTAATCGATGTATAACATATATATTATTCTCCTTTCTACCTCATTTGTAATATATATATTTCTATGACTTTTGTTATGTAATCACTGCCATAATCAAGGTATATAACAGCTTCATCATCCAAGAAATTTTCCTCGTGTCTCTTTGTAACCATCCCTTTCCTCTAGCCCTTGGCAACTACTTACTTGTTTTCTATCCCAATAATTTTGGATATGCTGTATGAATGGCATCATATAGCATGTAGCTTTTAAAATCTGGCATCTTTAACTTGGCATAATGTATTTGTGATTTATACATTTTATTGCATGTATCAGCACTTCATTCCTTTTTATTGCCAAGTAATACTCCATTGTTGGGACAAACCAGTTTGTTTATCCATTCCCCAGTGGGAGAATATTTGAGTTTCTAGTTTTGACAGTCATGAATAAAGTTGCTTAAGCATTCACTTCCAGATGTTTGTGTGATACTTAGGATCGTTGAGTCATATGGTAGATGTATATTTAACTCAGGAAAACCGTCTCGTTGTTTCTGGTATTCTCACAGCAGCGTGTGTATCAGCTCTTCTGCATCCAGTGTTTGTTACTGTCAGTTTTTCTGGTTTTATTTTTGTTTTTTAAAGTTATCTTAATAGGTGTGTACTGGTATCTCACTGTGATTTAAATTTACATTTATCTAATAACTAATACTGAAGTATCTTTTGCCTATTTCTAAAAATTCAGTTTTTAAAATATTGCGTTCTGGGAGTTCTTCGTGTATTTGCAATAATTCCTTTATCAGATATATATTTAGTAAATACTTTCTCCCAGTCTTTTTATTCTTTAAACAGTGTCTCTCGAAGAGCAGAACGTTTCAAAATTGAGAAGTCCAGTTTATCTAGTTTTTCTTTTTGGATTATATTTTTGGTATCTTATTAAAAAATCTTTGCCTGATCTAATAGAAAAGATTTCTTTTATGCAGTGGTTCTCAACCTTCCCAATGCCGCGACCCTGTTAATACGGTTCCTCATGTTGTATGTGGGCGTGTCTGCATGTGGGAGACAGAGCAGCGGTGTCTCTATTCCTAAGAACGTTGGAAATATGTGTTTTCCGATGGTCTTAGGCGACCCCTGTGAAAGGGGCCTTCGACCCTCAAAGGGGTTGTGACCCACAGAACTGCTGCTTATGTTTTCTTCTGTAAGTTTTATAGATGCTTTTAAAATGTTTTTATTGATAATGTATAAGAAAAATTTTTATTCTTTATTTAATCTTTAAGAAGTATTTGCATGGAACTGTTTTGTCGGGGGTAGTCTAGTGGACTAACCTTTACAGACAAAGTTCTGACGACTTTTTCTTCCCTTTTTTTTACTTCTTTTTCTTCCATTATTTACTTCTTTTTTCCAGCTCAGTTCTGGGTCAGAGTGAGTCATTCTACACTGGAAAAGACAGATCTTCCTTTTAGGCCGACGAAGGGATTTCCTCCCAAGGCAGCTGCAGCGCATTGGCGCCGTGTGTGCTCCTTCACATCTGCTTGCTCTGGGGTTCCCACTGGGATTCGCTGCTGGAGTAGAACAGATTGTTTACGTACTTGGTACAGGATAATTTAAAAAGCAGAGTTTCTTTTTTGCAATTTTTATTAATTTATTTTTTTTAGATGTTTCTCCGTTTCCCCCCAGGCACCCTCCTCTCTATCTCCCCCCCCCCCCCCCCGCCCTGCCCCAGCATTGTTGTCCAGACAGTTTTTAAAAATTTGTTTTAGGACTTGCGGTCAAGATGGCGGGTAGGTAAACGCGGTATCACATCCTCCCACAACCACATCAAAGTTACAACTAAACTACAGAACAACCATCATTCAAAGCTGCCTGAAATCAAGCTGAATGAAGTCCTACAACTATGGAATTAAAGCAGCAGCCACATCGTGACTGGTAGGAGGTGGCAGAGGCGAATGGGCTGGTCCCACACCCACGTGTGGCAGATAAAAATCAGGAGGACACCTCGTCTGGGAAGGTCCTCCCTGAGAAGGGAGGGGTCCCAGTCCCGCACCAGACGCCCAGCTCAGGGTTCCAGTGCCAGGAAGAGAATCCCCATCATTTCTGGCTGGAAAACCAAAGGGAACTGAGGCTGAGGCTGCTGGAGCCCCAGGCAGCTCCTCTTAAAGGGGCTGCACACGGATTTATCGGACTCACTCCCTCTAAGCTTGGAGGGGAGGCAGCTCAAGGGCTGCCAGAGACATACAGGGAAGAACTGAGCTGTTTAGCACTGGAGCGAGGGCTGGAGAGGGGGCTTTCTCCAGGACAGTCATGCTGTCAGAGGCCTTTGTTCCTTTGGTGAGCCCTTCCCTGGGGCTGCAGACAGCCGCCATACATGTGACTCCAGCAACCTGGCTCACACTGGTAGCCCCGCCCTGCCCCACCCAACTTTCAGGCCCACCCAAGCTGTTCCCAGTGGCTTTACCACAGGATTGGCCTGTCTTGGATCCTGCTTCAGGTTTTCCTAAATTCTTTCAAACAAGCAACATCTGGTCTCAGCCAGCCCCATACCTCCCGTCAAGTAATACATAGAAACAAACTCAGGGAGGCAGCCATAATGAGGAGACAAAGAAACGGGTCCCAAATGAAAGAACAGAAAAATCTCCAGGAAAAGAACTAAGCGAAATGGAGATAAGCAACCTAACAGATGCTGAGTTCAAAATACTGCTTATAAGGATGCTCAGTGAACTTAGTGAGAACCTCAGCAAACTTAGTGAGGGCCTCCAGAGCCTAAAAAAGGACCAGTGAGAAATGAACGAGGCACTAACTGAAATAAACGATAATTTACAGAGCCCTGGCCGGTCTGGCTCAGCAGTTAGAGCATTGGTCTGGAGAGACCTGGGTTTGGTTCCCGCTAAAGGCACGTACCTTGGTTGCAGTTTGTCCTTGGCCCTGATTGGGTTGTGTGGGTGGCAACACTTGATGTGTCCCTTTCATGTCGATGTTTCTCTCTCTCTCCCTCCATTCTATCTGAACAAACTATCGAAAAATGTCCTTGGGTGAGGATTTAAAAAAATAATAATTTACAGAGATTCAGTAGTAGAGTAGGTTAAGCCAAGAAGCAAACCATCAATCTGGAATATAAGGAAGCAAAAAACATCCAATCAGAACAGCAAAAAGAAAAAAGAATCCAAAAAAATGAGGATAGTGTAAGGAGGCTTGTGGACAACTTGAAGCGTGCCAACATTCACATCTTGGGGTTGCCAGAAGGAGAAGAGAGAGAACAAGAAATCAAAAACCTATTTGAAACAATAATGGCAGAAAACTTACCTAACTTGGGGAAGGAAACAGACATACAAGTCCAGGAAGCATAGAGGGTCCCAAACAAGTTGAACCCAAAAGGTCCACACCAAGACACATCATCATCAAAATGCCAAAGGTTAAATACAAAGAGAGAAACTTAAAAGCAGCAAGAGAAAAGCAGTTACTGTAGTTACCTACAAGGGCCTTCCCATAAGACTGTCAGCTGATTTCTCTGAAGAAACTTTGCAGGCCAGAAGGGAGTGGCAAGAAATATTCAGAGTGATGAAAAGCAAGAACCTACAACCAAGATTACTCTATCCTGCAAAGCTGTCATTTAGAATCGATGGCCATATAAAGACTTTCCCAGACAAGAAAAGTTAAAGGAGTTCATCACCACCAAACCGTTATTATATGAAATGGTGAAGGGTCTTTTTGAGGAAAAAGATAAAATATATGAACAAACAAAATGGCAGTGAATACATATCTATTGACAATGGAGTCTACAAACAAAATGAACAGGCAGAACAAAACTTTCTCATAGATACAGAGAACATTTTGTTGGTTGCCAGATGGGAGGGGTGTTGGGGGCAATGGGTGAAAAAGGTGAAGGAATTAAGGAGAACAAAATGGTTGCTAGACTGACAAACCTCAGAGAGAAGGGGTTGGGGGGTGGGAAGAAATAAACCAGAGAACTTATATGCATAACCAATGGACACAGACAACTGGGGGAAAAGGCGGGAGGGGGGTGGGAGTGGGGAGGAGGGGGGTCAATGGGGGGAAAATGAGGAACATCTGTAATACATTCAACAATAAAGATAAAAAGTAAATAAAAATTTATTTACATTTGATTCGTCAAGTGCTTAAGGGCTTGTAAGTTAATGGGTTAAGAATGGACAGTCATATGCAAATCAGTGAAAATAAAACTGGGGAAATCTGAATAAGATCAGTGGATGGGCCCTGCCGAGTGGCTCAGTTGGAGTCTTGTCCAGTGCAACAAAAACTTGCAGGTTCATTTCCTGGTCATGGCACACACCTAGGTTGCAGGGGTTCATTCTCCAGTCAGGGCACATGTGGGAGGCAATCAATTGATGTTTCTCTCTCTTCCCCTTTCTTTATCCCTTAAAAAAAATCAATAAACATATCTGTGGGTAAGGGGAGAAAAAAGTAATCAGTGGATAGTTATCAGTGTCAATATCCTGGTTGTAAATTGTAGTTTTGCAAAATAAATGCTTATAATTCTATAGTTAATGAAGATTTCAGGGCAGAAAGTCCATTTATGAAAGTAAGACAATTCATAAACTCAAAAGATTTCAGAGCTAGAAGGTGATTTGGTGGTCATCCCTCAAATGCATGCTGTAGACCAGAAAACTTGGACTAAATAACTTCCCCAAGGTTACTTGGCTAGTTAATGGCAGAACTAAAATGAAAGGAATAGTTTTTTTGACTGTCCAGGTTTATGCTCTGCCTTCTTGCAACCACATTGAACAGTAATACATAACACGTTACAGAAGAGAAGCAGGAACCCAGCAAGACAAGCAGCAGGAAGTAGTCGCCTTGCTGCCTTGAGAGCAGTAGGAGGTGTGGAGTAAGCAAGCTGTGGACTGCCCTGGCCTCACCTCTCGCTTGTACTTCATTGTATGGTTGTGGTCTTTTTCAGTGTGGAGATTGAACACTTCATCCAAAGCTCTTTAGGTTACAACTTGCCTGAATTATATCAGAAAGTCTGTATGGCAGAGAAGAGGAACTAAGGCAGTTATTTGGATGTTGCATAGACAAATAATTTGATTATATGAAATTTTTTACTTTTTATTTTGCAAGATTTCACACATAACCTTCACTTAGATTCAACAGTTATTACTTTACCACATTTATCTTCTCTGTGAATATATGCGTGTGCATGTATATATACACGTTTGTATGTAAACAAAAATACTTTTTGTCATGCACACATTATACTTCACTCTTAAATACTTCAGTGTACATTGCCTAAGAACAGTATAAAAATACAAACATTCTCCTCTACAACCCCAATACCATTAGTACTTTTTTTTTTTCCTCACCCCAGGACATTTTTGCATTTATCTTTAGATAGAGCAGGAGGGGAGGGTGGGAGGAAGAAAGAAATATCGATGTGAGAGAGACATATTGATTGGTTGCCACCCACACAACCCCAACCAGGGCCAGGGACAAACTGCAACTGAGGTAAGTGCCCTTAGCAGGAACCGAACCCGGGACAATCCGGTCCGTGGACCAACGCTCTAACTGCTGAGCCAAACCAGCCAGGGCCCATTAGTACTACTAAGGAAAATTAGTTTTTTAGTTTTAAATACTGTCTAATAAAACTATTTCATGATATTATCCAACATGAATTTTATATTACCCAATAATATTTCGTAATATTATCAAATATTCAGATCCCCTCATCACAAAAATATCTTCATCATTGTCATTGGTCAAAGATCTCATCAACATTTCGTACTTTGTTTTTGGATATTCTTTAATTTCTTTTTATCTAGAAGCCGCCTCGTCTTTTTGCTTTTTATAACCCTTTGAAGATATGGGTCAGTTCTTATGGAATATTTCATGTTACAGATTTTTTTTTTTAACTGTTTCCTCAAGATTAGATTCAAGTTAGGCATCTTTAGTAAGACTGTTTCAGAGGTGTTGGGTACTTGCAGTTTCACATCAGAAGCTTCATAACTTCAAGTTTACTCTTAAGCTTATTATGATCACTTGGTTAAGGACATTTTTTAAATTGAGTGATATTAGTAGGTTTCTTTTCTTAATGAAGTTACCTCTAAGATAGCTCTGAATAGTAGTCGTTCTTATCTGTGGTTTCTCTCTCCACGGTTTCAGTTAACTGCGGTCAACTATGGTCCAAAAGTACTAACTGGAAAATTCCAGAAATAAACAAGTCATAAGTTTTAAATCGCATGCTGTTCTGAGTAGTATGGTGAAATCTTGCACCGTCGGGCTCCATCTGACCGAGGATGTGCACCAGTCCTTTGTCCAGTAGCTCCACTGTGGGTACCCCCCGCTTAACCGCTGTCTAGGTTGTCACATCGACTGTCCCATGTCACAGCGCTGTGTTCAGCTCACCTTGATTTCCTTAATAATGGCCCCATAGTGCAGGATTAATGGTGCAGGGATTCGAACATGCCAGGGAGGAGCTGTGAAGTGCTTCCTTAAAGTGAAAAGGTACAAGTTCTCCACTTAATAAGGAGGGGAAAAAATTGGTTGCTGAGGTTGCTAAGTTCTACCGTAATAATGAATGTTCTATCTATGAAATTGTGAAGAAGGAAAAAGAAATATGTGCTGGCTTTGCTGTTGCATCAGGCTGCAAAAATCAGGACCACAGTGCATGGTTACGTGGACCAGCATTACATTGTGGGTGGAAGACCTGAAGAGCGAATGAGTCCCAGTTGACGATGTCGTGCAGAGGGCAGTAAGCCTGTATGAACACTTCCCACAGCGTTCCCTGAAGTGAGGGACCACATTCACAACACTTATTAGTTACTAATAGTTGTTGTTAATCTCTTACTGTGCCTAATTTATAATTAAACTTTATTATAGGTAAGTATGTAAAGGAAAAACATAGTACACAGTAAGTCCTTGCTTAACATTATGGATGGATTTTGGTAACTTGAAGCAAAAACAATGTGTAACAAAACCAACTGTACATGATCTCATCGGCATTTTAACCCAAGGACATTATATGAAGGCCTGTTGTGTATATACAGAGTTTGGTATTGCCTGCAGTTTCAGGCCTCTATGGGGGGTGGTGAGAGGGGTCTTGAAATGTATACCCTGCAGATAAGGCTGGGGAAACTGACAGGTGTCAGAAGGTGAGGCGAAAAGATATGGTCACTGCCCACAGAATTTGAGAGAGAGAAAAAAAATTATAGAGGCGGATGTTCAGACTATTGTTTGATGTTTACTTTAATGGAAGTGGGCAAACTACAGTGGAAGAAATAGCTAAGCCTGTTTAGGGGAATTGGAGAAGGTTTTACTGCTTGAACAGAGCCTGGAAGGTTGGGTACAAATGAACACATGGATAGGCAGAGAGAGAGAGAGAGAGGCACTTGGCGGACGGACAGGCTGTGTAGAAACGGAAGATTACAATTGGAATATTTCAATTATAGTATTTATGGGTATAGGAAGGTTTTACTATCTATGCATTACAGAATTTGTGTTACAAAGAAAGGGCTCATTGGTACTGACAGAGTTGAAGAATCACCCATCTAGTGGGAGCCCCAGTGTTCTGCCTTGATGACTGACTACCTAGGTGTTTCACTCTTCATTGAGATTGGGGGGCCCGGAAAGAGGGCTGAGTCTAGGGTGAAGGTAATGAAGAGCAGGGCATGTTGACTTTGAAGTTCCTATGGGACATTAAAGTTCTGTGGATGCAGATTTGGAATTCAGGAGCAAGTTCTTGGCTGGGGGAAAATAAGTTAACGTTTACTGAGAATGGTTGACATTAATAGTGAGGTAGTTAGAATACAGATTGTAGATTCAAATTGGGTTGGTTTCTCTTGTCATACTCAGTACATGTATGATATTTTACAAGTTACATAACTGCTCTTACTCCCAGTTTCCTCTCTTTAAAATGGGAATAATAGAACCTACCCATTGACTTAATGTGAGAATTAAATGCCTTAAAATAAAACATGCAAAGTACCCATGTAGTGACAACTGAAAAGTTGCACTCAAATTAGCCATTGATATTCACTAAACATTCAGTAAGGGCCAAGAATTATGAATTAATATATGAATTATTTCCTTTGGTCTTTACAAAACAATACTTTTATGAGAAAACTGCGGTTTAGGGAGATTTAATATAGATTTGGGAGTTGTAAGTGACATAGTAACAAACCTAAACTGGAAAGGATTGAATCAAATGCTTTTCCTACTGTGCCTGCGATCCTCAGGCCAGCAGCCCCGGCATCGTGTGGGACTTACAAGAAAGGAGGAGTCTCAAGCCCCACCCTAAATCTGCTGACTTGGACTGCATTTAAAAAGTTTCCAGGTGATTTCTCTGCACAGTAAAGTATGAGAGCACTGGCCTCAGATATCTGAACTGGTTGGGTTCAGCAGGGGTGGGAAACATGGAGGCCTCAACACGGAGCAGACAGCTCAGGAGGGGACAGCAGGCCCCGGTCCCAGCCCGCACTCCAGGTTCCAGCCCCAGGAGCATTTTTCTCTGGACCTCATCTTTCTTATTTTTAGGTAAAGCAAGTTGATTTTTAGCTCTACAATTTTATGGTTCTAAGTCTCATGTCTTCTACTGAGAAGATGCTTCTGAAGGATGCTTGGGGTTTGGATGGTGAAGGAGGTACGTGGTGATTTAGAGAGGAGGTCGGCATGAAACACGGAATGAGTGTGCCATGATTGTAAATTTTAATAAAATGTACTAAATGTATTTTTGTATAATTTTATTCTTTCTGAATTTTCAGTGTTTGAATTTAACGGAATATTTGTTCAGAAATTTTAAAATTAGGGACATACATCCTTTCCGCATGTCTTCACGTTTTGGGCCCACATTTAATGCTGGCTAATGCTCATGTGATCGCTTATTTATTTTTCAGTCCTCGCCTGAGGACATGTTTTTTGTTGATTTTAGAGAGACAGGAAGGGAGAGAGAGAAACATCAATGTGGGAGATTAATGTCATTGTGTCACCTCTTGTGTGTGCAGCAACTGGCAGTTGAACCCACAGCCTTTTGGTGTACCGGATGATGTTCCAACCAGCTGGGCCACCTTGCCAGTTGCTAATGTTTAAGTTATTAATAGGCTTATCATAATTCTAAACTTTACATGTCATAATTGGATATGTTTTGTTTTGTTTTTATCCTCACCTGAGGACATTTTCCCATTTTTTGTTCAGGTAGAGTGGGAGGGAGAGAGGAACAGAGAGAGAGAGAGAAACATCGATGTGAAAGGAACACATCGAGTGGCTGCCACCCGCACGACCGACCAGGGCCGGGGACAAACTGCAACAGAGGTATGCGCCCTTAGCGGGAACCGAACCCGGGTCTCTCCGGACCGCAGGTCGACGCTCTAACCCCTGAGCCAAACCGGCCAGGGCTGGATATGTTTTGTATTGAGTCCTAAAACAGTATTACTTCTTAAAAATCTAAAATTCAGATTTGGCTCCACATTTGTCTGAGCTTCCTCATCTCCCTTCAGACTTGCTGAGGTGTTGACAGTGTCTATTCTTTGCATAAGCAGGGCCAGTGTCTAAAACACATTTTAGTGTCAGGTTTCAGATACATTTTGCTTTAAAATATATGAACTTCTCTAAAGGTGGAAAATTTAGATCTTTCTCCCTTGAATGTATTTTCAAAGTAATCTTTAGGACTACCCTCAATATTTCTGCCAAAGTCAGGGCATGTTGTAAGCAGGAGAGAAAGGTATGTGGGTAGTGGAGAATTTAGAGACACGTAGCCGTTGAGGTGTGGTGGATTCTGTGAATAGCAGTGGTCCTGAGAAGCATAAGGTGGAAAGTAACTCAGTGGTGGAAGTGCTTGTGGGGAGTGGAGTAAGGTTAAAGAGTCTGGAGACTACCACCTCCCAACTCTTTCTTTTTTTAATCCTCTGGGTGGTCTTTTGGAAATGCCCCATTTTTTTGCAGGTCATTTCATTTTGAAATCCTGTTTGGAAGAGCAGCTGCATTCTCACTCCTGCGCACTGCCATCTCTTCTCCCAGGTTCTGCGTGTAAGGAAAGACAGCAAGTCTGGAAGGCCAGCTATAGAAGAGGGGTTGTGGGTTGTTCTAAAGAGGGCTAAAAAGGGGAGGAGGTTTGTTCTGTTGGTAAATCACTAGTTGTGTATCTGGGTCATTGTAATCTCATCTGCCTTTGTAGAGTTTGTAGGTAGTAGTACCACAGGAGAGTCTTACCTTGCATGATTGTCTTTAGACTTTTCCTAGAACAAGTGTGGCTATAAGTTAGAACCTTCCTCTCCCCCAAATAACAAATACCCTGGAGGAATGAAGGGGTGGATGGCAGAAATTGATAGCCAAAGAGGTTTTGTTCATGGATTAGTCTTTCTCCATACCACTGCCTGATGATGAAAGGCCAGAAGACTCTTTTTATCAATTAGTTTTTCAAAACACTTTTATTGCAGTATAATGGACACATAATGAACTGCATATTATATGTACAGTTTGATAGGTTTTGACATATTTATATTTGACATATTTATACACTTTACATCATCACCACAATCAAAATAGTGAACATATTCATTACCCCCAAGAGTTTCCTTGTGCCCCTTCGTAATGCTTACCTCCTGTCCCTCCCCACCTCCCGTTTCCCAGGTAACAGTAAACCTGCTTTCTGCCCCTGTACATGGATAGAATTTCCCAGAATTTTATATAAATGGAAGCATACAGTACATAACTCTCTGGTTGCACTTCATCCAGTCAGCATTAGTTTAAGATTTATTCATGTTGTAGTGTGTCAATAGTTTACTTCTTTTTATTGTTGAGTGCTGTTCCACTTTTACCATAATTTGTTTATCCAGTTCACCTATTGACTAGTAACATCGTCTGCTATTGTTTGGACATTTGCTTTCATTTCTCTTGGATAAATACCTAGAAGTAGAATGGCTGGATAATAATGGTATGTGAACAAAAACGTTTTAACTTTGTAAAAACAAAGAAACTATTTCAGAATCATTTTAGATTTGCAGAAAAGTTATAGTGACAGTACAGAGAATTCACGTGTATCGGGGTCAGCAAGCTTCCTGCAAAGGGCCAGATGGTAAATATTTTAGGTGATCTTCTTGGAACTACTCAGTGCAAAAGCAGCCATACATAATGAGTAAATGAATGGGTGTTTATAAACTTTTCATAGCCCTGGCCAGTTGTTCAGTGGTTAGAGCATCAACCTGCAGACCCGTGGGTCGTGAGTTCGATTCCTGGTCAAGGGCATGTACCTGGGTTGCAGGTTTGATTCCCAGCCCGAGTCAGGGTTATGCAAGAGGCAACCGATCGCCCGGCGGTTGTGGCTCAGTGGTTGAGCATTGACCCATGCACCAGGAGGTCGCTGGTTTGATTCCCAGTCAGGGCACATTCGCAGGTTGTGGGCCCGATTCCCAGTGGGGGGTGAGGGGTGGTACAGTAGGCAGCTGATCGATGTTCTCGTCGATATTTCTCTCTCTCCCTCTCCCTTCTTCTCTTTCTAGATTAATAAAGAAAAATTATTTTAAAAAGAGGCCAACAGATCATTGTGTCTCTCTCACATCTGTTTCTGTCTTCCTCCTTCCTTTCCACTCTATCTAGAAAATCAGTGGGAAAATATCTTGGGTGAGGATTTAAAAAATACATTTTTATTGATATTCAGAGAGGAAGGGAGAGAGAAACATGGATATGAACCTGGAACATGGATCTGCTCCCACCTGCACTCCCCCTACCAGGGATTGAGCCCTCAACTGGGGCATGTGCCTGGAGCAGTGCCCAACCAACTAAGCCAGCCATACCGCTAGGACTAAAACTTTTTATAACATTTTATAGAAAACTTTATTTACAAAAACAGATGACAGATTGGATTTGGCACAGGGGCTACAGTTTGCTGACCTTGGCTGTGCATCCTTTACCCAGCTTCCCTAATATTCAGCTTACACACACAACCATGGTATATTTGTCAAAACTGAGGCATAAACTTTGGTTCAGTACTGTTAACTACAGATTTTATTTGGATATCAATAGTTTTCCCCTCATATATTTTTTCATTTCAGATTTTAATTTTGCACGCCACATTACATTTAGTTGCCATGTTCTTAGTCTGTTACTATCATCAGTATAGACTCATGGGCGATACTCATTTTATTTTGTGGGTTTTGATCTAATACTACCTTTGGCCATTGGAAGTTATTTTGGGTCCTTTAGACGTGACCTCATTTTGTGTTTTTGGAATGCTTTCTGAATGAATAGTATGCCTTTGTATGGATATAGTCTTTTTGCTTATCCATTCATCAGGTGGAAGGCATTTGGATTGTTTTCACTTTTTGGCTATTATGAATAGCTGTGTATATTTGCTTATAGTAGGCGTTTATGTGGACATGTATTTTCTCTTCTCTTGGGTAGATACCTAGGAGTGGAATTGGAGTTAGGTTTAACTTTATACACACACAGTCGTCCCTTGTTTATTGTGGTTAATCCGTTCCAGACTCTAGTGGTTGCACCTGGTGTTGAAGGATTCCTGGGGTGCTTGAATACATGGGCCTACAGTCCATATGTACAGTAGTTTTAATTTTAATTGTAATATTGGGGTGTATAATTGACTCAGACAACTGAGCACGTGCTGTTTCGTTTTCACTGTCTCGATCAACTTGTTAATAAATATATTTGAAAAAACCGCAATAGAGTGAAACTGCGAAAGTTGAAGTGCGAAGTGCGAGGGACGACTGTATATGTTTTTACTGATTTTTTTTTTTGGTACGTGCCCCTAGCAGGAACCGAACCCGGGACTCTCTGGTCTGCATGCCGATGCTCTAACCAGCCAGGGCTGTTTTTACCGATTTTTTTTTTTTTTTTTAAGAGAGAGAGAGGAAGGGAGAAAGGGAAAGAAACATCTCTCAGCTGCCTCCTACATGCTCCCTACTGGGGATCGAGCCCGAAACCTCGGGCATGTGCCCGGACGAGGAATCTAACCAGGACCTCAGTTCATGGAATGATGCTCAGTCCACAGAGCCATAGCAGCTGGGCAGGTTTAACTTTTTAATAAACTGCCACACTTGTTTACTGAAGTGTCTGTACCAACTTACATTCTCAGTGTGAGTCCTGGTTGCTCCATGTCATCATCGGTACTCAATCACTGTCTCTTTGTGGTAGACACACACCCTTGTGGGCATCAGGCAGTATTTGATTATGGTTTCCATTTGTATCTCTCTAATGCTTATGGTGTTTGGCACCTTTTTGGGGGGCATCTTTGATGAAATTTCTATTAAGATCTGTAGCTTGTTTTAAAAAAATGTTTTTCACTTTTTGTCTAAGTTGTTTATATATTCTGGATACAAGTCCTTCATCAGAAATAATGGTTTTACATATATTTTCTCAGTCTGTTGGTTGTCCTTTCAAAAATTAAAAATTTTGAATTTTAATTTATTAGTTTTTACATGGTTGTGGTTTTATTCTCATTTTCTTACTGTGGATCATATGTTTTCTTTTAGCAGTTTTAGAGTTTATATTTGAGTCTGTGATCCATTTTGATTGATTTTTGCATATGATTTGAGATTCTGATCAAAGTTATTTGTTTTTAAATCTTCACCTGAGGCTATTTTTTTCCATTGATTTTCTTTCTTTTTTTTTTTTTTTTAAGAAAAAATAGAAAGGGGAAGCTCATCCAGTGTGGCTTAGTGGATTGAGTGTCGTTCCATGGACCGAGAGAGGTCCAGATTCGATTCCTGGTCAGAGCACGTGCCAAGATTGTGCGCTTGAACCTTGGTGGGGGGTGTGCAGGAAGCAGCTAATCCATGTTTTTCTCTCACATTGATGTTTTTCTCTCTCTCTCTCTCTCTCAAAAAAATCAATAAAAATATATTTTAGCCCTGGCCAGTTTGGCTCAGCGGTTGGAGCATCGACCTGCGGACCAGAGAGTCCCGGTTCAGTTCCCGCTAATGGCACATACCTTGGTTGCAGTTTGTCCCTGGCCCTGGTTGGGGTCGTGTGGGAGGCAGCCACACGATGTGTCTCTGTCATGTCGATGTTTCTCTCTTCCCCCCTCTCTTCCTCCCGCTCTATCTGAAGCTAAATGCAAAAGTGTCCTTAGCTGAGGATAAAAAAAAAATCCAAAAATATATTTTTTAAAAAAGAGAGGAAGGGAGAGGAGGAGGAGGAGGGGAGAGAGAAACATCAATGTGAGAGAGACATTGATCAGTTGCCTTCCTCATGTACCCTAACCAGGGACGGGAGCAAACCCGCAACCCAGGTATGTGCATTTTGGTCCTCGGGACCACTGAGCACACTGGGCAGGACAAAATTGTTTTTTGTGTGTGTGTATTTTTTTTTGTCCTCAGCTGAGGACATTTTTCCATTTTTTGTTCAAATAGAGTGGGAGGGAGAGAGAGAGAGAAACATCGACGTGAAAGGGACACATCGAGTGGCTGCCATCCGCACGACCCAACCAGGGCCAGGGACAAACTGCAACTGAGGTACATGCCCTTAGCAGGAACCGAACCCCGGTCTCTCTGGACCGCAGGCCAACGCTCTAACCACTGAGCCAAACCGGCCAGGGTTAAAATTGTGTTTAAAAAAAATTTTTTTGTGTGTGTATATGTTCTAGTACCATTTGAAAAGGCCATCTTTTATCCACTGAATTGCCTTTGTAATTTTGTCGAAAATTAGTTTCCTATATGCATGTGGGCTTATTTCTGGACTGTTTATTCTATTTCAATATTTAATTTGTTTTTAGGCCAATACCACACTGTCTTAATTACTGTAGAATTGATCAGTTTCTAAAAAAAAAAAAAAAATCCTAGGATTTTGTTTCTTTTTTCTTTTTTGGTACGTGCCCGCAATGGGCACTCTCTGGTCCGCAGGCCAATGCTCCTACTGCTGAGCCAAACCAGCCAGGGCTATGCTGGGATTTTGATTGGAATTGTGTTGAGTATATAGATTAATTTGTTGAAAACTTGACATAACAGTATTTTGTCTTCTGATTCATGAAAATGGTATCTGTCTATTTAGGTTTTCTTTAATTTCTCATAGAAAACTTAATATTTTTCTTTTCATTGTTTAGGTCTCCTCTATTTTTTGTTAGACTTAATCCTGTAGCACTTAATACTTTTTAAATGCTATTGTACATTTTAAAAAATCCCAGTTGGTTTTTGCTAGTATATACAAATACCGCTGAGTTTCATATATTGATCTTAGGTCCTGTAACCTTTCTAAACTCACTTCTTTCAGCAGCTTTTCTGTAGATTTCATTGGATTCTCTACATAGATGGTGATGTCATCAACCAACAAGGCAGTTTCACTCTTATTTCTCCTCCCTCCCGCTTTATGGTACTGTCTAGAATTCGTCATAACATGTGCGATAGAAGTGTTCAGAGCACACATCTGGTCTTTGTCCTCATCTTAGGGAAAAGCACTCAGGCTTTTATCATTTCCCTTTGGGTTTCTTCCCGAACCATCGGTTATTTAGAACTATGTTATTTAGTTCCAAATATTTGGGAACTTTTCAGAGAGCTTTCTTTTACTGATTTTTAATTTCATTTTGGTCAGATAAGATGCTTTATATGACTTGCATCTTTTAAAATTTATTGAGACTTATTTTATGGCCCAGAGTGTGGTATTTCTTGCTAAATGGGTCCTGTGCACTTGAAAAGAATGTGTACTCTGCTATTGTTAGCTGGAGTGTTTTATAACTGTCAATTCTGGGACTTTTAAAAGTCTTTTTATTATAAAAGCGGTGAAATATGAAATGGATTTGTTTCCCTTTCCCCACATTCACAGTGTGAGTCCTTGGAAATCCTGCCAGCTCCTTTAGCTTCAGAACACTCTCTGGATTGGAGTGACAGCTTTGAACTGGAAGACATTATTTCATTAATGCACTAATCGGCCACAGAGATTGCCCAATTGGCTACTTAATAATTAAATGAAATTGCTTGTAATTCATTGAACCTACACAGAACTAATTAAATTAACTATTTACTGCCCAGTGTGCCTGGGTATTCTCATGTGAAAATGGAGAAGCCTCAAATCCATTAAAATTCTGGTGAGATAAAGAAGCATATGTTTCCGTCAATTTCAAGAGAAGTACCCTATTTAAGAAGCATATTATGTGCAAATAAAACAAAGATACAGGTTCAGAAATTAGCCCTTAAACAACTTGAGTATTCCTTTATTAATAGTGTTATGGGGGACTTAATGGAAAAATTTTTATACCCACACTTCTTTTGGATAGGAATTGGAGATGAACCCTCTTCTTAGTCAGCTTTACTGTCTTTGAGGAGATTTCAGTGTGAAAGCATTTTCTTGGTTATTTCATTAACCCTTGCAGCAGCCTAGTGAGACAGAGTAAGGCTGGTAAAAGAGAAGGCCACACTGGATGGATTATAAATCATAGATGATGAACATAAAATATGGGTTAGAATTTCAGAATTGGAAGAGACCTTGAATAAGATGACCTTATTTCAGCCTTTCATTATGTATATGAGCAAACTGACGGCTGAGGAAATTAGATACAGAAAAGTCAGGCATTTGTTAACAGTGGTTCTCCACAGGGGTGAATTGCCCCCGAGAGGACTTGGCAGTGTCTGGAAACATTTTTGGTTGCCACAACGTGGGGCCAGGGCAGGGGGATACTAGTGTCAAGTGGGTAGAGACCAGGGATATCACCAAATGTCCCACAGTGCATAGGACAGCTCCCTAGAACAAAACCGGCATCTGGCTCAAGTGTCACTACTGTGGGGCTTAAGAAAGCCTAGTCTAAATCCAACTTATCTTGAGTTTTGATTAGAAGATGAATCTCCAAAACTCTGCTTCAGTGACTTATATGATTTTGTTATCAGCTGTTGGTAATCATGTCTAAACTTTTTTTTTAAGTTCATTAAAAAAATTTAAGTGATGTTTATATAACAAAACTAACCATTAACCCTTTTAAAGTGTACAATTTAATGGCATTTAGTAAATTCATTATGTTGTATTATTTATCTAGTTCCAAGACATTTGTATCACACCAGAAGGAAATTCTGTACCCATTAAACACCATTCTCCATTTCTCTCTGCTTCTTATGTCTACTTTTTTTGTTTGTTTCTGATGCTTTGTAAAGAACACTGTACAAGAATTCAAGAGAGTGCACTTCACATCCCAGTTGCCTTATTCTTTCTCTTACTATCTGTGTGATTCAAGTTAACTCATCTGTCCTAAGCCTCAGTTTCCTCTCTATGATTGCTGTCATAGTAGCCAGAATGCCATTCTTCCTTAAGTCTGAAATTCTAGCTCACATTTTGTTTGCTCAGAAATTTTGTTGGACATCTGTAACAGAATTGTAATAAAAATTTTTTTTAATTGATTTGAGAGTGAGAGAGAAACTTTGGTTTATTGCTCCACTTATTTATGCATTCATTGGTTGCTGCTTTTCTGTGCCCTGATGGAGATTGAACCCACCACCTTGGCATATTGGGATGATGCTCTAATCAACTGAGCTGCCAGGTCAGGGCTGTAACACAGAGTTTTAATTTTACACTAATTTCTTTATCATCCAGGGATGCTTTTTATAAAAAAATTTTTTTCCTTATTGATTTTCGAGTGAGAGGAAGGGAGAGGGAGAGAGAGAGGTAGAAACATTGATTGGCCACCTCCTGCATGCCCCCAACTAAGGATTGGGCCCACAACCTAGGTGTGTGCCCTGATTGAGAATCGAACTGGGAACCTCTTGGTGCATGGGTCGATGCTCAGCCACTGAGCCACACCAGCTAGGCCATCCAGGATGCTTTTACTGTCTTTTTTTTTCCCCCTCACCTGAGCACACTTTTTCATTTTTTGTTTAGATAGAGTGGGAGGGAGAGAGAAGAAGAGAGAGGAGAGAGAGAGAGAGAAACATCAACGTGAGAGACACATCGAGTGGCTGCCACCCGCATGACCAACCAGGGCCGGGGACAAACCGCAACCGAGGTACGTGCTCTTAGGAGGAACCGAACGCGGGTCTCTCTGGACCACAGGCAGACGCTCTAACTGCTGAGCCAAACCGGCCAGGGCTCTTTTGAGCTACCTTTACAGATACTGAATTAAGCGTCCTTGGATTGATGTGTGCTTGGAATTGATTTTAGTTTCAGCTGAAATAAAGTAATTAGGGAAGTAAAAATAACCTCCAAAATATAAATTCATCCTGTTACTAAACATAAATATATTTTGGGTTACTTAATTTAGCATCTCACTCGTATTGCTTTGTAATTTAAAAAACAAAGATAGGTATATTCCTATATTCTCATTCTTGCTTTAAACCTTCCAGTGGCTTCTTGCATTCAGAATGAATTGTAAATTCATTACCATGCTTAGTAGGGGCCTCACAAACCTTTCTGTTTTCATGCCTTACTATATACCATTTGTTTTCTAGCTCCTGCTCTAGCCTCACCAGCCTTTTCTCTCATAAAGGCTCTGAGCTCCTTAGGGCCTCTGTGCCAGCTGTTGCCTCTGTGTGAAAGGCATGGGGGTGTATGCCCTGTCCCTAGCTGTCAAGTCTCAGCTCTGATGTCATGTCAGTGAAACCTTTCATGATTATCCTATCCTGTCTCTCTATATGGCTTGTTTTAGAAATTTAAAATGAAGTAGAGAGAATAATACAGCGAATCCTTATCCAGCTTCAACAATTGTTAGCATTCTATGTTCATGATCACCCAGTTTAAAGTAGTACCCCACAACTCTTCAATCTTCTTTTTCTGCAGTTATCTTTTTGTACCTCCCCATGCCCGCACACCGAAAGTTTTATGGAGCCAGGGATCGATTCATTCTTGAATCCCCAGTACCTGGAATTGTTCATGTGTAGTAGGTGCTCAAGAAATATTGAATGAATGAATGAATGAATGAAATAAACTTCCTAAAAGCAGGGACTAGGGACTGTGTTTATGCATATTTGTATTCTTAACAGTAAGGCTCCTCTATTTTAAATTTATTTTTTCTATCACCATTTATTCCCCTTGTACCCGCTTCGATCTCCACCCCTCCAATCACCATATCTGTGTCAATGAGTTTTATCTTTTTTTCCCCTTATTTGCTCAGTCTGTACATTTGTATTCTTAACTGCCTAGTAAAGAACTTCACACAGAGACATTCAGTAAATATTCATTCTGATATTTTTATTTTCTAAGTCACTGCTCCTTTCTGAGAATAGATTTGTTTATATGATAAACCTTATCAGGATTTCTCTAACGGAAGGAGGAGAGTATATTGTTTTTCATTTACTTTCTGATCACCCTGCTTGTATAGGAGCAAGCTTCTTATTGAATGGTGATTCTCCCCCACCTCCTTTACCAGATTCACTTGGTTTTTTAATTTTCCTTGTTGCCTGTTGAAAGGTAATTTCTAGCACATTCTGGAAGCCCGCCTTTGTCATTCCTTTCCCTGATCTATTGTTTCTAGAATCCTATAAAGTAAGATCTGGAAAGGATGTTTTAGGTCATTTAAGTTTAATTAATAGTTTTATACACGAGGAGATTGCCCAAGGTCATACAATAAGCAGTGGATTGAATTGGGATTAGAACCAAGAGAGCCAAGCCTAGCAGTAAATAGTAGGCAAAGACGTAATCTGTTGTCTTACTGTTTTCTATTTATGAGTTCTGTTTATCAATTAAATTCTTTGTAATCCATGAATTTTTTTTTTTTTTTTTTACTGTTTTAGTACCTTCTATAGGTTTTAGCCCAGCGGCAAAGTAATAATTTTGGTTTAAGAGAATAATGAGAAAGCATTGCTTTATTTGAGAATTGATTTAGTATTATATTTCTACCTGCTTTACGGAAAAAGACACCTGGAGGGCAGATCTGGATTACTTGTGCAATGGGTATATGAAAAGAACTGGGAATGGGACAGATGAGATGAAGAGGATTAACAGAAGGCTACAGATGGTGGTTTAGCACTTTGGAACGCGTCCATCAGTTCCTGCTGTCCAATCCAGTATGAACGCTCCATCTGGACCTCCCCTGAGTGCAAGAATGTGATGTAATAGACGTAGGGTGTATAAAAGGTGGGTTTTGCTGAAAGTAATTGTCAGGTTGGCTAGACATGGGGATGTTAGAGACAAGATACAAGGAACTGAAGACTTGGTTTAGGTAGGTCCTAATATATAACTTCTCTTTCCACTTATCTAGTAAAATCCAGACTATTGATGCCTTGGTTCCTGTTTTTATTTATTTTTTATCAAAAAGAAAACTTAGCCCTGGCCGGTTTGGCTCAGCGGTTAGAGCGTCGGCCTGTGGTCTGGAGAGACCCGGGTTCGGTTCCCACTAAGGGCACGTACCTCGGTTGCAGTTTGTCCCCGGCCCTGGTTGGGTTGTGTGGGTGGCAACCACTCGATGTGTCCCTTTCACATCGATGTTTCTCTCTCTCTCTCTGTTCCTCTCTCTCCCTCCCGCTCTACCTGAACAAAAAATGGAAAAATGTCCTCGGGTGAGGATAAAAAAAAAAAAGAAAACGTAAGTCCTGGCTGATGTGGCTCACTTGGTTGGAGTGTTGTCCTGTGCACTGAAGGGTCTCAGGTTTGATTTCCGGGCAGGGCACAAACCTAGGTTGCAGGTTCAATCCCTGGTTGGGGTGCGTGTGGGAGGCAACTGATCGATGTTTCTTGCATAGATATTTCTCTCTCTCTTTCTTCTTCTCCCTTCCTCTCTCTAGAATCAATGAAAAACACCCTTAGGTGAGGGTTAAAGAAAAAGGAAAAGTAAATGTCAAAATTTTAAAGTGCTTTTTCTCTCAAAAAAAGTTGATTGTAACTCTTTTCCATCTTGCAAGATCATGGGTGAAAAAGCTGAGAAGCTGGATACTAAGGAGAAGAAACCTGAAGCCAGGACGGCTGATGGCTGGTGGCAAGGTTAAGGGTAACCTCAAGGCCAAGATGCCTAAGAAGGGAAAGCCCACTGCAGCCGAAACCCTGTCCTGGTCAGAGGAATTGGCAGATATTCCCAGTCAGCTGTGTATTCCTGAAAGACCATGTACAAGAGTAAGTATTCAGCAACTAAATCCAGGATTGAAAAGAAAAAGGGGAACGTTCTTGCTACTTTCATAAAACCAGCTGGTGGCGACAAAAATGGTGTTACCCAAGGGGTCAAACTTTGCAAAATGCCTAGATATTACCCTACTGAAGATGTGCCTCGAAAGCTTTTGAGCCATGGCAAGAAACCCACGGCATCACTCCCGGGTCCATTGCGGTCATCCTCACTGAGCACCACAGAGGAAAGGCTGACTTTCCTGAGGCAGCTGAGCAGTGGCTTGCTACTTGTGATTAGGTCTCTGTCCCTTAATAGAGTTCCTCTGCGTACAACACACCAGAAATTTGTCATCGCCACCTCCTCCAGAATTGATATCAGTGGTGTGGAAATCCCCAGACATCTCATGGATGATTGCGTCAAGAAGAGCAGTAGCAGCTTCGCGAGCCCAGACGCCAGAGAAAGAGTAATACAAGATCACAGAGCAGGACATGGTCGCTCAGAACGCCATGGGCTTCCAAATTCTGCCGGAAATCAAAGCAGCCCCTCAGCTCCAGGCTGCCTCTACTCTTTGTTGGCTCTCACAAATGGGATTTATCCTTTTTACAAAGAACCTAATTAAATGCCTGATATTTTAAAATAAAAGTTGGTTGATAAAACTGGAAAAAATTGAGCCCTGGCCAGTTTGGCTCAGCAGTTAGAGCGTTGGGCTGTGGACCACAGATTCCCGGGTTCAGTTCCCGCTAAGGGTATGAACCTCGGTTGCCCTGGTTGTGGTTGTATGGATGGCAACCACTCGATGTGTCTCTCACATCAGTGTTTCTCTTTCTTTTCTTCCCTCTCTCCCTCCTGCTCTATCTGAAGATAAATGCAAAAATGTCCTTGAGTGAGGAAAAAAACCCCAAAAAACTGGAGAAAATTGAGATAAGAAATAAGAAAATAAAATGGTTATTTAATTAGTTATTTTGAGCCTATATAGGTCTATTTATATACGCAGACACAATTTTAAAATATATCATTATAACATACATGTTTTAAAAGTAATATAAAATTAACATTTTTCATGTTAACGCAGATCTGTGTTATCACTATAATCAGATATGGCTATGCCATTGTTTATTTAACCACTCTCCTACTGGACAGCTAGGTGTTTCTCAATCTTACTATAAACTAACAGTGCTAAGATGACATCTTTGTATATATGTGTACATGATAAAATTCATAGTGAATTTTTGTGCTCAAAGTTATGTACCAGGTTTTTTTTAAGTGATGTTTTTATTGCCATGGCTAATATTCTCATAACTTGCCTCATTTACTTTACATGTCAGATAAAAGATCCATAGCTGTGGCTGCAGTCCTGGTGCTCTGACCTATTTAATATGCTAGAAATGATGGGGGAAGGGTGATCTCTGTATTCAGTCTGCTTCCCCAAAATAAGGCGATAGGAGTCAATCACCATTGAGTCTTAATAATGTGTGATAAAGTCCAATGAAGAAAATCATTCTATTTTCTTATAGCTACATTTCACTTTCTGTTTATAGCTTTCCTTTCCATTTTTAAAAATTTCCTGTCCTACCTTCCATAGTCCAGCTATTTTTGTTTTTTTTTGTGAATGTGCCTAAGGCAGGCCTGGGTTTCTTAGCTCCCATGCTTAGAGCTAAAGAAGCCTTTGGCTTCAGTTCAGAATTCTGTAGCACTTGCTAATTTTTGCATAAGGGAGGGATTTGAGGGGTATTTCACTCTCCTACCTTCAACAAAGAACTGATAGAAAGATATTGCTTTAAAATCAGAGGAAAGGTGGAGAACCTTTTTCCAGAGGCTCTGCTAAAGGTAAACTAGGACTACTGAGGTTGGGGAAATCGTGTGTGGAAGTCCCTCAATATGGCTATAGAAGATCTCTGAAGTGATTTATGAAGCCAAAATGTGATTTGAGTCTGTATTAATGATGTGCTGTGCCTTTATATGGAGACAGGCAGTAGGCCTCCTTGGGGAAGGAGGGGTGGAGTTCAGCTGCCTTCTCAGAAGACATCTAGAGATGTGTGCCCCCCCCCCCCCCCGGCAGTATGGATATGAGAGTCTATATGTGTGTGCATCTACGTTCTGTCTTGTGAGGAGGGTGTTCTGGTTTTTGCAGGTAGCCATTGTTACAGTTTTCTTCAGGAAATGCTTGACACCTCTGTCTGAGGTGAAGAGTATCTGACCTCAGTCTCCATGCCCTCTTGGGGTATACAAACCTTCATTTGACCTTTTTGGAAATACACCTTTTGCAGAGCCTGTACTTAGTTGTGAGGCTGGTTTTCAATGAAGGATATCTGCGATAATTGTGGACCTCCTATGGAGAAATAGAAATCAGAAGATTATTCTCGTGGGAGCAAGCTTATAGTTCTGACCTTGGAAACTAGGGTATGAAAGAGAACAGGAATAATTTGTGTACTCACAGCAGCAGAGGGTGTGACTTATTTATTCCTCTGATAAATTTGGTTCCAGGCAAATACCCTCCAAGAGCTAGAGTCACTTTTGAGGCCACGGTACCTATTATTTGATAAGTTGCTTAGACTTGTTCTGGTCTGTCTTGGCTGTGATTGCCCTATTTAACCATGCTTTCCATTCCCACGGTGTCTTAGCTTGCTTACTCCTTTATCCTTGTTCAGCTCTGTGGATCTTAGCAGCGGAAAAAACAAAATGTTTTGTGTCAAAGGACCATCTTTGTTGCAGGATCTTACGTCTGTTCAGTTTTTCTTTTGATATTTAGTCTGACATTTTGGGCATGCTCTCCTTTCCAGGTGATTCTGTAAGTTAGATGTGTGGTTGAAAGCTAGTCCAAACTTCAGATGCATTAGAAGATGGATTCTAGAATCACTCTTAAGTCTCCAGGAGGACATAGTTTCTTAATTATGACAAAGTTTAGTGTATTGCGAACACTTTGTTACCAATTGTGAATTATCTTAGTTTGCAAATAATACACCTAAAAACTTAATTTGAGCAGATGCAAGGTTATTCTCATAATATTCTAACTCATATTTTCTTTCTTTCTTTTTTTTTTAATCCTCACCCGAGGACATTTTCCCATTTTTTTTGTTCAGGTAGAGTGGGAGGGAGAGAGGAACAGAGAGAGAGAGAGAGAGAAAGAGAAAAAGAGAGAAACATCGATGTGAAAGGAACACATCGAGTGGTTGCCACCCGCATGACCCACCAGGGCCGGGGACAAACTGCAACCGAGGTACGCGCCCTCAGCGGGAACCGAACCCGGGTCTCTCAGGACCGCAGGTTGACGCTCTAACCGCTGAGCCAAACCGGCCAGGGCTCTAACTCATATTTTCACATGCTCTTTAGGGTGAGAGATTGTTGAGGCGAGGAGTTGGGATGGATATTAACTAGTACAGGCCAGAGTAATATATGTAATTTACTTTTAGCCTTTCTTAGTGATATGCATAGTGGAGCTTGTTTACATGTTTAAGTCATCTATTTGCCACCAGTGATTAATTCCTGAGGTGTGAGTTATAAAATGAGAATTGCCTACACAGAATATGAAAACTTTTTTTATTAAATTGTCTCTGATGGGGGGGTAGAAATGTGTATAACGTGGTGACTTAGTTCTCTTAGAAGCCATTTGTATTAGTGCCTACAGTGCCTAGCAGTGTGCCTGTGTATACATGAACAAGTAAGTGAGACTTTATTTTCACTATTGAACTTCACCTAGGCATTTGGCTTTTCGTCCAAGTTACTGACTTGAGTATCATCTTCTTTTCCTTGTTGATTCAGTGTTCTGCTTTTTTGGCCCAGTTTTTTCATTATGCTGCCTGACAGAGGAACATTAGGTGAACTCTGCTTTCTGCTGTATATGTCAGAGAAACAATTTTACAATGTACAGTTATCCAGGTGTACATGGGTTACATGACTGGCATTTTGGGTATGGAATACTGGCCCATAGTTTTATATTTTATATGTTCCTCCAGGAAAAGACCCACAAACAACATTTTCTGAATTATTCCAGGGTAGTAATTTACAGTCCCCAGTTTTACAAAATACTAGGTTTCTCCAGTTAATTCATGGTGTTACGAAACTCAAGGCACTTGAGATAAAATTTTAATTCACCTTAAGAAATAATTCCAGGCTTAGCTCAGTTGGTTCGAATATTGTCGCAATACACTAAGGTTGCGGGTTCAATCACCAGTCAGGGCACATACAAGAATCAGCCAATGAATGCATAAATAAGTGTAACAAATTGGTCTCTTTTTCTCTCTCATCCCCTCCCACTCCCTCCCATTTCCCTTCCTCCCTCTCCCTATCTCTTTCCTCTCTAATTAAAAACAATAATTAGCCCTGGCCAGTTTGGCTCAGCTGTTAGAGCGTCGGCCTGCGGTCTAGAGAGACCCGGGTTCGGTTCCCGCTAAGGGCATGTGCTTCGGTTGCAGTTTGTCCCCGGCCCTGGTTGGGTCGTGTGGGTGGCAGCCACTCGATGTGTCCCTTTCACGTCGATGTTTCTCTCTCTTCCTCTCTCTCCCTCCCACTGTATCTGAATAAAAAAATGGAAAAATGTCCTCCGGTTAGGGTCAAAAAAACAAAACCAAAACAATAATTAAAAATTAAAAGAAATAATTCCATATAAAAGGATGCAAAGCACAAAACCGAAGTATTGTATGTACTGTGTCTGACATCATTCCTTTATGAAGTAGAGAGAAGGGAAAGTACATGTTTGTACATTATAAAAGAGGAGTCATTTTCTCACTTTCTATCCCAAATGTGCTTGTGTGCAGATAGTATTATCATTTAGCACCGTGTATGAATTAATACCTGATGGGGCTGCATTAGAAGTGAGATTAGTGGCGGAATGCACCTGAACTCTTGGAAACACTGACCTATATATATCAGAATGTTGTGAAAATCTGAAAATCTAGCATGATGTTTTCCAGAAAATTCATGAGGCATGCAAAGAAATTTTTGTTGTAATATATTTTGTTGATGGATTAGTAGAGCGCAACTATTTTATTTATTTATTTATTTATTTATTTATTTATTTATTTATTTATTTATTTATTTTAAAATCCTTAACCTGAGGATATTTTTTTATTGTTTTTTAGATAGAATGTAAGGGAGGGAATTGAACCCGCCACACTCCGGATTCCTGGCCAATGCTCTAACCTCTGAGCCAAACCGGCAGGATGGTAGAGTGCATTGATGAGAACTGTTTGGTGTGCTAATGACATTAACTGAATGGTGGCAGAGTGTATCTTACTATTCTTAATATACCTGCCATTTATGAATGCAGTGTGGAGGTCCAGTACTGTGTTCAGTTGCGATTATCTCAAAAGTATTTAGATTTTTTAATGTATGATTTAAAAATTAATGTATTATTTCATATATAATTTACCTCAAGCCAAAAGCAAAGGTTGTATGGTGATACCACCAGAAAATAGCATTAATAAATGGCTTACACAGTATGAGAACAGATATGTGACCATTCATGATTTCGGTATAGGTCATCCACATTGCCTAGTATTAATTTTTATATTTAAAGTTAATATTTATTTTCAGTAGGAAAAGAAATTTATATTTTACTTCAAATTTATTAGCTTCCCCTTCGGTGGCTACAGTCCATTAGTATGCAGCAGTTTCTACATTAATCCTGTCAAAGAATTCTCATTTACAAATCCTGGCCAGTTTGGCTCAGTGGTTGGAGCATTGGCCTGCGGACCAGAGAGTCCTAGGTTCGGTTCCTGCTAGGGGCATGTACCAAAAAATTAAAAAGTTATGGGGATTCTCTTACTGGCACTGGAACCCTGAGTTGGTGGCCTGGCATGAGACAGGGGCCCCTCAGTCCTCACCTCAAGGATGATCTTCCCAGCTGAGGTCTCTCCTGATTTTTATCCACCACAGATGGGTGTAAGACCAGTCCATCCACTTCGGCCCTCCTACCAGTCTCGATGTGGCGGCTTCTTTAATTTCATAGTTGTAGGACTTCCATTCAGCTTGATTTCAGGTGGTTTTGAATGATGGTTGTATTGTACTTCAGTTGTAATTATGATGTGGTTGTGAGAGGAGATGAGAGCACATTTACCTATGCCACCATCCTGACACGAATTCCTCTGTATTATTATTTATTAATTATTGTGCTATTTTCCATACAAACTATAAAATTACTTTTGCCACACCCAGTATATATAAATCACTGCTTGTTTCTATACTATAACCTTTAACTATGCAGCTGCAGAGTTCAAATATTTTACATGAAATTGATCACTATAAAGGGAACTGTATTCAAAGGTTATTTCAGTAAGCAGGGCACTCAACTCCCTTAGCTGGTTTCATAATTTCACTATTTCAACTTCAACACAGAATGCGAAAGATCTGAAAACATTAAAAGCAATCCTAAAAACAATTTCTTCCAAGAAATAATTAAATAGATGGATGGATGATTGGGAGATAAAAAGCTTCAAGTTATTTGTAGTATAAAGCAAGGACTAATTATATAAACTGAAATGGCTAAGACCAATATTTTCAAACTCCAAATACGGACTCACTTATAAACACTGACCCTCCATTTCATGAACATATGCTACAAGGAAGGCCTAAAATTAAAAGTCGTAATAGCCCTGGCCTGTTTGGCTCAGCGGTTAGAGCGTCGGCCTGCGGTCCGGAGAGACCCGGGTTCGGTTCCCGCTAAGGGCACTTACCTTGGTTGCAGTTTGTCCCCAGCCCTGGTTGGGTCATGTGGGTGGCAGCCACTCGATGTGTCGCTTTCACGTCGATATTTCTCTATCTCTCCCACTCACTTTATCTGAACAAAATATCGAAAAAATGTCCTCGGGTGAGGATAAAAAAAAAAAAAAAAGTCGTAATAACTGTTAACCCACCAAGGCTCAGACTCATATCTTCCAGACTGTTCTACACAACTGTGTAACATCTCTTCATGTTATCCTACATCTGATGCACATTTCAATGGCTAAAAGGTACATTCACTTAAATGAACTATAACAGGACAGTGTATTCAAGTGCCACTCTACTGAAAATAGAGCTGATTAAATTATATTAAGAAATACCCACAAATATGCCTGGCTAGTGTGGCTCAGTGGTTGAGCACTCCCCATGCACCAAGAGGTTACCGGTTTGATTCCTGGTCAGGGCACATGCCCAGGGTGTGGGCCAAATCCCCAGTGGGGGGCATGCAAGGGGCATGGTGAAGGAAACAGACATACAAGTCCAGGAAGCACAGAGTCCCAAACAAGATGAACCCGAAGAGGCCCACACCAAGACACATCATAATCAAAATGCAAAAGGTTCAAGACAGAATCTTAAAAGCAGCAAGTGAAAAGCAGTTAGTTACCTACAAGGGAGCTCCCATAGGACTGTCAGCAGATGTCTCAAAAGAAATTTTGCAGGCCAGAAGGGAGTGGCAAGAAATATTCAGAGTGATGAAAAGCAAGAACCTGCAACCAAGATTACTCTATCCTGCAAAGCTGTCATTTAGAATTGATGGCCATATGAAGAGTTTCCCAGACAAGAAAATGCTAAAGGAGTTCATCACCACCAAACCAATATTATATGAAATGTTGAAGGGTCTTCTTGAAGAAAAAGAAGATAAAAAATATGAACAAACAAAATTGGCAATAAATACATATCTATGGACAACTGAATCTACAAACAAAATGAACAAGCGGAACAGAAACATATATCTCATAGAGAACATTTTTTGGTTGCCAGATGGGAGAGGGGTTGGGGGAATGAGGGAAAAAGTTGAAGGGGTTAAGAAGTACAAATTGGTTGTTAGACTGACAAACCTCAAAGGGAAGGGGGGTGGGGGGGTAGAAAGAAACTAAA
Organism: Molossus molossus; assembly: GCF_014108415.1. Lineage (NCBI taxonomy): Eukaryota > Metazoa > Chordata > Mammalia > Chiroptera > Molossidae > Molossus > Molossus molossus. The sequence continues at coordinate 105,875,691 of NW_023425345.1, forward strand.
GAACCTACATGCATATATGCATAACCAGTGGACATAGACAACAGTGTGGGGGAAGCAGGAGTGGGGAGGAGGGAGTCAATAGGGGAAAAAGGAACATCTGTAATACATTCAACAAAAAGGATAAGTTAAATAATACAAGAATAAACTTGTTTCACGTGCTCACAACTTTAAACCTACTTTTGCTCCACTTTGTATCTATGACTAGTAATGATTACTAATTCTTAGTTTAGAATTTTTAAAATTGTGGGTTAAGAAGATGGGAAATAAAATCCATTTAACTGTTTTCTCTTCTTAGACCCTTATTGTCCCTTACGTTTCTTTTTGTTGTTTTCTTGCGTGTCATATATTGGTAAATTCCTTCCTTCTTACTCATGCTCTGAATGATAAAATAGGTAAGGCCAAATATAGTATGTTGATTAAGAGTTTATGTTCTAAATCTAAGCTGCCTCCAGTGTGGACCCAACAGTTGTTTTAGTGCTTTGCCTTTTTTTTTAACATAAAGTACCAAAGTATATTAAATGTGCATATTTATGATTTATTTTTATCTCATAAATTCCTAAGTTATTAATGTTTTAATAAAAATTATTAATGTTTTTAAAGTCTCTTGGTACATATAGCTCATTGATTTGTTGTTACATGTGTTCTCTCACAATAGGAAAATTCTTTATCTTTTGGATATTAAAATAGCTCTGGCCAGGTTTGCTCAGTAGGGTAGAGCATCGTCATGAGGGATTAAGCCTTGGCAGGCACATAGAAGATTCAGCCAATGAATGCATAAATAAGTGGAATAACAATTCAGTGTTTCTCCAAAAAAAAGCAATTAAATAATTTTCTTTTTCTGTTTTTTTTTTTTTTTATCCTCACCTGAGGACACTTTCTTGCATTTATCCTCAGATAGGGAGGGAGGGAGGGAGGGGGGAAGAGAGAGAGAGACATCGACTGGTTGCCACCCACACAACCCCAACCAGGGCCGGGGACAAACTGCAACCGAGGTACGTGCCCTTAGCAGGAACTGAACCCAGGACTCTTTGGTCTGCAGGCCAACACTCTAACTGCTGAGCCAACCTGGCCAGGGCAGCAATTAAATATCTTTTAAAAAGTAATTCAAAATATCCTCATTACATAGTTAGCAGTTTATTGAGTTTTTACTCTCACTAATTATTTTTTTTAATTCTCACCTGAGGACATTTTTCTGTTTATCTTCAGGGAGAGAGAGAAGCATCGATGTGAAAGGGACACATCGACTGGTTTCCTCCCTCACAACACTGACCAGGGTCAGGGACAAACCACAACCAAGGTTTGTGCCCTTGACCGAAATCAAACCTGAGACACGTTGGTTTGTGGGCCAACTCTCTAATCACTGAGCAAACCGGCCAGGGCAACTCTTTGTTTTTTTTTTAATCCTAACTGGAGGACATTTTTGCATTTATCTTCAGATAGAGAGGGAGGAAGAGAGAGAAACATCGACATGAGAGAGACACATCTAGTGGTGGCCACCCACACGACCCCAACTGGGGCTGGGGACAAACTGCAACTGAGGTACGTGCCCTTAGTGGGAACCGAACCCAGGACTCCAGTCCACAGGCCGATGTTCTAACCGCTGAGCCAAACTGGCCAGGGCAACCAGGGCAACTCTTGCTAATTCTTGAGGAAGAGACTTTATTATTTATCCTTTTGTTTTTTCTTTATTGATTTTAGAGAGGGGGGTGGCGGGGAAGGGAGAAGGGGAGAGAGATAGAAACATTGATGAGAGAGAACATCGATTGGCTGCCTCCTGCATGCCCCCCACTGGTGGTTTGGCCCACAACCCAGGCATGTGCCCTGACCTGGAATCGAACTGGCAACCTATTGGTGCATGGGTCAGTGCTCAACCACTGAGCCACACCAGCCAAGTGAGACTTAATTTTTAATGGGCTCTATTATATTCATTCAATAAGTTTTTGTTCTAGGAATTTTAGTAGAAATAGCATTAAGAAAAATTTAAATACAGTGCTGGTGTTAACCAAAGGTCATTGGTGTCAATTCAACAGCAACTGGATTCCCCAGTTGAGGGTGTGGTGAAAAAGGAAACTATTCTGTGCAGGCAGCTCAACTGTAATACAGCATTGCTGTGAAAAACAAGTCTGGTCTTAGGATTCCCTGGGGCCAGGCGCCTCCCCAGCTGGACAGCTCCTCTCAGCTCTGCACTGCTCTGCTCCGCTCCAGCAAGTTCGGTGGAAAAGCAGTCTTGAGTGGAAGTCTCTTTGGTGGAAAGGAAGAGTGCCCTCTCAGAGGGAGCTGACTTCATAGACAGAAGTCCCTGTTTCTGGTCTCTGATTGGTTTGTCCTCAGACAGAGGAGGACTTCAAATCATCGCAATTGGATTTGTCCAAAGAAGCTGCCCTGACTGGTCAAAAGAGAGCTGTTCCGACTGGTTGGTGAAGAAGCTGAATTGGGGGCTAGGAGTGAGGTGTAATATACCTGCACAGCTCAAATTGGATGGGGAAGTCCTATTATTGGTTGAAATAGGATTCCAGGAATCCACTATAAGGACTGGTTCAGTTGGCAAGAACACAGTGCAGACGGGCAGTTCTGCAGGCCTCTCCTTGGAGTGCAGTTTGGTGACAGGCGCCTGTGTAGAGATGGCTGCTAGGCTTGGTTTTTGTTTTATTTGTTTTTTTTGTTGTTGTTTGTTTGTTTAATATCCATACCCAAGGGCATTTTTCCATTTTTTGTTCGGATAGAGTGGGAGGGAGAGGGAGAGAGAAACATCGACGTGAAAGGGACACATCGAGTGGTTGCCACCCGCACGACCCAACCAGGGCCGGGGACAAACTGCAACCGAGGTACGTGCCCTTACCGGGAACCGAACCTGGGTCTCTCTGGACCGCAGGCGGATGCTCTAACCACTGAGCCAAACCGGCCAGGACTATTTATTTATTAAAATATATTTTTATTGGCTTTTACAGAGAGAAGAAAGGAGAAGGAGAGACAGAAACATTCATACCAGAGAAACATCAATTGGCTGCCTCGTGCACGCCCCCCACTGGGGCTTAAACCCGAAACCCCTGCATCTGGAATTGAACTGGGACATCTTGGTGCATGGTTTGATGCTCAACCACTGAGCCACACCAGCTGGGCTAGGCTCTGTTTTTTTAAATCTGAGCCCAATTAGCCGACAGGAGCCCTTTTTAGCAGGTGTCTTCTTTCTCAGGGTCCAGACTAGCAATAGCCATTGACTGGCATTATGTTTTCTTTGATAATTTCGTTTTGCCTTATAAAATGGGCAGTTTTTGTACTGGCTTCTTAGAGAGGCAATAATTATTTTTAGTTCTATGGAAGGAAATAATACTATAGCAACTTAAGTTGTAGTTAGTGAAAATAATATTGATGAATTCACTGCTCCAGTTTTGCAAAATGTAAGGGGGAAAAATGTCAGGATGCATAGTATTATTTGCTACAATCTCTGCTTAAGGTATGAAATAAAATTGTGGCTTTTTGGAATTTCCTTGGAAGGCAGAACTTCTGAGTAGCTGAGATTTCTGTAGCAGAGTTTACCACTATTTACTACTTGATGGCCTAAACTTTTAAGTTACCATTTTGAGAAGAAATCTTGATGAAATGTATTGTACTTCCTACTCCCTTTAAAAAAAATAACTTTATTAAAGTATAATTTGCATACAAAAGAGTGCACAGATTTTCAGTATGTTATTGCATTTCAACCACTGTATACACCTTTGTAACTACCACCCAAACAAAATACAGATAATTTTCATTTCCCCACAAACTTTTCTCATGCCTCTTCATGGCATATCTGCCTCCATCCTTCCACACACATAACCATCCCCATTCAGTTGCTGATCTGATTTTATCACTAGAAATTAGATTTGCATGTCTTAGAAAATACATAGAATCATACAATATGTATATTCCTTTATGTCCTTCCCAGCCCAACAGTGTATGGGGTATACTTTTATCTAGCCCCAGTAATTGTACACCCTATGCCTGCACTGCACTGCAGCACATTGATTAATTTTATTTCTACTGATCAGTGTGTTTGCCTCTAACTTTATTAGCTCCACACTTAGGTTTGGGGGTGGTTTCTTGTGCTAGCTTTTTACAGGATTGTTTCTGGCTGTTCATCCTGTCAGACAACTAACTACTGGGATACTGCTCTGTTCCTTGCCATTTTAGCTGCGTCATATCTTTCACAGGTTGGACTGTTTAACTGGTCAGGCTATCCAGTATAGTGCTGTATGATAGATACACATGATCTGTGCTCACATTTATTTGGCAAAATAGTGAACTGCAGATTCCTGATCAAAACTGCAGGTGTGGGCCTACCGGCATGGTCCTGCCTTCCTGCACCCTATTCCTGCCTTTCTTCCCAGGTGTCCTTTGACTGTCATTGCATCTGTCACTCTTATTTTGTACTCTAATTCTCCAAGACGTTATATCAACCAATTTATCCTCCATCAGCCCTTGTAGTTCATCACATTCAATTATCTCTAACCCTCCCCGTCCTCTGTTCCTTACACACACCCTACCGCTCCTGTCTCTTAGGCTGATTGATTTCCTTTTCTTTCCTAGAAGCTTTCGCTCAAGGCTAGGAAGCTGGGGAAAGAATTGTTCCACCCTGAACCTAAAGGGTACTTTGTGTAGTTTGACTTGTTTCTCAACTTCCAGCCAAGGCTTCTTTGAAAACATCCAATGTGGCGAAGTGCACGATTTCATCATTTGTGTGGGTTGTGGCTGCAGTGTTTTTGCTGGTCTTAAAAACAGCTCAGTGCTGGGTTCTCAGATGACCCTGGAAACATTTACTTTGCCTATGTAAGTCTAGTTATAGACTGTCACTGCCCATTATTTATACTTAATGATTTATCAAAATTATGGTAATGTACATCTTAAAATACATGCTAGATTAACTGTTAGTTTATTTGACCAACACAGTAATCTGCTCTGTGTCCATAGTTTGTTGCTTATGTTGCATGATTAAGTGGTCACAGTAATTTAAAGAGAACCCTTCTCTGGTGAACATAACAGTATTGATGATCTTTGAGTATCAGTTATAACTCAGGTCATTTATACACATTTTCCTGGTTTTCTGAATGCTTTATCTGTTTTTGCTGAAGCTGCAGTAAAAGACACAGAAATTTAAGTGACTTTAATATTAGGCTCTTAATACACCATATTTCACTTGGCCCCTACATCAACTCTTATATAAGGTTGTATTATCTCTTTCACAGATCAGGAAACTGAAGCTTGGATTAATTAATTGAACTGTTCCCTTCTGGTCTTTAGGATATTTGGTTTGGGGTTATTTCGAAGGAAGACAGTAATGCCCACCTTCCACAATTGTTGGGAGGATTATAAATAGTATATATGTAAAGTATCAAGCATAGTGCCTTACACTGAACTTACTAAACAGAAATGTTTTCTGTTCTCAGTAAATTTATGATCTAGAAAATCTTCCAAAACATAGTAGCTTTTACTTGAATTTGTTTATCTTTAAGATAATCTATTCCATCTGTAGCATAGAATTTTTCGTATATAGATTTTTAATAATTGCCTTCAGTACTTTGATCTGTGTACTACTGTTTAACCTGAATTCAATAAATTAAGTCATTTTAAAAAGCCCATATCTATTTTGAATGGATCCATTTTGAATGGTATCATTGGAGCATTACTTTAAAATGACAACCAGCCTGGCTGGTGTGGCTCAGCAGTTGAGCGGTCGACCTATGCACCAAGAGGTCACTGGTTTGATTCCTGGTCAGGGCACATGCCCAGGTTGTGGGCCAAATCCCCAGTGGGGGGCATGCAAGGGGCAGGCAGTCGATGTTCTCTCTCATTGATGTTTCTGTCTCTCTCACCCTCTCCCTTCCTCTTTCTAAAATCAATAAAGAAAAAAAGAAAACCAATCATAACCACAAAATTACATTTCCTGGTATTTTTTCAAAGGCTCCCCCTCTTCCACCCAGTAAGAGTTCATTGAGATATTCACAGACCATACAATTTACCCATTTTTCCCTTGTAAATTTCTTTTTAAAATTTTATTTTAAATTTATCTTTATTGTTGAAAGTAGTACAGATACCACCCTTTTTTCCCCCATTGACTCCTTCCTCCCCAATCCTGCCCCCCCTCCTGCCTTCCCCACACTGTTGTCTGTGTCCATTGGTTATGCATATATGCACATAAGTTCTTTGGATTATCTCTCCTTCCCCCCTTCCCTCTGAGGTTCATCAGTCCAACAACCGATTTGTACTTATTAATCCCATCACTGTTTTTGCCCATCCCCTAAACACCCCTCCCACATGGCAGCCAACAAAAAGTTATCTGTATCAGTCAGGTTCTGTTCTGCTTGTTCATTTTGTTTATAGATTCCATTGTCAATAGATATGTATTTATTGCCATTTTATTGTTTATATTTTTTATCTTCAAGAAGACCCTTCAGCATTTCATATCATACTGGTTTGATGGTGATGAACTCCTTTCGCTTTTTCTTGTCTGGGAAACTCTATATATGTCCGTGGATTCTAAATGGTAGCTTTGCAGGATAGAGTAATCTTGGTTGTAGGTCCTTTTCTTTTCTTTCTTTCTTTTTTTAATCTTCCCTAAGGATATTTTTCCATTGATTTTTTTCAAATAAAGTGGGAGGCAGGGGGTGAAGGGAGGAGAGGAAAAAAACATTGATTGCCTCCTGCACAATCCTGCAACCAAAGTACATACCTTTGATCAGGAATTGAATCTGCGACTCTTTAGTCCCTGGGTGGTCGCTCCAACCACTGAGCCAAGATGGCCAGGGCTAGGTCCCTGCTTTTCATCACTTGAATAATTTGTGCTGATCACGTCTAGCCTGCAAAGTTTCTTTTGGGAAATCAGCTGACAGTCTTATGGGAGCTTCTTTGAGGTAACTAACTGCTTTTCTCTTATTGCTTTTAAGATTCTGTTTTTGCATTTTAATTATACTGTGTCTTGGTGTGGGCCTGTTCAGGTTCATCTTGTTAGGGACTCTCTGTGTTTTCCTGGACTTGTTTGTATGTCTGTTTCCTTCACCAAGTTAGGAAAGTTTTCTGTCATTATTTTTTCAATTGGGTTTTTAATATCTTGTTCTCTCTCTTCTCTTTTCATCACCCTCATGATGTGAATGTTAGTGTGCTTGAAGTTGTCCCAGAGGTTCCTCACACTATCCTTATTTTTTATTACTCTTCTTGCTGTTCTGAATGAATGTTTTTTGCTTCCTTATATTCCAAATCCATGGTTTGTTTCTCAGATTCAGCTACTCTACTATTGAGTCCATGTAAATTATTCTTTGTTTCAGTTAGTGCATCCTTCATTTCTGACTTGTCTTTTTTTATGTTCTTGGTGCTCTACTAAGTTCCTTATAAGCAGTGTTTTGAACCCTGCATCTTTGTTTAGTTCATTTCTTGGAGTTTTGTTCTGTTCTTTCACATGGGTCATGTTTCTTTGTCTCTTATTTTGGTTGCCTCCCTATGTTTGTTTCTATGTATTAGGCAGAGCGTCTACTTCTCCTGGGCTTCCTAGGGTGGCCTATTGTAGTAGGTGTCCTGTAGAGTCAGGTGGCAAAGCTTCCCCTTTCACCCCAGCTGGTCATTCAAGTGGGCTGTAACCCCTTCAGTTGTAATTGGCACGTCAGTGGGAGGGATTTACTCGGGCTGATCAACTGCAAGGACTGGCTGTGCCCACTGACCACTGGCCTCTGACGACCTTGGAGGATCAGCTGTGCAGGGCCCACCACACAGAGCAAGACTTACTTCAGCAGGGCTCTGGTACCCACTGAGTCCACTCATTGAGTGTGTCACTTGTGGAGGTGGTTGGGTGGTGGTGTTTCGATGTGGTCTCAAGCTGTCCACTGGGTGTGCTGGCTCTGGGGCAAGGAGCTGCCTGGGACTCCAGCAGCTGCACCTTCCCTCAGCCTCAGTTCCCGCTGGTTTTTCCAGCCTAAAGTTATGGCAATTCTCTTCCTGGCACTGGAACCCTGAGCTGGTTACCTGGTGTGGGACGGAACCCTGAGCTGGTTACCTGGTGTGGGACGGGACCCCTTACTTCTCAGGGAGGTCCTTCCCAGCCGAGGTGTCCTGATTTTTATTTGCCACATGTGGGTGTGGGACCAGCCAGCCCTCGCCTCTGCCCTCCTACCAGTCTGGATTTGCCTGCTGCTGTAATTTTGTAGTTGTTGGACTTCCTTTCAGTACGATTTCATGTGGTTCTGAATGATGGTGCTTCTGTAGTTTAGTTGTTTGTCATTTTGTGTGGTTGTGAGAGGAGGCAGGTACCGTGTTTGCCTATACCGCCATCCTGACCAGAAGTCCAATTTAACCATTTAAAGTACACAATTCAGTGGTTTTAGTGTATTCATAGATCAGTGCAACCATCGTCACAATTAATTTTAGAACATTTATTATCACCCCTGAAAGAAACCCCAAACCTTTCGGCAGTTACCCTGTATTCTTCTCTCCTTTTCCACTGTCCGCAAATCATTGATATCTACTTTCTATGTCTGGATTTGCCTGTTCTGTACATTTTCCTGTAAATGGAATCATACAAATTAAGGCATTTTGTGATTGACTTCTTTCAGTTACCATTATGTTCTTAAGGCTCATTCATGTACGCAGGTATTAGTATTTCATTCCTTGATTGCCAGATAATACTCTGTTTAATGAATAATACCACATTTTGTTTATTCACTCTTCAATGTGGTTGTTTCTACTTCAACTGTTACAATAAAGCTACTGTGAACATTCATATATAAGTTTTTGTGTAGACATAGGTTTTTATTTCTCTTGAAGAGAGAATGTTCAGACCTTTCTGAAGTTGTTATGCCATATTCTGTTCCCACTAGCAGTGTATGAGGATTACAGTCTCTTCATATCCTTACCAACACTTGTGTTTGTCTTTTTTATAACAGCTTTCATAGACCTGGATGAGTCAGATGCTTGTGTGATATTAGTCGATGTGACATGTCTGCGTGGGGTTTTTCCTGGTACTTCTGATTGCCCAAATTCTGTACTGTTTTTGTTTGTTTGTTTGTTGGTTGGTAGGGGCACTTATATCACTGGCAAAATGGGCAATACTTTGAACTGGTACAAGTGTGTTACTGGTCAGAGTCGGTACGTGAATGAAGGCCTGGTATTACTGTATCTAAAAAATATTTAGAAACACTTTTTTATATATAGTTTGTTTCAGGAATAGTCGATAGATTTTACTAGGAATACTGGTAGTGCAATACCCAGTTGGGGAAAGTTTGTGTGTGGAACTGATGAGGGTATTTTAAACTTTGTCAGCAATACATAACAACTCTAATCATGTGTTGATTTGGTCAAAGAAGTTAAAAGTAACTGTAGTTAAGCACTAAACAGGCATTCTTCCAGTGCCACTTTAATGTTATTGTTAAATGTCCAAACTATTGAATGCATTCTCAAAGGGGTTATATTGCCCCAAAGGGGGTGAAAATGGATTCTTTTGTGTGTAGGATGGGAAAAAAATCTTTAGCTTGTACCCCCTGCAAAAGGCTGCAGTACATAAACTGACACATTAGATATCTATGATACTAAAATTTCTTTTTTAAATTGAATTTATTGGGGTGACATTGGTTAATAAAATTATGGGTTTCAGGGTACAGTTCTGTAATACGTCATCTGTATGTTGTATTGTGTATTCACCACTCTTAAGTCAAGTCTATGATACCATAGTTTCATAGTTTAGGATGATTAGGGGGAAAAAATCTAAAAAGGTTTCTTAAAGGGGTGACAGTGCATAACAGGTTAAGAAACACTTGTCCACTGCATCAAACAGATGCTAGAATATTAATATGAGATCAAGATTGTTAGACCATCTCACTGTGGTCATCACGGAAGGCGCCGAAATGAAGCAGCTTACTTCCTTAGTGAAGTGCCTGCCGCGTGCCAAGCTCTCTGCTGTCCAGGGAGAGAAAAGTGAAAGGACCCGTTACTTCTTTTGGGAGAAGTCTCACATATAGTTAAACATGGAGTGATTACTGTTTAGTAGACAGTGTGTATTTAAGGTGAGTGGGGAAGCACAGAGGAAGGGCCACATAGGTCAGCTTGGGAGAGACGGACACTCCGGAGGAGCACTGTGTAATCAGCTTCAGAAACCTCACCCCAGTGAATGTGATTTGGGGTTAGGTTCTGTAGTTCTCATGCAGGTCCTATAAGGAAATGCTGCTTTAAATGGCAGCAGTAGCCTGGCTGGTGTGTCTCAGTGTTTGAGCATTGACCCATGCACCAAGAGGTCGCCATTTCGATTCCTAGGCATGTGTTTCAACCTCTCTCCTCCCTTCCTCTCTCTCCAAAAAAAATCAGTAAAGAAATAAAAATATGGCCCTGGCCGATTTGGCTCAGCGCTTAGAGCGTCGGCCCCTGGACCAGAGACCCGGGATCGGTTCCACTAAGGGCATGTACCTCGGTTGCAGTTTGTCCTCGGCCCCAGTGGAGTCATGTGGGTGGCAGCCACTCGAAGTGTCTCTCACATCGATGTTTTTCCCTCCCTCCCACTCTATCCGAAGATAAATGCAACAATGCCCTTGGGTGAGGATAAAAAAAAATGGTGGCAGTAGAACATTTTCAGGATCAAACCCTAGGCTAACTGTACTTTGTGTATACTAACCCCTGATGCTGTCACCTTTTAGCCCTTTCCCAAGCAGCCTAGAAGGAAATACTGCCAACGCAGATGAGAACTCTTGCTAGCCAAATTGTCACTGTCTCATGCCGTCCTGGTTTGCTTATGTTCTGTTTGTATATGTTTTCTTCAGCAGTTCCTTTTGTAGCCATTAAGGGTGATGAGATCCTTTACCTACTACTTTTCAAAATAGAGACGATGGTACAGGTGAAGTGATAGTGTCAACTCAAGGGGACTTGAAAAGAAGACTAGCATTATCTGGGGCTGATGAGAAAAAAGAACCATGAATGTTTAACTTGGAAAAGAACACGTTCTGGGCATTGGCAAGTACAGGCTAAATCAGCACTAAATGAAGTTGTAGAAAGCTCAGATACCTACAGTGCCAGACAAGTAATTTAATGAGGGGGTGGGCCTGATGTACAGTTGAACCGGAGGGTACATGTCCATTCTAAAATGGGGCAGTCCCGCTCAGTAGCTCTAGCTGAATCTTGTCATGGATCTCGGATCTTTCAAGAGAAGCGAAATGCCCAGTTTTTTTAAAATGTAAACTCTTTTTTAAAACTCCCAGATTTAAAAAAAAATTACAACCAATTAAGCAGAAACTAAGCTACAGACCAAAACACATATTTCTACATGCTACCAGTTTGCAATCTCTTATATATTACATAAACTTTGACTACTTGATCTAAAAATCTTTTCAAATTATGTGATTGAAGTAGATAGCCCATAAACAGGAATTTACTTATTTATAAGAACCAAACTGCAGCAGCAAGATTGTAAGGCAGAGTAGAATCTGAAGATAGTTGTGTATGGTTGCAAGACAGCATTGTTGTGAATTGCTTCAAAGTGAGATTATGGCGAGGAGCCTTTTCTCTCGTCTCCAGGCTTAGGAAGCCTAGTGCTCTTTCAGGTCTGTGTGACCTAATAGGGCAGATTTGGGGGGAATTAGCTAGTGGGATTGGTCATAGAACATCTTTTTTTCTTTAATCCAGTGAAAATTCTGCACAGGCCATAAATACATTTAGCCTAGAATAGACTCACTGGATCTCCTTCATCCCAAAGAAGAGTTCAACTTAATAGGGCAGGACCCTCTAACTTAACCCACGAAAATGGTCATTTTCCTGTGGTTCTATCCCCTTAAACATAGGACTGTGTCTCTCTGACCTTTAATTAATATGTCAGATGTTCTGAAATACAGTATAGTAATAAATTGCTGTGTAAATTATGGATTCCCAAAGATTAGGTACTGGGCACCAGAAAAAAAATTCCCTAACTTCTTCACTTTATTGGAATACAATTTGCTGTTAATTTTAATTATGCTTAATTATAATCAAGGCTGAATTTGGCCTTTAGAAAAAGTTTTATATACAATAATACAATACACAGTGCCTATACATTACCTGTTTCCAGTTCCTCACATTAGAAACGAGTGGTTTAAGGAAGACTCTGTCAGTTCAGAACTTTCACATGCTGCTTGTTTGTCCCTGCCTTTGATATGCATTTTGGTAAACTTGCTTAATGATATTTCATCAGAGGCTTAGGCTACCCCCACCTTGAATAATTAATGTCCCTTTTGAATTGATTCCTCCTTGGGTAGCTGATTTTGAAAAACCTATGTTTTTACCACTACTAATTTCAACAACCCTTTTCTCAAATTGAGATGCTTTGTCTGCTACTGCTTCTCATTGTTGGCTGAGTTTGTCACCGCTGTGTTTTCCCCAAACAGGGAAAATCCTTCGGGACCAGTATCAGTTCTCGGTCAGGAAGAGGTTGTATAAATAGCTGTGCACACACACTCTAGAGGAGGGAAAAGAGGAGGATTTGTGCTGGGCCCCAGATGTGAACTCCTCTTGTTTTTGTTTTAGAGTAATTAATGTGTCCTTGGATTGAGCTAAACGTTGGGTTCTTATGCTTCTGGCGTTCGGTTGTGAATCGGCAACCTTTAGGCATGGACAGGGTGGGGGGATGGAGTTTGTATTTCGTGTCATCCCAAATGAATGAAGTAATGTGAGAACATTGTTTTTTTAAGCTTGGACTTGAGGCTAGAAAACGTTTTGGAAGGTGAAAACTTCCACCTTAGAATGCTAGTGACTTGGCAGGAAATGGACTGTGAGAAGCCTCTTGTTATACTCTAATGACTTCAATTCTTACGGAAATGTTGCGTTTTGTGGTGTTTGCGTCTCCGTTATTTGGTTTGTTAGTGGCATGAGATGGTCTTGCTTCTGTCTGCCACTCCCCCTCCCTGTCCTTCCCCATCCCCCGCCTTGGCCTTCTAAATTAGATACATTCCTTCCTCTGCTCCCAGACGTCTCCATCTCTTGGTCCCCTGACAGAGCCATCATTTATCAAGTTGTTTCACGCGTTGTCGGGAGGGGGGCCCTGGGGACTGGAGTTTGTTTCGTCCTTTTGTTGGAGCTCCCCAGGATCATCCAGCTTAGTCTCCAGCCAACTGCTGGGAGTTGCAGGACTCTAGGAGCAAATGTTAAAGGGGCCGCCTTTCATCTACTTGCTGCTATGTCAATCTTTTATTTTAAATTGTACCTTATTGGGACTGTGGTCACCCTGTACTTGCACATATACATTTTCCCGGTACATGTGTAATCCTTAGAGGGGTTTTTTTCTTTGTTTGTTTTTCATTAATTTTACCCCTAGTCATTGAAGATCTGGAAATACATTTTTATTCACTCTCTTTCTCACTGTTATTCCTCTCTCTTCATCCTTCATTACTACCTACCTCTTTCCTAGTAGTAGATTATTAAGAATAGATTTAGTAAGTGGAAGTTCAGCTTTTTTATGAGACATCTTTTTGGATATGTTTTAACTTGCCAAGGTGTCCTTTTTCATGATGTCATTTTACTATGAGTGGAAATATCTAAATAGTACAGGGATAAAAAAAAACTTTTAAAGTATGTCAAACTTTAGTTCAAGAGGAATATTATTGCTTGTTACTAAGAGTTAGGCAAGTTATCCAAAGTGTCTAAAAAAGTAAAAGGAAAAAATGTACTTAGACTTAAGGATGTAGCATGAATGTTTAGTGTGAAAAATCCATGTTGGTTACTGTAATTTCAATTGTTTATAAGGACGCTGTTTATTTTGTGGGGAAATAGAAGAAGCCCAGAGGCCCCAGCAACCAGGGTGCTGCCTCCCTCTGTGGCTGCCGCTCTCGGCCTCCATTGAGGGCCCAGGTCCAGCTCTTGGCTGCCAGCCCCCCACCCCCAAGGCTAAGGCTCCCCAGCAGGCACTGCCCTGCCCTGGTCCTGCTGGCTGCCAGCCCCCCACCCCTTCCCCAAGGCTAAGGCTCCCCAGCAGGCACTGCCCTTCCCTGGTCCTGCTGGCTGCCAGCTCCGCCCGCCAGGCCCTTCACACCTGTGGCTTATCTCAGTTTCTGCGGGTCAGGGGTGCCCTGCTCATGGTCTCACAAAGGAAATCCAGCGATGAGCTGGGCTGTGTTCTCATTTGCAGGGCTGATGGGGGAAGAAACCACTTCAAAATTCACTTACCTTGTGCTTACAGGCAGCAAGACAGCAGGGAGCCTCAAAGCCAGGTCAGTAACCTACATGTGGACCTACCTGGGCTCCAACATGTCTCAAAATAGACAGGTCAGACCTGGGAGTGAGACACCTTTCTGGGCACAGTCAGACCCAGTGCATCGCTTCCCCCGAACCGTATTCCCACCCTGGCCACACACGTCCTCCCCCTAGTAGGACTCACTGAGGGTTATTCAGTCCACGCGGGAGGCTCAAGTGAGGTAGCAAGACTGGGCCCGCACCTAGGAGCTTGGGGCATCTGCCCCGCAAGTCGCACTGAGGGTTTTCCCCTGGAGGGGAATTATCTTCTCTTTATTTACAACTAATACTGGGGAGGCAGAGCACAAGTCAGTCAGGCCCCCTGACTCTTTACAGCTCATTGCTGTAAGACAATGGAAGCTCGTCTTGATTTAAAGGTACTGGAAGAACGAAGTAGCAAGTTCGAAGTCACCGGCTTCTGGTGAGAACCAAGTTAGATACCCAGATACCGCGTTTGAAAGAACAATGAAATGCTCTCAAGTGCATCCCTTCCCACCCCACAGTGAGACACCCTGAGCCTGGCTCTAGAGGGAACAAACAAGAACAACGAATGTTTATTTATGGAGGAGGAAAGCAAAGAAGGTTAGCAGAAGGAAGCGCTCCCCGGACACAATATTTAGAGGAACACAACTTCCTAGTGTGAAGGAGGAAAGCCCGTCAGTAAGAACTTCTGAACATCAGTCAAGCCAAAACTTAGCACCTGAACGCCCCTTTAACAGGTAGTGATGGATACTGTACATGAAGAAACTGGAGCAGAAGAGGATGATCGTGAAGGACAAGGTGATGAGGGTGTAGATGGACATCCGCTTCTCCATGGTCCCCCTGATGAGACAGAGGTGGGATCCGGGGCAGCTATCAGTTCTGCAGTGGATGATGGTTTGGCTCAGCAGTGGCAGGTGTTGGTACATGAGGAAGAACAAGAGCACGCACTGCGTGCCAACCTGCAGGAGGAAGTAAAGGAGGTACAAAAGCAAAAGCACCTTCTCCCGGTGGAAGTTGAGGGTGGACTTCTTCGGGGAGGGGACGTGCTCCTGGATCCCCACCATGGAGCCCTCCTCCACTTCAGCTGCCGCTGACTCCACTGACTTGACCTTGATCTGTTTATGCCGAATCTGGGCCATGAAGAATTCCATGAGGAAGAAGAGGGCTAGGAAGATAAAGAAAAAGAAGTACCAAATCCCCACGACAGGACTGCTAAAACTTTTCTCAAAACACTCAATCAAGCAAGGATAGGTGATGTTGCCGTGGCACCAGAAATCTTCCTGGATGGAGGCCCAGGGCATGCGGACCACGTACACCACCACTCCATACACGGCAATGAAGCCAAACCACAGCTGCCGCCCGATGTAGTAGCCAGATTTGTCACCGGCCACGGAGTGGAGCACAGGGATCAGTCCTGCCACCGCGGCTGCAGCCATCTGCTCAGCTCCTCAGAGGACGGCGGAATCGACCAGGAGAGCTCCGAGCAAGCCTCGGGAGGGAAGGAGAGGGGGCATCAGAACGGGAGAGCAGGTACCAAGAATCCCACCCACACCTGAAAAGCCTGCTCAAGTTTTAGCTCCGCCACCAGCACTCAGTTTCCTGTCTTTACACACGAGCAGTGTTCGTGCACCCCTGGGGTGGTTATTCCTTCCTCCACGGTTCAGCCTATGTGCAAGGCTGTCCACCTCGTATCTGGTGTGTATGTCTCGCCCTTCCCCTAGGTAGACGGTAAGCTTCTGGAGGTCAGGAGTCAAACTGGGTTCACATCTACCCACCACAGACCGTTACGTATAATAAGGACCTGACTAGACTTTCCAGGAATAAAAGAAGGAACAAATGAATGAACGTAATAGTTCTGGCTGTGTCTGGCTGCTCGGGAAGCTCTGTGGCAATCTCTACAACTGCGTCTTTGCCAGGAAGTTTCCCAAGACTACGGAGACAACGAGAACATTCCCTGTTCTTTCTTGCACATGACTTCTGTTCTATCCACAACTCTTCAGAGGGTGCCTGTCACCGTACTATACTTATTATGATAATAAGATCATTGATCACAGCCTGCCGGTGTGGCTCAGTGGATTGAGCGTTATCCTGTGGACCAACAGGTCCAGGTTCAATTGCCGGTCAGGGCACATGCCGGGTTGTGGGCCTGATTCCCGGTGTGGGGTGTGCAGGAAGGAGCCGATCGATGTTTCTATCTCTCCCTTCCTTTCTCCAAAAAGTCAATAAAAACCATATTTGGAAAAAACCACAAAATATCGATCACATATTGACTGCCTATATACAGCAAGCCTGTGCTGGTAGTTTCGATACATAACCTTTACAGAAGGTTGAAACATTTTAAATATTTTCATTAGCTCAATTTGAGTAATTGAGAGTGTCCTCTCTTATACATGATAGTGACCAATCACTTAACCTAAGGTTTAGGGTACTGAATAAATGCTGTGGGTATTTTATGTGGTACATTCAACGTAACACAACATTTACCATTTTGACTGTGTGAGTGTGTGGCACAAAGACTTCACACTGCTGTGCGGCCGTCACCACCATCTCCAGAGCCTTCTTAGCGTCCTGAACTGAACTCTGTACCCATTAAATAATATCTCCCCCCTCGGTCCAGCCCCGGCAGCCACCATTCTCCTTCCCATCTGTATGAATCCGACTACTCGGAGAAGAATCATGCACATTTGGTTTTTTGTGTCTGGCCTACATCACTTAGCATAATGTTTTATCCAACTTGTAGCCCGTGTCAAAATTTTCCTTTTTTATGGCTGAATCATAGTCCATTGTATGGATATACCACCTTTTGGCTATCCGTCCATTCGTTGATGGACATTTGGGTTTTTTTGCCTTTTGGTGATTGTGAATAAAGCTATTGTGAACATGTGTGTACAGAAATGTTTGAGTCCCTGCAAGTATGTTTGAGTTTCTTCTTCGGAGTATGTAACCAGAAGTAGAATTGCTGGGTAATATGGTAAACCTGTGTTTAATTTTCGGAGTAGCCACACAATTTTCCACAGTGACTGCCATTTTACATTTCTATAAGCAGTGCAGGAGGGTTCTCATTTCTCCACACCCTTACCAACACTTGTTATTTTCTAGGTTTTCTTTTAAATGCTTTGGGTTCTCTTTGGGTTTTTATTGCAAAATTATCATAGCTAGTGCTTAAAACTCTTTGAAAGCTACCTGAGACTCAGCGATCTTTCTAATGACCTCGAGTATCAGGTCACATTTGCATAGAGCATCCCAGAGTGAGCTGGCAGGTGCAGGACCGCCCAGCCAGCCTGCCAAGGAGGGCGGGTGATCGAGGACAAGAACCAAAGGAGCAGGTGGAGACGATGGGGAAACAATACATATATCCAGCACTCGGCTATCAGCTAACAGGTTCATTATCTCATTTCTTAGAATAACCTGATGAGATAAATATGGTCCATTTCCAGAGAAGAAAACAGATTTAGAATAATTACCTAACTCCTCCACAGTTATACAGCCAAGTAAATGGAGGCACCAGGCTTAGGCACCAGAATTGTCGGACTAGACAGCCTGAGCTTTGGACTTTGCCTGTTTCTAAGCAAGAAAGGGGGAAAGTCACGGTGGGTCCCCCACTCTTACCTGCCAACTGTCTGGAAAATGAATGGCTGGTGTGTAGGCCCACACTCTGCTTTCCTTCCTCTGAGGACAGCTGTGTGGCCGAGTCCCAGTTAGCTCAAATTAAAGAGCCAGATCTCCAATAAAATGGTTGAACGGTGACTAAAAGCCCAGGTTCTCACTGCAGCAGCTGGGTTTCTACAGGAATGGATCCCGACTGGACCACCTGTGTCCCTGCTCCTGTAGCCACAGCTCTGAAGCCCACTTCTCCCCTCTCCTACTTCAGGCCTCTGCTCCCCTAGAAACCTGCCTTTTTGCTCTGGCTGTTTTGGCTCAGTGGCTAGAGTCTTGGCTCTCGGACCAAAGAGTGAGGGTTCAATTCCAGTCAACTTGGTTGCGGTTCGATCCCTGGCCCTGGTCAGGGTCCTGTGGGAGGCAACCAATCAATGTGTCTCTCTCACATCATTGATATTTCTCTTCCCTCCCTGCCTCCCTCCCTGCCTGCCTCCCTCTCTGCCTGAAAATCAATGGAAAGATATCCATTGTTCATTAAAAGAAATGCCCTTGCTCCCACTCCTTAGAATCTTCCCATTAGCTGCCCATTGCCTATGCTGCCTGTCTATCTTCCCAGTCTTTACAAATCATCGCTCTTGGGGAAAAAAGCAGGTTTAGGAAATATCTTTATAATCAGGCATAAACCCCCCCCCCCCTTCTTTTTGAAGAAGACCCTTTCACATTTCTTGTTATCATGGTTTGGTAGTGATGTACTCCTCTAACTTTTTCTTGTCTGGGAAACTTTTTATCGTCCCTTTGATTCTGATTCTAAATGATAGTTTTGCTAGGTTAGAGTGATCTTGGTAGTAGGTCCTTGCTATTCATCACTTTAAATATTTCTTGCCACTCCCTTCTAGCCTGCAAAGTTTCCTGTGAGAAATCAGCTGAAAGTATAATGGGAGCTCCTTTGTAGGTAACTAGCTGCTTTTCTCTTGATGCTGTTAAGATTCTCTCTCTTTAACCTTTGCCATTTTAATCATGATGTGCCTTGGTGTGGGCCTTTTTGGGTTCATCTTGTTTGGGACTCTCTGCACTTCCTGGACTTGTATGTGTATTTCCTACACAGAGTTAATGAAATTTTTCATCTTTTTTTTTTTTTTTTTCCAAATAGGTTTCCAATTTCTTGCTCTCTCTTCTCCATATGGCACTCCCATGATGGGAATGTTGGTTAGGATTGAAGTTGTCCCAGAGGCTCCTTACACTATCCTCTTTTTTTGTTTTTTCCTTTTTGCTCTTCTGATTGGGTGTTTTCTTCCTCATCTTCCAAATAACCATTTGATCCTTTGCTCTATATACTCTACTATTGATTCCATGTAATGTAGTTTTCATCTGAATTAGTGTATTCTTCATTTTTGACTGGTTCTTTTTTTTATGTTTCTTAACTCATTGTTGGAAGTTCTAAGTTCCTCTACTTTTCCTCTGAGTTCATTGAGCAACCTTATAACCAGTGTTTTGAACTCTGCATCTGGTAGATTGCTTCTCACTATTTTTTTGAGTTCTTTCTCTGGATTTCTTTTTTTTTTTTTTTTTAATCCTCACCCGAGGACATTTTTCCATTTTTGGTTCAGGTAGAGTGGGAAGGAGAGAGAGGAACAGAGAGAGAGAGAGAGAGAGAGAGAGAGAAACATCGATGTGAAAGGAACACATCGAGTGGCTGCCACCCGCACAACCGACCAGGGCCGGGGACAAACTGCAACCGAGGCACGCGCCCTTAGCGGGAACCGAACCCGGGTCTCCCCGGACTGCAGGCCGACGCTCTAACCGCTGAGCCAAACTGGCCAGGGCCTTTCTCTGGATTTCTTTCACTGGAACATGATTCGTTGTCTTCTCATTTTGGCTGATTCTTTGTGTTTATTTCTATGTATTAAGTAGAGGTGTGTGTCTCCCGGGTTTGGTAGAGTGGCATTATGTAGTAGGTGTCCTGAAGTGTCCATCGGTGCAGCCTCCTCAATCACCCAAGCTGGGCCTTCCAGGTTCCCCATCACCACCCTGTGGGCTGTGTACACCGTCCTGTTGTAGTTGAGCCTTGATTGCTGCTGGCATGTCAGTGAGAAGGATTTACTCTCAGGCCGACCAGCTGCAAAGACTGGCTGCCATCACCAGGGAGGATCGGCTGTATGGGGGCCTTCCCCAAGGAACAGGACTTTCTTCAGTAGGGCTCTGGCACCTGCTGAGTCTACCCTTTAAGTGTCTGGCTTGTGGAGATGGTTAGGTGTTGTGTGACATGGTCTGAAGCTGTCCTCCCAGTGTGCTAGGTCTGGGCCTCCTAGGAGGTGTAGGCCAAGGTCAGCTGCCAACTGTGTCCTGCCTACGACCACCCAACATGAACTACAAAGCAATCTGCAGATGGCTGCTGTTTTTGCTGGGCTTGGAGGTACCCTGGAGAGGCCAAGCTGCGGACCAAAGTTGGCTGTCACTATTGCCCGGACTGGGGTCAACTTAACAAGAGGTGTAGGACACTCTGAGGCCAGATGCTGCTTGTTTGAGGAAGTTTAGGAAAGTTCTACAGGATCAAAGACAGGCCATTTGTAGGGATAAGCCACTGGAAAGGATTTGGGTGGGCCTGCAAGATGGGTAGGGCTGAGTCTGGGAATCACCAGGGTGGGGCAAGGTGGGGCAAGAGTGTGTTAGGGTTAGTGTTAGCCCGGTGCCTGCCTGCAGGCTCTGTGGGGGGAGGGCTCAGAAAGGAGCAATGGCTTCTGCC
Organism: Molossus molossus; assembly: GCF_014108415.1. NCBI lineage: Eukaryota > Metazoa > Chordata > Mammalia > Chiroptera > Molossidae > Molossus > Molossus molossus. Next base: position 105,896,221 of record NW_023425345.1, read on the forward strand.
AGCACTTCTGTCTGGGAGGAAGCTGCCCCTGCTCTAGCTCTTGCCCTAATGCTACACAATTCAATTTCTCCTTGTATGTCCTTGGTGCCTTTCAAGCTACCCCAGCAGTGGAGCTCAGAGCCTGTGATTTCAAGTCTGTGCCTGGGACTCCAGCAACCTCTGTCTCCTTCAGCCATTAATCCTCGCCAGTTTTTACAACCAGAAGTTATGGGGATTTCTATTCCTGGCACTGGAACCCTATTCTGGGGGGCCTAGTGTGGGGCTTGGACCCCTCCCTCTTCGGGGGAACCTGTGCAGCAGAGATATCCCTCTCCATTTTCATCTGCCACGGGTGGGGGTGGGGCGATCCTGTTCTGCACCTGCCTTTCCTACAAATCTTGTTGTGGTAGCTTCTTTGTATCCTTATTTGCAGGATTTCTGTTCAGCTAGATTTCAGGCGGTTCTGAATGATGCTTGGTGTGTAGTTTTGATGTAATTTTGATGTGGTTAAGGGAGGCACTGCCATCTGGAACAGAACCAAAGAACAGATTTCTTGAGGTTACAGTCTGTATTCTTTATGTGCCTAACCCAGTTCTAGGTACCTAGTTTTAAAACAGCTTTTAGAATACAAAAAACAAAAACAAAACTCCAGGAGCTTTAATAAATTCAGAGGAGGTTAGCAATGTGAATAATAGTGACCTGTAGCTTTGTGTAAATGTCATTAACTGTACATTACCATCTATATCAGTTTTTAAAGAAACCAACTTAAACTTAGAAAAGTAAAAGAAGAGAACTAAGCTCTCTGACCATGAGCACATTTACTTCTCCCAGTTAGAGAGTTACACAGAAGTTTTTCAAGGGACTGATCAAGAATGCTAGTTGGACTTAAATATTTTGTCTACTTTAGAAACATTTTCCTTCACTAAGGGGTGTTGTCTAGTGTTGAAGTTGTTTTCATACTAACCCTTGTCATATGGTAGGATAGAACTTAATTTATATTAAGGACAGATTCGAAAAGATAAGTTTCTGATGTAAGTTTTCTGTTGGATATTGCCAGTTACGGTAAAATCCATCAGGATGGTATGACACAAGACCCTTAAGAATCCCAAAGCAAAGATGTACTTTCTATTTAAAAAAAAAAAAAAAAAAGCCCTGGCTGGTTTGGCACAGCAGTTAGAGCATTGGCCCTCGGACCGATGAGTCGCGGGTTCAGTTTGGGGTCGTGCGGGAGCAACCGGTGGATGTGGCTCTATCACATCTGTGTTTCTCTCTGTCTCTCTCTCTCCTTCCTTCCCACTCTATCTGATAATAAGTAGAAAAATATCCTCAGGTGAGGAATAAAAAAAAAAAGAAAGGTACAGGAAGAGAAAAACAAGCCACATAAAATCAAAATAATTATAGCCTCCTCTTGATAGTGACTTTTCAAACTCTTAAGCTCCTTTGTGACTGAGGTCCAGTGTGCACCCTCAACCTTTTTTGAAAGTCTCAAATACAGGCCACCTGGCTTCAGATGGTGACTTGAAAGCAACTCTTTCTCAAAGCATATTCCTGAGAAGCATATCATCTGTTTAGCTTTTGTAAGGAGTTTTTATGAAGAACCACCTGTATTTACACCAGTAACAACTTAGTTTGCGCTCTGCAGCTTTTTGCCTTGGGATACATTATTTCACAGATAACAAAGTAGAACCCAATTTTCCTTGAACAGATCTCTCTCACTGACCCAATTCCTTTATAATCTCCATGTTTCGTGCCAATCACTGCTGCTTTCACTGCGGGTTGTTCACAGCCCGCGTCCCAGGCTGGCCAGGAGTGCCTCCTGTGAGCGGCGGCTGTGCGCCCTCCCACCGCCCTCCCACCGCCCCTCGCTTGCGCGTGCATTTCTCTCCTAACCTGGCGGAGAAGAGGGAATGGCTTTTCTCCTTCCATGTCCTACTCCATTAAACCACAAGTCATGTCCTAGCAATGCAGGTTTTTTATTTGCCTCATTTATTTTTGAACTTTATATCAGTATGGATCCATACATATTTTTATTTCACTTTTATAATCAAGTAGTTTATTTTGCTATTAAAATTGTTCAGTTTTGGACATTGGGTGTTCTTTGAGTTGGCTGTGGGGCGGTTTTGTTTTTAAGCACTTCCCTACGTTCAGTCAGTGAAGGTACTCCAGGCTCATCTTGTACATTTCTTGTCCCAGCCCTACAATCAGCCATTTCTCCAAGGAGCTCTGTTTCCTTTCATTGGAGATGGTATTAGACATCCAGATAGGGGTGCTAGGTGTGTTCTTTGCTTCTGGGTTACTTTTGCTGTGAGCCCTCTCCGCTGACAGAGCAAGGAGACCTATGTGTGTATACTAAGCTGTGTATATACACTTATCTATAACTATTTCTTTTTTTTTTTTTAAGTATTTTTTCTTGCCCTGGCCAGTTTGGCTCAGCAGTTAGAGCGTCGGCCTGCGGTCCGGAGAGACCCGGGTTCGGTTCCCGCTAAGGGCACGTACTTCGGTTGCAGTTTGTCCCCGGCCCTGGTTGGTCGTGCGGGTGGCAGCCACTTGATGTGTCCCTTCACGTTGATGTTTCTCTCTCTCTCTCCCTTACTCTCTCTCCCTCCCACTCTATCTGTACAAAAAATGGAAAAATATCCTCGGGTGAGGATAAAAAATAAATAAATAAAAAGAAAAGTATTTTTTCTTTATTGATTTTAGAGAGAGAGGAAAGGGGGGGTATCGATGAGAGAACATTGATTGGCCACCTTCTGTATGCCCCCCACTGGGGATTTGGCCCACAACCTGCGCATGTGTCCTAATTAGGAATCGAACCAATGACCTCTTGGTGCATGGGTCGACGCTCAACCACTGTACCACTCCGGCTGGGCTATATAAATATTTATATATGCAACCATCTGTATAGTAAGACTAAACATTAATTTTCACTGACTTCTGTAACTCTAATCCATTACTCCATGGATCATTCTAGCCTCTTCCCTTTATTTTCCTGTAAACTCCCCTCCAGCAGTGAGAAGCCTGCCTATTCAAGTGCAGTGTCCATGCATACTACGCAGCAGTGTGAGAACTGCTAACCTCACCCCTGCGAAACAGCTTTATCAACTACAACATCGTGCTTCTGTCCAGTGTCTTTTTGCCTTTTAATCTTACAGATTCCACTCATTTCCAAAGTGACTGAGGTCAGCACACATTTATTTTATAGAAACTCCCAAAAGGCAATCTAGTGTCTTCAGTAACTCCTTACCTATGGCACTTAACCTGTTTACACCGTATCTTGCAGTCTCCTTTGATAATTTCTTTCCTCATTTTGGACCCTTGAGGAGAGGGAGTGAAGGTAGTTAATGTGTGATTCATGTATTTCCCATTTACTCGGGTGTCTTGATTTTGGGGTTCCATTTTTTTTTTTTAATTTATTTTTTTTATCCTCACCCGAGGATATTTTTCCATTTTTTGTACAGATAGAGCGGGAGGGAGAGAGAGGAAGGGAGACAGAGAGAGAAACATCGACGTGAAGGGACACATCGAGTGGCTGCCACCCGCACGACCGACCAGGGCCGGGGACAAACTGCAACCGAGGTACGTGCCCTTAGTGGGAACCGAACCCGGGTCTCTCCGGACCGCAGGCCGACGCTCTAACCGCTGAGCCAAACTGGCCAGGGCGGGGTTCCATTTCTTGCCCAGTCAGTTCTCTTGCCCCGTCTTATCTAAAAGTTTAAAGCTTCAAGTTCACAAGTCTGTACAAAGACAGGCTTAGATTTTTGGAGAATCTGTCTCTACTCATATGTCTGTCACTCTTAGTATCTTAATCAAATGGCATGACAGATGAATCACTGTGTTCATCACTGTCTGCTTGGCTACATTCTGTATTTCACAGCTGTGCTTCTCTTCCACAAACCCAAACTTCATTTTGGTGGGAGGGTGGAGAGACCTCTCACATTTGCCCAAGTACTTGTTCATCCCTGGGATTTCCTCACTTCTGGTCCCCGTCCAGTGTGCACGGCTTTCCTGTCTACAGAGACGGGCAGCATGTGGTGGGCAGGTGCGTTCGGAGACCTGTCTGGGGAAGTGGGCTCCGGGTTGACTTGTTGCCACACCAATTCCCAGCATTAGAGAAGCACCCATTACCCATATGGGTTTCCCCTGCTGGTTCTAATAACTGTTATTTATCTGCAGAGGCAGAAAATTGTGTTTGTTCAGGTCTTAGTTAATGCTATAGGAGGAAAGCCTCTTCTGTTTGTTGATTCAGAGTTTATTGTTTTCCTCTAGAGCAGTGGTTCTCAACCTTCCTGATGCCGCGACCCTTTAATTCAGTTCCTCGTGTTGTGGTGACCCCAACCATAAAATTATTTTTGTTGCTACTTCATAACTAATTTTGCTACTGTTATGTCTTAGGAAACCCCTGTGAAACTGAGTTGGGGAGTCTGTGGAGGCTTCTAAACAACTAATAAGACCATTGAATTTGAGCAAATTTAATGTGGCAGCAAGTTAGATTGGTTTGTTAGAGGTGTGAGACAAGCTGGGAGTCCAGGTGAGAAGTGTTGATTAGAAAACCTGTCCGGGAGAGCAGCGGCAGTGGCCATGAGAGGGGTGCGAGGGTTTTAAATGCCCAGAGTGGGGCCCTGCAGCCCTTCAGCGCCCTGCAGCCCTTCAGCGCCCTGGAGCCGAAGAAGTGCTGCTCACCAGCTTGTGTCTTGAATCCTTAGGTGAGCTTCATTTTCCTTCAGGTTAGCACCTGTACTTGCTTTGTGAATACGTTCAGATTTAGTCTTTGCAGAAAATAGTTTTCACAGATCTAGGTAATTATTAAATGACTTTACACCAAACTTCAGAGTAGGTATAAAATGTTTTAGATGTTTATTTTTTACAATAATGCTTCTCAACATTTGTATTTTTAATTATTATCTCATATAATGGATGGAATGTAGGACTTCTTCTATAGTCTTAAATTTAGAATCTTGGCTTATGGGTGCTGGCTAACTTTTAAAAATCTACTAAATAAAAGTTTTGGGGAAACAGCCACAAACAGACAGACAAGGCTCGTCAAGGCGTTTACATAGTAACAATGAAAGAAGGAAAATAAATGCATATAATAAGTGATAATTTAACTAGACAAATAAAGCACAGTAGATGGACTAGAGAATGATGGGGGCACACTAGAAGAGAGAGGGCCAGCCATGCAGATGCTCGTGGTGCGCGTCCCAGAGACAGGAGAGCAAGTCAGAGAGCTGAGGCAAGAACTTGCTGGTATGACTGAACGGGATGAGCAAGAGTGAGAGCAGTCGAAGTGATAGCATGTCAGCAGAGGCTATACAAGGTAAAGCCTTAAAGGCCATAGTATAAATTTTGGATTTTATTCTGACGGAGGCTTTGATGAAAGTTTAGAAGGCCCACTGGCTGTTAATACGAACAGACAAGGATAGAAGCAGGGGTTTAGTTAGGAGGCTATTAAATAGTTATGCTCAGACAGTGGGTAGTCAAGAGAGTAGTGAGAAGAGATGTTGTTTTTTTGTATCTGGTGTGAAGGTAGAATTGACAAGATTTGTTAATGGATTGGATGTGAAATGAGATGGAAAAAGAGAAGAGTAAAGAATGATTGAGAAGTGTTCTGGAGCAACTGGAAGAAGATGCTATTTATTGACACAGGGAAGGTCTGAGTAGAAACAAGTTGAAGGAAATGAAATCAGAAGTTCCATTTTGGAAGTCATTAAATGTGTTGTGCATATTTGACACTCAGTGGTGGTGTACCCAAGTGGGTATGCCAACTTTGGAATTCTGGGAAGTATTGAGGTACAAATCTGAGAGACTTATTAACACATCAGGACAGGTGGTCTTGACCCAAAAGGACAGGGAATAGAGGAAGTTCCACCACTGAGTCCAGAGGTGTACTCTAACACTGAAAATTAGAAGATATGGGGAGAAACCAGAAAAGAAGATTGAAGAGGAATACTAGTGAGGTAAGTGTTCTGAAGCCAAGAGAAGAAGGTGTTTTAAGATCGAGGAGATAACCAACTAATTTAAATGCTGCTTTTAGGTCCAGTATGATAAGGCTTGAAAACTGTTCAATAGATTTGACTTGGTTGCAATAGAATGATGGGAATGAAAATTTGTTTGCATTGCTAATATTAGTGGTAATATTTTGAATATATATGTACACACACACACACACATTTGCCACCCCTGAGGTACAGTCTTTTTTTTTTTTTTTTTTATCCTCACCTGAGGACTTTTGTTATTGTTTTTGTTTTTTGTTTTTTGCATTTATCTTAGAGCAGGAGGGAGAGAGAAAGAGAACCTTCTCTGTGAGAGAGACACATCAAGTGGTCGCCACCCACACGACCCCAACTGGGGCCAGGTACAAACTGTAACAGGTACATGCTCTTAGTGGGAACGGAATCTGGTACTCTCTGGTCCGTGGGCTGACGCTCTAACCACTAAGTGAAACTGGCCAGCACGATGCAGTCTTAGTCTTTTTTTTTTTTGCATTTATCCGATAGAGAGGGAGGAAGAGAGACAGAGAAACATCTCTGTGAGAGAGACACATTGAGTCGTTGGTCGCCACCCACACGATCCCAACCAGGGCCAAGACAAAATGCAACCAAGGTACCTGCCCTTAGCAAGCATCAAACCTGGGACTCTCTAGATCGCGGGCCAACGCTCTAATCACTGAGCCAAACCAGCCAGGGCTTTTTTTTTATTTAATTTTTTTCTTTATTGGTTTTTTTTAGAGAGGAAGAGAGAGAGAGAAACATCGATGAGAGAGAGCATCAGTTGGCTGCCTCCTACATGCCTCCCACTGGGGACTGGGCCCACAACCTGGGCATGTGCCCGGACCTGGAATCTAACCGGTGACTTCTTTTTTTTTTTTTTAATCCTCACCGAGGACATTTTTCCATTTTTTGCACAGATAGAGTGGGAGGGAGAGAGAGGAAGAGAGAGAGAGGGAAACATCGATGTGAAAGGGACACATCGAGCGGCTGCCACCTGCACGACCAACCAGGGCCGGGGACAAACTGCAACCGAGGCACATGCCCTTAGCGGGAACCGAACCCGGGCCTCTCCAGACCGCAGGCGGACGCTCTAACTGCTGAGCCAAACCGGCCAGGGCTAACCGGTGACTTCTTGGTGCATGGGTTGACGCGCAACCACTGAGCCACACTGGCCAGACAAAATTTTTTTACTAGCGTTAAGTTTTGAAAAGCATCCACATAAAATTTTTTTTTTTTCATTTAAGTTGTTCAGAGAAGTGGCCATATACTGTAGTTGATAACTCTGCTTCATTTACTTGAAGAGGATTGGTTTGACAGAGATACCTTTGCTCTGAGATTCCTTTTACCGTGCCTAGCTTCAGTGAATTTCAGTAACTACCAACATTTATTTTATGCTCATTACACTTTTGAGGAATAAAAGTCTTATGTGGATGTATGAACCAGTGCTTTCCAATAGTTATAATGTTCTGGCCTGTACTAGAGGGATCAGTCTCTTCTATATATAAATATCATCAGAACATTGCAGTATTCTACAAAGTATATGTATAATGTTTTTGTTACAGTCACCTGGCAAACCCTGTTTTTTGGTTTTCTTCTTTTCTTTCCTTATCCCTACATTATGCCTCTATTCTCCAAGTTGTTTGCATCAAATTCTTTTTTTTAAATTCATGTTTATTGTTAAATGTATTACAGATGTCCCCTCTTTTTTTACCCCATTAAACCCCTCCTCCCCAATCCCGCCCCCCTCCTGCCTTCTCCACACTATTGTCAGTGTCCATTGGTTATGTATATATGCATAGAAGTTCTTTGGTTTATCTCATCCTTCCCTCCCTCCCCCCTTTTCTTTGAGGTTCATCAGTCTAACCAATTTGTACTTCTTAATTCCTTCATCTTTTTCACCCATTCCCCCACCCTCCACCCATCTGGCAAGCAACAAAAAGTTCTCTATCTATGAGTCTGTTTCTGTTCTGCTTGCTCATTTTATTTGTAGATAAATTGTGGATAGATATGTATAAATTGCCATTTTGTTCATATTTTTGTTACTCTTCTTCAAGAAGACCCTTTAACATTTCATATAATACTGGTTTGGTGGTGATGAACTCCTTTAGCTTTTTGTTGTCTGGGAAGTTCTTGATAGGTCCATCGATTCTGAATGATAGCTTTGCGGGATAGAGTAATTTTGGTTGTAGGTCATTGCTTTTCATCACCTTGACTGTCTTTTGCCATTCCTTTCTGGCTTGCAAAGTTTCTTTTGAAAAATCATCTGACAGTCTTATGGGAGCTCCCTTTGGCATTTTGATATTTCTTGGTGTGGACTTCTTTGGGTTCATCTTGTTTGTGACTCTCTGTGCTTCCTGGACTTTGTATGTCTGTTTCCTTTACCAAGTTAGGGAACTTTTCTGTCATTATTGTTTCAAATAGATTTTTGATTTCTTGTGCTCTCTCTTCTTCTTCTGTAACCCCTATAATGCAAATGTTGGTATGCTTGAAGTTGTCCCAGAGGCTCCTTACACTATCCTCATTTATGGGGATTCTTTTTTTTTTTTTTTTGCTGTTTTGATTGGGTGTTTTTGCTTCCTCATATTACAAATCGATGATTTACTTCTTGGCTTTACCTACTCTATTATTGATTCCCTGTAGAATATTCTTTATTTTAGTAAGTGCAGCCTTCATTCTGACTTTTTTAATTTTATTTTTATGTTGTTGATGTTCTCACTAAGTTCCTTGAATGTCTCACCAAGTTCCTTGAGCAACCTTATAAACTGTGTTTTGAACTCTGCATCTGATGGATTGCTTATCTCCATTTTGTTTCATTCTTTTCCTGGAGTTTTGTTCTTTCATATGGGACCTGTTTCTTTGTCTCCTCATTTTGGCTGCTTCCCTGTGATTGTTTCTATGTATTAGGTAGAGTTGCTATGTCTCCTAGGCTTCATAGGGTGGCCTATTGTTGTAGGTGTCCTGTAGGATTCAGTGGCACAGTCTCCCTTGATCACCCCAGCTGGGCCCATGAGGTGCACCCCTAGTGTGGACTGTACACCCTTCTGTTGTAATTGAGTCTTGATTGCTGTTGGCACGTCAACGGGAGGGATTTACTCAGGCTGATCAGCTGCAAGGACTGGCTGTGCCCACTGACCACTGGCCTCTGACGACCTTGGAGGATCAGCTGTGCAGGGCCCACCACACAGAGCAAGACTTACTTCAGCAGGGCTCTGGTACCCACTGAGTCCACTCATTGAGTGTGTCACTTGTGGAGGTGGTTGGGTGGTGGTGTTTAGATGTGGTCTGAGGCTGTCCACTGGGTGTGCTGGCTCTGGGGCAGGGTCAGCCACTGCCTGTGCTCTATCCAGGGCCACCCAGCATAAGCTGCAAAGTTATCTGCGGATGGCTGCTGCTTGTACTAGGCTTGGAGGTGCCCAGGAAAAGCCAAGTTATGAGCCAAGGTTAGCTGTTTCTAGTGCCAGGCCTGGGGCCATTTAACGAGAGGTATGGGGCTGGCTGAGACCAGATGCTGCTTGTTTGAGAGATTTTAGGAAACTCTGAAGCAGGATCCAAGACAGGCCAATCCTATGGTAAAGCCTTTGGAAACAGCTTGGGTGGGCCTGAAAGTTGGGAGAGGGAGGGCCTCAAGGAATCACGGGGGGCGGGAGGCATACAGTGTGTGCCAGGTTGCTGGAGTCCCAGATATGGTTCCCTGGTGCCGCCCAGGGGAGGGCTCACCAAAGGAACAACACGTCTGTTCAGGAGAAAGCTGCCTCTCCAGCCCTCTTCCCGAGGCAAACAGCTCAGTTCTTTCTTGTGTGTCTCTGGCACCCCTCAAACTGCCTCCCCTCTGAGCTTAAAGAGAGCAAGTCCGAGTAAGTCTGTGCGTGCGCCCTTTAAGAGGAGCTGCCTGGGGCTCCAGCAGCCTCAGCCTCCCTCAGCCTCAGTTCCCTTTGGTTTTCCAGCCAGAAGTGATGGGGATTCTCTTCCTGGCACTGGAACCCTGAGCTGGGTGCCTGGTGTGGGACGGGGACCCCTCCCTTCTCAGGGAGGACCTTCCCAGACGAGGTGTCCTCCTGATTTTTATCCTCTACACTTGGGAGTGGGACCAGCCCATCCGCCTCCGCCCCTCCTACCAGTCTCCTGTCTCGATGTGGCTGCTTCTTTAATTCCGTAGTTGTAGGATTTCCGTTAGCTCGATGTCAGGTGGTTCTGAATGATGGTTGTTCTGTAGTTTAGCTGTAAATTTGATGTGGTTGTGGGAGGAGGTGAGACCACGTTTACCTACCCGCCATCCTGACTGGAAGTCAATCTTCATCAAATTCTTTACTCACATCCAAAGTCCTTTACTGAGGGACCGTCCCCAGTTGTTTTTTCTTGCTATTTCTCAACTCCTTTCTGCTATGATATGGACATTTCCCACTACAGTGCTTTACTAGTCCAGTTGATCAGAAAAAAAAAAATAGTGAAATTTTTTGTGGAAGATGAAAGGGAAAACAAATAGGAGAGATCTGGATGCCTTCCAGATTGGGGCCTAATGAATATAATAATAAATAAATAATAATAAATGGGATATTGGATAAGGGTGGCTAAAAGAGTGGGGTGTAGGTAGCAATTTTTATCTTTTGAGGAATATAATGAACCAAGTTAAATTACAGTTTAGAAGAAACGGGATCACCCTGCCGGTGTGGCTCAGTGGTTGAGCATCGACCTATGCACCAAGAGGTCACCAGTTCAATTCCCGGCACATGCCCAGGTTGTGGCCCTGTTCCCCAGTGGTGTGTCATAAAGGAGGTGGCCAATCATTGTTCTCTTTCATTGCTGTTTCTCTCTGTCCCTCTTCCTTTCTCTCTAAAATCAATAAAGAAAAAATATTTTAAAAAAGAGAAAAGAAATGGGATCATTGTAAAATATTGCTTTCTATACCATTTCCCCTGTCAAGACTTTTATGGTCTCTTTTTTTATGAGATATGGTTTCCTTTGATAAAGGCAGGAGTTATTGAAAAGTTACATGTTACTACTACTAGAAAAGTTACTTTCTGATAGTAGTATCAGGTTAAAGTTATCTCATGTGCTTAAATTTAGGCAATACCCATCTTCCCAGTGAGATGATTCAATAAAACGTTTGTGGAGTATTGACTTATAGTGTGTATAAACTTTTAATGATAGATGAAATCGTCAAATTTATATTTGGAAACTGTATTTTAGGGATTTTCGCATACACATTTGAATTTTTAAATTTAGAAATAATTTTTTTCCTATTATTTTCAAAAATGGGTTCTTCATGTCACTAGAACTACTTTTGAATACTGAAGTACAGTTTTCTAGAGCACTTCAGTCACTCTGTCTTAAGGTTTTGATCCTACTTTTGCAGCTGTTTTCTGAACATGTATCTCAAGTCACAGTACCTGTTCATTTAATAGAATAGTTGGGTTTTCCAGTTGCTCTATAGGTGTTTATTCAACATAAACACATATTTCTGTTTACAGTGACTGTTATAATTGCAATCAACACTTGTAATAAATACTACACCCCAAAGCAATTGCCGAATCATTGTAAGATGTATTTTTGTCTCCTTGTACTGTAAATGTCCAAAATTGGCATTGATTGAAGTTGTTTCAGGCTATTGTCTCTTCCCCAATTACTATTCTCTTAAAACAATTGAGTGAAGAGTGTCTTGTAATAATAGTACATACGCTCAAGATAACTGTTTTGTGAAAGAATTTGTTGGAAACTTTTTTTTTAATCCTCACTGGAGGATATTTTTACATTTATCTTCAGGGAGAGGGAGAGAAAGAGAAACATCAATGTGAGAGAGACATGTAGATTGGTTGCCACTCGCAAGACACCAACTGGGGCCAGGGACTAACCACAACCGAGGTACGTGCCCTTGCCGGAATCGAACCCGGGACTTTTTGTCCCGAAGGCCAACACTGTAGCCACTGAGCCAGACCTGCCAGGGTGTTGGAAACTCTGCCTCAGCCCAGCAAACTGGGGCATCCCTCACTGATCCATCTGCGCACTCTCCTTCCTCCCCATCGCCATCTTCCTCTGTTGTGAGTGCTTTCACGTGGGCAGTTCTGGTCCTCTGCTTGTGGTATCAAAAATTAAAGGATGTTGCCCTGGCCGGTTTGGCTCAGCGGTTAGAGCATCGGCCTGCGGTCCAGAGATACCCGGGTTCGGTTCCCGCTAAGGTACCTCGGTTGCACTTTGTCCCCGGCCCTGGTTGGGTCGTGTGGGTGGCAACCACTCGATGTGTCCCTTTCATGTTGATGTTTCTCTCTCTGTTCCTCTCTCTCCCTCCCACTCTGTCTGTACGAAAAATGGAAAAATGTCCTCGGGTGAGGATTAAAAAAAAAAATTAAAGGATGTCTTGAGGCCCAGAGTCTCAGAATGACATTTTACTTATTGAAAATGGGGTAGATAACCTTTTATGGTCATTATATTCACACCTACCATTTCACAGGTACCACCTTCCTAATACCAAAACCCATTTACTAATCAAGGAGCTGAGAATCAGAAGAGAATGAATTAGTCTTGAGGGGATCATTTCTCCCAGGCCTGATTAGATATTCCTGCCTCACAACAAAGATAGATCATCACAGTCTCTCCCTCAGGATAGAGCTGAATAAACTCCCTTGGGACATCTTCCCCACTGTGATAGCTACAGGTTATCCCTTTCTGGTTATAACACACCCTTGTCATTCCTAGTTTGTCCTGCCTTCCCAGATTTCTTCTCTTGATTGAATATCTGGCATTTCTGAAATTCTTGAATCACATATTCATCTGTTAGACTGGTGGTTTCTAACGGCGAATTTCTTTCCGTTTTCTCTGTAAACATTCCATGACTCCTTTGTGGAGGCAGTGGGCAGTACCAGGGGCTTTGGCACAGGTCCTCAAGTTTTCATTTTTATCATTTCATTTTTTGTTTTTTTCCTTTATTGATTTTAGAGAGAGAGATAAAAACATTGATGATAGAGAACATCGATTGGGCATGTGTCCTCATGGGGAATCGAACCGGTGACTTCTTGGTGCATGGGTCTGTGCTCAGCCACTGAACCACCGGACTAAAATTTTATTAAAAGTAAGCTGCATTTCACTGAGAGACTTGCCTTTACCGGCTCCCTTGAGTGTACTGGCTGAGTCCTACTCATTGTTCAGCCTTCGCTAATCTCCACAGCAGCATTTTCTGCTGTGCTGATCATCACAGAATATAAATCACTGGTTTGTTTTTTCCTTGTACCCTTTCTACATCTTTTGTTACTTGAAATTGTATTCTTATTCTCCTCTTTGCATCCCCTGTACTTAACACAGAGCCAAGGATGCCTTTCACTGTGTCGCATCCCACTGTCACATGCTCAAAATATGGTGAACTGGTTGAATTTAGTCAGAAGAACTCCAGTCCCCAGCCCCTACAGGCATGGAAGTTATATCTGCAGTTTCTGTGTATATACATTTTTGTCATTCTCATGCACAAGGCCAGGACATAATCAGATACAAGCAACAGGATTTGGGACCTTGCAAACTTCTCACTTTACACTTCTAGGAACTTGTTTTGAGCATCAAGTCTTTATCTCCCTCCACCCCCCAATGCACACCTAGCCTCCATTCAGCTTTTATCATCCTTATTTATTTATCAATTAAAGATACTATGATGGGGGGATCAGAATTCAACTTACCTAGAATTTTGTTTGTTTTTATTATTTTTGTTTGTGATTTTTTTTTTAATCCTTGCCAGAGGACATTTTTGCATTTATCTTGAGATAGAGCGAGAGGGAGGGAGGGAGAGAGAGAGACATCAGTGTGAGAGAGGCACATCAAGTGGTTGCCACCCACACAACCCCAACTGGGGCTGGGGCAAACTGCAACCGAGGTATGTACCCTCCCTTAGCGGGAACCAAACCCAGGCCTCTTTGGTTTGGTCCATGGACCAATGCTCTAACCACTGAGCCAAACTGGCCAGGGTTGCAATTTGTATTAATTTATTTTTGTTACAGATGTTTCTCCTTTTTTTCCTCCTAGACACCCTCCTCCTGAACCCCCCCTCCCAGCATTGTTGTCTTTGTCCATTGTCTTGTTCTTTTTAACACAAAATCTTGTTGACTTTGCTTCTGAAATTCTCTTTTCTTTTTATCCTTCCTATTTCTACTGTCATCATTCTCGTACTGGCCCCATTACTTCTTCCTGGGCTGACCAGGGATCTTCTCACCCTCTAGTCTCTCTCCCGAAAATGTGTCCTGCAAACCATATCTGGATTGACCATTCAAATTTGATTATTCTTTCTATTCTCTGTTCAAAAGCATTCCCTGTCCTTTAGTGGCGCCCAGTACCTACAATAGTTTCCAGTTGATCCAGTATTGAGTTCCTACTGGCAGAGAATAAAGACTGCTTAACATCTGAAGTCTAGAGTGATAGTCTGAAGAAACTCCAAGCATAAATTGCCTGATGAAGTCTCCTGTTTAATTTTTTAAATTCATGCCAATGAATTACAAATATCTTCCTAAGCAAAACAGTGGCAACACAAAATCAAAGTAAAACCAACACTCTAAGAAGCTGTGCCATTTTACCTTGCGGTTTCTTATGTTCTGGCCATACACTATGAAGCCTGAGAAACACATATACCCTAATTGGAAAGCCCTGATCTAAGTGATGAAATCTAGATTACTCGACCTGATATCTGAGGCTGTGTACGGTCTGCTAAGAACCTGCTTCTCCAGATTTCTTCTCTGCATGGCCAAGCTTGCCCAGTACTAGCTTCAGAACATGCTGAAGCTTTCCCACCTTTTCAGTGCCCAGGAATTGTTTTGGGCATTTTCTTGGGAGAAAAGTTTATGAAACTCCTAAGCCTTTTATTACTTCTGGAGCCAATTTTGATAATTTATACCTTTTCAGAAAATCATATTCTTCTAGATTTACACATGCATTGGTATAATTAGTATTTTCAGTTATTCTAATATTTTAAGGTAGCAGGCATATTTGAGGGGAGGAGCTATTCTGGTTTCCTTTCTGTGTGTACCCAACACTCTCGCCAGTGATGCCGCTGTTTCATGGGTCCAGGTTGAGGGGAATGGTGTGGTTGCAGCTGAGCAGCAGTGCAGAACTGCTGGCCTTTGGGGACATTGCTCACCATTGCACCCACTGGAGTTGATTGGCAAGGGGCAGACCTTTGGGATTAGATTAATTTATACCAAGTTAGAAAGCATCAGCTGCCAAATTCAGGGGTGCCTCCTGGAGGCCAGGATGCTTGTTTCTTCATGTATTCTAAGCCCACACTCCAGGCATTCTCTCTTGGGGAGCCGCTGGGATGGTCCTTCAACAGGGCCTGGTTTGCAGCTCCTTTGTGTAAGTGAGGTTCTGGGTCCTATGCAGAAGCTCCCATCTTGACTGAGACACTCACACTCTCTATGTGGCAATTGGTTCTTGTGTAAATTAAGTTTGTAACCTTCTAAAATCAAATACAACATGTATAACTTTCTTTTTTTTTATCCTCACCCGAGGACATTTTTCGATATTTTGTTCAGATAGAGTGGGAGGGGGAGAGAGAGAGAAACATCGACATGAAAGGGACACATCGAGTGGTGGCCACCCACACGACCCAACCAGGGCCGGGGACAAACTGCAACCGAGCTACGTGCCCTTAGCGGGAATCGAACCCGGGTCTCTTCGGACCACAGGCCGACGCCCTAACCACTGAGCAAAACTGGCCAGGGCTGTATGACTTTCTTTAGGCCTTCTTTTCCCCTCTTTAAGTAAACTCAAAGGAATTGTGCCTGAATGTCAGGAGTGTAAATCTGTGATCTTTATCCTAACTTGGAAGTTGAAGAAAAGAAAGTTTCCTCTCTTGATCATCATCTTTAGCAAAAGATAAAGAAAATTTCCAGAAGAATTAGATATGCATCAAGCAATAAAAAGTAGCTGTAGTGTTATTTAAGAAAAGTTGTTAAGTGGGTGGTACATTGAAGAAATTAGTACTATCCTGTGTCATTTGACTGTTTTCAGTGTGGAAATTATCTTTGTTTATTAGGCAATGGGAATTTTTAAAGTTAAGAATTATAAATGGTTTTTCAAGACATAGGCTAAAGGCACCCCCCCAAACCTGTCAGAGTTTGGAGTTGTTCCCCTTGCTGGGTCCTGAGTTCTTTTCCCAGCAGCCACTGCTCATTCGTGAGGGTGGAGGAGCTGGGCCCCTGCCACACAGACCTGGCCCCAGCGGGCGCAGCTGCAGGGCAGTCCTGGCACTCCCTCCAGCTACTCAGGTGCAGCGCAGCAGTAGGAGGGGGCTCCCTTTTCAGTGCTGATTTGCTGCTGATTTTTCTGCCCACCCCCCTGCCCAGCGCTGCCTGGCAAAGTTCAGGTTTCTGTGCTCGCAGCTCAGTGCTCCCGGTGAGAAGGAGATACAGAAGGGAGGAGAGAAAGGAGGAGGAAGGGTGAGGTGGGGATTTTTTAGAAGGCTATTTATTCCTCATTGCCTTCATCTAAGACAAGCTCTGGATGGAAGGCATGGGTAGTAAGGCTGGGTTTTCAAATAGTTCTTTGGAGTTTTTATTGGGTCATGGACATGGTAGGCGATATATTAAAATAATATGAATTTCTCTTGTTCCGAAACCTTCGGATTTTGCAAAGAACACCCTCCCCACACACACACACTGTGAGGAGGAAGTTGAAATAAATGTGATGTTAATGTGTTATAGAGCATTTACTGTGCACCAGGCTCTGCTACCTTTTATAAAGTGTTGCCTCATTTAATTATTTTACAGCAACCCTTGGAATTAGATACTTTTAATGTGAGTTTTTCCCCTAAGTTTTGGTAAAAAACACATAACCATCTTAACCATTTTTAAGTGAACAATTCAGTAGTGTTGGGTATATTTACATGTATATAGACAGAGCTCCAGAACTTTTTCATCTTGCAGTCTGACTTTATACCCATTAAAGTGAAAAAATGTTTAGCTGATAAGCCAGTTCTTTTGTTCAGCAGGATTAAAATTACTTTCCTATTTCTTTTCTTTGCTGTCTTCCTGTAACATTCTTGACCTATATTTACCACAGGGTGGTGAAACTGAGGCCTGTATTAGTGGGCCTTGGCTTTTTCCTGCTTACAGACTGCTGGGGTTAACAGTTACTAAGAGGAAAGAGAAAAGGCTGTGCCCTTTGGGGGTTCATCACCTCATCTTTATTCCGATCTTTATTAATTCTGCATTTTAAGTTCTGCTGAGCTAGAGGGGGGGAAGTTCACTGATAACTTTGTCGCTAGAGGGGGGGAAGTTCACTGATAACTTTGTCACTTCACGTTACCATGGCCTGCTTATTTTGTGGTGGGTTGGTTACCTAGGTAGCTTCTGATTTATGAAGCAAAATATTACAGGTATAAATTTTTTAAAGCAATTTTATGTTTTGAGACCCATTTGCTTACTGATATTTTAAATTGATTTTACATAGAGAGGAAGGGAGGGAGGGAGGAAGAGAGAGAAATCAATGTGAGAGAAACATTGATTGGTTGCCTCCAGTATACACCCTGACTGGGGATCAAACCTGCAACCCAGGCATGTGCACTGACCAGTAATCGAACTGACAGCCCTTTGGTGCACGGGACACCACTCAAGCACCGAGCCATGCCAGCCAGGGTGAGACCCATTTTCTTACTGATTTAAGAGTTTCTGTATTCCATCAGTAGAATGGTTAGGCAGGGGCAAGGGTTTGAATTATACTTATAAATGACACAAAGTCCCTCTCAATACTTGTGTCTTCCTTTTTTTTTGGTACGTGCCCCTAGCGAGAACCGAACCTGGAACTCTCTGGTCCTCAGACCAACACTCCAGTCGCTGAGCCAAACCGGCCAGGGCTGTACTTGTGTCATTTGAGAGACAATTGAAGTATGCTCAGTTCGTCTTGGAAGATTCTACCTGCTGGATGACAGCCTTCTCTAGTTGCTAATGCACAATCATTGTGCTGGGAAAATGTCAGTATTTTCAAACTTGAAAATTCATAATTTACATACAAGTAAAATGTGGATTTAAGGACAATTTATCTTTGGCCATGTCACTGTTAACCTTTGTAGGTCTTAGTTTTTATTTTGTTTTTGAAGGTGTTGCTTAAAACTTCAGTTGTCTGTAATTCTACTTGATGACTGTTTGGCAACAATAATAAAAAAGATACTGACAGTTGATTCTGTTTGAGGAATACTTTGACCAGATATGATATATCCTCATCCAGTCGCCCCTCACCACTTCGCACTTCGACGTTTGCGGCTTCACTCTGTTGCGGTTTTTTCCAGTGTAGTGCGTGTAGTGTAGTGTGCAGTGCAGTGTGTTGTATTGTGTTTAGTGTAGTGCAGTGTGTGTAGTATAGTGTGTGTAGTGTAATGTGTGTAGTGTAGTGTGTGTTGTGTAGTGTAGTGTGTGTTGTGTAGTGTAGTGTGTAGTGCAGTGTGTGTAGTGTTATGTAGTGTGTAGTGTAGTGTTGCGTATGTAGTGCAGTGTGTGTAGTGTAGTGTATGTAGTGTAGTGTGTGCAGTGTGTTGTGTAGTGTAGTGCAATGTATGTAGTGTAGTGTGTTGTGTAGTGCAATGTGTGTAGTGTAATGTAGTGTGTAGTGCAGTGTGTGTAGTGTAATGTGTGTAGTGTAGTGTATGTAGTGCAGTGTGTAGTGTAGTGTGTGTTGCGTTGTGTAGTGTAATGTGTGTAGTGTGTGCAGTGTGTTGTGTAGTATAGTGTGTGTAGTGTAGTGTATGTAGTGCAGTGTATGTAGTGTAGTGTGTGTAGTGTGCAGTGCATTGTGTTGTGTAGTGTATGTAGTATAGTGTGTGTTGTGTAGTGTAGTGTGTGTTGTGTAGTGTAGTGTGTGTTGTGTAGTACAGTGTGTGTAATGTATGTAGTGTGTAGTATAGTGTGTGTAGTGTAGTGTATGTAGTGCAGTGTAGTGTACAGTGCAGTGTGTGTTGTGTAGTGCAATGTGTGTAGTGTGTGTGTGTGTTGTGTAGTGCAGTGTGTGTAGTGCAGTGTTTGAAAACACAGTGACAGAGCGAAACCACAAAGGCCGAAGCGCGAAGTGGCAGGGACGGCTGTATGAACACAGAATCCTACTTCGCGGAAGTTCGCTTATCGCAGTAGAGTCTGGGACTGATTCACCGCGATAAATGAGAGCTGACTGTATCCTTCCTGGCTTTTAACTAGATTTATTGGTAGAGATAGTCTTCTCTGAAGAGCAGTGACCTGATCTTCTCACAGTGACCCTGAGCTTGTCTTTAGCTTGTTGAGGTTGACCTGTATGTCAGGGTTACATTGAATTCCTCCGTGCATTTCAACAGGCTTCAGATCTTGAGGCAGGAACTGTAAACTCCGTCAATAATGATCACCAAATTTGAACTGCATGATTTGATTATAATTATATACTGATGCTGGTATTATTCGATAAACAATAGGCTTTTGCTTTAGCTGTTAAGATGATCATTTTAGTGTATTTGGGGTTACAGTGTAAGGGTTTAATTCACAGTCCTTATGTCAGAAATGAAGTTTAATTTTTGAGAATTCTCTCATTTTTAGAGCATTTTAGGTCTATGGCATTTAACTTCTGTTGGTAATTTTATGTCTTCCATTTATTCAGCCAGCACTTACTCATCTTCCACATATTCTCAAATCCTTCCCTTCTCTCCTTCCCACAGATGCGATGCTGCTTTATTTACTGCAGGCTCTTTCACCTTCTGAAAGAGCACCTCTAATCGTACATGCATGGGAATTTGGGGCTCCTGTGGAAGGCAGGTTCTGGCCTCTGAGTCTGCTGGGGCCCCGGGGTGCTGCGCTTCAGGTGATCCTGAGGCTGCCACCTCACTCCCCACCTCTAGGACCTTCCAGTCATTCTGCATACTGCTCTCAGAACTATTTTTCTTGTGTGTGGAAGTAAAATCCACACTCTGAGTGGTTTTCAGAGAAGATTCTCAAAGCATAGGCCTGTCCTGTCTGCCGTGCTCTGACCACCATCTCCACTTCAGGGAGAGCAGTTGGTGATGCACACATGCCGTGAGCTTGCACATTCTCACTGCGATCCACCAGGTGAGTCTCCGTCACGCACATCTTAACCTCCTTGGCAAGATTTTGTTCTATCCTCGGTTTCTCTATTACTTTGGGTAGTTAGTACAGCATTTATTCCATTGTCCTGTAATTCTTTGCTAGCAAGAATATATTTAAATGTCTACTCTGTACCAGGCACCATTGTAGTTGTTGAGGAGATAGTGATGAGCACCTTGAAAATAAATAAATAAAAACGTCCCATTGAGCTGATGTTCTAGCCCTTCCTCATTCCCCCTTTCCTTCCTCCCATTCATCAGTGAACATACTGGGACTTTCTTATTCATCTTTGTTATCTCTATTGTCTGGCATAGAAGAGGAGATCTCTGTCTCTCTCCCCCCCTCCCCTTTCTCTTTCTATTTAGTTAATTTGACCAGCTGCTATTTGCTAATTGCTGTGCTAATGTTATAGGTAGGGCCCCAGAGAAGAAAACAGGAATGTTTGTTTCCCATAAGCAGCTTACAAAAGAGGAGGTGAATGAAAATAACCCTAAGGTGTTAATTTTAAGGAACAGAAAGAAAGAGGGAAACATTCACTGACACTATTGCTACAACTTTTTTTTTTTTAATTTTAATTTTGTTACAGATGTTTCTCTTTTTTTACCCCATTGACACCCTCCTCCCCATCCCCCCTCCCCCGCCCCTTCCCCGGTTTTGTTGTCCATGTCCATTGGTTATGCATATAAGTTCTGTGGTTTATCTCTTCCCTCCCCCCACCACCCCTCCTTCTGAGGGTTGTCAGACTCTACCCTACTTCCATGTTTCTGGGTCTACCCTATTCCTCAGACTGTTGTGTTCATTATATTCTATATATAAGTGAGATCATGTGGTATTTGTCTTTTTCTGCTTGGCTTCTTTCACTTAGGGTAATACTTTCCAGGTCCCTCCATGTCGTCTCAAAGGATAAAATATCTTTCTTTCTTATAGTTGCATAGTACTCCATTGTCTATATGTACCACAGTTTTTTTAGCCTTTCGTCTACCGATGGACACTTGGGCTGTTTCCAGATCTTAGCTATTGTAAATAGTGCTGCTGTGAACATGGGGGTACATATATTATTTCTGATTGGTGTTTCAGGCTTCTTAGGGTATATTCCTAGAAGAGGGATCACTGGGTCAAATGGAAGTTCAATTTTTAATTTTTTGAGGTAACACCATAGTGTTTTCCGTAGTGGCTGCACCAGTCTGCATTCCCACCTGCAGTGCACTAGAGTCCCCTTTTCTCCACACCCTCGCCAACACTTGTTGTTTGATGATTTGTTGATGGTGGCCATTCTGACAGGTGTGAGGTGATACCTCATTGTTGTTTTAATTTGCATCTCTCTGATGATTAGTGATGTTGAGCATTTCTTCATATGTCTCTAAGCCATTTGTATGTCCTGTTTGGAGAGGTTTCTATTCAGCTCCTCTGGCCATTTTTTAATTGGGTTCTTTGTATTACTTTTGTGGAGTTGTATGAGTACTCTATACATGTTGGAAATTAACCCCTTATCTGATGTATCATTGGCGATGATGTTCTCCCATACAGTGGGTTGCCTTTCCATTTTGATGGATGTTTCTTTGCTGTGCAGAAGCTTTTTAGTTTGATGTAGTCCCATGTGTTCATTTTCTCCTTTGTTTCTGTTGCCTTAGGTGATGTATCAGTAAAATTCTGCTGCGTATGATGTCCAAAATTCTGTTGCCTACATATTCTTCTAGAATATTTATGGATTCACATATAAGTCTTTTATCTATTTTGAGTTTATTCTTGTGTATGGTGTGAGTTGATGGTCTAGTTTCATTTTTTTGCATGTAGCTGTCCAATTTTCCCAACACCATTTATTAAAGAGGCTATCTTTACTCCACTGTATGCTCTTGCCACCTTTGTCAAATAATAATTGAGCATATTGACTTGAGTTCATTTCTGGGTTCTCTATTTCTGTTCCATTGGTCTATATGCCTGTTCTTGTGCCAGTACCAGGTTGTTTTGATTAGGCTCGCTTTGTAGTATAACCTGATATCTGGTATTGTGATCCCACCTACTTTGTCCTTCTTTTTCAAAATTGCTGGGGCTATTTGGGGTCTTTTTTTGTTCCATATGAACTTTTGAAGTATTTGTTCTAGTTCTGTGAAATATGTCGTTGGTATTTTGATGGGGATTGCAATGAATCTATAGATTGCTTTGGGTAGTATGGACATTTTAATGATGTTAATTCTTCCAGTCCATGAACAAGGTATGTGCTTCCACTTTTTTATATCTTCCTCTATTTTTTTTTCCAGTGTCCTGTAATTTTCAGCAAATAGGTCCTTTACTTCTTTGGTTAAGTTTATTCCTAGGTATCTTAATTTTTTTGCCGCCATGGTAAGTGAGATTGTTTTTTTCAGTTTTTCTTTCTGTGAGTTCATCATTGGTGTATAAGAATGCCGTCGATTTCTTGATGTTAATTTTGTATCCTGCTACTTTGCCAAATTCATTTATTAAGTCTAGTAGATTTTTGATGGAGTCTTTGGGGTTTTCGATGTATAGTATCATGTCATCTGCAAATAATGATAGTTTTACTTCTTCCTTTCCAGTTTGGATCCCTTTTATTTTTTCTTCATGTCTGATTGCTGTGGCTAAGACTTCCAGTACTATGTTAAATAAGAGTGGACATCCCTGTCTTGTTCCTATTCTTAATGGAAATGTTTTTAGTTTCTGCCCATTGAGTATAATGTTGACTGTAGGTCTTTCATATATGGCCTTTATTATGTTGAGATATGATCCCTCTATTCCCACATTGCTGAGCGTTTTTATAAAAAATGGATGCTGGATTTTGTCGAATGCTTTTTCAGCGTCTATTGATAGGATCTTGGAGTTTTGATTCTTTATTTTGTTTATGTGGTGTACCACATTTATTGATTTGCGAATATTGTACCAGCCTTGCATCCCTGGGATGAATTCCACTTGGTCGTGTTGAATAATTTTTTTGATGTATTGCTGGATGCGATTTGCTAGTATTTTGTTTAGGATTTTGGCGTCTATGTTCATCAGGGATATTGGCCTGTAATTTTCTTTTTTTGTAATATCTTTTTCTGGTTTTGGAATTAGAATTATGCTGTCCTCATAAAACGAGTTTGGAAGTCTTCCTTCTTCTTGAATTTTTTGAAATAGTTTGTGGAGAATGGGTGTTAGTTCTTTTTTGAATGTTCAGTAAAACTTCTCAATGAAGCCACCTGGGCCTGACCTTTTGTTTGCTGGGAGAGTCTTGATTACCTCTTCAATTTCCTTAGTTGTTATTGGTCTGTTCAAGTTTTCTATCTCTTCCCAGTGCAGTTTTGGGAGACTGTGTTTCTATAAATTTGTGCGTTTCACTTAGATTGTTGAATTTGTTGCCATGTAATTGTTCATAGTAGCTGTTAATGATCTTTTGTATTTCTGGATGTCAGTTGTTACTTCTCCTCTTTCGTTTCTGATTTTGTGTATTTGGATTCTCTTTCTTTGTTTCTTGATGAGTCTAGCTAAGGGTCCATCAATCTTGTTTATCTTTTCGAAAAACCAGCTCTTTGTTTCATTGATCCTTTGAATTGTTTTTTTGGTGTCTATGTCATTTATTTCTGCTCTGATCTTTACTATTTCCTTCCTTCCTTCTACTTGCTTTGGGGTTTTCTTTTTGTTTGCTTTCTAATTCTTTAAGTGGTGAGGTTAGACAGTCAGTTAGAAATTTTTCTTGTTTCTTGATGTAGGCCTGTAATGCTATGAACTTCCCTCTCAGAACTGCTTTTGCTGAATCCCATAGATTTTGTGTTGTTGTGTGTTCATTTTCATTGGTTTCCAGGAAGTTTTAAATTTCTTCCTTGATCTTCTCGGTAACCCATTCATTGTTTAATGACATGCTATTTATCTTCCATGTGTTCAAATGTGTTTGCCTGTTTTATTGCAATTGATTTCTAGTTGCATGCTATTGTGATCTGAGAAGATGCTTGATATGATTTCAGTCTTCCTGAACTTGTAGAGATTTAGTTTGTGTCCTATCATGTGGTCTGTCTTTGAGAATGTCCCATGTGCACTTGAGAAGAACGTGAATTCTGTAGTTTTGGCGTGTAATTCTCTCTAGATATCTATTAAATCCATTTGGTCTAGTGCTTCATTTAGAGTCTGTGTTTCCTTGCATAATTTTTTGTCTAGAGGATTTATCCAGTGGTGTCAACGGGGTGTTGAAGTCCCCTGCTATGATTGTATTGCTGTTGGTTTCTCCTTTGAAATACTGCAGAAGATTTTTAATATATTTTGGTGCTCCTATATTGGGTGCATATATGTTTATCAAGGTTATATCTTCCTGTTGGATAGATCCTTTCAATATTATGTAGTGGCCTTCTTTGTCTCTAGTTATGGCCTTCATTTTGAAATCTATTTTATCAGTTATGAGTATTGCTACCCCAGCTGTTTTTTTTGTTTGTTTGTTTTGTTTTTTTGCTTTCCGTTTGCTTGGAAAATTTTTTTTCCATCCCTTTACTTTCAACCTATGTGAGTCTTTTGTTGTGAGGTGGGTCTCTTGTAAACAGCATATAGATGAGTCATGCTTTCTTAACCAATCAGCTACTCTGTGTCTTTTTATCAGAGCATTCAGTCCATTTTCATTTAAGGTGATTATTGATATGTACTTATTTATTGCCATTTTTGTTTAGCGTGGTTATATTTTTCTTCCTATTTTTTCTATTAATTTCAGTAGTCCTTTTAACATTTTTTGCAATGCTGGTTTGGTGCTAATGTATTCCCTTAGCCTTTTTTTTTTTTTTTGTCTGGGAAGCTATTTATTTGACCTTCTATTTTGAATGACAATCTTACTGGGTAGAGTAGTCTTGGATTCAGATCCTTGTTTTTCATGACCTTGATTACTTCATGCCACTCCCTTCTGGCCTGTAGTGTTTCTTGTGAGAAGTCAGCTGAGAGCCTTATGGGGGTTCCTTTGTAGGTAACTTTTTGCTTATCTCTTGCTGACTTTAGGATTCTCTCTTTGTCTTTAAGTTTTGGCATTTTAATTACTATGTGTCTTTGTGTGGACCTGTTTGGGTTCTTCTTACTTGGGGCTCTCTGTGCTTCTTGAATTTGAATGCCTTCTTCCTTCACCAAATTAGGGAAATTTTCTGTCACTATTTTTTTGAATATATTTTCTAACCCATGCTTATTTTCTTCTTTTTCGGGACTCCTTTGATGCAAATATTATTATGTTTCCAGTTGTCCCACAGTTCTCTTAAGCTGTCTTCTTGTTTTTTAATCGTTTTTTTTCTTGTGGTTTTCTGATTAGTTGAGGTTTTTTTCCCCTACCCTGTCTTCTAATTCTCTGATCGGTCTTCAGTGTCCTCTACTCTGCTGATTAGACACTCCAGTGTGTTCTTTATTTCTGATATGTCATTCTTGATCTCTTCTTGGTGGTTTTAAATTTCCAAGTGGTTGATTTTCAGCATCTCTGTGTCTTTACTCATGCTGTTTAGCTTCCTCAAGATCATGGCTCTGAATTCTAGCTCTGTTAACTTGCCTAACTTCTCAGCATTGATCTCATCTTCGGTGGAGGTCTCTTGTTCTTTCATTTGGCTTCTGTTTCTATGTTTCACCATTTTGGCTATCACAGTGGGCTTGAGCCTGCCAAGTTTTTCCTGTGGGTGTTGGTGTTCTGCTGTTTGTGGCTCCCTCTCCTGGATTTAGATGAGTGAGGGAGGACCCACGTTAAACACCACTGTCAAGTCTTACTTTCCTGGTTAGAGTTGCTAGCCCAGGAATGGTACCGTTATCCTCTAGCTTTTTGCCTGGAAGCTAGCAGTGGAGGTCATTTGAAGAGTTTTGGGTTGTCAGTTGATTCAAAAACTCCCATAGGTGCTCATTTTAAGCGGATTTCCCGATTTCCCGAGGGTAGGGCAAATGCTGGTTGTTAGTAAGCCTCAATTTGCATTTCAATGGCCCACGGGGTGGGGTTGGACCTCTGAGGAAGGGGCTGCTGCTTCTCCCCAGAGCCCTGGGAAGGAGTAAGATGACCACAGTCCTGCATGACAGCAACTCAGCAAAAGCTCTGATCCCCTCCAAATCCCAAGTGTCCCCACACAGTTCCAGTCCAGTCTGCCCTCCCTCTGCTGGAGCCCAAGGTGAGTGGCTGTGGCTATTTTAGCCTCTGTCCCCTATCCCGGCTCTGCGCTGTGGAGCCACTTGGGAGTTTAACCCGAGGGCACTGCTCCCAGCTAAGGCCGCTGCTGTCTGTGGGCTCCCAGTCCCCCTCTCACGCCTTCACAATCTTACCAGGATCGAGTTAGTGTCCCTGGTTATATGGTCCTCACAAGCTGCTTTTCTGTGCTTTTTCCTGTTGATTTGTATTTTAGTTGTAATTCCAGTTTGGTCCTGGGAGACAGTCTGTAGCTTCCATTCACTCTACTGCCATTTTGGAATCTATTTGCTACAACTTTTTATTATTGCCTCCTTAGGGGACAATATTATAGGTAGAAACTGAACAACCAGAACTTGCCCCTGGTGAAAGCGATCCTGGTAGAAAGGAGACACAGTAGAAAGGAGACACAGGTAGGAAGCATTTCCACCTGGGTCAGAAGAGAATGTCTGTGGTTTGGAAGCAGGAGGTGGAAAAGGAATTAGTTTGAACTTGTTCCTGCAAGATTGACTTTTTTTTTTTTTTTAAGGAATCTCAGCTAAAAAATTAATGTAGATTTTGCATTTTGCTCTGTAGTGTGATTGCTTTATAAAATTAATATTTTAAATTATATGCTACAGCATAAAAGTGATCCACATGTGTCCTATGGCTTCTAGGAATCCTGGTATTACCTCCATACTGATCCGTGGCCCTTGGTAAAGCAGTTTAAGTTTTTATCTTTTTAAATGTGGCTTTTATTGTAGTTCATTTTGGTACTTCTTTCAAAACAGTAGGAAGCATTGGTTAGTACATACTTCAGAACATTTATTTATTTTCTGTTTATCTTCAGATAGTGTGGGAAGGAGTGGAGGAGAGAGGGAGAGAGAGACACATTGACTGGTTGCCTCCCGCACGACCCCAGCCAGGGCTGGGGACCGAACCGCAACCCAGGTATGTGCCCTTGGCTGGATTCGAACCTGAGACTCCTTAGTCTGCATGCCGACACACTAACTGCTGAGCCACACTGGCCAGGGCTATTTTAGGACCTTTAATCAAGAGTGACATTGTTGGGGTGGTGGGGGAAGGGAAGAGATAAATCACAACTTATATGCATGTATGCATAACCAATGGACATGGACAACAAAACTGGGGACGGGGTTGGGGGGATGAGGAGGAGGATGTCAATGGGAAAAAAAGGAGAAACATCTGTAACAAAAATAAATTAATAAGAAAAGAAAAGAGTGACATTGTGGGCCTGACCGGTGTGGCTTAGTGATTAGAGCACTGGCCCACAGACCAAAGGATCACTGGTTCAATCACCAGTCAAGGGTACCTACCTGGGTTGCAGGTTCGATCCCCGGCCCTGGTTGGTGCACGTGCAGGAGGCAACCAATTGATTTGTCTCTCTCACATTAGTGTTTCTCTTTCTCATTTCCCCCTTACTCCCTTCCACTCTCAAAAAATGAATGTAAAAAATATCCTTGGGTGAGGATTAAAAAAAAACAAAAACAATGACAATGTGCTCTTGGTTTACAACGATGAGAAAAATGAGAAAACAGCAATAGAAATGTGAACATATCCAGTGCTGAAGGAGTTGCTGGAGGAACCAGCAGAGTGGAACTGAGCTAGGAAGGTTTGTAGATGACGGCTTTCACGTAAAGGACTACAGCATGGCTTGGCAGCAGGAGGGAGGGCATTTCTTTCTGTACAGGGAGAAGAGGACTTGGAGAGAGGAGTGGTGCAGTGGCTGCTGCAGCTGTTAACAGCTGTCACCCTTTGTCAGAATAGGGGGCGTGGCCCACTGGAAAGAGCACTGGACAGGGGGAGTCTGGTTTCACTTGTCTGATTTGCTGAGAGCAATTGGAGAAGTTACTTTACCCTTTCTAGACCTAGTGTTGTTTTTAATCCTCGCCCAAGGATATTTTTCTATTTCTCCTCAGATAGAGTGGGAGGGAGGGAAGGGAGAGAGAGAGAAACATTGATGTGAGAGAAACACAGACTGGTTACCTCCTGCACGACCCCGACCAGGGCTGGGGACGAACAGCAGCTAAGTTACTCCAGAATCAAACCCGGCACTCTCTGGTCTGTGGGCCAACACTCTCAGCTGAGCCATACTGGTCAGGGTTAGACCTAGTTTCTTTAAATTGAGGGAGTTGAAATAATAGGATCTGTGGTTCACCTTCCAGCTCTAGCACTCAGTACTTCTGACACACCTGTTGGATGAGATGGCCTGGGACTTTCCCTCCCAGGGTAGTTTCTGTTACATTGCAGTTTTCTTGAGAGGCTTGCTTGCCTGTCGCCACCAGGGGTAAAATATGAGCCATTCATATCTGCCCTGTTCCTGTCACTTACTTTAGTTGGATCTCGAATTCATGTTAATCCCTTTTGCTGCTGTTTCTCTTGTTCAGTAAGTCCTTCAGAATCTTTCTCGTGGGCTGTTGCTGTGGTTAACATGACCTCACCTTGTATCCCTGTGCACTCGAATTTATCCTTTTTAAAAAAAAACAGTTTATTGTGCTGGCCCATTTGGCTCAGAGGTTAGCCCGCAGACCAGAGAGTCCTGGGTTCAGTTCCTGCTAAGGGCACATACCTCAATTGCAGTTTGTCCCATGTGGGTGGCAGCCACTCAGTGTGTCTCTCTCACATCGATGTTTCTCCCTCTCTCTTCCTCCCTCCATCCTGCTCTTTCTGAAGATGAATGCAAAAATGTCCCTGGGTGAGGATTATATATAAATCAATAAATCAATAAACATATAATTTAAAAAACAGTTTATTGATTTTTAGAGAAAGAGAAATATCCTTGTGAGAGCACAGCATTGATTGGCTGCCTCTTGCAGGTCCTCACCAGGAATCGAGCCCACAACATGGGCATGTGCCCTTGACCAGGATTCAAACCAGCGACCTCCTGGTGCACAGAATGACACTAAACTAACTGAGTTACACTGGCCAGGGTAGAATTTATCTTTTGTACACAGCAGCTAGATTAATCTCACTGTGCCTCTCCTCTAACTGTACTGGATCTCCACTGTCTTCCAGAGAAAGGCTACAGTCATTAACTCAGTATTCAGTATCGACTGTCAATCTTAGCTCACATTACTCCCCTCACATAATCTAAAGAACAGTTAAACTGAACCTGATATCCTCTTGGTGCCTTTGTTCATGTTGTTTCTGGCACCTGGTTATACTCTGCCTTTCCCCATTGTCAAACACGTCACAGTTTTTCCATCTCAGGCTTCCCACAGCCAGAAAAAATCCTTTTCTTCTCAACTCCCATAGCACCTTTTCTGTACCTAGGAGTGCTAATTACTTTGTTTGTCTTTGTTTTTGTTTTTGTTTTTGTTTTACTATTCTTATCGCCTAATTAAACTAAGCTCCCCAGTGCTTAGGAAGTACTGTATTATCTCACACAAGGTGCCCAGTAAATATTTGTTGAATGAATGAATCCTGCCTGATTATAGTTCAGATCCTTGTTATCTCTGATTAGTAGTTTTTCTTATTTTTCTGGACAGTCACTAACAAGAATAGAAAAGTAATCTGCCCAAAGGAATTAATAAGTTAATAGAAGAATAAGAATCATTGCTATAGCTGTGTTAATTCCCATGTTGCATTTAAGGCAAGCAAAATGTTTTCAAGCTTGAATCTTATTTTTTTGGTGTCATTCACCTGGGCTTTCAAGGTGCAGTATAGGATACCTTCCTTTTCAGTTGAACTACCTCAATGTGGTTTGTGTTTTATTTGTATCAGTTAGTATGCTTAACAACTTTTTGTCCTGTGAAAAATAAAGTAATAATTGGAACAATTAAAATAGTTTTACAAAGGAAGTGTACTGTTTTATTATTGAAGCAGACTGTCCTTGAGTACATGCTGCCATAAGTCGGTGTTAATGTCAGAACTTGCGCCTTACACACCCTTGTGCTTTCAGAATCATTAGTAAGATCCTGAAAAGTTTGGTGAATAGATATAAAGATCTGATTATGAGCTGGTCAGACCACAAGTATAGTGAGCCCTTGGAAAATGGTTTGCATGCAGAAGACTGGCATCTGGTTGAAAGAATGCGGGCAAACTTTGCATCACAAGAGTTGATGACTTAGAACATATTCCATCACCTCAGAAAATACTGGTTTATTATTAGAGACTGAGAAGAGAAATGGGATCTCCTAAAACTCCCCACTGTCACTTTTTGACCCTGTAGCTCCGCTCAACTAATCTTTGTTTAAAACACTGTGCCAAAACATGCCTTGACGCCATCTACCTGAACCTCGAGGAAGGCAGTACATCTTACCTAGGATTAGATCGTTAACGTAGACGTTACCTCACTTCTCTCCAGATGTAAGAGTAACCTCAGTTCTAGCAATCTGTCATCAGTCATGTAGGTGTCGTGTCCTTAAAATAAAAACTGCCTCATTGCTTACTACCAGTGCTTTTTTCAAAATACAGTGGTTCTTTAAAGCTGTTGCAGATGCCTTCCCTATTGAAACTGATAAGTAAATGAAAAGTTTCTACTTAATTACATATTTGCTCCTTTAGTCTCTTGCCATTAAAATAGAAAGCAATACAGCATATTTATGTAAGTTAATCTCTTTGATAATTATGCTAGCATTGAGTTATAAAAAGAGGTATATGTGTGTTTCCTTTAGTGTGCAGATCAAAGGGATGTAGCTTGGCAAGGAGCAAGGTGAGAAATAAACCCCACGGAAAACAAAAACTGGACTCTAGTTGCTCTTCTAGCAAGAATTATGGGAGGTGGTTAGAGTTGATCCATGACAAGCACTTCGCTACACTGACGTAGGGAGGAGACACACATGGATTTTAAGAAATCTCTGTTTGATTTCTCAACCTCTCTCTCTCTCCTTCTTTTCAGGAGTTAGAAGCTGCTCTTCACAGAGATGATGTAGAGTTTATCAGTGACCTGATCGCCTGCTTGCTTCAGGGCTGCTATCAGCGAAGGGATATCACGTGAGTAATTCTGATCTTACTAAATTTTTTGCTGAGAGAATCAACCAGTCAACCAGTCACAGTGATGTTTCATGTCTTCTAACAAACCAAACCTCATCATTAGCCAGTACTACGTAACAGTGTAGACTGAGGATTTACAAATGGATTCCCATCTGTAATACTTTCAACAATAAAGATAAAATTTTAAAAACAAGACAAATTGATTCCCAAACCCTGTGTTTGGCTCTATCTGCAGGTGACTTATTTTAGACAAAGAGAGAGAAAAACATCGATGTGAGAGACGAACATCAATCTGTTGCCTCCCATACACACCCCAACTAGGGATTGAACCCACAACCTGAGTGTGTGCGCTGAGTCGAACTGGCGACCTTTTAGTGCCCGGACAGTCACTCAGCCAACTGAGCCACACCACCAGTGCCTGCAGTTGGCTTTTAACTTTATTATAGTCCTAGACTTTACCTCTCTCTCACAAATATATATCCCTTACTCTTGGATCATTCAAATGTAGAATTTCTTCCCTCGCCAGTTTGGCTCAGCGGTTAGAGTGTCGGCCTGCAGTCCAGAGAGACCCGGGTTCGGTTTCCGCTAAGGGCACGTACCTCGGTTGCAGTTTGTCCCCGGCCCTGGTTGGGTTGTGTGGGTGGCAGCCACTCGATATGTCCGTTTCATGTCGCTGTTTCTCCCTCTCTCTCTCTCTTTCTTTTTTTTTTTTTATCCTCACCCGAGGACATTTTTCCATTTTTTACTCAGAGCGGGAAGGAGAGAGAGGAAGAGAGAGAAACATCGATGTGAAAGGGACACATCGAGTGGCCACCACCCACACGACCCAACCAGGGCCGGGTACAAACTGCAGCCAAGGTACATGGCCTTAGCGGGAACCGAACCCGGGTCTCTGTGGACCGCAGGCTGATGCTCTAATCGCTGAGCCAAACCAGCCATGGCTCTCTCTCTCTTTCTCTCTTTCCCTCCCACTCTATCTGAACAAAAAATGGAAAAATGTCCTCAGGCGAGGATTAAAAAAAATGTAAAATTTCTTCTTCTCAAGCATATTCCTTTCTTTCTGATTTTTATATACAGTAATGTTGCCTAATAAATTAAAACTAGATTTTTAACATGTTTCAGCCTCTGGAATATCTTTGTAGTTCTCATACACAGCAGTGTAATTTTTAGCAGGGACCTTGTAGCCCTCACTCCATATTTGCTGAGTATCAACTCTCTAGTACATTTGAGATATGCAGGAATTTGGAACAAAGCTTTATCTATTTAAGCAAAGAGAGGATCCTCCTGATATTATCCCTTGTTTTGACCCTAACTTGATATACTTTTTTTTGCTTCTGCATTTCGACACTGAACAGAAATGTACGGCCACTCTCAAAAGCTCAGGTACAATGGGTTTCCTAGTCTCTGGCCCTCCAGTCCATGCAGGGGTGTGGATGTTGTGTTTTATATTGTTCAGATAGTTAATATTAAATCCACTCGTAGGTGTCAGTTAAGGCTGGGAAATTAGGGCTGATATTAAATGTGCAATAAACTTGTAGTTACTAGGTGAGTAAGAAGTTGATGAAATGCTTCCCACCCCCGGTTGGGGGGAATGTCTGTATTCCTTAAGGGAGAGTTATTGCTCCTGGACTCACTGTTAATATGATTTTGTCCCCTTAGAATACCCAGGTTGTTGTACTAAAACAAAGAGTAGAAATGAAAGGGGAAAATCATCTATTGTATTATCACTCAAACATAATGAGGTTTTTAGTGTGTTTTCTCCCATTCTCT
Organism: Molossus molossus; assembly: GCF_014108415.1. Classification (NCBI taxonomy): domain Eukaryota; kingdom Metazoa; phylum Chordata; class Mammalia; order Chiroptera; family Molossidae; genus Molossus; species Molossus molossus. Next base: position 105,929,043 of record NW_023425345.1, read on the forward strand.
TTGGGATGTAAGTTGGTGGTTTGTGTGGTTTTTAAGTACAGTTGTAGTCATACTGGATATATAATTCCACATTTTCATATCTTGCTTTTTTTTTTCCATTATAATGATTAGTTTTCTTATAATCACCTTTTTTTAAAATTTGTCAAAAATCCAATTTTGTAGATAGACATTTTTGTCTAGCTTGTAAGTGTTGAAAACATGTTATAATTTACATTCTTAGACATAAAACGTTTATACACCTAGTGAATCATCTCCTTAGTTTAAATTTCTGGAAGTCAGTCAAGAGAAATGCCTATTTAAGACTTTTTAGGGAAACTGTCTGGCTGCCTACCCAGGGGTTATTCCACTTTGCCTTTGAACCACCTGTGTGTGAGCATCTGGCCCTTGTTCTGAACAGTGCCCGCCGGGTGCTCGCCACCAGGTCCTTGTAGAACAGGCTCTTCGGGGCCTTCGCAGAGCTGCAGTCCTGTGCTGCGGTCACTGCAGTGTGGCTGTAGGGAGCGGGCCACGTGGTTACTGTGACCAGTGCTCTGAAGTCCGCGTGGCCCGCACCCTGCTGTGAGACAGTGGTACTGTGACCGAGCCTTTGCATAGGAGCTTTCTTAGGCCAGTTTCTACATATAATCAAGCCCAGTAAACAACTCTTTGAATTGACGAGTGAGCCCAGCAAAGAACTGCAGATAATACGAGTGATTGTTGCAGGGTTGGGGAACGTCCGGCCCATGAGCTGCATAAGGCCCAAGAAGTCCGAACCAGCTAACATAACCTGCCTCACCAGATGAGCATGACCAAATACAGCAGGATAATTTTTAAGTTGATACTTTTGTATGACCTGTGAATAATGTTATAAATATCCAAATGGCCCTTGGCAGAAAAACAGTTCCCTACCTTGCTAGGGTTTGACACCCTGGAGCCAGAGCCAAGTGTTTGAGTTGCACAGTCCTTGATCCCTGAGTGTTAAATTTTGATTTGTTGCCAACGTCTAAAATGAGATTTTATATTTAAAATCCTAATTTGTAGGCTTTAGAAAACGTCAAATGGTCTGACACCTATTCACTTGGGGGAAATGGCCTGTGTGCTCTGGCTACCTTAGTCCCCAGGGTTCTTGATTGCTCTCCCTTGCTGAGGCTCATCATTACCGTCCAGCACTTTGACTTGGCCCACCCTGTTTATTTTCTTTAACTATTTGTCTCCTGCATGCATTTCAGTTCAAGGAATCCAATATGGCCACAGCACACTAGGAATTGCAGCCTAACAGGCCATGTAGGCTAGATTAAGAATTTGGGGGTATAATCCTAAAAGCAAGGAGAGCAGGAGAGTGTTGAGATTTGTGTTTTTAAATTAGCATCTTTGAGCAAAAGGGGAAATGGGAAGATCAGATTGGGGCTAATGAATTAATCAGGCAAGAAGGAGAGAAGTAGACAGTGAAGGACTGTCAAGGTAAAATGAACTGGACCTGGTGTCTAATCTTGACCCATCTGATAGCTAATAGCTGTTTTAACTTGCATTGTGTTGATTATTCTTTACATGTTTTACATTTTTTCTTAGGTTTATTGCACATACTTATTATTTTTGTGTACTTGAATTTCCTGTGATGTACTTAGATCATTTCTTTTGTTGATGTGTTGATTGAAGATAAGCAAATGACATAACCATTTACAATTTGCCAGGCTGCCCTCCTCATTGATGGTTCTATTTTACTCTTGCATGAGAGTGTTTGTCTACCCTTAGCAGCTCCAGACATTACCCATAACATGCCACCCCTGAGTGCTAGCAGAACAAAAGTATCTCCTCTCCTTTGTGGAGCTGGGAGTCCTCAGGGTGTGGACGTGGGCAGGCTGTGGTGGAATATCGTTAGGGGCACAGTATCAATGGGACAACCCCCTCTCTGTTGGTGTGGTGCCTGTTTGCATAAGCTGGAATCACTTGCCTTAAGTCTTTTTTTTTTTTTTATCCTCACCCGAGGACATTTTTTTTCCATTTTTTACACAGATAGAGTGGGAGGGAGAGAGAGAGGAAGAGAGAGAGAGAGGGAAACATCGATGTGAAAGGGACACATCGAGTGGCTGCCACCCGCACGACCAACCAGGGCCGGGGACAAACCGCAACCGAGGTACATGCCCTTAGCCGGAACCGAACCCGGGTCTCTCCGGACCGCAGACCGACGCTCTAACCACTGAGCCAAACCTGCCAGGGCTGCCTTAAGTCTTTTAGCCCTGGCCGGTTTTGCTCAGCAGTTAGAGCGTCAGCCTACGGTCCAGAGAGACCCGGGTTCAGTTCCCGCTAAGGGCACGTACCTCGGTTGCAGTTTGTCCCCGGCCCTGGTTGGTCGTGCGGGTGGCGACCACTCGATGTGTCCCTTTCACATCGATGTTTCTCTCTCTCTCTGTTCCTCTCTCTCCCTCCCACTCTATCTGAACAAAGAATGGAAAAATGTCCTCGGGTGAGGATGATAAAAAAAAAAAAGTTACAGCTTTATTCATTTAGGTCAGACACATTCCTGGCTATTTAAATTTTTGTTGATCTTTTTTTTAATATGTTTTTTATTGATTTTTTTTTAGAGACAGAGGAAGGGAGAGAGAGATGGAAACACTGATGTGAGAGAGAAACATTGATGGACTGCCTCCTGCTTGCCCCCCTACTGGGGATCAAGCCCAGGAATCAAACCAGGACCTCTCAGTCCATGAGACGATGCTCAATCCACTGAGCCACATGAGCTGGGCAATTCTTGTTGCTCTTAAGAATATAATCACATTCATACTGCAGGTACTTTTAAATATAGAATAGATTCTGTGTATATAAACCTGCCCAGTTTATTAATTGTTTTAAGTTGATTCTCTTTTGGTTTTCTAGGGTTATCGTTCCACTTTGTACTTGTACTCTTGCCTACTTCATGATGTACTACTCACCTACTGCTGTGTAACAGATCACCCTAAAACTCAGCAGTTTCAAAACAACACAGATGTTTTATACCACATTTCTGTGGGTCAGAAACCTGGGCACAACTGAGCTGTGTATGTCTAGCTTAGGGTCTCTTACGAGCTGCAGTCAAGGTACCAGCTGGAATTGCCGTCATCTTGAGGCTTTGGTGGGGGGGATCCATGTGTTTGTTTTCTGTCACTGCATAGCAAATTTCTACAAATTTAGTAGTTTAAAAACATTTACTGTTTTCTCACGGTTTTATACACCTGGCTTTTCTGGTCTTCTGCTCCAGGGTCTCACGGGGCCGCAATAGGCTGCACTGCAATCTGGGGACTTAATTGGGGAGGAGCACGCATTCATTCAAGTCGACAGCATAGTCATCTCCTTGCAGGTGTAGGGCTGAGGTCTCTGTTTTCGTGCTGGTTGTTGGCTGCATGCTGCTGTCAGCTCTCATCTGTCATCCCCGGGTCCTTTTCCACACGGCCCTCTCAACACGGCAGCAGGAAAAGAGCTCTAGTCTGCCGGGACAGTGTTCTATCACATAACATAATCGTGGGACATATTCTGTTGACTAAAATCAAGCCACAGACAGTTCTGCCTTACATAGGGGAAACGATTGTACAGAGTATGAATACCAGGAGGCAGAAATCATTTGGGGGATCTCTTACTGCCTGCTATACATGCTTTTAGTATACTATGTCTTCCAGTATAAAACTAAATAATGTTGGTTAAGTTGTATGCTTACATCTAATCACATTTTCTTAGTTATTACCAGTATCTCGTAAATTCTGTTTGTAATTTGCTAGACTTTTGAACAAGAACCAGTTGATTTTTTGAAAATCATATGTGTATGGAATTATCAACAAGAGGTTTTGGTTTGCTCCTTTGGGTAAATGGCTATAACTAGTTCCTACTATAATTTTATTTTTTGCATATTTACCATTAGTCTGCACTATAAATTATAGGAAAAATGTATACTTTCATTGATAATATTCCCTATAAAAACAACTATCTTAAATAATGGATGTTCTACAGAATATGTTTAGCTTAGCTGCAACATTTTCCCATCATTCATTATATTTTCATTACTTTTTCAGTTTTCTTATGAGGTGATGAAGAGATGATAAGGTCATCTCACAGATTAATATGGTACCATTTTATAGGGAAGGAAACACATAAGAAATTTAAGTTATTTATAACATCATATAGTCAGTTAGAAAATGACTGTTTCCCATATCATGTTAAGGCAAGATAATATGAAGAATTAAAAGGACAGAGGTCATAGGGTCTATATTTTAGGCCTGTAACTTTGACCCTTTCGTGTTCTGTCTTTATTGCATAAAATTAATGCAATTTGACAATATAAAAATATTTTAAAACATCACCCAGTGTAGCATAGAATAGAAATTACCATCTCCTCCTTGAAGATGGGGCACAGGATGAAGCATACTGCCTAGGTTTCTTTTTCATATATATACTTAGGGGTAAAAATAGTATTTATAGCCCTGGCCAGTTTGGCTCAGCAGTTAGAGCATCGGCCTGCAGTTCAGAGAGACCCGGGTTCGGTTCCCGCCAAGGGCATGTACCTCGGTTGCAGTTTGTCCCCGGCCCTGGCTGGGTTGTGTGGGTGGGAGCCACTCAATGTGTCCCTTTCACGTCGATGTTTCTCTCTCTCTCTCCCTCCTGCTCTATCTGAACAAAAAATGGAGAAATGTCCTCGGGTAAGGATTAAAAAAAAAAAAGTATTTATATACTATATTTATTATACAAATATATAAACTATATTATGTTCAGAATGTATCTGTCTCATCAAAACTATATTGACTCATCACTTACATTGAAATGCCATTTCATTCTGTCATCTGTTCCTTCTCTGTCCTTTCCACAACTTCTGCCTTTTGAGACTGCACAGAGGGCCGGCCAGTATTTGGGGGAGGTTGGAGAGATTGCTTGCTCCTCCCCTTCAGTAGTGCTGAATTATAGCAGCTTTTATAAACCTTAGTTTCCTCATTATCACAATACTGTGTCATTTACTCCTAAATGGTTTATTTTGAAATGAGAGGTTAATTTCTTTTTTTAAAGATGACTCTAATCAGATGTTAACATTAAATGCTTGGTATCGGGGAGGAGAGAATGGAGTTTTTTCCCTTCCCTTTGCCAGCAGTTGTTAGATTTTGTGAGACTTGTGCTGTTGAAGGAAAACGTGAAGGTAGAAGCAGAAAGAGCCAGGGATCGGGTGTGGCAGCACAGGCCTGCCACGGAGCGGACGGGAGTTCTTCCCTCGGAGGTCAGTGAACTGTCACAGCATTTTTCAGACCGCATTCTGCAAAACATGCCTGTGAGATGTCAGGTCATTGGAGAAAGCAATCTGTAGTTTTTGTTTTTAAAAAAAAGTTAAGCCCTGGCAAATTTGGCTCAGTGGTTAGAGTGTCGGCCTGTAGACCAGAGAGGCCCGGGTTCGGTTCCCGCCAAGGGCATGTACCTTGGTTGCAGTTTGTCCCCGGCCCTGGTTGGGGCGTGTGGGTGGCAACCAGTTGATGTGTCTCTCTCACAACGATGTTTCTCTCTCGCATCGATGTTTCTCTCTCTCCCTCTCTTTCTCCCTCTCTCCCTCCCGCTCTTTCTCAAGATAAATGTGAAAATGTCCTCGGGTGAGAATTAAAAAAAAAAAGTTTAGTACACATGAAATTAAAAAAAATTTTTTTTATCTTCACCTGAGGACATTTTTTTCCATTTTTGTTCAAATAGAATGAGAGAGAGAGAGAGAGAGAGAGAGACACACACATCTATGTGAAAGGGACACATTGAGTGGCTGCCTACCGCAGGACCCCGACCAGGGCTGGGGACAAATTGCAACCAAGGTACATGCATTTGACCGGAGTAGAGCCCATGATTCATTGGTCCACGGGCCGACGCTCTAACTGCTGAGCCAAACCAACCAGGGCTTTATTTTATTTTATTTTTTTAATCCTCACCCAAGGACTTTTTTGCATTCATCTTCAAATAGAGGAAGAGAGAGAGAGAGGGAGAGAGAGAGAGAAAGAAACATTGATGCGAGAGAGACACATCGACTGATTGCCACCCACACAACCCCAACCGGGGCCTGGGACAAACTGCAACTGAGGTACATGCCCTTATGGGAAATGATCCGCGGGCCTACGCTGTAACCGCTTAGTAAAACCAGCCATAGTGAAATAAAATATTTCTGAATGATCAAATGAGTTTGGGAACTGTTGGCACCAAAATTGTGAATTGATTCGTCTAGGGTAAGGCTCAGGCTTCAACCTTATTTGTTGTTGTTTATGTATAATATATACACAGAAAAATGCACATTACTCAATTCATAGCTCAATGAATTTTCACAAGCTGTGTAATGAGCGCCCAGGCAGAAAATCACTATATAATGGATTTTACTTTTTCCATTGAAAGGAGTTATCCAAAGTGATAGAAATTTTGTCCCAGCAGACATGCATTTAGAATGAATGCTCATTATTGTCTAAGGTTTTACTTTCATCTCGTCCTAAAAAAAGAGAAATTTGGACAAATGAATGCCTTGCCTTTTCTGGTTCTAATACGTATTATGTAGAGCTAAGAGGTTATTTAATGTCTTTGTGTATAACTTGCCTCATCTGTAAAATGGGAATGTAATAATACCCACAAAGTTATTGTGAGGGTTAAATGAAATAATTTATGAAAAACCTTACAACAGTCTTGAGGTTTTAATAAATATCAGTTTATTATATCAATGTATGTAGAAACATTATTCATTTCTACACATGTTGAGTAGAAAATACACATTGACTCAAGACCTTCCATGTCTTCTTCATAGTTGTTTGCACATTTTAAAACTGGGGCCAGCAGACTTTTATTGTGAAGGGCCGGAGGATAAATATTGGACTTCGTGTGGGTCATATGATTTGTTCCAACTACTCATCTCAGTCACCATAGAGCAAAGCAGCCAGGGGCAATACTTAAATGACTGGCAGTGGCTGTGTTTTATTAGAACTTGATGGACATTGCACTTTGAGTTTATATCATTTTACATTATGAAATAGTATTTTTCCCTCAACCATTTAAAACAGAATGGTTTTTACATTCTTAGCTTAGCTGTAAAAAGAGATAGACGTTGCCCGGCAGTGGCTCCGTGGATTGGGCAAGCCTGGCCCAGGGACTGAGGCTCTGGCTGCACTCCTGGTGGGGTTGTGGGCTCCCCAGAAGGGGGCGTGCGGAAGGCAGCCAGTCAGTGCTTCTCACATCGGTGTTTCTCTCCCTTCCTCTCTTTCTAAAAAAATAAACAAAACATATTTTTAAAAAACAAAAGAGATAAACATTGAGTTGGATTTGGCCCAGGGGCCATCGTTTGCCCCTGTTTTGAGAAAATTAGATTTATGAGGAATATTTACTTGTAATTTTATTTTCTTATCAGCCTTTCAGATTTTTGTAGGGGGTTGAGAGGTGTTTACTCCTCTGTATTCTGAAAGAATTTGTATAATTTCTTTCAAACATTTCCTTGAATATTTGAAAGAATTAACTGTTGAAAGCATTTAGGTTTGTAGTTTTCTTTGTGTAAATTTTTGATTGATTATTATTAACTTTATTTATTTTTTTATTTAGTTTTTGTTAGACCTCACCCAAGGACATTTTCCATTGATTTTTTAGAGAGAAAGGGGGAGAGAGAGAGACAACATTGATTGGTTGCCTCCGGCTCAACCCTGCCTGGGCCAGGGATTGAACCCAAGACCCTTTGGTTGCTGGGCTGATGCTCTAACCACAGAGCCAGACCAGCCAAGGCTGATGCATTTTCTTTAATACATTAAGACTATTTTGAATGTTCTGTATCTTACGTCATTTGGGCATTTTTCAAGGAATTTGTCTATTTATCTCAAGTTTTTAAAAACATTTTTCCGTAATGCTGTTCACAGTATCCGTTTATCCTTTTATTTTAATGATCTATAGGAATATCTCTTTCATTTCTGGTATTGTACTTTGTTCTTTCTCCCTCATTATTCTTTCTATAGGTTTATCAAATTTTCTTTTTTCAGGTTTATCAGCTTTTCCAAAGTTTATTAAGGAACCAACTTTTTACCTTACCTACTGTGTGCCTGTTCTCTGTTTTACTTATTTCTTCTGTTTTATTGATTTCTTGTCTTTATTATTTTCTTATCTTTACTTTGATTTTAGTTTGCTCTTTTCTTTCTTCTTAAGTTATAGTACTGTTTGAGCCTTTTTGTTTTCAATACAGAAATACAAAGCTATAAATTTTCTTCTAAGGAGTGCTTGGCTGTAACCCACAAATTTTGGTGTACTGTGGTTTTCATATCATTGAAAACATGTTCTCTTTTATTTTGTTATTTCCTCTGTGATCCATGGATTATTAAAAGTGGGTTGTTGCCCTGGCCGGGTTCGCTCAGCGGTTAGAGCATCGGCCCGTGGTCCAGAGAGATCCAGGTTCAGTTTCCGCTAAGGGCACGTACCTCGGTTGCAGTTTGTCCCCGGCCCTGGTTGGGTCCTGCAGGAGGCAGCCACTCGATGTGTCCCTTTCACTTCGATGTTTCTCTCTCTCTCCTTCCCACTCTATCTGAACAAAAAATGGAAAAATGTCCTTGGGTGAGGATTAAAAAAAAAAATGTGGGTTGTTTAATTGCTGAAAATCTTAGTGTTAGTGCTATCTTAATTTAATTCTATGTGTTCAGACAATATACTTTATGAGATTTTGGTGTTTTGAAGCTTATTGAAATTTACTTTATGTCCCAGCATGTAAGGTTTCTCTTAATGAACATGTCATATGCACTTGGGGGGAAAAAAAAAAATATATATATATATATATATATATATTTTTTTTTTTCCGTGCTTTTTGTTTACAGTATTCTGTAAATGTCAGTTAGGTTAGGATGATAGTTTTTGACACCTGTGTTCTCACTGACTCATTTGTCTACTTGGTGTATTAATTAATGAGGAAGAGGGTTTAAGGTCTCTGGCTAACCTTATGGATTTGTGTTCAACCTTTAGTTTTGCCTGACTTTGTTTCATGAGTTTGATGTCTTATTATTAGATAAATACATTGTTATTATTCTTGGTGAATTATCTCTTTGTCTCCAGACCTACTTGATGTTAAGTAGAGCCTTTTAGCTCATTCTGCCTGGTATATTTTCTATCCTTTTCCTGTTTGTTGTTTTATCTTTAGATTGTATCTTATACTTGGGTCTTGCTTTTTTTTTTTTTTTTTCTCTTTTCTTTTTCACTCAACTTGACAATTGGAATGTTTAGTGTGTTTACATGTAGTGCAGTTACCGGTATGGTTGGCTTTCCACTTGTTCCTCTGGGCTTTTGTTCTAGTGTTCAATTCATTGTTATTTAGTATATTCACAAATTGTATAGTCATCACCATTATCTAATTCTAGAACATTTTTATCACCCCCAAAAGACATCTCATGCCCATTAGCTGTCACCCATTTCCTCCAACCCCAGGCAACCACTGGTATGTTTATTATCCTATATTTTTTGCTATTTTAAGTACTTTTTTTAAGTGGAATTATACAACATTTGTCTTTTGTGTGTGTGTGGCTTCTCTCATTTAGCATAATGTTTTCAAGTTTCAACCATGTACTTCATTTCTTTTATGTCTTAAAAATATTCTATTGTGTAGAGACAGGTTTTATTCATCAGTTAATGGACATTTTTACTTTTTCATCTTTCAGCTGTTTTGAATTACGCAGCTGAATATGACTGTGTACACTTCTGTGTGCGTATGTTTTCATTTCTCTTTAGGTATATACCTAGAAGATAAATGATTGGGTCATACAATAATTCTGTGTTTAACTTTTTTTTTATTTTTTTAAGAATAGTTATTGATTTTTAGAGAGAGAGAAAGGGAGAGGGAGAGAGAGAAACATCATGTGAGAACATAACATTGAGCCGGCTGTCCAGCATACCCCTGCCCAGAAATCCAGCCAGTAACCTTTCAGTGCATAGGACTATGCCCACCCAACTGAGCCGCCAGCCAGAGCACTCATTTAACTTCCAGATTGGCTGCACCTTGCCTTCCCAGTAGTGTATGAGGGTTTCAGTTTCTCCACATCCTGGTCAGCACTTATCTTTTTTATTTTAGCTATCCTGGTGGGTGTGAAGTGTTATCTCATTGAGATAATGATTTGCATTTCTCAGATGATTATCTTTTTATGTGCTCCTTTCTGGTATTTGCTCCTCTGTTGGTTCTTCAGTGCTTTATGGGAGGCTATTTTTGTTCAATATTTCACTTTATTTCTTGTAATGACTCTGTGTGTGATTCTAGGGCTAGCAGCATGCATCTCTAAATCCAGAAGCTATTCACAATTCTTATTGTACTCCTTCACACCTTACACTGGACACTATACATAGACTTCCCAAGTCCTATAACAGTGTTTGTGATCCCGGTCTGACTTCTGTTAAAAAGAGCCCTTTGTCTTTTTAAAAATGATTACATGTTGATTTCTAGTTGACATATAATCCTTTTCTTTGTTTCCCAACATAAACAGTAATAAGTACATGGGAAATCTACGTTATGTTCGTATTTCCCTGATGTGTTTTGTATCTTAATCACATTTACTTAAATTTGAAGCTGTTGTGATTTTTATTTATTTATTTTTTTATCCTCACCCGAGGACATTTTTCCATTTTTTGTTCAGGTAGAGTGGGAGGGAGAGAGAGGAACAGAGAGAGAGAGAGAAACATCGACGTGAAAGGAACACATCGAGTGGCTGCCACCCGCACGACCGACCAGGTCCGGGGACAAACTGCAACCGAGATACGTGCCCTTAGTGGGAACCGAACCCGGGTCTCTGGATCGCAGGCCGATGAGCCAAACCGGCCAGGGCGAAGCTGTTGTGATTTTTTACTTACCCTACCAATCATGTTGATTTCAGGGTGTGTTGGATATGGCAACCACTATACAGCCCTAGAGAAGATACCTTATTTAAATTATTTTGACCTGGGTCTTTCTATGATGCTTAAGAATAAGCATTTTATCAGGTATTCTTATAAAGCCTTTTACTTGTTGCTTCACTTGGAACAAGAATCTTTGTCTCAGGCCAGCACTCATATTAAATGTGGCCTAACTGTGCATACACATATTTCATTTGCTTCACAAATAGCTGTAGCAAATGGGAGACTTTTTATTTGGTTTCATTGTGCTTAACCTATGATGCCATGCCTTAATTGGTTCCTTGCAAGTAGACTATGATTTTCTAAAACAGGTTTCAGAAATTAAAATTTGCTGTCCTGCATAGTCAAGAGTTCTTCTAGGGCCAGCCACCTGAGACTTGTGTTAACATACTTGATTCAGGTCAGGCCTCTTTGTCAGCATTGGTCTCAATGATAGAAGCATATTCTTGTCTGCAGCAAACTGAGGAAATCTCTGCGGGGTTTCTAAGCAATGTCCAGCTCTGGGAGTGTGGAAAGGTGGTTCATTCTCATTCATGTTTTCTTACTGTTATAGGGAATGGGGGAATAATTAATAGCTTTTCATTTAAAAGCATTTGGAACATTTTTCAGACAAGAAAGAAAGTAAACCTGGTTGTGCTCATAACTTCCAATTGGTTTGATCTTTTTGTTACCATGTTCTGTTGAAGCGTTTCATTAAAATTCTGAATAATTTCAGCCCTGGCAGGTTTGGCTCAGCGGTTAGAGCGTCAGCCTGCAGTCCAGAGAGACCCGGGTTTGGTTCCCACTAAGGGCACGTACCTCGGTTGCAGTTTGTTCCCCAGGCCCTGGTTGGGTTGTGCGGGTGGCAGCCACTCCATGTGTCCCTTTCACGTCAATGTTTCTCTCTCTCTCTTCCTCTCTCTCCCTCCCACTCTGTCTGAACAAAAAATGGAAAAATGTCCTCAGGTGAGGATAAAAAAAAAAAATTCTGAATTTCAGAGAGATGACAAACATCGAAGTCGTCATAATGAAAGACTTTCACTGAAGTGAATGGATGAGTGAGTGTTTCAGGCAGTCTCCATGCTAGGACTACTGCCATGACCTGTGTGGCTCAGTGGTTGGAGTGTCAGCCTGCAGACTGAAGGTCACGGGTCTGATTCCTAGTCAAGGGCACTTACCTGGGTCACGGGTTCCATCCTCGGCCCTGATTGGGGTCGTGAGGGAGGGAGTGATCAGTGTGTCTCTCTTGTATCCATGTTTCTCTCCCTCCCTCCCTCCCTCCCTCTCTGTCTATAGAAATCAATGGAAAAATATCCTCAGATATTTTTTGCCTAACAAAAACAATAAATGAAAACTCTAGAACTGCAGTCTGAGAAGTTCTAAAAAATATACCCATTTTTAGCAGTGGTATATTACCCATTTTTAGCAGCATCGTACCACTGCACTCTTCTTCCTCTAGGTGGCAGGAGCGAGAGTGGGGCAGAGCTGTGTGTGCAGGGCCTCATCAGGCCCTCAGAGTTTATGTTCATGGAAGATGAACCACTGCTGAGAAAGTATTCGCCTGGGTTTTGGCTTTCTGAAGTCTTTTTGTTTTAAATATCCTTGGTCAGTTGGTTGGGTGTCATCCAGTGCTCCAAAAGGTCGCAGTCAGGGTACAGGTCCCGGTTTCTGGCTGGATCCCTCTGGGGGGTATGCAGGAAACAGATGATCAGTGTTTCTCTCTCTCTCCTCTCTCTAAAATCAGTAAAAATAGTTTTTTAAGTTGTTTTTTTTCCTTGAATTTCAGATGTTTTAAAGAAAGGAATATAGATTTATATGAGAAGGTATATTTATATACAAGGAAAATGAATTATCTTCCATCGTAATCCATCAAGTATCTCGTGGTAAGGTCGTATGGAGATGCCAAGAAAACTGTCAGTGGAAGTGATATACTGAGTAGGATAACAGCACTATTGAGAAGGAATCTCCAACATGTGATTATTTGAGACAGGTAGGGGCTTCCAGGCAGACCGTAGGGCAGAGAGCCCCACTGTGCACTTGCAGGGCTTGTTGAGTGGACTTGCTTGTGCCTCCATTCCTCACACTGCAGTGAGAGAGCTCTCCCTAGCCGGGCCCAGCCTGCCTCCTGCCACAGCCTCCAGCGACGCGACCATTCCGCTCGAATGGTGTCAGTGTCATAGGTTCCACATTTTATTTTACTGCGGGAAAAACATGCCTTGTTGTTTGGGGCACCTGGTGTACATTAGAAATTCTAGAAAGTATGTGGTAGGTGAAGGGATTTATTACCAAAGACAGATTGTCATCTTCATACTTCTTGCTACCAAAAACCAATTTTTAAAGCACACCTGTTTTATTTTCAAATTCATCATTGCCACACTGTCTGCTTTTTTCCACCAGTGTGAACTGTTCTTTGTCCAGCTCCTCCCTCCTGGAGGGGCAGCACCAGCTTCACAGGCAGTGGAGAGGAAGCCAGTCCAAGCCCACCAGGCTCCAGCAGCTGTTCACACGCAGTGCTCGTGCTGTGCGTGTGAGCCATGATGCTGGGAGGCTTGTGCTGCATTGTGATAAGCTAACACATCCGCTTTTTCCATAGGTTAAGGAAAATGTTTAATTTCTTATTTCCCTAAGGCCCTTTACTTTTTTCCTCATGAAAATTACCTCTGACTTTTCTACCAGTGTAACTATAGATTACACGTCAACACGGCAGCATGCCTTTTTAAAAAATTATATTGACAGCCCAGCCGGTGTGGCTTAGTGGTTGAGCATCGATCCATGCACCAAGAGGCCACCGGTTCAATTCCCAGTCAGGGCACATGGAGTAACTCCTGTGGGGGGTGTGCAGGAGGCAGCCAGTTGATGTTCTCTTTCATCAATGTTTTTATCTCTCTCTCTCCCTCTTCCTCCCTCTTGCTCTAAAATCAATAAAGAAAAATTATATAAAAATTGACATAATTCTTTAAATTTTTTAAATATGTTTTTTATTAATTTGAGAGAGAGGAAACACACCCCCTGCTGGGGATAGAGCCTGCAACCCAGGCCATGTGCCCTGACAGGGAATTGAACCAGCGACCTTTTGGTGCATGGGATGACGCCCAACCAACTGAGCCACACCGGCCAGGGCTGACATACAGTTCTTGTAAGACATCTTTGCTTAGTGAGAAAAAAAGTTTTAAGGCAAGCATTAGATAACATTATATCCAGATTCATTAATTGGGGTTTAGAATAACCATCTAACAATTAAACACTTTATTATTTACAAGGCACATTTTAGGTCCTCATCAAATCCAGTTGTATAATTGCCGATCAAACTCTAACCAAAAAAAATGTAAGTTGCTATGAAACTGTCTTAAATGTTTCCTATAGTTTTTCTAAACTATTTTCAAAATTTAGAATATAGTACTTAGTAATATGCCCTAAAATTTTAAATTTATGTATAATAGAATATAAAATTTTTTGAGTTTCTTTTTGTTTGCCATCTAAGTCACGGACCTGATTTGAAGTGAAGAACCATCCACACTGTGGTCTCTTTAATTTTATGAGCCTCCGTTTCACAGTTTACCATCGATTAGTGGAACTTTTACATATTTCACCAGAATGTGCTATTAGTGGTTTAAAGTAAAACAACCTCTTCTGTGAGAAACTTTTAATTTATTTATCTTTGGGACTTGGCAATTTGAGGTCCACGTAGACAGTGTAGTGACGTGTGGCTTCAGTAAGGGCTGCCAGGCCCCCTTTGTCGCTGCCTTTTTGTGTTTGCTGCCTGGGGTTTGTCAGGCCGCCTGCCAGCTCTCCCCCGTGTGAAGTGTTCTGTGTTCTTGTTGGCCGTGCGGCTAGGTCCCAGACGTTCCACAGCTACCTGGAGGACATCATAAACTACCGCTGGGAGCTGGAGGAAGGGAAGCCCAACCCTCTGCGAGAGGCCAGTTTCCAGGACCTGCCCCTGCGCACGCGCGTGGAGATCCTACACCGCCTCTGTGACTACCGGCTGGATGCAGATGACGTCTTCGATCTTCTCAAGGTGCTTCACTGGCGAGCTCTTCCCCTGGAGCAGCGATTTTCAACCTTTTCCATTTCATGGCACACTAAAATTTTGCGACACACCAAAACATACATATTTTTTGCCGATCTGACAAAAAACATAGGTATAATTTTGATAAATTCATACTGGATGGTTATTGTTAGCTGTTGTCATTTTTTAATTAGACAGCTTAAGGGAAAAGAGGTCAGTGCCCCTGACTACATAGGTACTGCCTGCTTTAAAGTTCTTGCAGCACCCTGGTTGAAGATTGCTGCTCTAGAGAGAAACAAAACAGCAATCCAAGATGTAAAGTCTAAACATACTAAGAGAAGCTAGAGTTTGGCTTGTGTTACTAGTCTGGGGACTCATAATTGACGGGAACAGTGTCTATAAAACATGACCTCTGTAGCCAAGGGGTTTCAAGCCATCCACTTACATGACTGTGTTATTTTGGTTTAATTTTTAGTTTGGTTTTATCTTTACATGTTCTGAGTTGCAGATGATACAGGAGAACTATCAGAGGCACCTATTTATTCTTTCTGTCATCAGTCAGATTGCAACTAAATTAGCCACTGAATTTGTTTCCTAAGGTCTGAAATTTGAGTTAACATAATGGACATATTTATTGAAAACTCTGCAGACTTTAACCCATTTATGCACGTGAAGTTCATCCTTGCTCTGCACACTGGAGAAGGGGGCAAGCTCCTCGCTCCCTCCCTCCTGCTGTCTGCTTAGCCTGTCTCCGAGGGAGGGTGTAGGCTGCTGCTTTTCACTCACAGGAAGGTCAGTTTCTAATCCTGTCCAGTCAGAAATAGTTGAATGTGTTGATGACTCCTCAGTTCAGCCCTATTCGTAGACATGGCATAAAATCACAGTGCAATATATTTAGCACAGTCTTGACTGACAACTCGGGGACTTTCATAGCAGTGGGAAGGCCGATCCAGGTGAGACCCTGGGGTGGGGCGGGAGCTGTGTTGCTGGGTCTCAGCTGGAATGACAGGTTGCTGCTGTCGCTTGTGCCGGAGCTGCCGCAGAGGGCCGTGTGAGACAGCCTCTTAGCAGCAGGCCCTGCTCCGCTGTGATGGTCTTTCTTTCATGGAGTCAGTCCTGCCCAGTATACAGTGCGTTTTCAAACCCCTTTGATCTCTCTGCTTGGTGGAATGGGAGCAGTGATGGGCTGGGAACCATTCTGGGTGTGTTTCATATGCCTTGATTAAAAATTACTTATGGTACCTGGGTGTTTGTAAATGTGAGGTATATCTGAGTGTAAATGTTGAATCCTCATTTTAGTTTTCTCCTGTTTTGTTTTCCATTTTCCCAAACCTCTTTCCCCTATTCTTCGACCCTAGGGTCTAGATGCAGACAGTCTCCGCGTGGAGCCATTAGGTGAAGATAATTCTGGGGCACTATATTGGTATTTCTATGGAACTCGAATGTACAAGGAGGACCCAATACAAGGAAAAGCCAACAGAGAACTCTCTTTGAGCAGGTACGTTGTTTAAGGTCAGAGCTGGGGTGGCTACTGTACAGAAATGTCATTGAAACTAAATGCATCAGCAGGACAGTTTTTCTTTATTAAGGAATTAGCTATAACAGCACACCTGCAAAGAAATGGAAAGGAGTTCTTTCATACAAAGATAACAAGGAAGTGAACAGTAGCCTGTGATACAGACGAAGAAAGCAGTGCGGCTTTGCCGCCGGTTTCCGAGGAGCACACTCCTCGCCGAGACTGCTGTGCAGCAGCTGCTCCTAGCAGTGCTCACCACTGCCAGCGCCCCTTTCACGCTCAGGTCTGGAGAACCGCTTTTCCTACGATAACTGATGGCTTGCTCCACCAGTGTGGGACCAGAAGGACCTTGAAGAAGGCTGAGCCATGGCCTCCCTGACCGCTCGTAAATGAGAAGAGCCCTTTCCGCAACATTTTCTTGATGCTGCCATCATGCTTCATGTAGATTTTCTTACTGCTGGGAACATTGCTTACTGGGAAAGTGTTAGGTCTTACTCAGAGTTTAATATTGCAAATGTTGGTTTTCTTGGTTTGACATCCTAATAATGGAAGACAGGAAGTCATTCTGCTCTTTCCCTGGGACTGCTGCCTGTAATCCTTTTCAGCAGCCTCATGACCAGAAAAGCTACACTTACCATATGTCAGTACTATGACAGAACATTTCTGTTCGATGTGCTGTTTCTTAGGGAAAGTGACGGACAAAAAAATGTCTCAGGTGTTCCTGGGAAAACAGGAAAAAGGAGAGGAAGACCCCCCAAACGGAAGAAACTGCAGGAGGAGATTGTAGTGAGGTAAGACACTCTTGTTAGTCTGTGGTGGTCATGAATCCTCTTGCCAAAAGGAACCTTGTTTTCACTTGTTCCTTCCTCCTCAATTTTTATTTGTGCCATGGGAAGGACACGGGACTTACATTGTGGAGACCTGGGTCGACATGCTCATGAAAGTACCTACGTGCACTAGGAAGTCAGGAAGCCCTGGCTGCGTGACCTCTAGCAAGTCACCGGCTCTCTCTCTGAGCCTGTTGGACAGTGGACGTGCAGTAGGAATGATGACGAGCTTGAACAACACAATGAATAGGACAGTGTAACAGACTGAAAACTGTGTGTGTGCTCACTCAATACATACTCACTTTTTCTTAAAATATGTTTTTATTTATTTATTTATTTATTTATTTATTTATTTATTTAGAGGGGAAGGGAGAGAGAAATAGAAACATCAATCAGTAGCCTCCTGCACACATCCCACTGGGAATCGAGCCCACAGCCCGGGCATGTGCCCTTCCGGGAATTGAACCAGGACCTCTTGGTCCATGGGACGATGCTCAGCTCAGTCCACTGAGCCACACCAGCCAGGCAGTGTGCCTATTTTTTAACATATGCATTTGGAAAACCTATTTTATTATATAATGAACTTTCAGCTTTAATGGACACCCCCACCCCTGAATTAGTCCCTTGTATCGAGGTTTTACTGTACAAAATCATTTTAACAAGTGTACCTGGACTTGTGCTGCCCTCTGTTGGAGATTTTATTCTTTAGAGCTCTATATTCAATACAGTATTTAAATTCAGTTCCTCAGTCACACCGGCCAGATTTCAAGTGCTCTGTGGCCACAGGTGGCTCATGGCTACCTTACTGGACAGCAACAATGTGTAGCACATGTTCATTCTCACAGAAAGTTCTGTGGAGTGATGTGTCTGGTATGATGCGGGGTGGAGTGACAATGATCCCGAATACTCAAGCTGAGCACTTTTGTATTTTACCATTTAATGCCCAACATCCTTGTGAGGTGGGCATCATTAGTGGCGCCATTTTATGGGTGTATCAATTAACTTTCCCAGGGTCATGTTAAATGGCAAGCCTTGTTCTACGTTACATGAGGTTAAATTTAAATTTAGGGCTGGCAAAAGTAGGGTTCCAGTTGTGAGTATGTGAAACAATTTATTTTTGCATTATTTATTTATTGTGTTATTTGTTTGTATCACCATTGTAAACCTGCCTTTGCCCACCCCTGTATGCCTTATCTCCAGTGTAGCTCTGAATCGGGAAGAGGGCATCGGTATCTTTATGGTTATTTTTTTCTTGACATTTAACTGTTAACACTTAACTCCTCTGATTTTTTCGTTAATGTTTTAAGAGTTAATATTTTTCTATGATTGATATTACCATAACAGTGGGTTCCTATATGTCATTTTTTCTAACCTTACTCTCTTGACACACACACACCCACACTCACTCAGTTGGGCCTACGTTACGGGGAAACGACAGTTTTGCACATGTCTTTGTTTTTAGTGTTAATCTCTTTTTCCTGTGTTTCAGTGAAAAGCAGCAGGAAGAAAACTACTTGGCATCTGAGCCACAGACAAGAAATGGTAATGACCTCTGCTTGAGTTTTTAGAAAGGATTAAATAATGTGATTGACTCGTATTATGGTGGAGACTGTTTTGCAGAGTCTTACAGAGCAGTGCGGATCATTGCAGCCCCGTCTGACTGGCCTTCTTGCCTTAGTTTTGTCTCCTTGCGCTCGATTCTTGCCGTCTCTCCTGACACACAGCTTTAAATCAGGAGTAGTTCTTTCACCTTTGCTCAGTTGCCTGGCCACAGTGTAATAGACACCCAAACATTTGGATGAATGAGCAACTTCTGAAAGAGCTATCTTTTTCATGTAAAATGCTTTACTACATAAGAGAGTATACTGGTTTCCTATTCAGATTTCAGTTCTATAATCCAAATTGCATTATTTTGGGGGGGAATATCAATTTAACAATCTTATCTCAGTGTCTATGAAACAAAGAAGACTGTGCAGAAGGTAAAATCAAACTGATTTGAATATGGGAGTAAATACATTTAAGCATTTCTAGTATATTCACATCTATTTTATGAAAGTCACAAAAGTTATATTCATACTGTCTTTGGTCAATGTTCACTTTTACTGTGAACAGTGATAGTAACAGGAAAATAAAAAGTATACACTATGGCTCGGCCGGTGTGGCTCAGTGGATTAAGCACTGTCCCATGGACTTCGAGGTCCCATTTCGATTTCCAGTCAGGACACATGACTGAGTTGTGGACTCCATTCCCAATAGGGGACGTGCAGGAGGCAGCTGATTGATGTTTCTTTCTCACATCAATGTTTCTCTTTCTCTCTCTCTCTCTCTCTCTCTCTCTCTCTCTCTCACAATACACAACCAACCTTAAAATTAAAAAGTAGTCAGTCTGGCCCTGGCCAGTTTGGCTCAGCAGTTGGAGCATCAGCCCATGGATTGAGGGATCCCAGGTTCAATTCCTAGTCAAGGGTAACGTACCTGGGTTGCAGGTTTCATCCCCGGCCCTTGTGGGGGTCTTGCAGAAGGGGGCCAGTTGATGTGTCTTCTCTCACATTGATGTTTCTCCCTTCCACTCTATCTAAAAAGTAATGGAAAAATATCCTCGGATGAGAATTAAGAAAAAAAAAAAAGTAATAGTCTGTTTTTCTTATTCTCTGGTTTTGTTCATGACCTAGAGTAAAAATGAAATTGAGAATAAATAGGGAAAAGGTCCTAATAGGATCTATTTAATGAACCCATCCCTTTCTTCTCCAGGATCCCAAGGGCCAGGTCAAGGCACTTGGTGGCTCCTGTGCCAAACAGAAGAAGAATGGAGACAGGTCACGGAGAGTTTCCGGGAGAGGACTTCGCTTCGAGAGCGGCAGCTCTATAAGCTACTCAGTGAGGACTTCCTGCCTGAGATCTGCAACATGATTGCCCAGAAGGTGTGCGAAGGGGGACTGCCCCTCTGTGTTAGCCGTAAAACTGTTATTTAAGAGTTAGTCCCGCCCTGGCCAGTTTGGCTCAGCGGTTGGAGCGTCGGCCTGTGGTCCAGAGAGACACAAGTTTGGTTCCCGCTAAGGGCACGTACCTTGGTTGGGATTTGTCCCTGGCCCTGGTTGGGTCGTGTGTGTGGCAGCCACTCGATGTGTCCCTTTCATGTCGATGTTTCTCTCTCTCTTTCTCTTCCTCTCCCTCCCTTCCACTCTATCTGAACAAAAAATGGAAAAATGTCCTCAGGGGAGGATAAAAAAATTTTTTAAAAGAGTCACTGGAGTTTTCAATGCATTCCACTGTCTACTAGAAATGCTGTGACCTTCATCCTCTGTCATCTGGAGTATTAAAATGGGATTTCGTGTCACTCATGGGCCTTCACTCTGGGCCACATAATTTAACTCTCCTTATGCAAGAAGTCCTCAGCTGCCCCCCTCCCCCCCATACCCCAATACTTACAGTGGTTTCTCACAGTCTGGTACTAGCTTTCCTTCTCCCGTAATAGGCCTCAGGAAGCCTTCCCTTAGCCCTTGGGTATGTCCGAGCCCTAGGTATGCCTCTCTGTATATGCTTTTCCCACCATCCTCTTGTTGGTCGTCTCTCTCCCACTGAGCAGCAAGCCCCAGCCAGTGTTTGTCTCTGCAGCTCCAGGGCCAGCTCTTCCCCGCTCACCTGAGCTCTGTGCCCTCTTCTCCAGCTTCAGGGCCGTCGTTTCTTAGCAGCTGTCCCGTGCTTTTGTGTGTACATCCTGGTCTGTGACTTTTCCAGCATCTTCCCCCTCTGCTTCCCTATCTATTCAAATATCTGTCTCTCAAAAACTCCACTTAAAAGTTGTTAATCCCACAAGCTGTACCTTAGTTCTAGGAGTGTCCTCCCTGATACAGGGGCTTATCTCTTATTTAATTCCATTGTGAATTAAAGCTGCTTTAGAGTGGGGACCATGCCTTACCCATCAGTTCAACCCCCGAAGCACCCAGTATAAGGCCGTTCCTGTGGGGGATGCTCAGCTGTGGTTACTTCGCTTGTTTCATTTCCGTCACTCTAATATGTGTTCATAGAGAACAGAAAATTTTACTATCTGCCAATGAAATCTGAAGAGAGTATTTATATACTATTGCTGCAGTATCACCAGGGAAATGCAAAATGACAAGTATAGAATGTAATTTTTTGTGACGTTAATACTATTTCTAACCCTTAAGCAGATTGATGCTCTAGGGAAAATTCTAGAAAGTTACCTTTTACTAATAGTAGGAGCTTATAGTTTCTCAAGAATTACAATCTTACGGATGAGCAAAAGAATCTGCACTTCGCCATCAATATACTTAATTCCATATACTATAATTACACTTAGTTTTTGTGATCTGCAACTCACAATTTTTTTCAAGAAGTGAAATACATAGTCTAATTTCCTTAAAGTAGTTACAGAGCAGCGATAGTTTCATAACTTTATATGACCTTGAATGTCACTTTATTGATATGGCTAATGGTCGTACATTAAATCCTCTATAAATTATATACCTAATTAGCTTTTATAATTTCTATTTTTTTTACTGTAATATTCAACCTAGGATTTGGAGGGGATTGGAATAGAGGACCTAAGGAAAAAAATGTACAAGCATAAAACTGGTGGTTTGATACAGAAATTTTTAAGAGCTGATTCTTTACAAGAGAAGAAAAAAAATTAAAATAAGTATAATTCTTAAAAACCATGAAATTAGAAACCAAAAGAAATAATAGATTTGCTATTTTAAACATTTATAGGATTCTAAATTTGCAAACTTAAGTGAAATGGAATGTCAGTTACAAAAATAAGAGATTCTAATCTGTGCAATAAAAAATCTTAGAAGACCGCCCTGGCTGGTTTGGCTCAGCGGTTAGAGTGTTAGCCTGCGGTCCAGAGAGACTCGGGTTCGGTTTCACTAGGGGCATGTACCTCGGTTGCAGTTTGTCCCCAGCCCTGGTTGGGTCCTGCGGGTGGCAGCCACTTGATGTGTCCCTTTCACGTTGATGTTTCTCTCTCTTTTCCTCTCTCTCCCTCCCACTCTTTCTGAACAAAAAATGGGAAAATGTCCTTGGGTGAGGATTTAAAAAAAAGAAAAGAAAAGAAATCTTAGCAGACCCACTAATTAGGGAAGAGGTGTTTTCACAAAAGAATTTCATCAAATGCTCCAGAATCATGTGGATTATTCATAGGTACAATTGTCTAAACCTTCAAGAAAAGATAATTTCCAAACATTTCAAAAATGAAGAAGGAAATGGGTAGGTACCCTCTTGGTTCAGCTATAAATACCTTAGATCCCTGTTCCTGATAAATCTAACTACACTCTTCATTTAGTAATATAAATGTTAAGTCTTTAATACCAACAAGTAAAAACCATCTCTTCACCAAAAAATAATACATTGTAATCCTTCAGGTTAAGCCTAAATTTGTAATACAGATATTAATCGTCTTATAAGTCTTGTAAGTGTGATAGAAGAAAAAAGAAGAGTAATAGGCAAAATATTTCAATATTTTGCCTGGAGGAATGTAAATCTGCTTATAAAGGCTGCTAGAACTTGGTGATAGTACTAAGTAACTAGGCTTCTGGCATCAGAATCACCTGGCATGCTTATTAAAAGCTCAGATACCTGCCAATGTGCCATTCCCAGTCCCAACTAGAATTATTAGAGGTGATTCTTATGCATAGTAAAATTTAAAAACCACTGAAAATAAACACATTTACAGTAGCAAAACAAATTTTGTGGTGAACCTAATTACAGTTGTGCATAATCAATAAGAAAAGAAAAGCTACAAAATGATTAGTAAATAAGATATTTTCAAAGTTTCATGTAAATATGTTAAGACCTCTTGATTTCTAAAAGAGTAAGTTTACATGTCAGCATTCACCAAGATAAATTGAAATTTTTGTATCCGTAAGCAAATCTCAGCATAATAAAAATTTTCCTTCAGAGTAACAGGTGATTGTAAATATTAAGGCAGGAGCATTGGAATATACCCTGTCTTGTCATGCATTATCACATAAATTGGCACATTGGAAGCATTTTCAAGGAGCCTGGATTTGATAGACCAGCCGTCATAGATGACTTACTCAAGGCAGTACACATATACCAGCTCTTCACAGTCTTTGCTCAACTTCGGATTTGGCAGTTGACTTACATGGTCATCAATGGTTAGTTGTAATATTTTTACCACCCTATTTTTTCCATTGTCCTTTTTACTGAATTTATGCAGTTAAATATTATGAAGCCAATAAAATGAGCATTAAAATGTCTATAAAAATTTGATTAAAAAATCATTGAAGATGTTGTTCCTAAAAAGTTGACTGTCAAATTAGGGTAAGGTTTCTGTATTTGGATTGCAAGTGTCCATAACATCTCACTTTCACTTTAAAAAAAAGGGAAAGGCAGCCCTGGCCAGTTTGGCTCAGCGGTTAGAATGTCAGCCTGTGGTCCGGAGAGACCTGGGTTCGGTTCTCGCCAAGGGCATATATCTCGGTTGCAGTTTGTCCCTGGCCCTGGTTGGGTCGTGCAGGTGGCAGCCACTTGATGTGTCCCTTTCACGTTGATGTTTCTCTCTCTTCCTCTCTCTCCTTCCTACTCTATCTGAACAAAAAATGGGAAAATGTCCTCGGGTAATGATTAAAAAAGAAAAAAAGGGGGGAAAGGCAGATAAAGGTTTAAGAGGTTATTTATGTGAAAGAATTACAGGAAACCCCTCTTGATGGGGCCCTGCATAACTGACCAGTGAATGGCAATACCTTCCTACGATAAATTAACTTTGTGAAGTACATATACATTTTCTAAGTCCTTGCTTTGATCCACTATGTTAAACTACCACTAATTGTATTGGCCTAAAGAGGTTTATTATAATAATGAAAAAATGCCTATGATTCAGATGTGAAATTGAAACATATATCAGTAAAACAGACTGAAGCTCACGAAAAGACACACTGTGAAAGTATGGTGTGTGAAGGAGGCACGGAACAAGGGGGACAGCGGACAAAGGGTCTTTGAAGTTTAGTGGGACCATGAGCACATTTAGACGTCTTTTTGCATTATGATGCTGCCCTCTCCTAGCTATCCCTTTGGGTAAGTTACTTGATATCTTGAGTTTCAAATTTTTTATTAGTAAAATGAAATTATATAACTTTATAGAAGTTTTTATGGAAATAAAACAAAAGAATTCATGTGAGTGCAGCTAGCATAGTACTTAGCAATCAGTAGGTACTTGGTCTCTTCCATTTTTATGGTGCTGGGAGATTTTGGTAGAAAATTAAGTCCACATTTCTTAACAAAATAAATGCAAGTCAGGAAGGAGGTAAAGCAGATGGGGGCATAGGTCTTAGACAGATGGCAGCCCTGTAAACTTTGAAATAACAACAACAAAAAATCAGAATGTAAGGCCTGCTTTGACCATATAAAGTTAAACTTTTATGGTAAGAGTTAAAAGTGGGGGGGAATGTAGACTAGTAAAAGTATTTTTGATAATGTTACAGTGATATTTAGATGGGTTATAAACATTAGGTCTTTAACAAATACATGGACTAAGCATGCATATAATGCACATAAAAGGTGGTAGCAAAGTATGTAGGGAGCTCTGACTTGGTGGCTCAATTGTTTGGTGGGTTGTCCTGTACACCAAAAAGTCGTGGGTTGATTTCTGGTTAGGGCACTTATCTAGCTTATAGGTTCCATCCTTGGTCAGGGCACAGGGGGCAACCGATCGGTGTGTCTCTCTCCTCTCTCTCTCATCAATAAACATATCCTTGGGTAAGGATTTTAAAAAGGTATGTAGGGAAACAAGTTCACCTTCTGTGTCAAGAAGATCACTTTTCTCATTAGTAATTTCTATCTAGTTTGAGAAATTAAGAGTCAACCTAGTATCGGCCTCGGTTGCCGCGAGCATGGTAACCTAGCGCTCGCTGTGAAAGAGGTGCCTGGCAAGTTTTCACCTGTAACGGAAGTCCAGGGCCCTTTCTGTTGGGTCTTGAAGCTTATAAAGGAGTTGATCATAAGCATACTTGAGGAAACTGCCGGCGTAGTTTCTGGGGGAAAGAGGGTTGTTACCCCTTTGGCAGCTGGGATTTGACTTCACTGAGACCTAGCCGCTCTCATAGCAGAAACGCTTTCTGAAGCTTCCGTGTCATTCGCTCTTTGCGGTTTGTTTAAGTGTATAAACCAGCCCTTTTGTCATTGAGTTTATTCTGTCCGGTGTTCTTTTACCTTTTAATGCTTCAGGTCTCAAGATTTTCAGTTAAATGATACCAAAAGCAGGCCTGGATAGTCTAGTTTCAAGGCCCTGGCTCACAGCCTCTTGCAGCATAACAGCGACGCTGAGCCCATGCACAGAGCTCCAGAACATGTGCGGGCCTTCGAAGCAGCCACCTCGCTTCGGGGTGCTCAGGGCTCCTCGAAATGCCCCGTGGCAGTCCCTTTCAGGCCCCTCCTCCAGTGTTCTCCAGACTCCGACCTCAGCAAGCTCTCTGATTCCTAGTCCCAGTGCGCCCCTGGGCCGCCTTCCGCTGCCTCGCTGCCCGGGCAGAGCCAGTCCTGCCAGCTAAGGTGATGAAACATGGCTTGCTTTCCCTGCATTATTTGAAAGAACATTTTTTAAACGTTTTAACAGTTACGGGAGTTTCTTATTAGTGATAAACATTGCCAGAGGAGACACTTGAGGTCTGGGTTTTGTGTTGCTGCTGTTGTTTTTGGAACCTTGTGGAGTTGGGAGTCTGTTTTCCTGACTGTCCCAGTCTTTCACCCTCGTCTTCAGAAGCCATCCTGTGCGCCCTAGAGGCCGCTCTCCTGCTGCCGCCGCGGAGAACACCCAGGTCTGTCTGTCCCCTCCGCCTGCTTCCCGCCTGCAGGGCAGCGTCCCCAGCACACAGGGGTTGCCCCGGGTGGGTCCTCCAGCTAGAGGGGCGTGGCTGAGAGCAGAGAAGGAGTGTTCCGTGTTCCATCTTTATCTGCTCCTTCTGTTCCTAACTCTTTACCTCATTTTTTAAAAATCTCAAACCTTTATGGAACATTAACTTTTTAAAAATATGTATTTTATTGATATTTAGAAAGGAGAAGGGAGACAGAGAAACACGGATGTGAAAGAGAAACTTCCATTGACTGCCTCCCACACACGCCCCGACTGGGAATCAAACCTCCACTTTCCTGTGTGCAGGACAGCGCTCCAGTCCACTGAGCTGCACCCGCCAGGGCTGGAAACTCTTATGCATAAGATACATTTCTAGCCCTGGCCGGTTTGGCTCAGCAGTTGGACCGTTGGCCCATGGACCAGAGTTGTGGGTTCAGTTCCGGTCAAGGGCATGTACCCCAGACCTGGTTGGGTCGTGCAGGAGGCAGCCAATCTCTCTTACATTGATGTGGTTTTTTTTTGTTTTTTTTTCATTCCTCTCTCTCTCTTTCCCCCTCTCACTCTATCTGAAGATAAATGGGAAAGTATCCTTGGGTAAAGATTTAAAAACAAAAGCATTTCTAGGAAGAGAAGCATTTAAAGCAATAAGACATGAGTTCAAGCACTTGGGTCTTTGTAATCTCCTGGGAAACGTACCTCCATGTTTAATGGAGAATAGAAGGTAAGTGCTGCAGTGACAGACGTGTAGTAGGAGCTGATGCAGACAAAGGTGGGGAGAATCAGTGCTAGGCAAAGAAGGGAGAGTTGGGGAGGCAGAATGTGTCCCTTGCAGCTTGTGGGGTGGCTGATATTTTGGTGGGGTGGGGGTGTGGTGGAGGAGTAATATAAACCAAAGCACAGAAGTAGGATAATAAGTAATGTGGCCAAAGAATAGTGTATATTTGGATGTGTCTGGCATGTAAACTATATTGTAATATACAGTGGAAGAAAGGGGTGGAACGATCAGATTTTGGAGTCCCCTGTCAAGCTTGCGTCGCCGACAGTCAGGCAGTAGGAAGGGTTGTTACATCATTAGATTGTTGTTTTAAGAAGATACCTCTCTGGTCACTCCGTGATAAATGGTTTTGTAAGGAAGAACTGAAGGTGGGAAATCAGCTACTAAGCAGTACATCCAGCAGGAAATAGCAGTAGAAGGTTTATAAAGAGACAATGAAAAAATGGGTTCATTAGAGTTAGGTAGGTATAAGAGTCAAATTGCAAGAGATAGAGTAGTGAATAAAATATTTGTCGTTTTGAGAAGTATGATGAAAGAAAACAAAGATCATGAAAAAGTAAAGAGAAAACTAGGTTGAGGAGAACTTGTGGTTCCCGTTTTGGGGTTTTTTGGGTTTTGCAGGCCCTTTTTTGTTGTTAATCCTCACCTGAGGATATTTTTCCATTGATTTTTAGATAGAATGGAGGGGGGCACAGAGAGAAACATCGATTTGAGAGAGAGACATTGATTGGTTGCCTCCCAAAAAACTCTGACCAGGGCTGGGGAGTCAAACGCACGACCCTTTGGTCCCCAGGCTGGCACTCTAACCACTGAGCCAAACTGGCCCGGCGTGGGGTATTATATTTTATTTAATATGTTTTCATTGATTTATTTATTTTTTTTTGGAGAGAGAGTGAGAGAGAAACATTCATGTGTAAGAGATGCATCACTTGGCTGCCTCCCACATGCCCCCTGCTGGGGATCGAGCCTGCAGCCCGGGCATGTGCCCTGACTGGGAATCAAACCAGGACCTCTCAATCCACTGAGCCCCACTGACCCAGTAAGGACTGGTTTTTGTTGTTGTTTTTTTTTAATTGGAAGTGAATGAGCAGAATGGGTGTGGCTGACTCTCTGGGAAGACAAAGTACCTTTAAGGTAGGCCTCACTGTGAAGTCCTTCCCGTTTTATCCCGTGCTAAAGTGGGAGTAGAATGAGGCCTAAGGAACCTAGATCCCAGGTAAAGATACATCTGACATGGAAATCCAGCACTGAAAAGGAGGGAGGGCTCCAGGAATGAGGAGGAGGCCCCGAGAGCTCACCTCACCTGCCACGTTTCCAACCACATGTGTTCGCTTGAGAGTGTCTCCCCTGAGGGTTCTCTCCTCCGCCTGCTGCTCTGAGTGTCCGCTTAGATAAGGGCTGGCCAGCTCTCGGGTTCTGTCTGCTTTTGCACCACTTACCTCTCCTGTGTTGGCATTGCGTTCCACTGAATATTGAAACAGTTCGGGGTTGCAGAGACTGGGCCTAGGAGACAGTGGGCTGCCGCAGGCCCTGTTTGTGGCTGCCTGTTACAGTGTGGCGGCTTCTCTGCCCACAGCCACGTTCTCATGACAAACTGGAGTGACGGCACGACAGAGCATGACAGAGATCTTGTCTTTATGTATATTCTGTCTTGAGCCCTGAAAAGGAAAAAACTAATTTGTAAACTTTTATTTACTTCAGTATATTTGTATTTTGTCTTTCCCCCTCTGTTGTGTTTTCCTAGCTCATTGATGTGTTCTTGCTAAGAGTTAAACTGCCCAGCATTTAATAGCTTTGATTCGGCAATTCTATGACTGACTTAGCTATAGTTCTCAGAAGGGTTTCTAGGTCACCTTGCCTTGCTGAGTCTTCTACACTGGCTGAATTACCTTGACAGTTAACACCTCCTTGAAAGCTCTCTTTTCCTATTTTCTGTTCACTGCCCTGGTCTGAGTCCCAAATGCCTTCATTTGCATTTTAGATTGCTTGGTGTTCTGACTGTAGACCAGAAAGAAGCTTCTTCATTGCTATAAGCAAAAACTAGCTTCAAATGCTAAAATTTCTTTTAGTTTCTTTGCAGTGGGTTGTTTAGTTTTTTAATTTTGCACTTTAGTTTTAGATATAAGTAACCATGGTATTGTAGCAATTCTGAATATCTGTTATGGCACCAGATTTACTGAAGAAAACCTTCCGTTTAAATAGCAGAAAACATTCAGGCCGCGAAAGCCTCACAGGCTTCCTGACCTACACTGCCAGCCAGGAGTCCGGTCTTATCGCCTTAAAAAGTCTTTTCATTTTGACTTGTGCAGAAAAGATCAGTGCAGGGAGGTTGTTGCTGAACTCCAGGGTCAGTGCTGTGGGGTCATTGTTGTCAGGAAACTGGACATCACTGTTGCTGGGGATCCTTGTCGTGGTCTGGTCTGCAGTCGGCAGGCTGGACGGGGCGGGGAGGGGCTCGGAGGGCGGCAGGCCCTGCTTCAGCCAGAGTCTATTTCTAGTTCTTCAGAGGATTGCAAAGTAGCATTTCTCATTGGCTTCTCATCAAAATCCCTTTAAATACCAACCCTCACCCCATTTGCAAATGACCCCTTTTAAAGAAAAAGATTATAATACATACCATTTTTTTAACTATTGAGTTTTTTCTGGTTTTGTCCATTGATTTTACTTGTTTATTAAAATATTAAAGTTAATAATTTTTTAATTTTCTTAAATATGTCAGGGTGACATTGGTGAATAAAATTATATAAGTTTTATGTGTATAGAGTTTGAAGTACTAACTTCTAAAGGTGAAGGCACTACCAGAGTGTGTTCAAGGAGTGAGTCCGTCCTCCAGTGTGATGTTTTCATTAGCATTTGGTTTCCTCAGGGTGGAAGGTCAGCACAGAAATTCTAACACACACTCTTGGTAGGCAACATAATTGGTTTTTTCAGATGTATATAATACAATTTCTATGAAATAATATTGTTGGGAATTCATCTAGTAGGACCTGCTGAGTTATAACGCATGATGAAAGAAAAAGAGGCATGAGAAATGGGAGAAAAAGAGGTGTTTTGGGGTGACAAGTCAATGCTGAGGTGAGGGAGTCTGGGAAAAGGATCAGAGAACAGATGGAATGAAAAACAGAGTTAGGGGTCAAGACAGCAGAAGAAAGGGCAAAGGCAGTCAGACCAGCGCCGTGTGGGTTCTTGGCCTTTTTCGCTCAGCAGTGATGGGCATTCTGGGACCTGTACATTTTTGGTTTTGGGGGGCTTTTTAATTCTTCAAATCTTAATTTTTTAAAATAATTGACACATTATATTTAGTTTCAGGTGTATTAAATAATGCTTTGATGTTTGTATATATATAGATGCTCACCACAATAAATCTAATTAACAGTCATCACAGCACAATTACAAGTTTGTATTTTTTTTATAATGGTAACTTCCAAATACACAATATAGTGTTACTCACTATAGTCTCAATTCTATACATTACATCCCCGTGATTTATTAATGAGGTTAGGGTTTTCTGTTTTATTGTTTATTCTGTTTGTTTTTAAGTTTCCTCATTTAAGTGCAATCCTGTGACATTTGTCTTTGCCTGATTTATTTCACTTAGCATGATACCCTCAGGGTTCATCCATGTTGTCACAAATGACAAATTTTCCTTTTGTATGGCTGAACAGTGTATACATACGTACCAGTTTCTGTATCCGCTCACCATTGGCGCCCTTCGGTCACTGCCGTGCCTTGCCTGCGGTAGAGAATGCTGCACTGCGCGCGGGCTGCAGGTGCCTCTCGGTGAGGGTCTTCGCACTCCCCATCACCAGCGGAAGAACTGCTGTGTGCTATGCAACCTGTAGTTTCCAGAGGAACCTCAGTTCAGTTTTCCATAGTGGCTGCACCAATTTACATTTCCACCAGCAGTGCAGAAGGTTCCCTGTTCTGCACCCTCTCCAGGAAGTACAGCCATTCTGTCCAGTGTGAGGTAATACCTCATTGTGGTTTTGTTTGTTTGGGGGGGGGGTTATTCTATGTTAGTTTCAGGTATACAGTATAGTGGTTAAACATTTCTATAACTTACAAAGTGATTTCCTCAATAAGTCTAGTACCTACCCAGCACCATACATGGTTATTACAATTTTATTGACTGTATTACCTACACTATACTTTACTATCCCCATGACTATTTTGTAACTGCCATTTTGTATTTCTTAATTCCTTCACCTTTTCACCCAGCCCCCCAACCCTCTTCCCATCTGGCAACTATCAGTTTGTTTTCTATACCTATGAGTCTGTTTCTGGTTTTGTTCTTACTGTTGTTTACTTATTTTGTTCTTTAGATTTCATTTAGCATAATACCCTCCAGGTCCATCCGTGTTGTCACAATAATAAGATATATATATGTACCACATCTTCTTGATTCAATTATCTACTGATGGACCCTTGAGTTGCTTCCATATCTCGGCTACTGTAAATAATGCTGCAGTGAACACAGGGATGCATGTCTTTGGATTAGTGTTTTGGATTTCTTAGGATAAATACCCAGAGGTGGGATTGCTGGGTCATATGGTAGTTCTGTTTTTAATTTTAAGAGGACACTTTTTCCAGTTTTCCACATCGACTGCACCAGGTGCAATCGCACCAGTAGCATACGCCAACGCCCTTTTCTCCTCGCCCTTGCCAGCACGTGCTGTTCAGGACAGCCGCCGTGGCGTGAGGCAGTGCTCTGCGGTTGCTTTGCTTTGCCGAGCAGTGAGGGCCGTGGAGGGCCTTTTCCCATACCTGTTGGTTATCTGTCTGTCTGTCTTTGGGAAAGTATCTTCAGATGCCCATTTTTTAATTGAATATTTTCCGCTATTGAGTTACATAAATTTGTTTTTTTAAGATGCTGTAACTTTGTTTACTCAATTATTAGATCTTATGCGTTTAGCATAAATATTAATATATTTACAATAACTAGGTAGACATATATTGTATGACTGTTTGGGAAATCCCCACAGGAAGTAAATCTGTAAAGGCAGAACACATTGGTTGCCGCCTGGGACTGGGCAGTGCCACACAGAGTGGCTGCTCAGTGGGCCAGGGTGTTCCTTTGGATACTAAAAATGTTTCGCAAGTTAATGTAGGTGGTGGCTGCGTAACATTATGAATGTACTAAATGCCACTGAATTGTACACTTTTAAATTATTTACATTGTGAATTTCACTTTGGTAAAAAAAAATAATTTGTACATATTTTTAAAAATGATATAGAGCCTTTGATTTAGCAGTGATCATTTATATCTATAACTTTCCTAAGTTTAAAAATTTTAGCTTCATTGTTACAAAAATATTTTAAACTGTTTATAGTCGATTTTTTATAGCTCATCTTAAAAATTTACAAATTCAATCCTTTTAGTACTTTAACATAATTTAATTTTAGACTTTTAATAGGGTTCATATACTAGAGGAAGTGAAAAGTTAATGAAAATTAAATTATTTTAGAACATGTAATAATACTATGTATTGGTTTTCCCAGTTTATTGGGGAAGTCCTGCATCCAAAATAATTTCTGTGCTCTTACAGAAAACTTGAGAGACTACATGTAGAAAACTATAGAAGGCATAGCAATCTCACAATTCAGAAATCATCACTATTTTTATGTATTTTCTTAAGCCCCTTTCTCTATGCATTTATGACAAACCAGGGATCATAATGAATGCTTTTTCCATTGTAACCTGCGTTTTTTTTTTTTTTTAAGTAATTTTTTATTTAATTAATTAATTTATTTATTTTTTAATCCTCACCCGAGGACATTTTTCCATTTTTCACTCAGATAGAGCAGGAAGGAGAGAGAGGAAGAGAGAGAAACATCGATGTGAAAGGGACACATCGAGTGGCCGCCACCCACACGACCCAACCAGGGCCGGGGACAAACTGTAGCCAAGGTACATGCCCTTAGCGGGAACCGAACCCAGGTCTCTCCGGACCGCAGGCCGACGCTCTAACCGCTGAGCCAAACCGGCCAGGGCGTAACCTGCGTTTTTTCCTTCAACATTGTGGAAAATGTGTTTCATTAAATAGTCCTCAGAAATAAAATTTTTATTGATTCCAGTGATGATTATGTAATTCCACCTATTAATCTACCACAGAAATATTTTTGCCTGCCTATCTCATTTTTCAGACGGTAATTACTCTTCATAGGTTCCTGATACATACATTTATTTATTTTTTATTTTTTATTTTTTGTGGTACGTGCCCCTAGCGGGAACTGAACGCGGGACTCTCTGGTCCGCAGGTCATTGCTCAACCGCTGAGCCAAACTGGCCAGGGCCTGATAACATACATTTAAATTGTCCTATAGAATGTCCATGTTTACCACATCTTTACATATGTGTCCCTTTATCCTCTTCCCAATGTTGCAAGTGAGAAGGCGGTGTGCCCCCTGCTCTTCGTGAGTTCTGTGTTTGTGTTCTCTTACTTGGGGGTGGCGACTGGTCGTGAGACATCTTTACACACTAAGAATAATCATTATATTTGTCATAAAAAGATTTATGTAGATACTTTAAAGATTTTTGTAGTTAACTATTTTTTCTCTTTTTCCCCTTCCACTTTTTTTTTTTTTAATCCTCACCCGAGGACATTTTTCCATTTTTTGTTCAGATAGAGTGGGAGGGGGGGAGAGAGAGAAATATCAATGTGAAAGGGACACACCGAGTGGCTGTCATACACATGACCCAACCAGGGCCGGGGACAAACTGCAACCGAGGTACGTGCCCTTAGCGGGAACTGAACCTGGGTCTCTCCGGACCGCAGGCCGACGCTCTAACCACTGAGCCAAACCAGCCGGGGCCTTCTTCCATTGATTTAACCCTTGAAATGTCTCCATGTGGTCTTCCAGGTGACTCTGGTGATTCAGTATTTTTGTTCATGAACCATTGGCTTGCAATTTGTTAGTCCTTATTAAAATTATGATTCTATTTAATATCCTCTTGTACTGGTTGAAGGAAGATCATGTTTTTACCAGCTGTCCTTTTGTCATAGAGGGCAGAATACAACACATCATTGTCATCATATGTAAATATACGCCCATGTTTTTTCTTTTTTGTGTGTGTGGGTCTGACATAGAAAGCACTACAGTTTTCTTTGAATGAAGTCATTCCTTTGACAAGGCTAACTTTTCCTTTGTTTCCTTCTTTCCCCCGTCCTATGCACTGCTATATTAAAGGTATCTGCTTGGAGTCACTAAAACCAAAAGCAGTTGTTTTGGTTTGCTCTGTTTGTGAACTAGTTCGTCATAACTGCTCAGCTGAGTAACGATGTTGCCTAGACGTTGGAGAAAGTAAGGACCTGGAGAAGGGGTGAAGGGAATGGCGCTCGTGGGTTGCTGTGAAGATGCTCGCTGGCATTTAGGCACCCACAACCAGAGGCACTCTTCAGAAGACTCGTCCTTGCTCGGTGCCGGAGCATCTCCAGCTCAGGAGCAGTACCCAGCATGTTTAACTGCCTCCTCGGGTATAGAGTGAAGATTTTAGGGAATTCTAGTTCTAGTTAGGCTTTTGAGGTCCCCTTATGAGTATAGTATTATGTGTGTAATAATAATGGTTAATTTTTTTGATGGTGGGGGGTTGATCCTCACCTGAGGGTATTTTTCCCATTGATTCTTAGAGATAAAGTAGAAGGGAGGGAGGGAGAGAGAAACATCGACATGAAAGGGACACATCGAGTGGTTGCTCTCCCGCATGACTGCGAAAGGGGCTGGGGACCGAACCTGCAACCCAGGTGCTTGCCCTCTACTGGGAATGAAACCTGAGACCTTGGATCCACAGGCCGGTGCTCTCACTGCTGAGCGGAACCAGCCGGGGCAATGGTTCATTTTTGTTTGTTTTGTTTTTATCTCCTCTCTTATTCATTCCATATTTTGCCTTTGGATAGCAAGCTCCTTTTAAGTCAGGCTTATAGAATTTAAATGATAAAAATGGGGGTAAAAAAATAAAAGACAGTTCTGCCAAGAGTAGAATGGCGGACATCCGATGCCTGCTGGGGCCCGGCCTGGGGGTCCAGGGACAGTGAGGCCGTCTGTCTCGGCCTGGCGCAGGTGCCGCCCGTGGAGCACTACTGGGCAGGGTGTCACCCGGCGGGGCTGCTGTGACAGGGCAGAAGGAATAGAAGAAGAAGTAATGTAAAATAATTATGTCTACTTCATAGCGTTGTTGTGGGCATTAAGAAAAAAAGTAAAACAAGGGAAAAAATAATAAAAATGACTTTGTTGAAGTCTACCTAGGCACAACAGCTTCCAACATTTGAACCAAATGACAATTGAAACTGGTTTTAAGAATTATAAAGCAAATAATATAAAATTTTAATCAGAGCCATTTCAGTGGTTAATGATGTATGTGAATGGCAGTCTGCAGTCACGTTTTTTTTTTCCCTCCACATTAAGGTCCCTTGAGTAGTTTCCCTAGTGTGAAACTTACAAAAAGGTATCTGGCATAAAAGACTTGGGTCTACTTCCTCCTGAAAAGATCCTTGAAGAAAAGCTTCACTTTCCTGATTGAGTTTCAAGTTATATATATTCTTTCTTGCAGGCAGTAGTTATTTTCTCTTCAATAACAATTTTCATAAGTTAAAAGTTCTCTCCCTGGCAGTGTAGCTCAGTGGTTAAAGTGTCAGCTCCTACACCAAAGGGTTTCGGGTTTGATTCCTGGTCAAGGGCACGCACTTAGGTTGCAGGTTTGATCCCCAGCCCCAGTCCAGGTTCATGCAGGAGGCGACCAGTCGATGTGTCTCTCTCACATTGATCTCTCTCTCTCTTCTTTCTTTCTCTTTCTCTTTCTTCCTTCTACCTTCCCTCCCTCCCTCCTTTTCACTCTTTAAAAATCAATGGAGCCCTGGCCGGTTTGGCTCAGCGGTTAGAGCGTTGGCCTGTGGTCCGGAGAGACCCGGGTTCGGTTCCCGCTAAGGGCACATACCTTGGTTGCAGTTTGTCCCCAGCCCTGGTTGGGTCGTGTGGGTGGCAACCACTCGATGTGTCGCTCTCACGTCAATGTTTCTCTCTCTCTCTCTCCCTCTCACTCTATCTGAACAAAATATCGAAAAATGTCCTCGGGTGAGGATAAAAAAAAAAAAAAAAAAAAATCAATGGAAAAAATATCCTCAGATGAGGATTAACAAACAAAAAATTTTAAAGTTCTACTTTTCACATCAACACAAAAGACAAAGGCAGAAGTTGAAAATAAACAATTTCAGCCCTAGCTTCAGTGTTCTGGGCTACAGAATGGCTTGGGTTATTTTGGAAAATATACAGAGTAAATCTTTAATAAATTATGATCATTGTCCTATGTGTTTTTTTGTTTACTTTTTATTACAAATTCCAGTGTATTTAAGGCAAAATAGTGGCCCTTCCTATCATCTCCCCAATTTTATTCATTGTTTTATTAGTAAAGAAAAATGGAAAAGTTAAGGGTTTCAAAGTGATGCACGTTGTTGGAATTGTGAATCTGTTTGCTGTCTGGTGACTGTTTTTCATCCTTTTACTTAGGTATGGGTACTTTTTCAGATTTCACTTATATCAAGTATTAAAGCTATTATAAGAATGGTCTCTGAACGGCCTCACTTGTTCTTCTCCAGTTCATTGTGCTCTTCAAAGGATTACCAAAGACTACAAATTATGTAAATAATTGAGCCTAAAACTTGTACCCTGTTTTTGTTTCTGTTTTCTCTTCAGATAGAGCAGGAGGGAGAGAAGGGGGAAGAGAGAGAGAAATATCGATGTGAGAGAGACATATCGACTGGTTGCCACACACACACCCCCAATTGGGGCCGGGGACAAACTGCAACCAAGGTACATGCCCTTAGTGGGAACCAAATCTGGGACTCTCAGGTCTGTGGGCCAATGCTCCAACCACTGAGCCAAACCGGCCAGGGCTTGTATCCTGTTTTAAATCTCCATTGTTTTAATGCTGTGTGCTTACATAAATAGTCAGATTAATTTGTAATTGTAATATAAGTGCCCTAGCTATCTTATACTACTTATTGAGTAGATTGAAATCATTGAACAATGAGTGTTGACTCAGAGTGCAGAACTGTTCTGACACTGTAATTGACTCCACGCTTACTGGCCCCTCACAGGAGACTCCTGTGCTTACCAGAACAGAAAAACAGAAGCGCAGGGAGGAGGAGGAGGAGCGCCAGCTGCTGCTAGCAGTGCAGAAGAAGGAGCAAGAGCAGATGCTCAAGGAAGAGAGGAAACGGGAGTTGGAAGAAAAGGTCAAGGCAGTGGAAGGTATGTGGGCTGTGTGCGCAGTCTGGACGGCACAGGTGGTGTGGGAATGGCACTCCTGTAGCCAAAGCACAGTTCAGTTCCGTCGTTTATCGGAGCTGTTTCTGGCCATTTCTAACTTATAAATTGTATTTTCTTTTGTTTATTTATCTGGGTCCAGCCTGGTTGCCATTACATTCCTGCTGAAGCACTGATGTTTGTGGTCTTGTGTCTTCTTTCTTTTGTTTATTCTCATTTCTGCTTTGTCCCTTATATAGAATAGAAAACAAATTAAATATTGATGACAACTAATTTCACAGGAACTGTTTTGTTTTTTTAATTTTTATTTTTCCTTTATTGATTTTAGAGAGAGAGGAAGTGAGAGGGAGAGAGAGATAGAAACACCTATGAGAGAGAACATTGATTGGCCGCCTCCTGCACGCCCCCACTCGGGATCGGGCCCACAACCCGGGCATGTGCCCTGACCAGGAATCGAACCGGCGACCTCTTGGTGCCTGGGTCGACGCTCTACCACTGAGCCACATCAGCTGGTCCACAGAAATTTAAATACAAATGAAGTGTGCTTAAGAAAAGTCTTAGAGATTTTTTTCAGCTCTGACACTATACAAATCTAGAATATTACAAGGGTAAATACTTTTCTCCAGCTTAGATCCAGGTCTTAATGTAATGAACTTTCTTCATTTGTGATCACAGCAACGGATAACGACTGGATGTGTGAGTCCGAGCCACCTTTATCAGCTGAGCTTAGCAGATCATTCAGCTTGGCTGAGTGCCGACCGGTGTTTATTCTCTTTTAAATAAATGTATTGAACTTTAAGGTTTTTGTTTTTTTACTAAAATGGTATGATATGGATTTGATTTTTATTCAGTGTTTTATTGCAAAATTTAAACTAATTTTGGTTATAAGAGTTAAAGGTTTCTGCCCTGATGTGCTTTTTACAGCCCATTCCTAGGGAGCGCCTTCTGTTTCTTAATAGGTCAACCTGTACCTACCTGTTCCTTCATTCTATTCCTAGTGTGCTTAATCTGCAGATTGAGCGTGTGCCCTGTTACGTAGTATATCCAACTTACAAAATTGTGCGCGTTTTATTTCCGGTGCTAGGCTTAAATTCCTTGAGGTGATAACTGACTTTTATTTCTTTATAATTTCTCAGTGGGATTTTGTAATTTTCAGTGGAATTATTATTGGGTACACTATTGTCAGTTTGGCTTTTAAGTTATTCAGACAGGTCCAAAACTTATTCTTGTGGCTTAGTTTCTGTACTTGTAAGATTAATAATACTTGTGTTATAGATTGTTTTTTAAATCAACAAATATTTTTTAGTGCCCACTCTGTGCCAGGCGCTGTTGCAGAAATACAGTGTTAAATAAAATAAGATACTACTTGCCCTGGCCAGTTTTGCTCAGTGGTTAGAGCGTTGGCCTGCAGATTGAATGGTCGTGTGTTCGATTCCCAGTCAAGGGCACATATCTAGGTTGCAGATTCCATCACTGGCCCTGGTCAGGGTCGTGTGAGAGACAACCAATCGATGTGTCTTTCACGTCAATGTTTCTCTCCCTCCCTCCCTTCCACTCTATCAAAAATTCAATGGAAAAATATCCTTGGGCGAGGATTAACAAAAACAATAAATAAAATAAGATACTCCTTTCATGGAATTGACATTGTAATGGTAGCAAAACACAGTAAACAAATATTATAGAACCATAAATAATGGTTAGTAATATGAAGAAAAGTAAAACTGGTTTAGAGTGTGCCCTGGCCGGGTTTGCTCAGCGGTTAGAGCGCCAGCCCATGGAACAGAGTCCTGGGTTCGGTTCCTGGTAAGGGCACGTACCTCAGCTGCGGTTTGTCCCCGGCCCCTGTTGGGTTGTGTGGGTAGCAGCCAGTCGATGTGTGTCTCTCACATCGATGTTTCTCTATCTCTTCACCCCTCTTTCCCTCCCACTCTATCTGAAGATAAGTGCAAAAAAAATGTCCTCGTGTGAGGATTAAAAAAAAGGAGATGTAAGGATACACATGGCATTTAAATAAGATCGTCGAGCCCTGGCCAGCTTGGCTCAGCAGTTAGAGTGTCGGCCCTCAGACCAGAGTCCTGGGTTTGATTCCTGCTAAGGGTATGTACCTTGGTTTCAATTCGTCCCCGGCCCCAGTTGGGGTCGTATGGGTGGCAGCCAATCGATGTGTCTCTCTCACATCAATCTTTCTCTCTCTCTCCCTCTCCCTCCCACTCTGTCTAAAGATAAATGTAAAAATATCTTTGGGTGAGGATTAAAATAAATAAATAAAATCGTCAAGATGGCCATCTGTGAAAATGTGACTTTTTTGGTTTGTTTTTTAAATCCTCACCAAAAGACATTTTTGCATTTATCTTCAGATAGAGCAGGGGGGAGCGAGGGAGGAAGAAAGAGAGAGAAACATTGAGTGGTTGCCACCCACATGACCCCAACCGGGGCTGGGGACAAACTACAACCCAGGTACGTGCCCTTAGTGGGAACTGAACCCGGGATTCTCTGATCCGCGGGCCGATGCTCCAGCCGCTGAGCCAAGCTGGCCAGGACTGAAAATAGGACATTGAATAGTGCAGTGAGTGTGGGCGTCCGTGACTGTCTGACGGGAGAGCGCTGCAGGCAGAGGGCGCGAGGGCAGAGGCTGGGTCGGGCCCAGCCAGGTGCCGGTGTGCACACGCGAGGAGCAGGCTGGAGGGAATGCGCTCAGGCAGGTGAGTCGGGGTCATGTGTAGGGCTGTGCAGAGCCTAGTAAGAAGGATTAAATGGGAACAAAAACAATCCCTGGCACACAGGAAGCTCACAAATGATAGTCATCATACAGAAAATGTAGAAAGCATGTTTACAAGGTATACGATAGTTACCAACAATAACTTTCCTGGCTTCTTAGTAGCTAAGGTTTTAAAAAGGGAAATAATAGACTATTTACTGATAGGAGAGTTCATATTTTAAACAACTAATATAGATAAACAAGCTTTTTGTGACATTAAATTCTAAGCTTTCATTATGTGGGCCTTTTTACCATTTAACTGATACGTGGGTTGAGGGTGAGTCAGAACATATTTCATATTCATGTTTAAGTTCTGTTTATAAAAGGAGCAAACAGCTTACGACTAGTTTTGTTCTAGTGTATGCCTCCACACATTGCTGGCCGTGGGCTACTAGCACGCTCTCCTGTAGCTGCTGGAAAACTCGTGTGCTACGACACAGAAGCGTGTTTCCAAGGGGAGGCCTCATAGCTTTCACTTGTTTAAATAAATTTGAAAGGAGGGAAGTGGGTTAAGAAAGATATAAAGGGTCCGGCTGGTGTGGCTCAGTGGTTGAGCGTCGACCCATGCACCAGGAGTTCACCAGTTTGATTCCCGGTCAGGGCACATGCCCAGACTGGCCCGATCCCCAGTGGGGGGCATGCAGGAGGCAGCCAATCGATGTTCTCTCTTATCAATGTTTCTATCTCTCTCTGCCTCTCACTTCCTCTCTCCCTAAAATCAATAAAGGAAAAAACCAAAAACATTTAGCTAGAAAGAAGCAGCCCAAATGGAAACAACTCAGATACCGTCAATGGATGAGTAGATAAACCAAATGTGGTATAATCGCCTTTCCATAACTGTGGTGGTTATCATGTTCACCTCACAGAATGTGGTTTGTACTTACCATGGAGTATGTGTTAGCCTTATAAAGAGAGGACTTTCTGACACCTGCTACAACATGGCTGGACCTTGAACACATTGTTCTTGAAATGAGCCATGGTGAGAGGACATCGGGAGTTTGATGGGTACAGAGCTTCCATTTGGGATGGTGAATAAGTTCTGGAAGTAGATAATGGTGATGGTTGCACAATATTGTTAATGTGATGCTACTGAATTGTACACTTAAATGGTTTTAAAAGATACTTTTTATGTACTTTTACTAAAACATTAAAAAGGGGAAAAGGCCAATAAAGGTACTGCTGTTAACTAGTGTTGCGTTTACATACAAAGGATACTGCAAGATTGGATTATAAAATAGTCATGCTAAGTCCGAATGGAAGTGGACATTATTGAAACTTCCTTGTTTTTATTTTATTTTATCTTTTTATTATTTTTTAATACTCACCCAAGCATATTTTTCCATTTATCTTCAGATAGAAGTGGGGGGGGGGGGGACACATCAATGTGAGAGAGACACATCGATTGGTGGCCTCCCGCATGACCCCAACCAGGGCTGGGGACCGAACCACCGAGGTACATGTCCTTGATAGGAATTGAACCCACAACTCTTTAGTCTGCGGGCCGATGCCCAGCCACTGAGCCAAACTGGCCTGCGCTTCCTTGTTTTCTTAATAGTTGATAGGCTGTCTGAAAACTCTTATCTCAG
The DNA here is from genome assembly GCF_014108415.1 of Molossus molossus. Classification (NCBI taxonomy): domain Eukaryota; kingdom Metazoa; phylum Chordata; class Mammalia; order Chiroptera; family Molossidae; genus Molossus; species Molossus molossus. The sequence continues at coordinate 105,970,428 of NW_023425345.1, forward strand.
ATCCATTATTCTACGTACATGTCAGTTCCTAAGATAGTTCCTTCCTTGGTTAAGATTTCAGATGTGCTCTTACAAAAGGGATTTATACAATATTAGAAATCTTAACTAAGGAAGGAAATTTATCAGGAACTGTTTTTAGGGAAACTAAAAACATTAGTACCTTAGGTTGAATTGTGGGTGTGGAGTGGTCAGTCTGGAGAATTTCTGTTTCTCCCCAGGGATAACCACCACACCTGAATCCCTGCAGCAGATGAAGTGAAAATTAGATGTTGAAAGCACCACTGTGAACAATAGTTGGTGCATGCAGTAGACAAAGAAGGAATATATTGAGCATTATTAGATATAAAAAGGAATTGTAAAATAAAGAGAAAATAACCTTGATGAAAATACAGGCAGATTCAAAGGAAACAAATAGAACTCTTAGAAATGTGAAGTATGCCTGTAGTGTTAATAAGCAGGTTAAGTGGTTTAGGTACTCATCAAAGTGTGTCAGCAACTTCCAGTCATGATGGCAGGTAGGTAAACGCAGTATCGCATCCTCCCACAACCACATCAAAGTCACATCTAAACTACAGAACAATCATCATTCAGAACCGCCTGAAATCTAGCTGAATGGAAGTCCTACAACTACGGCATTAAAGCAGCAGCCACATCCAGACTGGTAGGAGGGCGGAGGGGACAGGCTGGGCCCACACCCACGTGTGGCGGATAAAAATCAGGAGGACACCTCAGCTGGGAAGGTCCTCCCTGAGGACTGAGGGGTCCCCTCCCACACCAGGTGCCCCGCTCAGGGTTCCAGTGCCAGGAAGAGAATCCCCATCACTTCTGGCTGGAACAACCAGCAGGAACTGAGAGTCGAAAGCTGACGCGGCTGGAGCCCCAGGCAGCTCCTTAAAGGGCCCGCGCACGGACTTGTCGGACTCACTCCCTCTAAGCTTGGAGGGGAGGCAGCTTTGAGGCTGCCAGAGAGACACAGGGAAGAACTGAGCTGTTTGGCACTGGAGAGGGGGCTTCCTTGGGGACAAACGTGCTGTCAGAGGCCTTTGTTCCTTTGGTGAGCCCTTCCCTGGGGCAGCAGACAGAAGCCATATTTGGGACTCCAGCAACCTGGCTCACACTGGTAGCCCCGCCCTGTTGACTCCCTGAGGCCCTGCCCCACCCATCTTTCAGGCCCACCCAGTTGCTTAACCATAGGATTGGCCTGTCTTAGACCTGCTTCAGGTTTTCCTAAATTCTTTCAAACAAGCAGCATCTGGTCTCATACCTCTCTTTAAGTAATACATAGAAACAAACAGGGAGGCAGCCAAAATCAGGAGACAAACAGGTCCTAAATGAAAGAACAGAACAAAACCCCAGGAAAAGAACTAAGCAAAATGGAGATAAGCAACCTAACATGCTGAGTTCAAAATACTACTTATAAGGATGCTCAATGAACTTGGTGAGAACCTCAGCAAACTTAGTGAGGGCCTCAAGAGCATAAAAAAGGACCAGTCAGAAATGGAGGCACTAACTGAAATAATGAATAATTTACACAGATTCAGTAGTAGAGTAGGTAAAGCCAAGAAGCAAACCATCGATTTGGAATATAAGGAAGCAAAAAATACCCAATCAGAACAGCAAAAAGAAAAAAGAATCCAAAAAAATTAGGATAGTGTAAGGAGCCTCTGGGACAACTTCAAGTGTGCCAACATTGCATCTTGTGTGTGCCAGAAGGAGAAGAGAGAGAACAAGAAATTAAAAACCTATTTGAACTAATAATGGCTGAAAAATTCCCTAACTTGGTAAAGGAAACAGACACACAAGTCCAGGAAGCACAGAGAGTCCCAAACAAGATGAACCCAAAGAGGACCACACCAAGACACATCATCATCAAAATGCAAAAGGTTCAAGACAAAGAGAGAATCTTAAAAGCAGCAAGAGAAAAGCAGTTAGTTACCTACAAGGGAATTCCCATAAGACTCAGCAGATTTCTCAAAAGCAACATTGCAGGCCAGGAGGGAGTGGCAAGAAATATTCAGAGTGATGAAAAGCAAGAACCTACAACCAAGGTTACTCTATCCTGCAAAGCTGTCATAGAGAATCGATGGCCATATAAAGAGTTTCCCAGACAAGAAAAAGTTAAAGGAGTTCATCACCACCAAACCGTTATTATATGAAATGTCAAAGGGTCTTTTGAAGAAAAAGATAAAATATATGAACAAACAAAATGGCAATGAATACATATCTATCAACAATGGAATCTACAAACAAAATGAACAGGCAGAGCAGAAACATTCTCATAGATACAGAGAACATTTTGTTGGTTGCCAGATGGGAAGGGGGTTGTGGGAATGGGTGAAAAAGGTGAAGGGATTAAGAAGTACAAATTGGTTGCTAGACTGACAAACCTCAAAGGGAAGGGGGTTGGAGGGTGGGAAGAAGTAAACCAAAGAACTTACATGCATAACCAATGCACACAGACAACAGCATGGGAAAAGGCAGGAGGGGGCTGGAGTGGGGAGGAGGGAGTTAATGGGTGGAAAATGAGAAACATCTGTAATACATTCAACAATAAAGATTTAAAAAACCATATTCATAGATACAACAGTCTGATGTTAGCCAGAGGGAAAGGGGGTTGGGGAGTAGGCAGAGGTGGGCAGAGCAGGGGAAATGGGAACAGAAGGAGACTGCTTGGGGCAATGGCTCACGATGCAGTGCAGTGCATACATACATGGTGTTTTGTTGAGTGGTATTTATACAATTTGCATGAGTTTGTGAACCAATGTCACCCTAATAAATGAACTAATAAAAAAAAGTGGGTCAGCACACTGGAAGGTTGTCTGGGTAACTGGAGGGACTGCAGCACTGAGACAGACGGTGGAGAGAGGAAAGTAGGTGCCTTTGGAATCAGCCAGTATGTATTCGTGAGAACGACATATGGGGCTTTGGTTAAATGGAGTTACAGAAGTAAAAATGTTACAAGGGAGTTTGAGTTAGCACCCCTAAAGCAATGGGAACAAAGGGAAGCGGTTGGAATTATGGGGATCTAGAAGTTGAGGGGGATTCTGCAGTTGGACCTCAGACATTGGATGGTGGGCACTGCTGGTACATCCTAAGGCCAGCAGCAAGCTGGTTCTGGGACTAAACAACCTGGTTATCAGGGCCAACTGCATCTCCCCAGGTAAAATACTGCTATGGCCCCAGCCAGTGTGGCTCAGTTGTTTGAACGTCATCCCATGCACGGAGAGGTCTCTGGTTTGATTCCTGGTCAGGGCACACATGCCCAGGTTGCGGGCTCGATACCAATCCAGGGCGTGTAGGAAGCAGGCAGTCGATGTTTCTCTCTTTCTCTAGAATCTGTAAAAACACTTTTTTTTTTAAAGATACTGCTTTTGTAGGCATGGTGTTGAACAGTAATAGCAAGCAAACAAGAAGAAATAAACCCTTCTCCCCTCATCCTGCCTCCCACTCTTCCTCTAGTAACCCCTTCTCACAAAGTACATAAAGCCAGTAGAGAATGGAGAAGTGAGGGATTTGGAGCTCACACAAATAGCTTAATAACAGGCTCAGGTGTCATGGAGAATGAACGGCCCAATATGTGTCTCCTCCTGTAAGTTCTAAAATGAATCGGGAATGAGGCAGAGTAATTAATCAGATACAATGGTTGAGATTTGATTACGTGAAAAAAAATCCTCAGATTTAGGAAACAAGAAGAGATGTAAACACATGGTACTGAATTACGGAATGTATACCCACAGATAAATAAAATAACCAGCTTGGAAACAACATTTCCTTAGGGGAATCCTATAATAGTGGAGGCAGACTTCTCAGAAGCAACAGTAGGATTCAGGAGAAAATGGAATTAGATTGTGTATTAGTTTCCTAGGGCTAGCATAACAAATGACCATAACTAGGTGTTTTTAAACAGAAATGTATTTACTCAGAGTTCTGGAGACTAGAACCCTGAAATCCAGGTGCTGACAAGGCCACACCCTCTCCGTGGCTCAGGGAGAACCCTTCCTTGCCTCTTCTGGCTCTAGTGGTTTCTAGCACTCCTTGGGTGTTGGGTGTGGCAGTCTCTGAAAACTTAGAATAGAGGGGATAGCTATAAGAAAAATCTAAGTAGAGAGTCTTTTAATGGGGAGACCTGAGAACTATTCCCTTTCAAAGTTAGGAAAGCAAAGATTTTTCTTATTTTCTTTGTCATTGCCTCTGGTTCACATTGTATTGTTTTATAAGGGTTTCTTCTCTAGAAAGGAAAGGTGTGTGTGTGTGTGTGTGTGTACATACACTATATGTATATATAGTGTGAGATAGCTGGATTCAGTATCATACAAATACCAATATGGTTTTTTTTGTTTTTTGTTTTCAAAAAACTATGATGCGATAGCAAGAGAATTTCTAATACTCAGAAATTCTGGTGGTCTCTAAATATCATTTCCCTCTAGGGGGAACCAAGACTAGAGAAATGGCTGATTCCCGTACTGTGGCAGTAAAAAATTGAGATGAAACAAAAAGCCAGGAAGCACCGAAATCCTGGAATTCCTGTCCAAAAGTACAGGAGCCAACTGGAAGGGAGTCTTACTGGTCAAAATGGGACATTTTGAGCATTTGGGTGTGGGAGACAACCAAAAACCTCAGTAGGTTTTAAAAATTAAGTAAGTTAAATAATCATGTGTTCATGGTGATTGTTTGTTTGTTTATTTATTTACTTTTGGTACGTGCCCCTAGCAGGAACCAAACCTCAGACTCTCTGGTCCACAGCCGATGCTCCAACCGCTGAGCCAAACCGGTCAGGGCCATGGTAGTATTTTTTAAAAATCAGTGATCCCCTTAGGAGTTTAATGGGATAACTTGCTATTCTAAAAACTGGTAAAGTAGAAGGAAAAAATTAGGAATTTTTTTAATAGACTTCTTTTTCAGAATTTTCAAATAATTGATGAGGAAAGAAGGGTTTGGTTAAGACCTACAGCAGGAATAGTGGAATTAGAATAAATGATGAGAACATGGGTCTGGGCAGAACTGTTCTCAGCCACGGCTCCAGGGCACTGTGAAGCCCTGATCCCTGGAGTAGAAATACGCTAACTTCTGCAAAGGGCTGGACAGCGTGTTTCAGGCCTGGAGGCCGAACAGTGTTGTGCTCCCATAAAACTTGATTGTAGCAAAAGCTACAGGTCAGCTCTTCCCTTCATGCTGTAGTGGCTGTTTTGCATCCCTCTTCCCTAAAGTATCTGTTATATACAGCGAATTCACTTCTGTCCTGTGCATCTTTAGAGGTACTAGGTATATACCTTGGAATTTTTGAGGAAACAGTCACACAAATAATGCTCTCTGCAGCTTAATTCTGTCTTCGAACTCTGGTTAATCTTTAGGTGAAAGACTGATGAGAGAGAATCAGGTTAACGGATGAATTTTAGCCTCACAGAATGACAGCTAATCAAATACTGTGTCTCAGAAGGAAGTATAGAGCATCATCTGTGAAATACTGCCAAAAAATCAAGCCTATCTGATCAGAGCCTGTAGTTGTAGCCACCAGGTCACAGGAAAGTTAGAGGGCAGTGGAGCATGGCGCCACCGTGTGGATGCCATCAGCCGACTCCGTCACGTGGGATTCTGCAAGGACACAGTGGCCACGGTTCTCCAAGAAATAGAGGGACACTTAGAAGTTCAATTCAAGGGACATATCAACTACATGTAGTGTATGAACCTTTTTGGATTTGATTCGAACACAACTTTTTTTAATCCTCAATAGAGGATATTTTTACATTTATCTTCAGACAGCGTGAGGAAGAGAGAGAGAAACATTGATGTGAGAGGGAGACATCGATTGGTTGCCACCCGCATGACCCCAACTGGGTCCCGGGATGAACTGCAACCAAGGTACATGCCCTTGGCCGGAATTGAACCCATGACTCTGGTCCGCAGGCCAATGCTCTAACCACTGAACTAACCAGCCAGGGCCGAACAAACCAACTTTTTAAAATATTGAACAGGTGGGAAGTTTTTACCCTTAGTCAATATTTGATAATAAATAAATCATTTATAGTCTTATAATTCATACAGAAGAGCAGAGGGCCAAGGATAGCTGATTTCCCAAAACAATGTGGTAGGAGCACTCATTCTGCCGAGTGAGTGGCAGTGGGTGAGCTCTGAGGTTGGCACAGAAATGGTGATCGGAGCAGTGGAGTGGAGACCGGAGACACCTGGGAGCCGGGAGGTCTTCCATCAGCAGCACCAGTACAGCTGCTTACTGGTTAGGGGGTGAGAGGAGGGCATCTCTCGCTTCGCATCTAAAAATAAGTTCAAGATAGACTGAAGGCCAAAACTTTCTGAAGAAAATGTAGGTGAATATCTTTAAGATGTTGAGATAAAAAGAATCCTGTCACAGCAGTGAAAGACCATGGGGCCTGTTCCTCAGGGAAGAAAACAAGATCGCTCTTGGCTTCTCCCTTCCATTTCATGTCTCAAAATGTTCTTCATCCCCTGGCCTTTTCTTTCTCCTGACCTTTTCTTTCTCCTGACCTTCCTGTTCCCTACTGGGCTAGCAGTGGGAATGGCACGTGTGTTTCTCATGAGCCAGAGAAGAACCATCCCTGCCTTCCACCTCCAGGCCAGTTCCAGCTGGCATCTTGTCCACGGTTTCCAGCCAGACTTGGCACTGCCCCTGGCTTGGGAGGGGCCCGCTGCTGGGGGGTGGGTTGAAGAGCAAAGACAATTGATGCGCATGGATGCCTTTGTAAGTGCACAGCCTCGAGAGCTTGGAGATGCTTATAAAATCCTGCCTGATCTTTAAAAAATGTATGTTGCTTTTTTGTTAAATATGTTCTTATTGATACTTAGAGAGGAAGGGAGAGGGAGAAAGAGAGAAACGTACATTGGCTGCCTCCTGCACACTCCCTGGTAGTAATCGAGACTGTAGCCTGGGCATGTGCCTTGACCAGGAATCAAACCTGCGCCTCAATGCATGGGGTCGGGGGTTGCTCAATCCACTGAGCCCACCAGCCTGGGGTGTAGTTTTTTGAGGGAAAGAGGTAAGGTCTATGGTAGTGATAGGATCATCTTCAGTCTTTTTTTTTTTAATCCTCACCCAAGGACATTTTTGCATTTATTTTCAGACAGAAGGGGAGGGATGGAGAGAGAGGGCGAGAGAAACATTGATGTGAGAGAGACACATCCACTGGCCACCACCCACATGACCCCACCTAGGGCTGGGGATGAACTGCAACCGAGGTACGTGCCCTTAGTGGGAACTGAACCCGGGTCCCTCTGGTCCACGGGCCCACGCTCTAAGCGCTGAGCCAAACTGGCCAAGGCATAGTCTTCTATTTTCTTTATTTTTCTTCTAATTTCACTATTCTTCAGCCTTGCCATGTTCCCTCCCCTGTTCCAGTGCTTGCCTTACCGTCTCGTCACTCAGCTCGAGCCCAGTGTGATGAAATGAAACAGCCCCACTCTTTTTATCATTCACAAAGCAGCCCAGCTGCAGCGTCCTCCTCGCCAGGAGACGGCTGGCGAAGGGAGCAGTCAGCATCTCTGTAAGTAGAGCCTTCACTCACTCGTGCCGTGATGCTTTGTGTGCACTGCAGACCGGGCCAAGAGGAGGAAGCTCCGGGAAGAAAGGGCATGGCTGCTGGCCCAAGGGAAGGAGCTCCCCCCAGAGCTGTCCCACCTGGACCCTCACTCCCCCGTGCGGGAGGAAAAAAAGACTAAAGACCTGTGAGTATGTAATGATACTAACATTAGCAACCTGTGAAATTTGTTAAACACAGGCATTGCGCTAATAAGCACTTTTCCCCTTTAGCCCTGAAAACAACCCTATGCGGTTCATGAGCTTCTGCTTCTATTTTATGCTTTTTTGGTTATTCTTTGTGTCATAAATATTCTGTAGAGTAAAATAAAACCTGGGAAAGACTGCTGTTAAATAACTAACATAGGATCATAAATTAAGTTTTGGGTCAGCAAAGCCACCCCATCATTTTATAGATGAGAAAAATGATATTTCCTGTTTTTGCTTAAGTATGCTAACCTTCAGCTCTCTTCATAATTATTTTCAGGAGTGTTATAACTCTTACAAAGTTATCTTTCATGAAAATTATTGGATCTATCCCAAAACCTGGTGCAGTCAGCTGTATTTGTGGTTGAATTAAGAGCGTTAAGGAGAGAGGTGGTCAGAATTACTATTAATTTCTCACTTTTCGATTTACAGCTTTGAGTTGGATGACGATTTCACCGCCATGCACAAAGGTCAGTCTCCATTCCCGCCCACGTTTCTGGTGGAGGTGTTGCTGTGTTGGGTGTTAAGCTCTCTCTCTGCCTCCCAGTTCTAGATGTGCTCAAGGCTCACAAGGATTCCTGGCCCTTTTTGGAACCTGTGGATGAATCATATGCCCCAAACTATTATCAGATTATTAAGGTAATGAAGCCTACTGTGCAGTTACACCTTTCGTGACATTTGTTTTGCTCTTGCTTTTTGTTGTTGTTTTGTTTTGTTTTGTTTTGTTGGAGTTCGTCTGTTATTCCTGGAGAGCCGGGTTTGTAGGATATATACTAAGCTTCGGAGCAAATCAATAGCATGATTCCTTTGCCTCGTACGGATTGAGATGTTTTCTCCAGCATATTGAGATTGAATGTGTCCTGGTCTAGGTTCCCATGGATATTTCAAGTATGGAGAAGAAATTAAATGGAGGTTTATACTGTACCAAGGAGGAATTTGTAAATGACATGAAGACTATGTTCAGGAATTGCCGAAAATATAACGGGGAAAGTAGTGGTAAGTGGAGAAGGTTTGTTCTGGGTGCGCATAAGCTATACCGTTATAACCAAGACTAAAATGCCTTTTCTTTTAGAAATACACATGCTAGTGATTCGGACCTTTCTTTGGTCTACAAAAGGATGTGCTTTAAAAGCCGTGGATCTGCCCTGGCTGGTTTGGCTCAGTGATTAGAGCGTCGGCCTGCGGTCTGGAGAGACCTGGGTTCGGTTCCCGCTAAGGGCACGTACCTCGGTTGCAGTTTGTCCCCGGCCCTTGGTTGGTTGTGCGGGTGGCAGCCACTCAATGTGTCCCTTTCACGTTGATGTTTTTTTTTCTCTCTCTCCCTCCCACTCTGTCTGAACAAAAAATGGAAAAATGTCCTCAGGTGAGGATTTTAAAAAGGCCGTGGAGCTGGCAGTTCGGGCCCCTTGACGGCGTGTGCCAGGAGCTCTTGCCGCTCACACGAGAGGGGGTGCCGCTGGTGGCCACTGCTCAGGCTCCTCCTCATGGTTCTCCTTTTTTTTTTTTTTTTTTTTTTGTTATCCTCACCCGAGGATATTTTTCCACTTTTTGTACAGATAGAGTGGGAGGGAGAGAGAGGAAGGGAGAGAGAGAGAGAAACATCGACGTGAAGGGACACATCGAGTGGCTGCCACCCGCACGACCAACCAGGGCCGGGGACAAACTGCAACCGAAGTACGTGCCCTTAGCGGGAACCGAACCCAGGTCTCTCCGGACCGCAGGCCGACGCTCTAACCGCTGAGCCAAACTGGCCAGGGCCTCCTCATGGTTCTGCGGCCAGTCTGGGTCCAGTGTGCACTGTGCCTGCTTAACACAGGCAGCGAGCCGCGGGCAGGACTGCGCTGGGGCTGATTCTCTGCCGTCTGATAATCAAGTGTGTGTGGGTCCTGGTGTAAAACTTGGAGCCATTTATCCTTGGCTCAGTGTGCCTCAGTTTAAACCCTGAGCAGATTCAATGATTATATTTGATATTTCTGCAATTTCACAAAATTTTGACTGGTTTGGAATAATAGTCCCAGAGTTGCTGTTCCAGCCATACAAACTGCAGCCTCTCAGGACAAAAACTCAGAGTTTGCCCCAGTAGCATCTTCTGTTCACCAGTAGTAGACTGGTCTTTTGTGGCCTGTAAAAGCTGGAGGGAAACCCTTGTGTCTTCTCATAGAGTATACCAAGATGTCGGATAATTTAGAGAGGTGTTTCCACCGGGCAATGATGAAGCATTTTCCTGGCGAAGATGGAGACACAGATGAAGAATTTTGGATCCGAGAGGATGAGAAGCGGGAGAAGAAACGGAGTCGGGCTGGGCGAAGTGGCGGAAGCCATGTCTGCACCCGCTCCAGGGATGCCGAGCCCGCCAGGAAGCAGCAGCCCGTGGAGAACGGAGGCAAAGCCCTGCCACCTGCTCGCCGAGCTCCCCCTTCTGGAGGCGACCAGAGCAGCACCTCCACACCGCGCCCTCTGGAGGTGGGCACCTCCAACAGCCGCGGCCTTGCGCACCCCCCGCACTACGGAGGGATGCCCAACCAGGCACCCCTTTTAAACCAGATGGTAAGAAATAGCTCAAGTTCTGCTGAGGCTTCTCCCAGTTGGTGAATTCAGAGGGAGGGAAAGTTGGCTCCTCGTCATGATAATTTTGCTGTAGGTGGGTGGTTTTTTCTCCCCTCGTCTCTTTCTTCTGTGCTTCCTTTTTTTAAATTAATTTGTTTATTTTATTTATTTATTTATTTATTTTTGAGAGAGAGAAACATGGGTTGTCTGCTTTCTACACACCCTCCACTGAGGATCAAGCCCAAAACCCGGGCCTGTGCCCTGGCCAGGAGTGGAGCTGGGACCACTCAGTCCACTGAGCCACCCAGCCGGGCACATTCTTCCTTTAGTCCTCCTGTCTCTTAATCATTTGACCCACACATTCTCTTTTTGGGCAAAAATTGGGATTAAAAATATCTCAAGTCATTTTCTGTATAAAGCACAGAGGTACAGCCCCAGCTGGGTGGCTCAGCTGGTTGGAACATCGTCCTGTACCCCAAAAAAAGGCTGCAGATTTCATTCTCAGAGTACATACCTGGTATTGTTGTGAGTTCGACCCCTCATCATTTTGTGCATACGGGAGGCAACCATTCAATGCTTCTCGCATTCTCTCTCTCTCCCCCAAAACCTCCCCGCCTTGCTCTCTCTCAAATCAATAAGCATGTCCTCAGAAAAATTTTTTTAAAAAAGCATAGCCCTGGCCGGTTTGTCTCAATGGTTAGAGCATAGGCCTGCGGACCAGAGAATCAAGGGTTCGGTCCCAATCTAGGGCATGTATCTCAGTTGCACTTTGGTCCCTGCCCTGATTGGGGTTGTGCAGGACGCAACCAGTCAATGTGTCTCTCTCACATCGATGTTTCTCTCTCCCTCTCTCCCCCTCACACCCCTCCCCCGTCGGAAAATAAATGGAAAAATGTCCTCGGGTGAGGATTTAAAAAATAAAAGTACAGCCCTGGCCAGTTTGGCTCAGCGGTTAGAGCGTCGGCCTGAGGACCAGAGAGACCCGAATTCGTTTCCCAAGAAGGGCATGTACCTCAGTTGCAGGTTTTCCCCGGCCCCAGTTCGGGTCATGTGGGTGGCAGCCACTTGATATGTCTCTCTTGCACTGATGTTTCTCTCTCCGTGCCCCCCCTCCTGCTCTATCTGTAGATAAATGCAGAAATGTCCTCGGGTGAGGATAAAAAAATTTTTTTTAAAGAAAAAGCATAGAACCTGGTCATGTGGCTCAGTGGAGTGAGCGTCAGCCCATGGACTAAGAGGTCCCGGTTCAATTCCCAGTCAGGGTACATACCCAGGTTGCAGAGTTGATCCCCAGTAGGGGGCGTGCTGGAGGCAGCCGATCGATGTTTCTCACATCCATGTTTCTATCTCTGTCTCCCTCTCTCTATAAAAAAGTCAATAAAACCCTATTTTTTAAAAAAACACAGAGCTACATTACAATATATACAATATACAGCTCATCTGTGTTATTTAAATGTCATGGTGGAAGTCAATTAGCGGGGGAAATTGGCTAAAAAGGCTCTTGGCAGAGGGGGCAATACTGAAAAAGATAAACAAGTCCTCCTCTCTGAGGGAAGGCAGCTCCGGCGCTGGTCCTGGTCGGGGTGAGCCCAGGTCTAGCAGGTCTCTGTCGTGCTGTGCAGGTGCTAGTGGGCAGTGGTGTTCGTCTTCAGGGAAGTCCTTCCTTCCTCCCTCCCTCATGCCTCTTTGCTTCCCCCACCCCCACTCCTTGCCTCCACTCGACACCCTGCAGAGGCCAGCAGTGCCGGGAACGTTTGGCCAACTTCGAGGGTCAGATCCTGCTGGCTTGTATGTCTCCGCCCGAGTCCCAGAGCCACACCCGGGAGAGCCCGTACAGCAGCACCGGCCCTTTGCCGTGCAGGTGAGCAGCCGGTCATTGTATGCAGGTACAGAGAGTCTCCAAGGTGACTTTGAGGAATAGCCTCTTCCCAGGGTGAAGTTAATAATCATCCTGTTCTGTGGAGTCTGCTGCTGTAGACGAAGCACGTTACAGGTGCACCTCATCCTGTGGGTACTCTGTCTTGTCTTTTCTTGTTTTCAGCCTCCAGCTGGAATGAGCAAGCGCCGAGGACCCGGGCTGGGCGCGCCCGAGGAGAAGCAAGTGTGTGGGGGTCTGAGGCCCCTTTCTCACATGGGGTCACATCCTGGATCCTTGCCTCTGGGGCAGATGAGTGGCCCCAGTCAGGATGGAAATATGTACCCCGCAGCTCACTTCCAGCCAGGATTCATTCCTCCCAGGCATGGAGGGGTTCCAGCCCGACCCCCAGACTTTCCTGAAAGCTCAGAAATCCCTCCCAGCCACATGTACCGGTCATACAAATACCTGAACCGAGTGCACCCTGCTGTCTGGAATGGGAACCATGGTGCTGCAAACCCAAGACCCTTGGGGCCAGATGAGAAGCCCCTCATGGGGCCAGGAGCCTCTCACCAGCCTCGCACTCTTAGTCACATGATGGAGTCCCGAGTGATGAGACCACCTCTTCCTCCAAACCAGTGGACTGAACAGTCCAGCTTCCTACCTCACAGCGCTTCCTCCTCAGGGTGTATGCGCCCACCTTGCAAACCTGGTGGGCATCGGTTACCGCCGCCTCTAGCACCGAGTCCCCTGTTCGGAGCACCCCCCCAGGTTCTCCGAGGTGTGCAGGGAGGGGACTCCATGATGGACAGCCCAGAGATGATCGCCATGCAGCAGCTGTCCTCCCGTGTCTGCCCGCCCGGCGTGCCTTACCACCCCCGGCCACCTGCTCCCCCCCGCGTGCCTGGCCCTTTCCCACAGGGAGCTCGCTCGGCGTCTGTCGGTGAGGGAGCCCCCGAGCTCGCCTCGGGGGACCCCGGGAGGACACAGGAGCCTGGAGATGGCCAAGGTGAGTGACTCGCCCTTAAGTGGCTAGCTCATGAACAACCTCACACAGTGTCGAGCCAAATACAAGCTGGTTTCCAGCCTCTTTTTCTTGAACCATTCAGGGTTAGGCCGATCTTGGTATTGTTTTTGATCCCGAGATCCAAAAGATGTGCGGCGACGGTGCCCACTGCACAGGTGCAGGCGTGCGGGGCGCTGGTCCCGGGCTGCGCCATCTCGAGTCGCTCCCTCCCTGCTCTGGGCGCCAGGGCAGTGCCGCGGGTGATGTGCTCTGACCTGCACAGGAAGTGGTGCAGCTGAGTTTTGAACCCAGACAGACTGGATCCAGCATCCACGTTGTTTTCTTTTTTTAATCCTCACCTGAGGGTATTTCCATTTATTTTCAGACAGAGTGGGAAGGGGAGAGGGGGGGTGGAGGGAGAGAGACATCGATGTGAGAGAGGCACATCGACTGGTTGCCTCCCACATGACCCCAACCAGGGCTGGAGACCAAACTGCAACCAAGGGTCATGCCCTTGACCAGATTCAAACCTTTGACTCTTTGGTTCATGGGCCGATGCTCTAACTGCTGAGCCAAACCGGCTAGGACTTAATACAATTTTTTTTTATTTTTATTGATTGTTTTTGAGAGAGAGAGAAACATCGATGTGAAAAACGTTCATCGGCTGCCTCCTGCATGTCCCCACTGGAGATCGAGCCCACAACCCGGGCATGTGCCCTGACTGGGAACCCAGCCAGGACTCTCAGTCCATGGACGACGTTCAGTCCTCTGAGCCCACCAGCCCGGCGGCCTCCATGTTCTTAACCACTGTGTCATCCAACTGCCTTTAAAATTCCTGTCCTGAAAATTATCTTTACAAAATAAGCTTTTAATACTTTACTTCCAGTCTAATTATTTCTGTCCTTCTATTCCTTGGATGCGTATCAGTATCTACTAAGAATGAAGAAGAACAGTGAGATGGCCCCAGCCAGAGTGGCTCATTGGGTTGAGTGTCATCCTATGCACCAGAAGCTCATGCGTTCATTTTCCAGTTGGGGTTTATGCAGGGGGCAACCCATTGATTTCTCTCTTCCTCTCCCTCCCTCCCTCCCCCTCCACCCTCCCCTTCCTTCCCTCCTCTCCCCTCCACCCTCTTCTTCCTCCACCTCCACGCTCCTCTTCCCTCTCTCCCCCTCCCTTCCTTCTCCCTCCCCCTCTACCCTCCTCTTCCTCCCCCTCCACCCTCCTCTTTCTTCCCTCCCCTCCCCTCCATCCTCCTCTTCCTCCCCCTCCACCCTCCTCTTCCCTCTCTCCCTTCACCCTCCCCCGCCCTCCCTCCCTCTCTACCCTCCCCTTCCCTTTCTCTCCCTCTCTCCCTCCCTTCACCCTCCCCTCCCTCCCTCACGCTCTTCCCGGCCTTTCATTAAGTAAATATTGGCTCACTGTTTTGTGCAAATGCTAAGGGTATGGTAGGGAACAAAACATGGAGCCTTGTGCTCTGAGCCACAAGTCAGGGACCAGCCCCCTGAGACCCACCCTTCCCTGGTCGTCTCACTTTGTCAAGTTCTAGAGCCTCGTGGCCTGGCCTGCGATCTAGTGACATCCCTCCTGCCACAGCCCACATGATCTGCCTGAGTCCGTGGGCCACGAATCGTCTCACACCCTCACCAGTCTGGTGGTGACAACGCAGGAAGGGGGCAGGGACATCTCTCTTCTTTGGCAAACGTTCTGAGTCCTTGTAGAGTTGCTGGGTCTCCCTGCCAGTCTACCAAAGGCAAGGGCCTCAGCACCATGGCCCTCTCGGGGTCCCGGGCTCTCTCGCGGAGGCTTGAATGGCACACACCCTCCTCAGCCCTGCTCTCCTCTGCTCACCCTCTGCTGCCCCCAGTGCTGTTGTCATTTCAGCTACTGAGTGTGCTTTTGTCCCACTCCCTTGCAGCAGACCCTTTGCCTGGGCTCGAGAAGCCACCAAGCGTCGGTGCCTCAGAGGGGGTGTACCGCAAACAACTACCTCACCTGACGCCTCCCCTGCAGACCAGCTGCACCAGGCAGAGCTCGCCGCAGGAGAGAGAAGCAGAGGGCCCGGAGCTCCAACACGACTCCTCGGCATCTGAAGACAACTGTCAGGCGGCAAAGGGCGACAACCCCTGGCCCTCGGAGAGGGGCTACGCGCAGGACCTCTCCGCTCTGGCAGAGAGGGAAGCGCTGCCTGAAAACGGAGTGCTGGTTGACGCGCCCGCCTGTGGAGCAGAGGGGAAGGGCCTCGGTGGCGGTGGGCCGGAAAAGCCACTCTGCCCCAGAGGGAAAACCTTGCCGGAAACCATGCCATGTACAGGACAGAACCCGCCGACACCTCCCGGCGCAGACCCCAGTTTGGTGGGCGGCACTGTCAGTCAGTTCCCCCCCCTGTACATGCCTGGCCTGGAATACCCAAACTCAGCTGCACATTACCACATCGGTCTGGGCCTGCAAGGCCTGGGCCCTGTGGTGGGAGGCAAGCCCTCGGTGTCGCGGTCTCCGCATCTTTCCCCCAGGGGCTTCCATTCTGATAACCCTCATGCTGGAGTCTTTCCCCGCTACCGTCCCCACCAAGGGGTGCGGTATCCCTACCCGCCGCCGCCGCGGCCCTCCTACCATCACTACCAGCGGACCCCGTACTACCCCTGTCCACAGGGCTTTTCCGACTGGCAGAGGCATCTCTGTCCCCCGGGAAGCCCAGGCGGGCCCCCGCCTAGCCAGCCCGCCCCTCCGCGGCCCCTCTTCCCAGATAAGAGTGCCGTGGTCGGTGCGCACAGCTGCGGGGCGCTGAGCGCCGCCTTGGCCTCCCCGGCCCATGTGGACGCAGCGGCTGCGGAGGTCGCCGTGGCTGACGGGCAGAGTCCTGGCGCCGAGGAGGAGAAGCTGGAGGAGTCTGTGGAGAGGCCAGAGAGTCCCAAAGAGTTCCTAGACCTGGACAACCATAACGCAGCCACTAAGCAGCAGAGCTTGTCAGCCGGCGGGTACCTGTACGGGACGCCTCCACCTCTGAGCCCGGGCATGGGCTTCGGGCCGCCCGCGTTCCCCGCTCACGGCGTGATGCTGCAGACGAGGCCTTCCTGTCCTCCTCTGCGGCCGGCCGGCCATCTCCAGCCCAGGGCTTACTCTTCCCCGATGGCTGCTCACCCACCTCACCATCCAGTGGCTGCCCAGCCCAACGGCCTCTCTCAGGAGGGCCCCCTCTACCACTGCCAGGACGAGGGCCTGGGCCACTTCCAGGCTGTGATGATGGAGCAGATGAGCACCGGCAGTGGGGTCAGGGGCCCCTTCCAGGAAATGTACAGGCCTTCAGGGTAAGGCTGCGCTTGATTGATTTTTCCCTGAAAAAAGAGTAGATGTTAGTTTTCAAAAGAAAAATGGCCTTAGTGTAAACGCAGGTGGTCATCTGGGCCAAGAAAAGAGCATGTGGGTGGGGGACGTGGAGCTTCATGGAAGATGGATTAGCCATGGAGTTTGGTTTCATCTTGAGTGTTTTTTTCCCTCATGAAAATGAATTGGCATTTAAGTGACTATTCAGACTGCGATTGGAAACCGGCCGCAGTCTGAGCTGCAGGCAGGGTCTTTGGCACAGTCTGCGTTTGTGCGCGGCCAAGGCGAGGGCCCCACCCAGCCCGGGGCCCTCACGTTCGGGTTCAGTCCTCATCTCCGTTCAGCTGTCCAGGTCTAATCATAACATCAGTGTCACCCAACTTAAAGACCCCCCGCCCTCCCAGAACCAGCCTGAGCACACCTTGCCTCCTCCTGTTTACCCCTTCGCCATGTGTGCCTTCTGCCTTTGCAAATAGTCTTTGTTTTATTCCTTCTCTTTCTCTTTTTTTCCTGAACCATGAGAAAGTAACTTTAGACATTAGGACCCTTCGCCTTACATCAGCATATCCTGAGAGTAAGTCATGTCTTTTATAGGTAGGTTTCCTTATTTTTTTTTATTTCCATTCAAGATCAAACCAAGGTTTATGTATTTACATTGGGTTATGTCTGCTTAGTATCTTAATTTACACCATTTACCCCACCGTTGTCTTGTTTTCTTGTTTTTCAAAGAGCCCAGGCCAGTTCTCATGCAGTCTCCCAAATTCTGGGCCGTTCCTGTTTCCTTGTGTTTAGAGTGGAGTTTAAACTAAGTGCGCGTGTACTTACTGCATCGTGCCAGGAGGCTAGTTTTTCTCAGTAGTGAGGATCCCAGTTCAGTCACCTGGATAACGAAGGCATGTCTGCCCGAGATCTTCATGATTAAAGTCTCTTTCCCTTCAACTCTTAACTGTTCCTTTCTTGTGGCTATAGAATGCAGATGCGCCCAGTCCATTCCCAGTCTTCTCTCCCAAAGACCCCGGCACCAGCCACGTTGCAGGATGAGCTACCACCACACAAGCCCCCGACGCTCCCTCTTGATCAGGTAAGAGGCCGACAGGCAGAGCTCCCCTCACTGCTGCAGGTGGTAGGAAGGGCCGCGTCCCGCCCACACCGGGATCCACGGGTGCAGAGGGCCGAGTTAGCTGTCTCGGGTTTCCACCTGCACGGGGGGTTGGGCTCCTCACTCCACATGTTTTATTGAAATCATTGTTCACAACTTCATTACTATTCTGGAAAAAACTTATGTTTTTAAAATATGTTTTTTATTGATTTGAGAGAGAGAGAGAGGAAGAAGGGAAAGGGAAAGAGAAACGTGGATGAGAAAGAACATTGATTGGCTGCCTCCTGCATGCCTTGCATTGGGAATCGGGCCCACAACCTGGGCATGTGCCCTGCCTGAGAATTGAACCAGTGACCTCTTGGTGCATGGGGTCAGTGCTCAACCCCTGAGCCACACCTGCTAGACTGAAAAAAATCTCTTAAGGTGCCCTGTTGATGTAGGCACTTTGACTAGATAGTGCTTCGTGTCCTGTAGGCGGTCGGATGAAGAGTTGCTCAGGGCTCAGCCACGGGAAGGGTCAGCAGGAGGCCTCTGGGAGCAGCTCCTGCTATTGAGTGTTCCTCCTCCTTCCCTCAGCGATTCATTGTTTGGAGGTCGTTTGAACTTCTATTTTTCCACACTGTCTACCAGCATGTATTTTGATACAATCCCTTGCGTATTTTATCCTTCCCACCGATTTGATTTTCGAGGGCCCAGGCAGTCAGCTGTTGAAATACTAGTAGCGCCTGGGAGCGCTGCTCCGCGCCTGGGCTGGCTGAGGGCGCCTGGGCGGCCTCGCCCGCTGCGCTGCCCGTCCCTGGTGGGCGAGAAGTCCTGCTGGGCTTGAGCGGGAGGGTCAGCCCTTCTGGGCCCCTGGACGTGACTGCGGCTGGGGAAATAAGGTCCAGCCATTTTCCCAAATTAGAGGAACAGCTCTTTGGCTTATTTAATTGTTTTAACAACACAAATTGAATATTGTTTAAATCGTCCTTGTTTTGCTTTTCCCAGAGCTAGTCCAAGGAGGAGATAACCCCAAGGAAACGGAAAGCTGCACATGAAGACTGGAACATGGAGAACTCTGGGGAACGACCGTCACCCATCTTACTCCTGTCGCCCTGCGTGCCCCTCACAGCACACACCTCGTGCGTCCGGGGGCTGGACACGCTCTGCTCACACCGCCCGCACCGCCCCAGGGGCCTGGTCGGGAGCTCCTGCGTGGCTGACAGTCAAGAACAAGTGAATTGGAATTGGTGATGGCTTACAAGTCCTGAGACTTGTTCAGGGAAATTCTTCTAACACTTGGGAGGGGCGTGCGTTCAAGGGGAACGGAGTGGTGCTTGTACCCGTTCATGAGCAGCTACACTCAGGTATACGTGTGGGGAAGGAACTACTCATAGTATTAATGTCTTTGGAGCTGGGTCCAGTTTACAGAATTTTCATGTTGCCTTTTAAAATAATTGTTGTTGTTGGTGAATGTATCGTGCATGAGTGGAAGGTGGGCGGGGCTGGTAGGAAGGGGAGCCTCGCTGGCGGGCACGCAGCCTGGAGCGACCCCGTCGGGGGCTGCGGGTGCTCCCGTGTGTCCCTGTGTGTTCCTCCGTGGCCACTGTCCCTAAAGAGCGAGGCCTTCTTTCCTGTCAGCCCAGGAGACTGTCCCACTGCCCGTCAGTGCTCAGCTCAGATGCGGCGTGCTCTCACGACCTTCCAGAAGTTTCTGCCCAGAAAGCCTTTGGCTGGTGGTGCAGGTCTTGGCCGGGGAGAGCAGTACCCTCCCCGGTCGCTGTCACTGGTCCCGGAGCTGTGAGCCGGGTCGGCTGGGCTTGCTCGGGTGTCTCATTAGAAGAGAAAGGGGCGCCCTCTTCCCAGGCCGCAGGCACGGCCCTGGGGCGCACAGCTGCTGCCGGGTCTGTGGGCAACTACTCAGGTCTGTATATGTTAGCGTCAGGGAGGGAATTGCACAGTTTTGAATAGGGAAAATGTATCTATAGGTTTACAGCTTGAGTTTAGGAATATTTCACTATATATAGTCTTTATCATTTTAAATGAATCAATAAGTCATGGTGGTTTAAAATAGCTATCAATCATTTGTCGTATATGTGATAGGAAACAGTTACAGTTTTAGAAGTAAATTACACTGGATTCTCCCTGTATTTGATTTTAGCTGAGATGCCACCAAAGTTAAGGCTTATCTGAATATCCCACACAAAGAAAGAACTAAGAATGCCCTGAAGTGATAGGTTTTTGTAAAGAATAGCATATTTTTAAGCATGCCTTTGGGATAGTGGAAAAGCTACCAAGATATGGTAATCTGCCTAGTTACTCGAATTCACCTGAGCGAGGGTCTGGCAGAAGGAACCATGATGGGACGTGGAGCTGGCGTGTTTGCTGTCCTTAGGAAGAGGAACAACCTGGAAGCATTCATGTTAACACAGGTGGACCCCAGAGCCCGCTGCAGTGCGAGGGAAAGGCACCCGTGAGGGTGTCATGGCCCCTGGCAGCATGGCCGCGGCTCGGCCAGCCTCCGAGATACAATGCACAATGTGAATTTTTCTCTAACAAACTTTAATTTTGAATTTGGTGTGCTTTTAAGTGGAAGGAGTTTTAAGGCTGTGTTCTCATTTATCCCGATCCTTGCTGGAAACCTAGCCTGGGCATCCTGCGGGCTAGAAGAACAGAGGGGTCAGCACTGTCTGCAGGAAGGCAGGAGAGGCCCCTGGGGTCTCGGCTGGCCCCTGAGCCGGTCGTGTGGAAGACAGCACGGGGGAGGCCTGGCTACTTCTGTCTGTCTGTGCAGAAGCAGGGAGGGGAGAAGACCAGCGGTCTTGACCGCTAGTGTGAGCCTGGCCAGACCTGGCCTTGGCCTAGAGCGTTCTGCGACGGACTGCCTCTCTCCGCACAGCTGGTTTGCGCGGGAGGCCTCCACTCGCCCTGAACTGGGAGCGCAGGGACCACAGGGACCACAGGGCCTCTTCCCTTGGTGCTAAAGCTGTGGGGTTGCTTGTGCTGAACCCCCTGGGCATGGCTAGGCGTGAGGGCAGCAATAGTTGGCTGAAATGGACCCTTCCACCCTGGTGGTGTCTGAGCAGCTGTGTACACACTGCTTGAGGTCACCCTTTCTTCCTCACTCTCCCCTGTTACCTGTGCTTAGAAGCTGTGAACAGTATAGGAAAAAGTCAGTAAATTCTTCTGTCCTCAATCTCCCTTCTCGGTATGTAGAGAAGTGAGAAACGCGTTAGGGAAGATGATAGGAAATTGAACTACTGTATTCTGTTACAACACTGTGAACTGTATTCTGTTAAAACGTCGCCTTGCTGCCCCGCGTGGGGCTTGGTGTGCATTACAGGCGCAGCCCCTCCCGTCTGCTCTGTCCTGAGCGGGGCCTGGCCTCCGCGCGGGGCCGCAGGGACACACATGGCAGCCTGCTGTGGCTGCTGGTCCACACAGCCCCACCCAGCAGCTCCTTCTGACCGTCCCTTTGTCCTCTGGCGCTCTTTCCACGTGTCCTCAGCCGAGGCACGGCCAGCTTCTCCGAGAGGGAAGGAGGTGGTCACAGGACGAGCTGTGACTAGGCCGCGGAGGGTGAGGAGTCCCAGGGTCTGCTCTCTGGCTGGAGGACTCCGCCCCGGGTCCCGGCAGCCTTGTCAGGGTGCTGGCTCTCAGCGGTGCCCAGGGACAGCGCGCTCCGGGAGGGACAGGCCTCACACCGGTGTGGTTCTGCATTCATGGCTCACTTTCATTAGAGTTGTTATAAGCTAAAAGCTCTTTCCCCAAGATTCAAGGAAAAAACACCCGGAAAGAAAAGGAGAGCTGTACGGTTTCTGGTCTGGGAGCTCTCCCCTCCCAGTCTGTTCATTAAAAAGTAGCTTTTGGTTAAAATTTATTATGGTAGATGCATTTGGAGAATAAGGAAGGACGAAATATGCAAATTCTTGTTCATATAATTTTTGCACCCTGCTTTTTAAAAAAATGTTCAGTCACTCCATCTCTTCTCAGGCTGGGTTAGTTCTGCTAGTGCACGTGAGAGGACGAAGTTGTGTGTTCTCCGAGCCAGAGTCGGGCTGCTCTCAGACGCTGGCTCCCCGGCGCCCGCGTGCCCGCCCTGGCCCGCTGCTTGGTGCTCGTGCTCATTGCTACTGTCCAAAACCGTTCCTCTGCTGGTTCAACTTTGTTCTTGCTTTTTTTAAATGGACGTTCAAGTCTGTAATATACTGCTCTTCAGACCTGATTTGGAACTTCGCAGGAGTCCTGACCCAGCAGTCCGAGGCAGGACAGTTCCGTGTGAGTCCTGCCCTGCCTTCAGGGAAACTGCTTAAGGAAACGAAAGGCTCAGTGTTTTCTAGCGTTACTCCCCCTTTGTGCCTGTCCCTCAGTCGTCTGTCCAAGCACCCCTCCCAGTCTGCACGGAGCCCCGTTGCAGAAGTTGGCTCTGTGTGTGAGGGTGAAGGACTGTTCACCTGGGCTTTCTGGGGTGCGGTGTCCTGCAGACGACTGTCCGTGCTGCAGTGAGGACACTTGGAACTGTGTTACTCCAGGGCTCCCGGAACCAAGGCTGATTGAGCCTCACTGTGTGAGAAGAAACCAGATCCCCTTTTCCTTTTTGGTGAGTTGGACTCTCGTGCATCCTGAGGACTCTGGGCTTTGTCCCGCTTTCTTTTTGCTAAGACAGGACTTGAGGGAACACGTATCATCTTTCATGTGAAGCTGTGCACAGGCTTTGTCTGCAGGCTGGGTGTTTGTCCCCCTCTGCTCTGTAGGGGCCTCTGCTAGTCTCTAATTCTGCACCAAGAATTCACTGAACCTTCATGTAGAAATGCCTGATAACCAACTAATAGTCCTGTGTGGTGGGGTCAGAAACAGGGGTATGTACGTTACTGAAGTGCTTGGCCCCCGTTCAGTCAGTCTGTGGAACCCCTTCTTTTCCATAGCTGGGCTTGGGCCCCTCACCCTCCTGCCTTGCACACAGCTCCTGGGAGCCCAGGCCAGTGTCCACCAGCCTGTGGCACACAGGGTCAGGGATTCTTTGCGCGCCTGCTGCAAAGGCTGTGTGAACTCTGCTGGCCGATACTGGAAAGGGGAATGCTATTTATTTTTATATTTGTATATTTTGTCGTGGTCTGCTGATTCCCTGTTTCACTGAGAGCGACACTTACCTCAATAGTTAGTTTAATTTTGTGTGTTGGATAATTTTTTGAAAGAACTTTTTTAAAAGCTTTTTGATCCTTGGAGATCTGTAGATTTATTTCCATATGAACTGGTTATTTTGTATAAAGTACATTCTTAAAATAGCAAGTCTCTGCTATGTGTGAGTCCTGTGTCTGTGTCACTTACTACCAGGGCACATTCCCATGGGGCGGAGGTCTGAACCAGGTCCCAGTGCCAGCACCTGAAAGGGGTCTGAGCCCTGGCTGGTGTGGCTTGGTTGGAGCACCCTCTGTGCACTGAGCGGTCACGGGTTTGATTCCCAGTTGGGGTGCATATTGGAAGGCAACTGGCCAGTGTTTCTCTCGCCCTCCCCTTTTCCCCTTCTCTCTCTCTCTCAAATCAATAAGAATATATCCTTGGGTGAAGATTTCTTTTTAAAAAGGTCACTTAGCCCTGGCCGGTTTGGCTCAGCGGTTAGAGAGTCGGCCTGCGGTCCCGAGAGACCCGGGTTCGGTTCCCGCTAAGGGCACGTACCTCGGTTACAGTTTGTCCCCGGCCCTGGATGGTCGTGCGGGTGGCAGCCACTCGATGTGTCCCTTCACGTCGATGTTTCTCTCTCTCTTCCTCTCCCTCCCTCCCACTCTACCTGAATAAAAAAATAGAAAAATGTCCTCAGGTGAGGATAAAAAAAAATTTAAAAATAAAAATAAAAAGGTCACTTAGTCTAGGCAGTGGTGTTGGCGTGGGGCCCGGGCCCTGTGCAGGTGATGGTTGTGTGCTCCGGAGAAGGGGAACAGGAGTGTCAGGGATCAGACCCTCTCCCACCTCGCGCTCTCCCCTCCCACACCTTCCCAGCCCTTGGTGACACCGGTAGTCCACTGATTTTGAGGGGGGCCTGGAACGTCCAGGACACAGGCGATAATGGGACAGGGCGGCCCTAGCCTGGGCTACGCATGAACTGAGCTGGTACTTTCCTACCTGCCCACTTGATGATTTAGTTTTTATTTCCAGTTCATGGAGCATTTTGATTGGGGGGGAGAGAATAGATTTTAAAAGTATCCACCCTATCAGCTGTAGGCTTGAGACACCAAACTTCCTGGCCTGGTTTAGCCTTAAATAATTCACCTTGTAAAATAATTACATCCAGAAAAAATTCTACCACAGACTGTACCCGCTTCTAACCTGCTGCTCACTCCGGTGGTCCCCTCGTAGGGCGGTGGCGGGTCCTTCCATCTGACCTCCAGTCGTTTGGTATCAAGTTACCCCACATCGTTTGAGAACATTTTTTGAGACTTCCTTTCTGTTGCTATTTTAAAATCAGGTTCCCACGAACATTTTTTCTTTAAAATACTGTGTCTACCACATTTCCTAGTTTAGTAGTTGCATTTTCATTCACTTTTTAATTTTTTTTTATCCTCTGCGAGGACATTTTTCCATTTTTTCTTCAGGTAGAGTGGGAGGGAGAGAGAGGAACAGAGAGAGAGAGAAACATCGATGTGAAGGGACACATCGAGTGGCTGCCACCCACACGACCCCAACCAGGGCCAGGGACAAACTGCAACCGAGGTACGTGCCCTTAGCGGGAACCGAACCCGGGTCTCTCCAGACCGCAGGCCGACGCTCTAACCGCTGAGCCAAACCGGCCAGGGCTTCATTCACTTTTTTAAACAAAACAATATATATATATATATTTTTTTTTTTATCCTCACCCGAGAATATTTTTTCACTTTTGTCCGGATAGAGTGGGAGGGAGAGAGAGGAACATCAACATGAAAGGGACACATCTAGTGGCTGCCACCCACACGACCCAACCAGGGCCGGGGACAACCTGCAACCGAGGTCCGTGCCCTTGGCGGGAGCCCAGGTCTCCCTGGACCTCAGGCCGACGCTCCAACCACTGAGCCAAACCGGCCAGGGCGCAAAAAATATTTTTGAGTGAAAAATTATCACGAAGCCCCCTGTTCGACATGGTGCTGATGGGTTCTTTCCCCGACGCCCTCGCTCGGGTGAGGCGGCACTGCCGGCCACAGTGCCCTCAAAATTCATGTAAAGTGGACTTCTCACTCGGGTTCCCAAGTGAAACCCCTTCTGTGACATTAATTCTTTACCAAAAGCTACATTTTGACAGTTTTAGCTAATAGTCGGGTTTAACTTTTTTTTTTTTTTAAAATCCTCACCCGAGGACATTTTTCCATTTTTTGTTCAGATAGAGTGGGAGGGAGGGAGGGAGGGAGGGAGGGAGGGAGAGAGAGAAACATCGACGTGAAGGGACACATCGAGTGGCTGCCACCCACACGACCAACCAGGGCCGGGGACAAACTGCAACCGAGGTACATGCCCTTTGCGGGAACCGAACCCGCGACTCTCCGGACCGCAGGCCGACGCTTCAACCGCTGAGCCAAACTGGCCAGGGCTTAACTTTATTTTTAGTAGGAATTTAGCTTTTAGCAGAATGGGTGTTGGCAGATTTATCTGCTTGGAACCGAAACAAAGTATCTTCCACTGGCCCGCTGTTCAGACTCTGCTCGGGGTGAAGGACGCCCTTCACCTCACCAGCAGTCTCCTGCGTCCAGGCTGCTGTCGGCGCGCTGTCCCTGTCCCTCAGCAGCAGGTGGCTCCCTGGCTCCGTGGTTTCCCCTGGGTTTTAAGAACATCTGCACATACTGTAGTCCTCTCTGCTCCCAGGGCTCAGTCTAGTCTCAGCAAAGCTCTTGTGCACAGTGGGCTGCATGCTAGCTAAGAAGGCGGCTGAAGCTCCTAGCTTAGTGCAGTCACAATATTGTCCTTTTGTGACTGTCATGTCTCACTTAGCGTCAGGTTTTCAAGGTCCATTCCTGTTGCCATGTGTATCAGACGTCTCTGAGCTGAGGTTGTGAGGGGCTGCCGCACCGCGGTGCCCAGAGCTCCCGTGTCCTCGCCCTCGCCAACACATGCCGTCTTCTCTTTCCATTGCTCCCCCGAGCGGAGGAGGGGACACCGCCCCCGCCCTGTCGGCTCACCTCGCCGCTGCCTCCGCAGCTGCCGCCTCCACATCGTGTCACAGCCGTTTCTTCCCCTCTGGCCTTGCCTCCCCAGTCCAGTGCTCCTGAGGTGGTGGCCTCTTTCTCCTGTGGTCCGTGTTTCCTCAGCTCTTCACGGAACCATCCCCCTTCCTGGGTGCAGGGCTCAGTTTCCCTGGCCTGGAGTATTGGAATAGCCCTGGCCTGTCCACACCACTTTGCCACCATGAACTGAACTGTGCCCTCTGGGGCCTGCCTCCCCACCCATGTCTGCTCCCTCGGCCCACAGGAGGAGGAGGAAGAACCCCAGGGGCGCCTTTCCCATGAGGCTCCCTGCAGGGCTCCACAGAGAAGCTAAGTGACTTGCTTAACCTCAGACAGCTTGTAAGTGGTAAATGAGTTCCCATCGGCTTGGAAGCAGCCTCCCCCAAAGCTGGCTGGCCCCCGCGCTCCTGCTCCACGGGTCTGCGGCAGTCTGTGGCTGTCTTGGCCTCGTTTTGGTGAAGAAAAGCATTGAGTTAAGCAGCCCGAAGTAGCACCTTACTAACGGGAGCTGACATTTGAACCTGAGTCTCTGACACCAAAGTTTCTCCCAAACCCTCAGGCAGGCAACAAGGTCCTGTGCTGTCCGACATGGCCAGCCACGGGCCTCCCGCACTGCCGTTCCCTTGCCGCGGAGTGACATCTGCCCCTGAAGGGCAGCTGGGCTGTCATTTACCCTCAGGTCACAGCTGAAGTCCTGGAGTGCAGGGCTGTGCTCATGGCTGGGGTGGGACACTCCGTAGCCCTGAGGGGTCCATGCAAATAAGCACACCCGTGCCCCAGAAGGAAGGGCGCCCCAAGACCACAGGACTCGGCCGCCTGCACTTGGCAAGGGCATGGGTCTGAGAAGCAGAGGCCAGCTCCTGGCAGCAGACTTGGGCAGTGTTTGCGTGGCATTGACTCGTTGTTTGTTCTCCCTGACCTCCGGGTCTCTGACTGGGTACACACACTCACACACTCTGCCTTGAGCACATCACAGCCTGAATTTCCGTCCCAGTCACACCAGCACCCAAATCGACAGCCGCCTGGGGAGGCAGGGCTGCGGGCGGGTGAGAGCGGAGCGAGAGGGCAGGCCACCCGCGGGCTGCACCAGCCCACCTGCCGCTCAGCAGGGACTGGCCTGTATCTCGCGTCCGGAAGACCAGAAGGTCCCAGTGAAAGCAGGTAAGTTGTTGTCCGACTGGATCAAGCGTAGAGTTGGTGGATAAAGACCCTCTTCAGCAAATAAGCAGTTGGGGACTAGGTCAGAGTGACCAGTGGGGAAGGTCTCCGCCCCAGGAGGAGGAAGGTGGCAGGCAAGAGGAGTGGCTCCCTCTGGGCCTCAGGGTCGGCGGGCGTCCCTGGAGCTGGCCTGGCCCTGTTTGTAGAGGAAGGGAGAGGTGATGGGGACGGCCGGTGAACAGACTCGGGGCAGTGCCGCCCTCCGGGACACTCCCTGGACCCCTTTCTCTCAAGGCCGGTAGACAAAAGGTTGTCATACTGCAGGGGACACGCTCGACTGTGTGTTTGGGGCCCAGGGAGGGCTTTGTGGGAGGAGGCTGAAGCCCACAGAACAGTGTGCAGGGCTGCGGCCCAGGAGACCGCCTGATCCCCGGGGAAGGCCGGCAGCTGGCAGGTGGCGGGTGATGCCGATGCGGCAGGTAGGGATGGAGGGCCAGTCAGGGTGAGGAGTTGGGGGGACAGGAATTGAAAGTGCTTAAGTGGCAGGCCGGAAACGGCCCGGCTGTGCTCTTTTGCTCATTTGGCCTTGTGAGGACGGATTTTGCGGGGAGCCAGGCTGAAGGCAGGGGCACGGTCAGGAGGCGGTCAGGCGCTCCGGGGGGTGGCGCCATGGGACCCAGCACTGGCTGGAGGCCACCGAAGACTTAGGACAGTTTTTCTACCCGTGAAAAGGGGTAGGGCCTGCTTTTCTCCCAGTCGATTATGGGCCAATAGTTTTGTCTAACACAATAAAAACAGATTACTAGAGAAATGGAATTTAAAAATAAAATACAAGCTCACAGTTTTGTTTTTTAATCCTCACCCGAGAATATTTTTCTATTGATTTTTTTACATAGAGTGGGAGGGAGAGAGAAATGTCAACATGAGAGAGAGAATTGATTGGTTGCCTCCCACACGACCCCGCCAGGGGTCAGGGATCAAACCTGCAACCCAGGTTTGTGCCCTTGACCAGGAAGTGAACCTCCGACTCTGGTCTACAGGCTGATGCTCCAACCTCTGAACCAAACAGGCCAGGGCTGTACCACAGTTTCATTAATAGATTCTAAACTGTGATGTTACTCAAGTTGCCATAAAATTCCCTAAACATTTACCGTGGTTATGTACTTGCGCAGTCCTGGAGAAGCGCTGCCTGGGTCGGGGCGGCTGGGGAGCGGGCGGAGAGGGGCGAGGGCCTTCTCAGATCCCGGAGAGCAGGAGCAGGAGCGGGAGCAGCCGGTCTGGACGGCGGGTGTGCTGTGCTGGGCTGAGCCACTGGGGGGGGGGCCTCGGCACCGAGCAGTGCGGGCAGGCTCACTGTGGACGGCGTGTGCAGGGGAAGGAGTCGAGAGCCTTAGGCAGGGCTCCGTGGGCAGCAGTGACCAAGGGACATGGGTCCCAGGAGGCCGAGGAGCCTCGGGAGCCAAGGGCACGGTGTTTGGGAAGAAGGAAAGGCTTCCCAAGGTCAGCACGGCTGCCCTGCTCCTGCCGCCACCGCCTGGAATCGCTTCTCCGACAGGTTGGTCTCCGACAGCTGTTCAGAATGCGGACTTGGGAAGCAGTGTGTTAACAATTACTTAGCAGTTTTCTCTGCTTTCCGAATTTTCTAAATTTTCCTATTACTCTAAGCACTTTAATACAACAAACGCTCATGAGCCCAGGAGCTTGACCACTGCCATCCCTAAAGAAGAGACGAGGTCACAGGTTGGTTTGGGTGTTAGGGTACGAGCCCCTGGCAATCTGCCGGCACAGTGAGGACACGTAGGGCGAGATGGCCAGGCCCCAGGATCTGACTGCCCAGGACTGTCCTTACCCAGCTCCTTGTTTGCAGGTAGTAAGGGGAGGGGCCAGGAGACGGGCACCTGGAGGTCCCGGGACCAGCCCGACCTTTCTCCTTCCTCGGCCCCTCGGGTTTCAGACCAGCAGTTCCCCGGTCCCTGCCGCCTCCGCGCTGGGCAGGCACCAAGGCAGGCCCTGCCCCTGCCCTGTCCACTCCCGGCTGGCCTCACTCAGCACTCCCTTTTCTCGGCCGGAACGACTGTCCTCATCCCACATCCAACATGCAGTTTCCCCTTACACGTATCCAGTGTTTTCTTACTGCCTACAGGACCCAATCGGGCAAAAGCTACTTTCTTTTAGGGGGAGGGGTGCGCAGGCGACCATGCTGCCCCCCGCCAGCCCCCCGCCAGCCTCGCCGTGAGAACCGGCTGAGCAGCTCAGTTGCTATTACATGGAGCAGAAGGGTTCTTTAAATATTTTGTTTATTACTTGAGGACTCTGGTTACCAAGTTACAAAAACTAACTTTCTCAGTTCGCGGGAAGGGCAGTGGAAGGCCCTGGCCCTGAGGTCAGGCGTGAGGGCCGCTGTCACCAGCACACGCGTCTCCTGTGCGGTTCTGCTGTTCATCTGTCTCCCAAACCATGTGACAGGAAACAGGACTGCGAGCTGGGTCCCAGGTTTTCTCCAGAAAATAACTCCCTGAAAGAGGCTACACAATCTCTGCTGCTGCAGAGGTACTGGATACCTAGCCTACCTGCCCTCCTTGGGCAGTCAGCAGTGCCCCCTGCGAGCAGGGGGCGTGTGGTCAGGAGAAGGGGTTCGTGGGAACGGGGTGGTGCAGAGCAACCTGTCTGCTACATTCTTCCCATCCATGCCTGGAGACATGCAAACACGCTGTTTCCCATACATCCTCTTCCCTTCCTTCCAGTGCGGTTCAGGTATCGCCTGTAAAAGCGCTCGTCTTCCCAACGTGATATCGATGATCCAGAAGCAGTGATGGAGCCCTGGTGCCCGATCAAGATTACTTTTCCTATATTCCCAGCCCTCGTCCCCTCGTCCCAAAGAGCTCCAAAAGTGGCCCTCGTGGTCCTGTATCCCACAGCTGACATGACTAGTTTTCCTTCCCCAGTTCTCCCCAAATACTGTCTCCTAAATTCCATTTACAGAAGACAGCAGGGGAAGTACTATCTATTGGATGACCGTTTAAAGCATGCAGCACGGACTAGATCATTCAGTGAGTCCACGTGTTCACTCAGCTTTGGCAGTCGGCCGCTGGCCGGGCGGGAGAAGGTCGTGCTGGAGCCCGCAGCTAGACGGCGGGGGCAAGGACCGTGCTCGTGGCTACATTCCTGTGGCCGAGGACCTGGGGGCTGCCTCAGGGACCGAGCAGTTACAGGCCCTGGTGCCAAGTTTGGGATTTTCATGGTTGACATGACTCCTTTAAGATCTTCGCTGGCAGTCCAGGGCTAGTGTGGCTCAGGGAGGCAGGTGTCACTCTGGGCACCAGAAGGGGGCTGGGTCCATTTCTGGTCAGGGCACCTGCCCAGGTGTGACCTTGGTCCCGGTGGGGGGCGTGCCGGAGGCAGCCGATCAATGTTTCTCTCCCTCTCCTTCCTTTCTCTCTAAAAACTCAATTAAAAAATCTTAATTTAAAAAACAATCTTGGGCCCTGGCCGGTTTGGCTCAGCAGTTAGAGCGTCGGCCTGCGGTCCAGAGAGACCCGGGTTCGGTTCCCGCTAAGGGCATGTTCCTCGGTTGCAGTTTGTCCCCAGCCCTGGTTGGTCGTTTGGGTGGCAGCCACTCGATGTGTCCCTTTCACGTCGATGTTTCTCTCTATCTGAACAAAAAATGAAAAAAAAAAAAATGTCCTCAGGTGAGGATTGAGAAAAAAAAGAGGGAAAAAAAAAAACTTGACCCTGGCCAGTTTGGCTCAGCAGTTAGAGTGTCAGCCCGCGTACCAGAGAGTCCTGGGTTCAATTCCCGCTAAGGGCACATACCTCGGTTGCAGTTTGTCCCAGGCCCCTGTTGGGGTCGTGGAACCACTCAATATGTCTCTTTCACGTCGATGTTTCTCTCTCTTCCTCTCTCACTCCCGCTCTATCTGAAGATAAATGCAAAAACGTCTTCAGGTGAAGATAAAAAAATTTTTTTTTTTTTAATCTTGGCTGGCTGCTCTGGCCAGGTAGCTCATACAGTTGAAGCATCTTCCAAATACACTAAGGTTTCGGGTTCACTCTCCAGTCAGGGCACATAAAGAAGCAACCAACAGTAGTGGCCGGTTTGGCTCAGCGGTTAGAGCATCGGCCCCCCGACCAATGAGTCATGATTTCGATTCCGGTCAAGGGCACGTACCTCAGTTGCGTTTCTGTTCACAGCACTGGACGGGGTGGTGCCGGAGCAACCACTCCATGTGTCTCTCTCACATCGGTGTCTCTCTGTCTCTCTATCTGAAGATTAAAAATGCAAAAAAGTTTCCTCGAGTGAGGATTTAAAAATAAAAAAGCAACGAATGTATAAATAAGCAGAACAACAAATCAGTGTTTCTGTCTTTCTCCCTTTCTCTAAAATCAATAAATTAAAAAAAATCTTGGCTGCGTGGCTGTTTCCTGTTAGTTGATTATATTTCCTTATTTACCAGTTAAAGAAATCTTGTCAAGTCATAATCTGCTCCAGGGAGCTACCAGGCCTGGGGCTCAGCACATTCGGGGCGAGGCTTGTGCTGAGATGCACACACCCCGCCAGCCAGTGCTCGTCTGTGGAGGAGCCTCGGGCACTGGGGTGGCCTTCATTTCTCTGGCTTTTCTTAAGTATCCCTATTCCAACAGCTAGCGAAACACAATTTATAAAAAGTAATTTAGTTGTAGAAATAACAGGAAATATGGCTGCAGTATTCTCAGTTATTTGGGTCTCTGGCTTCAGACAGAAAGGGTTTCTTACATGTCATGTTTACTATCAGTTTTTTGTGGTTTTTTTAATCCTCACCCGAGGACATTTTTCTATATTTTGTTCAGCTTGAGTGGCAGAGAGAGTGTGAGAGAGAGAGAGACATTGACGTGAAAGAGACACATCGAGTGGTTGCCACCTGCACGACCCAACCAGGGCCGGGGACAAACTGCAACTGAGGTACGTGCCCTCAGTGGGAACTGAACCCAGGTCTCTCTGGACCACAGGCCAACACTCTAACCACTGAGCCAAACCGGCCAGGGCTCCTCTCAGTTTTAAGGCTTTAAACTGGGTCTGTCTTAACAGTGTATTAAATGTCTCAAAGAACAGCCGGCCCGCGGACCAGAGAATCTTGGGTTCGGTTCCCGCTAAGGGTACGTACATCGGTTGCAGTTTGTCCCCAGCCTGGGTTGGGGTTGTGTGGGTGGCAGCCAGTTGATGTTTCTCTCTCTTCCTCCCTCTCTCCCTCCCGTTCTATCTGAAGATGAATGCAAACATGTCCTCAGGTGAGGATTTAAAAAAAAAAAAAGGGATTGATTGATTTTTTTTTTAGCTGATGTTTTAGAGAGGAAGGGAGAGAGAAAAATATTGATGTGAGAGAGAAACATGGATCAGCTGCCTCCTGCATGCCCCTCACTAGGGACCAAGCCTGCAACTCGGGCATGTGCCCTGACCCGGAATCAAACCAGCAAAGTCTCAGTCCATGGGACGATGTCCAGCCAACTGAGCCACACTGGCCAGGGTTACTGCAATGGTTTAATCCCTTTCTGCTTTTATCTTTGACTCTCTGCTCTCTATTCTCAACAGGAAAAGCTTCTATGCTGACAACTCTCCCACTGTTTCTCCTTTGTACTCAGAATAAAAGCCAAAGATCTTATGAGGTCTTGCCTGACCGATGACTGTGTCACCCCACCCCACTGACATATCCTATTGTCCTTCCCTTCTGAATTTCTTTCTCCAGAGTATTTATCACTGGTATCCTTAGGATTTATTTCATTTATTATATATCTCCTCTTAAATTTTAAGTCCCTGAAAACTACGATTTCAGTCTTTTGCTCACTATTACATCCCAGACCTGGGATTATCAGTGCTGAGCACCCAGTAAATGCTCTCTGAGTGGATCAATAGGCCCCAGGGTAAACTGATCTCTCTTCCTCTTACAAAATACCTGAAGATGGCAGAGCTGTCTGATAGGCCAGGAGAAGGCAGAGCATCTGATAGGCCAGGTGAGGGCGGAGCGTGTCTGATAGATCAGGAGAAGGCAGAGCCTCTGATAGGCCAGGAGAGGGCAGAGCATCTGATAGGGCAGGAGAGGGTAGAGCGTGTCTGATAGGCTGGCAGGCGGCAGAGGGGCGGAGCTCTGGTAGCTTGGCCCGAGTCTGCGGAGAAGCGCCCCCTCAGGGCCCCGCCCCCCTCCACCAGCACCCAGGAGCCCTCCTCGCAGGCTGCAGGCTGCGACCGCTTGGTTATTGTCGTTTCCACGGCCTGGCACTGTCCCTGGTGCTTTCCAGATGCATCAAGTATAAGTCCGCGGTCTTAATGCGGCCCGGTCATTCAACAGGGTCATAGGAAGGTCCTAAGACACATTTTGAGAGCCAAAAGGTACCTTCAGAACATCGTGAGCGCTCGGTTGTGTTCTTGGACGCTAGGAGAGGGTTCCGAATCCACAGCCACTCGGAATGCTGCCCCGGGTCCGTCGGCGCCCGCGCTCTGCGGCTCTGCGCCGGGACTCCTCTCCCCGCTCGGCCGGGGCCCTTCTTCCCTCGCCGCCTCTCTTCTGGTCCCCATCCCCGAAGCCGAAGGCGCCGGAGGGCAGGTCGCAGACCGGCGGGCAGCGTCAGCGCGGAGCAGGTCTGCCCTGCGCGTGTGGCTGCACCCGGGAGGGGGCGCTGGCCTGAGCCTGGGAGGGCGGCTCTGCGCCCGCGGCTCCGGCCAGGGGAACGGACTCCACTCCTTCCGCTGCAGCCAGCCGTCTGCCCACGGGCGAACGAGCCGAGCCGCCTCGCGCCCCGGACCCACAGCGCCCTCGGCCCGCGGAGGATGTCCCGGCAGGACCCCAGGTAAGCGGGCTGAGCCCGGGCCGCCGGCTAGGGCAAGCGCTGCTGCGGGACCGCGGGAGAAACATTTTCCTGTTCACCAAAAAGTCCTTCCCTATACATATGCATATTTAAATATAAATGCTAGTTTGTTATTGTTTGGACTGCATCTCCTCAGACTGAAAATTTTAAGTCCATTATCTACTCTCACCACTTCCAAGTGATCTACCTCCAAATATTTTGCTCCCATCTGCCTCTGGCCAGAAAGATAAGTGTTACTGGGCTTCAAGAAGCTGACAAAGCTTTATTTTCTATTTTCAGACTCTTAGAAACTTCTCAAGGATGAGGAGGCCCACATTATATAAAGTGACTTTGGGCTAGAATCAGATAATCTCAATAATTGAACCCTGGTTATCACATGCTGACTAGAAACTCTCAATGTCGGAAAAGTGTGTTCTCTGTTAACAATAGCTATCATTTACCAAATGCACTAACCAGTTTTACAGAGGGGAAATCAAAGGATCCCAGAAGAGAGATGACCTGCTTAACTAACAGAATGGCCAGGATTCAAAATCAGTTCTGATCGACCTTAAGTCTAAGAAACGTCAGTGTGTTTGAGAATGTGTCCGTGCAGCCCTAACAATGGGGGCAAGCCAGACAACAGGCCTTTGGTGGAAACTCTGAAGGGGCTACTTGGAGGCCCAGCTGAGAACCCCCTGCAACATACTGGGGCCCCGGGGGCAGAGCTGGCACTCGGCACCCTTCCCAGAAGCCCTTGCAGTGTCCTACCTTTATGACCATCTCCCTGTGGGGTTAAGGCAAGATGCTTCCGCCCTGGTGAGGGTAGTGTCCCTGAAGGAAGTGGCCATGCTTTCCTGGTCCTGGCCCCTAACCTGTCTCTGGAACCCGACCAGGGGAGGGAGGCACAACAGGTTGGCCACAGGGGCTGCTGGGGGAGGGGGGAGGCTGAGGAGAGGGGCCTCTGGCACCAGTGGGGCTGCCCGTGCTCTGCTCGGTTCCTGCCCTCCTGCCCACCTCGGTCCACCCCCACCCAGTGAGGTGTGCAGCCCTCTGCAGCCAGCCTCCTTCCCTGTGCCTGCGCCTGCCGCCCCTCACTCTGCACCTCCCTTGGCCTAGTGTCACAGCAAAACTCATCAATGGAGGCGTGGCAGGGCTCGTGGGGGTGACCTGTGTGTTCCCCATCGACTTGGCCAAGACTCGACTTCAGAACCAGCATGGGAAAGATATCTACAAAGGAATGTAGGTATTGGCGAGGAAGTGGGTAAGGAGAGGGGGCTCCCCGAGGAGAGATGGGGGCCTCACTCCTCTGTAGCCTCTTTAGAGAGTGTACAAGATTGGGGTGTGAGGAAGGGAGGTGGGCGAGATGGTCAGCAGCCACGAGCCAGCGCCAGCAGGATTAGAGCGTTAGGTGAAGGGAAGGGGTCATGGAGCAGCCTCCTGTTCACCACTAATTTCCTTCTCTGGCCTCCGCTTCTAGGATAGATTGCCTGACGAAGACAGCGAGGGCGGAAGGCTTTCTGGGCATGTACCAAGGTGGGCTCACCAGGTGTGCTGGGGGAAGCCTGGCTTAGACCAAGTGAGGACAGAGGGTGTGGCATAGGGGTGTCAGATTCTAGAAGTTTATAGGACATTTGGAAGTGGCGTTCTTTCTGTCTAGGAAATGGATGGGCTGAGCCTGGGCTACCAGGAAACCTTGGGCCACATTGCTCTTCACAGGCCCTCTTGTTCCTTGGTAGACGCGGGGGTAGTCACGGTGAGGTTGGGGGACCCCCCCAAGTACACCGAGCGGCCCAGGAGTGGTTACAGTGAGGTTGGGGGACGCCCACAAGTACACCGAGGGGCCCAGGAGTGGTTACGGTGAGGTTGGGGGACCCCCCCAGTACACCGAGGGGCCCAGGAATGGTTACGGTGAGGTTGGGGGACGCCCCCAAGTACACTGAGGGACCCAGGAATGGTTACGGTGAGGTTGGGGGACCCCCCCAGTACACCGAGGGGCCCAGGAGTGGTTACTGTGAGGTTGGGGGACGCCCCCAAGTACACTGAGGGGCCCAGGAGTCCTAAATTCTCTCTGGACTCAACCACTGCCTCCCTGTGTGGTGATGAAGGCAAGTGAGCCCCAAACCCCCGTTCTCCTTCCTGTCCTCTTTCAGGGCTGTCAGCGCGTCCACCCACCAACAGCACAAGAGGCTGCGGCTGCTGAGGACAGAGAATGGAAGGGCTCTGGGCTCCTAGAAAGGAGGTGCTGGGTGGCCCTTACCCGCACGGGTCCCGTCCCAGGGGGCACAGCCATGATTGTGCCCTGGGAAACGGGTAGAGCGGGGCTGAGGAGGAGCTGAGGAGCTGGTGCCCTTAGGAACAGAGTGAAAACCTCTGAGACCCACAGAGCCGCCAATGGGCCGGCCTAACACAGCAGAGAAGCTGACACCAGTGCTTGTCCCCCAGGGCCTTTATGTTGGTGCTTAATTTGGGAGACTGCTCACTTCTCATCAGAGATGGGCAGCATTAGCAAGGACAGATGTCCTAATAACTGAACTGACGAGTCCTTAAAGGAAATACATGCATTAAAACAGGAAAATGTGCCCAGCAGTGTGGCTCAGTGGTTGAGCATCGACCCTGCACCAAGAGCGCCAGTTGATTCCCGGTCAGGGCACATGTCCAGGTTGTGGGCCTGATCCCCAGTGGGGAGCGTGCAGGAGGCAGCCAGTTGATGTTCTCTCTCATCGATGTTTCTCTCTCTCTCTCTCTCTCCCTTCCTCTCTAACATTAATAAAGAAAAAGAATTTAAAAACAAATTTTTTTTTAATCCTCACTCGAGGACATTTTTTCATTTTTGGTTCAGATAGAGCAGGAGGGAGAGAGGATGAGAGAGAAAGAGAGAGAGAGAGAGAGAAACATCGATGTGAAAGGGACACATCGAGTGCGAGTGGCTGCCACCCACACAACCCCACTAGGGCCAGGGACAAAGTGCAACTGAGGTACAGGCCCTTAGCGAGAACCGAACCCAGGTCTCTCTGGACCGCAGGTCGATGCTTTAACCGCTGAGCCAAACCAGCCAGGGCAAGAATTTTTTTTTAAAGGAAAATGTAGTGGGAGGAGAGATGAACTCTTCTTGACGCTCCCCACCCCCACCCAAGAGGCCCCCTTTACACTAGAAACAACCTCTGAGAGTAGGATGCCTACGTGAGCGGCATGTTCTGGGCATTGGGACATCTGATGGTCTTAGCTCCTCATCTTTGCTGTTTACTCCCAGGAGCTGCCGTGAACCTCACCTTGGTCACTCCAGAGAAGGCCATCAAGCTGGCAGCCAATGACTTTTTCCGGCAGTTGCTCATGGAAGATGGGTACGGCCAGGTGCGGGCTGGGGATGGAAATTCTTCACTGCGTGTCTTTTTTTTGTTTTTTATTTTTTGGAAGATAGCAGGCAGAGGATTGCAACTCTGCCTCATTTTACTTGTGTGTGTATATATAAATATGTACCACAAATGGCTGAGGGTTAATGTGGATTCTGGTAGATGGAAAGTAAAGGGAGAAAATGAGCTGGTGTAATTTGGAAATGATAGAACATATAGAATATATATACATCAACTAGGATGAATATTGTTTGAGTTTAATTGGCATACAGCACTGTATAAGTTTAAAGTGTATAACAATTACTTC
Source organism: Molossus molossus (assembly GCF_014108415.1). Taxonomy (NCBI): domain Eukaryota; kingdom Metazoa; phylum Chordata; class Mammalia; order Chiroptera; family Molossidae; genus Molossus; species Molossus molossus. The sequence goes on from NW_023425345.1 coordinate 106,007,808, forward strand.
ATACACATATATTATGAAATAGAGTTACAGAAATTATTTTTTTTTTTGTGATGAGAACTTTTAGGATCTACTCTCTTAGCAACTTTCAAATTCACCACACAGTGGTGTTAACCAGAGTCACCACCTGTACACCACTCCCCAGGACTTATTGTAACTGGAATTTTGTGCCTGTTGATCTCCTTCACCCAGTTCCTTTCCTCCACCCTCATACCAAAAATTTGATCTCTTTTGCTATGAGTTTGTTTCCAACCTGAGTCTTGGCTATTGTAAATAATGTTGCAGTGAACATGGGGGAACGGATGTCTCTTCAACATAGTGATTTTGTTTCCTTTGGATATTTACCCAGAAGTGGAATTACGGGATAATATGGTAGTTATATTTTTAATTTTTTTTATCTTCATCCGAGGACATTTTTCCATTTTTTGTACAGACAGAGTGGGAGGGAGAGAGAGGAAGAGAGAGAGAGGGAAACATCGACGTAAAAGGGACACATCGAGTGGCTGCCACCCGCACGACCAACCAGGGCCGGGGACAAACTGCAACCGAGGTACGTGCCCTTAGCGGAAACCGAACCCGGGACTCTCCGGACCGCAGGCCGACGCTCCAACCGCTGAGCCAAACCGGCCAGGGCATATTTTTAATTTTGAAAAAACTTTTATTGTTGAAAATATTACAGATGTTCCCCCCTTTCCGCTCCCCCATTGACACCCTCCTCCCTGTTCCCACCCCCCTCCTGCTTTCCCCAAACTATTGTCTGTGTCCATTGGTTATGTCTATATGCATATAAGCTCTTTGGTCGATCTCTTTCCATCCCTCCCACCCCTTTCCTTCCGAGATTTGTCAGTCTGTTCCCTGCTTCCATGTCTCTAGAGCTATTTTGATCGTCAGCTTATTTTGTTCATGATGTTCCATAAATGAGTGAGATCATGTGGTATTTGTCTTTCTCTCACTGGCTTATTTTGCTCAGCATAATACTCTCCAGGTCCCTCCATGTCATCTCAAAGGGTAAGAGATCTCTTTTTCTTACAGCTGCATAGTACTCCATTGTGTACATGTACCACAGCTTTTTGATCCATTCATCTACTGATGGGCACTTGGGCTGTTTCCAGATCTTATTTATTTATTTATTTATTTATTTTTTTATCCTCACCTGCGGACATTTTTCCATTTTTTGTTCAGATAGAGTGGGAGGGAGAGAGAAGAAGAGAGACAGAAACATCGACGTGAAAGGGACACATCGAGTGGCTGCCACCCGCACGACCAACCAGGGCCGGGGACAAACTGCAACCGAGGCACATGCCCTTAGCGGGAACCGAACCCAGGTCTCTCTGGACCGCAGGTCGACGCTCTAACCACTGAGCCAAACCGGCCAGGGTTGTTTCCAGATCTTAGCTATTGTAAATAGTGCTGCTGTGAGCATAGGGGTGCGTGTATTCTTTCTGATTGGTGTTTTAGGCTTCTTAGGATATATTCCTACAAGTGGGATCACTGGGTCAAATGGCAGTTCCATTTTTAATTTTTTGAGGAAGCTGTTTTCCATTGTGGCTGCACCAGTCTACATTCCCACCAGCAGTGTACCAGAGTCTCCTTTTCTCCACATCCTCGCCAGCACTTGTTTGATGATTTGTTGATGGCGGCCATTCTGGCAGGTGTGAGGTGATACATTATGGTCCTTTTAATTTGCATCTCTCTGATGATTAGTGAGGTTGAGCATTTCTTCATATGTCTCTTGGCCATTTGTATGTCCTTTTTGGAGAAGTATCTATTCAGGTCCTCTGCCCATTTTAATTGGATTATCTATCTTCCTTTTGTTGAGTGGTATGTGTACTCTATATATTTTTTATATGAACCCCTTATCAGATGTATCATTGGCAAATATGTTCTCCCACAGAGTGGGTTCCCTTTTCATTTTGATGCTGATTTTTTTGCTGTGCAGAAGCATTTTAGTTTGATATAGTCCCATTTATTAATTTTTCCTTTGTTTCTCTTGCGCTAGACAATGTTTCAGTGAGAATTCTACTATGTATGATGTCTGAAATTTTGCTGCTAATATTTTCTTCTAGGATTTTTATGGTTTCATGACTTAACATTTAAGTTGTTTATCTATTTTGAGTTTATTCTTGTGTATGATTTAAGTTGGTGGTCTAGTTTCATTTTTTTTTTTTTTTTGCATGTACCTGTCCAATTTTCTCAACACCATTTATTGAAGAGACTGTCTTTTCTCCATTGTATGCTCTTACCTCCTTTGTCGAATATTAATTGTGCATATTGTCTTGGGTCAATTTCTGGATTCTCTATTCTGTTCCATTGATCTATATGCCTGTTCTTGTGTCAGTACCAGGCTGTTTTGATTACCGTGGCTCTGTAGTATAACCTGATATCCAGTATTGTGATCCCTCCCACTTTGTTCTTTCATATAAAGATTGTTGTGGCTATTCAGGGTCTTTTTTAAATTCCATATAAACTTTTGGAGTATTTGTTCTAGATCTGTGAAATATGCCATTGGTACTTTAATAAGGATTGCATTGGATCTATAGATTGCTTTGGGTACTATGAACATTTTAATGATGTTGAGTCTCCCAATCCATGAACATGGTATATGCTTCCACTTTTTTATATTTTCCTCTGTTTCTTTTTACAATGTCCTATAATTTTCTGAACAAGTCTTTTACCTCCTTGGTTAAGTTTATTCCAAAGTATCCTATTTTTATTGTTGTTGTTGCAATGTTAAGTGGGATTTTTTTTTAGTTTCCCTTTCTGAGTGCTCATTATTGGTGTTGTTACTTCTCCTCTTTCATTTATTTATTTTTTTTTCTTTTTTTTTTTTTTATCCTCACCCGAGGACATTTTTCCATTTTTTGTTCATATAGAGCGGGAGAGAGAGAGAGGAAGAGAGAGAGAGAGAGAAACATCGATGTGAAGGGACACATCGAGTGGCTGCCACCCGCACGACCAACCAGGGCCGGGGACAAACTGCAACCGAGGTACATGCCCTTAGCGGGAACCGAACCCGGGTCTCTCTGTACCGCAGGCCGACGCTCCAACCGCTGAGCCAAACCGGCCAGGGCTCCTCTTTTATTTTTTATTTTGTTTATTTGGATTCTCTCTCTTTGTGTCTTGGTGAATCTGGCTAAAGGTTCATCAATCTTGTTTATCTTTTCAAAGAACCAGCTCTTTGTTTCATTGATTTTTTAAATTGTTTTTTAGTGTCTATGTCATGTGTCTCCACTCTGACCTTTACTATTTATTTCCTTCTATTTTCTCTAGGTTTTTCTTTTTGTTTACTTTCTAGTTCTTTTAGTTGTAGAGTTAGATAGTCTATTCGAATTTTTTTTTGTTTCTTGAGGTAGGTCTATAATGCTATGAACTTCTCTCTCAGGACTGCTTTTGCTGCATCCCATAGATTTGGTGGTGGTGTGTGTTGATTTTCATTGATTTACAGGAAGTTTTTTTATTTCTTCTTGATCTCCTTAGTATCCTATTCATTGTTTAATGACATGCTATTTAGCCTCCATGTATTTGAATGTTTTTATTAATTTCTAGTTTCATGCCATTGTGATCTGAGAAGATGCTTGATATTTCAGTCTTCTTAAACTTGTAGAGACTTAGTTTGTGTCCTAACATGTGGTCTATCTTTGAGAATGGCCTATGTGCACTTGGGAAGAATGTGTATTCTTCAGTTTTGGGGTGCTAATTCTTAAATATCTATTAAATCCATGTAATCTGGTGCATTGTTTAGGGTCTCTGTTTTCTTGTTAGTTTTTGGTCTAGAGGGTCTATTCAGTGATGTCAGTGGGGTGTTGAAGTCCCCTACTATGATTGTATTGCTGTCAATTTCTCCCTTGAAGTCCTCCAGAAGTTTTAAAATATATTTTGGTACTCCTATATTGGGTGCATATGTTTACCAAGGTTATATCCTCTTGTTGGATCGATCCTTTTACTATTATGTAGTGGCCTTCTTTGTGTCTAGTTGTGGCCTTCATTTTGAAATCTATTTTATCAGATTTGAGTATTGGTACCCCAGCTTTTTTGTTGTTGTTTTTTCATTTCTATTTGCTTTGAAAAATTTTTTCCATCCCTTCACTTTCAACCAGTCTTTTGTTCTGAGGTGGGTCTCTTGTGGACAACTTATATATGGGTCATGCTTTCTTTCCATTCAGCTACTCTGTGTATTTTGATTAGAGCATTTAATCCATTTACATTTAAGGTTATTACTGACGTGTACTTATTTATTGCCATTTTAATTCATTGCCATTCTCTATTTCTTCTGCTTATTCCAGCAATCCCTTTAGCATTTCTTGCAGTGCTGGTTTGGTGGTAATATATTCCCTTAGTCTTTTTTTTTGGGGGGGGGGGTCTGACAAGTTCTTTATTTCCCCTTCTATTTTGAGTGATAACCGTGCTGCATAGAGTAGTCTTGGATTCAGATCCTTGTTTTTCATTACCTTGAATGCTTCATGCCATTTCCTTCTGGCCTGTAGTGTTTCTATTGAGAAATCAGCTTATAGTCTTATGAGGGCTTCTTTGTAGGTAACCTGTTGTTTTTCTCTTGCTGCCTTTAAGAATCTCTCTGTCTTCAATTTTTGGCATTTTAATTATGATGTGTCTTGGCATGGGCTTCTTTGGGTTCCTCTTGCTTGGGACTCTGTGCTTCCTGAACTTGTATGCCTTTTTCCTTCACCAAGTTAGGGAAATTTTCTGTCACTGTTTCTTCAAATAGATTCTCTATCCCTTGCTCACTGTCTTATTCTTCTGGTAATCCTATGATGTGGATATTGTTATGTTTCATATTGTCCCACAACTCTCTTAAACTGTCTTTCTGTTTTTTTTGTTTTTTGTTTTTGTTCAGGTAGAGTGGGAGTGGGAGAGAGGAAGAGAGAGAGAAACATCGATGTGAAAGGGACACATCGAGCGGCTGCCACCCACACAACCAACCAGGGCCGGGGACAAACTGCAACCGAGGTACATGCCCTTAGCGGGAACCGAACCCGGGTCTCTCGGGACCGCAGGCCGACGCTCTAACCGCTGAGCCAAACCGGCCAGGGCTGTCTTTCTGTTTTTTAACTGTTTTTTTGGTTTTTGGTTCTCTGATTGATGGCTCTTTTTCTACCCTGTTTTCTAATTTGCTGATCTGATCCTCAAATTTTTCTAATCTGCTGGTTATTCCTTCCAATGTGTTCTTTATTTCTGTTATGTTGTTCTTGATTTCCAATTGGTAGTTTCTCATTGTTTCTATATCTTTTTTTTATGCTGTTGAGCATCTTCATAATCATTACTTTGAACTCTATATCTGATAACTTGCTTATCTCCATTTCATTTAGCCCTTCTTCTGGAAAATTCTCTAGTTCTTTCATTTGGGATTTATTTTTCTTTCACCATTTTGGTTGTCTCAGCAGGGTGTGGAGCCTGCCAAAATCTCCCTGTGAATACCAATGTTTCACAGATTGTGGGTCCCTCTTCTGGGTTTGGATGTTTATGGAAGGAACCAAGCTGAACACCAATATCTGGTCTTATTCTTCTGGCTTATTCTTCTGGTAGAGTTGCAGACCAGGGAAAGATTCAAATATCCCAGAGATCCACCTTTGCCTGCAGGCTGATTGTTAGTCTCAGTCACTTAATGAGTCTTCTGCTTGAGTAATCTTCCTCACAGCAGGCAAAGTAAGAGGATTTCCAGTGGGTGAGGCAACTGCTTCCACCAGACTAAAGCTGCTTTGAGAGGAAAATTCTGCCTGAAGAAAATGGTTTCTGCAACATAGGTTAGTGACTCAGCACAGGGGCTGAGGCAGCTGCCTTCACGACTCAGAGCCCTGAAATCCAACGACCATAAGCTGGGCCCAAGACTCAAAGTGCCCAGACTCATCTCTGCCTGCAGGCTGGCTGGTAGTCTCTGACAGTTAATGAGCCTCAGGTTGCACTTCTCCCAGCTGGGCGGGGTTAAATTCCAAAGGGTGGGGCAGTTGTTCCCCACTCCCACCTGGGCTAAAGCCACGCTGATGGGAAAAGACTACCTGAGAAAAATGGTTTCTGTAGCATGAGGGAATGACTCAGCATAGGGCTCCTGATGACCTCTTTCCCAGCTCTCTCCCCACTGCCAGGAACCTTTGACTCTCCTCACACAGCTCCAGTCCAGTCCACCTTCCCTCTGCCAGAACCCAAGGTAGTGGCTGTAGCTGTAATTTAGTGTGCTGGCCTTCAGGTGGGCGTCTGTGTTCCCAGCGCCTCTGCCTGCCAGACAGAACCTCTGCTTTGGTGTTTTTCACAGCCAGGTGTTATGTGGGTGCCTTTCCCTGTTCCACTACTCTGTGCTGGGGAGCCTGCTTGGGGTTTAAACCCCCAATTTCTTTTTATTTTATTTTTGTTACAGATGTTTCTCCTTTTTTACCCCATTGACACCCTCCTCCCTATGCCCCCCGCCCCATCCCTGGCTTTGTTGTCCATGTCCATTGGTTATGTGTACATGCATATAAGTTCTGTGGTTTATCTCTTCCCTCCCCCACCACCCCCTCTTCTGAGGGTTGTCAGTCTGTACCCTACTTCCATGTTTCTGGGTCTACCCTGTTCCTCAGACTGTTATGTTCATTATATTCCACAAATAAGTGAGATCATGTGGTATTTGTCTTTTTCTGCTTGGCTTCTTTCACTTAGGATAATACTTTCCAGGTCCCTCCATGTCGTCTCAAAGGATAAGAGATCTTTCTTTCTTACAGCTGAATAGTACTCCACTGGGTATATGTACCACAGCTTTTTTATCCATTCGTCTACTGATGGACATTTGGGCTGTTTCCAGATCTTAGCTATTGTAAATAGTGCTGCTATGAACATGGGGTACATATATTTTCTCTGATTGGTGTTTCAGGCTTCTTAGGGTATATTCCTAGAAGAGGGATCACTGGGTCAAATGGAAGTTAAATTTTTAATTTTTTGAGGTAACACCATATTGTTTTCCATAGTGGCTGCACTAATCTGCATTCCCACCAGCAGTGTACTAGAGTCCCCTTTTCTCTACACCCTTGCCAACACTTGTTGTTTGATGATTTGTTGATGGCGGCCATTCTGACAGGTGTGAGGTGATACCTCATTGTTGTTTTAATTTGCATCTCTCTGATGATTAGTGATGTTGAGCATTTCTTCATATGTCTCTTGGCCATTTGTATGTCCTGTTTGGAGAGGTGTCTATTCAGCTCCTCTGCCCATTTTTTTTCATCCTCACCCGAGGACATTGTTCCTTTTTGTTGTTGTTGTTGTTCAGATAGAGTGGGGGAGAGAGAGAGAGAGAGAGAGAAAGAAAGAGAAACATCAACATGAAAGGGACACATCGTGTGATTGCCACCCACACAACCCAATCAGGGGTGGGACAAACTGCAACCGAGGTACATGCCCTTAGTGGGAACCGAACCCAGGTCTCTCTGGACCGCAGGCTGAAGCTCTAACCACTGAGCAAAACCGGCCAGGGCTCCTCTGCCCATTTTTTAATGGGGTTCTTTGTCTTCCTTTTGTTGAGTTGTATGAGTACTCTATATATTTTGGAAATTAACCCCTTATCTGATATATCATTGACAATGATGCTCTCCCATACAGTGGGTAGCCTTTCTATTTTGATGGTGGTTTCTTTTGCTGTGCAGAAGCTTTTTAGTTTGATGTAGTCCCGTGTGTTCATTTTCTCCTTTGTTTCTGTTGCCTTAGGTGATTAAACCCTCAATTTCTTAGGGGGCACTTCTCACTGCTCAGAGAGCCCTCAGCTGCTGCCTGAAGGAGCCCAGCCAGCACTCTCATGCCTCCACACCTCCTACCAGTCTCAATTTGGGGTCCTCTTTATGTCCCTGGTTATAAGTGTTCTCTCCAGCTGCTCTTCAGTTGGTTATTCCAGATGACCTTTTTTTTATTTTAGTTTTAATTCCACTCTGGTCCTGGGAGATGGTCAGTGAAGCTTCCATTCACTCCACTGTCATTTTCCCTTTGTGCCAACCATATTTAAAATTTTTTAATGAAACCCCAGACTGTTCCTTATAGTGGCTGCACCATTGTGCAATTCCACCAGCAGTGCATGAGGGTTCCTTCTTCTTCACAGATTCACCAGCCTTTATCATCACTTGTCTTTTGGATGACATTCTAACAGATGTGAGGTGATCTCATTATGGTTTTGACTTGCATTTCACTGATGATTAGTGATGTTGAGCACCTTTTCATGTATCTGCTGGCAACTTCAATATTTTCTTTGAAAAAATGCCTACCCAGATCCTTTGATAATTTTTAACTTAACTATTTGTTGTTGTTGGGTTTTTTTTGTTTGTTTTTCTTTTGTTTTGCTATCAAGTTGTATAAGTTCTTTATATATTTTGAATATTAACCCCTTATCAGATGTATGATTAACAAATATTTTCTGTTATTTTCCATAGGTTGACTTTTCATTCTGTTGCTGTTTCCTTTGCTGTGTAGCTTCTGTTTGATGTAGTCCTATTTACTGATTTTTGCTTTTGTTGCTTGTGTTTTTAAAAATTTTTTCTCTTTTAAATATTTTTTCTTTATTGATTTTAGAGACTGGAAGGAAGAGAGATAGAAACATTGATGAGAGAGAACACCGATTGGCTACCTCCTGCATGCCTCCCACTGGGGATCTGGCCCACAACCTGGGCATGTGCCCCAACTGGGAATTGAACCGGCGACCTCTTGCTGCATGGGTCAATGCTCAACCACTGAGCCACACCGGCTGGGCTGTGCTTTTAGGTTGACCTATGTCAAGGAGCTTTTCCCCTGTTTCTTTCTAGTTTTATGATTTCAGGTCTTACATTTAAGTCTTTGATCCATTTCAAATTAGATTTTGTGTTTTCTAAGATAGGGCTCTCGTTTCATCCCTTTACATGTGAATACCCAGTTTTTCAAGCAGCATTTATTGAAGAGACTGTCTTCACTGACAGTTCTTGGCTCTTTTGTCACATGTTAGTTGAGAAGGGGTGTATTTCTGGGCTCCCAATTCTGTTCCATTGATTATGAGCCTTTTTTTATGCTGATAAATTTTTTGAAAATTTATTTTTATTATTATTATTTTTTTTCAACTTTCCCAGTCCCCCTCTCCCCACCCCTCCCCACCCCTCCGCGGCTGCTGCTCGGCACGCAAAAAACGAAAATTTATTTTTAGAGAGAAAGAGAAACATTGGTTTATTGTTCTACTTATTTATGCATTCATTGACTGATTCTTATATGTGCCCTGACTGGGGATCAAACCTGCACTCAGTGTAGCAGGACGACACTAACCAACTGAGCTACCTGGCCAGGGCTATGCTGATGAATTTTTAAAAGTCAACCCCAAGTAGTTTTGTTTTCTTTCTGCTTCCCATTGTCTTAGTGATGTTGCTTAAGGGATCGGGAACAGTCAGGTTCCTACAGTGGGTATTTTCACTGCACCAGTTTCAACTTCCATGCAACTTCCGTGCTACCTTTGTGGCGACCTGTTTTAAATTTAGGGTTATATCTTCAAGGAGACTGAGCCTGAAGGCCAAGTAATTCTTTACTTAGCTGGGTGAGTGGCAATGGGAAGAAGGCTAAATACCATGCATGAAAAGTCCTAACCACTGGCCAAGGTGGGACAGGAGGGCTGGCCTGTGACAGGGATACCAACTCCTGGTCCCACAGGACGCAGCAGAATCTGAAGATGGAGATGCTAGCTGGATGTGGAGCTGGAATGTGCCAGGTGGTGGTTACCTGTCCCATGGAAATGCTCAAGATTCAGCTGCAGGATGCTGGGCGCTTGGGTGAGGCCTATCCCAACTTCACATGGAATTAATTAAGGGCCATGGTCAGAATAGATTTTTTCCACATCTTCACTCATTTGCTAATCTGTGTGATCCAATCAGCTTTCTAGGTCAGCAGACGTCTTTTTTTTAATCCTCACCCGAGGACATTTTTGCATTCATCTTCAGATAGAGCGAGAGGGAGAGAGGGAGGAGGTGAGAGAGAAGCATCAATGTGAGAGACACATTGACTGCTTGCTACCCACATGACCCCAACCAGGGCTGGGGACAAACTGTAACCGAGGTATGTGCCCTTAGTGGGAACCAAACCCGGGAATCTCTGGTCTGTGGGCCAACATTCTAAATGCTGAGCCAAACCAGCCAGGGCAGCAGACATCTTTTATGGTTACTACTCTTGATCTCAGCACTTGCAGATCTAGAACAAATAGCAGAGATGAAAAATCTTGATTTGGGAAGGACAGAGAACTCACCCTAATATCTCTATTATATTGCCTTGACATTTAGGCTTGATTTTCTAAAGATTTTAGGAAATGTCAATGGCCTACTCATGAATACTTGCCAATGGAAGCTTTACTATGCTGTACTGTGTTATGCTACGAACTGGGCTTTATTGGGAAGGTATAAAAAGGGAGAAGAGGACCATTTCTATTTTTTTGGCTTTCTCTAAAGTTTGGTCCTTTGCTAAAATCTGGTCCTCACAAAAATATAGAGTGATGTAGGTACCAAAGCATATAGTAAGAGCATAGGTTGGCCATTTAATGGAAGGAGGCCAACCCTGGCAGGGTGGGACACAGGGCCCAACCACAACATCTGAAATTAATAAGCCAACATGCCATGTGCCCAACAGAGCACCTGGCAAGGTCTCCCATAGATGTGGGTGCCCTTCCCCTTCTGCAGCCAGCCACCCATGCGCCCTGCTCAGGTGGGCCGGGCCAGCCGGCAGAACGGCAGAGAGAACCAGTTCAGGCACTGGGAAGCCCTCACTGCTTGCTCTGCAGAGTAAAAGGCTTTGTACCATTTTGTTTTTCAACTTGGATAAGAAGTCTCAGTATCCTTAAAACATTTTAAAGAGGAGAAAGACAGGATATAGGCGAATCACGTGCACCTAAAAGACATGGGTAAAACAACATTCATTGATTAGACTGCCTGAGGCCTGTGGCCCCAGATTACCAGCGTAAGAAAATATGTCGTCACTAGCTTCTTCTGATGAAATTCTGCCCTGCTGAATATGAAATAGCTTCCTTTCAACAAAAATATATAATCTATGCAAAGCTACCCAAACATTGAGCATTAAGAGAATCAATATTCCATTTCGGTGAATTGAATCCTGTGGTCATTAATGGGACTCCACCACATTTGAAATGCTTGTATTTAATACGCTCAGAAAAAAATAATTACATTCTAGTAGATGTTTAATTCATTATATTATGAGCTCTGCCTTATTCAACTAAAATGAGTTGACATCTCAAGAATCAAATTCTATAAAATGATGCAGGGAATAAAGGACATGTCCACCCAATCTTAGAATACTAAGCCCTGGCTGGTTTGCTCAGCGGTTAGAGCGTCGGCCTGCGGACCAGAGAGACCTGGGTTCGGTTCCCGCTAAGGGCACGTACCTCGGTTGCAGTTTGTCCCCGGCCCTGGTTGGTCGTGCTGGTGGCAGCCACTCGATGTGTCCCTTTCACATTGATGTTTCTCTCTCTCTCTTCCTCTCTCTCCCTCCCGCTCTATCTGAACAAAAAATGGAAAAATGTCCTCGGGTGAGGATAAAAAAAAAGAATACTAAGGAGATACGTTATTCTAATCCATTTTTAAATTGAGAGAGGAGAGAGAGAAACATCCATCAGCTGCCCCCAGGGGTCAGGGAATCAGACAGCCGTTTGGTGTGCAGAACGACGCTCCAGTCCACTGAGCAGTACTGCCCAGAGCTGAAGGAGATCGTTTTTAAATGAAAGAATTTGCTCCTTTCCACACCAGGCCGAAACTATGCAGGATTCCCCTGTCCCAAAGTGACGAGAGGGTGAAACTACGTACATAGGTTTAGAGATGGTAGAAACAGAAGACAGACTGGAAACAGGAGGAGGGACTGGCGGGGGGGGGGGGGGGACATGCTTCCACAGCTTCCCAGACAGAGCCGAGAAGGATGGCTATGTTCTGGGCAAGCGCCCTGTGCAGCAGGGACAGCTCGTTAAACAGTATACATCTTATAACGTTTATTTGGAGGCAAAAATTAATGTTCTAAAATAAGGACAGTCCCCAGAACCCTAGTGGCTGCTCACCTTGTCTGAGCTGTCCGAGCTAGGGACTGGGAGCCACACGTGTGCTGGCAGCGTGCTGGGCCTGGGCTGTGACAGGCCTGTCCCCTCCCCGTCAGCAGTCCGCCGGGGCTGTGACGGGCCTGTCCCCTCCCCGTCAGCAGTCCGCCGGGGCTGTGACGGGCCTATCCCCTCCCCGTCAGCAGTCCGCCGGGGCTGTGACGGGAGCCTGTCCCCTCCCCGTCAGCAGTCCGCCGGGGCTGTGACGGGCCTGTCCCCTCCCCGTCAGCAGTCCGCCGGGGCTGTGACGGGCCTGTCCCCTCCCCGTCAGCAGTCCGCCGGGGCTGTGACGGGAGCCTGTCCCCTCCCCGTCAGCAGTCCGCCGGGGCTGTGACGGGCCTGTCCCCTCCCCGTCAGCAGTCCGCCGGGGCTGTGACGGAGCCTGTCCCCTCCCCGTCAGCAGTCCGCCGGGGCTGTGACGGGCCTGTCCCCTCCCCGTCAGCAGTCCGCCGGGGCTGTGACGGGAGCCTGTCCCCTCCCCGTCAGCAGTCCGCCGGGGCTGTGACGGGCCTGTCCTCTCCCCGTCAGCAGTCCGCCAGGGCTCGGCCCCAGCACCCTCCTCCCCCAGGCCCTGCACCATTGGCTCGGCTCCCACCCACAAGCGGCCCTCTGCCACCCTCATTGCCTGGGAGCTGCTTCACACCCAGGGCCTGGCTGGTCTCTATAGGGGCTTGGGAGCGACTCTCCTCAGGTGAGTTCTTCCCAGAATATTCAGACTATCTCTGTGCTTCGTATTTTGTCCAGGATTAGGCAGGGCTGCACACATGGGTACCTACACGACTGTTAGGCCCCTTCTCCAGTGACCAGGCCCACGTTACTGGGCATTCTGTGGCCCAAAGGCACCTAGAATGTCCTGTGTACAAAAGACTGTCTCTAAGTAAATGAGTACATATATCTCCTCATTTGACTTTGCTACTTGGCCCAAATCCTTAAAGTTGATCAGAAGTGTCCTATGCCAGGGGTTAGTTTTCTTCTTCTTCTTTTTAATCCTCACCTGAGGACATTTTGCATTTAATAGCACATTAGGGGGAGAGGGGAGAGAGAGAAACATTGATGTGAGAGAGACACATCGAGTGGCTGCCACCCGCATGACCCAACCAGGGCCGGGGACAAACCACAACCGAGGTACATGCCCTCAGCGAGAACCGAACCCAGGTCTCTCTGGACCGCAGGCCAACGCTCTAACTGCTGAGCCAAACCGGCCAGGGCTCCTTTTCTTTTTTTAAAGAGGGAGTTAATCTTTAAAATTTTTCACTGATTGATCTGAGAGAAACATCAATTTGTTGTTCCACTTTTTTGTGTATGTGCCCTGACCAGGGTTGGAACCTACAGCCCTGGAGTATCGAGATGATGCTCTAACCAGCTGAACTACCCGACCAGCGCAGGGGTTAATTTTCTATTCCCTGGGCAACAAATGAACTTCACCTTCCTGCCCGTCCCATACCCTCAAAACTTAGCTTATGCTCCTCACCAGGAACTCGCTCAGCGTCCTCTCCCGGCAGCCTGTGTCCCCTTCAGAGCTGCCACCAGTCATTGGGTCTGCGCCTGGCTCTTCACTAGGTTGCAGGTGCTCGGAGGGCGGAAGGAATGAGCCAGGATGGTGGGGGAAGGCGAGTCAAGCTGATCTCTATGCTATCACCCCACATTATCATGGGTGCCAGGGCAGGAGGGCGGAGCTGTGGGCCTCTCTGCCCCCTGCAGCTCACGGGCTGGCTGTGACTTTGGGCAGCAGCCCCGAGCGGCACATGGCTGCTTCTCTTCCTCCCTGCAGAGATATCCCATTCTCCGTCATCTACTTCCCCCTGTTTGCCAACCTCAACCACCTCGGGCTCAACGAGCTCACCGGGAAGGCTTCCTTCGCTCACTCCTTTGTGTCAGGCTGTGCTGCAGGCTCCGTGGCAGCCATCGCAGTAACGCCCCTGGATGGTGAGTGTGTAGAGATGCAAGGGCTTTAGTGTTGACTTGCTTTACAGACTCGTCACCTGCATAGTCATTCATAGGGTAAGTAGTAATTCTGTACTTTTAGGATAGAGGTGAAACAGCCCAACCTAAAATTCTTGGGTTATATAGCCTGTGGCCAGTCAGGTCTGCCCAGAAAGTGGGGTCAAGGAGACCTTCACTTTCTCTCGTCACTGACAAATCCCTACTTTCTAGGTGCTGACTTCACTAGCTTTTGTCCCCAGGTAGAGTTGTGAGCATCAGCTGTGAATGTTGCTGGTGCTTTAGAATCGAAGGCTGAAGGCAGGCGCACAGAGCAGACAGTGCTCCCCTCAGGAGGCAGCGGCGGCTCCTCTAGCAGGCGGGCTGTCCACAGCCCGAGGAACTGAAGGACCAGTTTCTCATTCCTGTTTTAGACACGAGCCCAGAGGGGCAGCTCCCACACTCCAGATGCCCAGGCAGAGGCGGCCTCAGGACTGTTTTGTGTGCTGGCTACGGAAGGAAGCCTGGCCACTTAATGTTAAGAGAATACCCAAAGGAAAACGTTCCCTACTTATTTTACCTTTTGCTTTAGTTCTGAAAACTCGAATCCAAACCCTCAAGAAAGGCCTGGGTGAGGACAGCTACAGTGGGATCACTGACTGTGCCAGGTGAGGCCCCTGTCCCTGCACAGATGTGGGGTCAGTCCCTCTGGAGGGTGTCCACCCAGCCCCGACCTAGAGGACAGGTTAGCGCTGCACGACACCAAGCTCTGCGTCTCACTCCCCTTCCCTTCCCCCTCCACAAAAGCAGGGTGTGCTGGGAGCTTTGTTCTTCTTTGCATCCCCAAGGCATCCTTCCCCCAAAGTAGCACCTTGAACCCACTTTTCACAGCCTGGACCCAATGCTTAGTAACCCAAGTGCTCCCACATTCCTGGGATCTGGTGTTGCTGTGGAAAGTGACATCTACCAAAAGGAAGGATGTACACGGCCTGTTGCAGAGGATGTCCCTGAGCACTGCGCATAGTGTACTTCTGCCACTCAGTTCACAGGGCTCTTCTTCCTCCCCAGGAAACTCTGGATTCAGGAGGGACCATCTGCCTTCGTTAAAGGAGCAGGCTGCCGGGCCCTGGTCATCGCCCCTCTCTTTGGGATTGCCCAAGGCGTCTACTTCATTGGTATTGGAGAGCGCATCTTAAAGTGCTTCGAGTAGACCCAGCTGGAGCTCAGGACCCTTCACTGGCTGCCAACTATCCAGCCCACCTGATCTAGAGGGGGAGGGCAGGCTGGCCCAGCACACTGTGTTCTGTGCTCTAAGTTGTAGAGCTGCTACCTGTCTCAGAAGAAACCACCTTATTCTAATGCGAGCTGGCTACAGCCCTATTCTCCCTTCAGTGACCTAGCCACCTACCTTTCAACAACAAAAACAGCACATGCTTGGTTGTATTAATTGTAGGGTCTTAATGAGACAGGATAGGAGGGCTGTTTCTGCATTTTACATCTCTAGTTCACACTTAAGCTGTTTCCTGGAGTCAGTTGAAGGCCTTAGTTCTGTTCATCTGGGTTAAATAACTGTGGTTAGATCTAGTACTCATTTTGGAAAAAAGGAGAATCAGAAGTTTAAAGAGACCATTAATGTCCTTAAAAGCAGCACCAACTTCAAAACCAAGCAAACCCTTTCACATCGTGGTTGGCTGATGGATAAGGCCGACTAACACTGAGCACCTGGGCAAAGGCGGGGCTACCATCCTGCCCCACATCCTCCTTCTGAACAACAGGCTCTTACAGACCCATGTCCATGGAAATGGTTTGAAATAAAGCTGACCAGTTATAATCTTATCTTGTAATTACTGAAAGAAGCAGAAAGACTGCAACGAACAGGTGGTCACCTACCTTTCTGTGTTCATTTCAAAACCAAATGGCATGAAAGTGAAGAGTGGGTGGAAGAACAGTGTTTAGGCCTAACACAGGGCAACCCCTCCCTAAAACCTTAGTTTCTTTTCTTTTCTGACTTGGCCAAAGCTAGTGAACAATTTCCTCCCCGAAGCTGTCAAACCCTGAGACCACGCTGAGCACCTGTATGTGTGGTCCATGTGGCAGCTTTAGGGGCTAAAAGGAACCCTTCTGAGCAGGGTCTGGAAACAGGAGCAGCAAGTGCCAGCAAACACAGGGAGGGTCAGTGTGTCAGGTACGGATCGCTGTCAGCCAGCAAATTCTAGAGATCTGGAAAATGGTTTCTTTTCCAGATACCTCACAAAGAACTTGACTCTCTCAAACCACAAACTTAGTGTCTTGCATAATAAATTACAATTAAATTCATTTAAGCGTTTTAATAAATAAAGCATCACGGCTGAGATCTGACATCACAGTCACAGATAAGGAGCACTGCTAGGCTCAAGGGGTGACGGTGAAGCGACTACTGCGGGGGAGCGCAGGCCACGTGCACACTGAGCCTAGAGCGCAGACTTGCTGCAGGCACCGCACACACCACCTCTGGAGAGAACTAGAGCAGAGGAAAAGCAGAAGACTGGGTGACGTCCATGCAACCACCACCGGATGACACCTTCATGCTGCAGAATCAACTGCAAGTTGTGTTACTTTAGATAAGCTTTAGGTAGGTTCCTGATCACATTAAATGAAACTTTCTTCCATTGTTAACAATTAGGCGAGGGCGTTAGTACAGGATATCCACTGATACATACAGAATATTAGAACAGCAGAGAGGAAGCTACACAGATCATTCTGTCTTCAAATATCAGAAACTTCCATGTCGGAGCAGTGCATGAACTCCACCTCCCATAGGCTTAGTCCAAAAACTTCCTGTTGGCATTTGCACCAAACAAGGCTCCTCGTACCTCTGGCATCATCTGTGAATAAATAAGATCTTTAATAAATAAGCGCTGTTGATAGGAGATCTTGGGAAGAATTGCACATTTAAAAAAAAAATTTTGTATTGAAGTTATTGGGGTGACATTGGTTAATAAAAGTATACAGGTTTCAGGGGTACAATTCTATAATACAGCATCTGTACATTGTCCTGTGTGTTCACCACCCAAAATCAAGTCTCCTTCCATCACCATTTATGAAGAAGTGTATCAAGTCATAAACCCTAACCGACTGGAAAGGGTAACTCAAAGCTATGAGCATCAAATCTGTCAAAGGACCCTTGGTGAGAAACTTAACCAGTCACAAAGTTGGGGCTAAGACTGACTGCTTTAAAGGGACAAAGAGCCCTGGTCAGTTTGGCTCAGCAGATAGAGGGCTAGCCCGCAGACCAAAGGGTCGTGGGTTTGATTCCTGGTCAAGGGCACATACCTGGGTTGCAGGTTCAATCCCTGGCCCTGGTCAGGGTAAGTGCAGGAGGCAACCAATTCATTTGTCTCTCTCACTTCAATGTTTCTCTTTCTTGCCCTCCCTCCCGCCCACTGTCTTTTTTCTTTTTATCCTCACCGGAGGATATTTTTTTCATATTTTTTTCAGACAGAGTGGGAGGGAGGGAGAGAGAGAGAGAGAGAGAGAGAGAGAGAGAGAGAGAGAGAGAAACATCAATGTGAAAGGGACACATCGAGTGGTTGCCACCCGCACAACCCAACCAGGGCCGGGGACAAACTGCAACCGAGGTACGTGCCCGTAGCAGGAACTGAACCCGGGTCTCTCTGGCCCGCAGGCCGATGCTCTAACCGCTGAGCCAAACCAGCTAGGGCCCGCCCACTGTCTTAAAAAAAAAAAAAAAAGGAAAAAATACCCTCCAGTAAAAATTTAAAAAAAAAAATTGCTAAATTAAAAAAATAAAAGAACTATACTATCTAAGGCTTCTGTTATATTATGATGTTGGGAGAAGAGTCTGTTAACAGTTTTATCTCCTCATCATAATATATGTATCACCTACATTCTTTCTCTCAATAAATATTTCCTAAGTGCCAAGGAACAAGCAGAAAACATACAATGCAAGTTGTGCTGAGGTACTTGTTATTGCAACAGAAAAATCCTTAGGATTAAAAAAAAAAAAATGAGCCCTGGCCGGTTTGGCTCAGCGGTTAGAGCGTCGGCCTGCGGTCCAGAGAGACCCGGGTTCGGTTCCCGCTAAGGGCATGTACCTCGGTTGCAGTTTGTCCCCGGCCCTGGTTGGGTTGTGAGGGTGGCAACCACTCGATGTGTCCCTTTCATGTCGATGTTTTCTCTCTCTCTCCCCCACGCTATCTGAACAAAATATATTTAAAAAAAAAGATGGCAGAGGAAAATGAAAAAAAAAATCTTTAGGCTTTAACCTCAAACTTCTAAGGCTGTGTTCAATAGGGTAGCCACTAGGCACATGTGGTTACTGTACATTTGAATGTGGCTAGCAGAGCTGAGGAACTGAACTTTTAATTTTACTTAATTTAAATATCCTTTGTAGCGAGCGGCTGCTCGATTGGGCAATAAAGCTGTGCGGTTGGAGTTACGAAGGTGACGTATCTCCTCAGCGGCAAGTGCTTTCCTGTGAGACAAGCCGGCGGCAGGTCAGAACTGCGGGGAGATGCCCAGCACTTTGCAACAAACACATTGCTCTGCCTTTTTTCCAAAGTTTATTTGTGCAAACACCGGACCATTTGAAGAGCGGCAGCCCTATGGTAATTTCTTTAAACAAGTGATTTACTTTAGTTGCCATTCTAGCTGGAGAAGAACTTCAGTCAGCATCTCCACATGCAGTAAATGTTTACGTTATATTCCTAGACAAACAAGCCCCTTATTCTGACCCCAAATCCTCTCTCGTGTATATGGTACTGCTTTAGTAAATGTCTAATCCCGTACTTTTTAAGAAAATGTCAAAAATGTCGAGAGCAACAAATCCCAAACACCAGTGAATGGATGTGTTCCTGTATCACTTCAAAGTGACAGACCAACTACAGGGAAGTATTCCCACACTCACCTGCTGAGCTATGAGATCCAGTCGGCTTTCTAGGGTATTGGAAACCTTTATTTTACGATCCCCATTATAGATCTCAACTCCACCAGCTCTACAAAGAACAGAGGAAATAATTTTTATGGATTTGAGGAAGTCAGACACACGTGGATTACTTGATTCTCTTGGAGGAAAATTTTGGGATGTGGAGTGTCTAAACAATACAAGGGGCCAATAAACATAAGCAGTAAGCTTAAAATAAATTCAAAAAGTTTCTTCGGATTTAAGGTATGGATGCTAATAACCGTCATTTACCCAATGACTGCTACGTGCCAACCTGATTTTCTGCTAATTACCAGCGGTACTGGTAAGGCCCGACTGTGTCAGATGGAAGGTGCCGTGGTCACCCTTTACCGACGAACCCCCAAAAGGCCCCCCCGGAGCCTCACTTCCGGTCCCTTCCTTGGCTTCTCAGCACCTCACAGACACGTGGCAAATGGCTCCATTTCCACAATACAGAGCCTAGGGAATGGGATTCTTTTCTACACCAAAATTTTACTTCACCAAATATTTCTTGAAATAAGCAGGCTATGAGACAAAGGCTGGGTAAGGTTTTGCAAATTTTCTTTTGGAAATTTTAATGGACTATGACCTTAATATTATCTTCTTACTTCATATTCCCTCACAGCCATTTCTTTGTTTTATCTACCTTTGGTTTCTATAACAGACTGTACTGTTCATAAGGGCATGGCTGGCTCTTTGCTGAAATCCTGACCCACCGTCTGTAATACAACTTCTTGTCTTGCTGGGGAGTGAGGGAAGCAAGACCACCTCTCTGTGGGAGTATCTCCTGGGTGCCAGGCACTCACTGAAGGTGAGACCCAGGGCTTTCTAGGACTCTGTCTTCCCAATAACCTGAGTCTTGGTATCCTCACCATTTTACAAATAACACAGGCTTAGAGGTTTAATAAAATGACACATTTATTGAGTAAAATGGCAATATTTAAAATTCCACTTTAAATTCCACTGGAGTAAGCCCACAATCCTTCATCTGCAATTCTGAAATTCAAAAAGCTCTGAAACAAAAAAACTTAATTTGTGTGATGCAAAAACCTGCACTGACTCTGGTCACTGGGCAGCACACAACCACACATCGATACCTACCTGTCTGTCCCTCACAGTGCGAGTACCCTTATGTTCAGACCTGCTTGGAGATACTGTGTAACATGTGGTACATGTGCTCCATGAACTTTTATAAATGCTGAAATGCTAAACACCTGGCCCCAAAGGTTTCGGGAACAGTGGCCTTGACTGAAACCTCTCCTTTACCACCTGTCTGCTTCCTCTCCACGGTAAGGCCGGCCTGGCTGGGCCTGCGCGTGCACCAGGCTGTGGTGAGTGCTGCAGACATCATGTCATTTAAGCTTCCAAGACTTCTGTGAAGAGGTGTTATTGTCCCAATTTAGAGACGAGGGTGCAGAGTGCGTGCAGAGTGGAGAATCAAACCTGAACCTGCACCTGTGTGCATGCGCACACACCTTCTCGGTTTGTGAAGCACTCCGCACTTCCACACCAACACACTCCATCTCTTTTCCTCATTTTATGAAACAAAGAAGCAGAATCACAGATCCCACTCTACAGAAGATGGGTTAGGCTCCAGGCCCCATGGCCATGTAGGTCTGACACGACTGGTGCTCTCTCAACTCTGCCCATGTCCCAAGGGCTCTCTGCAATGCCAGCATAATTCAGACAGATGCAATGGAGAGAGAACCTAGCTCTCCCCTTCTCAGCAGTTTTTACTGCCTGTCCCACCTGCGTGAAGTTTACGAGGGATACGGAAGAAATGTTCCATCATCGCCTCAGTCAACATACGTGCTGGTGGGGTTTTCGGTTCTGTGCCCTAGGAGCCCAGCCATCGGTTTAGTTATCCAGGACTACTTTTCCATTTCTGATGGCCGCTTAGAAGTAGAGATTATATTCTTTAGAATCTAAGAGATCTGGACCCAGCTTTGAGTTCTGGGTCCAGAATTAGTGCTGCTTTTCTGCAGAATAAAACTGAGTGGCCTAAGAAGCTAGACTTTTAGAGTTTGTCTACCAGACTAACGAGGAAGAACCACAACCAAGCACTGACAGAAAAAACAGCCACACCTGTCCTGTGACAAAGAGGGTCTTGGAGAAAACCATTTACAAAAGGCCCAGTCTAAAGGCCATCCTCCCAGTGACAGAAAGCACATGTTAAAGCAGGAATACTCCTTACATCTCATCAGGCAGGTAGGTCTCCTGATCAATTTGGACATCAACATCTCTTTTGGTGGCGATTTTGTACATAGGGATTGCTTTCTGCACGGCAGCCTGGAAAAGCAGAAAATGATGACAGGTTTTAGCACAAACTCTTTTTTCCAGAAACAAAAAACCCAGAAACAAAAACCCCACAAATTATACAAGCAGCTATATATTTCAAGTAGAATAATAAATTGTTAGTGGAATATAACATGGTACAGACACTGTAGAAAACAGTGTAGCAATTCTTCAAAAAATTAAACAAAAATTTACTATATGCTCCACCAATTCTACATCTGGGTCCATCCAAATAGATGCACGCAGAGACTCAGGCGCCGTGCACCGACGCACAGCACTGTTCCCACAGCCAAACTCGGGGCAGCCCGTGTCCACTGAGAGGGGAGCAGACAAGAACGGTGCAACGCCGTTCTACCAGGGAAGGGAGTTCTGACGCGTGCTACAGCACAAGGTGGACCTGAAGGCATTGTACTCAGCGAACGAAGCCAGACACAAAGGACAAATGCTCTGATTCTACTTGTATAAGGTACCTACTGTGGTTAAATTTGTGAACACAGAAAGTGGAGTAGTGGCTGCTAGGGGCAGGGATGAGGGGACGGGGAAGGGAGTGTTTAATGGGGACAGAGTTTCAGTTAGGGAAGATGAATGTTCTGGGGATGATGGTGATGGCTGCACAACAATGCATGGACTTGAAACAAATGTCCATTTAAAACAAATGGTTAACTTTCTATGTACATTTTACCAATTTTATAAAGAAATAAGCTCATTGGAAAAAATAAATGAAAGTGAGTTTTTACCTTACTATACTGCAATTAGTGTGATAAAACATAATTGATGGAAAGTCCTTTGAATAATATTGTACACACTCTAGTACAAATGTAACTAACATTTTCTATGAAGGAACGTTAATGTTTTCTTCTGACAATACTACCAGTTGAGCAGATTTATGCATATATTCTACTCTTCCCTGCTCCTCAAATCTAATATTGCACCACTTTAGAGAGCTACTTAGGACACTGGATGTTGACACTCTGTTAATTTCAAGAAGAAATTTGCTTGACACCCAGCAATACTGTTGTGTCATCTAGAAAAGCCAGTCGGTAGCTGGACCGGCCTCCATGGCAAGATGACCACCCCAGGGAACTCAGTTACATTACCTCTGCTGTAAAGGCTCGCAAACGAGGCTGCCAGCACAAACATGGGTCCGGGTTACGGACATGATTTATAGACTAGAACCAGTCTGCTAACTTATCATGGAGACCAAGGGGAATAAACACCTAAGTAATCTGGCTGACACATTTCCTTTCCTAGGAGGTAAGTTATTTAGGGACGATGAAAATATATCATGTATTATAAATGTATGAATTTATAAGAAAGGTGATTGCTAAGGGACTGAGCACTCACTTCCTTGCCTGAAAGCAAGCCATATGGAAGAATTTAATCTAAAGAGCAATTTGATAGCACAGAACCACAGCTAGGGGAGTCCATGCTTTGACTTGAAGTGTCCCAGAGTCTCTCCTTCAGCACAGTGCGTCCAACTACTACTACAGCCTACATGTGCCTGTCCTGGGGCCAGCAGGTCGTCTTCGGACCAGGGCACCTTCTCTCTTAGGCAGGGCATGGAGGAGCACCGCAATATTTGCTCCTGGAGCTACAGTGATGTTTTCACTGTTGATCAACCTCTCTATGGTACCCACCTTCTTTCTCTAGATCTAGGAATGTATTAGGCTAGAGCCAAGCCTTACTGGTCTGAGAGCCGTTTGCCAATTTAAGATAGCATTGTCTGGCCCTGACCGGTTTGGCTCAGTGATTAGAGTGTTGGCCCATGGACCGATGAGTTGGGGGTTTGGTTCTGGTCAAGGGCATGTACCTCAGTTGCAGTTCGTCCCTTGCCCTGGTCAGGTCGTGCAGGAGGTAGCCAGTAGATGTGTCTCTCTCACATCGATGTTCTCTCTCTCTCTCTCCCGCCCTCCCTTCCCCTCTCTCACTCTGTCTGAAAAGAAACGGAAAAATATCCTCAGGTGAAGATTAAAAAAAAAAAAAGATAGCATTGTCTGTCTTTGCTCAATTCCAGTAGGTGCTGCCTCTGCTGCTGCGTTTTCAGAAGACTAGGTTCTTACAAAATCTCCAGAAAGGGAGCAGGTACAAACTCAGATGGCAATGCGACTTCTTTAAGAAATTAGATGCTGAGGTCTCTTCAATGAGTATCTTCAATGTGTTGAGACCCCTCTAATCCCCATGGTTGAGCTGTCATCCATTAGAGCATGCATTTCATCCCCATTTCTGCTCTTTCAAAGAAAGACTTTTCTGAGCTCTTTACCTTTACCAGAGGGAAATCCTGTTTCCGGCAACAAACAATCATCCGGGGCTCCAGTAACTGGTACAAACCCTACAACACAATCAGATGCAATTAGAAGGAAATAAAAGCTCTAAAATTAAGCAACAGCAAAACAGAATGTTTTTGAGTCTTCCATCTACTTTTGGAAAAAATTATCCCTTATAACTATCCCCCAAAGACAGCGTATAATACAAGAACATGGAAACAAAATCTTGATATCACAAACCAGATAAATACACCCAATGCTCAGGTAGTAAAGACAAAATTTACTGAGGAAAAATATTACTGTAATTGTAAAATATTATTGTAATATTATTGTAATTCTTATATTAATAAGAATTCAGAGACAAGTAGTAAAGAATTAAAATGTATACAGCCTTTAAAAAATGTATACAGCCTTTGGTCTGAACCCCAATATCTAAAGCAAGTATTTTAGGGGTGAAATCAAATTAGGAAAACTAATTTAAAGAGTAGTAAGCCTAGCCCTGGCCGGTTTGGCTCAGCGGTTAAAGTGTCGGCCCACGGACCAGAGAGTCCCAGGTTCAGTTCCCACTAAGGACACGTACCTCGGTTGCAGTTGGTCACTGGCCCCGGCTGGGGTCATGCGGGTGGCAGCCACTCGATGTGCCTCTCTCACATCGATGTTTCTCTCTCTCTCTTTCTCCTTCTTCCCCTCCCGCTCTATCTGAAGATAAATGCAGAAATGTCCTCGGGTGAGGATAAAAAAAGAGTGGTAAGCCTAGAAGTCTTACCTGCCCAGGCAGGCCTCATGGTTTTCTCATGTAACACACATTTCTCTGTCAGACAAGGAACAGAGCAAAAGGAAAAGAGCTAAGAGCTAAGATGAGGAAAGAGGAAAAAGAGCCTGGTCGGGGTGGCTCAAACTGAGAGGTCCCGGTTTGATGCCCGGTCAGGGCACATGCACGAGTTGCGGACTCGATCTCCAGTGGGGGGCGTGCAGGAGGCGGCCAATCAATGTTTCTCCCTCACATCGATGTTTCTCTCTCTCTAAAAAAAAATTAAAGAAAAGAGGAAAAAGCTAGCTGACCTCTAATATACCTTGTCAATTTTATAAGAACTGTGGCTATAAACTGTAATAGACTTGGCCTATAGGGTACCTGGAGGACCAGTCCATCCAGCAGCACTTGGTACCTAGTAGTGTCTTTTACCACCTTGCCGAGTCTCTGTTTTGCTTCATTTAGTAGGTCCTACAATGAGTGGAGAAGAAAAGAGTTAGGCACACGCCTGGGTAGTTGACATCAAACTGATCATGTGGCTGTATTGGCTCATATGCTTGCTTCCCAGCTTACTGCTGTTTCCATTCAGCATGTTCTCTGCGGCATGATAACCCCGATGCTGTCCTGAGCACATTGGTACAAGGAAGCACAAAGCAGCCATCATGGCTCCCAGGAAGCTCACACACTGGCAGAATAGCCCAGATTATTAATCAGTTCAAAAACTGACAGCTCACTAACATGGAAAGAGTTATATGATATAGATTTGAAAAGCAAGCTATTAAGAGTTATATAAGACAATTCTATTTTTCGTTTAAAGAAAAAAACAGATAACATCTGGGTAGAGATCACAGTACCAACAACGAGTTATCTCAAAAAATTCCCTGCTTACCTTTGAGAGGGGGGATTATCAATAATTTTAATATTCTTTATGCTAGTCTGAAAGGTAAATTATAATCAATAATGTTACAAACCACTATATCCTAGTGACACTCTGATTCTACATTTAAACAGCTTTCTGATTATAAACTGGTACTCCATGCAGCTTTTCTAAGGAGATACATGCAAATCTCCACAGTTGGTGTGTCAGCTTACACATCAGTATTTTATGCATTTCCTAAGGCATTAACTGTTCACTTGAATCTAACTGCCTCCAAGGAATGTAAAAATAACAGAATTCTGGTCCTGGAAAACAGGAAAATAAAAGCTATGACATCAATATCAAAGTCATGTCTAGCTGGGTCCTGCCTAGTCTGAAGAGTGAGCAGGCCTTCCTCAAAGACATTTCTACTTCATCTCTCTTTAAACCACAACACTAGAAATCTCTACTTCAAGACCAATGGACAAGAATTTAAATGTGTTTTCCATCTCCCTTAAAAAAACACACAGCCCTGGCAGGTTTGGCTCAGCAGTTAGAGCGACGGCCCTCGGATGTAAGAGTCGCAGGTTCGATTTCCAGTCTTGATTCCTGATCAAGGACACGCACCTCTATTGCGGGTTTGATCCCTGGCCCCACTCTGGATCATGTGGGAGGCAACTAATCAATGTGTCTCTCTCTCACATTGATGTTTCAAGCACGCTTTCTCTCTTTCTCTCCCTCCCTCTCATTCTATTAAAAAAAAAAAAAATCAATGGAAAAATATCCTCAGGTGAGGATTAACAAATAAAAAATAACTAGCCCGGCCTGTGTGGCTCAGCGGTTGAGTGTCAACCCATGCACCAATCGCCAGTTTGATTCCTGGTCAGGGCACATGCCCAGGTTGTGGGCCAACTCCCCAGTGGGGAGCATGCAGGAGGTGGCCAATCAATGTTCTATCTCATCGATGTTTCTCTCTCTCTCCCCCTTCCTCTCTCTCTAAAAATCAATAAAGAAAAAAACAAAAACTAGAAAGTAAAGTCAAATCTACTAAACCACTGGGCTATATACATCTGGTTACAAAACCTAAATATGCCATCTGAGACAGTGCGGTCAGAAAATGTAGCATCCAAAGTGTTTCTACAATACATTAAGTGATCTTTCTCAGGGTCCTTTAAACTTTTAAAATCGTAACTCTTCATAAAGGCAGCATAACTGGTCAAGATTATAACATTTAACAGTATGTGCTATAACTCTTTTTTTTTTAAATCCTCACCTGAGGGCATTTTCCCATTTTTTGTTCAGGTAGAGTGGGAGGGAGAAAGAGGAAGAGAGAGAGAGAAACATAGATGTGAAAGGGACACATCGAGTGGCTGCCTCTCGTACGACCCAACCAAGGCCGGGGACAAACTGCAACCGAGGTACGTGCCCTTAGCGGGAACTGAACCCGGGTCTCTCTGAACTGCAGGCTGATGCTCTAACCGCTGAGCCAAACCGGCCAGGGCTGCTATAACTCTTGGTACTCAAAATTAGAAAGGCTGCTGAATCATTTAAGCTATATGCCTCTAAACTCTTGAATTGTACAAATAGTATCTACACAATAGCTGTCACACTTGTCATTTTTGACTCTGGGCATAAATATTGAAGCAGCAATATATTTTCTTGGTCCATGTCCCTCAAAGTATGTCAAAAAGTGAGCTGATTATTATTCCTGAAACAGCTTGTCCTTCTAGCTTCCCATTTTGTTAATGGAACCAACATTCTCCTAGTCAGCGAGGCCTGAAATTCAACATTTGGTGTTGAACTTAGAAGAGGGGAATCAATCAGTAGTCAACATCTGGAACGTCTTCCTATAAAATGTGTCAACACTGACATCATGTTAGATTCATCTAATAAGAATCACATCTTACAGTATCAATTTGTTTCTTTAATCATCTAAGAAAATGGTATGTTTTCCATTTATTCAAGTTTTATAGTTTTTTCATATATAGGTCTTATTCACTTACATTTATTCCCAAAAACTAAATAATTTTTGTAGCTATTATAAAAAGTTCTACTTTTTGTTTGACTTGCTAATTGGTTATCATTGGCATATACAAAAACTTAATTTCTGTAAGTTCTCTGTGTTGCCAGTCATCTTTTGAACTAATTACTAGTTCTTACTGTTTTATGGATGTTGTATTTTCTGTGTAGACAAACATATCTGCAAAGATGATAATTGTCTCTTCCTAATATGTATATAACTCTTATTTCTCCATTTTATGAGGAATAGGAATCTAGGGCCTCTGTAGTAACAATGAGTAACAGTGGAATAACAGCAGGCGTCCTTGCTTAGTTTCTGAGTATAATGCTAACACCTCCAGGCTTTCTCAATTAAGTGGCATGTTTCTGTAGGTTTCTGCCCTCTTCCTAGGATGACAAGATTTCCCAAATGGTTTTCTTGTGTCTAACTTCTTCCCTGTTAAATTTAGCCTGCACACTCATACATGAACCTTATTTATAATAACCTCCATAAAGTAAAATAAAACTTCAATGAAGCTTTCTGTTAAAAACAGGTGAAGCTCTCTGGCCTGCACACACGGCCCCTGAATTAACTCCAGCCTCCCCCGCTAGACTCCCTAGTGCCCACCATCCTCTTATACTGTAGTCCACCCGTGATGTGCTGTGTGAGTCTATGAGCGCTGTCAGATCACAGGGACCTTAAAGACAAGGCACATACCTTATTCATTTTTGTATTTATTATGTTCTCTCTCTAAAAATCATTCAATTCTTTAATTAGACAATGTTAACTAGTAAATTCTGTATAATAGGCAAATAAACATCTTATAATTTCATAATAGGGGCTACTCACTGTAATAAGGTCATCTCTTGCTCTAAGGACTTTGAGTCTTGCTTGATTCATCAAATTGGACATCTGACTACAAAAGATATGAAAAAATAGTATCAGTACAGTGTAAAAAACAAAAACCATAGAGAAAGAAATATACAGCTTCCTATGTATGTACAAATACTTCTCTTTGTACATACCCCAAAGAGAACTCTACTAAAATGTATTTAGTTATTTCTACCAACTAATTTTCAAAGATAAGGAAATATTTATTCAGTGCCTACCAAGGGGCAAGCAATTTCTTATCAGTTACTCCAGCTTAATCTTTTAATAATCCTGTGAGACTTCCACTTTCACAAATGAGGAAAGAGAAGTTAAGCAACCTGCCCATGGTCAGACAAGCAGTAAGTTATCCATTTAAGACAGGAATCCATATTTGCTTGACTGCAAAGTACCTGTTCTATTCTCTTGTCCCACTGACTTTGTAAAGTTTCCTTAGTTTAATACTGTGTGACCAGGATGTACTTACATTTTTTTCTGCTGCTCTATCTGCTTTTCTTTCTTCTCATAGTATTCCATAATCTTCAGTCTCTGGGTCTGCACAAGACGACCCTTCTCAATGTTGAACTCTTCTTCTGCCTACCAGGGAATTAATTAATTCATGACGCCAGACTTTGACAGTTTTATTTTAAGCAGATGGTGACCAAGAGGTACTTGTTTATAATCACCTTATTCTATATCAAAAACAAGAAATTTATTATAATTCATCTTCAAAGATCACCTAATTTACTCAGAAGAAAAGATCAGGCCCTGGCCGGGTAGCTCAGTTGGTTGGTGTTGTCTCAATATGTCAAGGTTGCGGGTTCGATCCCCTGGTCATGGCACAAACAAGAATCAACCAATAATTGCATAAATAAGTAGAACAACAAATTGATGTTTCTCTCTCTCAAATCAATTACAAAAAAAAAAAAAAGGAATGACCAGTAATTTTCATCATAAATAATGAATCAGAAGACTGAAAATTTGATCAAGGATAATAGTACCCAGCAATAAAGTTACAAAAGATAGCCCTGGCCGGTTTGGCTCAGCGGTTGGAACGTCGGCCTGCGGTACAGAGAGACCCAGGTTCGGTTCCCGCTAAGGGCATGTACCTTGGTTGCAGTTTGTCCCTGGCCCTGGTTGGTCGTGCAGGTGGCAGCCACTCGATGTGTCCCTTCACGTTGATGTTTCTCTCTCTCTCTCCCTCCCGCTCTATCTGAACAAAAAATGGAAAAATGTCCTCGGGTAAGGATAAAAAAAAAAAAAAAGTTACAAAAGATATAATCAGATAGAATATTCTGTATATAAAAAAATTATTACTTATTCTATATTCTTTTGCTTACTAGAGGGCTAATAAAAAGAATACAAAACTTGAAGTTTAGAAAATTTGGGTACTGCCTAAATATTCTGTGTATAAACAATGTGCAACTGGAAATATCTACACAATTTCTAATTGCTATCACTTTTGTAATGATAGGAGCTTTCATTTTATACCTTACATACTTCCAAACTATTTATTTTTACTTTTTTTTAATCCTCACCTGAGGATATTTTTCCATTGATTTTTAGAGAATGAAAGGGATGGAGGGAGGAGGGAGAGAGAGAAACATGGATATGAGAGAGACACATTGATTGGCTGCCTCCCACATGTGCCCCAACTGGGGCCAGGGATTGAACCTGCAACCCAGGTATGTGCCCTTGACCCAGAATTGAATCTGTGACTCCTCAGTGTGCAGTTCAACACTCTAACCACTGAGCAACTCTGGCCTGGGAAAACTATTTTTTAAATACTATACCTTCCTTAACCAACCATCACACTTAGTCACAGAGGCTAAATGTCTGAATGCTGGACTCCATGAGAAAATTAATCTATCCATTGCATTCCCTTTTTAATTCAATTTTTAAAATATGTTTCAATTGGAAAATTTTAGATTTACAGATAAGTTGCAAAAATGTTAGCCTACCGTCACCCAATTTCTCCATTTTTAAATCATCTTAACATACTATATACATGATTTTTCAAAACTAAGAAATTAACACCAACCATTATAATGAACCAAACTCCATGTATTATTCAGTTTCCTTCGTTGCTACCTACTGTCCTTTTCTCTTCTAAAATATGACCCAGAATACCACCTCTTATTTGGTCATGTGTCTCCTTAAATCTCATCTGACTGTGACAGTTTCTTAAGTCTTTCCCTGTTTATATGACTTTGATAGTTTTGAAGTGTATTGTTATTTTACAGAATATCCCTTTTTAAAAATTAATTAGGCTGGTGTTATAGGTTTTGAGAAAAATACCACATAGGAGAAGTGTCCTCCTCCTATCATGTTTAGGGGTAACCCGATGAATTACCTACATCACTGATGATGTTAACTGTGAGGACTTAGTTAAGTCTTATTTCTCCACTGTAAAGTTACTATTTTGCCTTTTTCATATTCTCTTCTTTGGAAGTTGGTCACTAAGTTCAGCCCACACTCTGAGAAGGATGGTGGTTGGGGAGAAGAGTTAAGCTCCACTTTCTTGCAGAGGGAAGTTATCTACATATATTAGTTGGAATTCTCCTCTGAGGAATGTGTGTCATTTCTTTTTTTTTTAATCCTCATCTGAGGACATTTTTGCATTTATTTTTAGATAGAGCGGGAGGGAGAAAGGAGGAAGAGAAAGAGAGAAACATTGATGTGAGAGAGACACATCAACTGGCTACCACCCACAGGGGGCCAGGGAAGAACTGCCACGGGGGTACATGCCCTTAGTAGGAAACAAACCTGGGACTCTCCAGTCTGCGGGCTGACGCTCTAACTGCTGAGCCAAACTGGCCAGGGCTCTGTCATTTCTTTCCCACTCCCTACCACAAAATTTCAGGACACTTAATGGCCATCAGAGTGGTTAGAAAAAAATTTTATTTTTAATGGTAAAGATAAGAGAGATTCTTATTAGTCCTATGCAGTGCATTGTTAAACAATTTTACTAATTATTATTTAGCAAAAAAACCCCCGAAAACATATAAAACTTCGTAACTTAAGCCTAAAAAATGAAATCTTACTTTTGCATCTATTTCTTCTGCTTTTTCATTGGCTTCTTGTTCAATAAAAGCCATCATATGCTTGATCTAGAAAGAAAAACAAAAAATCATTTCACTTTTTAATATAAAAAGAGAAAAATATATCTTTTCTAATTCATTCAACTATTTATTAAACATACATGATGTGTCAGGTTCTGTGTATAAGGAAAAATTAGACAGTTTCTGTCCTCAGGTAACTTACATTTATAGAATTTGCTTTAGCAAAGGGATAAGGTGCAATATTCAATAACACCAGTAAAGAGAACATTATCTTACTCTGAAGGAACTTGGGGTCTACAGAAGTCTACTTCATATACCCTTCAGCCAGCATCTCTGTCTTCACCATCTCTAAAAAACTGTATCAAAGAGCTATGTCTATTTACTCTTTCAACTTTCTTAACTTTCTTACTTAGTCTCCACATCCTTCAATATGATTTCTACCCCTCCCCATCCAATGAAATTACACTCATTAAATCACAACAATCTCGTTGCTCTTATATCTTGGCCTTGTCTTACTTGATCTGTCAACATCTCTCCATGTGCTGACCTCCCTCCCTTATTGAACTATCCCTTCCCTTTACTTCCATGACTTCCTCATTCTCCTTCGGGCATATTCTTTTAACTCTGCCTCTCAGATAGTGCTTTCTTTTTTATATATATCCAACTCAAAGTAAACTAAATTCAACACATTAAATAATGAACTGCTGATTTCCAGGGGAAACTAACTATGTAGGTTTAGGAGCCAGCGACCCAGAAACTATACCCTAACTCCCTAAACTGGTTAAAAGTAGCATGGAAGATTCATTTGCACCTACACAACAGCTCACTCAACGTGAGCTTCATAGTTACCAGCCTGAGAGGAGATCCTACCCACGATGGGAAAACAACAATCGACCCAATTATAACAGAAGAGCCCAAATAACCCACAAAACTGTCACTCCTAGAGCATCCAGCTCAGGACTTGAAGGAGACCGCGCCACTGGGTCCTACAGAACATCTACTGCACAAGGCCACCAACAGAGACTGGGAGTCATAGCAAGTATAATACATAAAAACAAACACAGAATTACTTCAGGCCAGAAGGGATTGGCATGAAGTATTCAAAGTAATGAAAAACAAATATCTGAAACCAAGACTACTCTACCCAATAAAGCTATTATTCATTTTGATGGTAAAATAGCTTCCCAGACAAAGAAAGGCTAAAGGACATTATTACTACCAAATCAACATTGCAAGAACTACTAAAGGAACTGTTGTAAGAAAAAGAAGAAAAGCCCTGGCCAGTTTGGCTCAGTGGTGAGAGCATCGGCCCACGGACCAAAGAGTCACGGGTTTGATTCCAGTCAAGGGCAGGTAACTCGGTTGCAGTTCGATCCCCGGCCTTGGTTGGGGTCGTGCAGGAGGCAACCAGTCTATGTGTGTCTCTCATATCGATGTTTCTCTCTCTCACCCTTTCTCTCCCTCTCCCTCCTTTCTACTCTATCTGAAGATAAATAGAAAAATATCCTCAGGCGAGGATTGGGGGGAAAAAAAGTAAACTGGCCCTGGCTCAGTCGATTGGGTATCCTTCAGTCACCAGAAGGTTGCCAGTTCAATTCCTGGTCAGGCACATGCCCAGGGTCAGGCTGGATACCCAGTAGGTAGCATGCAGGAGACAGCCAAACACTGTTTCTTTCTTTCTCTAAAAATCTATTTAAAAACGTTTTCTTAAAAATATATTGTAGTGCTCTGGCCAGTTTGGCTCAGCAGTAGAGTGTCGGACTGCAGACCGACGATTCGCGTGTTCAATTCCAGCCACGGGCATGTTGCAGTTCGGTCCGCAGACCTGGTCGGGTCATGCAGGAGTCAACCAGTAGATGTGTCCCTCCCACGGCAATGTTTCTCTCCTTCCCACTTTATCTGAAGATAAATAGAAAAAAAATATATCCTCGGGTGACGATTAAAAAAAGAAAAAGAGAAAAATGTGTTTCAGTAAGGACTGGAGAGAGATAGAAACAATTGGCTGCCTACTGCATACCCCCTACTGGGATCAAGCCAGAAACCCCAGGCATATGCCCTGACCTGAAATTGAACCTGGACCTCTCAGTTCATGGGACGACACTCAACCCACTGAGCCACATTGGCCGTACTATTTAAAAATCTTTTTTAATTTTTTTTTTCTTTATTGATTTTAGAGAGAGAGGAAGGGAGAGGGAGAAAGAGATAGAAACATCAATGAGAGGGAACACTGACTGGCTTCCTCCTGCATGCCCCCTGGGGATCTGGCCCACAACCTGGGCATGTGCCCTGACTAGGAATTGAACCATTGACCACTTGGTGCATGGGTCAACGCTCAACCACTGAACCACACTGGCTGGGCTAAAATTCTTATTTAAAGAGAAGTACGAACTGCCAGGCCAGTATGGCTCAGTGGTTGAGCATCAACCCATGTACCAAGAGGTCACTGCTTTGAATCCCGGGCAGGGAACATGCCCAGGTTGTGGGCCAAATTCCCAGTGGAGGTCATGCAAGAGGCAGCCAACTGATGTTCTCTCTCATCAAAGTTTCTATCTCTTTCTCCCTCTCCCTTCCTCTCTCTAAAAATCAATAATAAAGAAAATAAAATTTAAAAAAAAGAAGTACGCCCTGGCCAGTTTGGCTCAGCAGTTAGAGCGTTGGCCCGAGGTCCAGAGAGACCCGGGTTCGGTTCCCGCTGGGGGCACGAACCTTAGTTGCAGTTTGTCCCCAGCCCTGGTTGGGTCGTGTGGGTGGCGGCCACTCAATGTGTCCCTTTCACGTCGATGTTTCTCTCTCTCTCTCCCATCTATCTGAACAAAAAATGGAAAAATGTCCTCGGGTGAGGATGAAAAAAAAAGGAAGTACAAATTGGTTGTTATAGACTAGTCATGAGGATGTAAAGTATAGCATAGGGAAAATAGTAAAAAATATTCTATGGGCCCACTGGCCCAGACACCAGGGAGGCCGGCAGATGCAGATATTTAAAAAAAAAAAAAATCTAATAACTATGTATAGTGTCAGATGGGTAGGAGATTTATCAGGATGATCATTAAGTAAGTTATGTAATGTCTAATCACATGGGTGTACACCTGAAACTAATATAAGTCAACTATAATTAAAAAATAAAAATGATTTAAAAATGGAGAAAAAATTTTAAATAAAACGAGAAAAAAAGGATAACATACAAGCAACACAGCTAGTCAAATTCACTGGTAGTTTTGCCCTGGCTGATTTGGCTCAGCAGTTGGAGCACGAACTGGAGAGTCCTGGGTTCAGTTCCTGCTAAAGGCACATGCCTTGGTTGCAGTTTGTCCCCAGCCTGGTTGGGGTTGTGTGGGTGGTAGCCACTTGATGTTTCTCTCTCTCTCTTCCTCCTGCCTCACCTGAAGATAAATGCAAAAAAGATAAAAAAAAAAAAAAAGATAAAGTGGCAGAGAGGAAGGTGGGAGGGAGGGGGAGAGAGACAGAGATCGACTCGGGAGGGACACATCAACAGGTTGCCTCTTGCATGACCCCGACCAAGGCCGTGGACAAACTGCAACTGAGGTATGTGCCCTTGGCCGAAATTGAACCCACAACTCATTGTCTGCAGGCCAATGCTTGAACCACTAAGCCAAACCAGCCAGGGTGAAAAATAATTGTTTTTTAAAAGCAGCTGATTTTTGAGGACTTCTGGTCAAGATGGCAGGTAGGTAAACACAGTATCACATTCTCCCACAACCACATCAAAATTACAACTAAACTACAGAACAACCATCATTCAAAACCGCCTGAGCTGAATGGAAGCCCTACAACTACGGAATTAAAGCAGCAGCCACATGGAGACTGGTAGGAGGGCAGAGTCTGACAGGCTGGTCCCACACCTATGTGTGGGGGCTAAAAATTAGGAGGATTCCTCGGCAGGGAAGGTCCTCCCTGAAAACTGAGGGGTCCCTGCCCCACACCAGGTGCCCAGCTCAGGATTCCAGTGCCAGGAAGAGAATCCCCATCACTTCTGGCTGGAAAAACCAGTGGGAACTTGAGGCTCAGGGAGGCTGAGGCGGCTGGGGCCCCAGGCAGTTCCTTAAAGGGCCCGCGCACGGACTTATCGGACTCTCTCCCTGTAAGCTCAGAGGGGAGGCAGCTTGAGAAGCGCCAGAGACATACAGGGAAGAGCTGAGCTGTTTGGTTTTGGAGCGAGGGCTGGAGAGGGGGCTTTCTTCGGGACAAACGTGCTGTCAGAGGCCTTTGTTCCTTTGGTGAGCCCTTCCCTGGGGCGGCAGACAGCTGCCATACCTGGGACCCCAGCAACCTGGCTCACACTGGTAGCCCCGCCCTGGTGACTCCCTGAGGCCCCGCCCCACCCAGCTTTCAGGCCCACCCAAGCTGTTGCCAGTTGCTTAACCACAGGATTGGCCTGTCTTGGATCCTGCTTCAGGTTTTCCTAAATTCTTTCAAACAAGCAGCAGCTGGTCTCAGCTAGCCCTGTACCACTCGTTCATTAATTAGTACATAGAAACACACACAGGGAGGCAGCCAAAATGAGGAGACAAAGAAACAGGTCCCAAATGAAAGAATAGAACAAAACCCCAGGAAAAGAACTAAGTGAAATGGAAATAAGCAACCTAACAGATGTTGAGTTCAAAATACTGCTTATAAGGATGCTCAGTGAACTTAGTGAGAACCTCAGTGAACTTAGTGAGGGTCTCAAGAGCATAAAAAAGGACCAGTCAGAAATGAAGGAGGCACTAACTGAAATAAAGAATAATTTACACAGATTCAATAGTAAAGTAGGTAAAACCAAGTAGCACACCATTGATTTGGAATATAAGAAAGCAAAATACACCCAATCAGAACAGCAAAAAAAAAAAAAATCCAAAAAAATGAGGATAGTGTAAGGAGCCTCTGGGACAACTTCAAGCGTGCCAACATTCGCATCTTGGGGGTGCCAGAAGAAAAGAAAGAACAAGAAATCGAAAACCTATTTGAAACAATAATGGCAGAAAACTTCCCTAACTTGGTGAAGGAAACAGACATACAAGTCCAGGAAGCACAGAGAGTCTCAAACAAGATGAACCCCAAGAGGCCCACACCAAGACACATCATCATCAAAATGCAAAAGGTTCAGGACAAAGAGAGAATCTTAAAAGCAGCAAGAGAAAAGCAGTTAGTTACCTACAAGGGAGTTCCCATTACACTGTCAGCTGATTTCTCAAAAGAAACTTTGCAGGCCAAAAGGGAGTGGCAAGAAATATTCAGTGATGAATAGCAAGCACCTACAACCAAGATTATTCTAACCTGCAAAGCTATCACTTAGAATTGATGGCCATGTAGTTTCTCAGACAAGAAAAAGCTAAAGGAGTTCATCACCACCAAACCATTATAATATGAAATGTTGAAGGGTCTTCTTGAAGAAAAAGATAAAAAAATATGAACAGACAAAATGGCAACGAATACATAGCTATCACAACTGAATTTACAAACAAAATGAACAAGCAGAACAGAAACATTCTCACAGATATAGAGAACATTTTGTTGGTTACCAGATGGGAGGGAGGGTGGGGGAATGGGTGAAAACGGTGAAGGGATTAAGAAGTACAAATTGGTTGCTAGAATGACAAACCTCAAAGGGAAGGGAGGTTGGGAGTGGGAAGAAATAAACCAAAGAACTTATATGCATATATGCATAACCAATGGACATAGACAACAGTGTGGGAAAAGGCAGGAGGGGGCGGGAGCGGGTCAATGGGGGAAAAATGAGGAACATCTATAATACATTCAACAATAAAGATTAAAAAAATAATAAAAATAAATAAAAGCAGCTGATTTTTAAAAATGTATGTGGGATATGTAGATTATTAATTTTATTTATTCATTCTCTCACTTAAAGGTAAACTCAGTGAGTATTGGGATCTTGTCTGTCTTTTAAACCACCGTAACCCCTGAACATGCAACAACTGCCACCATAGTAGTTGATCAATAAATATTTGTGCATGAATGAGAAAATGTTGGGAGTTTCAAGCCTTCTAAAGTATCCCAAGTACTATTTAGTGTTTACTAATCTGGAAACATTTTCCAACTTTTCCATGTAACACAAAAATACCATAAATCTAAAGTACACACCAGTGTACAAAAGTGAGTTAAGATTTGTTTCACAAGAATGTGAATATACCTAACACTACTGAACTGTGCACTTTAAAAAGTGATTACGATGAACCTGACCAATGTGGTTCAGTTGGTTGGGGGTCGTCCCATGAAATGGGAGGTCACCAGTTAATTCCTGGTCGGGGCACATGCCGAGTTGTAGGCTCAACTCCCAGTAGGGGGTGTGCAGGAGGCAGTCGATTATTGAGATCATTCTTTCTCATTGATGTTTCTCTCTCTCTCTTTCTCTTCCTCTCTCTGAAGTCAATAAAAACATATTTTTAAAATGGTTCAGATGGTAGCCCGGCCAGTGTGGTTCAGTGGTTGAGCATCGACCCATGCACTAAGAGGTCGCTGATTCGATTCCCAGTCAGAGCACATGCCCAGGTTCTGGGCCCAATCCCCAGTTGGGGGCATGCAGGAAGAGGCCAATTGATGTTCTCTCTCATCGATATTTCTCTCTCTCTCTCCTTCTCCATTCCTCTCTCTATGAATAAAGAAAAAACTTTAAATAAAAAAAAATAAAATAAATGATTCAGATGGTAAATTATATGTTATGTGTTTTATATGATTTTTATGAAGTGACTTAAGAATGCAGCCCTGGCCGGTTTGGCTCAGCGGTTAGAGTGTCAGCCTGCAGTCCGGAGAGACCTGGGTTCGGTTCCCGCTAAGGGCATGTACCTTGGTTGCAGTTTGTCCCCAGCCCTGGTTGGGTCGTGTGGGTGGCAGCCACTCGATGTGTCGCTTTCACGTCGATGCTTCTCTCTCTCTCTCCCCCTCTCACTCTATCTGAACAAAATATCGAAAGATGTCCTCGGGTGAGGATAAAAAAAAAAAAAAAAGAATGCAATCCCATGGCCTAACTGTCTTAAAGAAAATATACAGCATGGTTTAGAAGCCAGAGATATATTTTTCATTACAATTCTTAGGAGCTACCCCACTCCTGAGGAGCCAAAATAAATATGATAATCTGAGCCTATTTTATTTATTTATTTATTTATTTATTTTATTTTATTTTATCCTCATTCGAGGACATTTTTCCATTTTTTGTACAGACAGAGTGGGAGGGAGAGAGAGGAAGAGAGAGAGAGGGAAACATCGATGTGAAAGGGGACACATCGAGTGGCTGCCACCCGCACGACCAACCAGGGCCGGGGACAAACTGCAACCGAGGTACATGCCCTTAGCGGGAACCGAACCCAGGTCTCTCTGAGCCGCAGGCCGACGCTCTAACCGCTGAGCCAAACTGGCCAGGGCCTATTTTATTTATTAAAAAAAAATTTTTTTTCCCCTTTATTGATTTTAGAGAGAGAAGAAGAGGGAGAGAGAAACATCAATGAAAGAGAACATCGACTGGCTGCCTCCTGGATGCCCCCCACAGGTTGTGGGATCAGGCCCACAACCTGGGCATGTGCCCTGACCAGGAATCAAATCAAACCGGCAACCTCTCGGTGCATGGGTTGACGCTCAACCCATGCACCGAGGCACACTGTCCGGACTGAGCCTATTTTATTTTTTGTTAATCTTCACCTGAGAATATTCCTCCATTGATTTGGGGGGGGGGGTGCATCAATGTGAGACACATCAACTGGTTGCCCCCCTAACTGCTGAGCCAAACCGCCACAATTGTGAGCCTTATTTTAATTCTTTTCTTCGCTTTTTTTAAAAAATAATTTTTGTCACAGATGTTTCTTCGTTTTTCCCCATTGACACCCTCCTCCCCATCCCGCCCACTCTGTCCCCAGCTTTGTTGTCCATGTCCATCGGTTATGCGTACATGCATATAAGTTCTGTGGTTTATCTCCCCCCCCCCCCTTCTGAGGGTTGTCCGTCTGTACCCTACTTCCACATCTCTGGGCCTACCCTGTTCTTCAGACTGTTATGTTCATTATATTCCACAAATAAGTGAGATCATGTGATATTTGTCTTTCTCTGACTGGTTCATTTCATTTAGCATAATACTCTCCAGGTCCCTCCACGTCATCTCAAAGGATGAGAGAGAGATCTTTCTTTCTTACAGCTGCATAGTACCCCATTGTGTATATGTACCACAGCTTTTTTATCCATTCGTCTACTGCTGGACAATTGGGCTGTTTCCAGATCTTAGCTATCCCCATCAAAAGACAATGTGTGAGCCTATTTTAAAAGTAACACAATACTGGGGGTGATTCCACCGCTGGACGGGTAGCTATGGCAGTGAAGAGAGACATGGTGAGGTGGCCAAGGTTTTAACAGCTTTTTAAAACACTGCACAGGACCAGACAACATGTGCCCCTAGCGGAAACCGAACCCAGGACTCTCTGGTCCACCGGCCGACGCTTCAACTGCTGAGCCAAACCGGCCAGGGCCAGACAACAAGTTTTTAAAAATAACACCAGATCATTAGAAGCAACCAGAATAAAGATAAATAAAGAATTAGGCCCTGGCCTGTTTAGCTCAGCGGTTAGAGCGTTGGCCTGCAGTCCAGAGAGACCTGGGTTCGGTTCCCGCTAAGGGGACATACCTCGGTTGCAGTTTGTCCCCGGCCCTGGTTGAGTTGTGCGGGTGGCAGCCACTCGATGTGTCCCTTTCATGTCGATGTTTCTCTCTCTCTCTCTCCCTCCCACTCTATCTGAACAAAAAACGAAAAAATGTCCTCGGGTGAGGATTAAAAAAAAAAAAAAGATTCGCCCTGGCCGGTTTGGCTCAGCAGTAGAGCATCGGCCTGCGGTCCAGAGAAACTCGGGTTCAGTTCCCGCTAAGGGCACATACCTCGGTTGCAGTTTGTCCCCGGCCCTGGTTGGGTTGTGTGGATGGCAACCACTCGAAGTGTCCCCTTCACGTCGATGTTTCTCTCCCTCCCTCCCTCCCTCCCACTCTATATGAACAAAATATGAAAAAAATGTCCTCAGGTGAGTATATATATAAAAAAAAAGATAAATGAAGAATTCAAAAGTAATAAAAATGAAGCTTCTCTTAAGAAAATAGAAGAGCTAATTACATAGGTTTCCATGTGGAATTGTTACAGAAAACATGTTATACAAGGTATTCACACAGACCACAATACACTGATATTGTCCTTTGGAAAGACTTTTTAAAAAATATATATATATATTTTTAAACCTCACTCGGGGACATTTTTGCATTTATCTTCAGATAGAGCTGGAGTGAGAAAGGGAGGGAGGGAGAGAGAGGGAGAGAGAGAGAGAGAGAGAGAGAGAGAGAGAGAGAAACATCGACATGATAGAGCCACATCAAATGGTTGACTCCCACACAACCCCAACAGCGGCCAGGGATGAACTGCAGCCGAGGTTCGTGCCCTTAGCGGGAACTGAACCCAGGACTCTCTGGTCTGCGGGCTGACCCTCTAACCACTGAGTCAAACTGGCCAGGACAGAAAGGCCTTCTTATAGAAAATGTGCCATATTGTGATGCACCAACTCAGAAGCACTGATTTTTCTAGGATAAAATCAAGTCTTCCTAAATTTTTTTTGGGGCACACGCCCCTAGCGGGAACCAAACCTGTGATTCTCTGGTTGGCAGGCCAACGCTCCAACTGCTGAGCCAAACCGGCCAGGGCTAGTCTTTGTAATTTTTAATTTTAAAATATGTAACTGCAACAAAAGTCCTGTAAATGCTGATATTTTTCTCTGAACTGGAATGTTGAAAATGAGTGAATTAAAGTATAGTTTCTTTTTTTTTTTTTTAAATCATCCTCACCCGAGGACATTTTTCCATTCTTTGTTCAGATAGAGTGGGAGGGAGAGAGAGGAACAGAGAGAGAGAGAAACATCGATGTGAAAGGGACACATCGAGTGGTCGCCACCGGCACAACCAACCAGGGCCGGGGATAAACTGCAACCAAGGTACATGCCCTTAGCGGGAACTGAACCTGGGTCTCTCTGAACCGCAGGCCGATGCTCTAACCGCTAAGCCAAATCGGCCAGGGCTAAAGTATAGTTTCATAAAAATTAAATTTCACATTAAAAGGACACTGCTGAAAACTGCAGGCCATAGCTAAGTATTTCTAAAGAACATTTTCATTGAAAATCAAACTTTGCCCTCACCAGTTTGGCTCAGTGGTTAGAGTGTTGGCCCGCGGACCAATGAGTCGCAGGTTCGATTCAGGTCAAGGGCACGTACCTCAGTTGCATTTTGTCCCTGTCCCTGGCCCTGGTCGGGGTCGTGTGGGAAGCAGCCAGTCAATGTGTTGCTCTCACATCAATGTTTCTCTCCCTCCCTCCCTCTCCTTCTATCTGAAGATAAACAGAAAAATAACCTTGGGTGAAGATTAAAAAAAAAAGAAAAAGAAAGAAAATCAAACTTTACAAAGTGAAATAAATGCTTAGTCAAATATATCTTATTTACTTCTCTTTGACCTTGATGAATACTTTGGTCTTACCATAACAATTTGAGAATATAGCATTTATGACAAGTTAGCGGGTTTACCTCTCATGTGAAATGAAACTATTAGATTAAAATCATTAGATTAAATTGATGTTTAGTCCCAAACACAAACTGGTCAAAATATCATAGTGTGTGGCCCTGGCCAGGTAGCTGAGTTGGTTAGAGTATCGTCCTGATATGCAAGGTTGCATGTTCAATCCCTGGTGAGGGTACATACAAGAATCATCCAATGAATGCATATGTAAGTGGAATAACAAACTGATGTCTCTCTCTCTCCATTCCTTTGTTTCTCTAAAATCAATTTTTAAAAAGTAACAAAATACTTATAAAACCTCAAGGTTTGAAATATTCAGGGTACCTAATCCAGACCTAAGTGTATAGAAAATCTCTGTGACCTTGCAAAAAAGATTATCCCCCTATAATCTGTACATGTGGTTGTGGTGAGAATGGTAGCTCCCCCAGTTCAGTTTGAAGCCTCAGTGAACTCACCCTGGAACTTTAAAAGTAGTCTAACTAAATATGGTAATCAAATCAGATGTTATACATACTACAAGGCACATTTGGCCTCTATGGGTAAACCCTGATTCAAAACTGTATTATCTGTTTTTATCATTCAAGCTGGACTATCTGCTACCAGATTTGACCGCCTATAGCAAAACGGCACTAATTTTAACCCAAGTCAGAGAAGCCTGTTTACAGTCAACATGATCATATTCTGTCTTTAAGAGTTCCAAGAGAAACAGTCAACTCCTTAAGGACATTTAACTCCACCCCTAAAGCAGAAAAATATGACCTTCAAAAAATACTTTTTTTCTTCCAGCTAACCCAGTAATTTAATTTTTTGGAGTCAGATAGATTACTTTGAAAATCTGATGAAATAAATTACCATACTCCCCAGACAAAAAACGCAAATATATACAATTACTTTTTAAGATTTTTTATTGATTTTGAGAGAGCGGGAGAGAGAAACATCATTGTGAGAGCAAAACATTGATGGGCTGCCTCCTGCACACCTTCTACTAGGGATTGAGCCTGAAACATCGGCCTGTCAGGGAATCAAACCGGCAACCTTTGGGTACACAGGGCAACACCCAACCAACTGAACCACACCATTCTAGGCTATATATAAGTATTTTATACAATGGGGAAAAAGTCAGGGTATCTAGGATTTATGTAAGCACTACTATGTGCTTAGCAGCACTAGACTTCTTCACAGTTGAAAGTACAGGGAGCAAACACACTGCCCTACTGGAGCTTATGTGTAGTGTGCAGGGCTACAGGCAGATTTCTTCATTCTTTAAATTTTACAGAAAAAAAATGGTTTTGACCTAGATTCCAAAGAAATGCACTGCTTTATCTTTAATTTTTTCCTGGGAAAGCCTTAGTCTTCAATATATTATTACAAGGGGGGGGGGGGGTGAAGGCACAACAGTAAGAAGAGAATCAGTACTAGTGAGTAGACTACCAGAATATGTGGAAGGCGCTGTACTTTTCCACCGTATCACGTTTTTCCTACAGTAAAAATTAAAGCAGCAGTGATAAATGTTCAAAAAGCCCATTGTTCTGTAAGGATATCAAAAGATTTCTTAAAATTCTCCATAGATACCATTTTTGTCACCCTTTTTTACTTTGTGATTAGCACAAGAACCACTGAAATGAAGAAGAAACACTCCACTCTTCTTAGTGCATATTAGGTTAAGAAAATGTAAAAGTATTTTCAAGGAAATGGAAATATCCAGGGAAAAAACATTGTATTGCTCATCTAAGACTATTCATAAACCGGTGAGTGAGCTTTAAGTCAGAGAATTTTCCTACTACTTCAAAAAGAAGACGACTTAGTTCTCTAAATTATGCAGAGATTAAATTGCAGCCTTAAGCTTCCTTTTCTAAAAACCTGTTGGCAATATGATTCCTAAAGGCAAGGACCCTGGTTGCAGAGTATGTATTGGCAGGACAAATGGAAACCATTTTTTCTCATGTTAGTTATTGGCCTTCCAACGCCACAGTCTTCTCCTGCGAGACTTCTGTATGGTAACATTCCTTTCTGCCTTCAAACTTGAAGGTATGGCTCATTTTTAAAAAACTCAAGTTTCGGGGGTAGGAGGGTGAAAGAGGGCACAGAGGAGATAGATGGTGATGGAAAAAACAAAATTAAATTTACAAAACAAACACTAAATTTTCCTAGGACTGGTTATACATTTGCAAAATTAATGTACATTCACAACTTACATAACAATTTTTCCCATAAACGTTGACTCATCTACTTTCTGCCAAAACACTGTTAGGCGCCGGGACTCATAAACGTAAGAGTTCTACACTTGACAAGTATTAATGTGCAGACTAGTGGGAGACCAACCACACCATCAACTCATCACGACAGAGGGGACTCCCTCAAGACCAAATGAACAACAGTTCATGGAAGGGAATGACCTCAAAACACGATGGAAGCCGCGCTCTCCCCTCAGCTCTCTGCTTTCGCGTACTGTGAACCCTTCCACCAGGGTTAACACCGGGTGAAAAGGTGTTTTCAGCCCTTGCATTCCCGTTGCATTTCACTGCTTGTTTTCTGCGCTCAGCTCTCCCAAGCACAGCAAGTCCCGCGGTCCCCCGGGGTCAGCCGAGGAGAACCAGAGCCGGCGCGTTCACGGAGCGCCGCGCAAGACGCCCCCCGAGACAGACCACAGGACCCGGCCTTGGGGCAGGGACCCGCCTCCGCACCTCGGGCGACCAAGGCCCGCGCCGCCCTTGCCGGGCTCCTGCCCGACCACCCAGGCCCGACGCCGCGGCTTCGCGAGGCCGCCCCCAGCCCCTCACCTGTTTCTGCACGTCAGCATCGCTGAGGGCCATGACGACGGCAAGTGAGCCCGGTGGGCGAGCTCGAGCTCAGGCCTGAAGGAGACGGTGAAAGGAATTGGGAAAAAAAGCCAGCGCAGGTTCCGCCTTCTTTAACTTTATAACCCAGGTTCCGGTTACTGTCACGTGACCGGCAGCCAACACACGTGAGCCTTCCCAGCCAGTGGGAAAAGAGCAGGTCCCTGGCTAGGCGCATGCGCGCGCGGCTCGGGCCTCTGTCTTTAGCATCGGCCGCCGGCGATGCGTGCTGCTCCTCTCTGCAGCCGGCTTAGTGTCGGCAGTTCTGGCCTTGAAGTTAGAGGGCTGTGTGGGATTCCGCGCAGTC
This sequence comes from Molossus molossus, assembly GCF_014108415.1. Classification (NCBI taxonomy): domain Eukaryota; kingdom Metazoa; phylum Chordata; class Mammalia; order Chiroptera; family Molossidae; genus Molossus; species Molossus molossus. The sequence continues at coordinate 106,052,512 of NW_023425345.1, forward strand.
TTACAACCCTTGCAGTTTTTTAAAAAAAGTTTAAGTACTTTATTTATACAAAACCATAGCATACTATTTCACTTTCTTGGTCTTAATGAAAGCAAACTCAATAATATTTATTAGATTTTATTTTAAGAACAATTTTAGATTTACAGAAAAATTAAGTATAGAGCAGAGAGTTATCAGATACCTTTGTGCCCCCTCACAGTTTCCTCTATTATTGTTTTTTGACCGAAAGTATGAGGGTTTTTTTCAGTTTCCCCAGCTGCTGACGTCATATATTAATGTAATACATTTGTTACTGTTAGTTAACCAATATTGGTGTATTAACTAATGTCAGCAATTTATTTGGATTTGCTTAGTTTTAACCCAATGCCCTTTTTCCGTTCCAGGATGCTACATTTCATTTAGTTATGTTCCCTGAGTTTCCTGGCGGCTGCGACAGTTTCTGAACCTTCCCTTGTATTTCATACCTTGGCAGTTTTGAGGGGTAATGATTAGGTAGGAATATTGTAGGATGCTCCTCTACTGGACATTTTCTCGAGATTGAGTGGAAGTTAATGGGTTTTTGTAGGAAGATCACAGATGTAAAAGTGCCGTTTTTATCACATCATATCAAGGATTTATGATGTCAACATCATTTTTGACTCTTGATGTTGACCTTGATGGCCTGGCTGATGGAGTGTTTGTCAGGTTTCTCCAATGTAAAGTTACCCGCGGGGGGGGGGGGGAGTACTCTTTAGAAGGAAGTACTAAGGAGGGAGGAGTCGTGCTCCACCTCCTTTAGAGTGGAGTAGCCACATAATTTATTTGGGATTCTTCTGAATGGGTCTATGCATCTTTCAACATCATTCCCAGAACCCACTTAGAGGGAAATATTTGGAAAATCAGGGCAGAAATTCTTCCAGACTTGTTTGCTTCAAACCCTAATTTCCCCCTCCCCACCCCAACTATAAAGGCAAAGACTTGAAAACTTTATTTTTAGGATAGAATCCTAGTAGTAGATGTATGGGTTAAAGGGTTAACACATTTATTATTTTTTTAAATCCTCACCTGAGGATATATTTTTTTCTATTTATCTTCAGACAGAGTGGGAGGGAGAGAGGAGAGAAAGGGAGAAAGAGAGTTCAACTAGTTGGTTGCCTCCTGCACGACCCCTACCAGGGCTGGGGATGAACTGCAACCAAGGTACTGCCCTTGACCAGAATCGAACCCTCAACTCATTGGTCCACAGGCCAACACTCTAACACTAAGCCAAACCAGCCACGGCCACACATCTTTTTTTTAAATCCTCATCGAGGATATGATGTTTTGTTCTGTTTTTTTTATTTTAGAGAGGAGGGAAGAGAGAGTGAAATATTGATCCATTGCCTCCCAATGTACCGCAACTGGGGAGTAAACCTGCAACCTGGGTTTGTGCCCACAATGAGAATTGAACCCACCACCTTCTATTGTACAGGACCACGCTCTAACCAACTGAGCCACACCAGCCAGGGTATTTACACATTATTAATACTAGTTTTTAATTTTTAAGAAATTTCAAATACATAAAGTTGTGAGAATAATACAATGAATTCCCTTCACCTAGATCCACCAATTGTTAACATTTTGCTATATTTGCTTTATCACCTTTCATACACAGACAGTCCTTGATTTACAATTAGAGTTAAGCTTTTTTTAATTTGATAATGCAAAAATAATGTGCTTTTAGTAGAAACTGTACTTTGAATTTTGATCTTTTCCTGGGCTAGCAATATGCAATACATGGTATGAGACTCTCTTATGATGCTGGTTACTGGAAGCGAGCCACAGCTCCTGATCAGTTATGAGATCAATGGGATATCAGTACTCTACAGTATACTATGTTGTCAGTGTGTTGTGTTGTGTTTTGTTTTTTGTATTCCATCATGTCTACAAAATGCTCGTCTGCGTCTCCTTCTTCAGGTGAGAAGAAGAGGAAGGGCAATTACTCTTGAGATGAAATTCAAGATAATTGCCCCAACTGTAGGCTAATGGGTTCTGAGCACATTTGAGGTAGACTCGGCTAAACTATGATGTTTGGTAGGTTAGATGTAGTAAATGCATGTTCAATTTACGATGGGTTTATCAGGATGTAACTCCATGGTAAGTCAAGGAACATCAATGTCTGTGTGTACATATACATATTATTCATGACTAAATCAGTGTATGTTTCAAATTCAGGAAATTTAACAAGTCCATAATCCCACTAATCCATGTCCCACTAATATCATTTGTAACATTTAAAAAAATAACTTATCACCCCGGCCGGTTTGGCTCAGCGGTTGTAGCGTCAGCCTGCAGACCAGAGAGTCCTGGGTTTGGTTCCCACTAGGGCACATACCAAAAAAGAAAAAAAATATATCTTTATTGATTTTAGAGAAAGAGGGAGAGGGAGATAAACATCGATGTGAGAGAGATACATTGATTAGCTGCCTCTTGCATGCCCCACACTGGGGATCAGGCCCACAACCTGGGCATGTGCCTGGACCCGGAATTTAACTGACAACCTCTTGGTGCATGGGTCAGTGCTCAACACTGAGTGACACCAGCTGGGCCCTTGTAGCATTTTTTGTTGTTGTTGTTGTTAACCCTCACCCAAGGATACTTTTCCGTTGATTTTTAGATAGAGTGGAAGGGAAATAGAGAGAAAAACCAATGTGAGAGAGACACGGTTGGTTACCTCCCATGTGACCCAGACCGGGACTTGGGATAGAAACTGCGACCCAGGTACATGCCCTTGACTGGGAATTGAACTGGTGACCTCTTGGTGTATGGGTCCACGCTCAACCACTGAGCCGCATCAGCCGGGCACAAGTCACCTATTTAAACATCTTCAAGTATATTCAGAGTTATGCAACCATCACCCGCGCCCCACCCCCCCAAAAAAAACAACAACCAGGTACCCATTAGCAATCCCTCCCCATCAGGTTATGCTCCTGGCAACAACTTTCTAGCTCATCTTTAAAGCTTTCCTTCTTCCAATTTATCTTATGTACACCACAGGCAATTTGATTTACCTAAAGCATGGTTTAGATATTACACCCTCTTGACCACATGCCTTCAGTGAGTCCTGGAAAGGAAGGTGAGTTCAAGCATCCATTAACACACATTCTATTCCAGGTCGGGGCTAGGTGCTGAGAACAAAATGGATTCCTTCTATCTCCACAGTGCCTCTGCTCATGCAGGGCCCTCCACATAGAATGACCCGTCTCCCTCCACTCCACCCCACCCCATCCCATCCCCGGCCCCCAGAAATCCTTCCCAACTTTCAAGGTGCATCTTCAACCCAACAACTAACTGGCTGAAACTTCGCAGCTCTCCTGGCTCTTCTCTAACACACTTGTTGAACACACTTAAAACTCAACATTTGTGTGTGGATAAACACCACGCTCTGTGGATGCAGCAATGCTTGACGCAGGAAACGCCAGCCTCCCTCCCCGCACATCAGTACACCACGCCTCTTCCTGCAGCAATCAGGGATCTCCACCAATCCGTACTTCCGCTCGAAACCCGAGCCGTCCTTTCCGGCGTTCGCTGGCCCTGCCGCCGCGGCGCCGGCGATGACGGAAGCACGTCGTGGGTGACCTCACTCTCCAACATGGCGGCGGCCGTGGACTAGGGCCTCTGGTCGAAGCAGCCGCCGTCGCTGGAGGACCCTGTCGGAAACAACTGCCGCCGCCGCCGTCTCTCCTTTCCTGTCTTCTGGGGCAGGGGCCAGGGCAAGGTGAGGGCCGCTGGGTTCCGGGGGCGGAGCTGGTCCGCTCCAGCTCCCAGGCGGTTTCACTGGGGGAAGGTGCAGACACTGCCGAACCACCGCCCGCAGCGGTTCCGACGACGCTTAGTGTCCGTGAGTGTGTGACCCGGGGGCAGTGTGCGCGGGCGCCGGGCCTGAGCGCGGGGCGCTGCATGGCCCCTCTCACTGAGCCCGGGCCTGTCCCGCAAGGTCCCCGCGAACGCTCGTGGAGCGGGCTGAGTGTGCGGGAGGCGCCGGGACTCGGCCCCCGCCCGGCCCCTCACGCCGACCCGGCTCCATTTTTAGCCTCAGGCTGGGCAATGGAGACAGCTTTTTGGTCGAGGGAAAAGTTTTCTTGTGATTCGTTTAGGATGATTATAGATCAGCTCTGCCGGTCCTGGTTGTTTCTTCTCACAGTGTTAGACTTCTTATCCTTTCTTCACTGTTCAACACCCATGGTGGTGGTGATTTTTTTCCCCAGAAAAACCTCCTTTACCCTTGGAGGCAATACAGCGTACACTGTCGTTTCTACCTTTGATTTTCATCCTCTCACCATTCCAAAGAGACCCCAAGTTTCCTTCATAATGGACTAGGAAGGAAGGCTTCTAGACTGGCTGAGTTGAGGCTTTACCCTAGGGTGGAACTGGTTTGGCCGGTGTTGACGGACTGCTGACTGCTTAGCTCTTACCAGCTCCCCGCACAGTGCCTGTTTATCCGAGATGTACCTCATTGTCTTTACGTGAAAGTTTTAAATCAAACTGATAGCACCTTACCCCCTTTTATATGATATAAAGCAAAACAAACAGAAAGTCTTTTTTGCGAAATTGTCAGTGAGATTTCTCCTGGAGGTTTGTTTTAAACTAGAATGTTGATCTCAGCTCTGCCTTGTTGTGTGACCTTGGATGAATTTCCTCACCCTTATAATACTGTTGTTGTTTTTTTAATCTTCCAGAAAATTAAGCAAATGTTTGTGTAGGTAGTGAACTGTTTATATTTCACATACAGTTAGGTAAATATACATTACACATTTACACCTGCAAATTGAAAATATTCATACCATTGTGAAATATTCTTTTTTTTCTTTCTTTTTAAATCTTCACCCGAGGATATTTTTTCTATTTATCTTTAGATAGGGTGGAGGGGAGAGAGAGAGAAACATCAATGTGAGAGAGACAAATTGACTGCTCGCCTCCTGCAGGACCCAGACAAGGGCCAGGGTCAAATCGAAACCGAGGGACATGACCTTGGCAGGAATTGAACCCGCAACTCTTTGGTCCGTGGGCTGACTTTCTAACTACTGAGCCAAACCGGCCTGGGCACTATGAAATATTCATCTGACAATAGGCCATTAAGGATTTTGAAAATTCTTTAACTCTGGTCAGATTCTGTTCTCAGTTTGTTTGTTTTTCCAAATGACTCATTTTCTTATGGAGAATTATACCCCAATAGTTGAATTCAGTGGCAGGATATGTAAGATTGAGTCCAACCAGTTTAGTAAAGAAAAGTTGTGCTCATTAGCACGTCAGTTAATCAATATTTACTAAATATCGTATACACTAAGCTTTTAGGACCAGTGATTTACAACAATAATAATCATCATCGTAAATTACATTTCTTGCCCTGGCCAGGTAGCTCAGTTGTTTAGGGCATCGTCCCAATATGTCAATGTTGCAGGTTCAATTCCCTAATCAGGGTGTGTATAAGAATCAACCAGTCAATGCGTAAATAACTGAAACAAGTTGATGTTTCTCTTTAAAATCAATAAATAAAAATAAAAAGATGTATATTTATTACCAAATATTTTAGACATATAAAACAAGTATTAAAACATTACTAAGAACTGCCATCCTGCTTTTTGTCATTATTTTTCTAGTATGACTTTGATTCATATCTTATTCCAAATAAGTGGTCAGCAAGAGTTTTTTTCTTTTCTTTCTTTTTTTTTTAGAGAGAGAGAAACATCTCTTTGTTACCTCATGCACGTGCCCCAACCGGGGATAGAACCTGCAATCTGGGTATGTGTCCCAACCTGGAATCAAACCTGCAACCATTTTGGTGTATGGGACGATTCTCCAACCAACTGAGCCACAATGGCCAGGGTTTAGGGTTATTTTTTTATTATTATTATTATTTTTTATCCTCACCCGAGGGTATTTTTCCATTTTTTGTACAGATAGAGTGGAAGGGGGAGAGAGGAAGGGAGAGAGAGAGAGAAACATCGACGTGAAGGGACACATCGAGTGGCTGCCACCTGCACGACCAACCAGGGCCGGGGACAAACTGCAACCGAAGTACGTGCCCTTAGCGGGAACCGAACCCGGGTCTCTCCAGACTGCAGGCCGACGCTCTAACCACTGATAGGGTTATTTAATTATAATTCTATTCTTTTGGAGGAAGTCTTAGAATTCCATAGGAGCTAATAAAGAATAGATTTAAAAAATAGCATTATCACCTGGCCAGTGTGGCTCAGTGGATTGAACATTGCCCCATGCACTAAGAGGTCACTGGTTGTATTTCTGGTCAGAGCACATGCCTGGGTTGTGTGCTCGATCCCCAGTGTGGGTGTGCAGAAGGCAGCCAGTTGACGTTCTTTCTTTCTTTCTTTTTTTTTTTGATCCTCACCCTTTTCCATTTTTTATTCAGATAGAGTGAAAGGAATACATCGAGTGGCTGCCACCCGCATGACCCAACCAGAGCCAGGAAAAAAATGCAACCAAAGTACATGCCCTTAGCGGGAACCGAACCTGGATCTCTCTGAACTGCAGGCCGACGCTCTAACCTCTGAGCCAAACCGGCCAGGGCTGATGTTCTTTCTTATCAGTGTTTCTCTCTCCCTCTCCCTTCCTCTCTATATAAAAACATAGAAAAAAAATAACAGAGTTATTGGACTCATGTTAATTTGTGGAACTTAGAATTTCCGCTCTGGCTGGTTTGGCTCAGCAGTTAGAGCATTGCCTGTTTACTGGAGGTCAAGGGTTGATTCCTGGTCAAGGGCATATACCTGGCCTGCAGGTTTGAAACCTGGCCCTGGTTGGTGTGCGGGAGGCAACCAGTTGATGTGTATCTCTCATGTAGATGCCCCCCCCCACCTCCACTCTAGCTAAAAATCAGTGGAGAAGTATCCTTAGGTGAGATTACAACAACAAAACATTCCTACTCAGACCATCAGTGAGTTTTGAGACTAGAGGTCTGCTAACCAAAAAAACTTTGTTGATGTTTGAAATTACAGTTTTTTATTTTTGACTGAGTTATCTGTGGATTTTTATTTTTCTCTTCAATAACCAGGATTAGAGAGCTGTTCTACTCCATGTTACTTGAGTATTTAACAGTCTTATTCCATTATAATTTTATTTTAGTGGAAAGAAATGGTCTAAAAACAAAGAGCTTCCTGAAATAATGTAAACGTGTTACATTGTAATGTGTTTCTATTATGGTTGTAAGGGGTTAAGACTACAGTATAGGTATGATATTCTAAATATGTCTGAGGTAGGTGCTATAAATTTCTATTTTTAAAAAGATTAAAAAATATGTTTTATTGATTTTTTTTTTTTTAAAGAGGGAGAGAGGAAGGGAGAGAAAGTTAAAAACATTGATGTGAGAGAGGTACATCTATCATTGCCTCTTGCATTTCCTCCTACTGGGAAATCGAGCCCGCAACCCGGGAATTGATCCGGGACCTCTCAGTCCACGGGACAGCGCTCTATCCACTGAGGCACACTGGCCAGGCTGTTTTTTTTAAACCATTTCTTCCTGCTATTATTAGTGTTAGTTTTTGCCTCTGCCTTTCTCTCACCTAGCATATTGCTTAGTATGCAGTAAGATTTCTGCATAAGAGTATGCAGTTAAGGGCTAACAGCTCTGAAGTAAAGAGCTGTTACCTAACCAAATGGTTGCACAGTTAATTAGCTGTATGATTTTGAGCTAATAATTTGTCTATTCTTTTTCTCCATCAATAAAATGGAGGCTATTATGTTTTCATTGTATCATAAAGGATTATTGTGGTAACACATGGAAAAGTGCTTCAGATATAGAGGTCTTAATGCAGATGTAATTTATTGATATTAGAAATTGAAGAGCCCATTCTATGGTATGCTGATTAGTCACTACAAAATGTTGGAAAGGAAGTGGATGTCCTTTCTTCCCAGAAAACCCTTAGAGTACATGACCTGGTAGTAATGCCTTGTAATTTATGTTTGGAATATTCTTCCTGCCTGTGTAAGGTAATTTAATACAAATGCACTAGGTAAATAATAGGGTTCCTGCCCTGGCTGATTTGGTTCAGTGGTTAGAGTGTCGGCCTGCGGTCCAGAGAGACCCAGGTTTGGTTCCTGCTAAGGGCACATACCTCGGTTGCAGTTTGTCCCTGGCCCTGGTTGGGTCGTGCGAGTGGCAACCACTCTATGTGTTCTTTTCACATCGATGTTTCTCTCTTTCTCTCTCCCCCTCCCACTGTATCTGAACAAAAAATGGAAAAATGTCCTCGGGTGAGGATAAAAAAAATAATAGGGTTCCTGATATCTATCCACTACCTAAACACAAGCCTGAATGAGCTGCTTTGTTGCTTGTTGGAAACTCAAGCCAAATTATCAGTTGGATGGATATTTTATACGTAGGTCTGGTATAAGTAGAACGTCAAATGCACATTTAAAGCCTAAAAACTATGTACTAACTTTACATGTGAATCATTGAGAAATGATGGATATAATACAATCATTCACCAAATATATGTATGTACGGATAGTAATATATATTAGAGCTGAGGATTTTACTGCAAGTAAGGATGATGAGTGTGGGAGATGGGAAATGATGAAATCCATGATTAAGATTACATTTATGGTTAGACAATTGAAATTTGTAAGAAAATTTGAAGACCACTAGGTTAAAAACCAAATTTGGAAACTCAATGACTTATGCTTTGACCAAGGCACCTGGGTTGGAGAATGATTAAAAATACCATCAGTGGTATAGATTTTTAAAATATTTACTTATTTTATTTTGAGAGAGATTTGTTGTTCCACTTATTTATGCATTCATTGGTTGATTCTTACATGTGCCCTGACCAGGGATCAAACCTGCAACCTTGGTGTATTGGGTCGACGCTCTAACCAACTGAGCTACTCTGCCAGGGCTGGATTTTTTGATAAAAACAAAAATTTGAATAAAATAAATTCTAGAACATCAATTTTTAAAATTAAAAGCATTATTCAGAATGTGAGTACTTCATTATTCCTGTTACTGAAAAATTCTGAGACTTTTTTTATTACTTTTTATTTTATTTTATTTTTTATTCTCACCCAAGGACATTTTTCCATTTATCTTCAGACAGATTAGGAGAGAGGGAGGGAGGGAGAGAGAGAAAAACATCGATGGGAGAAAGACATATCGACTGGTTGCCTCCCGCGTGACCCTGACCAGGACTGGGGATGAACTGCAACCAGGGTACATGCCCTTGGCTGGAATCGAACCCAGGTCTCATTGATCCTCCGGCCAACACTCTAACCGCGGAGCAAAACCAGCCAGGGCCCGAGACTTCTTTTAAAGCTTACTTTTGATACTGATTTGTGCTGTTCTCTCTCTCTTTTGGACCTCTACTTCACAATTCAACCCTAGCTCTATATTTGTTTATATCTTTTTGGCTCTTTCTCCACTGAGTGTAAACATGCTTAAGTCTCTTTAGTTGTGTACAAAAACAAAACAAAACAAAGGAACTCTCAAACCCTGTCTTGCTCTAGTCTCCATTCATTTCTTCCCTTCAAACCATACTCTTTCTTTGAAAGAAAAGACTATAACTCCCTTTCTTTACGTATTCACTTTTCATTCAGTCCCCTGCCAGTCAAACAGAACAGTCCTATCATTGATCATTACTTTGACATTTTTACTTGTTTTTGGTTAATCCTCACCTGAGGATATGTTTCTGTTGACTTGTTTAGATAGAGTGGAAGAGAGGGAGAGAGAGAGAGAAACATTCATGTGAGAGAGACACATCGATTGGTTGCCTCCTGCACGGGGATCAGACCTGCAACCCAGGTATGGACCCTTCAGTCTGTGGGGTGGAAGCTTTAACCACTGAATCAAACAGGCCAGGGCAACATTTTTACTTTTTTTTTTTTTTTTTTAAGAAAGGATGGTGATCTTTTTTTTTTCTTTTTTCTTTTCCCCTTTATTGATATTAGAGAGGAAGGGGGGAGGGGGAGAGAGAGACAGAAACATCGATGAGAAAGAACATCAATTGGCCGCCTCCTGCATGCCCCCCACTGGGGATTGGGCCCACAATCTGGGCATGCACCCTGACTGGGAATCGAACTGTCGACCTCTTAGTGCATGGATCAACGCTCAACCACTGAGCTACCCCAGTGGACACATTTTTACTTTTTGATGTTTTGTTACATTTGCATGTTTGTTCACTACCTTATTGAAGTGCCTCTCCTGACTCTATGAACACACTCTTGCCTGGTTTTCTTTATAGCTTTCTGACTGTTCCAACCCAGACTTAGAAGTTTCCTCTGCCAGCTTCTCTTCTTTTGGCCACCCCTGAAATGTTAGTTTTGCCCTGGATTCTAATTGTATTTCTTTTTTATATCAAATCAAATCGGAACATACTTTTTAAAAACAATTTTTTTTCTTTATTGATTTTTTAGAGAGAGAGTAAGGGAGAGGGAGAGAGAGACAGAAACATTGATGAGAGAGAACATCTATTGGTTGCCTCCTGCATGCCCCCCACTGGGGATCGGACCTACAACCTGGGCATGTGCCCTGACTGGGAATCGAACCGGTGACCTCTTGGTGCATGGGTCAGTGCTCAACCACTGAGCCACCCCAGCTGGGCTGAACATGCGTTTGTTTATTTTTTATCCTGACCCGAGGACCCTTTTTCCATTTTTCGTTCAGATAGAGTGGGAGGGAGGGAGGGGGAGAGAGAGAGAGAGAGAAACATCGACGTGAAAGGGACACATCGAGTGGTCGCCACCCATACAACCCAACCAGGGCCGGGGACAAACTGCAAAACGGAGATATGTGCCCTTAGCGGGAACTGAACCCCGGTCTCTCTGAACCGAAGGCTGACACTCTAACCACTGAGCCAAACTGGCCAGGGCGGAACATACTTTTTAAAGCATGTCTACTTTTGACAAACATTTCTCTGGCTCCGGTGGGGGTTAGGGGGTGCAGTTTTTTTCCCCTTTCAGCCCCTCACTGGGAGTCATTGATACAAATAAGATTGAAGATCCACTGAGCTTTATTTTCTTTACTTTATAATCCGAAAACAATAGGTAATGTTTCCTTTTTCAAGTATTAAACAATTTACTGACTATATGTTTTCAAAGTATATTACCCCTTCTCCCTACTCCCCCAACTTTTGATGCTCCCTTCCCATTGGAAATCACTGCTCTTCACTCTGCTTAGGTAATTTTATTGACTTGCAACTGTGCAGATACAATTTTGTATCTCCAGTATAGACAGACCTCTTTCTGAGTGTGAGACTTGTATATCCAGCTATTTGCTGTATGTCTCCACCTGGACAACTGATAGGTATTCTGAAATTTAGTATACCCCAAAATGAACTTGTTATCCTCCCCAAACAAACTCTTCCTTCTATATTATCTGCCTTGAGAAATAGGAATAATACCACTTTACATATGGTTTACTGGGTTAGTGTCTCATTGAATTAGATGAAAGCCTTTGAGCTCTTCCTATTTTTCCTGTCCATCACCTTCACCTTTCTGGTGTTCCTGCTCTAGTTCATGCCTTCATACGGGTCTCGTTTAGATTTTTCTAATGTTACCCTAACTTGTGTCCTTGCCTTCTCTCTCCATTCTGTCTTCCATACCATCTCAAGGATGCTTTTTGTAAAATACTGTATGATCTGTTGATATGCTTCAAAACCCTTTAGTGATTTCTAATGGGATTCTACAGTAGTTTTTAGCCTGTTTACATCATGATCTAATTTGTGAGTCTAATAAAAGAAATGGAGTGTTTTTTCTCTCCAGAAAAGAAATGTTCATGCACACGGAATTTGCATACAGTTTTAGAAGGTTTATTTGTGGATATGGTTTAACTAATTCCTGGCTTACAGGGTAAAACCCAAGCTTCCTGTCACCCCATACCATACAGATGTTGACTTCTGCTTACTCCTATTGCGCTCCATCCCTCGATGGCTTTGCATTGTAGTGTTTCAAGCTGTTTCAAAATACTTCTGTGCCTTTATCTGACCTACTTTACATCTAAAATTCATCCCTTTCCTATTGCCCAGACTGGGTCAGGTTTTACTCTATATAGCCTTTTCTGATTTCCTCTTTTTCCCTTTCCCCAGAGAGGCTGACCTCTTTTGGGTTGCCTCTCCCACTCTATGGATACTGACTTGTGTTATATAACTTTATTGTTCTTGTTTATATATTTTTGTTTTCTTTTCCATGGTTGAAAACTCCTGAGGGCAGGTAATTTGTCTTAGTTGTCTTTTTGTCTAACACCTATAGAGTACCTTATATCTTAAGACGTGTGTTGAATGAATACAAAGAATTGTCAGAAGGCATTGCCTTCTATTTTAATAGATGTAATTACTAGGGCTATGTGTGGGCTTTGTAGAATTAGAAGATTTTCTAAACTGTTCAGTAATCTTTTAAAAAGTAGTGTATTTGTTGGGAAACTGCCTTAGAAAATTTTTTTTATTCTTTTTTTTTTTTTTTTTTTTTTTTAAATCCTTGCCCGAGGATATTTTTCCATTTGTTTTCAGACAGAGTGAAAGGGAGGAAGAGAGAGAGAAGAAATATCGATGCGAAAGAGAAACATCGATTGGTTGCCTCTTGCACAACTGAGGTATGGTGCCCTTGGCTGCAATTGATGCTCTAACTGCTGAGCCAAACCGGCCAGGGCCTGCCTTAGAAATTTTAAGAAAAGTAGATTTCAGTTAGGTCTTGGTTGCAAACAACACAAAGTAATTCTAGCTTACTTGCACAGAAAGAACTTTATGGAAAGGTCATAGGGTACCTCACGGAATGGATGGGAAACAGGAACCCAGGGAGGCTCTGCTGCACTCAGGCAGGGCCAGGCCATAGGAATAGAATCGCTAGCACACTGCTGCTGGTCTGCACCACTGCCTCTGCTGAGCCCACACCACCCCTTCCCATAAATTGCCTTTACATGTCTTCAGATTCCAAATCCATGTGTGAATCTCTGACTTGGCTGAACCTAGATCACATATCTGTACTCTGGATGCCATGGACCAGAACAGGAGAGAAAATGTCTGGCCTGTTCTAGCTTTTGTAGTGGGGGATTTGTTTTCTACTAAGATTGACACTGTGGGATGTTCCATACATAGGACATTGAGGTCAGATGGCAGATAGGCAAAAAAGCAAAATGGAAAGGCAAAAATCGCCCTGGCTGGATGACTCTGTGGGGGCATTGTCCTATACATCAAAAGATTGTGGGTTTGATTCCCGGTCATGGTACATGCCTAGGTTGTGGGTTCAATCCTCAGTCAGGGTATGTACAGGAGGCAACTGATTGATGTTCCTCTCTCTCTCTCCCTCTCTCCCTTTTTCTCTCTCGCACCCCCCTCTAAAATCAATAAAAGCATATCCTTGGGGAAGGATTAAAAAAAAGATACCCGGCCAGTGTGGCTCAGTGGATTGAGCATTGTCCCATGGACTGAGAGTTCCTGGTTCTATTCCCGGTCAGGGCATTTGCCTTGATTGTGGGCTCCATCCCCAGTAGGGGTGTGCAGGAGGCAGCTGATCCATATATCCCTCTTACATCGATGTTTCTATCTCTCTCTCCCTTCCTCTCTCAATCAAAAAAAAAAGAGAGAGATGAAAGTCCATTACAGCACTGCTGTTAGTAAATATATCTGATTTCACAGACCTCAGAAAACTTACCTTACCTCTGTGGGTTTCCTTTTTCTTATTTGTAAGTTTGAAATACTGTCTTTTCACTATTAAATGGTAACAGTGTAAAAGTGTCATCAAATATTTTGAACACCTTGTAAGAACACAGGGAGTGTTGCTTTTATTCCTGTGATGTAAGCTGTAACACTTTTTCCCTTTCTTTGGAGTATGTATTAGTTTTGAAACACCTTTTGGAAGTTTATGGGAACTTAAAGTTGAGCAAGGCATATTGTTCAATTTATTGGATATTTTGATATTATTTTGTAGCGTTGCCCCCAGAAGATATAAAGAGTAATTATTCTAGGACATTTCTCTGTTTGCTTAAGGCAGATCTTAAAATTTGCCAACCTTGTCTGTCTCTTTTTCCTACTGTTAGCTATCTGAACCTTTTTTTTTAAACTGGATATTTCTTGAGAGCTTAAAGCAGTCTGTATTGTTTAAGCAGAAAAAGTTATTTGGAAATCTCTTAATTAGACATTTTGTGGGATTTTTTTTTGTTTTGTTTTTTTTATCCTCACCCGAGGATATTTTTCCATTTTTTTGTTCAGACAGAGTGAGAGGGAGAGAGAGGAAGAGAGAGAGAGAGAAACATCAATGTGAAAGGGACACATCGAGTCCCTGCCACCCACACGACCAACCAGGGCCAGGGACAAACTGCAACCGAGGTATGTGCCCCTAGCGGGAACTGAACCCGGGTCTCTCTGGACCGCAGGCTGACGCTCTAACCACTGAGCCAAACCGGCCAGGGCTTAATGAGACATTTTGGTTGGAAACAATGAGTAAGGTACATAGTAGGGGTCAAAAGGTATAGATTTTCAGCTATGAAAAATCATTCATGGGGATGTCATGTACAGCATGGTGACTAGTTAATACTGCATTGCATATTTGAAAGTTGCTAAAGGAGTAAATCCTTTTTTTAAATAAAAATTTTTTTCAATTATAATTTACCTTCAATATGATTTTACATTAGTTTCAGCTGTACAGCATATGAGAGTAAATCCATTTATTTATTTATTTCACACTAACAGAAAGTTTATTTAGAAAGTCAGAGAGGTAGAAGAAGTGAGCCAGAGAAGGAATGCGCTCAGGAAACAAGTTACATAGGCAAAAGAAGGGCCCTTGGAGCTTAGGAGAAAGAGGGAGAGAGGTAAGTGCCGTGAGGACGTAAGAGGGAGGAGAGATGTGGGTGTGCTCTGGGAAAGAGAAAGTGAGAACGCTCTGAGAGTAAATGTTAGATGGTACATGCTAGGTAAAACGGCTATTAAGTCCGGGTGAAAAAGGAGAGTTGTAGTTGTATTGATTAGGGAACACATTAGGAAGCCTTAAGAAGAGATTCTGAATATAAGCACTTACATATCAGTCCAGAAGCTAGTGGTTCAGGCTGGCAAGGCTGCTCTGCTCTACATGGTCATTGAGGGACATGGTTTCCTTCTGTCTTGTTGCTTCACCATCCCCTAAAAGTGGTGGTCCTTTTTTTTTTTTTTTTTTTAATGTTTTCATTGATTTTTTTAGAGAAAGAGAAGAAAGGAGAGAGAAACCTCAATGTGAGAGAGAAACATTGATTGGCTGCCTCCTGCATGCCCCCCTACTGGGGAATGAGCCTGTAACCCGGGCATGTGCCCTGACCAGGAATTGAGCCAGGACCTCTCAGTCCATGGGAGGACACTCAGTCTGCTAACCACACTGGCTGGGCTAAAGTGGTGTTCTTGTCGGCATGTCAAAGCTAGGTATCTGCCACATTCACATTTTAAACCATAGAAAGAAGGGAGGAGGAAGTCTTGATGGAAGACCTACAAATCGCAGTTATAACTTCTGCTTATATTCCTGTGGCTAAGACTAATCATATGGTACATTAAGTTGCAAGGGGACTGGGAAATATAATCGACAGGTGTGTGGGCATGGACCTTGCTAAAATTTAGGAGGCTTTATTAGTAATTGAAATAAGGGAACGTACCCTGGGATGGGGGTGTGGTGGGGACATAACTAGTGTTTTTGCCATATAGGTGAAAATAGAGAAGCTAGGGAGAGAGAGGGAAGTTTGAAATCTGAATAAATTATCACTCGTAAGTAAAAACATTTTTAAAACATTGCTCAGAAGAAAAGTCTGAGAAATACTTATTTCGATATTTAGTTGACTAATTGGAATCAATGGGAAAATTTACTACCACGTAATACACTTTAAACTGAAAAATACTTTTATGTTTTTAGGTTTCACATACCTGTTAGACTTCTTTGGAGCTCTGCCACTCAACTCGATGGCGTCCTCTACTACTGTGCCTCTGGGATTTCACTATGAAACAAAATACGTTGTTCTCAGCTACTTGGGACTCCTCTCTCAGGGGAAGGTGCAAGAGCAACCTCTTCCCTCACCCCAAGGTATTATCTTTGGCCCATGGTGATTATATTTAGTAATAATTACTCCATATATAAAAGTGTATATACTTAAATCATTTATATTTGTGGTTTATAGGATCAAATAATACCAATAAACTTTTAAGGAATAACCTCTCTTTCTATCCCCTGAACCATTTCCAGAAGCAACTACTTTGAATGTTTTTTAAGAGCTTGCTATTTTAAATGACTGCCCTTGATACAGGTAAAAATCTACTGAGTACATGTAAATAAACTGAAATCTGTCTTTAGAGATGCCATACTTAATAAGACTTAATTAGAATTACATAATTATCACTATTATTATTATTATTACTATTTTCAAATCCTCTCTTGAGGATATTTTTCCATTTATCTTCAGACAGAGTGGGAGGGGGAGATAGAAAGAGACAGAGAGAAACATCAGTGTGAGAGACACATTCACTGGTTGCCTTCCGCATGACCCTGACCAGGGTCAGGGCCTGAATCGCAAACAAGGTATATGCCCTTGACTGGAATCGAACCTGTGACGCTCTGGTCTATGGGTCGACGCTCTAACCTCTGCGCCAAACCGGCTAGGGCAGAATTACATAATTATTTTAAAATTTATAATGTAATTTAGTTCCTTGAATTACCATTTTTCAAGGATATTAGATTTAAACAATGAATTCTTACATCTGATAATTTTTAGCACAATTCTTTGTATTGGGAAGTTGTATGTACCTTTCTTTAAATAGTTTGCCAAACAAAGCTTAAAATAGTCTGAATCAATCATCATCTTAAACATTTTTATCCAGATTTCTAGTGCATTCTTTGTTATTCTGGCTCAAGAAAGGGTAGTGTTGAGATTTTAGAAATGATGGAATCTAGTGGCCATTCTAACAGTTAGGACAGAATGACAGAAGGTGTCCTAACAGTACTAACTTACATATTTATACATCTAACTAGTAAGTGTGTTCAATTTTTAAATATTGAATTATTTTAAGTACCCTAAGATAGGTTGCTATTCTAAACGAAATTGCATCAAAATGACTTTTAAAACTCATAAAAGAAAGTGTGATACCAAATACCTAATTTATTATTTCACCAAACTCGTGCAACTCTTTTACTTTCCACTATCTTCTGATCTTTGTTAATATAGACACAGTTTAGCCCTGGCTGGTTTGGCTCAGCTGTTAGAGTGTCGACCTGCGGTCCAGAGAGACCCGGGTTCGGTTTCCGCTAAGGGCACGTACCTCGGTTGCAGTTTGTCCTCGGCCCTGGTTGGGTTGTGCGGGTGGCAACCACTTGATGTATCCCTTTCACGTCGATGTTTCTCTCTCTCTCTCTCTCTCTCTCTCTCTCTCTCCCTCCCTCCCACTCTATCAGAACAAAAAATGTCCTCGGGTGAGGATAAAAAAAAAAATTATGAAAAAAAATATATAGACACAGTTTTTACGTAGGGGTAATCAATTATTTGTGATTTTTTTGTTTGTTTGTTTTGTTAATCCTTATCCAACGATATTTTTTCATTAATTTTTAGAGAGAGTGGAAGGGAGGGAGGGGGAGAGAGAGAGATCAATGTGAGAGAGACACATCGATTGGTTGCCTCCCACATGACCCTGACTGGGACCAGGGATTGAACTTGCAACCCAGGTACATGCCCTTGACCAGGAAGCAAACCTGGGATCCTTTGGTTCTCGGGCTGACACTCTAACCGCTTAGCCAAACCGGCCAGGGCTATTTTTGCTTTTTTTCCACTCAGTTTTATCTTAAAACTGTTTCCATGTTCATCTCCTTTATTGTATGTCTAAATGTTTTCAGGTTTTATTTAAAAATATTTTTATTGATTTTTAGAGACAGAGGAAGGGAGAGGGAGAGAAAGAGGGAAACATTGATCGGCTGCCTCCTGTACACCCCCTACCAGAGATTGAGCTGGCAACCCTTTGGTGCATAGAATGATGTCCAAACAACCAAGCCACACTGTCCAGGGCTCAGTTTTTTTGTTTCTGTTTTTTTTTTTTCCCCTTTTTTTGTTGTTTTGTCTTCACTTGACATTTTTCCATTTTTTGTTCAGGTAGAGTGGGAGGGAGAGAGAGGAAGAGAGAGAGAAACATCGACGTGAAAGGGACACATCGAGTGGCTGTCACCTGCACGACCAACCATGGCCGGGGACAAACTGCAACTGAGGTATGTGCCCCTAGCAGGAACTGAACCTGGGTCTCTCTGGACCGCAGGCCGACGCTCTAACCGCTGAGTCAAACCGGTGAGGGCTGTTTTTGTTTTTAAGTCAACAGCATTGTTGTAACATTTTTGGTTTACCGTAAAAGCCTAGGTCACTAACACTGGTAGTAGGGTTTAAATTGAAAAGTCCATTAAAGAGGGGATCATACATAAAGAGGTTATTTTAAGAAATTTTAAATTAAACAGTAAATTTATTTAGCGATTTTGATGTAGGACCTAGGTGTTTTTTTAAAATATGGGTCTGTTGTTTATAGTTTCCAATTTATGTTTATTTAAAGAGAGTAAGAATGTAAACACACGTATAAAATAATCTGATCAAAGAGTCATTCTAGGTTTTTATGATTTTCCTCCCATTCTTCTATAGTTGTTTCTCTCACACCCAATCTGAAGTGGTATTTTTAAAGTAGCTTCCCAGCCCTGGCCGGTTTGGCTCAGCGGTTAGAGCGTTGGCCTGTGGTCCAGAGAGAACCGGGTTCGGTTCCCGCTAAGGGCACGTACCTAGGTTGCAGATTGTCCCCGGCCCTGGTTGGTTGTGCGGGTGGCAGCCACTCGATGTGTCCCTTTTACATCAATGTTTCTCTCTCTCTCTGTTCCTCTCTCTCCCTCCCACTCTACCTGAACAAAAAATGGTAAAATGTCTTCAGGTGAGGATAAAAATAAATAAATAAATAAAATAAAGTAGCTTCCCAGCCCTGGCCAGTCTTGCTCAGTGGTTAGTGTCGGCCCATGGACCGAAGAGTTGTGGGTTTGATTCTGGTCAAGGGCATGTACCTTGGTTGCGGTTCTTCCCCTGCCCTGGTCTGGGTCATGTGGGAGGCAGCCAATTGATGTTTCTCTCACTCTCCCTCCCTCCCTCCTGCCTGCTCTGTCTGAAGATGAATGAAAAAAATATCCTTGAGTGAGGATTTAAAAGAAAAGTAAAGCAACTTTCTAAACCATTTAATTTAGGTTTCATAGAAATATCAAGTCTCTTTGTACAATCATATTTCAATGATGTCTATGATTTTATTTTTTAAAATTTTTTATTGATTTTAGAGAGAGAGAAAGGAAGAAAGGGAAGAAGAGGGAAAGAAACATCAATTTGTTCTACTCGTGCGTTCATTGGTTGATTTTTTTTCTTTTTTTCGTTAATCCTCATGCAAAGATATTTTTTCATTGATTTTTTTGAGAGAGAGTGGAAGGGAGGGGGAGAGAGAGAGAAACATCGATGTAAGAGACACACATCGATCTACTGCCTCCCACAGAACCCCGACCAGGGCCGAGGATCAAACCTGCAACCTGGACACATGCCCTTGACTGAGCATCAAACCCATGACCTTTCGGTCATCAAACCTGTGACCCTTCGGTCCAAGGGCTGATGCTCCAAAGCTCTGAGCCACATTGGCCAGGGCCATTGGTTGCTTCTTGTATGTGCCCTGACCAAGATTGAACCTGCAACCTTGGCGTATTGGGACGATGCTCTAACCAGCTGAGCTGCCCCATCCCGACCGATGTCTATGATTTTAAATAAATTACACAGTTTCAATGGCAAGCATAATTGTCATAAACAGGTTGGGAGAAAAGTGACATATTCTTGGTAAGCATACAACTTATGCAAATATGCTAGGAAGTAGTCTACTAGCTGCATATGTTCAGCTTGCTCTGGGCTTCTGCAGTATGTGTGAGACTGGAGTGGGTCTCTTCAAATCACTTCAGTGGAAGTTAGTTAAGAGTGCTTCCACTATATATTGATTTCTTTAAAAAATTATTTACTTATGCTAAGTTAGTATGAAGAGTCATACTACTGAGTCAAAGAGTAATACTGTTTTATGAGGAACTTGCCATTTAAAATAAATATGTGGCCCGGCCAGTGTGGCTCACTGGTTGAGCATTGACCCATACAACAAGAGGTCGCCGGTTCAATTCCTGGTCAGGGCACATGCCCAGATTGTGGGCCCGATCCCCAGTGGGGGGCCTGCAGGAAGCGGCCAGTGGATGTTCTCTCTCATCAATATTTCTATCTCTCTCTCCCTCTCCATTCCTCTCTCTCTAAAGTCAATAAAGAAAAATAAAATTGTGGCCTATAGATTGTCATACCATGTTGTGTATCTTTTTAAGTTTTCACACATTATCCTAAAAACTAGTTAAAACTTCTGAAATGCTTTGTTCTAAGCCTCAGGTATTTAGACTCTGAGCATTTACCATAATGGACTTGTTAATGGAGAGGAGCATGCCTCGTCTCCCCCCGTTGCTGCTGGGAGTGGAATTCATACAAAATCCCAAGAAAAGGAATTTTCTTGTATGTGCCCTGACCAAGATTGAACCTGCAACCTTGGCGTATTGGGACGATGTGTACGGGAGGGTGCAATATAATAGCAAGCTTTATTTTCATAGAATAACACCCCTGGGTTTCCAGAGTCCCATGTCCCTTAGTCCAGTCATAAAAAATGTGTAGCTGGGGTTTCAGTAGAGCTAAAATCAAAGCCTGTGCCCAGAGTTTTTTTTTTTGACGTTGAAGCTGGGTCCAGTCCAGCATCAGGCTAGTTGCAGTCCATTTAGTCCCTTGTATGTGGGGTCCACATGGCTGTAAGCCGTACGGGCGAATGCAGGGGGAGCCAAGAGCAAGCCAGGAGCACGCGAACAAGAGTACCAAGAGCCAAGAGAGTGAACTTTACAGGATTAGGTATTCCCAAATGTTCGTTTGCTTGCAGAGGCCATGCCCATTCTGGCCAACCATCTCTGTTCCCAGATGTGATTGGCAGGCAAGTACCTTCCCTATGTCACCCCAACTTTACGGGGCATGTATCTATCTTCCCTTTGTTCGATCCCTTCCCTCCCTGGGGAGTGTGAAATTGAAGCTTCCTGGTGAAGCTGCCCAAATGACATACCTATAATATCTGGTCTTCCCCCTTTTTTTCTTTCCTATTATTAGTAACTAGCTAATTACAATGGTATCAGACTTACTGGGAGTCCAACTGAGTGGTTGCATTGGTAGTGATAAATGCATAAATGGTTAGCATGCCTGAGGAAGGGATTGTGTCTTTGTAACACTTCAGTTTGGGAGGAAGATTCTGGAAATTAATTTTATGAAACACATGGTTTTTATACTTCATCCTCCTAGAACTCCATTGATGCCAAAAGTAGACATCAAGACTCAGTGGATTAGAGCAAGACAATTTATTACTCTAGCCCAGTAAACACCAGGAGTGTTACCATGGTAGCACTGGTTCCCCTGTTCCCAAATATCATAGGGTAATATGATGAGCCCACTTGTGGTATTTCATATAGTGGTTTGTACTATAGCTGAGGAACCCAGTTCTCCTTTGCTAGGGAGCATGCAGTCACATTGTGGTCATTTTGACCTACCTAATTTCCTTTGACTACCTATAGAAATGTCTGAGTCAGAGGACAGTTAGGTCTTCAGTTTGTCATACTGTGCAAGGACATACGGGGATGCTTGGGCCTCATTGCAGGCTACAGCTCTTTAACAATCTACCACTCAAGATTAAATGCAGTGACATTCAGTGTAATCCATTCAGTTTGTCTTCATATAACACTTGATTAAGATTATTATCAACAGATTTATAAAAGCAATAAAAAGCTTTTCTACAAATTGTATGACCTAGATATACTGATAGGAAATAAAAATGTTAAGCTTATAATTTACATGTGTGTAAAATGGAATAGAATGTTGATATTTTAATTTAAGGACACTGTTGTTATTTTGTTTGTATGTTTTTAATTTTCATATTTCAGGTCTTTTAGTATGTAATAGCCATCATGAACATTTAAACAAAATAAAATTTAGAAGTAACAGTTTGCTTCATAAAAGATAAAGATTTTTTTAAATTGTTAGTACAGAAAGTTAACATAAATTGGTCCTCTTGAGAAATATATACAGTTGACCTTCTAATAATGGGGGTAGGGGGTTGGGGTTGTTAAACCCCCACCAATTGAAAATCTGTGTAAAACTTAACTCCCCAAAAACTCAACAAGTAAGTAGCCTACTATTGGCTGGAAGCCCTATTAATAATATAAAGAGTTGATTAATATGTAGTTTGTATATTATATATCTTATGTACTGTATTCTACAATAATGCAAGCTAGACAAAAGAAAATGTTATTAAGAAAATTATAAAGGAAATACATTTACAGTTTTATTGAAAAAAGTTGTGTATAAGTGGAAATGTGTAATTCAAACCCATGTTGTTCAAGGGTCAATTATATATGAAAGATTATTTTTTTGAGTTAGCTGAAATAAAAAAAAAAAACTATTGAGTAAACAATGCATCATATAATCAAATAAAAATTTAAAGATCTAAAAAAAAACCAAACACTATTATCAACAGAATCTGAATTAGCAGGATGAAGTCATTCTGCAGTATTAATCTCAGCTATCTACTTCAGAACCCCAGATTCAGCCGAGTGACTAAATCCCAGAGGGGCCTTGTTGGTCTTTTTTCCAGATAACCACTTCATTTTTTTTCCCTTAGTATGTATGGATTGTTCCAACCAGCAGTATTAATCTCACTTAACAGGAGGGATTGGCAGCCATACATGCTCCTCCTCCCTGTAGCCAGGATGTAGTCCATGACCAGATGTAGTCTGTTGCCCATTATAATCCACACAAGGGCATTTAGGGCTTGTGCCAACTCATTGGCTATAGTAGCTAAAGTTAAGGATAGGTTTCCGATTATTATCTGTGGGACCAGAACCCCAATACCAAGGAACAATACTTGCCCTGCTGTTGGAACTAGGAGTCATTGTATCCCTGGGTAGGGGGAATGCCGTCCGAGGGATGGTGTTGTTGACTCTTAAGAATATTATCTAGGATAGGGTTGGAAAGAAGCTGGCCTTGTAATTTTTTTTTTTATCCTCACCTGAGGACATTTTTCCATTTTTTTTTTTTTTTTTTGTCAGGTAGAGTGGGAGGGAGAGAGAGGAACAGAGAGAGAGAGAGAAACATCAGTGTGAAAGGAACACATCGAGTGGCTGCCACCCGCACAACCGACCAGGGCCAGGGACAAACTGCAACCGAGGTACGTGCCCTTAGCGGGAACCGAACCCGGGTCTCTCAGGACTGCAGGCCGACGCTCTAACCACTGAGCCAAACCGGCCAGGGCTGGCCTTGTAATTTTATTTTTAGTTCATTAAAGCACATTTCAAGTATTCAACAAAAGCAAATTTCCTGTTATTCATTTTTTGATGATTGTGGTTGAAGGTGGTTCTTGTTCAGAAAAATTTCAGTTTCTTTTTTTTTTTTTTTGAGCATTTTTATGAGTTTATTTGAGCCAAACTGAGGATATATGTGGGGTAACAAGATCTCAGATGCTCCCCAGTATCATTCTTAAGCTAAAAAAATTGCATTAACACACTACTGCTGCTTAGTCATTGAACTGTTTTGTGATAGGGTACGACAGGGTATTCAGCTTTGATATCTGAGAAAAATTCATGGAACTCACTATGATTAAGTCCATGACAGCAAGTGAAGTTCACTGTTAAAACTCCTGGTTTAACACAGGATAGATTCAAATATTTTCTAGACTATTGTTAGAGGAATAGTGCAGTGAATAACCATAGGTTCTAAATGCTTTACGTTTTCATAGTCTTTGTATATTTGTTTAATTTTTCTGCTTCACACATATTTTTGCCACTATCAGTAACACACATCTTAGCAGATTCAATTTTGGATTGTAGCGAATTAATGTTTTCTCAATTTCTTTGAAAAACTTGCCTGTAAGTCTATGCAGAGTGGGTCAGTTCTTCAGACACTTCACACTTGGCATTGACTCCTTGAATAAACAGCAGCTTAGCAGTTTCAGACATCTGTCAGTGCATCAGGAGCCAAAGAAAACTACCGAAAATTGTTACTATTGATGTTGTTCCCATTGTCCTCTGAGTAACTGAACTCTCCAAAAAGTAATAATCTTAAACTTTTATTTTTTCTGGACACATTTCTTTAGCTGCTGCAATTGACCATGATCTGATAATCTCAACATCAGTAAACAGCTTTCCTTGCTAACGACTGAGCCACTTAGAAATTTACTTTGGTTGTAGCCTCATTTATTTTTTATTTTTATGAAGAAATTCTATAATGAAATGTTCCATTTTAAATTTTCTAATTTTTCTGACTGTTGCTTTCCTGTGAGTTGGGAATATTGTGATGAGACCTTTACTCCAGTGAAATCAGTGCATAGTGTGTACTTTTAGCACTGCAAATAAACATAATACTTCGCCATCTAATTTGATAAAAATAATCTATGCTCTATTGTGTCTTAAAAGTAGTTATTATTATTATTTATTTATTTTTTTTATCCTCACCCGAGGACACTTTTTCATTCTTTGTTCAGATAGAGCAGGAGGGAGAGAGAGAGAGAGAAACATCGACATGAAAGGGACACATCGAGTGGCTGCCACCCGCACGACCAACCAGGGCCAGGGACAAACTGCAACTGAGGTACATGCCCTTAGCGGGAACCGAACCCGGGTCTCTCTGGACCGCAGGTTGACGCTCTAACCGCTGAGCCAAACCGGCCAGGGCAAGTAGTTATTATTTTTTAAAATATGTTTTTATTGATTTCAGAGAGAAGTAGGGAGAGGGGGAGAGAGAGAGAGAGAAACATCGATGATGAGGGAAGCATCGATTCGCTGTCTCCTGCACGTCCCCCATTGGGGATCGAGCCTACAACCCTGGTATATGCCTTAATTGGGAATCAAACTGGGGACCTCCTGGTGTATACCTCAATGCTAAACCCCTGAGCCACATCAGCCAGGCAAAAAGAAGGTTATTTATTTATTTATTTTTTTCATTTTTTTGTTCAGATAGAGTGGGAGGGGGAGAGAGAGACAAACATCAACGTGAAGGGACACATCGAGTGGCTGCCACCCACATGACCCAACCAGGGCCGGGGACAAACTGCAACCGAGGTACGTGCCCTTAGCGGGAACCGAACCCGGGTCTCTCTGGACCGCAGGCCGATGCTCTAACCGCTGAGCCAAACTGGCCAGGGCAAAAAAGAAGGTTATTTAAAGTCCACTTTTCTCTCCTTATATTACAGGTAAGATAAAAGTTGTGGTATGACAGTATATGTGGCATTTGAAAAGCTGTGTAGTTATAATTGTGTTGCTGCAGTTTATAGTGTGCTAGGCAGCGATGTGAAGCTATGAGCACAAAACAACCATAAATATATGAATGATTGAGTACGGTTATACTCCAATTAAATTTTATCTATGGTTTTCCAAAATATATAGAGTACTCATACAATTCAACAAAAGGAAGACAAAGAATCTAATTAAAAAATGGGCAGAGGAACTAAATAGACACCTCTCCAAACAGGACATACAGATGGCCAAGAGATCAAGCAACAAGTGTTGGCGAGGGAGTAGAGAAAAGGGGACTCTAGTACACTGCTGCAGACTGGTGCAGCCACTATAGAAAACAATATGGTGTTACCTCAAACAATTAAAAATTGAACTGCCATTTGAACCAGTGATCCCACTTCTAGGAATATACCCTAAGAAGCCTGAAACACCAATCAGAAAGAATATATGTACCCCCATGTTCACAGCAGCACTGTTTACAATAGCTAAGATCTGGAAACAGCCCAAATGTCCATCAGTAGGGGAATGGATAAAAAAGCCATGGTACATATACACAGTGGAGTACTATGCAGCTGTAAGAAAGAAAGATCTCTTATCCTTTGAGACGACATGGAGGGACCTGGAGGGTATTATCCTCAGCGAAACAAGCCAAACAGAGAAAGACAAGTATCATATGATCTCACTTATTTGTGGAATATAATGAACATAACAGTCTGAGGAATGGGGTAGTCCCAGAGACATGGAAGTGGGGTACAGACTGACAATCCCCAGAACTGGGGGTGGTGGGGGAGAGATAAACCACAGAACTTATATGCATGTAGGCATGAACAAAGGTCATGGACAACAAAGCTGGGGACAGGGTGGGGAGGAAGGGGGAGGGGGAAAAAAGGAGAAACATCTGTAACAAAAAATAAATAAATTCAAAATAAAAAAAATAAAACATAACAACAATGCCAAGAAGACAAACAAAATGGCCAAGAGACATATGAAAAAATGCACTAATCATCAGAGAAATGCAAATTAAAACAACGATGAGGTCTCACCTCACACCTCTCAGAATGGCCGCCATCAACAAATCATCAAACAATAAGTGTTGACAAGGGTGTGGAGAAAAGAGGACTCTAGTACACTGCTGGTGGGAATGCAGATTAGTGCAGCCACTATGGAAAATACTATGGTGTTACCTCAAAAAAAAAATTAAAAATTGAACTTCCATTTGACCCAGTGATCCCACTTCTAGGTATATACCCTAAGAAACCTGAAACACCAGTCAGAGAAAATATATGTACCCCATGTTCATAGCAGCACTATTTACAATAGCTGAGATCTGGAAACAGCCCAAGTGTCCATCAGTAGACGAATGGATAAAAAAGTGTTGGTACATGTACACAGTGGAGTACTATGCAGCTGTAAGAAAGAAAGATCTCTTATCCTTTGACACGACATAGAGGGACCTGGAGGGTATTATCCTAAGCGAAACAAGCCAGGCAGAGAAAGACAAATATCACATGATCTCTTATTTGTGGAATATAATGAACATAATAGAGGAACAGGGTAGACCCAGAGACGTGGAAGTAGGGTACAGACTGACAACCCTCAGAAGTGGGGGAAAGGAAGAGATAAACCACAGAACTTATATGCATGTACGCATAACGATGGACATGGACAACAAAGCTGGGGATGGTGTGGGGGATGGGGAGGAGGGGGTCAATGGGGAAAAAAGAAAGGTCTATAACAAAAATAAGTTAATAAAAAAAAAATTAAAACAAATTTTTTTTCACCTATGGGTACTGAATTTCTTATAAGTTTTATATGCCATGAAATACGAATCTCTTGATTTTTTTCAACCGTTTAAAAATTGTTCTTAGCTCATGAGCTGTACAAGAACATGCAGTGGGCCAAGTTTGCTGAGACCTGATATATTAGGTGCAAGAAACATTATTTTTCTCATTATCATTAAGAAGCTCATTAGTCCGGCTGGTGGGGTTCAGTGGTTGAGCGTCAACCCATGCACCGAGAGGTCGGGGGTTTGATTCCTAGTCAGGGCACATGCCCAGGTTGTGGGTCCAATCCCCAGTGGGGGGCATGCATTAGGTGGCCATTCAGTGTTCTGTCTCATCAATGTTTCTATCTCTCCCTTTCCCTTCCTCTCTCTCTAAAATCAATAAAGAAAAAAAATTTTTTTTAAATTATCTTATTATATTTATCCACAAAGCTAAATACTGTTTTAATAATATTAAGCTCAAATCTGTCACTTCCATTCTGTAATCATATATCTTTTTTATTAAAGTATTTATTTTTTTCTTCTACCTTTCAGTTCATTAAAATATTTCTTATTTTTCAATTATGGTGGCAAACAGTATTATATTAGTTTCAGATATACACCTCAGTGATTAGACATTATATAAACTTACTAAGTGATCATCCCAATAAGTCTAGTACCCATCTGACACCATACGTAGTTGTTAGAATATTGACTATATTTTGTATGCTGTATTTTACATTCCTGTGACTGTTTTGTTACTTCTGATTTGTACTTCTTAATTCCTTCACCTTTTTTACCCAACTCAGCCCCCCTCCCATCTGGCAGCCATCAAAATGTTATCTGTATCTATGAATCAGTTTTTGTTCTATTTGATTGTTTTGTTTTTTTAATGTTTTTATTGTTTTTTTAGAGAGAGGAGGAAAGGAGAGAGAGAGAAACATCGATGTGAGAGAGACACATTGTTCGGCTAACTCCTGTACACCCCCCACTGGGGATCAAGCCCGAAACCTGGGCATGTGCCCTGACCAGGAATCGAACCAGGACCTCTCTGTCCATGGGGCAACGCTCAATCCACTGAGCCACACCGGCTGGGCTGATTATTTTGTTTTTTAAATTCAGTTGTTGATATGTTTTTATTGCCATTTTATTCATATTTTAATCTTTTTTCTTTTCTTCTTCTCAAAGAAGACCCTTGAACATTTCATGTAATACTACTGCTTTGGTGATAACAAACTCCTTTAGCTTTTCTTGTCTGGGAAGCTCTTTATTTTTCCTTCAATTTTAAATGATAGCCTCAGTGGATAAAGTACTCTTGATTGTAGATCCTTGCTTTACATCACTTGAATATTTTATGCCACTCCCTTCTGGCCTGAAATGTTTGTGTTGAGAAATCAGCCGACAGTCTTGTGGGAGCTGCCTTGTAGGTAACCAACTACTTTTCTGTTTTACATTTTAATTATGATGTGTCTTGGTGTGGACCTCTTTGGATTTATTATGTTTGGGATTCTGTGCTTCTCGGACTTCTATGTCTGTTTCCTTCACCAGGTTAGGTACATTTTCCTTCATTATTTTTTAAATAGTTTTTCAACTTCTTGCTCTCTCTTCTCTCCTTCCAGCATGATGTGAATATTGGTATGCTTGAAGTTGTCCCAGAGGCTCCTTACATTATCCTCATTTTTTTGGATTCTTTTTTCTTTTTGCTGTTCTGATTGGGTGCTTTTTGCTTTTTCATATTCCCAATCACTGTTTTGATTCTCGGCTTCATCTACTCTGTTGTTGATTCCCTGTAAATTATTCTTCTTTTCAGTTAGTGTGTCCTTCATTTCTGACTGGGTTTTTTTTTTTTATGGTTTTCATTTCCTTTTTTATGCTGTTGAAATTCTCTGAGTTCACCTACTCTTCCACTGATTTCACTGAGCATCCTTATAACCATTGTTTTTTTGTTTGTTTGTTTGTTTGTTTTCTTTATTGATTTTAGAGAGAGAGGAAGTGAGAGGGAGAGAGAGATACAAACATTGATGAGAGAGAACATTGATTGACCACCTACTGCATGACCCCTACTGGGGATCAGGCCCACAACCTGGGCATGTGTCCTGACCGGGAATTGAACCAGTGACCTCTTGGTGCAAGGGTCGATGCTCAACCACTAAACCATACTGGCCAGACATAACCATTGTTTTGAACTCTGCATCTAGTAGATTGCTTGTCTTAATTTTGTTTAGTTCTTTTTCTATTCTTTAATTTGGGATATGTTTCTTTGTCTCCTCATTTTGGCAGCCTCCCTGTGTTTGTTTCTATTTATTTCGTAGAGCTGCTATGTCCCCCTGGTAGATTGGCCTAATGTAATAGGTGTCCTATAGGGCCCAGTGGCACAGTCTTTCCATTCACACGAGCTGGGCACACCAGGTGTGCCATTCTCCTCGCTCCCATGTGGGCAGTGTACACCCTCCTGTTTTAGTTGAGCATTGATTGCTGTTAGCATATCAGTGGGTAGGATTTACCTTCCAGGACAATCAGCTGCAAGGACTGGCTGAAACCACTGTGGAGGATCAGCTGTGCAGGGGCCCATCCCACAGGACAGGAGTTAACTTCAGTGAGGCTCTGGTGCTTCCTGAGTACACTCTTTGAGTGTGTCTCTTGTGAAGGTGTTTGGGTAATGCCTTAACATGGTCCGAAGCTGTCCACTGGGCATGCTGGCTCTGGGGCCTTCCAGGAGGTGCAGGCCAATGTCAGCTACCACCTGTGTTCTGTCTGGGGCCATCTGGCATGAGCTACAGAGCGATCTGCAGGTGGTTGCTACTTGTGCTGGGCTTGGAGGTATCCAGGAGAGGCCAAGCTGTGAACCAAAGCTGGCTGCTGCTAGTGCTGGGCTGGGGCCACTTAGTGAGAGGTATGAGGCATGCCAAGGCCAGATGCTGCTTGTTTGAGAGATACTAGGAAAATCTGAAGCAAGAGCCAAGACAGGCTATTCGCATGGAAAAGCCCCTGGAAACAGCTTGGATGGGCTTGAAAGTTCTGAGGGGTGAGGTCTCAGGTAATCACCAGGGTGGGGCAAACAGTTTAAGCCAGGTTGATGGAGTCTCAGATATGGCACCTACCTGCCAGCTCTGTGAGGGGAGGGCTCAGCAAAGGAGCAGTGGCCTCTGCCCACACTTCTGTCTGGCAGAAAGCTGCTTCTCTAGTTCTTGGCCTGATGCCAAACAGTTCATTTCCTTTCCATCTTTCCCTGGTCCCTTTTGAGCTGCTGTCCCAGTGCTGGAGCTCAGAGTGAGGGAGTCCAAGTAAGTGTGTGCATGGGCCCTTTAAGAGAAACTGCCTGGGACTCCATTACTGGTTTTTACAGCCAGAAGTTATGGGTGACTTCTCTTCCCAGTACTGAAATCCTTGACTGGGAGGCCTGGTGTGGGGTTGAGACCTCTCATTCCTCAGGAGGGACCTCTGCAGTTGAGATATCCCTCCTGACTTATCTGCCATAGGTGGGTGTGGGACCAGCCTATTCTACGTCTTTGCCCCTCCTACCAGTCTTCATGTGGCTGCTTCTTTGTGTCCTTGGTTATAGGGCTTCCATTCAGCTCCATTTCAGGTGGTTCTCAATGATGGCTGTCCTGTAGTTTAGTTGTATTGATGTGGTTGTGGGAGGATGTGAGTACCACATTTATTTATGTTGCCATTTTGACCAGAAGCTTTTTTTGATCGGACCAGGGCTGGGGATGAACCGCAACTGAGGTTACGTACCCTTGACTCGAATCCAACCCGCGACTGTTTGTGTTTTATTTTTTTAATCTTTATCTGAGGATATTTTTACTTTTATCTTGAGACAGAGTGGGAGGGAGGAAGGGAGAGGGAAACATCGATGTGAGAGAGACACATCAACTGGTTGCCACCTGCACAGCCCCAACTAGGGCCGAGGACGAACTGTGACTGTGGTACGTACCCTTGGCTGGAATTGAACCTGGGTCTCTTTGGTCCATGGGCCAACACTCTAACTGCTGAGCCAAACTGGCGAGGGCCAACCTGCGACTCTTTGGTCCGCGAGCTGACGCTCTAATCACTGAGCAAAACCAGCCAGGGCTAGGACTCAGTTTATCTTCCCCTCTACACCAGCCCGTACAGTAATTTGTTAATGTTACCACCTGCTACCCATGCTTGAAATATAGGAGTCATCTTTTAGCTCTTATCTGTGCTTCCTGCCTTTTTATTTTTATCAACTGTTGTCAACAGTCCCAATTTTGTGACAATTCTCCCATTATCCATAGGATCTGTCTCAAGTTATTGCAGATGTCTTCTGATTTTTGTTCTTTATTTTGTTGTCTTTATGTTTTGCGTGCTACAAGCAGATTGAGCTTCCTAACATTGCCTCTTGCATCAAGAACCCATAGTTGCTCCCTTTTCCCAATAGCTGCTATGCAAAGCTTTTGTTGGTTTCCATGATGTGGTCTCATTACCTACTGTGTCTTTTGTCTTTTATTGCCTTGTTCTTTAAACCACCCATACATATTTCTGTATATTTTTTCACTCAAGCTGAGCTGTTTTTGAATAGTAGACTCCTACAATAGTGATAACTAATTCTTACCCACATCTAATTCTTTTCTACTTCCTGGATCCATGGGAAAATTGCATTTAGGCAGGGCCATGTGACTACCAGTTCTAGCCAATAAAGTAAGAGTGGATGTGATTTCTATCACTACTAGACTGGCATTTTAAGAGCCATTAGGCCTTCTGTCTGGCTGGTGTGGCTCAGCGGTTGAGCGTTGACCCGTGCACCAGGAGGTCACTGGTTCAATTCCTTGGTCAGGACACATGCCCAGGTTGTGGTCCTGATTCCTAGTGGGGAGCATGCAGGAGGCAGCCAGTTAATGTTCATTCTCATCCATGTTTCTATCTCTCTCTCCCTCTTTCTTGCTCTCTCTCTAAAATCAATAAAGGGAAAAAAAGAGAGCTAGTAGGCCTTCTTCCCGTTCTTTTCCCCCTTGCCTTGTGGTGTGTGTATGGATGTAGGGGGGAGTATATATTCCTAATGGCATAGTTACAATAGGGAAGAATCATCATCAGGCAGGGCTGCTAAGTGACCATATGAATCAGTCTCCTTGCCTTCCAGTTACCCAGGTTAGAGATGTAATGTGAGAGAGAAATGGACCTTTGAATTAAGCTGCTGAAATTTCTGGCTTCATTTATTACTGCAGCATAGAATAACTTGTCCTAATTAACGTGTCTCCCAAATATATGTGTTAGGGTAACCAATTGCCTGGTTTGCCCAAAATTGAATAAAACTGGGGAAGTCTTGAACAAACTGGGACAAGTCAGTCATCCTAATACATTCACACTTCTCCACCTATCCAAATCCACTTATTTATGTTATTTCTCAACTGTAACAGACTCCATGCTATGCAGAAACCAGGCTTTTCAACCTTTGTGATTTACTAGCTTTAGGGATTGTATTGATCAATTTTTTTTCCTGCCTGAGTATAGAAAGTTTTTCCACCTGAACATTGTAGAATCTGAGTTTGCCTGCTTTGGCATTTGTTTTATTTTGTTCTTGGAATTTGGTTATCTTTATATTGTTTTCTTTTTTTATCTTCAACCGAGGACATTTTTCCATATTTTGTTCAGATAGAGTGGGGGGGGAGAGAGAGAGAGAGAGAAACATCGATGTGAAAGGGACACATCGAGTGGTTGCCACCCACACGACCCAACCAGGGCTGGGGACAGACTGCAACTGAGGTACGTGCCCTTAGTGAGAACCAAACCCTTGTCTCTCTGGACCACATGCCGACGCTCTAACCGCTGAGCCAAACCAGCCAGGGCTATATTGTTTTCTTGTAAGTCCAAGTGCAAAGTATTTATACATAAATATAAATGTGTAGGCTAGCTTCTTAGAGGGAAAACTTGCATTCTTGTTAGTGTCTTTGCTGCTTTGTTATTATCCTATTTGTTACCTAAAATGTGCTTTGAATTCACTCCTGTGCCATGCTATTATAAATAGGCTCTGCCGTGGCATTCATTGGTGTTGTGGGTAGGTTTGGTTTCAAGATTATGAAGCAATAAGTGTGAGAAGAAGAGGCTAAAGGAGGTGACTGTATTCATGACTCAAGATTTCTGTTTCATTGAATGCCTTTTTTTTTTTATCCTCACCTGAGGACATTTTTCCATTTTTTGTTCAGATAGAGTGGGAGGGAGAGAGAGAGAGAGAAAAAAAAAAAACATTGACGTGAAAGGTACACGTTGAGTGGCTGCCACCCGCACGACCCAACCAGGGCCAGGGACAAACTGCAACTGAGGTACATGCCTTTAGTGGGAACTGAACCCGGGTCTCTCTGGACCGCAGGCCAATGCTCTAACCACTGAACCAAACTAGCTAGGGCTCATTAAATGCCTTTTTTTTTTTTCCCAAGTGAATCATGTGCTGTGTACAGACTTTTTTTTTTTAAATCCTCACCTGAGGATATTCTGTTTTTGTTCAGATAGAGTGGGAGGGAAGGGGAGAGAGAGAGAAACATCTATGTGAGAGAGACACATTGACTGGTTGCCTCCCGCATGACCTAACCAGGGACAGGAGGGACCACAACCGAGGTTCATGCCCTTGACCAGAATCGAACCTGCACCTCACTGGTCTGTGGGCTGATGCTGTAATGGCTGATGCTCAGACTGGCCAGGGCCAGACTTTTATTTCATATTTTTAAAAATTCTTTTTCAATTACAGTTTATATTCAATATTATTTTGTATTAGTTTCAGATGTACAGCATAGTGGTTAGACAATCAAACACTTTGCAAAGTATTCCCCTGGATAATTCAGTACTAACCTGGCACCATACATACTTATTATAACATTTTTATGATATTCCCTGTGCTGTACTTTACATCCCTACAGGCTTTTCCATAGTTTTTTTTTTTTTAACAACTCATCTTTATTGTTTACTGTATTACAGATGTCCCCCCGTTTTTTCCCCCAATCCCGACCCCCTCCTGCCTTCACCACACTGTTGTTGGTGTTCATTGGTTATGCATATATGCATAGGAGTTTTTTGGCTTATCTCATCCTGCCCTCCCTCCCCACTTTCTTTTGAGGTTCATCAGTCTAACAACCAATTTGTACTTCTTAATTCCTTCACCTTTTTCACCCATCCCTCTGCCCCCACCCATCTGGCAAGCAACAAAAAGTTCTCTGTACCTAGAGTCTGTTTCTGTTCTGCTTGCTCATTTTGTTGGTAGATTCAGTTGTTGATAGATATGTATTAATTGCCATTTTATTGTTCATATTTTTGTTGTTCTTCAAGAAGACCCTTCAACTTTTCATGTAATACTGGTTTGGTGCTTTAGCTTTTTCTGGTCTGGGGAACTCTTGATATGGCCACCAATTTTAAATGATAACTTTGCAGGGCAGAATAATCTTGGTTGTAGTTCGTTGCTTTTCATCACCTTGAATATTCCTTGCCACTCCTTTCTGGCCTGCAAAGTTTCTTTTGAGAAATCATCTGACAGTCTTATGGGAGCTTCACTGAAGGTACAAACTGCTTTTCTCTTGCGGCTTTTAAGATTCTCTCTTTGTATTTAACTTTTGCCATTTTAATAATGATGTGCCTTGGTGTGGACCTCTTTGGGTTCATCTTGTTTGGGTCTCTCTTTGCTTCCTGGACTTGTATGTCTTTTCTTCACCAAGTTAGGGAACTTTTCTGTCATCATTATTTCAAGTAGGTTTTCAATTTATTTTTCTCTCTCCTCCTCTGGCACCCCTATGATGTGAATGTTGGTATGCTTGAACTTGTCCCAGAAGCTCCTTACACTATCCTCATTTTTTTTGGATTCTTTTTAATTTTTTTGCTGTTCTGATTGGGTGTTTTTTGCTTCCTTATATTCCAAATCGATGGTTTGCTTCTTGGCATCACCTACTCCACTATTGATCCCCTGTAAATTATTCTTTATTTCAGTTAGTGCATCCTTCATTTCTGACTGGTCCTTTTTGATGTTGTTGATGTTCTTGTTAATTCCTTGGAGGACTCCTTCAGTTCCTTGAATGACTCACCAAGTTCCTTGGGCAACCTTATAACCTGTGTTTTTAACGCTGCATCTGATTGATTGCTTATGTCCATTTTGTTTAATTCTTTTCCTAGAGTTTTGTTCTTTTCATTTGGGACATGTTTCTTTGTCTCCTCATTCTGGTTGGTTCCCTGTGATTGTTTCTATGTATTAGGTAGAGTTGCTATGTCTCCTAGGCTTTGTAGTAGGGTGGTCTATTGTTGTAGGTGTCTGGTAGGATCCAGTGGCACAGCCTCCCTGATCACCCCAGCTGGGCCCTCGAGGTGCATCCATAGTGTGGCCTATACACCTTTCGGTTGTAACTGAGTTTTGATTGCTGTTGGCACGTCAATGGGAGGGAATTACTTAGGCTGATCAGCTGCAAGGACCAGCTGTGCCCAATGACTACTGGCCTCTGATTACCTTGGAGGATCAGCTGTGCGGGGCCCCACCACACACAGCAAGACTTACTTCATCAGCAGGGCTCTGGTACCCACTGAGTCCATTCTTTGAGTATGTCACTTGTGGAAATGGTTGTGTGGTGGTGTTTCGATGTGGTCTGAAGCTGTCCACTGGGTGTGCTCTGGGGCAAGATCAGCAACTGCCTGTGCTCTATCTGGGGACACCAGGCATAAGCTGCAAAGTTATCTGCCAATGGCTGCTTCTTGTACTGGGCTTGGAGGTGCCCAGGAAAAGCCAAGTTATGAGCCAAAGTTAGCTGTTTCTAGTGCCAGGCCTGGGGCCATTTAACGAGAGGTATGGGGCTGGCTGAGACCAGATGCTGCTTGTTTAGAGATTTTAGGAAACTCTGAAGTAGGATCCAAGCCAGGCCAATCCTATGGTAAAGCCTTTGGAAACAGCTTGGGTGAGGCAGGGCCTCAGGGAATCACCAGGGCGGGGCAAACAGTGTGAGTCAGGCTGCTGGAGTCCCAGATATGGTGGCCGTCTGCCACTGCAGGGAAGGGCTCACTAAAGGAACAGCCTTCCACAGCACGTCTGTCCAGGGAAAGCCGCCTCTTCAGCCCTTGTCCTGAGGCCATACAACTCAGTTCTTTCCTGTATGTCTCTAGTGTCCTTCAAGCTGCCTCTCTGAGCTTAGAGGGAGCAAGTCTGAGTAAGTCCAGTTCCTTTAAGAGAAGGTGCCTGGGGCTCGAGCCACACCCTCCCTCAACCTCAGTTCCCACTGGTATTTCCAGCCAGAAGTTATGGGGGCTTCTCTTCCTGGCACTGGAACCCTGAGCTGGGAGCCTGGTGTGGGTCGGGGACCCCTGACTCCTCTCTCTTCAGGGAGGACCTTCCCAGCTGAGGCATCCCTTTATTTATTTATTTATTTATTTATTTATTTATTTATTTATTTATTTATTTTTTCATCCTCACCTGAGGACATTTCTGCATTTATCTCTAGATAGAGTGGAAGGGAGAGGGAGGAAAAGAGAGAGAGAGAAACATCAATGTGAGAGAAACACATCTAGTGGTTGCCACCCACAGGACCCCAACCAGGGCCGGGGCCAAACTGCAACCCAGGTACATGCCCTTAGCAGGAACTGAATCCAGGACTCTTCTGGTCTGCGGGCTGACTCTAACCGCTGAGCCAAACTGGCCAGGGCTCTCTTCTGATTTTTGTCCACCACACATGGGTGTGGGACCAGCCAGTCCACACTCCAGCCCTGCTACCAGTCTCAGCGTGGCTGCTGCTTTAATTTTGTAGTTGTAGGACTTACGTTCAGCATGATTTCAGGTGGTTCTGAAGGATGGTTGTGTTGTAGTTTGGTTGTGATTTTGATGTGGTTTTGGGAGGAGGCCAGACCGAGGTTACCTACGCCGCTATCTTGAGCGGAAGTCTCTATAAATAATTAACTCTACACTTGTACAGAACTAGTCAACTCTTTTAGACTGGGTTAATTTGTGTTGAATGTAGTCAACCCTGTTTAGGATTATGTATTCTGACTAGTAGAGGTCCTGTTGACTTGCATATTTGATGCCAAATAATAATTTCTGTTATCGTCAACTTTGCATTTATGTATTAATACAGACTGCCTTGATTATATAGTAATTAATATGGATTTAATAATATGACATTTCTTAGGTTAGGAAGGAAACTTCGTGTATGTTAATGAGTAATATGACTATCAAATACACGTTTTATTATGATACTGGTTTATTATTACTTGTTCAACCATTAAACAGTAATTCTCTATTTTCCCCTCCTCTTTCTAAACCACTGTTCTGCTTTCTATCTTTATGAATTTCACTATTTTAGGCACCTCATTTGAATTAGATAATATTTTTTTATTTCATTCCTTTTTTTTAAGGCTGAAGTATATTCTGTTGTGTGCATGTAGCATATTTAATTTTTCTCTTCATGGACATTTGGTTATTTCTACCTTGGTTGCCTCCCACATGACCCTGATCAGGGCTGGGAATGAATTGTAACCGAGGTACGTGCCCTTGACCAGAATCAAATCTGCAACTCACTGGTCCACGGGCCGCCACTCTAACTGCTGAGCCAAAGGGGTCAGAGCATAGCTCATATCTTTTTATTGCTGAATAATATTCCATTGTATGGATGTACCATGTTTATCCATTCACCTGTTGCAAAATACCTTGGTTGCTTCTAATTTTTAGCAAGTATGAACAAAGCTGTTAAACCATTCATGTATAGGTTTTTGTTTAGATGTAAATTTTCAGCTCATTGGGGTAACTACCAAGGAGCATGATTGCTAGATATGGTAAGAGTATGTTTAGTTTTTGTTGTTGTTAATCCTCACCTGAGGGTATTCTTTTACTGATTTTTTTTTTTTTTAGATAGAGTGAAAGGGAGGGGGAGAGAGAGAGAAAAAAGAGAGAGAAACATTGAAGTCAGAGAGACACATTGATTGGTTGCCCCGTGTACAACCCTGTCCAGGGCCAGGGATTGAATGTGCAACCCTGGTATGTGCCCTTAACCTACGATCCTTTGCCCGTGGGCTGACACTCTAACCGCTGAGCCAAACCAGCCAGGGCTAGTGTATGTTTAGTTTTGTAAGACACTTCCAAGTGTCTTCCAAAGTGACAGTACCATTTTGCATTCTCACCAGCAATGGATGAGGGTTCTAGTTTCTCCACATCTTTGCCAAACTTGCTTTTGTCCGTGTTTTTTATTATACTTATCCTAGTAGGTGTACAGTGGTATTGTGTTATGGTTTTAATATCTTTACAGGTACTTATTGGCCGTTTGTATATCTTTTGAGAAATGTATATTCATATCCTTTGCCCAGTTTTTAAGATTATTTATTTTTTTTTTCTTTATTGATTTTAGAGAAAGAGGAAGACAGATGGAGAGAGAGATAGAAACATCAATGAGAAAGAACATTGACTAGCAGCTTCCTGCATGCCCCCCACTGGGGATTGGGCCCACAACTTGGGCATGTGCCCTGATCGGGAATCAAACTGGAGACCTCTTGGTACATGGTTGATCCTCAACCACTGAGTCACACCAGCTTTTTTTTTTTTTTTTTTTTTTTTTTAATTTATTTGAGAGAGAGAGAGAGAAAATCATCGATTTGCTGTTTCACTTATTTATGCATTCATCTGTTGCTTCTTGTATGTGCTCTGACTGGAGATTGGACCTGCAACCTTGTCGTATTGGGACAACGTTGTAACCAACTGAGCAACCAGGCCAGGGCCAGATTCATTCTTTTGCATGTGAATATCCAGCTTCCCAGCACTATTTGTTAAAAAGACCATTCTTTCTCCCACTGAATGGCCTTGGTACACTTCTCAAAAATCAATTGATCTTAACATATGAATTTAATTCTGGTCTCTGAATTAGATTCTATTGGTTTGTATGTCTGTTTTTTTAATTTTTAAAAATTTATTGATATTTTGAGAGAGAGAGAAATTGATTGATTTTTGTTCCACTTATTTATGCCTTAATGAGTTGACTCTTCTACATGCCCTGACTGGGGATCAGACCTGCAACCTTGGCATATCAGGCCAATACTCTAACCAGCTGAGCTACCTGGCCAGGCCTGTATGTGTGTTCTTATACTGTTACTACATTATCTTGTTCACTGTAGTTTTGTAGTAAGTTTTAAAATTGTGAAATGTGAGTCCTCCAACCTTGTTCTTTTTAAAAAATATGCTATTCAGTGACTCTTGCAATTATATATGAATATTAGGATTGTCCATTTCAGGCAGAAGGGCCTTTGGAATTTTTTATTTGTTTGTTTGTTTTAGAGAGAGAGAAACATTAATTGGCTGTCTCCTGCACCCACCCTGACCTGGGATCAAACTCTTAACCAGGGTATGTGCCCTGACCAGGAATCAAACCTGCGAGTTTTCAATGTACGGTTCAATCCTCCAACCAACTGAGCATTGACCAGGGCAAAACTGCTTTTAGACTTTTGATAGGAATTGCTTTGCGTCTATAGATCTACTTGGGGAGTATTGCCATTTTAGACAAACTTTTCAAGAGAGATTCTTATAACCCTATCCCAAATTATGATTCACAATTCATTATTTTTGGAGATGTGTTCTATTTCTTTCTTCCTCAGCTTTTCTATCAGGAGCAAGAGATGTTTGATCCTGATCTCTGTGAAACCA
The DNA here is from genome assembly GCF_014108415.1 of Molossus molossus. Classification (NCBI taxonomy): domain Eukaryota; kingdom Metazoa; phylum Chordata; class Mammalia; order Chiroptera; family Molossidae; genus Molossus; species Molossus molossus. Next base: position 106,092,171 of record NW_023425345.1, read on the forward strand.
GACTTTGAGTTGGGTGCATGATAGATATTTTTTCATTCTTCTCCTTTAAATATACCCTCCCTAAAGTTTTTCTAACAGTCTGCAGGATGTCTGGGGGGTGTGGTAACACTGGAACCCGAAAGCCACCATCATGATTCGCAACTTTGGAATTAAGTGTATTTTTTGAAAAATATGGTTTCTTACTTACTAGTCCAGTATTGTATCATTTAGAGTCTTTGTTGTTGCTATTGAATGAAAAATTGAACCATGTTATCTATATGTCCAGTAGATCTTTTAAATTTGGTTGTAATTATTTGGGTTGTCTAAGCAGTATTTCTAAGCCCAATTGCCTGAATACTTACTCGAACAAAGGTTATGGAGGAGATCCAAGATAGCAGTGAGGGAGGGGAAAGCTACACTTACCTCCTCCAGGACCAAGCTGGAGTTACCACTAAATTATAGAAAAGTCATCTTGAATAACCAACTGGAGGCTAACTGAAGAGAAGCTTATAAACAAGCATTTATAGAAGAAGCCACATGGAGACTGGTAGGGAGAGCAGAGCCATGAAAGTAGTGAACCCACTCCCAGGTGCAGTGGCTGAAGTTCTGGAGGGATATCTCCGATGCAGGGCCATTTCCCCCTTAGAAGCATGGGGCCTGACCTCCAAACTAGGCTCCCCAGCCCAGTGCGCCAGAGCTGGGGAGAGGCACCCACATAACATCGGGCTGTGAAAAGCAGTGGTGTTTCTCTTCACCAGGGAGAGGTGGCTGGAGAGACAGACATACTCTTAAAGGACTAATGCACAAAATTTTGTTTGTAGCCACTCACCCTTGGCTTCAGCAGAAGGAGGGCAGAGTAGGATAGAGGTGCATGAGGAGAGTCTGGTGTTTGTGGCTCTGGGGAGAGAGCTGAAGGGTCAGCCACCAGGATCCATGTGCTGAGTCTTTCCCTCATAATGCAGACGCCATCTTTCTTGCATGTTTCACTTCCCTTCATGTGGCATCAGTTTTGGATAAAGCAATAGCTCCACCATCTTGAATCTCTCTTGCCTGACCTCATGGAGCTTATGCCCTGTTGAGTACAGATAGAGGCTTTTAGAGACTGAGCCTAACAGGCAGCCAGAATGCAGAGGCAGGTGAAGACAGATCTCTGGTGCTTTGGGACTTTTGCTGACTGACCCCTGGGCCTGCTGCTGGTAAAATATAGCCTTGGTGCAAAGGCCCAGGAGAAGCAACCATAAACTGTAGACTGCTGGTAGCCCCTGCCAGGTTGACACAGGCAGCATCTGACATTGGCCTGCATCAGAGTTCCTCCCAGGAGACCCAGGACCAACACATCCAGTGGCCAGTGTCAGATAACAACAGAACAGGATCCAATAAGCTTCACAAGCAGCATATCCAAAATGGAGATCTTGGCAGCACCAAACCTTGCTGAGACGAATTTCCCTTCATGTGATCAGCACCTGCACACCAAGCTCACATGCTGTGGTGGGGATTGAGCCACACAGCCAGCCAGCCTGAGGGTCAATCCCACACACAAATGGACCAACAGCAGTCAACACTCAATTACAACAGGAGGGCCCACAAAACCCACACAAGGGACATTCCTAGAGCACCCATCTCAGGTGATGAAGGAGACTGTGCCACTGGGTCCCACAAGACACCTACTGCATAAGACCACCCTACCAAGACTGAGAGTCATAGCAGATCTACCTAAAACAGAGACAAACATAGAGAGGTAGACAAAATGAGGAGACAAACAGGCCCCAAAAGAAAGAACAAGACAATTCTCCAGAAAAAGACCTAAATGAAATGGAGGCAAGCAATTTACCAGATACAGAATTCACAGTAGTCAGATGTGTTAATGGTAATAAGGATTCTCAACAGCATGAAAAAGGACATAGAAAACATAAAAAAGGACGAGTCAGAAATGAAGACTACGGTATCTGAAATGAAGAATACACTGGAAGAAATACACAGGTTAGGATTGAATCAGCAATTTGGAAGACAAGGTAGGAAAAATAACACCCCATCAAACAGGAAAAAAAAAATTAAAAAGAAGGAGAATAGTTAAGGAACCTTTGGAATAAAATGAAGTGTAACAATGTTCACATTATAGGGGTAGCAGAAAGAGAAGAGAGAGAGCAAGGGATTGATAACCTATTTGAAGAAATCATGACTGAAAATTTTCCTAATCTGGTGAAGGAAAAAGACATACAAGTCCAGGAAGCAAAGATTCCCAGACAAGATGGATCCAAAGAGACTAACACCAAGACACATCATAATAAAAATGACCAAGATTAAAGACAAAGAGACAGTCTTAAAACCAGAAGAGAAAGGCTGTTAGTTACCTGCAAAGGAGCTCTCATAAGACTGTCAGTTGATTTTTCAACAGAACCTTTGCAGGCCAGAAGGGATTGGCATGAAATTCTCAAAGTGATGAAAAGCAAGGACTTATAAACAAGACTACTTTACCCAGCAAGGCGATCATTTAAAATTAAAGAAGAGTTTCCTAGACAAGAAAAAGCTAAGCGATTTTGTTACCACTAAGCCAGTATTACAAGAAATGTTGAAGAGCCTCTTTTAAGAGCAAAAAGGAGGAGGGGAGGGGCATGAGGAAGAGGTGGATGACCCAGAGGAACAAAGTGAAAAGAATAAAATGGCTATAAATACATACTTATCAATAATCATTTTAACTGTAAATGGCTTATATACTCCTATCAAAAGACAAGAAAGAGCTAAAGGAGTTTGCTAACACCAAGCTGGTATTACAAGAATTGTTGAAGGGTCTGCTTTAAGAAGAAGAAGGAGGAGGGGTAGGGGAGGGGAAAAAGGAGGGAACAGGGAGAGGAGGAGAGGGGAAGGTGGATGAATAGGAGGACTACCCAGAGGCACACAAAGAGAAGAATAAATACTTACCTGTGAATAATCATTGTAAGTGTAAATGGCTTAAATCCTCCAATCAAAAGACATAGTGTAGCTGAATAGATAAGAAAACTACCCATATCTGTGCTGCCTACAACAGACCCACCTCAGAACAGTAGATACACAGAGACTAAAAGTAAAGGGATCTAAAAAGATTTCATGCAAATGGAAAGGGGGGAGAAAAGCTGTGATAGCAATATTTAATAGCTGAAAAAATAGACTTTAAAACAAAGGCTATAGTAAGAAACAAAGGGCATTACATAATGACCAAGGGAGCAATCCAGCTAGAGTTTATAACCATTGTAAACAGAGGAGTACCTAAATATATAAAGCAAATCTTGATGGGCATAAAGGGAGAGATTGACAGTAATATAGTCATAGTAGGGGATTTTAACGCCCAGTTGACATCAGTGGATAGATATTTCAGATAGAAAATCATCAAGGAGATGACGACCTTAAATGACATACTAGATCCATCCCAAAGCAGCGGACTATACATGGAACATTTTTAAGGATAGGACACAACAACAAGTCAACAATAAATTTAAGAAGATTTAAATCATATCAAGCATTTTATGTGACCGTAATGGTATGAAATCAGAAATCAGTCACAAGAAGAAAACACACAAAGACATGGAGGCTAAATAACATGTTATTAAACAGTGAGTGGGTTAACAGTGAATAAATCAAAAGATATTTTGAAACAAAAATGAGAACACAACATTCGAAAATTTAGGGGACACAATAAAAGCAGTCTTAAGAGGGAAATTGTACTTGGATCACAATGGCATGAAACTAGAAATTACCTGCAATACAAAAACTCAAAAACATTCAAACACACGGAGGCTAGATAGCATGTTATTAATTAATGGGTTGCCACTGAGATCAAGGAAGAAATAAAAACTTCATGAAAATAAACACAAAACAATCTAAAGTCTACGGGACACAGTGAAAGCTGTCCTGAGAAGGAAGTTCATAGCGTTACAGGCCTATCTCAAGAAGCAAAATCAAAGCAAAGAAAACATGAAAAGCCTGGGGTAGGTAGAAGGAAGGAAATAAAGTTCAGAGGGGAAATAAATGACACAGAGACTTAAAAAAAACAATACAAAAGATTAATGAAACCAAGAGCTGGTTCTTTGAAAAGATAAAAAAGACAGATGAGCTTTTAACCAGACTCATCAAGAAACAGGGAGAACCCAAATAAATAAATTCAAACATGAAAGAGGATAAGTGACTATTGACATCACAGAAATACCAAGGCTTGTAAGAAAATACTATGAACAATTATATACCAACAAATTGGACATTCTGGTCAAAATGGACAAATTTCTAGAAACATGATCTTCCAAAACTGAATCAAGAATCAGACAACCTGAACAGACTGATAACAGCTTACGAAATTGAAGCAGTAATAAAAAAAAACTTCAGGCAAACAAAAATTCGGACCAGATGACTTCACAGGTGAATTTTGCCAAACAGTCAAGGAACTAACACCTATCCTCCTCAAACTATTCCAGAATTTCAAGAGGAGGGAAGACTTCCAAGCATTTTTTTATGAGATCTGCTTTATCTTAATTCCAAAACTAGATAAGAACACTATAAAGAAAGCAAATTATAGGCCAATATTCCTGATGAACATAGATGCTACAACCCTCAATAAAATATTAGCAAATAGTATCCAGCAGTACATTAACAAAATCATACAATATTGTCAAGTGTGATTTATTCTGGGGATCCAAGGTTGGTATATTTGCAAGTCAGTAAATGTAATGCATCACATAAACAAAATGAAAGATAAAAATGTCATGATTGCCCTGGCTGGTGTGGCTCAGTTGGTTGAAACACTGTCCTGTGCACTGAAGGGTTGCAGGTTTGATTCCTGGTCAGGGCACATACCCAGGTTGTGGGTTCGATCCCCAGTCGGGGTATGTATGGGTGCAACCAATTGATGCTTCTCTCTCACATCAATGTTTCTCTCCCTCTCCCTTTTGCTTTATCCAGAATCAATTTAAAAAATGACATGATCATATCAGTGGTTATAGAAAATGCATTTGATAATATACAGGACCCATGTGTGATAAAAACTCTTGCCCTGGGTGATTTTGCTCAGTGGTCAGAGTGTCTCTAGGACTGAAGAGTCACAGGTTTGATTCCTGGTCAAGGGCTTGTACTTTGGCTGTGGGTTTAATCCCCAGTCCCAGTTGGAGTCGTGCAGGAGGCAACCAATTTAAGTGTCTCTCTCTTTCCCTCCCTTCCACTCTATCTGAAAAAATTAATGGAAAAATATCCTTGGGTAAGGATTTAAAAATGAAAACTCTCAGCAAAGTACGAATAGAGGGATCATAACATAATAAAGGCGATATATGAGAAATCTACAGCCACCATCATACTCAATGGACAGAAATTAAGTTTCCCTTAGGATCAGGAACATGACAGGGATGTTGCTTTCACCCCTATCATTCAGCATGGTACTGAAAGTTTGAGCGATAACAATCATACAAAAAGAAGAAATAAAAGGCATCCAAATTGGAAAGGAGGAAGTAAAACTGTCATTACTCATATATGACATGATATTGTACATAGAATACTCTAAAAGCTCTACCAAAAAATTGCTAGCTCTAATGACTTTGGCAAAGTACCAGGATATGAAATTAATATCCAGAAATTGTGGTATTTTTATACACCAACAATAAACTATTAGAAAATTAGAGCCCTGGCTGGTTTGGCTCAGTGGTTAAAGCGTCAGCCTGCGGTCCAGAGAGATCCAGGTTTGGTGCCTGCTAAGGGCATGTACCTCGGTTGCAGTTTGTCCCCGGCCCTGGTTGGGTTGTGCGGGTGGCAACCACTGAATGTGTCCCTTTCACGTCGATGTTTCTCTCTCTCTTCCTCCCTCCCATTCTATCTGAACAAAATGTGGAAAAATGTCCTTGGGTGAGGATTTAAGAAAAAGAAACTAAGAGAACAATCCCATTTACTATTGCAACAACAAAAAAATAAGGTACCTAGTAATAAATTTAATGATGGAGGTAAAAGATGTGATCAGAAGACTATAGGACATTGAAGAAAGAAATTATGGAAAATACAAATAGAAGCATATATCATGTTCATGGATTGAAGACGTCCATATGGACGTCATTAAAACGTCCATACTACCCAAACAATCTAGGTTCAATGCAATTTTCATTAAAATACCAATGGCATATTTCACAGATCTAGAACAAATGTTCCAAATATTTACATGGGAGTAAAAAAGATCCTGAATAGGCTCAGTAATCTTGAAAAAGAAGAACAAAGTTGGAGGGATCATAATACCAGATATCAGGTTATACTATAAAGCCGGTGTAATCAAAACAACCTGGTACTGGCACAAGAACAGGCATATAGAGCAATGGAACAGAACAGGAAACCCAGAAATTGACCAAAGCTATTATACTCAATTAATATTTGACAAAGGAGGCAAGCGTATACAATGGAATAAAGATGGTCTCTTCAATAAATGGTGTTGGGAAAATTGAGCAGGTACATGCAAAAAAAAATGAAGGTGGACCACCAACTTACACCATACACAGGAATAAACTCAAAATGAATAAAAAACTTAAATATAATTCACAAAACCATAAAAATCCTAGGAGAAAACATAGGCAGTAAAGTCTCAGACATCTCTCCTAGAAATATTTTTGCTAATATATATCCTAGGGCAAGAGAAACAAAGGAAAAACCTAAACAAATGGGACTACATCAAACTAAAAAGCTTCCACACAGCAAGAGAAACCATTAACAAAATGAAAAGGAACCTATTGTAAGGGAGAACACATTTGCCAATGATACATCTGATAAAGGGTTAATATCCAAAATAAAGACACATCTCCAAAGAGAACATACACATGGCCAGTAGACATGAGAAGGTGCTCAATGTCACTAATCATGAGATAAAAGCAAATTAAAATTACAATGAGATCAACTCACACCTGTCAGAATGGCTACCATCAATAAATCAGCAAACAGCATTGGTGTTGGTGAGGATGTTGTTAAAAGAGAACCCTGGCACGGCCAGTGTGTCTCTGGTTGAGCGCTGACCCATGTACCAAGAGGACGCCGGTTCGATTCCTGGTCAGGGCACATGCCCAGGTTGTGGGCCTAATCCCCAGTAGGGGGCATGCAGGAGGCAGCCAGTCCAATGTTCTTTCTCATTGCTGTTTCTCTCTCCCTCTCCTTTCCTCTCTCTCTAAAATCAATAAAGGAAAAAAAAGGGAACCCTGGTACACTGTTGGTGGGAATGCAGATTGGTACAGCCATTGTGGAAAGCAATGTAGTTACCTCAAAAAATTAAAAATGAAATTTCTGCCCAGCTGGTGTGGCTCAGTGGATTGAGCGTCACGCATAGACTGAGAAGTCCCAGTTTGATTCCTGGTCAGGGCACATGCCAGGGTTGTGGGCTCAGTCCTCGATCCCTAGTTGGGGGCATGCAAAACACAGCCAATTGATGTATCTCTCACATTGATGTTTCTCTCTCTAAAATATTAATTTTATAAAGTATTAAAGAAAGATTAAACAGGAAATTGCCTTATGACTTAGTGATTTCACTTCTGGGAATTTATCCAAAGAATCCTGAAACACTAATTCAGAAGAATGTATGCACTCCTATATTCATTGCAGCATTATTTACAATAGCCAAGACCTGGAAACAGCCCACATGTTCATCAGTAGATCAGTAGATAAAACAGCTGTGGTACATTTACTCATTGGAATACTACTTGGCCCTAAAAAAGAAGGAAATTTTACTCTTTGCTAAAGCATGGATGGATCAGAAGAACATTATGTTAAGTGAAATAAGCCAATTAAAGACAAATAAATGCTATATGATGGTACTTGCGGAATAGAATAAATGAAATGAACTAACAAGTAAAACAGAGACAATGTTATAGAGAGCAGTCTGACATCTGTTGGTGCAGGAGACTGGGGTGTGTTGAAGAACTGAGCAAAAATGAATAAAAGAAAGACAATACTCATGGACGCAGGCAACAGTTTGGTGATTTCCAGGGAAATGGAGTTGGGGAGAGGTGAAGGAGGGTCTAGTGGGGGATAAATGGTGATGGATGGAGACTTGACTTTGGGTAATGGACACTATCTTGTACAGGTGATGCGTTGTGTAATTGTGTACCTGAAACTTGTATAATTTTGATAACCAGTGTCACCACGGTGAATTTAATACAAAGGGGAAAAAAAGATCACGGAGCCCTACCCTAGGCCTATCGAACCAGAGGCTTCATTCTGAGACCTTGGAATCTGTATTTTTAATAGATTCTCTTGGTGATTTTAATGTTCCATTTGGGGAAGCATAGATTTAGAAAGTATTTTGCCCCCTGGCCAGTTTGGCTCAGCAGTTAGAGCGTCGGCCTGCGGTCCGGAGAGACCAGAGTTCGGTTCCCGCAAAGGGCACGTACTTTGGTTGCAGTTTGTCCCCGGCCCTGGTTGGTCGTGCGGGTGGCAGCCACTCGATGTGTCCCTTCACGTTGATGTTTCTCTCTCTCTCTCTCCCTTCCTTCCTCTCTCTCCCTCCCACTCTATCTGTACAAAAAATGGAAAAATATCCTCGGGTGAGGATTAAAAAAAACAAAAAAGAAAGTATTTTGCTCTAGAATATCTAGTTCATAGAAATAATCTAAAATTGTTAATCTGGTACTCACTTTGAAAGCCCTGAATATATTTCTGGCCTAGAATATGTTAATTACTGACTTCATTTGACACTGGGGTAGATGGGACTTAGTGTACTCAAGTCTGTTTATCTTTGAAATACTTTTCTTTGGGTTTTTAGTTCAGGCTTTATGCTGCATTGCTGCCACTGCATAACTCTCTATGCTTTTGAAAGTCTGGGAGGGAGGTTGATTAAATGAAAATCATGGAATCTTTCTATGTCATTGGTTAACTAAATAAATAACCTTTTGTGCTCTGACAGCAATAGAGTCAGGTTTAAGTTTTCCACATGACTTATTAACTATGACAACTTGTCTTGTGTAATCAGCATCACATTGGTCTCATGAGGATAGGCATTCCTTTAATTGGCTGCTTTTCTTTAATCTGGCAGGGTGGGGCATATGGTAACTGGGACATTATTGTGATGTACTTTGTGACATGGTTGTGATTTGGTGGTTGTGTGTGTGTATGTTTCAGGTATATATATGTTATTATAAAGAGGCAGATGTCAGATAAAACATTCATGTATTATTTTTCACCATTCATCAGTTATAATCATGTTTTAGAATTCAGTAATAATTTTGCTTATCAGATGATCTACTTTCTAATCCTTTTTTCTGTTATTTATTTCAGTCTAGACAAGTCATTTAAATTTTTCAAGTAGGTGAACTACTCAGCTTTTACTTTACAGACTTTTGAAAATATCAAATTTATGATTTAGACATTGATTAAAATTCTATAAGCATGGAGATCTTTTTTTTTTTTTTTTCATCCTCACCCAAGGACATTTTTCCATTTTTTTGTTCAGATTGAGTGGGAGGGAGAGAGGGGAAGAGAGAGAGAAAGAGGGAGAGAGAGAGAGAAACATCCACGTGAAAGGGACACATCGAGTGACTGCCACCCGCATGACCCAACCAGGGCCAGAGACAAACTGCAGCCAAGGTACATGCCCTTAGCGGGAACCGAACCCGGGTCTCTTGGGACTGCAGGCCAAAGCTCTAACCACTGAGCCAAATCGGCCAGGGCAAGCATGGAGATCTTTTTATTCCTCATTCTCAGTATTCTCCATCACAATTCTGTCACAATAAACAAATGCTTTAGTTACTATGCCTATGTATGTGGTTGGTCTATACTGTTACTCTCTTATGTAAAATGATTTTTCATTTTCTTTATTTTTTTAAACTCTTTTCATTTGAGCTAGCTTCAAAATATACTAATAACTTTGTAATCTTGCTGAATTTATATATAACTCACTTTATTGTCTTTTTTCTTAATTGTTCTATCTCCCCAGCAAGGTTGTCATCTATTCATGTGTCATTTAAATCTTCATCATAGTGACAGTGATAGCTGTCACTATCAAATATTTGAGTACTTTTTTAGTTCATGCTTGACACAGGTCTAGGACAAAAGGAGTATCTCAAATAGTTTGTAATCTGGTTAGAATAATACTAGATAATCACTTCTTCCTTTCAGTAAAGAAAAAAAAATTACTGTATAATCATTGAACAATATAAGATAGTATATATTTAAGTGTTTAAACTATGTGGCAAAGACTAAATGATCTAAGTGTTCAAATGTTAGTGATACAGAAGTAGTTAGTGAAGATATTATGGAGAAGTAGAGAAACATAAATTGGTCCTTGCAGGGTGGACAGAATTTGAATAATCTGGAAAAGGAAGGGCAGTCCAGGTTAGGTAAAAATTTAGCATAATATGTCTTTTTTGTTAGTGAATAAATTGCCAGTGAGTTTATTCTGGGTAGGAACAGGAATGAATTAAAGAATTCTTTGCCCAGCCCAGCTGATGTGGCTCAATGGTTGAGTGTTGACCCTTGCACCAAGAGGTCGCTGGTTCGATTCCTGGACAGGGCACATGCCCAGGTTGTGGGACCGATCCCCAGTGGGAGGCATGCAGGGGGTAGTGAGTCAGTGTTCTCTCTCATCAATGTTTTTATCTCTCCCTCTCCCTCCTCTCTCTCTAAAATCAATACAGAATTAAAATAAATAAAATCAATAAAGAAAAAAAGAAAAAAATTTTTTTGCCCAGCCTGTGTGGCTCAGTGAGTGGATTGAGCATCGTCCTATGGACTGAGAGGTTCCAGTTCCGTTCCTGGTCAGGGCACATGCCTGGGGTTGCAGGCTCGATCCCCAGTTGGGAACGTGGAGGATGCAGCTGATTGATGTTTCTATCTCTCCCTTCCTCTCTCAAAAAACAAAAACAAAAAATTAATGAAGAATTCCTTACCACATATAATTTAATGTAGTTTATAATAATATGTAATGGAAAAATCTAAATAAATAAAAATATTCTAATAAAATTAGAATAGGAAAACTACATTTTTTTCTTTCAACTCTTATTTATTTTTTAATCCTTATATTTTTCCATTGATTTTTATATAGAGAGGGAGGGAGGGAGGGGGAGAAAGAGAATATTATTGATGTGAGAGAGACACATCAACTGGTTGCCACCTGTATGACTGCAGCCAGGACCAGGGATGAACTATGCCTGAGGTATATGTGCCCTTGGCCAAAATCAAACTCGGGACTCTTTGGTTCACATATCAACGCTCTAACCGCTGAGCCAAACCTGTCAGGGCATCCAGAGCTTTTTTGTCTTCCAAGTTAACCTGCGTGAAGATGCTGGTAGTACAGATCTTCTCTGTGCACCAAACGCCCAACCTGGCCTTTCCTTTGATAACCTTCATCTCACCGCATAGCACAGCACAGGCAGGAGGACAGCCAACTTGATGGGGTCCACGTCCTGTGCAGTCACTACCAGCTGGGTCTTCTTGTTCTCCACCAAGGTGGTGACAGTGTTAACCTCTGCGTGAGGGACAGGTGGCCTCTTGGTGGGGACATCATTTGCCAGCAACTTTTTTCTCAACCTGGACCAGCAGTCTCTGCTGCTTCTCTTGATTTGTTTCTGGTCTGTATTTGTGGGCCAGCTTAAGCAGTTGAGTCGTTGTTTGGCAGTCCAAGGCCTGGGTGAACTGGTTAATGGCAGGAGACTCTTTCAGACACTTATAATAGAGGATAGGTCTTTGCTGCTACACCCAGTGTAGCAGGACCACTTGACAAAGTGGGAAAGGTCCATTTGGGACTCTATGTCTTGTCCAGTGCCAGAATTCTTGGGCCTTTTCTCAAAGAGATATACCACCTTCTTGGCCTCCTGCTTCTTTACTACAGCAGGGTCTGGCACCATCTTCTTCCCCTTAGCTTTCTTTCCTTTTGGCATTTTGGGGGACAGGAGGAGAGCTTATGTAATGTGTTAAAGTTTTATGTATGTAGTTTCTTCTACAGAAAAGGTAAGTAAAATGTCTAGATAAGCAAAACATATGTTAATTATGACATTGAGGGGATCCTTTGTGTTGCACCTCAGCTGGAAATACATAAGGAGTTTTATATTTTCCACAAAAATTTTTTTAAAGGATCTAAATTTTAATTTGGATAGTCTCAGTTCAGAAGGAAAGTGTTCTGTGTGTCTTAAAGGAAAATTATTTTTGTCAACTTTAAAAGTTGAAAACTAATCAGAGAATCTAAGATACAGAAACATTTAACCTTTTGCTTTTCAAAGGTATTTTAAAGACCCATAAATCCTATGATAATTATGTTTCTTGGCCTAAGTTATTAAGTCTATCTTTGAATTCAGATTTTTTAGCTTGCAAAAATAAAAACATATAAATGGCTAATACCTCTCTTTATAAAACTTGTCAGTGGTAGAAAACAATGATATGTGCAACTGGAAAGTACTGCAAGTGCACCTATAAGTATATTCTGAATAGGAGAGGTGGAGAGTAGCATATTTGCATTCAGTGTTTTAGAAGAAATGTTGAAGTTCTCCAAATACCTTAGGCGGGAGAAATTAGTAAATAATCAAGTATCTGGTCTAATTTTAAAAGTATGTTTTTATTGATTTCAGAGAGAGAGGACAGGAGAGGAAGAGAGAGAGAAACATTGATGTGAGAGAGAAACATCAATCGGCTGCTTCTTGCACACCCCCTACTAGGGTTTGAGCCCCCAACACAGGCATGTGCCTGCAGAAACTGAACCTATGACACACACTGGCTGGGCTATCTAGTCTAATTTTTCTTCAGATTCTTTCCTGTAGTTCTCCATTCTGTACTAGAGACCAAGACCTTCCTTTTCCTTTTACTGTATGAGGAGATTCATAGTTTCCTTGATTTGGAGGATAGAAATCTTTTGATGATAATAGGCTTTCTCTCTTGGGCTGCAGTTTGCATGAAGATACCAGACCATGATGGCCAATATTAAAATATATTATCACTGATTTAGACAACCTTTCAGGTTTCCTTTTTTATAATGTCAAAAGTGTTTCTGAGATACATCCTTCCTAGCCATCCAACCAGAAGGTGAGGACACAGCCTGCATTGATAGTTTTGTATTCACACTGACCTGAGTTCCAATCACAGCTTCTCCATGTAGTGGTATAACCTACCCAGCTGCACTTTTCTCATTTTTAAATATCTCCAAACCCTTAGGCTTGATAGTGAGTTTTATTTATATTTTTTACTTAATAGTGAAATTACTATCCATATTCTAAATGGCTTCTTTCTCCCTGTGTCAGTAATAACCTTTTTTTTGGTTTCAGGAGGTCAACAGGATGTAGCTTCACAATCTCTGGATCAAGAAGTTTTATTAAAAGTTAAAACTGAAATTGAAGAAGAGCTGAAATCCCTGGACAAAGAAATTTCTGAAGGTCTCTTTATTCTTATTTTCCTCGTTAATTAGAAGATTCTGTTTGGTGTGGTTTACTGTTGGTTTAATTTGATTTTTTACGGGAGAGTTTTCTCAATACTACACAACTTCATTGCTATAGGATTATAAGGGTGAAACTAATGGCCTCTCATTTTTCTTTCCTGAGGGATTTTTAAAAATATTTTCTAACTGTACCCAACAGCTACTTTAGATGTAGCCTTTTCTGATGATAAATGATGGGTTAAGCAATCATGTTAAGGTACCTTCCATTCAATGCAACAACATTAAAGGAAAAATGGAAGTAAACTGCTTTCAGTTTTGTGTATATATATATGCTATAGATAGTTGTAATAGTAATGTAGATGTAATTTTATAGCCATATACTTTTTCTTTATTGATTTTAAAGAGAGAAAGAAAGAGATAGAAACATCGATGAGAGAGAACATTGATTGGCTGCCTCCTGCATGCCCCCACTGGGGATCGGGCCCACAACCTGAGCATGTGCCCTGACTGGGAATCGAACAGGTGACTTCTTGGTGCATGGGTCAATGCTCAACCACTGAGCCACACCAGCTGGACTAGCCATATATTTTGTAATTAACATTATATCATAAACTTTTAAAATAGTTATTGTATTAACTATATGAAATTTCATATACTGAATGACCATTCTTTCATTCCCATATTATTGAGGGGAGCATTTGGGTTATTTCTTGTTTTGCCTTCCATAAATCAAGATGCATTGAACATCTTGTCCAATTATTTCTTTTATAGATTTTTTGAGGTATATTTTACATACCATAAAATCCACTCATTCAGGGTGTATAGTTCAGTTGTACAAAGTGTGCAACCATCACCACAATCGAAATTTAGAACATTTTTAACCTTCCAAAAAGAAACACTACACATATTAGCAGTCAGTTCCCATATTTACTATTCCTACTAGCTCCTTCCCCCATCCCCATCTAATCCGCCATCTGTCTCTGTGCCTTTGCCTATTATGGATGTACACATAACTGGAATCATACACTGTGTGATCTTTTGCGACTGCCTTTCACTTAGGATAGTTTTTCAAGAGTCATTCATGTGATAGCATGTATCAGTACTTCGTTTCCTTTTATGATAGAATAATATTTCATTGTATGATATACCACCTTTTGTTTTTCCATTCATCAGTTGATGGACATTTAGGTTGTTTGCACTTTTTGGCTACTATGTATAATGCTACTATGAATATTCATTTTAAAAAATATGTATTTTATTGATTTTAAGAGAGAGAGAAAGGGGGAGAGAGAGAGAGAGAGAAACATCGATGTGAGAGAAACTTCCATTGGGTGCCTCTTGCATGCACCCTGACCGGGGGTTGAACCCACAACCTGGGTATGCACCCTGACTGAGAATTAAACCAACAACCTCTCTCTCTCTTTTAAATGTTTTTATTGATTTCTTAGAGAGGAAGGAAGAGAGAGATAGGTCCTGGGAATTGAACTGGGACCTCAGCCCATGGGACAACACTCATTCCACTGAGCCACCTGGCCAGGATCTTTACCAACTTTATTTTTCAAAGAATAGTTTATTGATTTTTTTGAGAGAGAGGAAGGGAGAAGAGAGAAACATTGATGTGAGAGTGCAGCATTCATTGGCTACCTCCAGCATGTCCCATCCAATGTTTTTGTTATTGTTATTAATCCTCACCCAAGGATATTTTTTCCATTGATTTGTTTTAGAGAGAGAGAGTGGAACAGAGAAGAGAGAGAGAAACATCAATGTGAGAGGGACACATTGATTGGGTGCCTCCCACACACACCCCAGCCAATTCCAGGGATTGAATCTGCAACCCAGGTTCATGCCCTCATCCATTGACTGCCTCCTGCATGCCCCCTCCTGGAGATCGAGCCTACAATCGGGGCATGTGCCCTGGCCGAGAATATTTTTACATTTATCTTCAAACACAGTGGGAGGAAGAGAGAGAGAGAAACATCGACGTGAGAGAGAGAGACATCAACTGGTTGCTTCCCGCATGGCCCCAACCAGGGCCAGGGATGAACCTCAACCGATGTACATGCCTTTCGCCAAAATCAAAACTGTCACAAGACTCTTTGGTCCGCGGGTGGACGCTCCAACAGCTGAGCCAAATCGGCCAGAGCGAAAAGTTTGTCTTAAAAGGGGTATGAGCCCAGCTGATGTGGCTCAGTGGATTGAGCATTGTCCCATGCACCAAGAGGTCACTGGTTCGATTCCTGGTCAGGGCACATGCCCAGGTTGCGGGCTCAGTCCCCAGTATGGGGTGTGCAGGAGGCGGTCCATTGATGTTTCTTTCTCCCCGTCTTTCCTCTCTAAAAAAAATCAATAAAAATATATTTAAAATAAATGAAAAGGGAATGAAAGTAATTGACTCATTCTGTAAGGTGGAATAAACTAATTTAAGTCTGGTTTAAGAAGTGCCACATTGCCCTGGCCAGTTTGACTCAGTGGTTAGAGCATTGACCTGTGGACTGAAGGGTTGCAGGTTTGATCCCTGGCCCTAGTTGGGGTTGTGTAGGAGGCAATCAGTTGATTGTCTCTCTCACATCGATGTTTCTCTGTTTCTCTCCCTCCCTTCTACTCTATCTAAAAATCAAAGGAAAGCCCTGGCCGGTTTGGCTCAGCGGTTAGAGCGTCGGCCTGTGGTCCTGAGAGACCCGGGTTCGGTTCCCGCCAAGGGCACGTACCTCGGTTGCAGTTTATCCCCCGCCCTGGTCGGTTGTGTGGGTGGCAGCCACTCGATGTGTCCCTTTCACATCGATGTTTCTCTCTCTCTCTCTGTTCCTCTCTCTCCCTCCCACTCTACCTGAACAAAAAATGGAAAAATGTCCTCGGGTGAGGATAAAAAAAAAAAAAAAAATCAAAGGAAAGCCCTGGCCAGTTTGGCTCAGCAGTTAGAGTGTCGTCCCGTGGACCAAAGAGTCGTGAATTCAATTCCGGTCAAGGGCACGTACCTCAGTTGCAATTGGTCCCTGGTTCTGGTCGGGGTCATGTGAGAGGCAACCAGTTGATGTGTCTCTCTCACATCGATATGTCTCTCTCTCTCTCTCTCCCTCTCTCCCACTGTATCTGAAGATAAATAGAAAAAAATATCCTCGGGTGAGGATTAAACAATAAATAAAAAGCAATGGAAAAATATATCTTTGGGTGAAGATTAACAACAACAACAACAAAAAAGTGCCACATTTGTAAAGGTAAAAACAAAACCTTAAAAACAAAATATTAGGAGAGAGATGACAGATCTAGGAGATGCCTCTCATTTATCATTCTTACACGATACTGCATTGGTCAGTAATAATACACTGAATTGGTTTGTGTATGTTAACATTACAGTTTAGTCTTTTTCTTCTCTTAAAACGAATATTTTTCATAAGAATCTTTTCTTTTGCCCTGGCCGGTTTGGCTCAGCGGTTAGAGCGTCCGCCTGCGGTCCGGAGAGACCCGGGTTCGGTTCCCGATAAGGGCATGTACCTCAGTTGCAGTTTGTCCCCGGCCCTGGTTGGTCGTGCGGGTGGCGGCCACTCGATGTGTCCCTTTCACATCGATGTTTCCCTCTCTCTCTTCCTCTCTCTCCCTCCCACACTGTCTGTACAAAAAATGGAAAAATGTCCTCGGATGAGGATTAAAAAAAAAAAAAAAACCTCTAAATTTAGGACCTATCCAGTTATGTGCTCCAGGAAAGAATATCCTGTAGTGATTTGACCTTTTTTCTTTTTAAAAATTTTTGGTGTTTTTTTTGTTTTTTGTTTAATCCTCGCCTGAGGATAGTTTTTCATTGATATTTAGAGAGTGGAAGGAAGGAGGAGGAGGTGGTGGAGAGGGAGAGAGCGAGACATCAATTGGTTGCCTCCCACAGGACCCCAACAGGGGCCAGGGATTGAACCTGCAATCCAGGTATGTGCCCTTGACCAGGAATTGAACCTGCAACCCTTCAGTCCTTGGGCCAATGCTGTCAGTTGAACCAAAAGGCCAGGGCTCTTTGACCTTTTACTTATTTTTTTATTATGTTTTTATTGGGGTTTTTTTTTTTTTTAGAGAGAGAAGGAAAGGGGAGAGAGAAACATTGATGTGAGAAACTTCCATCAGCTGCCTCCTGCAGGTTCCCTACTGGCCACTTTGACCTTTTAAAGTGGCTTATTCTCAGTAGCAGGTGTCTTAATCCCCTGAGCTTTTACAGCACAACTCTTGGTACTATTTATTAAATTAGATTTTCTTTTGCCCTGTCTTCAGCCTTTACCAGCACAGGCTTTGACCGGCACACTTCTCCAGTCTTCAGCCCTGCTAACCCAGAAAGCTCGGTAGAAGACTGCTTGGCTCATCTTGGAGAAAGAGTGTCCCAGGAACTGAAAGAGCCTCTACATAAGGCATTGCAAGTGCTCCTTAGCCAGTGAGTTACCATTGCTGAGTGGGACCTGCATCTCTGAGTTGTCTTCTGCATTGCTTATGCAGCACTGGCTTGGTTAAGACTTTATTTTACATGAGTGGTGTCACTTCTTTTATCACTTTACTTTTCTTCACTTTTTCTTCTCTTGTTTTCCCAAAGCAACTGTTTGTGTTTTGAGCAACAACTTTTGCATCAAAGAAGTGATTTAACTGTCCCAACATGGATTTGACCATTTGTATTTTCTCGTTGAGCTGTCAGGTGTCAGCAAGTGCTTTCACTGAGTTGTAATTACAAGCTGTTTTATTTGTCCTGACCACTTTTACTACCATTCTCTAGTGGCCAACACAAATATTATGACTAGCATTTTATGCTTTGTAATGTGAGGTTAACATTCCACCTGTATTTTAGGTATCCCTAGTGCTGCTGAACTTTGGGGTGGCACGTCTGCCCATGGAATTGTGCCACATTCTTGTCGTGGGAACTCCTCTCCTCACTTTGGCTCTGGCTGTGAAAGCTAAAGGCATGAGGCCCATAGTCAAAGTGTAGTAAAATAGGACCAGATCATTTATTATACATCTGAAAAATTTATTTCCCATAATTTTTTGCTGAGACTCACTAAGGAATTTGTATGAAATAGAAAAAAAGTATTTGTTTTAATGAAGATTGACAACTGTCTAAAACGGGATGACAACTGTTCTTTTGCTAAAAGGATCAAAATTCATATGCTAAATTACTGTTGTAGGAAGGTAATTCCTAACTTTCATGTAGGCAGAGTTTCTAGGTTACCATTTATTAGAAGGAAGCAGTGTGGGTTTAAGAAGAATTCAGTTTGTTTCTGCATATTCTGGTGACATGAGCAAAGGTAAAAACCCAAATTATACATGGGAAACAGTGAAATAAAAATCACATTTGGGTTTTCTTAACTTTATATATAGTAAAGTTTAAAAATAAATATGGAGAGGAAATAACATTATGGGTGTTGGGAAATAAAACTTAATAGGAAATGTGGATGTATAGTAGTGACTTTCAAAGTATTCTATGGAGCCTTCCTGGACCCCCTAGAGGTGAGGACAGGGTGAGTGGGTGGCGTTTGTTAGGGCCTCTCCATTACTCTTAAACTAGAACAGCTGTATTTTCATATATGTTATAGATTGATGTTTCATGTAAGATTTGAAGACATTTTGTTTGCCAAAACAAAGCTATTGGGACTGGGAGTAAAATAACTGAGATGTATAAGACAAAAAAATTCTATTTGCAATTTTTAAAAAATTGATTTTAAGGGAGAGAGATAGAAACATTGATTTGTTGCTCCACTTATTGATGCATTCATTGGTTGCTTCTTGTATGTGCTCTGACTGGAGATCAAACCCACAACCTTGGTGTATGGGGACAATGCTCTAACCAACTGAACTACTTGGCCAGGGCTCTGTTTCCAATTTTGATACAAACTATAGCTTTGAGCAAATCATTTCACTCTGTATCTCAATTTGTCCATCAGTTTTAACTTTACTGGGATATTTGAAGAACAGTATTATATAATTTTTTTAAAAGTATTATTTTTGGAGTCCTTTTCATAACATAAAAGAAAAATGCTATCTTCTCACTGCAAAGTAAGTGATATTTTGTTTTGTTATTAATATTTTTTTAGTTCTTACCCGAGAATATTTTCCTATTTATCTTCTGATAGAGAGGGAGAGAAAGCGAGAGAAAGAGAGAAACATCAGTGTGAGAGGGACACATTGACTAGTTGCCTCCCACGTGAACCCGACCAGGGCCGAGGGCAAACTGAAACCGAGAGGTACATGCCCTTGGCCGGAATCGAACTTGCAACTCCTTGGTCTGCAGTCCGAAGCTCTTTTATTGAGCCAAATCGGCCAGGGCCAAAGTAAGTGATATTTTTAAAAATCTTATCTTTGATGAATATTTATTTATTTCTCTCTTGACTCTGAATACTGATATAATTAATTTTGAAATTGATATCTCTGGTTGTTAGGTTCCTGAATAAATTTTTTTTCAATAATCTTTTTTTTTTCTTTTTGAGTATTGTGTTTATTTTCAATATTTTTCTTCTACTTAAAGATAAATATTTTTGCTGTTAAGATGCATGTTAAGATGTTTTTTTGCCCTGGCCAGTTTGGCTCAGCAGTTAGAGCGTTGACCTGCGAACCATAGTGTCCCAGGTTCAGTTCCCACGAAGGGCACATACCTCGGTTGCAGTTTGTCCCTGCCCCTGTTGGGGCCATGTGGGTAGCAACCAGTCAGTGTGTCTCTCTCACATTAATGTTTCTCTCTCTTTCCCCCCCTCTCCCTCGCGCTCTATCTGAAGATAAATGTAAAAATGTCCTCAGGTGAGGATTTAAAAAAAAAAGATGTTTTCTTTACATAATCTAAAGGATATCAGATGTAATTTTCAAATGGCAAATAGTAAAACAGAGATCTTTTAGTGTTAAAGGAATATTGAACACAACATATACCCCATTTTAGCAGTCACGAAGAAATGTTCTAGTAGATTTTAGCCAGTTTTGAAGAAATAAGTGCGATGATCAGAAATATATTTTTGAAAGTTATTAAGTACTGTTACTAGTACCTTAAAAATAACTATCTGATGATGAACTAGAATTATTATACAGGTTCATAGTACTATCTTTTAAGGTGGAAAATACCACCTTCTCCTCCAATTTTGTTAAAGTGGGAATGTAATCCCCATCTCTTCCTATGGAGGAAATTGTTTCAAAAGAGTCTCCCCATCCCCTATTTATTCCTTTCTCTGTTTTCAAGTAGCTATTTAGATAGGGCTGGTTTTTCATTTACACTTTTCTATGTATTAGATTTCCTTTGAATGTTTAATCTGCTGTTTATATGCATGTATGTGTGTACATATAATGTTTCAAATGATTTCATTCTGAAGGATGCTAAAGTATTTTAGCCTGATAAACAAACTACCAGTAAGATCTACTGTCACCCACAGCAGCATCAAACAGTTCAGGAAAGGAAGAGAAGGGACTGATATACGCAAGTAAAGTTTCAGGGAGAATATAGGGAGGTAGACTGTATAGTTTCTGCTGAAGGTCAGGTTTTACAAACACGTAGTATTTAGTCCAAGGCTTCTAAAAAGTACTGTTTATCCAGGTGGGAATATGACATCAGGAAGGTAGTTCATAACATCATTAAAAAAAAATTAAATTTATTGTGTTGACATTGGTTATATAACATTTTATTAACAAGGTCATCCTTGGTATCTCAGCATCACTGTAGTATTGATTTTATTTTGACTTTTATAAAAGAATGACACCTGTGTCATCAGAACCTTTATTGTGAAATATCTAGAACAGCACTGTCCAGTAGATATAATGCAAGTCACATGTGTATAATTTAAAAATTTTATCAACCACATAAAAATTAGATTAAATTATGTTTTGTTTATTTTCTTTATTGATTTTTAGAGAAAGATGAATGGAGAGGGAGAGAGAGAACATCAATTGGCTGCTTCCTGCATGCCCCCCACTGGGGATTTGGCCCACAATCTGGGCATGTACCGTGACCAGGAATCGAACTGGTGACCTCTTGGTGCATGGGTCAATGCTCAACCACTGAGCTACACCGGCCAGGCTAAATTATGGCTTTTAGTAATATATTTTATTTAACTTGATATATTCAAAATACAGTTTTAACATATACCCAGTATAACAACTTATTAATGAGATACTTTGCATTCTTTTTTCCATACTAAGTCTTTGAAATCCGGTGTGTATTACACTTTCAGCATATCACTAGCCACATCGCAAGTGCTTATTAGCCTCAAGTGGCATCTAGACATTATTATGGTATGTGTCAAAATCCTAAGTTAAAATAGAAACAGTGTGGCCTTTAGAGCCACATCTAATTGGGTGTAAATTCCTGCATTGCTACTTGCCAGCTATGTGGATTTGGGATGGTCCCTTAACTTTTCTGAGCTTCAGTTTCCTAATATGTAACATTATAATACGAAATGTGTAAAATATAAAAAATAAAACCTAGCAATTAGCAACCTGTAAGTGGTAGCTCTTACCAGTCTATTCACAGAAGAAATCAGAGACCAGAGTGGTCAGAGCAGAAAATACCTTTGGGATGAATTTTAAAGTAAGACTCCTCTCCTTCTTTTTATATATAGGTTAATGATTTTCCCACAAGAGGGGGGTACATCTCACTAAATCTATTATCCAAGCTATTGATACCATCATATGTTACTTGGTTACCAAGTATTTTTGTTGTTGTTATTGTTAATTTACACATGAAACCAGACTTAAATTATAGTACTTGAAGTCCCTCAGTAAATTATTGAATGAGCATTGTCATCTCTCAGTGATTTGAATTTTGGCATGACTAGAACACTCATGGAAGTAATCAGAAAGGCTTCTCTCTCTGCCCTCCAGGATTTTGTTGCAAGACACCAAGTTAATGAAAGAGCTCCATTCATTGGCCTTGTTTATTTCAACCTCTTACAGCCTCAATTTGAAAAGTCTTCCAGTGACTTGTCTTTTTAAATATTTTAGATTTTTTTGCCTTTAAAAAAATTAAAATTATGCTTTTAATTTTATTAATAAGATTTTTATTATTTGATCCCATATTAATAATCCAAGTGTTTATGTTTATCTGCAATACAGAAATCCTGTTGGATGACTTTCAAGCAATTTTAAAACATCTGTTATTATTACTTGTTATATTAACTGCTTCCCCAAACTGGTAACATGCTTCTTGGCCTATAGGGAAATTCTTGAAAAAAGTGCATACCAAATGTTAAAAGCCATATCTAATACAAAACAATATGTTGATAATCTTTGTTACTTTTGCAAAATCTTCATACAACATTAGTGTAGTGACTGTATATTTATTCATCTGGAAATTCAGAATTTTCCTACTTAGTGACACAGACTTTTAAAAAAAATTTCTGCAGGCCAGTGACATATCAGACATATCGGGAATGTACACTGGAGACCACAGTTCATACCAGCGGCTGGAATAAGGTATTAACAAAATTATCTTTTCTCTTACAAGATTTTAGTGTGTTAATGATAAAGTACGGGAGGAATTGCTAGCATCATATAAGAGAACACTGTTAAGAGCTCATTATTTAATGAATAAATTCAATTGTGTTAAGTGAATATTTTTTATTAAAGTGGTTTTTAGATTAATGCTGTAATGTCCGCTTGGCTCAAAAATATGTGTATCCTGTCATATGCCATTCTTTTTCCCCATCTAACCTTGACTTACCCTCATTTTCATAACTTTCTTCATTTCTCTGTGTTAGATATGACATTTACCTCCAGATTTTTATATGGTAACATGTGAGTGTGTCTTGGGGTGGGGAAAAGAATAAGGGCTTCCTTTTGAGAGACAGCTTCTTCTGTTTCTCTTAAATGAATAACACCATTTGTGTTTTATGATTTACAAAGTATCTCATGTCGCATCTCATTTGATCATCACAACTATCCTTTGCAGAAGGCAGAATGGATTTTATTAGATGTTATTTGTTTGTTTATTTAGATCAGGTGAATAATTAGAGAAAAAAGTTAGACTTGCCTAGGACCCTTACACTAGTAAATATTTGAATTAACACTAGAGCCAAGATCTTCTAACTCCAGCTTCAGTGCACCATACTGCTTATGCATTATCTTAGACTGTGTTATCTACACATCACTTTGAAGAGGCAGTCTAAAGGGATGTAATATAGCATGGCCCAGCTCAATATGAAGTATGGCCCTTACTGATGAAGTGCTAGGGGTGAAAATATTTGTAGAATTCTTTTTTTAAAAATCCTTACTTGAGGATATTTTTCCATTGATTTTTAAAATTTATTAATTTTTTTCATCTTCACCCAAGGATATTTTTCTATTTTATCTTTAGATAGAGTGGGAGGGAGGAAGGAGAGGGGGGGAGAAAGAGAGAGCGAAAAAGAAAGAGAGAGAGAAATATCAACGTGAGAGAGACACGTCAACTGGTTGCCTCCCGCATGAACTGCAACCAAGGTACGTGCCCTTGATTGGAATTGAACCTGCTACTCTTTTGTCTGTGGGCCAATGCTCTAACTGCTGAGCCAAACTGGCCAGGGCTCCATTGAGATATATATATATATATATATATATATATTTTTTTTAGATAGAGTGGGAGGGAGGGAGGTGGAGAGAGAGAGAGAAACATCCATGTGAGAGAGACACATTGATAAGTGGCCTTTTGTACAACCCCAATGGGCTGGAGATCAAACCTGCAACCGAGGTACGTGCCCTTGACCGGAAATTGAACTTGAGACTCTTTGGTCTGTGGGCCGACGCTCTAACCGCTGAGCAAAATTGGCCAGGGCTGTAGAATTATTTTTCAGATAACCCGTTTTACTGAGAATTGTTAGTACAGTCGTCCCCGCCACTTAGCGCTTTGTTCGCGGCTTCACTCTATCGCGTTTTTTTCAAATATATTCATTAAAAAGTTGATTGAGACAGTGAAAGTGATACAGCATGTGCTCGGTTGTCTGAGTCAATTATACACCCTTGTATTACAATTACAATTAAAATTACTGTACGTATGGACTGTAGGCCTATGTATTCGAGCACCCCAGGAATCCTTCAACAACTAGAGTCTGGACCATATTAATCGTGATAAACGAGGGACGACTGTAATATGAGTCAGACCATGTGACCTCACATACCTAATTGATGTATATTATCGTTACTTAATTCAGGCTTTGCAGGCATTACAGCATAATAATTAGCATCATAGGCTTGGTTATCGAACTTTGTTTCAGATATCAGCTTTACCAAGGACTGGATGCATGTCTTGGAACAGGTTAATTAAGCTTTCCAAATCTTAATTTTTGCATATGTGAAATGGAGATGATAATACTAACCTCATAAGTTTTATAAGAATTAATAACATAATATGTTAAATGCTTATTTAGCACATTGTCTGGCACCAGAGTAAGCACTCAGTAAACCATGGCTATTAAACACATGAGACCTTGTTCTGACATAGTCACAATTGTGGAGATTTACTGTGTTACTTGACTGTAAACAATTTGTTAAAATATCTGACTGTTTTATTTGCTTTCCTGGAATGAAAAAAAAAACACCTCTCTTATATGGACATTTGAAATAGATTTTGTAAATAAAAATGAGCTTGGTTTTATAAAATATATATTTTTTTAACTAGAAAATAATTTTTATTTTTATCTTTATTGTTGAAAGTATTACATATGTCTCCCATTATTCCCCCCATCGACCCCCTCCTCCATGCTCCCAACCACCTCCTGCATTCCCCACACTATTGTCTGTGTTTATTGGTTGTGCATGTACGCATATAAATTCTTTGGTTTATCTCTTCCCACAGTTATATTTCTTAGTATATCAAACAAATATTTAGTTACCTAATATTACTAGCCTTCTTTCCTTTTTTAAGAAAATTTTTTTTCTTTTTTTTTTTTTTTTATCCTCACCCGAGGACATTTTTCCATTTTTGTACAGACAGAGTGGGAGGGAGAGAGAGGAAGAGAGAGAGAGAGAAACATCGATGTGAAAGAGACACATGGAGTGGCTGCCACCCGCACGACCAACCAGGGCCGGGGACAAACTGCAACCAAGGTACATGCCCTTAGCGGGAACCGAACCCGGGTCTCTCCGGACCGCAGGCGGGCGCTCTAACCACTGAAGCAAACCGGCTAGGGCAAAAAAATTTTTTTTCTTTATTGATTTTTAGAGAGAGGAAGTGAGAGGGAGAGAGAGATAGAAACATCGATAAGAAAGAACATCGGTTGGCCGCCTCTTGCATGCCCCCCACTGGGGATCTGGCCCACATCCTGGGCATGTGCCCCGACCGGGAATCGAACTAGTGACCTCTTGGTGCATGCGTCGATGCTCAACCACTGAATCACACTGGCTAGGCCTTCTTTCCCTATTTTATATTCTCTTTCTGTTGCTCCTGTCTAGTGACTAATATAATTAATTCTTGTGTGTTCTACCCCCCCCCCAAATCCTGGAGTTATCTTAAAAAACCTGAATAAAACCCAGTCTTCACTATTTCTCTTCAGATGTCCATTTTTTTCCATTCCCTTTGTTTTAGTACCTCATCTGGACCAAGAGCTAACTGTTGATTTTAAAATCTGTAGCTTTGCTACCTCATAAAAATGAGGCATGACAATTAAAATATTTGTCTATACCATACAATAGTATATTATAAAATACATAATACTAATATATTCAAATAGTATTATATGAATAATACTTGCTCTGCTTAATCCAACATTACTCTCCTTCTCAGTCCTAGAACTGAAAAGAATCTGGCTTATGATAGGCAACTGGAATGTTCCTCCCAACCAAAATCAGGTTGGCTAATTTGAAGCTGTTAGCTCATATTTTACATTTTGCATGAATGTTTGTAAAATTCTGATATAACATTGTTATCTGAATTTGGCTGTCTGGTAGGTAAATTAGTTTCAAGGTAAATAAATGAGTCTCAAATGAAACAACCATCAGAGAGAAACACAAAGCATGTCAGGTTATGGGGCAAACTGAGTATCAGTGGTATAGGGATTGAAAAGTATTTTGGTCAAATACTCTTTAAATATATCAGAAGTGGAGGAACAAAGATGGTCACAAAACTGTATTAATACTATGATTTTTTAAAGTACATGTATTAATAATGTTGACTATATAGTGTATATACACCTATAAAAATAGTGAGATATGTGCCAAAATATTGAACAATACATAGTAGCTATCTCAGAATTATAGGTAATTTTGTTTTCTTTTTTCCTTCATTAGTATTTTTTTTACTATATACTTACCTGCTTATAGAAAAAAAGAAGAAAATGACCATCAAAAAGAAAAAATCAGCTGGAGTATAATGTATGATGTTCATAGTATAATAAATAGATATCAGAAAAATGAATGCAAAGATTAATAAATTATTTGCCTTGGTTAATTTTAGTGGAATATTAAATCACTAATCTTTTACATTTTTTTATCATTAAAACTTCAAGCATATATAGAAGCAAAGGGAAGAGTATAATAATCTCCATGTATCCATCATTCAGCTTCAACAATTATTACTATTTGGCTGGTCTTGTTTCACCTGCCCCCACCCAATACACACACACATTCTTCCCACTCTCCCATAGATTATTTTGAAGTAGACTGCAGACATATTATTTTATTTATAACTACATTAGTATTATTTCCAAGAATAATGTATTCCTTTTTAGCAACTGATAATATCATTGTTATGTATCAAATATTAACAGTAATTCTAATATCACATTATCCATTTACTATTCAAATTTATAAAGGTATTTTTAAAGCTGATTTGTTTGAAAAGGATCCAAAAAAGGTCCATGCATTACATTGGGTTGATATGTCTCTTAAGTCTTTCTTTTTTCTTTATTTTCTGACACCTTTATTGAGATATAATTTATTACAATAGAATTTACCATTTAAAGCATGCAATTCAGTGGTTTTTTTAGAATAGTCACAGAATTATGTACCATCATCACAATCAATTTTTGAAAAAGTTTATTACCTCAGAAAGGAACTCCATATATATATATATATATATATATATTTTTTTTTTTTCCCCCCTTGGGTTAATCCTCACCTGAGGATATTTTTTCCACTTATTTTTAGAGAGAGTGGAAGGGATGGAGGGAGGGGGAAAGAGAAAGAAACATCCATGTGAGAGAGACACATCGATTGGTTGCCTCCCACATGCATCCCGCCTGGGGCCAGGGATAGAACCTACAACCCAGGTATGTGCCCTTGACTGGGAATCAAACCTGCAGTCCTTCGGAGCCGGGCCTACACTCTAAATCCTGAGTCACACTGGCCAGGGCAGGAACTCCATATCCTTTCTTTTTCTTTATTGATATTAGAGACAGAGAGCAAGGGAGAGGGAGAGAGAGATAGAAACATCGATGAGAGAGAACATCGACTGGACGCCTCCTGCACGCGCCCCACTGGGGATCAGATCCACAACCTGCTCATGTACCCTGACTGGGAATCGAACTGGTGACCTCTTGGTGCATGGGTCGATGTTCAACCACTGAGCCACACTGGCTGCAAAATATATTTTAAAAATTATTATTTAATGAGTTTTAGATAGAGGAAGGTAAAGAGAGAGAGAGAAACATTGATTTATTGTTCTGCTTATGCATAGATTCATTGGTTGGTTCTCCTTTTTTTTAATCCTCATTTAAGGATATTTTTCTATTTATCTTTAGATAGAGTGGAAGGGAGGGAGAGAGAGATAAACATTGACGTGAGAGGGACACATCTACTGGTTGCCTCCCACATGACCGCAACAAGGGCCAGGGACCAAACCACAACCGAGGTATGTGTCCTTGACCAGAATCAAACCCGCGATGCTTTGGTCCGCAGACCGATGCTCTTAACTGCTGAGCCAAATTGGCCAGGGCTCTAATAGTATTTTGATGGAGTCTTTAGGTTCTTCTGTATATAGAATCATGTTATCTGCATGTAGTGACAATTTTAATTCTTTATTCTCAATTAGAATGCCTTTTATTTCTTTCACTTGCCAGATTGCTCTGGCTAGGACTTTCGGTACTGTGTTGAATAAGAGTGGTGGGAGTGGGCATCCTTGTCTTCTTCCTGGTCTTAATGGAAGAGCTTTTTCTTTCTCACTATTGAGTATGATATTAGTAGAGGGTTTGTCATACCACCTTCACTATGTTGAGGTTCTGTTTTTTTTTAAAGACTCACCCAAGGATATTTTTCCATTTATCTTCAGATAGAGAGGGAGGGATGGAGGGAGCAAGTGAGAAGGAGAGAGAACGTTGATGTGAGAGAGACACATCAATTGGTTGCCTCTCATACACACCCTGACTGGGGCCAGGGATTGAACCTGTAATCCAGGTACATACCCTTAACTGAGAATTGAACCTGTGACCCTTTGGTTCGTGGGCTGACGATCTAACCACTGACCCACACTGGCTGGCCAGTGCTTTATTGAGTGTTTTAATCATAAGTGCCTATTATATCTTGTAAAATTCTTTTTCAGGGTTTTTTGGTTTTTGTTGTTAATGTGGTGTATCACATTGATTGATTTGTGTATGTTGAATCATCCTTGCATCCCTGGAATGAACCCCATTTGATTGTAACGTATTATCTTTTCAATGTAGGTTCATTAGAGATACTGGCCTGTAATTTTCTTTTTTTTGTGTTGTCCTTGCCTGGTGTTGGTATAAGGGAATGTTGGCCTCGTAAAATGAGTTAGGAAGTATTGCCTCTTTTTCAGTTTTTAGAAGAATTTGAGAAGAATTGGTATTAAATCTTCTTTGAATGTTTGGTAGAATTCACAAGTGAAGCCATTTGGTTTGGGCTTTTTTTGTTTGTTTGTTTGTTTGTTTGTTTTTAATCCTCACCCGAGGATATTTTTCCATTTTTTTGTACAGATAGAGTGGGAGGGAGAGAGAGGAAGGGAGAGAGAGAGAAACATCGATGTGAAGGGACACATCGAGTGGCTGCCACCCGCACGACCAACCAGGGCCGGGGACAAACTGCAACCGAAGTACATGCCCTTAGTGGGAACCGAACCCGGGTCTCTCTGGACCGCAGGCAGACGCTCTAACTGCTGAGCCAAACTGGCCAGGGCTGGGCTTTTTTTTTTTTTTTTTTAAGGATTTTAACTATTTCAATTTCCTTATTACTGTTAAGTCTAATTAGGTTTCCTAGTTTTTCATGGTTCAGTCTAGGAAGGTTATGTATTTCTAAGAATTTGTTTATTTATTGTCTGTTAATGAATTTGGTGGATTATAGCCTTACATATTATTCTTGTAGATTCCCTTTTATTTCTGTGGTGCCTGTTGTAACTTCTCTTTCATTTCTGATTTTATTTACTTGAGTCTTCCCATTTCTTTCTTAGTTTAGCCAGAGGTTTGTCAATTTTATTTACCTTTTCAAAGAACCAGTTCTTGGTTTCATTAAATTTTTATTGTCTTTTTTAATTCTATTTCATTTAATTTTACTCTAATTTTTATTATTTCCTTCCTTCTAGGGATTTTGGTCTTTATTTGTTCTTTCTTTAGTTCTTTTTTATTCTCACCCGTGGACATTTTTGCATTTATCTTCAGACAGAGCAGAAGATAGGGGGGAAGAGAGACAGAGAAACATTGATGTGAGAGAGACACATCGACTGGTTGCCACCCACACGACCCCAACCGCGGCGGGGACAAACTGCAACCGAGGTACGTGCCCTTAGCGGGAACCGAACCCAGGACTCTCTCATCTGCTGGCCGATGCTCTAACCACTGAGCAAAACCGGCCAGGGCTTTTTTTTTTAATCCTTTTTTTTAGTTCTTTAAGCTTTATGTTAGATGGTTTATTTGAGACTTTTAAATTTTATTATACATTTTTTTCTTGCCCTGGATAGTTTGGCTCAGCAGTTGGAGCGTCGGCCTGCGGTCCAGAGAGACCCGGGTTCGGTTCCCGCTAAGGCCACGTACCTCGGTTGCAGTTTGTGCCCGGCCCTGGTTGGGTTGTGTGGGTGTCAGCCACTCGATGTGTCCCTTTCACGTCGATATTTTTCTCTCTCTCTCTCTCTCCTTCCCACTCTATCTGAACAAAAAATGGGAAAAGGCCCTCGGGTGAAGATAAACATTTTTTTTTCTTTATTGATTTAATTAATTTTTTAAAACTTATCATGATTGTTGAATATATTACAGATGTCCCTCTTTTTCCACCCCTTAACTCCCCCTTCCCAGTCCCGCCCCCTTCCTACTTTCCCTACACTATTGTCTGTGTCCATTGGTTATGCACATATACATATAAGTTCTTTGATTTTTCTCTCCCCACCCCACCTCCCCCCTTCCCTTTGAGGTTTATCAGTCTAACAACTAATTTATACTTCTTAATCCCGTCATCTTTTTCACCCAACTCCCCTCCCATTTGGCAAACAACAGAAAGTTCTCTGTATCTCTGAGTCTGTTTCTGTTCTGCCTGCTCATTTTGTTTATAGATTCAATTGTTGGTAGATATGTATTTATTGCCATTTTATTCATATTTTTTTATCTTCTTCTTCAAGAAGACTCATCAACATTTCATATAATACTGGTTTGGTGGTGATGAACTCCTTTAGCTTTTTCTTGTCTGGGAAGCTCTTTATATGTCCATTGATTCTAAATGACAGCTTTGCAGGATAGAGTAATTCTGGTTGTAGGTTCTTGCTTTTCATCACTTTAAATATTTCTTGCCATTCCCTCCTGGCCTGCAAAGTTTCTTTTGAGAAATTGGCTGACAGCCTTATGGGAACTCTGTTGTAGGTAACTAACTGCTTTTCTCTTGCTGCTTTTAAGATTCTCTCTTTGTCTTTTTTTTTTTTTTTAATTTTTTAATTTTTAATTTTTTTTGGTTACAGATGTTTCTCCTTTTTTACCCCATCTCTCTTTGTCTTTAACCTTTGGCATTTTAATTATGATGTGTCTTGGTGTGGACCTCTTTGTGTTCATCTTGTTTGGGACTGTCTGTGTTTCCTGGACTTGTATGTTTGTTTCCTTCACCAAGTTAGTAGGGAAGTTTCCTGTTATTTTTCAAATAGGTTTTCAATTTCTTGTTCTCTTCTCCCTATGGCACTCCCATGAAGTGAATGTTGGCATGCTTGAAGTTCTCCCAGAAGCTCTTTACACAGTCCTCATTTTTTTGGATTCTTTGTTCTGATTGGGTGTTTTTTGCTTCCTTATATTCCAAATCAATGGTTTTGATTCTTGGCTTCCCCTACTCTACTGTTGATACATTGTAAATTCTTTATTTCAGTTAGTGCATCTTTCATTTCTGCCTGGTCCTTTATTATGCTCTTGAGGTCCTCACTAAGTTCCTTGAGCATCATTATAACCAGAGTTTTTTTTTTTTTTTTTGAATCCTCACCGGAGGACATTTTTCCATTTTTTGTTCAGGTAGAGTGGGAGGGAGAGAGAGGAACAGAGAGAGAGAGAGAAACATCGATGTAAAAGGAACACATCGAGTGGCTGCCACCCGCACAACCGACCAGGGCCGGGGACAAACTGCATCCGAGGTACGCGCCCTTAGCGGGAACCGAACCTGGGTCTCTCAGGACCGCAGGCCGACGCTCTAACCGCTGAGCCAAACCGGCCAGGGCAATAACCAGAATTTTGATCTCTGTATGTGTTAGATTGCTTATCTTCATTTTGTTCAGTTTTTTTTCCTGGAGTTCTGTTTTTTCATTTGGGACATGTTTCTTTGTCTCCTCATTTTGGCTGCCTCCCTGTGTTTGTTTCTATGTATTAAGTAGAGTTGCTACGTTTCCTAGGCTTCATAGTGTAGCCTGTTGGAATAAGTGTCCTGAGGATCCACTGGCACAGCTTCCCTGATCACCCTACCTGGGTACTGAAGATGCACCCCCTGTATGGACTATACACCCTTCTGTTGTCATTGAGTCTTGATTGCTGTTGACACATCAATGGGAGGGATTTACTCAGGTTGATCAGCTGCAAGGACTGGCTGTGCCCACTGACCACCAGCCTGTGATCACCTTGGAGGATCAGCTGTGCAGGGCCCACCACACAGAACAAGACTTAATTTCAGCAGGGCTCTGGTACCCACTGAGTCCACCCCTTGAGTGTGTTGCTTGTGGAGGTGGTTGGGTGGTGATGCCCTGATGTGGTCTGAAGCTGTGCACTGGGTGTGCTGGCTCTGGGGCCTCATGGGAGGCACAGGCCAAGGTCAGTCACTGCCTGTGTTCTGCCCTGGGCCACAAAGCTATCTGCAGATGGTTGCTGCTAGTGCTGGGCCTGGGGCTAGTGAGAGATATGGGGCTCATTGAGGCCAGATGCTGCTTGTTTGAGAGATTTTAGGAAAATCTGAAGCATGAGCCAAGACAGGCCAATCCTGTGGTAAAGCCATTGGAAACAGCTTGGGTAGGCTGGAAAGTTGGGTGGGGCAGGACCTCAGGGAATCACCAGGATGGGGAAAACAGTGTGAGCCAGGTTGATGGAGTCACAGATATGGTGGCTATCTGCCGGCCTTGAGGGGAAGGGCTCACCAAAGGAACAAGGGTCTTTGCCAGAACATCTGTCTGGGGGAAAACTGCCTCTCCAGCTCTTGCCCTGATGCCAAACAACTCAGTTTTCTTTCCTGTATGTCTCTGGTGCCTCTCAAGCTGCCTCTCCCACACTGGAGATTGGAGGGAGCAGGTCTGAGGAAGTCTGTGTGCGGGTCCTTTAAGAGGAGCTGCCTGGGACTCTAGAAGCCTCAGCCTACCTCAGCCTCAATTCCCACTGGTTTTTACAGCCAGAAGTTATGGGGATTCTCCTCCTGGCACTGGAACCCTAGGAACCTGGTGTGGGATGGAGACCCCTCACTCCTCAGGGAGGATCTTCACAGCCAAGGTGTCCCTCCTGATTTTTATCCACCACACATGCGTATGGGACCATCTGATCTGTGGCTCTGCCCTCCTACCAGTCTCCCTGTGTCTTCTTTAATTCTCTAGTTGTAGGACTTCCATTCGGCTTGATTTCAGGAGGTTCTGAATGGTGGTTGTTCTGTAGTTTAGTTGTACTTTTCTTGTGGTTGTGGGAGGAGCTGAGTACCATGTTTACCTACGTTGCCATCCTAACCTGAAGTCCAACTGTCCTCATTTAAGAAACTTCTTTTTTTTTGGTGTTCTGATTTTTTTATTTTTCCTATTACCTTGCTTTCCAGATCGCTGAAATGGTTATCTGTTTCATCTAATCTGCTGTTTATTCCATGTAATGTATTCTTCATTTCACTTATTTTATTCCTCATTTTTGACTGGTCCATTCTATTGTTTTTATCTCTTTGTGTAAGTTCTTACTGAGATCATCTATATTTACTAAGTTCATTGAGCATTTCTGGAACCAGTGTTTTGAACTCTATCTGGTAGATTGCTTGCCTCCATTTTATTTAGTTTTTCAGGAGTTTACTTTTGTTCTTTCATTTGGGACATGTTTCTTTTTTCCTCATTTTGGTTGCTTCCCTGTGCTTGTTTCTATGTATTAGGTAATATACTGTACCTGCTACTTCTCTCAGTCTTTGAAGGGTAGCTTTAGTATAGTAGGTGCCATGTGGGCCCCGTGACACACACCCCTTTGAG
Organism: Molossus molossus; assembly: GCF_014108415.1. Lineage (NCBI taxonomy): Eukaryota > Metazoa > Chordata > Mammalia > Chiroptera > Molossidae > Molossus > Molossus molossus. Next base: position 106,125,992 of record NW_023425345.1, read on the forward strand.
GACTGTCCATGACTATAGAGGGTGGCTGTTGTGCAGGCACTGGCTCTAGGGAGAGGGATTTGCTTTAGCAGCGCTCTGGTGCCTGCTCAGTCCACTCTTTGTGTGTGTCATTTGTGGAGCTAATTGGGTGGTGCTCTGATGTGGTCTGAAGCCAGCCAGTGGGCGTGTTGATTCTGGGGCCTCTTGGGTGGGGCTCTGGTGGAAGGCCATGTGAGCCGCTGCCTGTGCTGGGTCTGGAGGCGCCTGGGAGATGTTATGCTGCGAACCAAGGCCAGCTGCCACTAGTGTTGGGCTTGGGGCCACTTAACAAGGGGTACAGGGTATGCTGAGGCCAGCTGTTGTTTGGGATTGTGGACCTTTGAGAGATTTTAGGAAAGTCTGCATGCAGCATTGGCTGAGGCTGGCCCCTTGTGAAGAATAAGTGCTGGAAGAGATTCAGACTTGTGTGGTAGTTGGGTGGAGTTGGGGGTCTCAAGGAGTCATCAGGATGGTGGAGTGATGTTAGTTTCATGGAGATTCAGGTTTGGCACCTCACTGCACCTGTAGACTGTAGGGGGAAGAGGGTTCAACAAAGGAACAATTGTGCCTGCCTGCCAACTGTGTGTGGGGCTCAACAAAGGAGCAGTGGCCCTTGCCAGCCCTTCTCCCCTTCCAGGCCTTACCCTGAAATCAGACAATTCAGTCCCTTCCCATATATCCCTGGAATTTTGTGCTCCTTTCCAGTCTCTGCAGCTTGGTGCAAGTGTTTGTGAGCAGATGAGTCTGTGTAGGCCCTTTTAGAGAAACACCTGGGTCTCCAGCAGTCCTCCTCCTTACCCAGCTTCAATCGACACTGGTTTTTACAGCCAGATGTGTGCTCTGGATTTGGACACCTGGTGTGAGGCTGGGACCCCTGGCTCCTCAGAGGGCAGTTCCACAGCCGAGATATCCCTCCTAGTTCTTGACTGCCACGTGTGGGTGTGGAGCCAGTCCATATTGTGTCTTTTCCCCTCCTACTAGTCTTGATGTAGCTTATTCTTTACATCCTGAGTTATAGGAGTTCTCTTTATCTATTTATTTTATTTTATCCTCACCGGAGGACATTTTTCCATTTTTTTGTTCAGATAGAGTGGGAGGGAAAGAGGGAGAGAGAGAGAGAGAGAGAGAGAGAGAGAAACATCGATGTGAAAGGGACACATCGAGTGGCTGCCACCCGCACGACCCAACTAGGGCCGGGGACAAACTGCAACCGAGGCACATGCCCTTAGCGGGAACCGAACCCGGGTCTCTCCGGACCGCAGGCCAATGCTCTAACCGCTGAGCCAAACCGGCCAGGGCTCTTTATCTATTTTTCACGTGGTTCTCAAGGGTTGTTGTTCTATAATTTTGTTATTTTGATGTGGTCATGGGAGGAGTCAAGCACAGCATTCACCTACACCACCAGTTTTTTTTTAAATGCTTCCTCGCCTTAACCTTTGTTATAATTAAGAATTGCATATTCTCTTCTGAAATAGAGTTGCATTTTCCTGCTTCTGTCTGTCTGTTGTCTTACCGTTTTGTTTTTTCTTTTTGTTTTACGTAGAAGAGCTCCTTTCAACATTTCTTATAATGCAGGTCTTGTGGTGGTAAATCCCCTCTGCTTCTGTATGTCTGGGAAAGCTTTTATCCTTCATATCTAAAGGATAACTTGACTGTAGATTATCCTTGGCTGGTGATTTTTTTTCTTTCAGTAACTGGAATATTTTCCCGGTCCCGGTGGCTTAGTGGATTGAGTGTCATCCCACAGACTGAGAGATCCCGGTTCAATTCCCGGTCAGAGCACATGCCTGGGTTGTGGGCTTGATCCCCAGTGGGCGGCTTGCAGGAGGCAGCTGATCGATGTAGCTCTCTTACATCGATGTTTCTATCTCTCCCTTCCTCTCTCTCTAAAAAAAAATCAATAAAAACATATTTCAAAAAATAATAATACTTGGAATATTTGATTCTACTCTCTCATAGCTTATAGGATTTCTGCTGAAACATCTGATGATAACCTAATGGAGTTTTCTTTATAGGTCACTATCTTCTTTATCCTGGTTGCTTTGAGGATTCTTTATCATTAATATTTGACATCTTTAATGTACTATGCCTTGGAGAAGGCCTTTTTGGATTGAGGTAATTAACTTGACTCTCTGTTACTTTCTCCTTCTCTTCTTCTTCTGGCATATCCGTTATTCTTATATTGCTTTTTCTAATGGAGTCAGAAGTTCTTGGGGAGTTATTTCATTTTTGTAAAAACTATCAATTCTCCTCCCACCTGAGTCATTTCTAGATTTCTGTCTTTAAGATCACTATATCTGTCTTCCGTCTGGTCTGCTATATTTCCCAAGTTCTCTAATTCTTTATCTCATTTATTGAATTTTTCAGCTCCAGAATTTCTGTTTGGTTTTTTTATAGTTTAAATCTCTTTGGTAACATACTCCTTTTTTTTTTTAATCCTCACCTAAGGATATTTTTTTATTTATCTTCAGCTAGATGGGGGTGTAGGGGGAGAGAAACATCAATGTCAGAGACATTGATTGATTGCCTCCCTCACAACCCCACAACCCCAACCAGGGCTGGCGACTGAACTGCAACTGAGGTACGTGCCATTTACCAGGATCAAACCCTCAAATCTTTGGTCCACAGGCCGCCACTCCAACAGCTGAACCAGACAGGCCAGAGCAGTAACAAACTTCTTTTATTATTATTATTATTATTATTATTGAAAGTATTATAGATGTTCCCCTTTTTCCCCATTGACCCCCTCCTTCCTGCTTTCACCTGCCTCTTGCCTTCCCCAGCCAAGTGTCTGTGTTGATTGGTTGTGCGTACATGCATATAAGTTCTTTGGTTTATCTCTTTCCGCCACTCCCATCCCCCATCCCTTTGATGTTTGTCAGTCTGTCCCTGCTTCCATGATTCTGGATCTTTTTTGGTCGACAGCTTATTTTGTTCATTATGTCCCACGAATAAGTTAAATCATGTATTTGTCTTTTTCTGACTGGCTTATTTCACTCAGCATAATGCTCTCCAGATCCCTCCATGTCGTCTCAAAGGATAAGAGATCTCTTTTTCTTACACCTGCATAGTACTCCATTGTGTAAATGTACTACAACTTTTTTATCCACTCATCTACTAGTGGGCACTTGGGCTGTTTCCAGATCTTAGCTATTGTAAATAGTGCTGCTATCAACATAGGGGTACATATATTCTTTCTGATTGGTGTTTCAGGCTTCTGAGGATATATTCCTAGACGTGGAATCACTGGGTCAAATGGAAGTTCCATTTTTAATTTTTTGAGGAAGCACCCTATTCTATTGTGGCTGCACCAATCTGCATTCCCATCAGCAGTTTGCTAGGGTACTTTTTTCTCCACATCCTCACCAGCATTTGTTGTTTGATGATTTGTTGATGGCTACCATTCTGACAGGTGTGAGGTAATATCTCATAGTCATTTTAATTTACATTTCTCTGATGATTAGTGATGTTGAGCATTTTTTCATGTTTCCTGGCCTTTGTATGTCCTGTTTGGAGAAGTGTCTATTCAGGTCTTCTGCCCATTTTATAATTGGCCCATTTTTAATTGGATTGTTTTTGTTTCTTTTGTTGAGTTGTATGAGTACTCTATATTTTGGATATTAATCCCTTATCCAATGTATCGTTGGCAAATATGTTCTCACAGAGAACATACTCCTTTTGATTGTTGATTTTATTCTGGAGTTCATTGAACTGCCTGAGTATTTTTATCTCACTGAGTCTTTTCAAAACTGCAACGTTGAATTCTCTCTCATTTAAATTGCAGTCTTCCATGTGTGTGAGTTTGGTTCTGGAAATTTTTGTTTTCTTTTTAAGCTAACTTATTACTTTGGCTATTCATGGTACTTGATGGATTATTTCTCTGTGCATTTGAGGTATTGAAGTCTTATTTTTTTAGGTGATCTTTGTTTTTAAGAATTTATCACCTTCTAAGTAAAGGTCTTTCTTTTGTTTTGCAGTAGTAGATGCTGCTATAGTGCAAATTTCCATTTTCTCTTACATTACATACACTTCTGGGACTTCTGAGGTCTCAGAGGGGTGGTGTCACCTCAGCTGTGGAAAATGCCTGGTGTTCCCAAGGAATTGGGCATTTCCTTTGTGACCACATTGCCTTAGTCTTAGAGTACCACTCCTTCAGTGGGATGTGGTGGTGGTTGGGGCTCCTGGGCCTATGAGTTTCTGGTGCTGCCTCTTTGAACCCAGAGACTGCCAGTTGTGCTGTAATATCTGAGGTGTCCCACCAGCCTCTACTGGGTTCCATTGCAATAGTTGGGAGAGGGGTTGAATACAGGTGGGTGGGTTTGCACATCTGTGGATGTTTTCTTCCTGGTAGTGGCAGCTGCTGGATGCTACATCTCTGTGCCACATCTCTGCTCCTATCACTGGGTTTAGTTGCAATGGCTACCAGCTACTCAAGATGAATGTTGCTTCTGCTGCTCTTACCCTCTCCTTGCTGCTCTGTGTGGCCTGCAACATAACACCTCCTTTGCTGCGGCGTCACCTGGAACCATGGCAAGCACTGGACTGCATCTGTGGCTCTTGTTTCTGTCTTTCCCCCTTCTGCCTCCTCTGCTTGTTCAATACGCCCATCTTCAGATTTTTCATTGCATGGGTCTCTCAGATGTGTTTGTGTGTTGAGCAGGGAACCTTTTGTTGAACTATAGTTGTCCAGCTAGTAACTTCAAGGGGAGAAACCAAGAGGTCTTCTCACTCTGAGATGCTGTTGATGTCACCACCTTTTTATTTTTTAAGTTGAAATATTAATTTATATACCATAAACTTTACTCTTCTAAAACATGTAATTTGGTGGTTTTTAGTATATTCACAGAGTTGTGCAGCCATTGTCACTGTCTAATTCCAAAACACTTCTTCTTCCCAAAGAGAAACCCATACCCAGTAGTCATTACTCTTACTTCCTGCTCCTCCTGATCCCTGGTATCCTTACTGTACCGTCTCTACGAACTTACCTTCTTGACATTTCATATAAATTTGATTATATAATACGTGACTTAAGTCTCTCCTAGTATGTGGACTTACTCACTCTCTAATTCACTTACAAGTTATTTGTCCTATAAAATTTCCTACCTTCTGGATTTTATTGACTGTACCACCGAGATGTCACTTAACAAGTTCCTTTACATCTCTGTATTTTTTCCCATTGGTAGGTACATCTAGAGGCCTGGATTATATTGAGGTTTAATCTTTTGACAACAAAACTTCATTGGTGTTCCCTATTTCCTCTTGGATTACATTGGGTGATACATAAGGTCTGGATATGTCTTAAATTTTATTTTGAAGCAGATAGGCCAAAGACTTCAATCGTAATTGAGGGATTAGGTACAGATAAAATTTGTGACATTTATTACAGTTGTTAAAGCATAAATAGGTTAAATTGTAGGATGATAAACCAAAATATATAATTTATCATCACAAGTATTCTTATGGAAGGGACACCTGGAGCTATTTGGTATACCTTCTTTCTATACCAGGCAAGCTCATATGGTCTTAATAAAATGATAATGTTGTTAGCAAAGTCTAACCTATTGGAAGGAGATGCCACATGGTATATATGAGGAGACAGCCAGTGGAGATAATCTTTTTCATGGTCAAAAGTATCTTAGAAACTACAGTAAAACATTGATATAATGGACTAAATCAGGCAAGGGTTTGTCTGTTAAAGCTGAAAGTCTTTTATATAATAAAGTAGGTTTTTTGAATACGTATATTAAAAAATTGACAAATTACTCTCTTTCTCTCTCTCGCTCACTCTCTCTCTCGCTCTCTCTCTCGCTCTCTCTCTCTTTCTCTCTCTCTCGCTCTCTCTCTCGCTCTCTCTCTCTCTCGCTCTCTCTCTCTCGCTCTCGCTCGCTCTCTCGCTCTCTCTCTCTCGCTCACTCTCGCTCTCTCTCTCGCTCACTCTCTCTCTCTCGCTCTCTCTCTCTCTCGCTCTCTCTCTCTTTCTCTCTCTCTCGCTCTCTCTCTCTCGGAAAAAAAAAAAAAAAAATTGACAAATTAGTGAGTTTACCTGTTTTTACTTTGTAGACATGTTTGTGTAGTTAAAATTAAGTATATATGAAGGTTTAATTTCACGGAAATGTTTTCTGTATGTGTTATAGTAATATTAAATTTATAGTGAGTAGGTCTAGTAAATGTGTGCATTCACAAGTCACCTTGAGTAAACAAATGCACACGTTTGGGGTGCAGTTTAGCACACATCAGAACATAAGCTAGCATGAGTTAAAACTGCTGCAGAAAGTCATGCCACCCAACAACAGAACCAATTACCGAGTGTGATGTGGTGTGATCATATCCTAATCATTCGTGGATTTATGAGTGGTGACTCTTGCATTTAATTATGTAGACTATCGCCTGGCTGGTGTGGCTAAGTGAATTGAGCCTCGTTCCATGGACTGAGAGGTCTTGGTTCAATCCTGGTCAGGGTACATCCCTGGGTTGCGGGCTTGATCCCTAGTAGGGGGCATCGAGGAGGCAACTGATCGATGTTTCTGTCTTGCCCTTCCTCTTTCCCTTCCTCTCTCTCAATTCAATAAAAAACATATTTAAAAAATATATGTAGACTATAGTTGTAGATATGTTGGCAAAATGACAAAAACACAAAACTTACAGTGTTTTTTTGAACATATGGCCTTTATTTAGTGAATAAATAAATAAAAATTCACTAAAATATGTTAAAAATAACAGTGAGCCCTGGCTGTTTAGAGCATCAGCCCACAGACCAGAGAGTCCTGGGTTTGGTTGCCACTAAGGGCACATACGTCGGTTGCAGTTTGTCCCCAGCCCCAGTTGGGGTTGTGTGGGTGGCAAACACTCGATGTGTCTCTCTCACATTAATATTTCTCTCTCTCTCTCTTCCTCCTGCTCTCCCTCCTGCTTTATCTGAAGATAAATGCAAAAATGTCCTCGGGTGAGGATTAAATAAATAAATAAATAAATAAATAAATAAATAAACAGTGAATTGCTCTGGTTGGTTTGGCTCAGCAGTTAGACCGTCAGCCTGCAGAACAAAGCGTTGTGGCTTTGGTTCCAGCCAAGGACATGTATCTCAGTTGCGGTTCGTCCTTGGCCCTGGTTAGCGTTGTGCAGGAGACAGCCAATCTATGTGTCTCTCTCACATCAATGTTTCTGCCCCACCCCCCACTCTATCTGAAGATACTTGAAAAAATATCCACGGGTGAGGATTAAAAAAATAATAGTGGCCTGACAGGTATGGCTCAGTAGTTGAATGTCAACCCATGCATCGAGGTCACTGGTTCGATTTCCAGTCAGGGCATATGCCCAGGTTGTGGGCTCGATCCTCAGTGGGAGGCATGCAGGAGGCGGCCAGTCAGTGTTCTCTGTCATTGATGTTTCTCTCTCTTTCTCTCTCTCTCTCTCTCCCTCCCTCCCTCCCTCCCTCTTCCTCTCTAAAATCAATAAAGAAAATAAATAACAGTGAATTAATAACAAAAAATATAACCTGTTAATTTAATTATAAGCCAATCTTGGTTTAAAGCATTTTAAAGTTAATAGGGTGTCAATTTTCACATATAAGGACTGGAAATTTTGTCCATTAAGTCGAGGTCTGCAAAGTCAAGGGTTTATTTACTGTATTGCAAAAGTAATGGAAGAAAAACTAATTAATATGTGTTGTGGGGATTAATATTATGCAGTAAGGAAATGACTTACAGAAAGGAATTCAAAGGGTAAGATTGAGAATAGTCAGGCCTTGCCCTGGCTGGTGTGGTGGTCAGTTTGATTCCCGGTCAGGACACATGCCCTGATAGTGGGCTGATCCCTAGCAGGGTGTGTGCAGGAGGCAGCTGATTTATGCTTCTTTCTCACATTGATGTTTCTCTCTCTGACCCTTCCTCTCTCTCTCAAATCAATTTAAAAAACATATTAAAAAAAACAACAACTGAATAGTAGAGCTTTCTAGGGATGGATGCTTGGGAATGCAGTTTTGTTGTAACATTTTTGTAATGCTATGTGGAGGGAGAGTACAAAATCATAGATGTACAGATGATATACAATTCCTGTACATAGTAAAATTCCAAGTAGATGGGGATCAGTTGTTGAAATAACTCATGAAACTTTGTTTATGAGCAAATTAGAGAGCAAGAGGGTTTAACTATATAAAGACAACCTAAACTATACTTAAAAGATAGTGGGCCTAGAAGTCATCATATAGATCCCTTGAAAACAGTATGTCAGATAGGTAAAATAGACATAAAATGTACCACTAACAGTATTAACCAAATAGAAGATGTTATTCCTGTAAACTGCATATCAAGAAAAATATAATTGGTATGGAGAAGATCCAAGAAAAGATAATTTAAATTATCAAAGCAATGGAGGAATTGCCATGTGAAGAACAGACTAAAAGAATTACAAATTTAAGCCTCAAAAGTATAGTGGTGAATGAAAGGGATTATGATTGAGGACTAAAATTAAAATAGTAATGAAAGAGGATTACAGATTTATTTCTAGATTATTACACAGTAAAACTAGGGCATCTGCTTTTTGATATGGAAGAGGTAAATTTGAAACAAATAAATATAAGTATTATTTTATGTAACAAGCATAAAATGTTTGCAACTTATTTCCCAAAGAAATGGTAGTGCTTGAACATTAATAATTTAAAAGTGTGGCATGTAAGTAGATTATGGAAATTAGATTATTATGGGAAATATTAAATTCAGATTATTATGGGAAATTAGAATTTTTTTTTATTTTTTATTTTTTTCATCCTCACCCAAGGACACTTTTTGCATTTATCTTCAGATAGAGTGGAAGGGATATATATATAGAGAGAAAAACATCGATGAGAGAGAGATACATTGACTGGTCACCACCCACACAACCCCAACCAGGGCCGGAGACAAACTGCAACCAAGGTATATGCCCTTAGCGGGAACCGAACTCGGGACTCTCCGGTCCGTGGGCCGACACTCTAACCGCTGAGCCAAACCGGCCAGGGCTGGGAAATTAAAATCTTTTGAGGTGCAAAACATTACAGGCCTTTGAAGTTAATATGATGATTTCTGCTCATGCTAAGGCAAAATATTGGGACTAGATAAACAACAGTTTTGTTTTTTGTTTTTTAAATAGTGTGAAAGGTTTTCTAACTGTGGAAAAAGCCTGATATATTCTTTATATTCTATACTCCTACATTTAGTTAATGAGATTTTTAAATATATTTTGGTCTGGAGTTCTTTTAGAATATCAAAAAGATGATGTGTTTGTTGCATTCTTTCTTTCAGAGTTTGATATTCATTCCCTCAGGTCTGCCAGGTCTGCTTTTATTTAAAAGCCAAAGAATATTAGTATGAATATAAACTCACTGTCTTTTCTGTTTGTCTTTTTCTGCAGAATTATTTTATAATTCCTCAGTTATTATTACTTTAGCAATTCAGTAGCAAGGAAAATTGGAATTGGTTTAATTTGCTTTGGCATTTCTTTTTCAGTCATGTTGAGACTTCTTGATGTTTTATTTAGTTTTTTTAATGTGTTTTTATTTATTTTTTAGAGAGAGATAGAAACATCAGTGTGTGAGAGAGAAACCATTTGATTGCCTCCTGCACGCCCCTTACTGGGGATCGAGCCTGCAACCCGAGCATGTGCCCTGACTGGGAATCAAACTGGGATCTCTCAGTCCATGGGGCAATACACAGTCCACTGAGCCACACTGGCCAGGCAGACCACTTGATGTTTTAGACAAAAGAGGTTGCATGCAGATGGTTTACTGAAAGTACTTAGTTTTTTTTCAGTATGTAATTTTTTGAGGGAAGGCAAGGGACTCTAGTTAGTTTCTGTCATAAATTTTTGTGATTTTAAAATATTGAGCCACAAGGTTATTAGGAATGATAATAAAGCCTCCTTCGGTTTTTGATAACTTTTATAGAATAGATCATTTCGAAAGTTTTTATTTTCAAATATAGTATAATATAAGCACAAAGTGTAAAAAGTACAGAAAGATATACATTGAAAAATATTTTCCACCCTTGTCACCATTACCTATTTCTCCTTCCTTAGACTACCACTATTACCAGTTTCTTGTATATTTTCCCAGAGATACTATAGTATTATCCAAACATATATGTATGTATATTTTGTTTGTTTATTTGTTTTTACACAAAAGGTACCATTATTGTGCACACACTCCTGTATCTTTCTTTTTTCACTGAAAGTAAATCTTGGTGATTGGACAGTAAACAGTCTAATTATTTAACCAGTTCCTGTTGTGTTTTTTCCAGACTTTCACTATAAATAATGCTTTAACGATTTTTGTGTGCATATCTTGCTACACACACACACACACACAAGCCCAATTATTTCCATATTATAATTACTTCTAACACCTTAAGGCAGTGATTTTCAACTTTTTTCATCTCATGGCACACATAAACTAATTACTAATATCTTGCGGCACACCAAAAAATATATTTTTTGCTGATCTGACAAAAAAAAATATAGGTATAGCCCAGTGGTTTTGGCTCAGTGGTTGAGCGTCAATCATGCACCAAGAGGTCACCAGTTGGATTACTGGTCAGGGCACATGCCCAGGTTGTGGGCCTGATCCCCAGTGGGGGGCATGCAGGAGGCGGCCAGTCGATGTTCTCTCTCATCGATGTTTCTGTCTCTCTCTCCCTCTCCCTTCCTCTCTCTAAAAGTCAATAAAGAAAAAAAAATCTGGTTCTTCTCCAAGCTTAAAAAAAGATAGGTATAATTTTGATTCATTCACACCAGATGGCTGTTGTTGTTTTGGCTGTTGTCATTTTTTTATTTGATAGTCGAAGGAAAAAAAGTCAGTGCCCCTGACTAAATAGTCAGATATTGAATAGTTGTTTTTTTTTTAAGAGAATTTTACTTTATTTATTTTTGTTAATTCTCACCTGAGGATATTTTTTCATTAATTTATTTTTATTTAATTTTTTGTAAATCCTCACCCGAGGATTTTTTTTTTTCCTATTTATTCAGATAGAGTTGGACTGAGGGGGGCGGGGGCGCAGGAGAGACACATTGCTTGGTTACCTCTAGCATGACCCTGACTGGGGCCTGAGATCGAACCTGCAGCCCAGGTACATGCCCTTGATGGAATCAAATCCACAACCCTTTAGTCCATGGGCCTATGCTATAATTCCTGAGCCAAACTAGTCAGAGCAGATATTGCATGTTTTAAAAATTCTTTCGGCACATCAATTGAAAATCACTCCCCTAAGGTATAAAACCTATATGCATTATTCACAAAGATTCCAGTGGCGGGGTCATTGTTTTATTTCCCTTATTGTAATAAAAAATGAAATTTCATAATGATGCATCTAAGTATAATTTTCTAGTAGTTGAATATATAAAATGAATGATAAGAATTTCACTTTGTGTTTTTACTCTCTCATCTTTGCATTGAAGATTTTAGTGCCTCTGGTTTTGCTACAGCAAATGCTTTTGGAGCTGGCGAGACGTGGTCAAGAGCCTCTGCAAACATTGCTGCAGTTTGGTGTGACGTATCTGGAGGACTGTGCAGCAGAGCACATCATCCAGCAAGGTGGCTGGGTATGAGCTCTATTTTAAAAATCTTTTCTTTCAAAAAATTAAGTATAGGTTTACTATCACTTATATTATTTAATATTATGTAATATAGATTGTGTGACAATGGAAAGGCTGTTCTGCAGTTTAAGTTAAACTACTAAGATTTTACATATAGTAAATTGCTATGTGATAATTTATTTATATTTTTCAATCATCACCTGAGGATACATTTTTCATTGATTCTAGAGACAGGAAGGGACACAGAGAGAAACATCAATGTGAGGGAGACACATCGAACAATTGTCTCCCAAGTACGCCCAGACCAGGGGCTCGAACCTGGGTATGTGCCCTGACTTGGAATCAAAGCCATGACCCTTGGTGCAAAGGATGGTGTTCCAACCAACTGAACCACACCAGCCAGAGTGCTGTGTGGTATATATATTTTTAATATGTTTTAATTGATTTCACAGAGAGAGAGGGAGGGAGAGATATCGATGTGACAAAAATATCAATCAGTTGCCTCCTGCATACCCCCTACTGGGGATCAAGCCACAACCTGTCATGTGCCCTGACCAGGAATTGAACCAGGATCTCTCAGTCCATGGGACAGTGCTCAATCCACTGAGCCACACCAGCCAGGCTTAAGTAGTAGTTTTATTTTATTTATTTTTATTTTTAAAAATGTATTTACTTATTATTGTTACAGATGTTTCTCCTTTTCCCCCCAAGTTAATTAGTATTTTTAAATAGTTCTAATTATGAAACATTTCATACTAACAAAAAATATGTAAATAACTAAGGGATGCAGAATAATAAAATTACCACATATGGGTCTACTATGCCAGTCCTAGAGAAGAACACAGCCAGTACTTTTGAATTTCCTTATATGTCCCTCCTAGATTTCTATACGATTCTATATACTTCACAAAGATAACTCCTATTTTTTTAAATTGTAATTTAAATATGCCCAGCCGGTGTGGCTCCGTGGATTGAGCGTCGTCCCACGGACTGAGGAGATTCTGGTTCAATTCTTGGTCAGGGCACATGACAGGTTGTGTATTGATCCCTAGTAGGGGGCATGCAGGAGGCAACTGATCAGTGTTGCTCTCTTACTCCCTTACTCTCTCTAAAAAAAAAAATCTATTAATAACATACTAAAAAAATTATAGTTTAAACATACATATATACATACACCCAAACAATATATTATTTTGGAGTCACATGCGCTACCATTGAGCCATGAGGTCCCGACAATATATTATTTTGAACTTTATATGCCCTTGACCAGGAATCAAACCCGGGACCCTTGGGTCTGCAGGCTGATGCTGTAACTGCTGAGCTCCACTGGCCAGGGCTCTTGTCAATTTTTTTTTAAATTAATTTTTATTACAGATGTTTCTCCTTTTTCCCCCCAGACACCCTCCTCCCGATCTCTACCCCCAAGCATTGTTGTGAATGTCCATTGGTTATGCATGCATACATGCATATAAGTTCTTTGGTTTGTCTCATCCCTTCTCCCCAGCCCCTTCCTCTGAGGTTTGTCAGTCTGAACCATACTCCTTTCTGTGTCCCTGGGTCTATTTTTTTCATTATATTTCATAAATAAGTGAGATCATGTGGTATTTGTCTTTCTCTGATTGGCTTATTTGCTTAGCATAATACTCTCCAGGTCCCTCTATGTTATCTCAAAGGATAAGAGGTCTTTCTTTCTTACAGCTGCATAGTGTTCTCTCATTGTGTATATGTACCACAGGTTTTTTATCCACTCATCTACTAATGGACACTTGGGCTGTTTCTGAATCTTAGCAATTGTAAATAGGGCCACTATGAACATGGGAGTACATATATTCTTTTTAATTGGTATTTCAGGTTTCTTAGGATATATTCCTAGAATTGGGATCAAGAGTCAAATGGCAGTTCAATTTTTAATTTTTTGAGGAAACACCATATTGTTTTCCATAATGACTGTATTAGTCTGCATTCCCACCAGCAGTTTACTTGAATCCCCTTTTCTCCACACCCTCGCCAGCACTTGTTGTCTGATGATTTGGTGTGTTCATTTTTTCGTTTCCCTTGTGTTAGGGTTGTATCAGTGAAAATTCTGCTGTATGTGATATCTGAAATTTTGTTGCCTACATATCCTTCTAGGATTTTTATGGAATCGTGAGTCACATTTAAGTCTTTTATCTGTTTTGAGTTTATTCTTGTGTATGGTGTAGGTTGATGATCTAGTTTCATTTTTTTGCATATAGCTGTCCAATTTTCCCAATACAATTTATTAAAGAGGCTGTCTTTATTCCATTGTATAGAGCATACACCTTTGTCAAATATTAATTGAGCATAATGTCTTGGGTCAATGTCTGGGTTCTCTGTTCTGTTCCATTGATCTATATGCCTGTTTTTGTGTCAGTACTGGGCTGTTTTGATTACAGTGGCTTTGTAGTATAACCTGATATCCAGTATTGTGATCCTTTCTACTTTGTTCTTCTTTTTCAAGATTGCTGTGGCTCTTCGGGGTCTTCTTTTTTTGGTTCCATATGAACTTTTGAAGTATTTGTTCTAGTTCTGTGAAATATGTTGTTGGGATTTTAATGGGGATTGCATTGAATATATAAATTGCTTTGGGTAGTATGGACATTTTAATGATGTTAATTAATTCTTCCAATGCATGAACAAGGTATATACTTTCCCTTTTTTATATCTTCCTCTGTATCTTTTTTCAATGTCCCGTAGTTTTCTGCAAATAGGTCCTTTACTTCTTTGGTTAAGTTTATTCCTAGTTATCTTAATTTTTTTTCCACAGTGGTAAATGGAATTTTTTTTGTTTGTTGTCTACTGTGAGTTCAGTATTGGTGTATAAGAATGCCGTCGACACGCTGGCCAGTTTGGCTCAGCGTTTAGAGCTTTGGCCTGCAGACCAGAGAGGCCTGGGTTTGGTTCCCGCTAAGGGCATGTACCTCGGTTGTGATTTGTCCTTGGCCCTGGTTGGGGTCGTGTGAGTGGTGACCACTCAATGTGTCTCTCTCACATTGATGTTTCTCTCTCTTTTTCCCTCTCTCCCTTCCACTCTATCTCAAGATAAATGCAAAAATGTGCTTGGGTGAGGATAAAAAAAAAAGGATGCCGTTGATTTCTTGATGTTAACTTTGTACCTTGCTACTTTGCCAAATTATTTATTAAATCTAATAGATTAAAAAAAACTTTTTTTCCGTTACTGATTTTAGAGAGAGAGGAAGTGAGAGGGAGAGAGAAATAGAAACACTAATGAGAGAGAATATCAATTGGTCACCTCCTGCATGACCCCCACTGGGGATTGGGCCAACAACCTAGGCATGTGTACAGTCCTGGAATCGAATCATCAACCTCCTGGTGCATGGATTGACACTCAACCACTGAGCTACACTGGCTGGAAAAATCTAGTAGATTTTTGATGGAGTCCTTGGGGTTTTCTATGTACACTATTATTTCATCTACAAATAATGACAGTTACACTTTCTCCTTTCCAGTTTGGATCCCTTTTTATTTCTTTATTTTTATTTTTTGGTGAAACGCTGAAAGGTTCTTGGTCAAGTTCCAAATAAAGGGCAAAAGATTGGGCTAAATTTATTCATTTATTTTTTAAAACTTATTTTTATCGTTGAATGTATTACAGATGTTCCTCAATTCGCCCCCATTGACCTTCTCCTCCCCATTCCTGCCTCCCCCCTTTCCCCACACTGTTGTCTGTGTCCATTGGTTATGCATATATATGTATAAGTTCTTTGGTTTATTTCTTCTCACCCACCAACTCCCCTTCCCTTTGAGGTTTGTCATTCTAACAACCAATTTGTACTTCTTAATCCCTTCACCTTTTTCACCCATTCCCACAACCCTCCTCCCATCTGGCAACCAACAAAATGTTCTCTGTATCTATGAGAATGTTTCTGTTCTGCCTGTTCATTTTGTTTGTAAATTCAATTGTCGATAGATATGTATTCATTGCCATTTTGTTTGTTCATATATTTTATCTTTTTCTTCAAAAAGACCCTTCAGCATTTCATATAATAATGGTTTGGTGGTGATGAACTCCTCTGGTTTTTTTCTTGTCTGGTAAACTCTTTATATGGCCATCAATTCTAAATGACAGCTTTTCAGGATAGAGTAATCTTGGTTGTAGGTTCTTGCTTTTCATCACTGAATATTTCTTGCCTCTCCCTTCTGGCCTGCAAAGTTTCTTTTGAGAAATCAGCTGACAGCCTAATGGGAACTCCCTTGTAGGTAACTAGCTGCCTTTCTCTTGCTGCTTTTAAGATTCTCTCTTTGTCTTGAACCTTTTGCATTTTGATGATGATGTGTCTTGGTGTGGGCCTCTTGGGGTTCATCTTGTTTGGGACTCTCTGTGCTTCCTGGACTTGTATGTCTGTTTCCTTCACCGAGTTAGGAAAGTTTTCTGCCATATTGTTTCAAATACATTTTTGATTTCTTATTCTCTTTCTTCTCCTGGCACCTCCAAGATGCGAATGTTGGCACGCTTGAAGTTGTCCCGGAGGTTCCTTACTCTATCCTCATTTTTTTGGATTCTTTTTCTTTTTGCTGTTCTGATTGGGTGTTTTTTGCTTCCTTATATTCCAAACCAATGGTTTGCTTCTTGGCTTTACCTACTCTACTATTGAATCTGTGTAAATTATTCTTTATTTCAGTTAGTGCCTTCTTCATTTCTGACTGGTCCTTTTTTATGCCCTTGAGGCCCTCACTAAGTTCACTGAGGTTCTCACTAAGTCCATTGAGCATCCTTCCAAGACAGGTCAATCCTATGGTAAAGCAACAGGCAGCAGCTTGGGTGGGCCTGAAAGTTGGGTGGGGCGGGGCCTCAGAGAATCACCAGGGTGGGACAAACAGTGAGCCAGGTTGCTGGATCCCACATATAGCGGCTGTCTGCTTGTCCCTGGGAAGGGCTCACCAAAAGAACAAAGGCCTCTGACAGCACATCTGTCCAGGAGAAAGCCCCCTCTCCAGCCCTCACTCTAATGCCAAACAACTCAGTTCTTCCCCATATGACTCTGATGCCTTTCAAGCCTCCCCCATGCTGGAGCCCTGAGGGTGCGAGTCCGGTAAGTCCGTGCACAGGCCCTTTAAGAGGAGCTGCCTGAGGCGCCAGTCACCTCAGCCTCCCTCAGCCTCAGTTTATGCTTGTTTTTCCAGCAAGAAGTTATGGGGATTCTCTTTCTGGCACTGGAACCCTGAGCTGGGTGCCTGGTGTGGGATGGGGACCCCTCAGTCCTCAGGGAGGACCATCACAGCTGAGGTGTCCTCCTGATTTTTATCCGTCACACATGGGTGTGGGACCAGTCTCGATGTGACTTCTTTAATTTCACAGTTGTAGGACTTCCATTCAGCTTGATTTCAGGCAGTTTTGAATGATGGTTGTTCTGTAGTGTAGTTGTAACTTTCATGTGGTTGTGGGAGGACGTGATACCACACGTTTACCTACGCTGCCATCTTGACCGGAAGTCCAAACCGGCCTGGGCCGGAAGTCCTTATAATTTCTTCATGTCTAATTGCTATGGCTAAGACTTCCAGTAGTATGTTAAATAAGAATGGCGAAAATGGGCATCCCTGTCTTGATCCTGTCCCTAAACGAAATACTTGAAGTTTTTGCCCATTGAGTATGATGTTGGCTGTAGATTTTTTTTTTGCTGTTCTTGATTTTTTTTTTTAATTTATTTTTTTTTATAAATTTTTATTTATTTTTTTGTTACAGATATTTTACCTTTTTACCCCATTGGCACCCCCACCCCACCCCACCCCACCTCCGCCCCATCCCCGGCTTAGTTGTCCATGTCCATTGGTCATGCATACATGCATATAAGTTCTGTGGTTTATCTCTTCCCACCCCCCACCCCCCCACCCCCTCTTCTGAGGGATGTCAGTCTGTGCCCTACTTCCATGTTTCTGGGTCTACTGTATTCCTCAGACTGTTATGTTCATTATATTTCATATATAAGTGAGATCATGTGGTATTTGTCTTTTTCTGCTTGGCTTCTTTCACTCAGGATAATACTTTCCAGGTCCCTCCACGTCATCTCAAAGGATGAGAGATCTTTCTTTCTTACCGCTGCATAGTACTCCATTGTGTATATGTACCACAGCTTTTTTATCCATTCGTCTACTGGTGGACACTTGGGCTGTTTCCAGATCTTAGCTATTGTAAATAGTGCTGCTATGAACATGGGGGTACGTATATTCTTCCTGATCGGTGTTTCAGGCTTCTTAGGGTATATTCCCAGCAGTGGGATCACTGGGTCAAATGGAAGTTCAATTTTTAATTTTTTGAGGTAGCACCATATTGTTTTCCATAGCGGCTGCACCAGTCTGCATTCCCACCAGCAGTGTATTAGAGTCCCCTTTTCTCCACACCCTCGCCAACACTTGTTGTTTGATGATTTGTTGATGGCGGCCATTCTGACAGGTGTGAGGTGATACCTCATTGTTGTTTTAATTTGCACCTCTCTGATGATTAGTGATGTTGAGCATTTCTTCATATGTCTTTTGGCCATTTGTATGTCCTGTTTGGAGAGGTGTCTATTCAGCTCTTCTGCCCATGTTTTAATTGGGTTCTTTGTCTTCCTTTTGTGGAGTTGTATGAGCACTCTATATATATTGGAAATTAACCCCTTATCTGATACATCATTGGCAGTGATGTTCTCCCATACAGTGGGTTGCCTTTCCATTTTGATGATTGTTTCTTCTGCTGTGCAGAAGCTTTTTAGTTTGATGTAGTCCCATGTGTTCATTTTCTCCTTTATTTCTGTTGCCTTAGGTGATGTATCAGTGAAAATTCTGCTCCGTATGATGTCCGAAATTTTGTTGCCTACATTTTCTTCTAGAATTTTTATGGATTCACGGGTCACATTTAAGTCTTTTATATCCATTTCGAGTTTATTTTTGTGTATGGTGTAAGTTGATGGTCTAGTTTCATTTTTTTGCATGTAGCTGTCCAATTTTCCCAACACCATTTATTAAAGAGGCTGTCTTTACTCCACTGTATGCTCTTGCCACCTTTGTCAAATATTAATTGAGCGTATTGCCTTGGGTCCATTTCTGGGCCTTCAGTTCTGTTCCACTGGTCTATATGCCTGTTCTTGTGCCAGTACCAGGCTGTTTTGGTTACAGTCGCCTTGTAGTATAACCTGATATCTGGTATTGTGATCCCACCTACTTTGTTCTTCTTTTTCAAGATTGCTATGGCTATTCGGGGTCTTTTTTGGTTCCATATGAACTTTTGAAGTATATGTTCTAGTTCTATGAAATATGTCGTTGGTATTTTGATGGGGATTGCGTTGAATCTATAGATTGCTTTGGGTAGTATGGACATTTTAATTATGTTAATTCTTCCAATCCATGAACAGGGTATGTGCTTCCACTTTTTTATATCTTCCTCTATTTCTTTTTTCAATGACCTGTAGTTTTCTGCAAATAGCTCCTTTACTTCTTTGGTTAAGTTTATTCCTAGGTATCGTAATTTTTTTGGCGCGATGGTAAATGGGATTGTTTTTTCAGTTTCTCTTTCTGTGAGTTCATCATTGATGTACAAGAATGCCGTCGATTTCTTGACGTTAATTTTGTATCTTGCTACTTTGCCAAATTCATTTATTAAGTCTAATAGATTTTTGATGGAGTCTTTAGGGTTTTCTATGTACAATATCATGTCATCTGCAAATAATGACAGATTCACTTACTCCTTTCCAGTTTGGATCCCTTTTATTTTTTCTTCATGTCTCATTGCTGTGGCTAAGACTTCCAGTACAATGTTAAATAAGAGTGGTGAAAGTGGACATCCCTGTCTTGTTCCTGTTCTTAATGGAAATGTTTTTAGTTTCTGTCCATTGAGTATGATGTTGGCTGTAGGTCTTTCATATATGGCCTTTATTATGTCGAGATATGATCCCTCTATTCCTACATTGCTGAGCGTTTTTATCAGAAATGGATGCTGGATTTTGTCGAATGCTTTTTCAGCATCTATTGATATGATCATGTGGTTTTTATTCTTCATTTTGTTTATGTGGTGTATCACGTTTATTGATTTGGGAATGTTGTACCAGCCTTGCATCCCTGGAATGAATCCCACTTGGTCATGGTCAATAATTTTTTTGATGTATTTCTGGATCCGATTTGCTAATATTTTGTTCAGGATTTTGGCGTCTATGTTCATCAGGGATATTGGCCTGTAGTTTTCTTTTTTCGTAGTGTCTTTTTCTGGTTTTGGAATTAGAATTATGCTGGCCTCATAGAACGTGTTTGGAAGTCTTCCTTCTTCTTGAATTTTTTGAAATAGTTTGAGGAGAATGGGTGTTAGTTCTTTTTTGAATGTTCGGTAAAACTCCCCCGTGAAGCCATCTGGGCCTGGGCTTTTGTTTGCTGGGAGAGTCTTGATTACCTCTTCAATTTCCTTAGTTGTTATTGATCTGTTCAAGTTTTCTATCTCTTCCGGGAATAGTTTTGGGAGACTGTGTGTTTCTAGAAATTAGTCCATTTCGCTTAGATTGTCGAATTTGTTGCCATATAGTTGTTCGTAGTAGTTGTTAACGATCTTTTGTATTTCCGTGGTGTTGGTTGTTACTTCTCCTCTTTCATTTCTGATTTTGTGTATTTGGTTCTCTCTCTTTGTTTCTTGGTGAGTCTAGCTAAGGGTCCATCAATCTTGTTTATCTTTTCGAAAAACCAGCTCTTTGTTTCATTGATCCTTTGAATTGTTTTTTTGGTCTCTATGTCATTTATTTCTGCTCTGATCTTTACTATTTCCTTCCTTCTACTTGCTCTGGGGTTTTCTTTTTGTTTGCTTTCTAATTGTTTAAGTTGTGAGGTTAGACAGTCAATTAGAAATTTTTCTTGTTTTTTGAGGTAGGCCTGTAGTGCTATGAACTTCCCTCTCAGAACTGCTTTCGCTGCATCCCATAGATTTTGTGTTGTTGTGTGTTCATTTTCATTGGTTTCCAGGAAGTTTTTAATTTCTTCCTTGATCTCCTCGGTGACCCCTTCATTGTTTAATAACATGCTATTTAGCCTCCATGTGTTGAAATGTCTTTGCATGTTCTTGTTGCAATTGATTTCTAGTTTCATGTCGTTGTGATCTGAGAAGATGCTTGATATGATTTCAATCTTCTTGAACTTGTAGAGATTTAGTTTGTGCCCTATCATGTGGTCTATCTTTGAGAATGTCCCATGTGCACTTGAGAAGAATGTGTATTCTGTAGCCTTGGGGTGTAATTCTCTGTACATATCTATTAAATCCATTTGGTCTAGTGCTTCATTTAGAGTCTCTGTTTCCTTGCTAATTTTTTGCCTAGAGGATCTATCCAGTGCTGTCAATGGGGTGTTGAAGTCCCCTGCTATGATTGTATTGCTGTCGATTTCTCCTTGGAAGTCCTCCAGAAGATTTTTAATATATTTTGGTGCTCCTATATTGGGTGCATATATGTTTATCAAGGTTATATCTTCCTGTTGGATAGATCCTTTCAATATTATGTAGTGGCCGTCTTTGTCTCTAGTTATGGTCTTCATTTTGAAATCTGTTTTATCAGATATGAGAATTGCTACCCCAGCTTTTTTTTGCTTTCCATTTGCTTGGAAAATTTTTTTCCATCCCTTCACTTTCAACCTATGTGAGTCTTTTGTTGTGACGTGGGTCTCTCGCAAACAACATATAGATGAGTCATGCTTTCTTATCCAATCAGCTACTCTGTGTCTTTTTATGGGAGCATTCAATCCATTTACGTTTAAGGTGATTATTGATATGTACTTATTTATTGCCATTTTTGTTTAGTGTGGTTCTATTTTTCTTCCCATTTCTACTGGTAATTACAGCAGTCCTTTTAACATTTCTTGCAGTGCTGGTTTGGTGCTAATGTATTCCCTTAGCCTTTTTTTGTCTGGGAAGCTCTTTATTTGATCTTCTATTTTGAATGATAGCCTTGCTGGGTAGAGTAGTCTTGGATTCAGATTCTTGTTTTTCATGACTTTGATTACTTCATGCCATTCTCTTCTGGCCTGTAGTGTTTCTTGTGAGAAATCAGCTGAGAGCCTTATGGGGTTCCCTTTGTAGGTAAACTGTTGCTTATCTCTTGCTGCTTTTAGGATTCTCTCTGTCTTTAATTTGTGGCATTTTAATTACTATGTGTGTTGGTGTGGGCCTGTTTGGGTTCTTCTTACTTGGGACTCTCTGTGCTTCTTGAACTTGAATGCCTTCTTCCTTCACCAAATTAGAGAAGTTTTCTGTCACTATTTTTTTGAATATATTCTCTATCCCTTGCTCATTTTCTTCTTCTTTGGGGACTCCTATGATGCGAATATTATTACGTTTCCAGTTGTCCCATAGTTCTCTTAAGCTGTCTTCCTGTTTTTTAATAGTTTTCTCCTTTTGTTTTTCTGATTGGTTGATTTTTTCTACCCTGTCTTCTAATTCACTGATCCGGTCCTCAGCTTCCTCTACTCTGCTTTTTAAATCTTCCAATGTGTTTTTCATTTCTGATATGTCATTTTTTATCTCTTCTTGTTGGTTTTTAATTTCCAGTTGGCTTATTTTCAGTGTCTCTATGTCCTTACTCATGCTGTTCAGCTTCCTCAAGATCATGGCTCTGAATTCTAGCTCTGTTAACATGCCTAACTGCTCCACATTGATCTCATCTTCGGTGGAGGTCTCTTGCTCTTTCATTTGGCTTCTGTTTCTGTGTTTCACCATTTTGGCTATCACTGTGGGCTTTGGAGCCTGTCAAGTTCTCCCTGTGGGTGTTGGTGTTCTGCTGTTTGTGGCTCCCTCTCCTGTATTTAGATGAGCGAGGGAGGAGCCACGTTGAACACCACTGTCAAGTCTTACTTTCCTGGTTAAAGTTGCCAGCCCAGGAAAGGTACTGTTATCCTCTAGCTTTTTGCCTGGAGGCTAGCAGCTAGGTTACTTGATGAGTTTTGGGTTGTCAGTTGATTGAAAAACTCCCTCTGGTGCTCAGCCAAGGGGCTTTCCCGAGGGTGGGGCAGATGCTGGTCGTTAGTGAGCCTCAATTAGCACTTCAATGGCCCACAGGGTGGGGTTGGATCTCCGAGGGAGGGGCTGCTGCCTCTCCCCAGAGCCCTGGGAAGGAGCAATGTGGCCACCGTCCTGCATGGCTGCACTCAGCCAAAGCTCTGAGCGCCCTCCAAACCCCAAGTGTCCCGACACAGTTCCAGTCCAGTCCGCCCTCCCTCTGCCGGAGCCCAAGGTGAGTGGCTGTGGCTGTTTCAGCCTCTGTCCCGGCTGCACTGTGGAGCTGCCTGGGAGTGTAACCCGAGGGCGCTGCTCCCAGCTAAGGCCGCTGCCGAGCTGCCGACCGTGGGCTCCCAGCCCCCGTCTCGCGCCTTCGCAAGCCTACCGGGATGGAGTCAGTGTCCCTCGTTGTATGGTCCTCACAAGCTGTTTTTTTGTTGGTTTTTCCCGTCGATTTGTCTGTGTTATAGTTGTAATTCCGTTTGGTTCTGGGAGACGGTCTGTGTAGCTCCGTTCACTCCGCCGCCATTTTTCGGTTCTTGTTCTTGTTTTTTAATATTAATTTTTTTTTCTTTCTTTATTTTTAGACGGAAAGGGAGAGGGAGCAAGAGATAGAAACATCGATGAGAAAGAACATCAATTGGCCGCCTCCTGTATGCCCTGCACTGGGAGTTTGGCCCACAACTGTGCATGTGCCCTAAATGGGATTCAAACTGGTGACCTCTTGGACTTGGGTTGATGCTCTACCACTGAGCCACATTAGCCGGGTGACTATAGATTTTTCATATATGGCTGTTATTATGTTGAGATATGATCCCTCTAGTCCCACATTGCTGAGTATTTTTATCAGAAATTGATGCTGGATTTTGTCGAATGCTTTTCCAGCATCTATTCATATGATAATATGGTTTTTATCTTTCATTTTGTGTATGTGGTGTATCACATTTATTGGTTTGTAAATATTGTAACAGTCTTGCATCCTTGGGATGGATCTTACTTGGTCATGATGATTTTTTTTTTTTTTTTTGTACATGCCCCTAGCAGGAACCGAACCCGGGACTCTCTGGTCCGCAGGCCGACGCTCCAACCACTGAGCCAAACCAGCCAGGGCATGAATAATTTTTTAATGTATTGCTGGATCTGATTTACTAATATTTTGTTAAGGATTTTGGCATTCTATGTTCATTAGGGATATTGGCCTGTAATTTTCTTTCTTTGTATAGTCTTTATCTGGTTCTGGAATTAGAATTATGTGGGCCTCATAAAATGAGTTTGGAAGTCTTCCTTCTTGAATTTTTTGGAATAGTTTGGGGAGAATGGATGTTAGTTCTTCCTTGAAAGTTCAGTAAAACTCCCCTGTGAAGCCGTGGTATCCAGGCTTTTGTTTGCTGGGAGATTCTTGATTACATCTTCAATTTCCTTAGTGGTTATTGATCTGTTGTCGTTTTCTCTCTTTTCCCAGCTCAGGTTTGGGAGACTATTTGTTTCTAGAAATGTGTCCATTTCGCCTAGATAGTCCAATTTGTTGGCTGTAATTGTTCATAGTATTTGTTAATGATCTTTTGTATTTCTGTGGTGTCAGTTGTTACTTCTGTTTCTTTTCTGATTTTGTTTATTTGGATTCTCTCGCTTTGTTTCTTGGTGCGTCTAGCTAAGGGTCCATCAGTCTTGTTTACCTTTTAAAAAAAACAGCTCTTTGTTTTATTGATCTTTTGAATTGTTTGTTTTAGTCTTTATGTCGTTTATTTCTGCTGTGATCTTTACTATTTCTTTCCTTCTACTTGCTCTGGGTTTTTCTTTTTGTTTGCTTTCCAGTTCTTCAAGTTGTGAAGTTAGATAGACAATTAGAAATCTTTCTTGTTTCTTGAGGTAGGCCTGTAGTGTTATGAACTTCCCTCTCAGAACTCTTTTCCTGCGTCCCATAGATTTGGTGGTGTTGTGTGTTCATTTTCATTGGTTTCTATGAAGTTTTTAATTTCTTCCCTGATCTCCTTGGCATCCCATTCATTGTTTAATAACATGCTATTTAGCCTCCATGTGTTTAAATGTTTTTGCTGTAGTTAATTTGTAGTTTCATGCCATTGTGATCTGAGGAGATATTTGATATGATCTCAATCTTCTTGAACTTGTTGAGACTTAGTTTATGTCCTAACATGTGGTCTCTCAAATGGATTTAATAGATATCTTCAAAGAATTACACCCCAAAACTGCAGAATTCACATTCTTCTCAAATGCACATGGGACATTCCGTTTACTTGGAAAATTTTTTTCCATCCTTTCACTTTCAACCTATGTGAGTCTTTTGTTATGAGGTGGATCTCTTGTAAACAACATATATATGAGTCATGCTTTTTATCCAATCAGCTACTCTGTCTTTTGATCGGAGCATTTAATCCGTTTATATTTAAGGTTATTATTGATATGTACTTATTGCCATTTTTGTTTATTATGGTTATGTTTCTCTTCCTAGTTCTTCTACTTATTACAGCAGTCCTTTTAACATTTCTTGGAGTGCTGGTTTGGTGCTAATATATTCCCTTAGCATTTTTTTTTTTTCCGGGAAGCTCTTTATTTCACCTTCTATTTTGAATGATAGCCTTGCTGGATAGAGTAGTCTTGGATTCAGACCTTGTTTTTCATTATGTTGATTACTTCATGCTATTCCCTTCTGGCCTGTAGTGTTTCTGTTGAGAAGTCAGCTTATAGCCTTATGAGGGTTCTTCTGTAGGTAACCTGTTGCTTATCTCTTGCTGCCTTTAGGATTCTCTCTTTTTCTTTAATTTTTGGCATTTTAATTCTGTGGGTCTTGGTGTGGGCCTCTTTGAGTTCTTCTTACTTGGGGCTCTCTGTGCTTCTTAAACTTGTATGCTTTTTTTCTTTACTGAATTAGGGAAGTTTTTTGTCTCTATTTCTTCAAGTATGTTCTCTAACCCTTGCTCATTTTCTTCTTCTTCTTGCACTCCTATGATGTGGATATTGTTATGTTTCATGTGGTACACCACAGTTTTCTTAGGCTGTCTTCCTGTTTTTTTTTGTTTTTTCCTTTTGGTTTTTCTGATTGGGTGGTTTTTTCCTACCCTGTCTTCTATTTCACTGATGTGATCATTGGCTTCCTCTTCTCTGCTGGTTATTCCTTCCAATGTATTCTTTATTTCTGCTATGTCATTCTTTATTTCCAGTCAGTTGGTTTTCAGTGTTTCTGTATCTATACTCATGCTGTTGAGCTTTGTTATGATTATTTCTCTGAACTCTCCCTTTAATATATTGCTTAACTCTATGTCATGTATTTCTTCTCCTGCAGAATTTTCTTGTTCTTTCATTTGGGATTTGTGTCTCTGTTTCACCATTTTGGCTGTCTCAGGGGTTTTGGAGCCTGCCAAATTGTCCCTGTGGGTGTTGGTGTTCTACTGTTTGTGGCTCCCTCTACTGGGTTTGGATGAGTATAGAAGGGACCCACGTTAAACACCACTGTCAAGTCTTACTTTCCTGGGTAGATTGTAAGCCAAGGAAAGGTTCAGTTATCCTCTAGCTTTTTGCCTGGATACTATTAGTCTCAGTTACCTAACAAGCCTCGATTTGTAGCCCTCATCTGAATGAAAAATCCCTCAGGTGTAAGAGGATTTTCAGTGGGTAGAGCACTTGCTTGCTATCAGACTGGATGTTAATGAGCCTCAATATGCATTTTTCTGGCCTGGACTGGTGGTGTTTAATTCCTGTGGAAGGGGCCGTTGCTTCTCCCCAGGGCTTTGAGTAAGGTGGCTACTGTCCTATGAGGGAGTGATTGAGGACAAAACTCCAGATGTCTTCCCATCCAGCTGTCTTCTGAGCCAGGAGCCCTGAGCCAGGAGTCCCAGATACTCTCCACACAACTTCAGTCCAGTTTGCCCTCCCTCTGCCTGAGCCCAAGGTGAGTGGATGTAGCTGATTTTAAGCTTTTTTTAAAACCCCTGCTTTCTCAGAGAGAAGGTCACTCAGCTAATACCGCTCTCCGCTGCTGTCTGTGCTCTCCCAGCCGGCCCTCATGTGCCTCTGCAGTTCCTACCAGGCTCGATTTGGGCGTTCTCTTTCTGTCCCTGATTATACGGGTTCTGTCCAGCTGCTTTTCAGTTGGTTTTTCCTGATGATTTGTCTTTATTTTAGTTGTAATTCCAATTTGGTCCTGGGAGACGGTGTTGTGTAGCTTCCATTCACTCCACCACCATTTTCCACTTTGCCAGGACTATATTTCTTCTTTTTTTTTTTTTTTTGCAATTTTTATTAATTCATTTTTGTTACAGATGTTTCTTTTCCCCCCCTAGACACCCTCCTCCCGACACCCCCCCACCCCAGCATTGTTGTCTATAGAAATATATTTCTTTATTTCATAATTATAAAGGGGAAAATAAAATAATGCTGAAATATCTAACTCTTTGAATTAAGAATACCTTTGATTCAAAAACTAATTCTTGGCCAATTGCATGGACAGTTAAACTTTCCTGCCACTACCTCCAACCAGGATTCATTTAAGTAAATACAGAAAATTTGCCTGGCTGGTGTGGCTCAGTGGATTGAGCGTCGTCCCATGTACTGAGAGGTTCCAGTTCCATTCCCAGCTGGGGTGGGTGCCCAGGTTGCAGGCTTGATCTCTAAGTTGGGGTTGTGCAGGAGGCAGCCAATTGATGTGTCTCTCTCACTTCAGTGTTTCCATCTTTCTCTCCCTTCCTCTCTTTCTAAAAACTCAATAAAAACATATTTAAAAAATAAATGAAAATAAAAAATATATATATATGGAAAATGAGGTTAAAAACATTTTAATATACAGTACAAAATGGTGTAAGATAAGAGTCTTCAGGAAAGTTTATTATGCCAAAAAGGCATAAGAAACCAGACAGTTACATGAAACATTGATAGTTGTATGACTGAAAAACAAATTGCTAACACCAATATAGAGGTGTCCCCATTTATTTGGCAACACAGTCTCAGTATAGTCTGAAGAAGACTCATATGGTGGAAATAAAACTGTAGGATTAAAGAATAAAATGAATAAACTCCTTAGGACTACAATTAAAGGGGAAAATAGTTCATTCAATTAAAGTGTGGTAACAACACAATGTAAACACTGATCAGTCTGTTACCCATATTACATTTATCACAGAGTATAGTCCGAGAGGACATTATGCCAATGCCTAGATTTTCATTTTTTAATTTTGCACAAATGTTTAACTGAAAGTGGCATAAGCTCCAGATCTCTCTTCCAAAGATGGGTTTTCATTCCAGACTGGTTGTATCCTGAAGAGATCAAAGGTCTCCATGAGGTAAAATCACCACCTGTAGTTATAGTCTATATTCCTGTTTTCAGACATTTTGAGCCATTTTTTATTTGTGTAACAACTCAGAGACGCAATTTTAAAAAGCAAAACAAAACCCACCAAAAATTGAGAAAAGTAAAATGATTTTATGCAGATTTTTTTTTTAAGTGTTCATGATTTAGTGGAATTAGGACCTTCTTACCATGCTAACGATTACTTATGTTGCTCATTTTGTGAGATTTCATTACAATGAGAGCGGCACACTGTCAGCTTGGTTTTGTGGCTGTTGATAGTTATTCTTCCTTGAATTGGAATACATTTCCAGTTGCTGTCAAACAAATTTTGCTTACTGTGTCATGAAAGTTGAGTTCTCATAAAGTTTCTGCTGTAGGTGGCAAACTGAATATCCTCATAATTTTTCTTTTATTCCTCTTGGCATACATGAAGAAACCAAAACTAATGAGGATCACTACCAAGTAAACACTGGTGGCTTCGTTTCAGGCTCATGAACACTGTAATCGATAGAGCCATCATCACCCATCGCTCGGGAACTCCCGGGCATGGGGATTTCTCACTCCCAAGGCAGCAGACAATCAGGCAGCTCCACTTACTCCAGACCCTCTCCCCCAGAGTTGAGCTAGACTTAGAGGAATCCACTTTTTCTCATTCTTAAAGAAGCAGAGCATTTGGGGTGCCTAACGTGGAATTCCTTGGGTGGAATGTTTACAGGTCTACTGGAACAGTCAGATACCAGTTTACACTCTTCTTCAAAGCATCAGGTTCTCTTTCCTTTATAACTTCTGACTGAGAGCTGTGTTCTCTTCTGGTGTGAACCTCCATATCAGACCTAATCTGCCCATCTTCTTGTGGGAGAAGGTTGTCACAGTGAGACCTGCCTCTTGAACTACTCTGTCCTGGTTCATGTTGTGCATCCAAGAGTCTTCTCTGTGCCTCCTTTGTGCATAGAGGATGAGAAAGGGACTTGTCCAGCTCTCGTTTTCCCACTGCCATTGCTGCTAATCATGGGTGTCTCCACCCAGGACCCTTCCTGGTACTTTACAACAAAGGAAGAAGAAAGATACAGCCTTCCTTTTACAGTTTTCAGTTTTATTATGATGTAGTACATCAGAGTTTGTTGGTGGTTCTAACTTGTTACAGAGAAAGTATTTTATTCAACTAAAATGTGTGCTAAAGAAAAGAGCAATAATATAAAGAATTTGTTCATATTTAAAATGTGTTTTTATCTCTAAATGTGAATGCCCAATCTGTATTTCACATTGTTAGGTCTAAGCACCTCTTTTGTGTGTGTGTTTAAAATCAAGAAATTGTGCCTTGGCTGGTTTGGCTCAGCGGTTATAGTTTCAGCCTGTAGACCAGAGAGACCTGGATTCAGTTCCCACTGAGGGCACGTACCTCGGTTGCAGTTTGTCCCAGGCCCCAGTTGGGGTCATGTGGGTGGCAGCCAGTTCATGTGTCTCTCTCACATCATTGTTTCTCTCTCTCTCTTCCTCCCTCTCTATCTCAAGATAAATACAAAAATGTCCTCAGGTGAAGATAAAAATAATAAATAAATAAAATCAAGAGATTGCTTCTTGGCTAATTGGTAAAAATGTATACTCTATACGAAGTGTCAACATGAATCACCTTTAAGATACTTTGTATTGTGCCCAGCTGGTATGGCTCAGTGGTTGAGCGTTGACCCATGAACCAAGAGGTCGCTAGTTCTATTCCTGGTCAGGGCATATGCCCAGGTAGGTTATAGGCCAAATCCCCAGTGGGGGGCCTGCAGGAGGCGACCAACTGATGTTCTCTCATCGATATTTCTCTCTCTCTCCCTCTTCCTTCCTCTCTCTCTAAAAAAATCAATAATAATAAAAAAAGATACTTTGTATTTAAACACTGTATTGACATCTCTTAAAACCAATTGGCCACTCTTCTGGAGAGGAATCATTTGTCTTTGCAATGTTGCATGCCTGTTATGTAAATTCTAGTATAATTTCCATAGGTAATGTGTTTGTCTTCAGCTACTTGAACATGACATCAAGGAGAAACAAACTACCTAATTCCCAAAGTGGTACTAGTTATGAAAACATATAGGAAAGTAGTGATAGCATGTAGTTGTTTAGGGAGAGATAGGATTTGGGCATATAGATTTCCAGAGAGAAAAAATATTTTGTTCTCTGAATTGTAAAAAAGAAATGACTAGGATAAATGCCTTCTGGAGTTCTCCAGATAGTTTTGCTATTTCTATGACTTAACGTTTTATTATTGTTTTTGTGTTAGTACCTTTGAGATGATTTTTCCATTTTACTGGTATTGAGAAAAGCACTTTATTTTATTTTATTTTTTATTAATCCTCTCCTGAGGATATTTTTCCCATTGATTTTTGGAGAAAGTGGAAGGGAGGGAGGGACGGAGAGAGAGAGAAAGGGAGGAACGTAGATGTGAGAGAGACACATTGATTAGTTGCCTCCTGCACATGCCCCAGCGGGGCCAGGGATTGAACCTACATCTCAGGTACATGCCCTTGACTGGGAGTCAAACCCAGGACACTTTAGCCCTTGCCAGTTTAGCTCAGAGGTTGAATATCAGCCTACAGACCAGTGTCCTGGGTTTGGTTCCCGCTAGGGGCACGTACCTCGGTTGCAGTTTGTCCCCGGCCTTGGTTGGGTTGTGTGGGTGACAGCCACTCGATGTGTCCCTTTCACATCGATGTTTTTCTCTCTCTCTCTCTCCCCCCCTCTCCCTTCCACTCTATCTGAACAAAAAAATGGAAAAATGTCCTCGGGTGAGGATAAAAACAAAACAAAAAGCAAAACCCAGGATGCTTTAGTACATGGGCTGACACCCTATCCACTGAGCCACATCAGCCAGAGTGAGAAGAGCACTGTGGTGATGTTTAGAAGTGAGGTGACCAGTCTGAATTTATTTATTTAGTTACTTATTTATTTATTTAATTTTATCCTCACCTGAGGATTTTTCTTTTTTTCCATTTTTGTTTAGATAGAGTGAGAGAGAGAGAAACATCGACTTGAAAGGGACACATCGAGTGGCTGCCTCTCCCACGACCCCAACCAGGGCTGGGGATGAATTGCAACCGAGGTACGTGCCCTTGACCAGAATTGAACCCGCGACTCATAGTTCCGCGGGCCAGCGCTCCAACTGCTGAGCTGAATTTTTTTTTTTTTTTTTTTTATCCTCACCCGAGGACATTTTTCCATTTTTTGTACAGATAGAGTGGGAGGGAGAGAGAGGAAAGGAGAGAGAGAGAGAAACATTGACGCGAAGGGACACATCGAGTGGCTGCCACCCGCACGACCAACCAGGGCCGGGGACAAACTGCAACCGAGGTACGCGCCCTTAGCGGGAACCGAACCCGGGTCTCTCTGGACCGCAGGCCGACGCTCTAACCGCTGAGCCAAACTGGCCAGGGCTGAGCTGAATATTTTTTAATAGACTTTGGTTTTTAGAGCAGTTTTAGGTTCACAGAAATATGGAGCCAGAGATACAGAGATTTCACATATACTCCCTGCCCCCACACATGCATAGCCTCACCCATAGTCAACATCTCCCACTAGAGAGGCCAGTAGTTATAATTGATGAATGTACATTGACACATCATGATCAGCCAAGGTCCATAGTTTACATTAGGGTTCACTCTTGGTATTGTACGTTCTATGATTTTTTTTTTTTTTTATTTATTTTTTTATCCTCACCCGAGGACATTTTTTTATTTTTTGTTCAGATAGAGTGGAAGGAAGAGAGAGAGAGAGAGAGAGAGAGAGAGAGAGAAACATCAACGTGAAAGGGACATATCGAGTGGCTGCCACCCGCACGACCCAATCAGGGCCGGGGACAAACTGCAACTGAGGTACATGCCCTTAGCGGGAACCGAACCTGAGTCTCTCTGAACCGCAGGCCGATGCTCTAACCGCTGAGCCAAACTGGCCAGGGCTGTACATTCTATGATTTTATGATCACATGTATCCACCATTATAGTATTATTACACTGCCCTAAATATCTGTATTCCACTTATTAGTCCTTCTTCCCCTTAACTTCTGGCAACCACTGATTTTTTTACTGTCTTCATAATTTTGCCTTTTCCAGAATGTCATGTAGATGGAACTATGCAGTATATACGTAGCCTTTTCAAACCGGCTTCTTTCATTTAATATGCATTTATGTTTTTTCATGGCTTGAGAGCTCATTTTTTTTGTTTTGTTTACATAACTTTTTTTTTTTTTTAATTTCAGATTTTAGAGAGAGGAAGGGAGAGGGAGAGAGAAACATCGATGAGAGAGAACATCATTTGGTTGCCTCTTGTATGTCCCCTACTGGGGATCGGGCCTACAACCTGGGCATGTACCCTGACCTGGAATTGAACCGGCAACCTCTTGATGCATGGGTCGATGCTCAACTACTGAGCCACATCGGCTGGGCCGCATTTGTTTTTAGCACTGAATAATAAATACTCCACTGTCTGGCTGGACCACCATTTATCTCTTTTCCTACTGAAGTAGATCTTGGTTGCTTCCAAATGTTGGCAATTATGAGGAAAACTGCTACCAGCATCCATATGCAGATTTTTGTGTAGATATCAGTTGAACTCTTTGGGGTAAATACCAGAGTTCACTATGTAAGAATATGTTTAATTTTGTAAGAAACTACCATGCTATCTTTCAAAGTGGCTGCACCATTTTGCATTCCCACCAGCAGTGAGTGAGGGTTCCTGTTGCTCCACATCCTCCCCAGCATTTGATGTTGTCAGTGTTCTAGATTTGGCTATTGTAATAGGTTGTAATGGTATCTTGTTGTTTTAACTTGCAGTTCCCTGATGACATATGATGTGGAGCATATTTTTTTTCTGCTTTCCGTCCTTTTTAAAAAAATGTTATTTTTTAATTACAGTTGACATTCAATATTATATTAGTTTTAGGTGGACCGCATAATGGTTAGACATATAACTTACAAAATGATCCCCTCAATAAGGCTAGTTATCCACCTGACACCATGCACAGTTATTACAGTAGTATTGGCTATATTCTCTAATCTGTACTTTATATCCCTGTGACTATTTTGTAGCTGCCAATTTGTACTTAATCCCTTCATCTTTTCCCCCCAAACATCCAACAACCCTCCCATCTGGCAACTATTAATTTGTTCTTTGTGCCTGTGAATTTGTTTTTGTGTTTATTTTGTTTTAGATTTCACATATAAGTGGAGTCATATAGTATTCGTCCTTCTCTAACTTATTTCACTTAGCATAATTCTCTCTAGGTTCATTCATATTGTTGCAAATGTCACGATTTCAGTGTGTTTTTTTATGACTAATATTTCGTTGTATATATGTACTACATCTTCTTCATCCAATTGTCTATCAGTGGACACTTAAGTTGCTTCCATATCTTGGTAGCAGTAAATGATGCTGCAGTGAAAATAGAAATGCACATATCTTTCTGAAGTAGTGTTTTTGATTTCTTAGGATAAATACCCAGAAGTGGGATTGCTGGGTCATATAGTAGTTCAATTTTTAATTTTTTGAGAAACATTCATGTTTTCCATAGGGGCTGCACCAATTTGCAATCTTACCAACAGTGCATGAGGATTCCCTATTCTCCACATCTTTGCCAACACTTGTTGTTTGAGGATGTATTGATGGCAGCCATTCTGACAGGTGTAAGGTGCTAACTCATTGTGGTTTTAATTTGCATTTCTGTGAGGATTAGTGACGTTGAGCATCTTTTCATTTGTTTATTGGACATTTGAATGTCCTCTTTGGAGAAATGTCTATTCGGATCCTCTGCTGATTTTTTAATCGGATTGTTTATCTTTTTGATGTTGTATGTGTTCCTTATATTTTTGTTTTTTTATTTTTGGATATTAACCCCTTATTAGGTGTATCGTTGGTGAATATCTTCTCTGAATAGGTTGTCTTTTCGTTTTTAAAGGTTTCCTTTGCTAGGTAAAAGTTTTTTTAGTTTGATTTAGTGCTATTTATTTTTTCTTTTGTTTCCCTTGCCTAAGGAGACATAGCTAAAAATATATATACATATTACTGAGAGCAATGTCATAGTGTTTGCTGCCTTTTGTTTTTTTTCTAGGAATTTTAGGGGTTCGGACCTTATATTTAAGTCTTTAACTCATTTTTAGTTTATTTGTGTGTATGGTGTGTAAAACTAGTCTAGTTTTTTTCTTTTTTCTTTTTCATGTTTCTGTTTAGTTTTTCCAAAACCATTTATTGAAGATACTGTCTTTGCCATATTATATATTCTTGCCTCCTTTGTCATAGGTTAATTGACTGTATAGGTGTGGGTTTATTTCTGGGCTGTCTATTCTGTTCCATTGATATATGCATTTTTATGCCAGTACCATGCTGTGTTTTCATTGTTTCTAAAAGATTTTGAGAGAGAGAGAGAGAAAAACATTGATGTGAGAGAGAAATATTGATTGGCTGCCTCCTACATGCACGCTACTAGGGATTGAGTCTAAAAACCAGGCATGTGCCCTGATTGGGAATCAAAGCGGCAACCTTTCAGTGCACGGGACATCGTCCAACCGAACCACGCTGGCCAGGGCAGTACCTTGCTGTTTGATTACTGTATCAGGTAGTGTGATAACTCTAACTATGCTCTTTCTCAAGATTGCTCTAGCTATTTGATTCTATATAAAGTTTGTGGTTTTCTGTTCTATATAAATTCTAGGATTAATTTTTTTAGATCTGTGAAAAATGCCATTGGTATTTTGATAGGGAATGCATTGAATCTATAGATTGCTTTGGGTAGTATGGACACTTTAATGATGTTAATTCTTCCAATCCATGAACACAGTATATGCTTCCATTTATTTGTATGTTCCTTTTCTTTCTTCAGGGTGTTAATGATTTTTCAAGTACAGGGCTTTTACTTCATGGTTAAGTTTATTTCTAGGTATTTTATTATTTGATGCAATTGTAAATGGAATTGTTTTCTTAATTTCTCTTTCTGATAGTTGGTTATTGGTGTATAAAAATGTGACTGATTTCTGAATATTACTTTTGTGTCCTGCTACTTTACTGAATTTATCAGTTCTAATAGTTTTTTTGTATGGACTCTTTAGGGTTATCTCTATATAGTATCGTGTCATTGGCAGGAGCATCTTTTCATATTCTTATTTGCCATGAGTATATCTTCCTTGGTGAGGTGTCTATTAAGGTTTTCAGTTCAATTTTTTTTTTTATCCTCACCTGAGGACATTGGTTTTTTTTGCATTTATCTTCTGACAGAGCGGAAGAGAGAGAGAGAGAAACATTGATGTGAGAAAGACACATTGACTGGTTGCTACCTGCACGACCCCAACCAGGGCTGAGGTCAAACCGCAACCAAGGTGCGTGCCCTTAGCGGGAACTGAACCTGGGACTCTCTGGTCCGCAGGCCAACACTCTAACTGCTAAGCCAAACCGGCTAGGGCTTCAGTCCAATTTTTAATTATTTTTTAAAAATTATTATTATTACTGAATTTTTAACAGTTCTTCATATAGAGGATGGGGCAAAAGTTGGTTTATAGTTGTGAGTATGGAAAATAATACAAGATAAAAGAATAAACTCTTGCATTTCATGTACTCACAATTGTAAACCTACTTTTGCTTCACCCTGTATTTTGGATGACAGTCCTTTATCAGGTGTGTCTTTTGCAGATATTTTCTTCCAGTCTGTGGCTTGGCTTCTCATTCTTTCAACGTTATCTCTCACAAAGCAGAAAATTTTAATTTTAATAAAGTCCAGCTTATCAGTCATTTTTTTTCATTGACTGTGTCTTGGTGTTATATCTAAAAAGTTACCACCAAGCCTAAGGTCATCTAGATTTTCTGCTGTGTTAATGTCCTAGGAGTTTATTGTTTTGCATTTTACATTTAGGTCTGCAATCCATTTTTGAGTTTATTTCTGTAAGTCAGGTCTGTGTCTAGATTCTTTTTTTTTTTTTGCATGTTATTCAGTTGTTCTTATGACATTTCTTGAAAAGACTATCTCTTCTCCACTCTATTGCCTTTGCTCCTTTGTCAAAGATCAGTAGACTGTATTTATATGGATTTATTTTCTGGGGTCTGTATTCTGTTTCATTGATCTTTCTGTTTATTTATTAATTTATTTACCCATACCGTAATATCTTGATTACTCTAGCTTTATAGTATATCTCTAAGTCAGGTAGTGTCAATCTTCAGACTATGTTTTCCTTAAATACTGTGTTGGCTATTCTCTGTCTTTTGCCTCTCTATATAAACTTTAAAATCAGTTTATTAGTATCCATAAAATAACTTTCTGGAAGTTTGATTGGGATTGCATTGAATCATTAGATCAAGTTGGGAAGAACTGGCATCTTAACCATATTCAGTCTTTCTGTCATGATGTGAATATATTTCCAGTTTTTTAGTTCTTTGATTTTTTTAATCAGTTTTGTAGTTTTCCTCAGATAGATCCTAAACCTATTTTGTTAGATTTATACCTACGTATTTAGTTTTTTGAAGTATTTATGTAAATGGTATTGTGGGGGTTTTTTGTTTTTTTTAATCCTCACCCGAGGACATTTTTCCATTTTTTGTTCAGATAGAGTGGGAAGGAGAAAGAGGAAGAGAGAGAGAGAGAAATATCAACGTGAAAGGGACACATCGAGTGGTTGTCACCCACATGACCCAACCAGGGCCGGGGACAAACTGCAACCGAGGTACATGCTCTTAGTGGGAACCGAACATAGGTCTCTCTGGACTGCAGGCGGACACTCTACCGCTGAGCCAAACCGGCCAGGACAATGATATTGTGTTTTTAATTTCAACTTCCACTTGTTCATTGCTAGTATATAGGAAAGCAGTAGACTTTTATACATTAACCTTGTATCTTGCTACCTTGCTATCATTGCTTATTAGTTCCAGGAGTTTTTTCTGCCAGTATTCACACAAGAAAAATATATAATCTGAATAGGCCTATATCTATTTTTTAAATTGAGTACATAGTTAATAATCTTCCAGACAGGAAGCACCAGGCCCAGACGGGTTCACTGGTGAATTCCAACAACCATTTAAGGAAGAAATTATACCAATTCTTTACAATCTTTCTCAGATGATAGAAGCAGAGGATATACTTCCTAACCCATTCTGTGAGGCCAGCATTACACTAATTCCAAAACCAGACAAAGATATTACAAGAGAAGAAAACCACAGACCAATATCTCATGAATGGATGCCAAATAGAATCAACAAAATATTAGCAAATAGAATTCAACAATGTACACAGAAAGAAATATATACCAAGACCAAGTGGGATTTATCCCAGGTATGCAAGGCTGGTTTAACATTAAAAAAACAATTAATATAACCCATCACATCAACAGGCTACAGAAGAAAAATCCCATGATCATATTAATAGATGCAGAAAAGCATTTGACAAAACTAACAGCCATCCAATCATGATAAAAACTCTCAGTAAATTAGGACTAAAGGGGAACTTCTTCAACTTGATAAAGAATGGCTACAAAAACCTACAAATAACATTATGCTTAATGATGAGAAACTAGAACTTGTTCATAGTATTTTTTTTATTATCTTTTTAATGTCCATGGTATCTGTAATGATGTTCTGTCAATAAGGAAGAAATTTAGATGATTGATTTTAGATCTTTCCTTCTAATATATGCATTCAGTGCTATAAATTTATCTCTAAGCACTGCTTTCACTCCCTCACACCAACTTTAATTAAGTGTGTTTTTATTTTTATTCAGTTCAAAATATTACTTTTTTTAAAAAATTTTCACCCGAGGACATTTTTCTGTTTATCTTCAGATAGAGTGAGAGGGAGGGAGAGAGAGAGAGAAATATTGATGTGAAAGAGACACATCGACTGGCTGCCTCCTGCACGACCCCAACCAGGGCTGGGGATGAACCACAACTGAGGTACGTGCCCTTGACCTGAATTGAACCCATGACAAAATTTCTCTCAACATTTATTCTTTAAGCCATGTATTATTTAGAAGTATATTGTTTAATCTTCAGGTATTTGTGGTGGGGGTTCCAGTTATCTTTCTGTTATTGATTCCTGGTTGTATTCCACTGTGGTCTGAGAGCAGACATTGTATGATTTCTATTCTTTTAAATTTGTTAAAGTGTGTTTCATGTCCCTGAATATGATGTAGGTGAATATTCCATGTGATCTTGGGAAGGATGCATGTTCTGCTGTTGTTGGATGAGGCAATATATAGATATTCATAATATCCAGTTGATTGATGGTATTGTTGCATTTAACTATGTTGTTAGTGATTTTTCTGCCTGCTGGATCTGTCCATTTCTGGTGGAGGGTTGTTGAAGCCTTCGATTATAATGGTGGATTTATTTCTTCCTTCTTGCAGTTCTGTCAATTTTGCCTCATGCACACCCCCTACCAGGGATCAAGCTTACAACCCGGGCATGTGCCCTGACTAGGAATTGAACCAGCAACCTTTTGGTGCATGGATCAATGCCCAACCAACTGAGTCACCCTGACCAGGGCTTTCTTCTTCACCCTTAAAGGATAATTGCACATGTACAGAATTCTAGGTTGGTGGAGTTTTTTCTCTCTCAACACTTTAAATATTTCATTCCACTCTCCTTGCTTGCATGGTTTCTGATGAGAAATTGGATGTAAGCCTTGTCTTTGTTCCATTATAGATATGATGATTTTTAACTCTGGCTTGCCTTAATATTTTTTCTTTGTCTTTGATTTTTCTGTAATTTGAAAATGATACGTCTGAGTGTAGTTCTTTTTCCCCCCATTGTTGACAGTATTATAGTTATCTCCCATTCACCACTCTTTGTCCCTTTCACCCATCCCAAGCCTTGACCACACTATTGTCTGTGCCCATGGGCTATGCATATAACTTCTTTGGTTAATCTCTTCCTGTCTCTCCCCTCTGAGATCTGGCAGTATGTTCCATGCATTCATGATTCTGGACCTGTATTGTTAATTAGATTCCACATATAAGTGAGATCATATGATATTTGTTTTTCTCTGACTGGCTTATTTCATTTAGCAAAATATTCTCTGGGTCCATTCATGCTGTCACAAATGCTAAGAGATTTTTCTTTTTTACAACTGCATAATATTCCATTGGGTAAATGTACCACAGCTTTATTATCCACTCATCTACTGATGGGCACTTGGACTGTTTCCAGATCTTAGCTATTGTAAATAGTGCTGCTATGAACATAGAGGTGCATATATTCTTTCTGATTGGTGTTTCAGGATTTTTAGGATATATTTCTAGAAGTGAGATCACTGGGCCACATGGCAATTCCAATTTTTAATTTTTTGTGGAAACTCCATACTGTTTTCCATAGTGGCTGCACCAGTCTGTGTTCCTACCAGCAGTGTACTGGAGTACCCTTTTCTCTATATCCTCATCAGCACGTCATTTGTTGATTTGTTGATGATAGCCATTATGGCAGGTGTGAGGTGATACCTCATTGTTGTTTAATCTGCATCTCGTCTTTGCTTCATTTTGTGCTCTTAACTCGATTGTCAAATATTAATTGAGCATAATGATCTGGGTTGATTATTTTAGTTCTCTGTTCTGTTCCATTGGTCCATATGACTGTTCTTGTGCCAGTACTGTGCTGTTTTTATTACAGTGGATTTGTAGTATAATTTGATATCCAGTATTGTGATCCCTTGTACTTTGTTCTTATTTCTCAAGATTGCTACAGCTATTTGGGGTCTATTTTTGGTTCCGTATAAATTTTTGGAGTATTCGTTCTAGATCTCTGAAATATATCACTGGTATTTTATTTTATTTTTAAATATGTTTTTATTGATATTTTGAGAGAGAGAGAGAGAGAGGAAGAGAGAGAGAGAAACATTGATCGGCTGCCTCCTGCATACCCCATACTGGGTATCGAGCCTGCAAACCAGGCATGTGCCCTGACTAGGAATCAAAATGGGACCTCTCAGTCCATGGGATGATGCTCACTGAACCACACTGGTTGGGTTGTCATTGGTATTTTAATAGGGATTACATTGAACCTGTGGATTGCTTTGGATAGTATGGACATTTTAATTATGTCAGTTTTTTCTTTTCATGAATACGGCATATCCTTCCACTTGTTTATATTTTCCTCTCTTTTTCCAATGGCCTGTAGTTTTCTGAGAAGAGATCTTTACTTTGTGGGTTAAGTTTATTCCTAGGTATCTTGTTTTGTTGTTGCAATGGTAAATGGGATTGTTTATTTAGTTTCTCTTTCTGACAGTTTTTTTTTTGGCTAATCCTCACCTGAGGATATTTTCCCACCAGTTCTTAGAGTGGAAAAGAAGAAGAGGGAGAGAGGGGGAGAGAGAGAGAGAGAGAGAGAGAGAGAGAGAGAGAGGTGAGAGGTGAGAGGTGAGAGAGACATTTCGATTGGCTACCTCTGTACAAACCCGACTGGGGCTGGGGATCGAACCTGTAACTGAGGTACATGCCAATGCCCATGATGGGAAATTGAACCTGGGTCCCTTCAGTCCACAGGCCAACGCTCTAGCCACTGAGCTAAGTTATCCAGGGCTGAGAGAGAGGTCATTATTAGTGTATAAAAACGCCATCAATTTCTGTCTTTAGCATTTTCTGTGTACAGTATTATAGATTTTGTGTTCTTGTGTGTTCATTTTCATTTGGGTCATGATTGCTT
Source organism: Molossus molossus (assembly GCF_014108415.1). Lineage (NCBI taxonomy): Eukaryota > Metazoa > Chordata > Mammalia > Chiroptera > Molossidae > Molossus > Molossus molossus. Next base: position 106,166,499 of record NW_023425345.1, read on the forward strand.
TTATCCCATTTGTGGGTGGGCTCAGCCCTCAGGCTTGCTGACTGGGGCTTGACCATGTTGTACTCACTGTTACATAGATGCTGACAGAACAAAACAAGACCAAACTGAAAACAACATGAAAAACAGAACAACAAGAAAGAGTAAAAAAGAAAAAGAAAAAGAAAAAAGAATACTAAAAGATCCCAAACCAAAAAAAAAAATCAAAGAAAATATGAAAGAAAAGAGGTAGAATAAGAATGAAAGAGGAGCCCTGGCTGGTGAGGCTCACTCATTTTAGAGTCAGCCTGTGCACCAAAGGGTCATGGATTCGATTCCCAGTCAAGGGCACATACCTGGGTGCAGGTTTGATTCCTGGGCCTAGTTGGGGCATGTTCAGGATGCACCCAGTCAGTGTGTCTCTGTCACATCGATGTTTCTCTCTTTTTTTCTCTCTCTCTTCCTCTCCCTCCCCTGCTCTTTAAAATTCACTGGAGACAATATCCTCAGGTAAGGATAAACCAGAACAACAAAAAGAAAAAAGGAACCTGGCTGCTGTGGCTCAGTGGATTGAGCGTCGTCCCATGGACTGAGAGGTTCCAGTTCGATTCCCAGTCAGGGCACCTGCCTGGGTTGGAGGCTGGGCATGCAAGAGGCAACTGATCAATGTTTCTCTCTCACATCAATGTTTCTATCTCTTTCTCACTTCCTCTCTCTAAAAAGTCAATAAAAACATATTTTATTTATTTATTTTCTTCTTCTTTTCTTTTTTTATTCCTCACCCGAGGATATTTTTTCATTTATCATTAGATAGAATGGGAGGGAGGGAGAGAGGGAGAGACAGAGAAACATCGATGTGAGAGAGACACATTGACTGATCACCTCCTGCATGACGCCCCCAGGGCTGGGGACGAACTGCAACTGAGGTACGTGCCTTTGACCTGAATCGAACCCCCAACTCATTGGTTCATGGACCAACACACTAACCGCTGAGCCAAACTGGCCAGGGCAATAAAAACATATTTTAAAACAAGGAAATGAAATAATTGTAATTATAAAGTAATAATAATGAATAAATAAAATATAGAATAGGAAAAGAGAACAAAAATAAGAAAAATTAAAAATAGGAAAAGGAAAAGAGGAAGAGAAAAAAAGAATAAAAGGAGCCCTGGCCAGTTTTGCTCAGCGGTTAGAGTGTCGGCCTGTGGTCCAGAGAGACCCGGGTTTGTTTCCTGCTAAGGGCATGTACCTCGGTTGCAGTTTGTCCCCGACCCTGGTTGGGTCGTGCGGGTGGCAGCCACTCGATGTGTCCCTTTCACATCAATGTCTCTCTCTCTCTCTCTCTCTCTCTCTCTCTCTCTCTCTCTTCCTCTCTCTCTCTCCCACTCTATCTGAACAAAAAAATGAAAAAATGTCCTCGGGTGAGGATTAAAAAAAAAAAAAGGAAAGAAAAATAAGAGAGATGAAAGAAGAACAAGAAGAAAGGAAAAAAAAATGTACCTTTGGCTCTGCTATTTGTGGAGCTCCCTGGTTTTGCTCTGATGTTGTGTCTGGCCTCTTGGTGTGTTGGTCTAGGGTTTCCCAGGAGTTTCTCTGGTACAAACCAATGTAAATTGCTGCCCCCATCTGGCCCTGGGCAGCCTGACTGAAGCATGGCAGGACAGAGCCCCAGGGAGTTCACTGGGTGATGCCTCTGTATCTGAGGGGCTGCGTCTGCCTGTTCTGAGCTGCTCTCCCTTCCGCCATAGAACTGTACTCTGTGGGGATATCTGGGTCTTGGTCCAGATGGCTTGAAGAGTCTTTCTTTGGGGTGGTGCCTGTAGCTTGTAGGAGGAGTGGTGGGCACTTCCTTTTCTTCTAGTGCTTCAGCTCTGCCTGCTTGCTGGCACCTCCTTGCTGCCATCTCAAGCAGGAAGGGATAAAAAAATAAGTCCGGCCCTGGCCGGTTTGGCTCAGCGGTTAGAGCGTCGGCCTGCGGTCCACAGAGACCCGGGTTCGGTTCCTGCTAAAGGCATGTGCCTTGGCTGCAGTTTGTCCCCAGCCCTTGTTGGGTCGTGTGGGTGGCGGCCACTTGATGTGTCCCTTTCACATCGATGTTTCTCTCTCTTCCTCTCTCTCCTTCCCGCTCTATCTGAGTGAAAAATGGAAAAATGTCCTCGGGTGAGGATTAAAAAAAAATAATAATAATAAGTCCGCCCCTCTGGGCACTCTGATCTTTTAGCATGGATGGCCCCTGCTGGGCAGAGCCTCCACCTATGCTCCAGCCAGGCCAAATGTCAGAGTCCCTTGTGCCACTGGAACCAGCTGCAGGGGCACTGGAGGGTGGGGCAGAACTAGTTGTTCCACGGGTGGGGGAAAGGGCTTCTTCCCTGCGCTCAAGGCAGGCAGGACCTGTCCTTTTCCGGGCCCCAGCGTCCAGCCCTGTACTGCTCTCTGCCAAAAGTTCCTCCAGAAAATAAAAGATCCCTCAGATCCACTGCTGGGTATCCTTGTCAGACCCCTCTGCGTGGCCCTTCCTGCAGACACTGACTAGGGCAGACTTCCCATCAGGACCATGGCAGGGCCCTCGTGACCTGCCCTCTGGTGAATCTCCGCCCTGGGCTCCCATTGCTGTGCTCCCACCTGTCTTTAGCCAGCATGGCCCCAGCCACCTCTCTGCCATTGGTGCTCCCATCTCTATGGCTGAGCTGCAGGTTTCTGAGTGTCTGGCTTGCCGGTCCATCCACACTCGGGTCAGGGAGGTGACAGCCCCTCCCTGGCAGACTCCACAGTGCCCTGATTTGACTTCTGGCAGTAGGGCCACCTGGCCTGGCATGGAGGGGAGCAGCACCGAGTCCTGGGCCGAGTCACGGCTGCTCCCTCCTGCTCCCTGTGGCTTTTCCCAAGGAAGATTTTGTAAATCCCCCCAAATGGCACACAGTACAAACCCATGCAGCGAGAATTGTCAGGGCTCAAGTGGCAGTGGCTGCTCCTCCACCAGTAGAACACGAATTGCCCGCCCCCAGGTCCCTGCAGAGGCAGAAAGACACGCACACACACATGCATGCACATCCTGCCTCACACACACCACCCTCACGTGGGTCCTGCCGACCACCGTGTTCTTAGTATCCGCAATGTAGTTCTTTTTACATTTATTCTATTGAGCTTTTTTTCTATTTAAATTTTAAAAAATTTTACATTCAATATTATTTAGTATTAGCTTCAGGTGTAGTGGTTAGACAATTATATGCTTTGCAAAGTGTTCCCCCTGTTATTTCCAGTACCCGGCTGCCACTATACATAGTTATTACAATATTATTGACTATATTTCCTGTGCCATGCTTTACATCCCCGTGACTCTTTGTAAATACCAATCTGTACTTCTCAATACCATCACCCTTTTCACCCAGTTCCCCAACCCGTCTTCTCTCTGGCAACCATCGGTCTGGTCTGTTCTCTGTATCTATGAGTCTGTTTCTGGTTTGTTCGTTTGTGTTTTCTTTAGATGCCACGTGCTGTGCACTGCTGATAGTCTGCTCTGTTCTACGTGCTGCACTGGTTTGCGCTTCTGTGCTTTGGATGGCTCCATTCTGTGCCAGCCTTCTTGGCCTGGACTAGTCTGCTCTGCTCTGGCAAGACATTTTGTTTAAGCTCAGCCAAGTTGAGGCAGTCTTCAATGGAAAAGGGAAGTATGCTCCCATAGCCAGAGGGCTTTTGGACAGAAGTCCCCACCCCTGGTCCCTGATTGGTCTATTTTCATGCAAATGAGGACACCAAATCCTCACAGTTATTGGTCCAAAGGGCAGTGTCCTGATTAGGCAGAGTAGAGCCACTCTGGTTGGTTGGATCTGCACAGCTCTGACTGGCCAAGGATAGCCTGGGTCCTTTTGTTTCAAATAGGATCCCAGGAGCTCCTTTGTAAAGGCTAGCTCAGATGGCAGGACTGTGCGGCAGGCGGTGTAGCACAGGCTTCTCTTTGAAGAGCACCTGACATGAGAGGCCCTGTGTAAAAATGGCTGCCAGGATCTGTTTTCTCTTTTTTTTCCTCATAAAATTTTCAGTTTATTTATGCAAATCAGAACACAAATACGTTCACAAATTGCAATTGGTTGATATGCTCTTAAGTCCTTTTTTCTTTATTGTTGAATGTATTACAGATGTTCCTCATTTTTCCCCCATTGACCCCCTCCTCCCCACTCCTGCCCCCCTCCTGTCTTTTCCCACACTATTGTCTGTGTCCATTGGTTTATGCACATATGCAAATAAGTTCTTTGGTTTATTTTTTCCTTCAACCCCCCTTCCCTTTGAGGCTTGTCAGTCTAACAACCAATTTGTACTTTTTAATCTCTTCACCTTTTTCACCCATTCCCTCAACCCCCCTCCCATCTGGCAACCAACAAAATGTTCTCTGTATCTATAAGAATGTTTCTGTTCTGCCTGTTCATTTTGTTTGTATATTCCATTGTTGATAGATATGTATTTTTTGCCATTTTGTTTGTTTATATTTTTTATCTTTTTCTTCAAGAAGACCCTTCAACATTTAATATAATAATGGTTTGATGGTGATAAACTCCTTTAGCTTTTCCTTGTCTGGAAAACGATATGGCCATCGATTCTAAATGACAGCTTTGCAGGATAGAGTAATCTTGGTTGTAGGTTCTTGCTTTTCATCACTGAATATTTCTTGCCTCTCCCTTTGGCCTGCAAAGTTTTTTTTGAGAAATCAGCTGACAGCCTTATGGGAAGTCCCTTGTAGGTAACTATCTGCCTTTATCTTGCTGCTTTTAAGATTCTCTCTTTGTCTGAACATTTTGCATTTTGATGATGATGTGTCTTGGTGTGGGCCTCTTGGGGTTCATCTTGTTTGGAACTCTCTGTGCTTCCTGGATTTGTCTGTTTCCTTCACCAAGTTAGGAAAGTTTTCTGCCATTATTGTTTCAAGCAGGTTTTCAATTTCTTGTTCTCTCTCTTCTCCTTCTGGCACCCCCAAGATGCGAATGTTGGCACGCTTGAAGTTGTCCCAGAGGCTCCTTACACTATCCTCATTTTTTTAGATTCTTTTTCTTTTTGCTGTTCTCATTGGGTGTATTTTGCTTCTTTATATTCCAGATCAATGGTTTGCTTCTTGGCTTTACCTACTCTACTATTGAATCTGTGTAAATTATTCTTTATTTCAGTTAGTGCCTCCTTCATTTCTGACTGGTCCTTTTTTATGCTCTTGAGGCCCTCACTAAGTTCGCTGAGGTTCTCACTAAGTTCATTGAGCATCCTTATAAGCAGTATTTTGAAACCAGCATCTGTTAGGTTGCTTATCTCCATTTCGCTTAGTTCTTTTCTTGGGGTTTTGTTCTGTTCTTTCATTTGGGACCTGTTTCTTTGTCTCCTCATTTTGGCTGCCTCCCTGTGTTTGTTTCTGTGTTACTTAATGAGAAGTATGGGGCTCGCTGAGACCAGATGCTGCTCGTTTGAAAGAATTTAGGAAAACCTGAAGCAGGATCCATGACAGGCCAATCCTATGGTTAAGCAAGTGGCAACAGCTTGGGTGGGCCTGAAAGTTGTGTGGGGTGGGGCGGGGCGGGGCCTCAGGGAATCACCAGGGTGGGGCAATCAGTGTGAGCCAGGTTGCTGGAGTCCCAGGTATGGTACCTGCCTGCTGCCCCAGGGAAGGGCTCACCAAAGGAACAAAGGCCTCTGACAGCACGTTTGTCCTGGACAAAGCCCCCTCTCCAGCCCTCGCTCCAGTGCCAAACAGCTCAGTTCTTCCCTGTATGTCTCTGGCGCCCCTCGAGCTGCCTCCCCTCCGAGCTTAGAGGAAGTGAGTCCGATAAGTCCATATGCGAGGGCCCTGTAGGGAGCTGCCTGGGGCTCCAGCCGGTTTAGCCTCCCTCAGCCTCACTTCCCACTGGTTTTTCCAGCCAGAAATTATGGGGATTCTCTTCCTGGCACTGGAACCCTGAACTGGGCGCCTGGTGTAGGACGGGGACTCCTCAGTCCTCAGGGAGGACCTTCCCAGCCGGGGTGTCCTCCTGATTTGTATCCGCCACACGTGGGTGTGGGACCAGCCCGTCAGCCTCTGCCCCTCCTCCCAGTCTGGATGTGGCTGCTGCTTTAATTCCGTAGTTGTAGGACTTCCATTCAGCTTGATGTCAGGCGGTTCTGAATGATCGTTGTTCTGTAGTTTAGTTGTTAACTTTGATGTGGTTTTGGGAGGCCATGATACCACATTTACCTACCCGCCATCCTGACCGGAAGTCCTAGGCTCTGTTTTTTTGTTGTTGTTGTGTTTTTCATCCTCACCCGAGGACATTTTTTCATATTTTGTTCAGATAGAGTGGGAGGGAGAGAGAGGAAGAGAGAGAGAAAAACATCAACATGAAAGGGACACATCGAGTGGCTGCCTCCCACAGGGCCCAGCCAGGGCCGGGGACAAACTGCAACCGAGGTACGTGCCCTTAGCGGGAACCGAACCCGGGTCTCTCTGGACTGCAGGCCGACGCTCTAACCGCTGAGCAAAACCGGCCAGGGCTAGAGAATATGTTTATTGATTTTAGAGAAAAGAAGGGAGAGAGAGAAACATTGATGTGAGAAACATCGATCAGTTGCCTCCTGTATGTGCCCCAACCAGGGATTGTACTTGCAACCTAAGTATGTGCCCTGTCTGGGAATCGAATCTAGTCTTTTAGTGTATGGGATAATGCTCCAACAAACTGAGCTATCGGACCAAGGCTCTTTCTGCTTTTAAGATTCTTTGTCTTGCCCTGCCATTGTGGTTGAGTGGTTGAGTGTCATCCTGTGGACTGAGAGGTCCTGGTTCTCTTCCCAGTCAGGGCACATGCCCAGGTTGCAAGCTCGATCCCCAGGGGGGAGGCATGTAAGAGGCAGCTGATCAATGTTTCTCACATCAGTGTTTCTCTCTCTTCCTTCCTCTCTCTAAAAGATCAATAAAAACATATTTAAAATTCTTTGTCTTTAACCTTTGGCATATTAATTATGATGTGTCTTTCTTTTTAATATTTTTTCTTTATTTCTTTTAGAGGGAGGAAGGGAGAGGAAGAAAGAGGGATACAAACATCTATGAGAGAGAACATCATTTGGCTGCCTCCTGCATGCCACCCACTGGGTTTCAGGCCCATAACCTGGGCATGTGCCCTGACTGGGAATTGAACTTGGTGCATGGGTTGACGCTCAAACACTGAGTCACACTGACTGGGCAATTATGATGTGTCTTGGTGTGGCCTCTTTGGGTTCATCTTGTATGGGACTCTCTGTGCTTCCTGGACTTGTATGTCTGTTTTCTTTGCCAGGTTAGGGAAGTTTTCCGTCTTTATTTCTTCAAATACAGTGATACCTCGGTTCTCGAACATAATTCGTTCCAGGAGGACGGTCGAGAACCGAATTGTTCGAGAACCGAAGCAATGAAACCCAATAGGAAAGTGTGACTCCACAAAGCGTGACTCTCTGCACTCACACTGATGACGCAAGCAAGGCGCGCTGGGCCGAATGAACGCCATTCGGCTCAACTCGGCTCATCTCGGAAGTTCGAGTTCCAAATATTTGTTCGGATTCCGAGACAAAAGTTTCTCGAATCTCTATTTGGTCGAAAACCGAGGCGTTCGAGAACCGAGGTATCACTGTAGGTTCTCAGTCCCTTGCTGTCTTTTCCTGATACTCCTGTGATGTGAATGGTGTTATACTTATGTTGTCCCAGTGGTCCTTAAACTTGTTTTATTAAAAATTTTTTCTCTCTGATTGGGTGTATTCTGCTATCTTATCTTTCAAATTGCTGAGTCAATCCTCTGCTTCATCCTGTTGATCTTTCTTGTGTATTCTTCAGTGCAATTATTGTATTCTTTATTTCCGACTGTTTCTTTAATGGTTTCTGTGTCCCCTTTTTTGTGCTTAATATTTTCTTTCATCCTCATCTGAGGATACATTTATTGACAGTCAACAATTAACTCAAAAACAACCAGGGAATTTGTGATCTCCTAGTGCCTGTGCTTTGAGGGGTCTGGAAAAAGGAAACTTACTTTGACATTCTAAAGATTTATTATCATAGATGCCAAAAGACAATAGGCTCAGTTAAGGTAAAGATTGACCTTTGTCAGGGAAGACACTGGCCTAAGACATGCCTACCCACCATAAACTGCTTTTAGTTAAGAGTATTAACTTCAGGCCATCCTTTGTGGTTACTTCAGGTCTCTGAGTTTGCAAGGCCGCCACGCAGGTCAGCTTGTCGCCCCTTTTTGTCCACAATACTCCTAAAGTGCCCTGTGTTTGTCTCCTTCGCTAGGTTTTAACCTATATTTGAAGCTCTTTGAGGCCAGAGATGATACTGGTTTTGTCACCAGCATCTGTATTACACAGTTCCCAGAAGTAAGAAGCACCATCTGAGGAATAGAGGAACCCGGCGTGACTCACAGGGTTTCGGCTTAGCTGACTGGGAAGTGGTGCTGCTCATCTCCAAATTGTATCGGAGCATCAGTTCTGATGGAAGATAGTGATTGCTCGTGGTAGAGTGATAGCTGAGAATGTTGGCAGAAGAGGAAAATATATTTAGATACATTAAGATATATTTAAGAATAAATATTTTGAGATATATGTTTAGTACATAATGATTAAGTAGAGGGAAAGGAATATGATGAGATAGATGCTAGCCAAAATAAATGATTAAATATGTGGTAGGACAGAAATGAGTGTGGAGTGGTGTTTGTAGTTACATTCCCCAGCAGGAGAAGCATTGTCTTCTTTCTGTCTGTAATTAATGGCCTCCGCCACTACGGGAATAGAGTCTTCAAGTGCTGCATTTGGCTGTAAAGGAATTCTTTGCTATCACTAATTAGTGATGTTCTCAGAACTGTTGAGTGGTTTAACTTTACTATTATACTGATGAAATACAATGAGAGTTTAAAAGAGATAGAATCCCATAAGATTAGAGCTGTGGTCTCTTTTCCTTGTGCAGGGTTTGAAGTCTGGGAAGTAATTTATATGAAAAATGGCACTAGTGGCAGGGATATTTTTAAAAAAATTATTAACTAATACTGGCCAGTGTGGCTTAGTTGGTTGAGCATCATCCCATGCACCAAAAGGTCACTGGTTCAATCCCCAGCGTGAAGGAGGGAACTGATTGATGATTGATGTGTCTCTGTCTCTCTTTTTCTCTAAAAAAAAAATAAAAATAAAAATGTATTTAAAAAATAATTAGAAAATAAAGGAAGACTTAAAAAAAATTAACTAGTAGGTTACTAGTTACTTTGGTACTTTACCTGTATGCATTCTTTAGGCTCAACCCAATTACAGGTATGCTCTCCCCTGAACAGTTGGTTACTTCAATATCCAACTGTATAGCAGTCTTGTTTAAGAATAAAAGATAAAACTTTTAACAATTCAATAATAAAAAGACAACCCAATTTAAAAATAGGCCGAAGATTTGAATAGATGTTGTTCCAAAGACATACAAATGGCCAGTGAGCATATGAAAAGATGCTTAACATCATTAGTCACCAGTGAACTGCAAAGCAAAACCACAGGAGATACCCTCACCTCCTCCAGGATGTCTGTTAAAACAAATAAACAAACAGACGATAGTAAGTGTTGACGAGGATCTGGAGAATTTGGAACCCTTATAAAATGTTGCAGTTGGTTTGGAAAATAGTTTGGCAGTTCCTCAGTAAATTAAAATAGAACTTGCATATGATGCTGCAATTCCACTTCTAGGTAAGTACTCAAAAGAATTGAAAATAGGTCATCAAACAAAAACTTGTACGTGGATTTCATAGCAGCACTACTCAACAATTGCCAGGAGGAGGCAACCACCCAAATCCAAACCACCTGATGAATTAGTAAACAAAAAGTGATAAATCTATGCAATGAGATATTATGAAGTCATAAAATGAAGTACTGCTACATCCTACAATGTGGATGCACCTTGAAAATAGGTAAAAGAAGCCAGTCACAATAGGCCACATAAGATATGATTCCATTTATATGAACTTCCCACAATAGGCAAATTCAGAGACAGAAAGTCCATTCGTGGTTGCCAAGGGGAGAATCCAGAATGACTGCTAAGGTTTTTTGTTTTTTTTTTTTGTTGTTTTTTTTTATCCTCACCCAAGGACATTTTTCCATTTTTTGTTCAGGTAGAGTAGGAGGGGGAGAGAGGAACAGAGAGAGAGAGAAACATCGACGTGAAGGGACACATCGAGTGGCTGCCACCCGCATGACTGACCAGAGCCGGGGACAAACTGCAACCGAGGTACATGCCCTTAGCGGGAACCGAACCCGGGTCTCTCGGGACCGCAGGCCGACGCTCTAACCGCTGAGCCAAACCAGCCAGGGCTGTTTTGTTTTTTAATAATGGAAATGTTCAAGAATTAGATAGTGGCGAAATGTTATTGCACAACATTGTGAATATACTAAAAACCAGTTAATTGTACATCTAAAAATGGTGAATGTTAGGTTACGTGAATTTTATAAATGTAAATCTCAATACTAAAAGAGGAATAAAAGATAAAAAAGAGAATCCCAATTTCTAATGGTATATTCATATGCCCTGCCCTTTGTTTTAGAGACACATGCAAAAGAAATTCGGGAGATTCTCTTCACCCGACTCATTATTTCACAGCTCATGTTGAGATTGTTGAATATCTACTGATCTCAAGTTCCTAGGAGGTGGCAGAGCCCCAATTATATTTGCATTCTTTAAATGGAAATAGATTTTGTTTTACTGAGTCATGACTATTGTAAAAAATTATTTTACATTTTCCTTGTATTCCTGTCCTATAGAAATAACTTCTATATTGGTTTGCTATATAGCACTATAATTTCTAGAGAGATTTTATTTTCTAGTTTTGTGATGTCTTTATTTAGAAGAGATGAGAGAGTAGAGAAATGTTTGCCTTCTCTACCCAAGGAAAATATTATTATTTCTTTTTCCCTTTATTTATTTTAGAGAGAAAGGAATGGAGAGGGAGAGAGAGAGAGAGAAACATCGATGAGAGAGAACATTGGTTGGCTACCTCCTGCATGCCCCCCACTGGGGATCGGGCCCACAACCTGAGCATGTGCTCTGACCAGGAATTGAACTGGTGACCTCTTGGTGCATGGGTTGATGCTCAACCACTGAGCCACACTGACTGGGCAGAAAGTATTATTTCAAATTGTTTTTACTTTAGAGATTTTTCTATCTAGATGGTATTTTATTTTATTTTATTTCTTACTTTTATTAGCATTTATTTTATTCTGAATTTACTCTCAGGCCATCAGTTTTTGTTTCCTAAGTTTCTCTTGGGGTATCTTTTCCTTCTGTGCACCCCTCTTCTGGTTTAGGAGCAGTCTGCTCTTTCTCAGTAGGAACCTCTCTGTGTGGCAGGGAGAGCTCATGTGGGTTCATCTGCCGTGAGCTCTGTGAGTTCTGTGCTGCACCTAGGAGCTTTGTTCCCCTGGACGAGCTCAGTGACCAGAGAATCTCCATCTAACCCTCAAGTTCAGCATTGCTCTGAATTTTTAAGCATATGCAGTAAAATTTTAGCACTCTTTTTGAGCCACTGACCCTGTATCCAGCCCCACTGTTTTGCCTGGGCATACCTACCAACTCCACCATTGTAGTGACAGAGTGGCACACACTTTCTGTAAAGTGGCATCTTCAGGTGGCTTTTTGGATAAGCATACCCTAGATGGCCTGGCAGTTTCATGAGTGTTCTTAAAGTGACACGAAGATTTGAACCTCTCAGTCTGCATGATTTCGTAGAGTTTTGTGGGTCAAATGCATTGCAAATCATTTTCAGAGGTCACATCTGGCTGCTTTTGGGATGAGAACTAGATGGTATATTTTTTATTTTTTTATTCTTTATTGATTTTATTTTTTAAAAACTTTTTTTCTTTATTGATTTTAGAGAGAAAGGAAAGGAGAGGGAGAGATAGAAACATAGATGAGAGAACATTGATTGGCCGCCTCCTGCATGTCTCCCACTGGGGATTTGGCCCACAACCTGGGCTTGTGCCCTTACTGGGAATCGAACCAGAGACCTCTTGGTACATGGTCAATCCTTAACCACTGAGCCACACCGGCCGGGCTAGATAGTACATTTTAAGGTAGCTCTTTGTTCCATCACCATACCACCAAACACAATAATGAAAAATTGCGTAATTTATTGAGTGCTTACTGTGTACAAGGCATTATGCTACGCACTATACATACTATATCTAATCCTGTAACAGTTTTATTATGTTAATCATTTTCATTTTATTTATGAAGAAATTGAAGTTTAAAAAATTAAACAAGGCATTCATGTACCACATAGCTGGTACATAATAGAACTGGGATTCAAACCAGTTCTTTTTTACTACAAACATTGCATTTTTAATTAGTGTACTGGTTTGCCTCTCTGCTTATATTCATTCCTGGACTATCTAATACCTATCAGGGCCTCTCTCTCTCTTTTTTTTTTTTTTTAATTACCTAAGTCTTTTATTTTTTTCAGGACCTCTTGAGGTTGAAGCAGGGGTTGAGGTAGAATTTGAGGCAGTTAGTATGTTGGCATTATGATTGTGTGATTTGCTTAGTAATATTTCTCTTTTTTTGTGGGGTGGTTAGAGGAACTAATTTATATTAGACCTTTAGTATACACAGAAAGTTTTTGAAGAATAAAATTAGTCTTCTTCATATAAATAGCAGCCATAATCACAAAATGAAGTAGGAATTAATTTGCTATTCAGACTCTCCATCGCATTTATGAGTGTCTCCTAAACTTTCTGTATGACTTCCTGTAGATCTCTGACATGACACTCCATTGGTTCTCTTCTGTCTTTCTGGTCATTTCTTAACCTCTGGGTTGGTTCCCCTAGCACCCTGTGCATATACCTATCTTTAAAGTTGACTAATGTATTATTGAAATTCGTTATTCATATGCCAATCTTCACATCTAGACGTTGAAGTTTTTTAAGAACAAGAATTGGGTCTCATTCTTTCTTATAACTGGTGCCCAATACAGCACCTACTAGGCAGCAGGACCTATTAAACTAAACTGTTAAATGTGAAAATGAAACCAGTAATGTTTGCTTTTGTGTAGACTCCTGCTAAAGAGAGAAGCAAGAGTCCCTGCGTTCTGCTACTGGTTGTCATTTTGTAGCTCAGAGACTTCGCTGACTAACCATTGCTACTGAATAAAGTTCACATTTCTTAGCTCTCTGGCCAGTTCCTCCAAGGTCCTGTCTTAACTTTCTGTTCTTCATGTGCATGTACACTAGTTAAGTGGGCTACTCCCCATTCCCCCTTTTCATATGGCTTTGGGTGGTACCGAGTCTCCCCCTTCTCTTGCCCAGTCTCCAGTGGAGCTGGTTCCTCTGCGAGCCCTCCGGTCGTCTCCCTGCCTCTCCAGCCTCCACCAAACGTCATTTCCCCATTTGAACTCCGAACAGCACTTTTACTATGTTACAGCATTATTATTATTATTGTTTTGTTAATCCTCACCTGAGGATACTTTTCCATTGATTTTTCAGAGAGAGTAGAAGGGAGAGAAGGAGGGAGAGAGAGAAACATGATGTGAAAGAGACACATTGATTGGCTACCTCCTGTACAACCCCGACAGGTACGTGCCCTGGACCAGGAATCGAACCTGAGACACTTCAGTCCACAGGCCAACACTCCAGTGGCTGAGTCAAACCGGCCAGGGCTAGCATTATTTTTGTACCCTATTGTACCCTGCTAAGTCATAAGTTCTTTAAGAGCAAGGTTGTTGCTTTTGTTTTCTCTGCCATTTTGCTTTAATTACTGCATCGAATTGAATATAAATTAACTTTTTAATGTTTTTAGCCTCAAGGAAACTGGTCAGAAGACCATCTTGTTAAAAATTCTTTCTCTGCCCTGGCTGGTTTGGCTCAGCAGTAAGAGCGTCGCCCATGGACCAGAGTCCCGGGTTTGATTCTGGCCAAGGGCACTTATCTTGGTTGCAGTTCATCCCCAGCCCCGGTTGGGATTGTGCGGGTGGCAACCAATCCATGTGTCCCTCTCACATCGATGTTTCTCTCTTTCTCTCTCTCCCTCCAGCTCTATCTAAAGATTAATGTAAAAATATCCTCGGGTGAGGATTAAATAAATATTCTTTCTCTGCACTGATCTACAAGTAACTGCATTTATTCCAGAAAGTACGTAGGTTTAAACAGTGCATTTATTTCTGGAACTTCCGTTTAGGAAAGAATTTTTGATCCAGATTTACATTTATTTAAAATATATTTACCATTCTTTGTATGGACTCTCCTCCTCCTTTTCTAGGGCACTGTGTTTAATCTTGAGTCCGAGGAGGAAGAGTCCCCTGGGACTGCTGCAGAAGACAGCAATGACATTTACATCCTGCCCAGCGACAACTCTGGGCAAGCCAGTCCTCCAGAGTCTCCGACTGTGACCACGTCCTGGCAGTCAGAGAGCCTGCCTGTGTCCCTGTCGGCCAGCCAGAGCTGGCACGCGGAAAGCCTGCCAGTGTCCCTCGGCCCCGAGTCCTGGCAGCAGATCGCAGTGGACCCCGAAGAAGTTAAAAGCTTAGATAGCAATGAGGCTGGAGAGAAGAGCGAGAACAACTCCTCCAATTCTGACATTGTGCATGTGGAGAAGGAAGAAATCCCCGAGGGTGTGGGCGAGGCTGCCTTCCCTGAAGCCCCAGCTCCCTTGCCCCCTCACGTCACTGCCACTTCCTCGCTGGAGATGAGGGGACCTGACACAGAAGGGGGTGCGGCTGAGAGAGTCAGCCCGGCTGCATCTTTGTTCGCAGGACCGGAGGAGGAAGAGGTGAAAGTGGCAGTGGGGCCTGGGGAACGCAGGGAGCAGCCCCGAGGCCCGCTGCTGGGTGCACAGGTGGAGGCCAGGAAGGAGGGGCTCGGGGCAGGGAGGTCCGGGCCGCTGCCCGAGGGCAAGTCTGTGCTGCTGCTCGGAGGGGCCGCCGCGGTCGCCATCCTGGCCGTGGCTGTTGGGGTAGCACTGGCTCTGAGAAAGAAATAGCAGGGTTTTTGGAAGAGAAACAAGACAAAAAGGATATTAGGTTTTAGTTGTATCGACTGAATTTGAAGCGCCAGCAGCTGATTGGACGTTTGTGGAACACTCTTGGGTAACTGGGGATTTCTGCTCAATAAGGCCGTGGATTGACCCACACATGAGGGCTTGAGGTAGAGGGTGTTCACGTTTGTCTGATGATAAGTTCAAGGGCCTTAGCTTGTGCTAGATTCTGTCCTTACAAGTAAAGTACTCCCTCTAGTCAGGTTTCTCAACCTCTGCATTCATATCTTGATAATCCTTTGTTGTAGGAAGTTGTCCTGTGCATTGTAGGGTGTTTAGCAACATCCCTGTCCTGTACCCACTAAATACCAGTAACACCCCTCCCCTACTTGTGACAACCAAAAACATCTCCTGACTTGGCCAAATGTCCCTGGGGGTAAGATTGTCCCCCGTACCAGCCACAACTTCAGAGGACAGTGAATTCAGGAGCTTCTGGGAGAGGGATTCCTAGGCAAGGGGCTCACCCGTGCTCCTCAGCTACTGACTGGGCCCTGCCCTTGGGGTTTCATCTTGTGAACATGCTGTGTTTTGCAGTCCTTTTTTGGCTTTTCTTTTCTTCCCCACTTTCTAGCCCTATAGCGTGAGGGTGTTCTCCCCGGTGGCTCAGCTGCCTCTCAGGTACCACCCTGCTCCTCTCCCCCCAGGTTTCTTCTGAGACCCACGGAGAGTGCTTGCTCTGCACCTGGCAAGTCTCTGGTCCTTCTTCCAGCTTCTCCTTGCAGTGGGACTGCCCTCCGTCACCCTGAGAGGGCCGCCTGCCTGCAGTGCTGTGGCAAGTAGCGGGGTAGAGAGATTTGTCTCCTTTAGAAGCAGGATGGCCTTGGTGGCCTCTAGGACACTTCTGGCTCCTCTGTGGACGGCCACCCTGCTGAACTTCTGGCTACTTGCCAGCAGCATCTCTGTCGCTGGACAGTCACTGTCTATAAACTGGGCTGGTGTCTTCCCTGGACTATCTGACCTCAGTCTTCTGGCTGGCTGGCTGGCTGGCTCCTTTGCAGTCCTTCACTGGATTGTCATACGTGGGCTTACAGACCCATTGAATCATAACTCTTATGAAATACAGAAAGTCTCCTAAATATCATTAAAATAAAAAGTATGAAAAGAGAAGTTTGACTTTTTTGGTTACCCTCAAGATTCTAGACTGGCTCTCAGAGTTCAAGAGTGGAGGCTTCTCTGCAAAACTCTTCATAGTCCAAATGCCAGTGGTAAACCAGGATGATCCTAACTAGTGTGTACTAGTTCAGAATCAGCATAATTTCCTTTCATCTGACTATTCCCTCCTCCGAAAGGGTGGGAGGACTGTGTCATTGTGTGCCTGAGGGTCACAGTGTCGGTGTGCAGGGCATGCTCGGTTCAGGTCGTCTTGGAGCTCTTAGTAAATGGGACAAATCACTTTTTAGATCCTGAAATTTGTAATAAAATTACTTCACCTATCCTGAGCACCAAAACTTGATGTTTCAAATGTGCTTTCTTTTTAAATTTTATTTTTAAAAATAAATCTTCTCCCTAAAGCAGTACTATTTAAAAGTTGGTCAAGGAAAGTTCTGGAGTGTGTGTGTGCCAGTTCAGCTTTGCCATGGGCGTGTCTTTAAGTGTTCTGAGTTTCCGTGTCCCATGTAGGGAGTGGCTCTTCTCAGAGTTTGGTGCCTTGATTGACAGAGCGAGGGCGAGGGCAGTGGTGAGGTCCTTCTTGGCTCTGTGCATTGGGTTGCTCTGTTTGCATAGGGTAAGAGCAGCTGGTGTGTTATCTTGAGTTTTTCCCTTTTATAATAAAATATTTCCTTCCAACGTTCACACTTTCAAACTCCATGTCCTCAAACCCACTGGCTGAACACATTTAAGCACTAATATAAACCAGGTTCATTTCTGGGCTGCTAGAGAGAGAGGGCTTAGGATATTTGGGTCCGTGTTCTCCATTAAAGGAAAGAATAGGAGTATGGTACAACGCACCAAGTGCTGCTTTATTTTCCCGTCTGTTGAACATTAACCCAGAGTCACTTGGCCAGTCCATGCTGCTGTGCGGGGCTGGAACACAGCTCTCCTCCACTGGCTCTCTCCAGAGGGAACCGCGCACGGTCCTCGAGCAGTAGCAGGGTGTCTGTCCCTGCTTTCCTCGCTTGCTCCCCTCTGCCTCACACTAGAAGGGAACACTCGAATAAGAACTACTTCTTATAGCAGCTTTGATTTTTACTATTACTTTTAAAAGATCACTTCTCACCCTCCCTTTTCCTGGTGGGGGCTGGTATCAGGAGGCCACTCCTGCCCGTCTGACTTACGTACCATGGAAATCTAAGCTAAGGGGACCATTCAGAATAAACCCAGCTTGTTGACACAACTCAAGTGCAGAATTAAGACGATCACCCTTTTTGTCATTTAATTCTTTTAAGTGTTGAGGAAAAGTTTTTGCAGTGAAGGGCTCTAGAACTCTTAACTGCTCTACTGAATGTAATGATTTCTGAGCACTTGGCATAAAGCCAGTGAGTGAGTGTTGAAAAAAATACCAGAACTAAAGGATGTTAATTTATCCCCTCTGTGACAAAA
Organism: Molossus molossus; assembly: GCF_014108415.1. Taxonomy (NCBI): domain Eukaryota; kingdom Metazoa; phylum Chordata; class Mammalia; order Chiroptera; family Molossidae; genus Molossus; species Molossus molossus. Next base: position 106,184,038 of record NW_023425345.1, read on the forward strand.
GGATCATTTTGAGCCCAGAGAAATCCGCTTCTACACTGTGCCTTAGGGGACTCACGAGTACCATTGCCTCTAGAAAGAAAGCTTTTTTGCAGAAAACAACTGCTGACCATCTAGTTCACGCCTGCACACCCAGTCGTCCTTGATGCCTTCTCTCTCCTGTGTCCCATCTTTGGATCAGATGCGGCCACTGCCTAGGTTTGTACTGGGGGCGACAGACAGTGAACACAGACATTGTTATTGAACCATAGCTGCCATTAGCGTCCTCAGCCTTTGTGCCAGTTCCTCTGAGTTAAGAGTGATGCCTGCTCCTTGCTTTTTTTCTAAAGGTATGACATGGACAAATGTCATACCCATAGAATTTTAAAATTATTTTGAGATGTTTTATAGAAATAAAAGGTATGTGATAAGAAATTTTTTCCTTTTCTCCTAATTTGTCTTTTTACACAAACTTATCTTTAAAAAAATTTGTGATAGGGACTGTTTCATCAGGAGATCTGGTCTTCCTGATCAACAGTCACTATCTCTTGCTTTGTAGAAGTGGCTTCTAGCCTCTGCGCCAGCTCCCTCCCTCAAACTGTTCACGTAGTCTCAGCACACATTCGATGCCCGCAAGCTTCCTCTTCCGTGGAGCACCAAGATGTACCATTAGTGATAACCTATTATCACTGAGGAGGTTCAGTGGTGACATGGTTTTGAATTCAGGGTGCATATTTTTCCATATTAGAATACCCTTGTTTTGGGGGGGGGAGTGGGTAATTATAATTTTAGCAAATATTGGTTGAGCATTTACTAACTTTTCTAAAGTGTTCCAGTATCTGAGAGGCAGTGATTTGAACTTTTCTGACTCTAAGTCTACTGCTTTTCCTAGTTTTTACCATTTTTTGTGACCCTGCAAAACAGTATTGACAGGCTTTTTGTACATGGCTGCGCCGACTGTCCACCACACAGGGGCAGCCTGTGCTCACTGTCATGTGCCCTGGGAGAAGGGAGCCTCTACTAATTTGTACAAAGGTGCCACACAGGCTAGTCTAAGTATCGAGCATGCTCTCCCAAGTGAGAGAAGGTTATGTCCAGCCTATTCCCAATTTCTAATTATACCAGTTGTTTTCCCTTTAAATATTGAATGAGATGCCTTACAAAGAATTAGCAGTTATCACTGGTATTACTCTTTCATTAGCTTTCTTAGTTAGTATGTTAGATGAACATTTCTTATAAACAAGGGTAAGGTGGTCTGACACAAGACTCTCTGACTGATCTGAAGGCAGTACCACAATCCCTTTCCTCTTCCCTTTTCCCCAGTTTGTCCCTTTTGTTCCTTCTCTCCCCTGCCTATGCCATGGGATGTGGAGAGAAGTGGGGGCAACCTCTAGGCGTTGCTTGGCTTCTCAACGTTCAGTCGAGAGGGTTGACTAGCCCAGCTGGTGTGGCTCAGTGGTTGAGTGTCAACCCATGTACCAAGAGGTTGCCGGTTCAATTCCCAGTCAGGACATATGCCCAGGTTGTGGGCCCGATCTCTAGTGGGGGGCATGCAGGAGGCGGCCAATTGATGTTCTTTCTCATCGATGTTTCTATCGCTCGCCCTCTTTTCCCTTCTCTCTAAAATCAATAAAGAAAAAAAATTTTTTTAAAGAGGGTTGACCAGGCATGGCCAGAGGCACATCTTGCTCAGAAGCTGACAGTAGGTGGCTCCCAGTGAAAACCTTTCATTCATTCCACAGTGCACAGGAGAATGTCAAACTAATAGTAGCCTTGTCTATAGAATACCGATTTGAAATTCAGTCACTATTGTTTAGTTACCGCAATATAGCGCTCCATGGAGAGTTGGAAACTGTCATGTTATTACTTTAATACATTCTGTCTTTTTCTTTACACAAAACTACCCTCTTCCTAGCCTGTCACTAGGATCCTACACCTGTGAACCCTGTTTACACCACAAGAGCCCCAGCCAGGCAGCTTATGCTCAGGTTGGAACCGTTCTCAGGTATATTTACAAAGCCTTTAATAAGTTAAAAAGTCGCTGCTGGCTCAGGGTGGTTCTTGTCCTATTCTCATGCCTCCTGAGGGAAAATTTTATAGTGATATTGCCCACTTCAGTGTGTTCTTTGCACCACTAGAGTAAATTGGTTTACTAATATACTATTTAGAACAAGTTTTTATATTTTAAGATTAGTCTGTTGCCTCCTTTCCCAGGAAAAAAGGAAGCTGAAGTACAGTCTTCTCAGAGTCTGGAATAATGTGTTGTTCCTGATGATTCCAGCAAGGAAACTGTGTTAGAGCCCAGCCAGTTGGCTCAGGGGTTGGTGTCCCAGGCACCGGGGGTCCCAGTTTGATTCCTGGTCAGGGCACGTGCCCAGTGTGCAGGCTTGATCCCCAGTAAAGGGGGATCAAGGAGGCAGCCAATCAATGTGTCTCTATCATAGATGTTTGTCTCTCCCTCTCCCTTCCTCTCTCTCAAATAAAAATAAAAAAATAAAAGGAGAATTGTATTATATAGATTGGTTCTTAAGGAAAATAATTTTCTTACAGTCTTCCATTTCTTTCTTTAGATTAAAAGTACCTCTTTCCACCTACTTCATTCCTTAACTGAGTTAAATTTATTACTGGTTCTGATGCTCTCATCTCACAATCACTGGATTTAAATAGGAATGTTAGCTGACTAACGTGGCATCGCACCGGAGAGCATGGGTTTCCGTGTGGGTTTCATCAGCTCTCCCAGAGCTGCTTTGCTCAGTTTATGATAATGGTGCCTTCTGGCTCCTCCCTCCGTTACCTGCATTTGGCCAATCAGGGCAAAGGGACAAAATCCAAATCTGACATTTGCTTTCTGTTAGAAGTGCTGTGTTGGGGAGAACACTTTGGAGGTTGTAGTAAAATGAAATTTGAGGAAAACTGACGGACTCATCTTTCTAATTAATGTTAGGAGGAACCGTTTAGATCATCAGTCTTGTAGTCTCCCTAAGTACATACTTGGTTTGACTTCAGGCTCTGGAACTGCTCAGGAAGCTGTGGGGAAGGCACTGCTGCTGGGCCTCGAGGCGCCGGGCGGCCGTGGTCAGTGCTGGGTCCTGGTCACTTTTCAGTTCTAGCCACGAGGACTGTTACCAGTGTAAAATCCACGACTTCCAGGGCACCCTGCGTCGTGGCTGGGTGGCTCGAGGTCAGAGCACGTGACCCCGTGGGATCTCCCAGTGGTGGCTGGGACATGAGGGGACAGTCCTGCTGTGTAGGCGGGAAGGATGACTGACTTGGGAAAAGTACACCAAAACGTGTACAACGTGCATTAAAATAGTGACACATAAATTTAAGAAAAAGTAGAAAGTAAAGATGCTGTGCAAGAAGAAAAGCATTAGATAGTCTGAATTCTTTGCTCCTTGAGAGCTCTCCTCTCTTCCATCAGTCTAGTTGACTACTTGTATTAAAATTGCTCTTTCTGGAAGAAAGTATTTCCCCTCGTGGGAGTCTGATTGTACTGCTTGACACACGTATGGATAGGAGTGCAGGTATGTGTGCGCGATTCAACTTGTTTCCCCTGGGATGCGAATCCTTTGGGGGAAAAGCCTATTCCAAAACATCCATAATAATAGCATTACTAGAATTTTCCCCAAATGATGGCCTTCATACTGCACGGCGACATCTATTCGCTTTAACACCTGCAATATATCGCGGCTCTCAGATGAGCCCAGCCCCAGTGAATGCTGAATGATGTCATGTTTCTTGCCTGATGGACTTAAACTCTCAGGGAACAGAACCGTGTTCGGTATCAAGGAAGTCTTTATTAGCACGTCATGGCCGGCGCACTTGCCCCTCCAGTGTGATGTTCTCGGTGAGCACAGGGCGAGCCTGAGCGGAGCGCAGGCCTGACTGGGACCCAGTCACCGCGCGGGAGGGAGCCGGGCGCTTGGGGACCGCCGTGCTGGCACCATTTCTAAGTGTTGCGCTCGCTCCCTGGCTTATTTGGGCACGGAGACATTTGATTTTGTGATCACTTGTATTCAACTGTTGAGTTTTTAAGTGTTTTTAATTTTTTATGCTAGAAAAACCTGTTCTTTCCTGACACAAGCTCCCTGGCGGGCACTGAGGCTGTGGCTGGAGATGAGAACACAAGGTGCGGGCGGCCGGCCGCGGAGGGCGCAGGCGCTCGGCCACCGCCGCAGCCGGCGTCCCCCCACTGGTCCTGGCCGGTGGCTTTCCTCGCCGCCGCCGATGGAGGGGGATCAAGCGGGACAAGAGCACACGGCTGACTCCGGGACCCGGGAGCAGGAGGCGCCCTGCTGGGGGCGCTCTGTCCCCGTCCCGCGCCCGCCCACTCGCCCGGAGCCGGCTCCCAGGCTGCACCTCAATAAACAGGCGCGTTTTTACTTCAACAAAAACCATGGTGTGTTTCTCCTTCCGTCCTATAATCTGCTTTTAGCTTTAATTTTCAAGTGGGGACCTACAACAGCTGAAATAAGAAAAAGGCACAATGTCGATTCAGAAGGACCAAGCTTGTTCCGACAGGTGCAAGCCGCCACCTCATTCAAGTATCTTAATGTAGAGGCTGATAAGTGGGTCACCAGCGCACAGCACGGCCCTTAAACAGCGAGACGCGAAGACCTGCGGTCTGGCGCCTCTCCGGAAGCCGCGGTGGCGGCCCGTGGGCGCCGGGCAGCCGGCCGGCGGAGCCAGTGTTCACCGGCGGCGTCCATCCACTCAGTCCACCTCCTGGAGCAAGACAGGGGAACCAGAATTAGTTCATTGTTTTTGACCACCAACAGTGTCCTATTTCTGACTTTTTATTTTAAATTCTTTTGTATGACTTCCTGTGTACTGTTTCTGCCTCTTTCCTAACATCTGAAGGGTCAGTTTTTCTTTTTCTTTCCTTCTAACAGCAGCGACAGTTTTCCTGTGAAGCCCAGGTCTGCTTCAGGCCGTGTAGGCCGTGGTCTGCACGTGGGCTTCCGCTGGCAGCAGCCAGACAATGCGCAATGAATGAGCGTGGCTCTTCCAGCAGAACTTGGTTTATAAAAACAAGGAGCAGGCCCTGGCCGGTTTGGCCTGCGGTCCAGAGAAACCTGGGTTCGGTTCCCGCTAAGGGCACGTACCTCGGTTGCAGTTTGTCCCCGGCCCTGGTTGGGTCGTGCGGGTGGCAGCCACTCGATGTGTCCCTTCACGTCGATGTTTCTCTCTCTCCCCACCCCCACTCTATCTGAATGAAAAATGTCCTCGGGTGAGGATAAAAAAAAAAACAAGGAGCAGGCCAGATTTGGCCTGTGGCCATAATTTACCAATCTTTGTAAATGATTGGAAGTTCTACATCCTTCATTTTTACCAAACATATTGCATTTATTAGAATGTACATTCAGCTTCCATGGCAGGTCATCTAAATAGGACTTAAACTAGGTACTTAATTAGATATTATTTCTCTAGTTATACATCAGTGTCAGCACCGCCCTGGGGCCAGGAGTCCGTCTGCTGGTCCTGGTCACGAGGTGTTGCCCTCACCCGTGCCCACACCCTGTGCCTGCAGCCTAGGACCAGGAGGGGGAGGAGAGGTCGGGCTCCTTCCCTTCAGGGACACAGTGCAGAGATCTATGCATCACGGCTGCCTGTGTCCCTTTTACCAGAAGTCACAGGTCACGGCTTGTAAGGGGACCTGGGCTATGGAAGTCTCCAGGGGCCATGGACCAGTTAGAAATCCTGCAGCCATGAGAAGATGGGGGACAGACATGGGGCATCCAGCAGTCTCTGCTACAACTCAAACCTGCACGTTGCGATTGGTGCAGGGTCAGTGAGAAGCTATAAGCCCTCACCCAACCCAACAAACCCCTGGCCTATATTTATTCAGCACATAAAATCCAGTTGTTACTACTGTCATCTGGATTTCGGTTAACTCCCGAGAGCTTATAGTCCTACACCTCTAATTGAATAGGTGTTACTGCTTTGTTGATAATCACTTTCTAAGGTCTAGATCAGCAGTTCTAATTTACAAATCAGAAGTCAGTCCTTAAGAACTCAGGGCCATAGCCAGTATAGGCGAAGCTGGGGTTTAGGCAAAAACATATTCTTGCCCTGGCCAGTTCGCTCAGCGGTTAGATCGTCGGCCCGCAGACCAGTGTCGCAGGTTCAGTGCCAGTTAAGGGCACATACCTGGGTTGTGGTTCGGTCCTTGGCCCTGGTCGGGGTCGTGTGGGAGGCAACCAGTCGATATGTCTCTCTCATGTCGATGTTTCTCTCTCTCTTCCTCATACTCTCTCAGAAAATAAACAGAAAAATATCCGGGTGAGGATTTAAAAAAAACACCAAAAAAATTTTCCGGGGCCCTGTCATCCTCATACCCATGCACCCCACTTCCTGCTTCATGAGAGCAACTGCACACAGAGGCGTTCAGGGAGCCGAGAGTGGGTGTTCCCCTCTGCAGGGCCACTTCTGCCAGCAGGCATCCCAGTGGGCCAAGGCGCCAGGCTATGGGCCCCAGTGCCTGCCGGTGTGGTGCTGTCGCCATCCCCGCCGTCGGAGGCCCGCTGTGCCGGCGCTTCCTCACCTGGCCTGCTCCCAACAGCTCAGCCTGGTTAAACGCCTGGTCAGAAATGTATTTTCACCTTCCTGCTGTTTTTTTATTTTTATTTTTTTCTTTATTGATTTGAGAGAGAGAAACATCAATGAGAGAGAACATCGATTGGCCGCCTCCTGCACGCCCCACCACTGGGGATGGGCCCACAACCTGGGCATGTGCCCTGACCGGGAATCGAAGGGCGACCTCTTGGTGCAGGGTCCACGCTCAGCCACTGAGCCACACCGGCCGAGCCTCGCTCCTGTTTTAAAGTGCCCGTATGACTACAGTCCACCACAGAGAGAGAAAGCTTTTAAGGTTTATCATTAATTTGAAGAGGGTTGGATGCCTGAATAATGCTTCGGACACATAAAATCCAAATATTGACACTATGAACCCGGAGCAGCAGACTCGAAGGGCTGTCTGGCCTTCTTGGGCGGCAGGGTAATGAAGAAGGGTGACTTAATATCCTGGATATGGGACACGAGTTTCCTGGGGCAGGTTTTAGATAGTTCTCCCCCCCCCCCTTATTTTTAATTTTTTGTTAATCTTCACCTGAGGATATTTTTCTATTGATTTTTAGAGTGGAAGGGAGGGAAGGAGTGGGGGGAGGGGGAAGAGAGGAGAGAGAGAGACACATCGATGCGAGAGAGAGAGACAGCAACTGGTTGCCTCCCACACGACCCGACCAGAGCCAGGGATCAAACCTGCAACCCTTCAGTCTGTGTGGGCCGATGCTCTAACTGCTGAGCAAACTGGCCAGGGCTCCTCCTTTTTGATCTCTCTCCCCTTCATCTTTCTTCTTTTTTGTAAATCCTCACCTGAGGACATTCTTCCATTTTTTGTTCAGATAGAGTGGGAGGGAGGGAGAGGGAGAGAGAGAGGGAGAGAAACACGTGATGTGAAAGGGACACATCGAGTGGCTGCCACCCGCACGACCCAACTAGGGCTGGAGAGAAACTGCAACCGAGGTACGTGCCCTTAGTGGGAACCGAACCCGGGTCTCTCTGGACCACAGGCTGATGCTCTAACCGCTGAGCCAAACCAGCCAGGGCCCCTTCATCTTTCTTAGTAAGCATGTTTTGTTTGTTTGTTTTGTGTTGTAAGCATGGTTTTAAAAAATTTAATTATACTTTAAAAAAAAAATTTTTTTTATCCTCACCCGAGGACATTATTCCATTTATCTTCAGATGGGGAGAGGGGGTGGCGAGAGAAACATCTATGTGAGAGAGACACATCGACTGGTTGCCTCCTGCATGACCCCGACCAGGGCCAGGAGGAGCCACAACCAAGGTACATGCTCTTGACCGGGAATCAAACCTGCGACTCATTGGTCTGCAGGCAAACGCTCTAACCACTGAGCAAACCGGCCAGGGCTGGTATGTTTTTATTGACTTTTTAGAGAGGGAGAGCGACATAGAAACATCAATGTGAGAGAGAAACATCCATCGGCTGCCTCCTGCATGTCCGCCCCCCAACTGGGGATGGAGCCCACAACCCAGACAAGTGCCCTCACGGGGAATCAAACTGGGACCTCTCAGTCCGTGGGACGACGCTCAATCCACTGAGCCACACCAGCCGGCGAGCATAGCATTTTTGTGACAAGGTAAAGTTGAGAGCAGACCTGGGACGCTCAGCGTAGATCCCTCAGCCACCACCGCACGCCCACGGACAGTATGAAATAAGCCTTCCCCCGCTGGCAGTAGCGCATCTTAAAAATAAAGCTGATAAAGCTCAAAAGGACACCAGGCAATCATGACCACCTCCTACCACGTAACCTTCGTGCTCATGAAAGCAAGACCGAGCCTCTGCCCCGCCCGTGCGCCGTGGCTTCAGGCAGGACAAGGGGCAGAGGGCTCCGCGGTGGCAGGGCCGCAGGGGAAAGGGGGTGGCGGCAGCAGAGGCCACCAAGGGGACTGAGGGGAGCCAAGGAGCTGAGCACGGGTGCTTACATTTCTGACCAAGTTCCTCACACAGGTGAGTAGGTTCTGGTTGATGAAATTCACTGTTGTGCGAAAGACATCACGGAGCAAGGACGGTGTGTGATCGGCCACTTTTTTGGCCAACAGCATGGTCAAGGTCAGCATGATCTTCTCCTCCTCCACGTCCCTAGGATAGGTCTGCATGACCTGCTGCAGGGCAGCGGCAAGGTGCTCCCTCCGGTCCTGTGGGGCGGAAAACAGAAGGCTCACTGGAACCAGGGTCCTGCCGTCCTCCCCTTCGAAGCGCCCCCCCGTCCCAGGAGGTGCAGGTTCCCCAGCGACAGCGCATGGGGAGAGGATGAGAAGCAGCTCAGTTCTGAGAGGCGGTGGGAGGGAAGGCTGACCACTCCCTGGGCAGGGACCCTCGCTAACCACACAGGGTCACGGTGCGCTCTCCACACCCAGGGGCTGAGGGGCCGGCACCCCCTCTGAGGCCCTGCACACAGGCCCGGGTCACTCCCGAGGTGCTGCAGGCCAGTTCCTGGTGCGGACCCAGTGCAGGAGGCAGGAGGCCTGGGAGCACCTGCAGGCGCAGGCGGCTCGCGGATGGGCAGGCTGCCGCACTGCACGCTCACAGACCCTGTGCCAGCTGCCCGGTGGCCCCCGCCGAAGGGAAGAGACCACTACAGAAGGACAAGCCTCCTTGGAGGCAGGAGAGGTGACCTGGCTGGGCCCTGGGGGGTTAATACATGACTAGGTAGTAAGGGGCACTTGACTTTCAGCGGGTAGTCAAAAGAACGGAACCTTTCGCCCTGGCCGGTTTGGCTCAGCGGTTAGAGTGTCGGCCTGCGGTCCAGAGAGTCCAGGGTTCGGTTCCCGCTAAGGGCACGTACCTCGATTGCACTTTGTCCCCAGCCCTGGTTGGGTCGTGTGGGAGACGGCCACTCGATGTGTCCCTTTCACGTCGATGTTTCTCTCTCTCTCTTCCTCTCTTCCCCTCCCACTCTATCTGAACAAACAATGGAAAAATGTCCTCGGGTGAGGGTAAAAAAAAAGAATGGAACCTTTCTCTCTGTGAACATCTGTAGGTACATCTCTGACGACCTTGGGGTACTTCTCTCCCCAGGTTTTCTCAGGAAGGACGCGGTGCCCGACCTGTGTGCCCCAGAGCACTGGGCAAGTGACAGGTCTGCTCCGAGCTGTGGGCTGGCACCGGGTGCCAGGCGGGGCTGACGTGTCCCTCCTCTCGTCTCCCCTGGGGAGGGGCTTCGGTTTCCTACGGGCAGTTTCCTCAGCTCCCTGACACTGAAGAAAGTTGCTTCTGGGAGTCGTGTACGTGCTGTTCATCTCCTTAGAGGCTTTTATTCCTCAAACTTTTGACTTATTCCTAAATGTCAACTACATTCTTCTGAAAGATGATTAACCATGCTGTAATTTCTACTTCCAGTTCTTTTGTGAACTGAGTCACCTCCCTGAACACTGGTCGGGTAGGAGATAGGATAGGCCTCATTAATTCAACCACCGGAAAAAGCTCTCACATGTCTCTGTTCACCCAGAAAAGGCACTAGAGGCTTCTCACTCACCTCCTCGGACAGGTTCCTGTTCATAAACTGCACCACCAGCTGCTGCACCAGGGTCGGGGGGATGCTGTGGTCCATCCTGTCCCCGATCAGGGCCAGCTGCCTGGCGATGCTCCGGATGGCTTCCTCTTGACTCTCAGAATCTAAGCCAGGCAGGGGCAGCAGAGACAAAGCAGGATCAGGCAACAGCCGGCTCTGCACGCTAAGCCCACTGCGCCCCCCCAGAGAAAGGAAGGGACTCAGCCTCAGATGAGGACCGTCTCCCACGTCCTCAGCACACCGTGGCGGATGGGGGTCCCGGGGACGGAGTACTGGCCTGGGAAAGGGCCCGTGTGAGCAGGCCTCTCCCTGGACACAGGTTCGACATCTGCCCTCAGAAAGGCCCAGTGCTGCTGGGGCACCTGTGCGTGTGGGCACTTGAGGCCTAAACGCAGCAGCAGCCCTCAGGCCACCCTCTAACAGGTGTCACCTAAGAAGTCGTCAGGACAGAGGCTCTGCAGTCAGACCCAGTGGGGCGCAGACCTGGCCACCCCCTCTCCTTCTTCCCCGGCAGCCTGCGAGCTCCCGGTCTCAGGCAGCACGGCCTCCCCTCACTCGGCCTAGAAGGCGCTGGGCAGTCTGCCCGCAGTCTAGCAGGGCTCCTCCCACCGCCGTCCCTCTGGGCCAGCCCAGCCGCTCCCCTGGCCACTCCCCTGCCCTCCGCGGTGCCCACACTCCCTGCTGTCACTGTGTCTGTCCCGCAGCACGCATGCCTCGTAAGGCCTCTGGTTTCTCCTGTGCTTTGCTTACTGCCCAGTACACTGGGACGAGGCCCACAGAAGATGCTGAGTAAACACCCTCAACAAGCGGAGGAGCGAACGCACCCAGCCAGCTCCTGGGGGCTCAGTAAATGCGCTCCTCTGGCCGGAGCGCCACAGTGGGACCAGCTTCTTGAACTTAATTTGGTCTAGAAGGCTGTTCAAGGAGTGATTTGTTCGAAAACCAAATCATTTTTCCCATTAGAAATAATGTAAGTTGAATGAATCTGTTCCAGACCCCAAATGATCCCGTTTTAACCCCACTCAGCTGCCCGTGATCATGGTTCCGTGAGCACCTTCTGGGCCTTGGCAACATCAGCACTCTTGATGCCTCGTTGTTTTAAAATCATGCTAATCCTCGATTTCACCATGCCACACCCGGTGGCCAGGTCAGACACACAACACCTGTCATACTTTGCAATTATTTCTTTTTTAAGCTCTGTCATTCTCATAACTTTCCTTTTCACTTTGTTGTTATCACACACCTTAGGACCCGTGGTGACTTACTCTGTGCATTTAGTAATAATAATAATAACAACAACAATAATAATAATAATAAAACAGTAACAAAAGCAAAAAAGAACTCAAAAATATCCACAGCACACTTTCCTGAGATGTTAACAACTCAAGGTTTAGCAGTAAACTGACACGGACTTGCGCATGCTCTCCTGTCGCCTGAGAGACGTGACTGATCATGCAGGTGTCAGCATGAAAGGGCTGTCGGGTAAAGAACTGAAGTTTTAGCCCGGCCGGTGTGGCTCAGTGGATTTAGCTTTGCCCCAGGGACTGAGAGGCCCCAGTTCGATTCCCGGATTCCCGGTCAGAGCATGTGCCTGGGTTGCGGGAAGATTCCCAGTAGGGACGTGCCAGAGGCAGCCGATCGATGTTCTCTCACACCGATGTTTCTATGCCTCTCTCCCTTCCCCTTTTTATAAAATCAATAAAAACATAAAAACCACCACCAAAAAAAAAACCATTTTGTCCAACAACCAGGACATTTTTTCTGTGAACAACTTGGTGGAGAGCTGAACTGTTCCCGATGGGAGACGGCTGAGGGCCGAGGCTGCACTCCTGTGCTTGGGACTCACTGCCCAGGACAGAGCCGCACACCCGTCTGTGCTGTCCCTGCACCTCAGCAGACACCCCTGGTGGGCGCTCCCTCACCTCACAGCTGGGCCAGGACAGTCCCCTCAGCCCACTCCCCACAACATGCTGGCCAGCAGGCACCTGCAATGGGGACCAGGGGCCAACATGAGCGTGTGCCCCGTGGTGTGCCCCACACAGTGTGCCCCGCACGTTGTGCCCCGTGGTGTACCCCGTGGTGTGCCCCATGGTGAGCCCTGCACGGTGTGCCCCACACAGTGTGCCCCGTGGTGTGCCCCATGGTGTACCCCGTGGTGTGCCCCATGGTGTGCTCCGTGGTGTGCCCCGTGGTGAGCCCTGCACGGTGTGCCCCGTGGTGTGCCCCATGGTGTGCTCCGTGGTGTGCCCCGTGGTGAGCCCTGCACGGTGTGCCCCGTGGTGTGCCCCATGGTGTGCTCCGTGGTGTGCCCCGTGGTGAGCCCTGCGCGGTGTGCCCCGTGGTGTGCCCCATGGTGTGCTCCGTGGTGTGCCCCGTGGTGAGCCCTGCACGGTGTGCCCCACACAGTGTGCCCCGTGGTGTACCCCGTGGTGTGCCCCGTGGTGAGCCCTGCGCGGTGTGCCCTAGGTGTCTGCCTCACCAGGGGCCATGACACACGCAGGGTCCACATGGCATCCCTTTCCTACTCCGAACTTTCCACGCCCCGGCTGGTTTGGCTCAGTGGTTAGTGTCGGCCCACAGACCAGAGAGTCACAGGTTCAATTCCACTCAAGGGCTGGTACTTCCGTGTTGGTTCGTCCAGGCCCTGGCTGGGTCGTGTGGGAAGCAGCCAGTCGAGGTGTCTCTCTCACTGCCGCGTTTCTCTCACCCTCTCTCCCTCCTGCTCTATCTGAAGATAAATGTAAACATATCCTTGGGTGAGGATTAAAAAAAATTTTTTGTTTTAAAAAGACCCTTCCACACACTCGCCTCTGCTGAAACGACAGGTCAGCACCTGGCCTTGAACCACTGACCGGCCCTCCCTTCGGCCATTCTCCCAGCCCCTCCCCAGGCCCCACGCCTCCTCTGCCAGCCCCTCCCCGGGCCCCGCGCCCCCCCTGCCAGCCCCTCCCCGGGCCCCGCGCCCCCTCTGCCAGCCCCTGGCAAAACCAGGAGCTGCAAGGCCCAGTGGGGCTCTGTGGCCGCTGGGGATCCCCCCCAGAGACTAGAGGCCCCCGCCTGCTCCCCAGCTCCCACAGCACCGACCGCCTCGCGGGTGCCCTCGGCTTTCCCACCGCGGCCAGCACTGTGGGGGTCACGGCCGACTCACCCGAGTGCAGCCGAGAGAAGTCGCCAGGGAACTGGCAGTGGCCAGAGCCTCTGTTTCCCCTCCCGCCCCGTCCTGTCAGCTGGGATCTGCAGGCTGGCTCCCCCAGGGGCGAGCTCGCGGGCTCGGCCGGCCCGTCTCCCCAACCCTCTCCCGTGGCGCCGGCCTTGCTCTCCGGGCGCGGGAGGCTCGCCAGCAGGGCCGCCGGGCAAGCCGCGGGCAGTTAGTGCCGCAGGACCTTCTGGGGCAAAGCCGTCCCTGCCCCTCCCGCTCCGCCCCTCCCAGGGCCGAGTGCCCGGCACCCCCGGCTGGCGGACTCCCGCCGCGCCGCCCAGATAGAGGCTCCCGCCGCGCCGCCGAGGGCGGGGCCCATCCGAGGCCAGGAGATGCAGGGCAGCCGGTTTCAGTCCTCTCCCAGGCAGGGGCGTGGGGCTCGGCCCTCAGGCCCTCAGGCCCCAGCCTCCCACCCGGGACGGCTGGAGGCGGGCAGGGACAGCGCTTCTGGACACGGCCCCGAGTGCGGACGTGCCGCGCACTCCCAGCCGCGGGCCCGGAGGGAGGACGTCTGGAGACCGTGGCTCAGGGCAGCAGCGGTCATGGGGACGGCGCGTTCCCCCTCTGGAATGGACTCAGACCGCGGCAACGCCCGTAGCATGTATGGAAGTAAAAGTGCTATAAAGATACGAAGACACTGAGCGGGTTTCCGCCGACTGGACGCTCCGCGGCGGGGGCCGACCCCAAGGCCCCAGCTCCCGGGCCGCGGGCCGCGGCGGAGCCCGCGCACCTGTCTCCGAGCCCTCGGGGAGCAAGCGGCTGTGCCGGCTGCCGTCCGTCTGCAGCTCGTCCGTCTGCAGCTCGTCCTCGTGTCCCCGCCGCGCGCGCAGGTCACAGCCCAGCGCCTGCAGGTCTCTGCGGAAACCGCAGCTGGAGCAGTTTTGGAGGAAGCCGAACACCAGCAAGTTGGCGATGTACTCGTCCTGCAGGCCTGAGCCGTTGCTGACCTAAGAGAAGAGGGGTCAGGGAGGCCGAGCTGGCAGAGGGGCTCTGACTGACCCGCGGGCACAGGTGGCCCTGCGGCCTGCACAAGTCGCTGTCTGCCATTCCACGGACGTTCTGACGTCTAACAGGAATGAGCTTGTTTTTAGGGTAGGAAGCCCCAAGGCTGTTTTAGGGAGTCGAGCAAACACCGTCACTTAGCGGACATCACTGCTTTTACCAAGTCCCGCGCGTCTGGTACCAACCTGAGCCCACCTTTACTGGCCACGCATCCAGTCTCCTTGGTGAGCCCAGTATGGTGTCGTGCAAATAGATGATCAGTACATACTGGGCAGCAGTGACCAGACACCCTCTCCCCTTGGGCAGACTTGGGTGGGCATGCCTCTCAACCAAAACCCACAGAGAGCCATGGGCACGGTACCTGCTCCCACACGGAGGGGCTGGTGACCGAGGCCTGCTGCCGCCCTCCCGTGGGCAGCACTGAGCACCAGCTCGGCCCGGCCTCTGCCGCGGGGCAGGACGGATGTTTCTGGGGTGCTGACTCCATTTGGGACAGTGCTCTTGGCAAACACAGGTGAGCACTTGTAGCATCAGCAGCCAGGTGGACTCAGAACAAGCAAAGACCCAGATGAAAGAGGGAACCATCTGGAAGGCCAGGGACTAAGGCTCGACCAGGGAAATGCAAGCGGACCTGTGGGCGCGGTGCGGTCAGAGGACGAAGGTGCAGGTAAATGCATTTCTGTCTCCTAAGTTCTTAAGACTTTTTGTTAGAAAAATCAGAAAACTTTTAGGAGTTTCTAGGAGGTAAATTGTTTTAAATAAATAAAATGCTTATGTATTGTTATTCAGCCTTCATTTCTCCAAAATTACTGCTAAAAAGGGGAAAATGTTATATAAAAGCTTCACACTGCTCCATGTCACAGTGAGGCCAGGGGTCTGGGGCACTTAGTCAAGGACAGGCCTCACTCTCACCCACGGAGACGTGTCCGCTACAGGGAGGAGAGGGCTGGGCAGTGATGAGGGGTGAACTGTGTTCCCCAAAAAGAAACATTGAAGTGCTAACCCCAGTCCCTATGAATGTGACCTTATTTGGAAACAAGTTAAGATCCAGTCGCCCTGGACCAGGCAGGCCCTGGGGAGGCGCGGTCTGCGGGGGCCAGGGGACCAGGGCGCTTGCAGACAGATGGAACTGGAGTGCCGCGGCCAAGCCACGGCCAGCGAGCGGTGCGGCGGCCAGCAGGGCCAGCAGGGCCGCCTGTCCCTGCGCCCGCCGGGAACCGACCGCGGCCTCCTGGGCTGAGACACTCGGCGGTGGGTGTGTTTCAGTCGGTCAGGGCCAGGGCCAGGGCCAGGGCCCAGCACCGGCCGCCTTCACCTGCGGACTCCCCTTGATCGAGAGGCTGATAATCAGGTGCCCAGTGTCGGGTGCAGAGCGGCTGCTCACGGACTCGACTCTGCCAGAGTCAGCTGTCGTTCCCACGGGAACTACCGGCCGAGGCCTGGCAGGGAGGGAGAGGACGCTCGTCCAGCCACCGGCTGAGCGCCCGCTGGTCGGGCAGCAGCAGGACCGCTCCGTCGATGATCAGGCTGCACGCCCCCGAGCGGCGGGGGGCTCAGAGGCCGACAGCACCTCCCTCCAAGGACAGCTGAGCTGCTGACCGCGTGGCCGTGTTTGACCCTCCAGGTAATGAAAGTTAAAATGGGTGTCTCAAAAGATAAAAGATTTGATAGCTATTTATCCTTTTAGGTCATAGAAAAAAAGATGTTAAAATAAATGGTCGAGATTTAGCAAGTCTTGCTGGAAACATTACAAAGCCCACCTAAGGCGGCTGTAAGACCAGGTGAGCTGCAGAGAAACGGGGGCTCCCCAGTGTCCGATAACTGGCATAGCCCTGGTTCTCAAGCTGGCAAAGACAGCTGCAAATAAACACAGAACCCCCAAAATCAATCTCACTTATTTTCTGTTTTTCTAAATATCAAAAGTCAAAGAAGAATGCTAAAGTATGGATGAACAGTACCATACACATGGTAAAAAAAAAAAAGTCCAAATGCAAGACACTATGGCCAGTGCAGTGATCCGACACTGAGGGACAGGCACCACGGGACGCCTGCCCTGGGACCGGAGTCAGTCCACAGAGAGGCAGGCCGGTGTGCACAGGACGCGTGAGACCAGCGGGGACAGGGTTCGGGAGGAGTGGATGGACCGTGGTGCGGCGCAGCGTGGAGGAGGAAGAGAGCACTGCGGCACAGGCCGGAGAAGCCCAGGCCCTGAGGCTCTGCTGCGGCTGAGGGGCGGGGCATGGGCCCAGCGGAAGGGTGAGCGGCCTTCATCAACAGGGGAGCTCCCAGCATCTGCTGCTCCAGCAGCTGGCGTCTGCGCTGAGCTCGCGTCTCTGCCCCCAGCTGCCCCGCAGTCGCGACGCTCGAGGTTGCTCCCAGGACCCACTGCAGCCTGCTCTGCTCTGGGGTTCAGAACCCTGGGCCGCCGAGCCCATGGACCACACGCCCTCCCCTTCCACAAGCCCTCCTCAGGCCCGTGGGCACAGAGGCTGAGGGGTGTGCTGTGCACACAGAGCCCTGCTGCTGGTGGCCCTGCAGACTGTAGAGGACTGGGCAGAGGAAGGAAACAGGAAGACCTGCAGTAAGATGAATAAAAGGCTTCTGAGGAACTGTCGTGATGATCTCTTCCAAGCTCATTCACAGTAAGTGCAGACAGCCCAGCCCAGGTGCCATCCTGCCGAAGGCAGGCACAGGGCCTCTATGCCCGGTGGGTGGCCTCGCCCTAACTCTAGCTTTTAAATGGTTTCAGATCAGGTCCGCCTTGGACCTGGCCGGGTAGCTCCGCTGGTTAGAGCGTTGCCTTGATACGCCAAGGTTGAGGGTTCAATCCCATCAGGCACTTACAGGAAGCAACCAATGAAGGCATCAATAAGTGGAACAAATCAATGTTTCTTTCACTCTCTCCCTTCCCTTCCCTTCCCTTCCCTTCCCTTCCCTTCCCTTCCCTTCCCTTCCCTTCCCTTCCCTTCCCTTCTCTCCAATCAATCAATCAATAAAAACATTAAAAAGAAACTGAAGAGAAAGAAAGACCCCTTGTTGGAGGGCAGAGGGGAGGGAGGCTTTCCCTCTTGTTCCCTGCACCCTGATCATCAGGCCCCTTCAGTAGAGCTGCCCCCCGGGCGCTGGGCCACACTGACTCCACACAAAGAACAAGCTGGCATCCCCCAGCCTTGCTCCCACATCCCTGCTCCGCAGCATCTGACCTTGGGATCCATGGCACAGCAGCTGGGGCCCCACTGGATCCGGCTCACAGATGTCCCAGGCAGCCTGGAAGAGGACACAGAGACACAGAGTGGGCGCTGGTCCCTTACGGACACCCCTCTGGAACCCTCAGGAAGGAATCGAGGACACTGTGCCGGCACTGTCCAAAGCACTCCGCTCCTCCGTGGGCTCCCCTCACCACCCCGCTGGCTGGGCCCTGAGGGACTCACTCCCCCCAGCAGGGACGTGCTGAGTGCCCTGGGCGCACCCTGCAGCCTCAGGTGCTCTCCCGCCCGCTCAGGGTCCCCTCCGCACTGAGCAGGCCAGGAGGCAGGCTGGTTATGAATATTTTGTAAGTAAATACTTACACTAGTAAGTTTCCCGCAAAAATAAACTTAGCTAACAAAGCATACCTAGAAGTTTTCTTCTTCTTTTTTTTTAATCCGCACCCAAGGACATTTTTTGTGGGAGAGAAAGGAAGAGAGCCCTGGCCGGTTTGGCTCAGCGGTTAGAGCGTTGGCCTGCAGTCTGAAGAGACCAGGGTTCGGTTCCCGCTAAGGGCGTGTACCTCGATTGCAGTTTGTCCCTGGCCCTGGTCGGTTGTGTGGGTGGCAACCACTTGATGTGTTCCTTTCACATCGATGTTTCTCTCTCTCTCTGTTCCTCTCTCTCCCTCCCACTCTACCTGAACAAAAAAAAAAAAATGGAAAAATGTCCTCGGGTGAGGAAGAGAGAGAGAGAGACATCGAGTGGCCACTACCCACATGACCCCAACCAGGGCCGAGGACAAACTGCAACCGAGGTACATGCCCTTAGCGGGAACCGAACCCGGGTCTCTCTGGACCGCAGGTGGACACTCTAACCGCTGAGCCAAACTGGCCAGGGCTAGAAGGAAACTGTTTTACCACTAATGGAGCCACTACCACAACTGCTCCTCCTGACAACAGAGCACCAGCCGCGTGCTCCAGCCCATGCTCACAGCGGGCAGAGGAACAGAAGTGTGATGGGGGAGGAGACACGGGCTGGGAAGTAAGGGACAGCCAGGCAGGCCAGTTCTCGCCTCAGGCCACCAGCGGGCAAATAAGATGAACTGTTCATAGGGAAAGAGCTCCTGTAACAAAGGAGAAAGAATACATATTTGACAATTACACAAAAGATTACAGTTCCATATGGCACACATTCCAACTAAATAACCATCACAAACAACTGACCGGACAAAGCCAACTGAGGATTGAGTTAAAAAGATTATATCCATAAAATGGAATATCTGTAACGATGAAAAAGAAGGAGAGATCTGTGTGCATCCTCAGATGTCCCAACGAACGGAACAAGAGTTTCTGTGGAACAGTCTCAACAGAACAGCCCTATTTTAAAATGTATCTGCCTGTCCCTGGCCAGTTTGGCTCAACGGTTAGAGCGTCAGCCTGTGGACCAATGGGTCACGGGTTCAAGTCCGATCAAGGGCACACACCTTGCTTGCGTTTCCACCCGGCCCTGGTTGGGGTTATCCGGGAGGCAGCCACTCAATGTGTCCCTTTCCCTTCTCTCTCTCTCCCTCCCACTCTATCTGAACAAAAATGGAAAAAAAAGTCCTCGGGTGAAGATTAAAAAAAAATACAATGTATCTGCCTGTGTATGTGTGTCTTCACACATAATATTAGGTCGCACCAAATGCAGAGGTCATTGTGTAGAGCAAAACCAGTCAAATCTGGCAAATTCGTATGGTTCCCAAATACACAGCAGGTAACAAAGAATAGACTGGTCTTCAGGAGCAAGACTCCCTTGGCCCAGCACAGCCTCCGCACGCACGCGCAGGGGGGCTCAGGCGCTGGAGCCAGCCCGCGACCCTGAGTGCGGCCCGATCAGCCACCAAACATTCTGGGCTGGTTCAACAAGCAGGCACTGCGTTTGGGGCGAGAAGGATGGTAAAAACGACCCCCGGGTCCCTGCTTCAGTGACACTTATTTACCAAAAAATATATAATAATAATAATAAATATAAGCACTATTTTAAAAGTATGTGCTGCTATAAGAACCCGGTCATTGATGCAGCCATCAAATATCCATAGTGCCTACTGTGTGACAAGAAAAACCGCATATAATATATATATATATTTATACCTCCTTGTATAGCCGTGTCTCTGTCTATGCAGATACAGTTGTTTTTATATACAGGGTGGGGAAAAAGGGCCTTTGCAGTCGTGAGTACGTGACACAGTTTCTTGTATTACTATTCAGTCGTATCGCTCGGACGAAGAACTGTGAGCCTACATTCACCCACCGCGTGCCCCGGGCACTCAGCAGAGGGACGCAGCCGCCACAGCCAAGCCACCAGAATCACTTCAACCAGAACGGGCTGAAACATGACGAATAAATGTTGTTTGTTTCTGAAAACAAGTGTTTTTAATTTATTTTTTACTTTTATTTTTTGAGAGCGAGAAAGAGAGAGAAACATCGACATGAGAGAGACACACCGACTGACTGCCTCCCACACGACCCCGACCAGGGCTGGGGACCGAACCGAAACCGAGATATGTGCCCTTTACAGGAATCAAACCCACGACTCTTTGGTCTGCAGGCCGACGCTCTAACCGCTGAGCACACTGGCCAGGGCTCAGTCCCCTTCTATCTCTGAACTTCTCGTGCATGTGGGGTCTCTGACTCTCGTGTATGTTCCCATACATACATATGTATTTTTTTTTTTTTTTTTTTTGTCCTCACCCGAGGACATTTTTCGATATTTTGTTCAGATAGAGTGAGTGGGAGAGAGAGAGAGAGAAACATCGACGTGAAAGCGACACATCGAGTGGTTGCCACCCACACGACCCAACCAGGGCCGGGGACAAACTGCAACCAAGGTACGTGCCCTTAGCGGGAACCGAACCCGGGTCTCTCCGGACCACAGGCCGACGCTCTAACCGCTGAGCCAAACCGGCCAGGGCCATACATATGTATTAAAGTGGGGTATTTTCTCTTATCTGTCTCAAATCTATTGTTAGGACTTAGAAGGCACTGTAATTCCTAAGGGCCATTTTGCAGGCCTCCCCGCCCCAGGAGAACAAGGACCAAACTTCCCACCTCAGGAGAAATGGCCAACAGGAAATGCCACCGGACACAGGAACCGAAGAAGCCCCGATCACACATCCAAATTCCTGTAGGCCCAACCCCCACCCAAACCTACCAACCAAGACCCCAAAACCCACTGAGGACAAAGCTTCCTGCCATGGACCCACATAAGGACAAGACCCCAGCTCCTAGGGGCTGCCGTCATGGACCCCAGTACCCCACAGCTGTGCAGCCCTTCCCTTTGGAGATCCCCAACCCCACCCCTTTTCTTTACATAAGCCTGATGTTCCTTAGTCACTTCTGAATTGGCCATTTGCCTGCCCACACCTCGAACCACAAGCTCTCCCCTGCCACCTATCTGATTAGACCCCACGGAGAACCTGGAGGGAGGGAGAAGGCTGCTCGGCCCCACACCCGAACCAGCAGAGGTCCAGGCACAGAGGTTCTGGCACAGAGGTTCTGGCACAGAGGTCTCCGGCGGGGAGAAGGCTACTTGGCCCCACACCCGCACCAGCAGAGGTCCAGGCACAGAGGTCCAGGCACAGAGGTTCTGGCACAGAGGTCTCCGGCGGGGAGAAGGCTACTTGGCCCCACACCCGCACCAGCAGAGGTCCAGGCAGAGGTTCTGGCACAGAGGTTCTGGCACAGAGGTCTCCGGCAGGGAGAAGGCTACTTGGCCCCACACCCGCACCAGCAGAGGTCCAGGCACAGAGGTTCTGGCACAGAGGTTCTGGCACAGAGGTCTCCGGTGGGGAGAAGGCTACTTGGCCCCACACCCGCACCAGCAGAAATCCAGGCACGGAGATTCTGGCGGGCAGAGGTCTCCGGCAGGGAGAAGGCTAATTGGTCCCACACCTGCACAAGCAGAGGTTCTGGCGGGCAGAGGTCTCCAGCGGTGGGGGAAACGGGGATGGGGGGCGTCGGGAGGTGAGGGGCTCAGGGGGGAGGCTGCTGGGTCCTCAGTGGCAGCTCAGGCACTAGTGTCAGGAACAGATTTTGTACTTGAGCCTGAGGACTTAACCTTTTGAACTTCCCAGTTGTGCCCTGAGGCCTGGAGATGTACCAATCCTACAGATAACCCTCTGAACAACCAACAAAAGAACGTTCACACGTCAGACCACTGGACATCTGCAAGATCACCATCTTGCACCAATCCCGAAGCTAAGCTGTGTGGACGAAAAGGGGACATATATTAAACTGGACAAGCTCAGGGAGGCCTGCGTGGCGGCCTTATAAACCCAAAAGACCCAATGTAACCACAAAGGACAGTCTGAAATTAAAACTTTAACTAAAAGTAGTTTGTGGTGGGGAGTCATGTCCTAGGCCAGTTTCTTCCCTGACAAAGGTCAGTTTTCACCTTCATTAAGCCTTACTGTTTGCATCTATAACAGACCTTTGGAAGGTCAGGGTAACTCTCCTTTTTCCAGACCCTCAGGACACAACCAGAACACCAGGGCTCAGCGCACAAATCCCCTCACTGTTATTACCTTCATGTAAATCATTCACTGGTCACTGTCCTGTCCCCACCTGCTTCTCATCCAATCCCAGAGGGCCCCCCACCCCCACTGCCACTGTGCTTTCTCTCACCTCCCTGATCTGTCACCAGTGTATCTCATGTAACCCAATCTCCTCTTTGACCGTAATGTGTAAAATAAGGTGCAAAACTGCCCTTCTCTGGAGCATTATCTCAGTCCATTGAGGTTTTACTTTCAGGAAATTGTTGATAGTTTTGGCTCAAATAAACTCACAAAATTCTTCCCAGGTCTGAATGTTTCTTGTGTTGACAGATTCTTCCCTAGAATGTACTTTTTGCTGTAAGAAACCTCAATTTTTTTTCTTTGGAACACTCGGTGTTACCTGGTAATACTCCATGAATTGCAAATGTTAAAATCCTTGAATAAAACTCGGTCAGTAGTGAAGCTTCCAGATTAATTTAGGTTTGGTCCACAGTGTACTTCTCAGAAAAATAATGAGTTTGGAGAAGGTGTTAGGAGAAAGATTTCAGGGCAGGAGGAATAGGGAAACTGAGGCAGGAAATGACACAAAGCCAAACAGCTTTGCAGACTGCCTGTAGCAGGGCCTTATGTTGAGAACAAGGTTAAAACCTCTCCTCTCACAGAAGAATGCAGGAAAGGAGGGGGAGGGGTGGGGGAGAGAGGGAGGGGTGGGGGAGGGGGAGGGGTGGGGAAGGGGTGGGGTGGGGTCTAGGAGGAGGAATCGGAGACCACTTTGTGCAGATAACCCTGAAGTTGTTACAACAGCAGGAAGGAGGAGGAAAAGGATAAACTAAAAAGCCAAGAGTTGGGATTTACTTGCTAGGTGCCTCCCATAAATTATGAGGAAATCATAACAAAGAAAAAGGGAGGCTTTTAGAGTTAAGCTAAAGAATATCTAGAGCAAAGAAACTTTATTTTTTATTTTATTTTTAATTCATTTAGCTTCAGACAGAGTGGGAGGGAGAGAGGAAGGCAGAGAGAGAGAAACATCAATGTGAGAGGGACACATCGATTGGTTGCCTCCAGCACCACCCAACCAGGGCCAGGGACGAACCACAACCAAGGTATGTGCCCTGGGCTGGAATCAAATCCACGACTCTTTGGTCTACAGGCCGACACTCTAACTGAGCCAAACTGGCCAGGGCCAAAGGAACTTTTAAAAAATCTTACAGACAGGAGAGTATATAAGGCAGAAACCCGCCACCCCACTTGCTCTCAGATGAGCTGAGAGCCCGTCTGCGCTTCATGAGCCAGATGTACAGGTTTGTTTGCTTTGCTTCATTAGCCAATGTACATCCTTTAATGTTTTAATAAATTCACTTGCCTTAATGTTTTAATAAATACACTATACAATGTAATCAAGGTCTTCAAAGGGTTAATAATGTTTTAACAAAATTAAACTCCATTCTGACCAGTGATTCCTGCACGTAAACACCCGGGAAGTTTTCTAAAAACCCTGGGACTAACGCCCAGAGGAACCATGAAGACAAGGGGTTAATGGTGGCCTTGGGAAACTTGGAGGGACCATAAAAAAGAAGGAGATTAAGGATGGCCCTGACCTGTGCTAGAGCAGACTCCTTACCTCTGAGACTTGTATTAGCCCCAGCACCAAAAAGCGGCGCCAGGAGTGCAGTTTTCTGTAGTTTCTGCAGTTTGTGTCTATATAAGCCAGGGAACCAAAGGAGCTGGTGCTGAGCTCTCCTCGGCTCGGCCGCCTGACCAGGCGTGTGCAGTAAAGCCATTCTGCTCCACACTGGCCTTGGTTGTGGGTGTGACCTCCCGCTGCTCAAACCTTTTAGGTCTCTCCTATAAATTCATTTGTATGAGAAGACAAGGGCCCTGGCCGGTTTGGCTCAGCGGTTAGAGCGTTGGCCTGCAGTCCAGAGAGACCCGGGTTCGGTTCCTACTAAGGGCACGTGCGTCAGCTGCGGTTTGTCCCCGGCCCTGGTTGGGTTGTGCTGGAGGCAGCCACTCGATGTGTCCCTTTCACGTCAATGTTTCTCTCTCTCTCTCTCTCTCCCACTCTATCTGAACAAAAATGAAAAAATGTCCTTGGATGAGGATTAAAAAAAAAGAGAGAAGACAAGGATCAAGGTTGGGGACAGCCCGTTCCCTCTGATTCAGGGGCTGCCCTCTCTGGTGTCTATGAGAGGTGCCTGTCACAAAGGCAGATTCCCTTTTCTCCCCCTAATTAAATGAACATGTATGTATTAAATATTTTATTTAACTCACTATTTAATGCGGAAACAGTAAGATGTTAAAACCATGAGAAGGAATAAAATAATTTACAAACAGAGGTAAAACTGGACATGTCCACAAGCAGGTCACTAGGCAGAATCATGTGCATTTCTATGGACAAACCGTTTGCATTCGTATGTTTTCTGCAACTCACAGATGTAAAATAACTCAAAGACAACAAAGCAAACCTAAAAGGGTGCTGTCTGAATATGCAGTTATTTTTTAGGTTTTGGGGAGGGAGGTATTTCAAATGTCTCACAGCTCTCCCTGACCACGGACGAGGATCTCGGAGATTACTTTCTGACCCAGGAAACAAGGGGTGCTCTCAGGACGGGCCTGGTGCCGTTCATCACCATCGAGCCTCCTAGTGTTTCTGCATGTGCAGAGCCAGGCAGTATTGAAACTACTGGGGCCAATCAACTTCTACCATGAGTTTTCATAAGGGATCTCAGACTGGACTTTCAGCATCTCTATTATTTGCTAACCTGAAGCTCAGACACCAAATCTAAGCAATTCCACCAGATTCCACTTGCTGGGATTAGAACGTGAGTGAATTCCTCTGTGGGGATAAAGGAAGCCCAACTACACGGGCAAGAGCTATTCACTCAGATGCACTTGGAAGCAATCCGCAGGCAGACCCAGGAGGGAAGAGCTTCGCGTTGACGAAAGGCGGCTTCAGGTGTACCCCTAGGAGGCTGGTGGCCTGGGTCGCTGGAGGTGGCGGACTACGAGCAGGGCACCCTGTGACTGGTCAGGGGAGTGCGTGTGGCTTTCTTTGGGTGGTCTGACGTTGGAAGCAGGTACAAAACATGGGGAAGCTGTTAGTTATTAACCAAGTCCTGGCCATTTGGGGCTGAGGGTTACAGAAATTATTTTTAGCTTCCAAGACTGACACCAAAGACAAAGGTCTGCCTTCCTGGGCTGGTTATCATAAATAAGGGTCTTGGTTTTGGGGGCAGGTTGCTGCAAGTTGTGGGTTCAAGTTCTGTTATTAAATATGGTCCTGCCGTTGTCCATTTGTACATTCAGTCTCTCACCTCTCTTATTCTGAGGCAGGGCTCCAGGGACTGACAAGGAAATAGTAAAACCCACCCCAACAGATTTATGGCTTAGAACCAGCAGAACAGCCCAATCAACACGGCACTCATTTCACCGCACGGTGACCCCCAGCCTCATCATACGCTCGTGGTAACATCCACATTCTACACAACACGCCCTGCACTTCCAACATCAGAAACAAATGGAAACCCCATTTAAGGACACAGAACAGCCAGCAGGTTCTTGTCAGGAGTCCTACCACTTTCCTGGAAAGATCCCGAATACCCCCCTCCCTTTCCTTGCAGTACCTCCACTGGGCTCAGTGAGCCTCCCCCGTCAGTCTCCCAGGGAGGGGTGCCACTTTGTGGGGGCCGCCTGCTCTCTGTCTGTCTGGGGGGGGGGGGCCAGCCCACTCTGTCTGTCTGGGGGAGCCAGCCCACTCTGGGGGAGCCAGCCCACTCTGTCTGGGGGGGGCCAGCCCACTCTGTCTGTCTGGGGGGGCCGGCCCACTCTGTCTGTGGGGGCCGCCTATTCTCTGTCTGGGGGGAGGCAGCCCACTTTGTCTGTCTGGGGGAGCCAGCCCACTCTATCTGTCTGTGGGGGCCAGCCCACTCTGTCTGTCTGGGGGGGCCGCCTACTGTCTGTGGGGGGCCACCTACTCTGTCTGTGGGAGGCCACCTACTCTGTCTGGGGGGCCGGCCCACTCTGTCTGTCTCTCTGTGGGGGCCACCTACTCTCTGTCTGTCTGGGGGGGGGGGCTGGCCCACCCTGTCCGTCTGGGGGAGGGCCAGCCCACTCTGTCCGTCTGGGGTGGGGGCCGGCCCACTCTGTCCGTCTGGAGGAAGACAGCCCCACTCTGTCTGGTGTCTGTCCTTTCATTTTGCTGTATGTCAGCAGACCTTGGTCTTTATGACCAGTGAGCATACTTTCTCTCTGGGCCCCACCATCCAGAGGGTGCCGGCTGGGGTGCACCCAGCTCTCCGTCTGGCCATGCAAAGCTCTCAGGGGGGTTTCCAGTGTCTGCCCATTTCTTCCCAAGGCTGGGAAAAACAGGGCGCCTCATCCCTGCTGTCCACCAGTCGGGGGCCCACGTGCACCTGGCAGGTAGTGGGGGTCCTGTGGACCCAGGCCTAGGGAATCCAACACCCATTGCAAAGAGAGGCACACACCGATTCACTGCTCCGGCCTGTTTTGAACTCAGGAGCTGCTTCCCTTTGTGAGGGTTGCGTCTCCTGCACTCTCCTTTGGGAACGCTTCTTACATCTGTAGTTCTTATTAGTTTGAACTGCTATTAAGATCCTACTCATCAAGGCCAGAGGATGGATCTTTTGAATGGGAAAAACTTCTAAATTGAAAAGAGAGCAAGAAAATATTTGAGAGACCTCTCATAGTGTTATAACGATTAGTCATTAAGATACCCTTCATAAACCCTGGCCGGTTTGGCTCAGTGGTAGAGCGTCAGTCCACAGACCAAAAATATTGCGGGTTCAATTCCTAAAGGGCATGTACCTCGGTCAGGGTTGTGCAGGATGCATCTCTCTCACATGGATGTTTCTCTCTGTCCCTCCCTTCCTCCCTATCTAAAAAATCAATGGAAAAATATCCTCAGGTGAGGATTTTAAAAAAGTGTCCTTAAAATCAAGGGCCTCCAGCCCTGGCCAGTTTGGCTCAGCGGTTAGAGCGTCGGCCTGCAGTCCAGAGAGACCCAGGTTCGGTTCCCGCTAAGAGCACGTACCTCAGTTGCAGTGTGTCACCGGCCCTGGTTGGGTCATGTGGGTGGCAACCACTCGATGTGTCCCTTTCACGTCGATGTCCCCCCCCCCCATCTGAACAAAAAATGGGAAAATGTCCTCAGGTGAGGATAAAAAAAAAAAAGGAAAGGGCCTTGAACATCTGAGTGGATAAACTTATTACTCGTCTCATGGTAGTAATTTTAAAACAAAGGGGAAAAAAGCCTAGGAAATCTGTTTGCATCTGTCTGTATGTTCCTGAGTGTTGTGTGGTATATTCTACCCCCGATGGTATTGATAATTTGTAAAAGAGGTCTATTTAATTGGCTTAAACAAATAAATGCTTGTATTAAAATTCTCAAAAATATAATAGAATCTAACCCAGTGCTTTTCAGGATCATGTGAAATGGGAAAATATTTTATATTAAAGCTGATTTGAATTTGGTTTGGTTAAAACATTCATGTCTTTAGAATTATCAAAATTAAATACAAAACTTTAATTTTACCTGGGTTAAAAATAAATAAGTTCATGTTATCTCTGTTACAAAATTTTCAGCATGATAAGTAACTTGGCCTAATGTAATTTTTGTACGTAATCTAAACATAATTAAGAGCAAGTAAATTCAATAAATGTAAGTACAATAAATAGGTTTTTATTAGGTGAACTCTTTACCAATAATTATATTTGATGTGTACTTAGAAATGATTTCCTAAATCTCTTTGATAACTTGAAACGTTAGTTTTGCTAGCTAAATGATGGATCATCACTGAATATTTATATCATTTCCAAATACAATAAGATAATGAAACATAAATTACTGAACATAGGTTATCTACCTTTGTGTTCTTATTGCAGAGAAACTGAAAAACTTAATTGGATCTGCTAGTAATCATGTTGTGTGCCACAGTAAAAGACTGTACTATGAAAAAGCATGATTTCTATAAACTATGGAACATGTTCATAAGGTTATCAACCTAAAAAATACTGGTGTATGATTCACAACTGCTTGTTTCTTAGTTTTCACCAGAAATTAAAGTTTCAGAATTCTAATATCTGTAATCAAAGCTACAAAAAGCTGTACTAGGGAAGACAGCTGTGGGCGCAGGAAGAGTACGCCCTGTCTTGGCATCTCAGAGAAGGACAGAGGTCTGGAAGTGTGTTTCTGTTAAGGACCATGAAGGGATTTTGCCCCGTTATTTCTGAATGGATAAAGAGAACATGAGACAAATGAAAAGGGACCAAAAAGTTGTAAAAAGTTTATGAAAAAGAAATCTTGAGAATGAAGCTTTCTGTGTGATCAGGCTGGATAAGATTGAATAATCTGTTAGAAGGATTTTAAAAACAAGTTTTAATATGAACCTCTGGGCTGCGAGGACGCTGTCCGGGGCGGCCTGTTCCGGCGCCGCACTGCCTGCCCCGAGGCCGCACTGCCTGCCCCGAGGCCGCACTGCCTGCCCCGAGGCCGCACTGCCTGCCCGGAGGCCGCACTGCCTGCCCCGGAGGCCGCACTGCCTGCCCCGGAGCCGCACTGCCTGCCCCGAGGCCCCACTGCCTGCCCCGGAGGCCCCCACTTCCTGCCCGGCCGAGCCGCACATGCCTGCCCGGACCGGCACATGCCGGCCCCCGGAGGCCAGCACTGCCTTCCCCGGAGGCCCGCACTTGCTGCCTGCCCCGGCGCCGCACTGCCTGCCCCGGAGGCCGCACTGCTGCCCCGGCGCCGCCCTGCCTGCCCCGGCGCCGCACTGCCTGCCCCGGAGGCCGCACTGCCTGTTCCGGCGCCGCACTGCCTGCCCCGAGGCCGCACTGCCTGCCCCGAGGCCGCACTGCCTGCCCCGAGGCCGCACTGCCTGCCCCGAGGCCGCACTGCCTGCCCGGAGGCCGCACTGCCTGCTCCGGCGCCGCACTGCCTGCCCCGAGGCCGCACTGCCTGCCCGGAGGCCGCACTGCCTGCCCCGGCGCCGCACTGCCTGCCCCGGAGGCCGCACTGCCTGCCCCGGCGCCGCACTGCCTGCCCCGGCGCCGCACTGCCTGCCCCGGAGGCCGCACTGCCTGCCCCGGCGCCGCACTGCCTGCCCCGAGGCCGCACTGCCTGCCCGGAGGCCGCACTGCCTGCCCGGAGGCCGCACTGCCTGCCCGGAGGCCGCACTGCCTGCCCCGAGGCCGCACTGCCTGCCCGGAGGCCGCACTGCCTGCCCCGAGGCCGCACTGCCTGCCCCGAGGCCGGGCCTACCAAGCAGGCTTTCCCGGCGGCCAGCTGCGGCCCCTGGCCTCCGTCACGGAGCGGACACGGGTAGGACCCGGCTGTACATTACACACGGACCCGGACTGTGGGAAAGCCAAGGCGGCCAGCTGCCCGTTTCTTCCCGCCCCGGCCGGGCGCCAGCTGCCCCACGCGCGGCAGCAGGTTCCGCTCCACGCCCGTGTTCCGGGCGCAGAGCCGCCTGCTGCAGGCCCACGCCGCACGGCGGCAGCTAGAAAGTGGACGACCACTTGGAGTGCACCTTCCGCGATCCCTGGTGATCGCACGTCACACCTTCCTGGAGCTGTCCCCGACCACCGCCCTCAGGCACCAGCAGGGCGCAGAGAACAATGGAAACTGGGTTCAAGCAGAACAAGTTTTCATTACACAGGCTGAGTGAACTCAGGAGCATGATTACAATGTCTGTGATTTTTTGTTTGAAACATGGCTGGTTTGTTACTTTTTTTGTTCTCAGGATATAAGAAAGTGATTTCTTCCCTCTTAAGGTAGCTATGACAGGGCGGCAACAGTCCACCTTTCCCATCTCATGCACACCGACTAGCAATCACTGGAATTCTGTGGCACACCTAGAAAGACATTTTTTGCCAATCTGACAGAACAAACAACAGAAAAAACTAGGTATAACCTTGACCTTCTCACACCAATGGCTGTTGTGTGGCTGCTGTCATGCTTTAAAGGGATTCTTTTCTGTTTTTTAAATGTTTTTATTGACTTTCTTTTAGAGAGAGGAAGGGAGAGAGAGAAAGAAACATTGATGTGAAAGAGAAACATCATTCAGCTGCCCCCTGCACGCCCCCCACTAGGGATCGAGCCTGCAACCCCGGGCATGTGCCCTGACCGGGAATCAAACCAGGACCTCTCAGTTCATGGGACAGTGCTCAATCTACTGAGTCACACCAGCCAGGCTGTCATTTTTTTCTTTTTCCTTTTATTTTTACGGAAATGTTGATGAAACATTTATTGTTTTTTGCCGTCATTTTTTTATTTGACAATCTAAGGGAAAAGAAGACAGTGCCTCTGATTAAGTAGTCAGGTACTGCATGTTTTTAAAGTTCTTGTGGCGCACAGGATGAAAATTGCCGATTTAGAGCAATTTGGTAAACTACACTTTTTTTTTTTTTTTTTTTACATGCCCCTAGCGGGGGCCAAACCTGGGACTCTCCAACCGCTGAGCCAAACCGGCCAGGACAAATTACACCTTTTACAGCAAAACAGAAACATTTCTCTTTTTCTCCTGACTTGATCGCAGCAGAATTCAGAAACTCTCACTGAACGTTATTTACACGGCAATATGGTTATTTGTATAAGTTCAAAAAGAATCTGTTCTCACTCCTATCAGGCGGCCCCAGGTGCCACACGGGCAGCAGCTGACCATGGCTTGCACTGGAGCCCTTCCCAAGAGGCCTCAGAACCAAACACCTGATGGCCAGCTTCAGATCACACCAGAGCATCACCCAGTTAGTGCTACAAATGACATACCCACAGGATGAACTCAGCTGGCACCAGAACTCTGTAAAGTGGATCCCACTCTATGGAGCCAGGCCATGCACAACAGCTTGTCCACTGTAGCCATGGTCAGTACTCAGAGCCAGTCAGCCTGAGCCTCAATCCCTCCATGATGTCGCAACAGCAATCAAGGTTCAACTACAACAAAAGGGCACAAACAACCCACACAGGGGACACACCTGGAGCACCTGGCTCAGGTAAACAGGAAGAAGGTGCCATTGAGCCCCACAGGATACTTACTATCCACGGTCACCCTGCCAGGACCAGGAGACATAGCAGATCTACCTAATACAGTGATACCTCGGTTCTCGAACGCCTCGGATTTCGACCAAATCGGTATTCGACCAGGAGATTCGAGAAACTTTTGTCTTGGAATCCGAACAAATATTTGGAACTCGAACTTCCGAGATGAGCCGAGTTGAGCCGAATGGCGTTCATTCGGCCCAGCGCGCCTTGCTCGCGTCATCAGTGTGAGTGCAGAGAGAGTGTCACGCTTTGTGGAGAGAGTCACGCTTTACACTGAATTTAACCCTTAGACATACTGTACACTTTTATTTCTTGTTGAGACTTATGTTTTTCTACATATTATATACAAATTAGGCCAGTAAATAGGCATTTTCTGGGGCTTGGAACGAATTAATCCAGTTTCCATTATTTCCTATTGGGTTTCATTGCTTCGGTTCTCGAACAATTTGGTTCTCGACCGTCCTCCTGGAACGAATTATGTTCGAGAACCGAGGTATCACTGTACATAGAAACAAACACAGGGAGGCAGCCGAGTAAGAAGACAAGAAACATTTCTCAGAATAAAAAACTGAACAAAACTCCAAAAGAAGAACTAAACAAAATGGAGGCAAGCAATCTACTAGATTCAGAATTCAAAACACTGGTTATAAGGATGCTCAGTGAACTTAGGGGAAGAGTAGATAATCTCAGTGAGAACTTCAACAAAGAGGTAAAAGACACAAAAAAGAACCAGTAAGAAATGAAGAATAACTGAAATGAAAAATACATTTGATAGGTTAGACGAAGCAGATTAGATGAAGCAGATCAGATCGGTGATTAGGAAGACAAGGTAGCATAAAATACCCAATCAGAACAGCAAAAAAAAGAAATTTAAAAATGAAGACAGTTTAAGGGACCTCTGGGACAACATCAAGTATAACATTCACATTACAGAGGTACCAGAAAGAGAAGAGAGAGAAGAGATTGAGAACCTATCTGAAGAAATAATGACTGAAAACTTCCCTAACCTGGTGAAGGAAACACACATACAAGCCCAGGAAGCACAGAGAGTCCCAAACAAGATGAACCCAAAGAGGCCCACACCAAGACACATCATAATTAAAATGCCAAAGGTGCCCTGGACGGTTTGGCTCAGCGGTTAGAGCGTCGGCCTGTGGGGTCCCGGGTTTGGTTCGCGCTAGGGGCATGTACCTCGGTTGCAGTTTGTCCCCAGCCTTGGTTGGGGTTGTGAGGGTGGCAACCACTCAATGTGTCTCTCGCATGTCAATGTTTCTCTCTCTCTCTTCCCACCTCTCGCCTTCCCACTCTGTCTGAAGATAAATGCCAAAATGTCCTCGGGTGAAGATAAAAAATAAATAAATAAATAAAATACCAAAGGTGCCCTGGCCAGTTTGGCTCAGCGATTTGCGTGTCGGCCTGCAGACTGGAGAGTATTGGGTTCAGTTCCTGCTAGGGGCACGTACCTCGGTTGCAGTTTGGCCCCGGCCCCGGCCCCGGCCAGTGTCGTGTGGGTGGCAATCATTTGATGTGTCTCTCTCACATTGATGTTTCTCTCTCTCTCTTCCCCCTTCTCTCCCTCCCACTCTATCTGAAGATAAATGCAAAAATGTCCTCAGGTGAGGATAAAAAAAATACCAAAGGTTAAAAGCAAAGAGAGAATCTTAAAAGCAGCAAGAAAAAGGCAGTTAGGTAACTGCAAAGGAGCTCCCATAAGACTGTCAGCTGATTTCCCAACAGAAACTTTGCAGGCCAGAAGGGATGAGTACAAAATATTCAAAGTGATGAAAAGCAAGGACCTATAACCAAAACTTCTCTACTCAGCAAAGCTATCATTTAGAATGAAGGGCAGATAAAGAGCTCCCCAGACAAGAGAAAGCTGAAGGATTTCATCCCCACCAAACCAGTATTACAAGAAATGTTAAAGGGTCTATTTTGTTGTTGTTAATCCTCACCTGAGGATATTTTCCCATTGATTTTTAGATAGAGTGGAAGGGGGAAAGGGAGGGAGGGAGAGAGAGAGAAACATCGATGTGAGAGAGACACATAGATTGGTTGCCTCCCACATAACCCCAACCAGGGCCCAGGATCAAACCTGCAACCCAGGTACATGCCCTCGACCTGGAATTGAACCTGAGATGCTTTGGTCCGCAGGCCAATGCTCTAACCACTGAGACAAACCAGGGAGAGACTTTTTTTAAAATCCTCACCCGAGGATATTTTTTCCATTTATCTTCAGATTAAGTAGGAGAGAGGGGGAGAGGGAGAGAAACATCGACGTGAGAGGGACACATCAACTGGCCGCCTCTCACACGACCTCCACTAGGGCCCAAGAGGAACCACAAGGAAAGTACGTGCCCTTGGCTGGAATCAAACCCGTGACTCACTGGTCTTTGCTCTAACTGCTGAGCCGAACTGGCCAGGGCAGGGCAGGAATTTTTTAAGAAGAAGAAAAGAATTAAACATATGAATAAGAAAATATCACAAAGGAAAAAACCCACTAACAAAGGCAAACATAATACAAAGAGTGGATCAAGCAACACTAAAGCCAGTACAAAGGTTACAAGGCAAAAGTAGGAAGAGCAGTGTAACTATAACACTACATTAGGGACACACACAAACACACGAAAGAAGTAAAAAATAACAACAAAAACAACTGTGGGGGACTAAGTAAAAATGGTAGTGATTAGAATGTGTTTGAACTCAAGTGACCATCAACTTAAAATAGACTGCTATAAACATAGTGTGGTATATCTGAAACTCATGATAACCATAAAGCAAAATCTACAAGAAATATAGGGAAAGGAATCAAAACACCACTCTATAGAAAGTCATCAACATTCAATAGAAGAGAGCAAGAGAATAAAAAAAAGAACAGAGAAGACCTACAAAAACAATTAGAAAACAATAACTACATTTCTATCAATCATTATTTTATTTATTTATTTTTCGAATGTGTTATCGATTTTTTTTTTTTTAGACACACAGAAACATCAATGTGAGAAAGAAACATCCATTGGCTGCCTTCTGCACACCCCCCACTGGGGATCGAGCCTGCAACCCGGGCATGTACCCTGACCGGGAATCGAACTGGGACCTCTCAGTCCATGGGATGATGCTCAGTGCACTGAGCCACACCTCCCAGGACAGTAATACATCTTTGTGGCTATTCAATTATAGCGTTGCTCATGGTCTTTGAGGTTTTTGTTCCTACCTATAAGTGGGACTGGACCCTGAATTCTTTTAGTTTTCTCCAATATCTGCCTTTGACTCTCCAAACTGTAGTGCCAGTTTTTCTCCCATTCCTCTGAAAACTAGAACTGCTTGTTTCCCAAGGCCACGCAGGCAAAAGGGGGCACCGACGCAGACTGCAGAGAAATCTCCTCAGCAGTCATGCACAGAGAATCTCCAGACCTGCCTCGACAGACACCAGAGATATTCCAGCTACAGACCAGGATAATCTATCAGACTGTCTCTGCCTGCCTTCACTCTATCTGAGGACGAGTCAAGACAAACAACTCGAGGAGCTGGCCAGGTGCTATGTGTGTGTGTCGGGTGTGTCGTCCTGATACACCAAGGCTGCAGGTGTGATCCCCAGTCAGGCACGCACAGAATCAACCAATGAAGGCATAAATAAGTGGAACAACAAATCCATGTTTCTCTTTTTCTTCTCTCTCTCTCTTCACCTTCCTCTCTTTTAAAACCAATCAATCAATCAAAAAAGGTGATTTGACATAACTTAATGTAGAGAAAAGCCCAAGGAATCCACTAAAAAACTACTGAAACTAATACATGAGTTCAGCAAGGCTGCAGGTTACAAGTATTTGTAAGTTCAATCGAAATTCTATACTGTAGCAATAAACAATCCAGAAATGAAATTAAGAAAACAAGTACCTTTATAATAATGAGGAAAATAAAATACTTAGGAATACATTTAACAAAAGCATGAAACTTGTAAACTGAAAAAAAGTAAGGATGAAATAAATGAAAAGCCACTCCACGCTTATGAACTGGAAGACAATATTGTTAATCTGGAACACACTGCAAACTGATCTATATATTCAATGGGATTCCTCTCAAAGTCCCACCTGGCTTTTTTGCAGAGAGTGACAAATGGTTCCTAAAATTCATATATAAATTCAGGGAAACACAAGAATAGCCAATCTTGAAGAATAACAAATTGGTGAATTCACACTTCCTGATTTCAAGACTTATTACTGAGCTACAAGTTAAGACAGTGCGCTTTTGATAAAGACAGACATACATACCCACAGAACGAAAATGACAGTCCACGTGCAAACCCTAACGTTTATGGTTAACTGATCTTTGACAAAGTGACCAATACAGGGATAAAGAATAGTCTTTTCAACAGATGTGTTGGGACAACTGGCTATCCACAGCAAAAGTATAAATTTGGGCCCTACCTCACATAATACACAAAAATTAACTCAAAACAGATCATAAAAACCCTTAGAACACAGAATAAAACTTCATGACCTTAGGTTGGGCAATTATTCCTTAGACATGACATCAAAAGAAATGATATAGCCCAGCTGGTGTGGCTCAGTGGATTGAGCATCGTCCCATGGACTGAGAGGTCCCGGTTCAATTCCCGGTCAGGGCACATGCCGGGTTGCGGGCTTGATCGCCAGTAGGGGCCGTGCAGGAGGCAGCTGATGGATGTTTCTCTCTCACATTGATATTTCTCTCTCTCTCTTTGGAGCTTCCTTTCTCTCTAAAAAAAATCAATAAAAACATATTTTTTAAAAAGTGATATAAGAAAAAAATACATAAATTGGATTTCTTAACCATTAAAACTTTTGTGCTTCAAAAGATATCAAGAAAGTTAAGCCCCGGCTGGTTGCTGAGCGGTTAGAGCATCGGCCTGTGGTCCAGAGAAACCCGGGTTCGGTTCCCGCCAAGGGCATGTACCTCGGTTGCAGTTTGTCCCAAGCCCTGGTTGGGTTATGCAGGTGGCAGCCACTCAATGTGTCCCTTTCACATTGATGTTCCTCTCTCTCTCTCTCTCCCTCCTACTCTACCTGAACAAAAAAATGGAAAAATGTCATCGGGTGAGGATTAAAAGAAAAAATTTAAAACACAATACACAGAATGAGAGAAAATATCTGCAAATAATTTATCCAACAAGGGATCTATATTCAGAAATATAAAGAATTCTTATAACTCAACAACAAAAAGATAACCCAACTGCCCTGGCCGAGTGGCTCAGTTGGTTGGAGCATCATCCCACACATCAAAAGGTTGTGAGTTCAATTCCTGGTCAGAGCACATACCTATGTTGCAGGTTTGATCCCTGGTCAGGGTATGTATGGGCAACCAATTAATATTTCTCTCTCGTACTGATGCTTCTCTCTCTCTCTCTCTCTCTCTTTTTCCCTTCCTCTCTCCCTAAAATCTATATATTTTATCTTCATCCTCATGTGAGGATTAAAAATAATAATAAAAAGATGACCCAATTAAAAAGTAGGCAAAAATGTCCTAGCTAACTTGCTCAGTGGTTAGAGCATTGGTCCATGGACCAAAGAGTCGTGGGTTCAATTCCAGTCAATGGCACATACTTCAGTTGCAATTCGATCCCCGGCCCTGGTCAGGGTTGTGCAGGACGCAACCAAATAATGTGTCTCTCTCACATTGATGTTTCTTTCTCTCTCTCTCCCCCTTGCTCCCTACTCTCCTTCCCTCCCACTCTATTTGAAAGTCAATGGAGTGAACAAATATTATGAACAATTATACAACAACAAATTCGACAATCTAAGCGAAATGGACAAATTTCTAGACACACGTAGTCTCCCAAAACTGAATCGGTAAGAGATAGAAAATTTGAACAGACCAATTACAACAAAAGAACTTGAAGATGTAATCAAGACTCTCCCAGCAAACAAAAGCCCAGGCCCGGACCGCTTCACCAGGGAATTTTACCGAACATTCAAAGAACTAATACCCATTCTCCTCAAACTATTTCAAAAAATTCAAGAAGGGAGATTTCCAAACTCATTTTATGAGGCCAGCATAATTCTAATTCCAAAACCAGGAAAAGACACTACAAAGAAAGAAAACTACAGACCAATATCCCTGATGAACGTAGATGCCAAAATCCTGAACAAAATACTAGCAAATCAAATCCAGCAATACATCAAAAAAATTATTCACCATGACCAAGTGGGATTCATCCCAGGGATGTGAGGCTGGTACAATATTCACAAATCAATAAATGTGACACACCACACAAACAAAATGAAAGATAAAAATCATATGATCATAGCAATAGACGCTGAAAAAGCATTCAACAAAATCCAGCATCCATTTCTGATAAAAAAGCTCAGATATCTGGGAATAGAGGGATCATTTCTTGACATAATAAAGGCCATATATGAAAGACCTACAGCCAACATCATACTCAATGGACAAAAATTAAAAGCATTTCCCTTAAGAACAGGAACAAGACAAGGATGCCCACTTTCGCCATTCTTATTTAACATAGTACTGGAAGTCTTAGCCACAGCAATGAGACAGGAAGAAAAAAATAAAAGGGATCCAAATCGGAAAGGAGGAAGTGAAACTGTCATTCGCAGATGACATGATACTATACATAGAAAACCCCAAAGACTCCATCAAAAATTTATTAGACTTAATAAATGAATTTGGCAAAGTAGCAGGATACAAAATTAACTCCAAGAAATCGATGGCATTCTTATACACCAATGATGAACTCACAGAAAGAGAAACTGAAAAAACAATCCCATTTACAATCGCAGCAAAAAAATTAAGATACCTAGGAATAAACTTAACCAAAGAAATAAAGGACCTATTCACAGAAAACTACAGGACATTGAAAGAAGAAATAGAGGAAGATATAAAAAAGTGGAAGCACCCTGGCCGGTTTGGCTCAGCGGTTAGAGCGTCGGCCTGCGGTCCAGAGAGACCCAGGTTCGGTTCCCGCTAAGGGCATGTACCTCGGTTGCAGTTTGTCCCCGGCCCTGGTCGGTTGTGCGGGTGGCAGCCACTCGATGTGTCCCTTTCACGTCGATGTTTCTCTCTCTCTCTTCCTCTCTCTCCCTCCCGCTCTATCTGAACAAAAAAATGGAAAAATGTCCTCGGGTGAGGATAAAAAAAAAAAGTGAAAGCACATACCTTGTTCATGGATTGGAAGAATTAACATCATTAAAATGTCCATACTATCGAAAGCAATCTACAGATTCAATGCAATCCCCATCAAAATACCAATGACATACCTCACAGAACTAGAACAAATACTTCAAAAGTTCATATGGAATCAAAAAAGACCTCGAATAGCCACAACAATCTTGAAAAAGAAGAACAAAGTAGGAGGGATCACATTACCAGATTTCAGGTTATACTACAAAGCCACTGTAATCAAAACAGCCTGGTACTGGCACAAGAACAGGCATATAGACCAGTGGAACAGAACAGAGAACCCAGAAATGGACCCAAGGCAACATGCTCAATTAATATTTGACAAAGGTGGCAAGAGCATACAGTGGAGTAAAGACAGCCTCTTCAATAAATGGTGTTGGGAAAATTGAACAGCGACATGCAAAAGAATGAAACTAGACCATCAACTTACACCATACACAAGAATAAACTCAAAATGGATAAAAGACTTAAATGTGACTTGTGAATCCATAAAAATCCTAGAAGAAACTGTAGGCAACACAATTTCAGACATCAAACGCAACAGAATTTTCACTGATACATCACCTAAGGCAACAGAAACAAAGGAAAAAATGAACACATGGGACTATATCAAACTCAAAAGCTTCTGCACAGCAAAAGATACAATCATCAAAATGGAAAGGCAACCCACTGTATGGGAGAGCATAATTGCCAATGATATATCAGATAGGGGTTAATTTCCAATATATATAGAGTGCTCATACAACTCAACAAAAGGAAGACAAAAAACCCAGTTAAAAAAATGGGCAGAGGACCTAAATAGACACCTCTCCAAACAGGACATACAAATGGCCAACAGACATATGAAGAAACGCTCAACATCACTAATCATCAGAGAGATGCAAATTAAAACAACAATGAGGTACCACCTCACACCTGTCAGAATGGCCGCCATCAACAAATCATCAAACAAGTGTTGGCGAGGGTGTGGAGAAAAGGGGACTCTAGCACACTGTTGGTGGGAATGCAGACTGGTGCAGCCACTATGGAAAACAATACGGTGTTACCTCAAAAAATTAAACACTGAACTCCCATTTGACCCAGTGATCCCACTTCTAGGAATATACCCTAAGAAGCCTGAAACACCAATCAGAAAGAATATATGTACCCCCATGTTCATAGCAGCACCATTTACAATAGCTAAGATCTGGAAACAGCCCAAGTGTCCATCAGTAGAGGAATGGATAAAACAAGCCATGGTACATATACACAATGGAGTACTATGCAGCTGTAAGAAAGAAAGATCTCTTATCCTTTGAGATGACATGGAGGGACCTGGAAAGTATTATCCTAAGCAAAACAAGCCAGAGAAAGACAAGTATCATATGATCTCACTTATTTGTAGAATATAATGAACATAACAGTTTGAGGAATGGGGTAGTCCCAGAGACGTGGAAGTGGGGTGCAGACTGACAATCCCCAGAAGAGGGGGTGGTGGGGGAGAGATAAACCACAGAACTTATATGCATGTATCTATGAACAGTGGACATGGACAACAAAGCTGGGGACAGGGCAGGGAGGGAGGGAGAGGGGGAATCAGTGGGGGAAAAAAACAGTCCCAAAAGGCCAGTATGACTCCGTTTACACGAACTCCCCGCAAGAGGCAAGTCCAGGGACAGAACACAGATGGTGGCTGCAGAGCTGCGGGAGAGGGACGGGAGGGACTGAGAAGTGTGCAGGCTTCTCCTGGGAGTGCTGAAATGTTCTAAAATTAGAATGTGGTAATGGTTGCACAACTGTGAATATATTAAAATCCACTTTAAATGGGTGCATTTTATGATATGGCAAATATTTCGATAAAAAGAAAGCGCTGGCCCAGGGGAGGCGGGAGAAAGGCGCAGGGACCTCCACCAGAGGCTCCGGCCGTCTCCTCCCACGGCTCTGCTGCCCCAAGCAGGTCCTCAGGAGCCCATCATCCTGGGGTGCCACGGCCTCCATGACCTTGAGTCTCCTGCTTCCCTCACCTGCTCTTCTACAAGAACTGTGCCCAATGGGTAGGGCTAGAGGGCTAGCAGGGACGGACACAGGTGTCCCAGGGGCTAGTCCAGCAGGGTCAGGGTGGCCTTTGCCTGTATCAGTGCCTCGCCTGCAAACACCACACAACTGTCCTCCTCTTAGAGCTTAGTCGGGGAGAAAAGGGCATTGCCAGGGCCGAGCAGGAGCCCCAGCCGCCTCCTGGGCCTGAGCTGGCAGCCGGGCTGCGGGATGGCGCAGGTGGGCAAGGACAGTCACCAACACGGACAGAAGTGCCTTCGTGGGTAACACTGTTCCTCCTGCCTCCCAAGTCCTGGCAGGAAGCCTGGTTTCCTCACCTACGAGAGGGAGCACGTGCTGTCCGCTGAGTGTGACAGGACAGCCAGTGCCATCACTCTACATACTGGTCATCGTCACTGCAACAAGATGCTGGGACCAACAAAGGTCCTTGACTCAGCTCCCTGGGCAGTCAGGTCAGTCTGGAAGGTTGGACGAGACCAAGGTTCCTAGGAGACGCCCCAGGAAGAAAACAAGGCTTTCTGAAAAGCAGTGGCCGCCTGGGGGCCAGGCGGTCCCACAGGTGAGCCACACCGGGTGTGACGAAGGAATGGAGACCCTCGCAAGGCTGGGGCAGGCAGGGTGGGCAGAAGCGACCATCTTCCTCGAGGCTGAGCTGTCACCCAGCCCCAGGGCCTCCCACAAGCCTCCCAGCCCACTGCAGCCCTGCTGAGAAGGCTCCCAGGGAGGCTCCGGTCAAGGGCAGCCTCTCCCCTCCTTAGCAGGGCCTGCCTTCCTTCCAGGTCTCCAGGCTGGAGGAGCCTGGCTCTGGTCCCTCTACCCCTCCCCACCCCCAACCCCCTGCTGCCACAGGCACAAAGGCAGCTGGGCCCAGAGGGGGACAGTCAAAGCGGTGACCTCCCCGACTAGAAGCCAGCAGCCAAAGCTCAGGTTCCAACTGAACCCCACAAGCAGCCCCCTCCTTCCTGCTGCCAGGAGGTGAAAGCCTGGCTGGGGAGGACTTTCCCAGCCCTGATGACACAGGTCTGCCTTCCCAGGCGGCAGGGCCTCTATCAGGAATGCACTTGCTGAGGCTGAGGGGCTGCGGACCTGAGCATCTGCCCGGCTGGCCCTCTCCAAAGCTGAGGCACACCTGGCTGCGGCCTTGGCCTGGTCTCTTCTCCCGGAACCAGATACTCCCTGCAGGCCCGTCTGCACTCACTCCCAGGAGGGACAGGCTGCTGCCTCCAGGTGCCCTCTGCCTCGCCCCCATCCCACTCCTGCCTGCTCCCCCCCCCCCGCCCCGCCCCGTCTGGCACTGAACGCCTACCCTGTCCTGTCCTCCCCTGCCCCAGCCCGACTAGACTCCAGTCCTCAGAGCTCTGCTTTCAGCGGGCTCTCCCTAGAGAAACAGGTTAAACCCCAGCGAAAAAGCTCAACTCCTTAAGTCTCCAGGGCAAAGGAGTATGTTAAACGGCCCATGTACTCCTACCTCAGAGGGACCCTCTGAAGGTGGACAGGTGTGTGTGGGGGTCACTGCACCTGCCACCTGACCGGCTTTCTCCATCTCTAAAACGGACACCGCCTGCTTCACAGGGTCAAACAAGGAACAGGGAAGTGCCCAACATATGATGGCCACTCTGTCTCCTTTCACTTTGTGTGTGTGTGTGTGGGGGGGGGTTCCAAGCAGAAGCTCTTGCGACAGGGTCCGTCCTGGGCCCAGGGGGCAGCCCCTGAACACACTTGTCCGACATGAGCATGTGTGTGAGGAACCTCACCACGGGTGCTTCCATCTTCACAGGATGAGCATAAAAATTAAAATGAGACATATGGTTATGCAAGCTGAACCAAGAACAGATGTGGAGATGCCCATGACACAAATACACATCACTGGTGGGCCAAGGGTTCGCCCAGGACAAGCACGGGGACACCAGCTAGCCAGACGCCCGGCCGCGTCTGGAACCCCAGCCACGGACCCAGCACCTTCTGAGGGAAGGGGGTTTGTCCCGCGTGAGCATAAGGTGGATGCTGAGCTGCCCTCTGGTCAGCACAGCCATGAGCAGGGCAGAAACTATTACCTGCCAGGTGGGGGTTCCCATCCAGCCCAGGCAGCCCGGGCAGCAGACAGCCTCCCGGCACCCACGCCTTCCCCAGGGCAGACGACCCTTCTGTGGGCCTGCGGGGAGGGGTCTCCTTTTACACTGGCTTATGACTCCAAAGGTCTCTTTTCCCCTTTAACACTCCACCTCTGGTACCGAAACTGACAGGAATATCGAAGGGAGAGGGTAACTTAAAACAGACCACTTCCTTGGTGGCTTCTAGGACCCTTGACACAAATACCAAAAATCCCTAGAATTTGATTTGCAGAACCTTCGAAAGTAGTTGTTTGGGGCTCCAGCCCAATGATCACGTTTGCCTGGCCCTGAGACTTCCCCATGTTGACAGATGCAGGCAGGAAGAGGAAGGGAGGACTGGGTCAGAGGTGAGGGCTGGGCCCCCAGGCGGGCAGCCCAGAGGGTCCGTGACAGTGCTCTGTGAAGCACCACTGTCCTGTGCACATCACTACTGCCTCCTCGCGGAGCTATCTTCACTGGGGGGGAATCCCCGGAAGACCGTGGTCCTCTCTGCCCTTCACCCTCAACGTCTAACACTATGGGGTGCAAAGGTGGGTGGCCCCCATTTGGGGAACGGGGTGGTGAGAGGCCAGGAATCCAGGCAGAGCAGAATCGGTAGGAGCTGGAACTCTGGTCTGACTCCCTCCCTCAGCTGTAACCTGGGCAAGTAACCTCTGCGTGCCTCAGTTTTCCCACCTGAAGAACAGGGACCACCTAGTCTGATTACCATGACGTCCTAACGAGCTAATTAACGCCATGTAAAATTCTGAGTGCACCTGACTCACAGTGAGACATGGCTGAGCATCCTCACCCTCAACTAGCTGTCCTTCTTGGAACTGTCAATGGCTTTGGGCAAGAACACATGTGGCCTCTAGGGATGGCCAGCCAGGTACTGCTAATCAGATCCTGTGCGTGGGAGGCCCACTGGGGTGGGCAGCTGGCTCAGGGGGCACTCCAGACCTGCGCTGCCCTCCACAGCCCCAGCCTGCAAATG
Organism: Molossus molossus; assembly: GCF_014108415.1. NCBI lineage: Eukaryota > Metazoa > Chordata > Mammalia > Chiroptera > Molossidae > Molossus > Molossus molossus. The sequence goes on from NW_023425345.1 coordinate 106,227,381, forward strand.
GTCACGTGAGGCGTCATCACAGGAAGCGCTTCCTGTGGCCGCAACTCTAGAGTGAGGGTTCTCATGTGCCAACAGTCCAGAGCCAGCATCCTGGGCACCACCAGGATACACACAGTCCTGGATTAGGATGACTGCTTGGCCTTGAAAACTGACCACCACAGCCTCTTGTCCCAGTTCCCGATTCCTCTACCTTACACCAGACAGAAAGAGAATGTCATTCACTACCCTTCAAGACTTCTGCCCCAGCCCTGGCCAGTTTGGCTCAGCGGTTAGAGTGAGTCTCGGGTTCAAGTCTGGTCAAAGGCATGTACCTCGGCTGCGGTTCGTCCCCGACCCTGGTTGGGGTCTTGCAGGAGGCAACCAGTCGATGTGTCTCTCTCACGTCGACGCCCCCCCCTCTATCTGAAGATATTTGAAAAAATATCCTCGGGTGAGGATTGAAAAAAAAATACAAAATCATAAAACAGTAAATTAAAAAAAAAGACTCCTGCCCTGGAAGGCTCCAGCGTCAATACCCTTCTGCCGTATGCCCTATCCTTCCTGAGTCCAGGCGCCTCATTTACAATGGGTGGAACCTTCAGGTCCTCCAAGGAGCCTCCCAGGCTGGCTAAGGCTGTGAGCTGCCCTGGTCAGGGCCTCAGATGAGATATGCAATGCCCCTTCTCACCTGGAGACACCCCTTTTCCAGCGAGACAACCCTCTCCCAGCATTCTCGGCACTGCCCTGAGTGCACATGTCCTTCTTCTGTAGCTGGCAAGCTCCTGTTCATCCTTCAGAGTCCACCTCAGATAACCTGACCTCCTCAGACAAAACTAACAGCAACCTGGGAGACTGGGTAAAAAAGTGAAGTGATTGAGCCCTGGCCAGTTTGGCTGAGCGGTTAGAGTATCAGCCCGCAGACCAGAGAGTCCAGGTTTCGGTTCCCACTAAGGGCATGTACCTCGGTTGCAGTTTGTCCCTGGTCCCCGTTGGGGTCGTGCGGGTGGCAACCAGTTGATCGGTCTCTCTCACATCGATGGTTCTCTCCCTCTCTTTTCCTCTCTCCCTCCCGCTCTGTCTGAAGATAAATGAAGAAAAAAAAATGTGCTCGGGTACAGATAAAAAATAAAAGTGAAGTGATTGAGAAGTACAAATTGGTAGCCATGGAGATGTAAAGTACAGCATAGGAAATATAGTCAATAATATTGTAATAAATGTGTACGGTGCCAGTGAGTACTGCAAATATCAGGGGGAACACTGTAGGATTAGGATGACTGCTTGGCCTTGAAAACTGACCACCACAGCCTCTTGTCCCAGTTCCCGATTATGATCGTCTAACCACTATGCTGTGCACCTGAAGCTAATACAAAATAATACTCACTATAAGGTGTAATTGAGAAAAACAAACAAACAAACAAACAAACAGAAACTAACAGAGACCCACCCCATGATCCTATAGCTCTTTGCACCAAACACCACCAAGGCCTGCATCCCAACATTGTATTACAGTCACCAGTCTGTCTCCATACCCATGAGACAGCACCCTGTCCCTCCTGAACCTCCATGCTGGGCGCAGCACAGCACCCAGAGTGCTCAAAGAAGCCATGAGATGTGTCCTGTAAGCCCCAGCCATGAAGTGCTACACAAGGCCTCCTGTGGGCGCTGCCTTGCACCTCTCCTTAAGACCCCCTGCCCCCAGGAGAGTCCGGAAAGCTCACAGTCTGGGCAGCAAGGGTCCTCTTCCCAGTGACGTTCCACTAGAGCTCTGTCCACCTAACCTTTCAAACCAGATGACTCCCCTCCCCCTTTCCTCCTACCTCTGAGACCTGACTCTTCCGGAAGTTACTTCCAGCGGACTCCCAAGCCCCAGATGGCACAGACTGGGGCCCAGGAGAGTCCTCCCCAAGCAGAGCCGCCATGCGCCCCAGATGGGCGGCGATGGAATGTGGAAAAACCACATCCTTCCCAGCGGGATGGCTAAGCGGCCGGATGAGGCAGGCCTGAACGGGCGGAGGGCTCCGTGCTGGCTCCCGACCTACTCCTCAAGCCCTCCCAGGCCCACCAGGTGAGGCCAATCCAATCGCACCAGGGCCAGGCCCAAACCCAAAGCCAACTCCACAGAGGCCTTAACTGTGCTCCTCAAGCTGGTCCGCCCGGCCCACCCTGGCCCGGCCCGGCCCGCCTCTTGCTTACTGAGTCTCGGAGCCGGGCCAGGGTCTCCGGGGGCACTGAGTCATCCCCGTGCCTGCCCACCACTGCTCACAGGTCCCGGTCGGGGGCCCCGGCCACCGCAGGTGCTGGGCCGTGCTCCAGACAGACTTCAAGGTCTGCGCCTCCATCTGAGTTCGGATCCGGGGCCAGACCGTCCATTCTTGCCGGCACGGACCACACGGCCTCCTGTCTAACCCACGCGCGCGGGGTGTCCGAGCCCCCCTCACCCCACCCCCCACTCTCCCCTCCGCGCCCCTGCATCGCGGCGGCGGCGGCCCCACAGCCCAGCGCCACACCGAGGGGGAGACACCCTCCTCCCGGAAGGCCGGGGCCCCGCGAAGGGCGGGGACCAGGGGGCGCGGGCCTCGCTCTGCCCCGTGCGCGCCGGGCGGCCGGGCGGGAAGCCTCCCTGGCGACGGCCGGCCACGGGGGCCGGGCGGGGGCGCAGGCGAGGGCGGCCCGACGCCGGCGCGGGAGGAAGGACGGGGCGCGCCCGGCCCGCGCGTCTTCCGCTCCCGCCGCAGGGCGCGGGCGGCCGGGGCCACACCTGGGGGCTGGGCCGGCGCCGGGCGCCTCCCCGCCGGCGGGGGCGCGAGCTCGCAGCTCCTCGTGGGTCCCGGGAGCGCGGGCCCCTCACCTTGCAGCCGCGGAGGCCGAGCAGGGGCCGGGGCTCGCGGGCGCGGCCCTTCTCCCGGGCGCCTCGGGAAGGGGCACTTACTCCAGCCGCGGGGACGGTGCGGCGTTTCCCGCGTGGACTGCGCTCCGGCTGCTCCGGCGGGAGAGGAGGAAGCCCGGGACGCCCAGCCCTCACGGAACGGGACGGCACCGACCGAAGCCCCTCCCCGGCCGCGCGCAGATCCCTGATGACCGCCGGGCTGATCGCGGCGCCGGCGAAACAGAAACGGAAACAGGAAAGCGGGCGCGACGAGCGCGGGCAGCAGGGCCGAGGACTGCGCCGCCCGGACGGGAGAACCCAGCTCGGAAAAGGAGGAGACTGGAAGGACGCGCACCCAAAAATCATCACATGGTTACTCTAATGACAATCAACTTTCTTGTATCTCCCAATTTTTCTTTTTAAAAATATTTATTTTTAAATTATGGTTGAGCCCTGCCCGGTTTGGCTCAGCGGTTAGAGCGTCGGCCTGCGGTCCGGAGAGACCCGGGTTCGGTTCCCGCTAAGGGCACGTACCTTGGCTGCAGTTTGTCCCCGGCCCTGGTTGGTCGTGCGGGTGGCAGCCACTCGATGTGTCCCTTTCACTTCAGTGTTTCTCTCTCTCTCTCCCTCCCACTCTATCTGAACAAAAAATGGAAAAATTTCCTCGGGTGAGGATATAAATAAATACATAAATAAATACATAAAATTATGGTTGACATACAATATGTTAGTTTCAGGTATACAACCTTGTGATTAGGCATTTATATAATTTATGAAGATATCACCCCAATAAATCTGACACCATATACAGTTATTACAATATTGACTATATTTCCAATGACTATTCTGTAATTACTCATTTGTACTTCTAAATCCCTTCACTTTTTTCACCCATCTTCCCCAACCCTCTTTCCCCATCTGACAACCTTCAAAATGTTCTCTGTATCCATGAGTCTGTTTCATTCTGCTTGTTTATTTTGTTTTTTATTTATTTTTTTTACCCTCACCCGAGGACACTTTTTCATTCTTTGTTCAGATAGAGCAGGAGGAAGAGAGAGAGAGAGAAACATTGAGTGGCTGCGACCCACACGACCAACCAGGGCCAGGGACAAACTGCAGCCGAGGTACATGCCCTTAGCGGGAACCGAACCCGGGTCTCTCCGGACTGCAGGCCGGCGCTTTAACCGCTGAGCCAAACCGGCCAGGGCGTTTATTTTGTTTTTTAGATTCCACATATAAGTGAAATCATCTGGCATTTGTCTTTCTCTGTCTGACTCATTTCATTCAGCACAATACCTTCTAGGTCTATGCTGTTGCAGCTGGCAAAATTTCATTCTTTTTTACAGCTCTATCATATTCCATTGTGTATATGCACCACTTCTTTATCCACTCATCTATTGATGGCACTTACGTTGCTTCGATATCTAGGCCATTGTAAATAATGTTGCAACGAACATATGAATGCATATGTATTTTGATTTGGTATTTTACATTTCTTAGGATAAAGACCCAGAAGTGGAATTGCTGGGTCCTTTTTTATCTCTTTTTATACAGTAGTCTTTGTTTTAAAGTCTATTTATTATGTCTGGTATAAGTATTGCTAACTTAGCTTTTTTTTTCCCCATTTCCATTTTCATGAAATATTCTTTTCTATCCCTTTACTTTCAGTCTTTGTATTCTTTCCATCTGAAGTGAGTTTCTTGTAGACAGCAGATGAAAGAATCTTGTTTTATCATATATTCAGCTACCATGTGGCTTTTGATTAGAGCAATTAATTCATTTGCATTTAAAGTAATTGTTGATAAATATGTATTTGTTGCCCCTCCCCCCTCCTCTTCCTCTTCCTCCTCCTCCTCCTCCCTTTAACATTTATTGTAATCCTGGTTTGGTGGTGATTGAACTCCTTTGGCATTTTTTTTTTTTTCTTTTGTGAGAAGCTCTATCTGTCCTTTGATTATAAATGATAGCTTTGCTGGTTAGAGTAATCTTGGTCCTTGCTTTCATCATTTTGAACATTTCTTGCCAATCCCTACTGTAAAGTTTCTGTTGAGAATCAGCTGGCAGTCTTATGGGTGCTCCCTTGTAAATAAACGACGACTTTTTTTTGTTGTTGTTGCTACTTTTAAGATTCTCTCTTTGTCTTTCACCTTTGGCATTTTTATTTATTTATTTATTTTTGTTACAGATGTTTCTCCTTTTTCCCCCACTGATTCGCCCCTCCCCCTCCCTCCCTGCCCTGTCCCCAGCTCTGTTGTCCATGTCCATTGTTCATGCATATCTGCATATAAGTTCTGTGGTTTATCCCCCACAACCCCCTCTTCTAGGGATTGTCAGTCTGTACCCCACTTCCACATCTCTGGGACTACCCCATTCCTCAGACTGTTATGTTCATTATATTCTACAAATAAGTGAGATCATATGATACTTGTCTTTCTCTGTTTGGCTTGTTTTGCTTAGGATAATACTTTCCAGGTCCCTCCATGTCGTCTCAAAGGATAAGAGATCTTTCTTTCTTATAGCTGCATAGTACTCCATTGTGTATATGTACCACAGCTTTTTTATCCATTCGTCTACTGATGGACATTTGGGCTGTTTCCAGATCTTAGCTATTGTAAATGGTGCTGCTATGAACATGGGGGTACATATATTCTTTCTGATTGGTGTTTCAGGCTTCTTAGGGTATATTCCTAGAAGTGGGATCACTGGGTCAAATGGGAGTTCAGTGTTTAATTTTTTGAGGTAACACCGTATTGTTTTCCATAGTGGCTGCACCAGTCTGCATTCCCACCAACAGTGTGCTAGAGTCCCCTTTTCTCCACACCCTCGCCAACACTTGTTTGATGATTTGTTGATGGTGGCCATTCTGACAGGTGTGAGGTGGTACCTCATTGTTGTTTTAATTTGCATCTCTCTAATGATTAGTGATGTTGAGCATTTCTTTATATGTCTGTTGGCCATTTGTATGTCCTGTTTGGAGAGGTGTCTATTTAGGTCCTCTGCCCATTTTTTTAACTGGGTTCTTTGTCTTCCTTTTGTTGAGTTGTATGAGCACTCTCTATATATTGAAAATTAATCCCTTATCTGATATAACCTTTGGCATTTTTTAAAATCCTTACTTTAGGATTTGTTTCCACTAATTTTTAGAGAGAGAGGAAGGGAAAGAGAGAGAGGGAGAAAAACATCAATGTGAGGGAAACATCGATCAGTTGCATCCAATATATGCCCTGACGGGGTCAAACCACAACCTTCTGGTGTATGGGATGTTGCTCCAACCAAGCCATCCAGCCAAGGCTAAGCTTTGGCATTTTGATTATTATGTGCCTTGGTGTGGGCCTCTTTGGTTTCATATTGTTTGGGTCTCTCTGTACTTCCTGGACTTGTATGTGTGTTTCTTTCACCAGGTTAGGAAGGTTTTCCATCACTATTTTTTTCAAATAGGTTTTTGACCCGTCCCGCAGGCCGAGCAACGAGGACTCTAGAGGGGGAGTGAGGATGAGGAGGGACAAGAGACACGAGAAATGGAGACAAGACAGGGTTCTGATCAAGTCTCGTTTATTCAGGGGAAATCCACACAATATATAGGGCAAGAAAAACAGGGAGCACCTTTTGTCAAGCACCAGGCTTGCTTGCCCGAAGCAATTCCAGGAAATACCACAAAAGGAACAAAAGGTCAGCAAAGACTGGCTTGTTGAGTAAATGGTTACTTAAAGAAATGCAAAATGCAGAGATAAAGAAATGCAGAATGCAGAGATATCCTGCCTTGGGGCAGGAGATGGCAGAGCAGATTTTAACAAAATGGATGCCATGCAAAAAGTCTCCCACAGATTTTCAATTTCTTACTCTCTTTCTTCTATTCCCAGCACCCCCATAATGCAAATGTTGGAAGTTGTCCCAGAGACAGCTTCTAATTTTTGTTTTCCTTTTTGCTGTTCTGAGTGAGTATCTTCTGCTTCCTTATCTTCCAAATTGCTGATTTGATTCTCTGCTCCATCTGCTCTCCTGTGATTCCCTGTAATGTAACCTTCATTTTAATTAGTGTAGTCTTCACTTCTGACTGGCTCTCTATGTTTTCTAACTCCATTTTTATGTTTCCTATCTCTTTGTTGAAGTTCTTCCCCTAAGTTCCTTGAGCAACCTTATAACCAGTGTTTTGAACTTTGCATTTGTTAGATTGCTTGTCTCCGTATTGTTTAGTTCTTTTCCTGGAGTTTTGTTCTGTTCTTTCATTTGGGATGTGTTTCTTGTCTCCTCATTTTGGCTGCCTTCCTGTGTCTGTGTCTGTGTATTGGGTAGAGCAGCTATGTCTCCTGGACTTGGTAGGGTGGCCTGTACTAGGCATCCTGTGGCCCATGGTGCAGCCTCCGCAGGCATCCAAGGAGGGTGCTCAAAGTGGTCCCCACGTGGGCTGTGTGCACCCTCCTGTTATAGTTGAGCCTTGATTGCTGTTGGCACGTCCATGGGCGGGATTTACCCCCCAGGCCGATTGACTGAAAGGACTGGCCATTACCACCGTGGAGGATCTGCTGTGCAGGAGCCGACCCCATGGAGCCTAACTCCCTTCACAGTGGTTCAGGTACCTGCTGAGTCTACCCCTTGAGTGTATCACTCCTGGAGGTGGCTGGGTGGTGCTTCAGCATGGTCTGCATCTTCCACCAGGAGTGCTGGCTCTGGGGCCTCCTGGGAGGCGCAGAACAAGGTCAGCTGCCACTTGTGGCCTTCCTGGGGCCACCCAGCCTGAGCTACGAAGCGATCTGCAGATGCCTGCTACTTGTGCTGGGTTTGGAGGTGCTCGGAAGAGGCCAAGCTTTGAACCAAGTCTACTGTTGCCAGTGCTAGGCCTGGGGCCACTTAGCAAGAAGTACAGGGTGGGCAGAGGCCAGATGCTTCCTGATTGAGATTTTAGAGAAGTTGACAGCATGAGTCAAGCCAGGTCACTTGTGTGGAAAAGCCACTGGAAAAGGCTTGGATAGGCCTGAAAGATGGGTGTGGTGGGGTCTCAGGGATTCACCTGGGTGTGGCAAAGTGTGTTAGCTAGGTGTGTCAGATATGGTGTCCATGTGACAACTCTGGGCGGGGGCAGGGGGTGCTTAGGAAAGGAACAATGGCCTTTGCCAGCACTTTTGTCTGGGAGAAAGCTGCCCCTCCAGCTCTCACCCTGATGCCAAACAATTCAGTTCTTCCCCATATGTCCCAAGCACCTTTTTTTTCCTTTATTGATTTTTTTTTTTTTTTTTAGAGAGAGAGGAAGTAAGAGGGAGAGAGAGAAACATCAATGAGAGAGAACATCAATTGGCTGCCTCTTGCATGCCCCCCACTGGGGATCAGGCCCACAACCTGGGCATGTGCCCTGACCAGAAATCGAATCGACGAACTCTTGGTGCATGGGTCGATGCTCAACCACTGAGCCACACAAGCCGGACTGTCCCTGGCACCTTCTGAGCTGCTGCCTCAGCACTGGAGGCCAGAGCAAGTAAGTTCGTGTGTGGGCCCTTTCAGAGGAACACCTAGGACTCCAGAAGCCCTCTGTCTCACTCAGCCACAGTCCCCGCTGGTTGTCACAGCCAGAAGTTATGGGGACTTCTCTTCCCAATACTGGAATCTTGGACTGGGAGGGCGTCAGGTGTGGGGCTGGACCCCTCACTCCTCAGGGGGGCCCTCTGTAGCCAAGATATCTTTCCAGATTTTTAACAGCCACACATGATTGTGGGACCAGCCTGTTCCATGTCCCTGCCCCTCCTACCAGTCTTAGCATGGCTTCTTCTTTATGTCCTTAGTTATAGTATAGGACTTCTGTTCAGCTAGATTTCAGGTGGTTCTCAATGATGGCTGTTCTGTAGTTTAGTTGTAATTTTGAAGCATTTGTGGGAGATTCCAAGTACCATGTTTACCTACATTGCCTCCAATTTTTCTTTTCTTTTTTTATCCTCACCCGAGGACATTTTTCCTGTTTTTTTTTTGTTGTTGTTTTTTTTTCAGATAGAGTGGGAGAGAGAGAGAGAGAGAGAGGGAAACATCGATGTGAAAGGGACACATCGAGTGGCTGCCACCCGCATGACCAACCAGGGCCAGGGACAAACTGCAACCGAGGTACGTGCCCTTAGCGGGAACCGAACCCGGGTCTCTCTGGACTGCAGGCCGACGCTCTAACCGCTGAGCCAAACCGGCCAGGGCATGCCTCCAATTTTTCTTAAATGACTGACTGGGGCACTAATTTTACAACTAAAAACTATTATTAAAATAATCACATAATGGAATAGTTTGTTAAATTTAGGCAGTGTTATCTATATTTCAAGGTGATTCTTTATCTGTTACATATCCATATAATTAAAGTATAAATAACAAATAACATTATAAAAATAAATAAAGGTCTCTGAAGTACCTGACAGCTAAAGCAAAAGAGTGGGGGAGGGGAGAGATTAATTTCATAATTCTACAAAGAAAGACTAAAGCATACCAATTTCCACTTCAAGAGAGCTCACCTTTATGCCCAAATCTACCTTTAAATGATATTTCTTACTTTTATGTGCAGCTTAAATTGGCTCTGAAGGAGGTGTAAAAGGGGACAATCTATAAACCTTGAGCAAGAGCAGGTTTATTCCAGTAAGTATATTTACTTCCATGACGACTTCTTGTTGGTGACAATTCAATACCAAAAGGAATCCCCAATTTGGGGTGCCGTGAAGAAGGAAACGTATTTGTGCAAAACAGCTCAATTGTTTTTTCTTATTATTAATTTATTTTTGTCAGAGATGTTTCTCCTTATCCCCCCACTGACTCCCTCCCCCCCCACTCCCCCACCTCCCCCCGCCCCAGCATTGTTGTCTATGTCCATGGTTTCGCATACATGCATATAAGTTCCGTGGTTTCTCTCTTCCCTCCTCCCACCCCCTCTTCTGAGATTTGTCAGTCTGTACCCTACTTTGATGTCTCTGGGTCTATTTTGTTCATCAGTTTGTTTAGTTCATTATATTCCACAAATAAGTGAGATCATGTGATATCTGCCTTTTTCTGACTGGCTTGTTTTGCTTAGGATAATACTCTCCAGGTCCCTCCGTGTTGTCTCAAAGGGTAAGAAATCTTTCTTTCTTTCAGCTGTGTAGTACTCCACTGGAAACAGCTCAGCTATGATAGGGACAGCGGTGGCCCTGGCTGAGCAGCTCAGTTCCCTGGAGTATCATCCCAATACACCAAGGTTGGGAGTTCAGTCTGGTTTGGCGCACGTACAAGAAGCAACCAATGAATGCATAAATAAGTGGAAAATCAATGTTTTCCTCTCTCTCCCTACCTCTCTTTATTTAAAATCAATAAATAAATAAAAAAAGAAAAGAAAACAGCACAGCTGGGGAACAACTCAATTTTGATACAGCACAGTTGTGAAAAAGCACTGGCTGAGAGGCAGCCCTGTGGCCAGGCCCCTCTTTGGCTAGACAGCTCTGCTCTGTGCCAGCCTGCTTTGGCCTGTGCTGGTCAGATTCCTTCTCCTCCAGTGAGCCACCCTCAGTATTTCAGCTCAGTCAGGAGAGTTCAGTCTGAGATGGGAAGAGAAAGGGCTTCCAAAGCTACAGGGGAGCTGGCTTATATGGATAGAAATCCCCACCTCTGGTCCCTGATTGGTCTATCCTCATGCAAATGAGGACTCCAAATCCTTGCAGTTTGATTGGTTCAAAAGGCATTCCTGATTGGTCAGAATAGAGCCACTCTGGTCAGAGTTGCACAGCTCTGATTGGATGGGGAAAGCCTCAGTCCTATTGGTTGAAGTAGGATTCCAGGAACTTCCTCATGGGGGCGGGCTCAGGGGCAGGAGTACAGGTAGGTGGGCAGTGCAGGTCTCTCCTGCGGTGCAGTTTGGTGAGAGGCCCTGTGTAGAGATGGCTGCTAAACTCTGGTTTTTGTTGTGTTTTGTTTTTGATTTGAGCCCAGTTAGCCACCAGGAGTCTTTTTTTTTTTTTTTTTTAATTATTGAGATATTTTACTTTTTCTTTAATCTTCACCTGAGGATGTTTTTTATTGATTTTTAGAGAAAGCAGAAAGAGAGAGAGAAACATCAGTGTGAGAGGTCATGCTCACGCCCAGGCCCGAGTTTGCAGGGAAACTGAGCCCAGGCCCAGACCCAACCCAAAATACCCGCACCACTGTGCGTGGCCCAGGGCACTGTCAGGAGGCCTTGGGGCAGCTGTTCCGGAGTCGCTGTTGACACTCGTTCGTTTTCAAGGTCAAGCTTGGAGAAGACTAACGTGACTGGATGCCTGTGGTGTTTCTGTGCGAGGGCAATTGAACTGAGACTGGTTTAGGGAGAGGAGCCACCCACAGCTGCTCCACTGCAGGCGGAGCGGCAGCTCCCACAGGGCTGTCCGAGGTCCTGCCCACTTCCGTTCCCAGCCCAGCCTGAACTCTGATTAAGGCTAAAAGAGCTCCAGCTGAGGACACAGTAATTCTGTGGGTTTGTTTTAAAAGTCATTTATACTTTAGAGTAAAAAAAAAATTGTTTCCTTTTATTCTTTTTTTTTTTTTAATCCCCACCCGAGGATATTTTTCCATTTTTTGTACAGATAGAGTGGGAGGGAGAGAGAGAGAGAAACATCGACGTGAAGGGACACATCGAGTGGCTGCCACCCGCACGACCAACCAGGGCCGGGGACAAACTGCAACCGAAGTACGTGCCCTTAGCGGGAACCGAACCCAGGTCCCTCCGGACCGCAGGCCGACGCTCTAACCGCTGAGCCAAACTGGCCAGGGCTCCTTTTATTCTTAAAAAAAATCTCGCCCTGGCCAGTTTCGTTCAGTGGTTAGAGTGTCGGCCCTTGGACCAGTGAGTTGCGGGTTCAATTCTGGTCAAGGGTACATACCTGGGTTGCGGTTTGTCCCCGGCCCTGGTCAGGGTTGTGCAGAAGGGAGCCAGTCGATGTGTCTCTCTCACCTCTCTCTCTCCCCCCCTCTTTCCCTCCTCCAGCCCTCCCTCCCACTCTATCTGAAGATAAATGGAAAAATATCCTCCAGTGAAGATAAAAAAAAATCTTAAGGGCACTGGATTGGATAAATCATGCTCCCCAGTTCTTTTTTTTTAATCCTCACCCAAGAACATTTTTTCCTGTTCAGATGGAGTGGGAGGGAGAGAGAGAGAGAGAGAGAGAGAGAGAGAGAGAGAGAAAGAAACATCAATGTGAAAGTGACACATCAAGTGGCTGCCACCCACACGACCGAACCAGGGCCAAGGACAAACTGCAACCGAGGTACGTGCCCTTAGCGGGAACCGAACCCGGGTCTCTATGGACCGCAGGCCGATGCTCTAACCGCTGAGCCAAACTGGCCAGGGCGATACTCTCCAGTTCTTAGCAAGTTGTTGTCATGAGTCCACCCCTGTTGCAGTCCCTCCTCCCTCTCAGAGGTGACAACCATGGAGTGTGTACTAGGTACCATTTGTTTGTATAAAGTCTTGCAAATAAGTCAGTGTCCTGTCATTTTGTACTAACATGCAGATCTGAGTCTGTATTTGCCGAACTCGGGGTCCACTGTGGGCGTTCCCCCCATTTTGCCCATCTGCTCACCCAGATATGAACCTGCAGATGGCCTCCAGCGGGCGCTGTGACAACATGCTGAGCACCCTCACGTGGTCCCTGGGAGCCTGAAGGAGTATTTTCTTAACAGAGCTGCCAGTCTTGGGGCAGGTGCACCTGGGCCTTGCCCCCACCGGCTGGGCCTTCTGCTGTCCGTCGCGCTCGGCACCCGCAGACTCCAGCTTCCCAGTGTCGCCAGTCTCATAGATATACAATGAGCGGTCAGTGTCGCTGGGCTTGTATTTCCGTGAAAGTGGCGAGTTTGAGCCTGTTGGTTTGTGTCCCCAGTGAGCAAACACCGAGACAGGAGAGGAAGAGATTTGGGAGGAGACACCAGAGGAAAAGGCAGCCAGACAGGGAAAGGCTGCAGGTTGCCTCCCAGGTCTGAGGCCTGTGACAGGACAAGGGGAAGAGGGGCAGGGTCACCAGGAAGCAGATCTGGTGAGGCCCAGCAGCTCCGGGGCCCTCCAGAGCAAAGAAAACCTGCTAGAGGGGCTGGCGGCAGCCAGTGCCCAGCATGCCCACTCACTGCCTGGCATGTGGGCATTTGGAGGGAAGAGGGAGCGTGTAGGCTGGGGGTCTGGGCGGGCCACCGAGGAGGTCCGGGGCAGTGGGGGCCTCGAGCCTAGTGGTTAAGAGCTCAGCCTTTGCAGTTTGTTTTCTTAGCTCTGTTCCTTATCCCGGGCACAGTACCTGATTGGTCAGGGCTCAGTTTTCTCATCAGTATAATGGGGTAATAATGCCTCTGAGTACAGTGGTGGGCACAGAGTGCAGTGGGGAGTGAGAGAAGGGAGCAGCACATCAGGCGTGCAGTCAGAATTCACCAGGCCCGTTCCGAGGAGCCGGCATTCCGGGTTAGCAACCACAGAGGAGGCTGGCCGCCGCCCCAGCAGAGCCGGGTATCAGCTCACCCCGTCCTGTGGCCCCAGAGAAAGTGCCTGAGTTCTTATTTGCTATCTATAAAAGGACATAATACATGCTTCAAAGTTGTATATGAATAAATGAAACAGAAAGGCTGTGGGCACAGTGCCCGCCACAAGTCTGTTCGCAGCAAAGCCGCAGCTGCTGCCATTTCTCAGGCCCTGCAGAGGCTGCCGTCAGCCCTGGGTGGTGGGAGGTGCCTGGCTGGGAGGCGGGGTCAGGTGCAGGGGTCGTGCAGGGAGTAGGAGCTCAGTAGCTGGGGTCTCAGGGGCACAAGAGAGAGGAAAGAGGAGAGAGACTGCCTACTTGCTCCCCATTTCCTCTGCTTGTCCCTCCTCATCTGCCTCTGGGTCACTGCTACCCCTGAACCGGGACTGGAGAGTGAGCTTTTTTTTTTTTTTAATCCTCACTCGAGGACATTTTTCCATTTCTTGTTCAGATAGAGTGGGGAGAGAGAGAGAGAGAGAGAGAGAGAGAAACATCGACGTGAAAGGGACACATGGAGTGGCTGCCACCCGCACGACCCAACCAGGGCCGGGGACAAATTGCAACGGAGGTACGTGCCCTTAGCGGGAACCGAACCCGGGTCTCTCTGGACCGCAGGCTGACGCTCTAACCGCTGAGCCAGACTGGCCAGGGTGGAGAGTGGTTTTTTTCTGCAGGTGTCTCTCATTTCCCAGCAGGGCCAGTGCCCAGCATTGCCTCTGGGCTCCCCGCAGGCCTCAGGTGCCCCGGGAAACGGAAGGGATGAAGGAGGGAGGGCAGTGGGCCTTGGAACTGAGCTCTGAGGGGGCAGGTCGGCTGCCTTAGCCCATTCGGCTCTGGTGCCGGCACCTCAATGTTGAGTCCATCAGTCATGCTGGGCTCTGCTTTGACAGGCATCTTGTCCCCTCAGACTGCAGGAGGGGAGGCCCCTGACTGCCCTGGAGACACCCAGATGGGGTGAGGCCCTGGGCGGCAGGTGGGCTCCCCCCCTACCTGGTGGTGCCCACTCCCACAAGCACCGCCCTGCCTCTTCAGATGCGCCAGTCTGAGGGGCAGAGCTTCCAGAAACCCACCAGGGCCCCTTCCCCTCTGCCATGCGCACAGAAGCCGACGGCTGTGCTGCCCCAGCTGGCTCCTGGCTCCGGCCACCCCGCCCTCACCCCAGAGATAAAAACTGACAAAATTTCCTGCTCAAGACCCGGGGTGGGACAAAGGCAGTGGAGGTCTCCCGTTGGTGGGGGAGAAGGAGAGGCCCTGGGGCTGCAGGGAGCAGTCCGGTCTCCACGGCGCTCAGCAGGTGACAGGAGCAGGGCTTCCGGTGGCCCCGGCGCTCTGAACAAGCCTGACAGGGCAGAGGGGCGTGCGGCTGGTCCCCCCACCCCAGGGACCGCTCAGCGCTCCCTCTCCGCGCCCCACGCGGACACCGCCCTGCGCCCCACACGGTCCCGCCAGCGGCCTGCTTGAGACCAGACGAGGACAGCCCGCCTGTCACTACTGAGCCGGTCGGGCAGAGCCCAGGTTGAACCGTGTGAGCGTGTATTCCAATGCTGCCAGCAGCGTGGGAGCAGCGGGCCACCCGCAAGGTCTGCTCTGCACCCCTCCAGCCAATCCTTGTACTGGGTAGCTATGTGGGACGTGGGGAGGGCAGGCAGGCAAAAGGAATAATGGGGAAACCGGTTGAGATGACAGGTGTGGGGAGGCCTGCAGCTGGGGCTCAGAGGGAGGTCTGCAGGGCACGGCCTCCAGGCTCCAGGGTTGGTCATATTTCTGTGATGAGGGACAATGCTCGCATAAGGAGAATGGGCTGCATTTTGAGGTCCCGGGCGCACAGCTCCCAGCCAGGTCAGAATGCGCTTGCTTTAATCAGCACGCAGCAGCCCGGCCGGTGTGGCTCAGTGGTTGAGCATCGACCATGCACCAAGAGGTCACCGGTTCGATTCCCAGTCAGGGCACAAGCCCAGGTTGTGGGCCCGATCCCCAGTGGGGGCATGCGGGAGGCGGCCAATCGATGTTCTCTCTCATTAATGTTTCTATCTCCCTCTCCCTTCCTCTCTCTCTCTCTCAAATCAATAAAGGAAAAACAAATTTAAAAAAGAACAAAGCAATCACAATTAACAGAGCAAGAGTGTGTAACATTTCTCACAACCAAGGCCAGTGCCGCCCCGTGAAGAGCCCTCTCTGCTCTCTCACCCCTTTCAGGCTGACACCAGAGCAGCAGGGGATTAAGGTGCTGCAGTCAGCCAGCCTGTGGCCAGGGAGGGGTGGGAACCTGGGAGGCAGAATGCCTGGGGTGCAGGGATGCGTGTGCGGGCCCAGAGCCAGACAAGATGCCCGGAGAGGAGAGGGTCCAGGCCTGGGAGCTTCCTCACCTCCCAGGTGCCCCAGGACAGGATCTAGGCTCTGGGCCTTGCAGGAAAGCTGACCTGGAAGGCAGGAGAAGCTAAAGAGGGGAAAAGAATCTCGCCCTGCTGGAGGAGAGGCGCCTGTGTTACCTCGGGCAGGTGAGCGGTCAGAGCTAGACCCTGGTTGTACCCTTGCAGGCCTGCCGGGTGCACCCTGGTGGGTGTTGCCCTCGGGGCAGCAGTAGGAGGCTGGCTCTACCCCAGCTGACTCAGCTCCTGCGCCTGCTAACCCACCAACGTGAACTCTCCAATGACCATCAGCAACCTTTCCCCTGGACCTGTCCATCAGGGCCAACAATCTGCAGCCGCTAGTGAGGCTTCACCCAGGGCGTCAAAACACAGCGACTGCAGTGGCTCCCAAGACCCGAGGGCTAGAAAACTCCAGAAACGTCCCCTCCCACAGTCTGGCTCTGGTCAGAATGAGCTCCAAAAAGGGAAGGCAGGGATTTCCCAGGGGAGTGAGGTGTACTCCTCTGAAGAGCTGGGTCCCCAGCATTTGCTGGCCAGGTTGTGGGGTCTCCATGTGCTCCTTCATCTCATTCCTGCCC
The DNA here is from genome assembly GCF_014108415.1 of Molossus molossus. Taxonomy (NCBI): domain Eukaryota; kingdom Metazoa; phylum Chordata; class Mammalia; order Chiroptera; family Molossidae; genus Molossus; species Molossus molossus. The sequence continues at coordinate 106,243,636 of NW_023425345.1, forward strand.
TTCAGGAAGGGCGTGGGGTCTTCGGGCCAGGCGAGGGCCTGGCCGGACTGGCTTTTACATGGTGATTTCGTAGAGGGAGGGTGTTGAGAAAGCGTGTGCTCGTGGGTGCTCCTGAGGCAGAGTGAGTGAGGGCTGCGCGAGGGGAGGGCCGTGCCTCTCCTTCCTGCGCCCTCAGCTCCCTGGGCTTGCGCCGGTGACAGCGAATGTCTGGGTCTGAGCCACGAAGGCCAGGAGACACTGGCCTCACACTGTAGAAGTTTCTGGCTCTTCGCTCCTGTGTTGACTTCCCCACGTTCTACCCAACCCCGTCCGTCCTTCCTTCTCACACTTGCTGCACTGAGCTCAGGCGTCATCACAAATTTCCTGGAAACCAGACTTGGGCAGCCCCGTGTCTCCTGGGGATCGGCACATCTGCGTGTGGTCCCAAGGGGAGGGCCAGCGTGAGTCCGCCGCCACCGAACGACGGGCACAGCACCCACAGACCCAGAGCCACATGTCTGGTCTCTTTCCAGCCCCACCACCCCTCATGGGGCAGAACGTGCACATTGTTTTCCCATTTCAAGGTGGTGGCCAGGCTGGGGCCAGATGCCAGATCATATCCGTGGTCCAGTGCTCATTCCACGTGGCCAGTGGCCTCCAATAAAGAGTTTTCTCCTGGGTGGAGGCAGGAGAGAAGGGTCCAGGGCTTAGTAGCATCTGTAGAGGAGTGTGGGACAAAGGAAAGGGGCCGAGGGGACCCCCTGTTGGCTTGGAGGAAAAGAGGGTGGGAAAGGGTTGAAGCTGTGGGCTTACCCAGAGCCCATGGGAGCAGGCGCACCCACAAGACTGCCGAGGGCGCTGAGCCGCGGACTGTTGGGGGTGGAGACCGGCTCCCTTCCCCGGCTACACACCCTGCTCAGCTGGCAGGCCAGTTCCTAGGTACCAGAAGCCCCAGCTGCACCTGTTGGTACCCGTGTCCCTCAGGTGCCAGGTCCAGGGGCACAGCCCCCACCTCAGCTGGAGGGAGGCTGGCCAGCACCCTTCCCTGTCACTTGCCCTGGGCAGGGTGGTAGTGTTCTTAGTTCTCCGGGTCTTTGGGGTGCTCCTCTCCAGAGGGGAGGAAGTAAAGGGTTTTGGGGTGAAGAGGCCTGGGGGTGGACATTGTTCTGTTGTTCACTTGCTTTAAGCATGAAGTTTTTTTCTTTTTTTAATTGATTTTTAGAGAGAGGAAGGGAGAGAATGAGAGAGAAACATTGGTTGGCTGCCTCCTGCACCAGGGATTGAACCCACAACCTGGGTATGTGTCCTGACCAGGAATTGAACCCACCACCTTTTGGTGTATGAGATGACGTTCCAACCAGCGGAGCCACCCAGCCAGGGTACAGCATGTTCTTCACCAGCCTCCAACTCTTGAACCTGAAGGGAGCAGAAAGTACAGAGGGCCCAGGCTGGGTGTGCGGGGGCCAGGCTGCCGAGCTCCTGGCCTGAGGACCGACAGGCCTGGCCCCACACACGCAGGCCCTGGAGGGCTGTGGTGGCCGCTCTCATGGTAGCATCTGGCAGCTTCTGTTCCTTGGGGCCTGGGGGATCTGCACCTCTGAGCCCACCAGGTCCGGCTGGGGGTGGTGAAGAGCTTGGAGCTTCACGCAGGTGACGTGTGGTGCAGAGGGCTCGGGAGCAGGTGGTTGTCGGAGGCCGTGTTCTGTCAGGGTCTACATGTATGCACACCTCGTTTCATCGCGTGTGGCTTTCCCACACCTCACAGGTGTAGCGCGTTTTACAAACTGTAGGCAAGACCAGCAGACAGATTACGGCTCATTTCATGGTGATACTGGCTTTACTACTTATTATGGTGGTTTGGGCCAAAACTGCAATATTTCCAAGGTCTGCCTGTATGATATTAAGGGAAGGACAGGAAGAATTCTTGCTACCCAGCAGTGGCCCTCGTCCAACCCAAACAAACCAACAAAAAGGTAGAGGGTGGGAGAACACAGCTCCCCCACCCAGGAACATGCCCTGCTGGGGGCCCACTGGGGGCTCTGTCCGTGGCCTGGGGGCCCGGTGGTCCTGGTGCTGGGGCCTCCGTCTGTGGCCGTCCAGCACCGCTGAGGAGTGAGTTTGCTCCCCGAGGGGACGGCCGTGGTCCTCTCCCCCCGGGAGGCAGAGGCCTGGCTAGGCCGGACGGAGAGCTGGAGGCCGCGCCCAGCACACTGAACACAGGCCCTGCTGCGGCTGCTCTTCGCTTCGCCCATGACTCTGAGTCGTGGGCCGAGGGCGCGCTCCACACAGGCCTGAACTCAGGTCTGTCCGTGCAGCTGCCAAGCTGGCACAGAGGGCCTCTCCGTCCCCCAGAAAATGTGTCCTTTCTCGGTGCTTCTTCCAAACTCTTCCCACGGGAGAGGCAGCAGGCCCTGGGCTGCTTTCCCGGCGCGCGGCACGCGGGCCTTGCTGACCTGGCCCCGGGAGGGTGCTCCGCGGGGCGCCTGAAGCAGCACAGAGGCGGGCCTCCCGGGGGCTGAGGGGCGGGTCTGTTTCCGGTGAGGCGCGTGGGCACACGCAGCAGCCGTGGAAAGTTCTGGAATACTGCCTGTCTACAGATCCGTATCTGGTAAGTTCAGTTCCTGAAACGAGATTCAGCCCATCATTTCAAACATGGAAAACAAATGCCCAACTCGGGTGGTCACCCGGTGACCTGCGATGACCGGAGGCCGTATGGGGTGCTGGAGCCCCCCCCTTGGCTTCTCCTCTCCTCGGGGAACCTTAGCTACCGTCCGGAAGATGCCTGCGCGTCTAGACAGGCCGACTCAGGGACCTGGGACCCTCGGGGCTGCCCTCCCTGTCGCGGGTCACCAGCCCGGGGGGACGGGAGGGCGCCGCTGGCCAGCCGAGTGCGCGCCTGGGCTGCGTCTGAGTGAAGACGTGGCGGGGACAAGCCTGTCTCACACCCGACTGCCGCCCAGGCCTGGCCAGGCCCCAGCGCCTCACCCTCACGGCGCGAAGCTGAGTCTGCTCACCCCGCACCCGGCACTCGGGGGCCTCTCCGGGGCCTGGGGCCGCCGTCTGCTTACCCCCGAGGCGGTCCACGCGCTGGAGCCCTGCAGGCCAGGCTGTGGCGGGCAGCCACCCGCACAGCTGCAGCCCAGCCAGCCCCCTGAGCTAGCAGCCCGCCCCTGCAGGCTTGGTCCGGGCCTGCTGGCCGTGTGCCTGCGCACGCACGCCCAGGGGCCGCCTTCCCTGCCATGTCTGCCCCGGCAGCAGGTGGCTTCGGGGACAGGCGGCCGGCGAGGTGGCCGCCCCACACAAGCTGGGCCCCAGCTTGCCCATCCAAGCCCCAGCCGCATGGGGACCTTAGGGCGCGGGCCACAGGGCTGAGGCTGCCACGAGAGGCCGCCCGGCCAGTTCGCAGCTGGGGCTGTCTGGAGTGTCCCTGGAGGGCCTCCGGGACCGGGGCACCTGGGCTGCCCGGCTCCTTGGCTCTGGTTTCCGGTGGGACATGACCCGTGGAGGAGGGTGGCCTCTTGCCCTCCTCACTGAGCATGGTGGGGGCCTGAGCAGTAACAGAAAGGAGGGTCTCCTTACTGGGCCGCTTTGGCTCGCTTGTCGCGTGAAATGAAACAGCACGTTCTCTCCATTTGCTGTTTCTGAGAAGGGGCCCTGGGGGTTCAGGCTCGGGAGGCATTCTGAAGCCATCCGAGTTTCTTGGAGGGGCAGTGCTCCTAGTGGGCCGCTCCCGGGCGCCTGCCCGCACCACCTCCTGCCGCCTGGGGTCGCTGTGCGCCGCTCGTCACCGAGAGCGCGAGGGGCGGGCTGGGGCCGGCGAGGCGACGTCACTCGCTCCCCGGCAGGCGCACCGGCGGCTCCGTTCGCCCCAGGCGCAGCCCGGTCTGTCCAGCCGCCGTGCGGCTCCACCTGCGCCGTCCCCTCCCGCCGGAGGCCCGGGAAGCCGCCTGCGCGGGGCTAGCCTGAGCTCCTGCGGCCCCCCGAGCGGGGGAGCAGCCAGGCTTCTTGTAGCCGGGAGGGGAGTGAGTCAGGACTGGTGCCCCCGCCTCTCCGGTGTTTCCACGCTAAAGAAGGGCGACCGGGCTCCCCCAGACCTGGCCGTCCTCGGGGCCAGCGCACAGGAGGCCTGGGGGCGCCGGGAGGTCGCCAGGACACAGGTGCACTCTGACTCAGAGAATCTCGAACAGGCTTCTTTTCCGGAGAAATGCCGGGTTGGTTTTGGGCAGCTTCAGACATCTCAAGTGGTAACAGCTGGCGGCTGAGCCAGGCTAATACGGAGAACTAAAAAAAGCACAAACTAAAAAATAAGTTGTCTTTAAACAACCTGTACACACCCACACATACATCAGACATAAGATGACTTGTGTGGACACCGCTGACCTGAGCACGAGGTGGTAGCGGCGGAAACGCGTCCTGGCTCGCCCCAGGGCCCGCACAGGGGCTCGAGATACACTGCGGCCCTGCTCTGTGTGGCTCAGCGATCAGAGCACCGGCCCACACACGAGGGGCGCGGGTTCGATTCCCCGTCAAGAGCACACACCTGGGTTGCAGGTTCGATCCCTGGCCCTGGTTGGGGCACGTGTAGGAGGCAACTAATCAATGTGTCTCTTACATCTATGTCTTGTCTCCCTCTCTCCCTCCCTTCCACTCTATCTAAAAATCAATGAAAAAAAATATCCTGGGGTGAGGATTAACAAAGACAACAAAAAAATACACTGTGTGTTTCTTTTAAAACTTTTATTGAGCATAAAATGGCCCATTCCCCTTTAGCTCAGCTGTTACTTCCTTAGACCTTCTTTTCTTTAAATTCTCTTCACTTCCTGCCCCACTGAAAAATGTCCTCTCTTTTGAAAGGATAAAAAAGTTTATCACTGCTGGTCAAAAGAAGCTGGAGAGCAGCGCCTGGGGCCCACAGGGCGCCGTCCGGTCAGAGCCTCACACTGGCCAGCCAGCCCGCCGCTGGGAGTGGACTCCGGGCTGCTGGAGCCTTGTGTCTGGGCTCCCCTGCCTCAGGCATTTCCGATAAATGTGTCCTGACCCCCTGCCTTCAAGGGGATGAACTCCCAGGAGAAAGCCTGCCTGGAGCTGGAAAACATCTCATGCAGCAGGTCACCAGGGTGCTAAATAAACTGCAAACTAGTGATTATAAAACGGGGCTTTAAACAGTGTTGGGAGTGCAGTGCTGGGGACATTGCACAGGCTTGTGGGTGTCTGAAGCTTCTCTGCAAAATCTTCAGCTCCATTCTAGTGGCTGAAGGAAGTGTGCGTTGGGAGAACGCAGTGCTGGCCCAAGCAAGGGGCGGACAGTGACGTTCACGCCCGTGCTCCATTAGGTCACACAGAGGGGCCGCATCCCTCCCAGCCACTGCGTAAAGGGCTTCCGGGTCCCCCAAGGGAGGGAGGCGGGGGTCCTGGGCGCGGTGGCACCGGCCTTTGAGAGGTGGAGGGTCAGGGAAAAGGCCACACAGCGATAATGGTCCTGTCCCAAGTCCAATTTTATTGGAAGGCTGGGGCTTAAGGTGGAATCTAGAACACCCTTCTCTCTCCCTTCTAAGAAAAGAGAATAAGAACAGCCTGCGCCTCATCGCGAACAGGAAGTGAAGCCAGAGCCCGCGTTTCCACGGCGGGTGCAGCTCTGGGCAGCAGCCAGGTTCCTCGCCCTCTGCGTGAGGATGGCGGTCAGGCGGAGGCACGGTGTGGGTTCCCGCGGGGCTGCCACGGTCAGCACGACGCCCCACCCGTCTTGCCCTCGGGACAGGAGTTGGCTACAGGACCCTCCGAGCCTGGCCTGGCTGGTGGGCCTCCTCCCTGGGCTCACCACGTGCTAAGTCTTTGGATGAACAAGTGATGCCCCACCAGGGTTCCTCAGACAGTGGCTGAGCCAAAAGAAATAAGCAGTTTGGCTCTTAGGGTGCTCATCACGCCTTGTCTCCCCGTGAAAATCTGCGAACTGCGGACGTCTGGGCTGGAGCTGCTATCTGTTTGGAGAGATCATCCAAAGCCCCAGTGTCTGTGGCCCACCTGCATGTGCACCTGGGGGACCTGAGGCTGGGCTGAGGGAACCCTAATCAGACAGATCACAAGGCCCCACCAAGCACTCTCTCAGCCAGCTTGGCAGAGGGCCACCCCCAAGCTTTCCTCATGAAATGTGTGGCGGCGAGAAGCCCTGTGTCAGGGCTGAGGGAAAGGGCCCTCTGCAGAGCAGGCTTCCCCGGGGCTGCGGGGTCTCCCGGACAAGTAGGTGCCGATGTCCGCCTGGCGCCGAGAGAGAATGGGGTCGGGGGAGGTGGAGGGCAGAGCTGTGAGCAGGGCCGCCAGGGTCTCGGCCGCCTTCTGATGCCAGCAGGTCAGTAACACTGTAGAGAAGGCTGGCGAGGGCGCCCCCGTCCCCCCACACCAGGGCCAGGTGATCCGTGTCTCTAGTAAAGATATAAAATTGAAGTTGTTTTTTCAAGTATTAAAAAAATAAGTTAATGGACAAAATCAGTCTGAAGTGTCTGAGTGTCCTGCCGATTGTCAGCTCCGTGTCAATGTGCAGGCGCAGGGCCGGGGCCGGGGTGGCTCCTGTCCAGCCGAAACCCTGACAGCAACGGCACCTGTCTGTCCACAGGGCTTGGCACGCAGAGCCTCACCCATCTCCTGAAGGGTCTTTTCCAGTGTTAAATGGTTGTGAATTAAAAGCAAAATGCAGCATACACAGCCTCAGGCCAGTCAGAGAGGCCTGGGCTTCGGCCAGCTGGGCCCAGTGTGTGGTGTGGGGCAGCAGACCCCTCCTGGGTCCTCCTTACTTGCACAATGAACTCAGAAACCGGGCCCCCAGCTTCTGGCGATGCAGGGCAGGCACCACCTCGACTAGCCGCGGCCCCTCCTGGTCTGAGTTCACGTGTGGTTTTCCTGGTGTCTCCTCTGCTTCTCTGGTGGTGCTCAGAGAGCATGAAGACCACTGCCCCTCCTCTCTGTGGGGTGCACTCTGGTGGCTGTGGTGGTGACAGAGGGGAGCAGCTTCCTCTGCGCAAGAAGGGGCACTGGCCACTGCACCCTCAGGGAGTGGGCAGGCCTCCCCCCATGCACCTGTGCTCCAGGACCTGCTCTTCAAGGAGGCTGAGCCACTGGGCTGCCACCTCCCCTTGGCTCCCCGCAGCAGACACAGCCTGCTTGTCGGGTGCGTGGATGTCTGAGTGCACACCCCCAGGAGGTGCCAGGTGGTTGGAAGAGCCCAGCAGGTCAGGCGGATTCCACACCAGCGAGCAGAGCGTGGGCAGGAGCTCAGGACCAGTTCAGGCTGAAGCCCTTGGACAGCATGACGGCCTCCAGGTCCTTGTCCTCCTCCCTCTCCCGCAGCCGCTGCTCCTCCAGCAGGGCCACAAGGGCGTCTCTCTGCTCCACCACCTCCAGCATCTCGTTCAGGATCTTCTTTTCCTCCGACAGCTCCTCCTCTGTCTTAAGGTGGTCTGGGCAGCCGGAGAAAACACGAGGTGTGCAGGGCCAGGAGGCGTGCCCCCAGCCTCCCGCGGCAGCTCACCCTCGTTCCCCTTACCTTCCACTGCCATGCGCTCCCGGAGCTCCTGCTGCAGTCGGCTCTGCCGGTCTTCCAGCTCCAGCTCCCGGGCGCTGGGAAGGCAGGGAAGGGGTGGGAGACAGTGACTTGGGGACCCTATCTCCTTACCCCCTAAATTAGGAAGGAGCTGTGCCCAGCCTGAGGCCACTCACAAGATCATCAGCTCTGACTCGTAGCGCACCACGGCGTTCTTCTCTTGCACCAGCCTGAGCCACTCCTGCATCAGCTTGGGGTCGTCCTTCTTGCCCAGGCCTGCAGAGAGAGGTGTGTCGGGCACACGGAGGGCTTGCTGCCAGCCTGACCAGCGGGCATCATCACACCGGGGCAAATGTGCAAAGAGAGCAGAGCGAGATGCTGCCGGAACGTTCCCACGCCAGGTCCAGAGTTTGCCTGCCACCCAGGAGGGGCGCACGCCCACCCCAGGGCCTAAGGGAGCCTGCGCTTTGGTGTGTCCTTCCCAGGCCCAGCCCTCAGTAACCTGGTCAGCACCGTTCGGATCTCCCCTGTCTCCTGCTCAGCGGTTATGTGCTAGTGCTTCGCCCCTTCTCTCTCTCTCCCACTGATCTGGTATTTATCTGGGACCTGCGCTGCACGGGGCCCGCTTCGAGGGAACAGCCTGGCCTCTGGGGCAGAGGTGAATGTGGACACCACCCTTGGCCTCCTCCTCAGTTACTCGCTGCCTCAGCTCCTTCTGCGCACTGCCCCTCGGGGCCTCCCCGTGTCCTCTGTCCTGACCCGTCTCCCCGTGGGCCCTGCAGGCACCCCAGCCAGGGCAGAGCCCGCAGGCCCGAGGCGGCGTGACGGGCGCCCTGCGCACCACACTGCTGGGGCCTGGCCTCACCCACAGCAGCCGGGCTGCCCCACAGCAGTAGGCTGATGGAAGAACTTCCCAAGGAATCAGGCCACCCAAAGAGGGAAAACGCCTTTTCCTTGCAGCATGAAGAGCCGTGGTGTGGTCCTGCCTGAAGGCAGACGACAGACTATGTCAGCTTCTTCAGTATTTTTGGATTACGAACCATTCTGAGAATCTCAGGAAAGCTAGGACTCTCTTCGTAGGAAAACATGCACCTATATACACTCAGTAACTTCATACAGAATGTCAGGGTGTTCAGGGATTCCTGACACCTATCCCTAGGCCCCAGGTGAAGAGGTGCTGGCCTGGGAAACCTTGCAAAGTGCTTTCCATTTCATGAGTCACTTGGCTGGATGCTCTGTGCCAGCCGAGATCAGACCTAGACGTGGGGTTCACCCTCCCGGTGGGAGGCTCGTGTGTCCAGCTCCTCACTCATTGCGTGCCTACATTCTTCGCCCCTCACCTCCTGGCACACTGCCCGAGGTCAGCTCTCTGCCTGCAGTGTGGTTTGCTCCACACACAGGAGCCCAAGCCCTCAGGCTTTTTGGGGGTCCAGACTGTGGACAGGCAGACGAATGCGCACAGAAGCAGGACGTCCGTGAGCGCACTCCGGTGCACATGCAGCTGGCCGGGCTCCTGCTCTGGAGGACGCCGCCCCCTGCTGCCTGGGGGAGCTGTGACTGCGGAGGCGCCGAGTGCCGGGACCCACGCTCTGCCCCGCCCGATGACCTGGCCCTCGGCTGTGAAAGCAGCCTGCAGCGCAGTTCCACGCATTCCTTTCTGCGCATCTCTGCACAGTGTGCCCGCGTGGCATGGAGGTGGAGCCTGAGGCATGCAAGCTGGGAGTGCACCAGGAAGTCTCCCTCCTCCCCGCCGCCCAGAATTCCACAGGGAGACATCCGAACACCACTCGCGAGCTCTGGTAGAGATTGTTCACAGCCAATGAGCGAGAGTGTGTGGTGGGTGAGTGTCCGCTGTGAGCACCATGGAGAGCAGGGAGGTAGCAGGGTTAGTCGCGACCACACCCCTTCCCCTTCCCACATGCCTTTTAAACGACAATCTCATCACCACAAAAGACTTCAAATCAGACAAACTTAAAAAAAAAAAACACCACACACACTCAGCAAGACACAGGGAGAGAATTTGCATGTAGTGGTTGTTTGGGAATAGAACGCAGGGCATCTGCAGAGACCAGTCTTCGTAAGGACAGTATTCCTCGACTCCACCAAGCAAACCATGGCCACGCGGAGGCTCCTCCCCTGTGACCTGGCCCCTCCATCTGCCGGCTGAGCCCGAGAGGCCCGGCCACAAAGGGTGGTGGGGTACTGCAGGGCTCTCTGCTGCAGTCTGGGGCCTGCCCGGGAGGCCTCCGGCTTCACTCTCCACCCCAGTCCTCCCCGGAGCCAGTCGAAGGGATACTGTACCTCGTAAGAAACTGCCACATACCCGTGAAGTCCTGTAACAGGACTATCAGTGTCAGAGGAGGAGAGAGACGGCTGTGTGGCCCCTCTGCCTAGTGTCGCTATGGCCTGAGAGGCAGTGGGATGAGGTAGGGGTTACGTTACCTTCCTGGACACAGCAAGGGCAGAAGGAGAGAGGTCTACGCCGTGGAGTCCCGCCACTGGGCCCAACTTCAAAAAGGACCAAACAAGGGAGAGGAGGAGATGGAGAAAGACAAAAAGGAAGAGGAGGAGTTTGGAAGAGGGACAGGGAGACAGTGAAATAAAAAACAAGCAGAGGACAAAAAGCATAAAATTGAGAAAGGACAAACAGGAGGAAAAGAAAAAAATACAAGAAATGGAGAAGCAGAAACAAGGGAAACAAAGTCTACAAATGAATTAAGCCCTTTTTTTGACACAAAAACTGAGTGAGAGCAGACCTGGGTATGGGCGGCCGTCCCTTACGGGGCTCGTTGCTTAAGGACAGGACTCCCCATGCCCCGTGTGCCCTTCCCGGTGGCAGGCGGCTCCTTCCTCCAGCCCCCGCTGTGAGGGTGGTGGCACTGGGCATCACCTTACATGGCCTTTTGGGATTTCAGTTTCCTCTTCAAAAATGCCCAAAGCCCCAGACAGGTCTGCTCCTCTGTGGAACATACTGCTGTACGTGTGTCAACTGCTTCCAGGTTTGCAGGTGGCAACCTCGGGCAACTGGCCAAACTTCCACTCCAGGGGACTCTGCTCGGACAGTCTAAGGTGAGGAGGGTGTGGCGGGGGCCTGCAGAGAGCACCCGTCCTGTGAGGGGCTGCGGTGCCCTGACATCTGCTGTGATTCGAATGCTGAGCTGGGATGTGTGGGGGGAACATGGCCACACACAGGCGACGTCCACCAGTCCGTTTTGCTGTCCCCCCACGTGCCAGGGGAGCCAACCACCCCCTTTCTTCTGTCCCTCCCATCTGCACGAGGGACCCAGTGCCACAGCTGGGGGAAGGCTGCCACACTTTGGACTGTAAGACCAAAAGGGGTGCTGACAGGAGCCATGGATGGGGACTGAGAAGACAGTGTGCAGAGACACCTTTGGGACTTAGAGACCTGGTGGCGGCTCCAGGAAGAGGAGAGCCCACGGGACCCTCACAGGCAACAGGGTTGCAGACAAAGAGCCCCCAGCAGCTGCCTGAGGGGCTCCAGGGCTGGGGCAGGGCAATGGTGTTTTCACAGATGGAGCAGGGGTGACAAGTGGCCCTGCTCCGCCACCTGCTGGCTGCGAGGTCCTACTGCACGCACTGAACAAAAGCAGGCACTGTGCTCTCTTCCCTCTGTCCCCTCCGTGATGTCCACGGCGCTCTGCTGTGCAGGGACTCTGGTTTCTCCGCAACTCAGAAGTAAAGCCAGAGACAGCGCATGTGTTTATGCGTGCGTGCGTGCGTGCATGTGTGCGTACGCGTGCATGAGCGTACGTGCGTGCTTGCATGTGTGTGTGTATGTGCTGCGTGTGCATGGTATGTGTGTGTAATACTGACTATATCCAGTGTTCTCAACAGACATGACCTGCCAGCTTGACGTGCTAGGGTAGGGGGACGTGTTCCTTTCTTAAAAAACACACTGCTTTATCACAGGTCTATGTACAACCTTCTTTGTTACAAAAATCTAGAGTCTGTTGGTGCTCAGCACACCTGGATAAACGCCATGAAACACAACGTCAACGGCACTCAGCGCCGCCTCCTGGAACAGATGTCAGTCCCGACTGGCTGGTGCAGAGTGGACAGCGTCCGAGCACAGAGGCACGTGGGCACTGCCATGCACATGCACATGTGTCTTTACTGTCTTGTAACCACAAAGGCTTTCAGCTTCTGCCATGTGGACCCGCCTCCTGGGCCCTTCCCCGCACAGAAGACAGTGTGCGGGACAGGACATCCAGACAGAAATAGGACATGAATCAGAAAAGGGCGCATCAGGTAAGCAAGTGTTAAAGGAGACAAAGCCTTCTGCTAACAAGAGGCAGAGGAGGGTTGGGTGACCAGAGGGCCACCCTGAGAGGAGCTGGAGGACACACCGTGCGGTTGACTTCTTCAGACTCTCTGGCCTGCTCTGACATGTCCACAGGTGCACTACTGTTCTAACAACCAGAAAACGCCCAGGAAACAGTGTTTTTAAAAAGACGACCTGAACAGGGAAAGCTGACCGGGAACACCAGCAAGTGCAGGGAGCCGCCCAGTCGGGGCCCTGACTGCCACTGGCTGGCCTTTTTGGAGATGTGGGAAATAGAGGGTTTGGTCCACTAGTTCTAAGGGCAAAGATGCAGTCAAGCTCATGGCAAACAGAAGTTAACGCGTTTCAGTGCTAGGTTCTGTCTCTGTGACAGCCGCCACACTCAGCACCCCAAACGGCACTGAGCCGGACCGTCCCCAGCAGGCCCGCACTCTGGCCTTACTGCCCTGCTCTCCACTCTGTGCCCCGCAAAGCAGCACTTCCTTCTAAAATGCGATCACCAGCGACTCGTAAGCACCACTCCCTTTGACCTCTGGGCAGGTGGTGGGTGAGCTGAGGACCGGCACAGCCCTCAGAGTAGGCGTGTCTCACCATGTCCCAGCAATGCACGCACAAGGCGAGGACACGCTCTGTCCTTCAGGACACTCCCGTGTGGCTATCTGTCCTTCCACCGGTGGCCACCTGGATGGGCATCGGCATCTCTGCTTTGAAATGGGGGACCCGAGGCTCAGAGAAGTGAAGTGTGGCACAGCCTGCCTGGAGTCTGCACCTTCCCCTCCCATGCCAACCCGGAACTGCCCAGCACGGCTCTCGGCCAGGCCAGCAGGCAGCTGCTGGAAGCAGAGTCACACATCCTGCTCAGAATGCCGGCCTGAGAGGGTGGTCTTGTCACCTGTCCTCCAGTCTGTGTGGAGGCTGGGAGAGGACAGATGACCTGGCTGGGGACACAATGAGGCTAGGACCCGAGTCCTAGGTTGGGGGTGCTCTCCACACCACCACTTTGCCTCTGTCCTGCTAGCTGGCACACTCCGGGCCCTGCCTCTCGTGTGGCCCAGGGCTGTGGGGCGGCTGCAGGTGGGCAAAGCCAGCCATCCTTCAGCACCTCCCTTCCCAACACTTGTCCTGTCTGTATTTCCATCTTCCTCCAACTCCTTGGAACAGCTTGTCCACACACTTCACTCCAAGCACTGCTCCCTCCCTGCCTGCTGAATGGGAGGCAGCAGAACCACCAGCTGACCCAGCCGCAGGACACTGAGTGTGGATGCTCATCTGAAATGTGCACAGACCCGGCTTGACTGCAGGCCTTTCGGCGGGTCCCCAGGCGCCGGCCCTGAGACGGAGAGGCAGAAAGGGTCAGATTGTCTCCCACAGGGGGAGCTGAGGAGGGGATCGTGCAGCCTGGAGCAGCCATGACCAAGGCCTTGCTCACTCCAGGCCTGTGATAGGAGTCAGCTGGACGTCTGCTCCTCCAATTCAATCATCCAGTCTGCCCAGTATACACTGAACCCATTGACTTCTATACTGGCGCTAAAGAAAAACAAGTATGAATGCCTCATAAGGATGATGGGCTTATTTTAAGGACCAATAAATCATGCAAGAAATGTCTGAGTACCTGTGATGTATTAGGCACTGTACTCGCTACACATTCACCTGTTATAAGAGACAACACACAGAACGTTTTCTGTCTGGAAGCAGCAGATGAGGGCAGCCGCAGCAGGGGAGCAGGCGGTGGGCGGTGCAAGGATCCCTGGACAAGAGGAGCTGCAAGGAGCGCCCAGGGCTGGCAGAAAGCTGTGGAGCTCCGCCTTCCCCAGCACCCAGCCCCTCCCCCGCGGGCTCCAGGTCCCTGGCCGGACAGGGACCATCACCACAGGCTGCAGCCCGAGGCCTGGTGCAGCATGGGGGCCGACAGGGGCTATCGAGGTCCCAGATCTGGACTATTGCATTTTCCCACGGAAACACTGAGTGTGACCTAAAATAGTAGGGCCTAGTACTGTGCATTAGAAACGTTATGAGAAAAATGGCTGAGCCACCAGTATAACTGCATTTCCCCAGGAAATACATTATTCCAAATAACCAGCTCACAAACCCTACACCATCACCCTACCGGCCCGGCGCCGCCCCTCCCTCCCCACGCAGCCCAGCTCCCTCCATGCACCCCAGTCTGCACAGCACCCCAGTGAATCACTTCCCTTCCAGCTACAGTTTGGAAAATCCTGCATATAAGAGAGATTCTTTTTTATTCTGACTTCCTCTGGGCCGCTAAGGTATCGTAGGGAGGCAGGAGGCACGCTTACCTCTCTGTTCTGAGGCCCCACTCCCTACTGGGTCCCCCTCGTGAGCCGTCTGCAGGCCTCACCTTGCTGGGGCGTCCACGGCTCACGCTTGTTTCTGGCCGTGATGCTGCCACATTTATTGACGACTGACCCTGCACTACAGCGATTCCTTTTCATCCAATACATCCTGCAGATATTCCCAGAATTTGTTCTTTTTTTCCCCCTAAGAAACATGAGGGATATTGAATTTCATGGGATTAAAGTCCCAGAAAGCCTCGCGCCAGGGCTGAGAGAATTTCTCGGTGGCCCAGGCGTCAGGAGTGGGGCTTCCGCTGATTTCTCTTCTGTGTGGTTCAGGCTCTGCAGCCGGAAGCACAGGAAAGATCGACCACAGTATTTGTTGACTAAGACTGTCCTTGACTGTTCTGACGCCTCAACCCCGAGACTGTCTGCTCCGTGTCACTGCAACACAGAGTGGCCTGTCCCAAACTCGGGGGCAATGCCAACACTGGCCTGCACGGGGCCGCGCTGGCCGGCTGCGGGGCGCTGTGCCCGAGGCCGACTGCAGGCACGCGAGGCGAGGGTGCCTCGCATCACAGACAGTACAGGTGGATCTCCAGGAAAGTGAAGGGACAAAACCCAGTGTATGGGAACCGAGATCCAACACACCCATGTGCATGCATATACATACGTGTGTACATTCACATGTGTATGCACATGTACACAGGAGAATGCTGGGAAATCTCAGGGATTTTAAAGTTTCTAAGCAAAAACAGAGTCTGATTAATGCTCAGGCAAGCCAAAATCTACCAACATCAAATAATTAAAGGAAGCAAAAGAAAGCAAGCCCGAGGGAGGGAAGCAGGCGGCCTTGCAGGGGCCTATGCCTCCCGCCCAGCTCACCCCAGCACTGCAAGACCACCTCCTGACCCTTCACACTACATTTCTAAGCCACCTGTGTTCTTTCCATGTCCCTCTGAAACACATCGAGAGGTGAGGTCTTTGAAAACGAGAAATCGGGTGTGTACAGGGTGGGGCAAAAGTAGGTTTATAAAGTTGTGAGTACATGAAACAGTTCCTTCTCGTGTTACTAATTATTGTACTATTTTCCATATGAACCACTGTGAAACCCCCCCTCCAGGCTATTAAAAGTTATTCAGAAGAGGTATGTCTCTTACATAAAGACCTCCTGTCATCTCTCTGCTCTGGAACAACCAAATGTGCTGACTGGGCAGAAGGGAAGGGGGTGAGGTCACTTAGGTGCCCTTCTTCTCTGGCCCAAGGCTCATTCTGTGTCCCTTTAATGGTTGGTTTTGAAATCACAAGGTTCAGCCTAAACCAGGATCTTTATTCTCTCTACTCTGTGGCTCAGGAGACTGTTGAGGCACACCTGGAGCCTTCGCAGAGTGGGGGCCAGCAGACACCCGCCAACAGCACCGCGCGGGTGGAGGGCGGCCGGGCCAGGCCCTCTGGGCAGCACAGGGCTGCTCTGGCTGCTCCCTCACCTAGAGAAGCAGGTCAGCGCTGGGCCTGGCAGGGGTCCCGTGTGGCCTTGGGTGGAGGCCACAGCAGAGAAGCAATCGGATTCTACATTTCAGGCTTTGGATTTCAAAGGGGTATTTTCCTCCCCCTCAAATAATTACCAAGTGCTTTGAGAACGACACATCAGCAGGACGGAAAGGGACCTCCTCCTGGAGCCTGACGGCAGCAGGGCTGGGGACCCTGCCCTCTGCTGCGCGCACAGTGCCTCCCGCCAGGGGCAGCTTCTCTCCTGCGTCACCGGCGAGGCCACTGCAGCCTGTCTGGGCAGCAGAGCCCACAGGGGCAGCCTGACTCTTACAATCACTAAGCTGAAAACGAAGTGGTGAGCTCATGAGAATCACTGGCAGGGTTGTTAGGTGTTTGATGGGGGCACTGAGTAATTCAGAAGACACACTGAGTTTCTTCTTTAAACCTATTTCATTCCCCTGGAGTGCAGGGACGCGGAAGGGGAGCGGCAGGGACCCCTCGCCACGGGATAAGGACAAGCCCCGCGTGAGGGGTCGGTGCGGCACCATCCTGCTCTGGGAGGAGGGGTGGACGTACTCGTAAAGAAAGT
Organism: Molossus molossus; assembly: GCF_014108415.1. Taxonomy (NCBI): domain Eukaryota; kingdom Metazoa; phylum Chordata; class Mammalia; order Chiroptera; family Molossidae; genus Molossus; species Molossus molossus. The sequence continues at coordinate 106,259,826 of NW_023425345.1, forward strand.
GGCTTTGACATTTCCTCCAGGAGATTCTGAGTGGAAAGCCCCATGTTCTCACACACTGAGGTTCACTTAGAAATGACACGAACATTCCCCGATGTTAGGAGGTGGTGGGAAAGGGGTCGGTTAATGGGACAAAAGCATCGGCCCTTTCACAGCACCAACGGCCATGAGTGTGGCCACCTGGGAAGCTCCGGGGCACAAAGGATCCGCGGAGGGCGGGAAGCGAGGCACGGGGCTTTGAGGACAGACAGCAGAGACCAGCGACACCGGCTCCCAACCTTACTGGTGGAGGTTCTCTAAGGGGTGGCACTGTCTCATAGCAGGGATCATAGAATTATGCCTTTGATTTTAAATAAATGGGCCAAAAAGTGATCCTATTAAGAGGATGAGATCACGGTAGAAAATAAGAGAATGATTTTTGCCAGCTCTTGGGTTAGAAGGCCACTTCCAGACCAGGAGCCTGCGAGGGAGGGGGACCCCTAGGGACGGGGACCTGCAGGGAAGCGAGGCGCACGCTGGTCAACCTCAGGACCGCCGCCGCTCCTCGGACCACCCAGAGTCTAGAAGTGATGCTCGTGGACGGGCTATTTGTCTAACCTGATACAAGTGATAAGCTTCGGACAGCAACACAGAAGAAGCACTGAGTCCCTCTGAGGCAGTGGCTCATCGGGGAGGCTTGTTAAAGCAGATGAGCAGGCCTCACCCCCGTGGTGATGCGGCAGGGCTGGGGTGGGGACAGACCACTGGTATCGCTCACCGTTCCCAGCCTTCCGTGCACGGGGGCACGGGGAAGAGCTGTCGGGGAGGGGTCCCCCAGAGGGCAGCTGAGCTGCAGCGCCTACCAGCACAGCCTCGGGCTGGGCGAGCGTGGCACCTTCACTGGCACTTGGATCTCTTTGGGGAAACATGGGTGAGGCTGAGTTCTTCAGAAGTTTGGTTCTCGAGTGTGGTTGGCAGTGAGCTTCCCGGGTAAGTTGTGAGGGATGCTATCACGTGGAGTGTGTGTGTGTGTCTGAGTACTGGTTGTCAGATAACAAAAACAACACTAGAAGGACCAGGATGTAGATGCAAGGTTGATGGGTTGGGGCAGGTAAACTTTCATCATAAAAATTAAGATGGCCCCAGGCAGCAAAAGCTGCCTCAGGTCTCCCCGGCAGGGGGAGGGCCGGCTGCCCCACTGAGCCGGCTGCCCACTGAGCCGGAGAAGAGCCTGTGCTTTGGCCAAGTGGTTAACGGGCTGACGTCTCCCTGCGGGCTGCAGCAGGACCGAGGGAGCGGGTGGGGAAAGGGTGTCAGCAGGGTTAGTCAGCAGCACGCTGCTATACATACCACCCAGATGCAAGTCGATGAGGTCGCTGTAATAAGACTCTCCCCAATAGTCTACAACAAGGAATTGATGAAGAGAGTTACTGGGTCTGATGACCCTCCTGTCCCCGCATCCCCAAAGCAATCAATGTCAAGAAGCATAGACACGGAGCTCGGAGAGGGAGAGCAGCTGCAGAGCGTGCCTCTCTGCTCCTGGGGGTGCGCCCCAGCCACAGGTGATGGAGGCGACAGCCAGGAGCAATGCACCCCTGTTCACCTCCATGATCAGTGAGTACACCTTGGCTTTGTTGGGAATCCTGGCCGTGCTGACTCAGCATTAGCTAACTAAGAAGATTTAAAAATATTCGAGGGCAGTTTCGGGGCAACTACTTCCTTAGTTACTGAGTATTAGGGACACCGGATCCACACACACGGCCCCACTGGTGAGTGCACCAAGCTCCTTGCACAACCACTTCTGCTAGCTGGGCTGCGATGAGGGAGATGCTCTTTCTTCCGAGGTTAGGCCCCGACTTCAGCCAGCCTTCCCTGGAAGAGCTGTGGCTATTTGCCCTCAGGGGTGGGGAACCATTTTTCTGCCAAGGGCCATTTGGATATTTATAACATTCGTGGGCCATACAAATTTATCAACTTAAAAGTTAGCCTGTTCTATTGGGTCAGGTTAATTTGGCAAGGTGTGTGGCGTTAGTTGGTAGACTTCGCGGGCCTTACATGGCCCTTGGCCTGATGGGCCCCACCCCTGGCTCGTGGAGGTCTGCTGGCCACGGGTGCTCCTAGCCTTCCAGCTCTGGGCAGCTGTCCAGGAAGGATGTTATGTTCTTCCCGTGCTTGAGATGCAGGACCTGGGCAGGTGGCCCTCCTCTCAGAATCACAAACAGATGCACAACAGAAGTCAGCTGCTCTCTCCCTTCCTCCACATCTCCCCACCTGATGCAGATCCGGCAGCCTCTCGTTCTCCAACAGGCCCCTCAGCAGGGCAGACCGGACTGTTTTTCCAGCTGAGGCGGACCCAGCGTTCAGGTCTGAATCAGGTTCTGGAGTAAGGGCCTTGCCCTCGGCTGGAAGGCTCTGAACCTAACCCTGGCGGTCTGCATATTCATGAACCTTGGCAATTTGCGACCAATGGATGGCAGCTTGGCTGACTGGCAGTCTGACCCCCTCAGCCAGCCGAGACAAACAGCAGGCTAGCCAGACGTCTGCCCCCAGGGAAGGGGCCGATGGGCCCTGCTGGGAGACTTGGCAGTCGTGCTGCACTGGGCCTGGCCGGGAGCAGCGGGGCTCCCAGGAGGAGAGGACGCGGAAGCAGCAGAGAGGTGGCGGCCAGGGCGCAGATGAGCCTCCGGGGTGGGCTCTGCAAGTGGGAGCAGGGCCCCTGGGACGTCTGACCGAGGGGAGCCTCGGAAGCGATGTGTTCAAATAAGAAAAGGAGAATAATATGTCTGGAAACATACTCTTATGGCAAGAGCTACTATACTCAGAACTCCCCAAATGCATCTTGGGGAGACCTCCCAACAGAGCCGCTGAGCCTGACTTTACAACAGGACAGACGGGCACTCACTGGAGAGAGGGCTTGGTAAAGCCCTGCTGAGGAGAGTACGGACTAGAACAGTGGCGAGAGCTGCTCCAGGGGTCCCCCAAATACCTGACTCACACATACTTTTGACCTATTGAAAAACGTAACGGAGACACCACATCCTGCTGTCTGACAGGCCGACTTCCAGCCCCTGAAGACCACCTGCACAGGTGGCCTGGTCAAACTGGTGTTTGCAGGAGCCCTCGGGCCGGGCTTCGCCACCCTCCCTGCAGGTGTGTCACGCGCGCCGCTGCCGTGCACAGGCTCAGCGTGCAGGGCCGGTCCTGCTGGCTCTGGCTCAGCCTCAGCAGCGCCAGCGCGGCAGGTCCTCAGGGCGCAGCGCGCGCCGCACCCACCGGAGCTTTCCTGAGACCTGCGCTTGGTGAGGAGTGTGAACTGCTAGGCTTGTCAGCGGTTTACCTGGGAAAACAACGCCTAGTGCTCTATTAAGTGTCAGTCACCTGCATCCTTTAAACTGGTGTGTCCTGAGGCCTCCAGGTGGGCTGTTAAAAACAGCTGCCATTTACAGCAACCACCTCCGTGTGGGGGTGTCCCCGACACAGGGGTGAGCAGCGAGCGCAGGCAGCCCTCCACTATAACCTGTATTTTCAGATCTGTGTTGATTAACATTGTAGAGTAATCCTTTTTGACTTAAACTCAGACTTGTAATTTGGTTTGTAAAAAGGGTTCTGCTCCTAAAAACACAAGTTTGAAAACCACTGACTTAATGAAATCCTGGCTATATATGTTTATGAAAAGATAATTACCTAAACTGGAAAGAGGAATTTTGGCAGTATCCTATGCCAGTCTTCAATGGCACATTTTTCTCTGACCGCTTGGGAGCCGGCGGCCTGAACAACGCAGCCCGTTGCAGAAATACTGAAGCACCGTCGCAGACTCAGGTGCTGGGCAGGGACCATCAAGCCTGGGGCGGCCCAGCCGCACCCCAGAGCCCGTGAGCAAGGGGCAGACCATCTTCCCTGAGGACTTCTGCTAACGAGATGCACACGCCTGTTGAGCTCATCTGACTGTGTTGGGAGGTGTACCCTTCACCTGCTGCTTTGGCAGAAGTGATCTGCAGGAGGGTGAGGAGTGACAGGCCCAGCTCCCGCCTGGCACCTTCTGCAAGAAGAGAAAGCAGGGGCAAGGCACGTCTGGGAGGCTGGGCCAACTCCCCCCAGGGCTCAGGCTCCCTGAGGAGGCCATCAGAGCATGCAGGGCAGAGAGCAGAAACCAGGATGGCGGGGACACCGGAGCGTCACCTGGAAGCCAGGGACACCCCGCATCTCCACTCCTGACTCGCGCCAGCACTTGCCAGCACTTGCCAAGCTTCTGGCTCACTGGCGCCTCCGTGCTTCGAATGTTTGCGTTCCATTTGGGGACTCGGGCTTCAAACAGTGAGCCCAGCATCACACAAGGCACAGAACCAACATCACACCCTCCTCTCTCCCCACCACCTGAAGGTCTTCGAGACCCTGAAGGTCATCACTGAGCCAACTGCTAAGCTTCAATTTCCAGGCCTTGTAGGGCCAGGAGACCACCTACTTCTGCACCTGACCCGACGCCCCATGTGAACGTCAGTTAAAGAGCCCCGAGTCCAGGCGCACGTCACAGGTCACCGGTCACAGGTCACCGGTCAGTGCTGCGCACCGTCAGATGGCAGCACCGGGCCCGCTCCTGGCTGCTTCTCTTTGGTTCTTCTTTGGTTTACAGACAGCCTGCCGGCCCCGCCACACCACAGTGAGAAAGGGGTAGGGCGTTGCCAGTGAAGTCACCGCCTTCCCTCAGCCCCAGCCTCTGGGCCTGGAGAGGTCTGTGCTCTCTACCAGGGACGAAGGTTTCCCCATCAGACTTGCCTCCTGAGAAAGCAGACCTCAATCACGCCACGCCTGTGATGGGGCTACAGTGGGGGCTGGCCCAATGGTTTTTAAGGTCTTGCACCAAGAGGGCTTCCCGGACCCTTGGGACCGCAGCTAAGGCAGGTCTCCCTGGTCTCCTCTGTGCCCAGCTGTGCTCAGCCAACCCCAGTGCCTGGGGCGAACAGTGGGTGTCACCGCACTGCGCTCCGGAGATCTCCCAGGAGCGGCAAGCACCAAGCGCAGGCCCTCACGGCTATTTCAGTGCCTGCTCGTGCTGGTTCACCCCTCTCTGAGCCTGTCCACCTGCCTTGAGGGACCAGACTCTCGGAAACACAGACCCTGGGTTCACTCTGGGAAACCCGTTGCTGCCCCCAGGAGGTGGTGAGCGCTCTGCGGGGTGTGTCCTCACGCTCTCTGAGCAGCTTGGGCCGGAAGGGAGCCTGGAGAGTAAAAGACAGGAGAGCAGGCAGACCCTGCTGGTGCCAGTCTGTGCTGATTCCTTGTGGCACAGGTCTCCCTCATTCCCAGTAATTTTCTTCCAGAGAGAATGATGGATGGGGAAGGAGGGGAGGCGGCCTGGTGTTTGCCATCAACAGAGGAAGTGGAGATTTCAGCCCACAGGTAACGCAAGCTCTAAGCCAGGGCGGGAGAACAGGTGTGGGCCTTGGGCAGTTGCAAGCAGAGGTGCTTTGCTTCCCTTTGTTCCACAGGATGTCCCAAATCTCAGAGGGGACCCAGAGAAGCCAGCGGGGGGCTTCCCTGAGGAACACACCTCCTCACGGGAGGACCCGACAGTACCTGCTTCTCCGCGGAGAGCCTTCTCCACGGCAACCCCTCTCTCCTCCAGCTGCCGCTGCTTCTCCTCCACCTGCTCCAGCTGCCGCTGAATGATCTGTGGGAACAAAACAAGAGCACCAACCCTGCATCTCCTAACCTTCAGGAGGACAAGTAACCTGCACACACAGAGAGAAACAAACCAGGTAAGAGATCTGGAAAGGCTCTGGTCAACGGGCATCATGCGTGTGTGAAGAACACGTGCGAGGCCCCAGGCCCATCCTCGGCGCCACCTGTGTGGGTGCTCATGAAGGAGCGGAGGACCCCTGTAGGACGGCACAAAGTGCTGCGGCCTAGGCCCTTGCTGACACTGCAGAAGCATGAGCAGGTCCTTGGGCAGGACTGCAGACATCCCCTCTCTACAGGGTTAAACAAAGGAATCTGAATGGAGCCACCAGCCAGAGTCTGTCTGAAGCACGAAGTGAGGAGTCCCTGTGCGCTACGTGGGCACTACCAATGGGCAACCAGGACATTCCGCCCCAGAGCAGCCGCAGCCAGGGACAGGCTAGTGCAGACAGTGTGCACGTAGAATCATGAGCAAGGAAAGGGCTCGCCCGGCCGGTGCGGCTCCGTGGCTGAGCATCGACCCTGCACCGAGAGGTCGCCGGTTCGGTTCCCGGTCAGGGCACATGCCCAGGTTGTGGGCCCGATTCCCAGTGGGGGGCGTGCAGGAGGCAACAATTGATGTTCTTTCTCCTCAATGTTTATTTCTCTCTCTCTCTCTCTCTCTCAAATTAATTTAAAAAAATATTAAAAAAATTATTTTTAGCCACCCTTCACCCTCCAATATACACTGGTCTAGGACCTGTGAGGCCTGCAGACAGGCTGGAGATGGGGCGGCAGCTTCGGCCCTAAGCCCCAGCCTGTGGAGGCGGGCAGGTCATGGCCTCAGCACGTGTTCTGACAGGTGAGCGAGCAGGCTTGGTGGTGGTGACCCCAGAGTGAGGCCTGTGGAAACTCAGAGCTCGGCTGCTCCCTTCTACCAGCACCTGCAGAGTCCAGGCTCCTGTAGCTGCATCATGCCAGGCGCTAGAGGCCTGAGCTGGGGGGCTGTCCACTCAGGTAACAGGGACACCCCATTTACTCCGCTCTGCCCTTTTTGCCCTCCCTCCTCGTGGACGAGAAGGGCGCTGCCATGTGACCCCCCTCGTGAGCGGTGGCCCCTGGTGTCACCTGGGCTCGGTGCAGCCGCTTCAGCTCCTCTTGCTTGGCCTGCCTCCGAGCTGCCTTCTGCACACGCCGGGTCAGCTTGGCATTCAGTTCCTCCTCCGTGTAAGTTCTTGGCTGGAGAGAATGACAGGTTTCCTCAGTCAGGTGTACAGAGCACGGTTCCAGGTCGCAGAATGCCCACAGGGCAAACAGGAGGGCCAGAGGCTGTGGACACGTCCAGGCTGCAGCTGGAAATGCCACAGGGCACACCCAAAGCTCCACAGGTGCGATGTGGCCCGTGACAGGGTCAGAAGGCTCAGGGGAGGACTGACCAGGGGTTAGCGCAGCCAGGGACATGTGCTCCTTATCACTGGTGTCACCTGTTTCTCTTTTTAGGACACTTTTAGGGTAAAAATATTGGTAAGATGTTTCCCATGCCTGTTGCTTCTAGGAGATATGTAGGGAAAGAAAAACCATGGTCCTTTCATTTTGTTTGGTATCAAAGCCACTTTCTTCAGGTGAGCAATATTTATAACATTAAGAGGTAACATTGGCACTTCCGGTCAGGATGGCGGGTAGGTAAACGTGGTCTCGCCTCCTCCCTCAACCACAGCAAAATGACAACTAAACTGTAGAACCACCATCATTCAGAACCACCTGACACCGAGCTGAATGGAAGCCCTACAACTATAGAATGAAGGCGAAGCCTCATGGAGACTGGTAGGAGGGCGGAGGCTACGGGCTGGTCCCACACCCACGTGTGGTGGATAAAAATCAGGAGGACACCCCGTCCCACACCAGGCACCCAACCCAGGGTTCCAGTGCCAGGAAGAGAATCCCCATCACTTCTGGCTGTAAAACCAGCGGGAACTGAGGCTCAGGGAGGCTGAGGCTGCTGGAGCCCCAGGCAGCTCCTCTTAAAGGGCCCACACACGGACTTACTCGGACCTGCTCCCTCTAGGCTCTAGCATAAGGGAGGCAGCTTGAGAGGGACCAGAAACATACAGGGAAGAACTGAGTTGTTCTGCTTCAGGGCAAGGGCTGGAGAGGTGGCTTTCTCCTGGACAGAGGTGCTAGCAGAGGTGTTGTTCCTTTGGTGAGCCCTTCCCCGGGGCAGCAGACAGCCGCCATACCTGGGACTCCAGCAACCTGGCTCACACTGGTAGCCCCGCCCCGGTGATTCCCTGAGGCCCTGGCCCACCCAGTTTTGGGGCCCACCCAAGCTGTTGCCAGTGGCTTTACCATAGGATTGGCCTGTCTTAGATCCTGCTTCAGAGTTTCCTAAAATCTCTCAAACAAGCTGCATCTGGTCTCAGTGAGCCCCATACCTCTCGTTAAGTGGCCCCAGGCCTGGCACTAGAAGCAGCCAGCCTTGGGTCATAGCTTGGCTTTGCCTGGGCACCTCCAAGCCCAGCACAAGCAGCAGCCATCTGCAGATCACTTTGTAGCTTATGCCTGGTGGCCCCGGATAGGACACAGGCAGGGGCTGACCCTGCCCCAGAGCCAGCACACCCAGTGGACAGCTTCAGACCACATTGAAGCACCACCACCCAACCACCTCCACAAGTGACACACTCAAGGAGTGGACTCAGTGGGTACCAGAGCCCTGCTGAAGTAAGTCTTGCTCTGTGTGGTGGGCCCTGCACAGCTGATCATCCAGGGTAGTCAGAGATCGGTGGATTGTGGGCACAGCCAGTCCTTGAAGCTGATCAGCCTGAGTAAATCCCTCCCATTGATGTGCCAACAGCAATCAAGACCATTACAACAGAAGGGTGTACAGTCCACACTAGGGGTGCACCTTGAGGGCCCAGCTGGGGTGATCAGGGAGGCTGTGCCACAGGATCCTACAGGACACCTACAACAATAGGCCACCCTGCCCTGGCCGGTTTGGCTCAGTGGTTAGAGTGTCGGCCTGCAGACTAATGAGTCTCAGATTTGATTCAAGGGCACATACTCGGTTGCAGTTTATCCCTGGCCCTGGTCAGGGTAATGTGGGAGGCAACCAGTCAATGTATCTCTCTCACATCAATGTTTCTCTCTCTCTCCCTCTCTCCTCCCTCTCTCTCATGCTATCTGAACAAAAATAGAAAAATGTCCTCGTGTAAGGATTAAAAAAAAAAAAAGCCACCCTGTGAAGCCTAGGAGACATAGCAACTCTATCACAGAGAAACAATCACAGGGAAGCAGCCAAAATGAGGAGAGACAAAGTAAAATGTCCCAAATTAAAGAACAGAACAAAATTCCAGGAAAAGAACTGAATAAAATGGAGATAAGCAATCAATTAGATGTACAGTTAAAACACTGGTTAGCCCTGGCCGGTTTGGCTCAGCAGTAGAGCATCGGCCTGCAAACCAGAGAGGCCCAGGTTCGGTTTCCACTAAGGGCGGGTGCCTTGGCTGCAGTTTGTCCCTGGCCCTGGTTGGGGGGTTGAGGTCGTGTAGGTGGCGGCCACTCTATGTGTCTCTCTCGCATCAATGCCCCCCCCCCCTTCTGCTCTATCTTAAGATAAATGCAAGGATGTCCTTGGGTGAGGATAAAACAAAACAAAACACTGGTTATAAGGATGCTCAAGGAACTTATGGAGAACTCCTAGGAACTTAGCGAGAACATCAACAACATAAAAAAAGACCAGTGAGAAATGAAGGATGCACTAACTGAAATAAAGAATAATTCACAGGGAATCAATAGTAGAGCAAGTGAAACCAAGAAGCAAACCATTGAATTAGAATATAAGGAAGCAGAAAACACTCAATCAGAATAGCAAAAAAAAAAAAAACAGAAAAATGAGGACAGTGTAAGGAGCCTCTGGGACAACTTCAAGTGCACCAACGTTATGTCATGGGGATTCCAGGAGAAGAGAGAGAACAAAAAATTGAAAACCTACTTGAAAAAATAATGACAGAAAACTTCCCTAACTTGGTGAAGGAAACAGACATACAAGTCCAGGAAGCACAGAGAGTCCCAAACAAGATGAACCCCAAGAGGCCCACACCAAGACACATCATCATCAAAATACCAAAAGTTAAATACAAAGAGAGAATTTTTTTTATCCTCACTAGAGGACATTTTTCCATTTTTTTTTTTTTTTTTTCCTCACCCGAGGACATTTTTCCATTTTTTGTTCAGACAGAGCGGGAGGGAGAGAGAGGGAGAAACATCGATGTGAAGGGACACATCGAGTGGCTGTCACCCGCACGACCAACCAGGGCCGGGGACAAACTGCAACTGAGGTACGTGCCCTTATCGGGAACCGAACCCGGGTCTCTCTGTAACGCAGGCCGATGCTCCAACCGCTGAGCCAAACCGGCCAGGGCCATTTTTCCATTTTTTATTCAGACAGAGTGGGAGGGAGAGAGAGAAGAGAAACATCGATGTGAAAGGGACACATCGAGTGGCTGCCACCCACACAACCCAACCAGGGCTGGGGACAAACTGCAACCGAGGTACGTGCCCTTAGTGAGAACTGAACCCGGGTCTCTCTGGACCACAGGCCGACGCTCTAACCACTGAGCAAAACTGGCCAGGGCTAAGCTCCTATTCTTAAAAATACACAGCACCTTGCTCCTGCTCAGCCTGACCCACACCACCATGGGAGTCAGGAGTCAGCATTCCCTGCACAGCCTCCAACAAACGGCCCCGCCTGTGTTGAGCATGAGGCGCTGGGATCCTAGGAGTGGGGTCCACGGCCTGTCTTTATGCGGAAGGGGAGGGGCTCCTTGTGCACCCCAGGCCTGCGAGACCCGGGAGAGGCTGTGGTCAGACAGCAGCCTTGGCACAGTCAGCTGGGTGGTCTGCATTCAGCACTTGGTCACGGGGTTTCCTAATCCACAGGCAGACCTGACCACTAGGAACCACAGGTGGACATTTCCAACCAACTGGCCGCTCGTGTGCACTGAGGCCCCAGGCCCCTGAGCAGCCAGCTCCACCGCCAGCCCCAGGAGAAGCTGTTGGTGTAGTGCGAGCCCACAGGGTGGGAGTGCACACGGCCCCGCTGCGGTGGGACGGGAGGCCCACGTGGCCCGTGCCTGGCTGAGCCATCGGAAGCTCTGCACATGGCTGCGGTGTCGGGAGGCCTGACCACCGAGGTGTCCCAGGAGGACAAACACAGAGCTGGCGTGGCCAGGGGGGCAAGCAATCCAGAATGAGATGAGAACTGAAAGACTGGTTTCATCTGGTCTGCAAGGTTATGAAGTGAGGAACCAGATCAGGCTGCGAGGAGGGAACTGGACAGACGGGTCGTGGCCTCCCTGGCGCTGATCGAGAGGGCTGACTCAGGTCCAAGCCCTGGGAAGCCTCGTAAAGAAGGCACAGAGCGTTCTGAGGAGGGTTTTCCCTCAAAACAAGGGAGCTGAAGGCACCTGGACCTTCACCTTGGACAGGAGAGTGAGCGTGTGCCAGGCTGGACGGCGGCGGCGGCGTGGGAAGGCTCCGGCCCGCCCGGGCACACGCAGTGCTCCCGTCACTCGGCCCTGGCAGGCGCGACTGCATGTGGGCCCTGGAAAGCCAGGAGGACGAACGGACAATGCCGGGCTGCTTCGCAAAGACAGAATGACTCTCTGGGCATGGAATGTCTGTCTTCACCAGGACTGAACCCAGGAACTCTTGCCATGGAAGCAAATAACCCCCAGCTGCTCACTGAAAAAGCCCGCTGCTCCCGTGCGTCCCCCACGCAGACCATGGGTGAGGCTCAGGCCTCCGCGTGCCTGCTGGGGCCCGTACCACCCTGCTCTCCTCCCTGCGGCTCAAAGACTGCACCCAGCAGAGGACGGCCCGAGCCCCAGAGCCCTCCGACCGGCCCACGCACCTCTCGCTTGCACTTCTGGGAGGCCCGCTCGAGGACGTCGTCGCTGGAGAGGTCAGAGTCCTCGGAGAAACTCGGCTGGTGCCGGAGCTGCAGCTCTGCGGACGATGGAAGGGCAGGGTGAGGGCAGTGCCCAGTGTCAGCGCTCGCCTGACTTCCACCTTTGCAAGCAGTCTGGGAGTGGGGGCTTGGTCTGTTCCTAGTTAGGTAACTCTTTTCCCACACTGGGAGCCAGGAGCTTGGATGCTGACGCTTTTTCAGCCAGGGTGGCTGACGCTGAAGAGATGGTACCCAAGACAGCCTGATGGACCTGCGGCCACACGCCCTCCTTTGGGGCGACGCCACTTTAGAAAGTGCACAGCCTCCCACCTCCCTCCCCCGGCCGCAGGCTGGCTTTTAGAACCCCTGCATTCAGTGGAGGCTACTCTGTGAACCATGGTTCCGCTCTCCCCCCCACACTGCAGCATGGCCCCAGGACCCTGGGGGAGCATGGTGGGGACGGAGGGGTGCCCGCTCGCGCCCTGTCCCGGGAGCCACGCTGGCCCACCTGCTCGCACTGCTGGAGGCGCCCTGCGCTGGCCCGAGCCCACGGTGGCACCGCTGGAAGGGGTGCTGGAGCAGGACCTGTCGTCGCCCTTCTTCTTCTTGTCCTTCTTGTGCCCAGAGAAGACCGACTTCCACAGGGACCGGGGCTTGGCAGCAGCTTCCTCCAGGAGGTCTGGGCTGGGCTTCTCGGGGGGCCGGCCCTCACCTCTGGCCTTCCTCTCCTTCTTGTTTCTGCGAGGGGAGAAGAGTGACGATCTCTTCTTGCTCTTCCCGCTGGAGCCCTCGGAGGAGGTGACGGACCCTTCTGGGGCCCCCGAGTCCGACGTGGGGGAGAGGAACTCCTCGCTGGTGGCTTTGTGCGTCAAGGTGGGCTCCTCGGGGCCTTTGTGGACTGGGTGTTTGGGGGACTCAGGGGTCCTGCCTTTGGAGGGCATTGGGGCGGCTTTGCGGCTGGCGCCGCCTGGGGGCCCGCAGGTCCCAGCCCCCGTTTCCATCTCCTTCATCCGACTCAGCTGCTTGGCCATGGCGTCTCTCAGTGCCTGGCTCCTCACTGACTTCTCCCTGGCTCGCATGCGCTCCGCAGCCAGCTCCTTGGCTTCTGGCGAGACTACTGGTAACCCCCTCTTCTGCTGTGGGACCCCGCTCTCCAGAGGTAGCAACCTACCATGCTCCTTGGCTAGGGGTGAGTGGGGGGGCTTTTCAGAGCGGGGCCAGCAGGAAGGGGGTGTGAAGAACTTCTCCTGCAGACTCGATTCCTCAGTCTTGTCGTCATACGTGTCCTCCACGTCATCAGCAAAGGGGATCTCGTCTACACTCTCCACAAACGACTTCCGCGCCTCCTCCCGCTGGGGCTGGGCAGGCTCTCGGGGGGGCCGCAGAACGGCGGCAGGCGGGGTGGGTGGGGCCCCCGAGGCCTTTGGTTCCGTCTCCTTGTGCCCATATATCTGATGTGGCTTCCTTCGAAGAGTTGCAGGCTCCTCATCCTGGGGTGGGGGTGGGGGCGGGCTTGATGGCGGGGTGAGCATGGTGGGGTCCGAGGTGTTGAAGCTCTGGCTGCCCCAGGTCTTCATGTTGGAGGAGCTCCCGTGAAGGCCCAGCCCGGAACTGCTGGACAGGTCTCTCCGCTCCTCGTGCAGGCTCTTCAGCTCCCTGTGTGAGGGGGACTTGGGGGTGGGCAGGGGGGGCTGCTCACCACCTGACTTCGGCGGGCCCTGTCTCTCAGGAGCAGGTGGAGGCTGTAGAACATGGAGCCCCTCACCCTGACAGGACTTCTCCCCGGAATAGGGTTTTAGGGGCAACGGCTTAAAGGCAGGTGCGGGGAAGCTGTGCTCGGGCCCCTCGCTCCGATGCACAGGTGTGAGCCCGAGGCTGCGGCGGATTTCGGCACTCTTCATCCAGAACTCCTCCACCAGGCTGTTTGGCTTCAGGGCCTCGTCCATAGCAAGAGGGCTGCCCAGCCTGTCCGTGGCATCCCCTTGGTTCTTCATGTGGAGGGGGGGCAGGGGGGTGGATGTTTTGGCTGGAACAGGCTGGAAGCATATGGGAGACTTGGTGGGGGATGGGACGGTGGCCTCACAGGAAGGCTGAGGCTGGGAGCAAATGGGGAGCGGGGCGGGGTTGGGGGTGGCCACTGGGGACAGGCCCTGTGAACTGACTGGGGAGACAGGCGCCATGGTTGCTGGCAGAGCTGCGGGCTGGGACTGGACGGGAGAGTGCACGGTTTTCTGACTGCTGGGAACGTCCGCCGTGGGCTTTGCTTTAGAAACCAAACCCTCCAGGAAAAGGTGCTCCTTGGGCGATGTCACCTTGGTCGCCCCAGAGGGCAGTGGGATCCGGGCCCCCTACAGAAAACAAAGACAGAAGGAAGCTGCTTAGAGGCAGAGCCTTGGAGCTTTCTCTCCGAGGGCCTGTGCCTGGAGATGGGCCCGTCTCTCCATCCGCTGAGCTGCTGCTCAGATGGCCCCAGGAGAACATCCCACTTTCTGTAATTTTCAGAACCACTCTACTCAGTTGAACAGACTCAGTTTTCCGGGTCTGGCCCATCTCAGACACACCGTGTGTTCTGTGCGCAGAGGTGGACGCTGGTCAGAGACACTAGGGAACTCGGCTCTCGCTGCCCAAGAGCGCCAAGATCTGAGCCAAGAGCATGTGGCCACCCTGGTAGGAGGCTTAAAACAGCTATTTTACAGTCAGCTCATCAGCGGTCCTCCAGGAAGCTCAGATCTGACACTCCGCCCTCCTGCCGCGTCTGCAACGCCCCTCCACCTCGCAGGAAATCACCAGGCCGCTGGCATCTCAGAGCCCAAAGACCAGACCGGTCCCTCCCTGATGTTTCCTCCAGAAAGTATTTTCCAAACCGTGTTCCATGGGACATATTGTTACAGTGTGTTTACATAGCATTCTCCAGTGTGAGGTCATCTGGATAAATATTTTTAATTAAAAAAATTTTTTTTCTTTATTTTTAGAGAGAGAAAGGGAGAGGGAGAGAGAGAAACATTGATGAGAGAGAACGTCAGTTGGCCGCCGCCGACATGCCCCCCACTGGGCATCAGGCCCACAACCTGGGCATGTGTCCTGACCAGGAATTGAACTGGCGACATCTTGGTGCATGGGTTGACGCTCAACCACTGAGCCACACCGGCCGGACAAATATTTTTAATTTTAAAAGTCACAGTTCAGCCCAGCTGGCGTGGCTCAGTGGGTTGAGTGTTGTCCCATGGACTGAGAGGTCCCAGTTTGATTCCTGGTCAGGGCATATGCCTGAGTTTCGGGCTTGATCCCCAGTACGGGGTGTGCAGGAGGCAGCTGATCTATGTTTCTCTCTCACATTGATGTTTCAATCTCTCTCTCCCTTCCTCTCTCTAAAAAATCAATAAAAACACATATTACAAAAAAGTCACTGTTCATTTTAACATAATATTAAGAAAAACTGCACCTGTCACAGTGAACCAATGATTCCACAAATATTGCTTTAATTTAAAAATAAACTCATTGCCCTGGCCAGTGGTTAGAGCACTGGCCTGCAGACCGAGGGTCAGAGGTGTAATTCCTGGTCAAGGGCACATACCTGGGTTGCAGGTTTGATCCTTGGCCCTGGTGGGGGTTGTGCAGGAGGCGACCAATGTGTGTGTCTCTCTCATACTGATGTTTCTCTCTCTCCCTTCCACTCTATCTAAAAATCAATGGAAAGATATCCTTGGGTGAGGATTAAAAATATATCTAGAAAAATAAACTTATTGTTGAAATGGTGTGGGACGTGGACAGGACGGAGCGGCGGTGCGGGCAGCCAGGCAGAGCAGGGCGCGGACGCTGCCTGGCCCCACCGGCGGGCTGAGCTGCAATCCCAGTCACCCCTGTTCTCAACAGCCCCATTTAGCACAAACAGCAAAACAATGAAAAAGGGCTTTCACTCAGAGAATTGTCCCCTTCAGTGAGCCCCAACTCTTACCTGGGCCGTGGGGCTGCAGACTGGGGGGAAGGGAACATGGTGTTCCGAAGGGGGCCGGGCGGGGCTGGAGACCTGGGAGGGACCTGGAAGGAGAGACGGGGCTGAGGGGACCTGGTTCCCGGGCGGGAGCCTGTTCCAGCCCGCAGGGCGCCAGGCGCGGCCTCGCGGGGTCAGTGCTGGCTTCGGGCCATGGTGTGGCCTGTCCCAATTTGAGCTGGGCCTTCTCCCCTTTCACAGCCCCAGTAACACAAGAGGAGGGCCCCTGGCCCGTGGCGGGAGGCCGGCACCTGAGGCTGCGTGAGGAGAGCCCGCGCAGCCCGCGCCCGGAGCCCTCGGCCACTGTCCTCATGGGAGTGTCTCCTGCCCCCGCAGACTGACCTCCCTGGTGATGGGGCAGGGGGGCCGGGGGCCGCTCCTCCTCGCTCTCTGAGATGGTCAGCTCCGGCTCCGCGTCTCCCGCCTCCAGGGGCCGCCCGGGCAGCGGGGCTCCGGCATCTGACGGGGTGTCGTCAGACCAGTGCTGGTCTGGCAAAGGGAAGGAGGCACAGGCTGGAGGGGGGCTGCTCCCGCCCGGTGCTGCCTCCCGGAGCACCCCCGGCCACTGCAGTGCGGACGCTCTGCTCTCCGGCCGGGCCCTGCCCGCTGCTGCTCGCCCAGCTCCTGCCGCTCGGCCAGAAGCGCCTCCTCTGAAACACGGCGCTTTGCAAAGCCCGTGGTGCCCCCCTTTCTTCTGAAATACACCAGGTGACACACGACGGCCACGGCCGCGGCAGAGAGCAGGGCAGTGGGCATGCCTGTGGAGGGCAGGCCTTGCTTGCCGGGCCACCCACATGCTTCTCCCTGCACAGCACCTCCCGGCCCGCCCACCACGGCGGCTGAGGCCGTGCCCCTCACTGTGCCTGGGCTGCTCTCATTTATCCCAGCCGAATCTTCGCCCCTGGCTCCCCAGCCAGACTAATTCTCAAAATACCATCTTGTATCTAGTTTTCCGAGGGCATCGGCTGGGTCACGGGCTCCGTACAAGGCCCAGACCTACGCAGTTTCTCAGCCACATTGGTGAACGTGGTGGCCTGTGGGCGGGTGAAATGCCCGCATTCAAGTTTGGGGCTAAACAAGGAATGATATCTGCTGCCTCCCCCGAGCTCCCTGCTTTTGCTTAACGTGTTTTTCTCTTTCCTGAGTTCAAAGTAGTCTTGCCTGTCCCCAGGGAGGAAGAGGGTGCTCGCCACAGCGAAGGGCAGGCTCTGGGGTCCCCCTACCATCATCCAGCTCAGCACCAGTGTCCCCCGTGTCCCCATTCTCTGCCGCCTCCCCTTCTATCTCTGCCGGCTCCGAGTCCACGTCTTCCTCCAGGCCAGTCTCATCAAACGGGACTGCAAAGCAGAAACAGTCAAGGAAGAGCAGGACAGAAGGACAGGCAGACGGCCTCGCAGGCGGGAAGCAGCAGTGCCCCCAGGGCCATGACATGAAGACCACCGGGGGCAGGGCTCAGACCCCAAGTGCAGGCAGTGAGACCTGGGCCCTACCTGAGCACCCGAGACTAGCATCTCTCCTCCAGAAGGCTGTGTGGATGGGAGGGCAGCTTAGGGCCGGTCCCCTTTCCTCCTCCTCCAGGTGCTGCTGCAAGGGCCCTGGTTTGAGGACAGAGGGGACACTGCTGCTCCAGGCCCAGGAGGCACCAGTGGCAAGTTGTGTAGCAATGGTGTCATTTAACACCATCAGGGGGACCGTTTGTGAGTCTGGTGGGTGAGAAAGCACACACTCCGCTCCGCGCACCTGGAGTCACACCAGCTGTCTGAAGACAGCTCAGGTACCTGCCGGGCCACCTGCTCCACCTGGTGGTTGCAGTGGTGTATGTGGGCGAGGTCACTGTTGGGGGAGGGACCAGCAGGACCCCCAAGGGCACCGCACCCCCTTTCAACTGGCAGAGGAGGCAGCTTTGCTTGGAATAATGTAGAGAAATATTTTTCTAAAGCATAGCGGGGAGGGGAATGAGGGCTTTGTCAAGTTCATTTTCTAGACTCAGGACCAGCCCTTCAGTGCTACAAAATGAGGCAAAGCATTAATCAACTTCATTTCTCCTGAGGAGGAGCCAACCCCTAACACACACACACTCACACACACACACTCACTACTGCTACCCTCTGCACACTTGGAGCTCACACTAACTGAAGTAAGAAAAAGCAATTCAGAAGGACGAACGGGCCCAGCTTTAAAGGGCGCTGTGAAACGCCAGTGTGCCCAGCCAGCAGTGCCACTGGTCAGGGGTGCTGGGCTTCTAGGGTTCGCAGCACAACACCCGCAAACTGTTCTGAAAGGTTTTCAGGTAGGAAGAGGGCTCAGGCTCTGGTCGGCTGTTCACCAGCCCGAGGGTCGGAGCCCGAGGGCAGCAGGGCGGGGACCTGGCCTCGGCACAGGCTGGGCTTCTCACGAGGCAGAGCTGGATTGGAGAGGCAGCCGCGCGTCTGCACCCGCACCTGATGGGTGTGCAGGGCGAGTGTGCAGAGACAAGTGTGGCCCCAAGGCCCGCGTGCCTACCTTTGGGGCAGGAGAAAGGGAAGGGGTACTTGGAAGACACTGGCAATGTTTTACCTCTTGACTTTTTGCTTTTAATAATTCCGTAAGCTGTGTACTTATCTCACCATCCTGTGTCTACCGAGCTTACTAAAAATAGGGTGCTGGTTTCACGTCTAGTTTCGGAGAACTACACTGAAGAGGTCTGGAATGACATTCCAGTTTCGGGGAGGGGAGAACCCAAGACCAGCTGTCGGCTGGCCAGCAGTGCGTGCCACATGCCTCCTCTGAGACAGCGGCCATGGAGCTGGCGACACCAAGATGCTCTCCGAGGACACGTCTGCTGGGACGACACTGGGGAAGCGGCCCGAGTATCCCACAGCCTGCAACCCCCTGGGTGGGGACACTGCGCCAGTCCCTCCAGGACGGCAGCTCATCCGCAGCAGGGAGTGGGGCCCCGAGGCACATGTCTCTGTGCCCCTCACACCCGAGCTTCCTGTCTGGGGAGTGGGCTCCTGGTTGCCCTCCATCACGGCCGCCCAGGCTGGCGGGCGCTGCTGCTTCCTCCTTGCAGTCACTCCCGGGGGGAGGAGAACCCAGGCCATCGTGCAGAGGGCCCACTGTGCCGACACGGGTGCCCGGGCGGGTGGACCTTTGCACGGCCACTGGTCAGCGCCAGGGAGCAGGCACAGAGGAGGCCGGGGCCCAGGCCTCCCTCACACAGCTGCTCGGAGCGTTTTCTCTGAGAAACGTCTCTGCAGAGTCGGGTGGGTGTGGAGGCTCAGCCCTTGGGAGCACCGAGAACCAGGGGCACATCCAGTGACCACAAGTGAGGCGTGTCAGTGTCGCGCAGATGCCGAGGCGCAGCTGGGGGGCTGGTTAGATCCAGGTTAAGTGCAGTGCAGGGTGCTAGAAGCTGCCACACTACAGAAGCCAGAAATTGCTGGCTCAGTCAGCCACTAGCTAGAAGTCCTGACAATTCAGTTTTGTCTAGCTGTCCTGGGAATACACACTAACAGCCAGGAGAACGTGAGCGGCAGTCCCTGCGCTCGGAGCTCACGCCGCTCTCCCTGCTGCTGTGAGGGGTGTGCCAGGCTGGGGGGAGGCTGGCGGTGAGCTCCATGAGCTCCCACCTTGCCCGCCCAGAAGTAACCACTGGCACAGTTGTTTTCAAGCAGGGGCACCCCTGCCCTTCCCTGAGGTCGCTGGTCTTGCACAGAGGTGCTGCTGGCCGTCCCGCTGGGGAGCAGAGTGCAGGCTGCGCTGACATTGAGGGGGACAGGCCAAGGATGTTAAACATCCTGCAATAGAAAGAACTGTCCTGCCCCAATGCCAGGAGCCCCCCTCTGAAACACCTCTCCAGAAAAGTTTAGGACAACGGAGGTTTGTCAGCTATGTCTTGGCTTAATGACTTAAAGAGATAAATCTGAGGACCCAGCTGATGCCACACCTGCCTGGGCCCAGCCTGTCCGTGTGCTGTGAGCGGAACACCACCTGCTGTCCTGCTCTGCCCACTGCACTGCTGTGTGTGCCAGCAGCCCGAGCAGCGGCTGCCCGGCGGACACTTCAGTAGGTCTGCGGGACACTGACCGATCCCTTTCCTTCACACTCCACTCGTTTCTACAGACCTTACATCTCAGTGCTAAAGATGTTCCTTCAGCTTTGGCCTTTCCCCAACCTCTGCTGATGAAAACGAGCGTGTCTCTGTCCTGTCTACACCACGGCTCGCCTCTGGGCCGTCCCGCAGAGCGTGGGCGTGCCTCGTGCATGCAAGGAGGGCTGCCCGAGTGAGGCATGCACGTGCCCGCCCCCCGCCCTGGGCATGCACTCGCGGCCCAGCGTCCGGTGTTAAGGCATCAGCAGAGCTGCCGAGAGACAGTTACGGTGAGTGGGGAGAGAGCGGACATCACCCGACTACCTCCGGACACTGTCTCCAGCCAGGCCTGAACTGCTGCGCGGCGTATGGAGGGAAGGTCAGGCACTGAATTTAAAACAGATGATAAATACAAAGTTACACAAGAATAAGTGTTCCCAGTGAGGAGAGTTGAGGTCATTCCTAAAGTCCAAAACAAAAGAGAAACGGAGATGACGCTACAGCAGGGGCCTGTCCGGCACCGACCAGCCTCTGTGAGGGCGTTCAGGGTGAGAAAAGGGAAGAAAACACAGCGGGCAACGCAAGCTCCAGGATGCAGGGCTAGCGCCACCTGCAGGGCAGTATGACGTCCCTGGTCCGTAGGGTTCCTTTCCTCTACTCCTGCAGAGCTTCTGGGTACTTTTTAAAATGAATTTTCAGAGAGAGAAAGGAAGAGGGAGAGAGAAACACTGATGAGAACGAAACATAGATCAGCTGCCTCCTGCATGCCCTACCAGGGATGGAGCCCACAACACAGGCATGTGCTCCGACCAGGAACTGAGCCCGCAACCCTTCAGTACACACCGGACGATGCCCCACCCAGAGCCACACCGGCCAGGCGCTTCTGGGTATATCTATATTGCTGCAGCAACAGCTAACCGAGGTTGTTCTTGCCTGTAGGGGAAGATTCGGGGCGCATCCAGTGACGCCATGAAAGGCTGTTCGTGAACACAGGGACCACCCTCCAGACCACGACTGCAGGGTGTGTGGCCCCAGCAGGAACGAACGGAGACACAGAGTAAGTGAGCAAGACGGGCAGACGGTGCAGAGGGTGGAGTTGTGCATGACGCCGCGGCACAGCCCTCCAGCTCCCTCTCTTCTCTTATTGTTTGCTGGTCCTTAAAAGGACCCAGAGTAAGGTTCATGTTCATCCTGCTGCAGAACACAGATCCTCTTGCCTACAACCTAGAGCTGGAAATTATGCTCGCTACTTAGAGGCCTCCTTGATACAAATTTCTCCGTAAAACCTCATTTCTATTCAAACTGCGCTTCCCCTGCCCCATCCTGCACACTCCCACCCAGACACACTCCACGAGTAAAGGGCCCGACACTCCACCACGTGGAGGAAGAATAACCCTGCCTAGTAATACAGGGGAAAGAATGCAAATTCTTAATTCTCCAAGATCAAGTTCGTTTTATCATTGTGCACTGGTGGACAAAGAGCCCGTATCCTCTTAAACCAGAGAACTTTCCATATCCTCAGACAAAAGCCCGGGGCAGTGGTCATGATTAACATCAAGAAAATGAAATGTTCTGTCAGCTCTTACTTTTGGTCAAGCTGGTGGCTTTGGCCGACAGAAAGTCCTCTGCAGCGAGGACAGGGGTGCAGGGACAGAGACCCTCCTGGGGCTCAGGCCCCTGGATGCTGAAGCCGTTACCTCTAGAAGTGGAGGGCTCAGAGGTGGGCACTGCTCGCTCCTCCTGCTCTTTCTCGCGAACATGCGTCCAGTGCACGTCAGCCTGGATCTCCAGGGGATCAGCTGCGTTTATGACCTGCTGCAACCTCCCAGCTACTGTGCCAGGTTCAAGGGTGGGAGATGAGAAGGGAGAGACGATGGGGAAGAGGAAAGGAGAACAGTCAAGGGAAGGAGGGAATGCAACACCACAGGAAAGGAAACAGAAAGAAAGGTTACCATATTTGCAGGATCAGTTTGAATCAGAAAGAGACAAGAGCTGAGAATGCATGGGCGCGCACACACACACACGCGCGCGCGCACACACACACACACACACACACCCCTTCACCTCGTCCAGTCTGACGCTGTCATTTCAAGTTCACACTGTTAATTTCAACAAGGAGAATAACAGTCCGACTCCCATGCAGGACGAGCTTTCCTTACTGAGGCTCTTCTCACGCACAGCATTCGAGGGACCCGCGTGCCCAGTTAGAAGGGACCGCAGAGAGCAGCCCGAGGGCCATCCCTCCAGAGGTCATGAGGACTGCGCTGTGCCCCAGCACAGCGGGGCCCTGAGCACGCACCGCTCACACGCCTTCTGTGGGTCACACGGCATGGTGCTCACCGCCACCCGCCACGCTTCCCTTTGAAAGGTGAGTGACGTGATAAGAGAGAGGTGGGATGGGTCATTCTGCCATGAACCAGCCAACTCACACAGGACAGAAATGTACTTTCTTGCTATTTTAGTTTTTATCTTCTGGAGCCAGAGAAAAAGAAGCTGCGCCACCCCTTCTGTGAATGGCCCCGGTGCTGCAGGACACAGCTGTGGGGGAGGATGGGGCTGGGGGGCAGGGCTGGGGAGGAAGCAGAGCTGTCCTGCAAACTCCCAAAGCTCTGGGAGCTCATGGGGAGACAATACCTCTCTGCATTTTCTGAGGTCAAAGCCCTCTGTCTTTAAATTCCATTTGGTATCCCGCTGGACACAAGACCCGGTTTCTCAGCTGAATGGGGACTTACCAGAGTCCCCCATTTTATTCTTGCTGTCAGAGCCCAGGGTGTGCATGCGGCCCTGCCCTGTGGGCTCCCTGTAGTCCGTGCTTGGATCAGGCCATACAGTTGGGTTAAAATAGAGGAGCCTCCAGAACTCCGGGGAGGGCACACTACAGAAGAGAGCCCTGCCTGACCTGAGGGCTCTGGGGTTCCCGATGGGAGCCTGCTCCCAGCACCCTAAGTGCACAGAGGCTCTGGCACCACCACTACAGACAAGCTGCTCATCCACAAGAGCAGGGAACGTGACCTGGGCAGAAGTGCGTGAGGACCACCAGGTGGGATGCGGGCAGTGTGTTATCAGACGCGGCGCTGTAGGCCATGCAGGTCCATGCACACGTCTGAGGCCAACTGGCCTTTACAGTGCTGGACGGGGCTGGGCCACAGCAAGGTCACAGCCTGACGTCTTAGGGAAGAAAGTCGGAGAGAAAAACAGGCTCTTTTCATCTTCACGGCAACAAAGGGAAGACAGTGAGTCTCCTCCCTGGTAACGTCCTGCTTCCTATTCATAAACGGAGCCTTGGGGTTCTCTGCCCACCCCCTTCCTTTTCCTAGGGTAATGGTGCAGGGAGGTTCTGGGCCCCTGAACCCCTGCTGAGAGCTGCGGCTGTGATGGGGGTTTCCTGCACTGGGAAGGAGCCCGTCGGAACTGCACGAGGGGCCTGGCAGCAGAACACGAGGGGCAGAGGGGCCACGTTTAGTAAGGCTGCTCCTGCGTCTTCTCCGACTTCCTCTTGAACCTGTCTCCCGTGCTGTTTTCTGCATGGCTATCCAGGAGGCTGGGCCCAGGGGTCTGTGCCAGAGTCTCAGTGCAGCTGTGTAAACAGGTGTTTTCAGGGGAGACCTGCTCTTGGCTGCCAGGGAGGTGGGCAAGAGGCAGAGCGGGTACCATTGCATGTACCCGATTCTTCTTCCTTTGACGGATGCTGGGCCCACGGGCCTTGCTGATCCCTGTCCCAGGGGCAATACCCCCTTCTACATAGGGGGAGCCAGACGCCCACAGCACAGTGACAAGACCCCGTG
Source organism: Molossus molossus (assembly GCF_014108415.1). Lineage (NCBI taxonomy): Eukaryota > Metazoa > Chordata > Mammalia > Chiroptera > Molossidae > Molossus > Molossus molossus. Next base: position 106,283,249 of record NW_023425345.1, read on the forward strand.
TGGGGACACACAGGGAGGAAAGAGAAGAGGAACGTTATCCTTGCCGCGAGGCAGGCCCGTCTGCCACTGTCTGCCCAGGTATCGAGTCCACTGCCCAGACACACAGGCCAGAGGTCAAGAACGAGGCCTAGCGCTGGCAGGACTTGTTGGTCTGTTTCTCGGGTCTCGATGCCAGGCCCATGCCTGGGAAGTTAAGTCTGTCGGGGGAAGGCAGGCTGTGACACTGAGCCGTGTCTGGGGCTAGGGCCACTGAGCACATTAATCATCAGATGGAGATTAATGACGTCTGTAATGATACAAACACAATACCTTTCCCTGAAAGAGCTGTGAGCGTGCCCACCCCTATGAGCAGGGATACGGGGTCGTGCGGGGCCAGCTGTGGGCCAGAGACACGGCCCGTGGAGAAGGAGCCCAGTGCCGGCTTCCTGGCCCCGGGCCTGCCTCCTTCTGCACGTGGAGCAGAGTGGGGCGGGTGGGCAACACTGCCCTGGGTCCCACCCCAGAGGAGAACAGGTGCAGGGAACTCCTGAGAGCACCTGCGCACAGGCCCTGCCGCTGGTGGTTCTCGCTGACGTGGGCACCTCGGGGGCAGGTCGGCACGAGCTTTCTTCTCGCCTACTCCGCCTGATCAGGGCCAGGGTCCCACAGCCACACAGCCCCTGGGCTGCTCAGGAGCACACATCCTGGCTGGCAGGGCTCTGCGTCTGGCCGGCACTCGGCCCTTGCTGTGCCAGAGAAAACAGACCCCGGACGGACGGGCAGGCGAGCCCTCCAGGGCCCACTCCAGGGCCCAGAGAGCACACAGGGAGTGGGCAGGGCACCACCCTCAGAGCTGGGGCTCCACCTGCCTCTTTCTTCTTTACCACTATCACCAGGGGAGGAGAGAATGACCCTCTCACCAAGGCAAAAAAAGCAGGCCCAGCAAATTCTTCCCATTCACTCAGGACAGAGCCAGGCACAGGGACAGAGCTGAGATGTCTTGAGTCCAAAGCAAGAGAATACTTCAGAGCCAACCAGCCAACTCAACACTGGAAGAGACATGACGCTCCTTCTCAGGACACTGGCCCAGACACGCCGCTGCCCGTCACTGACTACTACCCTGCACGTGGCACCCAGCTCACGGCCCCTCAGGACACCGGCCCAGACCCGCCGCTGCCCGTCACTGACTACCCTGCACGTGGCACCCAGCTCACGGCCCCTCAGGACACCGGCCCAGACCCGCCGCTGCCCGTCACTGACTACTACCCTGCACGTGGCACCCAGCTCACGGCCCCTAAGGACACCGGCCCAGACACGCCGCTGCCCGTCACTGACTACCCTGCACGTGGCACCCAGCTCACGGCCCCTCAGTGACAACAGCCCCGGACAAATGTAAGATCGATTTTTGCAGCCTGCAGTACCAAGGACTGGGTGTCAGGAATCCTCTAGAAAGCTAAACTCCCTTTCTTTACTAAAATAAATTTCATTGGCTGAAACTAAAGGGAAAAAAACAGAAAATGAGAAGGGGAGGAGAACGAGGGACCCAAGCTGGCCTCTGCCTCCCAGTGTCGGCTGAGCATGTGCACGGGAACCCTGCCCACCGGCGATGGCCGCGCTGCTGCTGTCATGAGCCAGACACTGGAGGGGCTCAGGCGCAGGGAGGGCTGCCCCGGTGAAGCGTGGGGCTGGACGGGGAAGAGTTCTCTGACCTTCACTAGACTCCTCGTCGTCCTCGTCATAGTCCTCGTCCTCTTCGTCCTCTTCGTCCTCGTCCTCGTCCTCCTCCGGCTCGCAGCTCTGCGAGGTGCCCAGCTCCTCCTCGCTCTTCCCCTTCAGAAGGGCGTGGATCCTCACCGCCTCCTTCCAGGGAACGCCGCCCAGGTCCGAGGTGGGCAGTGGCTCCTCCTCCATCTCAGACTCGGAGCTGCTGTGGGGAAGCATGTCTGAGTGAGGAGGGCGAAGCTGCGCGGGGACGGTAGAAAGCCACAATCTGAGGCAAGTGTCCTGCAAGCCCAGCTGGGTCAGGACACCGTGGAGGGGTCAGGACACCGTGGAGGGGCCAGCTGCTTCCCTGCCCAGGCTGGACACACACGCACGTGCGAGCCACCCCGACGCGACCCACGAGCGGGCAGCCCGCCTGGTCCGCCGTCTGTTCAGGGTCAGCCCACAGAGGCCCTAGAGGAGGCTGCAGGCCCTGGGCCCATTTTGATGTAAACTCAACCCCAGGAATCAAGAGTGGAGAATGAGTCTCTTTTCACTGTGACCGTTTGGTCTGAGGACCTCAATTCTCCTGAACTCTGGTGGATGGAAGGAAGGCTCACGGGAGCCATGCGAGCAAGGAGCCGCCCGAGATGAGAATGAAGCCTCGACTGCAGGCGGGCTGGCGGCCGTCCGGGTCTGGAGGGAGGTGGCGCCCTGCTTCCCAGTGTTCCTGGGGCCCCTGCCACGTGCCATGCCGTGAGCTGGGCACAGCGGGGAGACAGGCAGCATGGCAGGCCCGTGCAGGGACTGTGGACACGGCAGAAACCGTCCCCCCCGGGTCACTGCTCCTGGGCACAGGCACAACCTGGCTCAGTGGGGCAGACCTGCCACGGCGTGTGCAGGCCTGCACGGGGACCTCCCCCTCTGGGCAGCACCGGCAGGGCACGCGTGAAACAGGTGCCCTGCAGCGCTGTGTGCTCCACGGCAGGAGGAGACCCTGGCCATCACCGCACCAGCCGACTCTCAGACCTGCTTCTCGGCCTCCTAGCCACCAGCCTCCTGTAGGAGATTCCCTTCCTTAGCGAGAAACGAGTGGCTGCCTGAACGGGAGGAAGCTGAAGGTGCAGCCTCCGGCACGACAGAGCCTCACTCCCCAGGGGCACCAGCATGGGGGTGGCTGGCCCACTTCCTGTGGTGGTGGGGTGCTCTCCCCTCCACAGACGCCCTGAGAGTGAGCGCCAGGGCATGTGATGAGGACACGCCGCCCACCAGCACGGTGCCTGTGTGGTGAGGAACTACACCTGCTCAGAGGCCTGTCGGCTTTGGGGAGGTGAGCTCAGCCTCGGAAGGCCCTGCCTGATGGGAGGCCTATTCTGCTGGGGACTTCGGGTCACGGTGGACAGTCTAATAATGCGACTCAGGGTGAGGACTGGCCACATCAGAAAGACCAATGCTTCAGGGTGGGGCTTGGGTCATGCAGCGGACCTGGAGAGCAACCACAACCACACGGGCAATAAATCTATCTATCAATCAGTGCCTAGGAATCAAGCCCCAGTGAAACTCTTGGCAAGGCATGGTGAGCCGCGCTCCGTGGGTGCCGTCACCCGTCCACACGGAGTCTGCGGTGCTGTGGGCCCCCGCCCGCGCCCGCCTTGCCTTGGCTGAGTCCAGTGGTGCCTCTCCCCTGTAATGAGACCATAACCACGAGCACAGCGCCTTTCAGTCATGCTGGGAGTCCTAGCCTGAGGGTGGGTGGGGAACTCCCAGGTGTCAGCACTCAGAGGCGCGGGCAGACCTGTGGGCTGCATGCTCTGGACTCTCATGCTGGTCCTCCCAGGGCCAGGGTGGCTCCGCCACCTACCAGCTGTGTGACCGAGCTGATGATTTACGCTCTCGCGGCTAAGGGGCAGTGTTAGCACCTGCCTTGTAGGCATTGTGGAAATCAGGGACGTGGCTAACTCTACGTGCTTGTATTCATCTATCTGGTCACTCATTTACACATCCGTTCACTCAACATTTCTGAGCGCCCGCTGAGGGCCAGCCAGCGAACAGACAGACAGAGCCAGCCTTACTGAAGCAGCTGGCCGGGAACCTGCGTGGTTCTTGGGCGGTTCCTCCACCCACCCTCCGCCCAGTGCGTCACCCGGTGCCTTCTCCTCGCAGGGCACTCCCTGCACACTGCAGGGACAGCAAGCTGACACAGGCCCTTCTCAAGGGGAGACATGATGAATCATGATAAAATAAGGCAAAGCATGACCATCGTGGGATGGAGGGCTGGTGGGGGCAGTTTAAAGTGGGTAAATTAAGAATCTGGACCACAGACAGAAAGCAAGACATCTCGATTGACTAGTTTTCAGTATTTGCTTAGGTATTATTTGTGCTCACCTGTATGCTTTGATTTGCTTCCACATTAATAAACAACAACCTGTAACCCAATATATGACATCTAACACCTGTCAGGCATGAAACAAGGACAGGAGGGCCTCCTGTGCTCCTCTGAAGTCTCAGGTGGCAGAGGGAAGGCCACTGAGGCCCCACCCACTGCGGTGAGTGCCACACCGGCTAGTTCAGACCAGTCAAGGACCACGGGAGTCGCGAGGGAGGCACAGAGCATAAAAGACAGCGGGAGGGCCCCTTGCTGTCCTCACCTGCCGCAAGCTCTCAGGCCACCTGAGGCCTCTGCTGTGTGCAGGCAAAGCAGCCTCCCCCCTCTGTGAAGGGCAGATGTTGTAAGTGTTCCTTTCCTGGCCACCATTTCCATGGGACCTTGGAGCAGTCTTCTGGGTCTGACCAGGCTCCAATGGCACACAGGATTTCCAGTGTGAATTCAGTACCACAAGGCTCATTTTACATTCTTGCCTCTTCCCACTGCCTGAATTTCTGGGCCTGGCCTTTGGAGAGGCTAGAGAAAGGGATCTGTGGGACATCCTGCCCTCCTCGGCCTACAGCCTGGAAACGTGTGTAGGGAGAAGCACTACACCAGAGCAAAGCATGGCACAGAAAACCTGCTCCTGTCCTTCAGAGAGAACAAACGACCTCTTAGGACGCAGCCTCCGAGGAGAGCTGAGGGCCAGAGAATCCAATGACCCCGGTCAGCTCTCTGACACAGCAAGGATCTGTGAACTTTGGACAACTGCTCCAGGGAACTGTCTGGTCTAGGCTGGCTCCCCGGAGCCCGCGCGGCCCAGGGGCAGGTGTGCGAGGGGCCGCAGCACGGAAAGCCAGGCGGTGTGCTGGGCTCTCAGCGTGGTGCCCACGAGGCAGCCGCCCCTTTCCGTGCGCACAGCATCAGACAAGCCCTCCACACCACACTCGTCCCTCCTGACGCGCCTCCCCCACCTTCCTCGGTGCTGCCCTCTCAGGCCACGATGGGCTGGGCACATGGACCAGGCTCTGACAAGACGGGGTTTGCTCCGGACTTGAATGAGCTCACAGAGGGCAGGTCCCAGGACGATGACGTGGTGGCCGGTGCTCACTGTGCCCTGGTAACCTGCCCAGGCACCGCACACAGATGAGCTCACGTAACTACACGTAACTCGAAGACATGGCTACTACAACTATGTCCATTTTTACAAACGAGGAAGCTGAAATGTAAAGAGGCTGGTCTTTGTGTGAGAAGTCAGGGTCGCCCCACTGTGTGAGTAGTCAGGGTCACCCCACTGTGTGAGTAGTCAGGGTCGCCCCACTGTGGGAGTAGTCAGGGTTGCCCGACTGAGTGGAAGTCAGGGTCGCCCCCCTGAGTGAGAAGTCAGGGTCGCCCCCCTGAGTGAGAAGTCAGGTCACCCCACTGAGTGAGAAGTCAGGGTCACCCCGGCGCCCACACCGTCTCATGCTGTGCCCCCTTGGGCGCTCCCGACCACTGGCAGCTGTGAGGGTGGCGAGGAGGACGGAGGGCACAGCAGGTCCCGGTGCCTGGGCCAGACCCAGGATGTGCAGGGCAGGCCTCGGGCAGGGCAGGCCCGAGCATGAACAGGGCAGGCCTCGGGCAGGGCAGGCCTCGGGCAGGGCAGGCCTCGGGCAGGCCCGAGCATGAACAGGGCAGGCTGCCGCCTGCAGTTCCCGGTGGTTTTCCAGGGGAAATGGGAACCAAAGCTTTCACTTAAATCAGTCTACTCATAGCCAGCAAGTGTCTGTGCAACCCTGTCCCGCTGGCCACTCCGACATCCCACCCGTGCCGACAGCCATGTAAACCAGCGGCTCTCAACCTGGGGGTTGCGACCCCTTTGGGGGTCGAACGACCCTTTCACAGGGGTCTCCTAAGACCATCCGTAAACATATATTTCCATGGGTCTTAGGAACTCAGACACCTCTCCTCTATCGTCTCCAGGAGGCCCGCCCACATGCAGACGCGCCCGCACACAGCAGGAGGAGGGTGGAGGGCTGCTGATGTACACACTTCTGCTGAGCAGACCGCGGGGAGCCACCGCCCAACAACCTCCTATACGCTGGGAGTTTAATCCATGCTAAAGCTGGCCTCCCGCTCAGCAATGATGCCCATTACTACGCCTGCAGCAGGAGGTTGAGGCAGGAGAGGAACAGTCAGGAAGCTCCACTTATTTACGGTCAGCCTTGAAGGAGAGGCGTTTCCTGGTGGTGTTTCTACGAGGGCGGGCCAGCCTCGGTGCAGGCCTGTGAGAACGTGGGGCAGCAGAGGGGAGCTGTGGCTGGCCCAGGGGGAGCTGTCTGCTCCAGCCCTCCTGCCTTGCTCCTCGGGGCCGGGAGTGTCAGGACGCGGGGCAGTGGCTGGGAGCCGTGGCTGGCCCAGGGGGAGCTGTCTGCTCCAGCCCTCCTGCCGTGCTCCTCGGGGCCGGGAGTGTCAGGACGCGGGGCAGTGGCTGGGAGCCGTGGCTGGCCCAGGGGGAGCTGTCTGCTCCAGCCCTCCTGCCTTGCTCCTCGGGGCCGGGAGTGTCAGGACGTGGGGCAGTGGCTGGGAGCCGTGGCTGGCCCAGGGGGAGCTGTCTGCTCCAGCCCTCCTGCCTTGCTCCTCGGGGCCGGGAGTGTCAGGACGTGGGGCAGTGGCTGGGAGCCGTGGCTGGCCCAGGGGGAGCTGTCTGCTCCAGCCCTCCTGCCTTGCTCCTCGGGGCCGGGAGTGTCAGGACGCGGGGCAGTGGCTGGGAGCCGTGGCTGGCCCAGGGGGAGCTGTCTGCTCCAGCCCTCCTGCCTTGCTCCTCGGGGCCGGGAGTGTCAGGACGCGGGGCAGTGGCTGGGAGCCGTGGCTGGTCCAGGGGAGCACAGTCTTCCGGAGAGGCAGTCAGGAGAGACAAAGTCATAAAGCCGGTGTTCTCTTGTCTTTGGGCACCTGTTCTCTCCCAAAGAAAATGAAAGAACTATTTCCAGGGAGTCCTTGGGAAGATGCCCCCCCTCCCCTATTCCAAAGAAGGGGGCCATAAGCTGATCACGCCTGTGTGAACTAACCCATGAAGCTGTGGTAAGGATCACCCAATGCCTGTTATAAACAGGTGTTCTTGGCCTCTACCCCAAACCCGCTGAATCAGATACCCCAGGAGGGCCCAGGAGTCATCTCTTTACCAAGCGTCCCATGTAATGTTTTCATCAGGGAAATTCTGAATGGTGGGCCTCAAAGTATGGTCTTCAGACCATAGCATCACTAGGACTTTTTAGAAACACAGATCCTGGGTTGCGTGGACGGGCTGAGTCAGACACTGCGCAGCAGCACGGCTTCCACGAGCCTCGGCAGCGCCGGTGCAGGCAGCGCGGTGAGCACACCCAGCCTCTGGCAGCCAGACCGCCTGCATGAGGGGATGAAGGCGAGAGGCCTTTCCTGCCCTCCCGCTGAGGGCACATGTCCTCGGAGCTCAGGAGTGACCGCGGGCCGTGCCCACTGGATCCCACCGGGTGCCAGACACTGTGCCAGCTGTTTTATTTGAGTTAATCCTCACAACAAACCCTTGAAGTGCAGGGTGCTCTGCAGGTGAGGACACTGAGGCACAGAGGGGTTAAGTGACTGGCCTACAGCCAGCAGGTGGTGGAGCTAGGCTGGAGCCCTGACCTGACCCAAGTCGGGTCCTGTGCGTTGCACCACATGGCCTCCCTGCTCAAAGCATTTCTGGGTTGGACCGGTTAATTCCTTAAGACTGTCACTTCTCATTGAGGCCTAACCCTCGGAAGGATGGCGGCTGGGCACACTGCTCTGCTTGGTGCTGGGGAGTCCCTGCATCTCGGCTCCCTGCAGCAAACGCCTCCGGAAACATTCTCAGAACTTAGAAAACACACCCAGAAGTATTTCATGTGTGACCCATGTGCTCTCCTGTCAACCCAAAGCCCCTGTCGGCGCTGTGGGGAGAGGTCCCGCTGCGGCAGCTCTGCAGCGTGGTCTGGCCAACACCGATCTTACTCCTTTTTTAATCCTTGTTCTCTTTCCTGTTTGCATTCTCTTTCATACCGCTCCTCTGTCTCCTGGACACTCTCCGACTGAGCGCTCTAAACCCTGCGCCGATGCGGGCAGGCCCGGGCGGGCAGACAGCACACCTGGATGTGGTGGGGGAGCACACCTGTCTCCGAAGGCACCTACGCAGACCCCAGCCAGCTCTGCGGGGAGGCTGCCAGGACTGCCCTGTCCCCAGGGCGGGAGGCAGAGGCACCCCCAGGTGACAGAACTTGTCTAGTCACACAGCTGGCAGGTGGCACAGGCAAGATCCAAACCCAGGCCGTCGGGCTCAGACCCCTGGCTGTTGGCAGGTGCGCCCCCCCCCCCCCCGCCCCAAGTAGGGCAGCATGTTTCTCTGGGCAAGAGGCTGCAGGAAAGCCACAGGTCCACGCAGCACCCAGGGAAACCGGTCTCGGCCCCGGCACAGGCTGACCTGCTGGCCACGTCCTGCTCCGGGCCCTGGTCCAGCACACTGCTCAGGTTGTGCTCGGCCTGCGTCTCCTCGGGGACCTCCTGCAGCTCCTCGGCCTGCTTCACAGACAGGCGGTAGTTCTCCAGCTCAATCCTCTCAGGGGTGCCCCTCAGTCTCTTGGCGATGCTGGGCTCCTCCAGGCCATTCACACTGGAACCTGCGAGACAACAAAGAAGCCAAGTTCTAGGACGAATGATGGGAACTAAATTCATCTGTGGGGAAGATGAGGGAGGTGCAGGGAGGGAGGAGGCAGGATGGAAGGAACATCTAAGCACCCCAGGCAGCCGCTGCTCATTTCAGTGACAGGAGGGAGCCAGGTCCCGGACACGGGGGCCAGGACAGGGCCCTGGGGTGAGAGCGGCAGTGAGAAGCAATGAGACCGCACGTCAGCGGCTCAGGGAGGGCACGCTCTCTCCTGCGTCGTCCTGGGTGGGGGCCAGGCAGACTTGGGACCAACGTGAGAAAGCTCTTGTGGTGGGAACCAAGCCCCTGGAAAGCAGCTTTGGCTGAAAAGGGGAGTCCTTCCAGGGCCCCCTGACCCAGGCCTGTCCAGGCTGGCTCTTTGCTAAGCTCCTCCCACCGGCTCGGCTGTCTCCTCACAGCCGGGTTCACAGCACACATGTGCTAAGGGGAACCACACTGCTGCCCTCGCACGGCCTCCTCCCTGCTGGCTCGGTCCGGCTGCGTGGGTTAGGTGCTGCCCACCCATTTCTGTGTGGTAAAGACACGTTCCCCTTTGTAACTGCTAAGCCCTCATGCGGTGACATGCAGAAACGGAATGACCCTTCTTCAACCGCCCTGTCATCCGCCGGTGCTCCTGTCCGCTGGGGACCTCTGCCTGAGCCAACCATTACACTGGGCGCCACAGAACGGCGGCTTTAAACATTCTACCATTCCGTCTCCACACATTCTTTTGTAAAGAACTTTCCCCATTTCTTGTTAATTTTTTAAGCACCACTGGGGACTCACGTCTGAATTCTTAACTGCTGCGTTTGACTACTATCTCCCCTGATAGCCATCCATCTGGAAGAGTTCCCGTCTCCCTCAACACCGTCACTAGTTTCTGATGTAGCCCATTGACCCAAATTTTTAAAAATTACTTATTCTTTAATGTGTTCATTGTAACACAATGTAGCACAAGGCTTAGGGTCGGACGAATCAGGCTAGACACCTGACTCCTGCAGCGACAGGCTGGAGGGTCTTAGGGAAACGACGCGACCACCGAGAGCACTTCCTGATGCGTACGTGAGGGTGCTGCCAACCCCAGGGCTGTGACGGATGTGGAATGAAGATACGCATGCGCACAGGTACATGCACACCAACTCTGCGCCCCATACCACCCTCCTCCTGCACTTAAGCCTCGCAAGTAGCAGTCTCCAGCAGATACGGAAGGTTAAGAGATGCAGCTAATGTCCTACTGAATATTTCACCACCAGTTTGTAAGAGTTCTGTGTAGGTATGTGGCCTCCACTGGCTCTGGGTTGCAAACACTTCCTGGACAAAGATGGGAAGAGAGGCCTGGGCAGAAGCGGCATCAGAAGGCCCGGCAGCAAGAAGGGCAGCGGAACGGCCGCCTGCACCACCAGACCCGAGCTGGCGAGTCTGAAGTGGGGCAGACGGGAGACTGCGGTGGGAGCGGCAGTGCACGGCCTGCGTCCTGGCCACTGGGGTCCCTGGTTTTCCAGACATTCTGAGCAGCGGCATCCCTACCCAGTGTTGGGAGCTAGGTGGTCTGTCAGGCAAAACCCAAACCTCTGCCCTGAAGGACTAGGGGAAGGGGTGGGTAGTGACTCAGTAGATTTTGCGACATGACAAGTGGTGGAGAAGGTGTCTGGAAGCCTGGCACATGGTACACAACGGGCAGCCATCTTTGTAGCATCCTCAGAAGGAACTTTCTGTAAGCCCAGGGAGGCACAGAGCACAGCCTTTGTGCATCTGCAGAATTACCAGGGTTTTCTACCCAACAGTCTTTCAAACTTACTAGAGAACCTTCACTGAAAAGCAAGACCCAGGGCATGTTCACTTACAAATTTAGGTCAAATGTATAACAGTGGGGTCTGGGCATGAACCTTGGGTTTGCCTGAGCCCTGGGCACATGCCTGCCATCCTGGTCTCTTTAAACACCCCTAGTCCCTTCTTCAACACCGAGCTCATGGCCCTACAGCATCAGCAATGATGCTAGACTAGAGCATCTGGAAGATCAGGAAACATGTGAACACTGGGTAACAGTGACGGGGGGGGGACACAGAGGGTGGGTGCACCTGGCACCTGGGCCCTGCCACGGGTGCTGACTGCAGTCCCAAACACCGGTCTTCCTGTCTTCCCTCTCCCCCCTCAACAAAACCCAACATGACAGAGATGAGGCGGCTAAGGATCCCCTGACTCCAACACCACTGAGTCTTTCCTTCCCATCATGTATTTTTGACAACTGTCCTTAAATAGAAAGCAGAGGAGAAAGAGAAATAAATGTGAAGCAACTACCCATGTATAAAGTTTTGGGAAACTCCATAAATATGACATAAAATCCAGTATTTCTTGTGGATGGGAGAAGAAAAACAGAATAAGAATTATCCCTTCAGGGAACACAAACAATGAACCTCATCAGTTCAGATCCAAGAAATTTCAAGGTGAAGCGAACACTCAGAAAGCGAAACGCATGGGAGCTGATGTCTTTTTCAATGGGTGGTGCATACGGTTTGCTAGGAATTTTACTGAAACCGTGGGAAACAAAGAATAAAACCTGTTCTACTTTTAAGGAACTGTAGGCTAGCCACGGGAGACAGTCCTGCACAGGAACTGTTTCGGTCGGCTGCACCTTCAGGTGTTATGACGTCGGGACGCACGCAGATGGAAGTACATAAGACGGCAGTTTAGTCCGCCCAGGTGCAAGGAAGGGTCTGGGAGGGATGCGGAGGAAGTCCAGCCAGCTGAGAAGCCTCTGTGAGGTAGGTTACAGTTTGCAAATGAAATAACTCAAGTTCAGGGACATGAAATAAGCCGCCCAAGGTCACAGAGCTGGAGAGCGGTGGGGCCGGGACCTGAACCTGAGGACAGCTTGCTCTAGGACTGCCGTGCGTCCCCTGCCTCAGGACATGAAGAGGTGCTTCCATAGAGAGGCCTGCTCTGCGTCCCCGGCAGTCTTCACCTCATCTCCTCCCCACTGAGCTACAGTTTTCAAGACGAAGGACACAGACCTTCACGAAAGCGTCTTAGAGCAGAGAAGCTGGCACATGGAGTCACACGCTGTCCTGCTCCCAGGGCAGCCCCGGCGCAGAGTCTGGGGTTTGGGGGGAAATGTTGATTTATTCTGGGATTGGCCACAATCAGGGGCACTCAGAACTATTCTGATCATTCACACCCAGGCCTCGGAGAGAGGAAGCTTTGGCCCTCAGAGCTGTCAGCGGTGCTCCCTGGAGGTGTGGGAAAGCCGAGCTGGGGCCGGGGGGGAACCTTTTTTCTGACAAGGGCCATTTGGGTATTTATGACATCATTTGTGGGCCATACAAAATCATCAACCTAAAAATCAGCCTGCTCATCTGGTGAGGCGTGTGAGGTTAGCTGTATGGATTTCATGGGCCCTACACGGCCTGTGGGCTGCGTGTCCCCACCCCGGTAGAGCAGCTCCCTGGTCCAGTCCCCCAGGCCGTGGGTCTGCAGCCGAGCAGAGCCAGCCCTGCCAGAGCCCGCAGGGACAGGGAAGCACTGCAGGAAGTCTCCTGGGCCAGGGCCCCGTGCAGCTCCCATTTTCCCAAAGGAAACACAGCACTCAGAATACTCGGCAAATACCCAGAACTCACCATTCCAAAATATGCTTAACATCACTTGCCCACACCTCAAAAATGCCACGGAGAATTAGAGAAATGAGCACACTGGGTTCCGTGTGCTGGTTACCCAGACGGTGACACCACCACGGAGCCTCCCTCTGCCCCCGGGTCCTCCCTCATGTTATCAGCTCACGGAGGAGCCCAGGAGAGCAGAGCCTGAAGGAGGACAGAGGGAAGAGTAACTGACAGGTGAGGGTTTGCAAGGTCAAAGTTTAACCCATGGGGTCAGGTTAGCTGGCCAAAACCCACTGGCCCTCCACTTCACACACTAGTGCAGCAACAACCACACAGCTGGGACTTGCCAGCTAAAAGTGTGATGACAATTTGGAGTAATTCTAAGGCTGGTTCTTCACTGAGTCAGGGCAGGCAGACCTCAGGTCACTGGAGGCCAATTCCAGCCTCACATACACCAAAAGGAGCCGACTCCTGGGATCTGGGGTGCATACTAAATAGGAAAAAGGCTCTGGGTCTGACCTAAAGGCTCTGTTTGGGAACAGTCACTGCCCATATGACCTCCACACATTGTCCTGAAAGAAATGTTTTCCAACTGAAATGAAGAATAATTTACAGAGACTCAACAGCCGAGTAGAGGATGCTGAGAACCAAACCATCAATTTGGAATATGAGGAAGCAAAAAACACCCAATCAGAACAGCAAAAAGAAGAATCCAAAAATATGAAGATAGTGTAGGGAGCCTCTGGGACAAGTTCAAGCGTGCCAACATTTGCATCATGGGCGTGCAGGAAGGAGAAGAAAGGGAGCAAGAAATTGAAAACCTATTTGAAACAATAATGACAGAAAACTACCCTAACTTGGGGAAGGAAACAGACATACAAGTCCAGGAAGCACAGAGAGTCTCAAACAAGATGAACTCCAAGAGACCCACACCAAGACACATCATCATCAAAATGCAAAAGGTTCAAGACAAAGAGAGAATCTTAAAAGCAGCAAGAGAAAAGCAGTTAGTTACCTACAAGGGAGTTCTCATAAGACTGTCAGCTGATTTCTCAGCAGAAACTTTGCAGGCCAGAAGGGACTGACATGAAATATTCAAAGTGATGAAAAGCAAGGACCTACAACCAAGATTACTCTATCCTGCAAAGCTGTCATTTAGAATTGAAGGTCAGACAAAGAGCTTCCCAGAGGAGAAAAAGCTAAAGGAGTTCATCACCACCAAACCAGGATTACATGAAAAGTTAAAGGATCTTCTTTTTTTTTTATCCTCACCCAAGGATATTTTTCCATTTTTTGTACAGATAGAGTGGGAGGGAGAGAGAGGAAGGGAGAGAGAGAGAAACATCGACGTGAAGGGACACATCGAGTGGCTGCCACCCACACGACCAACCAGGGCCGGGGACAAACTGCAACCGAAGTACATGCCCTTAGCGGGAACCGAACCCGGGTCTCTCCGGACCGCAGGCCGACGCTCTAACCGCTGAGCCAAACTGGCCAGGGCAAAGGATCTTCTTTAAGAACAAGAAAAAAAAAAAAAAAAGATAAACAATCAAATGGCAGTAAATGTGTATCTATAAACAACTGAATCTAAAAACCAAAATAAATGAACAAGCAGAACAGAAATAAACTCATAGATACAGAGAACTTTTCAATGGTAGCCAGATGGGAGGGGGTTGGGGTGTGTGTGAAAAAGGTAAAGGGATTTAGAAGTACAAATTAGTAGTTATAGTGTAGTTATAGGGGTGTATAGTACAGCATAGGAAATACAGTCAATAATATTCTAATAACTATGTATGATGTCAGATGGGTATGAGATTTTTTTGGGATGACCACTTAAGTTTTACAATATCTAATCACTGGGGTATACATCTGAAACTAATATAATATTGTATGTCAACTGTAACTGAAAAATAAAAAATGATTAAAAAGCAAAGAAAATTTACCTGTTTTGTTTAAAAAAAACAAAAAAACAAAGTGAGTACTCATTATAATTTTAATTTTATTATATTTTAATGTGGTTCAAACATTTTACCAATAAAAATTAATTGGAAAAAGATACATGAAAGAGCTTTACGAGAACTAGCTGATTCCATTAGGAAGAGCAATATAGGAATAACAGGTGCATCAGAAGGAAAAGACAGGGAGAAAGGAACAGAGAGCATATTCAAACAAGTAACCCTGTAAGAACTTCTCAAACCTGTGGAAAGAACTGGACATTCAAATCTGAGAAGCTAACAGAACACCTAATTATCTCAATCCAAAAAGGCCTTCTCTAAGGCATATTATATTAAAGCTGTCCAAAATTAATGATAAAGAGAGAATTCTCAAGGCAGCCAAGGGAAGGAAGACCCCATTAGAGCATTATCAAAATTTTCAACAGAAACCTTATAATCTAGGAGAGAGTGAAATCAAATATCCAAATTATTGACAGAAAGAAATCACCAGCCAAGAATAATATGTCCAGAAAAGTTATTCTTTAGATGTGAAGAAGTAATGGCTTCCCAGACAAACACAAGCGGAGGCGGTTCAGCCCAAGTCCTGTATCACATAAACACTGCCTGCCAGACTAAAGGATACAAAACTCTAAGACAACTAAAAGGCAAAAGTAGGAAATTGCAACTCTTGTTCAGAATAAGGTATTAAATACTTACCTATAACAAAAAGATCAAGGGAGGTAAAATAATTTTTAAAAAGAAGAACCGTCTGCACTTTGGAAATGAATGCTCAGCATACAAAAAGGATGATTTGTGACAACACAAACATAACGAGGAGGAAGAAAGGGCTGAATCTACACAGGTGGAGGGAGTTAGACTAGTGTACCTACAAAACTTTTTTTTTTTTCATAAATCTAATGGTACTCACGCACCAAACAATCTAGAACTGAGATGCATAACATGAAAAAGGGAAAACATCATAGAAAACCTACGAACTAAAACAACAGCCAGAAACAGACGGGAAAAGAAACAATGGAGACACAGAGCTGCCAGGAAACAAAAGATGAAATGGCTACAGGAAATCCTCTCATATCAATAACCACCCTGAATGTAAATGGACTGAACTCAGCAATCAAAAGGCACAGAGTAGCAGGATGAATGAAAAACAACAAACAAAGCAAATCTTTGCTGCCTTCAGGAGACCCAGCTCAGCTGCAAAGACACACAGACTCAGAGTGGAGAGTGGAAGACCATACTTCAAGCAAATGGCATCCGGAGAAAAGGTTGGGTACCTGTACTTACATCTGACCAAATAGATTTGAAGATTAAAAAAGTAACAAGACAAAGAGGGACACTTTATAAGGACAAAGGGGACAATTCATTAAGAAGATATCACACTTATTAACACAATGTACCCACCCCGGGGAGCACCAAAATATAGAAAACAACCGCTAATAGAACTAAAGGGAGAAACTGACAAAAATACAGTTATAGCAGGGGACCTAACTATCTCATCAACAACAATGGACAAATCATCAAACAGAAAATCAATAAGGAAATAGCCTTAAACGACAAATTAGTCCAAAGAGACATAATTGTTACTATTTTCACCCCAGAAAGCATACAAGGAGAAAGGAGCCTCTCCAACAGGGAACACTGGGTACTGGGAACCCTGGAAAGCCATGTGCAAAAGGATGAAACCAGACACCTATCTGACACCACACACAAAAATGAACTCAATGCGGATCAAAGACTTAAATATAAGACGGAAACAATAAGATACATTGAAGAAAATAAAGACACTATACTTGGTCTCAGAGAGGATTCTATAACTTGACCCAAAGGCAAGTGAAATAAAAGCAAAAATACATGACTGGGACATCAAACTGCAATGCTGCACAGCAAAGAAAACCAGGTGACCGACCAGATGAGAGAAGATATTTGCAAACAAAACCTCCAATAAGGGCTAACATCCAAGCCCTGGCCTGTTTGGCTCAGCAGTTAGAGCGTCAACCTGCGGTCCAGAGAGACCCGGGTTCGGTTCCCGCTAAGGGCATGTACCTCGGTTGCAGTTTGTCCCCGGCCCTGGTTGGGTTGTGTGGGTGGCAGCGACTCAATGTGTCCCTTTCATGTTGATGTCTCTCTCTCTCTCTCTCTCTCTCTTTCTCCCTCCCTCCCTCCAACTCTATCTGAACAAAATATGGAAAAATGTCCTCAGGTGAGGATTAAAAAAAATGAATAAATAAGGGCTAACATCCAAAATATATTAAGAACTCATACAATGAGCCCTATCTAAAAATGGGTAGAGGACCTGAACAGACATTTTTCCCCAAAGCTGCTCAACTTCATTAGCTTTAAAGGAAATGCAAATCAAAACCACAATGAGCTACCTCCTCACACCTGTTAGAATGGCTATTATCAACGAGATAAGCAATAACAAGTGCTGGACAGGATGAGGAGAAGGAACCCTCATTCACTGCTGGTGGGAATGTAAACAGGTACAACCACTACAGAAAACAGTCTGTAGGTTCCTCAAATAATTAATAATAGAGCCACTATATGACCCAGCATCCATTTTCAGGGTATCTACCCAAATTTTTTAAAGTACGTATTCGTAAAGTTATAGGACCCCCTATGTTCATTGCAGCATTATTCACAGTGGTCAAGACATGGAAACAAGCCAAGTGTCCTCCTGCGGATACTTGGACAGAGAGGACGTGGTGCACACACAGTGCAACACGGCTCCACCAGGATGCAACACTGCCGTTTGCGACCACACGGGTGCACCTTGAGAGTATCGTGTAAGTGAACTAAGTCGGATGGGAAAAGGCAAGAGCCATATGAGTTCACTCGTATGAGGATGTAAAACAGACAGCAACTGATGAACAAAATAGACCCAGGGGCATAGAAAGGAGTATGGTTCAGACTGACAAACCTCAGACAAGGGGGTGGAGGGGAGGGATGAGATGAGCCAAAGAACTTATATACATGTATGTGCAACCACTGGACATAGACAACAATGCTGGGGGTATGAGGGGAGGGGGATTGAGAGGAGGGGGTCTAGGGGGGGAAAAGGAGAAACATCTGTAACAAAAATAAATTAATAAAAATTGCAAAAAAACCCACACCCAGACAGCAACAAGGGAACAAACTCACAGACACAGACACCAATATGAGGTTATCAGAGGGGATTGGGGTGCTGGAAGGTGCAGAGGGTAAACGGGGATCAAACACATGGTGACAGAAGGGGATAGACTTTGGTGAGCACACAGTGCTATGATGGAGTATAATGTCATACACCTGAAACTTATATAATCTTATTAATCAATGTCACCCCAATACTTTTAATTTACAAAGTTTCTGGATATTTTTGCTGTGACTTCTCTTAAAAAAGATGAACTAAATTAATTTCAGATGCTCTCCTCATATATCCACCCAAACCCTGCCTGCCCATGACCTTGCACTCAGGCAGGCACCAAGCCAAGACCCAGGTCTGGGCTGCAAGGTCTCAGGGAGGTGCAAAGGAGATTGGCAGCCTGGCAGTATAAACCAAAGTCCTGCACCTACCGCAAAATTTGTTAAAGGGCCTTTTCCATTGCCTAATTTACAGAGATAGTCACAAAAACACCCTGAGAAATTAGGGTGCTCCTTCCCACACAGAACCTCGATTCTTACAAGGCTGTAAGGGGGATCTATGCCTCAATTCTGTTTTCTTCCTGTTCTGGTTGGAATGAACAGTTGCTACATCTTCCCATGCTTCCTCACATATAAGAAATATGTCAACCCATCTGCAGTGGTGGCTGTTCTAAAACAGAACCCGTCCGGCCTGGAGACGTCTTCCCATGTGGCACGAGGTCTCCCTGTTGGAATGCGTTAAGCTGCAGCTGGACCCAGTGACTTGAACTGGGTGGGCAATGACACAGTAAAGAGTCAGCCTGGAGATGAGCCCTCCTTCCACCTCGCTTTGAGCCAAAGCTCGTGTAGGAGTTGTTATGTGGCATCTGGAAAGCAGGTGGGCACCCACCATCCCCACGAGTGCCATCTTGGCTGATAAAGCGGAATTAATGAAATGGGTCATTCTCTGCCTCGGGACCTCATCACTGCTCTGGCCGAGCTGGGCAATGGGACCTGCGACCTGTGGGAGGGGGGTTCAGCCTGTGTTTAGGAGGAGGACATCACTCCCACCTGATTGAGGAAGCAGAGACTGAATGGGGGCTTAGTTTATTAAATGCCTTTCTTTGCGTACTGGAAGGTGCCTGGGACCCCCAATTTGGGCTTTCCCCCTCGACTCATTCCCCTTGGCAGACTGCTTGACAGGGCTCACATTTTCATCCCTTCTGTAGCTATTTTTCATTCTAAGTGGGCACTAAACGCTTCGCAGCACCGCGGTTGTGCGTAGAAAGGCGTTCTCTTGCTCTGGAGGACCAAGAAAGAACTTTCCAAGCCACTGCTATGGCAAAGTGACTTTTGTCCCTGCCCTTCTACCCACTAATAGGCTTCTGTGGCTTCCTACTGGCAGGAGTGGGAGGTCCCAGAAATTTCCCAAGACCACATGACATGAAGGTGTAAGATGTTTCTTTGCTTGTGAGGCCGGCAATGAAGGAGTAAGGACAACTGTCCATGTCAGGCCTTGTGACAGGCATGCTGCACACCCTACTGACGGTCACAACATGCCCATCAATCAGTATTACCGTCACTACACTGAGGGTCCATGTCCCAGTGACCTGACATATATGTCCAAAGGCTAAAAGGAGGCAGATCCTAGACGAAACCAAGAGCTGCGTCCCTCTGAAGCTCGGCTCCTTCCACCCAACCATGTGGACAGAACTGTTAACTGCCTGTTCACATGAACTATTTAGTCCTCAGTTGGGTTAACTGCATTTTTACATGGGGGCGTGGAGAAAAGTAGGTCACATAAATTCAAGGCACAGCTCAGCTGCTTTGGGGATATTTGATTACAGGAGTTGGGAGATTCTAAGCTAAATATTAGACAGCAGAGAGCCCAAGGAGGGGAAATCCCCGGAGGCGCGGACCAGGACAAACCACGCTGAGCGTACTGCCCACACTACGTAGGGACACGGGCTCACCCTCAGTCTGCTGCTCGCAGTCTGTGCGAGCCCTGAAACTGCTGTCCTTCCCGTTCGTCGTCAAATATGAAATGATTTTTACTGTTATTACACTATCTCTCAAAGTTGCCTTTTGGCAGATGGAAATCCTGCTCACATCACTCTATGTGGCTGAAGTAAAGAGGTTTCCTTTAAGGGTTACACCCTGCTCTGCATTAAAAACCCTACCAGTGCATTACATAGCTCTCTTGACAATGTCTTTTTCACGTGTTATAATATCTCACAGATAAAACTCTACTTGATCCTTAACAGTCAGCTGGGTTGCCTACCAAACGGCCACCTCTGGTGCTGGGAAGCTGTGGAGTGTCTAAAGCGCTGGAGTCTGGCTGTGTTTTTTCTTCAATCCCATGACAGCTGCGTTCTAGTTGCTATTCTACTTATGTGGCTGCCCACCTGCCCGAGAGAGCTCAGAAAGGGGCCACTGCCGTGCCGTGGGCTTGAGCTACCTATTTTACTCATTAGTTCGTGGATGTGTCTTACAAACAGGAGATTCTATACAGTTAAATATTAGTAATCTATCAAATCAATGCAGTTGTGGGGCTGATCTCTGAAATCCTGAGGCAGCTACAGAGAAAGATGGCTCAACACAGTAAGCCAGCTGCTAACTGACTCTTACACCTGCCGCGCCACACCTGCACCCTTCAAGGGCCCCTCACACCTGTTCACAGGTCTGTGGGGGAGGGGATCATCACAGCTGTCCTGTTCCTGGTGATCGTCAGTGGTCACAGGAGATGTTCAAGAAAGCATTCTGAATAAATGATCAGAATAAAAGTTCTAATCCTGTATCTAAACTAGAATAACACTTCACTGTAACTTAAATAAATTAGTTGAAGCTATTCTGGTCTCAGAGTCCTGATAACACAGAAATCTTAAGACCTCTGTGTGTCTCAAGTTGCTTAATGCTGTCCAGGGCCCCCAGATAATGGGGACTGCCACTCCTGTGTAAAGGGTAAGTTCATCAGCCACAATTCCACAGCACCGAAGGAGGAGCCCCCTGAAGACGCTGTGTCTATGCATTAAGGTCCTGGAAAGAGACCATCTGAGTGACTGATGTCCTCAAATCACAATTTTACTCATGGTGGAGAGTGGTTTAGCTCCAGGAGCGCCTTGCTCACAGAAGACCAGACCCAGTAATAACAAGCAAAGGGCGAGGTGGACAGGCAGAGAGGGCCGTGAACCTGCCTGCACGCACTCCTAGCTGCTGTGCGCCCACAGGACATAGGTTCAAACAACGACCCCTCCTGTCCTCCAGGGCAGGCCTGTGGCGCTACAGTCCAGAGTGTGCCCAAAGCTGACTCTGAGGTGGTCCACATGTGGCAGCTACACAGGTGTGGCCCCTGAGCCATGAGAGTGATGGTCCACATTGGGGGCTCTGGTCCCCATCGGACTACCAGGAGGGATGAGCCCACATCCCGACAAGAGGCTACCTGAAAGAGGCTCCTTCTAAGGCTACATCTCGCAAAACAGCATTGTCAGTTAGAGACACATTTGGAAAGGAGCTACAGTCACCTCCAGAAATGACCGAAAGGGCCATTTGACGCTCATGCCTATCGCAGTTATACCTTTGTCTTCTGTTACAGGGTCACTGAAACCGGCCTGGAGAAGAAATAGGGCCCAAGGACAGAGGCCGGGAAGGCCGGCCCCGGCCCGGGGAGAGCCCTTTCTCGTGCATGGTGCTGCAGCTCCAGCTCACAGCACCCTCCACGCTCATGCCCACGGAGAAAGCAGGCCCTCCTGCATGTGGGCCTTGGGCATGGGGATTGTGGCTCCGACCAGAACAGATTCAGACCGTCTCTAGGACCATGCACAGTCCTAGCTCTGCCTGAGACAAAGCTAACCAAATCTTGCCCAGCCCTGCCTCTGAAGCTAGCTGAAAACCCAGCATCATGCAAACCCTCTCTGACTGTTTTCTCCTTCATTGTAGTGCAGAGCCCCAGGGCTGTCTGGAATTAGTGGTGACTTCGCATCCCATTGTGCAAACTGAGGAAGAGCAAGGAGAGATGTAGCCGGCTGCTCGCAGAGACTCACCACGCCTCCAAGGGCAGGCGCGCAGGCACGTGCCCTCGGCCCCTCTGCTGAAGACCAGATAGCCCTTCTTACTGATGCGCCCCCAGCCCCTGCTGGCTAGGAATCTATCCGTGTGCCCTCCTGTCCCACCCCACAGGGCAGACCACCAGCCAGCGCGGAGAAATAATCCTAACTTAATCTCTCACTCTGGTGATTATTCCAGTACTTTCTGGAATCCCTACCAATAATAATCATGTTCAATTTTCCTATGTTTTGAAATAAACAAGTTTCCATACATTTTTGTTGTTGTTAATCCTCACCCAAGGATATTTTTCCATTGATCTTCAGAGAGGAAGGGAGGGAGTGGAGGGGGAAAGAGAGAGAGAAAAACATCGATGTGAGAGACACATCAATTGGCTGCCTCTTGCATGTGCCCGATCCAGCCAGGGATGGAACCTGCAAACCAGGTACGTGCCCTTGACCAGGAACCGAACCCATGACCCTTTAGTGTGTGGGCTGACGCTCTAACCACGGAGCCACACTGGCCAGGGCCAGTTTCCATACAGTTAGATGACCTGCTCTCTATGACAACCTTACGCGTAGAGAGCAGCAGACAGCATTTTTCCATGTTATAATTTCGTGAACTGAGGACACTGGGCGCAGAGGACAGCAATGCTAATGCTATGGAATTGGAACTCAGACTAGCATCTTCTCTCATCAAGGTCATGCTTGTTCCATTTAGACCCAATTCAATTTTTCGAGGCTGCTGTCCCCACAAAATGGGCACATTTTGGGGGTGCAGGGACAATTTATTGTGGTACAGGAAAAAAACATGAGAACTCTTGTTCTTAGCGGATTTCCGAGTCCTGCCTTCTAAACTGTTCGGTAAGGGTCCGCTAGCACACAGTCTTGGCACAGGGTGCGGGCTGCACCCAGGCGCCCATGCCCGGGGAGCACGTGAGTGGGCAGCGAGACGCAGACCAGGGCACTCGGTGCGTGATCCGATACCTCCATCACTGTCCTCGCCGAGCTCCCGGGGCGCCACAGAATGTGGTTGACTGTATGCCATTGTCAGGTCCTTTCTTCTTTTGACTTTAGTCTAGATCAGTGGTTATCCATGGGGTGCTTTTCCTCCCGGGTCACTTGGCAATGTCTGGAGACATTTTCGGCTGTCACAACCTGGGAAGGGACTGCACTGATATCTAACCAGAATAGGCCAGGGAAACGCCAAATATCCTACTTCAGTGACGAGGACATCAGTCCACAACAAAGAATTATGTAGCCCGTAATGCCAACAGGACTGAGCGTGGGAAACCTGGGTCTAAGTTACATCAGACTATTTCTAATCTCTCCTCAGTCAGGCCAACCAATCCACCAAGTACTCTGATCATGCCTTGATCAGACCAGTTCGATTGATCAAGTGGTTAGAGCGCTGGCCTGTGGACCAACGGGTCACGGGCTCGATTCCGGTGAAGGGCACGAGCCTGGGTTGCAGTTCAATCCCTGGTCCTGGTCAGGGTGGTGAGGGAGGCAGCCAGTCGATGTGTCTCTTTCACAGCAATGTTTCTCTCTCTTTCTCCCTGCCCCCTACTCTACCTGAAAATCAATATATCCTCGGGTGAGGATTAAAAACAACAAGAGCACAGAGCAGGAAGCTCGTGATCTTCGTCTTGGACACCAAAGCAAGAGGCCAGTGGTAACACAACGGAAGGGTCGGGGAGGACTGCTGCGGCAGACAGAGCGCCGCTGGCTTTTCCAGAGGTCCCGGGAAGAGAGGCAGCGTGAGACGGCTGACACCCTCACCGCACAGATCCACTAGCGATCCCGACTCGGTTCATTCTCTGCGGCGCCGCTGAAGCTACCACACATGTCACGTTTGTCTTGCATGTCAGCCCTACTATTTGGCCAGAGTAGAAATGAAAGAGACCAAAATAAGTTTGATGAGCTGTTCTCTCTTCACTTACTTTTCCCTGGCTGGACGCCGGACGCTTGCGAGATGGGCGAGCCCTGGGCATCCTCTCAGCCCCCCTCAGCCCAGGGGGAAAACCAGACTCGGTGACTCGGCGGAGACCTTTCTCCCTGTGCTCTCACCTCTTCTGTCCCTCCTGCTTCTAAACACATTCTACCTCTGGCCTCTGGCGGCCGCCAGGGCCTGTCCACGGCTGTGTCTGCGCACGCTCAGGCTTTCCGAAGGACCTTCTGTGCCCGAAGCAAACTTTACCCAACGAGTGAAACCCAAACTGCTCATCCGCAATGACACGTACACTTATCCCAAAGATGTAAAAGGCAGTCCTTTCACGCGAGTTCAGTCCAAAGTGGCTCAAACTCGGGCAGAGACATCCAGGCTCCCCTCCTGCCACGGGTGACTCTGCCCGAGCTGTCAGTACAAAGAGCAGCAGACAAGCACCTCTCTCTGCCCCGACACCCCACGCCCGCGGGGCAGGCAGGTCCTGTCTTCTAAGGACTGTGGAAGCAGCACGGAATGAGAATGGGAGCTCATCTGTCTCTGGGGCCTTTTACAAAAGTATAATAGAATAAGACTGTATAGAAAGAGAATGAGCAAAGGTATGTGAGTGAGAAGTGATTACACTGGGACCAGAGAACAGGGAGCACCCCTGCCCCGAGCACAGCCTCCACCTCCAGACTGCTGCGAGGACACATGTCCCTCGGAGGGGCAGAGAGGAGCTGTTCTAGGCTTACTCTTACTAATACCACATCACACTTGATTGTATTTGTAGTGAACAAAAACAGAGTTGATTCACTGCAGCATTATTTACAGTAGCCAAGATATGGAAACAACCTGAATGTCCATCAGTAGATAACTGGGTAAAGAAGATGTGGTGCAGCCCTGGCCAGTGTGGCTCAGCAGTTAGAGTGTTGGCCCTTGGACCGGAGTCGCGGGTTCGATTCCTGCAACGTACCTCGGTTGCAGGTTTGATCCCCAGCCCTGGTTGGGGTCACGTGGGAGGCAACCAATCAATGTGTCTCTCTCACATCGATGCTTCTCTTTCCTTTCTTCCCTCCTATTTTATGTAAAAATATCCTTGGGTGAGGATTAAAAAAGAAAAGTAGTACATATACCCAATGGAATACTACTCAGCTGCAAGAACAGATGAAATACCGCCACTTGCGATGACACAGATGGACTTGAGGGCACTCTGCTAAGTGAAGTCAGTCAGACAGAGACTAATGCCGCATGACTTCACTCACATGTGGAGCTACATAAAACAGAACAAACTGTACAAACCAAACAGAAACAAGGCCAGACTGGTGGTTATCAGAGGGGCAGAGTTTGGGAACAAAATGGGTGAAGTGGGTCAACTGTGTGATGATGGGTGGCAACGAGACTTGGTTGTGATAAGTGCGCAGTGTACACACACTGAATTAGTGCTGCACATCTAAAATCATACACACCTACTGCTGCAATTAAAAACAGCTGAGAAGGAGAACATGAAGAGGAGTCGAGTCCATTTCGTATTACTCAGTCAGCTCAGGGGTTACCGTTCTCTTCCTCTATGCCTCTGAGGGATTTTCTCTTCACAGAGCGGTCACGACACCCTTCACTCTTCAGTCTACACTCTTTCCAAAGGCCTGTTCCCAGCCTGGGGTCACTGCAAAGGAACTGGGGGACGTGTCCACCCCAGGAGTGAGAACCCCAGGCACGCATGCATGTTCAATCAACATCTTACTCGAGGAGCTGCACACAGACCCTTCCTGAGCACCGGCCGACAGGTGGGTGCACAGGGGCCGTGTGAGCACAGTGGACGTGCTGCATAGGAGGAGGCTGCACAGGGGCCGTGTGAGCACAGTGGACGTGCTGCACAGGAGGAGGCTGCACAGGGGCCGTGTGAGCACAGTGGGCGCGCTGCACAGGGGCCGTGTGAGCACAGTGGACGTGCTGCATAGGAGCCGTGTGAGCACAGTGGACGTGCTGCACAGGGGCCGTGTGAGCACAGTGGACGCGCTGCACAGGGGCCGTGTGAGCACAGTGGGCGCGCTGCACAGGGGCTGTGTGAGCACAGTGGACGTGCTGCACAGGAGGAGGCTGCACAGAGGCCGTGTGAGCACAGTGGACGTGCTGCACAGGGGCCGTGTGAGCACAGTGGACGTGCTGCACAGGAGGAGGCTGCACAGGAGCCGTGTGAGCACAGTGGACGTGCTGCACAGGAGGAGGCTGCACAGGAGCCGTGTGAGCACAGTGGACGTGCTGCACAGGAGGAGGCTGCACAGGAGCCGTGTGAGCACAGTGGGCGTGCTGCACAGGGGCCGTGTGAGCACAGTGGGCGTGCTGCACAGGGGCCGTGTGAGCACAGTGGACGTGCTGCACAGGGGCCATGTGAGCACAGTGGACGTGCTGCACAGGAGCCGTGTGAGCACAGTGGACGTGCTGCACAGGAGGAGGCTGCACAGGGGCCGTGTGAGCACAGTGGACGTGCTGCACAGGGGCTGTGTGAGCACAGTGGACGCACTGCACAGGAGGAGGCTGCACAGGAGCCGTGTGAGCACAGTGGGCACGCTGCACTCGTGTCTCCAGCGCTTGCCCCGACCGCCGGCTTGACTTCTGTGTGCCTGTCTCCCCATTGCAAAATGATACCTACGTACAGCTGCGAGAGTCAGCGCGAACACACTGAGCACGAGACAGAGCCCAGTGCCTGGTGAGCGCTTCCCGCCAGCTCTCTTCTTACCAGTCTTCCTCCAGTTTACCAAGTCAGCACGACAAAGGCTACTACGGTAAACTAATTAGTACTGATCACACGGGGGAGAACAGGAGTTAGCGCACTTCAAGTTTTACTCCTTATTTAAAAAATGTTTTTGTTTCTATTGATTTTAGCAGGAGAGGAAGGGAGAGAGAGAGACATCAATCAGCTGCCTCCTGCATGACCCCACCAGGGATCGAGCCTGCAACCCAGGCATGGGCCCTGACTGGAACTCAAACTGGTGACCTCTAGAGTATGGGACGACGCCCAGGCAACGGAGCCACACTGGCCAGGGCTCCTTACATTCTGAGAAAAGACTTCATCAGAGAAGGGGCTCTCTTGGCTGTAAACACTGACAGCCCTCGTCACGGTATGTCAGCAGCACGGAAGGTGGTTACCGGCTGTCGGCATCGGCATCGTAGCAAAGCCAGTAAGACAGGCTCTTACTTCCAGCTGCCCGTTCCTCCCCATCACCCTGGCTACTCCAGGCACCTGGCGCACCCGCTCCTGCAGGCCTGGGCTGCCCTGGGCTTCCCACCGCGACTCCCTGAGAAAGGTGAGCTCAGCTAAAAGGCAGGCAGGTAGCTGGTTTGGCGCAATCCACATTCGAATAAATTCTAGGACAGACTATTTACTTGAAAAAGAAGAACCTATTAACTCAAGAAAGTCTCGAGTTGGTAAAATGGTGGGAAGGATATCTGATAGCTGGTCTCTCTCCAATACTGGTCTTTGTAGGTCCTGACTTAGTTCTAGAAAACAGGGAGACAAGAATCAATAAGCTGTTATAATTCCATTACAGTCTACACCAGCTACTTCTTAGCTACTAGGCTGAGCTCAGTCCAAGAAGCCTGTGCTGGTCACCTCCTGGCACACTCCCGGGCCCCGTGAGAGTGGGTCCCGAGCACCCCAGCCGCCAGGAGCCGAGCCTCTGGCGCTCCCTTCCGCAGCCTCCCGGCTCTGCCGGCCCAGGACTCGAGCCCTGCGGCCTCGGCCAGGGCGACAGCCTGAGTTTGTCGTGTTTGTTAAGGAAAATCAAAACCAGAGGCCCAGTTCTGGCCCCTTGGGCCCTGCCTAGCACCACTGGTCCTCAGTGACTGACTGCGGGCCCTTCCCTTTCAGCTGGCCCACCTTTCTCGGGGAGTTGGCTCTGGGACACGGGGAGGCAGGGTGCAGGAAGGTGGCTCTGGAGTCTCAGAGAAGCAGGTGGCTGGGAGAGTAAGGGTCTGAGTTCTTCTGGTGACAGGGGCTACTTCATATAAAATAATTATTTTATATTACAATTCCTGCCAAGGATCTAAAAGAAATCAGGCTACACTACGAAATAATAGCGGTAGTGGAAACGATCCTTGTATTTTACAGAAGCACAGGAGAAAGAACTCGGTCAGTGAACAGGCACACCTGGGACGGCTTCATGCGATTAGGGTACAGTCAATGCACTGCACAAGCACACAGAGAGAAAGAGAACTGAATGTAAGTGGCCAGCAGGACTTCTGACTCTGGTAGGCATTTTCCTACCGATCATCCAGCATGGCCCCAAGGAAGTTTGCTGTATAGCAAGGCAGAGCTGGGGCCCTGGACTCCCTGCTGCTGAAAGGTGTCCCAGACTCCCCTTTATGCCAACGAGCGGCCTCTGGGAGGGGCGAGCCTTCCTCCTGTTTCGGGAGCAATCTGACTGCACGGCCCAGTGCTGGGAGGGGAACCACAGCTCCAAGGCAAGGCTGAGCTCAGCGAGCTTGCGTTGGGCTTGGCCGGCAATGACTTCGCCTCTCGCCCACTGTCTTTCTGGGAGGCCCCGAGTGCCTCGGCAGCGCTCAGAAACCGTTCATAAGGGACGCGGAGCTACGCGGAAGTCGACCCACAGGAAGTGAAAAGGAGCCGGTGTTCCTGTGGCTGGTGAACCTGGAAGTAATTCAAAGAGAGTGCATATGCCTGGAGCCCTGCCTCTTTCGAGGTGTGTGGAAGGTGTTCATGCACAGAAACGCCTATCCCTTCCAGAAAACCAGTGGCGGAGAGACAGGGAGCGCTGTGAAGAAAGGGCCTCGGCAGCCCACACACAGCCGACACCTGTGGGCCGTGACGGGGACCAGCAGCCCACACCTCACCTAGGCAGGGACTGGCACCCCGACTCCCTCCCGTTTTCACTATGACTAATCTACTTGTTGGCACTTGCTGGCTGGCTACTTGGGTGAGCAGCCAGCTAAGGGCTGGCTTTGGAGTGCTGATGAAGTTTTAGAGCTTCGAAAGACTAGAATTCAGGGAGGATTCTTCCTGGAATCCCCTGCCTGGCTGTTACACTACGAGAGCCCCACGTGGGTCTGTGTCCTCCATGTGTACCTTGGGGGGCACTTGTGGGGCCTGTGCCCTCCATGGCGTCACCCTACCCTATCTTTAGTAGGAAATGATGGTCCCACTTCCGCTGCTGGTGTTGTCTCCAGTCTGCACAAGGTCCCTCCTGGGGAGTCTCCAAATGAGGGGAATCACCAGGGAACGTGAGAGAAAAAGAGAATGGACTTCAACAAGTTTCAGAAAGAAACGGACCCACAGGGAGCTCTCCAGGGTCTGCACAGCGGGCGGCAGAGTCACGCTGCGCGCCCCGCCTTTCCCAGTGCTTCAGGGCGTGGCCTGCACACGGGTCTCCTCTCTCTTCTCATGGGGGCGAAGGCAAGAGCGGCGAAGGCTCGAGCCGGTCCTCCTCACCGCGACTCAGCGTGCCGTCACCCACGGCGTCCCCCTCGCCCAGTGCTGCCTCAGCCCTCTGTGGACACCCAGAGACTGACCGACTTACTTCAGAGAATGGGAGCAACAGACTGGAGATTGGGGGTGGTGAGAACGAGCAGGCTACGAGAGGCTGTTTGAACTCTGCTGGGACAGTGTCTGTGCCAGTGGCGCGCTGAAGATGACAATGACACAAACCACAGGGCTCAGGCAGAGTGCAGCCTACGGAGCGATGCCGACTCTGACGGGACCGACCATCCAGAGTGCCAAGAGCCCAATACGCTGCTGCTCTGTCCTGTGGGAAACCCATGAGATCCTCGAGTCCCAGGGGCTGCTTCAGAGTCGAGCAGGCCAGGAAGGCCTTGTTGACGACAGACACCCACGTTCCTAGCGCCCAGCAGGAGCAGACTTGGCACTGCGTGCTCCCCCACAGCACCAAAGCCGGGCCGTGCCACTGCGGTGGGCATGCTGACCCAGCACAAGAGGCACCTGCTGCAAAGGCAGTCGTGGGTGTGAGAAGGGGACAGGCTCCTCCTCCAGGCTTGCGTGGACAAGTAGAACTGGATATCCTAGCTCAGTCCAGGTCACAGGAAAGATGTCATGGGAGAGACGTCAGCAGGGGCACAGAGCAAGCACCTTCAATGTCACCAGAGCAAGGTCACTGCACCTAAGGCACAGGCCTCAAGGCAGAGGAGACGATTGCACCCAGCCCCCCCCCCCCCCCCCGGCAGCCGGCTAGCGTCAGAACAGGCTGTGTCCCCACGGTAGACGCCACTCGGTGGAGGATGTCCACCCCTCCATCTGCCATCGCCCTCAGGCCATTCATGCTGGCTGACCAACATGGGGCAAGGGGCACGTTTCCTGCTCTGCCTGCCCACGGCCGGCCGCTACAGGGCCCTGCCATTCACGAGAACCTGTATTTCAGGTGCAAATACCCTGCTTCCTCGTTTTAACACACTCTGCTTTCTCCCTGCCCCGCCCCACCCTGCTTCATGGTGGCCCCAAGCCCACTCCAAGACCAGCCTGAGCTACCCCCTTTCCCACCCTCCGATCAGGAAAAAGGTAAGGAAAAGAAAAACTCAGAAACCTGAAGATTGTTTGGAATTTATTCTCTTAAATAAGAACGGTAACATTGGTTAAAAAAAATTAAAAGCACAACACCTTAGTTTCACAGAAACTGCAAAAACAAAGTTACACAATGAAATAAAAAAACTAACAAAGAGACACACAAAAAACTCACAACAGCACAGGTTAGAAACAAGGGCAAAATAAAGGCTTCAGAGAAGGCCAGAGGTAGACGGGACATGCCCCGGGCTCACTCCCCCCGCACAGGCCGCTCTGCACCACTGTTAGGGGCCGGCCTGCTGCCTGCCCCACCCTGCCCACGCTGGTGGCAGGGAAAGGGGGCCCGCTAATGCACTGGTCACACCTTCACAGCCACTCTGGGCCTCTTTAGGAGGGGTGTCCCACTGCCCTGCAGAGACAGCAGCCAGCTGCAGTGACTAGCCAGTGGGGCAGGTGGCTGGGCCTGGGAGGAAGCAGAGGCAAGGTGGGGTCTGGTTCTCGGTGGTGTTTCATGAGCAGCAGAACCCATGCTT
Source organism: Molossus molossus (assembly GCF_014108415.1). Lineage (NCBI taxonomy): Eukaryota > Metazoa > Chordata > Mammalia > Chiroptera > Molossidae > Molossus > Molossus molossus. Next base: position 106,313,645 of record NW_023425345.1, read on the forward strand.
TCCTAGTTTGCTCGAGTCAAATTCCTGAGGTTGGGAGTGTGTACTGCCCATTTTCTGAGCTACCCGCCCCAAGCTGCATGTCCACAGGTGTGCTAGCTGCTGTGTCCCCTCCCAGTCTGACCCGAGCACTGAGCCAGACCAGTGGCTCTCAGAGGATAACACCTCGGTTTCCAGAACCAAGGAATGAGACGCTGTGGAAGCAGCGTCAGTGTTCCCCAGCTGCTGTGGCTCAGTGGCTCAGCTCCTGGTCAGGGCACACACCCCAGTTTCAGGCTCGAGATTCCTCACGAGGGGGCCTGCAGGAGGCAGCCTATTCATGTTTCTGTCTTATTGATAAAAACATTTTTAAAAACTCAGCTTCATTATTATTATTATTTAGATCACAATATATAAATATCTACTCATATATATGAAATTAAACCTATATAAATAGATATGTGTATATAAATAAATATCCACATCACCATTAACTATGACTCTTGGGGTATAGTTGGGCTGTTAAGCTGGATTGTAACACCTCTTTGCTCTACTAACAGTTTTTCCAAAAATGCCCCTAAGGAATTTACAGTGAGATTTCCTAAGTTCCTCCCGCCAGAGAGGAGCCCCAGGGCCGAATGGAATTTCTTGTACAGCGTGGCTATTCTGGCTGGTGTGCGGAGAAATGCCTGCATTTCCTCACGCCCACTCAGCATCCGAACTATGAGCCCTAATGGATCATGCCGCGGGTGTCTGGGGACGGGAGCAGGCACCTGCCTGGTGTTACTCTGCCGGGCACCTGTGTAAGTTAGGGATGCTTTTCCATTGGACGAGACAGCCACATGTCTGTCCCATCCCAGCTCTGGGCCTGGCCTAGAAGACAAGATCCTCCGTGTCTTGTGACGACACCCACGGCCTCACGCTCACTCCTGGTTATCAACTATACGAGATGCAGAGGGGTCTCCTCCGGACAAAAAAGGACCCAAACCTGCAATTCAAGGTCTTGCATTCTGGAGGAAAATATCGCTTTTGGGGTTTTTCTTTCTCTGCCTACCGTTGTCCAAAATGTTCCTGAGGTCAGGGTGGGTACCATGAGCCCAGGAGAGGAAAATCTGTGCCAGGCCCACTAATCTATTGCAGTTCAGTATAAGAAGCTTGGAAATGAAGCAGTTACAGATTCTGAGAACAGAAAAGAGGATTTCTGTAGTAAACGCACATAGCAACAACACTGAACAATGCCCTGCAGACAGAGCCGGCAGCGGTTACGGACCAGGCTGCCAGGGACAGGCGGCACTGTGGGCGGTGCTTGCTGCTTGGCACATGAGGAAAGGACTAAGGGACAGGAGAGAAATGCCACAGGATAAAGAGGCAGCACAAAAAACAAGCAGAGCAGGGTCAAGTGCCAGCTCTGGCCCTGGGAGTGCGGGTCAGGAGGATGGTGTGTGTGTACCAGGCAGAATCAAGGTCACTCAGTACAGCCTTTTCTTATCTCGAGCACAGCAGAGAAGACCTGCATGGACCTGGGTCAATGACCGCTACCTATGACACACACGCAGAATGCTGAAGCACCTGTTTCCTGAAGCTTTTCAAACGGAAATGTCAGTGAACCAATCAATGCTTAATTTGGGATATAAAGAAGGAAATCCCTATCAAAGGGGGAAAATATCTCTTCAGGCAACCACAGAAGACCGCCCGTGATTCTGCTCTTTTCCTGGAAGGCCAGCGACACCAGACCCCGCCCAGGGCAAGTGCCACTGCTCTGGAGGCTGTGATGTCCCAAAGCGTGCGTCTCCAGAGGCAGGTTCTAACTGCTTCTCGTCAGCCCCGAGCCCCGGCCTTCCTGCCACCGAGGGTCCCTTAGCCTGGGGACAGTGCCTGCCTCGTTCTTTGGGATGCCACCTCTTGAACCCCTTGTGCTATAACAGGCACGTCACCTTCAGAATCAAGAACCATGGGGACTGACTTTTCCTCAGGGTTTCGATTATTCTGTGGTCGCTCTGATTCTTTAACCACATGGCCAACTCGCACCCTTTGTCTTCCTCTATCAAGACTGGGGATCGGTTTGCAAAGGATATGATTGCCTAACCAACCTCACCTTCTCTCCCTGCTGTGTGTTCTTCTCCTTCCCTGCGGAACCCTCAATTCTGTACCAGTCCTACAAACCCGGACTCCATTAAGCTTTCCAACCAGACAAAAGATGGCAAACTGAACCAGAAGGAAAAGTGAATACACGCAGCTTACTCAGGAACAACCTAAACCTCACTGCGTTTATTCCTTTTAAAGAAGATTCTGTACTCTATACCCCAAAAGAAAGTTTAATTTCTTTGACTTGTTTTACTGAGCAGCTAGGTTCCTTGGAAAGTCCATGCTGGACTAAGACCTGGTCAAACGCACATTCTCGAGCGCAGAGCCCAAACTTCGGTCTAGATCCCTTTGGTTATTTATTTATTTATTTATTTATTTATTTATTTATTTATTTTATCCTCACCCAAGGACATTTTTCATTATTTTGCTCAGATAGAGTGGGAGGGAGAGAGAGAGAGAGAAACATCGACGTGAAAGGGACACATCGAGTGGCTGCCACCCACACGACCCAACCAGGGCCGGGGACAAACTGTAACTGAGGTACATGCCCTTAGCGGGAACCGAACCCGGGTCTCTCCGGACCGCAGGCTGACGCTCTAACCGCTGAGCCAAATCGGCCAGGACCCTTAGGTTATTTTTCTCTGTCACTCCCCTGGTTCTGCAGGGCTATTGACACGTCATGACAGAGACAGACTGTAAAGGGTTTCAAGGCTACAGAAGCTTTCAAAGTCATTCATGGCTTAAACATTGCTATAAAACGTGGGTCCAACCTGGAGGGCACTTAAAAAGTTCCCCAAGTTATAATAAGGGCACACGCTGTAGAAGGAGCTGAGATCATCTGGCTCAGCTGTGTCTTAGCCTCCACTGGACCAGGGGTATCATCCACGCCTGGTACCTTCTCCCCCCCAGAATGAACGAGATTCACATTTGCTCTTATACCTGGGGAAAGAAGTAACCCTGGGGACCTTACATTTGAAGGCTGACTGGGTCATTCTTGTCTTTTCTACCCCAACTGCTTCTCTTTAGTTTCTGGTATTAGCTAATAATCTTTACTGTTTAAGTGGTAATTTTTATGAGTTTGTCAATGGCTGCTTTAGATACATTTGCTGTGAACGAGAGGAGATGTGTGACGGACAGAAAGGTGGCCCTGCTGACTTCCCCTCTCCCTCCCGGTGACCTGGGCTGGGCACAGTCTGGCCTGTGCTGAGGCATCAGGCTATGGAACTGTGCGCATGTCTCACAGGCTGGTTTGACACAGAGCAGAGAAAGAGGCTATTTTAAGGGGAAAAAACACAATTCTTCACAACAAGCTTAGTGCCCATGAGGCCAGTGCCCTGCAGAGTGCGGGAAGAATGTGTTTAGAGGAAGAGTGGTGTTCTTCACCTCCTTACACAAGGACATGGTTAGCGAGAGTGGGGACCAGTTAGGGCTCAGTCCTTGTTAGAAGTTCAAACGGCCCAAGTGACCAGGACAGGGCATGTCCTTTAGTGGCCACAGGTCAAACAGAAGAGAGTGTCAGTTCCTCTAGATACCTAAATAGGAATGGGATGGAAGAATTTCAAGTTCAGGTGAAGGCAAATCCAGATCACAGGGTCTTATCACAACTCCATGCTGTGTCGAGAGTTCCAAACTGAACTGTAAGAAGGCTCAGTAACTGAATCCTCACCAGGGTCGATGACAGAGCCTGGCGTACCCACCCCCTGTACTTGATGGAGGTGGGCAGGCCCCACGCTACAGCAATACCTTGAGATACTGAGCAGCATTACAAAGCTTGGTGACAGTGCTTAGCAGATGGCACCCCTACTGGCCCACGGTCTGCCAGTGAAACTCCCCTCTGATTTGTACCAGCACCTCCGACAGGCCATAGAGAAAGGGGACTCCGAATGCAAGCAGCTGGCACATGAAAAAGGAGTCCAAAGGGTTTTGGGCCACTTGATGCCCAATCGAAGAAATGTTGCTTTGGAGGTGCTGGCTCATCCCCCTGGCCTTGTCGCAGAGGCCAAGAGAGTGACGTGCCACCCAGCCAAACAAGGAAGTGAGGCTACCTGGAGTTCTATCAGCAGGGTTGGTGATGGTGCTGGCCCGCCTATTTGCGTCTGCAGTGGCGCCATCCTGCAGGGGTCCTCTGGCCTCCTAGGAAAGTCCACAAGAAATAGAAGTGACTGACTGAAGGACTCAAATCTCAGGAGGCAATGACACCTGACTGGTTGTTTTGTTGCTCTCACCAGTCAACCCACTGTATTCCTCACAGTAAATCTTTCTTTCCTTATAAAGCCAGAACAGCCTGGCTGATGTGGCTCAGTGGATTCAGCATCGTCCCATGGACTGAGAGGTCCCGGTTCGATTCCTAGTCAGGGCACATGCCCGGGCTGTGGGCTCGATCCCCAGTGGGGCGCGTACAGGAGGCAGCAGCTCCATGTTTCTCTCTCACATTGATGTTTCTATCTTTCTCGCCCTTCCTCTCTCTCTAAAATATCAGTAACATATATTAAAAAACAACAACAAAAGTTTGGCTGGTGTGGCTCAGTGTTTGAGTATCAACCCATGCACCAAGAGGCTGCCAGTTCCATTCCTGGTCAGGGCACATGCCCAGGTTGTGGGCCAAATCCCCAGTGGGGGGCGTGCAGGAGGCTGCCAATCGATGTTCTCTCTCATCCATGTTTCTATCTCTTCCTCTTCCTCTCATTTCCTCTCTCTATAAAATTAATAAAGGAACAAAACAAAACAAAACACAATAACAACGAAACACCAGGACAACCCTGGTGTTTTGGCTCAGCAGTTAGAGTGTTGGCCCGCAGACCGAAGAGTTGCAGGTCTGATCCCTGGCCATAGGGCTGTATGGGAGGGCAACCAATCGATGTATTTCTCTCACATCAATGTTTCTCTCTCTCTCCCTCCCACTCTATCTGGAAAAAAAAAAAAATAGGAAAAATATCCTCAGGTGAGGATTAAAAATCCAAAAAAACCAGGACACATTTCATGTGGAATCATGAGGAGTCAAAATCCAGCTCCATCCCAGTATGCCTCTTGCTACAAGTCCCTCTGCAGTGAACAGGAGCCTCCCAAGGAAGCAGTAGCTAGCCTGCTCCCTGACAAGGTGACATCATGGAGATGAGACAGAGGGCAGAGCTAGTTGTTCTCATTTTAAAAAAGAGAAAGGAGAAAGGCACTTTCCAGAAGGAAAGTGCAAAGGCCTGGCGGGCAGAGAGACTGTCTGCAGCCCAGCCCCTTTCTCAGAGAGGTGCTCGTTTACCAAGGTGAAAGTCTTCTGTTACACAGAGCGAGCAGAACGGAGGGTCTGACACAGTCTTCCAAATCCAACTCAGCAGGTGGGCAGAACATCACTTCAGTGAAATGCAGCATTAGATGAGGCTTGGGCAGTTGGTTCCCTCCCCGAAATGGACTACAACCACCCTTCAAGCAATCCTTTCCCACCCACAGGAAGGGCCATTCAGTGGCCACTCAGCAGGCCCTGCTGGCTACACAGTGACTTGCTACAACACTGAAACAAAGGGTACCTGCTGTTTCTCCCCCACTAAGAGATGGATTCCCATTACCTTTCCAGACAGAGGGGTCACTGCTGGCCTCTTCCTCTGCGCGGAGCCAGAGAGTCGGTAACAGTAGTGTGGTTTGCAGTAGAATTTACCTGCAGGCAGCAAGAGGCAGGGAAAAGGGGAGTGAGCACAACTCCGTAATTCTGAACCTGACTCCCTGGCCTTGGCACACTCTCTAGCCACAGGGCGCCATCACCGCCACCCCAACCTTCCCCAGGCACAGGCTTCTTGTGCACAGAGTCCAGGCCTTTCCTAAAACTTTGATTTCAGCCTCCTCTCCCCTTTATCCTTTGGCTATGGGAAGGCCGCTGGCCACCACCCAATCAGCGCCCAGAGCAGAGATGAGGGCTTACATGGCAGGCCCACAGACAAAGTGGCAGTGTGTGCAGAACAAAGATATGGTCACATGAAAAGCTGGGAGGAGCGTTTGCAGGGAAACGAAGAATGAATACAAATGCTGGGTGGCGGTGGGAGGCTGCGGGGTGGGTGGCACTGCCCGTCAGTTAGCTCTGACAGGGCCCTCTGCTGCCCCTTGTCGGCCCTGGTCAGACGCAACTAGGACCCTCAGTGTAGAAACAATGCAATGCAAAACCAAACCAAAACGTCCTGCAATGGCCTATGAATAGAATAACACAGAATAAAATGGAATAAAGAGCATCAGAGTAGTGCACTGTACATAACTAGAATTATGTATTATTTCTTGCAATTTTTAGCTGTGACTTACATGTGTTTACTGGATCCTAATGTCACATGTATTTGCTATGGTGGGTATGGTCAAAAGTTTGAAAAACACTGATCTTGGCTTTGCCCATGACACTGGTAGTGGCATTTAGTCACAAAGGGTCATTTTTTTTTTAAACTCCCACTTAAAGGGCCAAGGCTTTTGAAAATTAAAGGGTAGACCCCATTAAAGAGGTTGCTGAAACAGCAGTACTACCAATCATCCTTCTCATTTGTAGAAAGTGCTCCTTCGACAAATGAAGCTTTCTATTCTCAAAGCTAAAATAAGAGAACCTAACTAAAAAAACCAGAAAAGATCAATAAAACTAAGAGCTGTTTTTAAAAAAGAGAAACAAAATGGACAAATTTTAACTAAATAAATTCAGAATAACAGAGAGAACTCAAATAAATAAAATCAGAAATGAAAAAGGATACAACTAATACCACAGAAATACCAAGGATCAAGGATCATGAGAAATGACTATGAACAATTAATTATATGCCAGCAAGCTAGATAACCCAGAAGAGATAAATAAATTCCTAGAAACATTCAACTTATTACTGAGAATAAATCATGAAGGAACAGAAAATCTGAACAGACTAATATGAAGTAAAACAATTAAATTGGTCATCAGAACCTCCTCAAGCAGAAAAGCCCAGGGCCACATAGATGGTTTCACTGGTAAATTATACCAAACATTTAAAGAAGAATGAACAGTAATCCTTCTCAAACTCTGCCAAAAAACAAAAACAAAAACAAACTGAACAGAAGGGAATACTCCCAAACTAATTTTACAAAGAAAGCATTACCCAGAAACCAAAGCCAGATAAGGAAACTACAAGAAAAGAAAATTACAGACCAACATCCCTAATGAACATAGATGCAAACAACAAAATACTAGCAAACAGAATTCAATAGCACATTAAAAGGATCATTCATTAAGCATAATAAACTGGAGTTCATTACTGGGATGCAAAGATGATTTAACATATGCAAACCATTAAGTGTGATATACCACATTAACAGAATGAAAGCTAAAAATCATATTCATCTCAATAGATACAGAAAAAGTATTTGACAAAGAACAACATCCTTTTGTGATAAAAATGCTCAACAAACTTGGTATAGGAGGAACATACCTCAACATAATAAAGGCCATGTATGACAAGCCCACAGTTAACATCATACTCAATGGTGAAAGGCTGAAAGCTTCCCCTCAAGCATCAGGAATGAGATGATTTAACCATTCCTATTTAACATATCACTGAAAGTACTAGCCAGAGCAATCTGACAAGAAAAAGAAATAGAAGGCATCCAAATAGGTAAGGAAGAAGTGATACTGTCTTTGCAGATGATATGATCTTATATTTAGAAAATCCTATAGAATCCACCAAAAAACTTATAGAATTAATCAAAAATTCAGTAAAATTTTAGGATACAAAAATCAACATACAGGAAGCAGCTGCATTTCTATACACTAACAACACATCTGAAAAAGAAATGAAACAATCTCATTTACAATAGCATCAAAAATAATAAAATACTTAGGAATAAATCTAACCAAAGAATGAAAGACCTCTACACAGAAAAATAACAAGACACTGATTAAAGAAATTAAAGAAGACACAAACAAATGGAGAGATATCCCAAATTCATGGATTAGAAGAATTAATATTATTCAAATGTCCATACTACCCAAATCAATACACAGATTCAATGCAATCTCTAAGAAAATACCAGTGGCATTTTTCACAGAAATAGGAAAAAAATCCTAAAATTTTTATGAAACCGTATAAGACCCTGAATAGTCAAAGCAATCCTGAGAACAAAGCTGGAGCCATAATATTCCTGATTTCAAACTATATTACAAGGCTATAGTAATCAAAACAGTATGATTCTGGCATAAAAATAGATAAAAGACCAACGGAACAGAATCAAGAGCCTAGAACTAAACTCACACATAGTCAACTAATATTTGACAAGGGAGCTAAGAATACTCAACAGGGAAAAGAGTCTCTTCAATAAATGGTGCTGGGAAACCTGGGTAAGCACATGCAGAAAAATAAATTGGACCTCTATCTTACACCACTCCCAAAAATAAACCTGAAATGAATTAAAGAATTAAGTGTAAGACCTGAAACTAAGTTCTAGAAGAGAACAGAAGAAAAACTCCTTGGCATGGGTCTCAGAAGTGATTTCCTGGATAAGAAGCAAAAGCCCAAGCAAAGAAAGCACAAAAATGAACACGTGGGGCTACATTAAACTAAAAAGCTTCTTCACAGCAAAAGAAACCATCAACAACATGAAAAAGCAACAAATGAAATGAGAGAAAATAGTTGTAAATCATATATCTGACAAGGGCTTAATATTCAAAAGAAGTAAAGAACTCATACAAATCAACAGCAAAAACCTAACAACCTGATTTTAAAAATGGGCAGAGAAACTAAACAGAGAGTTTTCTAAAGACATACAAATGGCCAACAGGTAGATGAAGAGGTGTTCAACATCAGTTATCATCAGGGAAATGCAAATAAAAATCATGATATACCACCTCACCCCATTTAGAATGGCTGTCAATAAAAAGACAAGAAATAGTGTTGGTGAGGATGTGAAGAAAAGGGAACTCTTATGCACTATTGGTGGGAATGTAAACTGGTGAAGTCACTATGGAAAATAATATAGAGGTTCTTCAATAAATTAAAAATGAGACTATCATATGATCCAGCAATTCCACTTCTGGGTATTTATCCAAAGAAACTGAAATCAAGATCTTGTAAAGATATCTGTACCCCCATGTTAACTGCAGCACGAACCACAATAGCCAGGATATGGAAACAACCCGCGTGTCCACTGATTAATGAATGGATAAAGAAGACATGATTATATACAAAATAAAATATTACTGATCAATGAGAAAAGAAAATCTATCATTTGCAACAATTTGGATGGACCTTTGAGGTCATCATGCTAAGTTTAGACAGATAAAGACAAACACTGTTAATCTCACATATGTGTGATGTAACAAGACAAACGCAGTGAAACGGAGCACAAGTGCGGCTGCCAGGCTCGAGGGAGGAGGCCTCTCGTCACGCAGTGACCAAGGATCGAGACACTGGTCAAGGGGTACAAGGTTCTAGTTATGAAATTAACAAGCTTGGGGATCTAATGTACAGCATGGTAATTACAGCTAGTAATACTGTATCATATATTATATATACTTGAACATTGTTAAGAGAGTGGATCCCAAATGTTATCACCACAATAACTAAGTGACAGGACAGAGGCGGTAGTTAACACTATGGTGGTGATCACTTCACAATTAATAAATGTACCAAATCAACACATTGCCTACCTTAAACTTACACAATGTTACGTGTCAGTTACATCCCAATAAAGCTGGGGGTGGGGAGAAAAAGCAGAGAGAGAGAACCTAAAAGTCAAAGTAAATAAAGATGAAACAGCATTTTCCCTTTACCTGGTGATTTAATTTTGTTTCTTTTCCTTCAAAGGAAATAACTTTGGTTTTTCTTTTACTACACTCCCCCTGCAACACTGAATAAATCTTTTTAAAAAATAATTTTGGCCCTGGCCAGTTTGGCTCAGCAGTTAGAGCCCTGGCCCGTGGACTGGAGAGACCCGGGTTTGGTTCCCACTAAGGGCAAGTACCTCGGATGCAGTTTGTCCCACACCCTGGTTGGGGTTGTGTGGATGGCAGCCACTCGATGTGTCTCTCACATCAATGTTTCTCTCTCTCTTACTCCCTCTCTCCTTCCCACTCTATCTGAAGATAAATGCAAAAATGTCCTCAGGTGAGGATAAAAAAATAATAATTTTGTACTGATTTGAGAGAGAGGGAAAAGCACCGATGTGAGAAACATCGACTGGTTGCTTCCCGTCGCGCACTGACCAGAGACCGAACCCCATCCCTTTTGGTGTATGAGACAACGTTCCAACCGAACTACATGGGCCAGCACTGAATAAATCTTCTAGAAAAATACAGTTTATGAACTTTCATCATTTCTAATCATATTCACACATGCAGTCTGTTTTCTGAAACAGGGTTTCCCACTGGCTGCTGGCACTTGACCAGAGCTCAGAGACACCACAGCCACTGCCAGGAACACCTGACGGCCAAAGGACCAGCAAGCTCACTGCTTATTTCTCCACAAGGGAAATCGAGTCGTGGGCTATTTATTTCAGCTTGGATACAATCTCCTTTTGCAATCAGTAATAAGCCATTTCACTTTTAATTTTGGTTAAGATAGAATGTAATTATAAAAAGAAAAAAATGTATTAGTACTTGGATCATATACTACTTTTATGTCTGTTGTGTATTTTATCTTTAAGAAACATTCTTCCCTCCTGCACAAGATTCCGATGTGGTTACCAGCCACGTGGCCTGACACTGCCCACCAGAGAAGCGGGCACGACCTAGACCAGTCAGTCGGACACCCCTTTCCCTCCAGGCCACCCCAGGACAGGGCACTCTAGGACAGCATGTGGCTGAACCAGGGTGAAGAGAGCTATTCTGGCTTTTTTTCTACTCAAGTAGAGTCCTAGATTTTAAAACACAACTGAATAGGTTAACCTACCAGGGAATCCTCATTGAATTAGCTATGATAGCCTAAATTAATAAAAACAAAAGGTTTATGTTTTTATTATTATTTTTTAAATCCTCCCCTGAGGATGTGTATTTAATGATTGTCAGAGAGAGAGGGAGGGGGAAGAGACAGAGAGAGAGAGAGAAACATCAATGTGAGAGAGAAACTTCGCCTCCCACACACTCCCAGAACATGCATCGAACCTGCAATCTAGGCATGTGCCCTGACCAGGAATCAAACCCAAAACCTTTTGGTGCACAGGACGATGCTCCAACCAATTGTGCCACCCAGCCAGGCTAAAGGTTTAGGTTTTAAAAACAAGTCCCACAAGCCTAACCAAAGGCAATTAAAAAAAAAAAAAAAATTCCAGAAACTTGCTTTTTCCCCGGAATGTAGCACAGGAGGGAGCAAACCTGAGCTCTGAAGCCCTACCTAGGTGTCAACACTGCCTCCACCATTCAACAACTGTGTGAACGAGGAGGCTTCTTGGAACATGCATTTCCCATAGAATCTGAAGATAACTCATCTTCCAGACGCAGGTAATAAATGACATGCTACATGTCACTTGGTGTACCTGCCCCATGAATGTGTCCCTTGGACTCCTTCTGAGACTCAACTTGGTGGTACTCTCCGCTTCTTAGATTAACTACAGAAAGATCTCATTTTATCTGGCATTGCGCCAGACACCATGATAAATGTTTTACATCAACTCATTTAATCCTCAAAATCCAGTGAGGGAGGCACTATCTTCCTGTCTCCAGTTGTGCCACAGAAAGGCTCAGCATCCTGCCCACAGGGCCCCACTCAGCAGTTCTCAGACAGGGTCAGAAGCCTGGCTCTAGCCATTACACTATGATGCCTGTTTCAGAAAATACAGCTATGCTAATGCTACTAACTAACTACATATGAGGGTTGATTCAGTCAAGTCAGTACTTTTACATGGCCTATATAAATTAAGGAATCTTGGTAATTAAATAGGGGAGTGACTGGAAGAGGGAATTGGAGACAACTCATTCATTCTGCAACACACTGAGTGCCATTCTAAACAGGTATTAATCTAAATGCTGAGAATGCTCGTCAAGAAGACAGACTGTCCCTGCTTGGAAGGGGAGGTGGCATGTGACCAAGTACCAGGCAGTGGTGAGCACTGCAGACCAGGAGGCCCGCAAACGCCTCTCTGAGGAGGGAATACATTCGGTGGGATGCGAAGGACAAGGAGCCCAGCCTGAGAGGACATGGGGAGTACAGTCCAGGAGAGGAGACCGCAGTGCAAAGTCCTCAGGCAGCCGTGGCTGACCACGATTCCAGAAAGGAAAGGAGACCCGTGTGGCAGGAGTGCAGCAAGCAAGGGGACGGCTAACAGCGGAGAGACCGCAGACACAGGCCAGGGCAGACAGTGAAGAGACCGCAGACACAGCGGAGAGACCGCAGACACAGGCCAGGGCAGACGGTGGAGCTCTAAGCCTGTGAGGGCTGTTGGCACCGCGGCGGTGGGCAGGAGGGGCACCAGAGCAGCAGACTGGAGAGGGCAGCGGTGCAGCCACACAGGCCCAGCAGGCCAGGTGGTCATGGTGGGCCTGGCAGGGATGGAGAGTGCAGACTATTTCAAGCTTGTCCCTACTGAGGTGGCCCTTCGCAGACCACCTCAGCAGATAGCATGTGCTTTCTCTCCTCAAGAAAATAGGAAAAGACTTGAAATATTGTCTGAGTTGGAGTTCTTGTCTTCAGAGTTGGCAGCAGTAAAAAATAAGCTAGTATTTGGCAAGAGAAAGAGTAGCTTACTTTTAGGGCAGTCTGCATCCTTTTAAAAAAGCTAAAGGAAAGAATAAACAGGGTCAGGGGTAAAATATGCGTATTTTTCTGAAGTGTATAATTCCTAGTTTGCCAGCCTGGAGTGGACATGGGCCCAGCGGGCCTCTTCCCTGAATGTCTGAACTGAGAGGGACTGCAGAGGTCATTTAGTGAAACCAGCACTTACCAGTTGTGTGAACATGCACAGGCAACTTTTAACTTCCCAGAACTTGATTTCCTGATTTGTAAAATTACAAGAATAAAACTAGCCACTTTCTGGGGTTGCGTAAGGATGAAATGACCTGATATAAATTAAAGGCACCTGGGTAATTTCTTCTGTCCTGAGCCACAACTCCCCCGGCTTTTCTTGTCTTATCTGAGGCTCCTCAGTCACTTGGCGGAAGAACAGGCTAAACCTTCAGGACGCGCACGATTCCATTACTTTCTGTGGTTCACTTGTCCTCTGTACAGCAGCTGAACTGCTGGAGCTGATGAAAAGCTCATCTGGGTTAGAAGTTGGAGAGCTAGATTACACCCACTGGTTTACACTTCCCTGCTCCAATGTCGAGAGCCTGACTCGTCCTGTGCCCACGCCACAGCCATTCCCACTGAGCTCCTTTCGTCCTCCGGCCTGGTGTGCGGTCTCTTCCCTCTACTCTCTGTGTCAAGCCTGGGGTCAGGCCACTCATTCCTAATGGCTACTGAGCTTCACAGATCCTGCCTCCCCCGACCTTCTACACAGTTATAACCTACACTACATAACTCTTCTTTTTTTTAGAAAATCCTCATCCAAGGATATTTTTCCACTGATTTTCAGACAGAATGGGAGGGAGGGAGGATGACGGGGAGAGAGAGAGGAGAGAGAGTCGGAGAGGGAGAGAGGGAGAGAAACATTGATGTGAGAGAGACACATCGATTGGTTGCCCCTGCACAACCCAACCAGGGCTGGGAATCAAACCAGAACCCGTGGGCCATTGAAATGCAAATTGAAGCTCATTATCTACCAGCATCTTCCCCACCCTCAGGAAATCCCCTTATGCTTAACACCCGAGGGAATTTTTCATTCAACTGAGAACCCAAGGCTCTTCAAGTAATCGAGACTAATAGCCTCCAGGCAAAAAGCTAGGGTATAGCTGAACCTTTCCAGGGCTTGTAAATCTACACAGGAAAGTAATACTAGACAGTGGTGTTTAACGTGGGTCCTCCCACACTCAGCTAAAACCAGCAGAGGGAGCCACAAACAGCAGAACACCAACACCCACAGGGAAAATTTGGCAGGCTCCAAAGCCCACTAGCCATAATGGTGAAACACAGAAACAAATCCCAAATGAAAGAACAAGAGACCTCTACCAAAGATGAGATAAATAAAATGCAGTTAAGCAAGGTAACAGAGCTAGAATACAGAACCATTATCTTGAGGAAGCTCAACAGCATGAGTAAGGACATCAATACCATGAGTAAAGACATAGAAACATTGAAAATCAACCAACTGGAAATTAAAAACTACCAAGAAGAAGTGAAGAATGACATAGCAGAAATAAAGAACACATTGGAAGTACTAAACAGCAGAGTAGAGGAAGCTGAGGACCGGATCAGTGAATTAGAAGACAGGGTAGAAAAAAATCAATCAGAAAACCAAAAGGAAAAAACAAGAACAGCCCTGGCCGGTTTGGCTCAGGGGTTAGAGCATCGGCCTCTGGTCCAGAGAGACCTGTGTTCAGTTCCCACTAAGGGCACGTACCTCGGTTGCAGTTTGTCCCCAGCCCTGGTTGGGCTGTGCGGGTGGCAGCCACTCCACGTGTACCTCTCTCGTCGATGTTTCTCTCTCTCTCTCTTCCTCGCTCTCGCTCCCAATCTATCTGAACAAAAAAAGAAAAAATGTCCTCGAGTGAGGATTAAAAAAACAAAACAAAAAAACCCAGGAATATAGCTTAAGAGAACTGTGGGACAACTGGAAACATAATAGTATTTGCATCATAGGAGTCCCTGAAGAAGAAGAAGAAAATGAGCAAGGGTTAGAGAATATAGCTGAAGAAATAGTGACAGAAAACTTCCCTAATTTGGTGAAGGAAGAAAGCATTGAAGTTCAAGAAGCACAGAGAGCCTCAAGTAAGGAGAACCCACACTGGGCGACACCTAGACACACAGTAATTAAATTGCCAAAAATTAAAGACAAAGAGAGAATCCTAAACACCACAAGAGATAAGTAACAGGTTATTACCTACAAAGGAACCCCCATAAGGCTGTCAGCTAACTTCTCAACAGAAACACTATAGGCCAGAAGGGAATGGCATGAAGTAATCAAGGTTATGAAAAACAAGGATCTGAATCCAAGACAACTCTACCCAGCAAGGCTATCATTCAAAATAGAAGGTCAAATAAAGAGCTTCCCTGACAAAAAAAAGGCTAAGGGAATACACTAGCACCAAACCAGCACTGCAAGAAATGTTAAAAGGACTGCTGCAGTTAGTAGAAGAAATAGGAAGAAAAATATAACAACGCTAAACAAAAATGGCAATAAATAAGTACATATCAACTATCACCTTAAATGTAAATGAATTTAATGCTCCGATAAGAAGACAGAGTAGCTGATTGGATAAGAAAGCATGACTCTTATATATGTTACTTACTGGAGACCCACCTCACAACAAAAGACTCAAATAGGTTGAAAGTGAAGGGATGGAAAAAAATCTTCCAAGCAAACGGAAAGGAAAAAAAAAGATGGGGTAGCAATGCTCATATTGGATAAAGTAAATTTCAAAATGAAGACCATAACTAGAGACAAAGAAGGCCACTACATAATATTAAAAGGATCTATCCAACAGGAAGATATAACCTTGGTAAACATATATGCACCCAATATAGGAGCACCAAAATATATTAAAAATCTTCTGGAGGACTTCAAAGGAAAAATCGACAGCAATACAATCATAGCAGGGGACTTCAACACCCTGCTGACATCACTGGATAGATCCTCTAGACAAAAAATTAGCAAGGAAACAGAGACTCTAAATGAAGCACTAGACCAAATGGATTTAATAGATATCTACAGAGAATTACACCCCAACACTGCAGAATTCACATTCTTCTCCAGTGCACATGGGACATTCTCAAAGATAGACCACATGTTAGGGCACAAACTAAGTCTCTACAAGTTCAAGAAGATCGAAATCATATCAAGACTCTTCTCAGATCACAATGGCATGAAACTAGAAATCAACTGCAACAAGAATATGCAAACACATTTGAAAACATGGAGGCTAAATAGCATGTTATTAAACAATGAATGGGTTACCGAGGAGACCAAGGAAGAAATTAAAAACTTCCTGGAAACCAATGAAAATGAACACACAACAACACAAAATCTATGGGATGCAGCGAAAGTAGTTCTGAGAGGTAAGTTTATAGCACTATAGGTCTAGTTCAAGAAACAAGAAAACTTTCTAATACTCTATCTAACCCTCACAACTTAAAGAACTAGAAAGCAAAGAAAAAGAAAACCCCACAGCAACTAGAAGGAAGGAAATAGTAAAGATCAGGGCAGAAATAAATGACATAGAGACCAAAAAAAATTCAAAGGATCAGTAAAACAAAGAGCTGGTTTTTCAAAAAGATAAACAAGATCGATGGACCCTTAGCTAGACTCACCAAGAAACAAAGAGAGAGAACCCAAATACACAAAATTTGAAATGAAAGAGGAGAAGTAAAAACTGACACCACAGTAATGCAAAGGATCGTTAACAAATACTATGAACAGTTATATGGCAACAAATTCAACAATCTAAGCGAAATGGACAAATTTTTAGAAACAAATAGTCTGCCAAAACTGGACTGGGAAGAGATAGAAAACTTGAACAGACCAGTAACAACTAAGGAAATTGAAGAGGTAATCAAAACTCTCCCAGCAAACAAAAGCCCAGGCCGGGATGGCTTCACAGGGGAGTTTTACTGAACATTCAAAAAAGAACTAACACCCATTCTCCTCAAATTATTTCAAAAAATTCAAGAAGAAGGAAGACTTCCAAACTCGTTTTATGAGGCCAGCATAATTCTAATTCCAAAACATAAAAAGACACTACAAAGAAAGAAAACTACAGGCCAATATCCCTGATGAACATAGATGCCAAAATCCTAAACAAAATACTAGTAAATCAGATCCAGTAATACATCAAAAAATTTATTGACCATGACCAAGTGGGATTCATCCCAGGGATGCAAAGCTGGTACAATATTCACAAATCAATAAATGTGATACACCATATAAACACAATGAAGAATAAACACCACATGATCATATCAATAGACGCTGAAAAAGCATTCGACAAAATCCCGTTTCTGATAAAAATGGTCAGTAATGTGGGAATAGAGGGGTCATATCTCGACATAATAAAGGCCATATATGAAAGACCTACAGCCAACATCATACTCAATGGGCAAAAACTAAAAGCATTTCCCTTAAGAACAGGAATAAGATAGGGATGCAAGTTGGAAAGGAAGAAGTGAAACTGTAATTATTTGCAGATGGCATGTTATTATACATAGAAAACCCTAAAGACTCCATCAAAAATCTAGACTTTATAAATGAATTTGGCAAAGTAGCAGGATACAAAATTGACATCAAGAAATCAATGGCATTCTTCTTTTTTTTTTTTATCCTCACCTGAGGACATTTTTCCATTTTTTGTTCAGATAGAGCGGGAGAGAGAGAGAGAGAGAGAAACATCAATGTGAAAGGGACACATCCGAGTGGTTGCCACCCGCACGACCAACCAGGGCCAGGGACAAACTGCAACCGAGGTACGTGCCCTTAGCGGGAACCGAACCTGGGTCTCTCTGGACCGCAGGCCAACGCTCTAACCACTGAGCCAAACAGGCCAGGGCCAATGGCATTCTTATACACCAATGATGAAGTCACAGAAAGAGAAACTAAAAATCACAATCCCATTTACCACTATGGCAAAAAAATTATGATACCTAGGAATAAACTTAAACCAAAGAAGTAAAGGACCTATTTGCAGAAAACTACAGGACATAGAAAAAAGAAATAGAGGAAGATATAAAAAAGTGGAAGCACATACCTTGTTCATGGATTGGAAGAATTAACATCATTAAAATGTCCATACTACCCAAAGCAATCTATAGATTCAATGCAATCCCCATCAAAATACCAACAACATATTTCACAGAACTAGAACAAATATTTCAAAAGTTCTTATGAACCAAAAAAGACCCCAAATAGCCACAGCAATCCTGAAAAAAAAGGACAAAGTAGGTGGGATCGCAATACCAGATATCGGGTTATGCTACAAAGCTACTATAATCAAAACAGCCTGGTATTGGCATGAGAACAGGCATATAGACCAGTGGAACAGAACAGAGAACCCAGAAATGGACCCAAGACATTATGTTCAGTTAATATTTGACAAAAGAGGCAAGAGCATACAATGAAATAAAGACAGCCTCTTTTAAGAAATGGTGTTGCGAAAATTGGACAGCTACATGCAAAAAAATGAAACTAGACCATCAACTTACACCATACCCAAAAAACTCAAAATGGATAAAAGACTTAAATGTGACCAGTGAATCCATAAAAAGCCTAGAAGAAAATGTAGGCAACAAAATTTCGGATACGCAGCAGAATTTTCACTGATACATCACCTAAGGCAACAGAAACAAAGGAAAAAATGAACACATGGGACTACATCAAACTCAAAAGCTTCTGCACAGCAAAAGAAACAACCATCAAAATGGAAAGGCAACTCACTGTATGGGAGACCATCATTGCCAATGATACATCAGATAAAGGGTTAATTTCTAAAATATATAGAGTACTCAGACACCTCAACAAAAGGAAGATAAAGAACCTAATTAAAAAATGGGCAGAGGACCTAAATAGACACCTCTCCAAACAGGACATACAAATGGCCAAGAGACATAAGAAGAAACGCTCAACATCACTCATCATCAGAGAGATGCAAATTAAAACAACAATGAGGTACCACCTCACACCTGTCAGAATGGTCGCCATCAACAAATCATCAGACAACAAGTGTTGGTGAGGGTGTGGAGAAAAGGGGACTCTCGTGCACTGCTGGTGGGAATGCAGACTGGTGCAGCCACTATGGAAAACAATATAGTGTTACCTCAAAAAATTAAAAATTGAATTGTCATTTGACCCTGTGATCCCACTTCTAGGAATATACCCTAAGAAGCCTGAAACACCAATCAGAAAGAATATATGTACCCCCATGTTTGTAGCAGCACTATTTACAATAGCTAAGATCTGGAAACAGCCCAAATGTCCATCAGTAGACGAATGGATAAATATCTTTGCTTCATATACATGATGGAGTACTATGTAGCTGTAAGAAAGAAAGATCTCTTATCTTTTGAGACGATATGGCGGGACCTAGAAAGTATTATCCCAAGCGAAACAAGCCAAGCAGAAAAAGACAAATACCATGTGATCTCACTTATTTGTGGAATATAATGAACATAACAGCCTGAGCAATAGGGTAGACCCAGAGATGTGGAAGTAAAGTACAGACTGACAATCCCCAGAAGTGGGGGGTGGGGGGGAAGAAAGAGAAAAACCACCGAACATATATGCATCCAATGGACCGAACAACAAAGCCAAGGATGGAATGAGGGGGATGGGGAGGAGAGTGTCAATGGGGAAAAAAGGAGAAACGTCTGTAACAAAAATAAATTCTTAAAAAAAAAAAGAAAAGAAAATATAAGGAAGCAAAAAACACCCAATCAGAACAGCAGAAAGAAAAAAGAATCCAAAAAAGGTGCGGACAGCTCTGGTCGGTTTGGCTCAGCTGTTGGAGCCTACGGACCAGAGAGTCCTGGGTTCGGTTCCCGCTAGGGGTACGTACCAAAAAAAAAAATGAGGATACTGTAAGAAGCCTCTGGGACAACTTCAAGTGTGCCAACATTCGCATCTTGGAGGTGCCAGAAGGAGAAGAGAGAACGAGAAATTGAAAACCTATTTGAAACAATAATGGCAGAAAACTTCCCTAACTTGGTGAAGGAAACAGACATACAAGTCCAGGAAGCACAGAATTCCAAACAAGATGAACCCCAAGAGGCCCACACCAAGACACATCATCATCAAAATGTGAAAGGTTCAAGACAAAGAGAGAATCTTAAAAGCAGTTAGTCCCCTACAAGGGAGTTACCATAAGACTGTCAGCTGATTTCTCAAAAGAAACTTGTAGGCGAGAAGGGAGTGGTAAGATATATTCAGTGATGAAAAGCACAAACTGATCTCTCTGTCTCCCTCTCGCTCTTCCCCTCCACCCCGGCACGTTTTCCTTGCCTCTCTCTCTCCCCTAAATAAAGAATATAAAAAAATTAAAAAATAAGAAAAATAAAGAATGAAATGCAAGAACCTACAACCAAGATTACTCTATCCTGCAAAGCTGTCATTTAGAATCGATGGCCATATAAATAAAGAGTTTCCCAGACAAGAAAAAGCTAAAGGTGTTCATCACCACCAAACCGTTATTATACGAAATGTTGAAAGGTCTTCTTGAAGAAAATGATAAGAAATGTGAACAAACAAAATGGCAATGAATACCTATCTATCAAGACTTGAATCTACAAACAAAATTAATAAGCAGAACAGAAACATTCTCATAGATATAGAGAAATTTTGTTGGTTGCCAGATGGGAGGGAGGTTGGGGGAATGGGTGAAAAAGGTGAAGGGATTAAGAAGTACAAATTGGTTGTTAGACTGACAAACCTCAAAGTGAAGGGTGGTTGGGAGGGGGGGATAAACCAAAGAACTTACATGCATAACCAATGGACACAGACAACAGTGTGGAGAAAGGCAGGAGGGGGGCGGAAATGGAGAGGAGGGGGTCAATGGGGGAAAAATGAAGAACATCTGTAATACATTCAACAATAAAGATAAGTTAAAAACAAAAAACAAAAAAACCCACAACCAAGGTACATGCCCTTGACCAGAATCAAACCCATGACTCTCTGGTTGAGGACTCACACCCTAACCAGTGAGCCAAACCGACCAGGTCATTAACTGCTCTTGATCAGACACTATCACACCGTCTGCTATTGCTTCACAGACCCTGTCTCATGATTCCAATCAGAATGTAGCTCCTTGAAGCACATCTCACACTTTGGCTGGGTCCTCAAGAGAACATGGCAATGATGAGCCCATAGTTTATGGACCAACTGGCTCTTCTTTCCAGGCAGATTATGCAGTGAAAGGCTAAAACACTCCAAGCACTGAGGACAGTTAAAGAGGCACTGTGCAGGCTCCATCCAGCAACTCCAATCCTTGGAGATCAAAGTTGTTATCCAAAGAGCAGGTGTGTGGGAATAGTGGGACAGAAAATCTGACACCTAACAACATAACTTCCTTATCTAGACAACTGCCTTAGTTTTTCCTTGCTGGGTGGTGCTTCTCATTAGTGCAATAAGAGGATCAGGTGTCACAGTGCTAAGCTAACTTTTCTCAGCTCACCACTTTGGCTCCTTTCTGGCTTCTTTTGACAGGCTGATAGCCTGTTCCGTCACTAGGAGTCCGGATGCCCAAAGTGACTATTTCTTACTTGCGTGGTATCCCTCTCCTGCACCCTGCAGCTCCTGAAACGCCCATCAATGTGAGGGACCGAGTGTCACCCTCTGAGGACTGACTTCCCTGTCCTGTTAACCCAGGGCTTTCTATTGCTTTGGAAGCACTGAGACTGCCTCTCATGAAGTTCCCTCAGTGTCCTGCAGGGAGGAATGCAGGGCCATCAGTGTGTTTGGTGACTTTTCAATGACCTTTAAAGGGTGTTCAGATGGCAGGCACTGTTCTCTGTATCTATCAGGCTTTGTTCTCTGTTGGCATCGTTTCCTGCCTTCTGCCCTGTCCAGGTCTTTCCGCTGTCACAGAAGGCCAGGACTTGACCACCACAGTGAATGAGGTTTCGGCCCTGTGTTCACCAGAGAGATGTTGAGGCTGCAGAGAGGTGGGAACACTGGGCACAGTTCTGTCTTCTCCAGGGGGCAAGAGTCTGAGAACCCAGGGGCAGGAGATCTGCTCTCAATTTGTTGTCATTAACCTTAGGCAAGAAGTGTGACTTCTATAGGCCTGTGATTCCCTTTCTCTAAAGCAAAGGCTAAAGACTTGTCCCACGGATGTCCTTTATATCTCAAGACCCCAGCAGAGGTAAGAAGCGTGTGTGAAGCAGGGAAGTGACGCAGCGAGCACGCCATCTTCATCCCGTCCTCAGGGTGCTGCTGCGAGGCAGCCGAGGGCTCGGGGACCACTGACAAGGGACTAGGGGAGACGGGGGGTGGGGGTAGGAGAGGCAGAACGATAGAGTGCATACATGAGGACGCGGTCAGAGGCCCTAAGACCTGCTCACACGGACGGACGAAGGGCAAGCTCGGGGCGCAGGGCGCTGGGCCGGACTCACCGTCCTCGGCGTCGTAGGCGTAGGCCGAGAGGCGCAGCGTGGTGGCGCAGTACTCGCACTTGAAGCAGCTCCGATGGAAGAACTTGCCCTCGGCGCTCAGTCTCTCCATCACGTAGACCCGCTTCCGGCAAAAATAGCACGTGTCGCTGCCTCCCAAGTTCTGTGGAAACTCCTTCTTCATAGAGCCCTACAAAGGGGTGGGGGCAGCCGTCAGGCAGCGTCCCCGGGCTCGCCTGCAGCAGGCGCTGGCCCTGGCCGAGGGACGCTCCCTCCGCTCCTGGCCCTCCCGGACAGTGGCGGCGCCGGGGCCCAGTCCACGTGAGTCCACGTGAGTCCGGCCGACAGGAAACCCAAGTCCCTTTACAGAATTTCACAAAAAACAAACCAAATTACTTTGGATGAATTGTTTCTGAAGGTAACCTAAAAATATACATACTAAGTGTTCATGTGGTTCTCTATGGATGTGGGTCCCCTGGACTCCTGAGCAATCATTTTTAGACATATTAAGGAAACTTTCCCACACAACATTGTAACTAAAACAATGATTACAGTCCTAGGAATTCAGTCACAGAACTCAGACAGCTCGAGAAAATGACCACTCTGCACATGCTGGCTCGGTGCTGCTCCACCACGCGGATGAAGCGGCTTGTGGCCACGGCTGTGCTCTACCTACAGACAGGATCCTCAGCACATAGCTTACCAGTTCCTTCTTGTCTAGAAGAGTTTTGGGCTGTTCTTTCCTTTGAAGCTGATTGGCTATCTGCTCAGCCAATGAGCTCACTCCACCCGTGTACATCTTTATATACTTCTATTGGTTGAAGATTATAAAATGATCATAATGAAGTGAAATGAGAAGGAAAAAAAATAAATTAAGAAGACCGGAAAAAAAAAAAACTCTTTGAAAGGTATAAAGTGAATCCAAGGTGCAGCAGCAAACCATGCCCACACAGTGTCCGCGAGCAGGGAAACACGGTGGTAAGAAACAAGGTGTCAGTGTCCACACAGAGCTATCGGCACAGGCGGGAAAGTCACACTCAGGAGGGAGGAGCTGTCTTTCACGTCCCCTGGAATGCGCAGTGCTATGGGAGGGGTGACGCAGACACAAAGGGGGTAGCAGGGGCCTAGACCCTAGTGACTCATGACACAGAGAGAACTTGAGGGACAATGCTCCCCCTGACAGCGGGTGCCAGACTGTTCACAGCATGATTCAAGGGCCGGGGAGGGCTTGCGAAGTTACTTCCTCATTTAGAAAGCTCGTTCTTGCAAGGGCTGACTCCCCGCTTGGGTAACAGATCACCTCCTTCCTCACTGCTGACGCTTCGCTCATAAGCCCCGAGCTCTGTCTGAAAGACCCCTTCTCAGCCCACTCTCGCTGATGACATTGCGCTCTACCCAGGCAGGGAGGCCCAAGCCTTCCCATCAGGTGGGCCTCAGACACGCCTGCAGGAGGCTAACCCTGCAGCAGGCAGACAAGTCTCCCAGTTCAGTCTTGGGAAGTCAGAAGGTTTCTATTCCAGAAAAAATGCAACCAACTCAATCTTCTTCCTAGCAATGTTGAAGAAGGAACAGGAGGAAACTATCAAATTCAACGGTAAACCTTCCTGCTAGGGAACCCACCTTTGAGCCTGTCCCCAGGGAACGCGGTCCAAGCCTTGCTGGCAGTCCTTCTACATGGAGGTGGCCAAGACACCTCGTGTGTGGCATCCTCCTGGACTGTGAGCAGCAGATGCTGCCTGCTGGGTGTCAGCAGCCCGACTCCAGTTCTGACTCAGAGCACCAGGAGCAGTTGTCTTGCGGGTGCCAACAGCTCTGGTTAGAGAGTGGTTCGTGCTCTGGATGGTGTGGGTCAGTGGTTACAGCGTCGACCCATGCACCAAAGGGTTGCGAGTTTGATCCCTGCCCCTAGTTGGGACACATGAAGGAGGCAAGCAACTGATGTGTCTCCCTCACATCGATGTTTCTCTCTCCCCCTCCCTTCCTTCCTTCCACTCTCTCTAAAAAATAATCAAGAGAAAACGGTCCTTGGGTGAGGATTAACAACAAAGGTGGCTGCATGGACAAGCACACAGCCGTGAGAGAGCCAGCCTGAGCGACAGCATGCCCTGGGCCAGCAGGGCACACCAGAGGGGCACACCAGGGAAACTAACTACGTAAAAATGGGCCACAATTCTCTGAGGTTCAGCTAGAACCAAGGAGTCGATTTTATTTTTTATTTAAAATAAGGAGATTTCTAAGGGTCAGTGCTCTTGCATCTTAACGCTACAGCCCATACCCATTAGTGGTTGAGACTAACAAGTGGCTGAAGCGGAACCTTCTTCAGATTCCAGTCATGAGGAGAGCTGAGGCCTGAAGCAGATCCTTCAACAGCTGACACCAAGGGGGCAGAACATCGCACGTCTTTCGTTCTGCAGCAGGTACATGAGGGCTGGTCCAGATGTCAGAAACAAGGCTGGGACACCGAGCAAGCCCTGGGTACCCAGACTGCAGGCGCTTCTCCCCAACCAGAGACCAGCATGGACATTGCACGTGATCAGCAAGGAGTTTGGGCTGCTTCAAAGACATCTGCCACTCAGCTCTCAGCGGCGTAATGGTACTGACAGGCACCCCCTAGAGAGGTTCTATATGTTTCTGGCATAAAAAGCAGATGGTTTCCTTCTTTCTACTCTTAAGAAATAGTGACAGCATAGCAGTCACTGGACTTACACTATTTTCGCCACACATGCACATGCTTCCACACACACTCCATGATCTGCTACAGGCATGAGAGCAGGAAACATAAACAGGAAAGGCAGAGGACCCTCCGTTCTCTGTAAACTACTGTACAGCTGGTTCAGGGCTGCTGCAGGACATAGCAGGGTTCATTCCTTAAATGATCACAACTCATGAGGCACCCAGGACACTGCATAGTCACCACTCCAATTTAAGCGATTTAATGACACTGTGGTTCGTATTTTATAACACATATTAATATAAATATATCTGGAGTTAGAAAAGCTAATGGTTGAAAATGTTTATGATTATTTGATATAGTAGAAATATAATGCAAGTGGGCTTATGTCAACAGAACTTGATGCAATGCAAGCTAGTAGCCTCTTCAACTTAGGTGAATGCTTACAAACCCCACATGTACAACAGACTGATGCATGTGTGCACGTGTGTGCGCACACACACACACACACCATACACCACACACAAACTGGATTCCTACAGGAGACAAGCCAAAGTTAAGAGCTCTGCAACCTCCCTGTGGCCAGGTGGCATTTGTGCGGGTGAAGTGAGCAGAGGCTGAAGAGGGAACAGCTTTGCCCAGTTCCAGGCCTGCTACCTGTCGGAGGGAGTCAGAGGAGGGAGAGGCAGGGCGGCCGGAGGAGCGGAGATTAAGAGAAAGTTCCCATTGGTCGACAAAAAATCGACGAGAAGGTTCAGGCTCTGGCTACAAAATACAAAATGGAGAAAGAAAATAAATAAAAGGAAATGTTAAGTAAGTTCCACAAAGAGCTGAACATAAGGAATCTGGCAGTTTTAGGTACTTTTTTACTTCAGACCACTGTCTCAGTACCAGATGTAGTAAGGAAATGCCCGTAGTGCCAAGAAGCATGAGCGGCCCATTCGAAGCCTGCATTTTGCTTTTAGCCCACCCTTCCCTTCTGCTTCCAGGGACGCCTGTGCAGGACTGCGGTCACCACAGCTCGGACCCTCGGAAAGCCTGTCTTCTCTTGCCTGGTGCTCTTATGTCACTTGCCCCACGTAGATAATGCTGCCAGTCACAAGGCGGCAGAGGGCAGAGGTGGGTCCTGCTCATCCACATGCTCTGTGCTCTGCAGAGCAGAGCCTCTCACCAGCCTGAGCCAGGATTTCTCCTAAGCAGGAGATGCTACCACCTATCACTCCACTGGCCTTATAATAGCGGACAACAGAGACAGCAAATCTAGAGTGAAGCTTGCTTCTTCTACATGAAGGCTAGGAATGTGGCTTTTCCTCTTCCTATTCTAGTGCGCGGAGAAACTGCTCACCACAGTGCCAGTCAAACCGCAGAAGTCCTCAAAAGGGCAGAGCTGAGGCCCCTGAGTCCTCTGCACCTGCGTGCTGCGTGCGCATCCAGCGGCCAGGACCTTCCTCAGGGACAGGCCTGTGCAGGCCCTGCACAGTGAGAAGGTGGCAGAGGGCTTTGGCAAACAATAACTGCTTAGTGTCCTAGCAGGTTCAGGGTGAGACACGTGCAGGTGGGAAGAGGACTATCATGGTAAGGAGATCCTCTGCCCCTCCAGCTCCAGGCAGACCCACTGCACCGCTGCTTCAGCCCACACTAACTTCATACTGAGAGATCGCTGCAGAGGACAGCAACCCACCAGAAGGAGAGCAGACCCAGTCTGCCCGGGGCAGCAGAGCAGTGGAAGCTAACGGGGGAGGAGTGGGAGCTGGGGGCAGACAGCAGGTGAGTGCACAGGCTCAGTCATGGGGCAGAAGACAGTCTTGCAAGAGCACAGAGCAGTGACCCTTAGGAGCATCTAGACAGGGGCCCTGCACTGAGGAAGCTGGAAACTAGCTCTCTGGGACAATGGAAGAAAACTCCTTGCTAGCCTTGTGGCTGCCGTACCCCATGCACTGCAGCTCGAGACTTCTATTACCTTCTCCCGGCCAACCTCTTTCACCCAACATACTTCCCTTCACTCTTCCTTTAGGCACTCTTTCAGTAAAAATCATCAAAACCTTATTAAATATGTATATTCCCCAAAACGTGGGACATTGCCCTGCTCAGTGAACATGCTAGTTCTCCCTGAGGACTGTAGTCTGGGTAAAGGAAGACAGAGGCTGGGCACACACAGAGCTCATGAGAGGAAGCGGTCGCAGAGTGAACAGAGCAGAGCTGAGCTGCGGGGGGGGAGATGAAAAGGACCGCCCCCACCTCAGGCAAGCCCCCTCTGGCCGCCCGTCCTGATCGCCTGCTCCTAGCTCAGTGACAAGGCACAGGAAGACAACATCACGCTCGACTTCGCAATAGACCCAGAACTGACATGGTTCACAGCTGAGCCATAACTGAGCTCTGAGAGCAAAGGCAGAGGAGAGGTAAGTGTTTAAAAGACCCACGTGAAACTGGCAGCTGCACAGCTACACCCACTCACAGGTCATCTTTATAGGTAACAACAGCAACCAAAGAAGTTTCATAGAATAAGCAGGCTTCTGAAAACAGGCATCTGTTATTCATCAAGTTATACAATGGCCAGGTGTAAACAGTAATTTCCCCCTTTAGTTTCTCAGAAAAGACTGGCCAAAGCTTTTCATTTGCGAACCTTTCCCCTCCACCCTCTTCATACTTGAGAAACCCCCACATCGGTAAGAGTTCTCTCAGTATTTCTACCTCAAGCTACCCCACCAGCAAAAGCTAAGTGAATGCCACCTGCTTACTGACCGAGAGCCTCGCCTAAGAAGCCACACCCGGCAGTCAAATGCTACTGCACACTGGCACGTGCACGGAACGGGGAAGGTGGGCAGAAATGGGAAGGCGCTAGGCCTTCAGGGTCCATGCGGCTGGGTGCCCACCCCGCGGTGACTGCTCCCGGCTGGGCGACAGGAGCGTGCAGAGCTCTGCCCTCCCCGCAGCGTCCCCGTCTGTGTGGCTCTCAGCAGCATCCCATGCCACGGTTCATGCTCTTTACCCTCTCATGACGGGGACTCTGCTTGCCACGGCTGTCAGCATCAAGATCCCTGTATGTCTGTTGGCAACAAAGTAGAAATTTAAGCTCCATCTCAACGTTCTATGTGAAACTAAGTGATAGTGCCAGAAATTCAGAATTAATTTCAACACAAATCCTGTCTCCTGGTGACCCCATCCCAAGGAACCACAATCCCATCTACATCAAACCCAGTGACGCAAGGGCAACTTTTGCACAGCCATTCTGCCCATCTGGCCTCCTGAGGTTAGTCACACAATAAATAAAAAAGTTAGTAGGGCCCTGGACAGTGTGGTTCACTGGGTTGGGTGTGGTCCTATGCACTGAAAGGTTGCCAGTTCGATTCCTGGTCAGGGTACATGCCTAGGTTGTGTGGGCTCGATCCCTGGTTGGGGGTGTGCAGGAGGCAGCCAATAAATGTTTCTCTCTCACTGATGTTTTTCTTTCTCTCCCTCTCACTAAAAATAAATTTTAAAATCTTTAAAAAAGAACTAGTTAGTACAAAGGTAGAACAAACATCTTTCGCCGAGTGGCACGAGCTTAGAGGCATGAAGCAGAAGGTTGAAGAGGAGAGGTGGGTTAGAGGGCGAATCTCCCACAGGACGCAGGAAGGAGAGGTGGGAGGGGGACCGGCGGAAACACATGATTCTTACTACAGTCCAGGGGGCCGCAGGGTGAGGAGTGGTCCCTGCTTGGGGCATGGGGCAGAGCGCCCTTCATAAAGGGGTAAGTGGGCAGGCTGGAAGTGTTCTCAGTCAACAGGAAGAGGCTCATGACTGAGTAGGAACCTGTACGACAGGAAACCACTCAAGCAGCACTCATGGGGACGAAGACAAGGATGGCTGCTCCTATCACACTTTGGTTAACTCAAGATTCACCGTGTGGCCTTGTACTGGTGGGAAACTGATCCAAATCTTCCGCTGTGGCTACTCTTGTCCAGAGTCCATGAGCATACTGTCTCCACAGGCAGGATGAGGCCAGAGCGTGGGCTTCAGAGTCACACCACGCAGATTCTGTTCTTGGACGCATCTGTGTGACCTTGTACAAATTAACTCCCTACTCTATGCCTCAGACTCATCTGTAAAATGGAGATCACAGAACCTGCCTTGTAAGGTTATGTAAGTATTGCCTGAAGTCACATGTGAAAAGCACCTAGAATACTACCCAGTTCACAGTAAAGGCTCCTAAAAGTGAGCTCTTACGAGGAGATGAGGCACAGGGCAGCACTACACCTACGGCAGCTCAGACCCAGGGGCACAGGCTGGGCCTGGAAAAATCAGACATGTTACAGAGTAGTCACTTTTTAAATAGGCTGCCTTAGTTGAGAAAATGCCTTTCCGTAGATCCTACCTTTAAAATTAGTATTTTATTTTACAAGGACATGCTACAAACGTCAACAAAGCAATTCTGCAAATATACCTGATCTAAGTGTGCTGCCACAAGTGTATGCTTGCTATCTGTGTCGACCATGCTGTCTACGTTCATTCTGCTACAAAGTGGTTTCGAACCATCTGCCTGGAGTGTGGATAAGGTGAATGGGAAGGGAAGGTGTTTGTTGGTAGAAGTTGGAGAAGCAAGAGGCAGGGCTCTCAAAATCAGAAGCAAACTCATAGAGTGAGCCCTATACAAAGTTTCCAAAAGTTCATCTTAGCTCAGTCTCCTTGGGTAGCAAGGCAGAAATGGCTGCTTTAAATGGGGTTATATAAAAATATGTTGCTTTCCAGGGTTTTTGGACCACATGTCTGTGACAAATATAGTTTAAATTTTAGTTTGTGACTGTATGGTTGTATTCCCATGACATGGGACCAGAAAAAACCACCCAGGTTTGAATATAACAATGTACTATCCTGAGGTCCAATCAGGAGTCTGCTCAGTTGTAGCAATAAAGGTTGCTTCTGCTACAAAAATGATTTCTACAAATGGTCTTTCTATTTTTTAAGTTATCAATGAAAAGAGGGAGTCCTGATTTGGTCTCTACCCCAGCCACTTACACAGGCAGGCAGGAAGACACAGACAGGACAACAAAGCATGCAGAGAAGGTCACCTGCTGGCCACGTGCCCGACAGGGAGGTGGAGTAGGGGGTGGAGAGAGGGCGATCACTTTTTTGGGGCAGGTCCGAGAACGCTCCTTTTCTCGTCGCTTTTATACCAACAGACACAAACAGAAAGAACACTTGTGAAACAGTGGCCACGTGTAGGCTGGTTCTGGAAGGGCCAAGGTGCATCTGCCAAAAGCATCTCAGAGGCCCTGGCCCTGCTCCTCCATCCTCAACAGCAAATCACTGCGAGCAGGGAGGGTGGCGTGCCGCAGTCCGTAGTCGGCCCAGGTCAGACTCATGCTGTTTGTTAGGTACAGCTGGCTCTGGGGCCAGGCTTGCAGTACTTTCTAAACACCAGGGATCAAGGGTCTAGTCTTCCCAGTGGTTGTATCGGGGAAGTTGGGGGACAGAAGAAATGAGCTTGGTTACAGAAAAGAGAAAGCCGCACAGGCCGCCATCGTGAGGGTGTCCTGGAGACCCTGCCGTCGGCTTGTCACCTGCACACACGGCAGCAGCAGAGCAGCGCTCTCCCCAGGGCCAACTGTGGGA
The DNA here is from genome assembly GCF_014108415.1 of Molossus molossus. Taxonomy (NCBI): domain Eukaryota; kingdom Metazoa; phylum Chordata; class Mammalia; order Chiroptera; family Molossidae; genus Molossus; species Molossus molossus. The sequence continues at coordinate 106,344,065 of NW_023425345.1, forward strand.
CAGTCCAGCGTCACTTCCTCTTCTCATCCCTAAAGCACACCCACAGGCTCTGGGAAACCACCAAGGACGTGCAAGCACAGCACACAGGACATAAAAATTAAATAGTGTTCACTACCTGAAAACCACACCTACCCCACGGGATCACCCGTCCCGCCCCTCTTCACTGCACTCCCACCCTGCGGCCCGTCTAGGATCGGAGGCCTGCAGGACTCAGGAGACTCCTGGGTCAGAGGAGGCTCACCTCCTCGAGCCCAGAACGGCCATGGGGGCCAGCACTGAGAGGAGAAGCAGTTATGGAAGTCGTGAGACTGGGGAAGTAGCCACTGTCTGTTCCCACCTCTCATGACAACCTACTTCCAAACCAAGGCTGGAGAGTGTGCAGTTTGCCCTCAGGATGCAAAAAACAAAGGGGGTGGAGAGGTAGTTGCCAAGGTGTTTATGCAGGAGGTAAAAAGAGAAGTCACTGGCAAGCAGCGTTATTAATTTCTCCTTCATCCTATGACCTAAGTTAGAACTGGTCTTGGGGCCCTGGCCAGTTTTGCTCAGCGGTTAGAGCGTTGGCCTGCAGTCCAGAGACCAGGGTTTGGTTCCCGCTAAGGGCACGTACCTTGTTTGCAGTTTGTCCCTGGCCCTGTTTGCGTTGTGTGGGTGGCAGCCACTCGATGTGTCCCTTTCACGTCGATGTTTCTCTCTCTCTCTCTCTCTCTCTCTCCCTCTCCCTCCCTCCCTCTCTATCTGAACAAAAAATGGAAAAATCAAGAGAAACACACAGTGAGTCAGGGGCCAACAGTCAGGGTGAGTCAGAAACAGAGGGCCCAGCATGCCACGGGGGTCCCTCTGTCCCCAGGTTTCTGTAGCATCTGGCTTTGCCCTCTAATGTTCTATCTTTTAAGAGAGAAATTTACAAGGCCAAGATTCATGAAACCATCCCTGCTTTGATACTGAGAAAAAACTCGATGAGAACACAAGACATTCCACATGGCTGTAAGAACTGAATTCTAGTTCTTGGACAGCCAGGTAATTGACAGTTCCCGACTATGCACAGCATGAAGCACACAGGCTCCAACAGGATGGTCACTGTGCATAGTTTCTCGCCCACCCAGTTGCTCTTTCTAACCGTCGCCTCTGGGCCCACCCACAGAGCCCATGAGTGAGTGCGACGGCTCTAGTCTGCTGCCCGCACGGCTCAGCAGCACTTGGCTTCACTGACTGCTCACCAGGGCGCAAGCTAGCTGCCGTCTTCACGCATGAGGCCAGAAGTGCCGGGTGCTTCATGAACAGTCAGCTGTGTCAGGCAATGGGCTGATGTGCCAGTCTCCACCAGGACAGATACCTCAGCTGGGCCCAGCTCCTTGGGCCACACTTCCTGCCCGGGACTGCCCTGAAAGCTCGCTCAGAGTGGCCCAGGCACATGCCCTCTGCATGCATTACGGTTGCCCTCCCTTCCTCTCTGCTCCCCTTGGAGCACTGTGAGAATCTGGGGTTCAGGAGGCCTAGGTTAGAGTGCATGTCCCCTTCTGCAGATCTTCAACTAAAGATCACCTTCCCGTTACACCTTCCACCTAGACTTCAAGGAAAGGGTGAGAAAAAAAAATGGCAGTAAATTTTTGATGAGCACCTCCTTCCACCCCCACGAAGACTTCCCCTAAGCAAAGGGAGAGGCAGTTTGGCTTCCTGAGTGTGGACATGGTTTCCATCTCTGCCTCATGGGCCCTGCTTTTAATGCAGCATATCATGAAAAGACGGTTAGAAAAAAACAAGACCCAACCAGCCACTGCTCAGTGCCTCCCAGAAACAACTATCACTCCACAGCACAAGAGGGAACCGAGGGCCTGCTCCTTTGACCCTTCAAGATCTTAGTCCTAAATGATAGCAACCCACGAGACATGCCCCGTGCACTCACGGGAGCTGGACCTGTCAGCTGTGATGTGGAGGCGGCACAGGAGAGGCTTCCAGGCCTCCGGTACTGTCAATTACCAACTGGTGCTGTTCCTTCTCTTTCTGTCCTGTTCCATACTGCTTAGGAGAAGCAGCTTTCTAGGCTATCCTACAACTACGTTAGTGAAAATTTCTAAAAAGATTATTTTATGAATGTAGACAAAACACCAAAAAAAATACCCATGATCATCTTTGTCCAAGGTCTGAAACAAACAAAAATCACAGTTCAAGATGATTTCTTGGATAACATTTGCCTGTTTAACATAAAAGATTCCACTGCCCCAATGCTTAGGCTTCTCCCTCCAATGGTCATAAGGACACATGTCAGCAAGAAGTCAACTCAGGACAAAGGTTCTAATAGCAAAACCCCAAAGGCGAGGGTACCTGAACAACTCACCACATAGCTTCAGCTAGTTTCAACATCAAATTCACAGCCCACCCTGTTAACTGGTTTCTCAAATCCCAAGGCGTTAAATAAATCATGCAATACAATCAGTATTGCTTATTACACTTTCACCAGAGTCATTACTTAAAGAGCACAGGATGTCTTGGGCTGGAGCGGGGATTCTAGGTGTGGCCCTCCACCTGGCCAGCTCAGAAGAGGGGACAGGGTGGGAAGGCCCAGGGCTGCAGCACTGATTCTGGTTCTTGGGCAGTTCCTTTACCTGTTTCCACTGTGGGGTGGGAGCAGGGCGACCCTGCTCCGGTAGGCAGCAGGACGGCTGGCTGACCCCACGCTCCTGTGTTGGCTGTGACACACAGGCCAAGTGTGGGTGGGGACAGGACATGGAGACAAAACAAAATAAAATATATTAAGGTAGAAGACACACAAAAGGTACTGTGGAGAACAGACCCCATCTATGTGCTGGAGTGGTGGTGATGGTGAAGACATAAAATTGACTCTTAGACAATTACACTTATAAATGAAACAAAATACCCTGCCCCCCAAACCAAAAGCAAATGTAAGCAAACAAAAAAGGAAAACAGAAGGTGTAATTTTCACGATCATTTCCCTAGCTCAATGTTCTGAGCCTAAACTACTAATTCTGGTTGGAAAACTAATCTTTCACTCAAAATGAGGGAAGCAACAGTTTCTTCAAGGCAAACTTCCTGTGACAGAGAACAGCCCAGCTTCCCGAGGTGGGCGGGACCTGGGCTGCCAGAGCCGACAGGGAATGACTATCATCTTCTCTGTGAGCCATAACCAGTGAATAGACGTGAGTTAATTAAGGCCGGGCTCCAAGCAGTCTGTGAGTCAGTGCCCACCCCACTCCATCCATAGGAACGACCACTGATGTGTGTGGAGAGATGCAGAAAGGAAAAGGATAGGTTCCCTCAGGTCAACAGGGAGTTTTGAAAGAAATTTTCAGTATGAATCTCAAAATCCCAGCATCTCTTCTTGCAAGAAGTCTTAGTCACTTTTAGACAAACAGGAGGAGGACAAAGCCTGATGCAGACATCCTTAAAGGCTCCTGTCCAGCACTCTCAGGCATGACTTAGGGAATACAAGTCAGTATCCATGAGGAATCTTTAAAATGTTCACATTCCCACCCTAGTTTAAGGAGCGCCCAGGAAAGTCATCTGCAACACACAAAAGCAGCTTTATAACAAGGATGTCTGTTGGTGAGAAACGACTGAACATCCGGAAAGCTGGGTGAAGCACCGCACACACTGAAGATGCTCAGAGAGTTTGGGACAACACGGGAATGTGACCAAAGTTACATGAAAAAATGGAGGATGGAAAAGCGTATGTTACGAATGACCTCAACTATGAAGACAAGAATGCACTAAAGAAGAAAGACCAGGAAAAACTGTAACAAAATATTAACAGAATTAAAGGTATTTTAATTACCTTTATCAGACTTCTCAGCATTTTCCTCAATAAGCAGGTACTTCCTTTACAGCTTAAATGTGAGCATACCCACTGACCAGGTAGTGTAAGTGTAAATCCCCTCTGCTGGACCCTCAGAGCCTCAGACTGAGCGGCGAGGACGGAGCAGTGCTGAGCACACGAGGGGCTTCTGCAATGCTCTCTGCCAGTCAGACAAGGGGACCACCAGACCCGCCTGGAGCCCACGAGTCCTCAGGCTGTAACGCACCCCACCTCATTCAACTAAAAAGATCCCTCCTTCCTATGTGGCCAGACCAAGTGTGGATGGACGAGGTGTGAGGGGTTTACCTGTCTCCTTACGCCAGTGGACTGTGGGGGTGCATTCTCCTCAAACTTGGCCAGCAGCTGGGTTGCCATGTACCTCACTTTGTTCTGGTTGCTGAGGGTGACATCAGTCCTCCTGTCGGTCAGAGTGCTCACCAGTGTGGGTCTTCCTCCTCTGCACACCCGGGGCACTTCCTCCTGATCAATATTGACACCCAAGAACCAGCCTCTGTTAGAGGAGCCCCCAATGCCCTTCCCTCAAAGGAGAAGTGCGGCTAGGGCCTGGCATGGCAGCTGGTATTTCTGCTTTAGGTTAAGCTTGACAGCTCTCTTCAAAGCTCTAATCTCAAGAGGGAGTATAAAGATGTACCCAGACTTTATTGGTAATGTCACCCCAGGAAAGCCAATGTCCTTTGCCAGCTGTGCGATTCCAAAGAGATAGGAAAGCCATGGTACACGTGTGTGTGTGTTCCCTTGGATGCTCTTCAAAAAATTAAACAGAGGCAAAAGCACACAGAAAAAGCATCTTCCCACAAAAATTCTCATAAAGGATGAATATAAAGAGATCTAGCAACACCAGTGAAAATTAAGGATTTAAGACAAAAAGGGCAATTCAGTATAATCATTCTAACAAATCTCAGATAATTCTCACCTCTTCTGATTGACTGGTCTTTCTCCTCTTTCCAGCGCCATCCAAGTCCTTTTCCTTCTTATCCTACACCAAGAAAGGAGTTAAAGTGCATTATTCTAGTCACTACGCCTTGCCATTGGGTCTGCAGCTGGAAAAAAAGACCAAATTTTTCCATTCACCTTGGGAGAACGCTTCCGAGAGATTGTCTGCCCAAGTTTGCTTAGGAAGGAGATGGGGGACTTGGTGCTGGACATGAGGACCGCTTTCTCTTCAGCATTCAGGTCCAAGGCAGCTGTGAACAGAAAGCAGTGTTTGAGGACAGGTGCCCCAACGTACTGACCAGAAGCGCCCTGCTACAGGTGCCCCGAACCTCGGCCACCTGAAGACCCCTCTGCTCTGAAGCAGGGGGAGGGCAGCAGGCGGTCCCAGGGAAAATGCATACTTCGCTTCACACATGGCGCCTTTTCCATGAACATAAACAATACCACTCTTTCCCCATCCACTGCAGTCACAAAAACCTCCACTTTTGCTTTTCAAAAGTTGGAACCCACCTGTGATTGTTAATCATGGAGGAGTGCTAGAGCCTCATCTCTGGGATAACAAATTCAGGGCGGAGAAAGGCGAGGGAGGGCAGGTGGCTCAGGGCCACTGGGCTGGGGTATGAGGCACTGTGCACTCAGCTGCACAGTCGGGGGCTCTCCCTGCACGTGAGCACTCGTGTTAGAGCTAGGATTTCTGTTGTAAAAACTGTGTATCCAACAGAAAAAGCCACAAACATCTATGAGAGTACATGGGCTGGCATACACAAGACAGTCACAAGCTGTGGATTGCAGTGTTTTATTAGTAACAATAGTAATTTTAAAAACACGTTGCTAACATTTATTAAATGCTTCTGTTTGACAAACATTCTTCTTAGCATATCACAATCTAATTATGTATAGAAAAACACCCATTTTTATAGAAGGGGAAACTGAGGCACAGGAAAACTGAGTAACTAGCCTGAGGTTGAACAGGTGTTAGTACTGGGACATAAACCCAGGTTCAGTGCCATGGTCAACACTCCTAAGCATAATGCTATACTTATTCCAAGAGACGATGAATGACAACAGAAATATTTTTGTTGCATGCTAACAGACTGAGGGTCAAGGAAAGACGTTTGGAAAACACTAAAATGTAGGAGAAGAAAGAGAAGCTGGAGAAGGAACAGTTACAGAAAGAAGAAAATGAAGCCCGCTTGTTCAGGATCACAGAAGCCAAGGAGAAGAGAGTTCCAAAGAAAAGATGTCCTTCTACAGGGCTGAACAGTTAGAAAGACCCAGGACACGAGAGGAGACGTGGAAGAAGTCAGATCTGGTGATGCTTCATGGCCTGGAGAACAACCTGGAGGCACGGTGACAGAAGCCAGGTCGCGGTGTTACGGAGGTCGGGCAGTTGAGAAGTGGCCCACAGGCATAAACCACTTTTTTCAAAAAGGCTGGTTCTGAGAGAAAGGGTATGAGAAGGGAACAGAATCGAGAAAAATTTCTGGACAGGAATGATTTTTATGTATTTATAGGTTTCGTGAGAAAGACGTGAGTAAGAACAAGTGGTTGAGAGGGGAAAACAACGGAGCGAAGGCTCCGGGACCTGCCCTGAGGGTCAAGCAGTAAAAGCAGAGTGAGCGCAGCCTTTGAGGGTGCTGCTGTGGGGCACCGGGAGGGAAGAAAGAAAAGCCGGGCAACAACAGAGGACGTGGGGGCTCCCACACCACCGCCCCCAGTCCTTACCGCTGGAGGGGAGCGAGTCCTTGAACATCTCGTAGAACTGGGTCAGGTACATCACCATGGACAGCTTGTCGGGCTCCCCCACTGAGGCCATCTCTTTGCCTGTCATGATGGGAGAAATGCCCAGTTCCTTCTCAGCAATGTCAAAGGCCAGCTGGTTATTCTTCTCCACATTTTGTTCATCCAAAGAATCAAAATCTCTGAGAAACAGGATAAGAAAAATGTATCAAGATGGAGTGCTTATCCCCACCCAAATAACAGTTATCAAGAAGTCACCATCATTTCTTGGTTGCTCAGCTAAAACCCTGTGTACAGTGCCTCCCTGAAACCTGAGAGCGAATCCGAGCTAGAAACCATCCTCAAGGAGAAAGGATGATTAGACATCTACCTATTAAGAAAAAAGAGGGAAAGTTAAAACACTATCCCCATTTTTCTGATCACATAAATTCCTTACTAAAATGTAAGCTCAAGCCCAGCCGGTGTGGCTCAGTGGTTGAGCATTCATGCACCAAGAGGTCGCCGGTTCAATTCCCGGTCAGGGCACATGCCCAGGTTGTGGGCCTGATCCCCAGTGGGGGGCGTGCAGGAGGCGGCCAGTTGATGTTCTCTCTCATCCATGTTTCTATCTCTGCCCCTCTCCCTCTAAATTCAATAAAGAATAAATAAATAAATAAATAAATAAATAAATAAATAAATAAATAAATAAAATGTAAGCTCAAGAATAGAAACTATCTTTAATATGTATTCTCTTGCATCTTGTGTGTGACCTATATTCATTAAACTAACGTTAAATAATGATAAAAATTCTATTTGGATCAGACTGCTCTTAAAGGCCTGGGACTATCACCCATGGTGTTCTTTGGCCCTGACAAGTGACTGATGTACTAAATCAGCTGATAAATCTTACTCAGACGTCTACTTAAAGGGGAATTCCAAAACTGTTCTCAGAAGATTTTTCCACTGCTAAATGTCTTAAATTTCCCCAAGTACTTGTATTAATAAACACTTCCCACTGGATTTCAAGCTGCTTGCTCCTCAATCGAGTAAAGACTGAGAGCGTTCTTCTTTAGGGGATTTCAGATTAACTGCACCTCACATGGTGCTAACCTGCTGACTCCATAGCAGTTTTTCATTTAAAAAAATTCCTTAAGCCTGTTAATCTACAGGCTCATCCTGGATGAGTCACTATAGTCTAAACAGTGCCAAGTTACCTACTCACTGCTCTGCATCCTGTTACAGGAAAACGCCCTGACCCTCTCCAAACAGCCTGTGGTCTATTCCAGCAGGGATGTGTCCCTCACCCCACACTCCCACCTCCCCCCACCTGCTGGGTTCCCTGAAGTTACTTCTGCCTTCCCTTGGGAACAGAACTGATTGACCTGGCCCTTCTTTGCCATTTATCACAATATTTCTCAAGCTCTCCCTCGTCCTCTCCACCCCTTTTCTGGTGAGGTAAGCCCTCCTATCACTTCTGCATGAACCTTACATTTACCCAAGTCAATCAGAAGCCCCCATTCCTAAATCACACTATGCAAGGCTGTTTTGACACTCTTGCCTCATTAACTTACAATCTAATATAAATAGGAACTATGTCCTTTAGGATTTCTTATGCAATCATTTAAAACAAACACACAAAAATTGGGCCCTTAAGTGGACCTGATGATAAAAGAACAGGCAGCCAAAATGCTTCCATATGCTCTGCTTCTGTTTCCCAGCATTTCTGTCTGGCTTCCATGGGAGAATGCCCATGGGAGAAACCTGAGCACAGCGGTCTCCACAGGGGCCCTAGGGTCATCCTGCTGTACTGATTCTGCACCTTGGTGAGTTGAGAATGGCCAAACGAGGAGGTGCTACAGGTGCAGGTGGGTGAGGCGACCTGAGTTTTGTGGTGTTGGCAATGTTTGCAGAGTTCAGCCTTTCACATGAGGGAAGACCGATGACCATCATAAATCGAGGAAGCGCTGACTGTTTTGTTTTGTTGGTAGTAACACATTTGCCATCAGCCAGCCAAATGTTCTAGCCAGGTTCTCCTGATGACCACTAACACTTGAGAGAGAGCTGGCTGAAACAGAGTTCAACCTGCGGCCAATGAACATTTTCCCTTTGTGTGACAGTAACACACCCAGGTGGGTGTTAAAACCAATTTTTGACCTTTTGAGTACTGTGGTTTTAAAAATCAACTAATCATTTGTATGTTGAGCTACATAATGCTTAACACTCAGAGTTTTAAATATAATTAAGTCAAAATTAATCACTGCTTTCTAGAAAAAGTATCTTACTATGTATTTCATTTTAGGAAAAAACTACAAGTTTGGCTACTTGACAGCAGAGTACTCTGAGATCCTTAAGGAGTATAAAATGAAACAGAAATTCTGGTCACAACTTACATCAGATCAGGGCGGTATCTATGGATAACTGCACAGAGGGCCAGGCCACTTTTCCAAGACATGGTGAGATCTGTCACATTGACCCCTGTGTAGCCATCTGTCTGCCTTTGGCACCAACAAAGCAGTTTGCTTGAACGAGGTACAGACTCTAAAAGAACAGAAAATATTAACGGAAGCGTGGTTACCTAGTACCATTAATATGGGGCCCTCTCTGTGGCATATATCCAGTTTGAAAAACCACCGAAGGCAGGAACAACACAGTTGTCAGGCGTCATGACAAACAAGCTATGCATGTCACAGGCCCTCAGACCACGTGTGGGGCAGGGGTTTGTCATCTTCACTTCATGGACAAGGAGCTGAAGTTCAGAGATATTACATAACCTGTTCAAGACCACACACTTCACAAATGGCAAAGCTTGGACTGGGACCCAGTTGTACCTGCCCCCAAAATGAGATTTCTTCTAATTATGGTCCACTGTCCTCTCCGTCCATCCTCAACATCAGTACCAGATGCTAGGCCTTTACAACTGTCAGCTTGACTACTATGATGGCATTCACCTTCTCTATCCCGTCCTACATAGAGAGGTATGCTCACGTCACTCTCCTTTAAAACAAATCTTTATAGGCCTTCAATGCACACAAAATAGGGAATGACCTTACCTGTCACTGTGTCCTGGTGGCATCACAGCACTCGGTTAAAATGCCGCTGCTTCTTCCATGAAGCTTTAACCCAAAACCTTGGCTGGTGTGTCTGTGTGCCCATAAGCTTTCCTTCTCTTCTTCCCTTTTTCAGTAGCACTTTTATCTGGCTTCTCTTTATGTCCTCATAATGATACCTTAGGCCACAGTTTCTCAACCTTGATACTACTGATATTTTTGGCTGGGAGCTGACATGTGCACCATAGGAGGTTTAGCAGTATCCTTGGGGGCCAGGAGCAACCTCCCCAACTCATGACAATAAAAAATGTCTCCAGAAACTACCAAATGTCCTCTAGGGGCACTTCTGGTTGAGAACCACTGCCTTACATAGTCATGGGCACACTAAGCGCCCAATGAGTACTTCCAGGCTTCTCTGAAGAGGTCACCTGCATTTCAAAAGGGCATTACCAGAACTCACCATGGCGAGTCAACTTTGGGGTAGTGCGGGAATTCAGGTTCTCCATTTCCAGATGAATATCTTTTGTTTCTCCAGTATCATATAAATGGCACACCTGGAAGAAAGGTAAAAAGTTGTAAAGAAGGAAAATCAGACACCAAGTAACAAATTCCCACCTGAAAAGAGAATGACACATGAAATATTGTGAGAGCAGATTGGATAACGTTTAGACAGAAGTTAGGATGATGACTTTTGAATCCTCTCTGGAATGTGGTGGGCTTACATATAGACAAACACGTTAACTATCAGAAGTTGTGCTAAAAATTCACTACTCAACCACATAAGTCCCTCTGATAGTCTTCTTTGGTCCTTTTTTGAAGAAAACATCTACTTTCTTATTGACAACACAGAGTAAAAATCGACGTATTTTATGAATGAACACACCAGGTGAAACCCAGCCTCGCTGTCAGTGTCTGATCCCAAAGGTGACCACTGTTCTGATCTCTATCACGAAGGGTTAGTTTTTCTTGTTTTTGAACTTTATGTAAATGAAATTATACAGTACATATGCTTTTGTGTGTAGATTCTTCTGCACACTGTTAATGTCTCTGAGATTCGTTTACGCTGGATGTAGCAATAGTCTTTTTCATGACTGTACACGCTCCACTGTATAATATACCACAGTTAATGTATCCAGCCCACTGCTCCTAGGTGTGCAGGTGGTTCCGGTTCCCGCACGTCATGAGAAGGCTCACTGTGTTTGGTGCTCACATGCCCTCGCTGGGCTGGGTTCGCTGCCTCTAACAGCAGGCTCCACGGACCCCTCATGAACCACACAAGCACAGAAGGCCTAACTGTGTCAACTTCAGGTAGAAAGTGAAGACAAATTTATACTAGGACATAGGCAAATACATTGAATAGTCTACTTTCTAAAAAACTGGTGGGCTCTTTGGGATAATTATGCTCTGTAAATGATTATAATTTCTGCCTAAACTGTCATTCTTATTGCAGTTATAAGCATTCTGAAAAATAACTCAGTATAAAAAAAAGACCAACAATATCTTCTATTTATAGAGTGTCTTATCTTTCAAAGTTCTTTCCAGTGAACAATCTCAGCTGTCCTCACAACGATCCTGTTTGTAGGTAGCAGAGATGATCACCTTCATTGTACCAATACAGAAACTGAGGTTCTGAGAAAGCGAAAGGACCTGTCCAAGTTACAGGAGATTGTGGTGGCAGAGTGAGTGGAGGCCACATTTCCTGACCAGCGAACAGTGTTCCTTCCCTACAGCACACAGTTTGATCAGGAGCCTGGGTTAAAGTCCTGGATCCATCATTTTCGTCACGTTTGATCTTCTGGCAAGTCATTCAACAACTCTCTGCCTCAGCTGCTCAATGTGATGATGGAAAATACTACCTACTCCAACCAACTCAGAGAGATGTCTACTCAAATCTACTTGAGAGAAGTGTTGTCTGTATGTTTGTTATTAATGGAGACATTTCAATATTCAGAGGTCTGATCAGCCCTAAAAAGGACCCAGCTACAGATCACTGTCTGGAAGGCACTTACCTGGCTTGGCCGGAGGAAGTTAATGTTGATATTGGGGTATCTGGTGACAGGGTCTATGCTGTATTGGCTGAAGTTTTTACTCACATTCTCAGGCGTGGTCTGAGGCAACAACCTATAAATGCTTTCCCTGCAAAAACACAGCGGTATACTCAGAGCACAAAAAAGCACCACGAACATTTCCCTCTCCTTTGAGAATATTTCTACATTTTACAGTCCCCACATGATCCGAAGGACATGACAAATCCTCATCCGTGACTGGTTTCCTCCAATCCTAGATCAGCGCTGGCTCCCCATCGCTACCAGCTCAGGGGCCGCACAGGCCTGGCCAACGAGGACAGCAAGGACACTGCTTTGGGCAGAGGTAAAAAGTCTGACTCTCATTTAAAAGGCACTGATTTACTGTTTTGCTTTTTCAAGTATGCTAATATTTAATATTTAAGAGAATCACAAGTGAAAAAAGAACTTGCAGCCAAATTACCCAGAGTACCTTAAGTAACAGACTTAAAATGATATAAACCACCAATTTCACCCAGGAAATCTTGTTTCTCTAGTTTTTCAAGTTAAGGCATTTGTTCTTTATCAGCAGATCATAGGAATCTTACCTCATTTGCAATAATCTGCTTCAAAATATCTGACATTTGAAAATTTGAGAAATGTTTACAGGCAGTTTGGAATTTTCCTTTGAATTCAGTCACTTTTAATTTTTTCTCTTATTTTAGTATAGCCTCTATTACCACACTGGTTTCATTAGTATATGTCTTTCTGGTTTAAGGACAAGAGAATTTAATGTGCTATTTTTGTGTATGTTTATGTGACTGTCATAAAGGTCTCAGACACCATCTGTCGATGGTGTACAAAGATTCAGACACCATTAGTGCGCAACAAATTTAGTTTGGAAAGAGATAAGAGAAGAACACTTAGAAGATTAGACTCTTTTAAGTTTCTATAATTTCTTGAACAAATATCTTACCTTCTTCTCTCAAGTATGAAAGCATCTTCACTGAAGAAAGGAAGAGAGAGAAGGGAGAAAGAACCTGCACTCTGCCTGCAGGGCACATCACTCATCACCCCGTTTTCTCACCAGAGGACCCTGGCTACTCCCCATTACCTCTCTGCCAGGACTTCCAAGGGACTTGTTCCTAGCGACCAACTTCGTACCATCCAGGCTGAGTCCATAGCAGCTAGAAAGCCCCGGGCAATTCCTGTTCCCATTGGCCAAAAAGGCTATTATGGAGATATAAAACAAAGAATTAAAATAAATTACCTTTCAAAAGAGAGAGGCTAATAAACTCAGGAACTAAGAGAGTTTGCTGCTGAAAGTAGTCTGGCAACTGCTCAGACGCTGGACTTCTCTGCTTCACAAACTGGCAGAGGGCAAGTCATGGAAGCTGCAGCATTTCCATTGCTACTTAGCAATCTAGGGTCCCCCATGGTCTGCAATGCTTCCCTACTTCCTGACGTAACAACCCCTACGGGAGCTCACCTAATGCTGTAGACACTCACTCCACAACCTCAGTGCCTAGATTTGTTTCCAATTACTAGTAAGTGCTGCCGTCCTTAATACTCACCTCTAGGAGGCTGTCCCCAACCAGAGCCACTAGCAACTGGTGTCCATTCTGCTCTCGCACCAAGGCAGCATTCTCGGAGGCGTACATACAAGTGAAGTCAAACATGGCCACGTCAGGCTGCCCATAGTGATTGATGGCAAAATCAAGAGATGGCAGCTGCTGCTGGGTGGAGAAGTCCGCTGCTTCCCTGGCATAGCTCAGCAGAGCCTCTTGGTCCACATTCTCCCGGGAAAGCAAGAGCTCTGTGTCGGCATAGTCCTGTCTCCAGAGAGGGGAGCGGATTGATGGAAAAGCCCAGGGACAAGGGTAGCTGCTCAAGCCATCCTACACTATCAGACACAACCGAGTTTCTACCACCTGTCCCTTTCCCCCAAAGTGAGTTCATATTCCACAGCAAGTGTTGACACACATCACCCAGAAAAAGGGGAAGGCTCTCTCTGTAAGAGCACAGGCTCTGCTGCTAAAGACACAGCCCGGCTGCCCACGTACTTGGGACGAGTCACCGCTTCCCTTGCCCATCCAGCCCCTCACAGCTGTTCTGGACACCAAGTAATATAACTTGTGACGGTGCTGCTGAACTGAAAAGGCACTTTATAGTTTATGTCATTATCAGCAATCATTCCTTTCTGGGTAGCAAATCACTTTTGGCAACCGGGACCACATGAAACACTCAGCCTTACAGAACTCCACAAACCCCACGGAAGGACCCAGAGCTTCAGTGACAGAAAGGTGTGGAGGCAGGAGCAACAGCCATCCAGGGACTGGGAAGAAATAGATTCAAAATGGTACAGAAATGTAAAAATCGATAAGATTCTGAAAGGCTCCATAGAACCACACCAACAAAGAAAACAATAATGAGAGAAAAGGGGCTTTCCACATAAAGAACCGAAAAACTCCTTTTCTGTTTTGGAAGTTCCTGGTATACCGAGCCAAAGCTTTTTTCTCCTAAAGTGGGGCCTATGTTTTCCAAGCATCCCTGATGGTACTTTCAGCTACCGCTACAAGATGTTAAAAGCCAAATCACAAACACTCAAGTTGGTCCTCGAAACAGTGTTTGTTCACCATTAAGTGGCCAGAATGAATTTAGTATTCAGTAGCACACACAGAAGGTGTAGCCCCTGCCCTGTAAAACAAAATAAATAAATGAAAAGGAAAAGTCTTGGCATTCCTCTCTCCTACATAATTTCAACAAATGCCAGTGGGAGCACTGGCTATTTCGTATTGATCAGGCATTCGAGCACATCTTGCTTGTGCTCCTGGCAGAATGGCTGTACACACTGCTTGGTCTGTTCCTCCTGCAGACATAAAGGGCCACAAGGCTGAGAAGCAGATACAAGGCACCGAGTGGCAAGAGGCTGGGCTACAGGCACGTGTGCATGAGCTCACCCCACCACCGCTCTCAGACAAGGCCACAGACCGGACTCATTAGCATGCCTCGACACAGAGGGCACCCTGAAGCTCAGCTGAGTCTGTGGTAGGAACAGCACAGGCTGAGTCAGCACATCTTCTCTCCATCTCATCCATTACTGTGGGGACAGTAATTCTCACACTGAGACCAAATCAGACTTAAGAAGTTCTCCTTAAGGAGCCCTCCGCTTAAGGAGCCCTCTACCCTGTGGTTTTCTGACTTCATGTTCAGATCATCATCTCAGGGAAGGTCACACATTTAGTCACCTAGAAAAAAGGCTAAGCAGGACCTGGGCTAAGGATGAACAAGAAGCTCTTACTGTTAGGTCAGGCAGAGGTCTAAACACACTCTGGCTCAGTCAGGATTCACTGGGCCTCTGACAGCCACATGTATAGTAAAACTAGAACCATTTTCAGGCTCCTGTAAACAGACTGCTTCCTGGTCAAGCTCCGTTCCCTGCAGCACCCCTTCCAAAAGACGGCCTATTAACTAACCAATAACGGGTCATATATGGAAGTCTCTAGAACCACAAATCAAACTACCTGCAATTAAACTGAATATTTACTCCTGAAATAGCTGAGATCTGCTTTGGAACAATCCAATTGCAGGAATGGGGAGTGAGCGGGGTACTACTGAAACAATGCCAGCCACGTGTTAGTAATTGTTAAAGCTGGATAATGGGCACATGGGTTCATCAGACCAGCCTCTCTGCGCTTGGTCATATTAGAAAATTTCCATAATAAAAGGTATTTTTTTAAGTTGAACTAAAAAACATAGTACTCGTTACCTGGAGATGGGTTTGGGGTTCATTTTCATTCCCTTGCACGAAAAACTCATCTGACAATAATATTCTTTCTCTTGGTGATCATACTAACCAGTATAACATAAAAAGAGGTTTGAAAGAAACCTATCACTTACATGCAGTATCACCCCTTTGTCTAGTAAGCTCTGCTTTTTGGCTGTCATAACAAAATAGTGTGTGTCATCTTTGTAGTAGACGATGTTCTCCAAGTCGATACCTGCAACCAGAAACAAAAATGTGCAGATGAATGTTCACTGAGATGAAGGTATACTAGGGCAGCCAGGGAGACTGCACAGGGGTCCGGAGACCAGGGCTGTAAAACTCCAGGCAGGGAAAGAGAAAATAAAAAAGCTGTCTGAGACCAGATTCTCACTCCCTGCACAGTCAGTTCACAAAAAGAGGGAGGAACTTTTGTTTATCTTTGTACTGCTCTGTAATTCACTTAACATCCTAAATTATCCTAAAAACAATGATCGATAGTAAGCAGAAATATATAAGGATTGGAAGAAATAGGAAGAACAACCTCTAGTAAGATGGTCTGGGTTAATTATCAAGTTAAGCCTCTTTTATAGTCATCAAGGCAACTGGGGGAATCTCCTAGAGCAGGACAGACAACTAGATGCCTGGAAGCAGAGAGTGAACTACCGATTTTTAATTTCAATTAATCTAAAAAAATAGATATAATGGAAAGAAAACAGAACACTGGAATCTGCTGTATGTTTTTGTTGCATCAAAACATCTAAATTAATCTATTCAAAAGCTATCGTGTAACAATCTCATTCCTATCTAGCATGTGGTTTACTTCAAGATCAAAGTGGACTTGGGAAGAAGACTACACACTCAATGCCTCAAGGCAGGTTCTTAATAAACCAGAGAACCACCAACCAACAGATTACTGCATTAAGCACCATCACTCGGCGCCACAGTGGAGAGAAGGGGTTGGAGAAGAGTTGGTAGAAGGCAGAACAAACACTGAAAAACAAACACGTGAATAAAAACCCAATCCAGAGTAGCCCAGTCCCTGCAATGAGCACAAAGGACATTAGAGCAGGCAATGGTGATCTGGACATGCTCAGAACAAAGCATGGAGTAAGGAAGGAGCAGAGGGGCGAGTGACACGCAGTGACACCAGTGACCACCCACCCCACCACACTACCCACGGAAAGCCAAAGCAGTTATTTAAAGTTCTATCTTTATTGCTTTCAAGGCACTGACACCAACCTGTGGCTTCCCTGAGCTCCTGGAAAAATTTTTGGTTGAATATAAAAGCCACTCCACTGATCTCTTCCACTTTGGCTTCTGCTGTTGTATTTCGGTTAATAAAATTTGCTGTAATGGCAATGGCCAGTTTGCCTCGAAATTCTTTCCGACGAAATCCTAGAGAGAAAAATATTTTCAGAGGTGGCGACAGCTAGCTAGAGAGGAAGGAAGAGCACTTCAAACAGGAGAAGGGGTATTGCTGATTACATCTGGGAACACGGGATAGGAATCAATGGAAAATTTCAGGGCAATTTTTCTCAATCTGAAAATAGGGTGTTTACCCACCAAAGAATATAACAATTCAGAAAAAAAGTCAAAGTCTCCCATATACTAGCAAAAATTTTGAAATCTGACTGACCACAAGGAGTTCCACTTTTAAAAATATTTTTTCTTTACGGACTTTAGAGAGAGAGGAAGGGAGAGGGAGAGAGAGAAAGAAACATCGATGAGAGAGAATATTGACTGGCCGCCTCCTGCATGCCCCCCACTGGGGATTGGGCCCACAACATGGGCATGTGCCCTGACGGAGAATCAAGCCAGCGACCTCTTGGTGCATGGGTGGATACTTAACTACCAAGCCATACTGGCTAGGGGCAGGAATTCCATTTTTAAAATAAGGGAAGCCACCTTTTTTTAAATCCTCACCTGAGGATATTTTTCTATTTATCTTCAGATAGAGTGGGAGGGAGGGAGAGAGAGAGAGAAACATGGATGTGAGAGGGACACATCGACTGGTTGTCTCCTGCTTGACCCAAGCAGGGCCAGGGACAAACTGCAACTGAGGTGCGTGCCCTTGACTGTAACTGAACCCGCGACTCATCGGTCTGTGGGCCGACGCTCTAACTGCCGAGCCAAACCAGCCAGGGCGGGAAGCCGCCTTTTGAGTAAGCAGGTTTAACCCCACAGCAGTGCCCACTGCTCAAAGTGCGGCTTGTGTACTAGCACCCTGCAGGATGGCCCTGCAAGAAGCAACCCGAGTGCCTGCTGCTAGGGAGGGCTGGGCCAGCCATTCAATGAGACACATATGCAGACTCTTAGGAGTGCGGTCTCTGAAGACACAAACTGTCACCCAGGGTTCAGAGAAGGCCACCCTTCACTTGCTGTGAACCAGGCAAAGGAGGACTGAGCAGTACCTTCCAGAGTATTCCTGCGGCCATCTCCTCCAATGACCACTTCAAACTCATATTCTGACACAGGGTGGGTTTTAGGGTGCACCAGTGCCCGCCAACCTATCCCTGTGGACCAAAGTCAAAATGAAGGTCATCATCCAGATCAAATTCTTACATCTAAGACATCTCAAGATACCCAGGTAGGCAGACTCCCAGCCAAAAACAGTAGGTTTGAAAGCATGGGGTACAAACGAAAAAAGAGGCCTCATGGAGAAGCCCATACAATTTTCTACAACGAATACCAGTGCATGCAATGTCTAATACAATCTCAAAGGCCACCTCACCAAGTCAAAAGTTCCTCAAAAGATACTGGCTATACAAATAGAGAAGCCCTTTTTAACTAGTTCTGAAAACAACTCGCAGGTTCCTATAGTTTTTTGCTTTGATCTCATCTTTTCCCACCCATTTGATGCCCTTTTATCCCTCCTCCCTTTGTCCTATCCAACTCACGTTCATTTTCTTGGTCCTCAGGAGGGTGTACAAGTCCTTGGAATTCCACATTGACGTGGATTTCAATGCCTAGGATCAATGCAACTTTCAAAAGTATTAGTTGAAGCTGACGGATACCTGGGTGAACAAAAATATAAGATAGTTAGGGTATGCTGAAAGAACAGTACCAGTTAGTGGTCCCTGCTCAGGTCCCCCCGTGTCCACCTATGCAGAGTTTACCCAGATTCCCAAAGCTTCCTGTAAGAGGAGACATTTTCCAAGCCATGTTCCACAGTTTTTTCTTTATTAAGGGCAAGAAATGTTCTAGAGAACCACACAAGCCCACTCCCATCTCTTGGGTGAGATATTGAAAACAATCAAAAGCTCTGAGACAACATGAAATTGCGGCCAACAGGAGACTCTCTTTCCCATCTTCCCAGATTCAGTCAGAACACAATTATTTAGCAGAACCTGCAGTCCTTACAGCACATGGCAGTTACCAGAGGAGGCAGAGCATGTGCACCCACAGGTGTGGTTTCCACGAGGATCCAAAGGGGCTGCAGTACTTCCTGGGATTCCAGCATCTCTCTTTCATCTTCTTACCTCACTGATCTTCACAGATACTTACAAGGTGAGAGCAGCAACCTCAGTGTAACCTTAGTAGTCTCTAACCATGCCCCCTTCCCCACCACCACTGGTCTACAGTTGCAGAAACTAAGGCTCAGAATGAATAAAAATCTTGCTCATTATCCCAGTGAGATTTACTAATTTGATATTCAGTGAGTACGTGCCAGGTGCCAGACATGGCAGCAGCCCCAGAGATGGAGATGAAAATCTAGTCCCTGATGCAGGACACAGCTGCAACACTAATCCTGCCACACATGAGGCAGACAGGCCACTGGATGAGTGACCCTTTGGTCCTCTCTTAAGACCAGTAACACCTGCGGCCTGTGACTAATGTGCTGGGAGTATGCGCACATCTTCCTGCAGATCATTTCGTTATTTCCCCAGCTTTTACAACCTGACCCCTTCTGAGTCACACGCGCAGGGACTCATGGAATCCCATGCTAGCGCACATTTTATATTTGCAGACAACTGGGTTCCAAGATGCTTTAAACATTAAAGCCCAACAGGTGGGCAGAGCGCATCCTCTGCCACGGGAATGTGGCCAGTGTTTGGTAAATTGGCACAGCCGCTTCGAACAGCAAAAGTTTCAGTAGTTGAATGTATTTACAGGACACATCTGAAGGCACTCAGAACAAAAGTTCTTTGATAAGCCTTCCCTGGAATCATTAATGAAGATCATAGTTCAACCTCATAAAGTAGATACTGTTTTCATGAACACACACAGTCATGAAAACAAAATCACTATCTGCATTAACTTGGATTTACTTCAAAGCATCTCAGAAAAACACAGCCTAAGCTAAGCATGGAGATGACAAGAGTATAGCAAGAGCTCCCGTGGCTGCAGACCTCATGAGAGTCACCGAACAAAAGGAATTGCGTTATAGACTTGCCATTCACCAAAGTAGGAGTCTGCTTCTTCTCTAACTGCAGTTTCCCCAGAACCGTGTCCCCACAGCATTTTGTTCTCACAATGGTATAGCACCTTCCATATCACATTCCAAAGAACTGCACGCGTTGTGCTTCTTCCACTGGACTAGGAACCATCAGTCGGGTCAAGGCCCACACTGGTCATCTATTTCCTAGCCTGGCCCCAATGTCTATCCCCTCATTGCAAGTTCTAAATAAGAGTTCAAGACCTACCTTAGAAATCCCTAAGCTAAATTCCTTGCAGTTAAGAGTTCTAGGTTACAGAACCACATATGGCAGGTCTTTTGACTCTAAGCAGAGTGTGTTTCTACACAACAGATACTAATAGAACTGGTTTTACTTACTGATATGGTCGATTGCTCCAGCACAGAACTTGCCATAGAACTTCTTGGCACCCAAACCTCGCAGATCATGTATGGTGAATGGCCAGAGATGCAAGACATTGTTGCGGGAGAAGGCATCTCGTTTCTCAATGACGACCACCTTAGCTCCCAGTAAGGATAAGTCGATGGCTGTGCGGAGACCACAGGGGCCAGCTCCAATGATGAGACACTGAAAAACACAGCTGCTTTCAGGGCCAAGGCAGCACCTCGGGAGAAAGCTCACATTTCTGTAACAGTTTCATGATCTCGTAACCATCATTCCCTAAAGCCCCAAATAGGGCTATTCTCTCCCTTCCAACCAATCTTGGTCACGACAGAGCACCTGCAATGGCTTGAAGAAAAGCTGGTGGCTGTTGTGAATAAAGGGACTCAAAGTCAGTGCTGGACACAGACTCAGCACATATTCATCCTGTAGATTTGCAACGTATTTAAATGGGTCATCATTTCAACAAACAATTTAAAAATCACACAACATCTTTCATCAGTAGGAGAGGACCTTCTGGAAGATGTCGAAGTCAAGCAGACTTCTGTCCGAGGAGACACAGGGGATTACACACAGTCCTGGCCATTGTAGAGTCCTGGAATGGGTCTTCCACTCCGACGACCCCCAATAGGCAGCTTCCAAGTGCCAAAGTTTCATGTAATGAAAAAGAGTTCTTAAATTACATCTTTAGACTGGAAGTCCAGGAAAATGATCTTGAAAATCCATATTTTAGAGAAGTTCTCAGGGTGAGACTGGACACTACTTAACTAGTTTGCACTGCATGTGCAGAATTAAAAAACAGACATGCAATGTTTTTGGCTTTGAACTCCTTTTATCCTTAATAAAACTATAGAACTCATTCATAAAAGGCATGTCTTTGAATTTCTTGAATTTTGCTGATGAATATCTAACCAAATGCAAATCCACTGGGCATGGGTCTCTAGGTACCCACAGCAGGCAAATGAAAGCACATTAATGGCACAGTCATGAAGTTATTTGCAACTGTGTCCCCCTATTAGCTTTTTCTCCCGGATGTATTCTTACGTAAGCAGGACAGCAGGAAATGTAGTATTCCTCCTCCACTTCCTCACACCTACCCTTCTTTGCACAGGTGACTGAACATCTCAGATCTATGCACAGGTCTACCTTTTTCGTGAAAACACTGTTTCTATATATTGTGAAGAAACCAAAAGAAATAATTTGGTTCACAAGGCCCTTGTTTATCAAAACAGACTTCTGGAATATGGATAAAAGACATCTGAAGCCTGTGGCAAATTCCCAAGTTGGCAGATGCTATCTATATCTTACCAGTTACTGAGTATGGAACAATGACTTTGCAAAGTTGATATGCCAAGCAACTTGAAGCCATTTTCGTACAGGATACTAATAGGGCCTGGCTAGTTCTTTGCTAAATGACCTACATCATCCTACAGTGTGAGATTCAAAACAGAGCCTCAGCAAAATAAAGAAGTTGTTCTTCAATAGTTGAAACCCCCAATGTTCAATATATGAATATATGAATATATGAAATAAGAGTAAAGTCTGGCACATGGGACAGTCAAATGGCTCCACAAACCTTCCACAAGGTATAAGGCTTGACTTCCTACTAGATCATGGCTCGACTTGACCCAGTTCTTACCCAGGCGACCTCTACTTGATCCTTTTTTCTTGGTCTACCTCTACTCAAAATCTTTTCTTTCTGATTAAATCCTTAGGTCAGTGACTCCAGGGCCTCAGGGAAGCCAAAGCCTTACCTTGGTGTTGGTGCATGCTTTTCCCTTTTTGTAGTCTTTGTGGCTACCCCGTTTGTCCAGCTTTGCCCAAAGGGCTTTGGCTTTCCAGTAGTTGAGCTTGGACTTGAGCTTCTGATAAAAGGAGCGATAGTCCTTGGGCTTCAGTTCCAGGTGGTCACAGAGCTCTTGGAAGGCCTTAAGGGTTCCCTTGCAGGTGGTGGCCTGCACAAACCGGTCAAAGAGGGTGTGCGCTTGGCTTATCTCATTCTTCCTCTCCTCCATGCTCACCCTCTCAGCAGTGCACAAAGGGGCAGTGGGATGGCCTCTGGTCCACCAAACACTGTCAGATTAATCTAACAAAAACAAAGAAAGGGAAATGCTAAGCAAATCCAAATTTGCATCTACAAACAATTTTTTGGAAGATGTAACTCTTTCTCAATGGAATCTCTGAGTGTTCTAGTTATTAATTCAACACATGTATATTGCATACTTTCTTTTTAAATTATTAATTTTAGAGAGAAAGGAAGAAAGAGGGAGGGAGAGACAGAAACATTGATGAGAGAGAACATTGATTGGCTGCCTCCTGCATGCCCCCCACTGGGGATTTGGCTCCAAACCTGGGCATGTGCCCTGACCAGGAATCGAACCAGAGACCTCTTAGTGCATGGGTCGATGCTCAACCACTGAGCCACACTGGCTGGGCTGTATATTGCATACTTTCTATTCTCCAGGCACTGGGGCACTGGGGGAGGACAGAGGAGTAGGACAGTGTTTACTTTCAAGGATCTGCAAGTCAGTGGGTAAGACAGACTAATAAACAAAATGTTAAATGTACTATGCTAAGTGTCATTAGTGAGAGGAGCAAAGGGATTTGGGAACATTAAGGAAGAGTACCTAAGTCATAGGGAGAGAGGCCCCTGATGAAGATGAACCTCTGAGAAGTGACAGCTGAGTCTTGCAGGTAAATAAGTATTAGCAGGCAGGGAAGAAGCATAGCTTATGGGAAAAGAAGTAAAACAGGAAGGCTTGTGAGTGACTCTTAAGGTAAAAAAGTAAAAAATGATCCCCAGGATGAGTGAATGATGGCACCAGGCCAATGGATTAAAAACAGAAGAACTCATCTGTGACAGTGGGGTGACCTGTTACCTTTTTGCTGCCTTTGTGGAGGTGCTCGCTAGGCAGATGGGTATGAGTGTGAAGTGCGGGAGTAGCTGGGGACCCAGCCCCAGATTTAGGCGTCATCAGCATACAGGTGGTAGTGAACCTATGACACCTGGTAAGACCACACAACGAGAGTCCGTGGTGAGAGAAGAGCCGTGGGCTTTGAATAAGACCTGGGACGCAGACTTGTAAGGGGCTGGCAGAGAGAGATGAGCTCTATAAAAAGATTATGAGCACAGTGAAGAGGTCTGAAGAGCATCAAAGGGCAGTGTCATAGCAGTCTAAAAAGCACAAAGCTCAGAAATGTCAAAGTCGGCAGGGACTCAAGGACTGGAAAGTCCTGCCGCTACGTATGATGCATGGCAGGGTGGAAAGACAGTACAGCCATTCCACTTTGCCCCCAGACATATTTGACAATAATAATGATGATGTCCACACGTTCCACTTATCAAAAACATCCACACACCACTACCCTGTGTTTGCTGGGCAGAAGCTTTAAGATGAGATGGCACCTTAGGTGCTTCTTTATCCACTCACTCCCTTGGGTCTCTTTCATCATTTTTGTGCCATATTTTATTTATCACTCTTTAGATGTATAATTGGGGGAAGGGGTAGGAGGCAAAGGGCCAAAGACCAAGCCTAAGCCATAGGAAGAACAGAACAGGAGGGCAGGG
The DNA here is from genome assembly GCF_014108415.1 of Molossus molossus. NCBI lineage: Eukaryota > Metazoa > Chordata > Mammalia > Chiroptera > Molossidae > Molossus > Molossus molossus. Next base: position 106,367,729 of record NW_023425345.1, read on the forward strand.
CAGTGAGACTGAGCCCACGTGTGCCAGACACTGGCTGCATGGCCCTGACTAAGTCACTGCCTCCCCAGGCCTCAACTGTCCCTTGTATAAGACGAGGAGGTTAGATGGGATGAGTTCTAAACTCTCTTCCAGTTCTGAAGTTCTCTCAGTTTAGTGCTGGTCACAGTACTCCTTCCTGGTGCTGTAGTCATGATGGTCCATCACAGAAGCATCACCAATTTACCACCAATGTGACAAACTGGACTGCACTGGACCTTTGCTTCAAAGAGGATTTACTGCCCTGGATGGTGTGGCTCAGTAGGTTGGGTGTCATCCTGTGCACTAGGAGTTGTCGGCTTCGATTCCAGGTCAAGGGCACATGCCCTGGTTGAGGGCTCAATCCCTGGTGGGGGATATGCAAGAGGCAGCCAATCAATGTTACGCTCTCACATCGATGTTTCTCTCTTTCTCTCTCCCTCTCCTTTCCTCTCTCTCTAAAAATCAATAAACAATTTTTTAAAGAGGATTTACTGTTTTAAATGGGGGCTGGTGGAAGAAGTGAGCTGTCGATCCACTGTGTTCAGGTGCAGAAGCAAGAAGTAACCCACTATCAATGAACCAACCCAAGGATAGTGGGAGCCACCAAACTACATGTGCTAATGAAATCAATTCTCAGAAGACAGCTGCAGGCTGAGAACACGGAAAAAGACCCATGTTCTCTGAAGCTCTTGCACTGGGCAACAGAGTCCCTTTGAGAAGTAGGAATGACATTTGCTTCTCTCTACATGTAAGGCTAACCAAATCAACTGAAGATGTATGTTAAGTTTCATGAGTGAAAGTTAATAACTAAATACAAGGAACTGCCATTTCCCCATTTTCTAAGTCAAAAGATGCATACTCTTCATGTGCTGCAGAGACTGAGTCAAAGATGGTAATTCTTTTTTTGTATTTTTTATCGTCACCCAAGGACATTTTTGCATTTATTCTTCAGATAGAGCGGGAGGGAGAGAGTTGGGAAGAAAGAGAGAGAAACATCAACGTGAGAGAGACACATCGAGTGCTTGGCACCCACACGACCCCAACCGGAGTCAGGGACAAACTGCAACCGAGGTACGTGCCCTTAGCGGGAACTGAACCTGGGACTGTCTGGTCCGCAGGCTGACGTTCTAACCGCTGAATGAAACCTGTCAGGGCAAAGATGGTAATTCGTTACTCAAAACTCACTGATTTGGCTTTTCCACCCAAATAGACCACTTACTCAACAATTCTTCCTAGCTTTGGATATAAAAATTTCACTACTGCCCAGCCAGTGTGGCTCAGTGGATTGAGCATTGTCCCATGAACCAAGAGGTTGCCAGTTTGAATCCAGGTCAGGGCACATGCCTGCAGTTGTGGGCCCGATCCCCAGTGGGGGCACGCAGGAGGAGGCCGATCCATGTTTCTCTCTCATTGATGTTTCTGTCTCTCTCTCTCTCTCTCTAAAAAAATCAATAGAAACACATAAAAAATTGTTTCACCACTAAGAAACAATTTGTTCCAGTATCTGTGTGGCCAAGAGTCCAGCAAGGAGTGGAATTAACTGGAACTCATCTTCAGTTTCCCCTAAATACAAGTTTATTCTAGGTAGCACTAAGCACCAAGAGAAATATTTTAAATTTCCTGTAAAGAGCCCATTCTTTTTCTTACAAGTCAAGGTTATCTCAGAAATAATAGTCAAAAGATGGCTGTGGAGCAGGAAAAGAAAACAAGTGTTTATCCCAAAGCAGAAGGGCAACAGGCCGTAACCAAGGAGGAGACAAGGCCCCAGAGCGCTCGCTCCGCCAGGGCCCTCCCTGTGGCGCTCTCTGCGTCTTTATCTGCTGTTTCGCAGGCAGACAGCGAGCCTGACCGTGGACACCCTGCCTCATCGTCAGCTTGAGCTCCACTAGTCACAATGTTTGGAAAGCCTTAATATACCTGGTCTGATCTTTCTGCCCCGTGCCAAGGAAGAAAATGGCTTGTCTCTGTCCCGAAGCAGCAGCCACCTTCCACGCCTTGCCAGGATCGGCGCACTCAGCACTACAATTTTCTTGCTAAAACCAACACATTAAAGATCCTGTAACTTGTTTCCAAAAGGCTTTCCCCTGTTGTAATGCCGGCCGTATGCTCACACCTCCCTAGAAGAGTCTCAGGCTTTGTTTTCAGAGAATTCTACTACAGAGGCTAACTCTGCTGGGTTGGCTCTAGACCACTCTGTTGGAAATAAGTATTCATTTCCAAAGAGCTGCTAACCCCCACAGAGAATCCAAATCAAACACCAGCACAGATAAGCCCCTTCACCGTTAACCAGCCCTAACCCTTCTGTTCATATAAAACATTTTGAAATGTACAGCTTTCAACCACAACTCCCAGACAGCTGCACACAGGGCCTGCCTCCAAGTGGCAAGCAAGTATTAAGGGCCCAGTTGAAGGGATTTCGACCTTCGGGTCACTAATGACAAGAGGTAAATTGGTTCCTGGAACAATGTGACAGGCACCCAAGGTAAGACTACACAAGAGTAATTCCCCGGGGCTGCCTCACTTTTCCTACTTTGCAAGCCAAATGAGGGCAGCGGGAAGACACCCTACGAGGCCCCAGCGTTGTTCTGTGGATCTGAAGACTCAGATGTCTCACTTATCAAAGAGACTCATCTGGCATTCTGATTCACTCCCCGAGTAGCTGGGGAGAATTGCAGAAGGGCCATCCATTCCTGTTATTGCCCTTGTTTCCTTCATTCCTGAAGGTCAAATCCAGATCATGCCCCTCATGGACCACCCTGTGTATGCTACATCCCAGTATCCTGGGAAAAATCAATATTCATAGTCACAGGAAAGCCACAGACCAGGAAATCTGTGAAAGGAAGGGACAAGGGAAGTGAGGAGCCTGAGGAGGCGAGAGGAAGAGGAGATGAATGCCAGGTTTCCAGGGCATCAGTGCAATTTCTGCCAGTTGACAACATCCTGCATGTCCTGTCCCGTGGCAGCTGACTGCTGACTCAGAAGCCTTGCACACCCTCTGGCTGTGCAGGGAAGTGCTGGAGAGACTGCCTATGAAGTACATGCAGGAGCAGAATTTATGTTTCTATTTACAAGAGTAAAAAGTCAGTTGTCACTAACTCATGGCTGGTTATGAGAACACTCAATCTCCAGCTCTTAGAATAGGTGGATGGTTATTTAAGGGATCGGGGAGAATCATCTTTAAAAATAGAATAAGGCCCTGGCCGGTTTGGCTCAGAGGTTAGAGCATTGGCCTGCGGTCTGGAGAGACCCGGGTTCGGTTCCCGCTAAGGGCACGTACCTCGGTTGCAGTTTGTCCCCAGCCCTGGTTGGGTCGTGTGGGTGGCAGCCACTCGATGTGTCCCTTCACATCGATGTTTCTCTCTCTCTCTCCCTCCCACTCTATCTGAATAAAATATAAATAAAATAAAATAAAATAAAAATGGAATAAGAAAGGAGAAACAAAACAACTATACTTGAAAAGAATGACACCGGGGTCAAGTTCAGTTCGTTTTCTCCCAGCCCACGGCACCATTAACAAGCCAGACCGTGTGCAAAATCTCTGCGTTTGTAAAAGTAGACATACAGGAGGCATGTTTTGGAATGTCATTGGGAGGGAACTTAGATGATAAATGCCTTCAGATTACAGAGTTTCCTTCATGTTTTGGCTCAGAAACAAGGACTGTTCAGGCCACCACCGTCGGTGGAGGGTCCCTGAGGCCCAGCTCAGGGAGCAATGAGCTAACTGCATCAGGCTGTCTGGGACTAAGACTGATGTCACCTTCCCAGCTCCTGTACCAATGGCTTCTCATCTCTGCCTCTCAGAGCCCTTAGATAAGGTTCTCTGGGCACCAAGGAAGCGAGCTCAAAATACAGTAAGGAAAGCCGTGTTCCTCGCGCATGCACGTTTCTTGTTTCCGAGGTGCTCCATCCTCAGCTCTCTCCTGACTTTCCCCTCAGGAGGGTGCCCAGGTAATGAAAAGCAACCTCTCACCCTCTGCCCCTCCCACCCCAGGCAGCTGCTCTCCAGCCACTGGTCCTCCTCTGCATCTGCCTTTCTACAAGCTCTGCAACCTGCCTGCGGGACCAGGTCTCTGGAGCTACGACCTCACCTAGAGCAGAAACGTACTGTTTCTGTGGAGCTGATGAGGGGAACAGAACCCGGGACGGGACTCTACACAGGGAGCCAGCAGCGGGAGAGATGTGACAGAGGAGATTCCTCATATGCTACCAAAAAGGGGTACTGAACAATGTAATGGTCAGGGAGTGATATTCTTTCTTTTACTTTTCCAAAAAAAAATCTGACAGCAATAAATTTATTAAGTATCCCCCCCACACACCCTGAATATGAACACAAGCCAGTAAAAAACAAAAACAAAATTTCAGGCCCAGAGCTGACAAAGCAGAGACAAATGAGCAACACAAAAATGGAAACGAACTATGGTGGGAGACAGAGCTGGGTGCCATACACACTACAGGACAGACACTCAGAGCCCTGGGGTGATGTGACAGCAGCTGGTGGGGTGAGGCTGAGACGTGTCAGTGGCTGCATGGCTCTGGGGACAGACTCCTTGGCCCAGCCGTGGTGTGGCCCCTCCTCATTGTCTTCACACATCTAGCCCTTCTCCTTGGCTGTGCTGCTGGTACTCGGCCACCAGGTTGCTCACGTTGCTCTCGACCTCAGTGCGCTCTGTCTCATCCACGCCCTCACCCGAGTACCAGTGCAGGAAGTCCTTGTGCCAGAACATGGCCGTGAACTGCTCTGAGATGCGTTTGAATAGCTCCTGGATGGCCATGCTGTTGCCGATGAAGATGGAGGTCATCTTGAGCCCACGGGATGAGATGTCACACACACAGCCACCTTCCCATTGTCAGGGATCCACTCCACAAAGTAGCTGCTGTTGTTGCTCTAGATGACCAGCATCTGTTTGTCCACCTCCTTCATGGACATGTGACCGCAGAAGACGGTGGCCACGGCCAGGTAGTAGTTGTGACAGGGGTCATGGGAGGTCATCATGTTGAACACCTGCTGGGTGAGCTCAGGTACCATCAGGGCCTAGTACTGCTGACTGCCCTGGTGGTGAGCAGGGCAAAGCCAGGCAGGAAGAAGTGCAGGCGGGCGAGGGGCACCATATTCACGGCCAGCTTGCCCAGGTCGGCAATCAGCTGGCCAGGGAAGTGGAAGGAGGTGGGGACTCTGCTCACTATAGCTGACACCAGGTGTCTGAGGTCCCGTAGATGGGCGTGGCCAGACTGAGGGTACAGAAGCAGATGGAGAAGGCCTCGCTGTCGATGCAGTAGGTATCCTTGGTGTTCTCCACCAGCTAACAGATGGACAGCTTGGCATTGTAGGGTTCCACTACTGTGTCTGACACCTTGGGCCAGTGTACTGAGCTGAAGGTGTTCATGATGCGGTCGGGGTATTCCTTGAGCACCTTGCTGATGAGAAGATTGCCCATCCCAGATCCCATGCCCCCGCCCAGTGAGTGGGTCAGCTGGAAGCCCTGCAGGCAACCACAATTCTCACACTCCTTCCGCATCACGTCCAGGACAGTCTACCAGCTCAGCACCCTCTGTGTAGTGACCCTGGGCTCAGCTGTTGCCAGGCCCCACTCTGACCAAAGATGGGAGCTGTCAGGCCTGAAGAGGTGCCCAAAGGCCTCAGACCAGATGCTGTTCATGGTTCTGAGTTCCAGGTCCACCAGGATGGCCCAGGCACCTACTTGTGAGAGAGAGCCTTGTTGCAGTAGATGCTGATGCATTCCAGCTGCAGTTCTGAGTCCCCCACATAGTTGCCACTGGGGTCTATACTGTGCTCATTGCTGATGACCTCCCAGAACTTGGCCCCAGATCTGGATGTCACACTGGCTGGCCTGGATGTGCACAATCTCCCTCAAGGTCGGTGTTGCGGCGAAGGCTACGGGACGCAAGGGGTGTGTGTGACATTCTAATAAGAGCAATTAGCAAGAGTGTAGCACTGTTGCTGTGAATTCTCACACCACCTTACTCTTGGCTGTGGAATGGCTCTCTCTAGAGGGGTCTGAGGAGAGCTTGGACCAGACTGGCCCTGAGTTCTCTTCCAAGTCTCCAATTCTGAAAGACACTGGTATAGCCCTGTTATATCTTCTTTAACTTTTTAATTTTACTCTCTTTGCTAACAACCCATTTCTTCAAGAAAAGCCATCTGCACGACAGAGAAATGAAGTGAGTCAGAAATGAAGTAACCTCCGCCTGTGGTCATCACCAAGTCAGAACCAAACACCCAGTGAATGTGACAGCTAATGCCAGAGCCCAGATAAGTCAGAGACAGGGGTCGGAAGGAGCACTGCGAGGCCCAGTGTCACACAGTCCCCTCACCTACAGACTGAACACAGGAATGAGGCCATGAGTGTACACTGTTCGGCAGTGCCTGGCACATAGCAAGAGCCAATAAATGGCAGTGTTGTTATCACGATCTAGTGGCTTAGCCTCCCAGCAACAAAAGGTATACTCAGGCTAAATAGATGGCCACTTATATGACAGAATGAGAGAGCTCAGATAGCTTTTTGAAAGAAAGAAAAATGTTTCAAAACTATCTTTGTTCCCTCATCACCCTCTACCTGCCTCTCCATTCCATCTCTTCCGGACAGTGTGGCAGTGGGTGGGAAGGGCGCAAGGAATGAGATCTATGTCAATAGCTCCTGCCAAACTCTGATGTTAAAATGAGAAAGATACAAGGAATTTCACCAGTAACAGCAAAAACAACTAAGAGACCGACAAGTTGCGAGCTGTCGGAGCCACACCTTATCTCAATGGACCTTCACCACAGCCGTAGGTGGCGTCTGCGGGAAGACTGCAGCTGACAGAGCAGGATGCCACACAGCCAGAAAGCAGTGCAGCCCTGGTCTGCTGCAGCTGAGGACACAGCGTGAGAAACACAAGCCCATCCGAATGCATGCTCCAACCTCTCACTGCCCGAGAGCCAGAAACGGTAGGTCAATAGACAAACCACAGACAGCCCTGTCTGCTAGGAAGACAACTGCCCAGTTATCAATGGACATGTAGTTTCAAGTAAATTTAGGAAAGACACACAATACAGGATTCCTTTTCCTCACACGATTTATCCCTGCATCTGCTCCTTTGAAATGGAGCCTTTTCATAATTGAAAGTAAGGGTGGTCTTGTTTCACAGTAATTCTTCCTATTGGCTGCTGAAAGGCCAGGCACTTAAATAGTACTAATACAGCACTGACCAGTCTGAATTCTTCAGCAGGCTCCAGCACCCTAGCCATCAGCAACACCTTTGAGGAGCCAATCACAAAGCATTTTTGAGCCCTGGCCGGTTTTGATCAGCGGTTAGAGCATCGACCCGCGGACCAGAGAGTCCCGGGTTTGGTTCCTGCTAAGGGCATGTACCTTGGTTGCAGTTTGTCCCCGGCCCCAGTTGGGGTCATGTGGGTGGCGACCACTTGATGTGTCTCTCTCACATTGATGTTTCTCTCTCTCCCTCCCTCCCTCTGTATAAAAAAAATAAAACAAACAAAAAACCAAACAAAGCATTTTTGAATCACCTAACACTACTCCATTCATTGTAGAAACTCAAGGCAGGACAGGAGTTGAACCTCAACCTACCCACTACAAGAGTACAGAGCTGAGTTACAAAGAGACCTAAAGACCAACACGTCCCTGCCCCACTAATCTGAGAGTACTGCTACGATCCAAGCTCTCAGGGTGCAGCAAGGGCCTCTGACTGCAGAGAAAGGCCCCGTGGTTCTGGGAAAGCACAGCCAAAGCTGTTCTCCACAAGAGCGGGCTCCAGGCTACTTTACCCAGTGCTTGCTATGCACCCAGTTCCAGGCGTAGTAGGTACTTCATGAGGCTTTGCTGCCTAAAGGGCTACCAAACTGTCTATACTGGTGCAGACTCAGGAAGTACTGGGCAGCCACTGTGCAGGGTGACCTCTAAGGCCACTGCAGCACAGGGGCTCAGAGCTGCAGCAGTCCACGAGAATTTCAATGCCACACTATACAGATGACTGTACAGCTGCTGGGGAAAACACACGGTCCCATAAAAGCGTTTTATAACCTCTTAGTTACTTCCCTCTCCCAGGGGGCAGAACCTACAGCTAGAGCTTTAGAAGGCTTGCCCAGAACACACACACAACTGCAAGAGATTAACCTAGAACAGAGTTGGGGGTTTTGCAGGTGTCTAGTCTGCTTACTGCGAACTGCCACTAATCACAACACACACAACAGTTAAGGCTAGGAGGGATATGAAGGATCCTCTAGTCTAACCAGCCATCTCACACACCATGCGCAACACACAGCAGCTCCAATGACAAGGGACTTGCTACCTCACCAAGTGGGCTTCATAATCTTTGAGCAGCTTAAAACGTTAATTTCCAAGGACTCAATTTCTTTGTAGGAGGCCAAAATCGTTCTGCCCATAGCTTTTTACCCAGTGGTCCAAAATTTACCTGTTGGAGGTTTCCAGAACAAAGTTAGCTCCTCTCTACATAACTGCCTTCCAAATATGTGCTATCTCCACATTCTCCTCACTTCCTGAAACCATTTCTGCTTGACAGTGTTGGCAGTTTTTACCCTCTTAGCATTCTCCACAAGCTCCTGTCATTAATGCCTACACCCATTCACCCGCCTTCCCTCTTGTGACCATCAACAGCAACTGTCCACATGCCTACCTGAAGCAATCATCATCTGTACATCCGTCCGATCCCCTCTTTCTTCCTCAACCACACGCCTCTTCATTGGTCCCCTTCTTCTGCAGCAATCCTTTCCCAACAAATGGAACCATCCCCATCAACATAAATGACCCCCCCATTCCCATCCCCTCTGACTGGCTTACTCCACTCCCTGAAAGAACTGCCTGTGATTCCGGTCATGGCTTCCTCTTCTCCCACTATCTTCTGAACTTATAACAATTAGGCCTCACCCCACACTCCCCAGTAATGCCTCCTCAAGGACAACCTCAAGGAGACGCGTGACTTCCACACTGTCACAAACAATGAGTGGTCAATCTGCAACCCCCGTTTCCTCAACCCATCTACACGCAGCACAAGTCATAGCTCATCACACCTCTTCTTGGCCTCTAGGATGCCACACTCTTGCCTTGCTGGGCACTTCCTGTGTCCTTTGCTGGTACCTCACATATTTCCAATTTCTCTACATGTTGAAATGGCCATGGGATTATTTGGGTCTCTTTTTAATCTACATCCAATCTCTAAACATCAGTGGCTTTCAAACTTTTTAAATTGTACACACGGTTTTCTCTCTGTATATATTTATATAAATGTAATTTTAAACAACTTTCCCAAAATAAAGTTTACCCTTACCACTAAGATATTCTGATGTTCCCTGTTCTATTTCATTTTTTTAGATCGCTGGTCCCCACTGTATTGATTTCATGACCCATTAACAAGGACAACTATGAGAAAAACTCTGTCCTTATAAACTCTTCCAGCCCCATGTCTTTAAATACCATTTTATAATAGAGACAGTCAATGGCACCCAAATATTTGTTTCCTCCCTTCTGAATCAATTGCTTACTTGGAATTTGACAGGCACACACAAAAACTCGACACACACAAGACCAAGCTCTTCATCCCCATCCCTACCGCCGCCTCCTGCTTTCTTAGTATTATGCATCTCAGCAAGGGCATCACCATCCACCTAGTTGCTCAATCCAAATGCCTAGGAATTATCCTAATTTCTGTCACATCCATAATTAATGTTTCAGTAACTTCTGTCTGTTCTATCTTTAAAATATACCCCAAATCCAACCACTTTCCGCAGCCTCTTCCTTCACCACCCTCATCAAAGCCCCCACCTTCACTCCTCACCGTCATCAGATTGCTGCAGGAGCCACAGTGCAACTACCAAGTCCTCTTATTACCTATGTGTCACCTCTAAAATGTGTCTCCCTTCGTTTTCAGGACCTACAGGGACTTTTTTTTAAACAATCATCACTAAATGTCATTCTGTTTGATTCGGCCAAAGCCATGGCTATGGCTCCCATCTTAGCAGAAAAGCAAACCTTTTAATACAGTCTACAAGGCCCTGTAACAGTGCTTCCACAAAATTATGGTATCAGGGCTTCTTTATACTCTTTAAAAATATTGAGGACCGACTTTGGACATCAGGTCAGGATGGCGGGTAGGTAAATGCGGTATCGCCTCCTCCCACAACCACATCAAAATTACAACTAAACTACAACACAACCATCATACAGAACTGCCTGACACTGAGCTGAATGGAAGTCCTACAACTATGAAATTAAAGAAGCAGAAGCAGCCATATCGAGGCTGGTAGGAGAGGCAGTGGTGCAGATGGGCTGGTCCCTCACCCTCCTGTGGCAGATAAAAATCAGGAGGACATCTCGGCTGTGAAGGTCCTCCCCGAGGAGTGAGGGGTCCCCATCCCACACCAGGCACCCAGATCTGGGTTCCAGTGCCAGGAAGAGAATCCCCATAACTTCGGGCTAGAAAATCAGTGGGAACTGAGGCTGAGGGAGGCTGAGGTTGCTGGAGCCCCAGGCAGTTCCTCTTAAATGGCCCACAGATGGACTTACTCGTCCATGTAAGCATAGCTCCCTGTAAGCTTGGAGGGGAGGAAGCTTGAGGGGTGCCAGAGACATACAGGGAAGAACTGAGCTGTTTGGCACTGGAACGAGGGCTGGAGAGGGGGCTTTCTCCTGGACAGATGTGCTGGTGGAGGCTCTTGTTCCTTTGGTGAGCCCTCCCCTGCGGTGGCAGAGGGCCTCATATCTGGGACTCCAGCAACCTGGCTCACACTGTTTGCCCTGCCTTGGTGATTCCCTGAGACCTTGCCCCACCCAGCTTTCAGGCCTAACCAAGCTGTTTCCAAAGGTTTTACCATAGGATTGGCCTGTCTTGGATCCTGCTTCAGCGCTTCCTAAAATCTCTCAAACAAGCAGCATCTGGTCTCAGAGAGCCCCATACCTCTTGTTAAGTGGCTCCAGACCTGGCACTAGAAGCAGCCAGCTTTGTTTCACAAGTTGGCTTTTCCTGGGCACCTCCAAACCCAGCACAAGCAGCAGCCATCTGCAGATCACTGTGTAGTTTAAGCCTGGTGGACTTGGGTAGAACACAGGCAGTGGCTGACCTTGCCCCAGAGCCAGCACACCCAGTGGACAGCTTCAGACCACATTGAAACACCACCACCCAACCATCTCCACAGGCAACACACTCAGTGAGTGGACTCAGTGGGTACCAGAGCCCTGCTGAAGTAAGTCTTGCTCTGTGTGGTGGGCTCTGCACAGCTGATCCTCCAAGGTAGTCAGAGGCCAGTGGTCAGTGGGCATAGCCAGTTCTTGCAGCTGATCAGCCTGAGTAAATCCCTCTCATTGACGTGCCAACAGCAATCAAGACTCAATTACAACAGAAGGGTGTACAGTCCACACTAGGGGTGCACCTCGAGGGCCCAGCTGGGCTGACCAGGGAGGCTGTGCCACTGGATCCTACAGGACACCTACAACAATAGGCCACCCTACAAAGCTTAGGAGACATAGCAACCCTACCTAATACATAAAAACAATCACGGAAAGCAGCCAAAATGAGGGTACAAAGAAACATGTCCCAAATAAATGAAAAGAACAAAACTCCAGGATAAGAATTAAACAAAATGGAGATAAGCAATCAATCAGATGCAGAGTTCAAAACATTGGTTATAAGGTTGCTCAAGGAACTTGGTGAAACCTTCAAGGAACTTAATGAGACCTCCAAGGAACTTAGTGAGAACATCAACAACATAAAAAAGGACTAGTCAGAAACAAAGGATGCACTAACTAAAATAAAGAATAAGCCCTGGCCAGTTTGGCTCAGTGTTTGGACCAGAGAGTCCTGGGTTCGGTTCCCAATAGGGGCATGTACCAAAAAAAAAAAAAAAAAAGAATAATTTACAGGGAATCAATAATAGAGTAGGTAAAGCCAAGAAGTAAACCATCAATTTGGAATATAAGAAAGCAAGAAACATTCAATCAGAACAGCAAAAAAAAAGAATAAAAAAAATGAGGATAGTGTAAGGAGCCTCTGGGACAACTTCAGGCGTGCCAATATTCGTATCATAGGGGTGCCAGAAGGAGAGGAGAGAGAGCAAGAAATTAAAAACCTATTTGAAACAATAATGACAGAAAACTTCCCTAACTTAGTGAAGGAAACAGACATACAAGTCCAGGAAGCACAGAGGGTCCCAAACAAGTTGAACCCAAAGAGGTCCACACGAAGACACATCATCATCAGAATGCCAAAGGTGAAATACAAAGAGAGAATCTTTAAAAGCTGCAAGAGAAAAGCAGTCTGTAACCTACAAAGGAGCTCCCATAAGACTGTAAGCTGATTTCTCAAAAGAAACTTTGCAGGTCAGAAAGGAGTGGCAAGAGATATTCAAGGTCATAAAAAGCAATGACCTATAACCAAGACTACTCTATCCTGCAAAGCTATCATTTAAAATCGATGGACATATCAAGAGTTTCCCAGACAAGAAAAAGCTAAAGGGGCTCATCACCACCAAACCAGTATTATATGAAACGTTGAAGGGTCTTCTTAAAGGAAAAGAACAAAAATATGAAGAATAAAATGGCAATTAATGCATATCTATCAACAATGAAATCTACCAACAAAATGAGCAAACAGAAACAGACTCATAGATACAGACAACCTTTTGTTGCTTGCCAGACGGGTGGGGGTTAATGGATGGGTGAAAAAGATGAAGGAATTAAGAAGTACAAACTGGTTGTTAGACTGATGAACCTCAAAGGGAAGGGGGGAGGAAGGGCGGGAAGAGATACACCAAAGAACTTCTATGCATATGTGCACAACCAATGGACACAGACAATAGTGTGGGGGAGACTGAAGGGGGGTGAGATTGGGGAGGAGGGGGTCAATGTGGAAAATAGGGGGGACATCTGTAATACATTCAATAATAAAGATGAGTTAACAAAAATATTGAGGACCCAAAAATCTATCAATATTTACAATATTTGAAGTTAAAACTGAAAAAAGTCAGTAATAATCTATTAATAATAACATAACATAGTTTATAGAGAAATATTTTCCAAAATAAAATTTTAGTGAGAAGAGTAAACTTGTTTTACATTTCTGCAACTCTCCTTAATGCCTGGCTTGAGAAGATCACTGGATTCTCATCTTTGCCTTCTGCATTCCTTCCGTTACAAGGTCACGTATCATGTTGCCTCTAGAAAAGTCCACTGTATGCATATGAGATTGGAAAGGACAAATAACATCACCTAGTGTTATTATGAAAGTAGTTTTGACTTCAAGGACCCCTAAAAAGGTCTCAGGAAGCCCCTATAAGATCTGCACCCCCTACCTCTGACCCTCCCCTTCTGCTGCTCCGCTTGCTCACCCCTCAGTCACACTGCTCCTTCCTGCTCTTATATACACTCTCTCACTTCACCCTTTGCACTTGCTGCTTGGTTTGTCTGAAATACTTTTGTCCCAAGTCCATTCATGCTTTCAAAAAATATTATTGAGCATCTATTATGTGCCAAGCACTTTTCTCAGCTCTAATACAAGGAACAGAGGAAAAAAGCCTCTCTCTGCCTGCAAGGGCATGAGCCTTCTAATTGAGCTGACATGTGCATGACGTTCTCTCTCATCACCCTTTGGAGTTTATTCAAATGTCACCTTCTCAGTATGGCTTTTCCTGACCACACCATTTAAAACAGACTCCTCACCTTCCTGATCCTCTTTCCCTGATTTTCCTCAAAGCACTCCTCACAACTTGGCACACTATGAATGTTATTTGTTTACAGTGTGTCTTCCTGTCTATAATGAATGTAAGCTCTATGAGGGTAAGGATTTTTGCCATTTTGTTCATTGCTATACCATCACACTTAGAATGGTCCCTGGTTCAAAGCAGGTACACAATAACTACCTCTTGAATGAATGAATGGATGAATGGGTAAATGAATCTCTACAATCTGCCCAGAAGATGATGAATTCAGGTAGAATTCTGTTAGGATTTGAAGCAGAAGTCATATCAAATGAACATGGACTGGTGTCTTCAGGCAAATGCCCCAGGCTGGGAGAAGGAGCGAACACATATACTGGGATGCAGGAATCTTACAAGGGGAGTCCAGTTTCTGCCCTCTGGTCTTCAGGAAGCCTGCAGCTTCTCCTGACCACTACCTGCTCTGGCTTTGCCTTGCACATGCGCCGCCCTGCAGGCCCCTGTGCCCAGCTCAGGACAGGAGGCATGACCTGCAAGTGCTTTGTTCTCAGTAGCCAGACAGTTTCAGGGTAACTGTCTCCCTCCCCCCAAAAATTACTCGTTTCTGAAAAGAAGAGTAGTATCAGTGTCAAGAAATGCTACATAACAGCCCCAGCCCACTTCCCCAGAGATAAGTGAAGGACCCATAACATTTCTAATCCAAGTTGTGTGTGTGTATGTGTATAAAATCTGCGTCAGAAAACCACGAAACTATCATAAGCCCAGGGTGTCTGCAAAGACAACACTTGTCTATTCGAGGCAGGATGACACAGGGGAGCCAAAAGGTTACTGTGCATTTTACTCTTCATCAGCTTCTGAGAATTAGGTGGAAAGAGAGAGAGGCAAATAGAGACAGATCACTAGATACCTAAACACCAGCTTCAGAAGTGGAATGGGGATGAGAGAAAAACAACTTTTCTGAACTGCTGGAGGGGAAAAAAAGTTAGCAGTGCAGACTGATGTGGCTACACCACACCATCACCTCCATCCGCAGATGGGCCTCTAATGCCCAGCAATTTCTTTATGGAACCCGCATTGGTTCTTATAAACCTGGTTCTGTATTCTCAGGGCCCCTGTTCCAAACTCACCTCTTCCACTGTCAAAACCCTTGCCTCTCACATGGTCTAAAGGAGAGGCAACATGCCCTCCCTCTTACGTCCTTACCCTCCCCTGCTTCAGAGAAGCCCCTGCCCCAGTCCTCCTCTGAATCCGGCCCCATCGGCTGCTACACACTATTATAAAACGGTTTCCATGTTAACGTGTACAGCTGGTTCAGTGGTACTGAAGTACATCCTCCTCTTGTGCGTTACCTCCACCGTCCCTCTGTCACACATGTGAACTTCCTCCTCACTACAGTTTACTTCTCCCCTAGCCTACCACTATGCTGAGTCTCTCCCACCTTTAATCCCCACCCGGCCCCCGTGTCTCCTTAGCCTGGGTGGCCTCCCAGCTACTACTGGCTACCCCTCTTGCGTTCCTAACTGGCCTTCCTGCAAGAGCAGTCTACTCTTGTTATCACCTAGGACCTCCCAATGACTCCTGGATTCTGTACATCTTCCATTCCCTCTACAATCAGGCTTCTGTCTCCATCATTTACTGAAGTCAACAATAACTTTTTCTTTTTTTTATATTGATTTTAGAGAGAGGAAGGAGAGGGAAAGATAGAAACATCGATGAGAGAACATCGATTGGCCGCCTCCTGCATGCCCCACCACTGGGGTTGGGCCCACAACCTGGGCATGTGCCCTGACCGGGAATCGAACCAGTGACTTCTTGGTGCATGGGTCGACACTCAACCACTGAGCCACACTGGCCGGGCAACAATGACTTTTTAATTGTGAAAAGTCAAGACACTTTTTAATCCTTCTCTTACTTGTTCCCACTCAGTAGCTTTTCCTAGAAACTCTCTCTCCCTTGGCTGACTCCAGCTTCTCCTCTTACTGTTCTCATGGCTGCACAATTCTGAGACGGCTCCAGTTACTGCATCTGCCCCTCTCCTTCACAAAACTGGATAACCCCTCAACTTTTCTTTTTTGACCTTGCTCCTAAGACCCAAATGCTCAATATATTCATCTAGACATCCCACAGCTACCTTACATTGAGCAGTCCAAAATAGAACACTTCTGTTCTCTTCTGTCATTTCACACCCCTCATGAAGTCATATAGCCACCACTATCCATCCACCAAACGGACACTGGGGTCATCCAAGACCTTCTGTGTCTTCATCCCTCAACACCATTAGCCGGAAGCAAAGCCCTGTCAAATCCAACTATCTAGGACCTCTATTTTATGTCATCTCCCTACCATTATCTTGGGGGCAGTACCTGTGATTTCCAGCTTAGACTATTCAATAGCCTCTTAATCTTAATTCTTCTCCAACCCATGCCCCGCCTGTGTGCCAGTGTTCTTCTGTACGAGCAAATGTGATCCTGTCACAGCCCTCCGTCGTCGTTAGGGAATAATCCAATCCCTCAGCAAGGTTCAAAAGGCCCATCGAGATCTACCATCAGCCTTATTCCTACACTTCCAAACACAAACCATTTTCTTCACTCAAACTTGCAATTTCGAGGATGTCTTAGGACCTCCTCAACTTTGTTCATGCTGTTCCCCTTTGTCTATTATGTCCTTCCTCCCTGTCCACTTGTCACTCCTACTATTCATTCCAGACTGCACTGAAATGACCACACCTAGCCCACTCCCCAGGCAAAGCTAATCACTCCCTCCTCTGTGCTTCTTCTCACCTTGCTACACACCTCCCTTTAGACACTTCCTACTTGCTCTAGAATGAGGTCCTATCTACCCATCAGCTTTTGCAGTAAGCAGAAAAGTGATTCATGTTTATGCCTGCAGTTAATTTACATGCCCATGGAAAAGCATGTGCCAAGGGGAAAAGGAAAAAACAAATGGCCCTGGCCAGTTTGGCTCAGCGGTTGGAGCATCAGCCTGCGGACCAGAGAGTCCCAGGTTCGGTTCCCGCTAGGGGCACTTACCAAAAAAAAAAAAATGGAAAAGACAAGTAAAAGCCTTACTTGGGCCATAATGTCTAATGACACAGAAGTATAGGAAAAGAGAAAAGGTATCTGTGTGATGATTAGTTCATTATTAACTTGTTACTGATTTAGGGCATGAGAATAGAACAAGGAAGTAGCCAAAGCTAGGTTCCCTACAGCATCTCTGGACAAGTCCTGATTATGAAAAGGACTATTGTTTTCGATTCACATTCCAGGGTGATATTTACCTTTTCCAGATACCAGAAGATCCCTAAATTAGTAGTACTGTGATTTCAAACTGCCCAAGCAGTTTGCCCAAGCAGATGATCTAAAAGGAAAAGATGCACCACATGCCCCGCAGGGTTCCTAGACATGGAAATGGGGAGGAGTGCAAGCCCAGGACAAGTATGCACTCTTTGGAGAGGACGGGCTGTACAATGGGGCTGGTCAGATGAACTGTTTCAGGAGGCTGGCTGCTAACAAAGGAGGAAGATCTTACTTTTCCAACAAGGCGGAAAGTACAGGGGTGGGCAGCAAGCAAACTGATAGCTCTGCCGTGGCTCCAGGCCACATAAGGGAGTAGGGCTAGTTAGCTCCAAGGCCCTGATTATTTTCAACAGTTTTCAAAGAAAAAACCTCACTTGTCTGCACAGCAGAAAAAAACAAGAGGGTCAATCTTTTTTTTTTTATCCTTACCTGAGGACATTTTTCCATTTTTTGTTCAGATAAAGTGGGAGGGAGGGAGAGGAAGAGAGAGAGAGAGAGAGAGAGAAACATCGATGTGAAAGGGACACATCGAGTGGCTGCCACCCGCACGACCCAACCAGGGCTGGGAACAAACTGCAACCGAGGTACGTGCCCTTAGCGGGAACTGAACCCGGATCTCTCTGGACCGCAGGCCAACGCTCTAACTGAGCCAAATCGGCCAGGGCATTATGAACCTACTTTTGCCCATCCCTGTACTTTCTCTCCCAAATTAGCTTAAAAGGGTATGGGATGTCAGCATAATTTCCTCAGAGAACAGGTTTTCTCTGGATCACATGCTCCTTAAGGCCCGGATCATCCGCTCACTCTACTCTGGTCCTGCTGAGCTGGAACCGGTGGCCACCCCTGCAGCGAACCCCTTCACACTTTAAAGAGCCCATTTCATTAGAAAGGAAATATCCAAAGAAAGGGAATAACAACAAGCTTTTCTTTTTTGTGCTCAAGGAATATTGTAGATTCCCCAAGCTATACCCTGGCAGGCTCTTGAGAGAGTGTAGCCCACAACTCCTCCTTACACTACTCCCTTGCCCTAGGGATGCCCTCCCACCCTAGCCAAGGGGTGCTGAAGTATAGCCAAACTTTAGTTTCTTTTCTTCTAAGATCAATTGACAAAAATTAACTGCCATGAGACCACTGGGCTCCAAAATTCCAACTACTCTGGGCTCAAAGCCAGCGACCCACCAAAGTTTCTCTACAGAAGACTAATCTTTGCTCAATTCAGCACCAATGAGATTAGGTGGTGTATCCCCCCAAAAGGCCTAAAAGCAATATTCCACACCCATCCTCATCCTACAATGCCAATACATGATGGCTAAGAGATCCAGTGCCACCTTCAGGCATTTTTCTCTGGCTCAGCAGTAGCATTTCAGGTTATAAGATATTCCTTGCCACAACTTGATTTTCTGAACCTTTGCCTGATTTATTATAGGCACAGGACGACCGTAATTGACCTGCTGTCTGTGGTGCACAGAAGGCAAATGCTCTGCTTGCTCCATGGACTGAGATCTAAAACCTGAGAGAAGCCCGCCGGTGTGGCTCAGTGGTAGAGCTTCGGCCCTACACCAAGAGGTCTCCAGTTCGATTTCCGGATCAGGGCCCAGGCCCAGGTTGTGGGCCCAATCCCCAGTGGTAGGGCATACAGGAGGCAGCCAATCGATGTTCTCGCTCATCAATGTTTCTCTCTCTCCCTCTCCCTTCCTCTCTAAAATCAATAAAGAAATAAATTTTTTTTTAAACAATAAAACCTGAGTGAGTCCAGGGCACAATAAACACGTACTTACTTCCTGACCCTCTCGGCAGCTATGGCTTAGGCAGGCCTGAGTCCAGGGAGGAATCCTCAGGAGGACGGCAACCAGAGGACGGCTTCTGCCTCTCACAAACTGAAGGACTGTGCCTGCAGCCACGGCTCAGGACCGCTCAGTGCCCAGCGTGACCAAACTGAAGGACCTCTGTGCCTGCAGCCACGGCTCAGGACCGCTCAGTGCCCAGCGTGACCAAACTGAAGGACCTCTGTGCCTGCAGCCACGGCTCAGGACCGCTCAGTGCCCAGCGTGACCAAACTGAAGGACCTCTGTGCCTGCAGCCACGGCTCAGGACCGCTCAGTGCCCAGCGTGACAGGCTCTCCTTCTGGGCACAGATATTTTAGAAATATCACTCGCTTCAGGGCAGGGAAAGGGACTGTAAATACATATCTGATCCAGATACTAAACACTATAGACTTTGTTAAAGGATCTTAGTCTGTATTTCAGGAGATATATGACCAGAAGCCCCAGAGCACCTTGAACTCCAGCGTGAAGGCAACAGAAATTCAATAAATTTCTGGATAGGATGACATCAGAGGTGTGTCTCTCTGTGCTCAGACTGCATACTTCCTAGTGGGGCACTGGAACCCACTTGTTCATAGCAAAGCCTCAATCCCTATTAGTAATGGCATGTTTGGGTTTTTTTAACAACCTGGTGTGACAAGCACTTACATAAAACAGTGATGGTGGATAAGATAAGGTTTCTGAAGAGAAAATTAGTAATAATCAGTGAACCAAACTTGTTTCATATTACTGCTGTCTAACTGGATTGAGCGGCACTTGGGGTGAAGGCAGGGATAATTTTTTGTACCTCATTTTCAATCATCTAGATAATTTTGGGAGAAAAGCAGAAGAGGATGAAGAGCTCAGCAAATATATAGATGACTGAAACTGTTAATTAACCTCCTCTCCCACTGGGCCTTCAAGATGGAACTGATGAGAAATGGTCATGCTGTGAGATTCAGTTTCCCCAAAATTCCCTCCTCACCCTGTAACCTGGGTGCTAACAGGGCAATAAAATGGCCAAAAAGCTAAAGGGAGTAAGTCATGGGATCTGGATAAACCATAAACTGGGTAACTGGCACCTGGACCCTGGAGAACTGAGCTTCTCACCTTATGGCCTCAAAATATAAATGGGCTTGATTTATTCATGGTAGACATGCCAACCAGACTAGGTACCAGATGTCCTGGGCAGAGCAAGTGGAGGGCAGCCGGGTGAGAGGCACAAGCTGTGCCCAATTCCTGCCCTCAGAAGCCTACAGTACTTGACCGAGAACTGCCAGGACTCCAGGCAGGCCTCTGGCTGCCTCCGAAGAGTAGCACCCAGGCAAGAGAGATGGCACAGTGCTGTGGGCTGGAGGGGATGCATGATTTCCATACAATCAGGTCCATCTGTTCTAAGTGTACAAAACAATACATTTATTTATCCTCACCTGAGGACATTTTCCCATTTTTGTTCAGATAGAGTGGGAGGGAGAGAGAGAAACAGACATGAAAGGGACACATTGCAGTGGCTGCCTCCTGCACGACCCCCACCAGGGTCAGGGAAGAACTGCAACCGAGGTCCGTGCCCTTGAATCAAACCCATGACTCCTTGGTCCACAGGCCGACGCTCTAACCGCTGAGCCAAACCAGCCAGGGCAACAAGGCAATACTTTCTGGTACGTTTACCAAGCGATGCAACCACTACCACAGTCCAGTTTTAGAGCATTCTCATCGCTCTAGAAGGGATTTTCAGTAACTCCCAAACCTAAAGACGAGTATGGTTGAGTCAGGGTTAAGAGGCTGGTGGACATGAACGAAGTTAGTAATCATTTGCTGTTGCTGCCAATTTGGCAACAGGAAGAACTCAGAACACAGGCCACAGAAAGAAGTCAGTAATCTTGCCTCTGCATAAGAAGCACATGGCTGGGTTTGGCTTGGGGACCTGGAAGTTTATACATTTTTTTTTAAGTAACTAATGCTGAGAATAATGCTTCCCAAACTGAACAATGAAGCCCTTAATCTGTTTATATCCCCTGACACCCCCCCCACACACACACACACACACACAAAGTCTCAGCAGAACTCCTGCACAAACCTCTCTTCACCATGACAGACTAAGCACTGGAGCCAAGGCATCAGACTTCAGTTAAATCTTGAAACGCATTGTCCCTTGGCCTCTTGACAGCTGTACGATTTCAAAAGCACAGTGGAAAGCAATGGGTCATGAATACCAAACTTAGTAATTTCCCAAATCACTGGTCAAACAAAAGAAATGAAATTTATAAAAGAAATGCTTTGACCTTTAAAACATAAATGCATAGGCATCTTAATTGATATTGCCCATGGGACTATAGGGTTACAGATGTCTTCTATCCTGAGACTTATGTTGG
Organism: Molossus molossus; assembly: GCF_014108415.1. Classification (NCBI taxonomy): domain Eukaryota; kingdom Metazoa; phylum Chordata; class Mammalia; order Chiroptera; family Molossidae; genus Molossus; species Molossus molossus. Next base: position 106,388,899 of record NW_023425345.1, read on the forward strand.
CCAAAAGCTGTCAGTTTTTATTTAAATGTAGCATGCAAGCAAAATAAGAAATGAAGGGATAGTGAATCAGAAAATTAGCACGGGTTAGAAGACTCAAGGCCTACAAATTCCCTATACACAGCTGAAACGTTTGGAAATGAATCCATCTTACACTCACCTCCGCACTCCAGGATGCCGGTGCCCAACTAGAACAGCCCGGCTTAGGGAGGGAGCCCCCCAAGAGAGAAAGTGTGACTTCACTAGGAGCAACCAAAAAGCCAACCTGGCAAAGGACAAAGGATTATACAACTGAAATCTCCTCTTCTGGTTCTTGTCTGGACACTCCTCTGGCTTCTGCCACACTGATAAACAAGGGCTCCCAGGACTCTCCTGTCCTTGGCCCTCTTATTTTACATTTCATTCTGTACCATTCTGTAACCGTCTCCTGGACATCTCCGTCGGAATATGTGAATTGAACCCGTGCAAACAAGTCAGGTTACTTAACACAGAACTCCTTCCCTTCTCTTCCCAACTTGTTGCTCCCCCTGAATTGCAACCCTAGTAAAACTGCCATCCACCCAAATCAGAATTCCAGGTCTGGGCCTCCAACCTTCTTCTCATTGCCCAAAAATGGGAGGTCGGGGACAGCACCATGCTAAGCACTTAAGGGAGTGCAGGACAGTACAAGACGCACTCCCCATTTGTTCTTTCTGAATCTCTCCTCCCATCCCCATCATTCCAGCCTCACTGCCTTGAACATCATTATCTCTGCCTACACCCTTGCAATGGTCAAGATCTACACTCAGATCTCCTACAGATAGATCCCACATCAAAGTGGAGTTTTTTATTTTTATGGTAAGATATATACAAACATAAAATTTGCCACTTCAGCCATTTTAAAGTATACAATTCAATAGCATTAAGTATATTTACAATGTTGTATAACAATCACCACTATTTCTAAAACATTTTTATCACCCTCAAAAGAAACTCTGTCCCCATTAAATAATAAGTCCCCCCTCTTCCCTCCCCTATAGCCTCTGGTAACCACCATTCTACTTGCTGTCTCTATGAATTTGCCTATTCTAGCTACCTCATATAAGTGGTATCATATAATATTTATCCTTCTGTATCTGGCCTGTTTCACTTAGCATAATGTTTTCAATGTTACTGGCAATGTAACATGTATCAGAACTTCACTCCTTTTTATGGCTGAATATTATTCCATTGTATGTATATATTCATCTATTCATGGACATTTGGGTTGTTTTCATCTTTTGGTTATGAGGAATAATGCTGTTATGAACATGAGTGTACAATTTTATAGACCCTGCTGCCAGTTTCAAATTCCAATTCATATACTATGTTTCTCTCAAACGATCTTTCTCAATGAATCTAATCATGCCATTCCCCTGTTTACACTCTTGGAAAGACACCCTTCACTAACAGACTAAACTCCTTGGCTGGCAGCCTATGCTGGCACCACCCACGTCACTCTCTACCTCCTGGCAGGCACCCTGTGTTGGGGCCATTCGCACCTGCTCGCTGCTCCAGGACATGCCACACTCTCCTGCACTTCTTGCTTTCACCGCCCACAGTATGCTTCCGACTCACGCGCCATTCAACCTCCTTCAGGCTTTTCCATCAGGGCCTCAGTTCATGCTTCCTCTGAGCCCTTCTTTCTAGGTTCAGATCTTTCCTCTGTTCCCTAAACACCTCCTACTAGACTCTGCTCTTAGAGGACAGCAAGTTTCTCTTAGTCAGGTTTCTATCCCAGAGTTTAGCAGAGTGAAGACCCACAACCAACATTCAAATCTTTATAAATGAATTAAATTTTTGGTTTATGAGTATATTCTTTCAGTGCTCAAGATAAGTTCTATCTTTGAAAAGCAGTAGAAATACTTATGGGCCAAATATTTTATTTTTTATTTCTTTATTGATTTTTAGAGAGAGAGGAAAGGAGAGGGAGAGAGAGAAACATTGATGAGAGAGAACATAGATTAGCTGCCCCCTGCAATCCCCCGACTGGGGATTTGGCTACAGCCTGGACATGTGCCCCGACCGGGAATTGAACCAACAACCTCTCGGTGCATGGGTCGACACTCAACCACTGACCGGGCTAATATTTCTTTCTTTCATTCATTCATTCATTCATTCATTCATTCATTCATTTTATTCCTCACCTAAGGATATTTTTCTACTTAATATCAGATAGAGTGAAAGGGAGGTAGAGAGAAAGAAACATCAATGTGATAGAGCCACATCGACTAGTTGCCTCTGCTCGACCCAACCAGGGCTGGGGATGAACCGCAACCGAGGTACATGCCCTTGACCAGAACTGAACCTGCAACTCATGGATCCATGGCCCAATGTTCTAAGTGCTGAGCCAAACTGGTTAGGGCTAATATTTTATTTTTAAAATCATATTAGTTGGGTTGCTAACTTCCAATACTCCACTGTATTAATTCCCTGAGGAAAAAGCAATAAATAACTACCAGAACCCCCCCATCTGTTTTCTGCCTGAGAAAAAACACACCTTCTTGAAACCAAAGGGCTACCTGTAACTGAGAAATGTCTCATATTCAGAACATGTAAAGGATTTGTACAAACCAACTAGGAAAAAAACGGACAATGAAAAATGGGCAAAAAAACTTGACCAAGTACTTCACAAAATATGACACCCAAATTGCCAAAAAACATCTGAACAGGTGCCCAATATCATTAATCATCAGGAAAATGTCAACCATTATTACACACCCATTAGAGTGACAAAAATTAAGGATAGACAATGTCAGGAATAGGCAAGGACATGCAACAAGTGGAACTCTCAGTCTCAGAGTGTAAACTGGCACAACCACTTGGGAAAACTGTTCAGCAGTAGTTCTTGAAGCTGAATATATATCTACCATAAAACTCAACAATTTTATTCTTGGGTGTACATAAAAAAAAATGCTCAAGTTTATCAAAAGACAAGAACAAGAATGTTTAGAGCAACTTTACTCATAATACTCCCAAACTGGAAACAATCCAAGTGACTAAAAATAGCAAAATGAGAAATAAGTTGCAATTATAGGCATAGAAGGGATATTATGCAGCAATAAAAAGAAGTAAGCTACTGCAACATGGATGAAACTCATAGATTAATGTTGAGCAAAAGAAGGCAGACACAAAAAAGAACATATTGCATGACTCCATTTATATGAAGATAAAGAACAAATCCATGGTTCAGATGTCAGTCAGAATAGTGACTGGGGGTCGTGGGGTGGTGCTACTGTCTGGGGAAAGGCAAGAGGGAGCCTTTAGGATCCTGATCTAGACGGTGGTTACACAGTATGCCAGATAGTGTTGTGACGGCTTGGTCAAGCTGGGAACTATGATTCCCCGAATCCCCAGTTAGAATTGGCCAAAAACAGAACTTGCATGAGATTTGGACGATGGAATTAAAGCAGCAGCCATTGCTCTCTGAAGGTCCTGTCAGTCCTATGGAGTGGGGGGCAAAGATAAGGGTGCCTGGCAGGTCCCAGCCTGCCTTGCTCTCCTGCACACTACATCTAGCTTATCTTTTTCACTGCTGATCCTCAAATCAATAGCCCCTGGCTCAACACCAGAAATCTGGCTACCCAGAGGTAACACCTTCCCACAGAGCACTCCAGAAGCTCCCCTATTTTGGCCCCATTTTGACAATGGAAGTGCCTAGCTTCTCAGACTTCCCTGTAAGTTCTGATGTGCCCACCATGCCAACGCTTCAAGCAGACTGGTTAGTGCTGCTCTCTGACCTCCAACCATCTCTCCCTGAACCTTCACTTCCCCAACTCCTCCCACAATTGTATAAAGTCTAATTTCTATAGTAAATCCCTTATCCCTAAAATTTCATAGTGGCTCGAATACCGATGGAACCTTGTCAGATACATACAGATGTTTATACATATAAAATTCGAGGTGTACACTTTAAGAAAATACATTACACTACCATTTAAAAAATAGTTTAAAAAAATAACGCTCAAAACAGCATCTTTTCAGTGTACTGAGCGAACAGCAATCCAAGGGTCACCTAGTACACAAACGAATGGAATGTGGGCTGCATCTCACATACCTGGACACAGCACTGGTTGGCATAGGATCTGGCAGACAGCTGCAAGCCCAGTGAGTGTGGCCTCTGACCAGAGCCAGGGTGGTGCATTTTATAAATAGCACTTAGGACACATGCTCCCTGCCTGGCAAGCTATCAACTCTCTGGAACCAAGTTCCAGAGTCCAGTGAGTTTTCCCTTTTGAAGGCAGACTCACCAAATTCAATGTACACCTGAATGCAAATGAGTTCAAGGTCTCTAAATGGGCAGAAAAGGCCATGTGGGGGTAGGGAGACATGAGTCACAATTCCGTATCTGTGGCCCCGGCTGGGTGGTTCAGTTGGCTGGATCATGATCCTATATACCAAAAGGTTGCTGGTTTGATTCCTGGTCAGGGCACACACCGAGGTTGCAGGTTCAATCCCCGGTCAGAGTACATACAGGACGCAACCAATCAATGTTTCTCTCTTACATTGATGATTCTCTCTCTCTCTCTCAAAAATCAGTAAAAACATATCCTTGGGTGAAGATTTAAAAAAACAACAACAAAAAACAGCCTGGCCAGTGTGGCTCACTGGTTGAGCATCAACCCATGCACCAAGAGGTCACCAGTTCAATTCCTGGTCAAGGCACATACCAAGGTTGTAGGTCCAATCCCCAGTGGGGAGCAAGTAGAAGGAGGCCAATCAATGTTCTGTCATCAATGTTTCTATCTCCCTCTCCCTCTCCTTTCCTCTCTCTCAAAAATCAATAAAGAAAACAAACAAACAAACAAAAAACAAATCCAGCCTGTGGAATATAATGAACAAAATAAGCTGATGAACAAAATAGACCCAAAGACATGGAAGTAGGGATCAGACTGATTGCATTTAGAACCTGCAATCTGGTGGTGCTATAGCAGTATCAAGTACGGACAGTCCTCTGCATCTGGGCACCCACACAAGAATAAGATGTGTATCTGTGTATACCCAGAGCAGCTGTCTTCCAGGCAGAAGACCAACATGTCTTCTCTGCTGCCTTGATTTCATTCAGCAAATTATTTACTGAGTGTGTAGTGTATGTCAGGTCCTGTGCGCGACATTAAATTTACATTGGCGAATGAAAACACAGTGCCTGCCCTCCCTTGGGGTGTGTACTGTTTGATGGAGAATATAGACAATAAACAAGTAAGCAAACAAGCATATAACTACAACATATGAGAGCCAGGAACATAATGCACAGGTTATAGTAACTTAGAATAACAGAAGGGGACCTAGAATAACGTGGTCATGGCAGCTTTTCTGAGCAGGTGACCTAAAGCAGAGGTCTGAAGGACAAGAAAAGGGAATAGCAGGTGCGCAGTCTTGAACCCTTTTGTAGATTTCCTCTCTGGCTCCTTTTTTTTTTAAATAGAATTTTTATTTTTATTATTATTTTTAATTAATTTATTTGTTTTCGTTACAGATGTTTCTCCTTTTCCCCCCATTGACACTCTCCTCCCTGCTCCCCCCCCTTCACAGTATTGTTGTCTATGTCCATTGGTTATGTATATATGAATATAAGTTATTTGGTTTATCATTTCCTGACCTCCCACCCTGCCCCTCTTCCTCTGGTTTGTCAGTCTGATCCCTACTTCCATGTCTTTGGGTCTATTTTGTTCATCAGCTTATTTTGTTCATTATATTCCACAAATAATTGAGATGTGATATTTGTCTTTCTCTGACTGGCTTATTTCACTTAGCATAATACTCTTCTGGCTGACTCATTTTTTTGTTTGTTTGTTTGTTTGTTTGTTTTTTGGTACATACCCTTAGCAGGAATTGAACCCAGACTCTCTGGTCCACAGGCCGATGCTCCAACTGCTGAGCCAAACCGGCCAGGGCTTCTGGCTGACTCTGAATGCCATCTTCCTCTATAAAGAGTAGAGTGGTGTCTACTTATGTAATCTCAACTCCTCCACTATGTAGGCAGTACTTCATGCTTCTAAAGCGCCTTCACGTACCTGATCCTACTCACTCCTCACATCATTCTGAGTATGGAAGGGAGATGCTAATGTCGCCTCAACAGTTGAGCAGAACAGGAGCTCAGAGAGATAAAATAACTTATTCTGTCACACAACAAGCAACCAGGGCCACTATGGTTAAATTCTCTCCATTACCTCCCTCTACTTCCTTATGTCATTGCTCCCTAACTCTTCTACCATTAAGACCTTCCAAGGACCCATCAATCTTCCAAGAATATTTTTTAAATTAAATAATGCCAAAATCTAGCTTACCCCCATCTACTTCAGTCCTATACTTATTAGAAAAAAGACAAGTTCAGCCCAAAGCAGGAAACAAGAAGGATGATGTCATCAAAGATAGATTGCTTACTTTACCTACTTGACCATATCCCACAATGACTTCTATCATGGTACCTGTAAGGTTCAATCATACTTCAGTAACCACTTATGAGACCATCTCTTACCTCATTCCCATCACTGATGCAATCAAGATATAAATAAACCAAACAAAGCACTTTTTAAAAGACACATATTCTCTTCTCCCTATTGTAAAATGGTGATAGCAATCGGTTTTCCAGCTAAATGGAAGACTAAGTGTCACTTCCCTGCTTTGGAAGGAGGAGTCCTGAGGTCTGCCGGTCATCTCTTGTTGACTATAACTATCATCATTTCTTGAACTTCTCTATGTGCCAAGCATTATGCTGGCACTTCATAGAAATCTGTTCACTTGTTCCTCACAACAACCCTAATAAGAACTTTTATGATTCATCACTGTGCAAATGAGAAGACTGAGGGTCAGAGAGTAACTACTTGCCCAGCTAATAAGCTGCAGATGACAACATTCAAGCCCAGCTGTGCCTCGCTTTAACGCCCAAATTAGTCCCGCCTCCTACAGAGCTCTAATGTGTCAAAAATGGAAGGCAAATTCATACCTCCATGGAGCAACAAGAGCACCCAAAGGGAAAAGAAGTAGTCCTGAACCTCAGACACTCAATATCTTGATTTATCATATACTGCCCAATCAGCAGAGTTCAGCTATGAACGCTGGCAGCTCCATATAACTCTGAGAATCAGATCTGGGATGGGGGAAGGCAGGGAGGTTCCTTAGAATGCTGCCCTTACCAGCATTAAACTTGGTAGAAAACTGTTGTACGCTGGTCCCAAATACAATTTTGGACAAAATTTGGGTGTCAAGATGAATAAGGAGTCCCTTGGTAAAAGACAATGCTTTGATAACTGAATAATCAAGAGTCAAAGAGGACTAAATGGAAGTTGGGCAAAAGGTAAGGCCACTTCGTACTTATAAGGTAAGTGTACCACTTTCCCACCAGTACTCCTGGCTCTAGTTGAAATCTCAATTCAGCATTTGCAGCAAAAAGCATATGGGTAACAAGTAATGAAGAACAAATACACATCCACACAGGCATTAGAGTTCATGACACTGAATAAATAAATACCAGACTCCTGCCCGGACTACCAGATACAGCAGCGCAAGCTCCCCAGTTAGAGGGGTGGGGTGGGAGGAGAACAAGGGCTGAAATCCAGCCTACAACCCCATTCAGTACCCTATACACCTGGGGAGGAGCAGCATACACTCCAAAGAAGGAGTGCATTTCCTACCCTACACAAAGGTGCTATAGGAGTGAGTGACGGCCACGTGTCCCTGCTGTCCTTGAGGAGAACAAACACGAGTGGGAAGATGGGAAGACTGTGAGAGCTGGTCTGGACTACAGACAGTGAATTCAGCCAGATGAAGGATCTCACTCAACTTTGTTACATGTGAAAAACAGATCTGACCATGTGTCTCTGCAACTCTGAAAGGTGGCATCAGACCATTTCAAAGGGGTCAAATACTTCTTTCCACACTTAAAAATGAAAAGCCCTTCATGGCTGGACAGTGACTCAGAAAACTAGGCTCCTAAATTTTTATTAAATTAGAGCAGCTGCCTTCTTCTAAAGCATAGTCCCACCCACTACTGTCTGTCTATTGCCAGAAAGTTACCACACTCAAAGTACCACAAAACATGAAGACACCCAATCAAAAGACCATGGACCCTACTGCACACACTAATGAGCTGAGTCCCTTTAAGAAGAAAGGAGTATGTACTGTGTTTACTGAAGGTACTAACACTCCCCCAAGTAGCTCTACAAGTCATGTCATCACAACCAGCAGTCCTGCGCTATTCCTGTCAGTCATAACATGCCTTCAAATGACTGGAGGAGGCCCCTGGACCTCAAACTCCAATGCCAAGGACTACTGCCTGAGTAAGGAAGCTCCAAGGTCTGTTTTGTTTTTCCCCCATGTTTCAAACATAGAGGGCAATTTTCTTCCTTTATTAGCAAATGAAATAATCACATTGTGAATAATTTATCTGCTAAATCCTTTATAAAGATTGTTCAACTTTACCTTTCATATAAAAGTATACACAGGTGCTATATTTTCAAAACAAAGGAAATAGGTTATATTAATTCATTGCATGTTATAAAAAATATATAAAACCTATAATTTTGAAACTGTGGTGATTGACTTGTTCTAAGTAAGTTGGTCTGCATAATTTAATGAGAATAAAATGTTATATTTAATGATTAACCAAAGATAATCTAAAATTAATCATCTTATTTTGTAATATCAAAAAAATTCAAATCCTGTATCAATAAGGAATTGTTAATACTGATGATCACTCAGCTTGCTAAGGCTATGTCTGAATAAAAATAAAAAAGATTTAGCAACTGTAAGGAGTTAAGTGATCAAGATTACCACTAGGCTGGCAATGTGGCTTAGTGGTTGAGCATCAACCCATGCGCCAAGAGGTCGCCAGTTCGATTCCCGGTGAGGGCACATGCCCAGGTTGTGGGCCAAATCCCCAGTAGGGGCATGTAGGAGGTGGCCAATCGATGTTCTCTCTCATGGATGTTTCTATCTCCCTCTCCCTTCCTCTCTAAAATCAATAAAGATTACCACTAGGGCTAGTGCTCACTCTTCTCCATGAGAACTGACACAAAATTTACCAAACCCCTTATCTTTATTTTCAATAGTCAACACCAAATATATAAGCCTCCTGCCCCAACTTATGTTACCATACAGTTAATGATCTGAACTTCCTTGTTCCTCTCTCACCTTTAATCCTAAAATCCGACCACTGTGCCTTCTATGACTATCGACTATTGTGCCATATCCAGCAACCCCCCTATATACTCAGCCTCATCTCAGAGAGCTCTCTTCTTATCTTTGATTAAATTAAACTCTCCACTAAGGCACATCCTTTGTAATGTTTCCAAGCAGAGACTTTTTTTAAAATTTATCTTTATTGTTGAAAGTATTACAGATATCCCTCCTTTTTTATCCCCCATTGACACCCAACTCTCCCCTCCCGCCTACACTCAACCCCCTTCACTGCACTGTTGTGTCCATTGGTTAATTGGTTTTGCATATTTGCATATAAGTTCTTTGGTTCCATATAAACTTTTGGTGTATTCATTCTAGATCAGTGAAATATCCCATTGGTATATTAATAAGGACTGCACTAAATATATAAATTGCTTTGGGTAGTTTGGACATTTTAATGATGCTGATGCTTACAATCTATGAACATGATATATGCTTCCACTTTTTTATATCTTCCTCTATTTCTTTTTTCAATGTCCTATAGTTTTCTGAAAACAGGTCTCTTTACCTCCTCGGTTCAGTTTATAGGTATCTTAATTTCTTTTTTGCAATGGTAAATGAGATCATTTCTTTAATTTCTCTTTCTGGGTGTTCGCTATTGGTGTGTAAAAATGTTACTGATTTCTAGATGTTAATTTTGTATCCTGCTACTTTGCCAAATTCGTTTATTAAATCTAGTAGTTTTTTGGTGGGGTCTTTAGGGTTTTCTTTAATTATTATTGTTATTGAGAGGGAAAGAGGGAAGAAGAGAGAGAAACATTGATGTGAGAGAGACACATCAAGTGGCTGCCATCCACACGACCCCAACCAGGGCCGGGGACAAACTGCAACTGAGATACGTGCCCTTAGCAGGAACCCAATCCAGAATTCCCTGGTCCACAGGCTGATGCTCTAACCACTGAGCCAATCTGGCCAGAGAGAGTCTTTAGAGTTTTCTATGTACAACATCATGTCATCTGCGAATAGTGACAGTTTCACCAAGCAGGGACTTTTTATTAGAAGCTGATGTGCTTGGTGTCCACTGATCCCCTCTGTCTCTTTTAGACATTACCTCTCCATCACCTTACATAATGCCTAAGGTCTGCTATTTTCCTCCCTCCTTCCTTTCCTTTCTTCCTCACCTGAGGACATTTTTCCATTTATCTTCAGATACAGTGGGAAGGAGGGAAAAAGAGGAAGGGGGAGGGGTGAGAAACATGAATGTGAGAGAGACACACTGACTGGCTGCCTCCTGTACAATCCTGACCAGGGCCAGGGACCGAACCCCAACTGAGGTACATGCCCTTGACCAGAATGGAACTCACGACTCTTTGGTCTACAAGGTGACACTCTAACCACTGAGCCAAAACAGTCAGGGCAGGTCTGCTATTTTTCAACTTATAAATCAGCTGCCATTTTAGTGTCTGCCCTTTTAGGGCCAGTTAAACACAATTTCAAAAACAAGACTTCTTAAAGGTGAAAAATATTTCTGAGTAAATCTACAAAGAGAAGTGCTACTGAGGAGGCTGTTAAATCCATACACTACAACTTTAGAAATGCCAAACCAAATCCAAAGATCAAAGGAAACAGGGAAGGACTAATTATATGAAATATGCAAGCCTGTGGTGGAATATACAGAATACATAAAAGAATATAAAATAGTTGAAAATAAAAGAATAAAAAACAAAAACAAAAACAAAACAGCCCTGGCTGGTTTGGCTCAGCGGTTAAAGCGTTGGTCCATGGACTGGAGAGTCCCGTGTTCAGTTCCCGCTCAGAGCACATACCTCGGGTGGCAACTAGTCGATGTGTCTCTTTCACATCAATGTTTCTCTCTCTCTCTTACCCCTCTCTCCCTCCCGCTCTGTCTGAAGATAAATACAAAAAAAATGTCCTCGGGTGAGGATTAAAAAACATATATACATTAAAAAAACAAAAAACCCCCTTCATCACAAGGAAAGCAGCAAAGGTAGCATAAATCCAAGGTGTAAACACAAAAGCCTCAGAGGGTATCAGAAAGGGAAACTGGGCTGAAGAGGGGTAGAAATTAGGTGGAGAATACCCACGCAGTTAAAGAGCATTTTCTAGATCTATGGACTAATTCCTCAAAGGAAAAGCTGCCTGACGGACCACTCAAATGTTCAGAGAGCTAATTAGGATGTGATGAATTATAGAAAACAAGCCAAAAGTCCTGCAAACTCCCAAGGTGTTAGAACCCTGGCAGAATGACGATCAACCTACTGAATATGTACGAGACGTCCCGCTATGCACGGAGGCCACTGGACAAATGGACCAAGCAGAGCACTTCTTCCACCTATTTTACCACACACTCAGCAGGAGCTCGCTCAACACTGACCATACCCCACAACTGTCATCAACCTCTTAGACTTTAATAAGTCTTCATTGTGGTTACTGGCGGCAGGGGTGGGGGTGGGGTGAAGGGGAGCGAGGCTTAGAGCTATTCCGTAGCACTTTTCTCTGGCCTGCCGTTGCCCTAAGGGACTCAAAAGATTCCTGCCCAGAGAGAGTCCATCATTAGTGAAGTGAACAAAAGCTCTATGTCTACTGTCAGCCAAGCTGAAAACCATTCTCATCCTCAAGAGTGGACATGACGCCTTTCACTCAGTGGGCACTGGACAGCAGGCCAAGGTCTTGAGCACTTCAAGCTCTTCCCCTTTCTGTGCTTCTGAAGAAAAGTGCCTGGGGCTTGGATAGAGGCCCAGCGGATTAGGAAGGCCCCCAGTAGACCCTACAACCAGGTTCTTTCCAGAAGACAAGGGGCTCCCCTGAAAAGATGGAAGTTAAAAAGGAAAGAAGAGACAAGTTGAGCTTTAAATGCCACACCAAAGCAATAGTTAACATTCATAAAATTCAGGCAATTCTCAATGTATGGAACATATACTTTTATGATAGGAAAGAACTACCATGTGTTTCGCATATGCCACTTTTGGAGTATGTAAACTAAGAGAGTGAGAAAAAGGAAAATAAATTACATTTTAATATACTCTGAGAAGAGCTATGTGTTCATTATAATCATCAAGAAACTTGAAAAAATACACCAGTGTTCAGGCCCTACCCCAGATGACTCGGGTCAGAATGTCGATGGTGGCCTGGGGCAGACTGCGTCACTCTCCCGCCACAGTTCTCACAAGCTAGCAGGACCGAGTGGCATGGAAAGAGAAGGCGAATCTTGGAATGCAGCACACATCTGGCTGGATCAGGGGATCATTTACCTTCAAACTGGCCTTCTGCCCTACATGTATTAACCGTCTACTCGGCAAATCTCTAATACCCCCACCCTCAAAACAATAACGAAAGGAGAACTGCCTAACAAAAGAACGAGTAATGTTCCGCAGAGCTCAGGTAACTACGTGCCTGATCTCTGAGCGTGCATGTTTTGTTCAGGAAAATGTAAGCCAGCTGTAATGTTCTGTCTCTCCTGGGTGAAGCTGCACCACAACATATCTAAGATAGCCCAGTGATTGTATGTTTGCAGGAAAGCACATAATTAAATACAATCCAAGTGGGTGAAGGAAGACGAACAGGAGTGATCGTGGCTGCCAGGACAGCTTTAGAGTTTCTTTTTGCCCAACAAATCAAAGTCCTGTGTGCTCTGAGAAGAGTAAATAAATACAGCCTCGCCCCACCAAGGACAGCTCTGTGGTCTGGGAGAGATGCCCGTCCAGTCCTGTCTCGCCAATGATGCCTCCTGTCAGATAGACGCCTCCTCCACTTTCCAGAGTGGTATGACGTTTTGGTCAAGCTTTTGGAAATGGTCGTTATGGTCAGTGCTAATTCAGGTATGATCATGAGTCTGAAGAAAGAAAAGTGGGTTGAAAAAATGTGTCCTGAGGTAACTTTTCGGACCTTTAGCCATGCTCATATGTAAAAATCTAAGGATAAAGACTTTCAGATGCTCAGAGATCTCACCAAATCTGAAGACAGCCACCAGTGGACCTCTGACAAAAAGAGCTCCGTTTACATGCTTTGTTCATTGGTGCTACCTGCTGCAGAAGCCCCCAAAGGAGCGTGGACTCTCCATTACACTTCCAAATAGTTGGAGCACTATAGATGACAAGAAGCCCAACCCATGATGTCAGCCAAGGCAGCCCTGAAGGGTTCAAGTCTCATGGGCATTATCCTATGAAATTCAGCCCAGGTGAAGCTAGGTCTAGTCTGCTGAACCAATGGCCCATCTGTTCTATCTGTACCACAGTAGGCCCAGTATGGTCCCAAATGAAACCAAATCTCATGAAGCCCACTCAATAGTAAATACACCAGTAACTATTTTTTGCATTTTTTTTTAATTAAAAATTTTTAAAAAATTATAGTTTATATTCAATATTATTTTGTGTTAGTTTCAGGTGTACAGCATAGTGGTTAGACAATCATATACTTTACAAAGTGTTCCCCTTGATATTTGCAGTACCCACTGGCACCATACATAGTTATTACAATACTACTGATTTTATTTCCTATGCTGTACTTTAAATCCCCATGACTATTTTATAACTACTAGTCTGTACTTTACAATCCCCTCACCTTTTTTACCCAGTACTCCAATCCCTCTCACCTCTGGCAACCATTAGTCGGTTCTCTGTATCTAAGAGTCTGTTTATTTCCCTTAGTATACCCTCTAGGTCCATCCACATTGTCACAAATAGTAAGTTTTTTTTATGGCTGAGTAATGTTCCATTGTATGTATGTACCACTACTTTTTTATCCACTTGCCTACTTTTCTTTCTGTTAATCCTTACCTGAGGATATTTTTTCCACTGACTTTTTTAGAGAGAGGAGAGCGAGGGAGGGAGGGGGAGAGAGATTGATGTGAAAGAGACACATCAATTGGTTGCCTCCTGCACACACCCGGGTGACCCAGGCTGGGAATCAAACCTGCAAATCTTTGGTTGAACGACCAGCCAACACTCTAACTACTGAACCACACTGGCCAGGGGTATCCACTTGTTAATTGATGGGCACTTGGGTTGCTTCCATAACCTGGCTGCAATGAATGTAGGGGTGCATATATTCTTTTGAATTTCTGTTTTGGGTTTCTTCAAATTTATATCCAGGAGTGAAATTGCTGAGCCATAAGGAAGTTCCATTTTTTATTTTTTGAGGATCCTCTGTACTGTTTTCCATAGTGGCTGCACCAATCTGCATTTACACCAATAGTGCATAAAGGTTCCTTTTTTACTACACCCTCATTGATTTATTGAAGACAGCCATTCTGGCAGGTTGATGTTTCCTCATGGTTTTAATTTGCACCTCTCTGATGATTACTGACATTGAGCATCTTTTCATATGTCTATTGGCCATCTGCATGTCTTCTAAGGAGAAGTGTCCTTTGCCCATTTTTAAATTGGATTGTTTGTTTTTTGGTATTGAGTTGTATGAGTTCTTCATAAATTTTGGATATTAAACCCTTATCAGGTATATCACTGGGAATATATTCTCCTATTCAGTGAGCTGTCTTTTCATTTTGTTGATGGTTTCCTTTGCTGTGCAAAAAACTTTTTAGTTTGGCCCTGGCCGGTTTGGCTCAGTGGTTAGAGCGTCGGCCTGCGGTACAGAGAGACCCGGGTTCAGTTCCCACTAAGGGCATGTACCTCGGTTGCAGTTTGTCCCCGGCCCTGGTTGGTCGTGCGGGTGGCAGCCACTCGATGTGTCCCTTCACGTCGATGTTTCTCTCTCTCTCTCTCTCTCTCTCTCTCTCTCTCTTCCTCTCTCTCCCTCCTGCTCTATCTGAACAAAAAAGGGGAAAATGTCCTCGGGTAAGGATAAAAAAAAAACAAAAAACTTTTTAGTTTGATGTGTCCCACCTGTTTATTTTTTCCTTAATTAAAAATTTTTAATAATTGTTGACATTCAATATTATATTAGTTTCAGATGTACAGCATTTATATTCCTTACAGAGTGATCCCCCCAATAAGCCTAGTGCCCACCCGACACCATACATAGTTACTAAAATGTTATCGGCTATGTTCCCCATTGCCGAACTTTCACATCCCCGCGACTGTCTGTAAGCACCGATCTGCACTTCTTCTTTAAAATCCTCACCAGAGGATATTTTTCCATTGATTTTTTTTTTTTTTTTTTTTTTTAAGATAGAGTGGAAGGGAGGGAGGGAGAGAAAGAGAAATATCAATGTGAGAGAGACACACCATTTGGCTGCCTCCAATACAACCCCAACTGGGACCAGAGATCGAACCTGTAACTCAGGTACGTGCCCTTGACGGGGAATCAAACCCGAGACCCCTCGGTCCATAGGTCAATGCTGTAACTGCTGAGCCAAACCAGCCAGGGCTCTTTGCAATATTTTTTATATTTCTTCTTCTTCTAGAACTCCCTTTAATATTTCTTGTACTACTGGTTTGGTGGTGATGAACTCCTTCAGGTTTTTATTGTCTGGGAACTTACTTGTAACTTAAGCTTCCTTGAGTTCCTTAGAGCACAGGCAACACTGAGGCTGTACCATCCCCTTAATTCACATATTAGAGTTGTCATTATACAGCCAAAATTCACCTCTAAGCATGCTGACAGCAAGTGTTCCCAAGCTCTGTGAGAAACCAAGTGAAATTTTTCTAATTATTTTCCTGGAATTAATCCTTTCTCCTATCCTTTTTTGGGCCAGTAGAATGTGGTTTCTTTGAAAATGCCTCTATTTTTCTCTTAACAGAGAAAATTAGGGCAGAAAGGCCAAATTATCTTCAGTCTAAAAAGTACTGTGTGCTCTCATGAAACACAAAGACTCCGTCCATCTGTGAGCAGGCCTCTCTTCTAGGTTGCCTAGACTGGGCTTTATAAATAAGTCGGAAGCTCTGCAGTCATGGCTCTGCTCGGCTCCCACCTTTTCCATCTTGTTTGATAGCATAAACCAGAGGAGATAAAAGAACAAGAGCCTTGCTGTCTGCTTTCTGGGGCCTGTCACCCAGAGAAAACAATCAGTTTGAGGTTTAGGCCATGGCATCATTAAGCCACCCATCAACACAGAGAAGGCAGCGCAGGTTAGGGCTATGAAACCAACTGCTGCAATTCAAAGTACAAGGGCAGTGCAGGTGTAAGCTAGGGTTTTCTTTTACCCTGCTTTGGCATTCAACTATAGAAGTGAGAAGCAGGGGGGACATTTCAGAAACCCAAAAATGACCTAGGTGTAAGCAACAGACCACCCAGGTCCCTATACCTGTGCCCCTGCCGCTCACCACCTCCCACTCCTGCCAAGGCTGACAGTGGAAGCATCTGTCCTGTGAAGCACTGTGAGGAGTCTTCCCTGTGCTCCCCCTGCCAAAGAAACAGCAGTTTAGGAAAGCTGTTTTCTGTTATCTGAGCGTGCATGTGCATGTGTGTGTGTGCGCGTGTGTGTGTCTTTTCAAATAGGGTTCCAAAGCAGTGAAGGAAGTAGGGAATAAAAGAAAAATACTTTGGTTATCCAGATATTAGCTAAAATCTCTATACAGAAATTAAACAGCTTTACTTGCGCACCACAGCTTGTTACTGTCAGTCCATTTTCTTCCCAGAAAATATGGACCATATGAATGAAGCTGTTTAGTTAAGGTTAGAATATGCGAGAAGAGGGGGTGGCAGTGGCAGAGGGCACAGGCTCTAGGGGAGTAGGGGTGAAGAAGAAAATTCACAGAGCAAATATTGTTTACAACCACAGAACTAAGCTTAATGTGGCCTCTCCGCCTATTCAAGCATATTATTACATTAGGTCCTGAACAATAAAGTCAAAGGCAGGGAGAGCATGGCCGACCCAGCCTCCGCTTTGCTAATGGCACAAAGGCAACATTCCATGCAAAGTTCACCCTGACAACTGTGTGTACCGGCCACCTCTCCTGGGAGTCCACCAGACAACACTGCTGGGCACAGCCAGTCAGCAAGGAGGACAAGCACTCAGCTCTGATCGAAAGCTGAAGCAACTGGGTTTCAAGAGATGGGCAGTACACAGTGCACCTACAGCTACTTGAGAAAGTCTGTAGAAAAACTACATTTGTAAGTAAACACTGCACCTGAACGTGTTAGGAGACACCTAGGCTTCTGATGGTCTGATGCTGGGTCTTCACACAGTCATCTGAGGATGGGATGGGGTACACCCTGCTGGCTGGAGGGCGGCAATTACTGATAAATCACTGTGCTCTTGACTTCTGACATCACTGCACCCGAGTGCTCCAATCTTACGATAAATGATAAATATACTATCAAATTAAATATGAATTAAATAATGAGTATGAATTAAATATGAATGTCTCACAAGCAGTGGAACATTGGTTCTTTTTTTTAACTGTACGACTAGATGGGAAATTAAGATTACAACTAAACCATTAATGTGATCTGATATTAACTGTAGGCTTAATCTAACGATTTAGGTCCATCTCCCCTGGTTCTGCTTGGCCTGTAGTGGCATGAGAAGGCTGCCAACTAACAGCCTAGTCTTTTTTACTCTTTTTATTTTCTTTTTTTCCACTACCATTTATCCCCTCTATATCCACCCCCCTCCAACAGCCTAAATCTTAAAGCTACCCAATGGCTTATGTTCCCTTTCCCTCATCAGCTAATGTACATGCAAATCTAAATTCAGAGGACACTTGGGGATGGCTCGCCCTTGCTCATTGGAAAGCAGGGTCCTCGGCTAGCTCACCTGCAGTGTGAGTGCCAACGTGTGCTGTAAGCCTCTGAGCACCTAGTCCACCCTGCCCCATGGGAACAGGACAGTCACCTGGTACTGGAAAAAGAAGAGCCAGAACAAAGGCACCACCAAGGAAATCCTCAACCATTTATGTCCCTGGGTTTCCCCAAATAAAGATTCACATAAGGAAGTACTTTACCAGAGAACTGACTGCTTGAGATTCAGCTGTTAATGGGGAAAGTGGACCCCGCTACTCAGGGAGACACAGGGGCTCTGTGAAAGCAGTGGACCCCCCACAGACCTGCCAGCAGCACCAACTCCACCATGTGCTCTCCACCCACCCGAGAATGCCCTTCTAGCCAGCCCAGCACATCAAAAACCACAGACGAGGCTTCTCTTTTGCCCAGAGATCAGAGAAAAAGGGATGAGAGAAAGAAGCCTATATTTAGCTCATAGACCAAGATAAAAGAACTGAAATGAGGCATAAAGGCCAAGCACCACATAAGCACTTCACTATGGTCAGTACAGCAGAAGGTGTGGCCACGTGGCATCAGGGCAGAGCACGACTGGGGGCAGTTTGCTGAGAGCACAGTGGCTTTTTCAGGCTTTTGGTTTTAGAAACAAGCCCAGATGGATACAAAAGCAACAACCTTAGTTAGTTGTTAAAAAGCTAGTCTGAAAGTGGGAACCGAACATCCTCCCTGGCAAAAACAGGGTACTAGCAGTAGAGCATGCAGACATACATGACCTAAATAAAGCAGGTCACCTCTCAAGTATTCGAGGCTGTTTTCCTTGAGGCCCCCTCAGGCTGTCCAGCAGTGTAGAGGACTCACCAGCTTTACTCAGAGCAGTTCCTCTTGCATCTGCTTTATGGTCTGGGAGGCCAGGGAAGATTGTATTTTCCACAGTCTGGGAGGGACTCCTACTTTTTAAAACAGAAAACGGGGAAATGAGGCAGCTTGCAGATCATATTAGAGTAGATGGCACAGCTTGCCTTTGACCTCTGCTCTGGAGCTGGCGCCTCCTGTGTGAAACAATGGCCCAGGCTGCGCATCTGCTGCACAAACATGACCCATGGGGGTTTCTTCATTTGGTGTAAGGAGACTGCCCTGTCAGTGGGACACATTTCTCTTTCTACGCACAAAAGACCTCTCGGGAAAAGCCTCTGCGAGAACACCACCCCACCACCCAGGATGTCGTAGCACCTGACACTGAACATTCCTGATGTCACACATGCACACACACTCACAGACACACACATCTCCAGAGTTACCAGGGGACACACATCCAAAATTACCAAGTTCCTTTCACCTGGAACGTGCAGTAAAAGCCTACATTTTGCAGTAATGTTTGTTTCCTTCTTTTATCATAGGTTGATGTATTTTCTCTTCTTTGTTCTAAAAGCACACTGTTCTCTGAGCTCAGTTATCACAGGAGGACCCTATGTGAGAGAGCTTGGTCATCAGGTTCTTCTAAGCTGCCTATTTGTAGCCCCTGGTCCTACCTGCCCTGTCCCTGGAGAAGGCCCCGCCCTCTACTCCCCAGCACACTACTCTGGTGAGGACACAGAACCCTGACACCAAGCAGGAAGGTGGGGCTAAGAGCCCAGACATTGCTTTTCCACTCTAGACTTCAGAGTATGGACCGAGGAGCTTGGAGTAAAAGTGGGAGGGAAGACATTTTTTAAATTACAAAGAAAGTAGGAGTGTGACTTCAGAAGAGAGACACCATACATAAATTGTTGTCCAACTAAGTTCCGAGCAAAGCTGCTGTGCCCCAAGACTGGAACGGCATACCCTCTCCTCTCTGCTCTCTCGGGCCAGCCCACGGCTGTTGCACAGTCACCTTGCAGCCCACATCCCTGCAGGGAGGGCCGGACCAGCCAACACAGTCACTCAGCCTGAGGGACCAAGGCCTCTCAACAGTGTATCCACAACTCCAATGGGACAGGCCAACACTCTCCTTTTACAAAGCAGGTGAGTCAGAGAAAAGAGCCTTTAAGGAAACAGGAACACACTAGGTGCCGCCTTACTCTAAACTCGGAGAGGCGGCCCTCCTCTCACTAAGTCTCAGATGATATACACATGCAGGGCTACGGAGCCACCAATGTGTACTGAAAATGAACTCTGTTAAATCTGATTTTTCATTGACTTGGCATTATAAAGTTTTAAGTATAAATTTTAAAATGTTAACATGACTTATAACAAGGTTCAGGCATAGCAGGTAAAATAGATGCAAAGCATAAAAGAAGGCATATCCTCTATTTTATTATTATTATTATTTTTTATCCTCACCCGAGGACATTTTTGCATTTCAGATAGAGCGGGAGGAAGAGAGAGAAAAACATTGATGTGAGAGAGACACATTGACTGGCCGCCACCCCCACAATCCCAACCGGGGCCGGGGATAAACTACAACCGAGGTACATGCCCTTAGCGAGAACCGAACCCGGGACTCTCTGGTCGGCGGGCCGATATCCTAACTGCTGAGCCAAACCGGCCAGGGCTCCTCTATTTTATTTTAAATCAAGAGTACAGGAAATGATGGTCCAGCTGGTAAACGTAACAATTTTCATCTTCAGAGAGCCTGAAGTTAATTTGTGAATTCATCCACAGATTCCATGCCTCCCACCCAACAGATACCATGCAATCAACATCAACAAACCTGTCAGTACTGATCCAGGACACCCATACTATGGTACCCACTCAAGCCTTTGCTCCAACAAAGTAAAATGCACAACAGCTTAACAGGTCCCCAGCTGACCTACCAGATGCTTGTACCATCCATCTTCCCTCCTGCTACCTGCCATTAAGGAAAAAACCATTTTTTGCAATTTGGCAAGTCCTTACACTCCCTCCCTGTCCAGAAGAAGGGCAAGAGCTTGGGGAAGGACAGTTCCACTGTTGTGGAATCTTGCAGACTTTCTAACTGTATTTCTGAGCACTCACAGGAGACGTATTTAGGTCGGATTCCATCTTTTAGTAGCCTGTTTTGTGCATTCATTTGTAGAAGCATAAACACTGGGTGGGACGGGAGAGATGGAAGGGCACAGTGCCCCCGGCAGGGCATCGCAGGGCAGAGCTCTCCCTCTGTCCAGTTCCTGCTCCTCACATGTCCGCACATGTCCATTAAACACCACTTGATAGCAGGCACTCCGCCACCCTGAAATGGGTATTCTTGGGAAGACCGAATACACAGACAGGGACATTGCTCCTCAGCTTAAGGCCCATCCTGGAAGTCATGAAACAATACATGGTAGGCAGATGTAACATGACTCTTAGGAAAAAACTGTCTCTATTTTATCCCTTTTATAAAACAAGCAGTATCTCAGGGACGAACAATAATCCAATTAAATTGGCTTTAAATTCTAGCTATTGTTTAGTCCCTAAATGCATTCATTTTGTACCATGTAGCTACCACTTACCAAACTCTGATGTTATATGCTTTGTTCACATTATCTCCTTTTATATTCAGAATAACATTGTAAGTGTAACCACAGAAGCAGCTCAAACCGGTCCTATCCTATTTCTAACAAGACCCAGAACCAACATTTAAACCTTGGATACAGCACTTACAAGTAACATTTGTGATCACCACTCATAACACTTGTGAACCCTTAATTGCTCCTTGCCATGGAACCAAAGGACTTGGACTTGACCAGAACCAGAACACTGGAACCCCTTCAGAAGCAAGGGATTTACTCTCCAGGGAGATCTGGTGCTAAATCTTGCTCTGAGTTCTGGACAGGGGAGATAGATTTGGACCTTGCCTCCTGTCTCCTCACTGGTCAACTCACAATAAAACCTCTTTTTGGCCCTGGCCGGTTTGGCTCAGCGGTTAGAGCGTCGGCCTGCGGTCTGGAGAGACCCGGGTTCGGTTCCCGCTAAGGGCACGTACCTCGGTTGCAGTTTGTCCCCGGCCCTGGTCGGTTGTGCGGGTGGCAACCTCTCGATGTGTCCCTTCACATCGATGTTTCTCTCTCTCTGTTCCTCTCTCTCCCTCCCACTCTACCTGAACAAAAAATGGAAAAATGTCCTCGGGTGAGGATTAAAAAAAAAACCAAAAAACAAAACCTCTTTTTGTTTCTCAAAGGCCAGTGCCACAGTATTCACTTCTGCGCATGTCAAGCAGTGAGCCCTTGGTTCGGAAACATAAGCATAATTTACCCCCATCTTAGAAATAAGAAAAATAAGTTAAGGCTCAGAGAGGATAATCAACTCCCCCTAGGTCGCACACAGACATAAGTGATGGAGTTGGGAAAACTTACCTACCTACTCAGGGCTGGCTGGCTCCAATGCCTGTGTCCCTCCCACCAACGTGACCTCATTTGGTGGGTTCAAATGAATTGTGTCCTCTCGTACTTTTTTTGCCCCTTTAATAGTAAATATTTATGTGCATGCATGTCACATCTCTCATACAATTCCCTACATGGCTCTGGCAATTTTTTAAATAAATGGTGATCCCAGTAAATCTACAGATATTGATTAGTGCCTGTTCTGTGTCAAAATTGGGTCAGGTACTGCCCTGGCCAGTTTGGCTCAGCGGTTAGAGCGTCGGCCTGCGGTCCGGAGAGACCCGGGTTCGGTTCCCGCTAAGGGCACGTACCTCGGTTGCAGTTTGTCCCCGGCTATGGTTGGACTGTGTGGGTGGCAACCACTCAATGTATCCCCTTCACGTCGATGTTTCTCTCTCTCTCCCCCTCCCACTCTATCTGAACAAAATATCGAAAAATGTCCTCGGGTGAGGATAAAAAAAAAAAATTGGGTCAGGTACTACAAAGAGATTTTAAAAAGATTTTGTAAAGTGAAGGAAGAAATAACGAAACAGTTAACTAATAATAAAAGGTGAAAAATAAATACCACATGAGACCCGTAAGCAAATGCTTCTCCACGCACACAAATAACCAAATCACCAAGGAATCCTGTTCCCATGCAGATTCAGATTCAGTAGGTCTGGTGGGCCTGAGATGCTGCATTTCTAACAAGCCCCTGGCAATGCCCATGCTGATCAACAAGGAGCTAAAAGTCATTCAAAGGCCTGCCTGGGCCAAGTTGCTCTAGACAAGGTAAAGAAGTGAATCAGACACAGAGCCCTTAGAGGACTGGGCAGACTGGAGAAGTTTGGGTGAAATGTCAGGAAGAGAGGAAACAGTATTTTAGAAGAAGGGGGGAAACGCAGGCAAAGGTGAAGCACAAACACATAGGTCATTCAAGGTATAGTTATCTATTTACAAAAAGAGAATATTCCTAAGCTGTATCACCCCTTGACTGCCAGAAATTACAGAAGTGTTTAATTCTCTTTGAAGAGTCCTGAGAGTAAGAATTTCTTACTGACTGGCCTGAGAATAAGTTTGATGTAGGGAATAAGCTGAGTTTGTTGATCGAATAAAGAGTAACCCATGGTCAACAAACATCTTTCAGAAGGCAGCACCAACTACTCGGCTACTTGGTGATGCTCCGAGGTTTAATGCCTTGAACTTTGGCACACACTCAGCCACTAGCCAAAGAATGTTTCAAGAGACATTTTTAAATACTTACCATCCCATAATGAACAGGAAAGGAAATCCCACTGTCAGCTCCACCCTATGCTGGCCTCCTAACACAGGTCTCCCAGGAGAAAAGCCAGAACAGTGGTCTCTCCAACTGTGCCATCTGGTGATGTGGCCCAGCTTCCTGGCTGGGTCACTTCCTCCGCTGTCTCAGACAAAGTGGCACTGCTGTTTCCCAAAAAGTTTCTCAGCAAACAGAAATGAATACCCAGAAGTAAGGAAAAGCCACCCTGATGACCCCGCAGCTCTGCACACTGTTTCTGTTGGGAAGAGGCAGGGTGGTATGGCAGGACTGTATTCAGAATTAGGAACAGGGATCTGAATCAGAGCTCTGTCATTTAATAAGCTACATAACCTCTCTAAACCCATTTTCACATGTACAAAATAAAAATCACAATAGAGCACTATCTACCTTACTATTGTGGATCAGATGTGACAGGGTATGTGAAAATGCTTCGTAACCTGTAGAGTACTGCAGTAACACCATTCCTTACTCCTAACGGGACTGGGGAATATGAGAGGCCCTTTATGACACTGTACTCCACTATACATATCTAGTATTTATTATTCCTTTCATTAAAGGTAAAACTCAAAGCACCAAGGAGAAACTGAACTTAAATAAGGTCAAATATGGCTTTTGAGGAATGAAATGACTGCTAAAGGATGCCAGGAAGTCAAACATTTTTCTGTTATGAAATACTAAGAGAGGAATCACTAATTCGCCTCCAGAGAATCAGTATGTTCACATTCCCTGCAGGTGCTCTGCTGGGGTCAGATCACTCAGAACTCAGTATCTGACATGACACTGAACGCGCAGCTGACCTGAAGGGTGGGGACAGGGTCCCTGCACTGACGCAGCGGCTCACTAGACCATCCGGCCTTGGATACAACCTTTGTTTGGGCAACAGTGCAGACTCCTTTTCTGTAAAAAGACAGGACTGGACTAGCTAAGTGAGTTAACCTTGTTAGCACCCAGTCCCCAACATTTAGAACAGGTAAAAGCTGCTCTGACAGAAATAGGGGTAGGTGGATTTCAACCTCTCCAGTACCCACTTACCTTTCCCCAGACCCTTTCAATGATCTTGTGTTTTAATTCCTTTGAGGCACCACCAAGGAAATCCCAGCATCCAGATTATAACCCTCTGCAGTACGGGTCCAGTTCTGACATACAAAGGCAATGCCACATGCCCACTCCTTACATCCCACACTACACTCTCCAGGCCTTTTACAATTTGCTACAATTCTGGAGGTGAGGAGGCAGAATTAAGCCAACCACTGATTTCCTGACATCACCCTCGCCCACCTCAAAAACAACTTCTAGTAGTGGGGGGCAGCACAGGAACTCCATGTAAGCCAGGAGTACCCTTCCCTGGGGAAAAAAGGGAAGTGGCCTCACCCGATCAGATGCTCGGTTTGGGTGAGATCCCAGCTCCCCAGGCCTCCCATAAGGCACGATATCTTAGCTACCCCATGACTGGTTATGATGGTTTGGGAGGAGTGAAGGGGGAGGTGTATTAGGAATCAATATTCCAATATCCAACAAGAAACCTTTTTTTAAAAATGATTTTTAGAAAGAAAGAAAGGGGAGGGTGAGGGAGGGGGAGAGAAAGAGAGAAAG
The DNA here is from genome assembly GCF_014108415.1 of Molossus molossus. Taxonomy (NCBI): domain Eukaryota; kingdom Metazoa; phylum Chordata; class Mammalia; order Chiroptera; family Molossidae; genus Molossus; species Molossus molossus. The sequence continues at coordinate 106,413,865 of NW_023425345.1, forward strand.
AAAGAGAGAGAGGGAGAGAGAGAAACATGGATCGACTGTTTGCAGTACACCCCCTACTGGAGATCAAGCCTGCAACCTGGGCATGTGCCCTAACTGGGAATCGAACCAGCAACTTTCTAGTGCATAGGACCACGCCCAACCAACTGAGCCACACTGGTCAGGGCAAGAAAAAGAAGAGTCATTAAAGAAATATTCTGGGGGAGAAGTGTAATATTTATATAAAATATGAGGTTAGAAAGATGTAATATAGTAAACTGATCATGAAAGAAAGTGGAAAATTACCCTTTGCTAGAATATCAACTCCACACGGGTAAGGATTTTTACCTGTTTGGTTCACTGCTATTATCTCCAGCATCTAGAAGAGTGCCTGGAACAAGTGGGCACTCAAACACTTGTTGAATGAATGAAGTGAGGGAAAGCAGATATGTGATATGGGTATGGGCATAGGCTTGAGTCAAACAGAATTATAACCAAATCCTGGTTTTGCTACTTATTAGCTGTGTGACTTTAATCAAGTCACTCAACCTCTCTGAAACTCAATACCCACATCATAGAATTTTGGTAAGAATTGATAATACATTTAACAACTAAGAATACCTAGCACAAAGTAAGTGTTCAGTAAATGGTGGCTATTAGCTATAATCATCTCCTTTCCCCATCTCACTTCTCAAAATCTCCCTGGTTTGTTTGGGGTAGAAAAGAGGCAGGCACTTTACAGACTCAAAGGATCAGACTGGGAGTAACAGTTCCACCTAACCCTAACTTAGCTTAAACCACAGTGTGTCTGCCCCCCCCCCCCAACACCCTCTCTATGCCTTTGTTCCTGTGTAATCCATGCCCACCCATCCCCCTCTATACAGGGAACCTTCCTTCTGTCCCACTCAGGAGAGGACGCGACACTAAAGAATCAGCAGTGACTGTGTTCCCCAGGCCAACCTAGCACTGGAATAAGCTGTGGGCAGCAGTGTACACCTAAAAAGACTCCCAGCTGAGAACCAATTAAAATCTAAGAGCCAAGAAAGTCTTCTATACTCACTCACACACTTATTCTCACCCACCATCATCCCATAATGTACTAACCTAATTCTCACAAATTCACACTTTCTTGAGCTGCTGCTGGGAGCAACATTTTCTAAGATGAACCCCATGTTTCTCTTGATAGCTCCATTTGTGCATCTCAGTGACAATTCCCTGGACCACTTCCCAGCCAGGGTGCGAGGTGGAAATAGATCTCATGCCTGAAAAGTCCCAAGCTGAAATCGCATAGTTGCTGGGATTCAAATTGGAGAAGATTCAAGAGATATCTAACTAAGTCACTGAGCTGAGTATAGGACCCAGGTTTTCTAAGGCCTTGGGTCCACAGAATATAAAAATTTCATAATTTCTAGTCATAAACCACACTCTTGGTCCATTAAACAGTGTTTATTAATGTACATGTGCACAAGGGGACAAAATGAGCAGAAGAGGGACCTGAGCGTGTCCTCTTATAGTTCCTGATCCCTTAGGAGATGCAGCCACACAAGAGAAACTGCAGAGAAGGTATGTAAGCACACATGTCAGCTCTCACACTTCAGTCTGCACTGGCTTAACCCATGTTCATAGATGCGGTGTGCTCATCTGATGCCCACTCCTCTGAGGACCTGTCGTGGGAAGCCAAACAAAATCACAACTTCTAAACAAAACAGGATTCAGAAACGGGAAGGGGAGGAAGGGCCCAGAGACAGAAGAACAGCAAGCTCCCAGGTGTGCCCAGGTCTGCATTGCCACTGCTGTTGACTACGATGCCACCCACAGAAATCCATGCACCAATAGGTTGCTGGTTCGATTCCCGGCCAGGGCACATGCCCAGATTGTGGGCCCAATCCCCAGTGGGGGGCATGCAGTAGGTGGCCAGTCGATGTTCTCTCTCATCGATGTTTCTCTCTCTCTCTCCCTCTCACTTTTCTCTCTAAAATCAATAAAGGAAAAAAATATTTTAAAAAAAGAAAGAAATACATGCACTCTCTCATTGGGCTTCTAACTAACTCCTGCAATTAGATTATTATTTAATTCAAAGGAGAGATGCAAGGACAGCCAGGAAGTATCTGGAAAAAGACTCACTGTGTTTATGTTCAGCTCCTCTCAATGTTCATGAGAAAGGGCAGGAAGCCCTGGCTGGTTTGGCTCAGCAGTTAGAGAGTCAGCCTGCGGTACAGAGAGACCCGGGTTCGGTTCCCGCTAAGGGCATGTACCTCGGTTGCAGTTTGTCCCCGGCCCTGGTTGGTCGTACGGGTGGCAGCCACTCGATGTGTCCCTTTCACGTCGATGTTTCTCTCTCTCTCTCTCTCCCTCCCACTTTATCTGAACAAAAGAATGGAAAAATGTCCTCGGGTGAGGATAAAAAGAAAAAGAAAAAAAAAGAAAGGGCAGGAAGAAGTATCCACATTAAGTGGAGAACATGCTAGACACTAACTAAAGCAAAGAAATCAGACACACTAACTATAGCAAAGACTTCTTTCTTATAATAGAACCCCAATTTTTATTACGGCCAGCACTGTGCTCAGTTATAAAACCACATTTCCCAACCTTCCATGTGACCATGTTTTCTAAGTGTTGGCTAATAAATATGAGTAGAAGCATGTCGGTCTTCCAGAAAGACTCCCTTAAAGGAGTTGTCTCACATGAGAGAGCAACTTTTTGTCTTTCTCTCCATTTCCTCCCTTTTGTGTTTTCCCTGGTAACTGAAATATGATGGCTGGAGCTCCAGCAGCCATGTTTGACCATAGAAACCCAAAAGATGGAAATCATGTGCCAGAATAGTGAGGTTAGGTCAAGTGAAACTCTCACCTGTCGATCCATGGAATGGACCACATGTTGCAGCTGACAGACCTAAAACTGCTATCCTTCTAGATAGAAGGAGCCAAGGCCCTCATGACCATGAAGCCAGCCATACTGGCTCTGGGGCTTCCCATCTCTAGTTTCTTTCACATAAAGTAGAAAAACGTCTTTCCTGTTTAAGCCATAGTTTGTCTTTTCCACCTGAAACTAATTGTAGCTGATGCATTCACCTCAACAGAAGCTTTTATTTCCTAAGGGGAGCGCTGAAGGAGATAGCCCAGTTCACAGCCTTACATGGAGGCAGGACAGACTCCACCATGGCAGCTTATCAACGGGTGCCTGCTTACAGAAAACAGCTTTGGCTGAGTTCCTTCAGTGGTAAGCAGTCCTGCTACTAATAAAAGAACAGAGTTTTTCTCAGGGAGTTAAAAAGGAAGAAATATTTACCCACAAGAAACTAAATATTTCCCATTACCCATAACTGAAATCTCAGGGTAAATGGGTCCAGTGAAGCCTGGATAATATAAACCTATAGATTATCCTTAAAATAATACAAACCCCTCTTACAAATTCTAACACTTCTAGGCCAGCTTATCTTCTATTTCTACCTCCTGCAAAAAAGCCCTACCAATACAAAGCTCAACAAATCTCTGAACACTTGGTTCATTAATTCACCAAATAAGATTCACTCTTACTAGGGTGACTTAAGGTCCTCAGGCCATACTGTTAACTGTGTTATGTTCCCCAAAATATAAATGCCTGAGAGTCAGAGGCTAAGTGAAATGACAACAAATGTCTGGGGCACTTACAGTAGAAAGAAAAGAAAGCTGACTTACGGCATAGCTTTATCCTCCTTGCAAAGATGGCTTCTCTGCCAGCCTAAGACCTCATCCTCATGCCCTTCTCCTGTAAAGCTTTGCCTGGCCTGTGTGGCTCAATGGTCAGAGCGTCGGACAGCGCACTGGAGGGTCTCAGGTTTGATTCCGGCCAAGGGCACATACTTGGGTTGCAGGTTCAATCCCCAGCCCTGATCAAGGTGTGTGCAGGAGGCAACCAATCGATGTATCTTTCTCAGATCAATGTTTCTCTCTCTCTCCCTCCCCTTCCCTTCTACTCTCTCTAAAAAAAAATCAATGAAAAAATATCCTCCAGTGAGGATTAACAACAACAAAACAGCTAGAACAGATACACTTCTCTACCCCAAAAGCCAAAGATACTCCTTAGCAGGTCAAGTTAAACTGTCTATCTGTGGGCCAGAACTGACCACAAGAAGGGCTTTGGTGGTGGTGGCTCTGGACCTCAGGCCCGCTTTATGGAAGGGTGGTGTGAAATGCAGCTGGCACCGGGTGGCTTATAATGGCTGCCTACCACCTGGAGAAGGGAGGAGGGCAGGCTTGTTCTTGCTAGTAAAGTAATAGGTGCTAAGGAAATAAACTCCCTCCTGGTAGGGATGAATTCCTTCCAGGACAGAAAACCAAAGATAAATAAAAGGGGAGGGGGGACTGGAATGGGTACAGAAAAAAATGATTAAGTGAATGGAAGACAGGTCTTATAAGGAAAGGTTAAAGGAACTGGAGTCATTTGGCATGAAGATGAAAAATCTTATACCTTCTCTGCCTTCAGGATCTAGTAGTATTACAGTGGCCAGAGTGCACTTTGTATGTAAAAAGTAATTTAATATTTGTGAAATGACCAATTAGCAAAAGGAAGCTGATAATTCTCTCTCCGTCTCATGGGAAAAGATGAAGAGAGGCTGTGTGTAAAACACAGCAGAGCAGCTGTAGGAAGTCGTGCTCACCTTCCAGGCCGGGACAGGAGTGTATTCAAGCCCTCGGCACTCCTCACGGCGCACTGTCTTTACTCTGCAGTGAGCTCAGTGCAGGCAGCAACCAGTCTCGATCCTGTGTGTGCACATGCATGGGCCCCACAGCCTGGTGCCCAGCACACAATGGATGCAGAAAAAATGAATGAAGCCAACAGATATTTACTGTTCACTCCCTATGTGCCAGGCACTGGGGATAGAATAGTGAACAAATCAAACAAAACTTCCTGTCCTCATAGAGCTTTCATTCTAGTGGGAGAGACAGACAACACACAGCAAAGCTAACATATTAGAAGGGAATATATGCCATGAAGGAAAACACAATGGACGGGGCGCGGGAGGGGTTGCAGGGGCAGAGAGGGGGTGTGACGTTAACCAGGATGGTCTGGGAAGCCTTGAAGAAAGTGAAAGTAGACCAAAGAACTAAGGGAGCCAGCCGGGGTCACGGGGGAGCCTCAGAGGCAAGTGGACAGCATGTGAAAGCAAGCTGGGCTTTAGCTTCTACCAGAGTGGGGAAACCACTGCAGAAGCTTAAACAAGGAAGGAGGAAGAGACAGCAACCCAGGTTTTAACAGGATCACTCTAGCTGCTGTGTTGACAATGCATCTAGGGGTACAAGGGCGGGGGACAGAAAAAGTGGTTTGGAGGTTACTGGAAAAACTCAGGGGATGGATGATAGTGGCATGGCCTAGAGAAGTGTCAGTACAGGTTGCAGTCAGATTCTAGATCAAAATATAGAAATGGCCTGCCGGTGTGGCTCAGCGGTTGAGCGGTTGCCAGTTTGATTCCCGGTCAGGGCACATGTCCAGGTTGTGGGCCAGGTCCTCAGTTGGGGGCATGCAGGAGGTGGCCAATCGATGTTCTTTCTCATCAATGTTCCTATCTCTCTCTCCTTCTCCCTTCCCCTCTCCCTAAAATAAATTTTAAAAAATGTTTTAATATGGAAATGAAGTTGACAGAATTTACTAATGAATAAAACTTGAGATGTGAGAGGAAGAGAGGATAATCCTAAGATTTTTGACTTGAAGAACTAAGATAAATGAAGAACAAACTGACAAAAGAGCAAACAGAAACCTCCTCCCTACCGGGTCCTGCTAAGGAAGAGATGCAATAGCCCCACAGCCATTCTCACTGGGTGGGACCGCAGCCCGGGGAAGGATGGCCCCCTGGCAGAGGTCCGCTCCCTCCTCAGGATCTGACCATGAGGGCACCTATCTCCAGATCAGGCTCCCAGCCTCTGCTTTGCTTCTGTCCTCTCAGGCCCAGGCCCCTTCCTTAAGTGGGCAGGCACATGGTCTCACACCCACAGGAGCTGCTCGGGAGCCCCTTATCAATCCTCAACAGGTCCAAAACAGCTCAAGAGGCTCCTGATAAAGGGAGAGCCCACATTCTCCGTATACACACCAACTCCTAGAGCTTCCTCGCCACACTCTGTGCTACTCGAACGGCAATAATATCTCCAACACAGGCAGGACATTGGTTAGACTTGGGGGCAGAGGGGGGAAAACAGGAGATAAGAAAAGGAAAGCCAGAGACTGGGGGCCTGCACCCACACCCACCGTCAGGCTGCGCCTGTCCTTAGGTGGGGTGACGCAGTAGTGGTGCAGCGTGTACTGTGGGGCTGCTGTTCAGAGGGAGGTCTCTGAGCCCCAGGCCACCTCTGCTGCCACCACAACCACATCACACCCATCTGCAGCTACTCCTCTCCCTTACCACCTCGCCTCCCAAAGAACAGGAGGGTCCTCTGCATTTCTGTGAGATTCAGCTTTAAAAACAACTTGGGGTTTCTCTTCCTAGTCCTACCTATGTCCTGAACACCTAGCCCAAATCAGAAAATAAGACCTACACAAAAAAGATTTCAAAATCTTTTTGAAGATTTGCAATGGTAGGAACATGCTTCTCCTGAATATTTTCTAGGCCAATGACTATAAGAGTGGTCAATTTGTGAATCAAGGGTTTGCTCACTGTTCATAAAGTGACCACTGTATGATGAGGCATGCAGAAGAGAAGACAATATGCCACACGCAAGAAGCTTATAATCAAATCAAGGGAAAAACTAACATAGCACTGTAACAAGCAAGCAAACATTTCTAAACTGTCAGGGTAGGGATGGTCAGGACTTCATAAGCAGAGGAAAGAGGTCCTTCAGGTACAGAGAAGGCACAGAAAGCTAGAGCAAGACTCTAGCAGGGGACAGGAGAGGTGAGGGGGTGCTGGTCAGGCAGGAGAGCTCACAGGGACGCAGTAAGGGCAGTTCAGCCTTCAGAGCACAACGGTCTGGCCATAGCCGGGAGGACGGTCCAAGGAGGGGGGAACTGCAGACAGGCAGTGTCCAGGGGCCTGGGCAACCCCTTGGACATGAGATGAAAGGGCCCAGATTAGAGCTGTGGCAATGGAAATAGGCATTGTAAAAAGAAATGTAATTTAACAAACACTGAGCAGCAATTTTGGCAAGTGTTGTTTTAGGTGCTAGGATAAGTAATTTCCAAAGACGTTTTGAAGAAAGAAATAACAAAGCAGATTAGATACAGAGGGCATACAAACCAAATGTTGACTTGACTTATTATCTACATCCTGTTCAGGAATAGGAAGGCTGACAAATACTTCTAATACTCCACGCAATGGGTTAACTTGATCCACAACATTCCTAGACACAGTGTGTAAAGGAAGGCTCTGTTAGGAACACGTATGCGTGAGAGGAAATGACAGCCATCTCTGTTCTTCGTGACAATTATTTTGCTCCTGTCTGTTGTGTATAAGCACGAGGGGGAGAGCTGAAAGTTCCTATCTCCTGAGCAGTAGGGCAAGCACTTGTTAACCTGTGACGGGCCCACTTCCCGTCCTCACCCTACCACGGCCACGTGATGGGGAAAACGGGCTGTGGCCTTAAGAGTACCTCTGACAACCCTTGAGACTGAGGAGGACTTAGCACTCCTCCGAGCTCCCTTCCAACCTCAAGTGCCCTACAGTCCTCATGAATCACCACAAATCTGGCAAGGCAGGCTCCAATGAAGACATGGCCACATGCATGTGGGAGCATCTCCCGTCCTAACCCACACCCAAACAAAATGCCACGGGCTATCTCAGACTTCCAAGGCAGGAGGCTCCTGGCTTCAGGTAAGTAGCCTCTTCACTCACTAGGCAACCAGGTTAGATATGCACAAGGTCCTATTTTAAGGACATGGTTCTCACCCTCATTGCATTCATAATACATGACAAAATCCAAGCCCCTCACAGATTTTTAAATGCAATGGCAATAACAAGCAAGGTACTAATAGAGAGACTTCTAAGTCTTTCCTGAAGGCAGATGGAGGTCCGTTTCCTTCTAACCCCGATTTTTCGGGCACTATAAATGGAGTACTCAATGTAGTATTACTACTGGAGTGGGAGTCTGTATTCAAACAAGAAGGCAGAACGGAGCCAGTCATTACCCCAAAACTCAGCCTTTCCTCCTCAGCTCCAAGACAGACAAAGCTGGAGGGACGCCAGCCTGCTGCCACCACTCTGTCACTGCCTTCTTCAGGACCCAGTCCTCCCGCCAACAGGCCAGCCTGTCACACCCTCTGACTGCACTTTATCTTGTACAGCTGAGGCCAAATGTGCGCAGTCCAGTGTCTGGGTCGTTTACAGAGTAACTGCTAACCGAGGACACTCCACGGAGGACACACTGCCACTGCCAGAGGCCCAGTGATGAGGCTTCACTTCCGTTTGATCATTTGCCCATACGGCTAACGTGTGTGTCTGGGTTCTGTTCCCCATCCCTGCACATGGCACACACCCACACACACTGTCAACCGCAGTGTGTGTGTGTGTGTGTGTAAGAAAGGGATTAGTTCTACGAGACTTAGCCTTCAAAACCAAACTTATGCATCTCTGCCAGCTGTCACCTACCTTAACACTGTCACACTCTACACTAGAATCCTACAGACAATACAGTTATGTGGATAGGGAACTGGGTCCACAAATAAACTGTACCTTTAAAGATCTGCAGCAATTTAAAAGCAGCTGGTGTCTGGTATGAGCCAGTTCTCAGAAAGCAATTCTCACTTCATCTACAAAGGACAAGGTCCAATGATTAAATTTTGTTTAAAAGAAAGAGAGAGAGAAAGAAAGAAAGAAAGAAAGAAAGAAAGAAAGAAAGAAAGAAAGAAAGAAAGGCTCCAAACATAAATTCAAGACCCAGACACAACTGCTGAGGAAGAACGGGGTCGGAGACTTAGAAGGAGCAGCCAGAGGCACTGGCCTTGGCCACTGAATACAGCTGCACTGCTGAAGCTAACTGTGCTGGTCTGGGCCTGGAGCAGGGGAAGACATTCCCGAACAGAAGTGATGTCGCTAAAGGGGCATGAAGCAGGCACGGAGTGCACAGTAGGGGCCTCAGGCCACTCAGGCCCAGGGCAGATCCAGCAGCGCTGACGTGGCCCGTGCAGGCAGGTGGCTCCTGCTCACCGAGGTAGGAAGCCCTCGGATAGAGACAGAAACTGTGGCTGAAGGAATCCAGGTGTTCTCCTCTCTCTTCCCTCCCTTCCCCTTTTATTCAAAAGAGAAAGGAAATATTTCTGTGTCTAAGAAAACTTAGATCACAAGAGTCCTTCTATATCAGAAAACAATGACTGACTTTTTAAAAAGGATTTCAGTAATACCTGCAATCTCAACAAGATCCTGAAATCAATCAACTCAGTGCTTAAAAGCAGCACCGAAGGCATGTCATTTCCACACAGTAAAAAACTGCCTCTAAGCACTGGGTGGAAATGACATGTATTTGGAAGGCTGTATTCTTTGGTCTCCTGCCTTAAAAAAAGCACCTACTCCAAACTAAGTACTGTAGTGATGGTGATGGTGATGGTGATGGTGATGGTGATGGTGATGGTGATGATACTAATAATAGCAGGTATAATTTATTAATCACATTACTATGTGCCAGGCATTGTTTGAAAGAGCTACTTTCCTCATTTAACTCTAATTGTGAGATACAATTACAGTATCACCCTGATTCTATAGGTAAGAAAAAGGAGTCACAGAAAGGTTAAGTAACTTGACCAAAGTCACACAGTAAGTAATCTAGCTGGCACTTAATCACAGGGATTCTGGACCACTAGATTAAACAGCCTCTATATTAATATCTGCTAGCATCTTAATCCTAAAACTACCCTATGAGTTGTCACTATTATCTGCAAATTACAGGGGGAGGGTGAAGAATGAAGGAAGGTTAGATCCTCTGTCCAGCTAGCACACTGTAGGGCAGGGGTCAAATCCAGGTCTCTCCTCCATTCCTTTTCACTTCACCCCATCAAGGTGGTTTGATCCACCGACATGACTGCTATACACACCTCTTCTGGTGTGTGTGCACCCCCCCCCCCCCACACACACACTCTCATGGGGCTAGCTGGCATACACTCCTGCAGGAGTTCAAAAGCAAGGAAGAGATTAGGTGACAAACTGTTAACAGATTCAACTTAATAAACATTTATCTAATATAAGGCAAAACAATGTTTGTTCCAAATACAAAAATAGGTAAATAGATCCAGACAAGTTTAACAGAAGAGAAGGTGGATCTGAGAAGATCCTGAAAGATGAAATGGGCACAGAGAAGTGGAAAGGAACACGGGAGAATCAACATGAGCAAAGGAGAAATACAGTAGCAAACTAAAGTACCGAAGCCTGCCTTTGTAGGAATGTTGGGGTAAAAGGGAGGAAGGGTTAGTGATCTTGGCACAAAGTTTAGACCTGCGATACTGAAAGAGCACAGCTTCTCAAAAGATGAGTAGTACAGACGTCAGGAGCCACTGTGGAAAGAGCACAGGCTCCAGAGCTCCAAGGACCCAGACTTGAACTTGGGATCCAAAACTTACTAGACCCTGGGTTAGTCACGGCTTCCCAAACCTACATGTTCCCCCAGTGTAAAACAGAGATCTAACACCATTTAACTCAGAGGACTATAATGATTTGAGGAGAGGCTCAAAGTAACTATTTTTTGTTTTGTTTTGTTTATTCTTGCCAAAGGATATTTTTCCAATGATTTTTAGAGAGAATGGGAAGGAAGGGAGGGAGGGAGAGAGACACACACATCAATTGGTTGCCTCCCACATAGATTGGTTGCCTCCTACATGACCCCAGACCAGGGCTGGGGATCAAACCTACAACCCTACAAGTATGTGCCCTTGACTGGAATCAAATCTGCGACCCTTTGGTCTGCCAGCCAACGCTCTCTCTAACCACTGAGCGAAATGGCCAGGACAAAGTAAATAACTATTTTGAAGTGTCCAACACAGCAGATAACTCAGTGATCACCATGACTACTCACAGTCCTCCAATAAAGTTGTTTTGCTCAACATCGTTCCATTCTAATGTTGATGAGGAAAAAGAAATCAATTCCAGGATGGGGCCACACTGTCTGTGTGGAGTTTGCCTATTCTCCCCGTCTGTGTGGGTGTCCTTCCATATTCCAAAGATGTGCAGGTTAGGTTAAGTGGAGAGTCTACACTGTCCTAGTCTGAGTGACTATGGGTGTGTGGGTGAGTGCACCCTGTGATAGAAGGGTGTCCTGTCCACTGTGGGTCCCACTTTGTGCCCTGAGCTGCCAAGAGAAGCTCTGGCCACCTGCAACTTGAACTTGAATAGCAGGCTGAAAATAATCCCCTTACTTGTTTTTATTAATAGTTCTTAGATACATGTATAGCTCACATTTACTTCATTGTTTAATATTAGAAATGTTTTTGGTCTTTATTTAGAAGTTTGGTAGTGTTTTTGTGATCAGTGGTAATGTTTTTGCTGTAGGAACTTAACTCTTGTTGATATCAATTAGCCAATGGTAAATCGGTTTTGTGAGATGTTATTTCAGTTAAGGTTGCAGTTTCCGAGAATCTATCGATGTTGTTAAGGCTGGTTCCATGCTAGTCCAGCATTCCTCAAATAGATTTGACCACAAACCGCTTTAAATTAAAATTTACAAAAAGAATACTAAAGGAGCTCAGAGGTAGTATGTATACTTAGAGTGGTGTGGGATGACAATAAAAGATGCCCAGTGATTCAAACCATAAATCCAACATTTTGGATAAATTTGTATTTTATTAATCATAAATCAAAAGGTCTCATGGATGAATTAACAGTTATAAAAACCCATTTCTAAAAGCTTTATAAACAAATCTTCCCCCTTACCAAAAAAAAAAAAGGAAAATCCAATCATTCTATCAAGAACTAGTTTTAATTTTGTCCAGAACACTTTTTAACAGTCTATAGAACACAATCTAGGTACTGTCTCAAAGTGGGATGGGGTGCTAAAATAGAGGACAAGATAAATAGGAACAAGGAAGGACACAATAAATAAAACCTTTTCTACATTTCTGAGAATACTGCTAAATTATATGGCTTAGACCAGCAATTTTCAACCAGTGTACCACAAGAATTTTAAAACATGTAATACCTGCCCTGGCCAGTTTGAGCATTGGCCCATGGAGCAGGGAGTCCTGGGGTCGATTCCCGCTAAGGGCACATACTTTGGTTTCAGTTTGTCCCCTGCCCCGGTTGAGGTCGTGTGGGTGTTGACCAGTCAATGTGTCTCTCTCACATCGATGTCTCTCTCTCTTTCCCTCCCACTCTATTTGAACAAAAATGGAAAAATGTCCTCAGGTGAGGATAAAACAAACAAACAAACAAACAAACAAAATGACAAGAGTCCTGGCCTATGTGGCTCAGTTGGTTGGAGCATTGTCCCATGCACCAAAAAGTGGTGGGGATTCGATTCCCAGTCAGGGCACATCTTCAGGCATGGGTTGGATCCTTGGTCAGAGAGTGTGCAAGAGATAACTGATCAATGTTTTGCTTTCACATCAATGTTTCTCTCTCTGTCTCTCTCCCTTAAAAAAAAAAAATCAATATATAGAGTGCTCATACAACTCAACAAAAGGAAGACAAAGAACCCAATTAAAAAACGGGCAGAGGTACTAAATAGACACCTCTCCAAACAGGACATACAAATGGCTAAGGGACATATGAAGAAATGCTCAACATCACTAATCATCAGAGAGATGCAAATTAAAACAACAATGAGGTATCACCTCACACCTGTCAGAATGGCCGCCATCAACAAATCATCAAACAAGTGTTGGCGAGGGTGTGGAGAAAAGGGGACTCTAGTACACTGCTGGTGGGAATGCAGACTGGTGCAGCCACTATGGAAAACAATACGGTGTTACCTCAAAAAATTAAAAATTGAATTGCCGTTTGATCCAGTGATCCCACTTCTAGGAATATACCCTAAGAATGCTCATACAACTCAATCAGAAAGAATATATGTACCCCCATGTTCGTAGCAGTACTATTTACAATAGCTAAGATCTGGAAACAGCCCAATGTCCATCAGTAGACGAATGGATAAAAAAGCTGTGGTACATATACACAATGGAGTACTATGCAGCTGTAAGAAAGAAAGATCTCTTATCCTTTGAGACAACATGGAGAGACCTGGAAAGTATTATCCTAAGTGAAACAAGCCAAAGAAAGACAAGTATCATATGATCCCACTTATTTAATGAACATAACAGTCTGAGGAGTGGGGTAGTCCCAGAGATGTGGAAGTGGGGTACAGACTGACAATCCCCAGAAGAGGGGGTTATAATGAACATAACAGTCTGAGGAGTGGGGTAGTCCCAGAGATGTGGAAGTGGGGTACAGACTGACAATCCCCAGAAGAGGGGGTTATAATGAACATAACAGTCTGAGGAGTGGGGTAGTCCCAGAGATGTGGAAGTGGGGTACAGACTGACAATCCCCAGAAGAGGGGGTTGGCGGGGAGAGATAAACCACAGAACTTATATGCAGATATGCATGAACAATGGACATGGACAACAAAGCTGGGGACAGGGCAGGGAGGGGGAGAGGGGAATCAGTAGGGGGAAAAAGGAGAAACATCTGTAACAAAAATTAATTAATTAACTTTAAAAAATCATTTAAAAACAAATTTTAAAATGACAACAGCCAACACAATATTCATCTGGTGTGAATGAATCAAAATTATACCTATGTTGTTGCTGTTTTGTCAAATCTGCAAAAAATACATTTTTTGATTTGCCACAAAATTTTGGTAATTAGTTTATATATGCCGTAAGAGAAAAAAGTTTGAAAACTGCTGGCTAGACAGTTGGACTTGGCACTCCCCTACCCTCACCCACTTTAAGGACATTAAAGCACCTACTGTGAGCCAGGAATATTACAGGGAATAGTTCTTCTTGGAAGGGAGGGAACACAGAAAGAGACACTAAGAGGATATTATGAAATTCTGCTTCTGAATTTTTTTTTAAGCCTGATACTTTTTAAGAAGTGAAAACTAAAGCTTAAAAGCAAATAAGACAACCTGCTGCTTTAGGGAAACGAATATAGCTCTGACTGCAGAGGCTTCTGTCTCTGACTGCCAAAGGGAGCTCCAACCAGTGGAAACGGGTGGAGAACGGAGACCCTAACCCTGTGGGCTCCACACCTGGTTAACTGCTCACTCAGGGGTGGACTAAAAGACATAATTAAAACTTTACATCCACTGCTAACTCATATTCAAAAACACTAGTGGGGTCTAATAGAGGAGGACCCGTTCCCTCTCTGGCCAGCTGAGAAAAGGGGGTGTTCAAGGTGGCTGAAAATGCCGTGTGGGACTGAAGGTGACAGAGGCCAGAGATATGTGGAAGGAGCAAGACTGTCCAGTGCTTGCTCAAGGAGAGCAAGCCTCACACCAAGGACAGTGGCTTACAGCGGGATGGTCAGCTGCTGTACCACAAGAATTGTTGTTTTCAATCCTCACCCGAGGCTATTTTTTCTATTTATCATCAGATAGAGTGGGAGGAAGGAAGAGAGAGAGGGTGAGAGAGAAATATCGAGCGAGAGAGACACCTGGACTGGTTGCCTCCTGCATAATCCGACCAGGGCCGGGGACAAACTGCAACCGAGGTATGTGCCCTTGACCGAAATCGAACCCGCAACTCATTGGTCCAAACTGGCCAGGGCACAACTGTTAAAGCATGCAATACCTGACTATTTAGTCAGGGGTGCTACCCTCTTTTCCCTTTGATTGTCAAATGAACAAAATGACAAGAGCCAACACAATAGCCACTCGGTGTGACAGAATCAAAATTATACCTATTTTTTTGTGTACCACAGAATTTTAGTAATTAGTGTGTGTGCCATGAGATGAGAAAAGTTGAAAATGACTGCCGCAGGGTGTTAGGGAAGCGCTGGCTTAGAGAGCTGTGCTTATCTCCAGTCTGCCTCTGTGCCAGAGGGCTGGAGGGATGGTCCGCTCACTTTCTGTGTGTTAGTCCCGGCAGCTGCGCAGAGCGGAGGCAAACCCAGGGCACGGAAGTGGAAAGGAAAGTCTGATTAGTAATTATACTCTGAGTTTACAAGAGTACCTCTTTTTTCCCTGGTGAGCTTGAGTGTTTTGGAGACATCACTTCAGATTCTTTATTTAAAGATTTCACAGGCAAGTCACAGACAGTGCCCAGTACATGGGAAAGTTGAGATACTAAGTCCACTTTCAGAGATCAGGAAAAGCACACATAGCCATATCAATTTCCTCTGGGGGAATCAGCAAACAGATGAAAAGCTAAGAGCTCTGCTTCTCCTAGCTGTTCTTGGTAACACAGGCTGCTTCTAAAAAACTATTTGGAGAGTTTCAGGGAAACTGAGTATCCCAAAGGTTCCAAAATAAGTGTCTAGAATTTCAGAGCAGAGAATAATAGTCCTGCCTCACCCTCCTCACTGTACAGCACAGATCAAAAGCCCCAGTTGCCTTAAATTATTTCTAAGACAAGTCAGAAAAGGAATAAAGAGGGAAGGAAGACAGGAGAACGAAGGAAAACAAAAGCACACGTATTTTGCCTAGATCAAAGAAGATTCCACTTTCGTCTCAAGAGAGGGGTTCCATAGGCCTGTCTACTGCAAACAACCAAAGCAGCATAACTACAGGATCGATTGCTAGTCATTACGTTTCTTTATTGTCCCTTAAAAAATAAGTACATACATTTCCACAAGAACATGAAATCATTTAGCACTTACTGTGAGTCTACTAAATAGCAGGCATTGTGTTGGGTCTGAGCACAGAATGGGAACAAAATGTTGTCTCCTATATCCCAGAAATGGAAATACAGATGGGGGTGTCATGACTATTAGTATAAAACTCTCAATACACAAACAGACAAATCAGTCCACACTTCTAGATTGTGAAGAGGTCTGTGGGGGAAAGAATAGCAGAATATAAGAGGCATCCTTGGCTGAGGGGATCAGGAAAGGCCTCAGTAATGAAGTGACGTCTTGCCTGAGATGGGAAGAATGGCACTAAGTGAAGGTAGGAGCTTTCTCGAGGGCAGAAACTGTCAGGTTCAAGAACAGACTTGGGCCTTCCAGGGGTCAAGGCCAGTGGGTTTAGAGTTCATTGGGAGATGAAGAAGCCGGAAGGCAAAGCCAAGCCCAGGCCATGCAAGGCCAGGCTAGGCCTCCTGAGGAATTGGACTCAAGGACCTTGTTTTTCCTATGTCTTCCCTAGTTTCCAGCTCAGCGCCTTCTTCATAGCACACACAAAGAAGATATGTGTTTATTTCAGCAAATCAGTGTCCACTTAACAAGCAATGCAATGACTTCAAATCTTGGCTCTCAAGAATCTTATAATCTGGTTTATAGAAAAAAGAAACCAGACCACTCCTCAACCCCAAATGACAAATGTTCCTGAGACAAGAAAAACATCCCGAGGCAATACCTGATTATATGTCAAATGAAATGTTAGGGTTATACAGAGTTCACTGGGTGGGGGGTAATTTTAGGCTATGGTGGTGAAACAGGTTTCCCAGAGTGGAGGGAACTCTACATGGAAACTGCAGTCTGGGGAGAGTCTGGCTAAGCCGCCTGGAGAAGATGCTGCATACACACAGAGCACTGTACACAGAAGTGCAGCTGGGCCCACCCTGAAACAGACTGCCGTCCATCCTAGAGACAGCTCCAGGTGGGCTCATCCAGCCTATGGGCCTGGCCTGGAGATAAAAGGAAGATGCCCACAGGCCACTGTCCCTGGCTGGTTTCCTGCCTGATACTCTGAGGGAGCTGGAGAAGGAAAGTGAGACTGTCTGCCCCAAGAAGAGAAGGGCAGGCAGAGAGCTATGGATCTAATTCGCTAAGATAAAAAATTAAATGCCAAGCCCGGCCAGTGTGGCTCAGTGGATGAGCATGCACTAAGAGGTTGCCGGTTCCATTCCCGGTCAGGACACATGCCTGAGTTATAGGCTTGATCCCCAGCAGGGGACATGCAGGAGGTAGCCAGTCGATGTTCCTCTCTCATCCATGTTTCTATCTCTCTCTCCCTTCCTCTCTTTCTAAAATCAATTTTTAAAAATTAAAAAAAAAAAAAGTAAATGCCAAGAAGGAGGGTGAGAAGGGGCAAAAATTCAAGTTGTTGTAGTATTATGCAACTGAAATTCCATGCATAAGCCAGGAAATTCAAAGGTCACAGTTCCCACAGTAACTGTAACCTGACCCATCAGCATACGTAGTCTTTGGCACTGCCAGATCGAAAGCAACCTACCATGCTCAGCACTCAAGCCGCCAGCACATATCTGCTGCTCTACAGCACCAGGCAGCCCACGCCTGCACTCTGCTCGGGGCCCAGCTGGGCTGCCCACATCAGCCTGCACTGGGCCTTCAGTGGTTCTCTGCAGTCCCCAAGTCTTTTGAGCAGAGCTTTACCCTGAGGCTCTGTGTCTACTGAAGTGTAGGTCTTTATAATCTTAACTCTTCCCTGGTTGAATTACCTTAAGAGGGAGAAGAGAAGTGTGTGCCTGTAGGGACAGGGACTGCTACCTTCCTCTTCTCTGGTATCTTGTGGCAGCACACCACTTGCCAAGCCTCACCGGCTGGGAAACAGTACAGGGAAGGGGGAACAGGTGGAGTGGTGGCAAGGGAATACTGGTAATCATTAGAAAGTGCAAAGACAACCCACAGAATGAAATAAGATTTCTGCAAATCACATTATCTGTTTTGTTTCTAGAGAATAAGTAAATGAGCACATGTTCCTTCCCAAGAAAGGCTAGGATACAGGCAGGGTCATCCAGACCGTGACCTGCCCTGAGTCAGCCTGTACTGTGATAGTGAGGAGGGGACATGAGACGCTGTACCCTCCTCCCCCAACCTGGGGTGACTATTAAGGCTGTGGGTATCTATCTGCCTGTGAGTGGACCAATAGCCTGGTCTAGAAACAAGTGATCATTGGCCTTTTTAAAAGGCGAAAGATTTATGCGATCTGAGGAAAAACTAGAGTCAATGGCCTTTTTAAAAGACAAGTCCCCTGAAGTCTTCCTTGTTACTGTTCAATCATCACAACTGAAAAGACTCACCCAAACAGGGTTTATGACCTGGAAATACTAGCTCCCTTTGGGTCATGGCTTTACGTGAGTAGCTGAAACAACAGTCTCAGGGCAAAGAATGATTTTTTTTTAATCCTCACCCAAGAATATGTTTTTATTGATTTTTAGAGAGAGAGGAAGCGGGGGGGGGGGGGGGGGGGCATCGATCAGCTGCCTCCCATAGGCACCCTGACCAGGAATTGAACCTGGAAACTTTTGGTGTATGGGGACAATGCTCCAACCAACTGAACCACCCATCTAGGGCAAGAACGACTTTCTGATTACTTTGGCTCCCAAGATGAACAAAGACAAGGAAAACAGCAAAGTAGTAGAGAGAAAGCCCAGCGCCTAAGATGTGCGACAAAGACTAGCTCTGCTGAGCAGCTGCCCGACCCTGAGCATGGCCCCCACGGTGCTCATAAAACCTCCCTGCAGGATTCTTATGAGAATTAAATGAGGCAATAAACACACACACATATGTGTGTGTGTGTGTGTGTGTGTGTGTGTGTGTATATATACATATATATATATGTATATATGAGCCTATAGTACAGGGCCTAACACATGGGAGACAATAAATGGGAATTAATAGTGTTATTGTTATTTCTTTTCACACTTTATGTTTTACTAAAAACACTGCTACCCAATTTGATCACCTACTTCATTAACAAGAGCTGGGTGGAAATTAATATTTTGGTTGTTTCAAAGCAACAACAATATAGCTAAAATTAACACATACTTACTATGCGATAAGAACTATTTTGTATGCTGTTCTTTGAGCTTCACATAAGATCATTTACTCCCCCAGTAAGAACATGAGATAGGTATTATCTACATTTTCTAGATGAAAAACCAGAAATTTAGTAATGTACTCAAGGTCAAATAGTTCTAAGATGCAGAAGATATAACTGAACCCAGGCAGGATGACTTTACAGCCCCCACATCTAACCACGTCGCATTCATCTTCAAAGTAGGAACATCTGTCCCCACAAAAACAATGCAGGCAAAGAAGCCAAAGCATCACAGGTTCTAAAAACAGTCCAAGAGTGACTGACTTCTTTCGAAGAACTGTCAGTCTCAGGTCAACTTGTGATCATAAAACCACATGGAATGGTTCCGAGTTCTACAGAAGAGTAAGGCCAGAACAATCCAAGATGTCATCAACACCACTAGCACCCACTTGATCCCAGGTAACTCCATACAAAATGAGAATATGGAACTAAATTTCATCTCAAAATTACACCAGCTAATCATCCAAGAATTTTGAAGCCCAATGAACAAGTAACACTTAATGAACAAGCCTGGAAAATTTTCAACTGTATCATACCCTACTTGATTTATTTTCTATTTAACAAATTCCCACAATTACCTTGCACTTGAAAAGAATGACCTTCTCATCTTCTCTGTTTTTCCTTAGCAAGGTTCCTCTCCTCACATTTTCATTCCTATGCTCCACCACCCACACCTATCCCCCAGCTACGTGATTTATATCCACTTGTTCAGATTACATGCAAAAAAAAAAAAAACCCTCAACACATTTATTTACCCTAACTTAGAAATGACAATACCTGATAAAGAGTTAAAAGGGAGAACAGCCCTGGCCGGTTTGGCTCAGCGGTGAGAACATTGGCCTGCGGTCCCGAGAGACCTGGGTTCAGTTCCCGCTAAGGGCACGTACCTCGGTTGCAGTTTGTCCCCGGCCCTGGTTGGTTGTGCGGGTGGCAGCCACTCGATGTGTCCCTTTCACATCGATGTTTCTCTCTCTCTCTCTCTGTTCCTCTCTCTTCCTCCCACTCTACCTGAACAAAAAAATGGAAAAACGTCCTCGGGTGAGGATAAAAAAAATAAAAAAATTAAAAAGGGAGAACAAATGAGGCTTTGAAATAACACATTTGCAAGTAATTGCAAGTATGCCTCCCAAAAGAGAACCCAGTATTACCACCTCCCAGTGGAAATGTGATCTTTGACACACACTGTTTCTTGTCCAAGATCAAACCTCCTGAGCCTGCTCCCTCCCGCGTCGACTGGGAATGGTACTTACTGTTATAGAGGTGTTAGGTGTGTCACAGGTGGCTTAAAACAGAACTTTATCATGTAAGTAAAATGTCCTTGGGGTGTGTGTGAAGGGAGCCTAATATATGGTGACAGAAGATCTGACTTTGGGTGGTGGGCACACAGTATAATATATGGATCTTGGGGCATAGAAATCTACACCTGAAACCTATATGATCCTATTAGGCAATGTCACTCCAATAAATTTAATTTTTTAAAAAGTCTTACTTCTTTTTAGTCTTGTCAAAACAACAGAGGGAGAAGGTAGACTGCTAAACTAAAATATTTTGTAGAGATCAGCAGAGAATATAGTTTAAGTTTTTCGTTCTGGTAATTTATCTACATAACCCATATATACTTGTTATTAATTCTATGCCTTATACTAGAGTAAATAAAGCTGAAAATCTCATTAGATAACACAAGGGAGTTGACATTACAATGGGAAATGATAATACTCCATTTTCCAGGCTTGTGCTTAAACATGACCTTAGTACATTTATTTCCAACTATTCTCAGAAGTCTGCCCCCAATCAACGTGTTCAGTGATCATCACAGCTTATGGTTGTTTCCACCAGCAACTTGGTAAGTAAATGCTGTAAGAACCTAGTATGCATTAGTCTCTGCTTTCACAGAATTTTACATTTCTAAAAGCTAAAATAAAGTCACCAAAACAAGAGGTTCTGAATATTAAAAGTTATGGGACTGACCCTGGCCAGTTTTGCTCAGCGGTTAGAGCATCAGCCTGTGGTCCAGAGAGACCCGGGTTCAGTTCCCGCTAAGGGCACGGACCTTGGTTGTGGTTTGTCCCCGGCCCTGGTTGGGTCACACGGGTGGCAACCACTCGATGTGTCCCTTTCATGTCGATGTTTCTGTTTCTCTCTCTCTCTCTCTCTCTCTCTCTCTCCCTCCCTCCCTCCCACTCTATAGGAACAATAAATGGGAAAAAAATGTCCTCGGGTGAGGATAAAAAAAAAAAGTTATGGAACTGGTTATATACTATTCAACTCCAGAGACTTTTTATATATAACAGAAACACCTGAAAGCTCAGAAATCTGTCATATAAATCTGGGTTTACCAAGAACTCAGGGCAAATTTGACTCATCAAAATTAAAAGATTTTATGCTTCATAGCATAATAACACCATCAAGAAAGTGAAAAGACAACCCACAGAATGGGGTAACATATTTACAAATCATGTATCTGATAAGGAACTTATATCCAGAATATGCAAAGAACTGTTACAATTCAATAATAAAAAGTAACCCCAATTTTTGTTTTTAATCCTCACCTGAGGATATTTTTTCCTTTTATCTTCAGATAGAGTAGGGGGAGAGGGGAGAGAGAAACATCAAAGTGAGAGAGACAAATCGACTGGCTGCCTCCCTGAAGGGCTCTGGTCGGGCCAGGGACGGACAACCCAGGTATGCGCCCTTGACCGGAGTCAAACTCGCGGGCCAACGCTCTGACCACTGAGACAAACCAGCCAGGGCAAGAGTAATGCAAATTTTTTAATGAACTAGAGATCTGATTAGATGTTTCTCCAAAGAAGACATACAAATGGCCAATGAACACATGGAAAGCTGCTTAACATCATTAACCATTAGGGAAATGTAAATCAAAGCCACAAGGAGCCTGGAGGAGATCGCTTCACACCCACTAGGAGGGCTCTAATAAAGGCAGACAATAGGAAGTGTTGCTGAGGAGGTGGAGGCATTGGAATCCTAGCACATTGCTGGTGTGGATGGAAAATAGTGCAACCACTTTGGAAAACAGTCCGGCAGTTCCTTAAAATGTTAAATATAGTTACTAGGTGACTCAGCAATTTCACTCCTAGGTTTGTATATACACAAGAGAAATGAAAACATATGTTCACATAAAAGCCTGTAAATGAATGGTGATAGCAACACTATTCAGAATAGCCAAAAGTAGAATTGAATATCAACTGCTGAATGAAAATGTAGTATATCCATAAAATGGGATATTACTTGGGCACAAGAAAGAAGTTCTCATGCATGCTACAAAATGAACACTGTGCTAAGTAAAAGAAGCCAGTGACAAAATGTCACATATTATATATGATTCCATATATATGAAATGTCCAGAATAACAAATCTATAGGGACAGAAAGTAGATCAGTGGTGGCCCAGTGCTGGGAGGAAGAGGACTGAAGAAAAGCAGAAAGTTACTGCTATGGGTAAAGGGTTTCTTTTTGGGGTGACAAAAATGTTATAAAACTATGGTAATGTTTGCACAATTCTGATTATACTAAAATCCAGTGAATCATATGCATTAAATGAACGAACTGGATAGTATACAAATTATACAATAAAGCTGTTAAAAACAACAAACTAAGAGCAGTAACCATGTTTTATGTGTCATATTCTCATAAGTAACACAAGGCTTGGCACATAGTAGGTACTCAATAAATGTTGGTAAAATAAAAAAAATGGAAGTGTTGAGCTTTTTTTTTTACCAGAGATTTCATTAGAAGAATGTCCACCGTATTCAGGGACTTCTGCAACAGTCCCAGGCTGGAGGAAACAAGAGCCCCCCTTTAGCACCATCGCCCAACCCAGCATATCTCCTAAACATTAGGCTGATATTCTTTGTCTAAAGTCTCTTCTAAATCTACTCTATGATGCTTTTCTGGTGGATATAAAAAACCAACACAGTTCTGACAGCACATAACATGAGCTCCCTGTCAGGTGCCGTGGGGACCAGGAGGGAAGTCGAGGCTGTGGTCTCTCTCTAGCAGTTTGGTTAGAGGCAGAATATTAGCATTCATAAAATAATCAGAGACTTCAGGGCAGTAGATGATGGGGATAAATCAGGAATAAAGACACTAATGGCTTTGGTCAAAAGTGGAATACTCTTCTGGGATCCCCTAAGTAAATATTGCAAGCTACTATCATGCCTATCTATACGGCCTTCCCCATCTCACAATCAGAATTGGTTGCTTCCTCCACAGCATTTTATGCACAGCCACCTTAGATTACAGCTCACTGTACATATATTGGCTCCCCTACCACGTAATGCATTCCTAGTGGGCAAAGACATTGTTTACAATTTCTGTCTCCTTGAAAATATCAAGTCCTGCACACAGTAAATTAGTCATTCATATTTGTCCAATTTAAGTATTTACTTCACAAAGAATATTATTAACTTGTCTTTTTCTAAGCTGCATCTAGTCGTCCAAACGGAGAACTGCCTTTAAGTGCCTATGGCAACTCAGTCACTAACCTGCCTAAAAGCAGAACCCTTAGATTGTCCACACAGGCTTCACATGACCTACAGCTGGCACCCACGCAATCTGGTCCATGCCCACCTTTCTTTCCAGAACTCACACCTCCTTCCCTCTTATACTCTAGTAGCAGGAGCTGCTGGTTTGCTCTTCAAGCCTGCACACCTCCTCCCTACCTCACCCAAAAGCCATTCCCTCTGTCCCAGGTACTCCTACATTCCCCGTCACAGGTAGTCTGTGCTTAATTTAAATAGTATCATTTCCCTGAGCCTTCCAGGACTCCCCCTTCAGCCCAGACTAAGTACCTTGTCACACAGTTTCATTGGATTCTCACTGGTCCTTCCTCCAATGCACTTTACACACTTAGGTATCTCTGTGATTATATATCTATTTCCCCAACTAAACTGGGAATTCTGCAAAGGCAGTGTTCATTTAACTCTGGCGGTGTGCTGGTAAATGCTTAACAAACTAGTCTCCAAAAACATGTTCATGTTTTATGTGTACATACATTTATTATAAATTTTATTGATAGTAATTTTTATTTATTACAAAGTTTCCCTATAGACAATACAGTAATAAATATATAGTAATATATGATATTAAATCTATAGTAATAACTACATAGTAATATATAATAAAGTATGTAGCAATAAATTAGATGATACTCTTTACTGTAAATCCATATAGCCAATTGATTCTCACAGAATGCTGTCATAGACTTGTCTCACTCATCTCTGCGGTCAACCTATGGATTAAATTGATAAATAAGTGAATGGCGATTGATATTTTCATTTACTTTAAGGAGTAAAGCAAAACTGGAACAAAGAAGATGTATATTAAACGATTTAAGCAACTTCTTAGCTGAATTGAACCCTAGTTTTCAAAAATGAGAAGAATATTTACTCAATTTTGGGGGTGCTATTTATCATTTAATGGCTACAGACACAAACACTTTAAGTTTAAACTGCAAATGTTAACATTTTATCCATCACTTTCTGAGACAATGAACAAAACAATAAACAAAGCCATGATCTGTAGTGTTTATTGGTTTCCGTGGTATAAATACTCCCACCCTAGCCAATTTCAAGCTACCAACTTGCCATCTCTGAACACAGCTGAGAAGAGGTGTATCATCATTCACTATTACATAGTATTTCCACCACGTGGCTGCAAGAGATGTAAGAGCATAGTCACTGCTAAAACAATGAGGAAGTGATACAATCTGAGTATGTATTACCCTTGTTTTTAATATCATTTATTTAAGTATAAGTTTATAGAATTCATTTTTAATAATGGCTGCATTTAATAACCAACTTGCATAATTCCAGCAAATATAACCCCAAGGTCTGACTGAGCAGGCTCTGGCTGCCATGGCTTACTACTGCCATATTCCCAGTGTTCAGTGCTCAAAAGGTACTTGATGCATATGGGTGGGAACAAAGCATAACCCTGTAGTGACTTCGCTCCTAAGAGTCTGCTACTCCAGAAGCCATCAAGACTTCCTGTAAAAAGATCTTCATATAGCTGGACATTTTAAAAGCTACAGAGACTACTATTATCTTCCATATAACACATTATCTTGGAAAAAGGGAGCGGGGCTTTTAATTCTTATTATAAGCTCAAATGTAAGATACCTTCTCTGATAAATTCTCCTTGAGGTATTTCTTCCACAAAACACCTAGGCCCTTGGAAGTTAATTTTAAATCCTTTAACAGTCTGGTTTGGTTTAGCACCCTGGGTGGCATTATTCCCAGGGTGTTTCTTAGTTCTGGCTACTGCTCTGGAAAAACAAAGCCCAACCAATACTTCCGGGCCCCAGGGGGCACTGGGCTGGTACTGAGAACAGCAGGGAGCTCACTCACTGGGCTCAGTTTGGGTCCTTATTTTTAATTCTATTTCCATTTCTTTTTACATTACTATTGCTACCCTTCCTTTAAGCTTCTTCCTCTGCACTTATCCCTCCTTGGTTCCCTCTAGATCCCCCCTCCCAAAGCTAGTTTTGGTCCTTGGCTTTCCACTATCCTCCCCACTTAATCACGAATGACCCTTAGATCTATGTCAGAGTATGTGAATGCTCATCTCTACTTAATATCTTCATGACAAAACAAAGTACTCCCCCAGCTATCAGCAGCTGCAGTGCCCTTCAGACCATACTGCATCTCTAGGCCTTGGACAGCACAAGCATGTCCCAGCGGCTCCTTTAAGAACGCAGAAGATTTTTATCTCTGTAGGCTGTAATATGAATAAAAGGGTAGAGTGATGTTTCCTTTTCCCAAATATAAAATAAAGCTAAATTGGCTTGTTCCGACTCTGCACACTGCCCTCCTCTCCAGAGCGCAGCACTGCGTTCAGCAGCACGGGACCCTCTTCTACTAGTCCTCAACTGTCCCGAGAAGTACACACCAAGGCTCCACTAGGCCACTGCTGGGCCTCTACCACGTCTCCATTTCTACTCCTCCATCACCAATGTCCTCACCCTCCAGGGGAAATTATTCCAAGCTGCCTGCCCACTAGCCCTGCGGTCTTCCCCAATTACTTTCACATCGTGCCACTTCCTTATATGAGAACCCAAGGCTCCCTATCAAAAGCTAAGAGAACATTCCAGTTCCTAGCAATAGACACAAGTACCTAGTGTTAGTGGATATGATGTCTCTGCTTATAGAGAGAGAAGGAAAAAAAATATGAAAAAGCAAATGAGCAAAATGAAAACAGTTGGTGGTTCTGGTAAAGGGTAAACAAGAGTTCCCTGTGCTATTCGTACACTTTTCTGAAGTTATGTTAAAATAAAGTAACAAAGAAAAATCTGAAGCCCTCATCAGGTTTGACAACAAAGAGCCCCTTATTAGCTACGCTGTCGAGCTGGCCTGTGGTGGTTGCAGCTCTGTCTATCACCGTTTCTGTCCCTCTCTCACACCTTGACTCAGGATTTCCCCACCCCTCCCGACCAACCCGCTTCCTTCGCTGACTCACTTCTTCCAGTGGTGCCAAGGAAGAAAAGCAAGAACATTTACCATCTGCTACCAGCCAGCCCATATCATGCTTGGTCCTTATTGTAGGGTATTTCATCTAATTCTGCTAACAACTCTAACATGGGAGGCCTGAGACTCAGGGAGATGAAGACACTGGTCCAGCCAGAGCAGGCAACTAGGAGATTAATCAAAATAAAGAAGTCAAAAATGGAAAAGCCAGAGTAAAAGAATCAAAAATTACCATTGAATCCTATGGGATTTATGCTATATTTGCATGCAAATGTTTGACAAGGTAAAATTAATACCATCAAAATTCAGTAGTATTAGAAGGAGAGCTGGAAACAAGCTATGAATATATACTAGGAAGTCAAAATATCTTGTCTAAAAATGAAAGTTGTTTAAAAATACTTTAACCTATTAAATTTTATTTTGTTTTTTAAGTTTTTAAAAAGCCCCTGTCCAGATTACATAGCCATTAAGTACAGAGCTGGAGTGGGAACCCAGGGAGCCTGCAGTCCACAGCTGACCCACACCTCACTGCTTCTCTTTCCAGACCCGCGCATTCCCACCTGCTCGTTCATTCGATGCACACTTCCTGCCTGCTCTGTGCCAGGCCCTGTTCCAAATCCCAGGGACACATTAGAGAACAAAACAGATAAAGCTCTCCAACTCCGCGAAGCTTCAATTTTTGTGGAAGGAAACACAATAAAAGCAGCAGTTATTTATTTATTTATTTATTTATTTATTTATTTATTTATTTATTTATTTTTATCCTCACCCGAGGATATTTTTCCATTTTTTTTGTACAGATAGAGTGGGAGGGAAAGAGAGGAAGGGAGAGAGAGAGAGAGAGAAACATCAACGTGAAGGGACACATCGAGTGGCTGCCACCCGCACGACCAACCAGGGCCGGGGACAAACTGCAACCGAAGTACGTGCCCTTAGCGGGAACCGAACCCGGGTCTCTCCGGACCGCAGGCTGACGCTCTAACCGCTGAGCCAAACTGGCCAGGGCAAAGCAGCAGTTATTGAACATGACACATATATAGTGCTTACTCTATTTTAGAAATACTAATTCATTTAATCTTCATAAAAATCCTGAGTTAGGTATTGTTCTTACAAATGAAGAAACCAAGCTAAAGGGTTCAACAATCTACCCAAGGTGACATAAGCAGTACACTGGTGAAGCCAAGACTTAGGCCCAGGTGATATGGATCCAGAGCCCAGGCTCCAAAGCCTCTCCATAAACTTAAGTAAAGCATGCTGTAGGGTGGTAAGTATATAAAGCAGGATAAAAAGAATTTGGAGTACTAGGGAAAAGGGGACATGATAAATTTTAGACTGGGTAACATAAGAAGCTTTCATGGAGAAAGTAACAGCTAAAAAGAGAAACGCATTGGCTAAGGGAAGTAACCCCCTTGGGGAATAGGATTTCAGGAAGAAGGAAACAGTCTGTACAAAGGCCCAGAGGCAGAAGCATGCCTGGAGTGTTGGAGGAACTGTAAGGCACCAGAGAAGCTTGAACAGAGCGAGTGAAGGGGAGTAACTACTGCATTTTGAGCAGCAGAATACTCCTGCATGGTTTGTGTCCAATTCTCTGTACCTCCCCGGTGTTCACTAGCTGTTCTTTTATTATTTATCTTAACTCCTAAAGTGTACTGTGAACTCCCTTTGTATGTCCCTGATACTTTTAAGTTGATGTTTATTGAATCTCTCTGCCTTGCCTTGTGGATTCCATGAACCACGAGATCCACGGAGACGAGCAGATCCTGTCTGGGCAGTTCTGACACCTTTGCCCCCAGTCCTCCTATACTAATGGAGAACAGCAACCTCTATCTGTGTTAAGGGTACTCCTGTGAAAACATTAGTATACAAATGGTACTTGTATTTGTTTCCAAACACACCTGCCAATTTTATACTCAAATTTTATCTCTAGTATGACTCTTTAAACTGGTTGACAGCCAACATCTCTACTTTACAAATGGCAAAACTGTGACAAAGAACCATTCAGTGATTCCCCTGAGCTCACTGCACAGCAGCTGAATCAAAGCTTTCTCATCTTGAATGGGAGATCAGGGAATGTAGCAGCCCTGACATTTTTATCCTCCTTTGTGGTCCACCCATCCCTTCCCATGCCCAGCACAAGGCCTTACAGACCTAAGACACTGAGGACTTCAGATGTCCTGGATCACAAGAACATGCTTGTAGACACTGGGTAACAATTCAACACAGTGAACAGTCCCAATCACATCAACAAAGGCATAAGGCAAAGACGAAACATTTAGTCACATCACAGAAAACTTAGCTAAATGCAGTGAGTCACCCCCTTTACATGGAGAGCCTTCCCTTTACCTTTCTCATCATGTGCAAAATTTCCAGACTCCTTTTCCCAGAGTTCCCATGGAACTAAGCAAGCTCTAGCTACTCATAAGGAATTACAGATTATGTATTAGACGCTGCCCTATTTCTGGTTTCAGTCTTTTAAAGTAGCAAAAAGAAAATTCCTTTTTGCTCTAAGTCAGAAAAGATAGGATACCTTTTCCTCTCATTTTATCTCCAAAACAAATTACTCCAATATAATTTCATGTTATTTTCCAGATTAAACTTAGAAAAAAAATTCATCCCAGAAGAACTATTTTCTATAGTTTGAGACACAGTGGAGGAGAGGGAAGCTAAAAAAAAAAAAAAAAAGAACATGTCTGTAACTAAAACTGAGGTCTTGGGTGCTGTGGCTGCTGTTCCATTGAGGCGACCGACTTTTTCATGAAGGCAGCAGGAATGGCAGGAGCTACGTGCAGCAAAACAGTGCCTGCCCTCTGGCAGCTGGGAAGCTCAAAATAACAAGGGATCCTTCAGCCCTGAGACCATTCTCTCTTTGGGCAATTGCTTGTCCTGCCACACCCCAATGAGCAGCCCCAGTGTGGGTGCTGGAGAATCACTGCTGCTGGAAGTGTGGGTTCCAGAGCTGAGCAGGCACCTACCTGTGTCTATAACACTGTTAAAGAGAGCAGCAGTATTGTTTTCCAGAGCAACATGACAGGTAATCTTAGAGCAACAGCTATCGAGGGGCGCTAGGTTCAAAAACAACTCTTAGATAATAGTATTGGATCAATGTTAAGTTTCCTGATATTGATCACCATACTGTAGTTGTACAAGAGGATACGCTTATTCTTGATAAACCTACAGTGAAGTATATAGGGGTGAAAGGGGCACAAAGTCTCCAACTTTCAAATGGGTCAGAAAAAAATGCATATATATAGGTGGGGGGAGATAGACAAAGCAAACAGAGCAAAATGTAAATAATTGATGAAAATCCAATTAATAAACGTAGATAACAGCTACAAGGGGCTCCTAGTACTGCTCTTGCAACTTCTCTGTAGATCTGAAATTTTATCAAAATAAAAAGGCATCCCAAAATAAACTGCACCTATGCCCTGACGGACAGGTGGACATGTATTCCAGTCGCAGAGGAGCCACCTTCTGCGGACAGCACCCAGAGGCCAAGGCCGCACGCACGGTGGCTGGCAGGGTGACACTCACGGGGACACAATCAGAATAATTAACCATGCTGACAGTCTGGGAACACCTGAGACAGCAGTTATTTCTGGGTGTTTGTCTAAAATTGAGTCACATTCTCTAGGTTCTTCTCCAGAACCAAGTCATATTCTTAGCATGTGGAAAATAAGACCAGGTTTACAAAACAGGGCTGGACAGGCACCAACCTTGAAACTTCAGTGTTATCTGGGGCTCTTCCTCTCCCTATCTCCTCTGTCTAATCAGTGTTCTCCAGAGGTCTCTGGCATCAGGCCCCTTCCACTCTGCTTCCACCACCAACATCACATTCCAGCTCCTGGTCATGTCACACCTGAGCATCACCAGTTGTTCAAGGGCGGGCAAACCATAAGCTGTGCGCCAAATCCAACCTGTAAGTGAAGGATGGCTTTTACAATTTTAAATAGCTGAGTGGAAAAAAATTAAGACTAGTGACATGTGAGAATTATATGAAATTCAAATTTGGAGGCCATACATAAAAGCTTTATTGGCACATGGCCACACACATTCATTTACCAGTTGTTTTCATTCTACGATAGCAGAGCAGAGGCATCTGAGACCATATGGCCCACTGAGACCTAAAGTATTTACTTTCTGACCCTTTACAGTAAGAAGTTTGCTGGCTCCTCCCATCACTAGTCTTGACTCTCATCTCTCCGGCCTCCACCGGATTCATCAACATAAAATGCTACTTCCCTACTGGTGCTCAGTGTTCAGACACCTCTGACGAATTGCCGGTTCCCTATAAACTTCACACTGGGCCATAGCATCCATCACACCAGGTGAATAAGCCTGCTTCTAGTAAGAAAAGCCCACAAGGCCCCCATCATGGGTCCGAGCAGCTTGGATGGCGGAGAGGCGGCAGCGGCCAGGCAGCCCAGGTTGGCGAAGACACAAGGTGCGCCGGGCCCTCAGGCACTCAGCACGTGCCCACCAGGCCGCCCCGCTGCCCCGCTGCCCAAGAGGAAGAAACCTGCTCCTGCAAAAGTGGAAGTGAAGCCAAAAAAGGTGGCGGGAAAGGATAAATCTGCAGACAAGAAAGTGCAAAAAAAAAAAGGGAAAAGGAGAGCAAAGGGAAAGCAGGCAGAAGTGGCTGACCAGGAACCTAAAGGTCTACCAGCGGAAAATGGAGAAACTGAAAACGAGGAGAGTCCAGCCTCAGATGAAGCAGGAGAGAAAGAAGCCCAGTCTGGTTAATATCATGTACCCTGTCTGACCAGTGGCCCCTGTCTCCCTTCCTGTACAATCCAGAGGAACATTTTTATCAACTATTTTGTAAATGCAAGTTTTTTAGTAGCTCTAGAAACATTTTTAAGAAGGAGGGAATTCCACCTCATCCCATTTTTTTAAGTGTAAATGCTTTTTTTAAGAGGTGAAATCATTTGCTGCTTGTTTATTTTTTTGGTACAACCAGAAAATAGTGGGGTATTGAATATGGGAGGCTTTGATTGTCTTGGGTGTCAGCTTAACATTCCATAGATGGGGAGGTTTTTATATCCTGTAATACAAAGCATACTAAATGGCAGTTTGGAGTCAGTTGTGCATTTAATATATCTTGAACATTTTAAATTACTTCTATTCCCATGTTTTTGGTATAACTGTCTCCTAACAAAACCACTCCTTGATCTCGGTTCTCCCTGTCAGGAGGCCCTGCGCTCTGTCACATCTTCGGTGTGGCAGTCCAGTTTTCCTAGTAACTTTGTTAATGTGCTGTGAAAGACTGAAAATTGGATTATGTTGTATATATATTAAACTGTGAATTAGTGGGACTTTGATGTAACAGTGTATCAACATTTGAAGATATTGGTACTTGATACTCTTGAAGAAAATTAGCCTCCAAATTTTAAGCTGGAAAGTCACTGGAATAACAGTTTAGAAAAAAATCACAACTACATGACTTTACATTTTTGGTACGTATGTTAAGAATTGTGCACAAATTGAAATGTCCGTGTACTTATCCTCAAAACAAACAATAAAATCTCAATTATGAAAGGGAAAAAAAAGCCCACAAGGCCATGCATTGTTCATGCTGTTCTCTGCCTGTTAGAAAACTCTTCTGGCCTCCAACTGCCAAGCTCACCGCTAACTTACCCTTCCATGACTCTGGGAACACTTCCGGTTCCCTCTGTGCTTCCACAGCACCCTGTACTTACCCTCATCACTGCTCTTACCACACTACACTAAAACTGTCTATTTGTGTGTCTGTTTCCCCAGCTACAGTAAGATTCCAGAGGGCAAGGAACACATCTTACTCATCTCCCAACACCCAGACAGAACCTGGCACAGCAGTCCATAAGTACTGAACTCACCCCAACCCCGCCAGGCTGGCCTCTTGCTGCCCTGAATGCATCATGTCACTTTCAACCCCAGGCTTTCCTCACACAAGCACCCCTTCATCTCACCTACACAATCCTACCAATGACCTGGGACACAGTCTACACAGGCCCATGACAATCAGTGTGGACTAGGGTTCAAATCCCAGCCTCCTCTCACTCCAGGCTGTGTGACCTTGGACAAGATGTGTACCCCTCTGGGTCCTTATCAGTAAAGTGGGATGCTGCAGCCTCACCTAAGCTGCAGGGTTGTTAGCACATGGAAACATCTAAACCAGTGCTCGGCATACAATAAATTCTCACTGAAGTCACTTGTCTGTGCCTTTTTAGTATTTCATTGCTTTTCCTCCCCCTTTATTCAACTGCTTTGTACAGTCATACTGTATCTTCTGAAACTGAGAGGTTCCTGAGCAGGAACAGGTCATATACTTGTACAAACAGTGCCCTGCCCTAATGCCCAGTATAGCTCAACATTTGAAGCAGGAGCCCAAGAGATGGTAAATTAATGAACAAATCATTCCAGGAAGGTAAAGAGTTGCTAATAAGAAAAATAATGCAGAGCCAGAGATGAGGCAGAGAATAATGCTCCCTGGAGGCGGTTTCTGGATAAGAGGAAACCAAAGTCTCAAAATCCTGCTCCAAGTTTCGTAAGCGTGGGTCGACAACAGCTCTAGCTAACACTCAGGGTGCTCACGTGTGCTCACTAAGTGCCTGGCAGAATTCCAAATGCTTCTGACCATTGCACAGGTGAAGAAACGAAGGTCTTAACCAAGACACATTTAGGTTTTATTTTTTTAATCCTTTCTCAAGGATATGTTTTTATTGATTTTTAGAGAGAGAGAGGAAGAGAGAGAAACATCAATCAGCTGCCTCTCTTGAGCGCCCCAACCGAGGATCAAACCCACAACCTAGATATATGCCCTGACTGGGAACTGAACCTGCAACCTTTGGGTGCATGGGACAATGCTCCAGCCAGCGGAGCCACCCCGCCAGGGTGGAGTGTTTTGATAGAAAGCAGTTCCATCATTTACCAGGTGAGAGATCTCAGGCTAGTCATCTGACCTCACTGAGCCCCACGTTCCCAACCTAAGGGGTCATCATTTACTTGACTTCCTACACTTGTTGTAAGAATTAAAGGGTCCTCTATGGCCAGGTGGCTCAGTTGGTTGGAGCATCGTCATGTGCACCAAAAAGATTGTAGGTTTGATTCTTGGTCAGGGCACATACTTAGGTTGAGGGTTTGATTCCTGGTTGGGGTGCATACGGGAGACAACCAATCAAGTTTCTCTCTCACAACAATGTTTCTTTCTCTAAAAAAAAAAAAAAAAATCAATTAAAAAAAAAAAGAATGAAAGGAGATACTGTCATAAGGTGTATTTATAAAACAGACTCCTGGATAAATTAGCCCCCTTCCCACCTTTCCCATGCCTCAGTATAGCCTTACTTAATAAAAGTAAGGATTTTAGCCAAATTCCTTGACCTCCTTTACTATCGGAGGACAATCTTTACTCCACACTGGGTTTCCTTGCCTACTGCCTATGCCCAAGCGTTTTGGACTTCACAAAAGCCTGCAAAAAACAGCCTGGAGACAAGCATGAAAGGAAAGCCAGTGCACAAGGAGTCCAGTGAAGCAGCACAGATGGCGCGTTCCCGACGAGTCCTCATGTGTAATGAATACTACGTGAGCAAAGGCTGGCCAGCCGGGGGCTGCCAGGAGCACCCTGACCCACAGCCATGACAGCACCTGGTGCTGTCAGCCACACCAGCAAGCTTGGATGGCAGCCCAGAAGCCTGTAAAGGCAGAGCCCTGTAACGTCCGTGGCTTCGGCTGCATGTGTGGTGGGCAACAGAGAGGGCAGGCAGGTAAAGTGACAGGCAGTCATTCCCACCAATGGTGAAAGACTAGATTGCCTAAAAATGTTATAAACAGAAAAGTAAAATATTAAATTCCTAGAGAAGAAATGCTGTTACAAAACTCCTATACTGTGAATAGTTAAATTTAAAGCCAAGAAGTACAGACACACACTATTATATTTTGGAAGTCAATCTACATTTCCATACATCAAGTTTTCTTAAAGCAAGGGAAGCCTTTAAGCTGATGAACCCCTCTCTGGGGTTATAGTCATGGACAGAGAGAACTTTTCATTAGTAGCATGAAAAAGGTCCTAAATGTTATTACCACACTGAGTCAACTAATTAGTATAGTAGAGCAATTGTCAGAAGTTGCTTAACTCATTTCTATTTGAATGGACCTGATCAAAGTGATCCCAAGGTCTCATGAGCGATTAAAATACAAGCAAAAACTATCTATCTCCAGCAGTAAGAATCCCATTAGGCCTTTTCCTATAAATATCAGTTTCTAAGTATGGCAAAGAGATACTTAAGGAAGATGGAGGAGTAGGAGGCCTGGCAGACACCACTCCAAGGCTACCACCGGGTTCCAAGGTCCTGCAGGCATAGCATTGTGATTCTAGAGTGAGAAAGAGCCTTGGAGGTAACATGGTCACCTCTAATTCCCAAAGCATCAGTGAAGCAAATCCATGCCCAGGACTGTTCCCACCCTATGGAGAAACACCTGGGAAAGGGCACACCCCGACAGCAGGTCCCCTAGCAAGAGCTGCCAATCCACTGGAGAACCAGTACCTCCAGCCAAGCAGTGACTGCACCTGCCAAGTCCAACAGAGCCACAATGATGATGGGCCTAAAGGCAGCCTGTGGGAAGGGGTGGTGGCCCCAGCCTTTCCTGCAACCAACGTAGAGCTGGCCCTCAGTGAGGTGCTGCAAAGTGATCCTCTACTTGTCAAAACAGTCCAGAAACAACAGCCACAGGGGTAGGTAAATTCTAGGAATTCTCAATCTTATGTGTGCAAAATTAACAAAACCTAACCAAAAAGAACTATTTTGTCAGTTATTATACATTTTCTTTTATAACTTATCTTTATTGTTGAATGTATTACAGATGTCCCTTTTCCCCCTTTGACCCTCTCATCCCCATTCCTGCCCCACTCCTGCCTTCCCCACACTATTGTCTTCTGTGTCTGTTGGTTATGCATATAAGTTCTTTGGTTTCTCTCTTCCTGCCCCACCTCCCCCCTTCCCTTTGAGATTTATCAGGCTAACAACCAATTTGTACTTCTTACTCCCTTCATCTTTCCCACCCCTCCCCCAACCCCCTCCCATCTGGCAACCAACAAAAAGTTCTCTATGAGTCTGTTTCTGTTCTGCTTGCTCATGTTGTTTGTTGATTCAGTTGTTGATATTTATTTATTGCCATTTTATTGTTCATGTTTTTCAATCTTATTCTTCAAGAAGACTCATCAACATTTCATATAATATTGGTTCAGTGGTGATGAACTCCTTTAGCTTTTTCTTGTCTGAGAAACTCTTTATATAGCCATTGATTCTAAATGATAGCTTTGCGGGACAGAGTAATCTTGGTTGTAGGTCGTTGCTTTTCATCACTTTAAATATTTCTTGCCACTCCCTTCTGGCCTGCAAAGTTTCTTTTGAGAAATCGGCTGACAGTCTTATGGGAGCTCCCATGTAGGTAACTCACTGCTTTTCTCTTGCTGCTTTTAAGATTCTCTCCTTATCTTTAACTTTTTGCAGTTTGATGATGATGTGTCTTGGTGTGGACCTCTTCAGGTTCATCTTGTTTGGTACTCTCTGTGCTTCCTGGACTTGTTACATTTTCTTTTCTTTTTTAAAAATGTTTTTATTGATTTTAGAGAAAGAGAGGAAGTAAGAGGGAAAGAGACAGAAACATTGATGTGAGAGAGAAATGTTGATCAGTTGCCTCCTGTACACATTCCCATTAGGGATTAAACCCACAACCTGGGGATGTGCTCTAAACTGGGAATTGAACCAGCACAGGATGATTCTCAACCAACGGAGCCACACTAGCCAGGGCAGTATAAGTTTTCTTAATATTTCATGTTGAGAGCTCCCTAGCCAATTAAGTCACTTATCACAACATCATGGTTTTCTTTGTTTGTGTCTGCCTCCCATAGAATTGTGGTGACCTCTCACAGGTAAATGTCATCTTGTTATCTGACAATTGCCTTATATTTCGATAGAAGATGCTCAACAGATGTGCTGAAAATGTGTGACCTGGCTCCCTTAGGGTGGTTGAGGCCCACGGCTTCTTTGTTTTGTTTTGTTTTGAATCCTCAGCCAAGGATATTTTTCCATTTATTTTCAGACAGAGTCGGAGGGGAGGGGGCATCAATGTGAGAGAGACACATCAACTTGTTGCCAGTGACTGAACCGCAACCGAGGTATATGCCCTTGACCAGAATCAAACCCACTACTCTTTGGTCCGTGAGCTGACGCTCTAACCGCTGAGCCAAACTGGCCAGGGCACCCATGGCTTCTTTGTGCCCGCTCTGCCCACTAAGGCTGGGCACACTGTATGCAGTAAATTCTGGGGCCTGATTTAAGTTGCCTCCTCACAAATTTCTTTCCCCTGCCCCATACTTCTTCTTCCCCATTTCCTCTTCTTTCATTCCCTCTGCCCTTCACCTTCTTAGGGAGGTAATTAAACATACAAGACTTGGAGTCATCCAGCCTCTGTAACTTGCTGAGTTTATGGACCTGTTACTCTCTGGAATAGTTCTGTTGTAAAATAGAAGTGATGATACCTACCTGGAGACTAGAAATGATGTGCTCATACAAAGCACTTGGCACAGTGTTTGGCCCATAGTAACACTCAGTAAGTGACAGCTATTACTATATAAATGTCTATAGGAACCACTTCTCTAAAAGTCCTCAAACTGCTAAAGGCAAATTGACTTTTCCCTACAAGGAAAAGGCTGTTTCTGAGACAAGCCTACCTATGTTGAAAACCAGTAGTTAAAATTCTTCCCTTTTTGCCCTGGCTGGCTTTGCTCAGCGGTTAGAGCATCAGCCTGCGGTCCACAGACCAGAGTTTGGTTCCTGCTAAGGGCACATAACTCAGTTGCAGTTTGTCCTCGGCCCTGATTGGGTTGTGTGGGTGGCGGCCACTCAATGTCCCTTTCACGTCGATGTTTCTCTCTCTCTCTCTCTTCCTCTCTCTCCCTCCTACTGTATCTGAACAAAAAAATGGAAAAATGTCCTCGGGTGAGGATAAAGAATAAATAAAATTCTTCCCTTTTCCTTTTTCACAGGGAAATAAATGACCAAACTGGGTAAAAGGTTCTGTTCCAAACAGTGATTAGGATCCCAGATGAACTTGGTTAAAAAAACTAAATACATAAAATTAAAATCATCTATCAAGTAGCTGAGCTGGGGCAATAACAGCTTCTAGGTTTTGGGAACCAGAAACCCACACCAAGCAAAAGGTAGAGAGAGGGGGAAGGGGAAGTGTTTACTCACCTTTCCAGATGAGTAAACACTTCTTACAACATTCTTTCCAAATCCTATGGCCCAGCCCCTAGGTCCCTGAAAACCCTCACAATGTCCTATGTGCCCCTGCTGGGAAGCCCAGCTGGGCCTGTACTCTCCCCTAAATGTTTCAGAATTACCTCCTGACTCTGCCCCAGTTCTAAAGGATATGCTGGTTGACCTAAATGCATCCCTCCAGTAGCGTTCCAGAGAGATGACTCAAAAGTCAAGAGGAGAAAATGTGCCTTCAGGATGGATATAACCCTGACAGGAATAAGTCGACCCACTTCAGGTGCCCTAACTGGCCCATGACAGCAAAACTCCATACCCAAATGCTAGAGTCTGCAGCCTGGCTTGCACCTCTCAACTGAGGCCTTAGCAAGTCACTTACTTAGTTCTCTGTGCCTCAGCTTCCTCAGGCATAGAACAGGGACCATACCAGTGCCTCCCCTCCGTGACTGTGGGCACTGAATGAGTGCACACTACACATACCCAGAACAAAGACTGGTGTGCACACAATGGTCTCTCAATGCCTGCCACAGCAATCCCTGGTGACCCATTATTGTCATGATGTTCCCCCGACTTCCTTTCTCCTTCCACTCACAAACCCAACAATTCTCATTCACAAGGCAGCATTGGTGGTGCAGGCCAGTGAAGTTGGGAAGACAGGGTGCATTAGTAGGGACCTTATTCATTGCTTTCTGTAGGCTTGGACAGTCTGTGCTACAGGTTTGTTGTTGTAACCCAGGGGGTACTGGTGCTGGGAGTAGGTACTGCCTTCTCTCCATCGTCCCTCTGCACTGCTGGACTCATCTGCTCTTCCTAAGCTCCAACACTGATTCGAGGAAGGCCTCCTCTCTATGCAAATCAGCAGAAGAAAAGAGGCAGGAGAGAGGACAAGGCTAGAACCAACCAAAGTTTCACTTTGCTTTTCCACATCATTACTATTTATCTTAAGGCAATAAGGAAAAGCAATAAAAGCTACTAGTTAACCAACTGAACATGTTTTCCCTCTCCTTCCGAGTTAACCAGACCAGATCCTTCACTAGATACACAATTAAAAAGACCTCTGTAAGCCTATCTAAATAGAAAGACTCCTTTCCTGGCTTTCATTCACACACCAACACGTTTACTCCTTCCCTCTATCTGACAGACACAAGGTAGGCACTGCAGAGGGATGCAGGGCCTGTGGTTGCCCTTACCAAGGAACTTACTACTTAACAGAAGCTCCTACCCTTCCTCCTCCACCTTTCACCAAGGTATAATCCAACAGTCCTACTTCTTCTTCTCCATTCTTTAATCTAATTATCACCACTTTTTTTTTTTTTTAAGTTATGGCAACTTTCTCCCCTCTGTGAAACTGACTTGCCAATGATAAAAAGTCAATGAATTGCAGGGCTTGGGACAATAGTTTTTCTGTCCCTCCCTTCCCCAGTTTCTTGATAATGATAACTATAAGCCTTTGTATCTGAAGACAACTAAAGCCCACACCAAGAAAACAGCAAGTCACATACAGCTGAGAGCAGAGGGCAAGCAGGGGTGCTGTTCTGTCCACTGCTGTATCCCAAGCACCTCAGAGTCTGACACTCTCTACCACCCCACCCAACTGAACAGGGTTAGAGCTGAATTTTAAAAAGTTAAATCCAAGGGTGACAAAGAAAAGGTCCAGAGGGAAGGGGAAGTCCACAAAGAGTTTAGGTACATTTCCAAACAGTGTCTCTACCATTCCTACAACTTTGTGAAGCTAAAGACCAAAAAAGAATCAGATTTTTAACCCTGCCACATAAAGTAGAAACTGAGAGTCTCATTTACTGCATGGATTTTAGCCCAAGTGCCATGCCTCCAGGTTTACAATTTCAATCCACAGCTTATTAAAAGCCTGGGTTCTAAATATATGCCCCCTGGGAGAGAACATCACAAATGTACTCTGTCCACAAACCACCTTGATTCTCTCTACCTGTTCTCCCTATCTGGTTTTATCAAATACTTCAGACTCTCCAAATATTTTTTTTTGGCTCTGAATATTTTCTCGAGAGTAATGATCCTCCACCTAGCTAGAGGAATGCTTTTGGCACAAGAAAAATCCAGGGTGTGAAAACTCTAGTTGGTGAAAATTAAAGCCCAGCACAACCACAGCCCCTCACACACGGGGGCAGCACAGCAGTGTCAGGGGCTCTGCATCTGCTCCTCAGTTACCAATGATGACACTTTGGGGGTTAGGAGCACCACTGCGCAATCAGACAGCCTACATCTGAGTGCCAGCCTGTTTTCAGTCCCTCCCTTGATCTGGCTTCTCACCAAACCCTAGTTCATCACCTGTAAAACTGGAAACAACAAGGAGTCCTACCTTGTATATGGTTGTGAAGGATAAATGAGGCGAGGTACATAAAGTACCTAGCACCAGCTCCCACACATAAGCACTCAATATAAATGTTAATATTCTTGGCTCTCTAGTCATCAGAAAAACACAATGGTCTGATATCTTTAAGTCCTTCAGGTTCCCAAAAAAGGGGGTTTTGCCCTGGCTGGTGGCTCAGTTGGTTGGAGTGTTGTCCCATACACCAAAAGGTTGTGGTTTTGACCCCCTGTCAGGGTGCATAGGAAAGGCAACCAATCGATGTTTCTCTCTCATATTAATATTTCTCTATCCCTCCCTCCCTTCCACTCTCTAAAAATCAATTAATACATATTGTCGAGTGAGAATTTTAAAAAAAGGATTTTTTTCTATGAATGTATCAATTAAATATAAGAAGGAAAACCCAATTCAAGTCCAGCTCAGACATCAACTCACTTGCAATTTAGAGTAAATCATGTCACCTCCATTTCTTCATTTATCTATAAAATGGGAATAAGATACTATACTAAACTTTGATGACCTCACACAAGTAAGAATCAATGAGATGACAGCTGATGAAAAAGCTTGCACGTCTTCAAAGGAAAAGCAATAAGTAAATCCAGAGGATGATTATTATTTTTCTTTATTGATTTTAGAGAGTGGAAGGGAGAGGGAGAGAGAAATAGAAACATCAATGAAAGAGAACATCGACTGGCCGCCTCCTGCATGCCCCCACTGGGGATTTTGCCTACAACCTGGGCATGTGTCCTAACCAGCGACCACTTGGTACATGGGCCAACGCTCAACCACTGAGCCACACTGGCTGGGCCAGAGCATGATTATTATTAAATGTCACGCCCAATAATATGAGATGTAAATAAACCAATTATATTTCTTATTCTTTCAAGAACCTTAGGTTTGATAGCCTTTAATCTGTTCACATGGAGCCTGCTATGAGCAGCAGGAGGTAAACGGCTGCTCCCACAGAGCCCAGGTCAGAGGCAGAGCCCATCAAACCTAAGACTCTGCCCCTGCCTGCTGGTCAGGCCTCACCCATCCTGGGCCACCTCTCAGATGCCAGTGCCAGAAGAAACTAGGAAAGGCTTATGGTTCCACATGGACACGTCAAAGCAACAACAGACAAAATCCTCACACACAAGACTACTCAACATACCCAAGAAAGGGTCAATTCTGACCATTTTACCTTCTTGTACAGAGCTGTGTAAGACCTCTTGTCCTCAAGTGCGTACCATC
Source organism: Molossus molossus (assembly GCF_014108415.1). Taxonomy (NCBI): domain Eukaryota; kingdom Metazoa; phylum Chordata; class Mammalia; order Chiroptera; family Molossidae; genus Molossus; species Molossus molossus. The sequence goes on from NW_023425345.1 coordinate 106,454,980, forward strand.
CTTTCCGAAAAAGTGCAACACATAAGCCAGGAGGAAGAGCTCCATTTTTCCTTGTTTCATTTTTATCCTATCATAAACATTTCTGTGTGAAAGCTTGAGGTTGGGGTGGGAAGAAGACGGACAGGGGCTCATCTTCCTAACTTAGGAGAGCGTACAATCAAACTGCGCCCAATTTCATCACCCACAGGTGCCCAGAGAGGAAGAAAAATGTACTTACATTTATTAAACATCTACTATGTACTCCAGAGCCCATTTTCTCTCCCACACATAGAAACATCAAAAAAACAGCCCTCACTGTATGGGAACCATACCAGGTAGGGGGAGAAATACAATCTGGTAATCAGTTCTAGACATTTCAAAGGTTAGTGTTGTGAACACAAGGAGTCTTGGCTAGGAACAGGTTCAAGTTCCTAAAGATCCTTTGCAAGAGGAACTCCCAAACTATGTCTTCCCTAACGTTCTGGAATTAACTCATGCTATTTAATATACTATCCAAAAAGTTTAAAAAATTTTTAAACCCGGAGCACAAGAATTCAAGGTTGGACTAAAACAACCTGAGCCAGATTTCTAACTGGGGCACATCTGACAATCAAAGATGGGATTTATAAGAACCTCTTAAAGGCCCTTTACAGACGTGTTCACAGGACAAGGCAACCAAAACAATGGACTGGCGTATGTGTGGCCAGGTAATGAGAGGTCAAAGCCTTCCTGCCGGCAGCAACAATTCCAAATAAGAAGCCTTTCTCACCCCTGGGATACAAGCTGTCATCTTAAATGATTGTCTGTGTGGCAAACTGTCTGATGGGACCAAATAAACACCGGTGCTCTGATGTTTAAATGCTATGCGCTTCATCCACATCCCACTAAAAAAGAAAAAAGTGATAAACCAAAAAATAAATAAATAAATAAATAAATAAGGGCACGATTTACAATTCATCTCCATTCCTCTGCATTAAGGCACTTCATGTAAACCATAATTAACGTCTGCCTTAAACACCAACATTAGAAGAACATAAATGTAGTTTGCATTCGTGGAAACGCTTTCCCTGAATTATGACTGGAGAAAAATCTGCCAGGACACGGGGCCAGTTCTCGCCCCTGGACTGGGTGAGGTAAGAGGTTTTGCCCGAGGCCCAATAAACAACTGCGATGACTCCTCACCACCCGCCCGAGCCCACGGCTCTGCTGCCGCAGCCTCTGCTTCCTGCTAACAGCCGACGAGCCTGTGATCTGGGTACAGGGCTCCCCGAGGTGGTCTTTGAAGTAGGGGTCTCCAGGGTGCCGCGCAGACCTCCAGCAGCGAGGTTCTGTGAGGGGTCAGGGGAGGGCTGGCTGGGGAGGCTCACAGAGAAGGGATGCACGGGCTGCCACCACCTCGCCCTGTCCGCCACTACCACGAGAAAATAAAAGGAAAAAGAACTTGAGGGTCCTCCCTGGCCACCTGCCACACAGCCCTCCACAGCCCATTCTGCCCTCGCCAGGCTGCAGACCAGGGCTCTCGGGGCGGGACAGGACCTGCCCCGGAGGCCGGCGACCCACCCGGCCACAGCGACTGAGGGGCCGGTCCCCGCTCCGGGAGAGGCCGGCGGCCCGGCGGCGGGCAGGCCCCTCCCACCCCAGTCTCCGGACCCCGCACCAAATGCCCCCCAGAACCTCCACGTGCGCCCCCCTTCCCACCTCCTCAAGGCGCCGAAACCTCCCGGGACTTGGGGCCCGCGGCTGCGCGCCACCCAACTTGGGGTCAAGGACAGGGGCCGGGGGGCCGAGGCCGCCGGAGAAGGGTTGGCAGAGCCGCCAGAAGGAGGCGCCAGCCCCACGGCGAGCCCCGTGCCCGCGGGCTGCTGGGCGGCAGCGCTGCGGCCACACGTCGGGTGACTGTGGTCACCTGCCCCAAGCTGGCATCCACGGAAACCCTGAGCTCGGGGCGCGGCCCGGTTCTCACCTCCGCTTCATGCTGCTGGGTTCCCCCGGCGCCGGCGTCCCCCGGCCAGCCCTGGCCACAGCCGCGCGGCCGCGCAGCCCATCAGCATCCGACGCGGGCCACTGCGCGGAGCGGGCAGCGAGGCAGCCGCGCTGCCGCCGGCAGGGCGGGCACATGGAAGGGCGGGGGCTGTCGCCCTCCAGCCCAACCACAGGACCCCGGCCTCGGGGGTAACAGACCCAGTGCACCTCGGGAAGTGCCGCTTGGCTCCCAACCTCCGGGACGCGGTTGCTGCCTACAGTCTCCAACAGGGCGAGAATCCCATGGTTATAGGCAAAAGGTAAAAAAAATAAGATGTCACCCGCCCTTCCCCTTCTTTACACCCCCCTGCCCTGTCCATATGGTACATTCCTGAAAGCCCGGCCCTGGCGACAGAGGGAGCAGTGGATTGGTTGGGAATCTTGGAAGGGGAAGAGGAGACACACAAAACGGCCAATGGAAAAACGCGGTGGGCATATCAAAACCTGCCGGAGGAGGAGAAGAGGGGATGCGCTTAAAGGGGACTCTGTTGCTCTCGGTGGCTGCCACACAACAAAACTAGAATTTTCTTCCTGGTCGTATCCAGACGGGAAACAAAGAGATCAGGGGAATCCTCCAATGTTTGGATTAGAGAGCTAAAAGAAAATGTGGACAGAATTGAACCAGATAAAGGTGTGTGACTTTGGGTAGGTTACTACATTCCCTCAGCCTCAGTTTCCTCATCTAATACAATGAGAACATTGGACAAGAATTAATCTCTGGTGGTCCTCATATTTTGTGATCCTATAATCCTTTATATGGGATTAACAATATTTACTCTTCAATAGTCTTCGATTTGGGGCATGCTCCATTGTCCTAAAGAATTTTGGAAGTTGGTAGACTTTCTGACACCAAACCCTTTACACAGTATCAACCACACTTTTTTTTTTTTTTGGTATGTGCCCCTAGCGGGAACCCTACCGGGGACTCTCTGGTCCGCAGGCCGACGCTCCAACCGCTGAGCCAAACTGGCCAGGGCACAACCACACCTTTTGTAAAGGTAAATAAAATATAATTTCTGGGTCCCTGCTCTCTTAAAACACAACATTTTTTTTTAACTCTTCTTGTACGTGGTAAGGTCCCCGCACCCCTAAATATCTCATAATTTCTACTCTTCCAAAAGTCACCTCTTCTCTTCCTTCTCTCTTCTTCCACATAAGTAGATAAAACTTAAGTTAATATTCATTTGCCTATTGAACTGTCCAGAATCCCTGTCTTTAGCAACAAACCCCACTGGTCAGTCCTTGTGGAGTTGCTGGCATGTTCCTCTCTATCTGAAGTCTGTGGAAGGCCACTCATCTGCCTCGCCAAATATGCTTTCAGTCATACAATTGTCAAATTTAAGACTTTGAAAACACCCCTTAAGGGCCTAGTCTGCTCTGTTTTAGAGCTTTACACAGGTGGTCAGGCCTACATTTTGGCTACCAAGTTTCTTTTTTCAGAACTCTTCAACTTCCCATCATCTGGTCACCTACACCCACTCAACCTTTTTCCAAATTTTATCAGGTGTTTGGATATAATTTCTACTCCCAGATAGACAACTAATCTTCTATTATTCAGAGAGCTCTAGAAAGTCCAGTTTCTCCATGAAGCCTTCCAAGATTGATTACTAGAAGCTGCTAGTTTACAGAGTTCTCATTTCTACTCTTTGTCCCCATCACCCTAATTTTCTGCCCCAATAAATAATATTTAGTGACATATTTACTTCTCTCATCCATTTACAACAGCAGCAAGCAGCTTTCATTTATTAAATGCTTACTATATGCTAGGTACTCTTTGGAAGTGCTTTGCATGTATTATTTCATTTCACCTTCCTATCAACTCTATGAAATGTTATTATTATTCCTGTTATGGAAATAAAATGAGGCATAGAAAAGTTGATTTGCCCAAGTGCACACAGTGAGGGTCTAATTCTGCATCTACCTTCATAACCCTGAAATGCAATACTATCTCCTATTTCTTAAGAACCTCCTGCATTCCATCCGAAAGATAATACCATATGCTTGTAACATTTTACATTTATTTCTATACCTATAGTATCATTTAAGCTTCAAAATAATCATGTGAGGAGGGTAAGGAGCAGTTTGTTTACAGGCAATAAAGAGCTACAGCTCAGAATGGCTGAGCAGTTGGCTAAGGTAACAAGGCTGGTGAATAAGGGAGTATGGTTTTTGAAGTTGCACATTTTCTCACTGAAATCCCTGCTCCCTGAGTGAGTACAACCTTTTCTATGTATGAAGTAGAGAATGATGATAGCAACAAGGGAACAAATACAACATAGTAAAACCCACACCCCAGAATCCAGGGAGTGGGGTACAAATGCTTACAGTGGGTAGAACACTAATTAAGGAAGGCTCCGTAGAGGGAGAAGCACTGTGTATTTCTTTTTACTGGTGTATTGTTTATAGTCTGTCATTGAGGCCAGACCTTTGACACATCTGGCAAATTCAATAGCAAAGGGCAACAAAAACTGTGCCTGCTGCCTAGTGCCTAGAAATAGAATCAGCCCCATGCCAGCGAGGAAGAGACTTCTATGTGCAGCGATGCTGCCCACCAATTCAGGTGTTTCTGACTTGCTGTTTAGCAAAATATCCTGCACCACTGACAGTTGTAGCACAACCCTGAAAAAAAAAGGGAATGATTTTATTTTTTAAAAACTGTTAAAATCCTCAGAGGGGTGGATACACTAGCAAAATCCGAAGTGTGGAAGTCAGTAAGCTTTTAATATCGATTAAGAAGCCTGACAGGCACAGTGATTCTGAAGCCAATACTTCTGAGTTGCTCTTTGCCTGGCCCAACTCTGGTCAATCCAGTTAATTTTCTATTCCCATAGCTCTCTTGTCTTCTTATCCCTAGAGAGCGCTAAAACGTCTCTGCTTATTTGAGTGCTTTATTTATAGTACATTCAAACATTTATTGGGTGCTTACTATGAACAAAGAACTCTCAGGTTGTGTGGGGTTATCCTGATAGACCACATGCACAACCTGTATTTACTAAGTGGATGAGGTGATATACATCAGATCCATTTGGTGAGGAATGGTTGGCCTGAGGCCCTCAGAAGATGTGGGACAGGGTTCCATCCCTAGTTAAATATACAAGTTCATGTTGGAATGCCCAGTATTCTAGAGTAGGGGGAGGAGCACTGGGCTGAGTTCTGGGAGGCAGCAGGGGTGGGGGAGATGCACATGTGTTCTGGGGAGAAATGTGGAGAGAGGGAGGGTACCCAGAAATAACTGGACATGTACCAAACAGTAGAGAAAATAATGTCAATCCATAATTTGGCCATTAGAAGAATTGTGGTATGTTCTGTCTTGTTTTATAAGAAAAAAATTCTGTTTTCAAAAGTAATATATGTTCATTGTTAAACATTTTTAATAGAAAAAAAACATACAAAAGAAAGGAGTAAAAATTACCTATTACCCTTCCCAGCATATTACTGTTACTATTTTTCCTGTATTTTATTTGTGCATGTGTATGTATCATTTTTTTGTATCTACTTTTTTAAACAAAATTTTATCAAACTGCTTTGCAGTCTACTTTCTCCTTAACAATAGACCAGGAATTTCCCCATGCCAATGTAATATATTATTCTAAAACATGATTTTAAATAGCTGCAGCATATGGCTATACCTTAAGTTATTTAAACAAGATTGTATTTTAATCATTAAGATTATTTCCAGTTTTGCATTATTATATGTAGCTTCAAGGATTATATTTATATTTATATATATATGTATATGTATATATATTATACACACACACAAACATACACACACATATATATACACAATTTATATATATAAATGTTTATACTGTATATGTTTATGATTATTTCCTAATATTTCTAGAAATGCTTGATCAAAGGGCATGCACATTTTTTTTTTATCCTCACCCAAGGATATTTTTGCAATTTTCAGATAGAGTGGGAGGAAGAGGGGGAGGAAGAAATAGCGAAAAACATTGATGTGAGAAGAGACACATCTATTGGTTGCCACCCGCACGATCCCAACCGGGGCTGGGGACAAACTGCAACCGAGGTACATGCCCTTAGCGAGAATTGAACCCCAGTCTCTCTGGTCTGCGGGCCGACTCTATAACCGCTGAGCCAAACTGGCCAGGGGAAGGGCATGCAAATTTTTTTTTAAGGGCATGCACATTTTTAAATGTCTCATATGTATTATCAAATTGTCTTTCAGGAAGTTTACACCACTTACACTCTCACCAGCAATGTATGATGGGGGCTATTTCTTGGAACCCTCAGCAATCCTGGGCATTTCTCTTCTTCCTTTTTGTAATCCTTGACAATTTGACAGATGAAAAACATCTTTTTTTTTTTTTTTTTTTTTTTTTACCTATCAAGGTAATAAAATATATATCTTTTCTTTCAAGTGCCTTGAAATTAAATGACAAAATGAATGTTTCCCTTTTCTTCCACCCAACCATTCTTCTCCCAAATCCCTGAAAAATGATACAGAATTCAGAGTAGAATCTGCTCAAATGATCAATGAGCAGACAAACTCACTGTCAATAAAAAAGGCAGTGGAACAGAGGGCTCAAACAACACACAATCTATGTGGCATAACTTTGAAATGGGTAACAAATCCACACATAGAAAGTTTTTCAGCTATAAAAGGGTATCAGTCATCTGAGTTATATCTAGTACTGGCTAATGTTAAAATCAGTTGCATTTCTTCAACAATACCCAATTCTCTGATGTAGACAAGTCCAAGATGGACCCAGCTGGCAGGGCATCCTCCATACCGAGTGGTCAGTCCACTCAGTACTACTCTCAGCTCCTGCCTAGTTTTCTTAGCTCTTGGCTTTACCTTTGTTTTGTGATTGCCTCCATGGGATTTCCTCCTCTCCAGCCTGCTTAATTTCTCATCAAAAAAATTACCTCTCCCCATTCTCAGTGTGGTTTGGTTAGGATTGATCACAACCCTTCTTTGAACTGGAAGTGGATGCAGGTGCTCTGGGAGCTTTTGGCAGCCATATTGGGCCATGAGGTACAGCCTGCCTGAAAGAAAAGCCAACCTGAAAGAGTGTGGTTGAGAAACAGAGAGAGGGAAAGCTGGATCTGGTCACATCTGTCAGCCCTGAATCAATCTTCATGGGAAGCTATGACAATGAATTCCTTTTTTTCCCTTTTCCCTAATTTAAACTAGTTTGATCAGCTTTCTGTCACTAGCAAAGCAAAAAAAATGCTGTCTGAAACACTGGCCGTGGATGGATTCCATGGTCCAATAGGAGGAACCCAGTACATCCCTTCTAAGCATCCCAAATATCACACCCCCAGGGGTATTCAGCTTTAAGGTAACTCCAGGATAATCTCAAGTGTGTAGCTTAACGGATCCCAGGATGCCATGGACAGGCTCAGAATACCATCCTATCTCTCTATAGGATAACAGAATGGCTTGGTAAAAATTTGATTCCTGAGCTGCATCTATTGTCATATGGACCTACTGACATGAGGCTATGAAAAGCTTAATGTCCTTGCCCCTCTTGTACACTAAAGACTGGTTTGAAACCAGCCCAGTCTTTTGGAGAAAAGCAAAGAGATCGTGGATTGGGACGTACCAGAGCTGGTAGACACCCTGCGTTCTGGGGTTGATCCCCAGGCTAACATCTTGGAGTGAGGTTAAAAAATACAAATAAATCTTGCCCTGGCTGGTTTGGCTCAGCGGTTAGAGCGTCGGCCTGCAGTCTGGAGAGACCCGGGTTCGGTTCCCGCTAAGGGCACGTATCTAGGTTGCATTTTTCCCTGGCCCTGGTTCCCTTTCACGTTGATGTTTCTCTCTCCCTCCCACTCTATCTGAACAAAATATCAAAAAATGTCCTCAGGTGAGGATAAAAATAAATAAATAAATAAATAAATAAATAAATAAATCTTTTAACTAAATAAATCTTTCTAACTAATTCCTGATTGATTTGCAAGTTTAACCCTGCCAGGAAAAAGGAAATTTAAATGCAACTTGACAAAATTGCAAATCGTTTTTTGCATCAATTTTTATAGTGGCAAAAAAAATTGAGCAGTGTTTTCCCAAACTCACTGGTATGTACATACTCCAGTCGCCAGAAATTCTAAGTCTGAGCAAGCAAAACCAAGAAGGGAGTCTGGAAGAAATGTCAGTGACCAAAGTCACTGCAAAATAAAAGCTAGAATCACCACATTGTAGTCTTATAAAAATAGAACTTCCTGAAGTCTCCTAATGTAACTTACAAGCAGACTGCTCCCAAGTCCAGCTCAGACCAAGTTCTTCAGGTCTCCAGGAAATAAAGTAAATGTCAACAGGATTTTTCCTAGACTTATATCTTCATATGCAGCCACACCTGAGAAAAATTTACCAAACAGTAAAAGGTATAAATATATACATTTATCAGTGTACTATATAGAGAAATATATATATTTCTCTGTTCTGCAGGACTTAGCTTCTTTGAACATTGGCCTAGGTCCCTGCCATTATCGACATGACGTGAAGCTGAACGACCCACTTCTGCAGAACTGTGCCTGGTCCCTTTGCAGTGAGGAGGGAAAGAAGCTACCTGCCTTTCCAGTCCTGCCTTCCTCTGCTGCTCAGACATATTGCTCTAAAAATAAAAATATTAGCTTGAATATTGCATGAGGCAAAGGTCAAGTTCAGCCCAACTGTTATATCTGAAAATTGTTAGCTCTTAACTTCCACATTACTGCCCTAAACATCTCATTCCAAGAAACCAAAACCCGTCACTCCAGTCAGGCAGAACGGAATGATGGAACCATCCTAACCCACCCAAAACTGCAAGTGGTCGCTCGACAAGAAAAACAAGTTTCAGGAGACCTCAGGCCCCGACCAATCAAAGACAACCACATCTCCTCGGCTAAATGAGCACCCCCCAGCCCTAAATTTAAAAATCCCTAGTCTGTACAAACCAGCTGCTACTCTCTTTGAGGTAGTCCGGCAGGCTAATTCCCAATAAACCTGCACTTCTTTTTTTTTTTTTTTTATCCTCACCGGAGGACATTTTTGCAATTTTTGTACAGATAGAGTGGGAGGGAGAGAGAGAGAAACATCAACGTGAAAGGGACACATCAAGTGGCTGCCACCCACACGACCGACCAGGGCCGGGGACAAACTGCAACCGAAGTACGTGCCCTTAGCGGGAACCGAACCCGGGTCTCTCCAGACCGCAGGCCAACGCTCTAACCGCTGAGCCAAACTGGCCAGGGCAAACCTGCACTTCTTGAGACCCTGCACCGCCACGTTCTGCCTCGTTCTTACAAAAATAACGTATTTTCCGCAGCTCTGAGGTTTTTTTGTTTGTTTGTTTTTAATCCTCACCCAAGGAAATTTTTCCATTTTTTGTTCAGGTAGAGTGGGAGGAAGAGAGAGAGAAACATCGATGTGAAAGGGACACATCGAGTGGTTGCCACCCTCACGACCCAACCAGGGCCGAGGACAAACTGCAACGGAGGTACGTGCCCTTAGCGGGAACTGAACCTGGGTCTCTCTGGACCACAGGCCAACACTCTAACCGCTGAGCCAAACCAGCCAGGGCTGCAGCTCTGTTTTTAATTGTGAAAGAGAAGAGGGGGAGAGGGCATGCGATGCTGCACATTTAGGAAGTGGAGTAATGATAGCCCTGATAACACCTAAGAATGAAACTAACAAGTTTGAAACCTCTGGCACACAAATTGGCATTTAAAATATATAGTGACTTTATTATTATTATTTTTTAATCCTCACCTGAGGATATTTTTCCATTTATCTTCAGTTAGAGTAGGAGGAAGTGAGAGAGAGAGAAACATTGACGTGACAGGGACACATCGACTGGTTGCCTCCCCACATGACCCTGACCAGGGCCGGGGACGAACCATCACTGAGGCATGTGCCCTTACTCAAAATCGAACCCATGACTCTTTGGTCCATGGGCTGACGCCCTAACCACTAAGCCAAACTGGCCAGGGCCAAATTGGCATTTTTAAATTTAACAGAACACATCCAAGTGGAACAGCCTTATACAGAAGGAAAAGATCTCAAATCTTCCTTTTTCTGGTGCCTAGTAAGAGCATATACATGTGGATGAAAAGGGCCACATGCTAACCTGACAAGCTCAGGGGAGGCCTGTGTGGCAGCTTTGCAAACTCAGAGACCTAAAGTAACCACAAAGGATGGCATGAAATTAAAACGTTTGAACTAAAAGCAGTTTATGGTGGGTAGTCATGTCGTAGGCTGGCATCTTCCCTGACAAAAGTCAATCTTTACCTTAACTGAGCCTGTCTATTATCTTTGCATCTAGAATAACATTCCTTTCTCCAGACCCCTCAGGGTACATCCAATGCACCAGGGCAGATACCATTAATCCCCTCATTGTTGTTGTTATCATGTTAATTATTGACTATTAACTATCCTGTCCCCACCTAGGTAGAAGATCCATGCGTCTACCATTTTACTTTTCATCCAGTCCCAGAGGTTTCCCTGCTTTATCACCAGTGGATTTCATCGAACCCACTGTGTCTTCTTCTCCTTTGACCATAATGTATAAAATAAGGTGCAAAACCGCCCTTCTCTGGAGCATGATCTCACTACATTGAGACTTTGCTTCCCAGCAATTGTTGTCAGTTTGACTCAAATAAACTCATACAGAAATTCTTCATAGTTTTGAATGTTTCTTAAGTTGACGTATAGGATCCCAATTCCTCTTTGCTCTCATTTGAGATCATTAAACTTCTGTTTGATTTAAGCCTTTGATTGTTTTTCTTTCATTCATCATGGGTGTCTGTGATGGACGAGGTACTTTGAGTGCTGAGAGCCTTCCAAAATCAATTTGACATAGGGTGTGACCATAGGAGCAGACAATAGAGCTGGGAAAGTGAGGCCTAGAGAGGAAGGTGTCTTTGCCAGGCTATCCTGTGAGCTGGAGGCTGCCAAGGAAGGGACAAGGAGAGCTTCATGAAGAACGGTTACGTGAGTGGTCCCTCCGAAGGGGATGGAAAAAGTGAGGAGGGAAAGAGGCTATCTGTCTTTGCAATCCTACCTTCCTCTGCTGCTCAGACACATTCCTCTAAAAAATACATATATTAGCTTTTTTCCCAAGAAGTGAGCCTCCTTTCTCCCTTGTCCCAGTTCCACGTGCAGAGAAGCCGACCGTACTCCCTACCAGGGATTTTCAGGAGTACCTCACTGCCCCAGGGGCTGGCCGGTGGAGGGTTGGAAAGAAAGGGAATTTGAAAGTATAAATATTAACATGTTAACATCTAGGTAAAGAGAGAGAGATGGGTGCCCCCCCCCCCCCGGAAAAGAGAGAGAGGAAAGAGAATGAGAGGAGCCTCCACATCTCCAGATTTAACGGTCTGTTGGGTCCTCCAGCTGCCCCCACAGTCACAGGTATAGTATTGCCCAAGTTTCTCTCTGCTCAGGAATATCCTGTGTGCATCAGCATGAGTGCTCTGTGCCTCAGAGCTGCCCCCGGACTACACCAGAATCAAGGCAGAGAGAAAACCTCTAAAATAGTCTAGGACCTTTGGGTTAGACGTCCCTAACCTTATCTAGAAGAGAAGTTACTTTTATCTCCTGAAAATCTTGAATTCCTAACAATGAAAGCCCTAAGGAGGGAGTGGGGGCAGGAGAGAGCTGCCGGTTTCCACTCCCCTGCTATCTTCTGGGAAGCCTCATCAAGGATTTGGGAGCAGAGGGTGATACAAGCCTAGCTGGAAACAGGCTCTGGCAGGCAGTCCTAAATCCAGTCATGCAGGCTTGAGCTTCCCTACTGGGGTGGCTCTGCCGGTTGCCACAAGTGATGGCCGCAGCTCCCTGGGCTACACCATGTGGCCAGGGGTGGCCAGGAGCCTCTAGCTAGCCTCTTCTACAGGGGGACCTTGTCAGTTCACCCCCAGGCACTGTTCAAGTATTATCCTCTTCTTGTATCATAACATGACATATATACCGAGAGCACTGAGTAGGATTTCATGACATGCTATTAGACCATAATTTACCGTATGGAACTGCTGTCTTGCAGGAAGAGATGTGAAAACACCAGCAACACAAACATTCCTGGAGCTGCTGCTCCTTTGTGCCCGGTCCTGGCCTGGCATGCTCAGGGCATTAGCTCCGGGGTAGACATCTATGGCCAAGAGCTGGGTAACGGCGCTTCCATCTTCTTTTGATGGAACTGTCTTTACCCCCCTGCATGCAGGCCTGGTGGGCGTGTCGACCAAGGCACCCTGCTCTCCATCCGTGAGGTAGGCAGCATATGCCCAGCTGAGGTCAGGTGAGTTTCTCTTCCTGGAATATGTGTTAAGCAGGAAACTACAAAAACTGAAAAGGACTAGAGCTGACTCACCCAGTCATGAATACCCCGAAGACCAGTTGTCTTCACTCTCCAGGTCTCCTTAGCTGCCCTGGTTCTCATCCTGCCCAAGGTCTGGCTTACTTCTCATTCAGTTATATAAGTTCATTCATATTCTTCCAATATATTTCCTCTACCCTTCCCCAAAGTCAGCACCAGAATCTATATCTATTGTTTGCAGCCAAAACACCCCAATAGGTACAAGTTCTAACCCTCCTAATAACCCCTCTTTGTGTCATTATTATCCCTATTTTAACATAAGGTAATCAAGCTTTAGAGAAGAAAAAAGCTTACCCAAGGTCACATAGCTAATGAGTACCACGTCACAATTTGAAAAGCATTTGACACGGAGACATGACAAGAGTGTGGAAATGAGAGTAAAATGAGTTCAAGTTTCCAATTCGTCGCTTTCTGCATTAAAAACCCTGATCATGTTAATGTCTCTGTATTGTAATAACTCTCTCTAAATTAAAAATATGGGGAAAATAATGCTCATTTTAGAGTCATTGAGGGTTTCTGGATACGATGCATATGAAAGCACCTGGCCTGTAAGTATGTGCTTAATATATATTAATATCCCTTCCCTTAAAGTGGAAATTATTCTCTCTGCATAGTCAATTCAACCAAGTAATTGATCCTTTGTTTAGTCCAAAGATTACTGCTTCTGTGTTAACCCAAGTAAAAGTACAATCCCCCCCCCCCCACACACACACACATTCACACGTTTTATTTATAGGGGTTTCCCTCATATCTCTATTCTCCACCCATGTCTGTGTCCTGGTGTCCTGTCTGTGGAAGGCCTATCAGAAAATGCAGGCAGCCTTAGGAAAAGAGCACAGGGGACATAAATATGTATGCAATCTAAATCTTCTGCCCAACATGCCTCTGGAGAAGGAAAAGAGCAAGTTGTTTGTTTTTTTAAATTGATTATTTGTTTTTTAAGAGAGGAAGGGAGAGGGAGAGATGGAAACATGGATGAGAGAGAAATATCAACATTGACTGACTGCCTCCTGCATGCACCCTGCTGGGGATCGAGCTCACAACCCAGGCATGTGCCTGATGGGGAACTGAACCTGCAACCTTTTGGTACAAGGGGTGATGCTCAACCACGGAGCTACGCCACTGGTGGAGAGAGAACAGGAGTTTTCATTCCTCTCAAGGATGATAAACTGAGGCACAGAGACACTACCTGTTTACCTCAAGGTTACATAGCAAACTAGAGGTCAAGGAGGGCCCAGGAATTAAATACTAGGCCAGTTGATCTGAAAGAAAGAGAACAGGTCCTCCAAACTGCTGATTTTGTTTCTTCCCACACCGTCTTCCCCTCTCCCCACTCTCTTTCCACCATTAAAGCATTCACATTAGCCCCATCTCTAAGAAAGTTTCCCTAGAGCTCTGTCCATCACCTAACTTATCTTTCCCTTCAGAGCTGTGGCCTACTTAAAATGTTCTTATAATTCTTTTAATGTGGGGGGTACCCAAAGGTGTGTTCCCTATGCTGAAAAATTAAGGTCCCCTTATAATATATAGTTAAAGAAAGGTGGTGTTTTTACTAAAATTTATGATGCTTCTTCAAAGATAAATTCAGGTTTTCTCAGCATTGAGATTGTGAAAAGTACAACTAAAAGATCTAGATATTTAGCCTGGCCAGTGTGGCTCAGTGGTTGAGCGCCGACCCATGCACCAAGAGGTTGCCGATTCCATTCCCGGTCAGGACACATGCCCAGGTTGTGGGCCTGATCCCCAGTGGGGGGCGTGCAGGAGGCGGCCAATCAGTGTTCTCTTTCATCGATGTTTCTGTTTCTCTCTCTCTCCCTCCCTCTCCCTTACTTTCTCTCTAAAATAAATAAAGAGAAAAATAATAATATTTTTTTAAAAAGATCTAAATATTTAGTCAATCCGTCAACAGCTATTCATTAACTATCTGCCACAAGCCAGGAATATACCAGAGCTGGCATTAGCTTATAAAAAGAGGGAAAGAAAATCCACACAGCTTGAAGTTATTCAACATAATTGTGATTTTTCTGGGTTCTAGAGCCAAGAAATCAATATTTTAATGTACTATAATAGTTTCTGGGATTTTTTTTTCTTCTTTTCCATATTTATTTCTTAGAGTCTTGAAAGTTTTACTTGAGGGTTGTTTGTTATTGAAAAGGCAATATACAACAACAGACGGATATTTTTAAAAAATCCTCACCCAAGAATATTTTTCCATTTATCTTCAGATAGAGAGGGAGGGAGGGAAGGAGAAAGAGAGAGAGAGAGAAACATTGACTGGTTGCTTCCTGCACGAGGCCAAGTGCCCTTGGCCGGAATTGAACCTAGAGTCGACGCTCTAACTGCTGAGTCACACTGGCCAGGGCGCAAATGGATTTTAAATCTTAACGATGATCTATAATCCACCACTTGCACATGCACATTTTGTCTTCTCCATGCAGATGAGTTACAGATATGCTGTGCTTGCTATTTTGTTTTTTATTGTTCATTTTATCATAAAACTTTTTCACTGTTATAAATGCAAAATATTCCATTGTATTGATGAACCAGAAAATGTTAAACTGTTCCGCTAATGTTGGACATTTCAGCTATTTATATATTTTTTTCTATTAGAACTAACACAATGGAGGATATATTTCATGCATTTGGAATTTTTTTTAAATGTCATTAAGTAACTTTATTAGAAAAAATTCCCGGGTAGAGTTCTTTTATAGCTTTATATGTATTGTCATGTTGCATTCCCCTCAATTTTTACCAGTTTACAAGGCAAACCACAATAAACATTGCAATTTCACTGCACTGTCAACAGCACTGTGTTTTAATTAATAAACATTAACAAGACAGTATCGGTGTTGCTATGGTTCACATCCTTAATTGCTGTCAATGATGACCCCATATCTATATGTTCATTTCCTCATATAAATTAATTTTTTCTTATGGATTGTAAATTTTCCCATAGAGTTATTTTTCTCCCAGTCAGGTTTATTCAGGTATAATTTACATATTATAAAATTTATGCTCTTTAATGTTCAGTTCTGAATTGTAACAGTTATAGAACAGTTCTATCACCCCCCCAAATTTCCTAGTGCCCCTTTGTAATCAACCTATCCCCCATACCTCCAGCTCCTGGCAATCATTAATCTGTTTTCTTTTCCTGTTTTTGTCTTTTCCAGAATGTTATCTGTGCAGCAACATGTAAAGTTCTGGCTCCAGCTTGGCAGCTCACCCTTGCTAGTTTATTTCAAGTTCTAACTCTCACACCCAGAGTTTTAAAGCCTTACCTAATTTCTTTGAGCAACTTTGGCATTGTGAACTCCAACTTACTTTGTAGTTTCTGCCTCCCACCAGCTTCACAGCACTTATGAATATTCATGAGATAACCTAAGATTGCAAGCACTGGAAGAACCTCTCACCACAGGTTTGCCCTTCAGTCTGTAACTGTAGTTGTAGGAAGGAGCTTACCCTAGTGCTTAAATTTTCAGGGAAACTAAGATTTTACGATTTCCCTCTAGTTTAGGAGGAGTTCAAGCCATTTTGAACATTTTAGGTTGTAGGCCTCAGGCGCATACTGCTTTATAATTCTTAGGTGATCTTGTTGTTTCTCCCTTCATTAGAGTGACCACAACATTCCTGACTTCTCCTCTTCTAAGTGTCTATAGTCTCCTGCAGTGGACGAGAGATTTAAGCACGTGACTGGTTAGTACTAGCGGATGTGAAGTCATAATCTACAGGGGGCCACGTCTTTACTCCTACTCAATTGCAAAAGCATCCACCTCCTTTCCCCCCTGCCCTGGAATATAAATCAGAACATTTCATTTAGTGAGGGGACCTACTCTGAGAGCTGCTCCCTCTCTCCTCTGAAACATTACCTCCATGCTAAGCCTCTTCGAGCAGCCCCGCCCCTACCAGCTCTCTCAGCTTGCAGCTTCTAGGCATTCTTGACAGTTATATACCCTGCCCTACAGCACACATCTATTTGAAAGACTAAGCTGTTACCAAGTTCACCTGGGAAGGTGTCATTCTGATTGATTAGATCAGTGCATCACAAATTTAGGTCATTATAATCACCTGAGAGCTTTTATTTATTTATTTATTTTTTTAATTTATTTATTTTTTTTAATCCTCATCCGAGGTCATTTTTCCATTTTTTGTACAGACAGAGTAGGAGGGAGAGAGAGGAAGAGAGAGAGAGGGAAACATCGATGTGAAAGGGACACATCGAGTGGCTGCCACCCGCACGACCAACCAGGGCCGGGGACAAACTGCAACCGAGGTACATGCCCTTAGCGGGAACCGAACCCGGGTCTTTACGGACCGCAGGCGGACGCTCTAACCGCTGAGCCAAACCGGCCAGGGCCACCTGAGAGCTTTTAAAAATCCCAGCGTTTAGGCTGTTTTCCAGACGAACCAAGTCAGAATTTCTGGGGACGAGACCCAGGCATCAGTGATTTTTAAAGCTCCTCAGTTGTTCCAACCGGCAGCCAGGATCTAGAAGTGATGAACAGGACTGCAGGGGCCCAGAACATAGCTTTCCATTTTTCTTTTCATTTTAGCGAGATTTCGCCCCTCCCTTGGAAAAGGAATCTTTCTAACAATGGAAACTAAATAGTTGATCACAGTGCTACACCAATAAGAAAGCTTTGGGGGCGGGGGGAGGAGTAGGGGTGGGCGTGTAGTTTACAGGCAAGCAGAGGGCTTTAGACCCACAAAGTATTTTGCCATGGAAACATAATCATTTGATTTTAAAACAAGATGCAGTTTCCTAGAAGTGAATGGGCCCTTCCCTTTGCTTCCAGGAAGGGTTGGTTGTAACCATCCTTTTGTTCAAGATCTCCAGGAGAAGCACCTGCGCTGCGCGCGCTGCAGCCTCGGGTCACGCGCGTTATTTGGGTGCCTGCTAGGTCCTGGGCTCTTTACCGCGCTGTGTGGGCTCGCGCTGGCGCCCTCTACCGGGGTGAAGGAGACTCGGTCCTAGTGCAGCAATTGTTTCTTGCGACTGAGCTCACGGACTTACTTCCTTGCGCTCACCAGAAAAAACGCGGCAACGCCAAGGACCTCCTTCGCATTTCTCTGACCTCTGGGTTGCCTAGGGACGTTATTTCTTTGCGGGACAGGAACATAAGGCAAATGGGCGAAAGTGGCTGGGACGTTGAGGCCTGGCTGCTTCTCGGCTAGGCTTTGGGCGTGTATTTGTGATGCGGGATGTGCGCACGGGTTGGGTGCTTCGCGATGATGGAGGCACCGAGGCTGGGATGAAGCGCCCACTGGTTATGGGAATAGTACGTTTCAAGGGAGACGACATAATGATTCCAAGAAGCCCTAAGATGTCAGAAAGGAAAATGCTTCCCCTTCACAAACAATTTTAAAATGTCATTTAAAAAAGGGCATCAATGAAGACATACAACCTTGTTATTTAGATTTGTTCACCCAGAGAGACTGAACGGAACTCACCGGCTAGGGCCTCAGAAGGCATCCCCTGGGCAGGGAGCAGCGCTGCTCGCAGGGCGGCGGGTCCTCGGTGCAGGTGCGGCTGTGGCTGCGCACCCCTGAGCGCGGCACACTCCACCTCCCCCCGAGCAGCCCTTTCCCCGCCCGTCCTTCCCCCCGTTCTCTCTCCGTGCCAGGAGGTTCGCAGTGGAGGCCACGAGGGAGGAGTGAGTTCTGGGTGTCTGGCGGCCTCTCCTCACCACTGAGTCTCCGCTGGGGCTGGAGAAGTCGGTGCCGCGGAGCCGGGTGCGGGCTCGTCACCGTTGCCATGGAAACCAGGAGCAGGCGGCAGCTGTGGCTGGGGAAGGCAGTGCAGAAAAGGTAATAGATGAGTGATGGCATGCTGGGCTCTCTCCTGGGCATCTGTTGAGCCCCAAGAGAAGTGGAGCTCCTGGGTGGTACCCTCCAGAAAGTCTGTTCTCCAGCCTCAAACCAAAACCCGAACCAAACCCTCCCTCCTTCTCCGTCTCTCTCCCTTTCTTCCCCTCCCCAATCGCTTCCTCAACACAAGGAGTAGCGGTTTAAGGGTGGGACATTCCAGCACTGTGCGGAGGCCCCTTGCCTCAGGGAATCCTGTTCAGTGGAAATTAGTGCCTGGCTGCGGGGGAAGGGTGCGGCCACAAGCGGCCTCCTCGGGCTCAGAATCCACAGCGGCCTCCCACTCTGAGAAAGGCTCCTGCGCTAGCGGCCCAGTGGTCTTCTCTTCATGCTTCCAAATAAGACCCCTGGACTGTCTATGAAACTTAAAAGAAATCTGGCAAGCAGTAAAGGAAGTCAGATGGAAGACAGCACGGATTTGAATAAAGTCCTATCGTTTGCTAATTATAACTATGGCATTATAATCAGAGCAGAAAGAAGCCTTAGAGATTATTTTGTCTTCAAGGATCATTGGCCTCAGTATGATATCCATTTGAAGCTGTGTGTTCAAAGCAGAGGGGCTCCAGCGAGCACATTCAGAAGACGGCTGACCTTTCGCTGATGAGGGAGTGTGAAGGGGCTTTTGCTTGTCTCTTCTGGTATCTCCTCAATCTTGTCATCATCTACCTCATTAATTAATGTTCTTCTCAATTTCATAGCCATTAATGTGAGGAGTTGAGCTGATAGATCAGGGTTGTGGCTCCAAGGTGGCCCTTGTTCATCATCCCAACTCCTCCCTTCATCACCGCTCTGTATCAAGGTCTGCTCCACCTACAAACCTGCAGGGGTTTTGCTCCAGTTCGAGAATAAGGAAAGGAAACATTTTTACTGGGCTCTGACAACATGCTTGGCTTTTCATGGGCTATTTCATTTAATCCTCCTGTCAGCCTGTGAGATATTTACATCACTGTTTTTATAAATTAAGAACATAGGAGCACAAAGAATAAGTTGCATGTGTAAGTCTATTCAGCTAAGTGGCAAAGCTGAAAGGCCCACCTTTATGTTTGACACGAGAGCTGAAGGCATGAGGCCATCTGGGTATGGCCCAAAGGGATATTAGGGAAAGCTTACTGGGATGTCCAGAATTACTGATAATTTCTTTCATCCCTCATTTACTGATTTTAATCTATATTCACTGTGTTTTATTTTATTTTTAAAATTACATTGTATTGATTTTAGAGAGAGGGAAAGGGAGAGAAAAAGAGACACTGAGAGAGAGACACACACAGAGACATCAACTGGCTTTTCATGTAAAATAACCTTGCAAAAATTTCTCCCTCCATTAAGTTTCTTTAAAAACATTATTTGAAATACTACACAATACTTCATCATATGACTATATTATAATTTCTTATTTAATGTTTGAGGTATTTCCATTTTGTGTGTGTGTGTGTGTGCTACGTGCTCCTAGCCGAACCCGAACCCAGGACTCTCTGGTCTGCAGGCTGACACTCAATCGCTGAGCCAAACTGGCCAGGGCTATTTCCAATTTTTATTGATTGCATTCATATAACTGTAATAAAAAATTTTCTGTATAAATCTTGCTCATGTTTGTGACTATTTCCTTGCAACCGAGTCCTAAAAGTGGAATAGTGAATCAAATCTATGAATTAAAAAATTATTAAGACTTTACTTTTTTAAGAGAAGTTTTAAGTTTACAGCAAAATTGAGGGAAAGGGCCCTGGCCCATGTGACTCAGTGGTTAGAGCATCGGCCTGCGGACGAGAGAGTTCCCTGTTCGGTTCCTGCTAAGGGCACGAACCTCGGTTGCAGTTCGTCCCTGACCCCAGTTGGGTCGTGTGGGTGGCAGCCAGTCAATGTGTCTCTCTCACATCGATGTTTCTCTCCTCCTCCCTCTCTCCCGCTCTATCTGAGAATAAATGCAGAAATGTCCTCAGGTGAGGATAAAAAAAAAAATTGAGGAAAAGGTACAGAGATTTCCTATATACCACTGAATAATAACAGAGTATTTATTCATTCACCTCCTGAACGAGACCTTGGTTGCTTCCAAGTCCTGTCAATCAAAATAAAGCTGCTATAAACATCTGTGTGCAGGTTTCTGTGTGTGTGGTCACAAGTTTTCAACTGCTTTGGGAGGGAGCATGATTCCTGGATTATATAATAAGAGCATATTTAGTTTATTTATTTTATCATAAACTTATCTTTATTGTTGAATGTATTACAGATGTCCCCCCTTTTTTTTCCTCATTGACCCCCTCCTCACCACTCCCGCCCTCCTCCTGCCTTCTCCATGCTATTGGCTGTGTCCATTGGTTATGCATATATGCATAGAAGTTATTTGGTTTATATCTTCCCACCCCACCCCCCACCTTCCTTTTGAGGTTTCTCAGTCTAACAACCAATTGTACTTCTTAATTCCTTCACCCTTTTGGCCCTTCCCCCCAACACCCTCCCATCTGGAAACCATCAAAAAGTTCTTCGTACCTATGAGTCTGTTTCTGTTCTGCTTGCTCATTTTGTTTGTATATTCAATTGTTGATAGATATGTATTTATTGTCATTTTATTGTTCATATTTTTCTCCTCCTCCTCCTCTTTCTCCTCCTCTTCTTCCTCCTCCTCCTCCTTCTAGAAGACCGTTCCATATTTCATATAATACTGGTTTGGTGGTGATGACTCCTTTCGCTTTCTCTTGTCTGCGAAGGTCTTTATATGTCCATCAATTCTAAATGACAGTTTTCCAGGATAGAGTAGTCTTGGTTGTAGGTCCTTGCTTTTCATCACTTTGAATATCTCTTGCCACTTCTTTCTGGCCTGCAAAGTTTCTTTTAAAAAATCAACTGACAGTCTTATGGGAGCTCCCTTGTAGGTAACTAACTGCTTTTCTCTGGCTGCTTTTAATATTCTATTCTCTCTTTGTCTTTAACCTTTTGCATTTTTGATGTGATGCGTCTTGGTGTGGTCCTCTTGGGGTTCACCTTGTTTGGGACTTTCTGTGCTTCTTGGACTCGTATGTCTGTTTCCTTCACCAAGTTAGGGAAGTTTTCTGTCATTATTTTGAAATAGGTTTTCAATTTCTTGTTCTCTCTCTTCTCCTTCTGGCACCTCCATGATGCAAATGTTGGTACACTTGAAGTTATCCCAGAGGCTCCCTACACTATCCTCATTTTTTTGGATTCTTTGTTCTAATTGGGTATTTTTTGCTTCCTTATATTCCAAATTGATGGTTTGTTTTCTAGCTTCACCTACTCTACTATTTATTTCCTGAAAAATATTCTTTATTTCATTGAGTGCATCCTTCATTTCTGAAGTTCTTTATTATGCTTTTGAGGTCCTCACTAAGTTCCTTGAAGTTCTTACTAAGTTCCTTGAAATTCTAAGTTCCTTGAGCATCCCTATAACCAGTGTTTTGAACTCTGAATCTGTTAGATGGCTTATCTCTGTTTCATTTAGTTATTTTCCTGGAGTTTTGTTTTGTTCTTTCATTTGGGACATGTTTCTTTGTCTCTTCATTTTGGTTGCCACCCTGTGTTTGTTTCTATGTATTAGGTAGAATTGCTATGTCTCCTAGGCTTCCTAGTGGGGCCTTTTGTAGTAGGTGTGTGATAGGGTTCAGTGGCACAGCCTCCCTGATCACCCCAGCTGGGCCTCGAGGTGCACCCCTCCTGTGGACTGTACATTCTTCTGTTGTAATTGAGTCTTGATTGCTGTTGGCATGTCAATGGGAGAGAGTTACTCAGGCTGCAAGGACAGGCTGTACCCACTGATCACTGACCTCTGATTACCATGAAGGGTCACTGTGCAGTGGCCCACTACATAGAGCAAGACTTATTTCAGCAGGGCTCTCGTACCCACTGAGTCCACTCATTGAGTGTGTCACTTGTTGAAGTGGTTGGGTGGTGGTGCTTTAACATGGTCTGAAGCTGTCCATTGGCTGTGGGGCAAGGACAGCCGCTATCTGTGTTCTATCCGGGGCCACCAGGCATAAGCTACAAAGTGATCTGCAGATGGCTGCTGCTTGTGCTGGGCTTGGAGGTACCCAGGCAAAGCCAAGCTGCGAATCGAGCCTGGCTGCTTCTAGTGCCAGGCCTGGGGCCAGATAGTGAGAGGTATGGGGCTCTCTGAGACCAGATGCTGCTTGTTTGAGAGAATTTAGGAAAATCTGAAGTAGGAGCCAAGACAGGCCAGTTCTGTAGTAAAGCCACTGGAAACGGCTTGGGTGGACCCAAAAGTTTGGTGGGCAGGGCCTCAGAGAATCACCAGGGTGGGCAAACAGTGTGAACCAAGTTGCTGGAGTCCCAGATATGGCACCCGTCTGCCTGCCCCATGGGGGGAGGGCTCACCAAAGGAAAAATGGCCTCTACCAGCATGTCTGTCTGGGAGAAAGCTGCCTCTCTAGCTCTCCTCCCTATGCCAAACAAGACAGTTCTTCCCTGTACATCCCTGCTGCCTTTCAAGCTGCCTCCCCAACACTGGAGCCTGGAGGGAGAGGGTCCAAGTAAGTCCATGCACAGGCCCTTTAAGAGGAAGTTGCTGGGACTCCTGCAGCCTCAGACTCCCTCAGCCTCAATTCCTGTTGGTGTTTACAGCCAGAAGTTATGGGGATTCTCTTCTAAAGCCAAGCTGTGAACCGCCAAGCTGTGGAGTTCCTTTTGCTCCACATCCCCCCAGCATTTGGTGGTGTCAGTGTTTCAGATTTTGACCATTCTGATAGGTGTGTAGTGGTATCTTCTTGTTGTTGTTGTTGTTTTTAAATCTTCACCTAAGTATTTCTTTTTAAATTTTTTTTTCTTTATTGATTTTAGAGAGAGGAAGGAGAGAGAGATAGAAACATTGATGCTCTAACTGCTGAGCCACACTGACCAGGGCCCTACACGTTATTTTAGTACCCATCTCTCTTTTTTTTTCCCTCACCCAAGGACATTTTTCCATTTTTTGTTCAGATAGAGTGGGAAGGAGAGAGAGAGAGAAGCATCAACGTGAAAGGGACACATTGAGTGGCTGCCTCCCACACGACCCAACCAGGGCTGGGGACAAACTGCAACCAAGGTATGTGCCCTTAGCGGGAACCGAACCCAGGTCTTTCTGGACTGCAGCCCAAGGCTCTAACTGCTGAGCCAAACCAGCCAGGACCCATCTCTCGCTCGCTTTTTAAATTGATATTAGAGGGAGAGAGAGATGGAAACATTGATGAAAGAGAACATTGATTGGCCGCCTCTTGCATGCCCACCACTGGGGATTTGGCCCACAACTTGGGCATATGCCCTGACCAGGAATCAAACTGGCGACCTCTTGGTGCATGGGTTAACACTCAACCACTGAGCCACACTGGTTGGGCAACCTTTGCATTTTAATTATGATATGTCTGGGTGTGGGCCTCTTTGGATTCATCTTGTTTGAGACTCTCTGCACTTCACCAGGTTAGGGAAGTTTTTGTCACTATTTCTTCACATAGGTTTTCAAGTCCTTGCTATCTCTCTTCTTCTTCTGGTACCCCTATGATGCAAATGTTTTCACTTGATGTTGTCCCAGAAGTCCTTTGTATATGTATATGTATATGTATATGTATATGTATATGTATATGTATATGTATATGTATATGTGTGTGTCTCTGTGTATATATATATACACACACACACACACACACACATTTTCTCCCCTTTTCTCATGGGGTGTTTTCACTACCTTGCCTTCCAGATCTCTGATTTGATGCTCTGCTTCATCTAGTTAACTATTGATTCTCTTTTTTTAAATTAATTAATTAATTTTTGTTACAGATGTTTGTCCTTTCCCCCAATCATTCCTCTCTCCCCCTCCCTCCCTGCCCTGTCCCCAGCTTTGTTGTCCATGTCCATTGTTCATATATACATGCATGTAAGTTCTGTGGTTTATTTCTTCCCCCCACCCCTATTCTGGGGATTTTCAGTCTGTACCCTACTTCCATGTCTCTGGGACTACCCCATTCGTCAGGTTGTTATGTTCATTATATTCCACAAATAAGTGAGATCATATGATACTTGTCTTTTTCTGTTTGACTTGTTTCACTTAGGATAATACTTTCCAAGTCCCTCCATGTCAACTCAAAGGTTAAGATATCTTTCTTTCTTACAGCTGCATAGTACTCCATTGTGTACATGTACCACAGCTTTTTTATCCATTTGTCTATTGATGGACATTTGGGCTGTTTCCAGATCTTAGCTATTGTAAATAGTGCTGCTACGAACATGGGGGTACATATATTCTTTCTGATTGAGTTGTATGAGCATTCTTAGGATATATTCCTAGAAGTGGGATCACTGGGTCAAATGGGAGTTCAATTTTTAATTTTTTGAGGTAACACCATATTGTTTTCCATAGTGGCTGCACCAGTCTGCATTCCCACCAGCAGTGTGCTAGAGTCCCCTTTTCTCCACACCCTCGCCAACACTTGTTGTTTGATGATTTGTTGATGGCAGCCATTCTGACAGGTGTGAGGTGATACCTCATTGTTGTTTTAATTTGCATCTCTCTGATGATTAGTGATGTTGAGCATTTCTTCATATGTCTCTTAGCCATTTGTATGTCCTGTTTGGAGAGGTGTCTATTTAGTTCTTCTGCCCATTTTTTAATTGGGTTCTTTCTCTTCCTTTTGTTCAGTTCTATGAGTACTCTATATATTTTGGAAATTAACCCCTTAAATGATATATCATTGGTAATTATGCTCTCCCATACAGTGGGTTGCCTTTCCATTTTGGTGCTTGTTTCTTTTGCTGTACAGCAGCTTTTTAGTTTGATGTAGTCCCATGTGTTCATTTTTTCCTTTGTTTCTGTTGCCTTAGGTGATGTATCAGTGAAAATTCTGCTGTGTATGATGTCCGAAATTTTGTTGCCTACATTTTCTTCTAGGTTTTTTATGGGTTCACGGGTCACATTTAAGTCTTTTATCCATTTTGAGTTTATTCTTGTGTATGGTGTAAGTTGATGGTCTAGTTTCATTTTTTTTGCATGTAGCTGTCCATTTTTCCCAACACCATTTATTAAAGAGGCTGTCTTTACTCCATTGTATGCTCTTGCCTCCTTTGTCAAATATTAATTAAGCATAATGTCTTGGGTCCATTTCTGGGTTCTCTCTTCTGTTCCACTGGTCTATATGCCTGCTCTTGTGCCAGTACCAGGCTGTTTTGATTACAGTGGTTTTGTAGTATAACATGATATCTGGTATTGTGATCCCACCTTCTTTGTCCTTCTTTTTCAAGATTGCTGTTGCTATTCGGGGTCCTTTTTGGTTCCATATGAACTTTTGAAGTATATGTTCTAGTTCTGTGCAATACGTTGTTGGTATTTTTTTTTTATCCTTACCCAAGGACATTTTTCCATTTTTTGTTCAGGTAGAGTAGGGGAGAGAGAGAGAGAGAGAGAGAGACAGAGACAGAGAGAGAGAGAGAAACATCGACGTGAAAGGGACACATCGAGTGGCTGCCACCCGCACCGTCAACCAGTGCCAGAGACAAACTGCAACCGAGGTACGTGCCCCTACTGGGAACCAAACCTGGGTCTCTCTGGACCACAAGCCGATGCTCTAACAGCTGATCCAAACTGTCCAAGGCTGTCATTGGTATTTTGATGGAGATTACATTGAATCTATAGATTGCTTTGGGTAATATGGATATTTTAATAGTGTTAATTCTTCCAATCCATGAACAAGGTATGTGCTTCCACTTTTTTTATTTCTTCCTCTATTTTTTTTTTTCAATGACCTGTAGTATTCTGCAAATAGGTCCTTTACTTCATTGGTTAAGTTTATTCCTAGGTATCTTAATTTTTTTGCTACGATGGTAAATGGGATTGTTTTTTCAGTTTCTCTTTCTGTGATTTCATCATTGGTGTATAAGAATGCCGTCAATTTCTTGACGTTAATTTTGTATCCTGCTACTTTGCCAAATTTATTTATTAAGTCTAGTAAATTTCTGATGGAGTCCTTTAAGGTTTTCTATGTATAATATCATGTCATCTGCGAAAAATGACAGTTTCATTTCCTCCTTTTCAATTTGGATCCCTTTTCCTTTTTTTCCTGCCTGATTGCTGTGGCTAAGACTTCCAGTACTATGTTAAATAAGAGTGGCGGAAGTGGGCATCTCTGTCTTGTTCCTGTTCTTAAGCAAAATGCTTTTAGTTTCTGCCCATTGAGTATGATGTTGGCTGTAGGTCTTTCATATATGGCCTTTATTATGTCAAGATATGATCCCTCTATTCCCACATTGCTGAGTGTTTTTATCAGAAATGGGTGCTGGATTTTGTCAAATGCTTTTTCGGCATCTATTGATATGATCATGTGGTTTTCATTCTTCACTTTGTTTATATGGTGTATCACATTTATTGATTTGTGAATATTGTACCAGCCTTGCATCCCTGGGATGAATCCCACTTGGTCATGGTGAATAATTTTTTTGGTGTATCGCTGGGTCCGATTTGCTAGTATTTTGTTCAGGGTTTTGGCGTCTATGTTCATCAGGGATATTGGCCTGTAGTTTTCTTTCTTTGTAATGTCTTTTTCTGTTTTTGGAATTAGAATTATGCTGGTCTCATAGAACGAGTTAGGAAGTCTTCCTTCTTGAATTTTTTGAAATAGTTTGAGGAGAATGGGTGTTAGTTCTTTTTTTGAGTGTTCGGTAGAACTCCCCGGCGAAGCCATCTGGCCCTGGGCTTTTGTTTTCTGGGAGAGTCTTGCTTACCTCTTCAATTTCCTTTGTTGTTACTGGTCTGTTCAAGTTTTCTATCTCTTCCTGGTCCAGTTTTGGGAGATTATGTGTTTCTAAAAATTTGTCCATTTCGCTTAGATTGTCGAATTTGTTGCCATATAATTGTTCATAGTAGTTGTTAACGATCCTTTGTATTTCTGTGCTGTCAGTTGTTACTTCTCCTCTTTCATTTCTGATTTTGTGTATTTGGGTTCTCTCTCTTTGTTTCTTGGTGAGTCTAGCTAAGGGTCTATCAATCTTGTTTATCTTTTCAAAGAACCAGCTCTTTGTTTCATTGATCCTTTGAATTGTATTTTTGGATTCTATATTATTTATTTCTGCTCTGATCTTTACAATTTCCTTCCTTCTACTTGGTCTGGGCCTTTATTTTAGTTTGCTTTCTAGTTCTTTAAGTTGTGAGGTTAGATAGTCTATTAGAGATTTTTCTTGTTTCTTGAGGTAGGCCTGTAGTGCTATGAACTTTCCTCTCAGAACTGCTTTCTTTCGCTGCATCCCATAGATTTTGTGTTGTCGTGTGTTCATTTTCATTGGTTTCCAGGAAGTTTTTTATTTCTTCTTTGATCTCCTCGGTAACCCATTCATTGTTTAATAACATGCTACTTATCCTCCATGTGTGCAATTGTCTTTGCATGTTCTTGTTGCATTTGATTTCTAGTTCCATGCCATTGTGATCTGAGAAGATGCTTGATAAGATTTTAATGTTCTTGAACTTGTAGAAACTTAGTTTGTGTTCTATCATGTAGTTTATCTTTGAGAATGTCCCATGTGCACTTGAGAAGAATGTGAATTCTGTAGTTTTGGGGTGTAATTGTCTGTAGGCATCTATTAAATCCATTTGGTCTAGTGCTTCATTTAGAGTCTCTGTTTCCTTGCTAATTTTTGGTCTAGAGGATCTATCCAGTGATATCAGCGGGGTGTTTAAGTCCCCTGCTGTGATTGTATTGCTGTCGATTTCTCCTTTGAAGTCCTCCAGAAGATTTTTAATATATTTTGGTGCTCCTATATTGGGTACATATATGTTTATCAAGGTTATATCTTCCTGTTGGATAGATCCTTTCAATACTATGTAGTGGCCTTCTTTGTCTCTAGTTATGGCCTTCATTTTGAAGTCTATTTTATCAGATATGAGTATTGCTACCCCAGGTTTTTTTTCTTTCCGTTTGCTTGGAAGATTTTTTTCCATCCCTTCACTCTCAATCTATGTGAGTCTTTTGTTGTGAGGTGGGTCTCTTGTAAACAACATATAGATGAGTCATGCTTTTTTATCCAATCAGCTACTCTGTGTCTTTTTATGGGAGCATTCAATCCATTTACATTTAAGGTGATTATTGATATGTACTTATTTATTGCCATTTTTTTTGTTTAGTGTGGTTATATTTTTCTTCCTATTTCTTCTACTAATTACAGCAGTCCTTTTAACATTTCTTGCAGTGCTGGTTTGGTGCTAGTGTATTCCCTTTGTCTTTTTTTTTTTGTCTGGGAAGCTCTTTATTTGACCTTCTATTTTGAATGATAGCCTTGCTGGGTAGAATAGTCTTGGATTCAGATCCTTGTTTTTCATGACCTTGATTACCTCATGCCATTCCTTTCTGGCCTGTAGTGTTTCTGTTGAGAAGTCAGCTGATTGCCTTATGGGGGTTCCTTTGTAGGTAACTTGTTGCTTATCTCTTGCTGCCTTTAGGATTCTTTCTTTGTCTTTAATTTTTGGCATTTTAATTACTATGTGTCTTGAGGTGGGCCTGCTTGGGTTCTTCTTACTTGGGGCTATTTATGCTTCTTGAATTTGAATGCCTTCTTTCTTCACCAAATTAGGGAAGTTTTTTGTCACTACTTCTTCAAATATATTCTCTAACCCTTGCTCATTTTCTTCTTCTTTGGGCACTCCTATGATGTGAATATTATTATGTTTCCAGTTGTCCCACAGTTCTCTTAAGCTGTCTTCCTGTTTTTTATTTTTTATTTATTTATTTTTTTGGTTTTCTGATTGGTTGATTTTTTCTACCCTGTCTTTTTTTTTTTAAATCCTCACCCAAGGACATTTTTCCATATGTTGTTCAGATAGAGTCGTAGGGAGAGAGAGAGAGAGAGAAACATCAACGTGAAAGGGACACATCAAGTGGTTGCCAACCACACAACCCAACCAGGGCCCGGGACAAATTGCAACCGAGGTACACGCCCTTAGCGGGAACCGAACCCGGGACTCTCTGGACTGCAGGCCAACACTCTAACCGCTGAGCCAAACCTGCCAGGGCTACCTGTCTTCTTATTTAATGATCCGGTCTTTAGCTTCCTCTACTCTGCTGTTTAGTCCTCAAAATGTCTTCTTTACTTCTGCTATGTCATTCTTCATTTCTTCTTGGTGGTTTTTAATTTCCAATCGGTTGATTTTCAATGTTTCTATGTCTTTACTCATGGTGCTCATGTCCTTATACATGCTGTTGAGCTTCCTCAAGATTATGGCTCTGAATTCTAGTTCTGTTAACTTGCTTAACTGCATTTAATTTATCTCATCTTCGGTAGAGGTCTCATGTTCTTTCATTTTGGATTTGTTTTTTTGTTTCACCAAATGGCTCTTTTTGTGGGTTTTGGAGCCTGCCAAATTTTCCCTGTGGGTGTTGGTGTTTCCTGTTTGTGGCTCCCTTTACTAGGTTTGGATTAGCGAGGGAGGACCCACATTAAACACCATTGTCAAGTCTTACTTTCCTGGGTAGAGTTGCAAGCCCAGGAAAGGTTCATTTATCCTCTAGCTTTTTGCCTGGAGGCTATTAGTTGCTGGTTACTTGAAGAGCCTTGGCTTCTCAGTTAATGAATAACTCTCTCAGGTGTTCAGCATGAGAGGATTTCATGAGGGTGCGGCCGATGCTGGTAGTTAATGTGCCTCAATTTGCATTTCAGTGGTCCACCAGCATGGGGTTGAATATTTGAGGGAGGGGCCGCCACCTCTCCCCAGAACCCTGGGAAGGAGTAAGATGACCACTGTCCTGTGTGGCCACAACTCAGCAAAAGCTGTGTGCACCCTCCAAATCCAGGGTGTCCCCACAGAGTTCCAGTCCAGTCCACCCTCCCTCTGCCAAAGCCCAGGTGAGTGGCTGTGGCTATTTTAGCATCTGTCCCGACTCTGCCTGTGGAGCTGCTTGGGAGTTTAACCTGAGGGCACTGCTCACAGCTAAGACTGCTACTGTTTGTGGGCTCCCAGCCCCCTCTCGCACTTCCACAATCCTACCAGGATCGAGTCGGTGTCCCTGGTTATATGGTCTTTGCAAGCTGCTTTTCTGTTGATTTTTTCTGACGATTTGTCTTTATTTTTGTTGTAATTCCAGTTTGGTTCTGGGAGATGGTCTGTGTAGCTTCCATTCACTCTGCTGCCATTTTGGAATACCCTGCTATTGATTTCTTTTAGTGTATACTTTATTTCAGTTTTTGTATTCTTCATTTCTAACTTGTTCTTTGTTATGTTTTCTATCTCCATTTTTATGTTTTCGGTGTCTTTACTGAAGTTCTCACTAAATTCATCTCTTTTCCTAAGTTTATCAAGCATCCTTATAAACAGTGTTTTGAACTCTGTATCTGGTAGAATACTTGCCTCCATTTCATTTAGTTTTTTTCCTGGAGTTTTGTTTTGTTCTTTAATTTGGGACATATTTCTTTGTCTCCTCATTTTGGCTGCTTGTCTGTGTTTATATGTATTAGGTAGATTTTCTGTATCTTCCAGTCTTAGCAAGGTGACCTTTTGTAGAAGGCATCCTATGGGGTCCAGTGGCACAGACTCCCTCTCGCATGAGCTGAGTGCTCCAAGGGTGTGACCTCTGTTGTAGTTGAGCCTTGATTGTTGTTGGCACATCAGCGGGTGAGATCGACCCTCAGGCTGACTGGCTTTGAGGATTGGACATGATTACAGTAGATGAGCTGTTGTGTGGAAGCTGTCCCCATGGAGCAGGATTTGCTTTACAGAGGATCTGATGACTGTTCAGTCTTCCCTTTGGGTGTGTCATTTGTGGAGCTATTTGGGTGGCTCCCTGGTGTGGTCTGAAGCTGCCACTAAGTGAGTTGATTTGGGGGCATTTGGGAGGGGCTCCAGTGCAGGCCAAGGTCAGCTGCTGCCTGTGACTAGCCTGAGGACACCTGGTAGAAGCTACAAAGTGCTCTGCATTTGGTAGCTGCCTGTGCTGGGCTGGGAGGCCGACTGCTGAACTGAGGCTGGCTGCTGCTAGTCCCAGGCTCAGGCCACCTAGTAAGAGGCACAGGACACACCAAGGCCATCCACTACTTGTTTGTAGTTTGTAGACCTTTCAGAGATTTTAGGGAAGTCCAAAACATGGGCTGAGGCAGCTCCTTGTGAGGAACTGCCACTGAAAGAGGTTCCCATCTGTGTGAGCTTAGGATGGGGGCAGGTGGTGTTAGCCATTTTTTTTTTTTTTTTTTATCCTCACCCGAGGACATTTTTCCATTTTTTGTACAGATAGAGTGGGAGGGAGAGAGAGGACGAGAGAGAGAGAGAAACATCAATGTGAAAGGGACACATCGAGTGGCTGCCACCCGCACGACCAACCAGGGCCGGGGACAAACTGCATGCGAGGTACATGCCCTTGGCGGGAACTGAACCCGGGTCTCTCCCGACCGCAGGCTGATGCTCCAACCGCTGAGCCAAACCAGCCAGGGCTATGGTATTAGCCATTTGGATGGAGACTCAGATTTGGCACCACCCTGCCCCCGCTGGCTGTTTGGGGAAAGGCTCATCAAGGGAACTGTTAGAGTAGGCAGTTAGACATGAGCAGAGCAGGAATGATAGGCTAGGTATGGAATGTCATCAGGGCAGAAAGTCCTGGGGGCCCAGCAATGAACAAAACTGGGAAATACAAGTATTATAGGGTGGGACCTTACCCCAAGGGTGACATTTTCACCCCTACAATGTCACTATTCGTGAATTTTATTTTATTTTATTTTTTTTCTAATTCAGTAGGTCCGGGATGAGACCTGAGAATCAACATTTTATTTATTTATTATTATTTATTTTTATTTTTTAATTTAATTAATTTATTTTTGTTACAGATGTTTCTCCTCCCCCCTCCCCCCACTGATAGCCCCTTCCCCCACCCTCCCGGCCCACTATTCATGAATTTTAGACTCACCTTACCTTTAATATTGCCAGGTATGTGGTTTGGACCCCCTCTGAGGAGGGACAAGGGGGCTGGAGAATAGTCTTGTATGACTCAGACAAGCCCTTGCATGACCACTCTCTTATGCATAGAGCCCTCAGGACAATGATGTTCTGACCCGCATCAAGTAATCTTAGGAACAAAGCCTCAGGTCTATTGACCACAGAGACAGCAGTTAGGTCAAATGAGACGACATTTAAGTATCAGCTGTGTTTCAGCTCCAGGCCAAGGAAAACAGCAAAACCAGATGAGACCATGCTATGGCTGTCATCAGGACCGGATGCAATGACTGGGCATTAGTAATTCCCTACCCTAGTGCTGACCAATCAGCAGAGACCATGACCCTGAAAGGACACACCTGGAAAGCTGATGACTATACTACTGAGATCCTCCCCTGAGACCTTCCGATAAAAACCCTGACCAAGGAAGGATCCAGTGTGTGCGCTCTCTCTCTCTCTCTCTCTCTCTCTCTCTCTCTCTCTCACTTGCATGCCCACACCTTTCCCCACCCCTTTCTCTCTTCAGGTGCACTCTCTCTGAGTGTGCCTCTGCCTTCTCCCCTCTTCTTCCCTCGCGTGCATACCTTTGCATTCCTTCTTCTAAGCTTCAAGGGCCCTTCTTTTCCTCTGTAACTTGTTTCCTGAGTCCACACAGCCCAGCTCTCACTTCTACCTTTGAAATTTTCTAAATAAATTTCTTATGCCGGAGTTCTTGGCTCTGAATTCTTTCTTAGCCCAATTCAAGGACTGAGGTCTAACTCCACTGTTAACAGAACAATGGCTTCTGCCAGCACTTTTGTCCAGTAGAAAGCTGCCCCTCCAGATGTTGCCCTGAAGCCAGATAGTTCGTGTCCCTGGTGCTCCTGGAGCTGCTGTCACCGCACGGAGCTCAGGGCTCAGGGTGAGTGAGTGTGAGCCAGTGAGTCTGTGCTGGGCACTTTAAGAGGATGCTTAGTCTACAGCAGCTCTCTGGCTCACCCCTGCTGATGGTCACAGCCAAATATCATGGGGACTCTTCCTGGCACTGGTGCTCTGTGCTGGGAAGCCTGGTGTGGGGCTGGGACCCCTCACTCCAAAGGGGGTACCTCCGCAGCCAAGATAGCCCTCCCAATTCTCAACTGCCACATGTGGGTGTGAGACCAACCTGTCCAGAAATATAGTCTTAATCACCCAGTCTGGAATTTTCTAGTCAAATACCAGTAAGGTAATCTGTTATATGGGCCCTCTCTGTCCCCCACCATCCCATATACTGAAGAGGCAATCTGCATAAAAAACCCTCCCCTTCTCTCCCCCAAAGAAAAGATGTCCTGGTCTCAAAATAATTCTTCCTTTTCTTTTGTTAATACTCCCTTGACCCACTCTTCTTCCTCAGAAACCTTTCATTTTGTACAGCTCCTGGGAGTGCCCTTCTAGTTGCTAGATCGAATGCTGCTCAACTACTGAATTGCTTAATAAAGCCAATTAACTTTTCAGATTTACTTAGTTGAATTTTTATTTATTTATGTATTTTTAATTAATTAATTAATTAATTAATTTTTTGGTACGTGCCCCTAGCGGGAACCGAATCCAGGACTCTCTCATCTGCAGGCCAACGCTCCAACCACTGAGCCAAACTGGCCAGGGCAAATTACTTTGAGAGCAAATTTGTATCTGTGACTTTACTAGTCCCCTTGAACTCAAAGAAATTGTCAGTCTTCATGGTTATTTTTCTTGTACTGCTATTTTATTCCAGTCGATAGTGTTTTAATGCATTCAACCTTTTGATTCCCCAAACAATTCAGAATGGTTTATAATATTAAAATACATATTTTTCCCCAAAACAAAGGAAATGTTTAATAAAAAACTGAATCCAGAAATATCTCTGAAAAAGGTAAGTTGTTACAGAATTTGGGCACTAAATTAAAATCTAAGTTTGCCCAAAGTCTAGGCAAATGGAGAAATCAATTATGCTATAGATTTGTAGTGTTCAAAAGGAGGGAGGCACTCCTCCATCTGTATTAGTGTTGACTCCGACTTTCCAATGGGATTACAAGATCCATAATGACAGGGAACAAGACCTTTATTTCATTTTAACTTTAATAACAACTGTTAGAATATTTTACGCAGAGTAGGTGCTTAGTGTGTTTTGGATGATTTGACTTTCTTAAGGACGGAATAGGATACCTTTTTCCTTATTTTTTCTCAGGCTCTAGTAGAAGTGTCCTGGTCAGGCTAAAAGTCATAGTCCTAAAACTATATTATACCGTTTCAATGAGATAGCCCGAACTTGGCTTTGGGTAAGTCCCAGACTGCTACAATTGCATCTCTTGGTACCTCTTCATGTTTCCAGAAGAGGTTTCTGTCTTAAATGCATCTGTGCTGTAGCCCACAGCTGCTCTAGGACACAGCCTTTCTTTCCCATCGCTCCCGTTGTGCCCAGTGGTAACAATAACCAACTCACATTCTGCTTACTTAGAACACAAGGACTGCTCTGGGTGTTCATTTCACCAAGTGCTTTATTAAATATTACTCCTCTTGGCTCTGTTTTCCAGATGAGGAAATGGAGGCAGAGAAGTCCAGGGACTTGCTCAAAGTCACAAGTTGGTTATTGGCAGGCAAGAGTATAAACCTGGGATTCTGGCTCCAGATGTTTTGCTTCTAACCATTGTGCCTTCTGTCTCTCAGCAGGTGTCTACACGCAGTGTGTATTTAATCAAGTTACCGAGGGCCCAAAGAACCTGGTGAACTCTGTGTTGACACCGGGTGGCAATGAGCTGCCCCGCCCCTCCTCTTTCCATGCTCCCCGGCTCCCTGGAGCCCAGCGCAGAAGCCGCGCAGCTGCATGTCCTTCCCCAGCCCAGTTCCTGGGACTGGCCACACGCCAGCTCTGCCACCAGCTTTGCTTGGCTCAGGGCTTTGAAATGAAATGAAAGGCACAAGACTGTTTGGAATGGTTACAGCCTGTTTCTGTGCCACTTAGCAATTCTCCCTCCTCACACTCAACCCCTCGCCATTTTCCTAAAAATGCCAGTGGTGTATATTTATTTTTAAATCAGTGTGAATTTTAATACACTTAGACTTTTAAATTTATCAGCACTTCCCTTGTTCCTTTGTGCCCCCGCCCCCACCGCATCCCCCATAAGGGAGAATCAGAACCACCCCGTGGTGCTGAGGACAGTGGCTGTAGGCATCGCTCTTCGCCTACGGCCTGCAGGCGACACTTACTAGGAACTCTCTGATGCTGACATCTCAGGTCAAGTGCCCACAGGACTGAGACCTTCCCTGCCTGCGGCTTTGTTCTCGCCAGAGTGGAGGGGGTAGGTCTGTCGTCTCTCGATTCTGTTCCTGTTAGACAGGGCTGACCCACAGGCAGGAGGAAACAGAGGTGTGTCCATGGAACGTCTCCTTCTTTTTGTGTTTCCCACAGCCAGGAGTCAGCCCCTTTCCTTCATTTTAACCAGCTGAGTCAATGGCACCCAACACGCCACCTGAAGTGTGAAAACCCTCGTACCAGGGAGTGTTCTCCACTGTAGGAGGCCCCTTGGGCTGAAGGGTTGGGACAGGCTCAGAGGCTTGAAGCGGTAAATGAGCAAGCCGCCGCCCTCCCTGCCTGGACAGTGAGCTGCCCACTCGCGACAGGCAGTGCTCCGCCGTGGCCGTCGGGTCTGCTGAGGCGAAAGCCAGGTGGCAGAGGCTTATGGGGACACTCGGAGACCCTCTGGTCTTCCTGTCTGGCCCTTACAGAGGATAGGAGGAAGGAGGATAAATGAACACCAAGGACACTCTGAAAATGTCTTTAGACTGAAGATGAGGAGGCCTAAGTCCAAGTTCCAGCCGGACCATCTATTGGTTGCGTGGCCTGCAAGCGAAGCAGTGAACTTCAGTAAAGCACTTACCAACGGGAACGGAAATCTGTTCCCTCATTTGGGGGGAGAGTGAGACTCCAATGACAATGCATATGGGACATACTGTAAATTATAATATGCTGTGAGAATGTAGACTTATTATAAAGTTCTACTTATTTTAGTTAAAATAAATAATAATAATTTCATTAGTTTGTTCCTCTAGTCATTTTTTTCCCCTTTATTAATGTTAGAGAGGAAGGGAGAAGGAGAGAGAGAAACATTGATGAGAGAGAACATTGATTGGCCGCCTCCTGCATGCCCCCCACTGGGAGCCACAACCTGGGCATGTGCCCTGGCCGAGAATCGAACTGGTGACCTGTTGGTGCGTGGGTCGACGCTCAACCACTGAGTCACACCGGCTAGACTTGACTCATTTTTTGACCAGAACCATGTAAATGGTAAAGTGGAGAGTTTTTATATTCTCTCACCTTTTTTTTTTTTCAATCCTCACCAGAGGACATTTTTCCATTTATCTTCAGATAGAGTGAGAAAAGAGAGAGAGAGAGAGAGAGAGAGAGAGAGAGAGGACATGAGAGGGACACACACGACCCCGACCAGGGCAGGGGACAAACCGCAACCAAGGTATGTGCCCTTGACCGGAATTGAACCCGTGACTCTGGTCTGCAGGCTGATGCTCTGACTGCTGAGCTAAACCGTCCAGGGCAGTTTTCTCTCACCTTCTATTCCTTGTTCTGCTCCAGGCAGTGGGTGGGCGGGAAGTGCAGGAGCCGGGAGGTGTGGAAGGAGCAGCTGCCTGTGCACTCATCCCGATGAGGGGATGGACTCAGGACTCAAGCTCGACTGGGAGGTCAGTCTGGGTCACGAGAGCAGGACTGCCTGCGGCAGAGCTGACCGTCAGCAACGTGTTAGTGTGAAGCAAAAGGTGATCTCCAGCAAACTCTGAAGCCAAGACATAGAAAACAGAGGCTACCAGCCCGCTGACAGGGTCTCCCTATGGAGTGGGGCTTCCCAAAGGGGGCTGCTCAGAAAACCCTGGTCACCGCCACTCTGGCTGGGGTACACTGAAATTTCCATGAAGGAGGATTCCTACCTGTCTGCTCAGCGACCGTCACTGTCCAGACAACAAGCTCTGTCCCCTGGCAAACTCGGAATCTGCTTGTGTATCCACAGCTCCCAAAGGATTCTTATTCCAGATCCTAAGCAGGCAGCACTGGCTCACTGAAAAGAGAGCTTACATTTTTGGTATGAGAAACTTTATGCTTAATTAATCATAGCTGCTTTCTGTGGCTGGGACAAGCGTCCTAGCAGTGAGAGTGCTGTTCCTCGGGCCACCCTCTGAGAGAGCTGGAGGCAGAGCAAAGCGGGGTACTGACAGGAGACCGGTGCAGAGGACCAAGCCATCCCCCGCCTCTCAGACCTTGGGGAGTAATGCTGGCAAGAGCGGGGCTCAGGGTCTCGGGTCCCAGATTAATATTTACATGTTCCTAGAGGTGGTTTTGTAGATTAAAAAGGCAAAAACCAAAACCAAAACGGACCCCTGTGAGTGATTTTCTAGAAAGAATTATCACAAGAACTCAAGCAGACTTCCAGTCTTCCTGAAATATCTAAAATAAAAAATAAAAATAAACTCATGATTGTTTTTTGGCTTAAGTCAAGGGTTGCAAGTTGGCCATGGGCCGTGGGTGGCCAGCAGGTCTGTTTTGTTTGGCCATTCTGTAATGTCTGTGCAAGGTTTCAAAGGCAACGGAACAGAAATTGAGGGTGATCTGCTTGGAACAGACTCTATGGATACTTAGTGGGCTGAAAAGAGTGGGAGCAGGACCTCCAATTGGTTACACCAGGGTTTCCCACGAGAAAGTGTTGAGTGTATAATCTAGAGTGAGCAGGTGGGACACATGTGCATGGAGAGAACTAACCCTAACTGGCAGCAGGTGGCGGGGGCGATGAGTGACAGGGTTAAGGACCAGGGGAGTTCTGAGGAGGGAGAGTGCACGCTCAGCTGGGAAGCCAGGGAAGGCTCCTAGGAAGAGGGGACTGACTTAGTGTCTGGAAATGAGTTGGTAGTGGAGAAGTGCATTCTGGGGTAGGGCAATGAGCAAGCAAAGACTCGGGAGGCAGGACATCTGCAGATATATTCAGGAGACAATTAGAAGGATGAGGCAGAGAACTGAAGTTGGAGAGAAATGGGAGGTCTTGAATGAAAATGAGCAGGAATCCTGTCTCTGAGTCTCAGACCTGTTGAAGCAAATGGCTACTGGTTGACAGAGTGGTTTCGGGGGTGCAGGGAGGGAGGTAAGAGCTAAAGGCATTAGAGAACCGGAAGCATGAGCTGGCTGTAGCCCTTCCTCAGCTCTATTGCTGACCCCTGCAGGGCTTCCCCAGCCACCTCCCCTTGGGAGGTGGAGACCCTCTCATCCCTGTTAACTAGACTACAGCTAACAGGGACCATCTCCCTGGTGAGCAGGAGAGGTGCTGTGGAGAAGGCTGGGTGGCAAGATTTGGCTGACATCACGAGGCAACTGGAGACAGCCAGCAAGACTGTATTCACTCTCTTCCCTTCTCTCCCTGCCCAGAAACACAGTCAAGGAGCACACAGAACTCGGCTCAAAGCCCTTCCCTCTGCTCTACCTCCCAGCACACACACACACACACACACAGATAACAGCTTCTGTAAATGCATAAGTAGGCCCTTGTCTACCGCAGTGAATCAGTCCCAGACTCTACCGAGATAAATGAATTTCCGCGAAGTAGGATTCTGTGTTCGTACAGTCATCCCTGCCACTTCGCGCTTCGGCCTTCGCAGCTTCACTCTGTCGTGGTGTTTTCAAACGCTATACTGTTACTATACTGTGCTGTGCTATACCATACTATACACCATGCTATACTATACACTATACCATACTATACACCATGCTATACTATACACTATACTATACTGTGCTGTGCTATACCATACTATACACTATACTATACTATACACCATGCTATACTATACACCATGCTATACTATACACTATACTATACTATACACCATGCTATACTATACACTATACTATACTATACACCATGCTATACTATACACTATACTATACTATACACCATGCTATACTATACACTATACTATACTATACACCATGCTATACTATACACTATACTATACTGTGCTGTGCTATACCATACTATACACTATACTATACTATACACCATGCTATACTATACACTATACTATACTATACACTATACTATACTATACACCATGCTATACTATACACTATACTATACTATACACCATGCTATACTATACACTATACTATACTATACACCATGCTATACTATACACTATACTATACTATACACCATGCTATACTATACACTATACTATACTATACACCATGCTATACTATACACTATACTATACTATACACCATGCTATACTATACACTATACTATACTATACACTATACTATACTATACACCATGCTATACTATACACTATACTATACTATACACTATACTATACTATACACCATGCTATACTATACACTATACTATACTATAAGCACCATCTATCCTATTACACATACTATACTGTGCTGTGCTATACCATACTATACACTATACTATACTATACACCATGCTATACTATACACTATACTATACTGTGCTGTGCTATACCATACTATACACTATACTATACTATACACCATACTATACTATACACTATACTATACTGTGCTGTGCTATACCATACTATACACCATGCTATACTATACACTATACTATACTATACACCATGCTATACTATACACTATACTATACTGTGCTGTACTGTACTATACCGTACTATACACTATACCATACTATACACCATACTATACTATACACTATACCATACTATACACCATGCTATACTATACACTATACTATACTATACACCATGCTATACTATACACTATACTATACTTGCTACACATGCTACTATACCATGCTATACTATACACTATACTATACTATACACCATGCTATACTATACACTATACTATACTATACACCATGCTATACTATACACTATACCATACTATACACCATGCTATACTATACACTATACTATACTATACACCATGCTATACTATACACCATACTATACTATACACTATACCATACTATACACCATACTATACTATACACTATACTATACTATACACCATGCTATACTATACACTATACTATACTATACACCATGCTATACTATACACTATACTATACTATACACTATACTATACTATACACCATACTATACTATACACCATACTATACTATACACTATACCATACTATACACCATACTATACTATACACTATACCATACTATACACCATGCTATACTATACACTATACTATACTGTGCTGTGCTATACCATACTATACACTATACTATACTATACACCATGCTATACTATACACTATACTATACTATACACCATGCTATACTATACACTATACTATACTGTGCTGTGCTATACCATACTATACACTATACTATACTATACACTATACTATACTATACACCATGCTATACTATACACCATACTATACTATACACTATACTATACTATACACCATGCTATACTATACACCATGCTATACTATACACCATACTATACTATACACCATACTATACTATACACTATACCATACTATACACTATACTATACTATACACTATACTATACTATACACCATGCTATACTATACACTATACTATACTATACACCATGCTATACTATACACCATACTATACTATACACTATACCATACTATACACTATACTATACTATACACTATACTATACTATACACCATACTATACTATACACCATACTATACTATACACTATACTATACTATACACTATACTATACTATACACTATACCATACTATACACCATGCTATACTATACACTATACTATACTATACACCATGCTATACTATACACTATACTATACTATACACTATACCATACTATACACCATACTATACTATACACTATACTATACTATACACCATACTATACTATACACTATACTATACTATACACCATACTATACTATACACCATGCTATACTACACCATGCTTCTAATACCCTATAGTTACGGTTCTGTTGCTATACCATCTATACACCATGCTATACTATACACTATACTATACTGTGCTGTGCTATACCATACTATACACCATACTATACTATACACTATACTATACTATACACCATACTATACTATACACTATACTATACTATACACCATACTATACACCATGCTATACTATACACCATGCTATACTATACACTATACTATACTATACACCATGCTATACTATACACTATACTATACTGTGCTGTGCTATACCATACTATACACTATACTATACTATACACCATGCTATACTATACACTATACTATACTGTGCTGTACTGTACTATACCGTACTATACACTATACCATACTATACACCATGCTATACTATACACCATGCTATACTATACACTATACTATACTATACACTATACTATACTGTGCTGTACTGTACTATACCGTACTATACACTATACCATACTATACACCATGCTATACTATACACCATGCTATACTATACACCATGCTATACTATACACTATACTATACTGTGCTGTACCGTACTATACCGTACTATACACTATACCATACTATACACCATGCTATACTATACACTATACTACACTGTGCTGTACCGTACTATACCATACTATACACTATACCATACTATACACCATGCTATACTATACACTATACTATACTGTGCTGTACCGTACTATACCGTACTATACACTATACCATACTATACGCCATGCTATACTATACACTATACTATACTGTGCTGTACCGTACTATACCGTACTATACACTATACCATACTATACACCATGCTATACTATACACTATACTATACTGTGCTGTACCGTACTATACCATAGTATACACTATACTATACTATACACCATACTATACTGTGCTGTACCGTACTATACCATACTATACACTATACTATACTATACTATACACTATATTATACTATACACTATACTGTACTGTACTATACCATACTACACACTATACTATACTATACTGTACTGTACTATACCATACTACACACTATACCATACTATACACTAAACTATACTATACTATACTATACTATACACTATACTGTGCTGTACTGTACTATACCATACTATACACTATACTATACTATACACTATATTATACTATACACTATACTATACTGTACTGTGCTATACCATACTATACTGTGCTGTACTGTACTATACCATACTATACACTATACTATACTATACACCATGCTATACTATACACTATACTGTGCTGTACTGTGCTATACCATACTATACACTATACTATACACTATATTATACTATACACCATACTACACTGTACTGTGCTATACCATACTGTACTGTGCTGTACTGTACTATACCATATTATACACTATACTATACTGTGCTGTACTGTACTATACCATACTATATACTATACTATACTATACACTATATTATACTATACACTATATTATACTATACACTATACTATACTGTATGGTACTATACCATACTACACACTATACCATACTATACACTATACTATACTATACACTATATTATACTATATACTGTACTATACTGTACTGTACTATGCACTATACTATACAATACTTTATACTATATACTATATACTATATATACTATACACTATACACTATACTATACTATACTATACACTATACTATACTGTACTGTACTATACTATACACTATACTATATTATACACTTACTACACTATATACTATATTATACAATACTATATACTATACACTATACTATACTATACTATACTATACACTATACTATACTATACACTATATTATACTATACACTATACTGTACTGTACTATGCACTATACTATACAATACTATATACTATATACTATATGCTATATACTATATACTATATACTATATACTATATACTATACTATACTTGAAAAAACTGCAACAGAGTGAAGCCGCAAAGGTCAAAGTGCGAAGTGGAAGGGACGACTGTACTCCCCTGTGCGTGTCTATGAGTCATATCATACACATAAACAGATATGTAACCTGAACAAGCAGATTTATGCTGCACACATACATACACAAAAGCATACACACACATCTATATTTGTTCGGAATTTTTTTCAGGATACTGAAAGGCAGAAGCGTTGTGTCACATAACGAAGACACAGTTTTTAAGTAGAACTGTAGTCCCCTTTAGTATTTTTTTTTTTATTCTCACCTGAGGACATTTTTGCATTTATCTTCAGACAGAGCAGGAGGAAGAGAGAGAGAAACATAGATGTGAGAGAGACACATTGAGTGGCTGCCACCCACACAACCACAACTGGGGCCGGGGCCAAACTGCAACCGAGGTACGTGCCCCTAGCGGAACCGAACCCGGGTCTCTCTGGTCCGCAGGCTGACGCTCCAACCGCTGAGCCAGACCGGCCAGGGCTCTAGTATTTCTTATTTGGTCTAAAAAACCCCTGAAGGGTCCCTGTGCTGACCCCTGCTCTCCTTTGCCGGTGGGGGCTTCCAGGACTGCCGTCTCCCATTAAATCATTCTTTCTCCCCTGCATCTTTTCCCATTCAAAGCCCACGTCACATTTCTGTTAGTACCATGGTAGAAATTAATCTCAGAAATGAATTCACACTAAGATATACATGTCTAGTAGTTTGATTATAGAACCATTTATTGAAAGGGACTTCAGAAATTATTTAGTTGAACCTCTTTATCTCATAGATGAGGAGGTTGCAGCCTATAGAGAAAAAGGGACTCGCCTGACGTCCCAGAATCAGAGAACAGATCTGGGACTAAAACCCCAGTGTTCTGATTCCCAAATCCCAGGAACCTGGTCTTTAAACCCATCCAGCTGTGAAAGCTAGGGACCTGGGGCAGCATTCCTGACACTGAACTCTTTGTCAAACCCACCCAATCAGTCACCAAGTCCTAGATCCTTTAACTCCAAAACCCATCTCCA
The DNA here is from genome assembly GCF_014108415.1 of Molossus molossus. NCBI lineage: Eukaryota > Metazoa > Chordata > Mammalia > Chiroptera > Molossidae > Molossus > Molossus molossus. The sequence goes on from NW_023425345.1 coordinate 106,499,028, forward strand.
ATTTGTCCACTTTTAACTCTTGGTGCAAATCATCATCATCTCTGCTTGGATCCAACAGACACCTAATCAATGTCCTTACTCCTCTTGAATTCATCTTGTAGGAGGACTGATGTTTTTTCTCTTTTTATTATTGTGGTAACATATGCATAACATACAATTTACCATTTTAATCATTTGTTTTATTGTGATAAAAGAAATATATCAGCCCAGCCAGTGTGGCTCGGTGGATTGAGCATCATCCCATGGACTGAGAGGTCCTGGTTTGATTCCCAGTCAGGGCACATACCCGGGGTTTCAGGCTCCATCCCCAGTGGGGGGCAGGAAGGGGGCAGGAAGGGGGCATGCAGGAAGCGGCCGATCGATATTCCTCTCTCCCTTACTCTCTCTAAAAAAAATCAATAAAAACATATTTTAAAAATCACACAAAAAACATATATCATACAATTTTCCACCTTAACCATTTTTAAATGTGTAGCAGTGTTAAACATATACACATTGTCATAGAACAGATCTGTACTACTTTTCGTCTTGCAAAACGGAAGCTCCATAGTCATTGAACAACTCCCCATTCCCTCCCTCCCCACCCGCCCTGGCGGCCGCTCTTCTACTTTCTGTTTCTAAGAATTCTGCTACTTTCAATGCCTCTTAGAATCAGAATTGTGCAGTGTGTATCTTTTTGTAACTGGCTTATTTCACTTAACATAATGTTCATCATCATCAATGTTGTAGTATATGACAGAATTTCCTTCTTTTTAGATGTTTTTTTTTTTTTCCCTCACCCGAGGACATTTTTCCATTTTTTGTTCAGGTAGAGTGGGGGGGGGAGAGAGAGGAACAGAGAGAGAGAGAGAAACATTAATGTGAAAGGGACACATCGAGTGGCTACCCCCCGCACCACCAACCAGGGCCAGGGACAAACTGCAACCGAGGTATGTGCCCTTAGCGGGAACCGAACCCGGGTCTCTCTGGATTGCAAGCCAATGCTCTAACCGCTGAGCCAAACCAGCCAGGGCTCTTTTTCCCCAGTTTTATAAAATATAACTGATATACAGCACTGCATAAGGTTAAGGTGCACAATATAACAATTTGACTTACATACATCATGAAATGATTACCACAATATATTTAGTTAATATCCATTATCTATATAGATACAAAAACCTCCCCAAAAACGCTTAAAAGAATGTTTTCCCCTTGAGATGAGAACTTTTTTGATTTACTGTTTTAACAACTTTCGTATATACCATACAGCAATATTAACTGTAGTCGTCATGTTGTACATTACATCCCTATTACTTATTTCCCTACCTCTCCTCCTTCACCTATGGTACCCACATCTGATCTTTTATTCTGTGAGTTGTTTTTGTTTTTAGATTCCACACACTGCAACTTTGTAATATAGTTTGAAATCAGAAAGTGTGATCCCTCCATCTTTGTTTTTCTTTCTCAAGATTGTTTTGACTATTAAGAGTCCTTTGAGAGCCTTTAAATCATATTTAAGTGTACAACTCAGGATCATTAAGCACAATCATTAGGTTTTGCAATCATCCACTATCAATTTCAGAACATTTTATCATTCTAAACTTAAACTTTGTACCCATTTTTAAAAACTGCCCATTTACCCCACCAATATTCTACTTGCTGTCTCTGACTGCCTATTCTAGGCACCTCACATAGGCAGATCATACAATATTTGTCCTTACGTATCAGTTTATTTCACTTAGGAGAGTGTTTTCAAGATTCATTCATATTGTAGCATGTATTAGAATTTCCCTCATTTTTCGGGCTGAATATTAGTTCATTGCATGTATAGACTACATTTTGTTTATCCATTCATCTGTTGATGGATGAGATGGTATATTATTTATTTATTTTTAAATTTTAATTTTAATTGTTGAAAGTATTACAGATGTCTCCCGCCTTCTCCCCACTGATCCCCCTCCTCCCTGCTCCCAACTTCCTTCTGCCTTCCCCACACTATTGTCTATGACCATTGGTTATGCATACATGCACAGAAGTTCTTTGGTTTATTTCTTCCTGCACCTTCCCCCTTCCCTCTGAGGTTCACCAGTTTAACAACCAACCTGTTAATTCCTGCATCATTTTTGCCCATCCCCCCAACTCTCCTCCCATCTGGCAACCATCAAAAAGTTCTCTGTTTCTATGAGTCTTTTTCTCTTCTCCTTGCTCATTTTGTTTGTAGATTCAATTTTTTTTTTTTTATCTTCACCCAAGGACATTTTTTTTTTTTAAATATATATTTTGTTCAGATAGAGTGGGAGGGAGAGAGAGAGAGAGAAACATTGACGTGAAAGGGACATATCGAGTGGTTGCCACCCACACGACACAACCAGGGCCGGGGACAAACCGCAATCCAGGTACATGCCCTTAGCGGGAACCGAACCTGGGTCTCTCCCGACTGCAGGCTGATGCTCTAACCATTGAGCAAAACCGGCCAGGGCTGTAGATTCAATTGTTGATAGATATGTATTTATTGCCATTTTATTGCTCATATTTTTTATCTTCATCTTCAAGAAGACCCTTCAGCATTTCATATAATACTGGTTTGGTGGTGGTGATCTCCTTTAGCTTTTCCTTGTCTGGGAAGCTCTTTATATGTCCATTGATTCTAAATGAGAGCTTTGCAGGACAGAGTAATCTTGGTTATAGGCCCTTGCTTTTCATCACTTTGAATATGCCTTGCCACTCCCTTCTGGCCTGCAAAGTTTCTTTTGAGAAATGGGCTGACAGTCTTATGGGAACACCTTTGTAGATAATGAACTGCTTTTCTCTTGCTGCTTTTAAGATTCTCTTTTTCTTTAACCTTTTGCATTTTAATTATGATATGTCTTGGTGTGGGCCTCTTTAGGTTCATCTTATTTGAGACTCTCTGTGCTTCTGTTTCCTTCACCAAGTTAGGAAAGTTTTCTGTATTTTTCAAATACATTTTCAGTTTCTTGCTCTCTCTCTTCTCCTTCTGGTACCCCCAAGATGCGAATGTTGGCACGCTTGAAGCTGTCCCAGAGGCTCCTTACACTATCCTCATTTTTTTCTTTTTGTTGTTCTTATTGGGTATTTTTTGCTTCCTTGTATTCCAAATCGATGGTTTCCCTCTCAGCTTCCCCTACTCTACTGTTGATACCCTGATTTATTTTTATTTTTATTTCAATGAGTGCATCCTTCATTTCTGACTGGTCCTTTATTATGCTCTTGAGGTCCTCACTAAATAACTTGAGCAACCTTATAAGCAGTGTTGTTGGTTTTTTTTCTTCCCCTCTTTATTGATGTCAGAGAGAGAGGGGGAAGGGAGCAAGAGATAGAAACATCAGTGAGAGAGAACATCGATTGGCCACCTCCTGCATGCCCCCGACTGGGGATTGGGCCCACAAACTGGGCATGTGCCCTGCCTGGAAATCAAACTGGCACCCTCGTGGCGCATGAATGGATGCTCAATCACTAAGCCACACTGGCTGGATAAGCAGTGTTTTGAACCCTGGATCTGTTAAATTGCCACTGGAAAATGCTTGGGTGGGCCTGAAAGTTGGGTCAGGCAGGGCCTTAGGGAATCACCAGGGCCAGGCAAACAGTGTGAGCCAGGTTGCTGGAGTCCCAGATATGGTGCCCATGTGCTTCCCCCAGGGGGGGAAGGCTCACCAAAGGAACAAGGGCCTCTGCCAGCTCATCTGTCTGGGAGAAAGTTGCCCCTCTAGCTCTCACCCTGATGCCAAACAATGCAGTTGTTTCCCGTTTGTCTCTGCTACCTTTCAAGCAGTCTCCTCCACGCTGGAGCCCAGAGGGAGTGAGTCTGAATAAGTCTGTGCAAGGGCCCTTTAAGATGAGCTGCCTGGGGCTTCAGCAGCCTCCCTTAGTCTCAATTTCTGCTGGTTTTTATTTTTCATTTTTTAAATCCTCACCTGAGGATATTTTTCCATTGATTTTTCAGATAGAGTGGGAAGGAGAAAGAGTAAGAGAGAAAGAAACATCGATGTGAGAGAGACACATTGATTGGTTGCCTCCTGCACAACCCCAACCAGGGCTGGGGACCAAACTGCAACCGAGGTACATGCCCTTGACCAGAATTTAACCCGAGACTCTTTGTTCCTCTGGCTGACACTCTAACTGCTGAGCCAAACCAGTCAGGGTCCCTCAGGTTTTTACAGCTGAGGTCACCCTCCTGATTTTTATCTGCCACACGTGGGTGTGGGGCCAGTCTTCTACCCGCCTACCAGTCTCCATGTGGCCTCTTCTTGCATGTTGTAGTTGGAGGACTTCCATTGAGCTCAGTTTCAGGCGGTTCTGAATGATGGTTGTTCTGGAGTTTAGTTGTCATTTGATGTGGTTGTGGGAGGAGGCGATACTGGGCTTACCTAGGCCGTCATCCTGACCAGAAGTTGAGTGATATTTCATAAATACCAATCACATTATCCTCCTGCACCTTCAGGTGCTCCCAATGCTCTTGGGATACAGTACTAACCCACGGTGTCCTCCTTCTGCGTGAAACACACCGCTCCCTTCCCCGACCCCACTCGGCCGAGTCACCTGCACTGCAGAGCTGGCTGGGACGGCTCGCCCAGGGATGCGCCGCCGCGCTCAGGCCGCGTCCCTCGGAGGGGCGCTCGCAGGGGCAGTTAGCTCAGTGTCCATGCTCTTGGCTCGTGTTGTGAGGATTCACAGAACGAGTTACTACTCCCTCATCATGGCGGGAGGGGTGAAAACAAGAAGGCCATTTGGGAACTGTGGCGACTGCAGGGACTAATATGAGTAAGGGTATGATATAAGTATGCAAGGGTCCTTGGGCCAGGCTGGCAGTAGGGGAAGCCTGAGTTGTCTCAAAGGATAAGTAAATTTAATTAAGGTGAAGAAAGGTGGTAAGGGCATTACCCAGGCTCTGAGTCATAAAATAGCACAGTGAGTATGAGGGCAGGCTACAAGCAGTTCGACTTCTGGAACATAAGGAGTCAGTGAATGGGATGGAAGACTGCAGAGTAAAGGAGCCAGGTTAGAGGGCCCGGAAGCCAAGGAGCACAAATCTCGTTCTGTGGGAGGATGGAGAGCTACCAGAGAATTCTAAGCAGTACAATAACAAGGTCAGATCTGAGTTTTAGATAGATATGGCTATAAAAGGAATGAACATTAAGATACAATGTTAAGTGACAAAAATAAGTTGTAGGACAATATTTTTAATATATTATCATTTCTGCTAATAAAACATTATACAGTCATGTATACATATGTATATGTATTTGAAATTGCATAGACTATCTCCATAAGGATATTTAAGAAGCAGTAGTTGTCTTGGGTAGAAGAGCTTATTTTTCACTGGATATACTTTTGTACATTTTATTACTTATTAAGAATGAATTTAGACTTGCTTGTGAATGGTCTTTAAAGATGATGACTTAGGAGGGCCCTGAACCCCCCTTTCCCATGGACACACCAAATGAATAGCTACAGACAGCGCAATTCCCTCTAACACTAATCCAGAATGAGCTGAGTGATTCTTATGCTTTAGACAAACAGAAAATATTCACATTGAAATGAGAAAGGCTGAGATACACTCTCACCAAAAATTCTACCCTCAGCACAGTGCCACTGAATCTGGAGGAAACCCCAACTCCCACCTTCTCCTTGAGGAGTGAAGGGTTTGGAGCCACATGAGGCATCCACAAGACCCGCGAGACTCTAGCAAACAAAGAAGCAGCTATCAACAGGCTCGGTCCCTTTCTGAAGCTTTCACCTCGGCTCAGTGCAGAGGCGGCTGACAAAAACCTCCCAATCTCCCAGTATTTCCCTAAACGGGGACCATCTGCATTATTTATTTTATTTTTAATTTTTATTGTTGAAAGTATTTTTCACCATTGACTGCTTCCTCCTCGCTCCCACCCCCTTCTTCTGCATTTCCCAAACTAATGTCTGTGTCCATTGGTTGTGCATATATGCACATAACTTCTTTGGCTTATCTCTTCCCATCCCCCATCCCTCTGAGGTTTGTCAGTTTTTTCTGTAGGCAGAAAAATGACTCTGGATCTGTTTTAATCAACACTTTATTTTGTTCATGATAATCCATAAATAAGTGAGATCATGTGGTACTTGTCTTTCTCTGACTGACTTCTTTCACTCAGCACAATACTCTCCAGGGCCCTCCATGTTGTCTCAAAGGGTAAAAGACCTCTTTCTTACAGCTGCTTAGTGTTCCATTGTGCAAATGTACCACAGTTTTTTTTATCCACTCATCTACTGATGTATACAGGTTGTTTACAGATCTTAGCTATTGTAAACAGTGCTGCTATGAACACAGGGGTGCATATATTCTTTCTATATTGGTGTTTCAGGCTTCTTAGGATATATTCCTAAAAATAGGATCACTGGGTCAAATGGAAATTTCATTTTTAATTTTTTGAGGAACCACAGAACAAAGTGGGAAGGATTAAAATACCAGAAATCAAGTTATACTACAAAGCCATCATAATCAAAACAGCTTGGTACTGGCACAAGAACAGGCATACAGATCAATGGAACAGAACAGAGAAACCAGAAATCAAACCAAGACAGTATGCACAATTAATATTCAACAAAGGAGGGAAGAGCATACAATGGAGGAAAGACAGTCTCTTCAATAAATGGTGTTGAGAAAATTGGACAATTACATGCAAAAAAATTGGACCGTTACATGTAAACTAGACCACCAACTTATACCACAGACAAGAATAAACTCAGAATGGCTAAAGGCCTTAAATGTAACTTGTGAAACCATAAAAATCTTAGAAGAAAATGTAGGCAGACACAAAGGACATCATACATAGCAGAAACAAAGGAAAAAATTAATAAATGGGACTAAAAAGCTTGTGCATGGCAAAAGAAACCAGCATCAGAATAAAAAGGGAACCTACTCTTTGGGAGAATGTATTTGCCAATGATACATTGGATAAGGGGTTAATATTCAAAATATATAGAGTACTCATACAACTCAACAAAAGGAAGACAAACAATCCAATTGAAAAATGGGCAGAGGACCTGAGTAGACACTTCTCCAAACAGGATATACAAAAGGCCAGGAGACATATGAAAAAAATGCTCAGCATCTCTAATTATCAGAGAGATACAAATTCAAACAACTATGAGATATCATCTCACTCCTGCCAGAATGGCGGCCATCAACAAATACTCAAACAAGTGCTGGCCAGGATGTAGCAAGAAGTACTCTAGTACACTGCTTATGGGACTGCAGACTGGTCATCTGCATTTTTAAACAGTTTCTGCCTATGGGTCAGGCTTTTAGTTTAGCTTGTATTTAGGGGCTGACTGCAACCCTCTCCAGAGACCAGGGAAGCCTGCATACACCTCTTTTGCCTTCTCCTTCCTGCCTGTCCCAATTCACCAGTATATCTCCCTGGAAGGAGCTTGTACATATGTCTTCACCTCAGGTTGATGGGTGCTGCCTATTGAGATGGGTCCCCATATAACCTAGTTCTAATAGCCAATGAGACTTCCACCTAGGAGTTCCACAGGACAGAAGCAAACAAAAACACAGTTCTTAACTGGATATTCCCTCAGGACTCTGCAGAGGGAGCAGGCAGAAATGGCCCATCTCCTGGTCTTTTCCTGAAAGTGGTTTATTTGCATACTGTAAACACTACTGCTTGAGAGTTAGGCTTCTAAATGAGCACATAACTAGGGGCTGACTGCAGTCCTCCCCAGAAACCAGGGAAATCTGCAGACACCCTCTCTGCTCTCTTTCTCTAGCTTGCTCCAAGTCACCAGTATCTTCCTGGAAGGATCGAATAGCCATGCCTGGCACCCCAGGTTTTGTAGCTGCCGCCTGACCGATAGGCTCTCTGACCACCTGGCTTTGATAGACAATAGGCTTGCACTCAGGAGTCCCATGGTACTGTAGCAAACAAAGCACATCCTTACCTGTGGCTATACACCAGGGCCCAGAAGAGAAGAAACAGGTTAAAATGCCCACTTCCCAGTTTCTCTCTGGAAGGGGACTAACTACACACTTTTCTGGCTTCTCCCTGACAGTATGGCTTCCAACCAGCCTCCATCTACGTGCTGACTACAATCATCTCCATTGGGACACTGATGAGTTTTGGCACACCTTCAAGTTCTGGGAGCCACTAAGAACAAAGAAAGCAACTTGGACAATTACAAAGGTTTGAGATACAATCAGAAGCACTGGTCGGTGTGACTTTTAGGATTCATCCCCTAGACAAGACCACTCTTTCAAAACTGGGAGAGGTGGCTGTTTTACTTAATGCACAGAAATCAACACAAAGTCAAGAAAAATGAAGAAACAGAGAAATATGTTCCAAACAAAAGAATGAGATAAAGCTCTAGAAACAGATCTTTAAGAAACAAGGGTAAATAATTTACCTGGTACTTTATTCAAAATAACAGTCATAAAGATGCTCACCAAGGTCAGAACGATGCATTAACAAAATGAGAATTTTAACAAAGGGTTAGAAAATATAAAAAAGCATTAAACTAATAACAGAGCTTAAATATACAATAACTAAACTGAAATATTCATTATAGTAGTTTAATAGCAGGTTAGATCAATTGGAAGAAAGAATCAGCAAACTAGAATACAGACTAGGCAGTGGAGTTTTTCCAACCAAAGAGCAAAAAGAAAAAAATGAAAAAGAGTAAAGATAGCTTAAACGACTTGGGGGATACCATAAAGTGGACTAATGTATACATTACAGGGGTCCCACAAGGAGAAAATAGAGATAAAGGGGCAGAAAGCTTATTCAGAGGAATTATGCTGCAACCTTCCCTAACCTAAGGAAAGAAACAGACATCCAGACCCAGGAATCCCAGAGAGTCTTAAAAAAGATAAATCTGAAGAGACACATTATAATTAAATTGTCAAAGGTTAAAGAAAAGGAGATAATGTTTATTTATTTATCCATTCATTCATTCATTTATTCGTTTATTTTTATCCTCACCCAAGGACATTTTTCCATTTTTTGTTCAGGTAGAGTGGGAGGGAAAGAGAGGAAGAGAGAAAGAGAGAGAGAGAGAGAGAGAGAGAGAGAGAGAGAGAGAGAGAGAAACATTGACATGAAAGGGACACATCAAGTGGCTGCCACCCGCACAACCAACCAGGGCCGGGGACAAACTACAACCTAGGTACATGCCCTTAGCAGGAACCGAACCTGGGTGTCCCTGGACTGCAGGCCGATGCTCTAACTGCTGAGCAAAACGGGCCAGGGTTTATTTATTTATTTTCAAAATTTTTCCATTATGGATTTTAGAGAGAGAGGAAGTGAGAGGGAGAGACAAATCGAAACATTGATGAGAGATAACATTGATTGACCACCTCCTGCACACTCTCCACTGGGGATCAGGCCCATGACCTGGGCATGTGCCCTGACCAGAAATTGAACCAGCGACCTCTTGGTGAATGGGTCGATGCACAAGGAGATCATTTTAAAAGCAGCAAGAGAGCCCAGCCCATGTGACTCAATGGTTGAGTATCGACCCATGTACCAAGAGGCTACTGGTTCGATTTCTGGTCAGGGCATATGCACATTTTGTGGGCCCAATCCCCAGTGGAGGGCATGCAGAAGACGGGCAATTGATGTTCTCTCTCATCGATGTTTCTCTCTCTCTCTCCCTCTCTCTTCCTCTTTCTCTAAAATCAATACAGAAAAATAAATAAATAAAAGCAGCAAGAGAAAAACAACTTGCAGCAGAAACTTTTCAGGCCAGAAGTGGGATGATATTGTTATAATGTGTCAGCGAGACAACCAGAGACGCACAGCCAAATTGTAAAGGAACGCTTTATTCTCGCCCGTGGACCGTGGAGGGCATAGTCTCCCCTCAGATCTGCAGCCCTGATTCTTCTTGCTCTTCTTGCTCATCCGATTTTAAAGACGGAGGCCCCATCCACCTCCCACCCCCTCCCTCTGAGGACTGGTACAATAGTAGAAATGATAGCGATTATAGAAGTCAAAATTAGCATTATTCACTGGGCTCACAAATACCTGCAAATGTCTGCAGTTACCGGTACTGGAAACTGCAGATGCCTCCCAACATGTGGGGCAACTATAATCTTAGGCAAAAATCCCTTTAATTCTAGGGGTAATTAACCTATTATTGGAAAAATATTGAGGAAGGTTCATTGATGATAAAAATGGAGTTATTTAGTTGCCTCAGCCAAGAGGCCTACATAAGAATGGGATCTAGTCACTTTAGCCTTGGGGCCCAGGTCAATATATTCAAAATACTGACAGAAGAAAAATGGCAAATCAACAATATTCTACCCAGCAAAGTTGTCCTTCAGAACTGAAGGAACAACAAAGAGTTTTCTAGACAAGTAAAAGGTGAAGGAGTTCATGTAAGACTGGCCTTACAAGAAATGTTAAAAGGAGTTCTTTAAGTTGAAAAGAAAGGACATTAATTAGTAATAGGAAAACATATGAAAGTATAAAACTCACTGGTAAATATATATTTAAATTCAGAATACTCCAAAATTGTGGGGAAATCACTTATAACTCTAGTATGAAGGTTAAAAGGCAAAATAATAAAAAAATAACTATAATAATTGTTAAGAGAAACAGTGTAAGAGAATTATGACATCAAACACATAAAATATGGAAGAGTGAAAATGCAGAGCTTTTGTATACAATTGAAGTTAAGTTATTAGCTTAAAATAGACTGCTATAAATATAAAATGTTTTATATAAGCCTCATGGTAACCACAAAGAAAAAACCTATAGTATAGACAAAAGGTAAAGTGAAAGGAATCAAAGCATACCACTAGAGAAATATAATCAAATCACAAAGGAAGAGAGCAACAGAGGAAGAAAGGGGGAAAGGAATTACAAAACAACCAGAAATCAATGAACAAAATATCAAAGGTAAGTCCTTAACTATCAATAATTACTTTAAAAGTCACCCGGCCGGTGTGGCTCAGTGGTTGAGTGTTGACCCATGCACCAAGAGGTCGCCGGTTTGATTCCTGGTCAGGACACATGCCCAGGTTGTGGGCCTGATTCCCGGTGAGGGGCATACAGGAGGCAGCCAATCCATATTCTTTCTCAGCAATGTTTCTAGCTCTCTCTTTCACTAAAATCAATGAAGGAGGAAAAAAAAAAGTAAATGGACCTTTGTACTGGCTGGTTTGGCTCAGCGGTTAGAGCGTTGTCCTGTGGACAGAAGGGTCATGGGTTTGATTCCAATCAAAGACATGTACCTGGGTGACAGGTTCGATCCCTGGTCCTGGTTGGGGTTGTGCAGGAGGCAAACAATCGATGTGTCTCTTTCACCTAGATGTTTCTCTCTCTCTTTCTCTCTCTCCCCCCCTCTCTCGCTCTCTCTCTTCTTTCTCTCTCTAAAAATCAACAGAAAAATGTTCTCAGGTGAGGATTAACAAAAAACAAACAAATGAGATCTGGTCAGCTGACATGGCTCAGTTGGTTGAGCATTGTCCCATGCAACAGGAGGTTGCTATTTCGACTCTCCATCAGGACACATGCCTTGGCTGCAGGTTCGATCCCCAGTAGAGGGCATGAAGGAGGCGCTGATTAATGTTCCTCTCGTCAATGTACTTATCTCTCTCTACCTCTCCCTTCCTTTCTCTGAAATCAATAAAGCAAGCAAACAAACAAACAAACAAACAAACAAAAAGTAAATGGGCCCTGGCTGGTGTGGCTCTGTGGTTAGAGCATTGACCCATGCACGGAAGGGTCATGGGTTTGATTCCTGGTCAAGGGTACAGGTTGCAGGTTCAATCCTGACCCTAGACAAGGCATGTGTGGGAAGCAATCAATCAATGTGTCTCTCTCACATCAATATTTATCTCTCTCTCTCTCTCTCTCTTTTTCTTTATTCCTCCCTCCTTTCCACTCTCTCTAAACATTGATGGAAAAAATATCCTTGATGAACAAGCCCCACACTGCCCCTTGTAAGGTGACCAGCCTCTATGGCTCTGTGCTGGTGAACCTCATCCTCACACCCATGAGCCCTGGCATCATCTCAGCCTCTGTGCCCAAGAAGCTGCTGCTGATGGCTAGTATTGATGGCTGCTACACTTCAGCCAGGGGCTGCATTGCCACCCTGGACAACTTCGTCAAGGCCACCTTTAATGATATCTCCAAGACATACAGCTATCTCACCCCCGAACTCTGGAAGGAGACTATGTTCACTGAGTTCACCCTATCAGGAACTCATCTTGTAAGACCCACACCAGAGTTTCTGTGCAGAGGACCCAGGCTTCAGCTGTGGCCATCACATAATTTTATACAAGAAAATAAGGTGAAGTAAGCCTGTTAAAAGTATTATGGCATTGGCAAAAAGCAGATGCATAGGTCAATGCAACAGAATAGAGAGCCCAGGCATAAACCCATGCATAATAGGCAATTAATTTATAACAAAGGAGCCAAGACTCTACAATATGAAAAGCCTAGTTTCTTCAACAAATGGTGCAGGGAAAACTAGATTTCCACATGCAAAGGAATAAAACCAATCTTACACCACACACAAAATTATCTCATCATAGATTAAAGACTTTAATGCAAGACCTGACACCATAAAACTACCGGAAGGAAACACAGGGGATAAATTCGTAACACTGGTTTTGGCAGTGACTTTTTTGGGATTTGATACCAAAAACAAAGGCAGCAAAAGCAAACATAAACAAGTGGGCCCAGCTGGTGTGGCTCACTGGATTCGGCATGGTCCCAAGGACCGAGAGGTCCTGGTTTAATTCCTGGTCAGGGCACATGCCTGGGTTGCAGACTTGATCCCCAGTAGGGGGCATGCAGGAGGCGGCCGAGTGATGTTTCTCTCTCACATCGATGTTTCCATCTCTCTCTCCCTTCCTTTCTCTCTAAAAATCAATAATATATATATATATATATATATATATATATATATATATATATATATAAAGTGGGAGTACATCAAACTAAAGAGCTTCTGCACAGAAAAGAAAACCATCAACAAAATGAAAAGCCAACCTAATCAGTGGTAGAAAATATTTTCAAATTATAGATCTAATAAAGGCTTAATATCTAAAATGTATAAAGAACTCATATAATTCAATAGCAAACAAACAAACAAGAAAACAAAAGAAACAACAAAAACCCTAAGCAATCTGGGATAGACATTTTTCACAAAGTAGACATACAAATAGCCAACAGGAACATGAAAAGGTGCTCACCATCACTAATCATCAGGGAAATGCACATCAAAACCACAATGAGATACCACCTCACACTTGTTAGAATGGCTATCATCAGTAAGAGAAGAGACAGCAAGTGTTGGCCAGGTGTGGAGAAAAGGAAGCCCTTGTGCACTGTTGGTGGAAATGTAAATTTTTTCAGCCACAATGGAAAACAATATGGATGGTCCTCAAAAAGTTAAAACAAGAATGACCATATGATCCAGCAATTCCACTTCTGGGTATTTATCCAAAGGAAATGAAAACAGGATCTCAAAGAGATGATCTGCACCTCCATGTTCATTGCAGCATTACTCACAGTAGCCAAGATATGGAAACAACCTAGATGTCAATGGGAGAATGAATAAAGAAGATATAGGAGACATAGATGGAATAATATTCAGCCATGAGAAAGAAGGAAATCCTGCCATTTGTGACAACATGGATGGACCTTGAAGGCATTAGGCTGTGTGAAATAAGTCAGACTGAGAATGATAAGTACTGCATATCACTTACATGTGGAATCTAAATGAGCTTAATTCATAGAAACCAAGACTAAAATGGTGGTTACTGGGGGTTGGAGGGGTGGTGGAAAAGGGGAGATGTTAGTTAGAGTGCACAAACTTCCAATTGTAAGATGATTAAGTTCTGGGTATATAATGCAGAGCATGGTAACTATAGTTACTAATACTGTATTATACACTTGAAAGTTGCTGAGAGACTAGATCATATGTGATCACACACAAAAAATGGTAATTATGTGTTAGTTAACACTATGGTGGTAATCATTTTGCAATATATAAGTGTGTTAAATCAACACGTTTGTACATCTTAACCTTACACAGTGTTATATGTCAATCATATCTCAATAAAACTGGGAAAAACGAATTAGAAGTTATATTACCATGGCCAACTAGAAAGCTTTGTGAATCTTCAATAGAAGTCTCTATTTTTAAGCAAGTGTAAACCCAGTCATGAGTTAACGAAAGTGGCAGAGGATGAAGAGCACGCCACATGTTTGGTTGTTAATAGTTGTTTCTCTGCCCTGGCTGGCTTGGCTCAGCGGTTAGAGCGTCTGCCCGAGGTTTAGAGAGACCCAGGTTTGATTCCCGCCAAGGGCATGTACCTCGGTGGCAGTTTGTCTCCGGCCCTGGTTGGGGTTGTGTGGGTGGCAACCAGTTGATGTGTCTCTCTCACGTTGATGTTTCTCTCTCTCTTCCTCCCTCCCTCTCTTCCTCCCCCCTTCCCACTTTATCTGAAGATAACTGCAAAAATATCCTTGGGTGAGGATAAGATAAGATAAGATAAGATAAAATAAAATAAAATAAAATAAAATAAAATCCCTTTTAAAAACAAACAAACAAAAAGAGCACAAGATTAGAGACTGGACAACTGGGAAAGGTAGTCTGGCTGTCTGGGACCTGTCTGCAGTAGGGAGGCAGGTAGGACAGGGAAAGAAGCAATCGGCTGAAAGAGGGGACGAGACATAATGGGATGTTGGCAGGAATTGTCTGAGCGTCTGTAACAGCAGAATGGGGCCAGTTTGGTATGGTGGAAAAAACAACTCGATCTGGGGAGGAGACCTGGACTTGAGTCAATTGTTGTTACTTCTTATCCGAGTTATTTTGGGAATTCTACTTACATTCTCTGAGTTTCAATGACCTCATTTTCCAGTAGTGATTGTGATATTGTTGCAATAACCTGATTATTATTTAACACAAAAGGAGTAAAGGGAAGATGAGTGAATTATTTATTTATTTATTTTTATCCTCACCCGAGGACATTTTTTCATTTTTGTTCAGACAGAGTGGAAGGGAGAGAGAGAAACATCGACGTGAACGGGACACATGAACTGGCTGCTTCCTGCCAACCCCAAACAGGGCTGGGGATGAATCACAACTGAGGTACGTGCCCTTGGCCAGAATTGAACCCGAGAGTCATTGGTTCCTGGGCTGAAGCTCTAACTGCTGAGCCAAACCAGCCAGGGCAAGGTGAGCTAATTTAATGCTCCAGGTGTACTCCCCCACTGATTAGTGGGGGAAGGGCACGGACAAAGGCAGTTTAGACACATGCCTAGTGAAGTCTGAGTGACATGGGAGGTGCCTACCTGTCCCTTATACCTGGGAGCGAGTCAGTGGCCAGAATAGGCGTGGCTACCATAAGTATGTAAAACCTGAATATTTATTCTCCCAGGCAAAGGAAAAACTCTCTATCTCTCCTCCTCCCTCCCTCCAGACTTGGCCTTAGGGGGGCTGCCATGCCCTGCACCCTCCCTTAGTGCTCGTGGTCACGTGGGACTCTGTGCAAGGGACTTAGGGACTGAATCTAGTCTGACCCTGACCTGAACCCAGCCGCATCATGGAGCAGACACTCTGGGCTTCGGCTGTATTTCTAGCTGTGCTGACTCCACAGCTGCCCCTGTTCCAGGACTGGCCTGAGGGACACGGGCCTTCACAGTTCCATGCCGACGACACCGTCCATTCTCCCTGGGGCTGCTGACTACGCTCATTCCGACTGTGACCCAAGAACCTCTTGCCTATGAATATCCCACTGGCAGCAACTGGACTTCACAGGATTGTCGATTATTGTAAAGACCAAATAACTCAATATTTGTGAAATGTACTTTTTTGTTGTTTTTAATCCACACCTGAGGATATTTTTCCATTGAATTCTTAGAGAGAGTGGAAGGGAGGGAGGGAGAGAGAAACATCAGTCTAAGAGAGACACATTGACTGGTCTCCTCCCTCAGGGCCCTGACTGGGGCTGGAGATAGAACCTACAACCCAGGTATATGTCCTTGACAGGAATCGAACCCGAGACCTTTTGGTCTGTGGGCCAGCGCTCTCCTCGCTGAGCCAGACTGGCCAGGGCTGAAATATATTTTCTAAACAGCTAAACCTAAGGAGGCTGAGTAAGGATATATGCTTGAAAAAGACAAATGGTACTTGAAAAATAGTTATGTTTATGAGAAACTATTATGCAGCATATATTGAAGAGGATACGGCAGGCCACTTGTTCCTGGCACAGATGTTGCTGGTTGTCTAAGCATTATCCACTCTCTCCTTGTGCCTCACTAACAGAATCCTAATTTTATTTGGGTAGCAACGTTCTCACTGTAAAACTACATTTCTCAGCTTCCTTTGCAAATGGAGCTGCCGAATTAGATATAAGAAGAATATTTGGGTACAATTTCTGGTGAAACTGTGTAATGAGCGCTAACTTAGCTGGGAGGCCTGCTTTTTTGTTCTGATCCCCCTTCTACTTCCTGCTCCTGGGACCATGATGTGATAACTGGGGTTTCAGTAACCATTATGTGACCATGAGGCAATCTTGAAGATAGAGGCCATGCAATAAGAACGACAGGGCAGAAAGATAGAAGCAGCCTCTGATCCTGATGACCACAAAAATATTATAACAGACCAGTCTGCCTGTCTCGTGTAAAAGACTTTACATGAGAGAAAATTTGTTTGTTTAAGCCACTAGTATTTTAGGCTTCTGTTTCAAGTAAACCATACTTATTCCTAAATGATACAGATCCTTTCTCAAAGATATTTAAGGCTTGAAAAGCAATACCCTAAAACAGGAGTCAGCAAACTTTTCTGGTAAAAGGCCAGATAATAAATATTTTAGGCCACATGTTCTCTGTCACAGCAACTCACTTGTGTTGTAGAGATAGCAACCACAGAAAGTAGTGTGGCCGTGTTCCAATAAAACTTTATTTATAGACACTAAAATTTGAATTTCATATGATTTCTGATGTCATAAAATATTATTCTGTTTTTTTTTTAAATTTTATTTTTCAACCATCTAAAAAATATAAAAGCCATCCTTAGCTCATAGATTGCACAAAAACAGGATTTGGCCCCAAAGCTTCCATAGTCACCCCCTGTTGTACAGGATACAATTCCAGCAAATAGGTCCAGGAATAGCCACTGTAAACCTTTATTGTGTATTTGTTAGTTATCCTTATCCTTCTGCATGTTTAAACACCTTCTTGGAATCAGCAGAATTGGACCTATAAAATAATGAGACTACTTTTTCAAGAACATGTGAAAGTCACACCTCTGAATGAATGCTGCTTCACAGTGGTGGCCTTGGAAAGTGGGAGTCAGCTCCAGGGATGCTGACCCAACATTATACGCAATTTCATTTGAATATTTAAGACTTGGTCTGCTTGTCTTATTTATGTATTTATTTCTAAGGATTTGTTATTTTTATTATTATTTTTTCTGCATTGATTTTGAGAGAGAGAGGAAGGGAGAGAGAGATAGAAACATCGATGAGAGAGAACATCAATGAGAGAGAACATCAATTGGCCGCCTCCTGCACGCCCCCTACCGGGGACGGGCCCACAACCCGGGCATGTGTCCTGACCGGGAATGGAACAGGCAACCTCTTGGTGCAGGGTCGACGCTCAACCACTGAGCCACACTGGCTGGGCAGGAGGTCTGCTTGTTTTAAAAAAATCAGTGACCATACTTTGTAAGACCACATTTGCTATTAACCACTCAAAGAAGTAAGCTAGTAAAGACCAATCTGAGGAAGCCCGAGCAGCGGGGCATGCCGAGGACCGGGCCCAGGCTGGCTGCTGCCGCAGGGACTGGCAAGGCCCTGACTGGGGCTGGAATAATGTGGAAACAGTAGAGCCTGGTCAGGGTTTTGTGGGCATGGCTGAGGCAGAAAACGTTCCTCAGGAGGTTGAAGAGACATGAGGGTTGGTTTTTAAAAAAACATGGTTAAGTCTGATCACAGCAGGTGGCTGTTCAGATGGAAAAGTGCAGTGTTAGTGGGAAACCGGAGCATGGAGCTCCTAAGTTTATATTGAAGACAGAGCTAAGGCATAGAGCGGAAAACCATAGTCTATGGAAAAGGTCAGAGTGTGTGTGTGTGTGTGTGTGTGAATTGTCAAAGCCACTGATACTTTCTGAAAAAAAAATCAAAGTATTTATCCAACATCAGCTACAGAAATTACTGGGTTGATCAAAATGTTGACTTTTCGCCCAATGAGAAAAGTCATTTTGGTTCAGTGGTTAGAGCGTTGGCCTGCGGACCAGAGAGTCCCGGGTTCAGTTCCCGCTAGGGGCACGTACCTTGGTTGCAGTTTGTCTCCAGCCCTGGTTGGGGTCCTGCGGAAGGCAGCCAGTTGATGTGTACCTCTCACGTTGATGTTTCTCTCTCTCTCCCTTTCTCTCCCTCCTACTCTGTCTGGAGATAAATAGAAAAAATATCCTCGGGTGAGAATTAAAAATAAAAATAATAATAGTAATAATAAAGATTAATAAAAGACAAATTAAAAAATAAAATAAAAGGGGGAATATTACTGCATAGAGGGACAGATGTCACTCTGCTATGTGTGAAAGGACAGTGATAACTGTTAGATATTATAAAGTGTCCAGCGAGTTGTTTTAAAGTGGTAGATTAAGCTTTGTTTTCACCCTGGCCAGTTTGGCTCAGTGGTTGAGCATCGGCCTGTGGACCAGAGAGTCCTGGATTCAGCTCCTGCTAGGGGCACGTACAAAAAAAAAAAAAAAAAAAGCAAAGCTTTGTTTTCTTACAAGACACCCATTTTTTAGCCCCTGAACCAACATCAAAATTATTATTTTTAAAATTTGTTTTTTAATCCTCACCCAAGGATATTTTTCCATTTATCATTAGATTGAGTGGGAAGGAAGGGGAGAGAGAGAAACATAGATGTGATAGAGATACATCGACTGGCTGCCTCCCGCACGACCAGACCAGGGCCAGGGACCAACCGCAACCCAAGTATGTGCTCTTCATCAGAACCGAACCCACGACCCATTAGTCCACAGGCCAACGCACTACCGCTGAGCCAAACTGGCCAGGGCCCACGTGGAAATTACTTTTATGTGCTTTTCTGCAGTGTCGCCTTTGGTCACAGTCACTCACTCTTGAATGTTATCAGGAACCTAAAGTGACCCTGAGACACTGGAGGACTCGGGAGAAATGAAGATCTGCACTTGCTGTGTGCCCATGGGCTGGGTGGCTGCCTGGTCACCCGAGACAGGCTCTGTGGCACTCCCAGTCTGTGACTCGGACTAATGATTTGGTAAGTCTTTCTTAGGATGAATACAGAATTATGTCACTGAAAACCTACGCTGACTGACATTTGTTGTTGTTGTTTATCCTCACCTGAGGATATTTTTCCTTTTTTTTTTTGGTAGAGTGGAAGGGAGGGGAGGAGGGAGAGAGAGAGAGAAACTGATGTGACAGAAACACATTCATTGGGCTGGGGATCACATCCGCAACCCAGGTAGGTGTCCTTCACGGGGAATCAAACCCAAGACCCTTCCGTCCGTGGGCCGAGGCTCTGACCACAGAGCCAAAACGGCCAGGGCCTGAGAGTCATGTTGCTTCAAGGTGATAACTTGCTTTCCCAAATTGAACTTCAGGTGTGGTCTCGGTAGCATTTAGAAGAACTTCCAATTGGGCCAGCATCAGATAATCATTTGTAGAAGGAAAAAGTTACAGACAGAGCAGCTTGAAGGGCCAAATGGCGGAATTAAAATGCAGATCTTTCTTCAGACGTTTACTGACTGCTGATCTCCCTCCAACAGTCGCAGGGAGCCTGAGGTCTTCCACAGGGTTTTAACACCGTCATCAATCCACAGACTGCTTCCCCAGCTCCTGCAGTACCTCCCACACAACTGCAGGTGGGTCATACAGTGACCATCTAAGCCTGGCCGGTTTGGCTCAGCGGTTAGAGCGTCGGCCTGCAGTCCAGAAAGACCCGCGTTCGGTTCCCGCTAAGGGCACGTACCTCGGTTGCAGTTTGTCCCCGGCCCTGGTTGGGTCGTGCGGGTGGTGGCCACTCGATGTGTCCCTTTCACATCGATGTTTCTCTCCCTCCCACTCTATCTGAACAAAAAATGGAAAAATGTCCTCGGGTGAGGATAAAACAACAAAAACCCCCAAAATACAGTGACCATCTGAAAGATCCCGAGTGTTTCTCAGCGGCATCGAGAGTGAGAAAGAGAAAGAACACTGCTTAAAAATGGGATCAATCGCACATCTTACATTCTCCTGGGATCCTAACCCCCTTCTTGGTGCATCTCTGTCTAGGGGTCTACAGTTACATCTCTTTTTGATTTTTTTTAACAGACAGTATAGGTGTTAAGAAATACAAATAAGCTATTGAGAAGAAACAAACAAAATTGTTTTCTCTAGGACCTGAGAATATTTAATAAATGTGACTCTTAAATTTTCCCCATGTACTACTACATTTAAAAATCCAGGAAGCAAATGAGGGCTAGGAGGACAGCGCAGGGGGCCCGGGCACGGCCAGCAGGACAGCGCAGGGGGCCTGGGCACGGCCAGCAGGACAGCGCAGGGGGCCCGGGCACGGCCAGCAGGACAGCGCAGGGGGCCCGGGCACGGCCAGCAGGACAGCGCAGGGAGCCCGGGCACGGCCAGGACAGCACAAGGAGCCTGGGCACGGCCAGGACAGCACAGGGAGCCCGGGCACAGCCAGGACAGCGCAGGGAGCCCGGGCACGGCCAGGACAGCGCAGGGAGCCCGGGCACGGCCAGGACAGCGCAGGGAGCCCGGGCACGGCCAGGACAGCACAAGGAGCCTGGGCACAGCCAGGACAGCGCAGGGAGCCCGGGCACGGCCAGCAGGACAGCGCAGGGAGCCCGGGCACGGCCAGGACAGCACAAGGAGCCTGGGCACAGCCAGGACAGCGCAGGGAGCCCGGGCACGGCCAGGACAGCACAAGGAGCCCGGGCACAGCCAGGACAGCGCAGGGAGCCCGGGCACGGCCAGGACAGCACAGGGAGCCCGGGCACAGCCAGGACAGCGCAGGGAGCCCGGGCACGGCCAGGACAGCGCAGGGAGCCCGGGCACGGCCAGGACAGCGCAGGGAGCCCGGGCACGGCCAGGACAGCGCAGGGAGCCCGGGCACGGCCAGGACAGCGCAGGGAGCCAGCCCACAGTGGAGACCTGCTCTTACTGCTGGCTCACATGCCCTTACTTCTTTGGAGTCATGCAGTGCCTGAAGCAATTCCTTTGACCCTCTTAGAACCCATTCCTTTTGCAAGGGAATAAGTTCCATCCATCCAAAGGCAAACAACGGCCAGTTCTGCCGCCTCCATTTATAGGAACTTGGCAATCACCAAGTGGATCCACTGTTGGTTCTAGACCAGGCTCGCTGCACCCCTGTTTGCTCACCCTGACTCCGCGCTCCAGGTTTTACCTTACTACATTGCCTTTAATGGGTTTCCCTTCCTGTCTTCTGCTGTGCTCCAAGCACGTCATTGCTCCATTTTTCGAGGGATTCTCAAAGCCACTCTTGTTTTCTGCTGCCACCCCTGGACCTGGAAGTCAGACAGGCCATCGGAAGAGTTCACCTTGAGGGCTCGGCCCGGAAGGCAGGGGAGGCGGCGCTGAGAGTGAGGAAGAGTTCGGGGCGTGTCTTTCGCATGTGAGGCCTGGGCCGCAGCTTCATTCCCAGTGCAGAGGCCCCAGGAACGCAGCGCTCCCCCCTCGCTCCTCCTTGCATCACACCCTTTCAGAGGGCGGGCAAAGGAGAGCCGCAGCCCTCTGCGGACCAGCTTCTTGCAGGCTGCGGTGACCTCAGACGAGTGGATCACAATCATTTGGAGGAGGCAGGGAATGAACCAAAGTCATTTGACTTCCAAGGGTCTGATAGACCACGTGACATCCTGAGACAAGATCGCGCCACCGTGCTGTGGGTTCTGAAGTGGTCTGGACTGGGCTTAGGTCTTTCGGGAAGTGATTCCCGGAGACCCTTGCACCATCCTAGAGTCTGTAGGTAGGGGCTGTGACTGCACCAAACCTACTCAGGAGCATTTCCCTTTGTAGAGTATTATTGGAGAAGCTTTCCAGACATTCCGTTTTATCCTGCATGGGCTGAGGGCAGCTGAGTGCAGAGTTAGGAGGTTGAGATGGGAAGAATGGACCAGAAGAGCCTTATCCCTGGGAGTCTGGAGAAGTCTCAGCAGCAGCGTGATGGCAGAAAGCCAGCGCTCCAGGGAAGGGCAGGCAGCAGACAGGATCTGAGTTGCCTTTTAGGGAAGCAACCTTACCAGCAATTCCAGTTTAAAAAATAACTTTGCCGGAACAGATCAAGTCTTGGCTCCTGCTGCCTGGAACACTGTGAGGAACACATCTTTGGGGTTCGGCCATGAGTCTCTCCAGTCACTCCTTAGCCTGCCTCGTATGGGAGCAGTAGAGTCTCTCTTGTTGGGGTCGGTCCCAAGGGGCTCAGAAGAAGTTGAGTCTCAGAATTGGACAAGGCTGATAATTACTGATAACAAAATAGACTTCTATAGTGTAAGGAACAAGAAGTATGTGGGGCCCTGGCCAGTTCGGCTCAGCGGTTAGTGCGTCGGCCCGCAGACCAGAGAGACCCAGGCTCGGTTCCCGCTAAGGGCACGTACCGTGGTTGCAGTTTGTCCCCAGCCCTGGTTGGGGTTGTGCCGGTGGCAAACACTTGATGTGTCCCTTTCACGTCGATGTTTCTCTCTCTCCCCCTCTTTCTCCCTCCCACTCTATCTGAAGATGAATGCGAAAATGTCCTTGGGTGAGGACAAAAAAAAAGAAGTGTGTGGGCGACACTGCCAGGGAGAAAGATGTGGCTGATGTCCATGTGACCGCTCCGGCTGTCTTTCGGCTGCAGCCTTGCGTTTAGCTCCTCCCCACGTGCACTGCATGACGACACTAGGAAGAAGGGAGCCAGTTTAGGTGGGAAAACCTTCTCTTGTTTGAGAAGACAGCACTCCCTCCCTTCCAAAACAGACATCTGTTGTCTGTGCTGATGACGTAGGGGGCCCTCCTTAGACAAAGCAGGTAAGTCAGCAGGGCGGCGTTCATGGGAGAGACGGCACACCTGTCAGGCGACTATAAGTAAGAATGGCCTCTGACTTGGGGACGGTCAAGTTCCAATAACCAACCCTTCGAAGCCAAGTCCTCAGCTCAGACTCCAGGCCCCCAGAGGCCATCCTTCCCAGTTCCAGCACACCCCAGATTTCATTTCCTCCCACGCATCGTTTTCTATGGTGTGGTCTTCACTCCAAATTGAATTATACTTGTCCTCAAATTATTTCATTTATTCTCAGACCTTTCTCTTCATTCAGTCTGCACATATCTTACTCCCTAAGCACCAGCCCAGTGTTAGACGTGCAGCAGCCCCTCAGCAAAACCCACTCAACTGAGAATCAATAGCTGGAATGAACCAGCCTATGTCGTGGGACACAGTCTGGGACACAGTCTGAGACACCCAGTCTTCTTCACACCAGGTGATGTCCTTGCCTTAGATGTCAAGGAGAAGACTGATGTGGTCAGAGGAGAACTACCTCCTCTCCCACCACACACCGCCCCAGTCCTGGGGCGTCTGCCCCTCAGGCTGGGCCTTCGTGTTTCGGAACAGACGTGTCCCGATTCCTACCTGAGGCCCATCTTCTACCTTGACTCTGGGAACCAGCCTTTGTCTCTACAGGGTCTTCCCCTTGCTTCTTCCCCTTCTCAAATTTTCAATTTTATTCTCTCTCTGCCCCATCACTGTTTGCAATTAAAAAAACAAAACAAAACAAAACAAAAAAACTGGCTTAGTGTTAATACCAAGCACTGATATCATACTGCTTATTCTGTGCCAGGAACTATTCTCACTGTTTTATACATATTAACTCATTTAATCTTCACACCAACCCTATGAGGCAGTCGGTGTTACTATACTTTTAAGATGAGGAAACTGAACATAAATTTTACCTAGTTCTCTTGGTGTGTTAGAGAGAAATAGAGTAGGCATCTCAAAGTTAATATGTCTAACCCGGAAACTTGATTCCTTCCTAGTCCAAACCCATTTATTTCCTAGTTGACTTCATCTTATTAAACGGACCACTATTTACCCTGTTGCTCGGGACAAAAACCTAGGAGTCATCCTTAACTCTGTACTTTCTCTTGTATCTCACAATGAGGCTTCCTCTGCATTTCACCTTAACTTCTCCACCCATGTCTAACCCACTGCCTCTCTCTTCCTCGGATCATACTTTCACCTGGTCTTCTTGTCTCCATTCTTGCATGGCCCATCCTCTGCGCAGTGGCCAGATCACTCTACAACAGAAACTATCATAGCACTCTTTCCCTTAAAAACACTCCGGAATCCAAATGCCTTTCCATGGCCCGCAGGGCCACACAGCAGGGCCTGCCGCTTCTGCAGGCTTCTCCCTCTCCTCTCCTCTCCTCTGCTTCTCGTCCTGAGCGTCTCCGGCTCTTCTCTGACGCAGTGGCTCTCCGCTGCGTGCGCTCTCCTCGGAACACTCTCCCTCGGCGCGACTGCCCCTCCCCCTCCAGGTCGCAGCACCTGCTCAGACAGGCCTGCCTTAACCCCCTAAGCTAAATACCCCTCACATTATTCTCTATCTCCGTCTTATGTTGTGGATAGCACTTATCCATACGTGAGATTATCTTGTACATTCATCATTAATGTCGTCCATCTCCAACTACCACCAAGGACGCCACCCCTGGCTCCAAAGGCAAGCTCCTTGAGGAAGGACCTTATCTGTTCATATTCCTCTCCTGTTCCCAGTGCCTTTAACGCTCATTGGCACATAGCAGAGACTTCACCTTGTGGAGGACCCCAGCCTTCCTCCCACATCTGCAGAGAAGTCCCTGGGATGCGAGGCTGGGGTTTGTTCAGACTGTCCCCTCCTCCAGGCCTGTGTCCAGCTCACGGCCAGCTGCCTCTTCCTGCTCCAGCCCCATCGGCTCAGTGTGAGTGAGCCACTGGCCAGGTTGTGACTGGGGGTGCAGGTGGGTGGAAAAGGTAGGGGGCCGCATGCCTTGGAAAATGCAGGCCACAGCGCAGATGGATGGTATCAAGTCTTAATGACTTCAGCTGCATTTAATTAAAAGTTGAATGGCTTACAGGGGCATAGATCTTGTGGGCCAGTATTCTGAATTCTGTTCTCACGTCTGCTCTCTTCCAAACTTTAATTAAGGAAGCAACCAAAGGCCTTATCATAGCCATGTGTGGTGATCTCATCAACTAAGACAAATATTTTTTCTGGTGATATTTATAGAAGCCTTGCTTGTCTCCTTGGACAGCCCTCAGCAGCATGATCTTGTTCACTTCTCTTCTTCTGGATTTGCATTTGTAGGGGCAGCTTTCTGCCCGCTGCTCTCTGCTGGCCGCACGTTTCCTGCTGCCAGGCCCTCCCTCCCTCCACCGCAGGACGATAAGTGCAGACCTCCCCTGACTGCCTCTGTGCCATCTGATCTTGCCTATGGTCCCACGAGTCTACTTACCCAGCAACATAACCTCTTCCTCAGGGGCCTGCCGACCTAGCTGCATCAGGGCCAGGAGAAGGGACCTGCAAACAGGGAAGGACTGTATGTGGCGAACTCTGCTCCTGCGGTCTGGGGTCAGCTGTCAAGGCTGCAGAGAGGTAGCTGGTTCCACCAGAAAACTCAGTGTTGTGCAAGGAACGTGTCCTTGGTGCCCCTTGACATCTTAGTCATCCATATACTTTTCCACTGGATGGCGGCTTCTCAACTGTGCATTCTCAGTGGGGCGACAGTCTTCCAAGCAGGAGGAATGGCTCTTCGGGGACTGAGAAAACCACACTCTTTTTATGTATAAGGCACTGATATGCATACAACTCACAGACAGTTACACCGTGCAGCTGTGGTGTTAAAAGGTTGTGGGGGCAAGATGATCAGGAAACATGTTTAAAAATAGCCTCTCACTGGAAAAGAATCTAAAACACATTCCCTCTAAGTTATAAATGACTTACAAACGATTAAAATAGTATTTCTCACAGGAGTGCTGGCCCACGAGCAGCCCCGAGGACGCCTGCAGACGAGACGGAAGCAGGCTGTGGGACTGGCCGTCAGGGCAAGCAGAGGGGTGCCGGCTTCAGTGACCACATCTTACAGCACAACATTCGAATACAGTGGCTGCAAAGGATCTTCTAACATTCATTGTAGATGTCAGAAGCTTCTTTTTAGGTGAATTCAGAAATAGACATTTGGGAAATTCAAGGATAATTTGATGGCTATGGCAACCCAGAGCGGAGTTTTGAAGTCAGGATAATTTGGAAAATTCCAGGACCTTTTTAGATAGACACAGGGCCTTCTCAGTGTTCCTGAAATCAGAGCTTCAGGCTTTGGCAAGTTATCGGCACTCGACTGATCCAGATCTAGGCAAAAGGGTCTGTGGTGTGTATGTCGGAGGAGCCGGGCTTTGCACGGATGGTCGCTCTGTGCATCCCTGTGCAGACGGAGCAGCCGCGAGCCTCCGGCACTCACTTCGCTCTGCGGACACAGCGCGGGACTTGGTGCCTGAGACGCGCTGAAATGAGTGTAGTGAGCAAGGTTCAAAGTCTAGAAAGTCACCCTCTCGCTGCTCTTGGCTTTAATCAGAATCTTACTGCTGACCCACGTAGAGCTTTGGAAGTAGAATGTAGACTGGGAACAATTCCATAGGGTCCATACAAGAGCAAATGAAATGACTACTTAGAAGAGATTCTGTGCAAAATGCAACTAGAACTGTTTCATTTGGACTAGAGAGGGCAAAGGAAGACCTTATATGGGGACTAAGACCAACTTTGGTTTTTTTTTTCTGTGTTGGATGCAGATGGGATATAAAAATATTCATGCTTTATTTATTTGTATCTGCTGAAAACCAAATCAAAGAAATTGGGCTTGATTTGCAATGCAGAGATGAAGGGTGAATATAAGGCAAAATCCCAGGACATTGTTAGACATTGGTCCTCAGGAGCTTAGTTTCATTCCTTTTTCTGCAAAGTGTGGGGAAAACGAGACACTGCAGGGATGCGTTGGCGGCAGTGGCGCTAATGTTCACTCGGTTCTTACTAACAGGACTTTGGTAGGACTCTGTGGAAGCCAGAAAGTAGAATTCCCTGTTTGCTGAAAGATCCTGTCTATGAATTGATGTGATTCTTTTCTTCGTGAAGTTTAAAGGCACCACGGCAAGGTGAGCGGAAGGATGTGAGCACTCGTTCACCTTTGCTCTTCGTTGGTGTTCTGACTTTGGACAAGCCACAGTTTCCTCGTTTCGTATGTGGCGGTGACCATGGCTCTCCTCCTTCCTTCACGGGTTGTTGGGTGTGTCAGATAAGTTAAAAAACATGACAGTGTGCTATAAAGTTCTGCCTGTTATACGAATATAGTAACTGTTGGTAATTTGGATAAACTATTCTTTAGGCCTTGATCAAAGTGTTCACTGAACCTGATTCCCAGGTTTGGATTTCAAAACGCGTGAGATCTATTCCTGTGAACATCCTGCTGTGTGCCCGCCACTCACTGGCCGGAGGATCGCTGTGTGGTGGGCCCTGGGAGAGGCACAGGCAGGGGTGATGAGCCAGGGACAGGCCTGGCCTGGGAAGGCAGAGGCCACCCAGCCAGGGCCGATGGAGTAGACAGGCCATCGCAGCAAGGGCTCTGATCTCATCAGGCATCAGGGGCTGGAGGACTTCACTCAAGGGCCCCAGGGACTGTCAAGATCAGATTGAAATTTTAGAAACATCAGTCCTCCTAATGCAATGTGGAGGATGAACTGAAGAGGGCAGGACTCTCACGGAGACCGGCAGGGAGGAATGAAGGTGGCCGCCTGGGAAAGGGGGTGACCAGCAGTAGTGAGACGAGGGAGTGTGCTGTACCCTGGAACTAGACAAATAACACTGAATGGAAACTGAGACTGAAAAACGAAATTTAAAACTAAATACATAAAACAAAATTAACCTGAACCAAATTGAGCTAAAGAAAGAAAGGCGTGAGAACTCGGGAAGTGGGAGGTTGGGATCAGAGAGTGGGAGATGCATAGCCCCTGACCACGCCAGGACCAGGTGGAGCGTGGAAGCTACACCTGAGTGGGGATGCATGTCGCTGAAAGTGAGGCCAAAGACCTGGGAGGCTTCTTCTGTGGCTTTACAAAGATTGTGGCAAAATGCACAAAACACAAAATGTTACCTCTTATATTAAGTGCAGTAAGTGTACACAGGGCGTTAAGGACATTCACGGTGTTGTGTCGCCAGCATGACCATCCACCCACAAACCCTTCATCTCGGAAAACCGAAAGTCTGTTTCCATCACGCAACAACTGTCCACTCTTCCCTCAGCTCTGCCTGGTGGCCACCATCCTGCCTTCTGTCTCGAGGACCGACCACCGAACCCCATGGAGATGCAATCATACAGTGATCTTATCTCACTCAGCATAATGTCCTTGAGGTTCATTACGTTGTGGCATGTGTTCAAAATTCTTTTTCTTTTAACCCTGAATAATATATTCCATTGTATGTACTCCGAGCCCTTTTAAACTTTTGATTATGGTGCACAATAAGAAGTGCATTTTATATTGTGACCTAGTGCACATGTATGTATTATGTTATTGAAATAGTATATTTAGTATATGTTGTCATATACTATATATAATTGAAATAAATGTTTTACTCTAAAATCACCCTTCCTACATGTGAAGTACTCTGATATTTTATTTCTGTTCTGTGTCTTAAAAAAAAAGATCTAAATTAATTTCATGACTCACTGATGTGTTGTGATCCCTAGTTTGTAAACAGTTGGTCTGTTTGATATTGAAGCTACTCGAAATGATAAGACCAGGAGCTGGGGGCCAAAGTCTTAATAAATAAGAAGGGGCTAAAACACAGTTTCATGCATTTGTTTCCATGAATGACCTGTAACTTCAACATAATCTGTTAAGCAAAGGTCCAAACTATCAGTTTATTTCTGGTGTAAATGGGATAATTCATGGATTTGCTGATTTTTTTCATTGGTCTCCAGCTGGTCTGGGTCTTTTGCTTTATTTATTTACTACCAGTGACCATTCCACTCCATTTTTCTATCATAGGGCAGAACCAAGTACACTGCCCTTCTTTATAGTTCCGGACCCCCGCAATCTGATCCAGGAAGGGGGAGGGGATAAGGCTATGTCAGAAGAGGTGGTGGAGTGGGCTCCGCCTCCAGGTTGGATGCTGAGGGTGTGCCTGGCCCAGAGGGGAGAACGGGAAGCCCGGAGCACTGAAGATCGGGGGCTAGGCCTTCCACTGAGCATCTGTGCTGTGGGAAGAGAATGGGGGCAACTGGATTTCAGTGAGGTCTGAGAAGGCCAAGCATGTCACCATTTCTCCCCGAGTCACTCACTCTCAGGTATTTCTGTTAAACATGAACACGAAGCGTCAGGAGAGCTTTACCCTTTCTAATGAGCTAACCTCTGTGGTATTCCCACAGGATGAGGTCAGCAAGATCACCATCTCACTAGCAATGAAAAAATAAGCAAGACTGCTGAGGGAGTCAGGAGGAACACCCACTGTGTGCACGCACTGCATTAACTGCTGACACCACGTGAACACACAGTCTCCCTCTTTGCTGAGCCAGGATGTGGGGTGTGGGGGGTGATCAGACCAAGTGTTCTAAGTTAAGGGAATGGAACTTGCAAATGTCCAGTGATGTAAAAGAGCTTGACTTGTTCAGAAAAGAGGAACTGAGGTTGTTCATGTCAGGAGTGGACAGCTAAGTAGAGTCTCGTCCTGTCAAGATTTTAATGATGATGGGCAATTTGGCTGATGAGAATGAGAGAACCCAGACATGCCTCAATACTTAGGCTGAGCCCTGGCCGGTTTGGCTCAGCAGTTAGAGCGTCAGCCCGCGGTCCACAGAGACCAGGGTTTGGTTCCTGCTAAGGGCACGTGCCACAGTTGCAGTTTGTCCCCGGCCCTGGTTGAGCTGTGTAGGGGGCAGCCACTCAATGTGTCCCTTTCACTTCGATGTTTCTCTCTCTCTCTCTCTTCCTTTCTCTCCCTCCCACTATCTGAATGAAAAATGTCTTCGGGTGAGGATAAAACAAAAAAATCTTAGGCTGAGCCATTTGAGCACCAAAAAATGTGTAGAAGACATTTTGAGCTAGAGATTGAAGTATATAAGAATATAGGATTTTTATAAAACATGAGTTTATATGGTACTTTATTCACTCAATGTTCTTTTGTTTTGTTTGTTTTTGATTTTTTAAAACTTATCTTTATTGTTGAATATATTATGGATATCTCCCCTTTTTTTCCCATTAACCCCCTCCGCCCCAATCCCGCCCCCCTCCTGCCTTCCCCACATTATTGTGTCCATTGGTTATGCATATATGCATAGAAGTTCTTTGATTAATCTCATCCCGCCCTCCCTCCCCCCTTCCCTTTGAGGTTCATCAGTCTAACAACCAATTTGTACTTCTTAATTCCTTCATTGTTTTCCACCCATCTTCCCTGCCCCCACCCATTTGGCAAGCAACAAAAAGTTCTCTGATCTATGAGTCTGTTTCTGGTTTGTTTGCTCATTTTGTTTGTAGATTCAATTGTTGATAGATATGTATTTATTGCCATTTTATTGTTCATATTTTTGTTCTCCTTCAACATTTCATATAATACTGGTTTGGTGGTGATGAACTCTTTTAGCTTTTTCTTGTCTGGGAAACTCTTGATATGTCCATCAATTCTAAATGATAGCTTTGTGCCCTGGCCAGTTTGACTCAGCGGTTAGAGCGTTGGTCGGCCTGCGGTCCGGAGATACCCAGGTTCGGTTCCTGCTAAGGGCATGTACCTCAGTTGCAGTTTGTCCCCGGCCCTGGTTGGGTTGTGTGGGTGGCAGCCACTCGATGTGTCCCTTTCACGTCAATGTTTTTCTCTTTCTCTTCCTCTCTCTCCCTCCCACTCTAGCTAAACAAAAAATGGAAAAATGTCCCCAGGTGAGGATTAAAAAAAAAAAAAATGATAGCTTTGCAAGATAGAGGAATCTTGGTTGTAGGTCATTGCTTTTTATCACCTTGAATATCTCTTGCCACTCCCTTCTGGCCTGCAAAGTTTCTATTGAGAAATCAGCTGACAGTCTATGGGAACTCCCTTGTAGGTAACACACTGCTTTTCTCTGGCTGCTTTTAAGATTCTCTCTTTGTCTTTAACCTTTGGCATTTTGATGATGATGTGTCTTGGTGTGGACCTCTTTGGGATCACGTTGTTTGGGATTATCTGTGCTTCCTGGACGTGTAGCTGTTTCCTTCACCAAGTTAGGAAATTTTTCTGTCATTATTTTTTCAAATAGGTTTTTAGTTTCTTGCTCTCTCTCTTCTTCTTCTGGCACCCCCATGATGTGAATGTTGGCACGCTTGAAGTTGTGCCAGAGGCTCCTTACACTATCCTCATTTTTTTTTGTATTCTTTTTTCTTTTTGCTGTTCTGATTGGGTATTTTTTGCTTCCTTATGTTGTGGTGCGAGAGAACCAAGAGACCACCAGAGCCAAATTAAAGCCAAATAGAGAGCAAAGCCAGCCAGCGACTGATCCTGAGTTCTTGGAGACCAGCCCTGGGGCCTCCAAATATTGTGGTGCAACAGAGTCAAAGAAAGACCACTAAAAAATTGAAGTCCAAATAAGAGCCGTTTATTAGCCAGCTGGAGTCTGATTCTGAACACCCCTGTGACAGAGTCTTTGGAATCAGCCCCGATATGCTTTATTACGTGCCTTTTATACCTTACAGAAAATAGGATCTTCTTGATATACTGCCCAGGGCCACAGCAATGCTGTATAGAATTAGTTTGCTTTACAGATAACAGGAACACCCAGGCACACCCAGGAATACCCAGGTATTTCAGGTATTTCAAGGTTCATTGGGTCACACTTAGCCCCGAGCTGCACAAATACAATGCAAGCCTGAATCCTTGAGCTTGTGGGGAAGGTCGAGTCTCTGACTCAAGACCTCCGGGCTCTGTGGACTCTGTCAGACACGTAGCCGGCTCCCAACAATTTTTTGGTTCAGGGAGTATTCCAATTTACTGAGGTTATTTTGACTAAACAGGTTCAGCTAGAGAGCACACAGTGACTTTCCCAATCATCAATTATGGAGCAGCACCATAATTTACCAATCATCAATTATGGGGTTATAAACATGCCAGCACACTTATATTCCAAATCGATGGTTTGCTTCGTGGCTTTACTTACTCTACTATTGATTCCCTGTAAATTATTGCTTATTTCAGTCAGTTCATCCTTCATTTCTGACTGGTTCTTTTTTATGTTGTTGATGTTCTCACTAAGTTCCTTGAAGGTTTCACTAAATTCCTTGAAGTTCTCACTAAGTTCCTTGAGCATCCTTATAACCAATGTTTTGAACTCATCTGATCAATTGCTTATCTCTATTTTGTTTAGTTCTTTTCCTGGAGTTTTGTTCTTTTCTTTCATTTGGGACATGTGTCTTTGTACCCTCACTTTGGCTGCTTCCGTGTGACTGTTTCTATGTATTAGGTAGAGTTGCTATGTCTCCTAGGCTTTGTAGGGTGGCCTATTGTTGTAGGTGTCTTGTAGGATCCAGTGGCACAGCCTCCCTGGTCAGCCCAGCTGGGCCCTCGAGGTGCACCCCTAGTGTGGACTGTACACCCTTCTGTTGTAATTGAGTCTTGATTGCTGTTGGCACATCAATGGGAGGGATTTACTCAGGCTGATCAGCTGCAAGGACTGGCTGTGCCCACTGACCACTGGCCTCTGACTACCCTGGATGATCAGCTGTGCAGGGCCCACCACACAGAGCAAGACTTACTTCAGCAGGGCTCTGGTACCCACTGAGTCCACTGAGTGTGTCCCTTGTGGAGGTGGTTGGGTGGTGATGTTTCAATGTGGTCTGAAACTGTCCACTGGGTGTGCTGGCTATGGGGCAAGGTTAGCCACTGCCTCTGTTCTATCTGGGGCCACCAGCATAAGCTACAAAGTGATTTGCAGATGCTGCTACTTGTGCTGGGCCTGGGGCCACTTAATGAGAAGTATGGGGCTTGCTGAGACCAGATGCTGCTTGTTTGAGAGATTTTAGGAAACTCTGAAGCAGGATCTAAGACAGGCCAATCCTATGGTAAAGCCTTTGGAAACAGCTTGAGTGGGCCTGAAAGTTGGGTGGGGCGGGGCCTCAGGGAATCACCAGGACAGGGCAACCAGTGTGAGTCAGGTTGCTGGAGTCCCAGATATGAGGCCCGTCTGCTGCCCCAGGGAAGGTCTCACCAAAGGAACATCAGCCTCCACCAGCACATGTGTCTGAGAGAAAGCCCCCTCTCCAGCTTTCGTCCTGAGGCCAAACAGTTCAGTTCTTCCCTGTACGTCTCTGATGCCTTTCAAGCTGCCTCCCCTCTGAGTTTAGAGGGAGCAAGTTCGATAAGTCCATGCGGGCCCGTTAAGAGGAGCTGCCTGGGCTCCAGCAGCCTTAGCCTCCCTGAGCCTCAGTTCCCGCTGGTTTTACAGCCAGAAGCTTTGGGGATTCACTTCCTGGCACTGGAACCCTGAGCTGGGTGCCTGGTGTGGGACAGGGACCCCTCAGTTCTCAGGGAGGACCTTCCCAGCCGAGGTGTCCTCCTGATTTTCATCTGCCACATGTGGGTGTGGGACCAGCCTGTCTGTCTCCGCCCTCTTATCAGTCTTGTTGTGGTTTCTTCTTTACTTTTGTAGTTGTAGGACTGCCATTCAGCTCAATTTCAGTCGGTTCTAAATGATGGTTGTTCTGTAGTTTAGTTTTCATTTTGATGTGGTTGTGGGAGGAGGTGATACCGCGTTTACCTACCCTGTTGTCTTGACCGGAAGTCTCATTCAATGTTCTTTTATATCAATTTTATCTTTATAACTAATGAGGTCAGTAGAGTGTTGACTTACCCTAATCCCCCTATTCTACACCACCCCTTTTTCTTTCTTTTTTTTTTGTGTTAATCCTCAAGATATTTTTCCATTGATTTTTTAGATAGAGTGGAAGAGAGGGAGAGAGGGAGAGAGAGACATTACTGTGCGAGAGACACATCGATGGGTTGCCTCCTGCATGACCCCGACCAGGCTGGGGTCAAACCTGCAACCCAGATACATGCCCTTGACAAGGAATCGAGCCCCAGACCCTTCGATTCACGGGCCATCGCTCTAACCGCTGAACCAAACCTGTCAGGGGTCCACCCCTTTCTTGGTAAAAGAACTGAGGATCAGAGAGTCAGTTGCCTGTTTTGTGTTAACCAGACAAAGAACCTGGAGGTTCTGACCCCGGTGGGGCTCTCTTGGCGCCGGGGCCCCGCTCCGTCCGGCGGCTCCTCCCGCGCTGCTCTCCTGACCGCCGGCTTCTCCTCCGGGAACGGCACTGCCCGCTGGAGGAGGACGCGGGCTCTCGTCGCCGTCCTCAGGGGCAGTGCCGTGGGCCACACACGTGTCTGATGGGCACGGGCACCCAGTCCTCCTTTTCATTCATCCCACACCTGGGAAGAGAAACAGGGAACCAAGACTGCTGTCCTGCTCCCCCCACCTCGCACCTCGAACTCAGCCAGCCCGCTCCTCGGAACCGAGCGGTTCGGGAGCTCTGGTGCCACGTTTGTGGATTAGAAGTTCGGCGCTGGCATTTCTGGACTTTAGAGAGTTTCCAAATCTTTCTGAGCTTCTGTCAAATGGGATACTAAAAACCAGCTAGCAGGATTATTGGGACAAGTAGTTAGAAATGGGAGAAAGAGTTGTTATCACCATAGAGTCAAAGCCTCTGCAGTTTTAGCTGAGGGTCCTGGCCCTGCCCCTTCTCTGCTGAAGGGTCAGGCGCTGCAGAGGTTGCCTAGTTAGTTAGCTCAGGGCACCTTGAACACTGGGGATCATTGTTCTGGGATCCAAGGGGCTCAGAGTGTCCCCCCAGGGCATCCTGACCCAGTGAATCGCCCTCTGTGGGAGCGGCACTTTCCCATCCTCCCAGACTAGCTAATTGCTGCAGATCAGAGTTTAAATGAATGGGACTTAGGTCCCAGGAAGGTCACAGCCAGCCCTGAGCAGAGTTCCAGGGCAGGAGGGGCTTTCAGAGATCTTGCATTGACTCCCAACCCGACTCCAAGCCGACCCCCTGCAGTAGAGATCTGTCAAGACCTGAGCACATCAAGGAGGCTTTAGCGGATGTCTAACTTCATTTCCGTCCAGCCGTCTCCCCACGCTGCCTGAAAGAGCTCTCCAGGAGGGGACCAAGTCCCACCAAGCCTCTCCTCAGCTTTCCTGCCAAGTGCTGAGGATCTCAATCTCAACCTCTATGTTTTGTTGCATAAATCTTTTTTTTTTTTAATCCTCACTCAATATCTTTAGATAGAGTGGAAGGGATTGAGGGAGAGAGAGAGAGAGAACATCGATATGAGAGAGACACGTCGACTGGTTGCCTTCCTCAGGACCCAGACCAGGGCCAGAATGAACTGCAACCACGTGCCCTTGACCGGAATCGAGCCCGGTACTCTTTGGTCCACAGGCTGACACTCTAACTGCTGAGCCAAATCGGCCAGGGTGCATAAATCTTATTTTTAAAACTGAATTCACTTCTCACCTCTAGACCCTCTCTGAAGTGTTGGTCCAGGTGGGAGCTGGGGTGCATGGGGATGGAGGCCCATCCAAAAAGTCTGGGAAGGATGCCGGAGACCAACGTTCTCGTGACCGAGGAAGAGGAGGAGGGAAAGGAAGGTGACATCCAAGGACACAAAATGCTTTCTTTTTGGCTGTGCAGAAAGATCAGTGTTTTCTTAGGCAAACAGGTACGGGAGGGGAGTGTGGGCCCAGAATCTCCTCTCCTCTCATCTTCTAGGTTCTTCCAGTTACACGAGGCAGAGTTACACGAGGAAGGGTCCAAGTTTACCATGGGCAGACATCAGGGCTGCCGGCGACCCGAGACCGGAGGTGCGCAGGGCAGCTGGGGCCTGCACGCAGTTCTGGACAACATTTCAGCAGGGCAGGGGTCTGGGATTTCAAAGGGGAAACTGGCAATTCCCCTACGAAACAGATAGGTGAGTAACAGCAGACTAGTGGTAAAGAGATTCCTGCTGGGCCGCCCAGAGGG
Organism: Molossus molossus; assembly: GCF_014108415.1. Lineage (NCBI taxonomy): Eukaryota > Metazoa > Chordata > Mammalia > Chiroptera > Molossidae > Molossus > Molossus molossus. Next base: position 106,535,057 of record NW_023425345.1, read on the forward strand.
GACTCTGTCACAGACTTGCAGACCCTTCCCGTTGTCGTACTCAGTTCACATAGGCTTCGGTGGAAGTGCGAGATCCCCTTCCCGAGACAGGTTCTTGCACTGAATTCCTTCAGGCGGAAAAGGGGAAGCTCAAAGGGTTCCTTCTGAGTCTTTTGCTTCTTGATAACTAGTTTAAATGAATACCCTAAAAGTCATGTTTTGAGGTGGCAAAACTTTGGTGCCCTTCCGGAGCTCAGGGGTGTGGCTGTGGGAAGGCAGGGGGGGCTCCGGCAAGTGCGGTGCAGTGGTTTCCCAGGAAGTGGGTGTGTCAGTAAGACAGGAGGTTGGCCTCGGAAACAGATCACACCCCGGCCCTATTCTGTATTTTACTTCACTGCTGGTGACCTGGTTAACACATTAGGCCGAGGGATCCTGGCCATTCGTTCATTCAACACACATTCAAGATCACTGAGTTAGGAGTCGGAAAGACAGAAATGAAACACACAGTTTTCCACCTGAAGAAGTTGATGATTCGGGGAGACTCACTCAAGTAACACAGTCAGTGCTACGATATGGTGAAGGACTGGGCACTGCAGGAATACCCGCAGGGAGGCACTCCGTCAACCCGAGAGAGGGGAGGGGGTGACTCCCTCGCAGAGGAGGTGGTCCTCGAGCTGCACTGTGGAGGCAAGGAGTCAGCCAGTTCAGGAAGTGGGAGACGGCTCCCAGGAAGAGGGAGTCATTTGCTCAAAGCCCCAGGTTTTAAGAGAGAAGGGTGGGTCAGGAAAATGACAGAAGCTATGACTGGAGCTGTGGTGTAAGAAATAAGGCTGGAAAGGTCGTCAGGGGCTGGATCCTGAAGGTGACGGGCAAGTCACTTCCACAACAGGGGATGAGCCCACGCTGCTTGAAAGACCATACTGCCTGTGCCGGCAATGAGCAGTCAGAGCGGCCTCGCTTGAGAAGATGCACCACCTCTTGGAGCCCAGGCTCAGGGGTAAGCAGTGCAGTCACACCAGTGGAGGAGAAGGCCAGGAAAAGCCAAGGGAACAGAGGCTCTCAGCCATCATTATGGGGCACAGCTATGGTATTCCTGGAGAGTTTGGAAGATCAAGGATTCTTTTTTTTTTTATCCTCACCTGAGGACATTTTCATTTTTTGTTCAGATAGAGTGGGAGGGAGAGAGAGAAAGAGAGAGAGAGAGAGAGAGAGAGAGAGAGAGAGAGAGAGAGAGAAACATCGACGTGAAAGGGACACATAGAGTGGTTGGCCGCCCTCACAACCCAACCAGGGGACAAACTGCAACCGAGGTACGTGCCCTTAGCAGGAACCGAACCCGGGTCTCTCTGGACCACAGGCCGACACTCTAACTGCTGAGCCAAACCGGCCAGGGCAGATCAAGGATTCTTTCCACGTCCTTGGAGACTATTGCGTTGAAGTCAGGAATACCTTCACTGAGTCTAGAGAACGGGTGTGCAGGGCGGGCAGGGCGGGCGCTGTGCCTGCAGCAGTGAGCCAGCTGTGTTTGTATCGGAAGTGAGGGCCCTTCCGCCCCAGGCACAGTGACTGTGGGAAGGAGGAAAGGCTGGAGAGCCTCGTGCGGTGGGAATCTGCTGCCCACCATGTCTGAGGGGTGTGGAACCCCAAAGGATTGTTCTACTTACTATTACTGAGGACGTAAAATGAATCCAGCTGGGCAGAGCACACCCCACCCTGCCCTTTCCCGGGGAAGCATGACGCACGCACAGTGTTCGCAGCTCTCCAGGCGGGCAAATTCCATCTCTGTTGGGCTGCTTTGCCCTATTGGAATAGTACCATGGCTTCCCCAAATGTAGGTGGAAAGGTGAGTTAGGATGAGACCCCTCTGTGAGGTACAGCTTATTCTTCATGCCCGGTAATGGGTGGTCGAGCTGTCTGTCTCAGGGCAGGGTCTTCATCACTAATGCCCCTCCCACCTGTCGCTTGGCTCGGCAGCTTGCTGCCCTCTGAGACCCCAGGCCGGCAGGACGGGGTGTGCACCGTCCCGCAGGCTGTGGCCACGGCCACAGGGCGATCTTCCTGACTCCACCTGCAGCTCCGCGGGTCCAGCAGTCCTTTTCTCCCCTCTTGCTTTCTGCCCTTCTGTCCCTGCCCCTTTACTTCCCCCTCGTGTTGCACCAGGCAAAAGGATGACCTAAATTAAGTGCTTCTTCGCTGCCTCTCTTTTGGTCCCTGTCTTCCCTGTTCTCCTTTCCAGTTCTCACCTCCATTCTCTGCACCCCATTCCTCCTCCTCTTCTGCCATAGTTCCTTCCACCGGGCTTCCATCTCAGAGGCACGGAAGTGCCTGGACTGTCACCTGCTGGCGGACGGGTGCTCTGTGCTGCATGGTGCCAATCAGTGTGGCTCCCGAGCGCAGTCACCTGCGGTTCGTGTCATTGGACGGGGGTGCCTCTCACCTGTGGTAATATGTAAATGGTGCTCTCTGGAGTTGTGCAACTCACTGTGACTGCAACGTGGCACTCAACAGCCTTCAAAGCAACACATCTCTTAGGGAAAATGTCCTGGTGGAGACCAGGTCCTCAGCCAATCATGCATCTGTGCATTTGAGTCTCCGTATTACTAAGAACCTGAGATTCAGAGCCTTCTGACATAGAGATCTCAAGTTTTCTCAACCTCTCCCTGCACTACTGCCCCATGACCACATCCCTGTTGGACTGGTGATCTGAACATGTCATGTGCTGTCCTGACCTACCCCTTGCTCCTGAAGTTCCTCCTCACAGCCATTTTCTAGAGCAGAAATCTGATCACTGACGCTTAGCCTTTCTCGTCCCTCCCAGCTCAAAGACTCCTCTACTCTGTGCTCCAAACTCCTTCAGAAGCCTGTGCTCTCCCAGGCCCTGTACATCAGATCACATCGAACCACTGCTTAGAACAACGGTTCCCATTACAGTCAGAACGAGACGCCCACACTCCTTTTCTTCACAGGGCTCTGTGGTTTGACCCTGGTCGAGGTCTGATCCCACTTCTCCCTGTTCTCGTGCTCATCTGTTCCCCTCACCGAGCGAGTTTATGTCCATCTCAAGGCTCCGCACTCTCTCCTCTCCGCTCGAAGGCGTCTTCCTCCAGATGTCCAGGACTACGAGAATATAAAATCTATAAAAGCTGAAGCTTTTGCTTTTGGTGTGTTCACCACTGTATTCTAGGGGCTTGTACAGTGCCCGGCACATGGAGGGTGGTAGGTAACTAAATGTTGGATGAGAGTATAAATAATGCAGTGCTTTGTGTTGTCTCTTTCTTCCCCTTTGTACCCACCCATCCCCTCATCATAAGCGTCCCAAGGCCAGAGATTTGGTATGATGTGTCTCCCTCAGCATCTAGAGTGGGGCATCGAGCACAGGTGCTTTGATAAATATTCGTTGACAGAATGAAAACAGAGTGGGCGAAAGAGTTCTCTCATGCCTTCCCACCAGTCAGGCTCAGCCACCTCCAAGGCAGACAGCTAGTGACCCTTGTCCTCCTCGAGCTGCTCGTCCTTGGCATCGGCGAGCTGGCCACCAGCCCGGCCCACATGTCTGCTCCCGTGGCAGCTGGGCTGTTGTCTGCTCAGATTCCTCTCCCTCCGCCTCCACCAGCACTTTCAGAAAGGGCACCTGACCTCCTAGGACTGCAGCTGCCCCTCTGGGCACACACCCAACCTTAGGACAAAACAGGTTCTGCTGAACTAACTGCTTGCTTTACAAAGCAAGATCTTGGAGAAAGATTTATGAACAGATCATGACTTTGGCTGCTATATTTCAAACTGGGCAGACATTTAGATGACAGAGTTAAATATTTCCAAGTTACCTCATCCTCCCTCTCTCTCCGTGTCTGTCAAGGGTGAGCATTCTGTTCCTGTTCCAAAACTCAGTTCTTCTCCATATTTGGGAATCTGGAACGGGCGCTTGGGGCACAGCCTTGTCTCCTCTCGGTGTCTGCTGGGAGCTGTAGTTCCCAGTAAGTGATGATGCTTTTCTCTGGCCAGCAAGGGGGCTGCCCTTTCTCAGGAGGATCTCTGGAGACAGGAACCCTGAACACGGTGGGATGGAAGGGTGCTATCAGGAGGTTTGCCTTCTGTTTTCAGCTCTCTGCAAGCTGGTTTTGAGCAAGGCACTGGACCTCTGTGGCTCAGCCTCCCCATGTGTAAGATGGGGACAAGTATTTCTCTCTTTTTCTAGCAGCCAGATTGTTTATTGGGTGGGGTAATTAGCCAGCACACATTAAATGCTTTGAGCTCATTCCAACAGGAATTGCTTTATAAATAAAAATTGTTACATTTAAAAAGGAAAATATTTTGATTGCCTCCACAACCCAACTATTTGCCTCTACGTCAAGAAGATTCTGTTACCTTAGACATGCTTTCTACCCACCCTGCATTTTTTAACTCATGTTTATTGTTGAATGTATTACAGGTGTTTCCCCCCTTTTACCCCATTGACCCCCTCCACCCCAATCCTGCCTCCCTGCTGCCGTCCCCACACTGTTGTCGGTGTCCATTGGTTATGCATATATGCACAGAAGTTCTTTGCCCACCCTGCATTTAAACAGTTTCCCTGCACCCACATTCCATTTCCTTCCTCATCTCTAGTTTCATACCCTCAAGAAGAAACGTTCTTTCTCCCTCCTCACTGAAAGAATGGGACAGACCAACTCTGCCCCAGGCCAAAGCACAAGACAGTCATGAAAGGGATGACTGGTGGTAGTGGACTTCAGCACCAGCTTACGCTCCCGGCTCGGCACACGTGTGCCAGCAGCTCCATCTCTGTAGCTGAGGATGAAATTTGTTCCTTCTGAAGAGGAGACAGAGATTTCATTGTAGGATTTTGGAAAGATCTTAATAAGAACTCCCTTCTTTGGAGATTTGAAAGAAGAGTTTTGAGATCTAGCACCTTTAATTCGAGGGAAGAGACGAGTGCAGCCTCGTTGAAAGGGCAGCAGGCTCAGCAGGGAATGGTTCGAACCCTGGCTCTGAGAACCAGGTGGGCCAGCTCGCCCTCTGGGCCTGCTCCCTCTCGCTCCACAGCCGAGCCTCAGCCGAGCCTCAGCCGGGTCAGAGCGCTCTGCAAGGCGCCGCACAAGGTTAGTTGTGCTAAGAGGCAGTCCAATGCAGCGGTTAATAACAGGAAACTGTAAGGTCAGACCCATTTAGACCAGAATTCCACCTGGATTTGCTGTGGAAATTTGATGAAATTACTTGATCTCTCTAAACCTTCACTACATTACCTCTAAGATGGGGTGATGCTTACATGAGACAATGCATGTGGCTGACCGAACACGGAGCCCCCTGCACACCGATGCTCAACAGTGTGGCTCGGACTGCTGTTAGCACATTACGGAAATGCAACGCAGCTACGGCTACCAAGGCGTGATCGTTGCCTTGATTCCTTGTCTCCCATTTCACCATCTCTCTTTGTGATGATCAAATAAAATAATAGAAAGGTGTTTTTTTAGGTTGTAAAGTACTACACCAATGTGAGGAATGGTTAGAATTAAACACATGAAGAAGGGGGATGGGCTCCACAGAGTTCTTCCAGCACAGGATGACATGGGGTCGAGGGGGTACAATTGCTTTCCAGCTACACAGAACTATAAACACGTAAACTGTCACTAGCAACAGCAGGGCTGCTCATTTCCTGTTTTAGATAGTGAGTGACACCAATGTCCAGTCAAAGAACAGAAAGGCCTTCCATGACAGACTGTGAGTAAATAAGTCAGGTTACAGGGCAACATAATTATGCAAAATTATACATATATACTATGTGTGTTTGTGGGAGGATGTTCACCAAAATGTTAAAACTTGTCATGTAGGGATGGTGAGATTTCAGATAATTTTTATTTGCTTGCACTTTTCTGTCTTGTTTGGATTATTTTTACTTGGTTGTGTATCATTTTAAGAAACAGTTAAAAGACAAAAAAAAAGAGCAGATACTGAACAATCAGGTTCCAGGTTGTAAAACACTAGGAAGATCCACATGATGGCCATCCTACACCAAAGAATGTTTTTTAGCTATGGAAAATGGAGTTTCTGACAATAAGGAGCAGTTTGCAATTGTGATGACAGGTGCCTGTGAAGAGGGATTGGGGGGAATAGAGTTCCTCCAAGATGACCCCGGAAAGTGAGCTGGAGACAACCTTTCATCTCTGTTTATTTCATGGGCTGTAATGATATGGTGGCTTCGATCATAGACTGTGTACACATGAATTTCCTTGTTTGCTATGGTAACATGTGATTCCTGTTTTTCCACCTCCATTTCTTCTGGTCCCTTAGACTCTGGCTGTTGGAGGGAACTCATCACTCATTTACCTGTCCACGTCGTCACCGTGTGTCCCGAGGGATTAGGAGAAGAGTGTGGTGAGCTACCTGCCATCTCCCTCTACCATGTCTTAGAGCCAGATGCACAAAGAACAAGCTTACTCCCAGAAGGACACACTACAGAAGAGAGGGTGACTGATGCCTTACCATTCATGAAAATCTTCTCCCAAGAGCAGTTCCCACAGGCAGGTCCCCACAGGCTTGGAGGCAGCTCACCTTGGGTGGCCCATCCCCAGTGAGGACCAGAGACTGGGACTAGAGGAGGACAGGCCCTTTCCTGCTGCCACAAACAACGGTGACCGTCCCCAGAGAGAACTGAATGTCTTTGGACGTCAGCATTAAAGCCTGGGTCGATGCGGGGCCAAGAACGAAGAAGACTGCCATGCAGGGCCTAGGCGAAGGGCGCCTCCTGGAGTTGTGCTATGTGAGTCCCAGGAAGGGTCATTTCCCCTGAGCATACTGATTTGCTGAGGAAAAAGCCTTTACAAAACCAACACATGGGAGCTTGGCTGGATAGCCCTTAAAATGGTTTTAAATGAATTAAATTGTGATGGGTCAAAACATATGCTTAGGGGCCTGTTTCCCCCATTTTACTAACTTCAGTGTTCCATCTGAGGTCATTCTTATTCTGTTGCAGTTACCCCTGGAACATGGCACCAGGCTGCGTGTGGCAATGCCCTTGGGGTCAGTCTGAGAATAACAATGTGAACAAATGCAAAGATAAACCACAATTCCTTTACTTTAGACTTTTTACTTTATTTTGTTTAGGCCCTGAACAGATAGGACAATGTTGGGCAAAGGTTTGTTTATTTGCTGTAGTCAACTGAGTAAAAAAAATCTAGTTTTAGGGTTGACTAAAGCTACCAGATTGGTAGCACTGACTGCAGGCCTGCCGCTTCGCTCCTCTGAGGTCCTTACCTTTCCTTTTGTACTGACATCACCTGGACAAGGTGGAAAATTCAGCTTTCTGGAAATCCTCCCCCACTACCCCATTGCCTACTCAAAATTCCACTTCAGGAAATAGCTTCAGAAAGTAATTTGGACATAAATGTTCTGCCAGTGGCTTCCGGCCTTTTTCCTACAAGGGCCACTTTAACTGCCCTCCACCAGTCCTGCGTTTTGCAGTGTTCTGTCTATTAAATAAAACCTATCCATGAAAGAAATTCCAAACCTAAAGAAAGGTTTAACGCGTTTACAAGCCACGGTTTGGGGGCTACTCCTAGAAGCAGAATCTCAAGGGATTGAGAAAATGTTCTGGGGAATAGCAGTTTTACAGCTTATTTTATACGTTTGAATCAAAGGGGAAGGCGTAAGGAGGGTTCTATGAAATCCATGGAGGCAGCTGAAAGGATTGGAGAAAGAGAAAATGAAGAGATGCCTGTTTCTTTGGCCTTGGTGGGTGCGGGAGAGAGAACATCTCACATACATGTTTCTAGAGCTATGTGGGTACAAGATGACAGTGAGGAGTGTTGGATTGTCTCCTCCTGTGGTATTTATCTCTGGAGAAGAGATCATTCTGACATTTTAAGAATGTTATTCTAGATGTACAAAAATAATAGACAGGACACACTCTAGATAGAGATTCATCTATCATACAGACCTTAGGATGTGTCTTCCTACCATAACTTGCTCAGTTAGGAATTTTTTTATGATCAAAACAGCCCATGTGGGTACTTTCGGTGATTGGGCTTGCCAAGGTAGCCCCTTTATATTCACGAATCTATTTAATCAGTAACATTTTGTAACATTATCTCAGATAAAATACAGTTGGTTCTTGGAAGATTAAAGTGTGTTGAGAACTCCTTTATCCTTCCTTCTCACCCCCAGGGAACTGCAGCTCACCACTGGGGAAGGGAGGAGGTTGGGGGGTGTTCATGTGCTCAGGTAGCTCCCTTTGTGGCCTGCTCTTTCCAGCCAGGATCTGGGCATTAATGGTGACCTTTGATGCTGCAAATTACCCCAAAGTACATTTGATTAATGGCAGGAATTTCTGGGCCAATGAGGAAAACATTTTTCAGCAAAGGTGAGGTCCTCTGAGGGGCAGCACAGGCCAGTTTTTCAGCTGTGTGATATAGGGCGATAGTTTAACCACCCCGGCCTCAGTTTCCTTTACTGTAGTATGATAAAGCTCCTTCTGACTCTAATTCTAACACTCAGGGTGACTGAGTTTATTTGATTATTTTCTAGGACACAAGGAAGAGAGTACTAGAAAGAACATTGCAAATTGCCCATAGGAAAAAGGCAGGCTTGGGTTATCAATGTCTGGAAACACTTTTAAGTGTCTCTATTTTGGGGGGTGGGGGGTTTGGGGACTGGGTTAGAACAAAAATCTGCTCAGCATTTTTTTTTTTTTTTTATCCTCACCTGAGGACATTTTTCCATACTTTGTTCAGATAGAGTGGGAGGAAAGGAGAGAGAGAGAGAAACATCGACGTGAAAGGGACACATCGAGTGGTTGCCACCCTCACAACCCAACCAGGGCCGGGGACAAACTGCAACCGAGGTACATGCCCTTAGCGGAAACCAAACCCAGGTCTCTCTGGACCGCAGGCTGATGCTCTAACCGCTGAGCAAAACCGGCCAGGGCAGCTTCTAACTTTTTTACACAGTACTTACCAGCGAGGGTGCCTGAATGTCAAGACCAAATGATGCAGAACAGCTCAGAAGGGCGGTGCCGGGGGCAGGGGCGGGGGGAGCATTCCTGATGTCTTACACAATGCTAGTTGGCACAGGGGTCCTGAGGTGAGTGATACCCTGTTCTCATCCCCAGGAAAGGAACAGTTGAGTAAGGGAATGACACAAATAACTATAAGAAAACATGAAAACTGGTATTCACAACAGAAGCATAAAAAAAGCAAAGCACAGTTGGGAGTTTGAAGAAGGAAGTGATTAGCTTGAATCAGGTGTGATCAGGAAGCATCTTTCTGCCCTTCCATGATGAGCCAGGGCTTACTGTTCCCTGGTGAGCATCTACTACTTGTTTCATTTTTCAGGATTGGTCTTATCATGAAGATTTGCTTGGTCTTATCTGAACAAATCCTTTGACTCCTGGGGTGGGCAAAAGAAGGTGGGAATTGGACAGCAAGTCTCCATAGAAGGGGACCCTATCACCTTCATGGAGGATTAAGAGTAGCTTTGATGGTTCTTTGAAGAATGCCTCTGGGCATGGGGTCTGGTTAGAAATATGCAGAACTGTGCTGGGTGAGGGGCCCCTGGTAGCTCTGTTGGCACTCTAAATTTGGCTGGGGGCTGGGCCCCCTGGAAGACCATGGGGGAAATTAGCTTTCTGGGCTCCTGGAGGCAGTGAACGAAGATGAGTTCTACCAAATGGAGTTTCATGGAGAAATCAGGAGATACTGAGTATCGAGGGGACCAATCAGACACAGAGGATGAGGTGGACTCTAACCTTGACATTGACGAAAGGGATGGACCATCTAGTGATGGAGAAGCAGAAGAGCCGAGAAGGAAGCACCGAGTAGTAACCACAGCCTGGAAGGAGCCTCTCAAGAGCTTATGGCCTTGAAAGGTAAGCACCAAGCTGGTAGCTCTCAGAAGGCACCAGAAGAGAAGGCACTGCTACCACTAGAACCACAGGATGATGGCTCTGACGGTCGGCAGGTCATGCGCTGATCTACAGCTGAACATACACAACAAATATTCCTGTAGGTACAGGAGAGGCAGGGCCCCCCTGCGAGCCGCCACTAACTCAGGAGGAGCTGCTCATGGAGGCCAAGACTACAGAGGAGCTCAACTTACAATCACTGGAGATGTGAGTAACTTGAGGCTGACAGAGAAGCAGGCTCACAAGAAGCAGAAGTGCCCTGGGCCCATAGTGACCTATCGTTCAGTGACAGTGCCACTGGGGGCTCAGCCCCAAAGAAGAGAATGTCCATGTAGAAGGAGATTTTCCTGCCCTTATGGCTTCTACATTGACTCCCTGTGCCAGGACAGGACCCATCGTCCTTCCTACTCACTGTTCACATACTGTCATCACTTTTAGTGATGATGTGACATTTGATGAATGGTCTTCCCCAGGGCGACCCCCAAAGGTCCTTGTTCAGAGGTCCCACCCTATACCAAGACCCTGTTACAGACATTCCCTATGCCACTGTGCAAGCCTTCCAGATCATCCATGCAGCCTACAAGAAGTCACCACTGTCCACAAACTGCCACTCACTGCCTCAGTTCTGGGTCCTGGCCCGTCACCTCCTGAACCCCTCACTAGCTCTGGGCCTGTGTCTTGTGCCAGATCATCACCAAATGAAGAGATGTCTAGTCTTCAGAAACCCTTTTCCTGTCCTGACTTGGGCACTCTGTGTCCCCTCTCCTCTCCCTCTTTCTCCCTTTGTCATCTCTAGTCTTTGCCCAGCCCTTTTCTATATTTTTTCACCATCTTTCCCCTTAGTTTCTACTGGCTTTATTTGTGTTTTTTAATCAATAAATAGAAAGCTCTATTTTTAAAAAAAAGGAAAAGACATCTAGTAATTGCTCCAGCTTTGCCTCTGAAACATTTTGAGCATTAGTTTCCCATCTATAAACAGAAATAATAATAATATACCTGAGTTACCTGGCTTACAGTTTTGCTGTCAAACTCAAACGTAGTGAGTGAAGGCATCAGGTAGAGCCAGTATTATGTATAAGTTAAGGAGAAAGACTCTGGGGCCAAACCACCTGGTTGAAGTCCCAGCTCTGCACTTCTTATGTGACCTTGGGAAAGTCCCTTAGTTTCTTTGTGCCTTGGCTTCTTCATTTACAAAATAGGGATGACACTTGAATTTTTGTCACAGGGTTGTTGATGATTAAGATGAGTTAAATGGCCCAGCCGATGTGGCTCAGTGGTTGAGCATCAACCCATGCACCAAAAGGTCACCAGTTCGATTCCTGGTCAGGGCACGTGCCCAGGTTGTGGGCCAAACCCCCAGTGGGGGGTCTGCAGCAGGTGGCCAGTTGATGTTCTCTCTTATCAATATTTCTATCTCTCTCTCCCTCTCCCTTCCTCTCTTTCTAAAATAAATAAATAAAATGAAATAAAATAAAATTAGTTAAGTGGCCCTGGCTGGTTTGGCTCCGTGGTTAGAGCGTCGGCCAGAGTTTCGGGTTCAATTCCAGTCAAGGGCACATAACTCAGTTGTGGTTCATCCCCAGCCCTGGTCAGGGTTGTGTGGGAGGCGGTCAGTTGATGTGTCTCTCTCAATCGATGCTTCTCTCTCTCTCTCTCTCCCCCTCCCACTCTGGGATATTTTTCAAATATCCTTGGGTGAGGATTAAAAAAAAAGAGTTAAATGTAAAGTCAGAATAGTACCTAGTACACAGTTAATATATTACTATATAAATTAAGCCATCATTTTTATTGCTGTAAAGTGCTATACAGAATAATTATAATGAATTTCTTAGATAAGGAAACAAATAAGAATTCTGCTGTGTCTATATGGACAGGAGTAAACAGGAAGCATTGAGTTCTGCTCTGAACTACAAGTTCAGGCTTTTAAAAAGAGCCATAAAAATGCCATCTAACTGACGAATGTCTGGAGTAAGGGAGGCACACCCCTTGACCATCCTGGGAAACCACCGTCTCCACCCTGCCATATTTATCTCTTTGGCTTGCTTCTGGCCAAAGGTCCACTCTAGACATGATCCTACTGCATCCAGACCTTTGCCACCAACATCCCTGTGCTGAGCAACTCTGATTGGACAAGTGTGTTCAAAGGGGAAGCTATGGATCCTACCTATTGTCACAAAATGTAGATCCAGCTTGGGAAGGTCAGGACAAGCTGGGCTGACCACAGATGTAGGTGCTTCTGACCTTTGTAAGGAAGAGTCAAGAGTTGGATTCCAAAAATTTTAGGTGGCATGAGATTCTTTCTTCTCCCTACTCATTCCCCAAAGTATTGTACAAGCTCACTTTATATTACTCTGAAATATAACAGTGATTAGAGTTCAACAACTTGTTAGATGGTCTCTTCTGATCCTCAGTCTCCCTATGTGGCAGGTGTTGGTATTAACATGTTCTCAGATGAGAAAACGGGGGCTCAGGGGAGTTTGGTGACTTTCCAGGGTTCACCTGGCTTAATAACAAAGGCCAGGGTTCTAACTGGTGTAGCTCAGCTTTCAGTCCAGAGCTCTTTCTGCTACAAAAACACCAACACAGCCTGCTCAAAGCAGACGAAGCAATACACGGATACACTGAACACCCTGTCGAATGAAAGGAAGAACAAATTCCAGAGCGCGGGTGGAGGTGAGGAGATCGCAAAGAATGTGTATTTTGTTTCTCACTTACTCTACTACTTCCCCAAAATAAAGAGATTCCAACAATACAAATATTAACATGGGCGAGGCCTTACAGATTTGACCTTACTCCCACTCCTTATTTTATCCCAAGGAGAAGATAGGTGGTTACTTTTAAAAAAAATGTTTGTATTGATTTTTTAGAGAGAGAGGAAGGGAGAAAGAGAAAGAAACATCCATGTAAGAGAGAAACATCGATTGGCTGCCTCCTGCACACCCCACACTGGGGATCGAGCCTACAACCCAGGCATGTGTCCTGACCAGGAATCAAACCAAGACCTCTCAGGTCCATGGGACGATGCTCAATTTACTGAGCCACTCCGGTTGGGCAAGGATAGGTGGTTTCAAAGCTTGCATCATAAGCCCTGGTTAGGTTTTTTTAAAAATTAAAAACATTTAAAAAAATTTGTTTTTAAAATTTATCTTTATTCTTGAAAGTATTACAGATGTCACACATCCCCCTCCCAATTGACCCCCCACCTCCCAGTTCCTGCCCACCCCCCCTTCACCTCACTATTGTCCGTTCCGTTGGTTATGCCTATATGTATACAAGTCCTCTGGTTTATCTCCTTCCCCACACACCTTCCCTCTGAGGTTTGTCAATCTGTTCCCTGCTTCCATATCTCTAGATCTACTTTGTTTGTCAGTTTATTTTGTTCATTAGATTCCACAAACAAGTGAGATGATGTGATACTTGTCTCTCTCCGAATGGCTTATTTTGCTTAGCATGATACTCTCCAGGTCCTTCCATGTCGTCTCAAAGAGTAAGATATCTTTCTTTCTTATAGCTGCATAGTACTCCATTGTGTATATGCACCACAGCTTTTTTATCCACTCATCTACTGATGGACACTTGGGCTGTTTCCAGATCTTAGCTATTGTAAATAGCACTGCTATGAACATAGGGGTGCATATATTCTTTCTGATTGGTGTTTCAGGATTCTTAGAATATATTCCTAGAAGTGGGATCACTGGGTCAAATTGCAGTTCCATTTTTAACTTTTTGAGGAAATTCCATACTGGTTTCCATATGGAACCAGACTGGCTGCACCAGTCTGCATTCCCACCAGCAGTGCACTAGCGTCCCCCTTTCTCCACATCCTTGCCAGCACTTGTAGTTTGATGATTTGTTAATGGTAGCCATTCTGGCAGATGTGAGGTGTTACCTCATAGTCATTTTAATTTGCTTCTTTCTGATAATTAGTGACATTGAGCATTTTTTGATACGTCTCTCAGCTATTTATATGTCCTCTTTGGAGGAGTGTCTATTGAGTTCCTCTACCCATTGTTTGTATTCCTTTTGTTGAGTTGTATGAGTACTTTATATATTTTGAAAATTAACCCCTTATCCAATGTATTATTGGGAAATATGTTCTCCCATACATTGGGTTCCATTTTCATTTTTTTGTTAATCCTCACCCAAGTATACTTTTGCCATTGAAAAACACCAACACAGCCTGCTCAAAGCAGACGAAGCAATACACGGATACACTGAACACCCTGTCGAATGAAAGGAAGAACAAATTCCAGAGCGCGGGTGGAGGTGAGGAGATCGCAAAGAATGTGTATGAGAATGGAAGGAGATGAGGGGGGGAGAGAGAGAGAGAGAAACATCAAAGAGAGAGAGAAACATTGGTGTGAGAGATACATTGATAGGTTGCCTCCCACGCATGCCCTGACTGGGGCTGGGAGTGGAACCTTCAACCCAGATATGTGCCCTTGACCAGGAATCGAACCTGTGACCATTTGGTTCCAGTGCTGACTCTCTAACCACTGAGCAACAGTGGCCAGGGCTCCCTTTTCATTTTGAGGCTGGATTCTTTTGCTGTGCAGAAGCTTTTTAGTTTGATGTAGTCCCATTTATTAATTTTTCCCCAACAACATTTATTGAAGAGACTGTCTTTACTCTGTTGTAAGCTCTTGCCTCTTTTGTCAAATATTAAGCATAATATCTTGGGTCAATATCTGGGTTCTCTGTTCTATTACATTGATTTATATGCCTGTTTTTGTGCCAGTACCAGGCTTTCATTACAATGGCTTTGTAGTATAACCTGATAATCCGGTATCGTAATCCCTCCAACTTTCTTCTTCTTTTTCAAGATAGCTGTGGCTATCTGGGGTCTTTTTTGGTTCCATATAAACTTTTGTTTTTTTGTTTTGCAGGTTTTTAAAATTAATTAATTTATTTTTGTTACAGATGTTTCTCCTTTTTTCCCCCATTGACACCCTCCTCTCAATCCCCTCCCCCCCATTATTGTCTATGTCCTTGTTTACCCATACATGCATATAAGTTCTGTGGTTTATTTCTTCCCTTCCCTCACATCCACCTCTTCTGAGGTTTGTCAGTCTGCACTCCACTCCCATGTCTCTGGGTCTATTTTGTTCCTCAGCTTGTTTTGTTCATTATATTCCACAAATAAGTGAGATCATGTGATACTTGTCTTTCTCCGATTGGCTTATTTCTCTTAACATAATACTCTCCAGGTCCATATAAACTTTTGGAGTATCTGTTCTTGATTTGTGAAATATGCCGTTGGTACTTCGATAGGAATTGCATTGAATCTGTAGATTGCTTTGGGTAGTATGTATATTTTAATGATGTTGATTCTTCCAATCCATGAACATGGTATTTGCGTCCACTTTTTTATATCTTCCTCTATTTCTTTTTTCAATGTCCTGTAGTTTTCTGAGAACAGGTCTTTTATCTTCTTGGTTAAATGTATTCCTAGGTATCTTTATTTTTGTTGTTGTTGCAATGGGATATTTTTTAGTTTCTCTTTCTGAGTTTGTTATTGGTGTATAAAAATGCCATCAATTTCTGGATGTTAATTTTGTATCCTGCTATTTTGCCAAATTCATTTATTAAATCTAGTAGTCTTTTCATGGAGTCTTTAGGGTTTTCTATGTACAATATCATGTCATCTTGTGAATAATGATGGTTTCACATCCTGCTTTCCAATCTGAATGCCTTTTATTTTTTCTTCTTATCTGATTGCCGTAGCTAAGACTTCTAGTACTACACTGAATTAGAGTGGTAAAAGCAGACATCTTGGTCTTGTTCCTGTTCTTTTTTTTTCTTTATTGATTTTAGAGAGAGAAGAAGGGAGAGGGAGAGAGAGATAGAAACACTGATGAGAGAGAACATCGACTGGCTGCCTCTTGCATGCCCCCCGCTGGGAATTTGGCCCACAATCTGGGCATGTGCCCTGACCGGAAATCAAACTGGTGACCTTTTGGTGCATGGGTTGATGCTCAACCAATGAGCCACACTGGCTGGGCCTTGTTCCTATTCTTAAGGGAAACACCTTTAGTTTTTGTCTATTGAGTATAATGTTGGGTGTAAGTTTGTCATACATAGCCTTTATTATGTTGAGGTATAAATCCTCTATTTCAATTTTGCTGAGAGTTTTTATCAAATGTTTTAATAAAAAATGGATGTTAGATTGTGTGGCATACTTTTTCTGCATCTTTTGATATGATCATATTATTTTTATCTTACATTTTGTTTACGTGGTGTAACACATTTATTGATTTGTATTGTACCAGCCATGCATCCCTGGAATAAATCCCACTTGGTCATGGTGATTAAAAATATATATATGCCCTGGCCAGTTTGGCTCAGCGGTTAGAGCGTCGCCCTGCGGTCCGGAGAGACCAGGGTTCGGTTCCCGCTAAGGGCACGTACTTCGGTTGCAGTTTGTCCCCGGCCCTGGTTGGTCGTGCGGGTGGCAGCCACTCGATGTGTCCCTTCACGTCGATGTTTCTCTCTCTCTCTCCTCTCCCACTCTATCTGTACAAAAAATGGAAAAATATCCTCGGGTGAGGATAAAAAAAAAAAAAAAAATATATATATATATATATATATATATTGCTGAATCTAATTTGCTAAAATTTTGGTGAGGATTTTGGCATCTATGTTCATCAGGGATACTTGCTTATAATTTTGGTTTTCTTTTTTGTAGTGTCTTTATTTGGTTTTGGAATTAGGGTTATGCTGCCCTCATAAAAAGAGCTTGGACATGTTCCTTCCTTTTGAATTTTCTTTTTCTTTTTTAATCTTTATTGTTGAATGTAGAATGTATTACAGATGTTCCTCATTTTTTCCCCATTGACCCCCTCCTCCCCACTTCCACCCCCCTCCCGCCTTTTCCCACACTATTGTGTGTCCATTGGTTATGCATATAAGTTCTTTGGTTTATTTCTTTCCACCCCCCCCACCCAACACCTTTCCCTTTGAGGTTTGTCAGTCAAGCAATGAATTTGTACTTCTTAATCCCTTCACCTTTTTCACCCATTTCCCTAAACTCCCTACCATCTGGCAACCAACAAAATGCTCTCTGTATCTATGAGAATGTTTCTGTTCTACCTGTTCATTTTGTTTGTAGATTCCATTGTTGATAGATATGTATTCATTGCCATTTGGTTTGTTCATATATTTTATCTTTTTCTTCAAAAAGACCCTTCATCATTTCATATAATAACGGTTTGGTAGTGATGAACTCCTTTAACTTTTTCTTGTCTGGGAAAGTCTTTATATGGCCATCAATTCTAAATGACAGCTTTGCAGGATAGAATAATCTTGGTTGTAGGTTCTTGCTTTTCATCACTCTGAATATTTCTTGCCACTCCCTTCTGGCCTGCAAAGTTTCTTTTGAGAAATCAGCTGACAGTCTTATGGGAACTCCCTTGTAGGTAACTAGCTGCCTTTCTCTTGCTGCTTTTAAGAGTCTCTCTTTGTGTTGAACCTTTTGCATTTTGAGGATGATGTGTCTTGGTGTGGGCCTCTTGGGGTTCATCTTGTTTGGGACTCTCTGTGCTTCCTGGACTTGTATGTCTGTTTCCTTCACCAAGTTAGGAGAGTTTTCTGCCATTATTGTTTCAAACAGGTTTTTAATTTCTTGTTCTCACTCTTCTCCTTCTGGCACCCCCAAGATGCGAATGTTGGCATACTTGAAGTTGTCCCAGAGGCTCCTTACACTATCCTCATTTTTTTTTATTCTTTTTTCTTTTTGCTGTTCTGATTGGGTGTTTTTTGCTTCCTTATATTCCAAATCGATGGTTTGCTTCTTTGATTTACGTACTCTATTATTGAATCTGTGTAAATTATTCTTTATTTCAGTTAATGCCTCCTTCATTTCTGACTGTGCATCCATAATTTCTGACTGGTCCTTTTTTATGCTCTTGAGGCCCTCACTAAGTTCACTGAGGTTCTCACTAAGTTCACTGAGCATCCTTATAAGCAGTATTTTGAACTCAGCATCTGTTAGGTTGCTTATCTCCATTTCGCTTAGTTCTTTTCTCGGGGTTTCATTCTGTTCTTTCATTTGGGACCTGTTTCTTTGTCTCCTCATTTTGGCTGCCTCCCTGTGTTTGTTTCTGTGTATTACTTAACGAGCGGTATGGGGCTAGCTGACACCAGATACTGCTTGTTTGAAAGAATTTATGAAAAACCTGAAGCAGGATCCAAGACAGGCCAACCCTATGGTTAAGCCAGTGGCAACAGTTTGGGGTGGGCCTAAAAGTTGGCTGGGGCGGGGCCTCAGGGAGTCACCAGGGCGGGGCTACCAATGTGAGCCAGGTTGCTGGAGTCCCAGATATGGTGGCTGTCTGCTGCCCCAGGGTAGGGCTCACCAAAGGAACAAAGGCCTCTGACAGCACGTTTGTCCCGGAGAAAGCCCCCTCTCCAGCCCTCGCTCCAGTGCCAAACAGCTCAGTTCTTCCCTGTATGTCTCTGGTGCCCCTCAAGCTGCCTTCCCTCCAAGCTTAGAGGGAGTGAGTCAGATAAGTCCATGCGCGGGCCCTTTAAGGAGCTGCCTGGGGCTCCAGCTGCATCAGCTTCCCTGAGCCTCAGTTCCTGCTGGTTTTTCCAGCCAGAAGTTATGGGGACTTCTCCTCCTGGCACTGGAACCCTGAGCATGACACCTGGTGTGGGACAGGGACCCCCCTCAGTCCTCAGGAAGGACCTTTCCAGCTGAGGTGTCCTCCTGATTTTTATCCGCCACATGTGGGTGTGGGACCAGACCATGGCGCCTCTGCTCCTCGAGCCTCTGCCCCTCCTACCAGTCTGGATGTGGCTGCTGCTTTAATTCTGTAGTTGTAGGACTTCCATTCAGCTTGATTTCAGGCGGTTTGGAATGATGGTTGTTCTGTAGTTTAGTTGTAACTTTGATGTGGTTGTGGGAGGACACGATACTGCATTTACCTATGCTGCCATCTTGACCGGAAGTCCTCTGAATTTTTTGTAATAGTTTGAGAATAGGTGTTAGTCTTTGAAAATTTGGTAAAACTCCCCTGTGATAGTGTCTGGGCTATCATTTTTGTTTGCTGGGATTTTATTGATTACAGCTTCAATTAAATTAGTTCTTATTGGTCTATTCAGGTTTTCTGACTCTTCCTGGTTTAGTTTTGGAAGATTGTATGATTTTAGAAATTTGTCTATTTCACCTAGGTTGTCCAATTTTCATAGTATTTTCTTTCAATCCTTTGTATTTCTGTGGTGTCAATTGTTATTTCACCTCTTTCATTTCTGATTTTATTTGGTCCTCTTTGTTTCTTGATGAATGTGGTTAAAGGTTCATCAATTTTGTTTACCTTTTCAAGAACCAGCTTTTGATTTCATTGATCTTTTAAATATTGTTTTTTAGTCTCAATGCTATTTATTTCCACCTGATCATTATTTCCTTCCTTTTACTTATTTCAGGCTTTTCTTGTTGTTCTCTTTACAATTCTTTAAGTTGTAAGGTTAGATAGTTTGTTAGAATTTTTTCTTGCTTGTTAAGGTAGGCCTTTAGTGCTATGAATTTCCCTTTCAGGACTGCTTTTGCTGTGTCCCATAGATTTTGTGTTGTTGTGTGTTCACTTTCATTTGTTTCCTGGAGGTTTTTTATTTCTTCCTTGATCTCATTGGTAAACCATTCGTTGTCTGATAACATGTTATTTAGCCTCAATGTGTTTAAATGTTTTTGTTGTAATTAATTTCCAGTTACATGTCATTGTGATCTGAACAGATGCTTGATATGATTTCAGTCTTCTTGAACCTGTAAAGACTTAGTTTGTGTCCTAACATGTGGTCTACTTTGAGAATGTCCCATGTGCCCTTGAGAAGAATGTATATTCTGCAGCTCTGGGGTGAAATGTTATGTAAATATCAATTAAATCTTTCTGAGCTATTGTGTCATTTAGGGTCTCTGTTTCCTTGTTGATTTTTTGTTTAGAAGATCTATCTAGTGATGTCATTGTGGTGTTAAAGTCTCCTACTGTGATTGTATTGCTGGTGCTCTCCCCCTTAAAGTACTCCAAAACTTTTAAAATATACTTTGGTGCTCCTATATTGGGTACATATATATTTATGAGCATTATGGCCTCTTGTTGGATCGATCCTTTTATATTATATAGTGACCTTCTTTGTTTCTGTTGTGGCCTTCATTTTGAAGTCTATTCTATCCGATATAAGCATTGCTGCCCCCACTTTTTTTTTTTTTTTTTTTAAATTTCCATTTGCATGGGAAAGTTTTTTTCCCTCCATTCCCTTTCATCCTTTGTGAGTCTTTTGTTCTGAGGTGTGTCTCTTGTAGACAGCATATATATGGGTCATGTTTTCGTATCCATTCAGCTAACCTATGTCTTTTGATTGGAGCACTTAATTAGTTTACATTTAAGGTTATTATTTTTATGTACTTACTTATTTCCATTTTTATTCATTATGCCTATGTTTCTCTCTCTCTCTCTCTCCTTATTACAGCAGTCCCTTTAACATTTCTTGCAATTCTGGTTTGGGGTAATAAATTCCTTTAGCCTTCTTTTGTCTGGAAAGCTCTTTATTTAACCTTCTATTTTGAATGATAGCCTTGCTGGATAGAGTAGTTTCAGATCCTTGCTTTTCATTACCTTGAATACTTCATGCCATTCCCTTCTGGCCTATAGTATTTCTGTTGAGAAATCAGCTGGAAGCCCAGTGGCAACTCCTTTGTAGGTAACAAATTGTTTTCTCTTGCTGCCTTTAAGATTCTCTCTCTGTATTTAATTTTTGGCATTTTAATTATGATGTGTCTTGATGTGAGCCTCTTTGGGTTCTTCTTGCTAGAGACTCTCTGTGCTTCCCGAACTTGTGTAACTTTTTCTTTCACCAAATTAGGTAAGTTTTCTGCCATTATTTCTTCAATCAGGTCTCTAACACTTGTTCACCTTTTTCTTCTTCTGGTATTCCTATGATGCAGATGTTATTATGTTTCATGTTGTCCCACAGCTCCCTTAAACTGTCCTCCTGTGTTTTAAATGTTTTTTCTTTTTGGTTCTCTGATTGAGTGATTTTTTTCTACCCTATCTTCCAATTTGCTGATTCATTCCTCGACTTCCTCTAACCTGCTGTTTATTCCTTCCAGTGTATTCTTTATTTTTGCTGTCATTCTTCATTTCCACCTGGTTGATTTTCATAGTTTCTATATCCTTTTTTATGTGGTTGACCATCCTTATAGTCATTACTCTAGACTCTATATCTGATAAATTGCTTATCTCCATTTTATTTAGCTCTTTTACCAGAGAATTCTCTTGTTCTTTCATTTGGGTGTTGTTTCTTTGTTTCCCCATTTTGGCTGCCTGTTTGAGTTTGTTTCTATGTGTTAGGTAGATCTGCTAAAACTCCCAGTCTAGGTAGGGTGCTCTTATGTTGTCTGTGACCTGTGGGACCCAGTGGCACAGTCTCCCTGATCATCACACCTGGATGCTTTAATAATGTCCCTTGTATGCTTTGTGTGGGCCCTCCTGTTGGAGTCTTGACTGCTACTGGCCCATTCATGCAACTCAACTCTCAGTCTGTCTGATACTGATGCTCAACCCCAACACAACATACAGGCTTCTGTGCAGTTCTTATTACATGAAATAAGATATGGAGCCTGTCCAAATCTCCCTGTGGATATACTGCTTGTGACATTTATTGGGACCTGCTCTGTTGTTGTTGTTAATCCTAACCTGAGGATATTTTCACATTGATTTTTTTTTTTTCTTTTTAGAGAGTGGAAGGGAGGGAGGGAGAGAAATATCTATGTGTCTTTGGTTGCTCCTGTACAACCCCAAACTGGGGCTTGGGATCAAACCTAGTGCAACCCAGGTATGTGCCCTTGACTGGAATCGAGTCCAGGACGCTTTGGTCCATGGGCTGACTCTAACTGCTAAGCCTAACCAGCCAGGGGACCTGCTCTATTGTTGACTGAAGCTGGCCACTGGGTTTAGACTTTAGGCCTCTTCAGAGTGGTCCACAGCTGTGGTTCCATCTCGTGTGTGTGTATAGAAGGACCAAGCTGAACACCAAGTCCTGGTTTTACTAACCCAGGGCAGGGGACCTGGTCAGACAAAGACTCAAAGCACCCAGAGATCTGCCTCTGTCTGTAGGATGACTGTTAAGTGTCACTTAATGAGCCTCAGGTTGTAGTTCTCAGCCAGTCATAAACTCCACAGGTCAGGGCAAAGGAATTTTCAATGGGTGGAGCAATTGCTTCTTCCTGGGCTAAAGCTGCTTTGGTGGGAAACTCTGCCTGAGAAAGATTGCTTCTGCAGTGTGGAGAATGCATCAGCACAGGGATGCTGGTGGCTGCCTTCCCAGCTCTCTTCCTAGAGTCCCCAGTCCCAAACTCTCCTCACGAAGCTCTAGTCCACTCTACTCTCCCTATGCCAGAGCCCAAGGTGAGTGGCTGCAAACAAAATTTAGTGTTTTGGATCTTTAAGATGTCCCCATGTTTCTAGTTGTCTCCCTTCTGGACAAAACCTTTAATCCATTTCACAGCCAGGTGTTATGTAGGCACCTTTCCTGGGGAGCCAGCCTGAGGTTTAGACCCTAGACCTCTCAGGCAGAACCCTGGCAGCTGAGCTTCAACTCCAGCATTTCAGTTGCTGCTTATGGGAGCCCAGACAGCCCTCTTGTGCCTCCACACTTCCTATCAGTCTTGATGTGGGCTCCTCTTTACATCTTTGGTTATAAGGGTTTTCTCCAGTTAGTTTTCAGTTGGTTATTCAGTATAATTTTTCTGTATTTTAGTTGTAATTCCAGTTTGCTCCTCGAAGAGGGCCAATGTATCCACTTAAGAGGGCCACTTAATCCACTGCCATTTTGGAATCCTCCCCAGGTTAGGTGTTTATATTATCTGTTCACTCTCCAGCAGGTGGAATGAATTTGCTTATGTTTAGGATTGCTATATATAAGCTTGAGAAATTCTGGGTACATCCAGACACAGGAGAGATGGAGGAGAGTCATAGTAGATGTGTGTTGAAGAATCATTCTGTGGGCATAACAGGGCTAAAGGTTAAGCCCTGTGAAGCCCTGCATAGTAAAAAATTGGGTGAAAGACAGAAGTAGAACAGAATCATATTTTAATATGATTTTTAGCAACCTGCCCACCCTTTAAATATCTTGACCTCATTTTGGCAGCTGTGGCAGCCATTAGGTAGGCAAATTTGTTTCTGGCAGATCTGCTTCTTTTAAGGCTGTGCTGCCACCTCCTGGAAAAAATTGGAAATAGCAAGAAATTTCTTGGGGATTAGGAAGGGGTCTTTCCCAGGAGGAACCATTTAGATGTGATGCTCCTGAAAGTGAAGTGGTGATCTGTCCAAGCCAGCTGAGGTCTCTTTTCTGGTGCTTCTACTGCTTTCTTGATTTTTTAGGGAAAACTTCTAAACCCAGTTCTGAGAAACATTTTTTTTTTTTTTTCAGTCCAGTATGTTATTACTAACGATCTTCATCATCTGATGTCAAATCTGAGGCAGAGCTGATGATAGAACACTTTGGTAAGTTCAGTCTTTGACTGATCTACACTTTCTGGGCTCTCTGGTTGCCTCTGGAATATGCTGTTTGGGAATGCAGATTGCCTGGTGAAGAAGAGGGACTTAAGGAGAAGCTTCTTCCAAGTGACCCTGAAAATATGTTGGTCCCAAGGGCGCGTTTCAAAATGAATAGTGATTCCCAACAGGGTCTAGTCCTGAGCATGATGATGACAGTTTCTCTCTGCTCTGCCCCCAACCCTGGACTTACTGTTGGAAGACAAAGTTAAACATAGACACCAAGTCCACCCCACCACTGTTGTCTCTCCCAGTCTCTCGCCTCTATTTTACTCATTTATCCTTAGCATTGATTATCTTCTGACAAACTACTGTATATATTTTACTTGTTTGTTTTTTATTTTGTTTCCTTTCACTATGATGTAAGCCAGTGGTTCTCAACCTTCCTAATGCTGTGACCCTTTAATACAGGTCCTCATGTTGTATATGGGCATATCAGCACGTGGGCGGACCCACCTGGAGATGGATAGAGGAGCGGTGTCTTGGTTCCTAAGATCATCAGAAATATGTGTTTTCCGATGGTCTTAGGTGACCCCTGTGAAAGGGTTGCGACCCACAGGTTGAGAACTGCTGAATTGTAAGCTCCACAAAGGCAGACATTTCTGTCTTGTTTGTTCACTGGAGGATCCTCAGTTCTTAGAACAGGGCCTGGCACCTAGTAGATGTTCAAAAAGAATGTGTGGAAAAATTTCATCATCTTACATGGGTTAGGGGGTCCATACTTCTCTTTCCTTAAAGTCTGATGGATTTGATGTTTCTGCCTCTCCTTTTAAATATATATATATATATATGTATTTAAATATGTATATATATATATTTTTTCCTTTATTGATTTTACAGAGAGAGGAAGTGAGAGGGAGAGAGAGATAGAAACATCAGTGAGAAAGAACATTGGCTGCCTCCAGGGATCAAGCCTACAATCTGGGCATGTGTCCTGACGGGAATAGAACAG
The DNA here is from genome assembly GCF_014108415.1 of Molossus molossus. Classification (NCBI taxonomy): domain Eukaryota; kingdom Metazoa; phylum Chordata; class Mammalia; order Chiroptera; family Molossidae; genus Molossus; species Molossus molossus. Next base: position 106,559,430 of record NW_023425345.1, read on the forward strand.
GTGACCTCTTGGTGCATGGGTCAATGCTCAACCACTGAGCAACAGCAGCCAGACTCTGCCTCTGCTTTTCATGAGGACTTTCTACAGAGAACTGAAAGCCCAACAGATTTGCATGTCTAAACCTGGTGACAAGGGAAGGGCGTGCATGATGTGAGCAGGCACCTACCCTGTGCCTGGCCTGTCCAATAACGAGGGGAGTAAACAATTCTAGAAGCTTTGGAGAGAGTTCAAAATGTGAAGAAATTAAACTCTGAAGAAATTAAACTGTGAAGAAATTAAGCTGAGAGGTCATATGAAGTTGGGAGGCGTGGCAAAGCCTGTGTGAAGTACAGAATATACATAAATGTGACTTTATGTAACTGTGTAAAATTATTTAATAATAGTTACTATAGCTATAATTTATTGAATACCTGATCTGCTCTGGAACTTTATTATAAATTGCATTACACACTGTACCTCTTATTTTATGTGACACAAAGAAGGCTCATGCGCAAGTAACTTGCTTGTGTGAGGATCTGAATTCCCTGTATGGAAAGCATACAGTTGGCCCCATCCTGCAGAACAGAATAGTGCTTAAATATGTGCCTCTGAGCCAAAAGAGCCCTGGATTGACGTTATTTTTGTCACTAGTTGTGTGACTTGAGCGATCTATTTAAATAAGCTCCAATTCCATCTCCTGTAAAGTAGGGACAACAGTTCTGAGGGAAGAACTAAACGCGATTGCAGGCAAAGCGCTTGGCAGGGTGCCAGCACTGGACACAGGCGACCGGCCTGGGAGGCGGCACCTGCCGGGGAAGCGTGACCGGGTACGTTTCCTTTCGGCGCCTTTCCTGGCGGCTCTGACTGCCACGCCGACAGGTGCTGCGAGGCGGGCGTGGATTTCTTCTGTCTGGCCTCTGCTAGGTCTGGTTAAAGGGGACCAACTCGTCTGGAAAGGCAGCGTCGCCTCTGACATTCCCCGCTGGCAACGCCGGAGCCGGGGCGTGTTCCCGCGGGACAGCCGCGTGCGCGGAGCGCGGCATGCCGGTGGTTGTAGTCCTCCCTGCCCTGCCCTGCCCGTCAAAGAGCGCCGGGCGGCGGCCGGAAAACCACAGCTCCCAGAGGCCCGCGCGCCGCCCGCAGCCCCGCCCCGCGCCGCTGCTGTAGGAAGGAAGCTGCGCCCGCGCTCCCTGGCCAGGGTGCGTCGGTCCCTGTCGTGGGGCCGCAGAGGCCAGGCCAGGCGTCCTAGGTGCGCAGCCGTCCGACGCCCGAGGTGTACACTGGTTCCCAGGTGCCCGGCGAGCCCAGCTTTGGCCTTAGATGTGGCCCCTACTCTTTCCTCGTCCAGGTCTTGGCCCTGAAGGCTTCAGGGCAAGGCCGTGAGGACTCCCCTCTCCCCAGGCCGAATCGGGCCGGCTTGGCCGCAATGAAGAGTGACCCGGCCACAGCCGCAGCCCCCCTCAGCGGCGTCAGGGGCGCCCTAAGCAGCCCCGACCCGGCGCGCGTCGCCCTCGCGCCGGCGGCGGCCGCGGCTCTGCTGGAGGAGGCGGCCGACCTCCTGGTGGTGCACCTGGACTTCGGGGCGGCGCTGCACGCCTGTGAGCGCGCGGGCCGCAGCCTGAGCGACGGCGCCCTGGCGGACGGGCCGGCGGGCACGTATGTGCGGGGCTCGCGTGGGGAGAGAGCATTTCAGGCGCCTGTCGTTCCCGGAATGCGCCCCGGGGCTTCCAAGAGGCCGTTGTGCCCGTGCCACAGAGGAGAAGGCGGAGGCCCTGCACAGAGCTCAGCCAGGGTGCTCCCTGCTCCAGTGCGGTGGCGAGGCGGGAAGCTGGGATGCGTGTTAGGTGGTAGATCACGGCGTCAGCAGGCTCAGTCTTTCCTAGGTGCACGCCACGTCCCCAGGTCGTGCACTTCTGGTGTTGGCTGAGCAGTGGGAACGGGGTTCTGGGCCTGGTGAACTGGGTGAAAGGATGAGCCCGAGCAAACCTTGGTTCTCCATCGCTCTTCCTAATGCTGCTAGCCTCTGCTGGGACTTCGGGGCATCATTTCCCTTCGGGTCGTAAAGTTAGATTAGATCAGCTAGGGAGATGTTGGGTAGGATTGTCAAAGCTGGGGACCCCTGGTTGTGATTTAAGGGGTCGTGTGGGGGCTTGTTGCAGTAAATGCTGAAGGCTGTGATTCTGAGTGCCTGGAGGTACCGCACGGTTGGTACTAAAAGGCCACTTGTGGAGTCCCTGTTCCCACACTCAGGCCCCGTCCCCATTTCTTCACCAAGCTAACTGTTAGCTCCAGCTCTCTCCATCCACACACCTGTGCTGCAGGTTGTACTCCCCCCTTCTCACTCACTTAAACCTGGTTTCACCTGCGTAACAAAGATGCTGGACAAGAGTTGATTTGCCCCTAGGCGGTTTACAGGAACTTTTAATTTCTAGGAGAATGGGTAGTTTTCTCTCTGTTGGGACCCATGAGACCAGTTGTAATTGTGAGGCCCTCTTGAATGCTAATGGGGGGGATGGAAGTGATGGCTGCTAAATTGGGAGCTGGGGAAGTCCCAGGGTGGAGGTGTGAATGGGAGTGCAGGGGGACCACTTCTAGACCTGAACTGGTTTTTCTGCTGACAGCACCTTGGAGGTGAAATGCTCCCTGTGTGTTGTGGGGATCCAGGCCCTGGCAGAAATGGATCGGTGGCAGGAAGTCCTCTCCTGGGTTCTTCAGTATTACCAGGTTCCTGAAAAGCTACCCCCCAAAGTTCTGGAGCTGTGGTAGGTCCTCGTTACTGACTCATTGGATCATTCCAGAAATGAGGATTTTTGTGTTTTCTTCTGAATTAGTACCTAATATAGCCTCTCTTCCCTCCCTTGCTAATTTCCTCCAAATCTAAATTTTTTTTTCAGATCTCAAAACAGCACTAAAGGATGAAGGAGTAATTTAGGGGTGGGTTAGAGGAAAGAGGATACGGGGAGTAGATGTGAAGTGGGATGACAGAGTGGGGGTCAGAGCAGAGAGAGAGAGCTTCTTGCTACTGTTGTAACGTGTCAGGGAGATGACCAGAGACGCACAGCCGAATTGTAAAGGAGCACTCCATTACACCAGCTTCCCCAGATCCTCAGCCCTGTTTTGTCCTTGCTCCTTCGCTTTTAAAGACAGAAGCCCCATCTCCCTTTTGCACCCCCCTCCCCCCAGGGGACCGGTACAATAGTGACTGTAACAATGATTACAGAAGTCAAAATAAGCATTAATCACTGGGTTCATGATTTGCAGTTTCCGATACTGGGAAACTGCAAATACCTCCCAACACATGGGGCAACTATAATCTTAGGCAAAATTCCTTTATTGGTAGGGGTAATTAACCTATTAATTGAAAAATATCGAGGAAGGTTCATTGATGATAAAAATGGAGTCATTTAGTCGCTTTAGCCAAGGGGCCCACGTAAGAATGGAATCTAGTTGCCTTAGCCTCGGGCCCAGGTCACACTTTCTAGGAATTCCTGATTTTTTTCAGTGTCAGTGCTCCAGAAGGAAGGGCTGGAGGACACGAGGGAGGAGTTGGATAGAGAACTATAGTGGTTATGAGAGATGAATGAACTGTGGAGCACTAACTGTTCTTTTTTTTGGATTGGATTATTTGGGGTTGCAGTGTTCTGTTATATAGCAAAATGCAAGAGCCTGGAGCCGTGCTGGAAGTGGCCAGTGTCTGGCTCCAAGACCCAGACAATCAGGGCCTTCCAGAATACAGAGCCTTGGCAGAACTCCACCTGCAGCGGGTGCTGCTGCCCCTGGGCTGCTGGTCGGAGGCTGAGGAGCTGGTGGTGGGCTCTGCAGCCTTCAGTGAGGAGCAGCGGCTAGATGCACTCCAGGCCATTAGCACAGCAAGGCAACAGCAGAAACACAAGCACTCTGACTCGGAGGACTGGAAACTAAGCCAGGAAGGTAGGCTATCTTCCTTCCGGGACTTCTATAAAGTGTAGTTGTGGGCGTTCCTCGGGACCTTGGGGTCTATCATGACATTCCTGGGAGCTTGGGAGCAATTCTTTATATGAGTAACTCACAAATCAGAGAATAGGAAACCTGTTGAGTTGCTTAAAAAGCCCAGGCCCTCTGAAATTGTTGGTGGAAAGAAAATCTTCATATGAGGAGGTGTTGCTGGATCCCAGGATCTTGACTCTTTTCTCCCAAAGTCACTATCTCCTTGGGGTCCTCTCATCAGAGAACCTGTACCATGCTGGCCTGGGTAGGATGTTACTCCTCCTTTAAATGCTGGCACAAATATACACACAGCTGAGGTACGCTTGGGGATAGCCAAAGGAAAATGAGAAATGCACATGGTAACTTGGTAACTGGACTTATGAGGTAAAAATTACCTATCTTTAGTTTGGGTGCCCCTGCCCAGTCTCCTGTCTGCGTCACTCTTCTTCAATGTCCTCAGTGATTGATGTCCACCCCTCAGGGACAGCGTACCCCTGCACATTTGAGTGCAGATTTGTAGACTGCTTCTGTAGAGAAACCACTCCAAGATGCAACACCTATTGATCTTTGTTTGTTATTTTCCCCTTGGTAATATATAGAATAGGCAGATTATTTCCCCCCAAAAGTACCCTTTAGCTATTAGGAGATCGTAACCCTGTTTTCCTGCGTGTTTTTCTTTGTGTGCTAAAGAGCATGAACCTGCTCAGACAGGATCACTTCTTTGCAAACAGGGCTTGTTGGCCTCAGGGATTACCTGTGGCTACCCAGGCTCTCTGCCCTGCACCTCTTCAGGAGGAGGGGCAGAAGGGGGTTTGATGGCAATTTCAGGATGTTCTATGAGGACTGACTGGTGCCACTTGTTCTTGGGTTGTTAGTGTAGTTTCATTTTTATATTCATAATCCAGGACTTTTGAGTTCTTTACTATGTGTACTATATACCCTTCATTTTCCTGCATTACTGTGATAATCAACATCTATTGCTCTGTGTAACTCTGTGTATATATCTTAGGCTAAATATAAATAATGTTATAAGATTATGAGGATATTTAGTAAAACACCAAGTATGCCAGGTTTACCCAACCTGAATAGAGACGACACTGGTGATACAGCCGATCCTCAAAACTTCGGAGCTTTCCGAGTCTCCTTTGAACCACTTTATGAATTACATGGGTGTTACCTTTGTTCAACTCTTATAGTCAAGCTCAAAGCTAAGATTTAAGGAAGCTGGTCCCCGTGACTTACCTTACAGTTACTCTCTGTCCCTCTGACCAGGCTCCTCTCACAAGTTTCTGTCACTACTGATGTTGCTTTGCCGGCTTTGGGACTCTGCAGTGAGCCACTTCCTTTCCCTGCCCTTCAGAAAGATCCTCCTGGCCGCCTTGATCCTCTGCCTCGTGGTGGTGAGGTTTGATCCAGGTGAGTGATGAAGCCTACCTCCCCCTCGCCCTTCCTGGAGAAGGGGCAGTTGACAGGGCCTGGCTGTGGGAGCTCTCTTGGGGGTGGGGGTACCCCCTGGGCCGTTTCTCCCGGAGTCTCTTCTATAGGAGGGACCCAGCTCACCCAGGGGAGGCTAGTGCCGCAGTTCATGAGAGCGGTCTGGAAAAGCCCTCTACCCGGCTGACCCTTGAACACTGACTCCGAGTCATTGTCATCTACTTTATCACCTACTTGTGCAGGGTTGAACTCTGAATAGAACCTCAGAGTTAAAAAAAATCTTCCTCATTTCCCTGGCTGGTTTTGCTCAGATTTTAGAGCGTCAGCCTGCGCTCCGGAGAGACTTAAGTTCAGTTGCCACTAAGGGCATGTAGTTTGTCCTCAGCCCCAGTTGGGTTGTGTGGGTGGCAACCAGTCGATGTGTCTCTCTCATTTCTCCCTGTCTCCCTCTTCGTTCTATGAATACAAAAAGTGTCCTCAGGTGAGAATTTAAAAAAAAATTTTTTTTTTCATCATGTGTACCTTTTAAGAAAGAAAAAAAATCAGTTAAAACATTAAGAATTCAGCCCTGGCCATAGTGGCTCAGTTGGTTGGAGCACTGTTCCTTAATCACAAGGTGGCAGGGTCAACTGCTGGTCAGGGCGCATACCCAGGTCTTTGACCCCCAGTTGGGGCATGTTCAGAAGGTTCTCTTTTTTTCTTCCTCTCTCTAAAATAAATTTTTAAAAATTAAAAAAATTGAGAATTCAAATAATGAAAAAAAAAAAATCCAAATTAGCCTTAATTCCAAAGAGGTAATTTTTACTTTATTTCGGTATAATTAATATGATACAAATAGGTAATTCTGTCATATAGCTCTAAATGTTAAAGATACAGAAAAGTCTCTTTCTAAATTCATCTCACCAGAAGCAACACATTAGCAGTTTTTTGTATATTGAAGAGATTAAAACATAATACATTTGAATCTTTTTTTCAGCAAATTTAAGGTCATTGCCATCCAAGTGAAGAAAGTATATTCAGATAATATGTCCTAGAGAAAGTAAAATTCTTTTTTTTCCTGTCCTCACTCGAAGACACTTTTTGCATTCATAGAGTGAGAGGGAGGAAGAGAGAGAGAGAAACATCGATGTGAGAGAGCCACATCGAGTGGTTGCCACCCACTCGGTTTGTCCCACTCGGGCTGGGGACAAACTGCAACCAAGGTACATGCCCTTAGCGTAACTGAACCCGGGTCTCTCTGGACCGCAGGCTGACGCTCTAACCACTGAGCCAAACCAGCCAGGGTGAAAGTCGAATTCTTTATTGTTGAGGAGGGAGGAGGAGGAAGTAACATTAAGCATCAAAATATGCTTTAAAAAGATGTGTGCCAAGTTGGTCGAGTTCCCAAGGGATGGGAAATGGGGCTGAGTGAGGGGTGAAGGAAGGAACTGACCGTTGTGTTTTCCCTGCAGCTGCTTCTTCTCTGCCCTTCCTCTGCAAGCTGGCTCAGCTCTTCCACTGGATCCGGGACGCTCTGTTTTCTTCTCTCTACTAGGGCCCCACCCGTGACTGAGTGGTTTTCTCCACTCCCTGGCCTCTCCACTCTCCACAGGGGAGAACTCATTCATGGCGCCAATTTCCTGTTGCTGGCTGGGCCCCCGTGGGAATGGGGCCAGCCTAATTCTAGGAAGAGCTGATTCAATCCCACGAACTGTCTTGCTGCCTGACTGCTCTCCCCTGGGCACCCCACTTTGGCAGGTGTCAGTAGGTCATGTGGAAACAAAGCTGGGCCAGAGGGCACAAGCCCTCCAGAACAGCCCCTCTTATTCTCAGAGGCCCCTTGTGCAGGAGGGGTTTGGGAATGGAGAGTGCATCCATGAAACATTCCATCTTGGCTAAGGCAAGGGGTTGGTTTTTCAGTTTGAGGTGTGAATGAAGCTGGAAATTCAGAAAAACCCCCTGGGAAACTTACCTCTGAAAATTGCCCCTTCCGCAGGCCTTTAGTTAGGCAGAGTGCCATTGAAGAGGCGCCCTCCCCCCCCTTATACTCCTCTCCATAGATCTGGCCCAGTTGTTTATCTATACACCATTCCCATAGTTTTGCAATGGACTTGAAGCTGCTTGGGCCCACTCTGTTCATACCAGGGCAAGGCTTTCATAACTGCTAGGGTGACTATTGAGAACAAAGTGAGTTTGCTTAGCTCTTCTCACTGGGTAAAGTGATCTTGCTTGGTGCTTCTTGGGCTTCAGCTCAGTTTTTCCGATTGTCAGTGTCCCAGCCCTGTTCTGTTACACTCAGTATTGCTGCTGTCTTTCCCTCTTGTCAAGCCCTTCCCTCGCCGGGCAGCAGTATTTTTGTACTTCGTGCATTGGCATTTTTACCAGATTCTGCCTGTATCCTTGCCTTGTGGTAGACACTGTTGCTGGTTCCCCCTTTCTGTGTCCTGTTCTAATTATAATCTGTCGTTTGTATTAATGCACAAGTTTTTCTGCTTGTGTGGCCTTGAAAAGTAGGTCAGCCTTAGAGGCTGATGAGCTGAAAATGGAACTGGGTAATCGGGAGCTGGAAGGGGTGTGCAGAAGGGGCTGGGCAGAGGGGAGACGTGGGTTTTGGAAGCAGTGAACAATTTTATTCATTGTTAGCTGGGAGGAGGCATGGGACCTCAGTGTTTGAGCACCTGAAATGTTTCAGCATCTGCATCTGTCACTGGCCTCAAGAAATCTTACATGTTTCTGTGTAAGCAAATGTAAAATATTACTATGCCATCATGATTATGAAAGGCTCCCAGCAGGGGCCGGCCTTTCTGGGGCTGAAGGCCAAGCAAACCACCTCCTGCTGGGATCTCTGTCAGTGCTGAGGCCAAGAACACAGTATAGGAGGTACCTTTAGCTTATCGTGGGTTGATTTTCAAGAGTTGCAAGTCAGCAACTTCTCTTTAGTAGAACGTAGAGTAAGTAAACTTCACAGGCCCTTGGGAGAGTAAGTCCCTAGGTGTGGTTCACTCTAGGAGACAAATCCATGCTTCTACACATGGACTTTTAACAGAGCTAACAACCTGAGGGAGAGGAGAGCAAGGGAGGCAGGTAAGCTTTGCGATCTCTCCTTTAGAATGATTTCTTCAGATGAAATTCAGGTCCTGTTCTCTACCCTAGATAAAATTCTTTAGGGCTTCCCATGGCTCTCAGGATAAAACCTACATTCTTCGTGGAATTTCAGGCCCTAGGGCACTGGTTTTGGCTCACACCTCCGCTTTTATGTGGGCCCCTGTTTCTTTCTTTTTTTTTATCCTCACCCGAGGACATTTTTCCATTTTTGTTCAGGTAGAGTGGGAGGGAGAGAGAGGAACAGAGAGAGAGAGAGAGAAACATCGATGTGAAAGGAACACATCGAGTGGCTGCCACCCGCACAACCGACCACGGCTGGGGACAAACTACAACCAAGGTACGCGCCCTTAGCGGGAACCGAACCCGGGTCTCTCAGGACCGCAGGCCGATGCTCTAACCGCTGAGCCAAACTGGCCAGGGTGGGCCTCTGTTTCTTATGCATACTGCCCTCCAGCGGCCCCACCAACCAGTGTTCTGAACACTGCACCCTCCTCACACCTCTGCTGTTCCCTGTGCAAGGTCCTGCCCTCCTTTTTGCCTGGTGAGCTCCTCAACCTTCAGACTTACACAAGGTTACCTCTGAGAACCCTTTCCTAATGTCCTCTGCTTCCAGCCCCTATTTCATGTCCTTTTTGTGGTAGTGCCTCCATGGCCTCATAGTTGTGACATCTTTCGTTGCTTCTAGCAACTGAGCTCTTTGAAGCTGGGAAGTATGGCTTGATGCTGTGTCTAAGAGTCAGGTTTGGGTCCTCGTTCCACCAGTCTCTAGTTGTATGACTGTTGGAAAGTGGTTGAACTGCCCTGGCCAGTGTTGCTCAGTGGTTAGAGTGTCAGCCTGCACACCAAAGGGTCTTGGGTTTGATTCCCGGTCAAGGGCACATACCTGTGTTGTTTGATCTTCGATCCCTGGCCCAGTTGAGGTGCCTGCAGGAAGTCAACCAAGCGATGTGTCTTTCTCTTAAAAAAAAAGGAAAGTGATTGAACCTCAGTGTTCTCATCTGTAACTGCATTCTTATTTCACAGGGGCTTTGGATGAGTAATTGAGATCCTAATTATGAAGTGTTTAACGTGTTATCCTGACCCAAGTGAGCGCTCTCGTGAGGGGTAGCTGCATCCCCATTGCCCAGCTGAGTGCCTGGGAGTTGGGTGTGTGGAGGTGTTTAAAGGAATGAATTGATACAATTGATGCGACAAGAGGTCTGTGTGCTTTTGGTGAGTGTGTGGGGTTTGTCTTGTGAAAACCTTGAGTATAAAGAAGATATGACCACGTCCAACTTGTTTTTCTGTCTCTCCCCTGAAGTTCCCCATTATTGTGCTTGTTGGCCTCAGATTCTGGGTTATGTTTGTCTTGAACTCTGTCCTAGTCCGACAAGGAACTCGGACCAAAGGTTCTGTGGCGATTCGGCTTTTCCCGGGATGCAGGCGTGCATACCTCAGTCTTCCACTCTGGGCGTGGCATGGGCGGGCGTGGCGGGAGGGCTTCCTTCGCCTGTCCACCTGTGCTGTCCAGTACCGCGGCCGTCACGTGTGGCTCGTGAGCACCCGCGACGTGGCTGGTCCAATCGAAGTGTTCTTTAGATGTACAATGCACGCTGACTTTTGTAGACAGAGTACTAAAAAAAGAATGGGAATTCCATTTTTATATTGATTGCATGTTGAATGATGATAATGTTTTGAACATATTGGGTCAAATAAAATCTGTTATTAAAATTAATTTTACCTGTTTCTTTTTACTTTTTTGTGGGAGTACTCGAATGTTTAAATTTACATATGGCTTACATTATATTTTTCTCAGACGGTGCTGTTTAACACACCCAGTACACCAAGTTCAGAGGGGATGGAAATCAGAAAAGCAGCCCATGTATGGTGGAATTTCGCAGGATGTTAGATCTGGAAAGATATTCTATTATAGCCCCCTACTTTTTTTTTTTATAATCCTCAACCGAAGACATTTTTATAGTCAGATAGAGCGGGAGGGAGAGAAGGAGGAAGAGAGAGAGAAACATGGACGTGAGAGAGACACATCGAGTGGTTGCCACCCACACGACCCCAAATGGGGTCGGGGCCAAACTGCAACCAAGGTACATGCCCTTAGCAGGAACCTAACCCGGGACTCTCCAGTCCACTGGCTGACGCTCTAACCACTGAGTCAAACCGGCCAGAGCTACAGCCCCCTTCTGTATAAGTTAAGGAGTCGAGACCCAGAGAGGTGGATTGATTTGCCCCAAGTCACTTAGGCTGAATAAGACCCAGGACACATGACCCTCAGGCCTAGTGCTTCTCGCCCTGCACTGTGATCCTGCCCTAAAATCAGTAGCTCTCTGGCTGAGGCTCACTGTTAATTCATGCAGATTATCTGAGAGGGTAACTTCTGCTGGAGTGAGTTCTACATGGCTCTCAATGACAACATAGAACAGATATTTTAAAATTTAGGTGTGCTGAGAAGAGCTGGAATGGGTAATACTCTTCTGTTTTCTGGTCATGGGAGGTCGGGGAAGATGCATGGGGTTGGGAGGAGAAATTAGGCTACCGTGGGCAATCATGGGTGGAAGGAGGGCACGGGGAAGGACAGTGCTAGAGCAGGACGTAGGGTTCTGCTTCGAGACGGGTTAGAAGGGGTCAAGAAGTCGTTCATAGCTTTGCAGGTGATCCCGTTCTTTTGCAGTATGTGTTTGCACATGTGTGTATGACTAAAAAATATATGTGAGTTACATATACATGATATAGAGTTCAAAAGTTACAAAATGATATTCATCATGCCCGGCCAGTGTGGCTCAGTGGTTGAGCGTTGACCCATGCATGAAGAGGTTGCTGGTTCAATTCCTGGTCAAGGCACATGCCCAGGTTGTGGGCCAAATCCCCAGTGGGGGGTGTGCAGGAGGCAGCTAATCAATGTTCTCTCTTCCTCTCCTTTCCTCTCTCTAAAATCAATAAAGAAAATATATTTAAAAACCAAAAGGGTATTCATGGAAAGAAAGTCTTCTACCCCATTCTACATCCACTAGTGACCTGCTCCAGGCCTCCAGTGGGGCCAGTTTGTTGACCCTTCCAGAGCTAATCTCTGATAGTAAGCTTGTCTTTCTCTTTCACAAATGATTGGCTATTGCACACGTTATGCTCACTGTCACACTCTGGAAACCAACCTTGGGCAAACTGTTCCTTATCGGCCCAAGGCGTTCCACTGTGATCAGGCAGTGTGCAAGCCCGGTGCCCGTCCCTGCTGACCGTGTTGAAACCGCTCCACCTCTGCTAAGCTTAGCGGCACAGATAGCAGGCAGTGGTCATGCCTCTTTCCTGTTACTCCTGGCAAACAGCCCTCTCTACAGCCTGCCTGGTAACTGTCACAGCGGGGGAGGGGAGAGCAGGCCTTCCACACTCTGGACATTTGACTTTTCTAAACCTGGAAGGGCACTAAGCAGCCTCTGCCATCTGGTGAGATCCGCCAGAGGAAATGACAGAGAGGAAGGCCTGGCATGAACTGTGCATGGGCACCTCTCCACTACCTCACCCTCTTTTCGTCTTGCAAGGAGAAGCCTCTGGGCTCAAGGACTCTACCCCTGGCACCCACAGGCAGGGCCTGTTGTAATCTGCTGTCTTGTTCTCCGGCTTCCTTAGGCAAGCTTCCTGCAGGCAGGCCCAGGCCATGTTCACCGCCCTGCTAGAGCGCTTCTGTGGAACTCAGTGCATGAGTGTTTGTGAGGAAAAGGTAGGGCCCTTTTCTCTTCTCCCTATGAAGACCTTAGTATCTTGGACTGGGAAGAACAAATTAAAGAAAGTGGGCACCATGTCTCTACCAGCCTAGGAAACCCCTTTCTGTGCTGTTTCTCCAGTGATGAAGTAGGGATCCAGACATTGTTTGCCAGCCTCCAGGCCTCTTGATAAAACAACAATTTTTTTTTAAAAGCAATGCATATACATTTTAGAAAATATTAAAAATTGCATAAAAACAAATACGGGCCTCGTGATCCTACCCCTCAGAGATAACCACTGTTACTATTGGTTGGTTTTCTTTAAGTTTCATTATTTAAACATACAGACCTGCCCTGGCCAATTTGGCTCAGCGGTTGGAGCGTCGGCCTGCGGTCCTGAGAGACCCGGGTTCAGTTCGCGGTAAGGGCACGTACCTCGGTTGCAGTTTGTCCCCGGCCCTGGTTGGTTGTGCGGGTGGCAGCCACTCGATGTGTCCCTTTCACATCGATGTTTCTCTCTCTCTCTCTGTTCCTCTCTCTCCCTCCCACTCTACCTGAACAAAAAATGGAAAAATGTCCTCGGGTGAGGATAAAAAAAAAAAAATAAATAAAATAAACATACAGACCTTTTGGTAGCCCAGGTGTTTGAAAACTTGTAAAAGAGAGCAGTTTGTAGACAGACCGGTCTGTGCATGAGACGAACCAGCTGGCCCCGTGAGGGGTCCTCTTCTAGAGGAAGTGGGTGACCTGCGGTGGGAAAGCAGGGCCTGTGCAGGAGGGAGGGCCGAGGTGCCGGTGAGCGCCAGCCAGCCGTGCGCCTGCTTCATCAGCAGGGCCGGGCCGGTAGTGTGATTCTGTGACCCACTTCCAGTTTTAATGCCGACCCAAGCTCATGTTTGACTCTTCCTCGCTCCTATTTTTCAAGAGCCTCTTTGACACTTAACACCCCTTGTTGCTTCTGTGCTCTCTGAGATTGGACTGACACATAAGGTAATATTTGGGATTTACTTGAAAAACAAAAGGATTTTTGCAGAAGTATATCAGCATAGAAAAAAGTCACTTTAACAATAACATCTGGCGAGGATGTGGAGAAAAAGAAACCCTTGTGCACTGTTTGTGGGACTACACCGGTGCCGCCACTGTGGACACCAGTATGGAGGCTCCTCGGAAAATTAAACATAGAGCTACCTCATGACCCACTGATCCCACTTCTGAGTATTTCTCTGAAGAAAAAAACATGAATTTGAAAAGATATATACACCCCTATGTTCATTGCAGCATTATTTATAATAGCCAAGATCTGGAAGCAACCTAGTGTCCATTGATAGGCAGATGGATAAAGAAGTGGTGCACAGATGCAATGGAATATGACTCAGCCATAAAAGACAATGAAACCTTGCCACCTGCAACAACATGGACAGACCCAGAAGGTATTATGCTAAATGAAATGTCAGACAGCAAAAGACAAATACAGCCCTGGCCGGTTTGGCTCAGCGGTTAGAGTGTCGGCCTGCGGTCCAGAGAGTCCTGGATTTGGTTCCCGCTAAGGGCACGTACCTCGGTTGCAGTTTGTCCCTGGCCCTGGTTGGGGTCGTGTGGGTGGCAGCCACTAGATGTGTCTCTCTCACATCTATGTTTCTCTCTCTCTCTCTCTCTCTCTCTCTTCCTCCCTCTCTCCCTCCTGCTGTATCTGAAGATAAATGCAAAAATGTCCTCGGGTGAGGATTTAAAAAAAAAAAAAAAAAGACAAATACAATAAACCCTCAATTTAACAGACTTTGGATTTAATGGACAAAATTTGTAGTTCATATGTAGTTCATATGTCATATGTGAAAATTAACACCGTGTTAATTTTAAAATGTTTTTAACTAAGATATGCTTATAATTAAATTAATGTTATTTTTTTGTTATTAATTCACTGTTATTTTAAACACATTTTAGCAAATAGTCCATATGTTGGAAAAACACTGTAGTAATTTTGCCAACATAAATAAATATTACATATCTACAACTACAGTCTACATATTTAAATCCAAGAGTCACTTACTTATAAGCAATGTTTCGCATGGCCTGTGGTAATTGGTTCTGTTGTTGAGTAGCTTGACTTTCTGCAACAGTTTTAACACAGGGCGGCTGATGTTTCGGGTGCACTAAGCCGTGTTCCAGCCGTGTGCATTGCTCACTGGAGGTGACTGGCGAATGCATGCATTTATTGGATGACTCAGTGTACATTTAAAATGACAGTAATATAGGAAACTTTTCTGTGAAATTAAACTTTTCATACAAACGTAATTTTAATTACACAAACATGTCTACATAAGTAAAAACAGGTAAACTAATTTGTCTTTCATTTATTTATTTATTTATTTATTTATTTATTTATTTATTTATTTTCATTTATCTTCAGATAGAGCGAGAGGGAGAGGGAGAGAGGGGGGGAAGAGAGAGAGAAACATCCACTGGTTGCCACCCACATGACCCCAACTGGGGCCAGGGACAAACTGCAACCGAGGTACATGCCCCTAACGGGAACTGAACCTGGGACTCTCTGTTCCGCAGGCCGACGCTTTAACCGCTGAGCCAAACCAGCCAGTGCTAATTTGTCATTTAAAAAAAATTATTTATTTATTTAATCCTCACCCGAGGATACTTTTCCATTGATTTTTTAGAGAGAGTAGAAGGGAGGAATGGAGGGAGAGAGAGAAACATTGATGTGAGAGAGACACATTGATTGGTTGCCTCTGGCACTACCCGGACGGGGCTGGGACCAAACCTGCAACCAAGGTATGTGCCCTGGACTGGGAATCAAACCTGAGACTCTTTGGTCCACAGGCCAACGCTCTCACTGCTGAGCCAAACCGGCCAGGGCTAATTTGTCAATTTTTTAACATATACATTCGGAAAAACTATTTTATTATATAACAAACTCTCAGCTCTAATGGATTAGTCTGTTATATCAAGGTTTTACTATATAGAATGATTTCACTTATATGTGAATCTAAGAAAACCAATGAGTAAATGGAACAAAATAAACAGACCCAGAGACACAGAAAACAAGTTGATAGCTGCCAGGTGGGGTGGGGATGGAGGGAGGGAAATGTAACAAAAACACTAGTTCAAATACATAATTTATCTATTATAAAGCCATTAAAATACAATCAAATTAGATGACGCTTTGGTGATATTATTATGAAAAAGAAGAAAAAACAATATGAGTATAGATGGGGACCTCTGTGCAGACATAACGTAGATTAAAAGACATTTTGAGAATACTGTGAACAATTTTATGACTAATAACGTCTAAGAATTATTACTTTCTCCCCTGTAATCTTGTTCAGAAAACTACCTAAAAAAAGAACATCCAAATTATTTATATGGAGAGGTTCCTTAGGCAGGAAACTAAATCATAGGGTCCTTAGAAGGTAACCAGCAGGTCCTCACCTTCAGAGATCTATTAGGTTCTAGAAAAAGAGTTCATACTTCTAGGTAGAAGACTTACTTTCCAAATGCAGGGCAGCATCACCCCTTTTTTTGGCACCTGCTCTGTCTCTGACCTCTCTGACTCCTGCTTTTCTGTTCCTTTAGCCTGTTTCTCTCTCTTGACCTCAGACTGGCAGTAAGTGTACCCTCGAGGCTCTGTCCACAGTTCTTCCCTCTGCATGCTCTCCCTCCATGAGTTTTTCTCCTTTCCTGGATTCAGCTGTCACCTTTAACTTAATGATCCCATCTCCAACTCCATCTCTGATCTCTAAAGGTTTTCTAATTATATTTCCAACTGCAGAGAAAACCCAGACCACACCTTCCCTCCCGCCTTTAAAGTCCCCCATCTGGACTCATGGCTGTTGTCACTGCTGACCATCTTTACCCCTAAACCCTCCCAGGCCCTGGTTTGTACTTCATTTGTCTGTGGGTCCCTCAGGTCTCAGCTTACTGCTCAGTTCGTCCTTCCATGCAGCCTTCCCTGGCCACTGTTACTATGACAACGATGTTTCTGTTTTCGGTTAGTCTCTTGCATGTAATAGTTAAACCATCCATTTTACTACGTTAATACATGTTTGTTCTTCACTATTTTAGGGGATCATACGTCGTCTCTCTAACTGATGAAGCCTTTTGTGCAGGGCAGGGGCTTGTGTCCTGATGCTAACAGCAGCGCTGGTACGGCCGTCAGCACTGTTCATGCAGCGGCTGATTGACTAGAGCGAGCCAATCAGGTCGGTCTTGTTCTCTCTCTCAGAGGTGACAGAGTAGACACAGAGGGGCTCAGTTGCCCAGTTGCCCCACAGCTCTAAAGTGGGAGGGCTGGACTGGCCCAGTGTGTATGTTCTTATGGCCCCTATTACATCTAGGCTGAGGCCGAGCATGTAAGAGGCCATCTGATAAAGATGTATTGGGTGAACTGGGACTTGACCTTGGGAATTAGAAGGGAAAAGTAGAAGCAGCAAAAGTCAGTGAGCCTGAAGGCAAGCGTCAGGGAGGAGGGAGGACGCAGCGCTTTGGCACGGTTTTCACAGTATCATTGCTCAGCTCACTGCAGACGGAAAGAACAGGAGGCGCCCCTTCTCAAGTGTACAGTGACAGCAAGCCTGGCTGGTGCCCTCGCTGCAGTACAAATACGAGCTGGTGGTTCCATCAGATGACTCACGTGGATGCACCAAGCTCTTCATTCCAGCAGCTCTGGTCAGAGCCCAAGGAATGGGCTGCTTCCTGTGAAAGGGAACCCCATTCTGCGCCTTTGATTCCCTGCAAAGTACTGTCTGAGAGTTTTTCTCACCTTTGCAGTCTATTGCCAAGATGGAGGTCTGGTAAAATTGCCTTGTTACCCTGCAAAAGTCACCCTCACCTTCCAAGTCTCCCTGGCACTGGGCTCTGATAGCTGCCCCTAGCAGGTACCTGCTGCTCTGGGCCGGTGAGCACCCTGACCCTTCCCTCTCAGTACTGATGACTGGCGTCCTATTCATGGATTCCATGGTCTCCTAGGTAACAGCTGTCTCAGAGGCGTTAAAGACAATGGCTAAAAGATATGCCCTGTGAGTCCTTCTGGGAAACACACGCATTTTTCCAAGGCTTGTTTTGGAGGAACAAGGTCTAATTCTAATGGGGTCATTTTTCAGTATAAGTGAGAGTATGGACTCTGGGACCATAAAGCCTGACTTCGTATCTTGGTTCCCAACTTTGACCTTGAGCAAATGATCTTTCTTGTGCTTAGTTTCTTCATCTGTAAAATGAGGATAATGATTATTTTACTTCATAGGTTTGTTGTAGGGATTAAATTGTGCTGACATGTTTAAACATGTAAAAAGTGCTTGACATGCAGCGAGCTGGTGCTAGTTTTTATGTTGTTGCTGTTGATTCAGTGTTAGCCAAGGGAGGGGAGTCAGGAGCGGCAGAGCCCAACGCCACATCTGTGTCACTCCCCAGCAGGTGTCTCCTCAACCCGCTCTCAGCGGGAAGTCGGCTTTGCAGTGACTCCCGTGACCTAAAGAAGCACGGAGCCTTTTGTATATGTTCATTTAAGAACACATTTCATTTTCTGAATATGTAGTACATTCATATCATTTTTTTTTTAAGTATGAAAAGGCCTAATATGAAGAGCTCCCATTCCTGTCCTCCACCTAGTAAGTTCTTGTTAATTTCATATTTCTTTTTCTAGAGTTTCTTTGTACATATAAAGAATACAGATAGAGATCGTATTTTCTTCTTAAAACCCCCCCACAATTGTAGTATATTATACACACTTTTTTATTCCTTCTTTTTTTACTTTCCTTTTTTTTATCCTCACCTGAGGACATTTTTGAATTTATCTTTAGATAGAGTGGGAGGGATAGTGAGAAGAAGAGAGAGAAACATTGATGTGAGAGGGACACATCAAGTGGCTGCCACCCACATGACCCCAACCAGGGTCGGGGACAAACTGCAACCGAACCCAGGTCTCTCTGTTTCGCAGGCCAACGCTCTAACTGCTGAGCCAAACCGGCCAGGGCACTCTTTTATTTTTCAAAAACCATACTTTTGAGGAAGATAAGAGAAAATTTATTACTGTAATGTGGATTTTTAGAAATAGAACCGGGCCGTGGCTGGTTTGGCTCAGTGGCTGGAGCGTGGGCCTGTGGTCCCGAGAGACCGGGTTTGGTTTCCGCTAAGGGCATGTACCTTGGTTGCAGTTTGTCCCCGACCCTGGTTGGGTTGTGTGGGTGGCAGCCACTTGATGTGTCCCTTTCACGTCGATGTTTCTCTCTCTCTCTCTCTTCCTCTTTCTCCCTCCCACTCTATCTGAACAAAAAATGGAAAAATGTCCTCGGGTGAGGATAAAAAAGATAAAATTAAATAGAAATAGAACCGGAGTGATTTGGGGTCCAAATCTACTAAATTGCTCTATAACATTGCAAAAATCGCTTATGGAAGGGAGTATTGAAGATACTACATAATGTTTACTATTATAAAATAGATAATTAAGTCTTTTTATTACAATGATTTAAAGTAATTGAAAGTGATATATGAAATAGAAAGGTTAAGTAGATATTGGCTTTCCATATAGGCACATGTAGTTGTATGGTAGCCAGTTCAGAGCAAGGATGATGGGCCAGGTCCAGCAGGTCACCAGGGTGGAAAGCCCTGGGTGCCTATCAGTGGACAGTTGTAGGGTAGGATCTCGCCCCCAGAATGACCTTTCCTCCCCAGCATATCGCTGGTCACGTAGTTTGGACCCCTGACCTTTCCTCCCTAGAGATAACATCTGGGCCTCAGTAGTATTTCAGCTCCAGGCGCAGAGAAGCAGCAAAACCAGACCAGCAACACTAAGGCTGACCTCAGGACCAGCTGTATTGGATAATGACCCCTGCCCTGGCACCGACCAATCAATGTGTGGAGACCCCAACCCTGAAAGGACACACTTAGAAATCTGCTCAATATCCTAGTGAGACTGTCTCCTGGGACCTCCCCTGAAAACACCACCCTGAAAACCCTTAGGATGGAGGGCCGAGCACTCTCCCTCCGTGGTGCCTTCTCCTCCTCCTTCCCTCCTCACTGGTGCATCACCTTGACCTTCCTCACTCCCAGGCTCCAAGGGCCCTTTCTTTGCCTCTATAACTTGTTTCCTAAGCCCATTTCGTCTACGAATTACTTCTTCTACCTCTATGATTTTTCTAAATAAATATTCTCTTATAGTTTGAGTCTTGGCTCTGAATTCTCTCCTAGCCAGAACTCAAGTACCGAGGTTGCTGAACCCAGGTCCGGTCTGACCCCACTGGTCTAACACCTGGTGCCCTTCCTGCTGCTGATAACAGTTGAATCAAGTAAGATTCAAATGGTCCATTGACAATCTTTGGATAGTTATATAGACAACTGCAAGTCCACACTTTCTCTGGGCCGTTTAAAGTAATCAGGTACTACGGCTCTCTGTTTTACCTTTTATTTAGGGCTTATCGGAAGAGCAGGGTGGGGGCTGGTGAGTGGGAAGGTAGTAGAGTTTGTGAGAGAGTATTCTGTCTGTGCACAGGCAAAGGCTGGGGGTATGTGGACCAAGGTGGGTGAGTCTGCTCTGAAAGTTAGGCAGGACTCCATGATAAGGAAGCAGGTGCAGGTGGGTAAGGCTTTGGTGGGGACTTGAATTTTAAAAATGAATTCATGAGGCAATATTGTTGGGTCAAAATCCAAAAAATCCAACTGACCAGAATGAGAAATAGCTTGGGCCCTAGGCTGGCTCTGCTGTCACACGGATGACTGGGCTATTTTTAGGCTCATGAAACAGTCCACATTACTTACTATATTTGTAAGACATGAAATGCTTTGTATTCATTTAACCTTACTAAAAAAAAAAAAGCTCATGAAAATAAAATTGTATCTTTTTTGATATACACATATACTTGTTTATTATAAGAAAATACCAGCTACTTTGAGTTCTGCAGTATTTAAAAAATTTAATATTATCATCTATTCAGTTTCCAACATGATTTACTTCCTTACAATACATATTTACTTCCTAGGGCTGCTATAACAAAGTACCACAAACTGTGGCTTAAAACAGCAGAAGTTTATTCTCTCAGAGCTCTGGAGGCCAGAAAGCCGAGGCCTAGGTGTCTGTCTCTGAAGGCTCTGGGGGAGAATTCTTCCTTGTGTCTTCCAGCTTCTTGCGGCTCCTGATGGTTTTTGGCTTGTGGCAGCATGTTTCCAATCTCTCCCTCCATCTTCACTTGGCCTTTTCTGTGTTTCTATTTCTTTTTTTCTGTCTCTTATTAGGGTATCTGTCTGAATTTAGGACTCACCCTAATCCAGGACGATCTCATCTTGAGATTCTTAATTATACCTGCAAAGACCCTTATTCCAAATAAGGTGACAGTATGAGGTTCTGAGTGTGTCACTGGAAGGGAACCAGGCTCTAGGCAGATTTGCCCGGACATGGTCTGGAATGTGTGGGTTCTTGACTTTGTGCAGGAAAGATTTCGCAATATGAGTCCAGGTGATTTTGAGAGCACGTTTATTAGAGCTGAGGACAGTGATACAAGTGAAGGACTTAAAAGCGAAGAAGCAAGACCATAGCAACAGGAGTGAGCCTTGACGGAGCTCCCTCGGCCTTTGGAAACATGAGGCCAAGTGGAGCCTGGGTGCGGCTGCCTTGGCCCCTTACAAAGAAAGTCACAGAGGGAGTTGCAGGGGGTCAGCTGGCTGTGTGGACTCAGGAAACAAGTTACAGAGGCTATAGGAGGGCCCTTGGAGACAGATTCAGGGGATAAGCCCAGGACAAGCTGCTGCTGCCTGCTGCTCCCCTGGTTGCAAGTCTTCGGGGAACCCTTAGGGCTTAGGAGAAAGCAAAGAAACATGTCTGAGAAAAGAAAGGTGGTGGGGAAAGGTGTGGGCGTGCCCCAGGGAGAGGGCTCACTGGGTCCTTAGTCTTAGGGTTTTTATTTGTTTTCCAAAGGCAGGAATTTTAGGGGAGGCCTTAGGGGAAGATCTCAATAGAATACTCATCAGCTTTCCAGGTCTGTCCTTTATATGTTAATAAACCAAAATGAGCATATAGAGGGGTCCACCTCATTCTCTGGTCAGTTTCACCTTCAAGGAATGTCATCTGAAAGGGACCAGACTGGATGAGGCAGGTCTGCCCCAGCACCACAGTGAATTTGCTCCTGTGTCCTTGGTTAGGGAAGATAAGACCTTGTGATTTATTATCTGGCTCTCTATTACTCAGCTGTCTGTTTAGCTCTGTCTCAGTTCCCCATTCCACTTGCCAAGGGAATGTCCTAGCTTCTTACTAACCTGCCTCAAGTAGATGTATCTTTTGGGGGCCACAATTCAACCCACTACTCCATATTCGTGGCCATGTAGTATTCCTTCCTATTAATACATTGGCCAAGTCAGTTCTTTCCAACAGTTGCTAATATTTATAACATCTCTAAACAATTGTATATGAAAATGCCAGGAAACAGCACTATTCTTTTCCTTGCGGGTCATTTTCTTGGGATAGTTTTCCAAAATAGATCTACAACATCAATGGTGAGAATAGTTGTCTAGCTCTTTTAACATCCTGCCATGGTGTGGTCCAGAAAGATTGGATAGTTTGCAATACCCATAGCATATGAGAGAGAGAGAGAAGAAGAGAGAGAATATGAGTGAATTCAGCCAACTGGTTCAGTGTCTGACAGGAGGGAAATAACATACCAAGTGAATACCAAGGCCCTGAAAGAACAAGATAATGACCTGACTGCTTTATCTTTCTTATGGTGCCACTTTGTCCCACACAGATCTTTTGGTGCATTTTTGAGGCTAGCAGCCGAGGAAGGTGGTGATCTGATCTGTAACAGCCTTAGGTGCAAGAGGGTAAGGGCTTCAGCACTGGCTTTCGATGGGCCTGAGCCAGTTTGTAAAGGAGATGAGTTTTTCTCTCTTCCCCAACCTCGGGGCTCTCTGCACTTTGCCAGTCTGTCCTAGACCCCCAGCCGAAAGTGCCCGCTGCTTCCGGGTTCTCTCTTTCATCCGCCTGCTGTTCTGCATGATTGATGTTAGCCTACAGGGCTGTTCCTCTCAAGGGAGGTGAAGTTTCACAAGGATCAAAAGCTAAAGCTATGCAGGTGATTCTCTGAGAGAGACTATTTCTGACACCAACCAGCATAGAACTGGTCTGGTTACAATGCCAAGGCCTCAGAGAGAAAGTAATGACCAGACCACCTTATCTTTCCTATGATGCACTCCACCCCATACAAATCTTTTGGTGCGAGATATATATATATATATATATATATATATATATATATATATATATAAAATATTCATTTTATTTAATATAAATACTTACTACAAATATAATAAATAGTTATTTATTGTAAGGAGTTGACTCACATGAAGGCTGAAGAGTCCTAAGGTGTGCAGCCAGCAAGCTGGAGACTCAGGGGAGCTGATGGTATAAGTCAGTCCAAGGGCAGAAGACTGAAGTCCCAGCTCAGCAGTCAGGCAGACAGCCTTTTCCTCCACTCAGATCTTCAGTCCATTGGCTAAAACCCACCCACACGAGGGAGGCAAAGCTGCTTCAGTCTCCTGGACTCACATGTTGACTCATCCACACACCCTCACAGACACACCCAGAGCAATGTTTGACCAAATGTCTGGGCATCCCATGGCCCAGCGAAGTTGACACATCAAATTAACCATCATAGGAGCTAAAACAATATGTCCTTCCTTTTTTCAAAACTTCTGCTCAAAGAGAAAGGCATAGGATGGAGGGGGATAAGGGAAGCTATTAATGAGATCCGGGTTGCCACAGCCGAATAATTACAAGGCAGAGGACTTAAAAACCAAAATGAACATCTTTTAATTCCAAAGACTGAGGCCTCTTAGTCTGCTCCAGCTCTGCAACACCAGATCCTGGGTGTCTTAAACAACAAAATTTAACTTTTTCACTGTTCTGGAGGCTGAAGTCCAAGATTGAGGTCCAGCATGGTCTGTTTCTGGTGAGGCCTCTCTTCCTCCTGTCTTGTAGATAGCCACCTTCTCTCTGTGTCCTCACATGGCCTTCTTCTGTACATATGTGCCCCTGGTGCCTGGTGTCTCTTCCTCTTCTTCTAGGGGCACCAGTCCTGTTGAATTAGGGCTCATTCTTATGACCTCATTTAACCTTAACTACCTCCCTAAAGGTCCTGTCTCTGAACACCTTGGGGGTTAGGGCTTCAACATCTAAATTTGGGAAGAGCACACAATTCAATCCATAACAGCTATTTCCCCCTCCTCCCTTTTAAAAAATCTTCCTGGAACGAAAAGATGCTATGTCTAGCATTTTTGGTGTAGTCATGGCTCCCTCCAGTCCTACACCTCATAAAGGGAAAGCTGATGAGGTTCAAAGGGCCTCATTATAATGAAAGGCAATTGAATACCACCCTAATCACTAGTATTATCATGATCTTTTTTTATCCTGAGACATTAAGAACTGTTCATAGCCCTGGCCGGTTTGGCTCCTCGGTTAGAGCGTTGACCTGAGGTCCGGAGAGACCCGGGTTCAGTGTCCGCTATGGACACGTACCTTGGTTGCAATTTGTCTCAGCCTTGGTTGGATCGTGTGGGTGGCAACCACTCGATGTGTCCCTTTCACATTGATGTTTCTCTCTCTCTCTCTCCCTCCCACTCTATCTGAACAAAATATTGAAAAAAAAATGTCCTTGGGTGAGGATAAAAAAATAAAAATAAAATAAAATAATAAAAGAACTGTTCATAACATATTTGCTGGTTCACAAAAGAACTTGAAAAATTAATTTGTTCACCAAAGTTTAAGCATTTTTGTTGCACTCGATGAGCTACTTTGATGGGGGGAGCACAAAACTGAATATGACAACCCCGCCTTCAAGGTGTTCCAAATCTGTAGGAATGGTTTAACACACACACTCACACAACTCTAGAATCCAAAGTAGAAAGCGATGAATGGAATGGAAGAAGTAATGGAATATGTTATAGGGGTTTGGAAGAGTGATAACTATACAGATAATAATAGTCATTATCCTTTATTGAGAATTTATCAAGTGTCTGGCAGTTAGCTTAATCATGTTCTCAATGTTCAGGATCTTAAATGATGAGATAGATAAAAGTTCAACTCATAATATCCTAAGTACTGTATGTATCAATGGGTAAAGCATTGGGTTTGGTTCTCTGTCAGATGCACAGATGATTAGGACATGTATTCCATCTTCTAGAAACTCATAGTATAAATAGGAAATATACAAATGGGTGGTCAGCAGAACAAATTGCTACATTAAGTAAATAAATAAATATTCTCATTCTCCACTGGCCAGAGAATTCTCTTAGGAGTGGCAGGGGAAGTAAATTTGTATCCGTGCTTAGAGACTTGGAGAGTCACCACATTTGGTCAGAGCAACTCTATGCAGTGATATCTTGCAGAAAAGCCACGAATTTGCCTGGAGTGACTTGGTGGTTGGTGGTCAGGTAGGTGTCTGGTGAAGCGGAAAGAAGACAGGAGCTGGGTCACACATGTCAGCACACATTGGCAGGCAATTTTGCAGTGAGACCAAGGATTATGGATAATCATCTTGCCCACCTCCAAACTGGGGAGAGGAGAGGGAGGGTTAATACAATGGCCAAAGTCACAAGTGTGAAGAGAGGGGCTCTTACCCAGGCCAGACCTTGTTCCCACCCCTCTCCAACTAGGAGGGTAGGGGAAATCCCTTGCTGTTCAGTGTCATTTGTGACCAGGAGAGAAGGTCCTATTACTGGGCAGAGAGGCAGCGGGAACCCTGTACTTTCTGGGTGTAAAAGTAGAAAGAGGGAGGGACAATGGATGGCTCAAGAAGCAGATTTGAAAACAACGGTGGAAGGATGATGTACCCCGACAGAGTAGTAGAAACAGGAACAACTAAAATATTGAGCACTTGCTTTATGACGACGTATATTATCTCATTTAACTCCAGGGACCCAGCAGGCCTTGATGGGGGTAGAAACAGGTTCGGACCCGGGAGCCTGCCACACTGCTGCGCCCTGCACCGCAGCCGCCAACTAACCTCAGCCCCGCGCCTGTCCCGTGGGGCCAGCCCTTCATGGGGGCAACTGGTGTGGCACCGGGAAGACAATGCAAGTGTGAGAAGCGACGAACATTTTGTCCAACAGCATTTGCACATTTCTTTCGCGAGGAGCTGGAGTAATAATGGCCTGCACCCGCGTGGAGGAGTGCTCTTTGCTCCGAGGGCTGGCTGCTCCGTGGCGGAGCCGGTGGACCCGACGGCGCAGTTCCCGGCGCGCTCCAGGCTGGAGGAGAGGCCGGGTGGGGCCGCGCGCTGGGGAGGAGCCACTGTGACCTGCCTGGGCCCTCCCCTCCCTGGGCACTGTGATGCTGAAGAGCAGCTGCTGGCCCAGCATGCGTGTCCCCAGCCCCTCCCGCCCAGTGTGTCACAACAGCGGAGGCGGCTGTATCTGGAGCAGTTGGGGTGGGAGGCCCAGCTGCGCGGCGAGCAGGCGGCGAGAGCGGCGGCGAGAGCGGCGAGATGGTGAGCCTGCGGCGGCAGGGCGGGCGCCCGGGCGGGAGCCACTCTGCGGGGGCTTCGGGTCCATCACTTTGGATTTGTGGAGTTCGAATCTCCTGGGGGTGTCGGTGCAGGGTGGTGGTGGTGGGGTTCGCACCCTCGGGTGCAAGACCCCTGGAGCCAGTAGCAGTTTTCGTGGAGGGAAAGTAGAGACTTGGGGCAGGTGTCCGGTAAAGGGACCTAATGGAGATTTGTGCACATGGGTAAAGTAGGGGAGGGCATGGGGGGCCCAGTGCAGGACAGGGGAGATTCTGAAGGACCCCCGGTGGGCAGCTCAGGGACCAGAATGAGGTGAGAAGAGGCAGTCTAGGGATTCTGGATGGGTGAGCGTGTGGCGGGGGGCGTGGGGAGTCGGGTCATCACCCCCGGCCACACGTGGCAGTGTCCCAGAATGTGACAGGGGACTTAGGCATCACGGTCGCCCCAGGTTTGGGGTAGTTCTCCTTTCCTGTCCCCACCGTCTGGCTTGGGTTTGAGGCCCTTACAACTTGAGTGCTCAGCTTCCCGGGCACTTGGGCACCCGTGCCGACTCCCCCGTTTCCTAGCGGTCAGTCAGAAGGACTTTGGCACGCAGACGTCTCCATCCGATAGGCCAGGGGACCTCGGACTTGACTTTCTATCTCCTACCCTGGCTTAGGGAGCTCAGCGAAGACCTGGCCCCCAGGCAACACCTGTCTCCTTTCACAGCCCCTTCTTACTTCTCCACACTCTTCGCTCCACCCTCCAGAATCCTTCCCCTCACCCCCACACCTGGGGTGAGTGAGAGCCACCTCCAAAGGCCTGGGAGCCCAGAGCATCCTGGTCCAGGGTCCTGGTCGTTCAGCAATAGGGAGGTGGGTTGGAAAAGTGGGGTGGAGGAGGGGACAGAATAAGCATGTCTCTGAGGCCAAGGTCAGGTTCTCTGGGCACTCTTGATTCTGGTGTCAGTGACAAAGCAGTGACAAGGCCCGGCTTCCCCTGGCCCCTCACTGTGGAAAGTGCCCATTGCCTTCCGGCCCTGCTGCTTCTAGATCCAGATCTGTCCAGCATCCCCCCTTTTCTGAACATGCTCCTGGACACACCTGGGAGATTTAAGAACTTGGGGATATTTGGGAAAGCAGCGAGAGGAATCCATTTCTGCCGGAGGCACCTTGTGTGGGACCATAGAAGGAACCCAGACTGGGAGGTCAGAATTTTGGCTCCTGGCTCTGCAGTTACCTGTGTGACTTCAAGAAGGTCACTTAACCTCTCTAGACTGTTTTTTCTCACCTACAGTATGAAGAAGGGTTAGGGTTCAAATTTGCAGGCTCCACCTAGCTTTGCTTTTAAACTTTTATTATACAGAATTTCAAACATATACAAAAAGAGGAGAATGGTATAATAAACCCCTGTCTATGACTCATCCAAATTAAACTATTATCTGCTTATGATGAGTATTGCTTCATTTATTTTCTTTTTCCTCTCTTCCCATAATTTTGAAGCAAATGCTATGGAGCATACTCAAGATTTTATATTTAATATTTATAACATCTAACATTGCTAGTGCTTTATAATTTACAAAGTGCTTTCTCTTATATATTTTGGTTTTTGCCTGCACATAGTAACTCTCAGAGCGGAAACCAGGGGACGGCTCCAGGGCAGCCAAGGATTCGAATCTAGTCCTCTGAGCAACGTCCATGTGTGTTAAATAGGCCAGTTTCGGAAAATACCTGGAAAATAAAAATTTTGAACAGTAAACTCTTATTTAAATGTGCTAAAAAATTTGGATATTTAACTAAAAACTATGTCTGACTATTTTGGAAAGAGAATATCTGTTATTTATTTTGAAACATTGATTTTTGTATAGCAGGGCTGCCTCCTGCTTGCCCCCCCCACTGGGGATTTGGCCCACAACCTGGGCATGTGCCCTGACCAGGAATCAAACTGGTGACCTCTTGGTGTATGGGTTGATGCTAAAAAGCTGAGCCACACTGGCTGGGCATAGAACCTCTTTTAATTTTTTTTAAATCCTCACCCGAGGACATTTTTGCATTTATCTTCAGATAGAGTGGGAGGGAGAGAGGGAGGAAGAGAGAGAGAGAAACATCAATGTGAGAGAGACACATCAAGTGGTTGCCACCCACACGACCCCAATCGGGACCAGGGACAAACTGCAACTGAGGTACATGCCTTAGCAGGAACAGCCCAGGACTCTCTCCTGGTCTGTGGGCTGACGCTCTAACCACTAAGAAACTGGCCAGGGCCAGAACCTCTTTTGTTTTTATTTTTAAATTTTTAAAAATTAATTAATTTATTTTTGTTACAGATGTTTCTCCCCCCCCCACTGATTCCCCCCTCCTCCTCACTCCCTGCCCTGTCCCCAGCTTTGTTGTCTATGTCCACTGTTCATGCATACATGCATATAAGTTCTGTGGTCTATCTCCCCCCCACCCCCTCTTCTGGGGATTGTCAGTCTGTACCCCACTTCTACGTCTCTGGGACTACCCCATTCCTCAGACTGTTATGCAGAACCTCTTTTAAGATGACACATTTATAAATCTAGATCACAAGAATTCCACCCTTGCAGAATGGATTTTACCTTGTGGAGGTTGGGGGTGGGTGGGTGGAGGCTGCCTCTTTATTAAGAAGCATTAAACCCAGCATTTGTATAGGTTCTGGCTAAGAAAGTTATAACCAACCCTAAACCAAGCATTCCCGTCTGCTCCCAGTGTCCCTCTAGAAGCAGTCCTGGGAACTGAGACGCTGACACCTCTTTGGGAGAGTGGTATGGGGAATCTTGGCCAGATGCTCTGAGCCAAGCCTATGTCAATGATACCAGGGTTTAGAGGAAGTGTCTGGCTAAGGAGAAGAGAGCATGTGTATCTTAGCCTCCTTCACTGTGCTCCTTCTGGACTGGGGAGCACCTGCTGAGTTTGGATGGGAATCAGCATCAAATGGCAACAAAGAGCCTGCCTTTTGCAGAAACGGGCAGCTAAAGGGCAGAGTGATCTGGTGGCAAGATGGACCCTGTTTCTATGTCTACGGTCCTCTGCACACTGCCTCTGTGCAGGCAGGTGTGGCTGAGTTCTGCGGGGTCTGTGCTTATGCTGACCACAGAGCACTGCTTTAGGTTTCCAAAAGGTGCTGGTCACTGCTGCATCTTTGTCCTCATCACTCAGTGAAGGTTCTTATAGAGATCACTGGGTACGTGCCTCTGAGCAGTGGGCGGGGGGTTTGGGGGGCTGATAAGCAGAGTTCTTCCAGGCCATGGCTGGGGCAATGGCGCTGGGTGTGTTTTCATAGGAAGCTACCAGGCTCAGGTCAGGGAGGGTTATTGCTGATGCTGTGTCCTATCAGAGGGGGTCCGGAGTGACCTTGAATGGAAGATGAAAAGTTAAACATTTTTTTCAAGAAGGAAATAGCTGTTGATTACAGGGCCAGTGATAGGGTGCGAGTAGGAATAAGTGGCACTCTTATGGGGAGTATGTGGACCAACTCCTCCTTTTCTCTTGGCCACCAAGGGTCTGACAATGCTCTCTGCAGCCTTGACATTTTCTGTCAGTATTTTCCTGTTGGGGTTTCTCCCAGGTGATGAGCTAGGGAAGAGAGTGGGAAAATAGGGTGGGCACTGTGTAAATCAGATGAACACCCCTTAATTATCTCCTGCACTTGTTCCCAATGTCAGTTAGAGCTCAAGGGCCTTTTGCTCTCTCAGGGTCTCCCACAGGGAGTCTGCTGACCCTGCCATTCCCAACGCCTGTCTATCATCGCTGCTGCCGCCTTCACTGATGCGAATTCAGGCCGACTCCTTGTTCCTGCTGTTTCTGATTTGCTATCTCTTCTTTGTTCTGAGCGATTCCAAATATGCTCTAATTGAAGGGCTTTGAGCAGAGTAATTCAAGCAATTTTTGATGAGTCACATTTGTTGTCGCTTTAATTATCCCTCTGTAACACTGTTGGAGCTGTTTTACTTGCCATCTCTGATCTAGATCCTACGTTTAGGTGATTTGTTCTCCCAGCCTGACGACTAGAAATAATTTGCTGTAATAATATGCTTCCTGAAGCCACCGTGTGGCATTTGACCACATGGGTGGTCAGGTGTATGTGGACTGGGGTCAGGTTTTCACATGGCATACAGTACTGGCCTGTGTCAGTTCCTGTCCTAGATAATATGCCATGTTTCGCAATACTTCAAAAATGATTATTAAAGCTACAAAGCCTCTTTCTACAGAGGACCATGATTAGCTGATCTTAGTTCTCTGAAATAAAAGCAAAAGAAAATGACTTAATATTACAATAGAAATAATACAAGATTGACATAGGGGAAGGTTTCTTGCAGTGTAATTATGAAAGGGCTGTAAGGCTGTCGTTTCTTCCTTTTGACATTCTACAAAACTTAGGCTCCTCTTCTTGTGGAGAATGGTCGTGGGTGGCACGGATGTCTCATCTGCTCTGCCCTTCGCAAGCCTATGCCTCAGACAGACTGAGCAATTTGTGGGAACTGCCCTAAATTTTGCTGCTGCTTGTTCATACTGCTCCCAAATCTAAATCAAATGGTCATGTTCTTCAAAGGCTCTGCAAATATTCCTTCTCTAAGAAACCAAGCCAAAAGCTGTTTTCTCCTTTGAACTCCCATTGCTTCTTAGGCACTGGCCACTCTCCTTCCTGTTAGATGTGAGCCCAGGTAGGGCAGAGTTTTCATGCTAATCATCAATACGTTTATTGGGCACCTGCTCTGTTCAAGCACTGTGCTCTATGCTGGGGATTTAGTGAGTAAACAAGGGTTCCTTGCCTCCACAGAACTTACACCCTCTACTGGGGAAGTCAGAAAATTGAACAAGTAAATATTAAATGGTGTGATAAATGCAATGATAGAGAAGAAAGGGATTGGGGAACACATAATAGGGACTGGGGCCCTATGTGTTTTGTGGTTTTCCAGACTTTCTGTAGGAAGTGACTTTTAATGACAGATCTGAAGGATGAATAAGAATTAGCTCAGTACCTTTCAATGCCATTTTGTACATAATAGCACAATAAATATTTATTGTAGGAAGGACAGAGTAGGTAACTTTTGTAGTTGTCCCAGCACTAGGTCTGTGGGAGGGACGTCTCAGTTTTCTTGAGGAAAAAGACTCTGGTAGGTCTCTCCATCTCCCGCACTGTCAGCCCCCACACTGCTGGTAGAGAGGCTCCAGAAGCAGCAGGGGACTCCTTCATCTCACAGAGCCCCAGGAGCCCCGAAAGGGTTTAAGCTCCACAAGCCCAGATCCAAAATAGAATTGAGAGAGAGAAATAGTGTAAGAGAGAAAGCATGAGCTCTGATTGGCTAGAGAGGAGAATCTGAAATATGAGCAAATGTATGACTTAAATATCCTCTGCTGGGTCAGCTTACTCTTTGCACCCCGCCCCCCTGAAATGAGAAACAGATTCCTGGTTTTATCAGAGAAGGATGACGCATTTTCAAAGAGGCACTATCATGAGCCATTCTCAGTTTCTCTCTGTACTGAAGCTTTTTCTTGTTTGAAGTTTTGCCATACAGACCCAGCCTTGTATTGATGTAGGTAGGTGTGGGCATGGCTCAGGGCCCTGGAAGTTCAAAGTGTGGCTGAGGCAGGAATTTGTGTGGTATAAAGGGAAAAACTCAGGCCAAGGTCAGAACACCTGAATTCCAGTTCAGGCTCTTTTGCTACAGAGCTGTGAAATCTTGAATCAGTTCCTCTACCTTTCTGAGCCATGGCTCCTTTATCTGTAAAATGATGGAAAGAGAGTCATGGTCAGTGACCCAGGAGGCCAATCCAGCCTGTTAGCCTGACCATTCTGAGTTTACACAATATCCCTGGTTATGGCAGATGGATGACTTTTCTTAGGCATGTCATCTTGTCTCCCACGGTCACCAGCACTGGGTCTGCTTCTTGTAGAACTTCCAGGCAGGAGTGTAACCAAATTCAGGTTTGGCTGTGCTGCAAGAAAAGCTAAACTCATGAGGTAGGTGCTGATGAGAAGGAAAATGGTTTATTCAAGTGCCAGCAACCTGAAAAAAAAAAGGGGTACTCTTGTCTGAAAGCCCATCTTAATACCTCAGTGCAGGCAGTGGTTTTTATTAAAAGGGAGAGGCAAAGCAGAACAAAGAAATCAGGGGAAGGGAGGTTGGAAATTCTTTACAAGTAAGTCAGCATAGTTCATTCTGATGATTATCTCAAAACTGGTCAAGTGGAGGTTCAGTTTTTATGGTTGAGAGTCAGCAAGTCTCCTGGAGCCAGAATATCTGGTTGCTGGAGTCAGCTTCCTTCCCTGATGCAAGTTCCTATAATATATTCAAGATGCTGTTAGTGATTTATGACAAACTGGGCTTTTGTTTTAAGGCATACATCCTGTTCCCTGATTTGGGAAGAAGCATTGTTCATTGTAAGTTATTTAATCAAGAAGTTTATTTTGTTGGTTAGCATGAGATTTTATATATGTAACAGGAGGATGGGGGTGGTGATGAGGCTGCGTGACTGAAGAGGGCTAGAGCTGGAGGAGCACCACGGAGGAACTCGGGACTAATTGTTGTGTGTGTTGAGTTGGAATGTTGAGCAAGTGCCGTGAGCTTACTGCTCATGTGGGCTCATGGAAGTTTTCATGTCACGTGTGATTTCTTCATGTAACTTTAAAATTCTTATTTGTCCTGACAAATATTAGTTGAATAGACGACTAAGTGAAATGGGACAGGAAGAGCCTTCAGAATAAGGTGATTATAATGAGTAGAATCTGTATCCCTGCTCCTTCTCTATTTCCCTTCTTTAATTTTTTTCTTTTTTGTTTGAAAAGGTTCAAATCTTTAAAAAAAATGTGGTATAATGCCACCCATATATCTATCATCTATATTGAATAAAATTATATTTCTGCTATATTTACCTGCTGTGTTTGTTGAAGTATTTTAAAGTAAAATATAGATATGACATATTACCCCAAATGCTTCATAAGTGACTCTAAAAATAAGAACATTTTCATACTTAATTGTATTTTCATTATTATGCTTAACAAAATTAATCAGTTTCTCTATTCGTTTCCCAAATATTTTGATTTGTTCAAACCAGAATTCAAAGTTCACATACATGTAGATGTTACACTTCATAAGTTTCGTTTAATATCATCTTTATTTTCATGAGTTAAAAAGATTGGATCAATTGCCATGTAGAATATTCCAACATTCTGGATTTATTTTATTGTTTTCTCACAATGCACCTGATCCCTGTGTTTTCCATAAACTAGAAACTAAATCTAAGGGTTTTACAGATTAAATCCTGAGCATTTCTGACAAGAATTTCTCATAGGTGGTGGTGTGTATTTCACATTGTATCACATCAGAGGTTTTTAATGTTCAGTTTTCTCACTATTAGTAGTGTGAAGATTGACCTCAGTATTAGGTTGGTGACAATTATGGTTACTTGTACCCTTTGTGACCTGTGAGTAACAGTGATTCTTTGTACTATGTGAATTCCCAGTTCTCCATTGACCTTTCACTTCATGGTGTTGGCATCCTTGTTCAAATCAATTATGTAATTAGGAACTGTAATATGGCAACATTTCTTTTTTTATTTACAAATTTTTATTCATTGATTTTTAGAGTGGAAGGGAAGGAAGAAGAGAGAGAGAGAGAGGAGAGAGAAAGAGAGAGAGAGAGAGAGAGAGAGAGAGAGAGAGAGATAGATTTGTTGTTCCACTTATTTATGCATTCATTTGTTGATTCCTGTATGTTCCTGACCAACTCTGAACCCACAACCTTGGCACATTGGGATGATGCTTTAACCAACTGAACTAACCAGCCAGGGCCTGGCAATAGTTCTTAATATATCATTCCTTCTGCATTGATTAACTGACACTCTTCTGTTAAAAAACAAAAGAGAGAGCTTTCCCTCATCGACAAGGCTGTTTGGATGGAGACAAATGAATTTTATTTAGGGGAGTTTCTTTTTTTTCACAACATGGACTTGTGGATTTTTATATACATCCTGTTTTCATCAGGTACCATTAGTCTTTGTTTTGTGCTCAGTGTGTTTCATTTTTGGCAGCGGGAGCCCCTTTGGGCTGGTTACTGAGAGAGTTCAGCATCATCCCAGTCTGTGTTCGCACCTGTGCTCTCAGTGCCCATCGTGCACACGCCTCGCCCAGCCTGGGCACCACTTGGCGGGCACGGTCTGTTTGCAGAGACATCCACCTTTCCCTTGAGTCTGTGGCCACTTTGGGGTTTTGGAAGCACCTATGAACCTATCAATTATTTCTGAGTCTATCTTATTCCTTCAATTACTCTTGTGAACTCATTTTACAGGGAAAATAGCTCTTCTTAAGGTGTGTATGTGTGTGTGTGTGTGAGAGAGAGAGAGAGAGAGAGAGGGAGTGCGAAAGTGCAAGAGTGAGAGAGAGGAAGAGAATGATAGATAGATAGAGAGATAGATAGATAGAAACATCGATGACCCCGACCAGGGCTGGGGATGAAGTGCTACTGAGGTACGTGCCCTTGACCGGAATTGAACCTGTGACTCCTTGGTTTGCGGGCTGACGCTCTACCACTGAGCCAAACTGGCCAGGGCCACGTTGGTGGTTTTTAGGTCCCTAAAATCTTTTACTATTGCTCTTTATGACCTTTGATCTTCTTGAAATATCCCTGCATATTGGGCAGAAAGCCCAGAGTGTTTCAGAGGGGGGGCTGACCGGAGACCAAGCAGCTGCACAGGGGGCCTGGAGGAGGGTGCTGTGATGGCACGGGGGCAGGGCTCAGCCGGCGGAGGGGCAGGGCCAGGGGATGCGGTCACCTAGAATGAATATGTAGGATGAGGCTTCTTTTAGGCTTTTCCAATGTCCCCTCAGCGTTAGACACTTCTGAGGAGAGTGCGGCTGCAGCTGGTTGTGAGATGTAGTTTGGTTGTGAGAAGTTCCTGGGTGTGGGACACAGCTGTTCTGAGGCCAGCGCTGAGGCCTCAGGTGCAGACAGAGATAGACTTCACCATGAAGGTGAGTGCAGTGGGGACCTGAGGTCTCTGTCTCTACTTGTGTCTCTTTCAAGTGGAGACTTGATGTTGGTAAAGATGACAATAATCACGGCTCCATGATTTTCCGACGAGGGGTGGGTCAGTAACTCAGCCAGGGTTACGCAGCATAACAAGTGAGTTAATACAGCAAGCTTGAAGCTGGGGGCGCGGGCAGCTTTGTGAGTGGAGCCTTTCCCTGGACACCGGGCGTGGAGCAGCGCCGGGCTGTGCTGCCGCCTTGCTGTGCTGCCTGCTGGCTGCTGCGGACACCCGACTCTGTCCTCCCGAACGCAAGGGTGCAGGGGTGGTGTTTAGGTGTAAACCTGAGTTCGGGAGCAGCGGGTCCTGACAACCTCTGACCTGCTGTGCTCCCACGCCTGGAGAACTTCGTGCTCAGGGGTCCTGCTCTCCCAGCCGTACCAGTGTGTCCCGTGCCAGCCACGCGCTCTGGAGGCTCTGCGCCTGGCTCAGGTTACTCGGGCGGAAAATGCCAGGTAGGGTCATGGATAAAAATAGAAACCCACAGATCAGGCACATGCGTTCCTCCTGCTGGGCTCTGTGGGAGTCCTGGACCCAGTCCCCCTGCACTGGCCACTGCTTCCCCACAGTAAGGGAGGTGAGGCCCTCCTCCCAGCAAAACCCATAGTTAATTTCTACTCACACACACAGACACACATACATTCATGCACTCACCTCCCCCCTCCCACACACACCCTCCTAAGCTGCTCGTGCTAGGACCAGTCAGGTAATTGTGGCCTCACATTAGAGTAACAGAGACAAGGACACTCTAAAGGTCAGTTTTATTTAACGCTTGACTGGACATAGGCAAGGAAGTAGATTATGGTGGCTACAAAGTTTTCACTTCTCAGACTTCAGAAAGAGCCTAATTTATGTTCCCAATTCTCCCTTGCTGATGTATCAACCCTTCATTTTTTTGAAATGAATTAATATATTTTATTCAACTCAATATACCCAACATATTTTAACAAGCAATCGATATAAAAACTATAAATGAGGTAGTTTGCCTTTTCTTCATACTAAGGGTTGAAACCCAGCGTGCGTTTGACATTTATAACACGTCAGTTTAGACAGCTGCTTTTCGGGCTCGTCCACCATGGCTGGAGCAGGTCCAGTGGACAGCACAGGTCTAGGCTTTGATGCCAGAGCAGGTCCAGGCTCTTTAAGTACAACCTCAACTACACCCATGATACATACTTCCAAGGTGTACTTCTTCCAGGAGTGTTTATCTGCTCTATGATATTCTGAGACTGTGTGTGTGAGTGTGTGTGTGCGCGCGTGCCCGCCTGTTGTCTAGGAAAATCAGGGTTTAGGCACAAATATGAATGCTACCACTGTGTATGGTAGTGAATTTAGGGCTAGTTTCTGCTGTTATCACTGGTTCTTTCTTTGACCTCCTTCATTAGCACTGAAGTCTCATAGTTTAGAATTAGCTCCTTGTTTCATTTGGGCAGCTGCCCCCTTTTTTCTTCTTTCTTTTTAAAATTTTAATTAATTTTCTAAACTCGTTTTTATTATTACAAGTATTACAGATGTCCCTCCCTTTTTCCCCATTGACCCCCTCCTCCCCAATCCTGCCCCCCTCCTGCCTTCTCCACACTATTGTCAGTGTCCATTGTTCATGCACATATGCATAGAAGTTCTTTGGTTTATCTCATCCCACCCTCTCTCCCCCCTTTCCTTTGAGGTTCATCAGTCTAACAACCAATTTGTACTTCTTAATTCCTTCATCTTCTTCACCCATCCCTCCAGCCCCTGCCCATCTGGCAACCAACAAAAAGTTCTCTGTATCTATGAGTCCATTTCTGTTCTGCTTGCTCGTTTTGTTTGTAGAGTCAATTGTTTTTGTGTTTTTTTTATCCTCACCCGAGGACATTTTTCCATTTTTTGTTCAGACAGAGTGGGAGGGAGGGAGAGGAAGAGAGAGAGAAACATTGACGTGAAAGGGACACATTGAGTGGCTGCCACCCGCATGACCAACCAGGGTCGGGGACAAACTGCAACCGAGGTACATGCCCTTAGCGGGAACCGAACCTGGGTCTCTCCGGACCGCAGGCTGACGCTCTAACCGCTGAGCAAAACTGGCCAGGGCTGTAGAGTCAATTGTTGATGGATATGTATTAATTGCCTTTTTTTTTTTTTTTTTTTACCCTCACCTGAGGACATTTTTCCATTTTTTCTTCAGGTAGAGTGGGAGGGAGAGAGAGGAAGAGAGAGAGAGAGAAACATTGATGTGAAAGGGACCCATAAAGTGGCTGCCACCCGCACAACCAACCAGGGCCGGGGACAAACTGCAAACGAGGTACGTGCCCTTAGCGGGAACCAAACCCGGGTCTCTCTGGACCGCAGGCCGACGCTCTAACCGCTGAGCCAAACCGGCCAGGGCTTAATTGCCATTTTATTGTTCATATTTTTGTTCTTCTCCTTCAAGAAGACCCTTCAATATTTCATATAACACTGGTTTGGTGGTGATGAACTCCTTTAACTTTTTCTTGTCTGGGCAATTCTTGATATGTCCATTGATTCTGAATGATAGCTTTGCAGGATAGAGTAATCTTGGTTGTAGGTCTTAGCTTTTCATCACCTTGAATATCTCTTGCCACTCCTTTCTGGCCTGGAAAGTTTCTATTGTGAATTCAGCTGACAGACTTATGGGAGCTCCTTTGTAAGTAACAAACTGCTTTTCTCTTGCTGCTTTTAAGATTCTCTCTTTGTCTTTAACCTTTGGCATTTTGATGATGATGTGTCTTGGTGTGGGCCTCTTGGGGTTCATCTTGTTTGGGACTCTCTGTGCTTCCTGGACTTGTATGTCTCTTTCCTTCCCAAGTTAGGGAAGTTTTCTGTCATTAGTATTTCAAGTAGGTTTTCAGTTTCTTTCTCTCTCTCTTCTCCTTGGGTGGGGCAGGGCCTCAGGGAGTCACCAGGGCGGGGCAAACAGTGTGAGCCAGGTTGCTGGAGTCCCAGGTATGGCGGCCCTTTGCCAGCCCAGGGGAGGGCTCACCAAAGGAACAGCCTTCCACAGCACGTCTGTCCAGGAGAAAGCCCTGTCTCCAGCTTTCATCCTGAGGCCAAACAGCTCAGTTCTTCCCTGTGTGTCTCTGGTGCTGTTCAAGCTGCCTCTCCGACCCTGGAGCTCAGAGGGAGCAGGTCCGAGTAAGTCTGTCAGGTCCTGTAAGAGGAGCCTCCCTGAGCCTCAGTTCCCACTGGTTTTACAGCCAGGAGTGATGGGGATTCTCTTCCTGGCACTGGAACCATGAGCTGGGCACCTGGTGTGGGACGGGGTCCCCTCCCTCCTCAGGGAGGACCTTCCCAGCCGAGGAATCCTCCTAATTTTTATCTGCCACACGTGGGTGTGGGACCAGCCCGTCCGCCTCCGCTCTTCTTACCAGTCTCCATGTGGCTGCTGCTTTAATTTCGTACTTGCAGGACTTCCATTCAGCTTGATGTCAGGCAGTTCTGAATGATGGTTGTGCTGTAGTTTAGTTATCATTTTGATGTGGTTGTGGGAGGAGGCAAGTACCATGTTTCCCCCCTTTTTTCTTTTTTTGGTACAAAGAATTAACCCTGGAGAGCAACTGTTAGAGCCAACCACAAAGTGGTGGTTCTTCAGAGCTGATTCTTGGTCCTGGTGCCTCAGACACCTGGCTCTGGGATGGCCTGGCTGGGGGACAGACATCCTGTGAGTTGAATGCCAGGAGAGACAAGTCAGATGCGGGGGACATGGGACAAAGACATGGCTGAGTCCTCAGACTCTCTGATGTGATTCTGCACTCTCCCCACAGAGGGAATGCATATCAGTCCACGTGGGTCAAGCAGGAGTTCAGATTGGCAATGCCTGCTGGGAGCTCTTCTGCCTGGAACACGGCATTCAGGCAGATGGCACCTTTGGTGCCCAGGCCAGCAAGATCAGCGATGACGACTCATTCACCACGTTTTTCAGTGAGACCGGCAATGGGAAGCATGTGCCCCGGGCTGTCATGGTAGACCTGGAGCCGACTGTCGTAGGTGAGTGCGGACTGGGCCCTCCCCACAGAAAGCAGGGGACTGAGACTTCACCGATGATTCCAAGGCAGCAGAATCTAACTGGAAGGTGTGGAAGGCTCAGCTAGAGCCCCCCTGCTCCCCCTGATGTCTGTCAGCTCCTTGAATTCTCTACAGTCTTGGGGAGCTCACAGTAGGAACCAGGACTCTGCTCTCTCATCACAGCTCTAAACTGTGCAAACAAAATGCCTTCTAGTTAAACCTGTGAAGACAGACAAAATTGTCAAGATGGTTTGCAATATACTAAGGGTAAGAAATATAAATTATTTTAGATATTATAGGAAGCCCCCAAATAGTCAATTTCTCAAAGTATAGGTTTCCGATTCTTAAATAATTGCAACCTATTCTCGTGGTCTGATACAGCCTTGCAAGTGTCTGGCACACAAAATGGAATACTAGCAAGCATGTTCTCTTACAGCCAGAGGTGGCTATAGTCCGAGCGTGCACCTCATCTGGATCTTAGAGAACAGGAATCCAGGTCTCCCCCTGCCCTCCCCGACAAGCACCACTTCCCTGGATCTGACCCCTGGGTCAGCCCTCAGCTCCGCATCAGGATTTCCTCAGCTCCAAGGCTCAACAAGCAAGGGGTGGATCAGTTTCACCGAGATGTCTGGGCAAATGCCTGTAAGGCCTGACCACTAATTTCTAGGCAGAGTAGACTCCAGGTTCTCCAGTCCTTGGGTACGTTGTTTTTTTTTTTTTTTTTTTTTTTATCCTCACCCGAGGACATTTTTCGATATTTTGTTCAGATAGAGTGAGAGGGAGAGAGAGAGAGAGAGAAACATCGACGTGAAAGCGACACATCGAGTGGTTGCCACCCACATGACCCAACCAGGGCCGGGGACAAACTGCAACCAAGGTACGTGCCCTTAGCGGGAACCGAACCCGGGTCTCTCTGGACCGCAGGCCAACGCTCTAACCGCTGAGCCAAACCGGCCAGGGCAGTCCTTGGGTACGTTGTACAAACACTAAAAGTACAGATTACCCTTACAGGCCACTGTGCAAATGGGTGCTTTTTCTGGAGGGAGTAGAAGTCCCCTGAAGGAAAGAGGGGGTGTAGTTGTGCTTGGTGCATCTGGTCTGCTATGTGCCCACTTTGTGTGGACGCTTAGAAGTAGACAGAGCCTCCCGACAGCCTCTCTGGGGCTCCTGCTCCTGTACCTGGGGCACAGATGTGTTTCAAAGTCATTCAAAGTATCTAACACCTGACAAATAGTATTGAGGTGGAGGTTGGAGGGGGAATATTCCTGGGAGAGCCTATGACCTGGGCAGATCACCCTGAATCTTTCTCTGTGTCCCCGGAACATTTTAATGCAAGTAAAATGGGGTTAAGTTTTGGGAGAACTTTGAAGCATGAAAGAAAAACTAAAATGGGAGCCTTGAGGGGTTGAGGTAGAAGGAAGCCATGGAAATCGACCTGAGTGTTCAGTGAGCTTTTCAAGTTCCAGTCCAGGAGCAGCTGGCTTCTCATCACCTGCTTGAGTCACTGGCTTTGCGTCTTTCAGAGCCGCTGTCACCCTGGAATTCTCTTAGCCTTCTGCAGATTTGCTAGAGGGTCATCTGGCTTCACCTCAGTCAAGTTTTACAGGCAGGGGAAGTGAAGACCCAGAATGGTGCTATATGGTATTCTAATGGCAAAGGAGGTAGTAAGACCCGACGGTCTCCCTCTCTCGGTAGATGAAGTTCGGGCAGGAACCTACCGCCAGCTCTTCCATCCAGAGCAGCTGATCACCGGAAAGGAGGATGCAGCGAACAACTATGCCCGGGGCCACTACACGGTGGGCAAGGAGAGCATTGACCTGGTGCTGGACCGCATAAGGAAGTTGGTAAGTGTCAGCAAGGGCTGGGGATTGCTGAGTCAGGCTAACGTGAGTAGGCTTGGACTCATACCTCCCTGAGAAGAATGGGTAGAGGTGTGTGGTCCTTGACTGTAGGATAGAGCTCCTAAGATCTGGGAATTTCTGCTTATGTTCTGCACGAAGCATTCACAGGGATGGTGCCCTTTCCTCTGCCTAGACATCCCGGACTACCCTGCAGGCTGATGCCCTGTTCAGACTGACTGATCCTCTGTGGTAGTGTCTGGGGGAAATTCCAGGCATAAGGGAGGCTAAGCTCTTGGCTTGTAGGAAGCATTGAACTTGAAAGAGGAAGTGATTGTTGATACACTTCAGTACTTACAAATGCCCTTACAAATGTTGATTAAATATATTCCTTAATTTAATCCCCTTACTAATAATACAAGGATGTCACTTTCCTGTACTTTACGGATTAAGAAATTGTGGGCAACAGTGGTTCAATAACTTAGCCCAGGTCACATGGCTAGAAAGTGGCAGATTTAGGATTTAAATCAGGTTGGTTTGACTAGAAAGTTCTAGCTGTAGAGTGGCCATTTTCTACTTGAGCCCTCATTTCCTTATTTGTACCAGGAAAAAGGTGAGACTTGATCAGGGGTTCTTGGGGGCTAAGGATATCAGGTTTTTTATATGCTCACCTTTTTAGTTTAGAGAAGGGGTCATAGTGGCCTTCAGTCCCAAAGCTGTCTGATTCCCCAAAGTTCAGAACCCTGGATTGAGTGACCGTAGATCACACCAAAGGGAAGTTCTGCGAATATGAGTCTCTCCTTCTGACAGGCGCTGCCGCGGAGGCGCCTGCTGTGCTCTCCCACTGAGTTAGCACGACAACCTTATGAGACGAGTGTATTTCTTATTGTCCTACTTTAACCAAGAAGCAACAGAAGCCTGGAGAGGTTCAGTAACTTGTTTAAGTTTTTACAACAGGGAAATGGCAAATTGATATTAAAACTCATTTTCTCTGAGTCCGTTTGTATTTCTGAAATTGTGCTCCTAAGCCACCTTCCAAGATTAGACTGAAATGTGTAGGTTGGCAATTTCCACAAAATCAAATGACGATAGCAAGGGAAGTGGGCAAGGAGTTGGGGGCTCTCAAAGGGCGTCGTCATTAGTCACTGCGGTTCTGAAACTCTCATTCCTGCTCAGCAAAGCCGCTGGACCGAAACCCTCAGGTACCCAGAGGCAGGTGCAGGTACAGTTTGCTGCCCCTTATTTTAGCTAGTCCTCCCAGACCAGTCCAACTCCTTCGTGTTCCTTAGTCCTTAAGGCTGTTTTGATTTCACTCACATAAA
The DNA here is from genome assembly GCF_014108415.1 of Molossus molossus. Classification (NCBI taxonomy): domain Eukaryota; kingdom Metazoa; phylum Chordata; class Mammalia; order Chiroptera; family Molossidae; genus Molossus; species Molossus molossus. The sequence goes on from NW_023425345.1 coordinate 106,601,263, forward strand.
ATGTTGAGGGATGGAGTGTGGCAGAAAGAAGGGTTGCCTGCCTTTGTGCACATGAGGGTATTCTCGTCTTCACGGTGTCTTCTCATATCTTACTCTCCCAAGACAGACGCCTGCTCTGGCTTGCAGGGCTTCCTGATCTTCCACAGTTTCGGTGGGGGCACTGGATCCGGCTTCACTTCTCTGCTGATGGAACGCCTTTCCCTGGATTATGGCAAGAAGTCCAAGCTAGAATTTGCTATCTACCCAGCCCCCCAAGTCTCCACTGCAGTGGTGGAGCCCTACAACTCGATCCTAACCACCCACACCACACTGGAACATTCCGATTGTGCTTTCATGGTAGATAACGAGGCCATCTATGACATCTGCCGCAGGAACCTCGACATCGAGCGCCCCACCTACACCAACCTCAACCGCCTCATCAGCCAGATTGTGTCCTCCATCACTGCCTCTCTCCGCTTTGATGGGGCCCTCAATGTAGACCTCACCGAGTTCCAGACCAACCTGGTGCCCTACCCCCGCATCCACTTCCCACTGGTCACCTACGCACCCATCATTTCCGCTGAGAAAGCCTACCATGAACAACTCTCTGTAGCTGAGATAACCAGCTCCTGCTTTGAGCCCAACAGCCAGATGGTGAAGTGTGACCCGAGACATGGCAAGTACATGGCCTGCTGCATGCTCTACCGTGGGGACGTGGTGCCCAAGGATGTGAATGTCGCTATTGCTGCCATCAAGACCAAGAGGACCATCCAGTTTGTAGACTGGTGTCCCACAGGCTTCAAGGTAAGAGCTCTGACTTAGGGAGGAAAGAGACAGCTAGAGAAGCAGAGGTAGATTAGCGAGGGTGGGGAGAAAGGTGTGTCAACGCCAGGGTCTTGGAGTGACGTACAATTCCATGGTGTTTCAGACTTCATGGAATGATGTGGGAAGGGGGCTTAAGCCAGGTGTAACATTAGTTTAACTAATTAATTAATTAATTAACTCTCTCATTTTATTTTAGGTGAGTGGGGCATTTATTAGGAAGGATTAGGGAAAGAAGGGGAGGCTCTGTTGCAGGGTGAGAAGGCTCCTGGGCTCCGACACTAAGATCTGCAAGCATCTCGTAGGTCAGGCAGAAAAGGGTGTTGCCTTCAGAGGAAGGAGTGGATAGGCGGAAAGGACGTGGGGGTGGCAGGATGAACAGAATGGAGGGGTAGAGGTAGTTGTGATCTGACAAATAGATTGAAAATGGAGTTAACCAAATTATTTAAGTTGTCAAAGAGGTGTAATTCCCTCCTCTTAACAAAGATGTGTTCTCCTAATTCATTGTGAAAAATTAAATATTCGTGGAGAGGTGCAGAATATCCAGGGAAGGACCCCTGGACCTCAGGGCTAGTGAAATACTGAATGTTGATGAAGCCACCCCTCTGGGTCCCACCGGTAGGTCATGCAGCTGGTTGGTCACTTTGTCCTGTGTTCCATGGTCTTTAATCAGGTCGCACCATCAAAATAACTACCCCCATTTACATTAATTAGCACTGCCCAGTCAGGCCTTCAATAATTCAGAGGTTTACTGAGCACCAGACTGGAGATAGCGATAAACATGTCTCAGTTTTTCCCTGGTGGATCTTACAAAACCAAGGCTGCGGGTGCCAGCCTCCTGGCCGGCGGGTTTGCACGAGCCCTGAGCGCCGGCTGAGTGGGGAGTGCAGTTCTCCCTCCGCTCACCTCGCCGGGGCTTCTGGGCTCTGCCTCTTACGTGTCAATTCCTGTGCAAACAGTCAAGATGCTTAAAAAATGCAGTTCTTTTTCCTCTTTCAAATGGAAACAAACAACAAAACATGCTAATAGAAAATTGAATAAGAAAAAAGTAGAAAAAAGTGAGATGTGAGGGTGGTGGGGAAATGAACAAAGAGGAGCTGCCGCCTTCTCTCCTTTATTTTAAGCCGAAGCTCTGGGGTATGTTCGGGAAGATAAGGCAGTGCCATCATCTTGATCTGCTTTTCAGAAAAGCACAGGCTGTGGGGAGGATGCTGAACTTCCTCCTCTTCACCTTCCCAGGGGTGTTGTCTCCACTTTGCTTTTGTCAAGGGATACTGTTGTTCGGAAAAGAGTGGGCCCCAGACAACACGTTTCTGCTGGTCAGGGTCAGATCTAGCAGAATATGTGATGTGGCTGAGTTCATATTCATTGCCCTTCACCTTCTCATTTTTGGGCTTTGTCCCTGTCTTAGCATCACCTTCATCACCAAGATGCCACTTTTGTCTAAGGAAAGGTGACCTTTGTGAACCCATTGCTGGGTTAGCCCCCTCGGCTGTGCAGCCTGCTGCCAATCCCACCCCCTCCCAGGGGGATGTGCATTTTAAAGCTACGAGTGGAAAAGATTGGCAATTAATGCATGGTGGCCGGGGGAGAGGAGGTGTATTTTGGATGGCACCATGGATCTCAGCGTCCCATAAGTAGTATTAGTTTGTCACTTTAGATTTCTTCTAGGTTCCTACAGTTCCTAGGGTTGGCTTTCGTTTGAGGTATGTGTAGGTAGGAAGATTTCTACTATAGTAGCCCCACATCAGATTGAGCTGGATTTGCTTGGTGGACCCTGCCATGCTGCCTGAACTGGGAAGTAGGCTTGTCCAGGCAAGAGTTTTAACTTTCTTTGCTTGGAGTTCTTGCTTTTCTTCTAAGAAGCCCCACTTCCGAGAGACATAGGGCCCGGTTGATACTAGCACCACTGCCAGGGCCTTTTGGATCTTTTTAGTTAATGCTCTGGAATTTCTCTCCATGGCCTTGTGTACAGTGCTTCACCCTTGTCAGAGAAGCTTCCCTAAATTTAACGACATCATAGCGAAGGGTAACTTCAAGTGACCATTTGGGAAAGAATAAACTTTATCATAACTTCAAGTCTAGAAATTAATTTGCCTCTAAAAGGCAGCTTATTTCCCTGTCGGAGATAATCATGTACTATACACCTCCTCCTTAATTCATTACCCTACGTGTCGACTTGAGTCTCCCATAAACACTCTATTACCACAACCCGCTCTCCTTTTCGCCTCCACCAGCCTTCAGATTCCCCATCCTTCCTCCTGTTCGCCTGTCCCGCATCACGCCCTGTCCTTCCCCGTCCTTCCTCCTGTTCGCCTGTCCCGCACCACGCCCTGTCCTTCCTCCTGTTCACCTGTCCCGCACCACGCCCTGTCCTTCCCCGTCCTTCGCCTGTCCCGCACCACGCCCTGTCCTTCCCAGTCCTTCCTCCTGTTCGCCTGTCCCGCACCACGCCCTGTCCTTCCTCCTGTTCACCTGTCCCGCACCACGCCCTGTCCTTCCCCGTCCTTCGCCTGTCCCGCATCACGCCCTGTCCTTCCCCGTCCTTCGCCTGTCCCGCACCACGCCCTGTCCTTCCCTGTCCTTCGCCTGTCCCGCACCACGCCCTGTCCTTCCTCCTGTTCACCTGTCCCGCACCACGCTCTGTCCTTCCTCCTGTTCACCTGTCCCGCACCACGCCCTGTCCTTCCCCGTCCTTCGCCTGTCCCGCACCACGCCCTGTCCTTCCTCCTGTTCGCCTGTCCCGCACCACGCCCTGTCCTTCCCCGTCCGTCGCCTGTCCCGCACCACGCCCTGTCCTTCCCAGTCCTTCCTCCTGTTCGCCTGTCCCGCACCACGCCCTGTCCTTCCTCCTGTTCACCTGTCCCGCACCACGCCCTGTCCTTCCCCGTCCTTCGCCTGTCCCGCATCACGCCCTGTCCTTCCCCGTCCTTCGCCTGTCCCGCACCACGCCCTGTCCTTCCCCGTCCTTCGCCTGTCCCGCACCACGCCCTGTCCTTCCTCCTGTTCACCTGTCCCGCACCACGCCCTGTGCTTCCCCGTCCTTCGCCTGTCCCGCACCACGCCCTGTCCTTCCTCCTGTTCGCCTGTCCCGCACCACGCCCTGTCCTTCCTCTTGTTCGCCTGTCCCGCACCACGCCCTGTCCTTCCTCCTGTTCACCTGTCCCGCACCACGCCCTGTCCTTCCTCCTGTTCACCTGTCCCGCACCACGCTCTGTCCTTCCTCCTGTTCACCTGTCCCGCACCACGCCCTGTCCTTCCCCGTCCTTCGCCTGTCCCGCACCACGCCCTGTCCTTCCTCCTGTCGCCTGTCCCGCACCACGCCCTGTCCTTCCCCGTCCGTCGCCTGTCCCGCACCACGCCCTGTCCTTCCTCCTGTTCGCCTGTCCCGCACCACGCCCTGTCCTTCCTCCTGTTCGCCTGTCCCGCACCACGCCCTGTCCTTCCTCTTGTTCGCCATGTCCCGCACCCCTGTCCTCCTCTTGTCCCTTCCCCACCACCCCTGTCCTTCCTCATTGTTCGCCTGTCCCGCACCACGCCCTGTCCTTCCTCCTGGTTCTCCTGTCCCGCACCACGCCCTGTCCTTCCTCCTGTTCACCTGTCCCGCACCACGCCCTGTCCTTCCTCCTGTTCCCCTGTCCCGCACCACGCCCTGTCCTTCCGCTGTTCCCTGTCCCGCACCACGCCCTGTCCTTCCTCGTGTTCACCTGTCCCGCACCACGCCTGTCCTTCCTCCTGTTCGCCTGTCCCGCACCACGCCCGTCCTTCCTCTGTTCGCCTGTCCCGCACCACGCCCTGTCCGTCCTCCTTTTTCAGCCTGTCCCGCACCACGCCCTGTCCTTCCTCTGTTCACCTGTCCCGCACCACGCCCTGTCCTTCCTCTGTTCACCTGTCCTCCCACCTCCCGCCTGTCCTCCTGTCCTGTTCCCTGTCCTCCCGTCCTTCGCCTGTCCCGCACCACGCCCTGTCCTTCCTCCTGTTCGCCTGTCCCGCACCACGCCCTGTCCTTCCTCCTGTTCGCCTGTCCCGCACCACGCCCTGTCCTTCCTCCTGTTCGCCTGTCCCGCACCACGCCCTGTCCTTCCTCCTGTTCGCCTGTCCCGCACCACGCCCTGTCCTTCCTCCTGTTTCGCCTGTCCCGCACCACACGCCCTGTCCTTCCTCCTGTTCCCTGTCCCGCACCACGCCCTGTCCTTCCCCGTCCTTCGCCTGTCCCGCACCACACGCCCTGTCCTTCCTCCTGTTCGCCTGTCCCGCACCACGCCCTGTCCTTCCTCCTGTTCGCCTGTCCCGCACCACGCCCTGTCCTTCCTCCTGTTCACCTGTCCCGCACCACGCCCTGTCCTTCCTCCTGTTCGCCTGTCCCGCACCACGCCCTGTCCTTCCTCCCTGTTCGCCTGTCCCGCACCACGCCCTGTCCTTCCCCGTCCTTCGCCCTGTCCCGCACCACGCCCCTGTCCTTCCTCCTGTTCGCCTGTCCCGCACCACGCCCTGTCCTTCCCCGTCCTTCGCCTGTCCCGCACCACGCCCTGTCCTTCCTCCTGTTCGCCTGTCCCGCACCACGCCCTGTCCTTCCTCCTGTTCGCCTGTCCCGCACCACGCCCTGTCCTTCCTCCTGTTCGCCTGTCCCGCACCACGCCCTGTCCTTCCTCCTGTTCACCTGTCCCGCACCACGCCCTGTCCTGCCTCCTGTTCACCTGTCCCGCACCACGCCCTGTCCTTCCTCCTGTTCACCTGTCCCGCACCACGCCCTGTCCTTCCTCCTGTTCACCTGTCCCGCACCACGCCCTGTCCTTCCTCCTGTTCACCTGTCCCGCACCACGCCCTGTCCTTCCCCGTCCTTCGCCTGTCCCGCACCACGCCCTGTCCTTCCCTCCTGTTCGCACCTGTTCCCGCACCACGCCCTGTCCTTCCTCTTGTTCGCCTGTCCCGCACCACGCCCTGTCCTTCCTCCTTGTTCGCCTGTCCCGCACCACACGCCCTGTCCTTCCTCCTGTTCGCCTGTCCCGCACCACGCCCTGTCCTTCCTCCTGTTCACCTGTCCCGCACCACGCCCTGTCCTTCCTCTTGTTCGCCTGTCCCGCACCACGCCCTGTCCTTCCTCCTGTTCACCTGTCCCGCACCACGCTCTGTCCTTCCTCCTGTTCACCTGTCCCGCACCACGCCCTGTCCTTCCCCGTCCTTCGCCTGTCCCGCACCACGCCCTGTCCTTCCTCCTGTTCGCCTGTCCCGCACCACGCCCTGTCCTTCCTCCTGTTCGCCTGTCCCGCACCACGCCCTGTCCTTCCTCCTGTTCGCCTGTCCCGCACCACGCCCTGTCCTTCCTCCTGTTCGCCTGTCCCGCACCACGCCCTGTCCTTCCCCGTCCTTCGCCTGTCCCGCACCACGCCCTGTCCTTCCTCCTGTTCGCCTGTCCCGCACCAAGCCCTGTCCTTCCCCGTCCTTCGCCTGTCCCGCACCACGCCCTGTCCTTCCCCGTCCTTCGCCTGTCCCGCACCACGCCCTGTCCTTCCTCCTGTTCACCTGTCCCGCACCACGCCCTGTCCTTCCTCCTGTTCGCCTGTCCCGCACCACGCCCTGTCCTTCCCCGTCCTTCGCCTGTCCCGCACCACGCCCTGTCCTTCCTCCTGTTCACCTGTCCCGCACCACGCCCTGTCCTTCCTCCTGTTCGCCTGTCCCGCACCACGCCCTGTCCTTCCCCGTCCTTCGCCTGTCCCGCACCACGCCCTGTCCTTCTCCGAAGCACTCGCCTCTGCGGCCTGCTGGCCTCCTGCTCCCGCTCACCGGTCCTACTCTCATGCCTGCGTCTGCCTGCGCCGTGGGGTGGAGTTGCTCATCCCGAGTCACCCTTCGGCTGCCCTGCATCTTCACTGGTGTTCCTCCCTTCTCTCTGTTCCCCAGGTGGGCATCAACTACCAGCCACCCACTGTGGTGCCAGGAGGGGACCTAGCCAAAGTCCAGCGGGCTGTCTGCATGCTGAGCAACACCACAGCGATTGCGGAGGCCTGGGCCCGCCTTGACCACAAGTTTGACCTCATGTACGCCAAGCGGGCCTTTGTCCACTGGTATGTTGGAGAAGGAATGGAGGAAGGAGAATTTTCTGAGGCCAGGGAGGACCTGGCTGCCCTGGAGAAGGATTATGAAGAAGTGGGGACTGATTCATTTGAAGAAGAAAATGAAGGAGAGGAATTTTAAATATACATGTTCCTCTTGGCTGTGTCTCTGTTTTTGCTGCTTCACTCAGACGTGTGAGTGGGAGGGGACACCCCCAGCCCCAGCCTGACCTCCGGTACCCGTGGGCGGCTGGGCTGCGGACGGATCTGTGCTGTCAGATCCTTCGCAGCTAAAAGCAGCTTTGTCAATAAAGAAAACGAGTCGCTGTCTCTGGGTTAAGGTGAAGCCAAGTTACACGTGTGATTAGGCCTCCTCAGGATTTTACATTTGCCCTCGCAACACAGCCTGCTGGCCGGGGAATAGGGACACACGAGGGAAAGAAAGATCTGGGCACTGGGGGGACCCTGGGAAGGGGGTGACACTGCTCTAAGAGCTGGTGGGTTACTGAGCAACAGGACCGACACATCTGCCCCCATAAACACACAAAGAAGGGGAGGAGATAATCTCAGACCACGCTGAGTGAGATGAAGTCGGCCGCGTGGTGAGAAGCGCCTGGGGGAGGGCCCCTTCTGCCCGCGGGGAAGGCCATCATGGGGAGCTCGGGTGGGAGTGGGGCCAGGTCACAAACCCCGATTGTGGGAACGAGCATACACAAAAGCATCGGAAGGTTTTAAGTAGAATATCGACTATTGTTTATACACATACGTACCTTATCTCTAATCCTCCCTACAGTCTCAAAATAGACATTCTCATTTTACAAACGAAGACCCCGCGGTTTAGTTTGTGTTAGAGACAAGGAGAGATGGACACCAACTCTGTTCTCTGGTGTCTCCCTACACTGTTTCTGTTCGTTAGCATCTGGTCCAGTTTCCAACCGCTGCCTCAGAAATGCCGGCAGGGGAATCAGAAATGTGTATTTACAAAGGAGAGGACAACTTAATGTACCTCTTCTCTGAAGTGGGAAGGATTTCAGGGAATATCAAGATGGCTCTAAACTGTTGGTAAGATATCCAGGGTTGGGCCCACAGTAGGTCCCTATGCATTAAATCTATGCCTCATTGTTGACTTTTCCTAAATGTTTCGGTTGGATATTCTTCGAAAGCCCTAAGAAAAATAGAATGAAGTGATGGATTATATTGATTTTGAATATTGAACTAGCCTTTGATTCCTGGAATAAAACCCTACTTGGTCAAGGTGTAGAATTCTTACCCATTGCTGAATTCTATTTGCTCCTATTTTGTGAAGGATTTTGCATCTACATTCATGAGGGATGTCGGTCTGCATTTCCCTCTTTTTTGTACTGTGGTTTGGTATCAGGGTCGTACTGGTCTAAAATGAGGTGGGAAGCAGTCACTGCCATTTTCTGGAAGTTACAATTAATAGTAATTCTTAAAACATTTGACAATTCTACAGTGAACCCAACCGGCCTGCAGATTTGTTTTGGGAATTTAAAAAATGAACAGTTCAATTTCTTTAAAAATTATAGGATTATGTAAATAATCTCTTTTGTATTATTGAACTGTGGTAGTTTGTGCTGTTCAAGGAACTCATCCAGTTGGAATAAGTTGTCAAATTTATGTGTACAGGGTTTATTCTCTTATTATGCTTTTGTATCTTCGGGGTCCTCTTAGTAATACCGTTTAATTCCTGATATTGGTTATTTGTATCTTTTTTTTTTTCTTTGTCAGTCTTGTTAGATGTTTGTCAATTTTATTGATCTTTTCAAAGAATAAGCTTTCATTGACTTTTCTTCTGTGTGTATCAGTTTTCAATCTCACTGATCCATACTCTGTATTCTTTCCTTCCTTCTGCTTGCTTTGGTTTATTTTTCTCTTTTATTCTAGTTTCTTGTGGTTAGAGCTCAGATTACTGATTTGAGACTTCTTTTCTAATGCAGACATTTAGGGCCATACACTTGTCCCTCAGTACTGCTTTACCGTCCACTGACTGCGGTATGTTGTGCCAGGGTCTGATAAGGTCCGTCTTGGTGAAGAGTCCATTGCACGTGAAAAGAATGTGTGTTCTGCTGTTGTTGGAGAAAGTGTTCTATAAACATGGCTTAGGTCCTATTGGTTGATGGCATTGTTGAGCATTTATTATTCTTACTGGTTTCCTGTTCTATCAATTATTGAGAAGGGTGTTGAAGTCCCAACAACAAATGTCAGTCTCTCTCTTTCCTTCAGTCAGTTTTTGCTTCACATATTTGGCATCTGTACTTTTTGGTGCATATACATTAGGCTTTTCATGTCTTCCTGGTGGCTTGATCTTTTTATCATTATGCACTATGTCCTTCTGTCCCTCGTAACTCTCTTTGCTCTGCAGTCCACTCTGTCTGGTAGTAATAGAGCCAGTGCAACTTTCTTCGATCATTGTTTGCATGGTGTATACTTGTCCAGTTTTACTGTCAGCCTACCTAGATCATATATTTGAAGAGAGTTTTCTGTAGACAGCATATAGTTGATTCATGGTTTGTTTGTTTTTAAACCCACTGTACCAATCTGTCTTTTAATTAGTGTATTTAGACCATTTACATGTAGTAACTATTGGTATGTTAGGGCTTAGGTCTATCATTTAATTTTTTAAAATCTTTTCCCCTCTGTTCTTTGTTTCTATTTCTTTTTCCTGCCATCCTATGGGTCATTTGTACCTTTTTTTAGAATTCCATTTTGATTTATCTATAGTGACTCAGAGTGTGTCTCTTTGTGTACATTTTGTAGAGGCAGCTCTAGTTATGTTATACTGGAAGAGAAGTGTAGAAACCTCACATTCCTTTATGTCATTTTTACCCTCCCTCATTTATAATGTGATTCTCTTAAATATTTCTTCTAGATACTCTGAGAACCACATTACACAATGTTCTAATTTTCCCTTCAACCACCAAAGATACTCTGGAAAACTTAAGAACCAGAAGGGAATTCTAGTGTATTTTTTTTATATTATTATTCTTTCTGTTGCTCTATATCCATCCTTGATATTCTAAAATTTTTTCCTTTTATTATTTTCTTTCCATTTCAAAATTTCCTTTAGACATTCTTTCAAGAGTAAGTCTGTTGGGGTCATTGAAAAAAGAAATAGAGGAAGATATAAAAAAGTGGAAGCACATACCCTGTTCATGGATTGGAAGAATTAACATAATTAAAATGTCCATACTACCCAAAGCAATCTATAGATTCAACGCAATCCCCATCAAAATACCAACGACATATTTCATAGAACTAGAACAAATACTTCAAAAGTTCATATGGAACCAAAAAAGACCCCGAATAGCCACAGCAATCTTGAAAAAGAAGAACAAAGTTGGAGGGATCACAATACCAGATATCAGGTTATACTACAAAGCGACTGTAACCAAAACAGCCTGGTACTGGCACAAGAACAGGCATATAGACCAGTGGAACAGAACTGAAAACCCAGAAATGGACCCAAGGCAATACGCTCAATTAATATTTGACAAAGGTGGCAAGAGCATACAGTGGAGTAAAGACAGCCTCTTTAATAAATGGTGTTGGGAAAATTGGACAGCTACATGCAAAAAAATGAAACTAGACCATCAACTTACACCATACACAAAAATAAATTCGAAATGGATAAAAGACTTAAATGTGACCCGTGAATCCATAAAAATTCTAGAAGAAAATGTAGGCAACAAAATTTTGGACATCATACGGAGCAGAATTTTCACTGATACATCACCTAAGGAAACAGAAATAAAGGAGAAAATGAACACATGGGACTAAATCAAACTAAAAAGCTTCTGCACAGCAAAAGAAACAATCATCAAAATGGAAAGGCAACCCACTGTATGGGAGAACATCATTGCCAACGATGTATCAGATAAGGGGTTAATTTCCAGTATATACAGAGTGCTCATACAACTCCACAAAGGAAGACAAAGAACCCAATTAAAAAATGGGCAGAGGAGCTGAATAGACACCTCTCCAAACAGGACATACAAATGGCCAAGAGACATATGAAGAAATGCTCAACATCACTAATCATCAGAGAGATGCAAATTAAAACAACTATGAGGTATCACCTCACACCTGTCAGAATGGCCGCCATCAACAAATCATCAAACAACAAGTGTTGGCGAGGGTGTGGAGAAAAGGGGACTCTAATACACTGCTGGTGGGAATGCAGACTGGTGCAGCCGCTATGGAAAACAATATGGTGCTACCTCAAAAAATTAAAAATTGAACTTCCATTCGACCCAGTGATCCCACTGCTGGGAATATACCCTAAGAAGCCTGAAACACCAATCAGGAAGAATATATGTACCCCCATGTTCATAGCAGCACTATTTACAATAGCTAAGATCTGGAAACAGCCCAAGTGTCCACCAGTAGACGAATGGATCAAAAAGCTGTGGTACATATACACAATGGAGTACTATGCAGCGGTAAGAAAGAAAGATCTCTTATCCTTTGAGACGACATGGAGGGACCTGGAAAGTATTATCCTAAGTGAAAGAAGCCAAGCAGAAAAAAGACAAATACCACATGATCTCACTTATATACGGAATATAATGAACATAACAGTCTGAGGAATACAGTAGACCCAGACACATGGAAGTAGGGCACAGACTGACATCCCTCAGAAGAGGGGATGGGGGGTGGGGGGGTGGGAAGAGATAAACCACAGAACTTATATGCATGTATGCATGACCAATGGACATGGACAACTAAGCCGGGGACAGGGTGGAGGGGGGGTGGGGTGGGGGGTGCCAATGGGGTAAAAAGGTAAAATATCTGTAACAAAAAAATAAATAAATAAATAAAATTAAAAAAAAAAAAAAAAAAAAAAAAAAAAAAAAAAAAAAAAAGAGTAAGTCTGTTGGAAACAAATGCTCTTACTTTTCCTTCATTGGAGAATGTCTTGATACCCCTATTATTCTTGAAGGGTATTTTCACTGGATAATAGAATTCTGGGTTGAGAGGTCTTTCCTTTCAGCATTTGAAAATGTTGTGCCTCTTCTTTTTAGCCGCTGTAGTCTCTGAGAAGAAATCCACTTTCATTTTTTAATTGCTTTCTCCCTATTTATGTCTTGCTGCTTTTAAGATGTTTAATTTGCCTTTAGTTTTTAGAAGTTTGATTACAATATATACTGAAATGGATTTCTTTGGCCTTATCTTGAGAGTCCATCCAGTTTCTTAAATCTGTAGGTTTATGTCTTGTGCCAAATTTTAGAAAATTATGCCATCATATCTTCAAAAAGTTTTTAGCCTCACACTTTCTTCTGTATTTTTTGGAACTTGACGACATATATATTAGATCTTTCATTACAGTACCAGAGGCCACTGAGGCTTTGTTAAATTTTTTCAGTTTACTTTTTCTCTACTGTTAATGTTGGATAATTTGTATTGTTCAGTATCCAAGTTCACTGATTCTTTCTTCTGTCATCTTCATTTTGTTGAACCCTCTCAGTATTTTTTTTCCTCTTGGTCTGATCACACAATTTTTTCTTTCTTAATAAGCTTTTTCACATTGATTTTAAAAAATATGTTTTTATTGATGTTTTGAGAGAGAGAGGAATGGAGAGAGAGATAGAAACATCGATGTGAAAGAGAAACATCAATCCGCTGCCTCCTGCATGCCCCCTACTGGGGATCAAGCCCACAACCTGGGCATGTGCCCTGACTGGGAATCAAACCAGGACCTCTCAGTCCATGGGACCATGCTCAATCCACTGAGCCGCACTGGCTGGGCTTTACACTGATTTTAAATATGACTTTTATTTAGTACATTGTATTTTCCAATTGCAACACAATGCTAATAAAATGCAATGCTACTTCCTTTCCCTGTGCATATATTCTCTATTTAAATAATGTGAATGCCAGTAATTTAGTATGGTAGCTCAACTCTAAAATGGTCCCTGAATTTGCTACAAATTTGCCTCCTTCAATTTTTTATTGTGGAACAATGCTGAGGCATCTGTACTCAGGTTGGCTTAATTTTCCTCTTTAAAGGGGGACCCAGAAGAGGCACCACCAGATGTTGGAGCTCCATCACCAGAGAAGCCCCCAGAATTCCTGCTGGCATGCCTCTTACACTCTAGTACAACTTGATAATAATGAGGTCACTGATTTTTTCCAGCTCTTTCTGCTGATATTCAAATTCTTCCTTCTCTGCAGTCTGATTCTTATTAAGCCAGTTGATGATCTCAGTATACTTGTCAAGAACTTTGTCCCTATCTTTGATCTAGTCTTGAAGTTTCTTATCTTCAATTTTTGCTTTCATGTTTAATGCATAAAATTCAAGCAAATTCTGGAAGATACCCTGTTGCTATGCTTTTCGTATTCAACTTTGTAGTTCTTACTTCTTGGACCATAGGCTCCATGTCGCCTTGATCAAATGACCCTTGTTATTTTTTATGATAATCTTGTTCTATTTTCCTTTACTCTTATCTACAGCAGAGACACCTTGGATGCCACTGTATCCTGAAACTACATTACATGAAACAAATACATTGAATTGTATATCCAGTGGATACCACAACTACATAGAAGAAAAAAATCAATCCCCAGCATTATATACAATACTTGACTATATAGGGTGGGACAAAAGTAGGTTTACAGTTATGAGTATGCAAAACATAGAGTTTATTCTTTTATTGTTTATTAATTATTTTATTATTTTTCATATTAACAACTGTAAACCTACTTTATTTTTCTTTAAGAGAAGGAGAGAGAGAGAGAGAGAGAGAGAGAGACATTGACGTGTGAGAGAAATGTTGATCAACTGCTTTATGCATGTGCCCTGATGAGGAATGGAACCCACAACCTTTTGGTATACAGGACAACGTCTAAGTAACTGAGCCATACTGACTAGGGCTATAAATCTACTTTTGCCCCACCTTGTATATCTTTTGTGTAAAGATAACAAGAATGGCAAAGAAATCTTAAACTTAGTAGTTTCGTTTTTGGTAGGCACGTGGGTGTAGCTGTTATGAAACAACTGTCTTGTCAGATTGAGCAATGAAATATAGTTATACTAATGGGAGCCAGGGGTCTCAATGTGGTAGAAGGAATATGCAGTTTGGAATGGGACAGAACAAGGAAGAACACTGTAATATTGGATATTATAAAATAGGAGGTTTCAGTATGAACTCATTTTTTCTTCTTCTCCTTCTCCTTCTTTTTCTCCTCCTCCTCATCTTCTTCTTCTCCCTCCTCTCCTTCCTTCCTCCCTTCTCCCCCTCCTCTTTCTCTTCCTTCTTCTTCTCTACTCTGTCATTGAAAAAAACCTAAAACAATGATACCTCAGTAGCAATGAGAACATCTAGTGCTTGGATCTTTGTTTCTAAAAGAGACCATGACTTATTGGAGAACTGGCTGATTTTATGGCTGGCGCAGAAAAAGTACAAGATGAACCTGGAGCATTTTGTGCCATAAGGTAAAAAAGTGCTCAGAAAATGACAGGGAACATGTCATAAGCACATAGGTGCCTATCTGACAGAGCTTCTATTGGCCAATTGAGCATCAAAATTAATGATATCACTACACATTGAACATAAAGTCCATAATGATATGAAGAAACAAACAAGCAAATATAAGGGGACAAGGGAAAGCTCTTCTTTTTAGTAGATTGTCAACTAATAAACACAGAAGGACCATGATAGACTCATTAGGAAAGCTAAGAACATTAGCTAAAAGTTTTTGGGGTAATAAAGATAGACAAAGCCAGATACTATTTAAAGCAGTGAAACAGATTTTATTCAATAACTACTGACAGTAATGGAAAAAACCTGAGTTCCATTCTGATTTGCATTCATGTGACTTGGCATTTTAGAGGGAGATTGAGGATGTATGGAGGGGGACTGAGGGGGTTAGCTCACGTGAAGAGTTACAGAATTACAGTGTAAATGTGATTAGACTAGTTGTATCTGCTGCTGGCAATTATCTGTTAGGATTCTAGCTCACAGATATTGGGAAACAGAGGCCTTATTCTTCTTGATGATGCATTGCAAAAGAATAGCTTTCACATTCTTGAGAAAGACACCCCTGAGTTGTAGGGGAAGGGACAGAGGAAGAAGTCACAGTGGTGAGCCCTTTTTAGCAATGCTCTAAAGGGAGGCCAGGGAGACAATGCCAGGTGTTGGTCAGAACTATTTTGATAGCCCTGAGTTTTCAAAAAAGAAACTTAGAAGGGGGTTGGGTTGTCCTAAGCATGTGCTTTAGGCTGTTAGAAGCCGTGTTCAAGTTTGGTCAAGTCTCTTAGTGCAGGCATTTGAATGAAGTTTTTCATGCAGGAAGTTTTCATTGTTCTTATGGGTTAAAGAATTTTTAACATTCTCAAAACATCTCCTCTCAGATTACGTATTAATTAAAAGTGGGACAGAGTATCTTTACAATGGAGAAATCTGGTAGCACAACTTAACTAAGTGATGAACGTTATCATCACTGATAAGAAAAACTGGCATCAGATGGCCCTAAAGCAATGCGCAGAAGACACAGCATCAGATACGGCACTGTTGTCCCAAAACACATAACCGCGGTCACGTTGTTAGCATAGGTAGCTAGCTATTAATAAAGGGAGCAAATGAAACCAGACATTAAGCCTAATAAACCATGAAGCCGAATCAGACATTAAGCCTCATTCACTATGAAGCCACAACATTCGTAGGCTCCGCCACATCCTCCGCCAAGGCGACCCAATCCCTGAAGCAGGCAGCAAGAATCGTGTCCGGGCCATTAGCCAGGACCACCACGGGTGGAATAAAAAGAGCGGGGAATGCCTTCCCAGGCACATGCGCAGTAGGAGCCAAGATGGCCGCCATCAAGGGGAGGAGCCTGGTCTGGGAAAAGGATCGGACGGAATAAAGGAGACAGAACCTGGAAGATCTAGGAAAGGAATTGGATAGGGGAGCGATTAGCACAAACCCGTGAAGGATTAGGAAAGAGATTGGTTAGTTTGAAAGAAAGTTTACTCTTCCCAAGCCCGAGGTAACACCATGAAAGCGTAACCAAGGCCCGTCTGCGCTGCAGTGTTCCTTCACCGGCACGTCCTCTGCGGGTAGGAGCCGCGGGCTCCGGGCCTGGCTCCAGTGTGGGCCTGGCTGCGGCAGTGCGCTGGGGACGGCGACCAAGCTGGACTAAGCTTTGTCATGGACGAAACTGAACTATGGCAGCTTTGGATGCCTGCCAATGCCAAGTAATGGCACGATGTTTCTGGATCCTGGTCATTCTTCTGGCCTTGGTGAAGACAAGTCTGGACTCCTTCCACAGTGGCTCGGAGCTGAGCCATCTGATTGTGAATGAGACAAGGGGCACCTGGGGACAGTCCTTTGTGTTTGCTCCAGCTTCAGTAAACCTCACCTGTATGCCTCAACCTCCCATACGTGGATCCCTGAAGTGCTTTTCTTGCAATTCTGTGGAAGAACCCCATTTCCACTAGCAACAATGTCATAAGGAAACAATCCAACAAACCCAAATTAAAGTATATTTTAGGAAACAACATGCCTATACTCTAAAAATGCCAGTCATGAAAGGCAATAAAAGGTCAACTCTAAAGGAAAGAAACATTAAAGCTAAATTAAAAACCATAATGAGATATTACTATACACCTACAAGAATGACTAAAATGAAAAATAATAATACTAAATACTTTCTGGGATGCAGAGAAATTGGCATATACACTGATGGTAGGAATATAAAATGGTACAGTGACTTTGGAAAGTAATTGGACAGTTTCTTAAAAATTAAGCATGTGCTACCATGTAATCTAGAAATTGCACTCCTGTGCATCTGCCCCAGAAAAACAACAAACTTATGCCCACACAAAAAACTTGTATATGATTGTTAATAGCAGTTTTACTTAAACAGTCAAACCTTGGTTCTTGACCAGCTCCCATCTCCAACAGTTCAGTCTCAACCTAGCTGTTCATGGAAAGAATGTCTCTGTTGTCAAACACAACTTTGGTCCTCCACCCAACAACCCTTTTATTCTGATACCTATATGATCAGTCACACGTCTCTCAGGAGACAAACAAAGGAGAGAACGCACAAGTATGAGTCACTTTACCAGTAAACCTCATGTTAACAGCTCAGGAAATTGTGCTGTGAATATTTTTGTGTGTTTTTTTTTTTTTGCTGCTTATTATTATTAAATATGTACAGTAAGTCATCATGCATCCTAAGAAGGTTAGTGATAGTAACAAAGTGAAATGGAAAGTTATGAGAACAACAATAGAGCTTAGAAAAGAAATAATTGCGAAGTATGATAGAGGAGTTCACATGTCAGATCTGGCTGCTGAGTATGGCATGGTGAAATCGATGATGAACACAATTTTAAAATACAAAGAGGCCATCAAGAGTGCTGATGTTGCTAAGGGCATGAAAGTGCTCACTAAACAATGATCACAGGCAATTGAACAGGTAGAAAAATTGTTGTTGAGCAGGATAAATCAAAAGCAGTTAGCCAGTGATAGTATTTCAGAGGCAATGATATGTGAAAAAGCAAAGATGCTGCACGCTGACTTCCCAAAAGACACCCCTGGAATGAATGCTGAAAGTGATTTGTAGGGGGTGGTTCCATAAATTTAGGAAAAGAAGAGGCATCATGGTGCAGTGAGGCATGGGGAGGCTGCCAGTTCTAACAAAGTAGCTGCTGATAATTTCGTGATAGATTTTTACGAATATGTAGAGGCTGAGGGATTTGTTCCCCAACAAGTGTTCCATTGTAATTGGACAGGCCTCTTCTGGAAGAAAATGCCAAAGAGGACCTCCATCACACAGGAGACAAAGTCATCGCCAGGACGCAAGCCATGAAGGACAGGCTGATGTCATTGTTGTGGGGGAATGCCAGTGGGGACTTTAAATCGAAACCTCTACTCGTCTATCATTCTGAAAACCCACAAGTTCTTAAGAAAAGTAATGTCATGAAAAACAAGTTGAATGTAATGTGGAAGGCTAATAGCAAAGCTTGGGTAACCAGGCACTATTTTATTGACTAAAATCATGACGTGTTTGCCCCAAGTGTAAGGAAATACCTTTGGGAAAAATAATTGCCACTCAGGGCACTTCTTGTAATGGACAAGGTTCCTGCCCACCTTCCAGGCTTGGAGGCCAAGCTGGAGGAGGAGTACAGCTTCCTTACTGTGAGAGTCTGGCCATCTAACATACTGCCTCTCATCCAACCCGTGGACCACCAGTTAATTTCTAATTTTAAGAAATGCTACGCAAAGGCACCGTTTCAGAGGGGTTTTGAGGTGACCTCTGAGACAAATTGAACCCTCAGGGAGTTCTGGAAGGAACATTTTATGTATTTATTTATAAAAGATGTGTTTTTTCTTTTTAAATGTGTTTTTAATGATTTTTTTAGAGAGAGAGAAAGGGAGAGAGATAGAAACATCGATGTGAGAGAGAAACATGGATCGACTGCCTCCTGCATGCCCCCTACTGGGAATTAAGCCCACAACCTGAGCAAGTGTCCTGATCAGGAATCAAAGCTCAATCCACGGAGCCACACTGGCTGGGCTGGAAGAAATATGTTAATATCCTCACTTGCTGGAGGCTCATAGACAGAGCATGGGGGGAAGTGTCTTCCAGGACCATTCAAGCAGCCTGGAGGAAATTGTGGCCTGAGTCTGTTGCTGAAAGAGGCTTTGAGGGCTTTGAAGATGGGCCATCTCTGTTGTGGATGATACTATATCTCTGGGCAAGTCCATGGGCTTGGAGGTAGATGATGAAGTGGAGTTGGTGGAGGACCACAACACGGAGCTGACCACTGAGGGACTCCAGACCTTCAGAGGGAGCAGAGGCAGATGGCAGCTGAGGAGCTCTCTTCAGAGGAGGAGGAGGGAAAGGAGGATGTTCCTACTTCGATAATCAAGGCAATGCTTGGGAAATGGGAAGAAATGCAGACTTTTATTGAGAAATGTCACCCTGACAAAGAAGTAGCAAAATGTGTGATAAACTTGCTCAATGACAATGCAGTGTTTCATTTCAGGCAAGTGTCAAAACACAGGCAAAACAAACGTTGATGGCTAGCTTTATAGTGAGGCAGGCCCAGTGAGCCTGAAGCAAGATCTAGTGGAGTAAAGAGAGAAGGGGCCCCAGGAGAACAGCCACCTGATGTTAACATCTCTCCATCTCTCCATTTCTGCTCTCCATATTCAGTCATCAGCAGCGCTCAACATTAAAGGTAAGTTCTAGTGTGTACATTTTATTTCCTTTTTGTTAAATTTTCAATTACATTTTGTATTCTTTGTATTTTAAAGTGTTTATTTATAGATTAAACAGTACACTAGACATGTACTATATATAACATGTTAAAATAAGAAATCATTTGGGGGTTTGGAATGGATTACTTTCATTTATATTATTTCTAATGGGAAAAAAGTGATTTCCCCCCCCCAAAGTGCATCAAAATTTATTCTGCAGAATGAATCTCAAAACTAGAATTATCAAAGATACAGAATCAATATAGATATTGTGTAAGAGAAAGTCCTATAGTGGTTTTTAAAATTGTAAGTAACTTGTTGGAAATATAATATCTTGTTTTCTTATTTATTTATTTATTTGTTTTTAAAATTTTTAATTAATTAATTATTTTATTAATTAATTTTTGTTACAGATGTTTCTTCTTTTTCCCCCACTGATTCCCTCCTCGCCCTCCCTCCCCGCCCTGTCCCCAGTTTGTTGTCCATGTCCACTGTTCATGCATACATGCATATAAGTTCTGTGGTATATCTCTCCCCCACCACCCTCTCTTCAGGGGATTGTCAGTCTGTACCCCACTTCCACATCTCTGGGACTACCGCATTCCTCAGACTGTTATGTTCATTATATTCCACAAATAAGTGAGATCATATGATACTTGTCTTTCTCTGTTTGGCTTGTTTCACTTAGGATGATACTTTCCAGGTCCCTCCATGTAGTCTCAAAGGATAAGAGATCATTCTTTCTTACAGCTGTGTAGTACTCCATTGTGTATATGTACCACAGCTTTTTTATCTATTTGTCTACTGATGCACACATGGGCTGTTTCCAGATCTTAGCTATTGTAAATAGTGCTGCTACAAACTTTCTGATTGGTGTTTCAGGCTTCTTAGGGTATATTCCTAGAACTGGGATCACTGGGTCAAATGGAAGTTCAATTTTTAATTTTTTGAGGTAACACCATATTGTTTTCCATAGTGGCTGCACCAGTCTGCATTCCCACCAGCAGTGTACTAGAGTCCCCTTTTCTCCAAACCCTCGCCAACACTTGTTTGATGATTTGTTGATGGCAGCCATTCTGACAGGTGTGAGGTGATACCTCATTGTTGTTTTAATTTGCACCTCTCTGATGATTAGTGATGATGAGCATTTCTTCATATGTCTCTTAGCCATTTGTATGTCCTGTTTGGACAGGTGTCTACTTAGTTCCTCTGCCCATTTTTTAATTGGGTTCTTTGCCTTCCTTTTGTGGAGTTGTATGAGCACTCTATATGTATTGGAAATTAACCCCTTATCTGATCCATCATTGGCAATTATGCTCTCCCATACAGTAGCCTTTCAGTTTTGATGATTGTATCTTTCGCTGTGCAGAAGCTTTTGAGTTTGATGTAGTCCAATGTGTACATTTTCTCCTTTGCTTCTATTGCCTTAGGTGATGTGTCAGTGAAAATTCTGCTGCGTATGATGTCTGAAATTTTGTTGCCTACAGTTTCTTCTAGGATTTTTATGGATTCATGAGTCACATTTAAGTCTTTTATGCATTTTGAGTTTATTCTAGTGTAGATGTAAGTTGATGGTCTATTTTCATTTTTCTGCATGTAGCTGTCCAGTTTTCCCAGCACCATTTATTAAAGAGGCTGTCCTTACTCCACTATATGCTCTTGCCACCTTTGTCAAATATTAATTGAGCATATTGCCTTGGGTCCATTTCTGGGTTCTCTGTTCTGTTCGACTGGTCTATATGCCTGTTCTTGTGCCAGTACCAGGCTGTTTTGATTACAGTGGCTTTGTAGTATAACCTGAAATCTGGTAATGTGATCCCTCCAACTTTGTTCTTTCTTTTCAAGATTGCTGTGGCTATTCGAGGTCTTTTTTGGTTCCATATGAACTTTTGAAGTACTTGTTCTAATTCTGTGAAGTATGCTATTGGTATTTTGATGGGGATTGCTTTGAATGTATAGATTGCTTTGGGTAATATGGACATTTTAATTATGTTAATTCTCCCAATCCATGAACAGGGTACGTGTTTCCACTTTTTTATATCTTCCTCTATTTCTTTTTTCAATGACCTGTAGTTTTCTGCGAATAGGTCCTTTATTTCTTTGGTTAAGTTTATTTCTAGGTATCTTAATTTTTTTTGCCGCAATGGTAAATGGGATTGTTTTCTTAGTTTTTCTTTCTGTGAGTTCATCATTGGTGTATAAGAATGCCATCTATTTCTTTCTTTCTTTTTTTAATCTTTATTGTTGAATGTAAAATGTATTACAGATGTTCCACATTTTTCCCCCATTGACCCACTCCTCCCCACCCCCCCCTCCCCTCTCGCCTTTTCCCACACTGTTGTCTGTGTCCATTGGTTATGCATAAAAGTTCTTTGGTTTATTTCCCCCCCTCCCCAACCCCTTTCCCTTTGAGGTTTGTCAGTCTAACAATGAATTTGTACTTCTTAATCTCTTCACCTTTTTCACCCATTCCCCCAAACCCCTCCCAACTGGCAAACAACAAAATGTTCTCTGTATCTATGAGAATGTTTCTGTTCTACGTGTTCATTTTGTTTGTAGATTCCATTGTCGATAGATATGTATTCATTGCCATTTTGTTTGTTCATATATTTTCTTTTTCTTCAAAAAGACCCTTCATCATTTCATATAATAATGGTTTGGTGGTGATGAACTCCTTTAACTTTTTCTTGTCTGGGAAAGTCTTTATATGGCCATCAATTCTAAATGACAGCTTTGCAGGATAGAGTAATCTTGGTTGTAGGTTCTTGCTTTTCATCACTCTGAATATTTCTTGCCACTCCCTTCTGACCTGCAAAGTTTCTTTTGAGAAATCAGCTGACAGCCTTATGGGAACTCCCTTGTAGGTAACTAGCTGAATTTCTCTTGCTGATTTTAAGATTCTCTCTTTGTCTTGAACCTTTGGCATTTTGATGATGATGTGTCTTGGAGTGGGCCTCTTAGGGTTCATCTTGTTTGGGACTCTCTGTGCTTCCTGGACCTGTATGTCTGTTTCCTTCACCAAGTTAGGAAAGTTTTCTGCCATTATTATTTCAAACAGGTTTTTGATTTCTTGTTCTCGCTCTTCTCCTTCTGGCACCCCCAAGATGTGAATGTTGGCACGCTTGAAGTTGTCCCAGAGGCTCCTTATACTATCCTCATTTTTTTGGATTCTTTTTTTTTTTTTTTGCTGTTCTGATTGGGCATTTTTTGCTTTCTTATATTCCAAATCGATGGTTTGCTCCTTGGATTTAGGTGCTCTACTATTGAAGTTGTGTAAATTATTCTTTATTTCAGTTAATGCCTCCTTCAATTCTAACTGTGCATCCATGATTTCTGACTGGTCCTTTTTTATGCTCTTGAGGCCCTCACTAAGTTCACTGAGGTTCTCACTAAGTTCATTGAGCATCCTTAGAAGCAGTATTTTGAACTCAACATCTGTTAGGTTGCTTATCTCCATTTTGCTTAGTTCTTTTCTTGGGGTTTTGTTCTGTTCTTTCATTTGGGACCTGTTTCTTTGTCTCCTCATTTTGGCTGCCTCCCTGTGTTTGTTTCTGTGTATTACTTAACGAGCGGTATGGGGCTAGCTGAGACCAGATGCTACTCGTTTGAAAGAATTTAGGAAAAACCTGAAACAGGATCCAAGACAGGCCAATCCTATGGTTAAGCAAGTGGCAACAGCTTGGGTGGCCTGAAAGTTGGGTGGGGCGGGGTGGGGCGGGGCCTCAGGGAGTCACCAGGGCGGGGCTACCAGTGTGAGCCAGGTTGCTGGAGTCCCAGATACGGCTTCTGTCTGCTGCCCCAGGGAAGGGCTCACCAAAGGAACAAAGGCCCCTGACCGTACGTTTGTCCCAGAGAATGCCCCCTCTCCAGCCCTTGCTCCAGTGCCAAACAGCTCAGTTCTTCCCTGTATGTCTCTGGTGCCCCTCGAGCTGCCTCCCCTCCAAGCTTAGAGAGAGAGAGTCTGATAAGTTCGTGCGCGGGCCCTTTAAGGAATTGCCTGGGGCTCCAGCCGCTTCAGCTTCCCTGAGCCTCAGTTCCCGCTGGTTTTTCCAGCCAGAAGTTATGGGGATTCTCTTCCTGGCACTGGAACCCTGAGCGGGGCATCTGGTGTGGGGCGGGGACCCCTCAGTCCTCAGGAAGGACCTTCCCAGCCAAGGTATCCTCCTGATTTTTATCCGCAACATTTGGGTGTGGGACCAGCCCCTTGTGCCACTGCCTCTGCCCCTCCTACCAGTCTGGATGTGGCTGCTGCTTTAATTCCGTAGTTGTAGGACTTCCATTCAACTTGATTTCAGGTGGTTTTGAATGATGGTTGTTCTGTAGTTTAGTTGTAACTTAGATGTGGTGGTGGGAGGACGCGATACCGCATTTAACTACCCACCATCTTGTCTGGAAGTGTCGCCATCGATTTCTTGACGTTAACTTTATATCCTGCTACTTTGCCAAATTCATCTATTAAGTGTAGTAAATTTTTGATGGAGTCTTTGGGGTTTTCTACATATAGTATCATGTCATCTGCAAATAATGACAGTTTCACTTCCTCCTTTCCAATTTGGATCCCTTTTATTTTTTCTTCCTGTCTGATTGCTGTGGTAAGACTTCCAGTACTATGTTAAATAAGAGTGGCGAAAGTGGGCAAACTTGCCTTGTTCCTCTTCTTAAGGGAAATGCTTTTAGTTTTTGCCCGTTGAGTATGATGTTGGCTGTAGGTCTTTCATATATGGCCTTTATTATGTCTAAATATGATCCCTCTATTCCCACATTGTTGATCGTTTTTATCAGAAATGGATGCTAGATTTTGTCGAAGGCTTTTTCGGCATCTATTGACATGATCATGTGGTTTTTATTCTTCATTTTATTTATGTGGTGTATCACGTTTATTGATTTGCGAATATTGTTTACCAGCCTTGCATCCCTGGGATGAATCCCACTTGGTCATGGTGGATCATTTTTTTGGTGTATTGCTGGATCCGGTTTGCTAGTAATTTGTTCAGGATTTTGGCGTCTATGTTCATCAGGGATATTGGCCTGTAATTTTCTTTCTTTGTAGGGTCTTTTTCTGGTTTTGGAATTAGAAGTATGCTGGCTTCTTAAAACGAGTTTGGAAGACTTCCTTCTTCTTGAATTGTTTGAAATAGTTTGAGGAGAATGGATGTTAGTTCTTCTTTGAATGTTCGGTAAAACTTTTCCCATGAATCCATCTGGGCCTGGGCTTTTGTTTGCTGGGAGAGTCTTGATTACCTCTTCAATTTCCTTAGTTGTTATTAGTCTGTTCAAGTTTTCTATCTCTTCCTGGTCCAGTTTTGGGAGACTCTCTGTTTCCAGAAATTTGTCCATTTCGCTTGGATTGTCGAATTTGTTGCCATATAATTGTTCATAGTAGTTGTTAACGATCTTCTGTATTTCTGTGGTGTTACTTCTCCTCTTTCATTTCTGAATTTGTGTATTTGGGTTCTCTCTCTTCGTTTCTTGGTGATTCTAGCTAAGGGTCCATCAATCTTGTTTATCTTTTTGAAAAACCAGCTCTTTGTTTCATTGATCCTTTGAATTGTTTTTTTGGTCTCTATGTCATTTATTTCTGCTCTGATCTTTACTATTTCCTTCCTTCTACTTGCTCTCGCATTTTCTTTTTGTTTGCTCTCTAGTTCTTTATGTTGTGAGGTTACATAGTCTATTAGAGATTTTTCTCGTTTTTTGAGGCAGGCCTGTAGTGCTATGAACTTCCCTCTCAGAACTGCTTTCGCTGCATCCCATAGATTTTGTGTTGTTGTGTCTTCATTTTCATTGGCTTCCATAAAGTTTTTGATTTCTTCCTTGATCTCCTCGGTGACTCATTCATTGTTTAATAACATGCTATTTAGCTTCCATGTGTTCAATGTCTTTGTATGTTCTGCTTGCTATTGATTTCTAGTTTCATGCCATTGTGATCTGAGAAGATGCTTGTTATGATTTCAGTCTTTTTGAATTTGTAGAGACTTAGTTTGTGCCGTAACATGTTGTCTATCTTTGAGAATGTCCCATGTGCACTTGAGAAGAATTTGAATTCTGTAGTTTTGGGGTGTAATTCTCTGTAGAAATCTAGTAAATCCACTTGGTCTAGTGCTTCATTTATAGTCTCTGTTTCCTTGCTAAGTTTTTGTCTAGAGGATCTATCCAGTGATTTCAGTGGGGTGTTGAAATCCCCTGCTATGATTGTATTGCTATTGATTTCTCCTTTGAAGTCCTCCAGAAGATTTTTAATATATTTTGATGCTCCTATATTGAGTGCATATATGTTTATAAAGGTTATATCTTCCTGTTGGATAGATCCTTTCAATATTATGTAGTGGCCTTCTTTGTCTCTAGTGTTGGCCTTCATTTTGATGTCTATTTTATCAGATATGAGTATTGCTACCCCAGCTTTTTTTTTCTTTCCGTTTGCTTGGAAGATTTTTTTCCATCCCTTCACTCTCAATCTATGTGAGTCTTTTGTTGTGAGGTGGGTCTCTTGTAAACAACATATAGATGAGTCATGCTTTTTTATCCAATCAGCTACTCTGTGTCTTTTTATGGGAGCATTCAATCCATTTACATTTAAGGTGGTTATTGATATGTACTTATTTATTGCTATTTTTGTTTAGGATGGTTCTATTTTTCTTTCCATTTCTCTTGCTAATTACAGCAGTCCTTTTAACATTTCATGCAGTGCTAGTTTGGTGCTAATGTATTCCCTTAGCCTTTTTTTTTGTCTGGGAAGATCTTTATTTGATCTTCCATTTTGAATGATAGCCTTGCTGGGTAGAGTAGTCTTGGATTCAGATTCTTGTTTTTCATGACTTTGATTACTTCATGCCATTCTCTTCTGGCCTGTAGTGTTTCTTGTGAGAAGTCAGCTGAGAGCCTTGTCGGGTTTCCTTTGTAGGTAACCTGTTGCTTATCTCTTGCTGCTTTTAGGATTCTCTCTTTGTCTTTAATTTTTGGCAGTTTGATTACTATGTGTCTTGGTTTGGGCCTGTTTGGGTTCTTCTTACTTGGGGCTCTCTGTGCTTCTTGAACTTGAATGCCTTCTTCCTTCACCAAATTAGGAAAGTTTTCTGTCATTATTTCTTTGAATATATTCTCTAACCCTTGCTCATTTTCTTCTTCTTTGGGGACTTCTATGATGCAAATATTATTATGTTTCCAGTTGTCCCACAGTTCCCTTGAGCTGTCTTCCTGTGTTTTAATAGTTTTTTCCTTTTGGTTTTCTGATTGGTTGATTTTTTTTACCCTGTCTTCTAATTCACTGATCCGGTCCTCAGCTTCCTCTACTCTGCTTTTTAGACCTTCCAATGTGTTTTTCATTTCTGATATGTCGTTTTCAATTTCCAACTGGTTGATTTTCAACATTTCTATGTCTTTACTCATGGTGCTCATGTTCTTACACATGCTGTTGAGCTTCCTCAAGATCATGGCTCTGAATTCTAGTTCTGTTAACTTGCTTTACTGCACCTCATTTATCTCATCTTCAGTAGAGGTTTCTTGTTCTTTCATTTGGCTTTTGTTTCTGTTTTTCACCATTTTGGCTCTCACAGTGGGCTTTGGAGTCTGCTAAATTTTCCCTGTGAGTGTTGGTGTTCTGCTGTTTGTGGCTCTTTCTCCTGGGTTTGGATGAGGCAGGGAGGACCCACTTTAACCACCACTGTCAAGTCTTAACTTTCCTCTAGCTTTTTTTGCCTGGAGGCTATTAGTAGAGGTCATCTGAAGAACCTTGGTTTCTGAGTTGCCTGAAAAACTCCCTCAGGTGCTCAGTGTAAGTGGATTTCCCGAGGGTGGGGCAGATGCTGGTTGTTAATGGGCCTCAATTAGCATTTCAATGGCCACCAGGTGGGGTTGAATCTCCAAGGGAGGGCTCCCCGCAGCCTCTCCCCAGGGCCCTG
Source organism: Molossus molossus (assembly GCF_014108415.1). Lineage (NCBI taxonomy): Eukaryota > Metazoa > Chordata > Mammalia > Chiroptera > Molossidae > Molossus > Molossus molossus. The sequence continues at coordinate 106,628,236 of NW_023425345.1, forward strand.
GGAAGGAGTAAGATGACCACAGTCCTGCGTGGCTGCACTCAGCAAAAGCTCTGAGCACCCTCCCAATCCCGCTTGTCCCCACACAGTTTCAGTCCAGTCTGCCTTCCCTCTGCCGGAGCCCAAGGTGAGTGGCTGCTGCCAATTTAGCCTCTGTCCAGACTCTGCATCATGGAGCCGCTAAGGGCGGCCGAGTCTGTGGCACCAGCTAAGGGCGTAGCCCTCAGCTGAGTTCGCAGGACTCAGCCGGTCTCAGACGCAGCCGAGATAGCAGCAGCTTCCAGCCGAGTACTCTGGTCCCAGCCGAGTTCACTGGTCCCAGCCCAGGCCGCTGCGGACTGTGGGCTCCCGGCCCCCTCTCTCGTCCTCGCAAGCCTACCAGGATTGAGTCACTGTCCCTGGTTATGTGGTCCTCCAGGCTGCTGATGATTTGTCTTTATTTTTGTTGTAAAGCCAGTTTGGTCCTGGGAGATGGTCTGTGTAGCTCCATTCTCTCCACCGCCATTTTTCCTGGGTTCATATCTTGTTTTCTTAATGATTTTATAAAAACAAACCATGTAGTATATTTAGGTTAATTGTAGACAAAATAAAATACATTCAAATGGATCTTCATTACCTTTATTGATGTTTTTACCTTGGCCCAAATAAATTAGTGTTTCCTATATTGATTAGTGTGAATGGTAAAACACAAAGCTTTGACTTATTTGTGTATTTACACGTATTCATTCATTAATCTTTTAAACAAAACTTATTTTTATTGTTGAAAGTATTACAGATGTCTCTCCTTTTCCCCCCATTGACCCCCTCCTCCCTGCTCTCCTCCTGCCTTCCCCACATTGTTGTCTGTGTCCATTGGTTATGCACATATGCATAGAAGTGCTGTGGTTTATCTCTTCCCACCCTCCTTCCCCCTTCCCCTTGACGTTGTCAGTCTAACAACAAATTTATACTTTTTAACCTCTTCACCTTTTTTGCCCAGCCCCCCAACCCTCCTCCCATCTGGCAACCAACCAAGAGTTCTCGTATCTATGAGTCTGTTTCTGTTCTGCTTGCTCATTTTGTTTGTAGACTCAGTTGTTGATAGCTATGTGTTTATTGCCATTTTATTGTTCATATTTTTTTTTTCCTTTTTTAAAGGTGACTTTTAGAGAGAGAGGAAGGGAGAGGGAGAGAGATATAGAAACATCAATGAGAGAGAACATCGATTGGCCGCCTCCTGCATGCCTCCAACCAGGGATTGGGCCCACAACATGGGCATGTGCCCTGACTGGGATTCAAACTCGCGACCTCTTGGTGCATGGGTTGACCCTCAACCACTGAGCCACACTGGCCGGGCATATTGTTCATATTTTTGATCTTCTTCTTGAAGAAGACCCTTCAACATTTCATATAACACTGGCTTGGTGGGGATGAACTCCTTGAGCTTTTTCTTGTCTGGGAAACTCTTTATATGACCATGAATTCTAAGTCATAGGTTTGCAGGATAGAGTAATCTTAGTTGTAAGTCCATGCTTTTCATCACTTTGAATATTTCTTGCCACTCCTTTCTGGCCTGCAAAGTTTCTTTTGAGAAATCAGGCTAACAGTCTTATGGGATCTCCCCTGTAGGTAACTAATTGCTTTTCTCTTGCTCTTTTTAACATTCTCTCTTTTTCTTTAACCTTTTACATTTTGATGATGATGATGTGTCTCGTTCCAGGCTCCTTTGGTTTCATCTTGTTTGGGACTCTCTGTGCTTCCTGGACTTGTATGTCTGTTTCCTTCACCAAGTTAGGGAGGTTTTCTGTCATTATTTTTTCAAATAGGTTTTCAATTTCTTACTCTCTCTCTTTTCCTTCTGGCAACCCCTTGATGTGAATGTTGGTAAACTTGAAGTTATTTTTTTGTATTCTTTTTGCTGTTCTGATTGGGTGTTACTTGCCTCATTATATTCCAAATTGACGGTATGTTTCTTGGCTTCACCTCCTCTATTATTGATTCCCTGTGAATTATTCATTCTCTCAGTTAGTGCATCCTTCATTTCTGACTGATTTTTTTTGTTTGTTTTTTTATGCTCTTGAGGTCCTCACTAAGTTCCTTGAGCATCCTTATAACCAAAGTTTTGAACTCTGCATCTGTTAGATTGCTTATCTCTTTTTTGTTTAATTATTTTCCTGGAGTTTTGTTCTTTTCTTTCATTTGGAACATGTTTCTTTGACTCCTCATTTTGGCTGCCTCCTTGTGTTTGTTTTTATGTATTAGGTAGAGTTTCTATGTCTCCTAGGCTTCCTAGGGTGGTCTATTGCAGTAGGTGTCCGTCCTGTAAGGGTCCAGTGGCACAGCCTCCCTGATCACCCCAGTGGGGCCCTCTAGGTGCACCCCTCATGTGGACTGTGCATCCTTGTTGTAATTGAGTCTTGGTTGCTGTTGGCACATCAATGGAAGGGATTTACTTGGGCTGATCAACTACAAGGACTGGCTGTGCCCACTGTCCACTGACCTCTGATGACCTTGGAGGATCAGCTGTGCAGGGGCCCACCACACAGAGCAAGTATTACTTCAGCAGGGCTCTGGTACCCACTGAGTCCACTCCTTGAGTGTGTCACTTGTGGAGGTGGTTGGGTGGTGGTGCTTCGACGTAGTCTGGAGCTGTGCACTGTGTGTGCTGCCTCTGCCTGTGTTCTACCCGAGGCCACCAGGCATAAGCTACAGAGTGATCTGCAGATGGCTGCTTCTAGTGCTGGGCTTGGAAGTGCCCTGGCAAAGCCATCCTGTGAACCAAGGCTGGCTGCTGCTAGTGCCAGGCCTGTGGCCACTTAAGGAGAGGTATGGGGCTCACTGAGGCCAGATGCTGCTTGTTTGAGAGACTTAGGAAAAGCTGAAGCAGGAGCTAAGTCAGTCCAATCTTATGTTAAAGCCACTGGAAACAGCTTGAGTGGGCCTAAAAGTTGGGTGGGGCAGGTCCTCAGGGTGAGCCACGTTGATGGAGTCCCAGATATGGCAGTAGTTCCCCCGCCCCAGGGAAGGGCTCACCAAAGGAACATCAGCCTCCACCAGCATGTCTATCCAGGAGAAAGCCCCCTCTCTAGCTGTTGCCCTGAACTCAGTTCTTCCCTGTATGTCTCTGGTCCCTTTCAAGCTGTCTCCCCCATGCCAGAGCTTGGAGGGAGCAGGTCCGAGTAAGTCCATGTGTGGGCCCTTTAAGAGGAGCTCCGTGGGGCTCCAGTAGCCTCAGCCTCTCTCTGCCTCAGTTCCCGCTGGTATTACAGTCAGAAGTGATGGGGTTTTTCTTCCTGGCACTGGAACCCTGATCTGGGCACCTGGTGTGGGACAGTGACCCCTCCCTCCTCAAGGAGGACCTTCCCATCTGAGGTGTCCTCCTGATTTTTATCTGCCACAGGTGGATGTGGGAGCAGCTTGTTTGCACCTCCGGCCCTTTTCTACCAGTCCGGATGTGGCTTCTTCTTTGAAGTGGTTTCTTTAATTTTATAGTTGTAGGACTTCAATTCAGCTTGATTTTAGATGGTTCTGAGTGATGGTTGTCTTTTTTTTTTTTTTTTTGGTATGTGCCCCGGCTAGGGCTTAGTTGTCATTTCGATGTGGTTGTGGGAGGAGGCGATATCACGTTTATCTGCGCCGCTGTCCTGACCTGAGGTTGTCCCATATCTTGTTCTTGAATCGAGCACCCCAAACAGCAAACCCCTTGAGTTCAGGAACACTGTCACACAGAAGCTTTCCTCAGATCACCTGGGCTCTGATGCTGAGGTCAGGCTGCACCCCTCCCCAGCAGGAAGTTCTCTGCACCTCATTAGATTCTGACACCCACGCTGGGGAGCCTGCCTGGGCTGACACCTCCTCATCTGGCTTTGGCTCTGACACTGTTGTAGGCTGTCCCCAGCCATTCCCCTACTTGGAGGCCAACACCATTGCTCAGGCCGCTCTTCCACACGATGCTATCCTCACCACGCGCCGGGCCACTGGGCACCCTGCTGTATGCATGCCCACCGTGCTCAGCCCCCTGAGTGGCTTTAGCACTGGATTATTTAGGAAGATAAGGAGAAGGAAGGGAAGGGAAGAGAAAGAACTCTTCTAATAACTGTGATGGATCCCTACATTACGTAGTCCAGTCTCTAGTCTTAAGATAGATTCTTGTCCATTTACAGGGGAAGCCGTGCCAATTATTTTGTTCCACTGCATTACGGAGATTCAAGTCTAGAAATAGCTGTGTGCTAATAATCACTGGAAACAAATACAACTTGTTCGAGTAGACTATGTCACACTTTGCAACATCCTGCCCCGATTTCCCTCACTTCAGAACTTATGAAGTTCCTGTTTATTGACAAGGCTTAACAGATATATGATGTTGGTTATACAAATGCTTGGTCAGCAAGTGTATATATATATATATATATATATATATATATATTTATTCAGATAGAATGGGAGGGAGAGAGGGAGGAAGAGAGAGAGAAACATCGATGTGAGAGAGACACATTGAGTGGTTGCCACCCACACAACCCCCATCGAGGCCAGGACAAACCGCAACTGAGCTACGTGCCCTTAGCAGAATAGAACCCGAGTCTCTCTGGTCCGCGGGCCAAGGCGCTAACCACCGGCCAGGGCATCAGCAAGTATATTGAAGACCCACTCTGTGCTTACCATTGTGTACCTGTGTAACACCATGTTGTGTACTCTCACCCAAACTAGTGAGCATATGATGCGCTGCGCACTAGACTGCTTTCCAGTCAGACTGCAAGGAAAGCGGAGCCTTAGCACAGGTGAGAGGGTACACATACATTACACACATGGATGTATGTCTGTGTGTTCTCATGCTTCAAACAGCCACATCCACACATATTATGGATACGTGTATCTTCATGTCATGATAGTTTGAACAGAATATGTACCTTATTGCAAACCCTACTCAAGGAGTCCTGGGTTTCTGGAGCCTCTCACCCTCACATCTGGCCAGTGGATGGCTTTCAGAATGGGTGAGCACTTGTGAGGAGATTTCATTCTGCTTCCCTGCGCAAATTCACCCCTGCCCAACCACCGGAATCTGAGACACCTGGCACATAACCCTTCTGTCCCCCCACCCCCAGAAGTCTACATACATGAAATAAAGAGGTAACAAGCATTTCACGTGTGCATATGGTAGACCCTTTAATCTTATAAATCTGCATGCTCAGTTCCTAATTTCACTGAGCTTATATTTTACATGAACGGGGAAATTAAAGTCAGAGCTGTGTCATTGGTAGTTAAGACCCAAGGTTCTGAACCAGACCCTTTTAGAATCCTGGCTCCACCACTTGTAATCTTCTGACTTTGGGCAGGTCATTTAACCTCTTTGAAATTTAATAGTCTCACCCATAAAATTGGGATAAAAATAGGCTTTATAGCAAGAGGCTGTTGTCTAGATTAAATTAGTTTTAGAGTTTAGCAGACAGCCTGGCATATCGCAGGGATCTAGTAAATGTTAGGTCCTGTGAATCCTGAGAAGGAAGACACCTACTGAGAAGGGCTCCTGGTGGCTAATTGGACTGAATTTTAAAAACAGAGCTTAGCAGCCATTTCTACACAGGGCCTCTCACTCAAACTACCTCAGGCAGAGAAGCCGGCACTGCCTGCCTGCGCTGTGCTCCTGGGTCCAGCCGCCCTTATAGAGGAGTTCCTGCAATCCTGATCCATCCAATAGGACTGGGGCTTTCCCCACCCAATCGGAGCTGCAGCTCCGACCAACCAGAGGCTCTATTCTGACCAATCAGGAGAGTGCCTTTTGGGTCAGTCAAACTCAAGGATTGGAGTCCTCATTTGCATTAGGACAGACCATCAGGGGCCAGGGTCGAGGGATTCTGTCCATTTAAGGCAGCTCTCGCTTCACTCTGGGAGCCCATTTTCCATTTTCCTGGTGAGCTGAAACACTGAAGATGTCCTGGAACAGAGATGAGCAGATCAGCACAGGCCCGAGTAGCCTGGCACAGAACGAGCAGGCCAAAGCACATCGGAGCCCTGAGCAGACCAGCAAGGAGCAGAGCAGAGCTGTCCGGGCGGAGCGGGCCTGGCCTCAGGCCCCCTGGCCCGTGGCTTCCTCCGCCATGCCGATCTCACAGCTGTGCTTTATCACAGTCGAGCTGTTTTGTACCGAATAGTTTCCTTCTTTACCACACCCAAGTTGGGGATTCCTGTTGGCATTGAATTGGCACCAACAACCATCCACCTACAGTCCAAAAGTCAGACCTTGCCGTTGGAAGTTCTAATGAGAAATAAGTTTACATTCTTTTCCCAATTTGCTTCACTATTCACCACGCAGAGCCGCTCCCGCTGCTTCTGCAGAATGGAATGAAATAATGACTTTGTGCTTAGGTGCCATATTTCTCTGAACCTATAATATATTGCTTTTAAGGCCACAATTTAAGAAATTAGGCTATAGCGTTAGAAAAGAAAAATGCTGCCATGTGTACTCCAAAATTGAGTTTAGTAGAGAGCCTGGCACATCTCAGGGATCTTAAAATTGAAAACGAGGGTGTCTTCTTGGGATCCTAGAGAAACGCATACATGGAACACAGCACACGAAACCTCGCCGGCGCTGGGGCAGACACGGGAGCTCCAGGGCCTCTGGGCCGCGCTGCGGTCTCGGGCGCTCCGGCCCCGCCCTCGGGGCTGCGCGGCGCTGAGTTTCACTTTCCATTCGGTGGGAATCGAAAGCAGCCGGAGGGGGCGGGGCGGGGCGGGGCGCACGGCCTGCTGACGTGAGCGGGGTGGAGCGCGGCTCGCTCGACCGGCCGCGGGGCGCAGCACAGCGATCCCTCTTCTGAGTTTCCCGGGCATCCAGCGTGGCGGTGGAAGCTTGGCGCTATCCTGGCGCTTAAGGCAAGTTTGATGCTAATTTGGAAGCTTTCTTTCCAGGAAAGACAGCCCATGGGGCTCTGCTTATATCCACCTGGGTAATTAAGAAATTTATTACGGGATCTGCAAATTTTAATAATGGTCTCTAGTCCTTACGTGCATATATTGGACCAATTAATTTTTTTCCAAGCTGATGTATTTATTTGGACTTTTTGCATGATTTTGAGTATAATTTAGAAAGAAATTACAAAAGTGTTGCAAGCTTGTAAAAAAAAAAAAAAAAACACGCCCTGGCCAGTTTGGCTCAGCGGTTAGAGCGTCGGCCTGCGGTCCTGAGATACCCGGGTTCGGTTCCCGCTAAGGGCATGTACTTTGGTTGCAATTTGTCCCCGGCCCTGGTTGGTTGTGCGGGTGGCAGCCACTCGATGTGTCCCTTCACGTCGATGTTTCTCTCTCTCTCTCCCTTCCTCTCTCTCCCTCCCACTCTATCTGTACAAAAAAAAAAATGGAAAAAAACCCTCGGGTGAGGAAAAAAAAAAATACAAACCAGGGGTAGAAACAAAGTTTCTCTTAATCCTCAACTCAGTATTATATTTGTGTACCCCTTACCAGAAATGTTTCTATGTACAGGATTTTAAAATTGTTACGTAATTTGCTTTTTTCCACTTAACTGTATGTTATGGACATCTTTTCATGGCAAGATATATATATATCTCCCTAATTTTTCAAAATTGGTGCATAATATGAGAAGTATATCATCTGCTTAAACAACTCATGGGCATTTCGGTTGTTTTCAGTTTTTACTGGTATAGAGGATGCAGCAATGAATATCGTTGGATGTACATATTCATACTAATACACAAATATATTTGTGGAAAATTTCTGGAAATGGAATTGCCGGGTCAGTGGGCACACATATTGAAAACTTTGATTTTGTCCAATTGTGCAAATCACAGTATTTTAGGCTTGGTTTCCCTTCAACCTTTTCCAGGAAAAAGCTAAATTTAGATCTTTAAACATAAAACTTCATTCTATGACCCCTGAAAATCTGGGTTCAGAGCATTTGAAAATTAAATCAGAGGCTTTAAATGCATATTTTACAGCACTGAGGTAGCTATACTTTGAAATTGTTCCAGAAAGCAAGGCAGATATTTAAAAGCACGTCAGTGTTACATTGTGCAGAGCAAGGTGGGTGGCTAGGTCATCTGATGTGTTCCTTGTAGAAATAGTAGGAGACTAGCACAGGTACCCAGCTTCATCTTGATTTATGGATCACTAGTGAAAAATGACAGAAAGGCCCTGGCCGGGTTTGCTCAGTGGTTAGAGCGTCGGCCTGCAGTTCAGAGAGACCTGGGTTCGGTTCCTGCTAAGGGCACGTACCTCGTTTGCAGTTTTTCTCCAGCCCTGGTTGGGTGGTGCCGGTGGCAACCACTCGATGTGTCTCTTTCACGTCGATGTTTCTCTCTCTCTCTCTTCCTCCTACTCTATCTGAACAAAAAATGGAAAAATGTCCTCGGCTGAGGATAAAAAAAACAACAAAAAAACGACAGAAAGGCTTTTTTCCTTTTTCTTTATTAAACAATGTGTTGTGCCGTTTGGGCACTTTTGCACAATGATGGGCTCGCAAAGGGGAAAACGTTTACATGTACACAGGCTCAGAGAAGGTAAGTCCTAATGTGCCTTTCACATGGGCTAATTTTTTTTTTTTTTTTGGAGAGGGTGGACCCAAGATCCCCTCTTAAATTGGGTTTTATGTGCTGTGTGGTAATCTGCATGCCCAGCACATTGCTGTCACTCAGAAAACACAGCAAGTGGTTAAGAATGAGGTCTAGGTTTGTTGTTGCCTTTATGGGTTGGATTTGGAAGGCTGGGGCATCTTGTATCATGTTCCAGGCATATTAATTTTGTTCCTTTTAGGGCATTTACAGATGAAGTCAGTTTCTCTTGGAGAGAGTCTAGTTGTGAATGAACAGCCCAGTTAGAGACCGGACACACTCCAGGTTTCTCGAATCATGATTTTTGCTGTTTCTCAAACACCTTGACAGGTTCTGTGTATACAATGATGGTGTACCTACACCAGCTGCTTCTGACATTCACATCTCCTACTTATTTTAAGGGTAAACATTTTGGAAAGGGTGGGAGCTAAGTTGGTTTAGTGATTTGGAACTGAAAAATATATTAAAAACCAATGTCATCCCAACAAATTTAATGAAAAGATAACAGACTTTATTTTTTTAGAGCAGTAAAGATGCACAGCAAGATTGAGTGGCGAGTACAGACACTTCCTATATACAGACCTCTACTCCCAGCACCTGTTATTTTGGACACCCACCAGAGTGATACATTTGTTACAACTGGTGAATCTACACTGACATATCATTGTCATCCAAAGTCCATACTGTACACTGGGGTCACTCTCGGTGTTGTATATTCTATGAGCTTTGACAAATGTATAGTGCCATATATCCACCACTCAAGTACCATGCAGAATAGTTTCATTGGCTTAAAAAGCCTCAGTTGGAGCCTTTATTTTGGTCAGTGGTTGAGTTTGAAAATTCAGCTTCCTTGGAGTGTATCTGTCCTCTTTTCTCTGGTGGGTGCTTGTTGCCACTTGCTGAGCTCAACTGCATTCTGTCTGCCCACTCTGCCTTCCCCCTCCTACTTGGGTTCTGAGTTTCAGTTTCCTTTCTTTTTGTTGCCTGGTTTACCTGTCTCCTCTCTGTGATTAGCTCTGAGGGTTGCTACCCATTTTTCTTGCCCTTTGGTATCTGACCTGCTTGCCTACCTAACTGATACACTCCACTGGGTTTTACTGTCCTGTTTGGCTGAAGTAAGTATTTTCAAGGTCTTGGCATAATGCAGAAACAAAGCCTTCATTAAAAGGTATTACATCTATCCATTAAGTGAATTATTATTTTAAAATTACATATCAATTAATTACAAGATATTTGTAAACTAAGAAAAACAGCCAAGAAAAAAACAAAAATTATTTGTAATCTGACCAATGAGAGTTACCTTTCACTACATCTTTGATATATTTCATCTTGGTTATTTTTCTGTTTGTGTGTGCATGTGTTTATAGTTACATTCATGTTTTATAAAATTAGGTTCCTACTATATGATTTCTTTATAATCCTTTTTTTTTTTTTTTTATCCTCATCCAAGGACAGTTTTCCACTTTTTGTTCAGGTAGAGTGGGAGGGAGAGACAGGAACAGAGAGAGAGAGAGAAACATCGACGTGAAAGGGACACATCGAGTGGCTGCCATCCTCATGACCAAGCAGGGCCGAGGACAAACTGCAACCGAGGTACGTGCCCTTAGTGGGAACCAAACCTGGGTCTCTCTGGACCGCAGGCCGATGCTCTAACTGCTGAGCAAAACTGGCCAGGGCGGTTTCTTTATAATCCTTTTTATTCAATGAAATATAGTAATTTCCTCATCTTTATTAAACAGTCTAAAATGATTTTAATGTCACCATAGTATTCCATTTTATGAATGTATGATAATTTACTTAACTCTTATTGTTGCGTTTTCATTTTTTTTAGCCATTATAAATAGTGCTGCATATCTTGAATTTTAAAGGGTACTTTTATTTTTGGCAGTTGACAACAGGAACAAAAATCCCCACTTAAGAAATTACCTAGTGTTAATAAAGGAGGAACAAAAAGATTTATTTTTTCTTTATTGATTTTAGAGAGAGAAGAAGGGAGAGGGAGAGAGATAGAAACATAGATAAGAAAGAACATCGATCAGCTGCCTCCTGCATGCCCCCCACTGGGGATCAGGCCCACAACGTGGGCATGTGCCCTGACTGGGAGTCAAACCAGCAACCTATTGGTGCATGTGTTGATGCTCAACCACTGAGCCATACCAGCCGGGTTTACTTTCAATTTTAAATAATAGCCTTGCTGGATAGAGTAGTCTTGGTTTTACATCCTTGCTTTTCATTGCTTTAAATACTACATGTCCTTTCCTTCTGGCCTGTAGTGTTTCTGTTGAGATACCAGCTGGCAGTTTCAGGGGAGCGCCTTTGTAGGTAAACTACTGTCTTTCTCTGCTATCCTTAAGATTCTCTTTTTTTAGAAAAATATGTTTTTATTGATTTTTCAGAGAGAGAGGAAGTGGGAGAGAGATAGAAACATCAATGTGAGAGAAACATAGATCGGCTACCTCCTGCATGTCCCTTACTGGGGATCGAGCCCATAACCTGGGCATGTGCCCTGACTGGGAATCAAATCCATGGGATGACGCTCAGTCCACTGAGCCACACTGGCCAGGTACCAGTTCATTCTTTATCTCTTTTATTGAGTTCTCATATCCAGAATTTCTATTTGGTTGTTTTGTAAAGTTTCTATCTCTTTGGTAAAGTACTTGTACTGTTCATTGCTTTGATTTCTGAGCTTATTACACTGCCTGACTGTATTTTCTTGCATTTCATTGAGATTGTTTTGGAACTGTCATCTTTTTCTTTTGAATGCTTCTGATTCTCATCCCTCTTTGCCAGTTCAGACATTTACCTTCACCCAGTTTATGTTTTGTTGTCACAAATTATTCCTGTTTATGCTGTAAGTTTCTTGGTGATCTTGCAACGGTGTGATCTTTTGTTCTTTGTTTCATGTAGAATAATGCACTTTAGTATTTCCTGCAATGGAGGTCTTCTGTTGGTAAGGTTCTTCAGCTTCCTTGAATTCTCTCTCATATCAGATATTACTATGTTTTTAAGTTATTTTTCTTGAGAATGCTAATTTTGTTTTGAGTTGCCTAGCTACCTTGTTACTGATGGTATTTGATGGTTTCCTTCTCTGTCTAGGCATCTATTTATGAGTGGCATTTCTCTAGCAGTTGACTACAAAGAGAGGTCTTTCTACTATTTTGCAGTAGGTGAATCAAGTTTTTTTTTTTTTTAGCTCTCTTGAACTTCTCTGGTTTTCAGACCTTTGTGGGGGTGGTCTTCCCTGGTGTGGGTGCCTGCTCTGTGATCCACTCACCCATTCCCAGGGGACAAACCCCACAGGGGAATGCGGTTGGTGATGGGGCTCAAATCCATGAAATCCCAGTGCTGTCTGCTACAGCCAGTTGTCCCTTACTGCTGACTGTGTAGGTGCGATGCATGGGGGTAGTGTTGGGCTGGGGAACCCGGCAGCCTTCTGTTATTTTGTTCTCCCAGTAATGGTGACCTCAGATCTTCACAGGGTTCCCACTGTGCACTGATCCTGGGACCAGTCACAGAGTGTACTCTTTGCTTAGGGAAAACAGTGATTCTGTAGTACCAGTTCTTGGTTTTGCAGATAATGTGCTCTTCAGTCTGACCCAGGATAAAGGGAGGTGATCTGTTGGAGTCTGCAGGGTGGCACATCTCCATGGTATTGTTTCTCTGTCTGGAATGCCCACTGCCCAACAACCGCACTGCACCTCTGTGCTGTGTTTCTGCTCAGGTCACTGGCCTCAGCCAAAGCTTGGACTGCCTAATCCTGTAGGAATACCACCAGATTGCTTTGCTCCTCCCAGCTGAAGCAAATGCCAGCCACTACCTGATTCCTCCTTGTTCCAGGCTGAGCCCCACCATGAGCTCCCAGCTGCAGGACTGTGTCTGTGGCTTGTCTCAGCATCACTCCCTCTTGACTTAGTAGTTCACTCCCACTTGCCCACCTTTAGATGTGTCAATGTGAGAATCTCTCAGGCATGTTTGGGAATTGAGCATAGGGAATCCTTTGTTGAGTCATAGCTGTTCAAATTGTTGAAACTTCAAGGGGAGAGACCAAGGGGATCTCTCATGCCTTCATACCTCTCCTAACATCACATTGTAAAGAACCAGAAAGAAGAACAAAAGCAGCCCATAGTCAGTAGAATAAAGAAAATAATAAAAATTAGAGTAGAATTGAATGAAATAGAACAGAAAGGCTATACAAACTGCTAATGGAACAAAAAGCTTGTTCTTTGAAAAGATTAATACAATGGACAACCCCCTAGCTAGACTCACTAGGAAAAAAAAAGAAAGGACTCATATCAGAAATGAAGAGAAGTTACCACACACATCACACAAATATAAAAGATCGGCCCTGGCCAGTTTGGCTCAGCGGTTAGAGCGTCGGCCTGCGGTCCGGAGAGACCCGGGTTCGGTTCCCGCTAAGGGCACGTACTTCGGTTGCAGTTTGTCCCCGGCCCTGGTTGGTCGTGCGGGTGGCAGCCACTCGATGTGTCCCTTTACGTCGATGTTTCTCTCTCTCTCTCCCTTCCTCGCTCTCCCTCCCACTCTATCTGTACAAAAAATGGAAAAATATCCTCGGGTGAGGATTTAAAAAAAAATAAAAATAAATAAATAAATAAATAAAAGATCGTATTAACTATTATGAAGGACTGTATACCACCAAATTCAACAACCCAGAAGAAATGCATAAGTTCCTAGAAATATGTAACCAACCTAGACTGAATCCCGAAGCACTAGAAAATCTAGTCTAATCAACAGTGAGGAAATGGAAACAACCATCAAAAACCTCTTAAAAAGTAAAGTTCAGGACTAGATGGCTTCACCAGAGAATTCTAGCAAAAAAGAAGATTTGAAACCTATCCTCAAACTCTTCCAAATATTTGAAGAAGAGGCAACACCTCCTAACAGATTTTATGAGGTCAACATAGCCCTGTTATAAAAACCTGGTAAAGATAATGTACAAGAAAAGAAAATCACAGAACAGTATCACTGATGAATACAGATGCAAAAATCCTAAACAAAATACTAGCAAATCGAATACAACAATACATTTTAAATAATACATTATGATCAAGTAGTGTTCACTCCAGGGGCACAAAGATGGTTCAACATATGCCAGTAGATCAGTGTAATAAACCACATTAACAAAACAAAGGATAAAAAGTCATATGATATTCCCCTGGCTGGTTTTGCTCAGTTAGAGCGTCGGCCCCCCAACCAATGAGTCGCAGGTTTGATTCCAGTCAAGGGCACGTACCTTGGTTGCGGTTCATCCCTGGCCCTGGTTGGGTCGTGTGGGAGGCAACCAATCGATGTGTCTCTATCACACTGATGTTTCTCTCTGTCTGTCTGTCTCTCTCCCTTCCCATTCTGTCTGGTGATAAATAGAAAAATAACCTTGGGTGAAAAAAAAAAAAGTCATATGATATTATCAATAGATGCAGAAAAAGCATTTGATAAGATATAGCATCTATTTATGATGAAAACATTCAATAATATGGGTATAGAAGGAAAGAAACTCAACATCATAAAGATAATATATGACAAACGCTCAAGTAATATTCTACTCACTGGTGAAAAACTGCAAGCTTTCCCTCTGAGACCAGGGACAAGACAAGCACGCCCACTCTCACCACTGTTATTCAACATAGTACTGGAAGTTCTAGCTTGAGGGAAAGAGAAAGAAATAAAAGAAACGCAAATTGGTAATAAGGAAGTAAAAGTGTTAATATTTGCAGAAGACATCATTTTTTCTATAGAAATCCTGAAGACTCCATCAAAAAACCATTAGAAACAATAAACAAATACAGTAAAGTTACAGGATAGAAAATCAGTATACAATAATCCACTGCATTTTTATACATTAACAATGAAATTGAAGAAGAAGGATTGAAAAAAATTCATTTTGCAATTGCAACAAAAAGAATAAAATACCTAGGAATAAAAACACCAAAGGATGTGGAAGACCTATATACTGAAAACTACAAAGCATTAATAAAAGAGATTGGAAAAGACACAACAAAATGGAAAAATATTCTGTGTTAATGGATTGGAAGAGTCAACATAGTTAAAATGGCCATATTGCCCAAAGCAATATACAGATTTAATGTAATCCCCACCAAAATCCCAATGACATTTAAAAAAAAGAACAAAAAAAAAATCAGATTTATATGGAATCACAAAGACTCCAAATAGCCAAAATAATCTTGAGAAAAAAGAATGAAGCTGGAGGTATCACACTACCTGAATTAAAATTAATCTACAGATCTATGATAATCAAATCAGCATGATACTGGCATAAAAACAGACACACAGACCAATGGAACTGAACTGAGAGCCCAGAAATGAACCCACATGTATATGGAGCCAAAAACATACAACAAAGAAAGGAAAGCTGGAAAACTGGAAAGCCACATGCAAAAGAATGAAACTAGATTAAAGTTTGTCCCCACAAAAATGAGGTATCACCTCACACCTGTCAGAATGGCTGCCATCAACAAATCATCAAACAACAAGCGTTGGTGAGGGTGTGGAGAAAAGGGGACTCTAGTACACTGCTGGTGGGAATGCAGACTGGTGCAGCCACTATGGAAAACAATATGGTGTTACCTCAAAAAAGTAAAAATTGAATTGCCATTTGACCCAGTGATCCCACTTCTAGGAATATACCCTAAGAAACCTGAGACACCAATCAGAAAGAATGTTTGTACCCTTATGTTAATAGCAGCACTATTTACAATAGCTAAGATCTGGAAACAGCCCAAATGTCCATCAGTAGACAAATGGATAAAAAAGCTGTGGTACATATACACAATGGAGTACTATGCAGCTGTAAGAAAGAAAGATCTCTTCTCCTTTGAGATGACATGGAGGGACCTGGAAAGTATTATCCTAAGCAAAACAAGCCAAACAGAGAAAGACAAGTATCATATGATCTCACTTATTTGTGGAATATAATGAACATAACAGTCTGAGGAATGCGGTAGGCCCAGAGACGTGGAAGTGGGGTACAGAGTGACAATCCCCAAAAGAGGGGGTGTTGGGGGAGAGATAAACCACAGAACTTATATGCATGTATGCATGAACAATGGACATGGACAACAAAGCTGGGGACAGGGTGGGAAGGGGGAGGGAAGGGGGAATTAGTGAGGGGAAAAGGAGAAACATCTGTAACAAAAATAAATAAATAAATTTAAAAAAATAAATAAAAAGGAAAAAAAATAAAGTTTGTCCCCATGTACAAAAATGAATGAAAAATGGATCAAAGATCTAAGTGCTAAACTTAGGAACCTTGATCTCAGAGATGATATTATAAACTTGACTCCAAAGGCAAGGGGAAATAAAAGCAAAAACAAATGAGTGGGACTATTTCAAAGTAAAAAGTTTCTGTATAGCAAAAGAAACCATCAACAAAACAAAATGGCAACCATTTGAATGGGGGAAGATATTTGAATACAACAGCTCTGACAAGGGGTTAATATTTAACTCATAAAACTCAATACCAGACTGACAAATCAATTAAAAAGTGGACTGAGGACCTGAACAGATGCTTTTTCCAAGAAGACATTCAAATGACCAATAGCGCCCTGGCCGATTTGGCTCAGCGGTTAGAGCGTTGGCCTGCGGTCCAGAGAGACCCGGGTTCAGTTCCCGCTAAGGGCACATACCTTGGTTGCAGTTTGTCCCCGGCCCTGGTTGGTCGTGCGGGTGGCAGCCACTCGATGTGTCCCTTTCACGTCGATGTTTCTCTCTCTCTCTCTCTTCCTCTCTCTCTCTCTCTCTCTCTCTCTCCCACTCTATCTGAACAAAAAATGGAAAAATGTCCTCAGGTAAGGATAAAAAAAAAAAAAAATAGCCCTGGCCAGTTTGGCTCAGCGGTTGGAGCATTGGCCTGTGGACCAGAGAGTCCTGGGTTCGGTTCCCGCTAGGGGCATGTACCAAAAAAAAAAAAAAAAAAGACCAATAGCTATATGAAAAGATGCTCAACTTCACTAGCTATTAGGGAAATACAAATTAAAATTACACTGAGATACCACCTCACACCTATTAGAATGGCAATTATCAAGACAGGTAATAACAAGTGTTAAAGAGGTTGTGGGGAAGAAGGACCCCCACTCACTGCTGGTGGGAATGTAAACTGGTACAGCCACTGTGGAAAACAGTATGGAGGTTTCCCAAAAAACTAAGAATAAAGTTATTATATGACCCAGCACCCCTATGTTTATTGCAGCGTTATTCACAGTGGCCCAGACATGGAGACAACCAAAGTGTCCTTCAATATATGATTGGATAAAGAAAAAGTGGTACATATATACAATGGAATGGTACTCAGCCATAAGAAAAGATGAAATACTGCCATTTGTGACAACATGAATGGACCTTGAGAATATCATGCTAAGCAAAAGAAGTCAGAAAATGTTAAGAATCATGATTTTACTCATCTGTGTGATATAAAACTGAAAGTAACAAATGAACAAACAAGAAAAACAAAGAAAACTCATAGACACAGGCAACAGTATGGTGGTTACCAGATGGAAGGAGGTGTTACCAGTAAAGGTTAAAGGAGGTCAAATATAAAGTGATGGAAGATGATCTGACTTGTGTTGGGCACACAATGCAATATGCAGATCCTCTATCATAAAAGTGTGCTCTTGAAACCTCTATAATCTTATAACCAATGTCACTGCAATACATTTAATTAAAAATTAAAGAAAAGAAAAATGACAATATTAAAAGATTTAAAAAAAATTTTTTGTTGGGAGGGGGTGTTGTATGTGTGTAAGGTGACTGTTTTTTCCAGGATCAGCAGTGATTTGTCTTTCCAGCTGCTATGCTAATTCTTCACAATATGAACTTAAGTGGGACACATTTAAATGCTTCTGTTTGAATGAAAATGAATATCAAGATGGAAGAATCAATCACAGGCTTCAGGTTTGGAAGAGAATGAAAGATCTTACTCCTCTAATTTTTTTTTTTATCCTTACTCAAGGACATTTTTCCATTTTTTGTTCAGACAGGGCGGGAAGGAGAGAGAGGAAGAGCAAGAGAGAAACATCGATGTGAAAGGGACACGTCGAGTGGCTGCCACCCACATGACCCAACCAGGGCCAGGGACATACTGCACCCGAGGTACATGCCCTTAGTGGGAACCGAACCTGGGTCTCTCTGGACGGCAGGCCGATGCTCTAACCGCTCTAACTGCTGAACCACACTGGCCAGGGCAAAGATCTTACTTCTCATCTTGTACCCCTCCCGCCCCAGCCCTCAGCTGTTCAATTTCTTTCTATACTCACTTTCCTTCAAGGGCTGGGCTAGCAGCCTCTGGTTAAACACCTTCATGAGGGACACATTTCTGCTATTTGAGCTGGCTATGAGAAAGGTCTTATTTGTTTTGAAATGAAATCTATTTCTTGTAGTTTTCACACATTAAGTATAGTTTGATCCTCCCACTCCACGCCCCTAACGCAATAAGTCTAATTATGTCTCTTGTACATGATAGCCTTTTAGTTATTTAGATACAATTATTGTGTTCCCTATTAAGACCTTATTCATTCACTCATTCGTTGCCCACAATACTCTGTGCAAGGTATAATGGGAGCAGTTAAAAAACGCAGTGCTCGCCCTGGCCGGTTTGGCTCAGCGGTTAGAGCGTCCGCCTGCGGTCCGGAGAGACCCAGGTTCGGTTCCCGCTAAGGGCACGTACCTCGGTTGCAGTTTGTCCCCGGCCCTGGTTGGTTGTGCGGGTGGCAGCCACTCGATGTGTCCCTTTCACATCGATGTTTCCCTCTCTCTCTCTTCCTCTCTCTCCCTCCCACTCTGTCTGTATACAAAAAAATGGAAAAATGTCCTCGGATGAGGATTAAAAAAACAACAACAAACAAACAAACAAAAAAAAAACAAAACGCAGTGCTCACAGTTGGATGTCAGTTTAGACACCAAGACTCTGTCTAAGATGTGCAGTCAGGAGGTTCACTGGAGAGTGCCCTTAGAAATGACAACTGAGAGGGGGAGCAGAGCAGGGATGGGAAGAGGGATGAGGTGACCTGCCAGACAATGGCAACAGGGGCCTCAGCAGATCTTAAGGGGAGCTCGGGGCTGGATGACCCATGCTTCAGAGCTATTTTACCTTGAGGCAAGGCGTTAAGGCCTTTATATCCGCTCCTTGTCTGGTCACTAAATAGGGACTGGGCCAGCTTTTCTCGCTGAGGTCGATTCCTTGAGACTCAGTTGGGAGCTGTTAACCACCTACACTCCCCTCAGCCTGGGGAATGGTGTCTCTCCCGCTGGAGTCTGAATGGTGAACTCAGTCACTCCCAGGGGAGACAGCTCTTCCCACATTAGAATATAATGAACCAAGTATTTTAATAGCTCCGTGTGCAAAGTGCCTGGGAGCAGAGACAACACCCAGGCCTGCCCGAGGAACCAGGGCAGCTTTCCAGTGTTAGCCTAAAAATAAGAGGCAAAGTGAGAGGCATCAAACATTTGTTTAAGATTAAAGAACAGCTCTTCAGGAAGCGCTGATTCAGGGGAAAACCCGATTAATGTTCTAGGCAAGGGGTAACATGAGAAAGGGAAGGGAAAGCAGTTCTGTTGGTGCAGACAGGCTAACCTAGAGACTAATTCTAAACATTTAAATTTCCATCTGGTAGTCATCAGTCCCTCAGACAATACTTCTTTCTTGTTATCTTTGCAAACAAGTCTTTGAGATACGCTGTTGCTTTAGGCCCAGTTCAAAGGTTATTTTGCCCTCTTTTAACATCTGAGGGTTTGAAGCATAAGGTCTACAAGGTCATTCCTCTGCTGGGGCAGCTCCAGCTGCATTTTAAAGTGGCTCTTGTTTGCACTGTTGTCAGCACCAGGAAGCTGAGGCTATGGAAGCAAGGGGGTGCTTGGGAGCAGCCTTTCGGCAGAACTGACAGACAAACACGCAAGTGTTCTTTGGCCCTGGGAAGGAGGAGCAAGGGGACACTAGTCCTGGTCTGCACCCCTTGGTGAATATTGTACCATTTGCCAGAATAGAGAACCTTGGAGGTGGGGGTGGGGGAAAATAGGTCAGTGCACTCTGATGAATTAAGAATGGAGACCTGGGACTGTAAGAACGGGATGGAGCTGAGTCACCAGGAAGTGCAGGTTTATTGAGGGAAATACCTGCTGGGCTGCCTCCACGATAGAGAGCAGCAGGCGTTGGTACAGACCAAGGGTTTTAAACGTAGGGCTGGGGTGGAGGGTTGCCCAGCCAGCCGAGGAGTCTCGGTTGTCCTTGATTGGTCGGGGCTGGGGTCTTTCCGAGAGTTGTTCTTCTCGTCCAGTGCTGTTTAGGTTTGGGTGGGGGTTCAGGATACTGCTCCGCCTGGCCGGAGCGATAAGCTTTGCTTTCCTGGAACAAGGGGCTTGGGGAGAGGTTAAACAATAAGAGGCTGGGGGTAGTAATATGGAAGTTAACGTTAACATTTCCCGACTCTTAGTATAAGTTGGAAGGTTAAAAAAGTTTGTGTTGATCGAAATTTTGGGTTGACCCCCAGGGAGGGCCTCTCGGGCAAGAGTGTTCTTCTGTGGCTACTTCCTGCTGATCTCCCTGTGGGTTGCTTTTCCTGGGGGGTCACCCTGGGTTAGAGGGGTGTAAGTTTGGAGTAGGAGTTGGTGGTGGGCTACCCTGGTGTGTTCAGTAACCCATGTTTGCAAAAATTTTAGGAAACAGGGAAGAAGCAAGAGGAGGAGACAGATAATTATCAATGGGCTGATGAGCAGGGCAATTATGTTAAAAGGGATTAGACCACCATTGGCTTAGAGGTGAGGGTTCCTCATGTCTGCGGTTACCGAGCCTCTCCTGTAATTTTCGGAGAGAGTTAATATTTTCCTCTACTATACCTGATTCGTTGATATAGTAGCAGCATTTTTCTTGGAGGAAAAGGCAGGTACCTCCTTTCTCAGCGGTGAGGAGGTCCAGGGCCCGTCGGTTTTGGAGGGCAACTTCTGCTAGGGAGGTGAGTTGTCGTTGTAGGGAGGCTAGCGAGGCTGCTGAGTTCTCGAAACCTCGTTCTAAATCAGCCTGGATTTGTTCGGTCATTTTAAGGCTGTGTCCGAGTCCGGTCCCCTCAATTCCTAGGGGTGCTACTGAGATGAAAAAGGTGAGGCCCACAAGAAATGGGAGGAAAATAGCCCGCTTCTGGCGGGGAGATTGAAGGATTCCAGCTACCTCATCCTCAGTGTAACATAGAAGCTGTGGGGCGAGGATTGCGGGACACATGGCCCGGAGAGGTGGCGTCGATGTGGTTGGTTAGAGTGTGGTTACACCAAAAGAAAGTTCCCCGAGGACTTGTAAAGTCAGAGGTAATTTTATGAGTTTGATTGCATGTCGGGTGGGAGATGTCCTTATAGTAGCATAGATTACAGGTGCTATTTGGGGTGTAAAAGGGCACGTGGTCTAGGGAGAATGAGGAGGCAGGCGGGTTTTAGAAGTGTTAAGGGATATGAGAGTGGGACTGCGGCCATCGGTGGTTGGTCTAGGAAGGCACAGAGAGAGCATTGAGAGGGCTCGACGTCTTGGGTTAGGTTTAGAATTAGGGCTCCTTTTCTTATTTTTTTTTTATCCTCACCCGAGGACATTTTTCCATTTTTTGTTCAGATAGAGTGGGAGGGAGAGCGAGGAAGATGAGAGAGAAAGAGAAACATCGATGTGAAAGGGACACATCGAGTGGCTGCCACCCGCACAACCAACCAGGGCCGGGGACAAACTGCAACCGAGGTACGTGCCCTTAGCGGGAACCGAACCCGGGTCTCTCCAGACCGCAGGCCAACGCTCTAACCGCTGAGCCAAACTGGCCAGGGCAGGACTCCTTTTCTTATTAAATCTAGCCATGCAAAGGGGGTCTGTTTGCTGGAAAGGTATTTAGTTAAGGAAGTTTCTTGGGTTAAGATTTTGTGGGTGAGGTCTTCCAGTTTTTGGACCATCGTCCTTTGCTGCACCCACTTCCGGCCGATGGACATATAGTATTTAGAGAATCCTCTTGTAAGTATTCCGTTTAGGCCTTTGTGCCATTTAGAGTCCCAGGGATCTCCGATGCTGAGGACCCAGGGGGCAGTGGAGGTAGTGTATTCGCGGTGAGTTATTTCGGTATCTGTTTTGGTAAATATAATTGTGTCTCCCCAGTAGAAAGATGACACTGTGCAAGGGGCAGAGGTGGTGAGGTGTGGCAAGACAGTCCTCGAGATTGTTGTAGGAGCACAGAGCCTCATCCCTGTATAGCTTGTAAGGTGGGATTGGTGTGCGATGAGTTTACGAGCCATCGGACAACCTGTCAAGGGGCAGTCTGTGGAAGCAATTATTCGGGAGGGAGGCCAGTAGAGAAGACACTGAGAAGGAATCTCCAGACGTGCGGCTCAGGCCCGGAGCCTGAGGGAGAAAGTGGTCTGTGTAGGGTGAGAGAGAAGGAAAGATCCTCTGGGCGAGTAGACAGAGAAGGAGAGAAGAAGAAAAGTCCGTTTCAAAGGGCTCGGGTTCCTGAAAGGCTCCTTGCCAGGTGAGCTCCTGGATCCAGGTGAGGAGTTCTGCTTCCGGACCGCGGGGTCTGGACCCGGCGATGTCTTCCACAATCCGAGTGAGGAAATAAAAGATCTTGCGAGCAGAGGCTGTGCATTGCTAGTTGAGTGTTGGTTATAGCGTGAGCTGCGAGAGAGTGTGTTGTCTTGAGCGAGTCTCACAAGAGAGTCTGATCGTGTTTTTCTGCAATCGGTGGACATGAGGAAATTTGAGGGATAGGGGACCTGTGGGAGTGGAGAAATAATTTTTAGGACTCTGTGGAGTGTACGGTTTAATTCCTGGGAGATGTGCCCAGTGAGAGTCCCTTCAGTTGACCGCCGTGGGAGTGGAGAGGACTGTGTGTGGGCCGGTCCAGACCGGCTGCAGAGGGTTTTTCCCGGGTTCGTTTATACACCTGATCTCCTGGCAGGAGGGTGAGGTGAACCTTGGTGGCAGGAAAAGGTTGAGGTAGGAGTTTATTTACCTCTGAGTGTAAATTGGACCTCATATAAGCCAATGCTGGGAAGTAATCTCCGATGGCAGGGTCGGGTTAGTTAGAGGACTGGAGGCTAGGACAAAGGCCTTCCGTACATTATTTCAGAGGGGCTTAGGTTGAGGGGTTTCCTTGGCATGGCACGATTCTCATCAGAGCTGGGGGAGGAGCCGAGGCCAGGGAGGGTGGAGCTCAAGATTGAGTTTGGTGAGGTGGTGTTTGAGAATTTGATGAGCCTGCTCTACTTTGCCTGAGGACTGGGGATGGTAAGATATGTGTAGCTGCCATTTAAGTCCTAGATGAGTTGAGAGTGAAGGGTGATGTGAGAGGTGGAGTCTGGTCCATTGTCTGGTTGCAGTGTTGAAGGGAGGCTGAACCGAGGAAGGATGTGTTCGGTGAGGACCGTGGCAACCTGGCTCACATCCTCACGGTTAGGGAAATGCCTCAATCCAGCCGGAGAAGGTGTCCACTAGAGTGAGAATGTATCTGAGCCCCTTGTGTTTGGGCATGTGGGCAAAGTCTATTTGCCAATTTTGTGCTGGCAGTTGTCCCCGGGTTTGGTGGGCGGGGAATGACTTGGGATGAATTCCCCCTTGAGGGGTGCAAGGGGTGCAGGTCTGGCAGGAGGAGGGTATTTTCTCGAGTATTGTTGGGAGGACATTTCCTGTGAGGAAGGTGGAGATGTAAAGGAGTAGGGGTTGGTACCCAGTGTGGAAAGAATTAGGTATGGATTGTAGAATGTCCTCTGCCTGAGACTGTGGGAGTCGGAGTTTGTTTTCTAGTATGTACCAACCATCCTTCCGAGGCAAGGAAGAGTAGCGGCCTTTTCCGTGGTGGAGTATGATGGAGTATGAGAGTCAGGAAATAAATGTGGGGTCCTGGGGGCCGAGTGGCTATTTTCTTCACCACTCGGTCTGCTATGTTATTTCCCGTGGATATAGGGGAGGTGTATTTCTGCTGTCCTCGACAGTGGATGATGGCTACTTGTTTTGGTAAGAGGGCTGCCTGAAGTAGGTTTTGTATGTAAGAATGGTTTTGAAGGGGGTCTCCTTTGGTTGTGAGAAAGCCCTGCTCCTGCCAAACAGCTGCAGCCGAATGTAGGATGTGGTAGCAGTATTTTGAGTCAGTGTATATGTTGACTGTTTTGCCCGAAGACAGAGTTAGAGCCCTTGTGAGGGCAATTAACTCGGCCTGCTGGGAGGTCGTCCTCACGGTAACGATTGAGCCTCGAGAATAGAGTGTTGCCCAGTGGTGATGGCATAACCTGCTCGGGTAGATCCTCGTGACGTTCTAAGGGAACTTCCATCTATAAATAGGGTGAGGTCCGGAGCAGGGAGGGGGTAGAGGTGAGGTGGGGAAAGGGGTTGGAAAAATGTGTGAGCGTTTCGATGCAGCAATGAGTGGGGGTGAGGAGGAAGTCGGTAGGAGCGTGGCAGGGTTTAGGCTGGAGCATGGCTGAAAGGTACGTTCAGGGTTTTCAATGAAAATGATGTGGATTTGTTGTAAACGGGAGGGTGATAAGTGGGTTAGGGCCTTGTGAGACAGTAGGTCTTGAAGGTTGTGTGGGGCTCTAATGAGCACCCTCTGACCAAAGGTAAGTTTTTTGCTCTCAAGGGCCAGGAGGGCCGCAGCCGCTAAGGCCCTGAGGCAGGGTGCCCACCCCTTGCATGTTGGATCCAGTTGTTTTGAGAGGTAGGCTACCAGCGCAAAGGGTGGTCCCTTTTGTTGTCCAAGGACCCCAAGGGCGAGTCCTTGCTGTTCAGTAACATAAAGTATGAAATCTGAGTTTAAGTCTGGGAGATGTAGGGCCAGTGCCCGAAGGAGGGCCTATTTGAGTTTAGTAAAATGTGTTTGTACAGGGAGTCTGGGGTCTGGTGGTTCCGAGAGCTCTCCTCTGGTTGCCTCATACAGGGGCTTTGCTAGGAGGCTGTAGTTAGGAATCCATGACCGGAGGAAGCCTGCGATTCCCAGGAAAGAAAGGAGCTCCTCTTTGGTTGAGGGAGTCGGTATAGAGGCAAAGACATGTTTTCTATCAGTGGTGATAGCCTTTTTCCCCGGGGTCAGTTGTACTCCTAGGTATGTGACTTGGGGTAGAGAGCTGTACTTTGGAAGGAGATACCCGGTGGCCTAACCGGCCAGGGAAGTTGAGAAGCTGGGTGGTATCTGACTGCGAGGCCTCCAAAGACGGGCTGCAAAGGAGGAGACCACAGACATACTGGATGATGGTGCTGTGGGGAGGGTGAGCTTGTTAAGATCTGCTAGGGCCTGGCCGAAAAAGTGGGGGCTGTCCCGGAGTCCCTGAGGTGGGACTGTCCATGTTAGCTGCTGGGAACACAGGGTGTCCGGGTCAGTCCAAGTGAAAGGGAAAAGATTCTGGCAATCTGGATGTAGGGGAATGGCATCTTTGAGGTCCAGGACAGTGAAGTGGGAGGTGTTCGTGGGGATGGTAGAGAGAGTAGTATATGGGTTGGGTACTACTGGGGTGATGAGGAGGATGGCTGAGTTAATAGAGCGCAGCTCCTGTACGAGTCGGTAGGTGCCATTTGGTTTGATGACAGGGAGGATTGGAGTGTTGTAGGGGGAGTTAGTGGGGATTAGGAGTCCTGAGGCTAAAAAGGTTTGAGAAGAGCCATTAAATCCTGGGAGGGTGGAGAAGATGGCCCCAGTGTCTATGAGGAAGGAGGTTTCCTTACCTGCTATGCGCAGGTTTACCCTGGGCTCACTGTTGGTGACGTGTACTGGGGCCGGTGTCCCAGGGCCTCCTCAGTCCTCTGCCGCCAGTCCCAGAAAGTCTGTTACTGTCCTAGGTGGGGCAGTCTATCCGAATGACCTTTGGCGCTCGGGGCAATCAATTCCCCAGCGGCCCTCAGGGTGACAGTGTGGGCAAGGCCCGAGGTTTTGGGCACTGTCTCGCCCAGTGGCCCATTTGTTTGCATTTGAAGCAGGGACCAGGAGGATTTGACTGAGGAGGTTGTCCCCTAGAGCCTCGGCCCCTCGGACCAGTGTTCCCTTGAGGGGCCTTCGCCAGCACAAGGTAGTTCTCCTGTTGTCTTTTCTGCTGCTCTTCCCTCTCCGTTTCCCCCCCGGTTGTTACAGACCTTAAAGACAGTATGTAAGAGCTCTCTCCGAGGTGCCTCGGCCCGTCCTCAAGTTTTTTGAGTTTGCGTCTAATGTCAGGGGCAGATTGGGAGATGAAAAAGGAGTGTAGGAGGGTGGTCCCCGCTGGGGAGGTGGGGTCCATGACAGTGTATCTACGAAAGGCCTGGGAGAGTCATTCTAGGAATTCTTCCGGATTTTCTTGGGGCCTTTGAACGGTTTCTTTGATTTTGTCATAATTGACGGCCTTATTGGCTAGTTTTTCTAAGGCCTGAAGAAGGTAGTCTATAAGACAGTCACGATCCCTATGATTAGCATGGCCAATTTGATAATCCTATTTGGGTCATTGGGGGGAACTGCTTCTCCCCCTAGAGGGAGGTTATTGTCCCGGGCATGTGCCTCATCTGCTACTTGCTGGGCCGTCGCCCACACCCCCCCCCTATCGTGTGCAGAGAGGGAGGAAGTAGGATGATAGAAAGACCGTGCCAGGGAAGATCATACGATTGACTGAGGTATCGGAACTCCCTGATGTAGGTGTCGGGATCAGAGGAGAAGGAGCCAAGGCGGCATTCAATTTGGGCTGAGTCAGAGAGGGAGAAGGGGATGGCTACACACACAATTCCCTCGGTGCCAGCTGCTTCCCAGAGCAGATATAAACCAGTCTGGGGAGGTTTACGTGGGCGGAGAAAGGGGGGAGATGCGGAGGAAGGCGTGTCTGGTGGAGAAGAGGCATCAGATAAGGCAGAGGTGGAGCGGCAACCGGACAAGGGGGTGTATCTGGGGCAGGAGGAGTATGGGGCAGGCGGAGGGGGAGGAAGAGGAGAAAAAGGTGTGGCCGAGTGGTCTTGAGGGTCAAAAGAATCGGTAGAAAAGAGGGGGATTGGGGATCGGGCAGGAAGGACTTGGTGGGTGGAGCAGGCAGAGCAAAGGGAAGGGTGAGAGTGGAGAAAGAAAGCCTGCACGCAGGAGTTCCTGAGGCCTTGCTTGTCTGGTGGCAGAAATGATCTAAGTCTATTAGAATATTGAAGTCAAAAGTGCCATTTTCTGGCCGTTGAGAGTTATTGTTGAGTTTATATTGAGGCCAGGCCATATTGCAGAGGAGTACGAGTTTGCGGGGCCTCAAATCGGGGAGGCCGAGGTTGTTTAGATTTTTCAGTAGACAGCCAAGGGGGCTTGAGCGAGGCGGTTTAGATTGAGACGACCCCATTTCATAGAGAGGCAATGACAGGAGAGGGTGTCCCCGTCTCCATCAAGGCCTCGGGAGGACAAGCCTGCAGGAAGGACAGATCAAGAAGGAGTTGTCACCCCGACTTGAATGTCCGAGTAGTGAGAGACCCGACTGGGTCCCTAGATTTCGAGGCGAGAGTGAGATAGGGCCACTTGGCAGATAGGGATGTGTCAAAATTGAAACCGTGTGCAGGTGAAAAAATAAGGGAGAATAAAGGAGAGAAAGAGTGTGAGAAAGAGAGAGGGCAGGGGCCTAAAATTTGGAAGGTCCACGAGAAAGGGGAGTAAGAAATTCCCTACCTCCTGGTTCCGCAGGTAGGAGAGAGTCCGGGATGGGTTGGAGCCGGCCAATCCACCCAAACCACAGTCCACCCAGAATCTGGGAGTTAGCCTGGGCGAGCTTCTGCAGCCCACTGCTTCCCAGGTAGTAAGGGTGGTCTGTGCTGGGGATCGTCCAGGCTACCCAGCTCCTCCCGGGTTTGGGCACCATTATGTAGGAACGGGAGCTGAGTAACCGGGAAGTGCAGGTTTACTGAGGGAAATACCTGCTGGGCTGCCTCCAAGTGAGCGCAGCAGGGTTCATACAGACTAAGGGTTTTAAACTTAGGGCTGGGGTGGGGGGTTGCCCAGCGAGGAGTCGCAGTCATCCTTGATTGGTGGGGGCTGGGGTGTTTCCAAGAGCAGCTGTTTAGGTTTGAGTGGGGGTTTCAGGAGACTGCTTCCCGATAAGCTTTGGTTTCCTGGAACAAGGGGTTTGGGGCGAGGTTAAACAGTAAGAGGCTGGGGGTAGTAATATGGAAGTCAAAGTTAAAAGGGACAAGGAGATGGGTGTGTAGCCTCATTCTCTCTCTTTTTTTTTTTTAATCCTCACCCGAGGACATTTTTCCATTTTTTGTTCAGATAGAGTGGGAGGGAGAGTGAGGAAGATGAGAGAGCGAGAGAGAGAGAAACATCGACGTGAAAGGGACACATTGAGTGGCTGCCACCCGCACGACCAACCAGGGCCGGGGACAAACTGCAGCTGAGGTACATGCCCTTAGCGGGAACCGAACCCCGGTCTCTCCAGACCACAGGCCGACACACTAACTGCTGAGCCAAACCGGCCAGGGCGCCTCGTTCTCTTTTGGGGCCCTAGAGCTTTGTGTCTTTCCATACACTTATCTCCCAGACTTGGCTCATTGGAAGCAGAACTGTCACGTGCATGCACTTTCCCCTTCTCTTACCCTTAACTGCCTGTGGTGTGTTTTCACAGAAGTCCCACCAGAGCTGACTCACGAGAGCTCTTCCAGGAAGTGAGGTCATGCGGTGCTGAAGACCGGCCAGCCGCAGCCTGGGGATTTTGGAGTGGTCACTAATGGGCAAGGTGTCTGGGTTCCTGAGGAAATTTGCCCACCGGTCCTGGCTGAGTCTCAGCATTTCTCTGCAGACCCTGTTGAGAAGAAGCAAGACAACAGCAACATGAAGAAGAAGAGGGAGCTGCTACCCAAACACCTCAGTGCCTGGGACTGCCCTCAGGGTCATTACCTCCCTCCCATCTTTTTCTTTCAGACTGCGTAGACACATTTTGTTTACTTGCTAAACTCTGAAGCAGCAGAGCTTTGTGGGTAATGACGCCCTATCCCTGGGCCTCATTTCTGCATCTTAGATGGGAGCAATCACAGTGCTGAGTGCACACGGTTGTTGGGAGTAATGAATGAGGTAACCTGTGGAAAGTGCTTTAGACAGGTGCTGGGCGTCCGGCAGCTGTTAGTGTCAGTTCCGCCTGTACTGTTGTACCTGTGTGCAAGTATGTCTAGAGGCGAGTGCTTCTGCTGATTCAGGAGCGCAAATCTGTGGCTACCTGCTACCCCTGGGCGTTTGTGTTTGTTTGTTTGTTTTTTTCTTAAATTTTTTCTTTATTGATTTTTAGAGAAAGAGGAAGTGAGAGGGAGAGAGAGATAGGAACATCGATGAAAGAGAACATTAATTGGCAGCCTCCTGCATGCCCTGCACTGGGGATTTGGCCTACAAAGTGAGCATGTGCCCTGACTGGGAATCGAACCAGCGACCTCTCAGTGCATGGGTGGACGCCCAACCACTGAGCCACACCGGCTGGGCAAGGACTTCTTTGTTCTTATAGCCCTATCTCGTGCACACCAAAGCTGTTTCCCCAGGAATATTGAGGATTATTATTTTTTTTAAATCCACACCAATAGATATGCTTTCACTGATTGAGAGAGAGAGAGAGAGAGAGAGAGAGAGAGAGAGATTGATTGGTTGCCTCCCTCCTCTATTCACCCCGACTGGGAATTGAACATGCAAGTTAGGTATTGCCCTGACTGGGAATCGAACCCGAAACATTTTGGCAATTGGGGACGATGCTCCAACCAATCTAGCCACCCAGCCAGGGCCTTGCTCCCTCTTAAATTACTCACCTTGTGGGGTCTGTGGAGGCCAAGGCTGGGTTCGGAAAGGAGAGGTTGGTTACAAGTGGGTCAGAGAAATTCTATCTTATGGTTTTCTCACCTCATTTGTTCCTTTAGGCTTCCAGACTCTGGAGGCAGTTTAGATTCGTGGATTTCCCCTGAAACTTTCTGATTTCTCTAACCACATGGTGGGCCAGGGCCTTTCCACCAGAATCTGAAATCACTCTTGTCCCTGAGCCCCATAAATGCCCATTCTGACTCAGCTCTGTTAGGAACTCATAATTCTCCCAGGTACACGTTCTGCAATGTTTCTCACCTTTCCTTTGCTCATACAACCGAGGCTTGTACTACACATTTGACAATGAGTAATACAGTTTCTTGTGACATCTCTCTTTCCTAATGGACTATTAAAACTTTTATTGCTATTTTAATTGTCAGAGTTCATGCTTTATTTCTTCTTCCCGGTTATTTTGCAAGCTCCCTAGTGAATTCTTTGTGCCTCTGAGTGTACTTTCTAGGAATATCTCATGTCCTTAAGTAGATTCTAGAGAACATATGAATTCTGTGAAATCACTAGGCCACACCACATCCTCAGTGATTTTTCTCTTCTCCTTATAGGCCCAGTAGGTTTACACAACATTGGACAGACCTGCTGCCTTAACTCCCTGATCCAGGTATTGCTTATGAACATGGCCTTCACCCAGATACTGAAGAGGTAAGACTATCATGCAGGCTATAAACATGTAGATTACTTACTTTAGTTTTCAAATATTCACTTATTCACAGTGACTTAGACTTCTTAAAAATAATTTTTTAATTTTTCAATTACAGTTGACATTTAATATTATATTAGTTTCAGATGTATAATATAGTGACTAGACATTTGTATAACTTACAAAGTGATCAGCCTGATAAGTCTAGTACCTATCTGGCTCCATACATAATTATCACAATACCGTTGCCTATTCCTTATGCTATACTTTACATCCCTGTGACTATGAATGTGTACCTATTAATTCCTTTACCTTTTCACCCATCCTCCCAACCCCACTCCCATCTGGCAACCTTCAAAGTGTTCCTGTATTTATCAGTGTTTCTGTTTTTTTGTTTGTTTGTTTTAAACTCCACATATAAGTGAAATAAGAAGATATTTGTCTTTGTCTTTGTCAGATTTATTTCACTTAGTATAAAACCCTCTAGGTCTATTATGTTGTTGCACATGGCAAGATTTCATTCTTTTTAATGGCCAAATAATATTCCACTGTATATGTGTACCACTTCTTCTTTATCCCTTCATCTGTTGATGGGCACTTAGGTTGCTTCCATATCTTGGCTATTAAAAATAATGCTGCAATGAACATAGGGGGTGCATATATCTTTCCAAATTAGTGTTTTGGGTTTCTTTGCCTATATACTCAGAAGTAGAATTGCTAGGTCCTTCTTTGTCTCTTGTTACAGCCTTTGTTTTAAAGTCCATTTTGGCCCGGCCGGTGTGGCTCAGAGGTTAAGCTTTGACCCATGCACCAAGAGGTCGCTGGTTTGATGCTGGTCAGGACACATGCCCAGGTTGTGGGCCAAATCCCCACTGGGGGACATGCATGAGGCAGCCAATCAGTGTTCTCTCTCATCGATTTTTCCACTCTCTATAAAATTAGTAAAGAAGAAAAAAAGTCCATTTTGTCTGGTATAAGTATTGTTAACCCAGATTTTTTTTTTGTTACCATTTACATTAAAAATCTTTTCCTGCCCCTTTACTTTTAGTCGGTGTGTGTCTTTCAATCTCAAGTGAGTCTCCTGTATTCAACATATGTAAGGGTCTTGTTTTCTTATACATTCAGCCACTCTATATCTTTTGATTAGAGCATTGAATGCATTTACATTTAAAGTAATTATTGATAGGTAGTTATTGCCCTTTTATTATAATACTTTTTATCTTTTTTTTCTTTTTGAAGTCCCCTTAACAATTCTTGTCATACTTGTTTGGTGGTGATGAAATCTCTTAGTTTTTTCTTATTTGGGAAGTTCTTTTTAAAACATTTTTTAAAATTTATTTTTGTTTTTCAACTTATTTTTATTGTTGAATCTATTACAGATATCCCTCCTTCCCCCCCCCCATTGGCCCCCTCCTCCCCACTCCTGAGCCCCTCCTGCCTTCCCCACACTGTTGTCTGTGTGCATTGGTTATGCATAGAAGTTCTTTGGTTTATTCTTCCCACTCCCCTTCCTTTTGATGTTCCTCAGTCTAACAACCAATTTGTACTTAATCCCTTCACCTTTTCCACCTATTCCCCCCCGCCCCGCTCCCATCTGGCAACCAACAAAAAGTTCTCTGTATCTATGAGTCTGTTTCTGTTCTGCGTGTGAATTTTGTTTGTAGATTCTGTTGTTGATAGATATGTATTTATTGCCATTCTATTGTTCATATTTTTTCCTCCTTCTCTCCCTCCTCCTCCTTCCCCGCTTGACCCATCAACATTTTATATAATACTGGTTCGGTGGTGATGAACTCCTTTAGCTTTTTCTTGTCTGAGAAGCTCTTTGTATGTCCATCAATTCTAAATGATAGTTTTGCAGGATAGAGTAACCTTGGTTGCAGGTCCTGGCTTTTCATCACTTTGAATATTTCTTGCCACTCCCTTCTGGTCTGCAAAGTTTCTCTTGAGAAATCAGCTGAGTCTTATGGGAGCTCCCTTGTAGGTAACTAACTGTTTTTCTCTTGTTGCTTTTAAGATTCTCTCGTTGTACCCTGGCCGGTTTGGCTCAGCGGTTAGAGTTTCGGCCCGCAGACTAGAGAGTCCCAGGTTTGGTTCCCGCTAAGGGCCTGTACCTAGGTTGCAGTTTGTCCCCGACTCTGATTGGGGTTGTGTGGGTGGCAGCAAATCGATTGTCTCACTCACGTCAATGTTTCTCTCTCTCTCTTCCTCCCCCTTCCCTCCTGCTCTACCTGAAGATAAATGCAAAAATGTCCTTGGGTGAGGATTAAAAGAAAAACAAAAAGATTCTCTCGTTGTCTTTAACCTTTTGCATTTTGATGATGATGTGTCGTGGTGTGGGCCTCTTTGGGTTCATCTTGTTTGGGACTCTCTGTGCTTCCTGGACTTGTATGTCTGTTTCCTTCACTAAATTAAGGAAGTTTTCTGTCATTATTTTTCCAATTAGGTTTCCAATTTCTTACTTTCTTTTTTCTCCTTCCAGCACCCCCATGATGCACATATTGGTACACTTGCAGTTGACCCAGAGGCTCCTTACACTGTCCTCATTTTTTTGTATTTTTTTTTTTTTTCTGATTGGGTGTTTTTTGCTTCCTTATATTCCAAATCAGTGGATTGCTTCTTGACTTTGCCTACTCTATTATTTATTTTTTATTTTTTTATCTTCACCTGAGGACATTTTTTGTTCAGATAGAGTGGGAGGGAGAGAGAGGAAGAGAAAGAGAGAGAGAAACATTGACGTGAAAGGGACACATTGAGTGGCTGCCACTCGTACAACCCAACCAGGGCTGGGGACAAATTGCAACCGAGGTACATGCCCTTAGCGGGAACCGAACCTGGGTCCCTCCAAACCGCAGGCCAATGCTCTAACCGCTAAGCCAAACTGGCCAGGGCGGCCTACTCTATAATTGAGTCTCTGTGAATTATTCTTGATTTCAGTTAGTGCATCCTTCATTTCTGACTTTTTTTGATGCTCTTGAGGTCCTCACTATGTTCCTTGAGCATTCTTATAACCAGTGTTTTGAACTCTGCATCTGTTAGATTGCTTATCTCTGTTTCATTTAGTTATTTTACTGGAGTTTTGTTCTGTTCTTTCATTTGGGACATGTTTTTTTGTGTCCTCATTTTGGCTGCCTCCTTGTGTTTGTTTTTATGTATTAGATAGAGTTGCTATGTCTCCTAGGCTTTCTAGGGTCGTCTGTTGTACAAGGTATCTTGTAGAGTCCAGTGGCACAGCCTCCCTGATCACCCCAGCTGTGCCCTTATGTGGACTGTACAACCCTTCTGTTGTAATTGAGTCTTGGTTGCTGTTGGCACATCAGTGGGAGGGATTTACTCGGGCTGATCAAACTAGAAGGGCTGGCTGGGCCCACTGACCACTGACCTCTGACTACCTTGGAAGATCAACTGTGCAGGGGCCCACCACACAAAGCAAGACTTACTTCAGCAAGGCTCTGGTACCCACTGAGTCCACTCTTTGAGTGTGTTGCTTGTGGAGGTGGTGCTTTGATGTGGTCTGAAGTTGTCCATTGTGTGTGCTGGCTCTGGGGCAAGGTCAGCTACTGCCTATATTCTACCTGGGGCTACCAATATAAGCAACAAAGTGACCTGCAGATGGTTGCTTCTTGTGTTTGGCTTGGAGGTGCTCAGGCAAAGCCAATTGTGATCCAAGGCTGGCTGCTACTAGTGCTAGGCCTGGGGCCACTTAACGAGAGGTATGGGGCTCACTGAGGCCAGATGCTGCTTGTTTGAGAGATTTTAAGAAAATCTGAAGCCGGAGCCAAGACAGGCCAATCTTATGGTAAAGCCACTGGAAACAGCTTGAGTGGGCCTGAAAGTTGGGTGGGGCAGGTTGGCTTCAGGGAATCCTCAGGGTGGGGCAAACAGTGTGAGCCAGGTTAGTCCCAGATATGGTGCCCCTAGGGGAAGGGCTCACCAAAGGAACAATGACCTCCACCAGCACATATGTCCAGGAGAAAACTGCTTCTCCAGCTCTCGCCCCAATGCCAAACAACTCAGTTCTTCCCCGTATGTCTCTCTGGTGCTTTTCAAGCTGCCTTCTCTATACTGGAGCCTGGAGGGAGCAAGTCCGAGTAAGTCCATGGGTGAGCTGTTTAAGAGGAACTGCCTGGGACTCCAATAGCTTCATCCTCCCTCAGCCTCAATTCCTGCTGGTTTTTATATCCAAAAGTTATGGGGACTTCTCTTCCTGGCACTGGAACCCTGAGCTGGGGGTCCTGGTGTTGGACCAGGATTCCTCAATCCTCAGGAGGACCTTCACAGTGGAGGTATTCCTCTTGATTTTTTTAGTTTGTTTAATCTTATCTTCATGAGCTCTAACTAACATCACTTTCTCAGAGAGGCCTCCTATTTTTAAAAAATATTTTTCTTTATTTATTTAGAGAGAGAGGAAAGGAGAGGGAGTAAGATACAAACATCAACGAGAGAGAGCATTGATCGGCTGCCTCTTGCATGCCCCTACCTGGGATCGGCCTGAAACCTGGGCATGTGCCCTAACCGGGAATCAAACCAGACACCTCTTGGTGCGTGAGCTGAGGACACTCAACCACTGAGCCACACTGGCCAGGCTGCCTCCTGATTTTTATTTGTCACATGTGGGTGTTGGACCAGCCCTTCCATGCCTCTGCCCCTCCTACCAGTGTGGATGTGGCTTCTTTAATTTCATAGTTCCATTCAGCTCAGTTTCAGGCAGTTCTGGATGATGGTTGTTCTGTAGTTTAGTTGTAATTTTGATGTGGTTGGAGGAGAGACAAATACTGCATTTATCTACGTTGCCATCTTGACAGAAGTCTCCTGGGAAGCTCTTTATTTCTCCTTTGATTTTAAATTATAGCTTTGCATTGTATAGTAATCTTGGTGTAAGTCCTTACTTTTTATCACTTTGGATATTTTGTGCCAATCCCTCCTGGACTGCAAAGTTTCTGTTGAAAAATCAGGTTATGGTCTTCTTGTTAGTTACCCTTGTAGGTAACTAATTGCTTTTCTCTTGCTGCTTTTAAGATTCTCTCTTTATCTTTAACCTTTGGAATTTTAATTACAATGTGTCTTTATGTGGGCCACTTTGGGTTCATCTTGTTTAGGACTCTTTGTGCTTCCTGGGCTTGTATGTCTATTTTCTTTGACAAATTAAAGAAGTTTTCTATGGTTATTTCTCCAAATAAGTTTTCAATGTCTTTCTCTCTTCTCCTGCTATCACTATGATATGAATGTTGATACACTTAATGTTGTCCCAGAGGCCCTTTAAATTATCCTCACTTAAAAGATTTTTTTTCTTTCTGCTGTTCTGATTGTTTTCAAAATTGTTGTCTTCAAAACTGCTGATTCAATCTTCTGTTTTATATAATCTACTGTTGATTCCTTCTAATGTATTTTTCATTTCAAATATTGTGATCTTAATTTCTGACTGCTTTTAAAAAATATGTTCTATCTTCATTTTTATGTTTCATGACTCTTGTTGAAGTTCTCACTGAGATCATTGAGCATCTTTATAATATGAACTCTGCATTTTGAAGATTGCTTGTCTCCATTTTGTTTAGTTCTCTTTTTTTTGGAATTTTGTCCTTGTTTATTTGGGACATTTTTTTTTTTTTGTCTCCTCATTTTGGCTGCCTCTCTGTGTATGTTTCTATGTATTAGGTAGAGCTGCTATGGCTCCTGGTCTTGGAAGAATGACCTTATGTCATAGGTGTTTTGTGTGGCTCAGTAGTGCAGGCTCCCTCATCACCTGAGTCAGGTGCTCTAGGTGTGTTGTTGGTGTGGGATGTGTGTGCCTTCCTGTTGTAGTTGAGCCTTGATGGCTGTTGGCATGTCAGTGGGAGGGATTGACCTTCAGGCTGATTGGTTGTGACATATGGCCATGACTACAGTGGAGCAATTGTGCAGGGGCTCACTTTATGAAGCAGGATTCACTTAAACTGGGCTCTGGTGCCTGCTAGGTTCACCCTTTTGGGTGTATTGTTTGTGGAGGTGGTTGGGTGATGCTCTGGTGAAGTCCAAATCTGGCCACGGGGCATATTGGTTCTGGGGCATCTTGGGAAGTTAGGCCAAGGTCAGCTGCTGCCTATGCCCTTCCAAGGGCCACCTGGTGTAAGCTACAATGTGATCTGCAGGTGATTGCCCCTTGTGCTGGGCTTGGAGGTTCCTGGGGAGGCTAAGTTGTGAACTGAGGCTTGCTTCTGCTAGTGCTGGATTTAGGGCTGCTTAGCAAGAGGATGGGGCACACCAAGGCCAGATGCTGTTTGTTTGGGGTGTGTGAACATTTGAGAGACTTTAAGGAAGTCCTCAGTGTGAGCCTAGATAGGCTGTTTGTATTGAATAGTCACTGGAATTGGCGTGGGTGGGGGCCTGCAAGTTTGGTGGGACAGTGTCTCGGGGAATCACCAAGGCAGGGTGAACAGTGTGAGCCAGGTTGCTGGAGACCCAGCTCTGGTGCTTGCCTGCACCTGCAGAGGGAGGGCTTAGCAAAGGAGCAGTGGCTCTGCCAGTACTTTTTTCTGGGGAAAGCTGCCCTTCCCCAAAGGCAGATAATCAGTTCCTCCCTGTATGTACCTGGTACCTTTTGAGCTGCTGCCCCAGTGATGGAGCTCAAGGTGAATGAATCTGTCAGTGGATACATCTGTGAACTTTTAGGACTCTAGAAGTCCTCTGTCTCAGTCAGCCACAATCTCCAGTGGTTTTCACAGCTAGACATTATGAGGAGTAGTCTTTCTGGCACTGGAACTCTGGGCTTGGTGGCCCTGTGTGGAACTGGGACCCTTTGCTCCTCAGGGGGGACCTGGGGAGCTGAGATATCCCTCCTGATTTTTTTTTTTTATTACCTTGGTGTCCAACACCCTTTTATTTATTTAATTATTTATTTTACAGAAGTTTCTCCTTTTTTACCCCATTGACACCCTCCTCGCCATCCTCCCCACCCCGTTCTTGGTTTTGTAGTCCATGTCCATTGGTTATGCGTACATGCATATAAGTTCTGTGGTTTATCTCTTCCCACCCCCCACCCCCTCTTCCGAGGGTTGTCAGTCTGTACCCTATTTCCACGTCTCTGGGTCTACCCTATTCCTCAGAATGTTATGTTCATTATATTCCACAAATAAGTGAGATCATGTGGTATTTGTCTTTCTCTGCTTGGCTTGTTTTGCTTAGGATAATACTTTCCAGGTCCCTCCATGTCGTCTCAAAGGATAAGAGATCATTCTTTCTTACAGCTGCATAGTACTCCATTGTGTATATGTACCACAGCTTTTTAATCCATTCCTCTACTGATGGACACTTGGGCTGTATCCAGATCTTAGCTATTGTAAATAGTGCTGCTATGAACACGGGAGTACATATATTCTTTCTGATTGGTGTTTCAGGCTTCTTAGGGTATATTCCTAGAACTGGCATCACTAGGTCAAATGGTAATTCAATTTTTAATTTCTTGAGGTAACACCATAGTGTTTTCCATAGCAGCTGCACAGGCTGCATTCCCACCAACAGTGTACTAGAGTCCCCTTTTCTCCACACCCTCGCCAACACTTGTTTGATGATTTGTTGATGGCGGCCATTCTGACAGGTGTGAGGTGATAACTCGTTGTTTTAAGTTGCATCTCTCTGATGATTGGTGATGTTGAGCATTTCTTCATATATCCCTTGGCCATTTGTATGTCCTGTTTAGAGAGGTGTCTATTCAGCTCATCTGCCCATTTTTTAATTGGGTTCTTTGTCTTCCTTTTGTTGAGTTGTATGAGTACTCTATATATATTGGAAATTAACCCCTTATCTGATGTATCATTGGCAATGATGTTCTCCCATACAGTGGGTTGCCTTTCCATTTTGATGGTTGTTTTTTTTGCTGTGAAGAAGCTTTTTAGTTTGATGTAGTCCCATGTGTTCATTTTTTCCTTTGTTTCTGTTGCCTTAGATGATGGATCAGTGAAAATTCTGCTGCATATGATGTCCAATATTTTATTGCCTACATTTTCTTCTAGAATTTTTATGGATTCACGGATCACATTTAAGTCTTTTATCCATTTTGAGTTTCTTCTTTTTTTTTTTTAATCCGCCCCCGAGGACATTTTGTCATTTTTTGTTCAGATAGAATGGGAGGGAGAGAGAGGAAGAGAGAGAGAGAGAAACATCGACATGAAAGGGACACATCGAGTGGCTGCCACCCGCACGACCAACCAGGGCCGGGGACAAACTGCAACCGAGGTACATGCCCTTAGCGGGAACCAAACCCGGGTCTCTCTGGACCACAGGCCAACACTCTAATCGCTGAGCCAAACCGGTCAGGGAAAGTTTATTCTTGTATATGGTGTAAGTTGATGGTCTAATTTGATTTTTTGCATGTAGCTGTCCAATTTTCCCAACACCATTTATTAAAGAGGCTGTCTTTACTCCACTGTATGCTCTTGCCTCC
Organism: Molossus molossus; assembly: GCF_014108415.1. Classification (NCBI taxonomy): domain Eukaryota; kingdom Metazoa; phylum Chordata; class Mammalia; order Chiroptera; family Molossidae; genus Molossus; species Molossus molossus. The sequence goes on from NW_023425345.1 coordinate 106,666,639, forward strand.
TTTGTCAAATATTAATTGAGCATAATGTCTTGGGTCCATTTCTGGGTTCTCTGTTCTGTTCGACTGGTCTATATGCCTGTTCTTGTGCCAGTACCAGGCTGTTTTGATTACAGTAGCTTTGTAGTATAACCTGATATCTGGTATTGTGATCCCACCTACTTTGTCCTTCTTTTTCAAGATTGCTGTGGCTATTCGGGATCTTTTTTGGTTCCATATGAACTTTTGAAGTATTTGTTTTACTTCTGTGAAATATGTCCTTGGTATTTTGATGGAGAGTGCATTGAATCTATAGATTGCTTTGGGTAACATGGACATTTTAATGGTGTTAATTCCTCCAATCCATGAACAAGGTATGTGCTCCCACTTTTTTTTATATCTTCCTCTGTTTCTTTTTTCAATGTCCTATAGTTTTCTGCAAATAGGTCCTTTACTTCTTTGGTTAAGTTTCTTCCTAGGTCTCTTAATTTTTTTTGCTGTGATGGTAAATGGGATTGTTTTTTCAGTTTCTCTTTCTGTGAGTTAATCATTAGTGTATAAGAATGCCGTCGATTTCTTGATGTTAATTTTATATCCTGCTACTTTGCCAAATTCATTTATTAAGTCTAGTAGATTTTTGATGGGAGTCTTTAGGGTTTTCTATGTATAATAACATGTCATCTGCAAATAATGACAGTTTCACTTTCTCCTTTCCAATTTGGATCCCTTTTATTTTTTCTTCCTGTCTGATTGCTGTGGCTAACACTTCCAGTACTATGTTAAATAAGAGTGGCAAAAGTGGGCATCCCTGTCGTTTTCCTGTTCTTAAGGGAAATGCTTTTAGTTTTTACCCATTGAGTATGATGTTGGCTGTAGGTCTTTCATATATGGCTTTTATTATGTCGAGATATGATCCCTCTATTCCCATATTGCTGAGAATTTTTATCAGAAATAGATGCTGGATTTTGTGGAATGCTTTTTCAGCATCTATTGATATGATCATGTGGTTTTGATTCTTCATTTTATTTATGTGGTGTATCACGTTTATTGTTTTGCGAATATTGTACCAGACTTGCATCCCGTGGATGAATCCCACTTGGTCATGGTGAATAATTTTTCTGATGTATTGCTGGATTCAATTTGCTAGTATTTTGTTCAGGATTTTGGCGTCTATGTTCATCAGGGATATTGGCCTGTAGTTTTCTTTCTTTGTAGGGTCTTTTTCTGGTTTTGGAATTAGAATTATGCTGGTCTCATAAAACGAGTTTGGAAGACTTCCTTCTTCTTGAATTCTTTGAAATATAGTTCGAGGAGAATGGGTATTAGTTCTTTATTGAATGTTCGGTAAAATTCCCCCATGAAGCCATCCAGGCCTGGGCTTTTGATTGCTGGGAGAGTCTTGATTATCTCTTCAATTTCCTTAGTTGTTATTGGTCTGTTCAAGTTTTCTATCTCTTCCTGGTCCAGTTTTGGGAGACTATGTGTTTCCAGAAATTTGTCCATTTCGCTTAGATTGTCGAATTTGTTGCCATATAATTGTTCATAGTAGTTGTTAATGAACTTCTGTATTTCTGTGGTGTCAGTTGTTACTTCTCTTTCATTTCTGATTTTGTGTATTTGGGTTCTCTCTTATTGTTTCTTGGAGAATCTAGCTAAGAGTCCATCAATCTTGTTTATCTTTTCGAAAAACCAGCTCTTCGTTTCATTGATCCTTTGAATTGTTTTTTTGGTCTCTGTATCATTTATTTCTGCTCTGATCTTTACTATTTCCTTCCTTCTACTTGCTCTGGGGTTTTCTTTTCATTTGCTTTCTAATTCTTTAAGTTGTGAGGTTAGATAGTCTATTAGAAATTTTTCTTGCTTGCTGAGGTAGGCCTATAGTGCTATGAACTTCCCTCTCAGAACTGCTTTCGCTGCATCCCAAAGATTTTGTGTTGTTGTGTGTTCAATTTTATTGTTTTCCAGGAAGTTTTTAATCTCTTCCTTGATCTCAGTAACCCATTCATTGTTTAATAATATGCCATTTAGCCTCCATGTGTTCAAATGTCTTTGCATGTTTTTGATGCATTTGATATCTTGTTTCATGTCATTGTGATCTGAGAAGATTTTTGATATGATTTCAATCTTCTTGAACTTGTAGAGATTTAATTTGTGTCCTATCATGTGGTCTATCTTTTAGAATGTCCCACGTACACTTGAGAAGAATGTGAATTCTGTAGTTTTGGGGTGTAATTCTCTGTAGATATCTATTAAATCCATTTAATTTAGTGCTCCATTTAGAGTCTCTGTTTTCTTGCTAATTTTTTGTCTAGAGGATCTATCCAGTGATGTCAGCAGGGTGTTGAAGTCCCCTGCTATGATTGTATTGTTCTCAGTTTCTCCTTTGAAGTCCTCCAGAAGATTTTTAATATATTTTGGTGGTCCTATATTGGGTGCATATATTTTTATCAAGGTTATATCTTCCTGTTGGATAGATTCTTTCAATATTTTGTAGTGGCCTTCTTTGTCTCTAGTTGTGGCCTTCATTTTGAAATCTATTTATCAGATATGAATATTGCTACCCCAGCTTTTTTTTTTCTTTTCCTTTGCTTGGAAGATTTTTTTCTATCCCTTCACTTTCAACCTCTGTGAGTCTTTTGTTGTGAGGTGGGTCTCTTGTAAACAACATATAGATGAGTCATGCTTTCTTATCTAATCAGCTGCTCTGTCTTTTTATCAGAGTATTCAGTCCATTTACATTTAAGGTGATTATTGATATGTACTTATTTATTGCCATTTTTCTTTAGTGTGGTTATATATTGTCCCACAGTTCTCTTAAGCTTTTTCCTGTTTTTTAATTGTGTTTTCCTTTTGGTTTTGTGATTGGTTGATTTTTTCTACCCTGTCTTCTAATTCACTGATCTGGTCTTTAGCTTCCTCTGCTCTGTTGTTTAGACCTTCTAATGTGTTCTTTATTTCTGATATGTCATTCTTCATTTCTTCTTGTGGTTTTTCATTTCCAATTGGTTGATTTTCAACATTTCTGTGTCTTTACTCATGGTGTTGATGTCCTTACTCATGCTCTTGAGCTTCCTCAAGATCATGGCTCTGAATTCTAGTTCTGTTAACTTGCTTAACTGCTCCACATTTATCTTATGTTTGGTAGAGGTCTCTTGTTTTTTCATTTGGCTTTTGTTCCATTGTTTCACCATTTTGGCTATCACAGTGGGCTTTGGAGACTGCCAAATTTTTCCTGTGTGTGTTGGTGTTCTGCTGTTTTTGACTCCCTCTACTGGGTTTGGATGAGCGAGGGAGGAATCAAGTTAAACACCACTGTTAAGTCTTACTTTCCTGTATAGAGTTGCTGGCCCAGGAATTGTTCAGTTATCCCCTAGCTTTTGCCTGGAGGCTATCGGTAGCAGTTACTTGAAGAGCCTTGACTTCTCATTTGAATGAAAAACTACCTTAGGTGCTCAGTGTAAGGGGATTTCCCAATGGTGGGGTAGATGCTGGTTGTTAATGAGCCTCAATTTGCATTTCAATAGCCCACTTGGGTGGGGTTGAATCTCCGATGGAGTGTCTCCACCTCTCCACAGAGCCCTGGGAAGGATTAAGATAGCCACTGTCCTGCATGGCCGCAACTCAGAAAAAGCTCTCAGCGCACTCCAAATCTCGAGTGTCCTTACACAGTTCCAGTCCAGTCCGCCCTTCCTCTGCCGGAGCCCAAAGTGAGTGGCTGTGGCTATTTTAGCCACTGTGCTGGCTCTGTGCTGTGGAGCTGCTTGGGAGTTTAACCCATGGGCACTGCTCAAGGATAAGGGTGCTGCTGTCTGTGGGCTCCCAGCCCCCCTCTCATGCCTCCGCAATCCCACCAGAATTGAGTCAGTGTTCCTGGTTATATGATCCTCGCAAACTGCTTTTCTGTTACTTTTTCCTGAAGTTTTGTCTTTATTTTAGTTGTAATTCCGGTTTTGTCCTGGGCGACGGTCTGTGTAGCTTCCATTCACTCTGCCGCCATTTTGGAATTTGCTCCCTCTTGATTTTTAACCACCACGTGTGTGTGGGACCAGCCTGTTCTACATCTCTGCTTATGTTACCAGTCTTGATATGGCTTTTTCTGTATATTATTAATTATAGGAGCTCTGTTCAGCTAGAGCACAGGTAGTTCTCAGTGATAATTGTTCTGTAGTTTAGTTGAAATTTTGATGTGGTAATGGGAGGAGGCGAACTCAGCCTTTATCTACTTTGCCATCCTGACTGGAAGCCCAGAGTATCTTGGACTTTTAGAAGTCTTCTTTCAAAAGTTACCAGAGAGAAGTCTTCCTTCAAAAGTTACCTGTATTGTTTGCCTCGACACTTTGCTCAGGTTTTCTGGAAGAAGTTTGATGTCTCAGAATATTTTTCATCTTCTTGTCTTCAATTTGGAAGATTCACCAGACCCAAAGCTTACATTTCCTTCATAGATAGCTTTCCAAATAAGCAAATAAACAAAACAAGCACATGATCACAAATGTGTGAAAGAGCAGGCTTCACCTCTGTCAGCTATGAGACAACATCAGGTAATGGCTGGAACTCTGTATATTAGACTGACAAAGACAGAGTAACAAGATAAAATCAGGATTCCAAATTAGTGTCCGAATGAATGGGAACTACACAGGCTATCTCCTAGGACCAAACTGGAATTACAACTAAAATAAAGACACATCGCCGGAAAAAGCAATAGAAAAGCAGCTGGGGAGGACCATATAACCAGGGACACAGAATTGATCCTGGTAGGATTGTGCAGGCATGAGAGGGAGGTTGGGAGCCCATGGACAGCAGCGGTCTTAGCTGTGAACAGCACACTTTGGATTAAAATCCCAGGCCCGCTCCACAGTGCTGAGGACTGGAACAGATTGCTAAAATAGCCACAGCCACTCACTTTATGCTCCTGCAGAGGGAGGGTGGACTAGACTGGAACTGTGTAGGGACACTCAGTATTTGGAGGGTGCTGAGAGCTTTTTCTGAGTTGTGGCCACGCAGGACAGTGCCCATCTTACTCCTTCCCAGGGCTCTGTGGAGAGGTGGAGACACTCCATCGGAGATTCAACCCCACCCAGGTGGGCCATTGAAATGCAACTTGAGACTCATTAACAACCAGCATTTGCCCCACTCTTGGGAAATCCTTTTATGCTGAACACCTGAGGGAATTTTTCATTCAACTGAACCCAAGGCTCTTCAAGTAACCAGCAACTAATAGCCTCCAGGCAAAAAGCTAGAGGATAACTGAACCATTCCTGTGCTTGCAAGTCTACCCAGGAAAGTAAGACTTGACAATGGTGTTTAACATGGGTCTTCCCATGCTCATTAAAACCCAGTAGAGGGAGTCACAAACAGCAGAACACCAACACCCACAGGGAACATTTGGCACGCTCTAAAACCCACTGGGATAGCCAAAATGGTGAAACAAAGAAACAAATGCCAAATGAAAGAACAAATGACCTCTACCAAAGATGAGATAAACGAAATGAAGTTAAGCAAGTTATCAGAGGTAGAATTCAGAGCCATGATCTTGAGGAAACTCAACAGCATGAGGAAGGACATCAACACCATGAGTAAAGATATAGAAACATTGAAAATCAAACAATTGGAAATGAAAAACCACCAAGAAGAAATGAAGAAGGACATAGCAGAAATAACACATTGGAAGGACTAAACAGCAGAGTAGAAGAAGGTGATGACCTGATTAGTGAATTAGAAGACAGGGTAGAAAAAAATCAACCAATCAGAAAACTAAAAGGAAAAAACAATTAAAAACCAGAAAAACAGCTTAAGAGAACTGTGGGACAGCTGGAAAAGTAATAATATTCACATCATAGGAGTCCCCGAAGAAGAAGAAAGTGAGCAAGGGTTAGAGAATATATTTGAAAAAATAGTGACAGAAAACTTATCTAATTTGGTGAAGGAAGAAGGCATTCAAGTTCAAGAAGCACAGAGAGCCCCAAGTAAGAAGAACCCAAACAGGCACACCTCAAGACACATAGTAATTAAAATGCCAAAAATTAAAGACAGAGAATCCTAAAAGCAGCAATACATAAGCAGTAGGTTACCTACAAAGAAACCCCCATAAGGGAATCAGCTCACTTCTCAACAGAAAAGTTGTAGGCCAGCAGGGAATGGCATCAAGTAATCAAGGTCATGAAAAATAGGGATCTGAACTGAGGACTACTCTAACTAGCAAGGCTATAATTCAAAATAGAAGGTCAAATAAAGAGCTTTTCAGACAAAAAAAGGCTAAGGGAATACATTAGCACCAAACCAGCACTGCAAGAAATGTTAAAAGGACTGCTGCAATTAGTGGAAGAAATAGGAAGAAAAATATAACCACACTAAAGAAAAATGGTAATAAATAAGTACATATCAATAATCACCTTCAATGTAAATGGACTGAATGCTCCGATAAAAAGACATAGAGTAGCTGATTAGATAGGAAAGCATGACTCATCTGTAGGTTGTTTACAAGAGACCCACCTCACAACAAAAGACTCACATAGGTTGAAAGTGAAGGGATGGAAAAAAATCTTCCAAGCATAGGAAAAGAAAAAAAAAAAGCTGGGGAAGCAATATTCATATTTGATAAATAGATTTCAAAATGAAGGCCATAACTAGAGACAAAGAAGGCCACTACATAATATTGAAAGGATCTATCCAACAGAAAGATATAACCTTGATAAAAATATATGCACCCAATATAGGAGCACCAAAATATATTAAAAATCTTTTGGAGGACTTCAAAGGAGAAATCGACAGCAATACAATCATAGCAGGGGACTTCAACACCCTGCTGACATCACTGGATAGATCCTCTAGACAAAAAATTAGCAAGGAAACAGAGACTCTAAATGAAGCAGTGGACCAAATGGATTTATTACATATCTACAGAGAATTATACCCCAAAACTACAGAATTCACATTCTTCTCAAGTGCACATGGGATATTTTCAAAGCTAGAGAACATATTATAACACAAATTAAATCTCTACAAGTTCAAGAAGATTGAAATTATATCAAGAATTTTCTCAGATCACAATGGCATGAAACTAGAAATCAGTTGCAACAAGAACATGCAAAGACATTGGAACACATGAAGGCTAAGTAGCTTGATATTAAACAATGAATGGGTTACCAAGGAGATCAAGGAAAAAATTAAAAAACTTCCTGGAAACCAATGAAAATGAACATACAACAACACAAAATCCATGGGATGCAGCGAAAGCAGTTCAGAGAGGGACATTTATAGCACTACAGGCCTACCTCAACAAGCAAGAAAAATTTCTAATAGACTATCAAACCTCACAACGTAAAGAACTGGAAAGCAATCAAAAAGAAAACCGCAGAGCAAGTAGAAGGAAGGAAATAGTAAAGATCAGAGCAGAAATAAATGACATAGAGACCAAAACAACAATTCAAAGATCAGTGAAACAAAGAGCTGGTTTTTCAAAAAGATAAACAAGATTGATGGACCCTTAGCTAGACTCACCAAGAAACAGAGAACCCAAATACACAACATCAGAAATAAAAGAGGAGAAGTAACAACTGACACTACAAAAATACAAAGGATTGTTAACAAATACTATTTCAAAAAATTTAAGAAGGCTCTGGTTGGTTTGGCTCAGCGGTTAGAGCGTTGCCCTGTGGTCCCGAGAGACCTGGATTTGGTTCTTGCTAAGGGCATGTACCTCGTTTGCAGTTTGTCTCTGGCCCTGTTTGGGGTCCTGTGGGTGGCAACCACTCAGTGTGTCTCTCTCACATCGATGTTTCTCTCTCTCTCTGTCCCTCTCTCACCCTCCCACTCTATCTGAATAAAAAATGAATAAATATTCTTGAGTGAGGATAAAAAAAAAAAATTCAAGAAGGAAGACTTCCAAACTTGTTTTATGAGGCCAGCATAATTCTAATTTCAAAACCAGAAAAAGACACTACAAAGAAAGAAAACTACAGGCCAATATCCCTGATGAACATAGATGCCAAAATCCTTAACAAATTATTAGTAAATCGGATCCAGCAATACATCAAAAAAATTATTCACCATGACCAAGTGGGATTCATCCACGGGATGCAAGGCTTGCACAGTATTTGAAAATCAATAAATGTGATAGGTCACATAAACAAAATGAAAGATTAAAACCACATGATCATATCAGTAGATGCTGAAAAAGCATTCGACAAATCCAGCCCCTATTTCTGATAAAAACGCTCAGCAATGTGGGAATAGAGGGATCATATCTCAACATAATAAAGGCCATGTATGAAAGACCTACAGCCAACATCATACTCAATGGGCAAAAACTAAAAGCATGTCCCTTAAGAACAGGAACATGACAGGGATGCCCACTTTTGCCACTCTTATTTAACATAGTACTGGAAGTCTTAGCCATAGCATTCAGACCTGAAGAAAAATAAAAGGGATCCAAATTGGAAAGAAGGAAGTGAAACTGTCATTATTCACAGATGACATCATATTATACATAGAAAATGCTAAAGACTCCGTCAAAAATCTACTAGACTTAATAAATGAATTTGGCAAAGTAGCAGGATACAAAATTAATGTCAAGAGATCGGTGGCATTCTTATGCACCAATAATGAACTCACAGAAAGAGAAACTGAAAAACAATCCCATTTACCATTGCGGCAAGAAAATTAAGATGCCTAGGAATAAACTTAACCAATGACGTAAAGGACCTGTTTGTAGAAAACTACAGGACATTGAAAAAAGAAATAGAGGAAGCACAAACCTTGTTCATGGTTTGAAAAAATTAACATAATTAAAATGTCCATATTATCCAAAGCAATCGTAGATTCAGTGCAATCCCCACCAAAATACCAAGAACATATTTTACAGAACTAGAACAAATACTTCAAAAGTTCATATGGAACCAAAAAGATCCCGAATAGCCAAAACAATCTTGAAAAGGAAGGACACAGTAGATGGGATCACATTACCAGATATCAGGTTATACTACAAAGCTACTGTAATCAAAACAGCCTGGTACTGTTACAAGAACAGGCACATAGACCAGTGAAACAGAATAGAGAACTCAGAAATGGACCCAAGACATTATGCTCAATTAATATTTGACAAAGGAGGCAAGAGCATACAATGGAGTATAGACAGCCTCTTTAATAGATGGTGTTGGGAAAATTGGACAGCTACATGCAAGAAAATGAAGCTAAACCACCAACTTACACCATACACAAGAATAAACTAAAAATAGATAAAAGGCTTAAATGTGATTCATGAATCCATAAAAATTCTAGAAGAAAGGGTATGCAACAAAATTTCGGATATCATATGCAGGAGAATTTTCACTGATACATCACCTAAGGCAACAGAAACAAAGGTAAAAATGAGCACATGGGACTACATCAAACTTAAAAGCTTCTGCATAGCAAAGGAAACAACCATCAATATGGAGAGGGAACCCACTGTATAGGAGAGCATAATTGCCAATGATACATCAGATAAGGAGTTAATTTCCAAAATATATAGAGTGCTCATACCACTCAACAAAAGGAAGATAAAGAACCCAATTAAAAAATGGGCAGAGGAACTAAATAGACACCTCTTCACACAGGACATTCAAATGACTAAGAAACATATGAAGAAATGCTCAACATCACTTATCATCTGAGAGATGCAAATTAAAACAACAATGAGGTATCACCTCACACCTGTCAGAATGGCCGCTATCGCCCTGGCCAGTTTTGCTCAGCGGTTAGAGCATCAGCCTGCGGTCCACAGAGACCCGGGTTGAGTTTCCGCTAAGGGCATGTACCTTGGGTGCAGTTTGTCCCCGGCCCTGGTTGGGTTGTGTGAGTGGCGGCCACTCAATGTGTCCCTTTCACATTGATGTTTCTCTCTCTTCCTCTCTCTCCTTCCCGCTCTATCTGAATAAAAAATGGAAAGATGTCCTCGGGTGAGGATAAAAAAAAAAAAAGAATGGCTGCTATCAACAAATCATCAAACAACAAGTGTTGGCGAGGGTGTGGAGAAAAGGGGACTCTAGTACACTGCTGGTGGGAATGCAGACTGGTGCAGCCGCTATAGAAAACACTATGGTGTTACGTCAAAAAATTAAAAATTGAATTACCATTTGACCCAGTGATCCCAGTTCTAGGAATATACCCTAAGAAGCCTGAAACACCAATCAGAAAGAATAAATGTACCCCCGTGTTCATAGCAGCACTATTTACAATAGCTAAGATCTGGATACAGCCCAAGTGTCCATCAGTAGATGAATGGATCAAAACACTGTGGTACATTTACACAATGAGTACTATGCAGCTGTAAGAAAGAATGATCTCTTATCCTTTGAGACGACATGGAGGGACCTGGAGAGTATTATCCTAAGTGAAACAAGCCAAGCAGAGAGAGAAATACCACATGATCTCACTTATTTGTCAAATATAATGAACATAACAGTCTGAGGAACAGGGCAGACCCAGAGATGTGGAAATAGGGTACAGATTACGAACCCTCAGAAGAGGAGTGGTCGGGGGAGGGAAGAGATAAACCACAGAACTCATATGCATGTACGCATAACCGATGGATATGGACAGCAAAGCTGGGGATGGGATGGGATGGGTTGGGATGGGGAGGAGGGTGTCAATGAGGAAAAAAAGAGAAACATTTGTAACAACAATAAATTAAAAAAAAAAAAAAGTTACCAGAGAAAAGTCTTGTTCTGCACATTCTGGACTACACTTTCTAATCACCTAAAAAGTACAGTATAAAGAATATGCAAATGCTGGTCTTACCCCAGGTATTTAGTTTCATTTGGTCTATGGTGGGACACAGCCAATGGTACTTTCTATAAGATGCCCTAGGTGATCTGAAATTGCAGGCAGGATTGTCAGCTGCTGACTTGATTAAAAGGAAATTGGGATTAGACCAGTGTCAAAGGAGAAATAAATCAGTGGGTACATGCAAGAGTCTCTCTGTTGATTTTTTTCAAAGTAAACACACACACACACACACACACACACACAGAATATATATATATTATCACACGCACATATAGTATGACACATTCTTTTCTGCCCTGTGCTTCCTTTTTTTTTATTTTTTTCATTCATTGGCATGGACAATTTTTAAATTATTTCTAAAATACACTGACATAACTTCACGTTGCCCTTTCTTTCCAGGACCGAGGTGAGTATCTGCCTTTCACTTTGAAGTGCATCCAGGTGCATATCCTGCTGCCTGGGCACTGTGCTGTGTACCCGGGCAGGACCTGCTGCGTCTGCCTTTTATTTTAGTGTCATTGCCAGGCGGGGTGGGGAGAGGGGTGAGGCAGCAGTTGTGTTGATCCTCTCTTTTTTTTTAATCCTCACCAGAGGACATTTTTTCCATATTTTGTTCAGATAGAGTGGGAGGGAGAGAGAGAAACATCGACGTGAAAGGGACACATGGAGTGGTTGCCACCTGCATGACCCAACCAGGGCCGGGGACAAACTGCAACTGAGGCATGTGCCCTTAACGGAAACCGAACCTGGGTCTCTCGGGACCGCAGGCCGACGCTCTAACCGCTGAGCCAAACCGGCCAGGGCCTGATCCCCTCTTAAGAGGCTGTTCACTACAGCTGATTTGCTAACATGGTGTTTCTCAACCTTGTCTATACATTTAAATCATCTTGGAAACTGAAACATTTTGATAACTGGGTCCTACCCCTAGAAATTCTAACTTAGTTTACAGAGTGGCCTGGACATGGAGATTTTTGAAAGTTTTTTCTAGTGATTCCAGGATGCAGCTAGCATTGAGAACTGTGGGAATGGGAGGTCCATCGCTCTTCTTATCTGGCAGGATGACAGTGCCAAGGGAAGTGGACGAGCAGAGGAGGAGTGTCCCGTTCCAGCTGCTCTTGCTGCTGGAGAAGATGCAGGACAGTCGACAGAAAGCAGTGCAGCCCCTGGAACTCCTCTACTGTCTCCAGAAGTACAATGTACCAAGTAAGACAGTCCTCCCGCACTGGCTCAGGGTCTAGTGCTCTAAAGGGGGTGGGAGGCAGAGAGAGATGAGGAGAGGGTGAGGGAAGAGAGGAACAGGGAGCAGAGGGAGCAGGAAAGAGAAGAGAGGGAGAAGGGGAGGGGAGGAGAGAGATGGGGAGGGAGATGGGGAGGAAAATGGGAAGGGGAGGGAGGGGAGCAAGAGGGAGTGAGTGAGGAGGAGAGGGTCTGAGAACGAAGTTAGACAGACAGTGGATCCCTTGTATTAGAGGTATTTCTGTAGATATGAAATATTTTGAAGAGCCCATTTTTTTATAGGCATAGATTTGGTATTACTTATGCATATATTATTTTTACACTCACTGTCTTTCTGCCTCTCAGTAGAGTAAGTAAGCCTAAGAGTTTCAGCTACAGGTAAGGAATCCCAGCAAAGCAGAATAAAGTATTAATAAAGAGAAACCATGTTCTACAAAAGAAAACTTCCAAATTGGTTATGAAAAAAAAAACAGTTGTATTTAGATATACATCACATACTGTAAAAATCACTCTTTTAGCCTTGGCCGGTTTGGCTCAGCGGTTAGAGCGTCGGCCTGCGGACCAGAGAGTCCTGGGTTCAGTTGCCGCTAAGGTCATGTACCTCGGTTGCAGTTTGTCCCCAGCCCCAGTTGGGATTGTGTGGGTGGCAACCACTCGATGTGTCTGTCTCACATCGCTGTTTCTCTCTCTTTGTCCCTCTCTTCCTCCCGCTCCATCTGAAGATAAATGCAAAAATGTGAGGATTAAAAAAAAAAATCACTCTTTTAAAAAAGTGCAATTCAGAGATTTCCTGCGTATTCAGAGATATGCAGTCGTCAATACAATTTACTTTGAGAGCATTTTATTACCCTAGTAGAAACCCTGTACCTATTAGCAGTCACTCACAATTCTTTTTTGTTTTGTTCTAGGTTTTATACTTTTAGCTCTTACATTTATATTTGTGCTTCATTTTTGGTTAATTGCTGTGAATGTTGTCAGAAAGGAGTCCCAGCTTCATTCTTTTCCATGTGAGCCTTTAACTGTTCCAGCAATATTTGTTGAAAAGAGTATGCTTTCCCCATTGAATTATTTTTATACTCTTGTCGAAAATCAGTTGATCATAGGAGTAGGTGTTTATTTTTGGACTCTCATTCTATTTCATTAATCTTGATGTCTGTTCTGTGCCAGTACCACACTGTCTGGATCACTGTAGCTTTGTTAGTAAGTTTTGATATTGGAAAGCATGAGTCCTTTAATTTTTTTTCTTAATCTTTACCCGAAGATATTTTTTTACATTTATCTTCAGACAGAGTGGGAAAGAGAGAGAGGGAGGGAGGGAGGGAGAGAGAGAGAGAGAGAAACATTGATGTGAGAGAGACACATCAGTTGGTTGCCACCTGCATGACCTCAACTGGGGCTGGGGACGAACTGCAACTGAGGTACGCGTGCCCTTGGCAGGAATCGAACCCAGGACTCCCTGGTCCACAGGCCAATGCTTTAACTGCTGAGCCAAACCGGCCAGGGCTTTTAATTTTTTAAAAGTTTGGGCCCTGGCCGGTTTGGCTCAGCGGTTAGAGCGTCGGCCTGCAGTCCGGAGAGACCCGGGTTCGGTTCCTGCTGAGGGCATATACCTCGGTTGCAGTTTGTCCCCGGCCCTGGTTGGTCGTGCGGGTGGCAGCCACTCGATGTGTCCCTTCACGTTGATGTTTCTCTCTCTCTCTCTGTTCCTCTCTCCACCTCCTACTCTACCTGAACAAAAAATGGAAAAATGTCCTCGGGTGAGGATAAAATAAAAAAAAAAAAAAAAAAAAAAAAATAGTTTGGCTATTTGCATTTTTATACAATTATTAGGATCACCTTGTTAATCTCTGTGGAAAACCCTGCTGGGATTTTGATAGGGATTGCCTTATGTCTGTGGATGAATTTGTGGAGTATTGCCATTTTAATAATACTTATTTTTCAGAACCATAAATATGGAATGCCTTTCCATTAATCTGGGTTTTCTTTAATTTCTTTCACAAATGGTTTGTAGTATCAGTGTACTTCTTTGGCTAAATTTATTCCCAACATTTTATGATGCTATTGTGAATGGAATTCTTTCTTTCTTTTTTTTTTTTTAAATCTTTATTGTTGAATATATTACAGATGTTCCTCATTTTTCCCCCATTGACCCCCTCCTCCTCACTCCTGCCCCCCTCCCGCCTTTTCCACACTATTGTCGGTGTCCATTGGTTACGCATATAAGTTCTTTGGTTGATTTCTTCCCACCCCCCAACCCCTTTCCCTTTGAGGTTTGTCAGTCTAGCAATGAATTTGTACTTCTTAATCCCTTCACCTTTTTCACCCATTCCCGCAACCCCCCTCCCATCTGGCAACCAACAAAATGTTCTCTGTATCTATGAGAATGTTTCTGTTCTGCTTGTTCATTTTGTTTGTAGATTCCATTGTCGATAGATATGTATTCATTGCCATTTTGTTTGTTCATATATTTTATCTTTTTCTTCAAAAAGACCCTTCATCATTTCATATAATAACGGTTTGGTGGTGGTGAACTCTTTTAACTTTTTCTTGTCTGGGAAAATCTTTATATGCCCATCGATTCTAAATGACAGCTTTGCAGGATAGAATAATCTTGGTTGTAGGTTCTTGCTTTTCATCACTCTGAATATTTCTTGCCACTCCCTTCTGGCCTGCAAAGTTTCTTTTGAGAAATCAGCTGACAGCCTTATGGGATTATGGGAACGCCCTTGTAGGTAACTAACTGCTTTTCTCTTGCTGCTTTTAAGATTCTCTCTTTGTCTTGAACCTTTGCATTTTGATGATGATGTGTCTTGGTGTGGGCCTCTTGGGGTTCATCTTGTTTGGGACTCTCTGTGCTTCCTGGACTTGTATGTCTGTTTCCTTCACCAAGTTACGAAAGTTTTCTGCCATTATTGTTTCAAACAGGTTTTCAATTTCTTGTTCTCTCTCTTCTCCTTCTGGCACCCCCAAGATGCTAATGTTGGCACACTTGAAGTTGTCCCAGAGGCTCCTTATACTATCCTCATTTTTTTGTATTCTTTTTTCTTTTTGCTGTTCTGATTGGGCATTTTTTGCTTCCTTATATTCCAAATCAATGGTTTTCTTCTTGGATTTACGTACTCTACTATTGAATCTGTGTAAATTATTCTTTATATCAGTTAATGCCTCCTTCATTTCTGACTGTGCATCCATCATTTCTGACTGGTCTTTTTTTATGCTCTTGAGGCCCTCACTAAGTTCACTGAGCATCCTTATAAGCAGTATTTTGAACTCAGCATCTGTTAGGTTGCTTATCTTCTTTTTGCATAGTTCTTTTCTTGGGGTTTTGTTCTGTTCTTTCATTTGAGACCTGTTTCTTTGTCTCCTCATTTTGGCTGTCTCCCTGTGTTTGTTTCTGTGTATTACTTAACGAGCGGTATGGGGCTAGCTCAGACCAGATGCTGTGTGTTTGAAAGAATTTAGGAAAACCTGAAGCAGGATCCAAGACAGGCCAATCCTATGGTTAAGCAAGTGGCAACAGCTTGGGTGGCCTGAAAGTTGGGTGGGGCGGGGCCTCAGGGAGTCACCAGGGCGGGGCTACCAGTGTGAGCCAGGTTGCTGGAGTCCCAGATATGGCAGCTGTCTGCCGCCCCAGGGAAGGGCTCACCAAAGGAACAAAGGCCTCTGACAGCACGTTTGTCCCGGAGAAAGCCCCCTCTCCAGCCCTCGTTCCAGTGCCAAACAGCTCAGTTCTTCCCTGTATGTCTCTGGTGCCCCTCGAGCTGCCTCCCCTCCGAGCTTAGAGGGAGAGAGTCCGATAAGTCCGTGCGCGGGCCCTTTAAGGAGCTGCCTGGGGCTCCAGCCGCCTCAGCCTCCCTGAGCCTCAGTTCCCGCTGGTTTTTCCAGCCAGAAGTGATGGGGATTCTCTTCCTGGCACTGGAACCCTGAGCGGGGCACCTGGTGTGGGACGGGGACCCTTCAGTCCTCAGGAAGGACCTTCCCAGCTGAGGTGTCCCCCTGATTTTTATCCGCCACACGTGGGTGTGGGACCAGCCCGTCAGCCTCCGCCCCTCCTACCAGTCTGGATGTGGCTGCTGCTTTAATTCCGTAGTTGTAGGACTTCCATTCAGCTCGGTGTCAGACGGTTTTGAATGATGGTTGTTCTGTAGTTTAGTTGTAACTTTGATGTGGTTGTGGGAGGACGCGATACCGCGTTTACCTACCCACCATCCTGACCGGAAGTTGGAATTATTTCTTTTAACTTTCTTTTTGTTGTTTATATTATTACAGATGTCCCATTTCCCCACCCCACTTTGCCCACCATTACCCAGTCCTCGCCACTCCCCCCTTCCTACTGGCCAACACCACACTGTTGTCAGTGTCTGTGGGTTATGTATACTGTTCTTTGGCTAATTCCTTCACTTTTCTTCAATCATTACCCTTTCCTCCTCCCGTCTGACAGCTGTAGTCTGTTTCATGCATCCATGCCTCAGTTTCTACTTTGTCAGTTTATTTTGTTCATTAGATACCACATATAAGTGAGTTCATGTGACATTTGTCTTTCTCTGCTTGGCTTGTTTCACTTAGGATAATACTCTCCAGGTCCCTCCATGTCGTCTCAAAGGATAAGAGATCTTTCTTTCTTACAGCTGCATAGTACTCCATTGTGTATATGTACCACAGCTTTTTTATCCATTTGTCTACTGATGGACATTAAGGCTGTTTCCAGATCTTGGCTATTGTAAATAACACTGCTATGAAAATAGGGGTGCATATCTTCTTTATGACTGGTGTTTTAGGATTCTTAGGGTATATTATCAGAAGTGGGATCACTGGGTCAAAATGCAGTTCCATTTTTAATTTTTTGAGGAAACTCTATTCTGTTTTCCACAGTGGCTGCAGCAGTCTGCATTCCCACCCACAGTCCACTAGGGTTCCCTTTTCTTCAAATCCTTGCCAGCACTTGTTTGTTGATTTATTGATGGTAGACATTCTGGCAGGTGTGAGGTGATACCTCATTGTTGTTTTAAATTGCATCTTTCTGATGATTAGTGGTGTTGAGCATTTTTTCATATGTCTAGTGGCCATCTGTATGTCCTCTTTAGAGACGTGTCTATCCAGGTCCTTTGCCCATTGTTTAATGGGGTTGCTAGTCTTCCTGGTGTTGAGTTGTGTAAGTTCTTTATATATGTTGGAAATTAACCCCTTATCAGATGTCCACTGGCAAGTATATTTTCCCATACAGTGGGTTCCCTTTTCATATGGTTGATGGTTTCTTTTGCTGTGCAACAGCTTTTTAGTTTGATGTAGTCTCATTTATTTTTTCCTTGGTTTCCCTTGCTGTAGGAGATATATCAAGAAAAATATTGCTACATATTTTACGTGTGAGATTTTACTGCCTGTGTTTTCTTCTAGGATTTTTATGGTTTCATAACTTACATTAAATCCTTTATGCATTTTGAGTTTATTCTTGTGTATAGTTTAAGTTGGTGGTCTATTTTCATTTTTTTTTTTTGCATTTATCTGTCCAATTTTTCCCACACTATTTATTGAATAAGAGTCTGTCTACTCCATTGTATGCTCTTGCCTCTTTTGTCAAATATTAATTGACCATACAGGCATGGGTTTATTTCTGGGCTCTGTGTTCTTTTCAATGGATTTATATGCCTATTCTTGTGCTTTCACCAAACTATTTTGTTTACAGTGGCCTTGTAGTGTATTTTCATATCTGGTATTGTGATATCTTCAACTTTGCTCTTCTTTCTCAAGGTTGCTGAGGCTATTCGGGGTCTTTGTTGGTTTCCCACTTACTTGTATCTTCCTCAGTTTCTTTCTTCAATGTCATATAGTTTTCTGAGTATAGTTTTCAGGTCATTAACCTCCTTGGTTAAATTTATTCCTAGGTACATTATTGTTATTATTACTTTTTTTTTTGGTTGCCATAGTAAATTGGATTGTATTTGTAGTTTCTCTTTCTGATTGTTCACTATTGGTGTATAAAAATGTCACTGATTTCTGGATATTAATATTTTATCTTCTACTTTGCCAAATTCATTTATTAGATCTAGTAGTTTTCTGATGGAGTCTTTTGTTTTTTTATATATAATACCATGTCATATGCAAATAATGACAGTTTACTTCCTCCCCTCTAGTTTGGATGCCTTTTATTTCTTTTGTCTGATTGCTGTGTCTAGGACTTTTAGTACCATGTTGCATAAAAGTGGTGAAAGTGGACATCTCTGTCTTATTCTTGATCTTAAGAGTAATACTTGTAGTTTTTGCCTGTTGAGTATGATGTTGGTTGTAGGTCTTTCATATATGGCCTTTATTATTTGAGTTATGATCCCTCTATTCCCACTTTGCTGAGAGTTTTTAATCATAAATGGGTGCTGGATTTTGTTGAATGTGATTTCTGCATTTGTTGATATGATCATGTGGTTTTTGCTCATTTTATTTATGTGATGTATGACATTTCTTAATTTGCAAATATCGTACCCACCTTGCATCCCTGGAATAAATCCCACTTGATCATGGTGTATGATATTTTTAATGTATTGCTAGATCTGATTTGCTAATATTTTGTTGAGGGTTTCAGCATCTATGTTCATCAGGAATATTGTCCTGTAATTTTCTTTCTTAGTAGTGTCTTTATGTGGTTTGGGAATGAGGATAATGCCTGCCTTGTAAAAAGAGCTTGGAAGTCTTACCTCCTCTTGAAATTTTGGAACATTTTGAGAAAGACAGGTGTTAGTTCTTCTTTGAATGTTTAGGAGAATTCACCTGTAAAGCCATCTGTTCTAGGACTTTTGTTTGCTGAGAATCTTTAGATTATTGCTTCAATTTCATTAGTTGTCCATCTATTCAGGTTTTCTGATTCTTCCTGATTCAGTTTTAGAAGATTGTATGTTTCTAGAAATTTGTCCATTTCTCCCAGGTTGTCCAATTTATTGGCATATAGTTGTCTGTAGTATTTTCTTACAATCCTTTGTCTTTCTCTGATGTCAGCTGTTACTTCTCCTCTTTGTTTTCTGATGTTATTTATTTGGTCCTCTCACTTTGTTTCTGATGAGTCTGATTAAAGATTCATAAATCTTGTTTATTTTTTTCAAAGAACCAATTCTTGGTTTCATTGATCTTTTGTATTGCTTTCTAGTCTCTGTGTCATTTATTTCTACTCTGATATTTATTATTTTATTCCTTCTATATATTGTGGACTTGTTTGTTGTTCTTCTTCTAGTTCTTTTAGGTGTAGGTTTAGATTGCTTATTTGAGATTTTTCTTGTTTTTTTTTTTTTTTTTTTTATCTTCACCCAAGGACATTTTTTCATTTTTTGTTCAGATAGAGCAGGAGGGAGAGGGAGGGAGGGAGAGAGAGAGAGAGAAACATCGACATGAAAGGGACACATCGAGTGGCTGCCACCCACACAACCTAACCAGGGCCGGGGACAAACTGCAACCAAGGTACATGCCCTTAGTGGGAACCAAACCTGGGTCTCTCTGGACTGCAGGCTGGCGCTCTAACCACTGAGCAAAACCAGCCAGGGCTTCTTGCTTCTCGAGGTAGGCCTGTAATGCTATGGATTTTCCTCTCAGGATTGCTTTTGCTGTGTCCCATAGATTTTGAGTTGTTGTGTGTTCATTTTTATTTGTTTCCAGGTAATTTTGATCTCTTCCTTAACCTTATTGGTAACCCATTCATTGTTTAATAACATGCCATTTAGCTTCCATGTGTTTGAATGTCTTTGAGGTTTAAAATTGTAGTTGATTACTAGTTTCATGCCTTTGTGATCCAAAGATGCTTGATACGATTTCACTCTTGTTGAGTTTGTTAAGACTTATTTTGTGTTCTAACATGTGGTCTGTCTTTGAGAATGTTTCATGTGAACTTGAAAAGAATGTATATTCACCTGCTTTGGGATGAAATATTCTGTAAATATTAATTAAATTCATCTGATCTAGTGTGTCATTTAAGGTTGCTGTTTCGTTGATTTTTTTGTCTGGAAGTTCTATCCAGTGATGATGTGGGGTGTTAACATTTCCAATTATGATTGTATTGCTGTTGATCATTCCCTTAACTTTCAGCAAAAGTTTTAAAAATATATGTAGATGCTCCCATATTGGGTGCACATATGTCTACAAGGGTTATATCCTCTTGTTGGATTGATCTCTTTAGTATTACATAATGACTTTATTTGTCTCTTGTTTTGGCCTTTGTTTTGAAGTCTATTTTGTCAGATATAAGTATTGCTACTCCAGCTTCTTTTTGGTTTCCATTTGCATGGAATTTTTTTTTTCATTCTTCACTTCCAACCTGTGTGAATCTTTTGTTCTTAGGAGTGTCTGTTATAGACAGTATATACACAGGTCATGTGTTCTTATCCATTCATCTAACTTATGTCTTTTCTTTGGAGCATTCAGTTCATTTACCTTTACTGTTATTTTTGATAGGTACTTATTTATTGAGATTTTATTCTTCATACCTGTGTTCCCCCTTTATCTATTTCTTCTTCTTCTTCTTCTTCTTCTTCTTCTTCTTCTTCTTCTTCTTCTTCTTCTTCTTCTTCTTCTTCTTCTTCTTCTTCTTCTTCTCTCTTCTTCTCTCCCGTCCCCCCCCCTCCCCCTCCCCGTCCTCTTCCTGTCCCTTTAACATTTCTTGCAATGCCGGTTTGGTGGTAATGAACTCCTTTAGCCTCTTTTTGCCTGAGGAGCTCTTTATTTTGCGTTCAATTTTATTTTATTTTTTAAAATGTTTTAATTTACTTTTTAGAGAGGAAGGAAAGGAGAGAGATATAGAAACATCAATATGAGAGCGATATATTGATTGGTCGCCCCCTGTGTATTGAGCCCCCACTGGGTATTGAGCCCAAAAACTGGGCATGTGTCCTGACTGGGAATTAAACTGGGACCTCTCAGTCCGTGGGGCAATGCTCAATCCACTGATCCACACCAGCTGGGTTTGCCTTCAATTGTAAGTGATAGCTCTTCTGGATAGAGTAGTCTTGGCTACAGGTCCTTTTCATTATTTTGAATATTTCACACCAGTCCCTTCTGGCCTGCGTGTTTCTGTTGAGAAATCAGTTTACAGCTTATGGGAATTTCCTTGTAGTTAACTGTCTCTATCTTGCTACCTTTAACATTCTCTCTGTATCTTTAATCTTTGCAATTTTTATTATCATGTGTCTTGATGTGGGTCTCCAGGTTCATCTTGTTTGTGACTCTGTGCTTCATGAACTAGTGTAAATTTTTTATTAACCTGGTTAGGGAAATTTTCAGCCATTATTTCTTCAAACAGATTCTTTATTCCTTGCTCACTTTCTTCTCTTTCTGGTATCTCTGTGATATAGATGTTACATTTCATCTTGTCCCTAATTTTCTTTAAACTATCCTCATTCTCTTTAATTCTTTTTTTCTTTATTGATGTTAGAGAGAGAGGAAGGAAGAGAGAAATAGAAACATCGATGAGAGAGAACATCGGTTGGCTGCCTCCTGCATGGCCCCCACTGGGGATTTGGCCCATAACCTGGGCATGTGCTCTGATCAGGAATTGAACTGGTGACCTCTTGGTCCACAGGCCGATGCTCTAACCACTGAGCAAAACTGGCCAGGGCTATTTTGACCATTTTTACCAGCATTTTTATTGCTTTTAACTTTCCATAGCTGTTTGTACACCTTGAAGGAAATTTCTTTATTCTGCTTTGAATTATGATTATATGAATACTTGTCTCCCACTAGAATATAGGTTTCCTTGGGACAGGAACTTCCTCTGGCATATGCAGTGCCTTGTACATAGTGAGTGTTAAGTCAGTTACCCGTTGGGAAAATGTTCCTGCATTTTTTAGGTGTGGTCAGAGGAGACGAAAAGTCCGTGCATGCAAGGTGACCCTGCTGCCTTTAGATCTGTGTTGGCTCTGGAGCAGGCAGCCGTCTGCAGGTTCTTCTCTGGAGACAGCATCAGTTCAACCCCGCTGTTTGTCTTTAAGTTTTGGAGTTATTATCTTAGAATATGGATTGATGAGTCCATTCAACTAATATATAAATTCTGCTTGTCATGTGTGAGGTGTGTTGGGGCTGTGGACATGGTGACAGAGTCACAGAGTCTCTGCCTCCGTGGAGCTTACGTTTAGAGGAGAGACAGGCCAAAACAAAAATGAACCCCCCCAATTAAGTACACATTGTGATAAGTATCGTGAAGGAAATAAAATGGCGTTGAGATAGCAGATATGAAGATTTAGTGCACTTACAGTAACGACCCTTTCTTGCAGTGTCTTTGTATTTTGGCAGATATCTGTCCTTTTGTAATGTAGTCCTCGGTGTGTTTCCATTCTTTGTCTTCCCAGGGTTCTTTCCCAGGAGATGTGTACATACCACTTTAGCTTTATGTCCACTTCCATAACATATGTAGAATTCACTGCTTCGTTCCTGCTCTCCTTCGGCAGCATCATTCATCAATGCAATGGTCCTTTTGCTGTTTGTTCTCCTAGACACTGTTGGGGAAGACCTGGGTCAGATATGAGTATTGGGAAACTGCTAAATTTTTAGGTGAGTGTATAAAGAAAATACATAAAGGCACAGAGAACTGGTGGCTGTAGGAGTCCAGTTAGAGTACTGGCTTGGCATAGACATAGGAAGGAATCCACTTGATTGTTGGTTTTGTCTAGCTGTGTTCCTGAGTGGAGACCGCTGGGTGTGGTTGGCAAATCAGAAGACAGAAAACTTGGATTTTAAGTTTTAAGAGGAGCTCTCAAAAATCAATACTGAGTTTATTTTCCATTACTAGTATCTAACATGTAGTAAAACTTAGCCCGAAAATGAGACAAAGGCTAGGAAAATGCAAAGTGGTGAGTGTCCGTGAGTGTCTAGGTAGCTGGGGCACAAGGGCATGAGAAATACCCTTGTTGACCTCACTAACTGGGCTGTTGTTTTTCTCTTTGGCCAGTGTTTGTCCAGCATGATGCTGCCCAACTCTACCTCACAGTCTGGAATCTAATTAAGGGCCAGATCACTGATGTGGACTTGGTAAGATTCTAGAACTAGAGAACTCAGCAATTTAAGATGCTGCTCATTGAACTCATTCAGCAATTGTTAATGTAATGTGTAGAGAGGACTAAAAGAAAATCTTATAAAATGTTTATCACAATTCCATAATATTATTAATGGTATTATTTTGTACCTTTTAAAAAATGTTTTTTATTGATTTCTTTAGAGAGAGGAAGGGAGAGAGAGAAACATTAATGTGAGAAATATCAATTGGCTGCCTCCTGCACGCCCCCTACTGGGGATGGAGCCCACAACTTAAGTGTGTGCCCTGACCAGGAATGGAACTGGGACCTCTCAGTGCATGGGATGACACTCAGTCCACTGAGCCACACCAGCCAGGCTATTTTGCACCTTTTTGAGTGGTGGCTGCCATTTCTGGAGCTTCTGTCTGGTGGCTCCAACTTCTGGAAATTGTCCTGACCTGGTCTGTTTATGGTCTGTGTCCTGCCCTTCCCCTCCTCTATTCTGCAGGTAGAGAGACTGCAGGCCCTGTATACGATCCAGATGAAGGAGTCCTTGATCTGCCTTGAGTGTACCATGGAGAGTAGCAGAAACAGTGTCATGCTGACCCTCCCACTTTCTCTTTTTGATATGGACTCAGCGCCCCTGAGGACACTGGTGAGGGGTTTCTCTTGGTGAATTTCCTGTTCCTGCACAGCCCAGTGTTACAGTGCCCTTGCTTCCCTTGCTTCTTTTTTAAAATTGAATTTGTTGGTTCACAAAAGCATACAGGTTTCAAGTACACAACTCGATAAAAATCATGTGCGCACCCACCACCTGAAGCAAAGTCGCTTTCCATTCTCGTTCTCCCCCTGGCCCACCTCCACCTGCCCCCGAACCTCTTTCCCTGTGCTATCACCACACTGTTGTCTGTGTCTGTGTATTATACATATTTTTCCTGCTTAATCCATTCTCCTTCTTGCTTCTTTAGTTCACTATTTGGGCTTCTTTAGGTCACCCCTGGCTTTTAAAAAGTCATTTCTGTTTCTTTTGCTTGGCTCTGCTGAAGTTCTCATTTGATTTGGCCAAAAAAATTTTTTTGCCCTCCTACTTCTACTTTCAAGTGCTCCCTCCTGTTTTTTTTTTTTAAAAAACTCTAATCAGTAGTACTTTTTGAGATCCTGACCCATGCACCGTCTGGGCCAGACATTAAGGGGGACATGGAGATAACGAGCTCAATTCCCCATCTGCAGGGTGAGGGTCTGTATTCCAGATGGGAAATGCAAACCCTGCTTTTCTGCTTGTTCTGGGACAGGAGGATGCCCTTCGCTGCTTCTTCCAGCCCAGGGAGCTGTCGAGCAAGAGCAAGTGCTTCTGTGAGAACTGTGGGAAGAAGACCTGTGTGAAGCAGGTACTACTCTGTGAATCTGGATTCTTCCTCAGACTGGGTGCCAGACTGGGTGCCCCCAAGCTTCCTGAGGGGCTCCTCACCGAGCCTGCAGGGCAGCTCGTGGTGGTGGAGGGAGGGATTTGGGATTTGGCCCATGGAACCTGGGCTTCTCCAATCCCATCACTGAGAGGGACAGAGCCTGTTCAGGGTAATAAGAGAAGATCTAAGAGCAGGGGCAGAGAGAGCAGACCCCAGTGTGGCCTGGATTCAGGGCCTGTGCAGGACCTGAGCTGCAGGCCCTTGTGGGAGAGCTAACCAACAGCCAGGGGCGCCTCCACTCTGTGCTCATATGATCATTCTGCTCATATGTTTAGTATTTTAAACAGACATAACATTACATTTCAGGAAACAATTAGAATAAAAGATAACACTTCAGAAACTGCACTTTGTTGACTGAAAGTGTACATATAGATGCTTAATAGAGGATTGCTAATACACTCTTAATTTTGGATAATTTCACAATCATGCAACTAAACAAACCTTGGTAATAAATTAGCGATGTCCCATATTAAATGTTATAACAATATTTAGTATTCTAAGTTTGTCAATATTTAAAGTTTTTAACATGATGAATGTGCTTTTTTCTTGTTAAGTTATCTAGGTGTGATTGGTACCAATGCTACTAGCAGGAGATAATGTCATGTATCTAAACTGTTTCTATGTTTTATTTAACAACACTCATCGCAGAGAAATCAGCCTCCCAAATGTATGTTTAAGGGAATGGAAGAAGATACTTTATTTGTAATTAATGAATTAGTTAATTAATTAAATTGTTGGCACTATTACAGATGTCCCTGTTCCCCCTCCCCCTTTGCCCACCCCCACCCGGCCGCAACCACCCCCTCCCTGGCCTTCACCACTCTTTTGTCTGTGCCCATGGGCTGTGTATCTGCTTCCCTCCTAACATACCATTTGCTGTGGCATTCCTCTGAATGTACCCATTTCAAGTGTTGTAGGACTTCATCTCCACAGTGATTTTGCTTCTCTAGGTCTGTAAGCTGATGGATTTGCCCCAGACCTTGACAATCCACCTGATGAGATTTTCCATCAGAAATTCACGGACAGAAAAAATCTGCCACTCACTGTATTTCCCCCAGAGCTTGGATTTAAATCAGTTTCTTCTGACTGAGAAAGACGTCAGCAATGCCGAGCACCAGGTAACATGCTCCTCACCTCCCATCCACCATCATCTAAGTAGACACTATGTCCTTTGGATTTTGACCCCTCCCTTAAGCTGCTTGAAGTTACCTACTCATCAGAAATGGCATTTTTGGGCGTCTGATCTGTGTCATTCTCTCATCTAAGAAATTACGTCCTCTATAGGCCACATTTAGTGTACAAAAAGGGAGGAAAACAGCTGGATGCAGTTCATAGACATTTTCCTATATTCAAGAAACACTTATTTTTTTTTTTTATCCTCACCCGAGGACATTTTTCCATTTTTTGTTCAGGTAGAGTGGGAGGGAGAGAGAGGAACAGAGAGAGAGAGAGAAACATTGATGTGAAGGGACACATCGAGTGGCTGCCACCCACACGACCAACCAGGGCCGGGGACAAACCGCAACCGAGGTACGTGCCCTTAGCGGAACCGAACCTGGGTCTCTCCGGACCGCAGGCGGACGCTCCAACCGCTGAGCCAAACTGGCCAGGGCAAGAAACACTTATTTTTTAAAACAGTATTTTAATTATAGAAAACTTTGTGTTCTTGAACGACTATGGTCGTGCTATCACCATGCCACAACCACCACCACCACTATCACTGCCACCACCACCACCACCACTACCACCGCCATCACCACCACCACCACTACCACAATCACCACCACCGCCGCCACCGCCGCTGCCACCACCACCATCACCACAACCACCACTACCATCACCACCACCACCACCACAATCACCACCACCACCACCACAATCACCACCACCGCCACCACCGCCGCTGCCACCACCACCATCACCACAACCACCATCACCGCTGCCACCACTACCACCACCACCAACACAATCACCACCACATCACCGTCACCACCACCACCACCACCAGCACCACCATCATTTTCTCTTTGTAGCTGCTTTTCTTTTCTTTTAAGATTCAAAAAACTGTATGTCTCAAATTGGGTTTGTACTCATATGCCTCATAGCATGGAGGGAAGGAGCCTTGCTTTTAAATAAGATGTGCTATACTTACATGTACATATGTAAATACAACATCCTGGGTTCTAAATATAACACCAACCAAGTTTCTTCTTAAAACAGCGTATGCCCACTTTAAGGATCATAAGGAAGCAGCCAGTACATTGGACCAAATTTAATCAAAGTAAAGTTGAACTCATTTGTCCTGAGCTAATAACTTACGGGGAAATTCTGAGAAAAAAAGTGACATAAATATCTTTTCTCTATATGTTTGAAATTCACATATATATATATATATATATATATATATCAGTTTTTGAAATGTTTTGTTCCATTGGTCTATTTAATATTCATGCTCTACTATTTTAAGTATTAAGGCCTGATAATATGTCAGAATAGCTTCTGTTATAATCTAGTTTATTTACCAATTCAGGGCCTATACACTTTATAGAATTCTCATTTTCTCTCCTAGTCTTCTTTATGACAGTTTGCTTGATGAAGTATATCTTAAATTTTTTTCTACTTTAAATGGCACTCCCTGGGGAACCACCAGTGGCTTCCCTGCAGGTCACTGGGGGAAGGGATAGAACCACCAGAGGGAGGAAGCCCACGAGCAACAGAATTCAAAATGGTGCGGGGGTGGGGTGGGGTGCTGGACCGTAGAGGTCTGTCGCGTTGCCTGGAGAAAGAATGGGTTGCTTAGGAGGTGGCCTGGTGCAAGCCAGGGCGAGCTTGAGAAGTTGGTTATTTTGAAAAAGCTCCTGGCCTTCCCAAGCCAGAGAAAATGCAAGCCCCGGGAACGAGGAGCTCTCCTCTGTGACGTGCGCTCGCCCGGTCTTTCCCGCAGTCTCTCACACAAGCGTGCGGGCTTAGCAGCCCTCCCGGGGCCTCCGGCAGACCTCGTGGGCTTCGGAGGACTAAGCTTTAATATGAAACAGAAGCTCTGGACACTGGCCTTTGTTTTGGCCTTGATGAAGACAAGGCTGGATTTTCCATGGTGGGATGGAGAAAGATGAGACATTGGAAACCCACAGGCAGTCTTCTGTTTCAACCCAAATAAATCTTGACACACCACAAAACAATAACAACAACACACACACACACACCCATGACTTTGTTATGGAAGATTTTGAATCTACACTCAAGTAGGGAGGAACGACGCACGAATCCCATGTCCGCCTGCAGCGTAGGCCGTGGCCAGCCCTGCCGGCCAGTCCTCTCATCTGCGCCGTTCCCCCCCCACCCCACTGCCTGCGGCTACCCCAGTCCATCGCAGACACCCCACCGTTTCATTATGTCCCTCTAAAGAATAAGCACTCTTTTCCAAACATAACCAATTCTACCTCATAATTCCTTAACATCATCTAATATCTAGACAATGTTCAGATTCCCCTGACTGTCCTGAAATCTGTTTGGTTTGAATCCAGATATAAAGAAGGTCTGCACTTGCATTTACTTAAGTTTGTTCCTTCCCTCCCACCCTTCCTTTCTCCTTTTAGGTTAAGTTTCATACTTTATGTTGTTTTCTCCTTTTCTTGCAGTTCAGTTGGTTGAAGGGTGTTTTATAGATATCCAAAATTGGCCGGTTGGTGTTATTTAACGTGTTCCTCTATCCCTTGTTTTTCTTGCAAACTACATAGATAGATCTAGATATTGCCTTGCATTTTTAAAATCCAGCATAAAGTCTCCAAAGGAAAATAGCGACCAATTTGAGCTCTGCCTTTTGGGTGAGCTAGCTTCATTTGAACCCCCTCACCCCTGACCTGCTTCATTGATCCTATTTGAGTGTGTGGGAAGATAGAATATTCCTGACCACCATGGAGACCCTGTTCACAATCAGTCAAAACTCTCTCTCCTGCCACTGTTCCGTTCACAGAGCTCTTTGCTGTCCGACAGTCTAGGGTTGGAGTGAGGGGGGCTCGCTGCCAAGCAGAAGGAGTGCTGGCCTTACTTCCGCCTGACCTTTCTGTGACGGTCTGTGCTGTTGACCTCCTCTCCCAAACCTACGGATCCGTCCCAGGTTTCTCTTCTGCTGCATCCTCCTTGCCCATCCCTTTTTTGGTATTTAGTTTTAATTTTATTCTTTTTTCTCTCCATTTTTTTGTATATCATCTTATTAATTCTTATAGTTTTGATGATCACCTCAAACTGAAGACTTGCAAATATATATCTCCTGTCCAGGTCTCTCTCTCAACCTCCAAACCAATATACCCACCTCCTAGTGAATGTTGTCACACAGTCCCCAAATTTAGACCTTCATTCCCAAACAGCTCTGTTCCATATTTAACTTTATAGTGCCAATCTCTTCCTAATTTCTAAGCCAGAAATCTGGGATTCATTTTCATAGTGCCTCGTCTTACTCTCTACTTCTGTATCCAGTCGGTTACCACCTACCTTTAATTTCGCACAGATGTGTGTGCTCACCTCCACCTTTACCCGCACTGCTTCTGTGTAGTGTAGGGGCTAAGAGCTCTGGCTTTGAAGCCAGACAGGCCTGAGTTGAAATCCTGCCTCTGCTATTTGTAAGCTCTGAACCTTGGGTAAATTACTTAACCCCCCTGAGCTCAGATTTCACCTCGTAAAGTAGGGTTTATACTAGCACCCAGGTTACAGGTTTGCGTGACTATGAAATGAAATAATGCATGTAAAGACTTGGCCAAATGCAAAGTGGATGCTAAAAGTTAGCTGGTAATTAGTATGTTAATGATGATTATCATTTTAGTGATCACAACTGATTGTAATTATTCAGGTTATTGCCATTTCTTCCTCGCACCATTGTGGTACCCTAGTACAGTGATACCTCGGTTCTCGAACACCTCGGATTTCGACCAAATCGGTATTCGACCAGGAGATTCGAGAAACTTTTGTCTTGGAATCCGAACAAATATTTGGAACTCGAACTTCCGAGATGAGTCGAGTTGAGCCGAATGGCGTTCATTCGGCCCAGCGCGCCTTGCTTGCGTCACCAGTGTGAGTGCAGAGAGAGAGTCACGCTTTGTGGAGAGAGTCACGCTTTACACTGAATTTAACCCTTAGACATACTGTACACTTTTATTTCTTGTTGAGACTTATGTTTTTCTACATATTATATACAAATTAGGCCAGTAAATAGGCATTTTCTGGGGCTTGGAACGAATTAATCCAGTTTCCATTATTTCCTATTGGGTTTCATTGCTTCGGTTCTCGAACAATTTGGTTCTCGACCGTCCTCCTGGAACGAATTATGTTCGAGAACCGAGGTATCACTGTATATTAAAATAAAGTGGTTTGAAAAATGGATTGAGAGTTCATGTGAGACAGAAACCAACAGGACATACAGTGATACCTCGGTTCTCGAACATAATTCGTTCCAGGAGGACGGTCGAGAACCGAATTGTTCGAGAACCGAAGCAATGAAACCCAATAGGAAAGCGTGACTCCACAAAGCGTGACTCTCTCTCTGCACTCACACTGGTGACGCAAGCAAGGCGCGCTGGGCCGAATGAACACCATTCGGCTCAACTCGGCTCATCTCGGAAGTTCGAGTTCCAAATATTTGTTCGGATTCCGAGACAAAAGTTTCTCGAATCTCCTGGTCGAATACCGATTTGGTCGAAATCCGAGGCGTTCGAGAACCGAGGTATCACTGTATTTTTCTTTTTTTTATTTTATCCTCACCCGAGGACATTTTTCCATTTTTTTTTTGTACAGATAGAGTGGGAGGGAGAGAGAGGAAGGGAAAGAGAGACAGAAACATCGACGTGAAGGGACACATCGAGCGGCTGCCACCCGCACGACCAACCAGGGCCGGGGACAAACTGCAACCGAAGTACATGCCCTTAGCGGGAACTGAACCCAGGTCTCTCCAGACCGCAGGCCGACGCTCTAACCGCTGAGCCAAACCGGCCAGGGCATTTTAATATATTTTTCAAACATGATGATA
Source organism: Molossus molossus (assembly GCF_014108415.1). Taxonomy (NCBI): domain Eukaryota; kingdom Metazoa; phylum Chordata; class Mammalia; order Chiroptera; family Molossidae; genus Molossus; species Molossus molossus. The sequence continues at coordinate 106,697,079 of NW_023425345.1, forward strand.
TTCCTCTGCTTAAAACTTTCTGATGGCTCCCAATCACTCATGGGATAGAGTTCTGATTCCTGACCTGGTCTTCGGAGCCTCACCCCCTGTGACCTCCCAGTCCCCTCCCTGATTTCCTTCTCCTCAGTATGCTCTGCAGTGTTACGCTGAGGAATCTGCAGTTTCTGGGTCCACATGCACATATACCCACTTTCCATAACTTGTCCACCAATCTTGTTCATTCTGCAAGATTGATTCAAGCATGTTTTCTCTGGGGAGCTTTTTCCCCCAGCTCCTCAGCCTCTCCTCAGCTGGTTGTTCCTTTTACTCTTTTGGGCAAAAGTTGGGTTTTCCAGAATTTACTTGTAAATATATCTGGTGTAAAACATGGCATTCTAATTCTGGCTTACTTAGCTGTGAAGTTCCTGACGTCAAGGACTGTTTCCTAGGCCCCTTGAAGCCCCAGAGCCTGGCACAGAGCAGGCACTGAACAGATGTGTGAGGGAAGGCTCACTCATCTAAGTCAGGTTAGAAGGGGAGGACGGGTGAATCACTGTATGCCTTGTGTTTTCCAGCGTGGAAAGCAGTATGAACTCTTTGCTGTGATTGCCCACATGGGGCTGGCCGACTTTGGGCATTACTGTGCCTATATCCGGAATTCTGTAGATGGAAAATGGTTCTGCTTCAATGACTCCAGTGTTTGTTGGGTGAGGAACATCATAAAAAATGGTCTCTTGCGCTAGGTTAGCTACCTCTACTATATTCTGAGCCCAGGGCTGGATGGGTCCTCAAGGGTCAAGCAAGCCATATCATGGCTCTGTTCTCTGTGGGTGGGACCTCTTATGAGTTTGGAAGCTGTTTTCTGCATGAAGTGCCCACCTGGTTTATAGCTCTCTAAGAGTCCAGGTTTTTGGGGTTGTAAGTTCAGTGCCCTGCAGCTTCAAGCTCTGTGGGAAGCTTATGGCAAGCAAGAAGTTAGAAATATGACATTAGAACTCTGGGCTGAGCATAACCACGTTTAAACAGAGGGACAAGGGTACTGAAAGAGACTTTGTAAATGCATCATCACAAATGCTGCAGGTCTTGGGAGTTCCTAGGGGTAGGTTTGTCTGGAGGAGCTAGGAACGGCCGATTGTAGCATCCTGTACTCTCTGGATGCTTCGCAGATATCAGCTGGATGCCTCACTTTGTATGTTATGTACTTCCAGGTGTCCTGGGAAGACATCCAGTGTACCTATGGAAATCATAACTGCCGCTGGTAAGAGAAGTGTTTGAGTGATGGGAACCCAATGAGCTTACAGCGGGTTCTTACTGCTGAGTGACACTCTCATGGATTCAAGTGCTACTGATATTTGCATAACTCCCCAGTGACTCACTGGTCAGCCTCATCTTCTAATGTCTAACCCACTGCACCATGATTTTCTCAAAATTTAGACTCTAGTAATAAGTAAAGAGGAAGTAGCTCCCCAAACACCATATCCCCTACTTGCTCTTTGTGGCTTTGCACACGCAGGTCCTGGCCAGTATTACTCTCTCTTAACTTATCATCAAAGCAAAGTCCCACCCATGCTCAGAACTCCTCTGCTCACGGCCTTTTCCTACTCTCTCAGGTCTGCACTGATTCACCTGGGCAGACCTGTAGGGGCTTCTCCTGGGCTTTCATTGCATTTTTAAAATTAATTAATTATTTTTTAATATGTTTTTATTGACTTTTTAGAGAGAGAAGAAAAGAGAGAGAGACATCAGTGTGAGAGAGACTTGATCAGCTGCTTCCTGTACGCCCCCTACTGGGGGTTGAGCCCACAACCCAGGCACATTCCTGACCAGGAATGGAACCAGGACCTCTCAGTCCATGGAATGACACTCAATCCACTGAGCCATACTGGCTGGGCTCCCTGCATTTTATATTATTTTATTATTTAAAAAAAATATTTTGTATTGGTTTTTATTTTATTTTTTTAATGTTTATTTTTGTTATAGATGTTTCTCCTTTTTCTCCCACTGACTCCCTCCTCCCAGTCCTGCCTCCTTGCCAGCATTATTGTCTATGTCCTTGTTTACGCATACATGAGTATAAGCTCTGTGTTTTATCTCTTCCCTCCATCACATCCACCTCCTCTGAGGTTTGTCAGCCCGCATGCCACTTTCATGTCTCTAGATCTATTTTGTTTCTCAGCTTGTTTTGTTCATTATATTCCACAAATAAGTGAGATTATGTGATAATTTGTCTTTCTCTGATTGGCTTGTTTTGCTTAGGATGATACTTTCCAGGTCCCCCCATGTCGTCTCATAGGATAAGAGATCTTTCTTTCTTACAGCTGCATAGTACTCCATTGTGTATATGTACCACAGTTTTTTTATCCATTTGTCTACTGATGCACACTTGGGCTGTTTCCAGATCTTAGCTATTGTAAATAGTGTACTATGAACATGGGGGTACATATATTCTTTCTGATTGGTGTTCCAGGCTTCTTAAGATATATTCCTAGAAGTGGGATCACTGGGTAACATGGAAGTTCAATTTTTAATTTTTTGAGGTAACACCATATTGTTTTCCATAGCGGCTGCACCAGTCTGCATTCCCACCAGCAGTGTATTAGAGTCCCCTTTTCTCCACACCCTCGCCAACGCTTGTTGTTTGATGATTTGTTGATGGTGGCCATTCTGACAGGTGTGAGGTGATACCTCATAGTTGTTTCAATTTGCATCTCTCTGATGATTAGTGACATTGAGCATTTTTTTTATATATCTCTTGGCCATTTGTATGCCCTGTTTGGAGAGGTGTCTATTTAGTTCTTCTGCCCATTTTTAAATTGGGTTCTTTATCTTCCTTTTGTTGAGTTGTATGAGTACTCTATATATTTTGGAAATTAGCCCCTTGTCTGATGTATCATGGGCAATTATGCTCCCCCATATAGTGGGTTCTCTTTCCATTTTGATGCTTGTTTGTTTTGCTGTGCAGAAGCTTTTGAGTTTGATATAGTCCCATGTGTTCATTTTTTCCTTTGTTTCTGTTGCCTTAGGCGATGTATCAGTGAAAATTTTGCTATGTATGATGTCTGAGATTTTGTTGCCTACAGTTTCTTCTAGGATTTTTATGGATTCATGAGTCACATTTAAGTTTTTTATCCATTTTGAGTTTATTCTTGTGTATGGTGTAAGTTGATGGTCTAGCTTCATTTTTTTGCATGTAGCTGTCCAATTTCCCCAACACCACTTATTAAAGAGTCTGTCTTTACTCCATTGTATGCTCTTGCCACCTTTGTCAAATATTAATTGAGCATAATGTCTTGGGTCAATTTCAGGGTTCTCTGTTCTGTTCCATTGGTCTATATGCCTGTTCGTGTGCCAGTACAGGCTGTTTTGATTACTTTGGCTTTGCAGTATAACGTGATGTCTGGTATTGTGATCCCTCCTACTTTGTTCTTTTTTTCAAGATTGCTGTAGCTATTCGTGGCCTTTTTTGGTTCCATATGAGCTCGTTGCATTTTAAACATACTTTCTTTATGGAAAGGGTCATACTTTTTTGTAAGTGTTTGCTTACATAACTTTCACATTAGACCACAAACTCTTTGGGGGCAAGGATCACTCTTTCTCTCTTTGTCTGGTGCAGTGGCATGTATTTAGTAAATATCAATAACTGTATTTTTAGAAATCAATAACTACAGAGGGGACTCTGGAAAGGAAAAAAGCTGGGTGAAATTAAATCAGAGACTTTGTAAGTTTTCCCAGCTGAATTTCTGGGTTAAGGGTGACATTGTATACCAGAGGTGATATTTGAGATGATTTCAGCTGCAGAAGTAGGCCAGATCATTTGAAAAATAGCGAATTAGGTGAAATTTATGTTTGAAATCCTCCTCCAATGTTCTTTTTTCTTATAACCACCTCACTTGGATGCTCACCCTTTGTCACTTTCTGGTTGTCAGTGACTCCCCCATTATTTAAGTCACAGTTTGACAAACTTTCTCTAGAAAGAGCCAGAGAATAAAAATGTTAGGCTTTGTGGGCCACACAGTCTCTGTTGCAACTATTTAACCTGATCTTTGTAGCCAGAAGCAGCCACAGATGACATATGAATGAGCATGGCTGTGTTCCATTTAAATTTATTTGCAGAAACAGGGTTGGACTTGACTAGTGGGTTCTTAGTGTTCAGATGTTAACTAACTGCAGTTTAGTGGATATTTTCCTAGGTCATGCATTTTGATTTCCTGTGATGGATAGATGAACATTTTATCCAACAACCTGGAAAGTTTGCTGACGTTTGTCCTACTGTAAATTAATAATATATCAATTAACTATGAATGTTTCGTTTCTGCTACAATGTTGCATTTTCTTTCTTTCTAGGAGGGAAACTGCCTATCTTCTGGTTTACATGAAGACTGAGTCCTAATGGATGTACCCTAAATCTTCAGAGACTGATAAAGTATCATTTTCCTTTCTTTCTTTTTTTTAATCCCCATCTGAGGACATTTTTTGATATTTTGTTCAGATGGAGTGGGAGGGAGAGAGAGAGAGAGAAACCTCCATGTGAAAGGGATGCATCGAGTGGTTGCCACCTACACAACCCAACCAGGGCCAGGGACAAACCGCAACTGAGGTGCGTGCCCTTAGCGGGAACTGAACCTGGGTCTCTCTGTACCACAGGCCAGCACTCTAACCGCTGAGCCAAACCAGCCAGTGCTCATTTTCCTTTCTTATTCCTGAATCTGCCCTTTTAAGATATTTTGCAATGAGAAGCACCATTTTCAAATTGTATAATTAAACTTTATTTATAATTGGGGTATCAAAATTTTTAAGAGTGATACTGCATAGGTCTTGGTCAGTCAGAATGGATACTTCCACCAGTGGACCCTGCCACATGGTTGGAGCAGTGTCCTGTGTGTTCCCTGCAGTGCAAAACATTCATCTGTTAGTTGGGAGATTGTGGGAGTCCAGATGCTTTCACGGGGGTGGGGGTGAGGCCTGTCTAGCAGTGGTAGTAGGAAGCATTCAGGTGGCAAGGGGCAGTGGTAGGGAATTATTTAAATATTTTACAAGTGTGATTGTACTGGTATGTACTGGCTGAATATAACTTCTATTTATAATTTTTAAATTTATTTTTAAAACCTATGTTAACTTCATAAAACTCAACTGTCTTATATTTGTTATTCATTTATGTGACAAATATGTATTGCTCACCCAATTTCCATAAGATTGCATGCTAGGTAAAATAATGAATAAAGTTTTTTCTCTCAAAAGCATTTGCAGTTTAATGGATAGTAATGAAAATACATAAGATATTGAGTGTTTGTGCAATAGGAATTCAAAGACGGAAATCACTTCCATTGTGGATCCATGGGAGAATTCTTCAGACTGGAAAAGGGCTTAGGGTGGAGGACAGTCCACTTACAGGGAAAAGCATACTCAGTGTCATGGTTGAAAAAGGCAAAGCTCAAGGTTCAGAGATTGTCTGTGAACCTTGCTTTGAACCAAGGGAGCAAGTGGTGAGTGATAATGATGGCAGGTAGGTGGGGCTCAGAATGTAGAGGGTCTTGAACTGAACCAAAAAGTTTGTATTTAGTTTAACTGGTAATTAGAAATTGTTGAAGGGCCTCACAAAGGAAAGAAACATGTATGTAGTATTCTAGTGAACCGAACCTGCTGGGGCTGGAGACACGGACAGCAGCAGGGATGGTAGGGTGAGGGGAAAGCCACTACAGCGTTGTACAGGAAGGATGGATGCGGACAGTGAGAGAAGAAGGGTCCAGGGAGGTTCCAACACCAACCTGGGAAGTGAAGAGGGTGGATGCTAACATTTCCGTTTTATAGATAGAAGTGATTGAAAACTTCATATATGTAATGACTTGTCCAAGATTTCATACTTGATAAGTGGCAGAGCTGAAAATTCCAACATAAAATATGGGTGACTTTAAAAAACAACAACACACATCTTTATTGTTGTATTACAGATGTTCCTCCTTTCCCCCTTATTGACCCCCTCCTCCTCGCCCCCACCCCCCTCCTGCCTTCGCTTCGAGGTATGTCAGTCTAACAACTAATTTGTACTTTTTAATCCCTTCACCTTTATCACCCATTCCCCCAACCCTCCCTCCCATCTAGCAACCAAGTAAATGTTCTCTGCATCTATGAGTCTGTTTCTGTTCTCTTTGTTCATTTTGTTTGTAGAGTCAGTTGTTGATAGATATGTATTTATTGCCATTTTGTTTGTTAATATTTTTTATCTTTTTGTTCAGGAAGACCCTTCAACATTTCATACTGGTTTGGTGGTGATGAACTCCCTTACCTTTTTCTTGTCTGGGAAACTATATGGCCATCGATTCTAAATGATAGCTTTGCATGATAGAGTATTCTTGGTTGTGGGTTCTTGCTTTTCATCACTCTGAATATTTTGCCACTCCCTTCTGGCCTGCAAAGTTTCTACTGAGAAATCAACTGACAGCCATATGGGAACTCCCTTGTAGGTAACTACCAGCTTTTCTCTTGCTGCTTTTAAGATTCTCTCTTTGTCTTGAACCTTTTGCATATTGATGATGATGTGTCTTGATGTGGGCCTCTTGGGGTTCATCTTGGGACTCTCTGTGCTTCCTGGACTTGTATGTCTGTTTCCTTCATCAAGTTAGGGTTGTTTTCTGTCATTATTGTTTCAAATTAGTTTTCAATTTCTTATTCTCTCTCGTCTCCTTCTGGCACCTCCATGATGCGAATGTTGGTACACTTGAAGATGTTGCAGAGGCTCCTTACACTATTCTCATGTTTTTTGTATTTTTTTTTCTTTTTGCTGTTCTTATTGGGTGTTTTTTGCTTCCTTATATTCCAAATTGATGGTTTGCTTCTTGGCTTTACCTACTCTACTATTGAATCTCTGTAAATTATTCTTTATTTCATTTAGTGCATCCTTTATTTCTGACTGGTTCCTTTTTCATGCTTTTGAGGCCCTCACTAGGTTCCTTGAAATTTTCACTAAATTCATTGAACATCCTTATAACCTGTGTTTTGAACTCTGCATCTGTTAGATTGGTTATCTCCATTTTGTTTACTTCTTTTCCTGGAGTTCTGTTCTATCATTTGGGAGATGTTTCTTTGCCTCCTCATTTTGGCTGACTCCTTGTGTTTGTTTCTATGTATTAGGTAGAGTTGCTGTGTCTCCTGGGCTTCCTAGTAGGTGTCCTGTAGGGTCCAGTGGCATAGCCTCCCTGATCACCCCAGCTGGGCCTCGAGGTGAACCCCTCATGTGGACTTTACATCCTTCTCTTGTAATTGAGTCTTGGTTGCTGTTGGCACATCAATGAGAGGGTTTTACTCAGGTTGATCAGCTGCAAGGACTGGCTGTTCCCACTGGCCATTGACCTCTGACTACCTTGGAGGATCAGCTGTGTAGGGGCTCACCACCCAGAGCAAGACTTACTTCAGCAGGGCTCTGGTACCCACTGAGTCCACTCACTGAGTGTGTCACTTGTGGAGGTGGTTGGATGGTGGTGCTTCGCAGTGTTCTGAAGCTGTCCACTGGGTGTGCTGGCTCTGGGGCAAGGTCAGCCACTGCCTGTGCTCTATCTGGGGCCACCCGGCATAAGCTACAAAGTGATCTGCAGATGGCTGCTTCTAGTGCTGGGCTTGGAGGTGCACAGGCAAAGCCAAGTTGTGAACCAAGGCTGGCTACTCCTAGTGCCGGGCCTGGGGCCACTTAGCAAGAGGTATGATGAGGCTCACTGAGGCCAGATGCTGCTTGTTTGAGAGATTTTAGGCAAGTCTGAAGCAGGATCCAAGATAGGCCAATCCTATGGTAAAGCCTTTGGAAACAGCTTGGGTGGGCCTGAAAGTTGGGTGGGGCGAGGCCTCAGGGATTCACCAGGGTGGGGCCAAAAATGTGAGCCAGGTTGCTGGAGTCCCAGAAATGGCAGCTGTCTGCTGCCCAGGGGAAGGGCTCACCAAAGGAACAAAGGCCTCAGACAGCACCTCTGTCCAGGAGAAAGCTGCCCGTCCAGCCCTCGCCCCATTGCCGAACAACTCAGTTCTTGCCCGTATGTCTCTGGTGCCTTTCAAGCTGCCTCCCACATGCTGGAGCTCAGAGGGAGTGAGTTGGATAAGTCCATGTGCGGGCCCTTTAAGAGGAGCTGCCTGGGGCTCCAGCAGCCTCAGCCTCCCTGAGCCTCTGTTCCCACTGGTTTTACAGCCAGAAGTGATGGGGATTCTCTTTCTGGCACTGGAACCCTGAGCTGGGCACCTGGTGTGGGACAGGGACCCCTCACTCCTCAGGGAGGACCTTCCTAGCCGAGGTGTCCTCCTGATTTTTATCTGCCACACGTGGGTGTGGGACCAGCCCGTCTGCCTCCACCCTCCTACCAGTCTCCTTGTGGCTGCTTCTTTAATTTCGTAGTTGTAGGACTTCCATTCAGTGGAAGTCCTGACACACTTCTGCTCGGTGTCAGGCGGTTCTGAATGATGGTTGTTCTGTAGTTTAGTTGTCATTTTGATGGGGTTGTGGGAGGAGGTGAGACCATGTATACCTACCCGCCATCTTGAAGTTTTTCTGGGCGACTTCTTTAAAAAAAAATTTTTTTTCCTTTATTGATTTGAGAGAGGGAGGGAGAAGGAGAGAGAGATAGAAACATCAAGATAAGGTCCTGCTATAAGTGGCCTGCAAAGCTTTTTGGCTTTGTTTAATTTTCCTGCCTCAGTTTCCCTATTCCACTTGTCCCAGAATTTTCCTATCTTTTCGTTGTCCTGTAACATAATTATTGTTAAACAGGTATGTCTTAGTTTCCTAGAGCTGCTGTCACAAAATGGGTGACTTAAAACAACAGAAATGGATTCTCTCATGGTTCAGAAGGCCAGAAGTCTGAGGTCAATGCGTCGGCAGCATTGGTTGTTTCTAGAGACCCTGAGGGAGAATCTGTTTTAGGCCTTTCTTCTAGCTTCTGGTGATGCCTGCAATCCTTGTCATTCCTTGTCATGCCAGTCTCTGCCTTCATCTTCATGTGGCCTTCTTCCTGCACATGGCTTTCATATCAGGACACAAGCCATTGGGTTTAGGGCCCACCATAATCCAATATGACCTCATTTTCATTGGGCTAATTACCTTGGCAAAGACCCTATATCCAAGTAAGTTCCGAAGTTCTGGGTGGATATGAATTTTGGGGGCACATTATTCAATAAAAATGAAAGGTATATATCCCTCTAGTCATTTTTATATAAATTTGCATACATGTATATCACAGCTACAAGTAATTTTTCATGTGTCAGATGAACTCAAAAAGACTCTGAAGGCTTTGCCAGAGATAAATGATAGAGATTTGGCCAAGGGTCTTAGAGTTTGCAAACAGAAATACAGCTAGGCTAAAACCCAAAAGTGTCCAAAGAAAAGAGAAAAAAGTTCTGATTAAAAAAAGTGGGTGGTAGAGTGAATGGAAGCTACACAGACTATCTCCTAGGACCAAACTGGAATTACAACTAAAATAAAGACAAATCATTGGGAAAAACAACAGTTAAGCAGCTGGAGAGAACCCATATAACCAGGTATGGAAAGAGGACACCCAATCGAGCTTGGTAAGAACTGTGGAGGTGCACGAGGGTGGGCTGCAAGCCCTCAGAGAGCACCTGAAGGCTGTTTAGCTGTGAGCAGTCCCTTTGGGGTTAAAACCCCAAGCTAGCTCCACAGCCAGAGTGCTGAGACAGTGAAAGGTGCCTGCATAACACCTGGCTGTGATGACCAGAGCTGAGGTTCTGACTGGCAAGGAGAAGTTCAAGGGAAAAAAAAAAAACAGCAGAACACTAAATTAGCTACAGCCACTCACCCTGGGCTCCGGCAGAGGGAAGGCAGACTGGACTGGAACTGTGTGGAGACTTGGGAGATGGAGAGCTGGGAGGGCACTGGGAGTTTTATGCTGAATCACTCTCTCACAGGACAGTAGCCATCTTACTCAAAGAGCCCCTTCCGAAAGCCTCTGGGAGAACAACAGCTCCTTTCTCAGGAATTTAACACCACCCAACCAGGCCAGAGAAATGCTGACTGAGGCTCATTAACAGCAAGAGACTGCCATCAAGCATGTGCCCCACCTGCTGGAATTCTTACCCTGAACACCTGAGGGATTTTTTCTTCACTGAGGGCTACAACCCAAGGCTCATCAAACAATTGACACTAACAGCCTGAAGGCAAAAGCTAGAGGAAAACTGAACCTTTGATTGGCCTGCAGATCTACCCAGGAAAATAAGACTTGACAGTGGTGTTTAATATGGGTCCTCCCACAGTCATCCAAACCCAGTACAGGGAGCCACAATCAGCAGAACACCAACACCCACAGGGAAAACTTGGCAGGCTCCAAAACCTACTGAGACAGCCAAAAGGGTGAAACAAAGAAACAAATCCCAAGTGAAAGAACAAGAGAATTCTACAGAAGAAGAGATAAATGAAATGCAATTAAGCACGTTATCAGAGGTAGAGTTCAGAGTAATGATAATAAAGAAGCTCAACAGCATGAGTAAAGATATAGAAACATTGAAAATCAACCAAATGGAAATGAAAAACCACCAAGCAAAAATGAAGAATGACATAGCAGAAATAAACACACTGGAAGGAATAACCAGCAGAGTAGAAGAAGCTGAGGACCAGATCAATGAATTAGAAGGCAGGGTAGAAAAAATCAACCATTCAGAAAACTGAAAGGAAAAAACAATTAAAATACAGGAAGACAGTTTAAGAGAACTGTGGGACAACATGAAACATAACATCCGCATCATAGGAGTTCCAGAAGAAGAAAATGAGCAAGGATTAGAAGAGATGAATGAAATGCAATTAAGCAAGTTAGCAGAGGTAGAGTTCAGAGTAATGATAATAAGGAAGCTCAACAGCATGAGTAAGGACCTCAACAACATGAGTAAAGATACAGAAACATTGAAAATCAACCAATTGGAAATGAAAAACCACCAAGCAAAAATGAAGAATGACATTCTTCATTTGAATATATTTGAAGAAATAGTGACAGAAAACTTCCCTAACTTGGTGAAGGAAAAAGGCATTCAAGTTCAAGAAGCACAGAGAGCCCCAAGAAGAACCCAAACAGGCACACACCAAGACATTAATAAAGTGACAAAAATTAAAGACAAAGAGAGAATCCTAAAGGCAGCAAGAGATAAGCAACAGGTTACCTACAAAGGAACCCCTATAAGGCTTTCATCTGACTACTCAACAGAAACACTAGAGGCCAGAAGGGAATGGCAAGAAGTAATCAAGGTCATGAAAAACAAATATCTGAATCCAAGACTATATCTATCAAGGCTATCATTCAAAATAGAAGGTGAAATAAAGAGTTTCCCAGATTAAAAAAAAAAAAAGGCTAAGGGAATATATTAGCACCAAAGAAGCACTGCAAGAAATGTTAAAAGGACTGCTATAATAATCAGAACAGGAAGACAAACATAATCACAGCAAATAAAAATGACAATAAATAAGTACATATCAATAATAACAAAGGTAAATGGGTTAAATGCTCCAATCAAAAGTCACAGAGTAGCTGATTGATAAGAAAGCATGACTCATATATACCTTGCTTACAAGAGACCCACCTCACAAGACTCACATAGGTTGAAAGTGAAGGGATGGGAAAAAAATTTCCAAGCAAATGGAAAGGAAAAAAAAGCTGGGGTAGCAATACTCATATCCGAGAACATAGATTTCAAAATGAAGGCCATATCCATATCTAGAAACAAAGATACTATTGAAAGGATCTATCCAACAGGAAGATGTAACCTTGGTAAACATATATGCACCCTTATTTGCATACCCACAGTGCACTGCACGAAATCCAAGTTTAAAAAGGAAAATCTTAAAATTTCTTCCCCTTATATTTTCTGAAAATTAGATTTCTATTTTAAGAATAACCTGGAAATCTTTATTTAGGCACTAAATCTTGTCATTAAATAGTCACCATCAGTCTAATAGAAGTTCCTTTTACCCATGATATGCTTGATATTATCTTTAAGGTATTCTCTCTCTCTCCCATTTTTTTTTGGGAGGCAACCAAATTTTTGGTTGGCCTTGTTTCTACAAGGCAGTGTAACAAAACAAACAACAGATTAAGAAATTTACCTAATATTTGCTTGAGTACTTCTCTGTCTGCAGATTACCGTGTAGAGTCACTTAATGTGCTACCTAAAGCTACAGAACGTGCCATCTATAGTTTGTCCGCAGCTCAGCCTCCGTGGGACAAGGCCATCAAAAGTTTGGTTGCCTCCCCCTCAAAAAAATGGGGGAGAAAGAAAAAGTAGGAGGTAGTGCCCCAGGCACACCTTGAGTAAAAGCAACTATGACTACACTGATGGTGACTATTTAATGACATAATTTAGTGCCTATGTAAAAATTTCTAGGTTTTCTTAAAATAGAAATCAGTTTTCAGAAAATATAAGTGGAAGAAATTTGAAGTTTTTAGTTTTAAAAATTGGATTTTGTGTAGTGCACTGTGGTTATGCAAATAAGGCACTGTTCTTTTGATTCCGGAAATATCTTCGTACTCACACGGTGCCTTGCCTCACCGTTAGGGGGCGAAGCGGAGAATTGGCTGACGGATCTGAACGCCGTCCTTATCGGAATTGTTTTATGTATTTATACGTCTGAGTTTGATTTGTGTTAAATAAAGACTTTTCTGTTAAATTGAAAGTGAAAACATTAGCAAATAAATCTCTGGCAAAAATCCAAGACGGTGGATCCTCCCTTCGGTGGGAGTTCGGGGTGTGTGACTGGGAGAGGGCACACCGGGTTTTAAAACTGGGCAGTTTCCTTTGTCTTAAGCTGCGTGGTGAGTGCACGGGTGTGTGATACAAGTGAATGATTAGAACAGAAACAAGGTACAAATTAAACTAAGTGTGTTTTAGTACAAGACTAGTGATAATGATTAACCATATGTCTTTTAACCGTGCACCTCCAGGTATGCACTCTTGAATATCATTTTTTCCTGTAGCATTTGCATTTACATAAAATAGCATTTCCTTAGTGTTTGTGTAGGTAAGACACTATGTTACAGCTTTAATATTTTAAAAACATATAGTCTCATATTTAATATAACCTATTTTAAATTTACCTTATTGTATCAGTCACTACACTAACACTACTGTCTTTCAACCTTTTCAGCTATTGAATGTTTACTATTTTTTACATGTATGTTGTCATTTTACTTTGATTTTACTAGAACAAGTTGCTCATAAAATCTTGTCTAGGAAATATTGTTGAAAGTACAATGAGCTTTCTGATTTCCCAGTTCACTAGCTTAATCCTTACTCCCACCCTCTGTGATGAAAAACATTAAAATCTTATTTTACAAATACAAAGATACAGTGTCAAATTATTATAAAAACAACTCACTGCAGTTTTGTTGGTAAATTCTAACTGCATATTGGCAAATGATTGAAAGTTCTTTGGGTACATTGTTCTTTTGCTTCTCAAGGAGCTGATGATTGGCTTGTGAAAAATTTCTATATGAGTTTTTTTTATCTTTAAGTACACTCAGATTCTAGTAAAAATTAAGCATATCCATTACATTAGGCAAGTCATTAAACATGGTATAATAAGTCCACTATGTACTATGTCCAGAGTCATGCTTTCTCATCAAATCAGCTTTTCTGTGTCTTTTGAGTGAAGCATTCAATACATTTACATTTAAGGTTATTATTGATATGTACTTATTTATTGCAGCTATATTTTTCTTCCTGTTTCTTCTACTTATTATAGCAGTCCTTTTAACATTTCTTGCAGTGCTGGTTTGTTGCTGATATATTCCCTTAGCCTTTTTTTTTTTTTTTTTTTTTTGTCTAGGAAGCTCTTTATTTCACCTTCTATTTTGAATGATAGCCTTGCTAGATAGAGTAGTCTTGGATTCAGATCCTTGTTTTTCATGACCTTGATTACTGCATGTCATTCCCTTCTGGCCTGTAGTGTTTCTGTTGAGAAGTCACATTTTCTTCTTCTGGAAGTCCTATGATGTGGATGTTGTTATGTTTCATATTGTCCCAAAGTTGTCTTTTAAGCTGTCTTCCTGTTTTTTAATTGTTTTTTCTTTTTGGTTCTCTGATTGGGTATTTTTTTTTTTCTACCCTGTCTTCTAATTCACTGATCCAGTCCTTGGCTTTCTCTACTCTGCTGGTTATTCCTTTCAATGTGTTCTTTATTTCTGCTATGTCATTCTTCATTTCCAATTGGTCAATTTTCTTTTTAAAAAAATTTTTTTTCTTTATTGATTTCAGAGAGAGAGGAAGGGAGAGGGAGAGAGAGATAGAAACATCGATGAAAGAGAACATCATTGGCTGCCTGCTGCATGCCCCCACTGGGGGGTTGGACCCACAGTCTGGGCATGTGCCCTGACCAGGAATCAAACTGGAGACCTCTTGGTGCAGGGTTGATGCTCAACCACTGAGCCACACCGGTGGGGCCAATTGGTCGATTTTCAATGTTTCTATATCTTTATTCAGGCTATTGAGCTGTTTACTCATGCTGTTGAGCTTTCTCATGATCATCACTCTGAACTCTACCTCTGATTACTTGCTTAACTGCATTTCATTTATCTCTTATTCTGTGGAGTTCTCTCGTTCTTTCATTTGGGATTTATTTCTTTGTTTCACCCTTTTGGCTGTGTCAGTGGGTTTTAGAGCCTGTCAAATTTTCCCTGTGGGTGTTGTTCTGCTGATTGTGGTTCCCTGTACTGGGTTTGGAAGACTGTGGGAGGACCCATATTAAACACCATTGTCAAATCTTACTTTCCTTGGTAGATTTGCAAGCCCAGGAAAGGTTCAGTTCTCCTTTAGCTTTTTTGTCTGGAAGTTATTAGTCTCGGTTACTTGATGAGCCTTGGGTTGTAGCCTTCAACTGAATGAAAAAAATCCCTCAGGTGTTCAGGGTAAGAGTATTTCCAGTAGGTGGGGCAGATGTTTGCTGGCTGTTAATGAGCTTCAATTTGCATTTCTCTGACCTGGCTGGGTGATGGTAAATATCCGAGGGAGAGCTATTGCTTCTCCCTGGGGCTCTGGGAAGGTGCTCTTTGAGTAAGATGGCTACTGTCCTATGATGGAGTGATTCAGCACAAAACTCCCATTGCTATCCCAGCTCTCCATGCTCCTGAGTCCCCACACAGTTCCAGTCCAGTCCACCCTCTCTTGCTGGATTCCAAGGTGAGTGGCGGTAGCTAATTCAGTGCTCTGTCCCGGCCCTCTGAGCTGTGGAGCCAGCTTGGGATGTTAACCTTGAGGGAGCTGCTCACAGCTAAAACAGCCATTGTCTGTGGGATCACAGCCTGCCCTCTCATGCCTCTGCAGTTCCTACCAGGAGCGATTTAGTGTCCTTTTTCTGTCCCTGGTTATATGGGTTTTTTTTTCCCAGCTGCTTTTCTGTTTCTTTTCCTTGACGATTTGTCTTTATTTTAGTTGCAATTCCAGTTTGGTCCTGGGAGATGGTCTGTGTAGCTTCCATTCACTCCACTGCCATTTTGGAATCTTCAGGACCATTCTTAATGGGTGACTCTTTGGATCTGCCCTCCCAAGTCCTGGTGGCCTTGCCCTCTGAGCTCAGCTCCATGGGGGAAGGGAGTGTTTCTCAGAGCCTCTTGTGAGACAAACTTTAAAAGTCCAATCTCTGCATGGAACTTTGATCTCCCTGTGAGATTGAACTCTGCAGGACAAGTGATTCAACATTTGTAGTGTGTCTCCTCAGAGGCTAGTGACAAAGCAGGACAAAGTGCTTGGTCCCCTTTGGTAAGCTCCACCAGCACCAATGGGAGACTTTTTTGCTCTGTCCTCATGAGCTCCAATGGCTCCACCCTACTGAGCTTGTTCTAGCAGAAAATATGGCTGGTTGTACCCAAACTTAACCTGTGTTACACTCCTCCTGGGGAGGATGGAGTTGGGGACACTGGCAGAGACTATGTGATTATGGTTCTAGAGTAGGGGCCATTTTATTCTCATTGAGTGCCTGACTGCCTGACCCTCAAGTAGGGGACCAGCTAGCCCCATCTTCTTGACCCCAGTCACCTCAACCTACCAAGCTTATAACTTGTGGAAAGGTCTGTGGGTTGTGGCCAGCCTAGGCCTATTCTACAGTCTTTCTTCAGAAGGTTCTGAAGGAAGATCAGACAGAGTAGCTGACAGGTGGAGGTGAACCTCAGGGAGCCTCAGACCTTTTATAGATCTTCCCCAGCTGTATGCTGGAGGACGTTGACCCTTTTACAAAGATTGGCCCCACCCAGGCACAACCAAGGCCAAGTACACTGAGCCAGAAAAACAGTGAATAGCATAGAAGCTCCAGACTGGTTGCACAAGACAAGTACACATAATGTCTGAAATCTACCTGTACCTGAATCCTGCCTGAGAAGACCAGTGGTGGGCTTCAGACCCAGCTAGCCACACAAATGACACACCAAAGAGGGAATTCTAGGAGGCACCAGACCTTGCAGGGAAATAATCTTCCTTGGGGAGCAGCCCCTACACTGTGACTCATACGTGGTGAGTAAGGTTTATCCTTATAGTCAGCATCTCTAAAAGATGAACTCCACCCACAAAAGGGCCAACAGCTTTCAAGATTCAACTACAATAGGAGGTTGTACACAATCTACAAGCCACATTCCTGGAATACCATCTCAGGTGATGTGGAAAATTACATCACTGAGTCCAACAGGACATGTACATCATAAAGCTATCATTACAAGCTTAGGAGTCATAGCAGATCTACCTAATGCACCCCAACAAAATGGGGGGGGGGATAAAGACATATGTCCCAAATAAAGTATAAGAGAAATTCCCAGAAAAAAAAGAGAATTAAATGAAATGGAAGCAACCAAAATACCAGATGCAGAATTTAAAATAATGGTTATAAGGATGCTCCAGGAGCTTAGGGGAAGAATAGATGACTCAGTGAGAATTTAAACAAAGAGGTAGTAAGCATTAAAAAGGACATACAAACCATAAAATAGAACCAGTGAAAAATGAAGAATACACTAGAAGGAATCAACAGCAGGTCAAATTATGCAGAGGATCAAATCAGAAAATTACAGGAAAGATAATAGTAAACACCCAAGCAGAACAACAAAAAGTAAAGAAAATTTAAAAAATTAGGAAAGTCTATGGGACCTCTAGAACAACATCAAGAGGAACAACATTCACATCACAGAGATCCTAGAAAAAGAAGTGAGTGAGCAAGGAACAGAGGACCTGTTTAAAGAAATAATGGCTGAAAGCTTTCCTAACCCGGTGAAGGAAAAAGTCACAGATGTTCAAGAAGCAGAGTCTCAATCAAGATGAACCTAAAGAGGCCCACACCAAGACACATCATAATTAAAATGAGAAAGCTTAAAGATCTCCATGGGCTCTGCTTGCAAGAGGATCAACATGCCTTTGGCTAGAGATTTACTACATCTGTTCTTGGAAGAGAAAAAGAAAAAACGTAAAAAGAAATGACTAGTTTAAAGTCCAAATTCTTATTTTATGCATGTAAAATTTCCAGGTTGCTACAAGATCACTATGGTTTTCAGCCATTCTCAGACTGTGGTTCTTCATGTAGGTTGTTCAACAGTGTTGTGATAGCCGACAGGAGGGAAGGCTAGACTCATAGAAGGGTGTTCATTTAGAAGAAAGCAACACTGATGATACATACAACTTCCCAAATTTGTGTTATATCACAGAAAGCCTTATTAGTTCAGGAATTTTAGTTAAGCTACCAAGATAATGTAATTATATTTAATTTTGTAAGTACATATAACAGTGACCTTCTATTTTGGTGTCAGTTTTTCAATGAAGTTTTCATTATGGGCAAAAAAAAAAAAAAAAGAAAAAAAGACAAAGCTTAAAAACAATAGGAAAATCTTAAAAGCAGCAAAGCAGAGACAGTTAGTCACCTACAAGAAAGCTTACATAAGGCTGTCAGCTGATTTCTTAACAGAAATACTTCAGGCCAGAAGGAACTGGCATAAAATATTCAAAGTAATGAAAAGCAAGGATGTTCAACATAGACTATTCTATCCAGCAAGGTTATCATTTAAAACTAAAGGTGAAATAAAGAGCTTTCCTAACAACAACCACCAAAAAAGCTAAAAGATTACCACCAAATGAGTATTGCAAGAAATGTTAAAGGGCCTTCTTTAAGAAGAGGAAGAAAGCACTGGGTGGCTTTGCTCCATGGTTAGAGCATTGGCCCACGGATCAGAGAGTCTGGGTTCTGTTCCTACTAAGGGCACGTACCTCGGTTGCAGTTTGTCCCCGGCCCCAGTTGGGGTCATGTGGGTGGCGGCTGGTTGGTCGGTGTGTCTCTCTCACATTGATGTTTCTCTCTCTTCCTCCCTTGCTCCCTCCCACTCTGTCTAAAGATAAATGCAAAAATGTCCTCAGGTGAGGATAAAAAAAAAAAAGAAAAAAAAAAGAAAAAAGAAACAGAGAGAAGAACATAGGTATAAAGAATAAAATAGCAGTAAGTAAGTACCTATCAATAATAACATTAAACGTAAACAGATTAAATGCTTCAATCAAAAGACATAGGGTAGATGATGGTAGCACCCTTACCGTAGTCAAACCCTCCTATCAAACTCGCTCCAATTCTCCCTCTACGTCCAGAGCTTTCTCCCCAGGTTGGAAGCTCTTTTTTAGATCGAGAAAAATGGCGGCGGAGTGAACGGAGCTACACAGACCATCTCCCAGAACCAAACTGGAATTACAACTATAACACAGACAAATCGACGGGAAAAACCAACAGAAAAGCAGCTTGCGAGGACCATACAACGAGGGACACTGACTCCATCCCGGTAGGCTTGCTAAGGCGCGAGACGGGGCTGGGAGCCCAGGTCGGCAGCTCGGCAGCGGCCTTAGCTGGGAGCAGCGCCCTCGGGTTACACTCCCAGGCGGCTCCACAGCGCAGCCGGGACAGAGGCTGAAACAGCCACAGCCACTCAGCTTGGGCTCCGGCGGAGGGAGGGCGGACTGGACTGGAACTGTGTCGGGACACTCGGGGTTTGTAGGGCACTCAGAGCGTTTGCTGAGTGCCAGCCACACAGGACGGTGGCCACATTGCTCCTTCCCAGGGCTCTGAGGAGAGGCAGCAGCCCCTCCCTCGGACATCCAACCACACCCTGTGGGCCATTGAAGTGCTAATTGAGGCTCACTAACAACCAGCATCTGCCCCACCCTCGTGAAAGCCCCTTGGCTGAGCACCAGAGGGAGTTTTTCAATCAACTGACAACCCAAAACTCATCAAGTAACCTAGACTGCTAGCCTCCAGGCAAAAAGCTAGAGGATAACAGTACCTTTCCTGGGCTGGCAACTTTAACCAGGAAAGTAAGACTTGACAGTGGTGTTCAACGTGGGTCCTCCCTCGCTCATCTAAACACAGGAGAGGAAGCCACAAACAGCAGAACACCAACACCCACAGGGAGAACTTGACAGGCTCCAAAGCCCACAGTGATAGCCAAAATGGTGAAACACAGAAACAGAAGCCAAATGAAAGAGCAAGAGACCTCCACCGAAGATGAGATCAATGTGGAGCAATTAGGCATGTTAACAGAGCTAGAATTCAGAGCCATGATCTTGAGGAAGCTGAACAGCATGAGTAAGGACATAGAGACACTGAAAATAAGCCAATTAGAAATTAAAAACCAACAAGAAGAGATAAAAAATGACATATCAGAAATGAAAAACACATCAGAAGGTTTAAAAAGCAGAGTAGAGGAAGCTGAGGACCGGATCAGTGAATTAGAAGACAGGGTAGAAAAAATCAACCAATCAGAAAAACAAAAGGAAAAAACTATTAAAAAACAGGAAGACAGCTTAAGAGAACTATGGGACAACTGGAAATGTAATAATATTCGCATCATAGGAGTCCCCGAAGAAGAAGAAAATGAGCAAGGGATAGAGAATATATTAAAAAAAATAGTGACAGAAAACTTCCCTAATTTGGTGAAGGAAGAAGGCATTCAAGTTCAAGAAGCACAGAGAGTCCCAAGTAAGAAGAACCCAAACAGGCCCACACCAAGACACATAGTAATTAAAATGCCACAAATTAAAGACAAAGAATCCTAAAAGCAGCAAGAGATAAGCAACAGGTTACCTACAGAGGGAACCCCATAAGGCTCTCAGCTGACTTCTCACAAGAAACACTACAGGCCAGAAGAGAATGCCATGAAGTAATCAAAGTCATGAAAAACAAGAATCTGAATCCAAGACTACTCTACCCAGCAAGGCTATCATTCAAACTAGAAGATCAAATAAAGAGCTTCCCAGACAAAAAAAGGCTAAGGGAATACATTAGCACCAAACCAGCACTGCAAGAAATGTTAAAAGGACTGCTGTAATTAGCAGTAGAAATGGGAAGAAAAATAGAATCACACTAAACAAAAATGGCAATAAATAAGTACATATCAATAATCACCTTAAACGGTGATTGCTCCCATAAAAAGACACAGAGTAGCTGATTGGATAAGAAAGCATGACTCATCTATATGTTGTTTACAAGAGACCCACCTCTCAACAAAAGACTCACATAGGTTGAAAGCAAAGGGATGGAAAAAAATTTTCCAAGCAAATGGAAAGCAAAAAAAAGCTGGGGTAGCAATTCTCATATCTGATAAAATAAATTTCAAAATGAAGACCATAACTAGAGACAAAAAAGGCCACTATATAATATTGAAAGGATCTATCCAACAGGACGATATAACCTTGATAAACATATATGCACCCAATATAGGAGCACCAAAATATATTAAAAATCTTCTGGAGGACTTCCAAGGAGAAATCGACAACAATACAATCATAGCAGGGGACTTCAACACCCCGTTGACAGCACTGGATAGATCCTCTAGGCAAAAAATTAGCAAGGAAACAGAGACTCTAAATGAAGCACTAGACCAAATGGATTTAATAGATATCTACAGAGAATTACACCCCAAAATTACAGAATACACATTCTTCTCAAGTGCACATGGGACATTCTCAAAGATAGACCACATGATAGGACACAAACTAAATCTCTACAAGTTCAAGAAGATTGAAATCATATCAAGCATCTTCTCAGATCACAATGGCATGAAACTAGAAATCAATTACAACAAGAACATGCAAAGACATTTCAACACATGGAGGCTAAATAGCATGTTATGAAAAACAATGAATGGGTCACCGAGGATATCAAGGAAGAAATTAAAAACTTCCTGGAAACCAATGAAAATGAACACACAACAACACAAAATCTATGGGATGCAGCGAAAGCAGTTCTGAGAGGGAAGTTCATAGCCATACAGGCCTACCTCAAAAAACAAGAAAAATTTCTAATTGACTGTCTAACCTCACAACTTAAAGAATTAGAAAGCAAACAAAAAGAAAACCCCAGAGCAAGTAAAAGAAAGGAAATAGTAAAGATCAGAGCAGAAATAAATGACATAGAGACCAAAAAAACAATTCAAAGGATCAATGAAACAAAGAGCTGGTTTTTCGAAAAGATAAACAAGATTGATGGACCCTTAGCTAGACTCACCAAGAAACAAAGAGAGAGAACCCAAATACACAAAATCAGAAATGAAAGAGGAGAAGGAACAACCAACACCACGGAAATACAAAAAATTGTTAACAACTACTACGAACAACTATATGGCAACAAATTCGACAATCTAAGCGAAATGGACAAATTTCTGTAAACACACAGTCTCCCAAAACTACTCCCGGAAGAGATAGAAAACTTGAACAGACCAATAACAACTAAGGAAATTGAAGAGGTAATCAAGACTCTCCCAGCAAACAAAAGCCCAGGCCCAGATGGCTTCATGGGGGAGTTTTACCGAACATTCAAAAAAGAACTAACACCCATTCTCCTCAAACTATTTAAAAAATTCAAGAAGAAGGAAGACTTCCAAACACGTTCTATGAGGCCAGCATAATTCTAATTCCAAAACCAGAAAAAGACACAACGAAGAAAGAAAACTACAGGCCAATATCCTTGATGAACATAGATGCCAAAATCCTGAACAAAATATTAGCAAATCGGATCCAAAAACACATCAAAAGAAATTATTCACCATGACCAAGTGGGATTCATTCCAGCGATGCAAGGATGGTACAATATTCGCAAATCAATAAACGTGATACACCACATAAATAAAATGAAGAATAAAAACCACATGATCATATCAATAGATGCTGAAAAAGCATTCGACAAAATCCAGCATCCATTTCTGATAAAAACGCTCAGCAATGTGGGAATAGAGGGATCATATCTCGACATAATAAAGGCCATATATGAAAGACCTACAGCCAACATCATACTCAATGGACAGAAACTAAAAACATTTCCATTAAGAACAGGAACAAGACAGGGATGACCACTTTCACCACTCTTATTTAACATTGTACTGGAAGTCTTGGCCACAGCAATCAGACATGAAGTAAAATAAAAGGGATCCAAATTGGAAAGGAGGAAGTGAAACTGTCATTATTTGCAGATGACATGATATTGTACATAGAAAACCCTAAAGACTCCATCAAAAATCTACTAGACTTAATAAATGAATTTGGCAAAGTAGCAGGATACAAAATTAACATCAAGAAATCGACTGCATTCTTGTACACCAATGATGAACTCACAGAAAGAGAACTGAAAAAACAATCCCATTTACCATCGCGCCAAAAAAATTACGATACCTAGGAATAAACTTAACCAAAGAAGTAAAGGACCTATTTGCAGAAAACTACAGGTCATTGAAAAAAGAAATAGAGGAAGGTATAAAAAAGTGGAAGCACATACCCTGTTCATGGATTGGAAGAATTAACATCATTAAAATGTCCATACTACCCAAAGCAATCTATAGATTCAATGCAATCCCCATCAAAATACCAACGACATATTTCATAGAACTAGAACAAATACTTCAAAAGTTCATATGGAACCAAAAAAGACCCCGAATAGCCACAGCAATCTTGAAAAAGAAGAACAAAGTAGGTGGGATCACAATACCAGATATCAGGTTATACTACAAAGCGGCTGTAACCAAAACAGCCTGGTACTGGCACAAGAACAGGCATATAGACCAGTGGAACAGAACTGAAAACCCAGAAATGGACCCAAGGCAATACGCTCAATTAATATTTGACAAAGGTGGCAGGAGCATACAGTGGAGTAAAGACAGCCTCTTTAATAAATGGTGTCGGGAAAATTGGACAGCTACATGCAAAAGAATGAAACTAGACCATCTACTTACACCATACACAAGAATAAACTCGAAATGGATAAAAGACTTAAATGTGACCCATGAATCCATAAAAATTCTAGAAGAAAATGTAGGCAACAAAATTTCAGACATCATACGGAGCAGAATTTTCACTGATACATCACCTAAGGTAATAGAAATAAAGGAGAAAATGAACACATGGGACTACATCAAACTAAAAAGCTTCTGCACAGCAAAGGAAGCAATCATCAAAATGGAAAGGCAACCCACTGTATGGGAGAACATCATTGCCAATGATGTATCAGATAAGGGGTTAATTTCCAATATATATAGAGTGCTCATACAACTCCACAAAAGTAAGACAAAGAACCCAATTAAAAAATGGGCAGAGGAGCTGAATAGACACCTCTCCAAACAGGACATACAAATGGCCAAAAGACATATGAAGAAATGCTCAACATCACTAATCATCAGAGAGATGCAAATTAAAACAACAATGAGGTATCACCTCACACCTGTCAGAATGGCCGCCATCAACAAATCATCAAACAAGTGTTGGCGAGGGTGTGGAGAAAAGGGGACTCTAATACACTGCTGGTGGGAATGCAGACTGGTGCAGCCGCTATGGAAAACAATATGGTGTTACCTCAAAAAATTAAAAATTGAACTCCCATTTGACCCAGTGATCCCACTGCTGGGAATATACCCTAAGAAGCCTGAAACACCAATCAAGAAGAATATATGTACCCCCATGTTCACAGCAGCACTATTTACAATAGCTAAGATCTGGAAACAGCCCAAGTGTCCACCAGTAGACAAATGGATAAAAAAGCTGTGGTACATATACACAATGGAGTACTATGCAGCGGTAAGAAAGAAAGATCTCTTATCCTTTGAGACGACATGGAGGGCCTGGAAAGCATTATGCTAAGTGAAAGAAGCCAAGCGGAAAAAGACAAATACCACATGATCTCACTTATATACGGAATATAATGAACATAACAGTCTGAGGAATACAGTAGACCCAGACACATGGAAGTAGGGCACAGACTGACATCCCTCAGAAGAGGGGATGGGGGCGTGGGGGTGTGGGAAGAGATAAACCACAGAATTTATATGCATGTATGCATGACCGATGGACATGGACAACTAAGCCGGGGACGGGGCGGAGGTGGGGTGGGGTGGGGGTGCCAATGGGGTAAAAAGTTAAAATACCTTTAACAAAAAAATAAATAAAAATTCATAAAAAATAAAAGACATAGGGTAGCCTGGACAGTATGGCTCAGTGGTTTAGCATTGTACCATGCACCAAGAGGTCACCGGTTTGATTCTTGGTCAGGGCACATGCCCAGGTTGTGGGCCTGATCCCCAGTGGGGGTCATGCAGGAGGTGGCCAATTGATGTTCTCTCTCATTGATGTTTCCATCTCTCCCTATTCCTTCCTCTCTATAAAAATCAATAGAGAGCCCTGGCCAGTTTGGCTCAGCAGTTAGAGTGTCGACCTGCGGTCCAGAGAGTCCCGGGTTCGTTTCCTGCTAAGGGCACGTACCTTGGTTGTAGTTTGTCCCCGGCCCTGGTTGGTCTTGTGGGTGGCAGCCACTTGATGTGTCCCTTTCACATCGATGTTTCTCTCTCTCTCTGTTCCTCTCTCTCCCTCCCATTCTACCTGAACAAAAAATGGAAAAATGTCCTCGAGTGAGGAAAAAAAAAAATCAATAGAGAAAAAAATTAAAAAAAAAAAAAGACATAGGGTGGCTGAATGGATCAGGAAACATGACCCGTATACATGCTGTCTACAAGAGATCCACCTCAGAAGAAAATTAAAGGAATGGAAAAAATATTCCATGCAACTTCAACAACAACAACAACAAAAAATGGGGTTGTAATACTTATGTCAAACACAATAAACTTCAAAACAAAGGTGACAACAAGAGACAAAGAAAATCATTACAAAATACTAAAAGGATTATTCCAGAAAGGGGATATAATCATTGTAAGCATATATACACCCAATATTGCAGCACCTAACTACACAAATAAAATCTTAGTGGAACAGATTGACAGCAATGCAGTCATGGTAGGGGATTTTAACATTCCATTGACATCAATGGATAAATCTTCCAGACAAAAAAGTCTCAAGGCAAAAATGTCCTTAGATGATACACTGGATCTGATGGATTTAATCAATATTTACAGAACATTTTATTCCAAATCAGTATAATAGACATTCTTCTCAAGTGCACATAAAACATTCTCAAAGATAGATCACATTTTAGGACACAAAATAACTCTTAACAAATTCAAGAAGATTGAAATTGTAATTTTTTGGATCACAGTGGTATGAAACTAGAAATAAACTACAATGACAACAACAACAACAACAACAAAAAACTGAAAAAAATTCAAACCTATGGAGGCTAAATAACATGTTAATAGACAAGGAATGGGTTTACAATGAGATCAAAAAAGAAATAAAAAGTTACTGTAGACAAATGAAAGTGATCACACAACAATCCAAAATCTATGGGACACAGCAAAAGCAGTCCTGAGAGGGAAGTTCATAGCATTACAGAACTACCTCAAGAAGCAAGAAAAATTTAAAGTAAACAATCTAACCCTACACCTTAGAGAACTAGAAAAAGAAAAGTAGAAAGAAGGAAATAAAGATTAGAGTGGAAATAAATGACATATAAATAACAATATAAAAAATCAATGAAAGCAAAAGCTAGTTCTTTGAAATGACAAACAAGATTGATGAAATTTTAACAGACTCATCAAGAAAAAAAGAGAGAGATCTCAAATAAATAAAATAAAAAATGAAAGAGTAACAACTGATACCACAGATATACAAAAGATTTTAATGAATACTCTGAACAACAATATGTCAACAAATTAGACAATCTAGGCAAAATGGATAAATTCCTAGAAATTTACAATCTTCCAAAACTGAATGAGGAGGAATCAGAAAACCTGGAAGCCTGATTACAACTAATGAAATTGAAGGAATAATTAAAAAAATCCCAGCAAACAAAAGTCCTGGATTGGATGACTTCATAAGTGAATTTTATCAAACATTCAAAGAAGAACTAATACCCATCCATCTCAAACTATTCTAAAAAATTCAAGAGAAGGGAAGACTCCCAAGCTCTTTTTACAAGGCCAGCATTATCCTAATTCCAAAACAGATAGACACTACAAAGAAAGAAAATTATAGGCCAATATCTTTAAAAAACATAGATGCTAAAATGCTCAACAAAATATTAGCAAACCTGATGTAACATTGCATAAAAAAGATCATACACTGTGATCAAGTGGAATTTATTCTAAGGATGCACGGTTGATATAATATTCACAAAACAATAAATTTGATACATCACATAAACAAAATGAGGGATAAAAATAACATGATCATATGATCCCTCTATTCCCACATTGCTGATCATTTTTATCAGAAATGGGTGCTGGATTTTGTCAAATGCCTTTTCAGTGTCTATTGATGTGATCATGTGGTTTTTAGCTTTCATTTTGTTTATGTGGTGTATCACATTTATTGATTTGCGAATATTGTACCATCCTTGCATCCCTTGGATGAATCCCACTTGGTCATGGTGAATAATTTTTTTGATGTATTGCTGGATCCGATTTGCTAGCATTTTGTTCAGGATTTTGGCATCTATGTTCATCAAGGATATTGACCTGTAGTGTTCTTTTTCTGTAGTGTCTTTATCTGGTTTTGAATTAGAATTATACTGGCCTCATAAAACGAGTTTGGAAGTCTTTCGTCTTCTTACATTTTTTGGAATAATTTGAGGAGAATGGGTTTTAGTTCTTTGAATGTTCGGAAAAACTCCCCTGGGAAGCTGTCCGGGCCTGGGCTTTTGTTTCCTGGGAGAGTCTTGATTACCTCTTCAATTTCTTGTGCTGTTATTGGTCTGTTCAAGTTTTCTATCTCTTCCTGGTTCAGTTTTGGAAGACTATGTGTTTCTAGAAATTTGTCCATTTTGCATAGATTATCCAATTTGTTGGTGTATAATCGTTCATAGTATTTGTTAACGATCCTTTGTATTTCTGTGTTGTCAGTTGTTACTTCTCCTCTTTTATTTCTGATTTTGTGTATTTGGGTTCTCTCTCTTTGTTTCTTAGTGAGTCTAGCTAAGGGTCCATCTTTTCAAAGGGTTTATCTTTTCAAAGAACCAGCTCTTTGTTTCATTGATCCTTTGAATTGTTTTTGGTCTCTATGTCATGTATTTCTGCTCTGTTCTTTACTATTGCTTCCCTTTTGTTTGCTCTGGGGTTTTCTTTTTGTTTGCTTTCTTGTTCTTTATGTTGTGAGGTTAGATAGTCCATTAGAAAATTTTTTTGTTTCTTGAGGTAGGCCTGTAATGCTATGAGCTTCCCTCTCAGAACTGCTTTGCTGTGTCCAATAGATTTTGTGTTGTGTGTTCATTTTCATTGGTTTCCAGGAAGTTTTTAATTTCTTCCTTGATCTCCTTGGTAACCCATTTATTGTTTCATAATATGCTATTTAGCCTTCATGTGTTCAAATGTCTTTGTATGTTCTTGTTGCAATTGATTTCTAGATTCATGCCATTGTGATCTGAGAAGATGCTTGATATGATTTCAATCTTCTTGAATTTGTAGAGAGTTAGTTGTGTCCTAACATGTGGTCTATCTTTGAGAATGTCCTATGAGCACTTGAGAAAAATGTAAATTCTGTAGTTTTGGGATGTAATTCTCTGTAGATATCTATTAAATTTATTTGGTCTAGTGCTTCATTTAGAGTCTCTGTTTCCTTGTTAATTTCTTTTGTCTAGAGGTTTTATCTAATGATGTCAGCAGGGTGTTGAAGTCTCCTGCTATGATTGTATTGCTGTCGATTTCTCCTTTGAAGTCTTCCAGAAGATTTTTAATGTATTTTGGTGCTCTTATATTGGGTGCATATATGTTTACCAAGGTTATATCTTTCTGTTGAGTAGATCCTTTCAATATTATGTAGTGGCCTTCTTTGTCTCTAGTTATGGCCTTCATTTTGAAATCTAATTTTATCAGATATGAGTATTGGTACCCCAGCTTTTTTTTTTCCTTTTTGTTTGCTTGGAAGATTTTTTTTTCATTTCTTAACTTTCAATATATGTGAGTCTTTAGTTGTGAAATGGGTCTCTTGTAAATAACATATATGTGAGTCATCCTTTTTTATGCAATCAGCTACTCTGTGTTTTTTGATTGGAGCATTAAATCCATTTACATTTAAGGTGATTTATTGCCATTTTGGGTACTTATTAAGGTATTTATTTACTGCCATTTTTGTTTATTTTGGTTAAATTCTCCCCACCCCTATTTCTTCTACTAATTACAGCAGTCTATTTAACATTTCTTGCAGTGCTGGTTTGGTGCCAATATATTCTCTCAGCATTTTTTTTGACTGGGAAGTTCTTTATTTCACTTTCTAAATGATAGCCTTACTGAATAGAGTAGTCTTGGATTCAGATCCTTGTTTTTCATGGCCTTGATTAATTCATGCCATTCCCTTCTGGCCTGTAGTGTTTCTGTTGAGAAGTCAGCTGATAGACTAATGGGGGTTCCTTTGTAGGTAACCTGTTGCTTATCTCTTGATGCCTTTAGGATTCTCTCTTTGTCTTTAATTTTTGGCATTTTAATTACTCTGTGTCTTGGTGTGGGTCTGTTTGGGTTCTTCTTACTTGGGGTTCTCTGTGCTTCTTGAACTTGAATGCCTTTTTTCTTTACTAAGTTAGGGAAGTTTTTTTCCCCTCCATAATTTCTTCAAATATATTCTCTAACCCTTGTTCATTTTTTTCTTCTGGATGTCCTGTGATGCAAATGTTGTTACATTTCCAGTTGTCCCACAGTTCTCTTAAACTGTTTCTCTGTTTTTTAATTATTTTTTTCCTTTTGGTTTTCTCATTGTTTGATTGTTTTCTATCCTGTCTTCTAACTCACTGATCTGGTTCTCGGCTTCTTCTACTCTGCTGGTTATTTCTTCCAATGTGTTCTTTATTTTTGTTATGTCATTCTTTATTTTCACTTGCTTGGTTTTCAGTGTTTTTATATCTTTACTCATGGTGTTTAGATTTTTACTCATGCTTTTGAGCTTCCTCAAGATCATAGCTCTGAACTCTACCTCTAATAACTTGCTTAACTGCATTCATTTATCTCATCTTCAGCAGAGTTCTCTTGTTCTTTCATTTGGGACTTGTTTCACCATTTTGGCTATCTCAGTGGGCTTTGAAACCTGCCCAATTTTCCTTGTGTGTGTTGGTGTTCTGCTGTTTGTGGCTCCCTCTACTGAGTTTGGATGAGTGAGGGAAGAACCACGTTAAACACCACTGACAGGTCTTACTTTCCTGGGTAGATCTGCAAGCCCAGGAAAGGTTCAGTTATCCTTAGCTTTTTGCCTGGAGGCTATTAGTCTCAGTTACTTGATGAGCCTTGGGTTGTAGCCCTCAACTGAATGAAAAAGTTCCTCAGGTGTTTAGCATAAGAGGATTTCCAGAGGGTGGGGCAGATGCTGGTTGTTAATGAACGTGAATTTGCATTTCTCTGGCCTGGGTGGGTGGGGTGAAATCTCCACAGGAAAAGCGCTGCTTCTCTCCAGAGCTCCAGGGGTGGGGCTCCCCAAGCAAGATGGCCACCGTTCTGTGTGATTGTGACTCAGCAAAAACTCTGAGCACCCTTTAAATCTTGAGTGTCTCCACACAGTTCCAGTCCAGTCCACCCTCCTTGTGTTGGAGCCCAAGGTAGTGGCTGTAGCTAATTTAATGCTTTGTCCCAGCCCTGTGCACCATATAGCCGGCTTGGGATTTTAACCTCGAAGGAGCTGCTCACAGCTAAAACAGCTACTGCCCATGCTGCCAGACCTCCCTCTCTCACCTTTGCAGACCTACCAGGCTCAATTCAATGTCTTTTTTTCCTGTTTCTGGTTATATAAGTCCTCTCCAGCTGCTTTTCTGTTGCTTTTTCCTGACGATTTGTCTTTGTTCTAGTTGTAATTTTAGTTTGGTCCTGGCAGATGATCTGTGTAGCTTCCATTCACTCTGCTGCCATTGTGGAGTGTGTTGCCATTTTTATTCTTTATGCCTGTGTTCTTCTTCTCTCTCTTTATTTCTTCTTCTTACAACAGTCCCGTTAGCATTTCTTGCATTGCTGGTTTGTTGCTAATAAACTTTAGCTTTTTTTTGGTCTGTTAAGCTCTTTACCTTACCTTCAACTTGAATGATTTCCTTAATGGACAAAGTCAGCTTGGTTTCAAATCTTTGTTCTTCATCACTTTGAATACTTCATGTCATTCCCTTCTGGTCTGTAGTGTTTCTGTTAAGAAGTCAGCGGGAAACCTTAGGGGAACTTCTTTATAAGTAATTGACTCTTTCTCTCTGGCTGCCCTTAAGATTCTCTCTCTTTAATATTTGTCATTTTAATTATGATGTGTGTTGGTGTAGATCTCTTTGTACTTATCTTGTTGGAATTCTCTGTGATTCCTGAACTTGTTTGACTTTTTCTTTCACCAGGTTACTAAAGTTTTCTGTCATTATTTCTTCAAATAGGTTCTCTATCCCTTGCTCACTTTTTTCTTTCTCTGGTACCCATATGATGTGGATGTTGTTCTGTTTCATATTGTCCAAAAGTTTCTTTAAACTCTCCTCATGTTTTATAAGTGTTTTTTCTTTTTGCTGCTCTATGTGAGCGTGTTTCCCCCTTGTCTTCCAAATTGCTGATTCAGTCCTCTGCTTTATCAAGCTTGCTTTTAATTTCTCCAGTGTATTATTGATGTCAGATATAGTAATGTTAATTTCTTACTGTTTCTTATTCATGGTTTCTATGTCCTTTTTAATGTTGATATAGTTCCCACTAAGTTCATTGTAGTTTTCATTAAGTTTCTTGTAGTTCTCACTAAGTTTCTTGGGCATCCTTATAACCATTACTCTGAACTCTATGTCTGATAAATTACTTATCACCATCTCATTAGGTCTTTCTTTGGATATTCCTTCTTTTCTTTTATTTGGGAGTTGTTTTTTCTCCTCATTTTAATTGTCTCTTTGTGTTTGTTTCTATGTGTTACATTTATCATGGGTAGCCTTTTATAGCAAAATGTACCATGGGACCCATGGCATGTTCTCCTTGAATCCTAAGTTGAATGCTCTAGGAATGACACTTTTGTGGGTTATTTGGCCTCTCCCATTGTAATTGGGTCTTTATTATTATTGTCCCATTCATAGGTGGGATCTCCTCTCAGGCTGGCTAACTGCGAGACTCAGCCCTGATGACATTATCCAAATTGTTGTACCAGTGCAGTCTCAAGGTGGCAAGGTGGTTTATACTCTTCCTTGTTTAAAAGTCTCCTCTCCAGCCAGCCTTCAGATGGCACTTCAGGTGACTATTTCCCTAATTAGTTTTAATTCCAGTTGGATTCTGGAAGGTGGTGGGAGAAAGATCCACCTATTTTGCTGCCAACTTCCAATATTCTACTAAAGCTCTTTTATGATGCTAACATTATCCTAATTTCAAAACACATACACTATAAAAAAGAAAATTATAAACCAATATTCCTGATGAACATAGATGCTAAAATTCTCCACAAAATAGTAAAAATTGAATATGGCCATGTATAAAAGCATTTCTCTGAAGATCAGGAACAAGATGGGATGTCTGAGTTGGGGTGAAGATGACAGCATAAGAAAACACAGTACTTGCCCTGGCCAGTCTGGCTCAGCAGTTAGAGTGTCAGCCCGTGGACCAGAGAGGCCTGGGTTTGGTTCCTGTTAAGGGCACGTACCTTGGTTGTGGTTTGTCCCTGGTCCCGGTTGGGGTCGTGTGGGTGGCAACCAGTCAATGTGTCTCTCTCACATTGATATTTTTCTCTCTCTCTTCCTCCCTCTCTCCCTCCCACTTAGTACTTGCCTACTCCCACAACCACATCAAAATTACAACTAAATTACAGAAAAACCACCATTCAGAACCACCTAAAATCTACATGAAAGGAAGTCCTACAACTAGGGAATTAAAGAAGCAGCCACATCAAGATTTGTAGGAGGGGCAGAGGCATGGATGGGCTAGTCCCACACCCATGTGTGGTGGTATTTAATCCAGAGGAATAGATTGCCTGGGGAGGTTCCCCCTGAGGATCAAGAAGTCCCAGCCTCACACCAGGCCCTTCATCCCAGGGTTCTAGTGCTGGAAAGAGAAGTACCCATATCTTCAGGCTGTAAAATACAGCAAGAATTGTGGCTGAGTGACATGGAGGCTGCTGTTCTAAGCAGTTCCTCTTAAGGGGCCCATGCATAGATTTACTTTGTCTCACTCCCTCTGAGTTCTAGCATTTGGTCAGCAGCTTGAAATGAACCAGGGACATATGGGGAGAAATGAACTTCTCTGGCATCAGAGCAAGAACTGAAAGGGGCAAATTTCTCCCAGAAAATCATGCTGGCAGAGTCCATTGTTCCTTTGCTGAGCCCTCCCCACCACAGAGCCAACAGGCAGGCACCATATCTGAGTCTCCATCAACTTGGCTCACTTTTGTGGCCCCACCCAACATGCAGGCTCATCCAAGCTGTTTCTAGTGGCTTTTCCATATGAATGGTCTGTCTTGGCTCATGCTTCAGACTTGCTTAAAATATCTCAAACAATAGCATCTGTCCTCAGTGTGCCCCCTACCTTTCTCTAAGCAACCCCAGGCCTGACACTAGTGGCTGCCTACCTTGGTTCACAGCTTGGTCTCTTCTGGGTACCTCCAAGCCCCAAACAAGTGGCAGCCATCTATAGATTATTCTTTTGCTAGTGCTGGGTGGCCCCTGGCAGGCCACAGGAAGTGGCTGACTTTGCACCTTCCACGAGGCCCAGAATCAGTGCACCCTGTGGTCAGTTTTAGACCACACCAGATTACAACCCTACCACCTCCACAAACAGCACACTCAAGGGGAAGACTCAGTGAGCACTAAAGCCCCACTGAAGCAAGTTCTGCTCCATAGGGTTGGTTATAGTCACAACCTATTGGCCTGGAGGTCAGTCTCTCCCAGTGAAGCCAACAACAATCAAGGCTCAACTACAGCCCTGGCCAGTTTGGCTCAGCAGTTAGAGCATCGGCCTGCGGTCCCAAGAGACCTGGGTTAAGTTCCCGATAAGGGCATGTACCTTGGTTGCAGTTTGTCCCCGGCCCTGGTTGGGTCATGTGGGTGGCAACCACTTGATATGTCCCTTTCACATCGATGTTTCTCTCTCTCTCTCTCCCTCCCACTTTCTCTGAACAAAAAATGGAAAAAAAAATGTCCTCAGGTGAGGATAAAAAAAAAAAAAAGGCTCAACTACAACAGGACAGTACACACAGCCCACACAGGGGTGCATCTAAGTACCCAGCTCAGGTGACTGCGGAAGCTGAGCCACTGGACCCTACAGAAAAGTTACTACACAAAGCCACTTTACCAAATCTGGGAGACATAGCAGCTCTACCTAATACATAGAAACAAACAAAGAAAAGCAGCCAAAATGTAGACACAAAGAAACATGTTGCCCATGAAAGAACAGGAGAGATCTCCAGAAAAAGAACAAAATGAAATGGAAGCAAGCAAACTACCAGATACAGAACTCAAAACAATGGTTATAAGGATGCTCAAGGAACTTAGTGAGAACTTCAAGGAACTTAGTGAAAACATCAGCAACATAAAAAAGACCAGTCAGAAATAAAGGATACACTAACTAAAATGAAGAATAATTCACAGGGAATAACAGTAGAATAGAGGACACCAGGAACAAAGTCAAAGGTTTGGAATTTGAGGAAACAAAAAAACACCCAATCAGAACAGCAAAAAGAAAAAAGAATCCAAAAATATCAAGATAGTGTAAAGAGACTCTGAGACAACTTCAAGTGTACCAACATTCTCATCATGAGGTGCCAGAAGGGGAGGAAAGGGAGCAAGAATTGAAAACCTATTTGAAAAAATAATGACAGAAAATTTCCTTCAGCTGTGAAAGAAATAGACATACAAATCCAGGAAGCCCGAAGAGTTCCATACAAAATGAATCTAAAGAGGCCCACACCAAGACACATCATAATTAAAATGCCAAAGGTTAAAGACAAAGAATATTTGTCTTTAGAATATTAAAAGCAGTAAGAGAAAAGCAGTTAGTGACCTACAAGGGAGTGCCCATAGAGTGTTAGCTGATTTCTCAATAAAACTTTGCAGGCCTGAGAAGAGTGGCAAGAAATATTCAAAGTGATGAAAAGTAAAGACCTACAACCAAGATTACTCTACTGAGCAAAGCTATCATTTAGAATTGAAGGTCAGGTAAAGAGCTTCTCAGACTAGAAAAAGCTAAGAGTTTATCACCACCAAACCAGTATTACGGGAAATGTTAAAGGGTCTTTAAGAAGAAGGGGAAAGAAAGATGAAAAAACATGAACAAGAAAATGGCAATAAATATACATATATCAATAATTGAATCTAAAAATCAAAATAAACAAGCAGAACTGAAATAGACTCATAGATACAGAGAACATTTTGACGGTAGCCAGATGGGAGGGTGGTTGGAGGGATGGGTGAAAAGGGTGAATGGGTTAAGAAGTACAAATTAGTAGTTATAGAGTAGTCATGGATGTATAAAGTACAGCAAAAGGAATACAGTCAATAATAATCTAATAACTATGTATGGTGTCAGATGGGCATGAGATTTTTTGAGAGGATCACTTAATAAGTTTTATAATGTTTAATCACTGGGGTGTACACCTGACACTGATATAATATGTATGTCAACTATAACTGAAAAATAAAAAATGATTAAAAACAGTGGGATGTCTGCTTTCACCACTCTTATTCAACCCAGTACTAGAAGTCCTAACCACTGATATCAAACAAGAAGAAGATAAAAAGGCATGCAAATTGGAAAGGAGAAAGTAAAACTCATTATTCCCAGATGGTAATATATTGTGAATAGAAAACCCTAAAGACTCCACCAAGAGGAGGAAAAATGGTGGCAGAAAAATGGAAGCTTCATAGACCATTTCCCAGGAACAAACTGGAATTACAACAAAATAAAAACAAGTCATTAGGAAAAACCAACTTAAGAGCAGCTGGAGAGAACCCTGATAACCAGAGATGGAAAGAGGACACTGAATTGAGCCCGGTAGGAGCTGCAGAGTTGTGAGAGGGATGGCTGGGTCCCCACCCAGAAACTGGGGGCTGTCTTAGTGGTGAGCAGTTCCCTCTGAGAAGTTGGGGGTTAAATCCAGCACAGAGGAGTAGCTCCCCAGCACAGAGGGGTGGCTCCCCAGCACAGAGTGGTGGAATAGGAAAGGGCTCCCACATAACACCTGGCTGAGGAATTCACATAAGCTGAAGCTCGGGAAACTGGCACTTCCCTGAAGGGTCATGGCACTAAATCAGCTACAGATACTCACTTTGGGCTCCGGCAGAGGGAGGACAGACTGGACTGGAACTGTATGAAGAGAGTCTGGGGTTCATGGCACTGGGGAGAGAGCTGGGAAGGAGGTTACTGGGAGTTTTATGCTGAATCACTTTTTCATAGGACAGTATCAATCTTACTCAAAGAACCCATTCTCAGAGTCCTGGGGAGAAGCAATGGCCTGTTCCTCAGGAATTTAACATCACCTCGCTGGAGAAATGAAAATTGAGGCTCATTAACAGCTAGAGTCTACTAGCAAGGGGGTGGGGGGTGGGGGGTGGGGGAAGCCACTTGAAACTTGCTCCTGTCAATCAGTGTTGGGGGGTCCTGGCTCTGAGGACTGAGCTAGCTGAGACCTGAATTCCTATGCTGAGCCCCTCCCTCAGGGCTTCAGTAGCCATCTCTATCAAGTAGCCCACTGTTTTAGCCTGGGAGAGAAGCAACTGCCTTCCCCAGGGAATTTAACACCACTCTGTGGCTCTGGGGACTGAGCTGTGAAGGCAAAGGCCAGAATCCCCTGCTGAGCCAACAATCCACACCCCAGAAACTACTTTCTTATTAAAGCAATTTTAACCCAAGGGAAAGCAATTGCCCCTCCCATTGGAAATCCTCTTACCCTGTTCACCTGAGGGATTTTTCATTCAGCTGAGGGCTAAAACCCAAGGCTCATTAAGTAACTGAGACTTACAGCCTGCAGGTAAAAACTACAGGATAACTGATTCATTGCTTGGCCTGCAAATCTACCCAGGAAAGTAAGACTTGACAGCAGTGTTTAACGTGAGCCCTCCCACAATCATCTAAACCCAATAGAGGGAGCCATAATCAGCGGAACACCAACACCCACAGGAAAATTGGGCAGGCTCCAAAACCCACTGAGACGGCCAAAATGGTGAAACAAAGAAACAAACCCCAAATGAAAGAACAAGAGAATTATAAAGAAGAAGGGATATATGAAATGGAATTAAGCAAGTTTTCAGAGGTAGTGTTCAGAGTAATGATATGAAGAAGCTCAACAGCATGAGGAAAGAGATCAATAGCATGAGTAAAGATATAGAAACAATAAAAATCAACCAACTGGAAAAAGAAAAACCACCAAGCAGAAATGAAGAATGACATAGCAGAAATAAAGATCACACTGGGGACTCAAAAAATAGCGCCACAATGAACGAAAGCTACATAGACCATCTCCCAGGACCAAAATGGAATTACAACTAAAATAAAGACAAATCATCAGGAAAAAACAAAAAAAAGCAGCAGCTCGAGAGAACCCACATAATCAAGGATGGAAAAAGGACACCAAATTGAGCCTGGAAGAAAATGCGGAGGTGCAAGAAGGAGGGCTGGGAGCCCACAGACAGCCGCTGAGGGCTGTTTTACCTGTGAGCAGTTCCCTCAGGGTTGAAACCCCAAACTGACTCAACAGCGCAGAATGCCAAGACAAGGAAGGGCACCCACAGAACACCTGGCTGAAATCACCAGAGCAGAGGCTTTGTCCCGCAAGGAGAGGTACAGGGGAAAAACCAGCAGAGCATTAAATTAGCTATAGCCACTCACCTTGGGCTCTGGCAGAGGGAGGGTGGACTGGACTGGAACTATATGGAGAGACTTGGGGAGCTGGGAGGAAGGACATGGGGAGTTTTACAATGAATCGCTCCCTCACAGGACAGTAGCCATTTACTCAAAGAGCCACTTCCCAGAGCCCCAGGGAGAAGCAACAGCCCCTCCCTCAGGAATTTAACACCACCTGGCCAGGCCAGAGGGCCAGGCCAGAGAAAGGCAAACTGAGGCACCTTAATAACTAGAGACTACCAGTAAGCAACTGCCCCACCCACTAGCATTCAGGCCAAAGTGGCAAAGTGCTGCATTGAAGAAAATGGTAATTACAAGGAGACAGAAAGAACATTTCAGTGCCAGTAAAAGCTGGTTTCATTGTTTCAGAATCTGCATGAATTCATTAACTTCAAATTGGTGAAACTGCAAGCTCAGGTAAGGATGCTACTGTGAAATTTGTACCCAGATTCCAAGAACGACAGGCAGTCCTGGTTTTGCACAGTAGTACACCACTACTGTGCAAAAAAAAAAAAATTGTGCGGGATTTGGATGGAGCGTAAATGAGTTACAGAAGATGTGGATGGCCATGTGATGTTGACACTGTCTCCATTCAGGAAGTAGTTCTAGATATGCAGCCAGAAGAACTTAATGAAGTCAAACATAGTTATAAGTGAGGAAAGTGGTTGTGTCATAAAGTATGAATGTGTCTCAGAGGAAGTGAAGCAGATGGAAAACTTCACATTAAAGGAACTCTCACATTTTTCTGCCATTGAAAGCACAAAGGTAACATTTCAGAAGCTGATCCAAATTGAGAAAGGAGTATGACAGTTTGCCAAGGCATAGAAAAGATGCTCATAAACAAATAAAACACTATAATTTTCAATTAAAAACAAAACAAAACAAAGGTCACTACATAGTACTAAAGGAATCATTCCAACAAGAGGATACAACCCTGGCAAACATATATCCATCCAATACAAAAGGACCTAAATATAGCCCGGCTGGTGTGGCTCAGTTGATTAAGCATCGTTCCAAGGCCTGAGAGGTCTGGGTTCAATTCCTGATCAGGGCACATGCCCATATTGAAGGCTTAATCCCCAATAGGGGATGTGCAGGAGGCAGCCAATTGGTGTTTTTCACATCGATGTTTCTCTCTCTCCCTTCCTCTCTCTACATAAAATCAATAAAAGAAAACCAGCGAACCAATAAACAAAAAAGACCTAAATATATTTAAAAACTCCTGGAGGACTTTAAGGGAGAGGTAGAAAGCAATACAGTCATAGTAGGGAACATAACACCCCACTGACATCACTGGTAGATCTACCAGGCAAAAAATCAACAAGAAAATAGTGACCTTAAAGGACACACTAAATCATATGGATTTAACTGATATTTACAAACTATTTCATCCCAAATTTGTAGAATATACATTCTTTTCAAGTGCACATGGGACTATCTCAAAGATAGACCGCATGTTAAAACACACAGCAAGTCCTTTTGAGTTCAGTAAGATTGAAATCATATCAAGCATCTTTTCAGATCACAACTGCAAAAAAATAGAAATCAACTACTATAAAAACCCCCAAAATATTCAAACACATGGAGGCTAAATAGTATGTTATTATACAATGAATGGGTATTCAAAGAGATAAAAGAAGAAATTAAAAAAAATTTCTGGAAACAAATGAAAATGAACACACAATAATGCAAAACCTGTGGGACATAGCAAAAGCAATCCTGAGAGGGAAGTTCATAGCATTACAGGCCTACCTCAAGAAATAAGAAAAAGCTCAAATAAATAATCTAAACCTTACAACTAAAAGAATTAGAATGAGAACAACAAGGAAAGCCCAGAGGAAGATGAAGAAAATAATAAAGATTAGAATAGAAATAAATGACATAGAGACTAAACAAAAAACAAAATACAATACAAATGATCAATGAAGCCAAGAGCTTGTTCTTTGAAAAGTAAACAAGATTGATGAACCTATAGTCAGACTCACCAAGAAACAAAGAGAGAGGACCCAAATTAATAAAATCAGAGTCGAAAGAGGCAAAGTAATAAGTGACACCAGAGAAATATAAAGCACTGTGAGAAAATACTATGAACATATATACCAACGAACAGGACAACCTGGGTGAAATGAACAAATTTCTGGAAACATAATCTTTCAAAACTTAATCAGGAGGAATCAGAAAACCAGAAAAGGCTGATAACAACTAATGAAATAGAAGCAGTAATAAAAAAATCCAGCAAACAAAAGTCCTGGACCAGATGGATTTACAGGCAGTTTAACCAAACATTCAAGAATAACTAATAACTATCCTCAAACTATGCCAAAGAATTCAAGAGAAAGGAAGACCTCTAAGCTTTTAAAAATGAGGCCAGCATTATCCTAATTCCAAAACCAGATAAAGACAGTACAGAGAAAGAAAATCACAGGCCTGATGAACACAGATGCCAAAATCCTCAACAAAATATTGGCAAACAGACCCAGCAATACATTAAAAAGATCATACATTATGAGCAAGTTGGATTTAGTCAGAAGATGCAAGGCTGGCCCAATATTCTCATAACAATAAATATAACATGTCACATAAACAAAATGAAGAATAAATATCACATGACCATATCAATGGAGGCTGAAAAAGCATTTGATAAAACCCAGCACCCATTTTTGATAAAACCTCTCAGCCAAGTGGGAATAGAGGGAATATACTTCAACATAATAAAGGCCAT
This sequence comes from Molossus molossus, assembly GCF_014108415.1. NCBI lineage: Eukaryota > Metazoa > Chordata > Mammalia > Chiroptera > Molossidae > Molossus > Molossus molossus. The sequence goes on from NW_023425345.1 coordinate 106,736,928, forward strand.
ATATGACAAATCTATAGCCAATCTCATATACAAGAAGCAAAACTAAAAGTGTTTCCCTTAAGAACAGGAACAAGACAGGATTGTCCACTTTCAGCACATTTATGAAACATAGTACTGGAAGTCCTAGTCACAGCAATCAGGCTAGAAGAAAATATAAAAGACATCCAAATTGGAAAGGAGGAAGTAAAACTGTCATTATTCACAGATGACATAATATTTTACATAGAATACCCTAAAGACTCCACCAAAAAACTAATAAATGAATTTGGCAAAGTTGCAGGATACAATATCAACATTCAGAAATTGATGACATTTTTATGTATCAATTATGAACTCTCAGAAAGAGAAACTAAAAAAAAAAAATCCATTTACCATTGCAACAACAACAACAACAACAACAACAACAACAAAAAGATACCTAGGAGAACACTTAACCAAGGAGGTAAATGACTTACAGTCAGAAAACTATAGGACATTGAAAAGTGACATACAGGAAGATACAAACAAAGACAGAACAAGTGGAATCATATACTGTGTTGATGGATAGGAAGAATTAACATCATTTAAATATCCATACTACCGAAGCAATCTATAGATTCAATCACTATTAAAATACCAATGACAGCCCAGCTGGTGTGGCTCAGAGGATTGGGCATCATCCTGTGCACTGAAAGGTCCCAGTTCAATTCCTGGTCAGGGCACATGCCTGGGTTGTGGGCTCAATCCCCATTGGGGGGGGGGGGGAGGCGTGCAGTAGGCAGGCGATTGATGTTTCTCTCTCTCACATTGATGTTTCTTTCTCTCTAAAAAATAAAAATATATGTATTAAAAAATACCAGTGACATATTTCACAGATCTAGAACAAATATTTCAAAGTTATGGAGAACCAAAGAAGACACTGAATAGCTGCAGCAATCTTGAGAAAGAAGAACAAAGTTGAAGGTATCACAAACTGGATATCAAAGTATACTACAAAGCCATTGTAATAAAAACAGTCTGGTTCTGGCACAAGAACAGGTTTATAAGATCAATGGAACAGAACATAGAACCCAGAAATCAACCCACACCATTATGGTCAATTAATACTTGACAAAGAAGGCAAGGGCATACAGTGGTAATGGAGTAAATACAGTCTATTCCATAAATAGTGTTGCAAAATTGGAAAAAGTAAATGCAAAAAAAAAAAAAAAAAGAGAAAAGGAACTAGACTACCAACTAAAACCATACACAAGAGTACAGTCAAAAGGGATAAAAATCTTGAATGTAAGTTGTGAAACCATAAAAAACAGTAGAAGAAAAAGAAGTTGATGGCATTGTCGTCAGTCATCCGAGGCAAGGTCATCAGCGTTGTGAGAAATCATCTCATCACATCTCGTCTGATCATCACTGGATCACCGTAGTTTCCCACAGTGTGTTAACACTTTTGCAACGTGTACACTCCCACCTGCCCGGCACTGACCTCTGAGTCACTGAAATGCAGGCAGACGGGCTGCGGGCAGCTGACGAGAAGCGTACGTGTCTGTCCTGTCATGTACTCGTATGTGTTCTGTCTATCCCATAATGGATGTTCCTTGCTTGTCCCTCAAAACTTATGTGATTATTATGATTCACTTAATGTAAACTTAGGTTGGTGAGAATAAAGCTCCTAGATTTACTGAATTTCAAGTCCCACCTGTGGTTGCCTTGGAAGGGCCAGACCAAATGATTTTGCAGGCCTTATGTGGCCTACAGGCCGGACCTTCCCTGCCCCTGACCTAAAGTACAGTAAGCTGAGTGAAATAAGTTAGGCAGAGAAAGACAAATCCCGTATGTTTTCACTTATATGTGGAATCTAAAGAATAATATAAACAAACAAACAAAATTGTAACAGACTCATTGACACAGACAACGGACTGATGGTTGCCTGAGGGGAGAGGGTTGGGCAGGTGAGTGAAAAAGGTGAAGGGATTAAGAAGTACTAATAGGTAGTTTCTAAAGAGTCATGGGGATGTGAAGTCCAGCACAGGGAATATAGTCAACACTATTGTAATAACTCTGCATAGTGCCAGATGGGTATCAGAAATAATCTGGGGAACACTTTGTAAAGTATATGATTATGCTATACTCCTGAAACTAATACAAAATAATATCAAATGTAAACTGTAATTGAAAAATAAAATTTTAATAATGATAGAGAACATGAGATAGATGAGGCTGTACCTGCCATAACATGACGTACTGTTTATTTTTATTTTATTTTATTTTTTTATCCTCATCCGAGGATATTTTGCATTCATCTTTAGATAGAGTGGGAGGGAGAGAGGGAGGAAGAGAGAGAGAGAAACATCGATGTGAGAGAGACACATCGAGTGGTTGCCACCCACACGACCCCAACCGGGGCGGGGACAAACTGCAACCGAGGTACGTGCCATTAGTGGGAACCGAACCCAGGTCTCTCTGGTCCGCGGGGCCGAGGCTCTAACTGCTGAGCCAAACCAGCCAGGGCTGGCATACTGTTTAATACATTCTCCTTTAAAAGTGAAAGAGTGTCCTTTAAAATAATGATAAAAAATGTAGTATGGTAACTACATAAAGCAGTAACATAGTCACATTATTATTATCATTGCCCTCCTCCTCCTCATTACGCTCAGGCATAACGTGCCGGTCGCTAGGCGTCTGCTCGGCTTGCGCGCGGGCCGCCTGCGGTCGCTTGTTCCAGCCGCAGCACAGACGCAGGGAGCAGGCGCTGTGCACTGTTAGGACAGCGGTGATGCCGCTGGGCGTCAGGGTCTCTTCAGCTCCACCAAATTTTATGCGACGACCACCGTACAAGCAGTTCGTCATCGACAGAAACAAGGTTATGTAGTGCATTCCTAGCTAAGAGAGTCTTCTCAAGGTTATTTTCTTTGTAATATTTTTAATATAAAAACAAGGAGTTAATCCACATACTCAAACTTGCTCTTCTGTGCGGGGACAGCAAAGTGGCTCATCTCACTGTTCTAAAGGAAACACATTTGACTTTCAACAGATGTGGAAAAACATTTAAAAAATAGTATTTATGGCCCTGGCCAGTTTGGCTCAGTGGTTGAGCGTCGGCCTGCGGACCAGAGAGTACCCGGTTCGGTTCCCACTAGGGGCACGTACTACCAAAAAAAAAAAAAAAAAAAAAAAGAAAGAAAGAAAAAATAGTATTTATTTAATATAAAGCTCTCAGCAATGTGGAACAAAATGAAATTTCCTTAACCTGCTAAACGCTATCTACCAAAACCTATAGCAAATACGACACATAATGGTGAAATAATAAAAACAACGCTCTTTTTTTTTTTATCCTCACCCGAGGATATTTTCTCATTTTTTTGTTCAGATAGAGTAGGAGGGAGAAAGAGGAAGAGAGAGAGAGAGAAACATCAACGTGAAAGGGACATATTGAGTGGCTGCCACCTGCATGACCCAACCAGGGCTGGAGACAAACTGCATCCGAGGTACGTGCCCTTAGCAGGAACCGAACTCGGGTTCTCTGGACCACAGGCCAACACTCTACCCACTGAGCCAAACTGGCTGGGGCTAGAAACAATCCTTTAATGTCAAGAACACTACAGGAAGCTGTCCTTTCTCATCACACCTATTCAACATCATGGTTGAAGTATTAGCCAGAAGAGCAGGCATAACAACAACCACAACAACAAAGCAACAACACAACAAACCAGGAGCAGGAACATTTGAAAGCCCTAATATTGAGTGTAAAACCGAATGGAAAGCTAATATATTTAGAATAATGCCATACCTATGTGTATATATAGTTCAAATGACAAAACAATAGTTTATTGTCATCATGATTATATAAATAATAAATATATATATATTTGGATAAAGAACAAAATTAAATATTCAAAAGTCTGCAATTACCTCTGAGAAAGAAGAAGTGGTGGGGAGACTGTTTTGGCTGCATCTGCAAAGCTTATTTCTTTAATTAAAAGAGGGATCTGCCCTGGCTGGTTTGCTCAGCGGTTAAAGTGTCGGCCTGTGGATCAGAGAGTCCCGGGTTTGGTTCCCGCTAAGGGCAAGTACCTCAGTTGCAGTTTGTCCTCGGCCCTGGTTGGGGTCATGTGAATGGCAACCACTCGATGTGTCTCTCTCATGTCGATGTCTCTCTTTCTCTCTTCCTCCCTCTCTCCCTCCCCTCTCTCTGAAGATAAATGCAAAAATGTCCTTGGGTGAGGATAAAAAAAAAAAAAAAAAGGGATCTGAAGTAAATATAATATTTCTGTACTTTTAAAATACATCTGAAATATTTCATAAGTTAAAAATGATATGGATGGACTAGGAGAGCATTACGCTAAGTGAAATAAGCCAGTCAGAGAAAGACAAGGACCACATGATCTCACTCATATGTGGAATCTAATGAACAAAATAAACTAACAAGCAAAATAGAGACAACCTCCTAGAGAGCAGGCTGCCAGCTGTTGGGGGAGGGGTTGTGGAGTTGGGTGGGGTGCGTGGAGAGATTGATTAAAAAAAACACTCATAGGATAGAGGTGGGAGGGTATAGGGGGATAATGGTGATGGAAGGAGAACTGACTGGGGTGGTGCACACACATACAGTGTACAGATGATGTGTTGTGGAATTGTGCACCTGAAACCTGCATAATTTTGTTAACCAGGGTCACCCCAATAAATTCAATAAAAAGGAAAAAAAAAATTATTTGAAAAAATACGAATATCTACATATTACCACATGATGGCAGCATAAACCCACCAATAGACCTATGGTGGCTTAGCAGCCAGGAAAAAATCCATGTTATATCCCATTGATTTATATGTGAGTCAACCAAAAGTCTGCAGCTCCCTAAACATGGGCAATAATGCAGCGTGCCTCTCGTGTGTGTGTGTGTGTGTGAAAGAGAGGCAGAGACAGCATTTTTTAGAATAGATCTTGGGATGCAGAATTGGAAAGAAATCCCACTTACTAGAGGTAGAATCTCAGAGTGCAGTAATACTCTGTTAGCCTGGAATCAACTAAATTTGAATTCAGATTATTTTTATTAAAATGGATGGCTTGCTAAGGTTTTTTTTCCCAGTCAGCAGAATTAGGATGACGTGGTAAACCTGGACAGATGTAGTCCTAACTCTTTCACTCACTAGCTTTGGATTTATCAAGCTCATTTCCATTATCAAGAAAATAGATAAAACAGCATGACCCAGAGAGAGCTGTTTTGAGACAAATATTTCACACCCCCACTGGTAAATGCTCTCAATGACTGTCCTCGGCATCCCCCTGTTTGGAGGGCTAGACCATTGCCACATACTGTGGATGGGGCTATTCAACAGCCACTTAAGGCCACTTCCAGTTAACTGTGGAGCTCCTGTAAAACACATACCCTTTGATATATAACTGCTGTTAAAAATAAAGTTCAACACTATAAACTGGGCTTGTGGATAACAATATATATATATTTTAAAGATCCTGCATTGTCCTTGCTTGATGAAAAAACAAAGATTTTATTTATTTTGGTATTAAGATAAAATATTTAAAATTCTTACCAAAGTTAAAACTGAAAAGAACATATTTTTGATTCTTACCAAAGTTAAAGCTGAAAAGAACATACTTTTGATTCAAGAACTTCGAGGTCTGAAATAACAATACAGTTGACCTTTATGGAGTGATATGATTATTTTTGTGAATTTTGCAATTCACAGCTCTCAGAATGACAGTAAAAAAAACAAAAACCCTAAACAGGGAGAAATGTTACTCTCCGATATATTCCTCGGACCAACTAAAATTGATTGCTGCCTTATCTCAAAAATATCCAGATTTTCCCCTCAAGTTGGCATGTGATAGAAATTTAACAACACTTAGATAACAGTATTTAGGTGATGCTGATAACGCTGGTGGTCGGTGCAGGGAGATTACTTTACCAGGTGAACTGCAGATTCAAAACCCAGAACGGCACCACGGACCTGCCCGTGTTTGGGTAGGTGGTGGCTTAGTTTTATGAAAAAAATTGAATTTGAAATTGTAAGTTAGAGCAATATGGTCAGAGAAGGAGAGGTTACAAAAGCAAACGAAGAATAATCTAATCCTGAGAGCACAGAAAGAGGGTTAAAAGTGAAGTAAAAATTATATCCGCATTGTGGATGGTACCATGAAGAAACCAGTTTATGACTCTAGTCTAGAAGGATGAAGTCTGAGAATAATTAAATCCTGGTCTTATACATGTGCTTTCATAAGTCATCATATTTAACATCAAATCCTAGTCAAGTCTGAAGCTTCGCGGTGACAGTTTAGGACAAAGGGAAAATGTGGTCAAACAGTGCGTTTCACAGCTGTGGGCCTTGCACATTTCAGAAGCCACAGGAAAACTTAAAACAATGGCGAGCCAGTCCTGAAAATGTATCTGTTAAGGTACCAGGGAGGGTGTCTACCTTTGCTCGGGCAAAAGCCCAGGAAGTTCAGTGGATGGGAAAAGATGGTGGGGGAGGCGGGAAAGAGGGGAGGAACCGTAACTTTTATCCTCACCTTTCTGTGAATTATTTTCCATCTAATTCATTTTAGAAACTTGGATCTGGAAATGATCTTGCAGTCTAACCGCCTTATTTTGAAATAAGGAAACTGAGGTACAATGATGTTTCCTGGCTTATTCCAAGCAGGGAAACTAGGCTGTCTGAGGTGGTAGAGATGTGCCAGAGGGATTTGGTTTCCAAGGCTCCGCAGGAGCAGGGAGGAGAACAGGTGGGTGCTCTTCCCCTCCGGGCACCTCGCGCACCAGGCGTTAGGAGTGGGTGCCCAGAGCTAGAATACGGTGAGGAGCAACTCCACGTTCTTTGCACGGGGGCGCTGGTGAACTTGTCTGTGGAGACTGCCATTCCAAAGGACTGCACACCGGCTGAGTAAGAAATAGAGATTTATTGTCTCCCAGTTCTAAAGGCTAGAAGTTTGAGATCAAACTGTCAGGAGGGCCGCACTCCCTCCGGAGGGGCCGGGAGGAGCCGTTCCAGCCTCTGCAGCTGCTGGTGGCTGCTGGTGGCAGCACAGCCCGTCTCCACACGCTCTCCCTGTGTCTGCTCCTCCTGGGCATTCGTTTCAAAGGACACCAGTCTTGTCGGTTAGAGGCCACCTCACTCCAGCAGGACGTCATCCTAGCTGATTACAGCCAGTGGCCCTGTTTCCAAATACAGTCACATTCTGAGGGACTGGGCTCAGGGCTTCCACGCAGGTTATTTGGGGGGACACCATTAAACCCATGACAGTGGTGGTTGAAGCTTTATTAATAATGATGGATTTTCTGAGTAACCCGGTTCCTCTCATTGTGCTCTGGGACTCTGTCTATACCTTACACTGTACTGTTCCCTGTGGCTCCGTGTTTAATCCTCTTCTCATCCTGTGCTCTTTTCCCGTAGAGCTCATCCACTCCCAAGGCTCACACTGCTCCGTGTTGATACTTCCCCAAGCTCAATGGCTGGGCCGTCACCCTCTCCTGAGATCTACACCTATTTCATCCGCTGACTGCTGACATGACCTGGTCTCGTCCAGGCACAGAACCCTCCAGCGCACCAAACTTAACTTTTCCTTTTCCAACCTCAACCCAAGTAAGTTCCTAGCCTAGGTGCAAGGTGCCTGTCCTGGGCCGTCGTCAGATCCTCTCACCTGGATAATGACTGGTGCTTCCCTTCCCCTCGACTCTGCACTCAGCGAGTCAGCCAGCCTCGCAGACTCCATCTCCTTCCCCTCAGATACGACTTCTTTGTTTAATTCCCGTGTTTAGTCCAGGCCCTCACTTTCTCTATGTGGACAGACTCTCTGCTTCCAGCTTTATCTTTGTGCTCCTCCAGTCTATCCTCAACACTGAGCCCAGATCAATATCTCTTCAGTTCAAGTCTAATCACTTAAAATTCCTGCTTGTCCCTGTGCCCAGCGTCAGTTCTTCGCTTGTAGGTCATTCGTGTTCAGAACAGTTACTGAGAAGCTGCGATGCCCTACACTGTTCTAGGCACACAGGACACAGGGAAGGAGGGAAAGACGCTCTCTAAAGTTGTGTATCATTTTGCCATGTGGGAGTGTTTATTAAGTTTTACATTCCAACTCTTATAAAAAATGTGCTTCATTAAAAACAGAAAGCAGTGGGAATTGAGTGATCTGATAGCAGTGGGTTACACTTTAGATGAAGAGAAATAATAAAACTATTCTCTTACTTCTTTACTGAGTGTATTTCTCCAAACACCTCAGAAAAATAGATCTATTTATATCTATGGACAATCAAATCTCCTTTTTCTTCCTGAGATTGGAGCACCACTCTGACCCTAAGGGAGAAATATAAAGAAAACAGTCATTAAATAACAATGTTTAAAAAGCATGCCCTGGCCAGTGTGGTTCAGTGTGGTTCAGTGGGTTAGGCATCATTCCATGCACCAAAAGGTCGCTGGTTCTATTCCCAGTCAGGGCACATGCCTGGGTTGTGGGCTCGAGTGGGGGGCATGCAGGAGGCAGTCGATCAATGTTTTGCTACCACATAGATGTTTCTCTCTCTCCCCCCTCCCTTCTCTTTTCTCTAAAAATCGATTTTAAAAAAAGCACACAGCCTGGCTCAGGTAACACACATAAGGAACATAGAGTCATGGCTGAGATGAACTAATTGAAAATAAGCAAAGAGATGAAATATCACTTAGATAACTTAGATGTCTTTAAAGTGTGCTGACCTGGTGACTTATTAGGGCACTAAAGTTAGGGGGAAAACTCTCTGAAGATGAAGATTTTGATTATAGTTAATATATTAAAGACAAAGTACTTTATCAGCAAAATAATAATAATAATAACAATAACAATAATAATAATTAGTCATTTCTATTGTCCATATTTAATAAAGTCATTCTAATTAATAATGGGTTGATGAATACTCTTTCAGGAGATTGCGAGCAATTCTACATTCAAAATGCTTCCCAGATGATATTTTAAATCAAAACAAACAAGAGGGCAACCCGTCTGGTCTTCAGGAAACTGACCATCTAAACCAGGCAATATTATCACAATATCCCCCTCCAACCTTCCCCTAAAAATACTGTCACACAAGATGTTTATAAGTTATATAGAATTTAGGCATATCAACTTTTACATTAGGAATATGTTTGTGAAAATAGTGTGTAAAGTAAATTTTGGTCATTATGCATACTGTTGCTATAAACATTCATATACATGTCTTATCATTTCTCTTGAGTGTAGACCTAAGAGTGGACTTGAGAGGCATATGGTAACTCAACAGTTAACATTTTGAGAAATGGTCAAATCGTTTTATAAAGTGCCTGCACATTTTTACATTTCTACTAGCAAAGTCTAAGGGTTCTATTGTTTCCAACACCTGCTATTGTCTGCCTTTTTAATACAGCCATCTAGTGAGTGTAATGTGTTCTTTCTTATTGCATTTCTCTAATGTCTAAATTTTTTATCAAATGGTGAATGGATATGCAAAATATGGTGTATTCACTCAATGGAATATTAGTTGGTAATGAAAAGGAATGAAGTACTGGTACCTGCTGGAGTGTGAATGAAATTCAAAGACATTGCGCTCAGTGAAAGAAACCAGTCAAAAAAGACCACATACTATATGGACTTATTTACATGAGATGTCCAGAACAGGAAAATCTTTAGAGATAGAAAGTAGATTAATTATTGACTAAGGCTGGGGCAAAGAGAATGAGGGGTGAATGCTTATGGGAACAAAATTGTTTTTTTGAGATGAAGAAAATGTTTTAAGTTTAGATTATGGTGATAGTTGCACAACTTTTTAAAAAACCAGAAGTGGTTAGAAATGCTCCACTAAAATGAACAAGAAAAAAGCCTTTGTTTTTTTAAAGATTAAAAAAAATTTTTTCTTTATTGATTTTGGAGAGAGAGAGGAAGTGAGAGGGAGAGAGAGATAGAAACACAGATGAAAGAGAACATCAATTTCCCACCTCCTGCATGCCCCCCACTGGGGATTTGGCCCACAACCTGGGCATATGCCCTGACCAGGAATTGAACTGGTGACCTCTTGGTGCATGGGTCGATGCTCAACTACTGAGCCACACTGGCTTTTAAAAAGATTTTAAAATAGATTTTTAGAGAGAGAGGGAGTAAGAGAGAGAGCTAGAGAGAGAGAGAAGGAGATAAGTCAGCTGCCTCCTGCACATTCCCTATTGGAGTTCGAGCCAGAAATCCGGACATGTGCCCTGACTGGGAACCAAATCAGCAACCTTTTGGTGGATGGGATGATGCCCAGCCAACTGAGCCACACTGGCCAGGGCTACAACTTTTAAAATATACTAAAACCCATTAAATTGTACATTTAAATTAGTGAACTTTATATGTACAATTATGTCTCAATAAAGCTGTTAAAGAACAACTAAGTTTGGATAACTAAAGTTGTTGTATTTTGCTAAAGTCAATGAATCTTTTGTAATATGAATAAATATTCAACAATTTCTTTTTGAAACTGTGTTTAGAAATATCCAGTATTTATAAATTAGTGCATTTATCAAGTTCTTTGAAAAATCTACTTATTTTTCATCAAATAATAATCCATCAATCTTTGTCAATTTGAAATTGAAACCTGAATTTTAAGCTTAAATTATTTAAATGACCATTGTCCTGGCCAAATATAGGATTTGGATCTCAATTAGAAATTGCTCCAATTTGAGAGCTTACATATCAAAAATGGGTAGCCAGGGCTGAAAGTCCTGAAGAATCCACTTTTCTATCATGCAGTTAATAGTCTATGATTTCTTAATTTGCTAAAGAGATGAAACTTCAAATAGAATGGAAAATAGCAGTTTAGGTTAAATTTATATTCCATATTAGTGAGATACACTCTAAAAATAACCCAAAATGGGTTGATCATACTATTTCAGATTTCTTTTTCTAACCAGTTTCACATGCATTTTTCTTATTTAGCCTTGAAAAAAAAAAGGTTGTGTGTTAGGCACTGAAGTTGCTTACTATTAACTTTTGAAATTAGAGAGCTTTGATAACAAGACACACTGCATAGTTTGGTATTGGGTAGTGCCATTTCGGCACATCCACCGTGTGTCTTCAGTAGAGAGAGATTACAAATATATCAAGAAAGCAAACAGCTAAAATGAAAACTAATAGTTCACTTGGGGTGACATGCAAAAAAAATTCCTTCTTGGAATAGAAATATATTTCAGCAACAAAAAAGCACTAACCTCAAGCTAGTTTCATCAATTAATCATCTTAGGTATTTTAATTCAACTTTGTTAACTTAAGATTCCTATCCTCAAACACTGACTTTCCAGAAGTAACTTTGAGGGGCTTTCTGTTGTAGTTCAAAGAGGACGGTTCACTTGCCCAGTGAAGCCTTATCTAACAACTCCGCTGGATGCTTGGCTCCAAAGCTGATGGGTACTATTCCAGAGACATGCTTTTCATTCACTTCTCCATAACTGTTTGCAATGTGAGTGCTTGACTCAGAACTTGCAATTTAATAAGGCTAAACCAATAAAATAACTAGAAATACAAGACGATATCTCAGTTTGACATATTGTTCATGTTTAATCCTTTCATGTTATGGGGCCAGAATGTATAGGAGTCTTTGTGAGGCTTCAGAAATTGCTGAAGATCCTTCAAAGCAAAACCAGTTTTACAAAAATCTCCTCCTCCCCACTCCCTTCAGTCACATGATCAGGTAATGTGCTTGATTCCTACAAACAGGTAATCCACCAGGCTGCACTCCAGACAGTTAAGTGGCTTTAACATAAACTCTTATTGCAAAGGGGGAGAAGGCAAGATAAAAGCACCATTTGTCTTTTGAGCACTTGCTGAAAATCTACCCATTATACAGTGCAGACCTAAATGAAGGCTGCTGGTGCCTTTTTGATGTGGAGGAATTTCCTTCCTCTTGTGAGGAGTCAGTGACCCAGCTTTTCTTTCCCCGGCAGAATGGGGGTATTTACTTGCTGCACATTCCAGGCCTTGATAGATGGCTGAGCTGAACTTGGCCTGCACTGAGCTAACGGGATCAACACTTGGACAGATTCTTTGTTCTGTCCCATGGTGTCAGCAACTTGGAGTAGTCAGTCTGTCGACTCAGGGGCCTTTCAATGGGAGGACAGATCCTTTAGCTCACAGATAGAGCAACAAAGGTTTGCTTATAGTGTGGGGGCCTCCTCTAAAAAATGGCTTTTTTTGTGTCAGGGTATTTATCATGTGCTCATGTCATCATTTCAGGGTTACTGTGGCAGTCCTAGCTTGGACAGTGCATGAAGCCTTTATCTACGAATGTGAGTATCGCTTTGAAGCCCGGGCAAGGAGTACATTACAAGTTTAGTGATAGAGAAGCTCAAATGGTTGAGTAAGAAGTGAGAAAGGATGGAGAAAGACACAGAGCTGCTCATGGGAAAATGAGGGAAATTAATCTAATCATTCTTTAGTTAGAGAAATAAATCCTTTGTTCCCCACCTTACTAAAAAATCTCAAGTATTTAGGGTCATGTCAGTGTGGTTTCATCTTATTTCTCATCTGGTTTTATGATTTGCAATAAAGCAAATATTTCAAGGCATTCAAATTAACTGGATTATCTTTGCTCAGAGGGTGGGATGAGAGCGCAGTGGACAGACAGAGCTGGTCCTGCCCACGCTGCGCAGACGGCCACACCTCTGAGTGCACAGAGCCACCTCAGTGCACCTCAGCATTCCTTGTTCAGAAAGGCCAAGAAGCAGATTTGAACTGTTTTAGTTTATTAAACTAAATTCCCTTAAATATTTATTTATTGAAGTTTAAAAATAATCTCAAAGGGAAGTACATTTATTTTGATTACTTTAGTTTGTTATAAAAACAAAATCCCAGCGCAACCATTGATCTTCTTTGAATGTGGGCAAAAAGAGTATCGATGTATTAAAATAACCAAGTGAAGATACTTAAAATCTTTATCAACTGGATGGTGGTTGATGAAATTCAGAAAAATATATGATAGACCACATGCCATTTTACTGAACTACATAGTGCTTAAGTGTAAAGTAAAATAAAATCTCTCGGACAGAAACTTAACCTGCTGAGAAAGGCAGCCGTGTTTTTGCCACTAGGTATGAATACTTAGTCATTTTTACCCACAAAAAATCATTACCAAACTTACACCTTTCATTAATTGAAGGAAGCAGGTATATTCATAGGCACTCTACACGTTTACTTAAAAATAACACGAAGTAAAGCATGCTCCTAGCTATGCTAAAATATTATTTCAATAGTCAAATTAAGCTATCTTTTCTATGTAGCTTAAGTTGTAATATCTACTGAGAAACAGGACACTGAAAATTCTTTTTGTTTTGAATATCCCTCTAGCTATGAACATAGATTATGGCTTATCATGCTACTGTCTCTGAGCTGAAACCCACACCAACTAAAATATTTATGTGCATATATATTTATTTTACTTCCCTAAGCTGCTCATTTCTCTCCATACAGATTTTTTTTGACTATTTGCTCTTTTTCCCAAATCTTACATTATTACCCATATAGAAAAAGCTTGATTACTTTTTTAGTATGAGCTGGATGTATAGAATAATCAATGAACCATTTTAAAAGGAAATATGCTCTGTTAATATTAAGTATTCATATTACAGTCAGCTCTAAAAACCATAAATATGTACTTTATAACAGTAATGTTTTTAAATTTAAATTTAATATTCTGTTCTCAATAGCATAAAATGTATTGGGATGAGGTGTATTGATTTCAATGTATTCAAATACAAGCAACAAAAATTAGACTAACTGGCTTAAAGCATATGATGTTTATTATTGATTTAGCAAGTATTCTGGAAGTGGGCACTTTCAAGGTTTTTCAGCTGTTTTGTTTCACTATTCAAAATAGCTTGATTTTTAGTTTTCATATTTGTTTCATATTCTTTTTATTTTTTTATAAAAAGAAAATAAAAAACAGTAAAGGGCTAATATAATCCCATCACCCAGAGTCAACAATTTACAAGATTTTGTTTACATATTAATTTCCCTTTCTCTCTCTCTCTCTCTCTCTCTTTTTTTGGCTGAATTATTTCAAAAAGCATATATAATACTTCAGTATACACCACCAAAAAGGAACAATTCCTTCATATTATCTTATATTCAGTCTATATTCAATTTTCTAAGACTGCGTCAGAAAGCACAAATTGCTTGCTGTTCTCTCTCATCCAAGTTTAGAGACGTTACCTGTTTTTAAGAGAGCTCCTTTTCCAGATTATTTTGGGCTAAGCCTGCATGTAGAAATTTAAAAAAAAAATCTTCAAAGGAGCTAGCAAGTTGCAAGAGCTATTGTCGATGACAGTGGCTTTATTTATTCATTTAACAGATAGTCGTTAAATCTATTTTTATTTTGAAGCAAAGACCATTTGATTATAGATTCTTCTCAAGTTTATTTCAGTTTTCCACTTTCATTCAACAAAATTCAGTGGAAGGAAGAAATTTCTGAGCTTAGTTTCCATTTAATGGGATCAGCTTTGATTTTTTTCATTCCCTTGCCCATCTCTCTGAAATGTTATCAAGTTTTCTGATAGACCTTCAAAATACTTTTCTTCTTTGTTGCCTATTTTCCCTTTCTGCCTCCAGTACCCCAGCACAGGAACGCACCCATGTGGCCTAGATTACAGGTATCCTGCGTAACTGGGGACCCTGCAGCCGCTCTCTGTAGCTTTAACTCACCCACTAACAGTGCACAGATTGTTTTTCTTTCCCTTTTCTTTCTGTGATAATCTTTTACATATTCTGTTACATGGCATCATCACAATAACCTAATAAGGACGCACCTTAATCATCTCCATTTTACTCATGAGAAAGTTACACTTTAGAGAAATTAAAATTTGGGACTGTCCAGCTAGATCTCCTGGCAAGGCTGCTTAGGCGAAACACTGAAATAAAAATGTAAATGATGCTTTCAGAAAGGGGACTTTTCTAAAAATTCAGAACATCCTTCAGAAGTTCTCCTGTATTTCTTGACGGATCAGCACTGACCCACATACATAGCTTTTTAAGACATTCAAATAAGACCAAAGTAGGTTATCAACACGCCTCCTTCCAAATCGGATATTGCCATTTTGTATATACTAGATTGGAATTGATCTCAGACTGACTGGACAGTACATGGTGGCTTCCAGGGACTGTAGGTGCAGTGATGAGAAAACTGGACAGAGTCAGGCTGCCCCTGCGCTGCAGCCTGCTGTTATGGGGGAGAGGAGGGAGCCAGGGGTGCAGGAGGGAGGTGGCAGAGGGAGCAGGTTGTCACTAACTGGCCTAACCAACTGGAGCCGCATGTCTCTGAAAAATTAGGTGATTCATGCTAAACTTTAATGGAAAACTCAAATGGAAAAACAAGAATGAGAATCTAATGTATAATGTAATACATATATATATATATATATATATTTTTGTTGTTGTTGTTGTTGTTTTTTGTTTGTTTGTTTTTTTGTTTTTAATCGACTGGCTGCCTCCTGCACCACCCTGACCAGCCCAGGGACCAAACCACAGCCGAGGTACATGCCCTTGACTGGAATCGAACCCGCGACTCATTGATCCGCGGCCAATGCTCTAGCCACTGAGCCAAACTGGCCAGGGCAATAATGTACTATTTAAAGGCAAACAACTTTTTAAAAAGTGTATAATTCAATGTGGTCTAGTACATTCAGGTGGTGCAACTATCCCCACGGTGTAAGTTCAGAACATTTTGTCCCCGCGGACGGAACCCGGCACCTCGGAACCACGCACACACGGGCAGCTGCCACAGCTTACCCGTCCTGCCAGCGGCAGTCACCCATTCACTGTCTGTCTCTAGGCATTTGCCTGATCCAAACATTTCAAATGAACGGAATCATGCACTTTGGAATCAGGTCTTTTGTGTCTGGCTTCTTTCTCTTAGCATAATGTGCTCAAAGTTAATTCATGTTCCCTTTTAAATTACTGAATGATATTCCATTGTATGAATATATCAAATTTTGCTTATCCACTTATCAGTTGATTGTAATGGAATTATTTCTGCTTTTGGGCTATAATGAATGATGCAGCTATGAATATTCACGTACAAGATTTTGTGTGGATATATTTTCATTTTTCTTGAGTATATGCCTAGGAATTACTGGGACACACGGTAATTAATTTTGTCATTATATTTGTGAAGAGCTACCAAACTTTTCCAAAGTGGCTGAACCGTCTTATGACCCCACCAGAAACATGAGCGCTCCCGGTCTCCACATCGCACCAGCTTGGCACTGCCTCATTTACTCTGCTCACTCTCCTGCTGTGAAGTGGTATCGCAGGACTTTGATCCACATTTCCCTGATGTTTAGTGATGTTCTGCATCTTTTATTCACTTATTGCTCATTTGTTTATCTTCCTTTGATAAATGTCTGTTCATTACTTTTCCCTTTGAAAAAAATTAATAGAACTTATATTTTAGAGAAAATTTAGATTTACCAAAAAACTGAGAAAGTAGAGATTTCTAATGCACTCTCCTTTCCCACCACACACACACACACACACACACACACTTTCCCCAAATAATCATATATTGCTTTAGTGCGGTATATTTGATATAATTGGTGAGCAAAATCATTATCATTAACTAAAGCTCATAGTTTACATTCGGGTCAAGGTTTGTGTTGTACAGGCCATGTATTTTTACAAGTGTAATTGACATGTATCCATCCTCAGAGGACCATGAAGATGGTTTTACTGCCCTAAAAATCCCTGGGCTCTACCTATTCACCGTTTCTTATCGATCCCTGACTCTTTGGCCACCACTGATATTTTTACTATCTCCACAGTCCTGCTTTTCCTAGAATGTCATCTAGTTAAACATACGTATGGCATACAGTATGTACCCTTTCTGGTGTTTTTAATTTTACTTAACAATATGATTTAATATTTATCCATGTCTTTTCATGACCTGATAGCTTACTTATTTATTTACTATTTTTAATCCTCACCCAAGGATATTTTTCTACTGATTTTTTTTTCTTTTTAAATAGAGTAGAAGGGAGGGAGGGAGACAAAGAGGGAGAGAAACATCGATGTGAGAGAGACACATCGTTTGGTTGCCTCCTATACAAGCCTGACCAGGGCCAGGGATTGAACCTGCAACCCAGGTATGTGCCCTTGGGGAATCAAACCTGAGACCCTTCGGTCTGCAGGCTGATGCTCTAACTGCTGAACCAAACTTGTCAAAGCTAGCTTATTTATTTAAATCACTGAATATTATTCTATTGTGTTTATGTACCACAGTTTGCTTATACATTCACCTATTGAAATACATCTTTGTTGCTTCTAAATTTTGGCAACTATAAATAATACTGCTGTAAACATTCATGTGCAGGTTATTAATTTTTCTGTGGCATATGTTTTCAACTCATTTGGGTAAATACTAAGGAGCATAATTTCTGGATTGTATGATAGTAATATGTTTAGTTTTGGAAAAATTCTTCAGTTATCTTCAAAAGTATCTGTGGCATTTTATATTTTCATTCGCAATCAATGAGTTACTGTTGCTCCACAACCTGTCAAGCATTTGGTACTGCCAGTGTTTTGAGGTTTAATCATTTTAATAAGTGAATAGTAATATATCAATGTTGTTTTAATTCACAATTTTCTAATATGGTGTTGAACACCTTCTTATTTTTCCACGTAATACGCTTTTATTTAAAAAATGTTTCTCATATATATGTATATATTTATTTTTTTATTGTTGATACTACTGCAGATGTCCCCCATTTCCCCCTCCTTTGCCCACTTCCAACCAGCCACTTGCCACCCCTCCCCTGGCCTTCCCCACTCTGTTGTCTGTGTCCATGTACTCTGCATATGTGTTCTTTGGCTACTCTGTTCACCTTCTTTTATCCAGTACCCTCCCAACCCTGTGACCTCTGTCAGCTGTTCTATGTATTCATACCTCTGGTTCTATTTTTTTTTTTTGTCAGTTTACTTTGTTCATTAGATTCCACATATAAGTGAGATCATATGTTATGTGTTTTTCACTTATTGGCTTGTTTCACTTAGCATAATACTCTCCAGGTAGATCTATGCTGTTGCAAAGGGTAAGAGAGCCTTCGTTCTACAGCTGCATAGTACTCTATTGTGTAAATGTGCCAGGGTTTTTGTTATCCACTCAACTACTGATGGGCACTTGGGCTGTTTCCAGATCTTAGCTATTGTAAATAATGCTGCTATAAACATAGGGGTGCATATATTATTTCTTTCTTTAAACATTTTTTTTTTCTTTATTGATTCCAGAGAGAGATGAGGGAGAGATAGAAACATCAATGAGAGAGAAAATCAATTGGCTGCCTCTTTGCATGCCCCCGCACTGGGGATTTGGCCCACAACCTGGGTTTGTGCTCTGACTGGAAATCGAACCAGTGACTTCTTGATCCATGGGTCAACACTCAACCACTGAGCCACACCAGCTGGGCCATATATTCTTTCTGATTGGTGTTTTGGAATTCTTAGGATACATTCCCAGAAGTGGGATGCTGGGTTGATAGACAGTTACACTTTTAATTTTTTGCAGAATCTCCATAGTCTTTTCCACACTATCTGCACAAGTCTGCATCCCCACAATAGTGCATTAGGGTTCCTTTTACTCCACATTCTTCTTCTTCTTCTTCTTTTTTTTAAATCCTCACCTGAGGAAATTTTTGCATTTATCTTCAGATAGAGCAGGAGGGAGAGAGGGGGTAAGAGAGAGAGAAACATCGATGCGAGAGAGACACATCGAGTGGTTGCCACCCACACGACCCCAACCGGGGAGGGGACAAACTGCAACCGAGATATGTGCCCTTAGCGGAAACCGAACCTGGGACTCTCTGGTCTGCAGGCCAGCGCTCTAACTGCTGAGTCAAATCGGCCAGGGCTATTCCACATTCTTGCCAGCACTCTTTTTTTTGTTCATTTATTTACAGTAGCCATTCTGGCAGGTGTGAGGTGATACCTCATAGTCGTTTTAACTTGGATCTCTCTGATAAGTATATTTTCATATATCTATTGGCCATCTATCTGTCCCCTTTTGAGAGGTGTCTATTAAGATCACTAGCCCACTTTTAAATTGGATTGTATGTATTCCTGGTGTTGAGTTTTATAAGTTCTTTATGTATTTTGGAAATTAACCCATTACTGGCTGTATCATTGGCGAATTCTTATACAGTGGATCCTCTTTTCATTTTTTTAATGGTTACTTTTGATATGCAGAAGCTTTTTAGTTTGATGTAGTCCCATTTATTTACTTTTTCCTGAGTTTCCCTTGCCCTTGAAGACATATTGGCAAAAATATTTCTGCGAGAGATGTCTGAGATTTTATTGGCTGTTTTCTTCTAGGATATTTATGGTTTTGTGACTTACATTTAAGTCTTGTGTATGGTGTAAGTTGGTGGTCTAGTTTTATTTTTTATTTTTGCATGTACCTGTCTAATTATTCCAACATAATTTACTAAAGAGACTGTCATTACTCCATTGTATATTCTTGCCTACTTTGTCAAATATTAATTGACTATAAAGGCGTGAATTCATTTCTGGGCTATATGTTCCGTTTCTTTGGTCTATATGCTTGTTCTTAATCCAGTACCAGGCTGTTTTGATTACAATAGCTTGTGGTATAATTTGATACCTGGTATTGTGATCCCTCCAACTTTGTTCTTCTTTTTCAAAATTGCTGCAGCTATTTGGGGTCGTTTTTGGTTCCATATAGATTTTTGGAATATTTTTTCTAGATTCTTGAAATATACCATTGGTACTTTAAAAGGAATTGCATTGAATCTATAGATTACTTTGGGTAGTATGGATATTTTTAAAATTCTATTTATATATTTTTATATGTATACTTTTTTTATTAATTTATTTTTGTTACAGATTTTTCACCTCCCCCCCCCCATTGATGCCCTCCTCCCTATACCCTCCCACCCTGTCCCCAGTTTTGTTGTCTGTGTCCATCGGTTATGCATACATGTACATAAGTTCTGTGGTTTATCCTCCCCTTCTGAGGAATGTCAGTCTGTACCCTACTTCTATGTCTCTGGGTCTATTTTGTTCATCAGTTTGTTTAGTTCATTATAGTCCAGAAATAAGTGAGATCATGTGATATTTGTCTTTCTCTCCTTGGCTTGTTTTGCTTAGGATAATACTTTCCAGGTTCCTCCATGTCGTCTCAAAGAGATCTTTCTTTCTTACAGCTGCATAGTACTCCACTATGTATATATACCACGCTTTTTTATCCACTCATCTACTGATGGACATTTG
This sequence comes from Molossus molossus, assembly GCF_014108415.1. Classification (NCBI taxonomy): domain Eukaryota; kingdom Metazoa; phylum Chordata; class Mammalia; order Chiroptera; family Molossidae; genus Molossus; species Molossus molossus. The sequence goes on from NW_023425345.1 coordinate 106,757,158, forward strand.
GGCTGTTTCCAGATCTTAGCTATTGTAAATAGTGCTGCTATGATGATGTTAATTTTTTCAATGCATGAACAAAGTGTATGCTTCCACCTGTTTGTATGTTTCTCTATTTCTTTCTTCAGTGTTCTATAGTTTTCTGAGCACAGGTCTTTTAACCACCTTGGTTAAGTTTATTCCTAGGCAACTTTTTTGGGGGGTGGTGGTGGAATAGTAAATAGAATCTTTTTCTTAGTTTCTCTTTCTGACAGTTCATTATTGGTGCATAAAAATGCCATGGACAATGGGTATTAATTGTTTATCCTGTACTTTGCTGATTTATTTACTAGATCTGGTAGTTATTTGGTAGACTATTTAGGGTTTTCTTTGTATGGTATTATGTTATCTGTGAATAATAACAGTTTTACTTTCTCCTTTCCAATTTGGATGCTTTTTGTTTCCTTCTCTTCTCTGATCACTGTGGCTAGGAATTCCAGTACTTTGTTGAATTAGAGTGGTGAAGGTGGATATCCCTGTCTTGTTCCTCATCTTAAGGAAAATTCTTTTAGTTTTTGCCTTCTGAGTATGATGTTGGCTGTAATTTTTATAAATGGTCTTTATTGTGTTGCAGTATGATTATTTTATTCCCATATTGCTGAGAGTTTTTAACATAAGTGGGTACTGGATTATATCAAATGCTTTTCTGCATCTATTGATATAATCATGTGCTTATTTTTTATTTGTTTATTTAATAATCACATTTATTGTTTTGTGAATATTGTATGAACCTTGCACCCCCAGAATAAATTCCACTTGATCATGGTGTATGATCTTTTTAATATATTGCTGGATCCAATTTGCTAATATTTTGCGAAGGATTTTAGTATCTATGCACATCAGGAATATCTATACTTTCTTTCTTTGTAGTGTCTTTGATTTTGATATTAAGATAATGCTGGCCTTGTAAAAAGAGCTTACAAATCTTCCTCCCTCTTGAATATTTTGAAATAGTTTGAGGAAGATAGGTCTTAGTTCTTCATTGAATGTTTGGTAAAATTCACCTGTGAAGCCATCTACTCCAGGACTTTTGTGTTTTCGGAACCTTCCTTCCTTCCTTCCTTCCTTCCTTCCTTCCTTCCTTCCTTCCTTCCTTCCTTCCTCCCTCCCTCCCTCCCTCCCTCCCTCCCTCCCTCCCTCCCTCCCTCCCTCCTCCTTCCTTCCTTCTCCTTCCTTCCTTCCTTCCTTCCTTCCTCTCTTTCTTTCTTTCTCTCTCTTTCTTTCTTTTCTGTTAATTCTCACCTGAGGATACTTTTCCATTGATTTCTTTTTAGATAGAGTGGAAGGAAGGGAGGAAGAGTGGGGAGGGGGAGAGGGACAGAGAGAGAGAGATTCATTGATGTGAGAGTGATACATCGATTGGTTGCCTCCTGCATGATCCCAACTGGGACTGGGTATTGAAACTGCAACCCAGGTACATGTCCTTGATCAGAAATAGAACCTGCGACCCTTTGGTCCATAGGCTGATGCTCTAATCACTGAGCCAAACTGGCCAGGGATGTGCTGGGAGTTCCTTGATTACTGCTTCACGTTAATTAGTTGTTATCTGTCTATTCAGATTTTCTTATTCTTCCTGATTGAGTTTTGGAAGATGTATGTTTCTCGGAATTTATCCATTTTGCCCAGGTCAATTTTGTTGGCATAAAGTTATTTGTAGTACTTCTGTGATGTCAGTTGTTACCTCTCCTCTTTCATTTCTGACAGTATTTATTTGAGGCCTCTCTCTGTTGCTTGATGAGTCTGGCTACAAGTTCTTCAATCTAGTTTATTCTTTCAAAGAACAAGTTCTTGGTTTCATTGTTTTGTTTTTGTTTTTAGTTTCTATGTCATTTATTTCTGCTGTGATCTTTATTATTTCCTTCCATCTACTTCCTTAGGTCTTTGTTTGTTCTTTTTCTAGTTCTCTTAGGTGTAGGTTTAGATTGTTTATTTGAGATTTCCCTTCCTTCTTGAGGTAGGACTGTAATTTGATGAACTTCCCTCTCAAGACTACTTTTGCTGTGCCCCATAGATTTTGGGTTGTGTGCTCATTTTCATTTGTTTCCATGTAATTTTTATTTTTTTCCATGATCTTTTTGGTAACCCATTTATTGTATAATAACATGCTATTTATCCTCATGTGCTGAATGGTTTTATTGTAATTGATCCCAAGTTGTATGCCTTTATGATCCAAGAAGATATGTGATATGATTTAAATCTTCTTGAATTTGTTAAGTCTTATTTTGCATTGTAATATGTGGCCTGTCTTTGAGAATGTTTCATGTGCAGTTGAGAAGAATGTATATTCTGTTGCGTTGAGATAAAATGTTCTGTAAATATCAGCTAAATCATCTGATCTAGTGGGTTGTTTAAGGTCATTGTTTCCTTGTTGATTTTCCTTTTGTCTAGAATATCTATTCATTGATGACAGTGGGGTGTTAAAGTCTCCTACTATTATTGTATTGCTGTTGATCTCTTCTTTAAAGTCCATCAAGATTTTTAAAATATATATTATATTGGGTACATATATGTTAATAAGGGTTATGTCCTCTTGTTTGGTTGATCCTTTTAGTATTATGTAGTTACCTTCTTTGTCTTGTGGTTATTATATTGAATTTATATGGGTGATATTGGTTAACAGGATCATATAGGTTTCAAGTGTATATTCCTATGATACTAGATCTGTATATTGTACTGTATATCCAACACACAAAATCAAATCATCTTCTGTCCATATATACTAAGCCCCATTCACTCCCCAACCTTCAACTTCCTTCCTTTTGGCAATAATTGCACTGCTGTTTGTGTCCATGAGTTTTAGTTTTATACCCCACCTATGGTTGAAATCTTGTGGTTCTTAGCTTTTTCTGACTGACTTATTTCACTTAGCATAATATTCTCAAGGTCCATCTATGTTGTCTCAAGTGGACTCTGCTTTGAATTCTATTTTGTCAGCTATAACATTGCTAAGCCAGCTTTTTTTGTTTGTTTGTTTCCATTTACATGGATTTTTCCCCCATCCCTTCACTTTCAGCCTGTGTGGATCTTTTGTTGTTCTTATCCATTCACCTACCCTCTGCCTTTTGATTGGAGCATTTAATCTATTCACATTTAAGGTTATTAATGATTGTATTGCTGTCGATTTCTCCTTGGAAGTCCTCCAGAAGATTTTTAATATATTTTGGTGCTCCTATATTGGGTGCATATATGTTTATCAAGGTTATATCTTCCTGTTGGATAGATCCTTTCAATATTATGTAGTGGCCTTCTTTGTCTCTAGTTATGGCCTTAACTTTGAAATCTATTTTATCAGATATGAGTATTGCTACCCCAGCTTTTTTTTTTGCTTTCCATTTGCTTGGAAAATTTTTTTCCATCCCTTCACTTTCAACCTATGTGAGTTTTTTGTTGTGAGGTAGGGCTCTTGAAAACAACATATAGATGAGTCATGCTTTCTTATCCAATCAGCTACTCTGTGTCTTTTTTTTTTTTCTTTCCATTTTTTGCACAGATAGAGTGGGAGGGAGAGAGAGGAAAAGAGAGAGAGAGGGAAACATCGATGTGAAAGGGACACATCGAGTGGCTGCAACCCGCACGACCAAGCAGGGCCGAGGACAAACTGCAACCGAGGTACATGCCCTTAGCGGGAACCGAACCCTGGTCTCTCCAGACCACAGGTGGATGCTCTAACTGCTGAGCCAAACCGGCCAGGGCTACTCTGTGTCTTTTTATGGGAGCATTCAATCCATTTACATTTAAGGTGATTATTGATATGCACTTATTTATTGCCATTTTTGTTTAGTGTGGTTATATTTTTCTTCCCATTTCTCCTGCTAATTATAGCAGTCCTTTTAACATTTCTTGCAGTGCTGGTTTGGTGCTAATGTATTCCCTTAACCTTTTTTGGTCTGGGAATCTCTTTATTTGACCTTCTATTTTGAATAATAGCCCTGCTGGGTAGAGTAGTCTTGGATTCAGATACTTGTTTTTCATGACCTTGATTACTTCATGCCATTCCCTTCTGGCCTGTAGTGTTTCTGTTGAGAAGTCAGCTGAGAGCCTTATGGGGTTTCCTTTGTAGGTAACCTGTTGTTTATCTCTTGCTGCTTTTAGGATTCTCTCTTTGTCTTTAATTTTTGGCATTTTAATTACTATGTGTCTTGGTGTGGGCCTGTTTGGGTTCCTCTTACTTGGGACTCTGTGCTTCTTGAACTTGAATGACTTCTTCCTTCACCAAATTAGGAAAGTTTTCTGTCACAATTTTTTTGAATATATTCTCTATCCCTTGCTCCTCTTCTTCTTCTTCTTCTTCTTCTTCTTCTTCTTCTTCTTCTTCTTCTTCTTCAACTCCTATGATGCGAATGTTAGTACATTTCCAGTTGTCCACAGTTCTCTTAAGCTGTCTTCCTGTTTTTGAATAGTTTTTTCCTTTTGGTTTTCTGATTGGTTGATTTTTTTCTACCCTGTCTTCTAATTCACTGATCCGGTCCTCAGCTTCCTCTACTCTGCTTTTTAAACCTTCCAATGTGTTTTTCATTTCTGATATATCATTTTTTATCTCTTCTTGATGGTTTTTAATTTCCAATTGGCTTATTTTCAGCGTCTCTATGTCCTTACTGATGTTGTTGAGCTTCCTCAAGATCATGGCTCTGAATTCTAGCTCTGTTAATATGCCTAACTGCTTCACATTGATTTCATCTTCAGTGGAGGTCTCTTGCTCTTTCATTTGGCTTCTGTTTCTGTGTTTCACCATTTTGGCTCTCACAGTGGGCTTTGGAGCCTGTCAAGTTTTCCCTGTGGGTGTTGGTGTTCTGCTGTTTGTGGCTCCCTATCCTGGGTTTAGATGAGTGAGGGAGGACCCACATTAAACACCACTGTCAAGTCTTACTTTCCTGGTTAAAGTTGCTAGCCCAGGAAAGGTATTGTTATCCTCTAGCTTTTTGCCTGGAGGCTAGCAGTGGAGGTTACTTGATGAGTTTTGGGTTGTCAGTTGATTGAAAAACTTCCTCAGGTGCTCAGCATTAGGGGGTTTCAGGAGGGTGGGGCAGATGCTGGTTGTCAATGAGCTTCAATTAGCACTTCAATGGCCCACAGGGTGGGGTTGGATCTCCGAGGGAGGGGCTGCTGCCTCTCCCCAGAGCCCTGGGAAGGAGCAATATGGCCACCGTCCTGCATGGCAGCAACTCAACAAAAGCTCTGAGTGCCCTCCAAATCCCGAGTGTCCTGACACAGTTCCAGTCCAGTCTGCCCTCCCTCTGCTGGAGCCCAACATGAGTGGCTTTGGCTTTTTTAGCCTCTGTTCTGACTCTGCGCCATGGAGCCACTTGGGAATGTAACCTGAGGGCGCAGCTCCCAGCTAAGGCCACTGCCGAGCTGCTGACCGTGGGCTCCCAGCCCCCGTCTGGCACCTTCGCAAGCCTACCAAAATCGAGGCAGTGTCCCTGGTTATGTGGTCCTTGCAAGCTGCTTTTCTGTTGGTTTTTCCCATCGATTTGTCTGTGTTATAGTTATAATTTCAGTTTGATTCTGGGAGATGGTCTGTGTAGCTTCCGTTCACTCCGCCACCATTTTGGAATCCCCCTAAGGTTATTAATGATAGGTATGCATTTATTGCTTATTTTCTTTATGACTATATTGCCCTCTCTCTATTTCTTCTTTTTCTTAAAGCAGTCCCTTTAACATTTCTTACAATGCTAATTTTGTGGCAGTGCACTCTTTTAGCTTGTTTTTAGTCTGGCAATCTCTTTAATTTGCCCTTCAATCTTAAATTATAGCCTTGCTTGATAGAGTAGTCTTGGATTCAGGTCCTTGCTTTTTATTATTCTGAATAGTTCATGCCAATCCCATCTTGCCAGAAGTGTTTCTATTGAGACATCCATTGATAGTATTATGGGAGCTCCTTTATACTAATTGTTTCTCCCTTACTGCCTTTAAGAGTCTCTCTTTGTCTTTAACATTTGCAATTTTAATTATGATGTGTGTTGGTGTTGGCCTCTTTGGGTTCATCTTGATTGGAACTTTCTGTGCTTGAAATTGTGTGACTTTTTTTCTTAACCAGGATAGGGATATTTTCTGTTATTATTTCTTTACAGGTTTTCTATCACTTGCTCATTTTATTCTATTTATTATATGTCTGTGATACATATGTTGTTACTTTTCATATTGTTCCAATGTTCCCTTAAAGTATCCTCATTCTTTTAAGTTCTTTTTGTCCTGCTCTGATGGTGTTGTTTTATACTTTGTTTTCAAAATCACTGATTTGATCTTTTGCTTCATCCATCCTACTTTTAATTCCTTTCAGTGTATTTTTGATGTCAAATATGGTATTCTTCATTTCTGATGGGTTCTTATTCATGGTTTCTATGACATTTTTCATGCTATTGTAGCTCCTACTAAGTTCTTTGTAATTCTCACTAAGTTCCTTGGACATCCTTATAACCTCTTCTTTGAACTCTATATCTGATAAATTGCTTGTCTCCATTTCATTTATCTCTTTTTCTGGAGATTCCCTCCTATTATTCCATTTGGGCCTATTTCTTTGTTTCCCCATTTTGGAATTCTCTTCGTGTTTTTTTTTGTTGTATGTATTAGATGGGTCTGCTATGACTCCCAATCTCCATTGTTGGCCTTATATAGTGGTTGTCTTGTGGTACTCAGTGGCACAGTCTCCTCGATCTACTGAGGTGGATGCTGTAAGACTGTTCTTTGTGTGGGCTATTTGTTTCCTCCTGTTATAATTGGGTCTTGATTGATGTTGGCCTGTTTGTGAATGGTATCATCCCTCAGGCTGGTTGTCTGTGAGTCTCAACTTTGTCAACTTCTTGCAAGCTGTTGTATAGGTGCTGACAGAACAGAACAAGATAAAACAAAATAAAACAAAAAATAAAACAATACCTCCAACAACAAAAATAAGAAAAGAAAAAAAAAAGAGACAAAAATAATAAAGAAAAAAAGAGAAAGAATAATAGAACAAAAAAGAAAGTAAAATAAATATGAACTATTACAGAAAAAAATAAAGTTTTATTAGGGGGAAAAAACAGAAAAAAAGTATAAGAAAAGAAACTAGAACTAGATTAGCAAAGGGAGAGAACAGATATAGGGAGGACAAAAGAGAAGAAAACAAGAAGAACAATAACAAAAATGGAAAAATAAAAAAATAAAAAAAAGAATAGTAAAGAAATAAATGAAGCTTGTTAGATCCTGCTTTTGTGTTGTCTGAAGCCAGCTACTTGATGTGCAGTTTCCAGGCCTCCCAGTAGTTTCTCTGGTTCAGGCCAATGTCAGATGCTGTCCATGCCTGTCCCTCAGCAACCTGTTTTAAGCTACAAGTGATCCCTAGTTTGTAGTTCCCTCTACTGGGCTTAACGGCAAGAGGGGAAGGGTCAAATTGCACTCCAAGACTGGCTTTTACTGGCATAGGGCCCAGGGGCAGGTCAGCAAACATCCCTGAGGAACCCGGGTGCCTGTTTCCACCTACTGGCTGGCTGCCAGCCTTAGTCACTGGAAAGGCTTAGTCTCCGATCAAGCCTCTGGTGGAATCATGTGCATGGGGCCACTGGATCTTCTGAGAGGAGCAGGTACCATTCAGACTTTAAAGGAGGTGGTGGGTGTGTTTTCTTGTCCCCAAGCCACACATCTGAGTCTGACCTAGATTTTTACCTGCGCTTGCAAGGGCAGAGTACCTAGTAGTCAGGTGGGTTGAGTCTGTGGAGCTCAGAAATCGTGTCTGCCAGAAGCTGAGGAGGGCATTTCTATTGGATTTCCATGAGGTTCCCTGAAAAGTGGGGGGAAATGGCTTTGGCCTACAGTCAGTCACTGATAACCCCTGAGACTGTACAACCTTCTAAGCCCCAGCCTGTGCCTCTGACTACTCAGAGGAACTTAAAATGCAGGTTGGGGAAAGTGGAACTCCAGCAGGTGAGGCGAATGGGTTTCCAGGGGTGGGTTAGTTGCTTATCTCCAGGCTGATGCTGCTTGGATGGGATTGCTTCTTTCAAGAAAAATGGCTGCTGTGGTATGGGAGGGTGATCTGATCCAGCACAGGGATCCTGGTGGCCATTACCCCACATCTCTCCCTAAAGCCAGCCACCCCAGACTTTTCTCAGGTGACTCCAGTCCTTACCGCCCTCCCTTTGGTGGAACCAGAGTGGCTGAGAATAAAAAGTTACATGTTGGCCTTTTGTGTGGGTGGCTTTGACTCCAGCGGGCTCCACATCTCCTGGTGGACAGACTCCCCAGTGCCTTTCACAGCAGGATGCTATGTGGGTGCCTGTTCCCGGCTCTGGCCATTAGGCTGGGGAGCCCAGTTTGGGGTCTATACTTTATGCTTCTCAGGAGAAACCTCCTACAGCTGAAATATCCCTCTGTAACCGCAGCCTACCACCTGTGGAAGCCAGTGAACACCTTTCCTGACTCCGTTCTTCCTACCAGTCTTGAGGTGGCTTCTGCAATTCTTGGTTAAAAGCCTCCTCTTCAGCCCCGGCTAATGTAGCTCAGATGGTTGGAATGTCATACTGTGGGCCAAATAGTCACAGGTTTGATTCCCTGTTGGGGCACATACCTAGCTAGGTTGCAGTTTCAATCCCAGGTCAGGGCGGGTACATGAGACAACCGATCTGTCTCTTTCTCACAACATTTCTCTCTCTCTTTCTCCCTCTCCCTCCCGCACTTTTTTTTTTTAATCCTCAACTGAGGACATTTTTTCCACTTTTTTGTTCAGATAGAGTGGGAGGGAGAGAGAGAGAGAGAGAAACATCGACGTGAAAGGGACACATCGAGTGGCTGCCACCCGCACGACCCAACCAGGGCTGGGGACAAACTGCAACCAAAGTACGTGCCCTTAGTGAGAACTGAACCTGGGTCTCTCTGGACTGCAGGCCGATGCTCTAACCACTGAGCCAAACTGGCCAGGGCTCCCTTCCGCACTCTTTAAAACAACAACAACAGAAAACCAAAACCCACTTAAAAAAAAAGTCCCCTCTTCAGATAGTATCCAGTCAGTATTTCATGGTGATTATTTTCTGATTTAGCTGTAACTTCCAGTTTGGTTCTAGGAGGCAATAGTAGAAAGATCCACTTTCTTGACCCTCCAGGTAATTGCTATTGAACATCTTTACATCTGCTTATTTTTCGATCTCTATATCTTATCTAATGAAACGTATGTTCAAATCTTTTGTTTTTTATTTTATTTTATTAAACATTTTGTTTTTTCTTTAATGATTTTAGAGACAGAGGAAGTGAGAGGGAGAGATAGAAACATCGATGAGAGAGATGTTGACTGGCCACCTCCTGCACATCTCCCCACCGGGGATGGGTCCACAACCTGGGCATGTGTCTTGACCTGGAATTGAACTGATGACCTCTGGGTGCATGGTCGACATCCAACCACTGAGCCACACTGGCCAGACTTACTTGTTTTTTAAAACTGGGTTGTTTACTTATTGTTGAATTTTAAGAGTTCTTTGTATAATTTAGATACCAGTCCTTTATCAAATATGTGTTTTGCAAAAATTTTTAAAAGTCTACAGACTGTATTTAAAATTTTAAAGAATTTTATTTATTTTTATCTTTATCATTAGAAGTATTTCAGATGTTCTCTCTCTTTTCCCCCACTGACTCTCTTCATCCTAATCCCACCCCTGCCCAGGCCTTCACCTCACTATTGTCTGTGTCCATGGGTAATGCATATATGCATGTAAGTTCTTTGGTTAATCTTTTTCTGACCTTCTACCCACACATGCCTCCTGAGATTTCTCAGTCTGTTCCATGCTTCCATGTCTCTAGGTCTATTTTGTTCATCAGTTCATTCTGTTCATTAGATTCCACATATAAGGGAGATAATGTGATACTTGTCTATCCCTGACTGGCTTATATCACTCAGCATAAGACTCTCCAGGTCCATCCATGCTGTCTCAAAGGATAAGAACTCATTTTATTTTACAGCTGCATATTATTCCATTGTGTAAATGTATGTCCTGTTTGGAGAAGTGTCTATTAAGGTCCTCTGCCCATTTAAAAAAAAAATTAATTTATTTATTTTTGTTACAGATGTTTCTTCTTTTTCCCCCACTGATTCCCCCCTCCCACGTCCTCCCTGCCCTGTCCCCAACCTTGTTGTCCATGTCCATTGTTCATGCACACACGCATAAAAGTTCTGTGATTTATTTCTCCCCCACAACCCCCTTTCTGGGGATTGTCAGTCTGTACCCCACTTCCACATCTCTGGGACTACCCCATTCCTCAGACTGTTATGTTTATTATATTCCACAAATAAGTGAGATCATATGATACTTGTCTTTCTCTGTTTGGCTTGTTTTGCTTAGGATGATGCTTTCCATGTCCCTCCATGCCATCTCAAAGGATAAGAGATCTTTTTTCTTACAGCTGCATAGTACTCCATTGTGTATATGTACCACAGCTTTTTTTTTTTTTTTTTTATCTATTTGTCTACTGATGGACATTTGGGCCGTTTCCAGATCTCAGCTATTGTAAATAGTGCTGCTACAAACATGAGGGTACATATATTCTATCTGATTGATATTTCAGGCTTCTTAGGGTATATTCCTAGAAGTGGGATCACTGGGTCAAATGGCAATTCAATTTTTAATTTTTTGAGGAAACACCATAGTGTTTTCCATAGTGGCTGCACCAGTCTGCATTCCCACCAGCAGTGTACTAGAGTCCCCTTTTCTCCACACCCTCGCCAACACTTGTTGTTTGATGATTTGTTGATGGCGGCCATTGTGGCAGATGTGAGGTGATATCTCATTGTTGTTTTAATTTGCATCTCTCTGATGATTAATGATGTTGAGCATTTATTCATATGTTTCTTAGCCATTTGTATGTCCTGTTTGGAGAGGTGTCTATTTAGTTCCTCTGCCCATTTTTAAACTGGGTTCTTTGTCTTCCTTTTGTTGAGTTGTATGAGCACTCTCTATATATTGGAAATTAACCCCTTATCTGATATATTATTGGCAATTAAGCTCTCCCATACAGTGGGATGCCTTTCCATTTTGATGATTGTATGTTTTGCTCTGCAGAAGCTTTTGAGTTTGATGTAGTCCCATGTGTTCATTTTCTCCTTTGTTTCTATTGCCTTAGGTGATGTATCATTGAAAATTCTGCTGCGTATGATGTCTGAAATTTTGTTGTCTACAGTTTCCTCTAGGATTTTTATGGATTCATGAGTCACATTTAAGTCTTTTATCCATTTTGAGATTATTCTTGTGTATGGTGTAAGTTGATGATCTAGTTTCATTTTTTTGCATGTAGCTGTCCAATTTTCCCAACACCATTTAATAAAGTGGCTGTCTTTACTCTACTGTATGCTCTTGCCACCTTTGTCAAATATTAATTGAGCATATTGCCTTGGGTCCATTTCTGGGTTCTCTGTTCTGTCCCACTGGTCTATATACCTGTTCTTGTGCCAGTACCAGGCTCTTTTGATTACAGTAGCTTTGCAGTATAATCTGAAATCTGGTAATGTGATCTCTTCTACTTTGTTGTTCTTTTTCAAGATTGCTGTAGCTATTCGAGGTATTTTTTGGTTCCATATGAACTTTCGGAGTATTTGTTTTTGTTCTTGAAGTATGTCATTGGTATTTTGATGGAGATTGCATTGAATCTATAGATTGCTTTGGGTAGTATGGACATTTTAATTATGTTAATTCTTCCAATCCATGAACAAAGTATGTGCTTCCACTTTTTTATATCTTCCTCTGTTTCTTTTTTCAATGACCTGTAGTGTTCTGCAAATAGGTCCTTTATTTCTTTGGTTAAGTTTATTCCTAGGTATCTTAATTTTTTTTGCTGCAATGGAAAATGGGATTGTTTTCTTAGTTTTTCTTTCTGTGAGTTCATCATTGGTGTATAAGAATGCTGTCGATTTCTTGACATTCATTTTGTATCCTGCTACATTGCCAAATTCATTTATTAAGTTTAGTAAATTTTTGATGGAGTCTTTGGGGTTTTCTATGTATAGTATCATATCATCGGTGAATAATGACAGTTTCACTTCCTCCTTTCCAATTTGGATCCCTTTTATTTTTTCTTCCTGTCTGATTGCTGTGGCTACGACTTCCAGTACTATGTTAAATAAGAGTGGTGAAAGTGGGCATCCTTGTCTTGTTCCTGTTCTTAAGGGAAATGCTTTTAGTTTTTTCCTATTGAGTATGATATTGGCTGTAGGTCTTTCATATATGGCCTTTATTATGTTGAGATATGATCCCTCTATTCCCACAATGTTGAGCATTTTTATCAGAAATGGATGCTGGATTTTGTTGAAGGCTTTTTCGGCATCTATTGATATGATCATGTTGTTTTTATTCTTCATTTTATTTATGTGGTGTATCACATTTATTGATTTGCAAATATTGTACCAGCCTTGCATCCCTGGGATAAATCTCACTTGGTCATGGTGAATAATTTTTTTGATGTATTGCTGAGTCTGATTTGCTAGTATTTTGTTCAGGATTTTGGCATCTGTGTTCATCAGGGATATTGGCCTGTAGTTTTCTTTCTTTGTAGTGTCTTTTTCTGGTTTTGGAATTAGAATTATGCTGGCCTCATAAAACAAGTTTGGAAGTCTTTCTTCTTCTTGAATTTTTTGAAATAGTTTGAGGAGAATGCATGTTACTTCTTTTTTAAATATTCAGTAAAACTCCCCCATGAAGCCATCTGGGCCTGGGCTTTTGTTTGCTGGGAGAGTCTTGATTATATCCTCAGTTTCCTTAATTGTTATTGGTCTGTTCAAGTTTTCTTTCGTTTCCCAGTCTAGTTTTGGGAGACTATGTGTTTCTAGAAATTTGTCCATTTCACTTAGATTGTCAAATTTGTTGCTATATAAGTGTCCATAGTAGTTAACAATCTTTTGTATTTCTGTGGTATCAGTTGTTACTTCTCCTCTTTTATTTCTGATTTTGGGTGTTTGGGTTGTCTCTCTTTGTTTCTTGGTGAGTTTAGCTAAGGGTCCATGAATCTTGTGTATCTTTTTGAAAAACCAGCTCTTTGTTTCATTGATCTATTGAATTGTTTTTTTGGACTCTATGTCATTTAATTCTGCTCTGATCTTTACTATTTTCTTCCTTCTACTTGCTCTGGGGTTTTCGTTTTGTTTGATTTCTAGTTCTTTAAGTAGTGAGGTAAGATAGTCTATTAGAGATTTTTCCTGTTTCTTGAGGTAGGCCTGTAGTGCTATGAACTTCTCTCTCAGAACTGCTTTCACTGCATCCCATAGATTTTGTGTTGTTATGTGTTCATTTTCATTGGTTCCCAGGAAGTTTTTAATTTCTTCCTTGATATCCTCGGTGACCCATTCATTGTTTTTCATAACATGCTATTTATCCTCCATGTGTTCAAATGTCTTTGTATGTTCTTTTTGCAATTGATTCTAGTTTCATGCCATTGTGATCTGAGAAGATGCTTGATATGATTTTGATCTTCTTGAACTTGTAGCGACTTAGTTTGTGCCCTAACATGTGGTCTATCTTTGAGAATGTCCCACTTGCACTTGAGAAGAATGTGAATTCTGTAGTTTTGGGGTGTAATTCTCTGTAGATATTTATTAAATCCATTTGGTCTAGTGCTTCATTTAGAGTCTCTTTTTCCTTGCTAATTTTTTGTCTAGAGGATTTATCCAGTGATATCAGCAGGGCGTTGAGGTCCCCTGCTATGATTGTATTGCTATCGATTTCTCCTTTGAAGTCTTCCAGAAGATTTTTAATATATTTTGGTGCTCCTATATTGCGTGCATATATGTTTATAAAGGTTATATCTTCCTTTTGGGTAGATCCATTCAATATTATGAAGTGGCCTTTTTTGTCTCTAGTTATGGCCTTCATTTTGAAATCTATTTTATCAGATATGAGTATTGCTACCCCAGCTTTTTTTTCCTTTCCATTTGCTTGAATGATTTTTTTTCATTTCTTCACTTTCAACCTATGTGAGTCTTTATTTGTGAGGTGGGTCTCTTGTAAACAACATATAGATGAGTCATACTTTCTTATCCAATCAGCTAATCTGTGTCTTTTTATCAGAGCATTCAGTCCATTTACATTTAAGGTGGTTATTGATATGTATTTATTTATTGCCATTTTTGTTTAGTGTGGTTATATTTTTTTTCCTTTTTTTCCTGCTAATTACAGCAGTCCTTTGAACATTTGTTGAAGTGCTAGTTTGGTGCTAATGTATTCCGTTAGCCTTTTTTTTTGTCTGGGAAGCTCTTTATTTGACCTTCTATTTTGAATGACAGCTTTGCTGGCTAGAGTAGTCTTGGATTCAGATTCTTGTCTTTCCTGACCTTGATTACTGCATCCCATTTCCTTCTGGCCTGTAGTGTTTCTGTTGAGAAGTCAGCTGAGAGCCTTAATGTGGTTCCTTTATAGATACCCTGTTGCTTATCTCTTTCTGCTTTTAGGATTCTCTCTTAGTGTTTAATTTTTGGCATTTTGATTATTAAGTGTCTTGGTGTGGGCCTGTTTGGGTTCTTCTTACTTGGGGCTCTCTTGCTTCTTGAACTTGAATGCCTTCTTCCTTCACCAAATTAGGAAAGTTTTCTGTCACCATTTCTTCAAATATATTCTCTAATCCTTGCTCATTTTCTTCTTCTCGGGCACTCCTATTATGCAAAATTATTACATTTTCAGTTGTTCCACAGTTATCTTAAGCTGTCTTTCTGTTTTTTCATTGTTTTTTCTTTTGGTTTTCTGATTGGTTGATTTTTTTCTACCCTAATTCACTGATCTGGTCCTCAGCTTTCTCTAATCTGCTGTTTAGACCTTCCAATGTGTTCTTTATTTCTGATATGTAATTCTTCATTTCTTCTTGGTGGTTTTTAATTTCCAACTTGTTGATTTTCAACATTTTTATGTCTTTACTCATGGTACTCATTTCCTTACCAATGTTGTTGAGCTTCCTCAAGATCATGGCTCTGAATTCTGTAAGGTAGCCAGGCACTACCGGTGGGAGGTGGAAAGACACCGAAGAGCCAAACAGCCAAATAAGCAGAAATCAGGCTTTATTGGGTACACTCCGGGTGGGTTCACAGACTCCGGGGGTCGAGTCCTAGAAGCTGCGCCCGATCCTGGGGTTTGTGATTTTTATATCTGCACCTATGGCAGCGGGAATTTGTTGTTAGGGTTAGGTCCTGAGGGGCTATGCATGGGGGCCCCTGGAATGTGAGTCTGTTGTCCCGGGGCAAACAGTTCCTGGACTAGGACAGTAGAATAGGACAGGAGTTGATCTATGAGTTCGGGGCAAACAGTTCCTGAAACAGGGTGGGAGTCTAGGTTGGGTAAGCAAGGTGATGGCTGAACAGTTTGCCTGGTACCAGTTCCCAGGCTCTCGGACATTCCTGACTCTGTGATATAGGAATAGGGGCCACGTCGTCTTTCTGACTACTTCCTGCTGGACGGGGGTGGCGTCGGGGGGCGGCCCGAGTCAGTGTGGTCTGAGTCTTGGGGACTGGTCAATGTTGTAGCATCATTTGGTGGACCTCTATTGTCCGTGTGATCTGTGCGAATCGGTCCTGGATGAAGCAGAGAAAACAGGGGACAATTAACAGTATAATTATTATGATGATGGTTGGGCCGAGTAGGGGGAGGATTAAGGAGTACATGGAGGAATTCCACCAGGAGGAGGCCTCTACTGAGAATTTTTGTTTTTTAAGTTATGAACTTAGCTGGTGGAGGGTTTCAATGCGGGTTTCTACCTAACCTGATTCGTTGATATAATAGCAACATTCTTCCCCAAGAAAGAGACAGGTTGCTCCGTGTTCCGCTGTGAGGAGGTCCAGGGCCCTTCGATTCTACATCGACAGCGGGCCAGGGAGGTGATCTGCCTCTGGAGAGAAGCTAGGGACTCAGCCGAGCTGTCAATAGCAATCTGAAATTGAGATTCTAAGTGTTCTGAGGTGACTAAGGAGTGTGCCAGGGCACCCCCTCCCAGTCCAGCAGTGACAGCCAAGGCTGAGAAGGAGAGTCCTACTAAAAGGGGTAAAAAGATTGCCCGCTTTTGTTTTGGGTTGTAATATATGTATTTTTGTTGAAATTTAGCAGGTGTATAGACCATGAGTTGGGGGGTTAGGGTGAAAGGCAGGCAGAGAAGAGTGGGATCCAAGGGGGTCGAGAGGGTTTTTGGTAAAGTATGATTACACCTGAAGAAATAGCCTTTAGGGGCAGCCAAGTTGAAAGTGGGGATTGTGTGACATTGCAAAGGTTGGATGAACTGTTACTGTAACAAAAGGGAATTTGAGAGAGATCAGGAGGCATATATAGGGCTACATCGGCAAGAGGAGTCATAAGTTTTGGTGTGGTGGACGTCCCGGAGCAGTTGAGAGTGGTGGGATAAGGGACCGCAGTCAGAGGAGGTTTTCCTAAGGTTTCACACATTAAACAAGATGAGAGGTTGTCTGCCCCAGTGAGATTGGCTAGCATTAGACCCTCCTGGAGGAGAGAGAGCCATGAAAAGGGGGAGGTTTGGGCAGCTAATTGTCTGGTGAGTAGGGATTCCTGGGTCTGGATATCATCGTGGACTCCGCCAGTAAGTTGGACTAGGGCTCACCAGACATAAATGTGGGAAGATGGCATATAGGAGTACCTGGAGGGGTATACGGCCCCCCTCTGAAGGGTTGTCCATTTGGAGTCAGTCAGATCGGAAATAATGAGAGAGAAGGACTGTGTGCGTTTTATGGTGCGGCGATAGAGGGAGATTCCTGATGGGGGTCGGGGGGTATTGGGCCTCTGGGCTGCATGAACATTGCAGCTGCTCCATTGACATCCCATGCAGGGATGCCAGGGGCTGGAGGGGAACTGGCAGTAAGTAGGCTGATCCTGAAGGAAGATGCCCAGGACCTTTACTGCTGATGGGGTGGTTAGGATGATCGTGTAGGGTCCTTCCCACTTAGGAGCAAGGGGCTTTGGGGAAAGGGTCTTTATAAAAACCTGGTCCCCTGGGGTGACCTGCTCTGTCGTTCCTGCCCCGGGCTGGGCTCAGGAAGGGTGGAGTTAGCGTGTTCCCGAAGCAGGGAGCGGAGAAGGGAGAGGTAGGGAAGGTGTGAAGCCAGAGGAGGTGGTGCGGTGCGGATGGGGCTGACAGGAGGAAAGGTCGGCTGTAGAGGAGTTCGAAGGGGCTCAGTTGGGAAGGCCCCCTTGGGGAAGCCCTTGGGTGGGTCAGAGCCAGGGGAGAAGAGTGGGCCAAGACTGACGGAGCTCTAGGCTGAGCTTGGTCAGATGTTCTTCGATGAGCCCGTTGGCCCTTTCAACTTTACCAGACGACTGAGGGTGGTAGGCCACATGCAGTTTCCATTGTATGTCGAGGGAGGTGGAGACAGCTTCTGTGACCTTGGAGATGAAGGCGGGCCCGTGGTCTGACTGGATGGAGGTAGGCAGGCCAAAGCGAGGGATGATGTCCCAGACCAGGTGGTCAGCTACAGTCCCCGCAGTTTCTGAGGTGGTGGGAAAGGCCTCAATCCATCCTGAAAAGGTATCAACCATGGTTAAAAGATATTTAAGATTTTTGTGTCTGGGCATGTGGGTAAAATTGACCTGCCAGCCCTGTCCAGGGAGATGGCCCTGCATCTGGTGAAGTGGGCGACGGATGTGGCAGGCCCCCTGGCTATTTGTCCTGGAACAGGTAGAGCAGGAGGAATGGACGTTTGCTGGAGGCGGTTGGGGTGGAAGAGGGGAGAGAGGAAATGGTAAAGAGCCTTAGGCCCAATATGTAGGGACTTGTGGATGTCAGAGATTATCTGGTATCTCTGAGAATCTGGGAGGATGAGGAGGTTGTCCTTGAATGCCCATCCATCCTTGAGCTGGATTTCCAGGGAAGATTGAAAAAGGTCTTGTTCTGTGGAGGAATATTGTGGTCTGTATGTTTTTGAGAGAAAGCATATAGCAGAGGTGCAGTGTGCACGCGCTGTGGAGTGAGCTGTCTCATCGGCGAAGGCATTTCCCTAAGCAATGGGGAAATTGGAGGTCTGGTGGCCTTTGCAATGCATAATGGCCACCCGCGAAGGGAGTTGGATGGCCTGAATGAGCCTAGAAATGAGTGTGCCATTGAGAACAGGCGTTCCCTTGGCCCTGAGGAAGCCTCGTTCCTTCCAAATCATACAGTGGGAGTGTGCGATGAGAAAGGCATATTTGGAGTCTGTGTATATGTTGACTGTCTTATTTTTGGCCCAGATGAGGGCCCGGGTCAGGGCGACTAGTTCGGCCTGTTGTGAGGTGGTCCCTAAGGGGAGGCTGTTAGCTTCTATGACCTGGGTGTCAGAGACGATGGCATAGGCGGCCCGCTGGGGCCCCGGCGGTTCAGAGATTGAGCTGCCATCTATGTAAAGGGTATGTTGGGCTTCTGGCAGGGGATGGGCTATTAGGTCGGGTCGGGGAGATTTAGATTGCTCTAAGATTTTGAGGCAGGAGTGTGTAGAGACGGGCAGGTCAGAGACAGGAAGGAGGGTAGCTGGATTGAGAGGGCTACAGTTGGAGAGGGTGATAGAGGGGTTTTCTATAAAGAGGAGGTGGTACAGCTGGAGTCGGGAGGGCCCAAGATGGGCCAGAGCCTGGTGTGAGAGAAGGTCCGTAAGGTCCGTAAGGCGATGGGGGGAGAAGACCTGTAATTGTTGTTGGAGGTTGATTTTCAGAGCCTCAGTGGTGAGATCGGCTGCAGCTGCAAGAGCTCGGAGACAGGGTTGCCATCCGCGAACTGTGGGGTCCGGCTGTCTGGAGAGATAGGCTACCGGGACCAGAGTTGGACCCGTCGGTTGGGCTAAGACTCCGAGAGCTAAGTGGTGTCTGTCTCTCCTCAGTATATAGGACGAAGGGTCGTGAGGGATTAGGTAAGGCCAGGGCCGAGGCTGAGCAGAGGGCCTTCAGGAGGGCCGAGAAGGCCTGGCGAACACCTTTGGGGGATGTGGGCCCCTCGGGCGTTTCTTTGGCCGGCAGATAGAGGGGTTTGGCTAGAAGGGCAAAGCCTGGGACCCAGTGGCGAAAGAAGCCTACCAGTCCCAGAAATGACTGGATTTCAGCCACCGAGTTAGGGGGCTGCAGGCCCCGAAGAGCCTGTAGCCGGTCGGCGGTAATGGCTCGATGGGTCGGGGTGACTAGGAGGCCAAGGTAAGTGACAGACGAGATGGCTATTTGTGCCTTCTTGGCGGATACCCGATATCTCTTGCTGCAAAGGAAATTCAGTAGGAGGATGGTAGCCTTGAGGCAATCGGCCTTGGTTGGTGAGCAGATTAGAAGATTGTCTACATATTGTAAAAGGGTGGAGGGAGTTAAATTGCAAGTGAGTAGGTCTGAAGCTAATGCTTGCCCAAATAGATGAGGACTGTCCCTTGGGGGAGGACCGTCCAGGTCAGTTGTTGAGCGGTATTGGAAACAGGGTCCTCCCAGGTAAAGGCAAATAGGAAGTGGGAATCCGGGTGGAGGGGTATAGTGAAGAAGGCATTCTTGAGGTCAAGGACTGAAAAATGAGTGGTGGTAGGGGGAATGTGAGAGAGAAGGGTGTAGGGATTAGGGACTACTGGGAAATGGGGACGACCGCCGCGTTGACGATGCGCAGGTTCTGAACAAGGCGGTACTGTCCTGAGGCCTTTTTAACGGGGAGAATGGGAGTATTACGAGGTGAATTGGTGGGGATCCGGAGGCCTTGTGTCTTAAGCCTGGTGATGATGGGCAGGAGTCCCATCCTATGAGCGTGTGAGATGGGGAATTGCGGGCGGTTAGGAAAAGAAGATGGGTCTTCGAGTTTGATTAAAACAGGAGTGTGGTGGGAAGCAATGGTGGGGGTATCCGTGTCCCAGACCTCGGGGTGGACTCCAGGTAGGAGCTGGACTTTGGGGTCTGGGTTGGGCTCAAGGTCGGGACCTGGCACCAGTGCCAGCAAGAAGGTCTGTTTCGGAGAGAATGAGATGCTTTCCTGGAGTTTGGACAGAATGTCTCTCCCTAGGAGGGGGACCGGACATGAGGGCATGACTAGGAAGGGGTGGGAGAACGGGTGACCCTCAAATAGGCAGTTAAGGAAGGTCATCCGCCGTGGGGTCGAGTGTGATCCGTCAATTTCCATGACCGAGACCTGGGAAGGAACTGTAATGCCCGAATGAGAGGGAAGGACAGAGTAGGTAGCCCCCGTGTCTACCAAAAAGGAGACAGACTTATCCGCTACCTGGAGCGTGACCCTGGGCTCGGTGAGGGTAACCAGAGTTGAAGAGCCAGAGCCTCCTCAGTCGTCCATCAGCCCCAGAAGTTCTAGGGCCGGGAACGTCTGGTTCTCAGTCCCCCTGCATTGAGGTGCCGAGGGCTGAGCCAGGGTCGGGCAGTCCGACTTCCAGTGGCCCATTTGTTTGCATTGAGGGCAAGGCTTGGTGGGGGGCCTAGGCTGCGGACAGGCCTTCGCCCAGTGGCCTTCCTTCCCGCATTTGAAACAGGCACCCGGGGGCGTGCGCTGTCCTCCTTTGGAGGTCAGTCTTTGTGCCAGTTCCCCTGCCGGCCGGAGACCGCTACCAAGGCTTGGGTCTGGAGGCTGACCTTCTGCTGCAGCTGCGCCTGCCGGGCCGCTTCAGCCGTCTCCTCTCGGGCGTTAAAAACTTTTTTTTTTTTTTATCCTCACCCGAGGATATTTTTCCATTTTTTGTACAGATAGAATGGGAGGGAGAGAGAGGAAGGGAGAGAGAGAAACATTGACATGAAAGGGACACATCGAGTGGCTGCCACCCACACGACCAACCAGGGCCGGGGACAAACTGCAACCGAAGTATGTGCCCTTAGCAGGAACCGAACCGGGGTCTCTCCGGACCGCAGGCCGACGCTCTAACCGCTGAGCCAAACCGGCCAGGGCTCGGGCGTTAAAAACTTTGAAAGCCATTTTTACCAGGTCTTGGATGGGAGTCTCAGGGACCTCTTTAGACTTTTTTAGTTTTTTTTTCTGATATCTGGGGCAGACTGAGAGATAAAGTGAGATGCTAGGATTGTGGCCCCGTTGCGGGACCCGGGTCTAGGCGGGTATAGCGAACCAGGGCCTCCTGCAGGCAGTTGAGAAAAAGGGCCGGGTTCTCTTCGGGGAGCTGGGTAATTTTTCTCAATTTGTCATAGTTAACTACCTTATTGGAGACTGCGTCCATACCCCGAAGGAGGTACCGGAGCATGAGGTTCCGGCGCGGAATATCAGATCCAGGGCCGGCCTGATAGTTCCATGCAGGATCGTCCTGGGGAACTGCTTCATTGCCGAGGGGGACAGTATTGTCTACCAGGTGGGCTCTATCTGCCTGCTGCCTGGCGGCAGAGAGGATACGCTCATGTTCCTCAGGGGTGAGAGTGGACGTGCAGATTACTGTGATGTTGTGCCATGTCAGGTCATAAGTCTGGGACAGGTATCAGAACTCTCTGATGTAGGATGAGGGGTCAGCTGAGAAGGATCCTAACCGCTTTTTGATCTGAGAGAGGTCCTGGAGGGAGAGGGACATGTACCCGCACCAGTCCTTCTGCTCCAGCCACCTCGCGGAGAGGGGCCAGGACAGCAGGCGGGGGTTGGGGAGTGCGAGATCAGGTATGGGCTGCTACGGGAGAGCCCAGGGGGTCAGCGGGAGGTGGGGCAGCCGGAGCCGGGTCAGGACCAGGGCATCTTCTCTGAGGAGGGTTGGGGGAGGCAATAGGTGATCAGGGAGGTCATCAGGCAAAGAGTAAGGAGGGGGGTCTATAGGAGGTGCCTTTGGAGAAGGGGAAGTCTGGGCTAGGAGAATCTGGACAGTGGAGCAGTGTGAGCAAAGGTCAGGGCGGGAGCGGAGGTCCCCAAAAGCCTGAATGTATGGGATCTCAGAGTCCCTTCCGGTCTGCCGGCAAAAATTGGCCAGGTCCTGGAGGACGTTGAAGTCAAAAGTACCCGTAGGCGGCCAGTGAGACTGGTTGTCTAGGGTGTATTGAGGCCAAGCGACCTGGGACAAGAAGATGAGTTTCTTTTTGTGGAGGGTCTGAGAGTATCCCAATTTGGAGAAATTATAAGAAGACATCCCGAAGGAGTCTTAGGGTCTATTTTGGATTCGGAGTTACCCATAATTTAGTGGCCTTCCGGACCCCTAAGTGTCGGAGGAGAAAGGGTATGAGGGAGGCGTCCCTTTCAATCAGTCCCCCTATATAGACTCCAGGAGTCGTGAGGGGAGGGCTCTCGGCTCGGCCGAGTCTAGGACGAGAGACCCTGGCAGGGACACAGGGGTCCGGCAGGGAGGGAAAGGGATCGAATTACTTTGGGTTGCAAGCCATATCTGCAGGGAGCTCCGAATTCAAAGTGGTGGAGGGCGGCACGAGGCAGGGAGAGAGAGAGGGGGGACTGTTGCCCCAGCCTGCAGGGACCGAGGCGGGTCGCAAAACCCCTCTCCCGGGTTTCGGCACCAGATGTAAGGTAGCCAGGCACCGCCGGTGGGAGGTGGAAAGAAATTGAAGAGCCAAACAGCCAAATAAGCAGAAATCGGGCTTTATTGGGTACACTCCAGGCGGGTTCACAGACTCCGGGGGTCAAGTCCGAGAAGCCGCGCCCGATGCTGGGGTTTGTGATTTTTATATCTGCGCCTGTGGCAGCGGGAACTTGTTGTTAGGGTTAGGTCCTGAGGGGCTACGCATGGGAGCCCCTGGAATGTGAGTCTGTTGTCCCGGGGCAAACAGTTCCTGGACTAGGACAGGAGAATGGGGCAGGAGTTGATCAATGAGTTCGGGGCAAACAGTTCCTGAAACAGGGTGGGAGTCTAGGTTGGGTAAGCAAGGTGATGGCTGAACAGTTTGCCTGGCCCCAGTTCCCAGGCTATCAAACAAATTCTAGTTCTGTTAACCTGCTTAACTGCACCTCATTTGTCTCATCTTCGGTAGAGGTCTCTTGTTCTCACATTTGACTTTTGTTTCTGTGTTTCACCATTTTGGCTATCACAGTGGGCTTTGGAACCTGACAAATTTTCCCTGTGGGTGTTGGTTTTCTGCTGTTTGTGGCTCCCTCCCTGGGTTTGGAAGAGCCAGGGAGGACCTACATTAAATGCCACTGTCAAGTCTTACTTTCCTGGTTAGAGTTGATAGCCCAGGAATGGCACAGTTATTCTGTAGCTTTTTACCTGGAGGCTAGCAGTAGTGATTACTTGAAGAACCTTGGCTTCTCAGTTGAATGAAAAGCTCCCTCAGGTGTTCAGCATAAGGGGATTTTCTGAGGGTGGGGCAGATGCTGGTTGTTAATGGACCTCAATTTGCATTTCAATGGCCACCGGGTGGGGTTGAATCTTCTCCCTAGAGCCCTGGGAAGGATTAAGATGTCACCGTCTTGTATGACTGCAACTCAGCAAAAGCTCTGAGCGCCCTCGAAATCCCGAGTGTCTCCACACAGTTCCAGTCTAGTCTGCCCTCACTCTGCCGGAGTCCAAAGTGAGTGGCTGTGGCTATTTTAGTGTCTGTCCCAACTCTGCACTGTGGAGCCACTTGGCAATGTAACTTATAGCTAAGGCCGCTGCCAACCATGGGCTTCCAGCCCCCCTCTTGTGCCTCCGCAATCCTATCAGGATTGAGTCAGTGTCCCTGGTTATGTGGTCCTCCAAGCAGCTTTTCTGTTGCTTTTTCCTGAAGATTTTTTATTTTTGTTGTAATTCCAGTTTGGTCCTGGGACATGGTCTGTGTAGCTTCTATTCACCAATTTCAATATCGGTAATATGGACATTTTGATGATGTTAATTCTTCTAATTCATGTATCCATGAACACAGTATATATGATTAACTTGTTTGTATATTTCTCTACTTCTTTTTGCAGTGTCCTGTATTTTTCCATACACATTTCTTTTACCTCCTTGGTTAAGTTTATTCCTAAGTATATCAATATTTTTTGTTGCAATAGTAAGTGGAAGATCTATAACTATATCTAATCTATATCTATATCTGTCTCCATATCTATCTATCTATCTATCTATCTATCTATCTATCTATCTATCATCTATCTCTATCTATCATCTATCTATCTATCTATCTATCTATCTATCTATCTATCTATCTATCTATCATCTATCATCTATCTATCTATCTATCTATCTATCTATTATGTATCATCTATCTATCTATCTATCATCATCTATCAATCTATCATCTATCTATTATCTATCTATTATCTATCTATCTATCTATCTATCTATCTATCTATCTATCTATCTATCATCTATCTATCTATCTATCTATCTATCTATCTATCATCTATCTATCTATCATCTATCTATTTATCATCTATCATCTATC
This sequence comes from Molossus molossus, assembly GCF_014108415.1. Lineage (NCBI taxonomy): Eukaryota > Metazoa > Chordata > Mammalia > Chiroptera > Molossidae > Molossus > Molossus molossus. Next base: position 106,781,409 of record NW_023425345.1, read on the forward strand.
TATTTTTTTTAGTTTATCTTTCCGAGAGTTCCTTATTGGTTATAAAATGCCATCAATTTCTGAATCTTAATTTTGTATATTGCTACTTTGCTATATTCATTTATTATATCTAGTATTTTTTTTGGTGGAGTCTTAAGGGTTTTCTATGTACAATATGATGTCATCTGTGAACAATGACAGTTTTACTTTTTTCACTCCAATTTGGATGCCTTTTATTTTTTATTCTTGTCTGATTGTTATGGCTAAGACTTCCAATACTATGTTGAATAAGAGTGGTGGAAGCAGCCCTGGCCAGTTTGGCTCAGCGGTTGAGCGTTGGCCTGTGGACCAGAGAGTCCTGAGTTCAGTTCCTGCTAGGGGCACATACCACATACACACACAAAAGAGTGGTAGAAGCAGACAACCTTGTCTTGTTCTGTTTTTAAGGGAAACACTTTTAGTTTTTGCCCATTGAGTATGATGGTGCTGTAGGTTTGTCATATATGGCCTTCATTATATTGACGTATGGTACCTCTATTCCCATTTTTCTGAGAGTTTTTATCTACAATAAGTGCTAGATCTTGTTGCATGTTTTTTCTGAATATATTAATATGGTCATGTGATATTTATCTTTTATTTTTTAAAACTTATCTTTATTGTTGAAATTATTACAAATGTCCCTCTTTTCTTCCCCCATTAACCCCTCTTCTCTACTCCTGCCCCCTCCTGCCATCCCCACACTGCTGTCTGTGTCCATTGGCTATGCATTTATGCATATAAGTTCTTTGGTTAATCGCTTCTCACCCCCATAACCCCTTCTTTTTGAGATTCATCAGTCTAACAACCAATTTGTACTTCTTAATCCCTTCGCATTTTTGGCCTATCCCCCTCCCATCTGGCAACCAACAAAAAGTTCTCTGTATCTGAGTCTGTTCTGCTTGTTCATTTTGTTTGTAGATTTAATTGTTGGTAGCTATTTATTGCCATTTTATTGTTCATATTTTTGATCTTCTTCAAGAAGAGTATTCAACATTTTACAAAATACTGATTTGGTGGTGATGAACTTGTTTAGCTTCTTCTTGTCTGGGAAGCTCTTTATATGTCCACTGATTCTAAATGATAATTTTGCAGGACAGAGTAATCTTGGTTGTAGGCCCTTGATTTCATTACTTTGAGTGTTTCTTGCCACTCCCTTCTGGACTGCAAAGTTTCTTTTGAAAAATAAGCTGACAGTCTTATGGGAGCTCCCTTGTAGGTAACTAACTGCTTTTCTCTTGCTGCTTTTAAGATTCTTTTTCTTTAACCTTTTGCATTTTGATTATGATGTGTGTTGGTGTGGGCCTCTTTGAGTTCATCTTTGGGACTTTCTGTGCTTCCTGGACTTGTATGTCTGTTCCTTCACTAAGGTAGAGAAGTTTTCTGTCATTGTTTTCTTCAGCTGCACTCAATGTCTTGCTCTCTTTCTTCTCCTTCTAGCTCCCCCATAATGCTAATTTTGGTACGCTTGAAATTGTCCCACTGGCTCCTTACACTATCTTCATTCTTTTGGATTCTTTTTGCTTTCTGCTGTTTTGATTGGGTGATTTTTTGCTTCCTTAGGTTCCAAATCAATGGTTTGCTTCTCAGCTTCACCTGCTACACTATTGATTCACTGCAAATTATTCTTTATTTAAGTTAGTGCATCCTTCATTTCTGACTTTTTAAAAATGCATTTGAGGTTCTCACTAAGTTCCTTGAGCATCCTTATAAGCAATGTTTTGAACTCTTTATCGGTTAGATTGCTTATCTTTGTTTCATTTAGTTCTTTGCCTGAAGTTTTTTTCTATTCTTTCATTGGGGACATTTTTCTTTGTTTCCTCATTTTGGCTGCCTCCCTGTGTTTATTTTTATGTATTAGAGTTGCTATGTCTCCTAGGCTTCATGTGTCCTGAAGGGTCCTGTGGAACAGCCTCCCTGATCACCCCATCTAGGCCCTTGAGGGCACCCCTCGTGTGGACTGTACACCCTCTGTTATAATTGAGTCTTGATTGCTGTTGGCACATCAATGGGAGGGATTTACTCAGGCTGATCAGCTGCAAGGACTGGCTGTGCCCATTGACCACTGACTTCTGACTACCTTGGAGGAACAGCAGTGCAGAAGCCCACCACACAGAGCAAGACTTACTTCAGCAGGGCTCTGGAACTCACTGAGTGCACTCTTTCAATGTGGCACTTGTGGAGGTCATTGGATGGTGGTGCTTCAATGTGGTTTGAAGCTGTCCACTGAGTGTGCTGGCTCTGGGGCAAGGTCAGCCACTGCCTGTGTTCTACCTGGAGCCACAATGCATAAGCTACAAAGTGATCTGCAGATGGCTGCTGCTTGTGGTGGGCTTGGAGGTGCCCAGGCAAAGCCTAGTTATGAACTAAGGCTGGCTGCTTCTAGTGCCAGGCCTGGGGCCACTTAGCAAGAGGTATGTGGCTTGATGATGCCAGACAACTGTTTGTTTTAGAGAATTTAGGAAAATCTGAAGCAGGAGCCAAGGAAGGCCAATCCTATAGCAAAGCCAGTGCAAATAGCTTGGGTTGGCCCCAAATTTGGGCTGGGGTGGGGCATCAGGGAATTACCAGGGTCAGGAAAACAGTGTGAACCAGGTTGCTAGAGTCCCAGATATGGTGTCTGTCTGCTGGTCCCATGGGGGAAGGGCTCACCAAAGAAACAGCAGCCTGTGCCAGCATGTCTGTCTGGGAGAAAGCTACTTCTCCAGCTTTTGCCTTGATGCCACATGACTCAGTTCTTCCCCATATATCTCTGGTGCCGTTCAAGATGCTTCCCTCATGCTGCAGCCTAGAGGGAGTGAGGCTGAGTTAAGCCCATGCCTGATTATTTTAAGAAGAACTGCCTGGGATTCCAGAAGCTTCAGCCTCCCTCATCCTCAATTACTACTGGTTTTTACAGCCAGACGTTATGGGGACTTTTGTTCCTGGCACTGGAACCCTGAACTGGGGGTCCTGGTGTGGGACAGGGACCCTTTACTCCTCAGGGAGAACCTTCACAGCTCAGGTATCCCTCCTGATTTTGTAATTGTTGAAAGTATTCAGATGTCCCCCTTTTTTTCCGTATTGACCCTCTCCTTCCCACTACCACCCCCCTCCTGCCTTCCTCAGCCTAATGTCCATATCAATTGGTTGTGCAAATATGCATATGAGTTCTTTGGTTTATTTCTTTTCACCCATCCCTCTGAGGTTTGTCAGTCTGTTCTCTACTTCCACGATTATGGATCACTTTTTGTTGACAGCTTATTTTGTGCATTATGTTCCACAAATAATTGAGGTAGTGTGGCACTTGTCTTTCTCTGACTGGCTTATTTCACTTAGTATAATACTCTTCAGGTCCCTCCATGTCATCTCAAAGAATAAGAGATCTCTCTTTCTTAACAGTTGCATAGTATTCCATTGTGTAAATGTACCACACACATTTTTTACCCACTCATCTATGATGGGTATTTGGGCTGTTTCCAGACCTTAGCTATTGTAAATAGCTCTGCTATGAACTTAGGGATTTATATATTCTTTCTGATTGCCTCCTGATTAAAAAAATTTTTTCTTTATTATTTAGAGAGATGGAAAGAGAGAGATGGAAACATCGATGAGAGAAAATATCGATTGGTTGCCCCCTACATGCCCCCCACTGGGGATTTGACCCACAACTTGGGCATGTGCCCTGACCAGGAATCAAACCAGTGACCTCTTGGTGTATGGGTTGATGCTCAGTCACTGAGCCATACTTGCTGGGCTGCCTCCTGATTTTTTTTATCTGCCACACATAGATATAAGACCAGGTCAAACGTGTCTCCGCCCCTCCTACCAGTCTTAATGAGGCTTATTTTTTAATTTTGTAGTTGTCAGGCTTCCATTTGGCTTGATTGCAGGCAGTTCTGAATCATGGTTGTTCTGTAGTTTAGTAGTAATTTTGATGTGATTGTGGGAGGAGGCAAGTACCACATTTATTCTTCATTTTGTTAATGTGATGTATCACGTTTATTGATTTGTGAATATTGTACCAGCCTTGCATCCCAGGGATAAATCCCACTTGGTCATGGTGAATAAACTTTAAAATATATTTCTGGATCCAATTTGTGATATTTATTGAGAATTTTGGCATCTATGTTCATCAGGTATATTAGTCTGTAATATTTTTTCTTTATTTGGTTTTGGTATTAGGACAATATTGGCTTCATCAAAACAGCTCTTGAATTTTTGGTAATTGTTTGGGTAGGATAGGTGATAGTTCCTGGAATGTTTAGTAAAACTACCCTGTGAAGCTGTCTATCCAGGACTTGTGTTTGCTGGGAAATTTTTGATTACTACTTGAATTTCATTTGTTGTTATTGGTCTTGCAGTTTTTGTGATTCTTCCTGATTCAGTTTTGGGAGATTTTATGTTTCTAGAAATATGTCCATTTTGCCCAGGTTGTTCAATTTGTTGGCATATAGTTGTTTGTAATATTTTCTCATATCTTGGTAATTCTTTTGTTTCTGATTTTATTTATTTGGTCCCTCTCTCTTTGTTTCTTGATGAGTCTGGCTACAGGCTCATCAATGTTGATTATCTTTTTAGTTTCATTGATCTTTTCTTTTGGTCTCTATATTATGCATTTCCACTTCGATCTTTAAAATTTTTTAAATTAGTTAATTTATTTTTGTTACAGATATTTCTCTTTCCCCCCTAGACACCCTTCTCCCTGTCCCGCCCCCCACCCCAAGGACAAGACATTGTTGTCTACTTCCATTGGTTACGCATACATACATATAAGTTCTTTGGTTTATCTCATCCCTAGCCCCTGCTCCTCTCCTCTGAGGTTTGTCAGTCTGAACCATGCTCCTTTCTATGTCTCTGGGTCCGTTTTGTTCTTCAGCTTTTTTTGTTCATTATATTCCATAAATAAATGAGATCATGTGGTATTTGTCTTTCTCTGATTGGCTTATTTCACTTAGCATAATACAGTCATCCCTTGCCACATCGCACTTCGACTTTTGCGGCTTCACTCTATCACGTTTTTATCAAATATATTCATTAAAAAGTTGATTGAGACAGTGAAAATGATACAGCATATGCTCGTTGTCTGCATCAATTACACACCTCTGTGTTGCAATTAAAATTAAAATTACTGTATGTATGGACTATAGGCCTATGTGTTTGAGAACCCCCACAAATCCTTCAATGCTAGGTGCAACCACTAGAGTCTGGAATGAAGTAACTGCGATAAATGAGAGATGACTGTACTCTACAGATCCCTTCATGTGGTTAAGAGACCTAGGAATAAACTTAATCAAAGAATTAAAGGACATATTTGCAGAAAACTACAGGACATTGAAAAAATAAATAGAGAAGGATATAAACAAAAGTGGAAGCGTATGCCTTGTTCATGGATTGGAAAAATTAACATCATTGAAATGTCCATACTAACCAAAATAATCTATAGATTCAATGCAATCCCCATTAAAATACCAATGACATATTTCACAGAACTAGAACACATACTTCAAAAGTTTATATGGAACCATAAAAAGATCCCGAATAGCCACAGCAATCTTGAAAAAGAAGAAGTAGGAGGGATCACATTACCAGATATCAGGTTATATTACAAAGCCACTGTAATCAAAACAGCCTGGTACTAGCACAAGAACAGGCATATAGATCAATGGAACAGAACAGAGAACCCAGAAATAGACCCAAGACATTATGCTCAATTAATATTTGACAAAGGTGGCAAGAGCATACAATGGAGTAAAGACAGCCTCTTTAATAAATGGGAAAATTGGACAGCTACATGCAAAAAAAATGAAACTATATCACCAACTTACACCATTCACAAGAATAAACTCAAAATGGATAAAAGACTTAAATGTGACTCATAAATCCATAAAAATTCTAGAAGAAAATGTAGGCAACAAAATTTCAGACATCACATGCAGCAGAATTTCACTGATACAGCGCTTAAAGAAAGAGAAACAAATGAAAAAATTAATACATAGGACTATATCAAACTAAAAAGCTTCTGCACAACAAAAGAAGCATCAAAATGGAAAGGAAACCCACTATATGGGAGAGCATAATTGCCAACAATACATCAGATAAGGGGTTAATTTCCAAAATATATAAAGTACTCATACAACTCAACAAAAGGAAGACAAAGAACCCAATTAAATAATGGGCAGAGGCCCTGGCCGGTTTGGCTCAGCAGTTAGAGCATTGGCCTGTGGTCCAGAGAGACCTGGGTCCGGTTCCTGCTAAGGGCACGTACCTTGGTTGCAGTTTGTCCCTGGCCCTGGTTGGGTCGTGTGGGTGGCAGCCACTCGATGTGTCCCTTTCATGTTGATGTTTCTCTCTCTCTCTCTCTTCCTCCCTCTGTCTGAACAAAAAAAGGAAAAATGTCCTCGAGAGATGATTAAAAAAAAAATGGGCAGAGGACATAAATAGACACCTCTCCAAACAGAACACCCACTTTGATTTTGATTATTTCCTTCCTTCTAAGTACTCTGGGCTCTTCTTTGTTATCTTTCTAATTCCTTTAGTGGTAGGGTTAGATAGTTCATTAGAGATATTTCTTATTTCTTGAGGTAGGCCTGTAGTGCTATGAACTTCCATCTCAGGACTGTGTTTGCAGTGTCCCATAGATTTTGGGTTGTTTTGTTTTCTTTTTCCTTAGTTTTCAGAAAATTTTTGATTTCTTTTTTGTTCTCATTGGTAACCCATTCATTGTTTAACAATATGCTATTTACCCTCCGTGTATTTGATTGTTTTGATATGTTTTTATTGTAGTTGATTTCTAGTTGCTTGCCATTTTGATCTGAGAAGATGTTTGATGATTTCTATCTTCTTGAAATTGTAGAGTTATAACATGTGATTTTGAGTATGTCCCATGTGCACTTGAGAAGAATGTATATTTTGCATCATTTGGGTGAAAGGTTCTTTAAATGTGTTTTAAATCTACCTCATCTAGTGTATCATTTAAAGTCACTGTTTCTTTTTTTTTTTTTTAAACCTATCTTTATTGTTGAATGCATTACAGATATCCCACCCTTTTTCCCCATTGAACCCCTCCTCCCCAACCTCACCCCCACTTTTGCCTGCCCCACACTAATATCAGTGCCCATTGGTTATGCATATATGCATTTAAGTTCATTGGTTTATCTCACCCTGCCCTCCCTCCCCCTTTCCCTTTGAGGTTCATCAGTATAACAACCAATTTGTACTTCTTAATTCCTTCATCTTCTTCACCCATCCCTCCAGCCCCCGCCCATCTGGCAAGCAACAAAAAGTTCTCTGTATCTATGAGTCTGTTTCTGTTCTGCTTGCTTATTTGTTTATAGACTCAATTGTTGATAGATATGTATTAATATCCATTTTATTGTTTATATTTTTGTTCTTCTTCTCCTTCAAGAAGACCCTTCTACCTTTCATATAATACTGGTTTGGTGGTGATGAACTCCTTTAGCTTTTTTGTTCTTTTTTTTTTTGTCTAGGAAACTCTTGATATGGCCATTGATTCTAAATGATAGCTTTGCAGGAGAGTAATCTTGGTTGTAGGTCATTGCTTTTCATTACCTTGAATATCTCTTGCTACTCCTTTCTGGCCTGCAAAGTTTCTATTTAGAAATTAGCTGACAAACTTATGGGAGCTTCTTTGTAGGTAACTAACTGTTTTTCTCTTACTGCTTTTAAGATTCTCTCTTTGTGTTTAACCTTTGGCATTTTGATGATGATGTGTCTTGGTGCAGACCTCTTTGGGTTCATCTTGTTTGGGACTCTCTGTGCTTCCTGGACTTGTATGTTTCCTTCACCAAGTTAGGAAAGTTTTCTGTCATTATTATTTTAAATAGGTTTTCAATTTCTTGCTCTCTCTCTCTTCTCTTTCTGGCACCCCGATGATGTGAATGTTGCCATGCTTGAAGTTGTCCCAGAGGCTCCTTAGGCTATCCTCATTTCTTTGGATTCTTTTCTCTTTTGCTGTTCTGATTGGGTGGTTTTTGCTTCCTTATATTCCAAATTGATGGTTTGCTTCTTGGCTTTACCTACTCTATTATTGAGTCCCTGTAAATTATTCTTTACTTCAGTTAGTGCATCCTTCATTTCTGACTGGTTCTTTTTTATGTTGTTGATGTTCTCACTAAGTTCCTTGGAGTTCTCAAGTTCCTTGATGGCCTCATTAAGTTCCTTGAATGTCTCACTGAATTTGTTGAGCATCCTTATAACCAGTGTTTTGAACTCTGTGTCTGATTGATTGCTTATCTTCATTTTGTTTAGTTATTTTCCTAGAGTTTTGTTCTTTTCTTTCATTTGGGACATGTTTCTTTGTCTCCTTATTTTGGCTGCTTCCCTGTGACTGTTTCTATGTATTAGGTAGAGTTGCTATGTCTCCTAGGCTTCATAGGATGGCCTATTGTTGTCCTGTAGAATCCAGTGGCACAGCCTCCCTGCTCACCTCAGCTGGGCTCTTGAGGTGCACCCCTCGTGTGAATTGTACACCCTTCTGTTGTAATTGAGTCTTGGTTGCTGTGGGCACATCAATGGGAGGGATTTACTCAGGCTGATCAACTGAAAGGACTGGCTGTGCCTACTGGCCTCTGACTACCTTGAAGGATAAGCTGTGCAGGAGCCCACCACACAGAGCAAGACTTACTTCAGCAGGGCTCTGGTACCCACTGAGTTTACTCATTGAATGTGTCCCTTGTGGAGGTGGTTGGGTGGTAGTGCTTCAACGTGGTCTGAAGCTGTTCACTGGGTGTTCTGGCTGTGGGCAAGGTCAGACACTGCCTGTGTTCTGTTCAGGACCACCTGGCATAAGCGACAAAGTGATCTGCTGATGGCTGCTTCTTGTACTGGGCTTGGAGGTGGCCAAGAAAAGCCAAATTGTGAACCAAAGGCTGGCTGCTTCTAGTGCCAGTCCTGGCCACTTAATGAGAGGAATGGGGCTTGCTGAGACTAGATGCTGCTTGTTTGAGAGATTTTAGGAAAATCTGAAGCAGGATCCAAGACAAGCCAATCCTATGGTAAAGTCTTTGGAAACAGCTTGGGTATGCCTGAAAGTTGGATGGGGCAGGGCAAAAGGTGTGAGTCATGTTGCTGGAGTCCCAGATATGGTGGCTGTCTGCTGCCCTGGGGAAGGGCTCACCAAAGGAACAAAGGCTTCTGCCAGCACATCAGACTGACAGAAAGCTGCCTCTCCAACCCTCGTGCCAAGACCAGACAACTCAGTTCTTCCCTGTATATCTCTGGTGCCTTTCAAGCTGCCTCCCCTCTGAGCTTAGAGGGAGCAAGTCAGAGTAAGTTCGTGTGCAGGCCCAAAAGAGGAGCTGCCTGGGGCGCCAGCAGTCCCAGACTCAGTTTCTGCTTGTTTTTTTCAGCCAGAAGTTATGGAGATTTCTCTTCCTGGCACTGGAACCCTGAGCTGGTGTGGGCTAGGGACCCCTCACTCCTCAGGGAGGACCTTTACAGTCAGGTGTCCCTCCTGATTTTTATCCACCACACGTGGGTGTGGGACCAGCCAGTTCGTGCTTCTACTCCCCTATCAGTCTCAATATGGCTTTAATTTGGTAGTTTAGAACTTTCATTCAGCTTGATGTCAGGCAGTTTTGAATAATGGTTGTTCTGTAGTTTAGTTGTAATTTTGATGTAGTTGTGGAGGAGGCAATACCACATCTTCCTATGCTGCCATCTTGACTGGAACTATTGTCACTGTTCATTTGTTGATTTGTTGACGGGAAGATCTATCCAGTGAAGTCAATGGGTTGTTAAAGTCCCCTACTACTATGACCATATTGCTCTCAATCTCTTTCTTAAAGTCCTCTAATAGTTGAAAAAAAAATTAGGTGCTCCTGTATTGGGTGCATATATGTATAGCAGTGTTGTACCCTCTTGTTGGATCAAAATTTTTTTAATATTATGCAGTGACCTTCTTTGTCTGTTATTATGGCCTTACTACTTATGCTTTTTTTGCTTCATTTGCATAACATAATTTTTTCATCCATTTTTATTCTGGGTAAGTATTTTGTTCTCAGGTGGGTTTCTTGTAGATAGCATATATATGAATAATGTTTTCTTATCCATTCAGCTACCCTATGTCTTTTTATTAGAGCATTTAATCTATTTATATTTAGGGTTATTATTGATAGATACTTATTTATTGCCATTTTTATTCTTTATGCTTATATTTCTCTCTCTTTCTATTTCTTCTTATTACTGCAGTCCCTTTAACATTTCTTTAATGTTGGTTTGATGGTAATAATCTCCTTTAGCCTTTTATTTTTTGGTCTGTGAAGCTCTTTCTTTCACCTTCTATTTTGAATAATAGCCTTGCTGGATAGATTTGTCTTGGTTTCAGATTCTTGTTTTTCATAATCTAGAATACTTCATGCCATTCCCTTCTGGCCAGTAGTGTTTCTGTTGAGAAACCCGCTGACCATCTATTGGAATTTCTTTGTAGGCAAGACATTGTTTTTCTCTTGCTGCGTTTATGATTCTCTCTTTGTCTTTAATTTTTGGCATTTTAATTATGATGTGTCTCTACATGGGTCTCTTTGTTTCCTTCTTGTTTGGGACTCTGTGCTTCCTGAATTTGCATGACTTTTTCCTTCTCCAAGTTAGGGACTATTTCTGTTATTATTTTTTTCAAACAGGTTTTCTATCCCATGCTCACTTTGTACCCTCTGGTACACCTATGATGCAGATATTGGTACATTTCAAGTTGTCCTACTTTCCCTTAAACTGTATATATATATATATATATAAAATATACATATAATATATATAATATACTGTCTCTGGTGCAGGCCAGTGAAACAAATATAAATATATATATTTGTTTGTTTCTTTTGTTTCTCTGATTGAGTGATTTTTTTCTACCCTGTCTTCTTATTTATTGATCTGATCTTTGGCTTCCTCTAATCTGCTGTTTAATTCTTTCCAGTGTATTCTTTATTTCTGCGATGTCATTCTTCATTTCTGAGTGATTGTTTTTCATAATTTCTTCATCTTTTTTTGGGCTACTGATCATTCTTATAATCATTAGTCTGAATTCTATATCTGATAAATTGCTTATCTTGATTTCAATGAGCTCTTCTGGAGAATTCCATTGTTCTTTCATTTGAGGCTTGTTTCTTTATCTCCCCATTTTGGCTGCCTATTTGGTTTTGTTTCTATGTATTAGGTAGATCTGCTATGACTCCCCATCTTGGTTGGTGGCTTTATATAATAGGTAACCTGTGGGACCCAGTGGCACAGTCTCCATAATTTCCAGACCCAGGTGCTGTAATCATGTCCCTTGTATGCATTCTGTGGGCCCTCCTGTTGTAATTGAGTCTTGACTGCTCTTGGCCCATTCATGCATGGGCTTGATGCTCAGGCTGGGTGACAGTAAGGGTCAACCTACAACACAGTGTGCATGCTGTTGTGCAAGTGGTTAACATACAAAGCAGAATTCAGCAGGGTTTAGAGCCTGCCAATATCTCCTTGTGAATATACTTTTTGTGAAGCTTATTAAATCCTGATCTGTTGTTGTCTGAAGCTGGCCATTGGATTGAATGGTTTTGGCTCTCTTTGGAGGGTCTCTGGTGCAGGCCAGTGTCAGACAGTATTTGTGGCTTGCCCTAGGATCCCTGTTTGCAGCTATCAGCAATTCACAGCTGTGTGCAGCTCCCTTTGCTGGGATTTGGTATATGTGGAAAAGACCAAACTTCTCATCAAGGTTTGCTTTTACTAGCCCCAGTCCCTGGAGCAGGTCAGTCAAAGTCTCAAACACCCAGAGATCCATCTCTGCCTGCAAGCTGACTGTTAGTCTCATTCAGCTCATTAGAGTCAGGCTGTAGCCCTCAGCAGGATATAAACTAGACAGGGGAGGGCAAGAATATTTTCAATGAGTTGGGCAATTGCCTTCCTCAAGGCTAAAGCTGCTTTGATTAGAAAACTCTGCCTGAGAAAGCTGGTTTCTGCAGCATGGGGGAATGACTCAGCACAGGGATCCTGGTAGCTGTCCTCTCAACTCTCTTCCCAGAGCCACCAACCACAGAATCTCCTCATGCAGCTCTAGTCCACTCTGCCCTACCTCTGCTGGAGTCTAAGGCGAGTGGCTGCAAACAAAATTTAGTGTGTTGGCTTTTTAAGAGGGTGCATGTGTTTCTAGCCATCTTTCCCGGCTGGACAGAACCCCTGGTGCTTTTCACAGCCAGATGTTATGTGGGCACCTTTCCAAGCTCTGTTACTCTGGACTGGGGATCCCAGCTTGGGGTTTAGACCCCAGACTTCTCAAGGGTAATCCCCCATGGCTTAGATATCCCTCCAGAACTTCAGCTTCTGACAGTGGGATCCCATCCAGCCCTCTTGCACCTCTGCATTCCCTACCAGTCTTGATGTGGCTTCTACTTTATGTCCTTGGTTATAAGGGTTCTCTCTAGCTAGTCTTCAGTTGGTTATTCAGGATAATTTTTCTATATGTTAGTTGTACTTCCAGTTTGCTCCTGGGGGAAGGTCAGTGTAGCTTCCACTTAATCCACTGTCATCTTGGAATCGCAATATTCACCAAATTCCCAATTGAATGATCCAGGGGTGGGAAACCATTTTTTTTTTTTCTGCCAAGGGCCACTTGGATATTTATAACATTTGAAAGCCATACAAAATTATCAACTTAAAAATTAGCCTGTTGCATTTGGTCGGGTTAATTTGGTGAGGGGTGTGATGTTAGCTGGTATTGATTTCACGGGCCTTAAATGGCCCGCAGGCTAGACATTCTCCACCTCTGTAGGGCAACTCGAGGGTTTTTGCAGGTTACAAGACTTTGACTAGCTGAACCTAGGGCTCTTCATTCTCGTGTCTAACAGTCAAAGTCTGTTTCTTGGGGTCAAATTAGAGAGACTCTAAACCATCAAAGCTGTTTCCAGTGTCCAGCTGGGATATCTGAGTGGTGTGGGCACAAGCTCACGTGCAGAATGACTGTTGGGTCTATGGATCGTCTTTTGATTCATTTAACATTGTCTTTTGTAGAACAGAAGTTTTTAATTTGGTTAATGTCCAGTTCATTGATTTTTCTGTGCAGGAGTGGGCTTTTGATGTTGCATCTAAAAAGTCATCACCAAACCCAAGGTCACCTCAATTGTGCCCTAACTCATCTTCTAGAAGCTTCACAATTTTGTATTTTACATGTATGTCTATGTTATGGTTTTACTTATTTTTTTTTTGTAAAAGGTGCAAATTTTGTGTCTAGATTAACTTTATCTTTTCTAGTTTTTCCAGTGTCATTTATTGAAAAGACTATCCTCTCTCCATTGAATTGCTTTTGATCCTTTGTCAAAGATTAGTGATTATATTTATGTGAGTAAATTTCTGGGATTTCTATTCTATTACATTGATCTATTTATCTATTTTCTTGCCAATACTACACTGTTGATTACTGTAGATTTATTTTCTGTCTTGCAGTAAGCTAACCCTTTGACTTTGTTCTTCTCCTTTATTGGTGGGTTGGATATTCTTGGTCTTTTGCCTCTCCATATAACATTTAGAATCAACTTGTCAATATATACAAAATAGTTTGCAGTAATTTTTTAAATTAATTTATTTTTGTTACAGATGTTTCTCCCTCCCCCATTGACACTCTCCTACCCATCCCCCCCATCCCTAGCTTTGTTGTCTTTGTCTATTGGTTATGCATACATATAAATTCTGTGGTTTATCACCCCACCTCCTTCTGAGGATTGTCAGTCTGTACCCTACTTCTATGACTCGGGGTCTATTTTGTTCATCAGTTTGTTTAGTTCATTATATTCCAGAAATAAGTGAGATCATGTGATATTTGTCTTTCTCTGCTTGGCTTGTTTTGCTTAGGATAATACTCTCCAGGTCCCTCCATGTTATCTCAAATGATAAGAGATCTTTCTTTCTTACAGCTGCATAGTACTCCATTGTGTATATGTACCACAGCTTTTTTAGCCATTCATCTACTGATGGACACTTGGGCTGTTTCCAGATCTTAGTTATTGTAAATAGTGCTGCTATGAACATGGGGGTACATATATTCTTTCTGATTGGTGTTTCAGGCTTCTTAGGTATATTCCTAGAAGTGGGAATGCTGGGCAAATTAAAACAACAATGAGGTATCACCTCACACCTGTCAGAATGGCCATCATCAACAAATCATCAAACAAGTGCTGGCGAGGGTGTGGAGAAAAGGGGAACCTCGTACACTGCTGGTGGGAGTGCAGACTGGTGCAGCCACTATGGAAAACACTATGGTGTTACCTCAAAAGAGTTTGATAAAGAGAGTGATTTTGATAACGATTCTGTTGAATCTATAGATTAAGTTGATAAAAATGGACATCTTAATAATATAAATCTTCCTATCCAGGAATATGAAATTTTTTAAACTTATTTAGATCTTTGATTTCTTTCATCAGAGTTTTGTAGTCTTCCTTATGTTGATATTACACATATTTTGTTAGATTTATACTTAAGTATTTAATATTTTTGGGTGGTAACATAAATTGTATTCTGGTTTTAATTTCAAATTCCCTGTTCATTGCTAGTGTATATAAAAGTGATAACTTTGTATATAAACCTTGTATCTTGCCACCTTGTTATAATCACCTACTAGTTCCAAGAGGTCTTTTACCTTGACTGTTTGGAATTTTATTCATAGATATAGACAATCATATCACCTTGAATTAGGACAGTTTTATTTATACCTTTGGTCATTAAAAGAATTGGTTTATGGATCTTTTATTAATGAGTTCTAAGAATTCTTCATATATTCTGGATACACATGCCTTATCAGATATAAAATTTATGAACATTTCTCCCATTTTAAAGGTCATGTTTTACAAAGTATTTATTTCCAGCTTTATAGCACAAAGTATTTTGAATTTTTTTGAAGTACAATAAGCCTATTTTTTCTTTCCTTTTCAGCTTTTGGTGGTATAGAAACCATTTCCTAAACCAAGTTTAAAAGTTCATATATTTTCTTTTAATAGTTTTATAGTTGCACCTTTTCATTTATAACTATAATCCATTTTGAGCTCATTCTTGTGTGTATTGTGAAGAAAAGGTCAAACTTCATTATTTTTCATGTAGAGATCAAGTTGTCCCAGCACTACTTATTGAAAACATTAATCTCTCTCCATTTGATTGTTTTGGCATCCTGTTGAAAATCAATTAGTCATAAATGAAAGGGATTATTTCTGGATTTTGAATTATATTCTACTGAACTATATGTCTGCCACTATGCCAGCACTATACATCTCAAATATGTAGTTTTATAGCAAGTATGGAATCAGAAAAAGTTGGAATCCTCCAAATTTGTTCTGTTTCAAGATTTTTTTGGCTATTCTAGTTTTGTAGCATTTTCTAATTTAATAGCAGCTTGTCAAAATTTGCAAAATAAATGTAGGTGAGATATTTTGAAATTAAATGTGTTGAATTAATAGATAAATTTGGGTATTTCCATTTTAATAATATTATATCTAATGAACCATTAATATTTTATTATTTATATCTTTTTAAATTTATTTCACTGTTTTATAGTGTCAAGGTACAATTTTTGCACTTTTATTAAATTTATTTCTAAGTATTTTATTATTAGGGTAGATATCACCATGCAAAAAGAATAAATGGCAGATAGGATGATTCTTCCAGAATAAAATGAAAATGGAAGACTCACCCCTTCCTCTGTCATCAACTGTGCAAAGGAGAAGATGAATGGAGAGAGAATAAGAATCTAAAATGTCTTTCTTCTTGAAGATTCCAAAATGGTGACAGAGTGAATGGAAACTACACAGACCATCTCCCAGGACAAAACTGGAATTACAACTAAAATAAAGACAAATCATCAGGAAAACGCAACAGAAAAGCAGCTTCTGAGGATCATATAACTGGGGACACGGAATTGATCCTGGTAGGATTGCAGAGGCACGAGCAGGGGGCTGGGAGACCATGGACAGCAGCGGACTTTGCTGTGAGCAGAGCCCTTGGGGTTAAACTCCCAAGGTGGCTCCACAGCGCAGAGATCTGGGACAAACGCTAAAATAACCATAGCCACTCACCTTTGGCTCCAGCAGAGGGAGGGCAGACTGGACTGGGACTGTGTGGGGACACTCAGGATTTGGAGGGTGATCAGAGCTTTTGCTGGGTTGTGGCCACGCAGGATGGTGGTCTCTTAATCCTTCCCAGGGCTCTGGGTAGAGGAGGGGGGGGCCCCCTCTCTCTAGGAGATTCAACCCCACCTGGTGGCTGTTGAAATGCGAATTGAGGCCCATTAACAACAAGCATCTGCCCCACCCTCAGAAAATGCCCTTATGCTGAACTCCTGAGGGAGATTTTCATTCAACTGAGAAGCCAAGGCTCTTCAAGTATCCTCTACTGATATCATCCAGGCAAAAAGCTAGAGGATAACTGTGCCATTCCTGGGCTATCAACTCTAACCACGAAAGTAAAACTTGACAGTGGTGTTTAATGTGGGTCCTCCCTCCCTCATCCAAATCCAGGAGAGGGAGCCACAAACAGCAGAACACCAACACCCACAGGGAAAATTTTGCAGGCTCCAAAGCCCACAGTGATAGCCAAAATGGTGAAACACAGAAACAAAAGCCAAATGAAAGAACAAAACACCTCTACCGAAAATGAGATAAATGAGGTGCAGTTAAGCAAGTTAACAGAACTAGAATTCAGAGCCATGATCTTTAGAAAGCTCAACAGCATGTGTAAGGACATGAGCACCACGAGGAAAGACATAGAAATGTTGAAATTGCGACCCTGCATGGGTCCTGGGAACTCTGTTGCCTGCTAAGCCCTCGGCTGGTGCCACACGGACTCGCGGGGACCAGGGGACTGTGCTAGGCACTACTGCCACCTCTGCAGTGTCTCACTACCGCGGCTCAGTCCTGGGGCTTCTGCTGAGTGCAACCCACTCAGCTGGTGCCACAGCTGCGGCCGCCCTCGGCTGGAAACAGCGCCCTCAGGTTAAAAGTCCCAGGCGGCTCCACGACACAGAGTCCGGACAGAGGCTAAATTGGCAGCAGCCACTCACCTTGAGCTCCGGCAGAGGGAAGGCAGACTGGAATAGAACTGTGTGGGGACACTCGGGATTTGGAGGGTGCTAAGAGCTTTTGCTGAGTGCAGCCACGCAGGACTGTGGTCATTTTACTCCTTCCCAGGGCCCTGGGGAGAGGAGGTGGCCCCTCCCTCAGAGATTCAACCCCACCTGGTGGCCATTGAAATGCTAATTGAGGCCCATTAACTACGAACACCTGCCTCACTCTCAGGAAATCCTCTAACACTGAGCACCTGAGGGAGTTTTTCAGGCAACCCAGAAACTAAGGGTCTACGAGTGACCTCTACTAATAGCCTCCAGGCAAAAAAAGCTAGAGGATAAATACCATTCCCTGGGTGAGCAACACTAACCAGAAAAGCTAAGTCTTGACAGTGGTGTTTAAAGTGGATCCTCCCTGGCGCATCCAAACCCAGGAGAGGGAGCCACAGAGAGCAGAACACCAACACCCAATAGGAAAATTTAGCAGACTCCAAAGCCCACTGTGATAGCCAAAATGGTGAAAAACAGAAACAAAAGCCAAGTGAAAGAACAAGAGACCTCTACAGAAGATGAAATAAATGAGGTGCAGTTAAGCAAGTTAACAGAACTAGAATTTAGAGCCATGATGTTGCGGAAGCTCAACAGCATGTGTAAGGACATGAGCACCATGAGTAAAGACATAGAAATGTTGAAAATCAACCAGTTAGAAATTAAAAACCAACAGGAAGAAATGAAGAATGACATATCAGAAATGAAAAATACATTGGAAGGTCTAAAAAGCAGAGTAGGGGAAGCTGAGGACTGGATCAGTGAATTAGAAGACAGGCTAGAAGAAATCAACCAATCAGAAAACCAAAAGGAAAAAATGATTAAAAAACAGGAAGACAGCTTAAGAGAACTGTGGGACAATTGGAAACAGAATAATATTCGCATCATAGGAGTCCCTGAAGAAGAAGAAAATAAGCGAGGGCTAGAGAATATATTCAAAGAAATAGTGACAGAAAACTTCCCTAATTTGGTGAAGGAAGAAGGCATTCCAGTTCAAGAAGCACAGAGAGCCCCAAGTAAGAAGAACCCAAACAGGCCCACACCAACAAGGATCTGAATCCAAGACTACTCCACCCAGCAAGGCTATCATTCAAAATAGAAGGTCAAATAAAGAGCTTTTCAGACAAAAAAAGGCTAAGGGAATACATTAGCACCAAACCAGCACTGCAAGAAATGTTAAAAGGACTGCTGTAATTAGCAGGAGAAATGGGAAGGAAAATAGAACCACACTAAACAAAAATGGCAATGAATAAGTACATATCAATAATCACCTTAAATGTAAATGGACTGAATGCTCCCAAAAAAAGACACAAAGTAGCTGATTGGATAAGAAAGCATGACTCATCTATATGTTGTTTACAAGAGACCCACCTCACAACAAAAGACTCACATAGATTGAAAGTGAAGGGATGGAAAAAATCTTCCAAGGAAACGGAAAAGAAAAAAAAGCTGTGGTAGCAATATTTATATCTGATAAAATAGATTTCAGAATGAAGGCCAACACTAGAGACAAAGAAGGTCACTACATAATATTGAAAGGATCTATCCAACAGGAAGATATAACCTTGATAAGCATATATGCACCCAATATAGGAGCACCAAAATATATTAAAAAACTTCTGGAGGACTTCAAAGGAGAAATCTATAGCAATACAATCATAGCAGGGGACTTCAACACCCCGCTCACATCACTGGATAGATCCTCTAGACCAAAAATTAGCAAGGAAACAGAGACTCTAAATGAAGCACTAGACCAAATGGATTTAATAGATATCTACAGAGAACTACACCCCAAAACTACAGAATTCACATTCTCAAGTGCACATGGAACATTCTCAAAGATAGACCACATGTTAGGGCACAAACTAAGTCTCTACAAGTTCAAGAAGATTGAAATTATATCAAGCATCTTCTCAGACCACAATGGCATGAAACTAGAAATCAATTGCAACAAGAATATGCAAAGACATTTCAACACATGGAGGCTAAATAGCATGTTATTAAACAATGAATGGGTCACCGAGGAAATCAAGGAAGAAATCAAAAACTTCCTGGAAACCAATGAAAATGAAGACACAACAACACAAAATCTATGGGATGCAGTGAAAGCAGTTCTGAGAGGGAAGTTCATAGCACTACAGGCCTACCTCAAAAAAGAAGAAAAATCTCTAATAGACTATCTAACCTCACAACTTAAAGAACTAGAGAGTAAACAAAAAGAAAACCCCAGAGCAAGTAGAAGGATGGAAACAGTAAGGATCAGAGCAGAAATAAATGACATAGAAACAAAAAAAAAAAAGAAAAAAAAAATTTCAAAGACTCAATGAAACAAAGAGCTGGTTTTTCGAAAAGATAAACAAGATTGATGGACCCTTAACTAGACTCACTAAGAAAGAAAGAGAGAGAACCCAAATACACAAAATCAGAAATGAAAGAGGAGAGATAACAACTGATACCACAGAAATACAAAAGATCATTAACAACTACTATGAACAATTATATGGCAACAAATTCCACAATCTAAGCGAAATGGACAAATTTCTAGAAACACATAGTATCCCAAAACTGGATCAGGAAGAGATAGAAAACTTGAACAGACCAATAACAACAGAAGAAATTGAAGATGTAATCAAGACTCTCCCAGCAATCAAAAGCCCAGGCCTGGATGGCTTCACGGGGGAGTTTTACTGAACATTCAAAGAAGAACTAATACCCATTTTCCTCAAACTATTTCAAAAAATTCAAGAAGAAGGAAGACTTCCAAACTCGTTTTATGAAGCCAGCATAATTTTAATTCCAAAACCAGAAAAAGACTCAACAAAGAAAGAAAACTACAGGCCAATATCCCTGATGAACATCGATGCAAAAATCCTGAACAAAATACTAGCAAATCGGATCTAGCAATACACCAAAAAAATTATCCACCATGACCAAGTGGGATTCATCCCAGGGATGCAAGGCTGGTACAATATTCACAAATCCATAAATGTGATACACCACATAAATAAAATAAAGAATAAAAACCACATGATAATATCAATAGATGCTGAAAAAGCCTTCGACAAAATACAGCATCCATTTTTGATAAAAACGCTCAGCAGTGTAGGAATAGAGGGATCATATCAGGGCATAAAGGCCACATATGAAAGACCTACAGCCAACATCATGCTTAATGGGCAAAAACTAAAAGCATTTCCCTTAAGAACAGGAACAAGGCAAGGATGCCCACTGTCGCCACTCCTATTTAACGTAGTATTGGAAGTATTAACCACAGCAATCAGACAGGAAGAAAAAATAAAAGGGATCCAAATTGGAAAGGAGGAAGTGAAATTGTCATTATTTGCAGATGACATGATACTGTACATAGAAAACCCCAAAGACTCCATCAAAAGTTTACTTGACTTAATAAATGAATTTGGCAAAGTAGCAGGATACAAAATTAACGTTCAGAAATCGATGGCATTCTTATACACCAATGATGAACTCACAGAAATAGAAACTAAGAAAACAATCCCTTTTACCATTGCGGCAAAAAAAATTAAGATACCTAGGAATAAACTTAACCAAAGAAATAAAGGACCTATTTGCAGAAAACTACAGGTCATTGAAAAAAGAAATAGAGGAAGATATAAAAAAGTGGAAGCACATACCCTGTTCATGGATTGGGAGAATTAACATCATTAAAATGTCCATATTACCCAAAGCAATATATGGATTCAACGCAATCCCCATCAAAATATCAATGGCATACTTCACAGAATTAGAACAATTATTTTAAAAGTTTATATGGAACCAAAAAAAGGCCTCAAATAGTCACAGCAATCTTGAAGAAGAAAAACAAAGTTGGAGGGATCACAATACCAGATTTCAGGTTATACTACAAAGCCACTATAATCAAAACAGCCTAGTACTGGCACAAGAACAGGCATATAGACCAGTGGAACAGAACAGAGAACCCAGAAATGGACCCAAGGCAATATGCTCAATTAATATTTGACAAAGGTGTCAAAAGCATACAGTGGAGTAAGGACAGCCTCTTCAATAAATGGTGCTGGGAAAATTGGACAGCTACTTGCAGAAAAATGAAACTAGACCATCAACTTACACCCTACACGAGAATAAACTCAAAATGGATAAAAGACTTAAATGTAACTCATGAATCCATAAAAATCCTAGAAGAGACTGTGGGCAACAAAATTTCAGACATTATACGCAGCAGAATTTTTACTGACACATCACCTAAGGCAATAAAAACAAAGGAGAAAATGAACACACGGGACTACATCAAACTCGAAAGCTTCTGCACAGCGAAAGATACAATCATCAAAACGGAAAGGCATCCCACTGTATGGGAGAGCATAATTGCCAATGATATATCAGCTAAGGGGTTAATTTACAGTACATATAGAGTGCTCATACAACTCCACAAAAGGAAGACAAAGAATCCAATTAAAAAATGGGCAGAGGAACTAAATAGACACCTCTCCAAACAGGACATACAAATGGCTAAGAAACATATGAAGAAATGCACATCATCACTAATCATCAGAGAGATGCAAATTAAAACAACAATGAGGTATCACCTCACACCTGTCAGAATGGCCGCCATCAAAAATCATCAAACAACAAGTGTTGGCGAGGGTGTGGAGAAAAGGGGACTCTAGTGCATTGCTGGTGGGAATGCAGACTGGTACAGTCACTATGGAAAACAATATGGTGTTACCTCAAAAAATTAAAAATTGATCTTCCATTTGACCCAGTGATCCCACTTCTAGGAATATACCCTAAGAAGCCTAAAACACCAATCAGAAAGAATATATGTACCCCCATGTTTGTACAGCACTATTTATAATAGCTGAGATCTGGAAACAGCCCAAGTGTCCATCAGTAGACAAATGGATCAAAAAGCTGTGGTACATATACACAATGGAGTACTACGCAGCTGTAAGAAAGAAAGATCTCTTATCCTTTGAGACTACATGGAGGGACCTTGAAAGTATCATTCTAAGTGAAACAAGCCAAGCAGAGAAAGACAAGTTTCATATGATCTCACTTATTTGTGGAATAAAATGAACATAACAGTCTGAGGAATGGGGTATTCCCAGAGACGTGGAAGCGGGGTACAGATGGACAATCTCCTAAAGAGAGGGGTGGTGGGGGAGAGATGAACCACAGAACTTATATGCATGTATGCATGAACAGTGGACATGGACAATAAACTGGGGGAAGGGCAGGGAGGGAGGGGGCGGGGGGAATCAGTGGGGGAAAAAGGAGAAACTTCTGTAACAAAAATTATTAATAAAAAAAATCAACAGAAAAAAATAAAATAAATACTCTTACACATTTGAAAAACAAACAAACAAACAAACAAACAAAGAAACAAACAAAAAACAAACAAAAGAAAGAAATGTTGAAAATCAACCAGTTGGAAATTAAAAACCACCAAGAAGAAATGACGAATGACATATCAGAAATAAAGAACACATGGGAAGGTCTAAGCAGCAGAGTAGAGGAAGTGGAGGACTGGATCAGTAAGTTAGAAGACAGGGTAGAAAAAAAATCAACCGATCGGAAAACCAAAAGGAAAAAACAATGAAAAAACAGAAAGACAGCTTAAGAGTACTGTGGGACAACTGGAAACATAATTTTCCCATCGTAGGAGTCCCCAAAGAAGAAGAAAATGAGCAAGGGTTAGAGAATATATTTGAAGAAATAGTGACAGAAAACTTCCTTAATTTGGTGAAGGAAGAAGGCATTCAAGTTCAAGAAACACAGAGAGCCCCAAGTAAGAAGAACCGAAACAGACCCACCCCAAGACACATAGTAATTAAAATGCAAAAAATTAAAGGCAAAGAGAGAATTCTAAAGGCAGCAGGAGATAAGCAACAGGTTACCTATAAAAGAATCCCCGTAAGGCTATCAGCTGACTCCTCAACAGAAACACTACAGGCAACAAGGAGTGAAGTAATCAAGGTCATGAAAAACAAGGATCTGAATCCAAGACTACTCTACCCAGAAAGGTTATCATTCAAAATAGAAGGTCAAACAAAGAGCTTCCCAGACCCCCCCCCCCCCAAAAAAAAGTCTAAGGGAATACATTAGCACAAAACCAGCACTGCAAGAAATGTTAAAAGGACTGCTGTAATTGGTAGAAGAAATAGGAAGAAAAATAGAACCACACTAAACAAAAATGGCAATGAATAAGTATATATCAATTATCAGCTTAAATGTGAATGGTTTGAATGCTCTGATAAAAAGACATAGAGTATCTGATTGGATAAGAAAGCATGACTCACATACACGTTGTTTACAAGAAACCCACCTCACAACTAAAGACTCACATAGATTGAAAGTAAAGGGATGGAAAAGAATCTTCCAAGCAAACAAAAAGAAATAAAAGCAGGGGTAGCAGTACTCATATCTGATAAAATTAGATTTCAAAATGAAGGCCATAACTAGAGATAAAGAAGGCCACTACATAATATTGAAAGGTTCTATCTAACAGGAAGATATAACTGGTAAACATTATATGCACCCAATATAGGAGCACCAAAATATATGAAAAATCTTCTGAAGGACTTCAAAGGTGAAATAGACAGCAATACAATCATAGCAGGGACTGCAACATCCTGCTGACATCACTGGATAGATCCTCTAGACAAAAAATTAGCAAGGAAACAGAGACTCTAAATGAAGCACTAGACCACATGGATTTATTAGTTGTCTACAGAGAATTACACCCCAAAGCTTCAGAATTCACATTCTTCTCAAGTGCGCATGGGACATTCTCAAAAATAGAGCACATGTTAGGATACAAACTAAGTCTCTACACATTCAAGAAGGTCAAAATCTTATCAAGCATCTTCTCAGATCACAATGGCATGAAACTAGAAATCAATTGCAACAAAAACATGCAAAGTCATTTGAACACATGGAGGCTAAATAGCATGCTATTAAACAATGAATGGGCTACCAAGAAGATCAAGGAAGAAATTAAACACTTCCTGGAAACCAGTGAAAATGAACACACAACAACACAAAATCTATGGGATGCAGCAAAAGCAGTTCTGAGAGGGAAGTTCATAGCATTATAGCCCTACCTCAAGAAACAAGAAAAATCTCTAATAGACTATCTAACCTCACAACTTGAAGAACTAGAAAGCAAACAAAAAGAAAACCCCAGAGCAAGCAGAAGGAAGGAAATACTAAAGATCAGAGCAGAAATAAATGACATAGAATTAAAAAAAAACAATTCAAAGGATAAATGAAACAAAGAGCTGATTTTTCGAAAAGATAAACAAGATTGATGGACCCTTAGCTAGACTCACCAAGAAACAAAGAGAGAGAACCCAAATACACAAAATCAGAAATAAAAGAGAAGTAGCAACTGAGACCACAGAAATACAAAGGATCTTTAACAAATACTATGAACAATTTATATGTGAACAAATTAGACAATCTATGCAAAATGGATAAATTCCTAGAAACACACAGTCTCCCAAAACTGAAACGGGAAGAGATAGAAAACTTGAATGACCAATATCAACTAAGGAAATTGAAGATGTAATCAAGACTCTGCCAGCAAACAAAAGCCCAGGCCTGGATGTCTTCACAGGGGAGTTTTATCGAACAGTCAAAGAAGAACTACAACCATTCTCTTTAAACTATTTCAAAATATTTAAGAAGACGAAAGACTTCCAAACTCATTTTATGAGGCCAGCATAATTCTAATTCCAAAACCAGATAAAGACACTACAGAGAAAGAACCCTTCAGGCCAGTATCCCTGATGAACATAGATGCCAAAATCTTGA
The DNA here is from genome assembly GCF_014108415.1 of Molossus molossus. Taxonomy (NCBI): domain Eukaryota; kingdom Metazoa; phylum Chordata; class Mammalia; order Chiroptera; family Molossidae; genus Molossus; species Molossus molossus. The sequence goes on from NW_023425345.1 coordinate 106,806,298, forward strand.
AGTAAATGGTAGCAAATTGGATCCAGCAATGCATTAAAAAAATTATTCACCATGACCAAGTGGGATTGATCCCAGGAATGCAAGGTTTATACAATAGTCGCAAATAAATAATTGTGATATACCACATAAACAAAATGAAAGATAAAAAGCATATGATCACATCAATAGATGCTGAAAAAGCATTCACCAAAATCCAGCACCCATTTCTGATACAAATGTTCAGCAATATGGGAATAGAGGAATCACATCTCGATATAATAAAGGCCATTAATGAAAGACCTACAGCCAACATCATACTCAATGGGCAAAAACTAAAAGCATTTCCCTTAAGAACAGGAACAAGTCAAGGATGCCCACTATCTCCACTCGTATTTAATATAGTACTGAAAGTCTTAGCCCCAGCAATCACACACAAAGAAAAAATAAAAGGGATTTAAATTGTAAAGGAGGAAGTGAAACTGTCATTATTGGCAGATGACATGATACTATACATAGAAAACTCTAAAGACTACATGAAAAATCTATCTACTAGACTTAATGAATTTGGCAAAGCAGCAGGATACAAAAGTAACATCAAGAAATGGACGGCATTCTCATACACCTATGATGAACTCACAGATAGAGAAACTAAAAAACAATCCCATTTATCATCACGGCAAAAAAAATTAAGATACCTAGGAATAAATTTAACCAAAGAAGTTAAGGACCTATTTGCAGAAAAACTACAGGACATTGTAAAAAGAAATAGAGGAAGATATAAAAAAGTGGAAGCACACACCTTGTTCATGAATTGGAAGAATTAAAATGATAAAAATGTCCATATTACCCAAAGCAATGTATAGATTCAAAGCAATCCCCATCAAAATACCAACAACATATTTAGAAAACTAGAACAAATACTTCAAAACTTTATACGGAACCATGAAAGACCCTGAATAGCCACAGCAACCTTGAAAAAGAAGGACAAAGTAGGTGGGATCACAATACCAGATATTAGGTTATACTACAAAGTGACTCTAATCAAAACAGCCTGGCACTGGCACAAAAACAGGCACATAGACCTGTGGAAGAAATCAGAGAACCCAGAAATGGACCCAAGACATTATGCTCAATTAATATTTGATAAAGGTGGCAAGAGCATACAGTGGAGTAAGGACAGACTCTGTAATAAATGGTGTTGGAAAATTGGACAGCTACATGCAGAAAAATGAAACTAGACCATCAACTTACACCATACACAAGAATAAACTCAAAATGGATAAAAGACTTAAATGTTACCCATCAATCCATGAGAATCCTAGAAGAACATGTAGGCAACAAAATTTTGGACATCATATGCAGCAGAATTTTCACATCATCTAAGGCAACAGATACAAAGGAGAAAATGAACACATGTGACTACATCAAACTAAAATCCTTCTGCACAGCAAAAGAAACAACCAGCAAAATGGAAAGGGAACCCACTGTATGGGACAGCATAATTGTCAATGATATATCAGCTAAGGGGTTAATTTCCAAAATATATAGAGTACTTATACAACTCAACAAAAGGAAGACAAAGAACCCAATTAAAAAATGGGCAGAGGAGGTGAATAGATACCTCTCCAAACAGGACATACAAATGGCTAAGAGACATATGAAGAAATGCTCAACATCACTAATCATCAGAGAGATGCAAATTAAAACAACAGTGAGGTATCACCTCACACCTGTCAGAATGGCCACCATCAAAAATCATCAAACAAGTGTTGGCGAGGGTGTGGTGAAAAGGGGACTCTAATATACTGCTGGTGGGAATGCAGACTGGTACAGCCACTATGGAAAACACTATGTTATTACCTCAAAAAATTATAAATTGAATTACCATTCGACCCAGTGATCCCACTTCTAGGAATATACCCTAAGAAGTGTGAAACACCAATCAGAAAGAATATATGTACCCCCATGTTCATAGCAGCACTATTTACAATAGCTAAGATCTGGAAACAGCCCAAGTGTCCATCAGTAGATGAATGGCTAAATAAGCTGTGGTACATATACACAATGGAGGACTATACAGGTGTAAGAAAGAAAGATCTTTTATCCTTTGAGACGACATGGAGGGACCTGGGAAGAATTATCCTAAGTGAAACAAGCCAAGCAGAGAGAGAAATACCACATGATCTCACTTATTTGTGGAATATAATGAACATAACAGTCTGAAGAACAGAGTAGACCCAGAGATGTGGAAGTAGGGTACAGACTGACAACCCTCAGAAGAGGGTGTGTATGTGGAGGGAGAGATAAACCCCAGAAGTTATATGCATGTATGCATAACCAATGGGAACAGACAACAAAGTTGGGGACAGGGTGGAGGGGATGGGGAGGAGGATGTCAACGGGGGAAAAATGGAGAAAGATCTGTAACAAAAATAAATTAAAAAAAAGAATGTCTTTGATTTCAGTTATTTTTTATTTACTAAGATAGAATATCTAGAAGCTTCAAAAAGATGAATTCTTGTGTTTTAGTCACCTTCTGCCTCAACTGAAACTTGTAGTTGCTTGTGCAAAAGTTCAGTTATAAAAAAAATAAAAAAGTCACATTTTCTTTGTGCTACGAGTCATTTTGTAGCTATGTCTTCGGCTATCTCCATCTGTAAAAATCATATCCATTTGTAGTGGGTTAAATGGTGGCCCTCAAATGGATATGTCCATCTTAACCCTCAGAACCTGTGAATGAGACGTCATTTGGAAAACGTCTTTGAAGATCATCCTGGGTTGTCCAGGTGAGCTGTGATTCCAATAGCATGTTTCCTTATAAGAAGATACAGAGATGTACAAGGAGAAGGGCATGTGAATACAGAGGCAAAGATTTGAATTATGTGGCCACAGAATCTATAGGCATCATTGATACAATGAAATCTCTGGAGAATAATTGTGACTTTTAGCTCTGCAATAAATATCCTAAGGTATATATATGTGGCCTCCATGCATAGGTTTGCTCAAGGCAAGAATGCATACCCATAAATAATGTTTTCTCAAAGCAAAGCAAAACAAAACAACAAGAAAGACTACTAGGGACCCTTTACTATGGCTTTATTGGTTTGAAGTAAAATAAAATGCAGTCTAATTCTTCTCTTATCAATTCAGTTCTGATACACACACACACACACACACACACACACACCAGGCTAGAGATCCTGAGATACCAACTCTAAATAAGCTCTTATTTCTTCATGTAAAGTCATAATCTTTAAAACAGCAATAAGCATTAACAGGATAGATGGTTTTCAGTCATCTTAGGTTTTAATTTCAGCTAATTCTAAAGAGAGATCTCTACATTCAGGTTCATTAAAAGAGATTTCTGTAAGGATTGTACCTAAGCTTTCCTGGCCTTCCTGTATCATGGTTTTAGAATAAGTGATTATAATTCTGATCTGATCTGGCCGCAGAAATAGGGGTTTGAATCTCTTAGACTTAAATTCTGACTCAGTGGCTTATGTGGTTGAGCTCAAGAAAAAAGCAGATGTGAAGCAGAGAAATACTCTGATTTTAAGACCAGCCCAAGGCCCATGAACACATTTCTTTTCCAAATAAAATTCCTCTGAAGATATGTCCTTCCACCATTTGAGTCCCTGTGTTAAATATGCCTGACAGTAAAAGAGCATTAAATTAGTTATACTCATTCTGTTTACAACCATCTATTGTTTGTAAACAAAGGAAGGGAACAGAAAACCTATGGCCAGATATTAGGCACAGGACTCCTTCCTTAAAACTTTGGAGAAACCTTATGATTCAGGTTGGGACCAAATAAGAACCCCTACCCACTAGTTAAGGGAGCACAACAACAAAATTCTGCACCTGTATCGGTTTCTGCCAGATCTGAGCTCACACAACTGTTGGTCTTGATTCAGTCCGTTAGGAAAGATGGATTTCTATCTGCCACATTGTACTTGTTTTATTGGTTGTGCTCACAGGTGAAATATAAAGTGAGATTGTGCAAAAGACAGTACCGAAACCATGTTGACTTAGAACATTTTTTCATTCCAATAGTGGACCCCTGTCAGAACTTATTTTGGATGAAAATAAAACTACATGATGGTAGTTTCTGTACGTTTAAAAGAATGTCTGTGAATTTTTATGTATTTTAAATTCCATTCTTTACAGTTTCCCACTGAAGTGGTGAAATAGGCACTTTATTGGTGGTGCTCCACATAATTTGAAGCCATAGGATTATAAAGTTTTCTCACAGATCCAGAACGAATATAGCAGCGTTGTTGTAACTTGCTTTCCATTCCCTTTACATCTATGTTTTATGTCACAGCTTTGAACACACACATTTAATGGGGTTAAAATGTGAAAAGTTAATACAGAATTCTCAATACTTTAATATGCACAGACTAAGCCATGTGTGTATTTTGGGGGGTGGGGGAGGTGGGTTGGTGTGCTTGATACTATTCCCTATCTTAGGGATGATGTCACACCCAAGTATTTTCTTTGCAGCTCAGTGTGTCAGTCAGTATTTTGATTGATGATGAAAGTAGTCATGTGTAACTTAAGGAAGCAACCTTTTTCTAAGGAAGCCTTTTTCTATTTGAATGCTGCTAAGAAGCTGATAAAAAAAGATGCTAATGGCATTGGTGAAGTGCCACCAAAGTGTATCTTCACAGGAAAGAAAAGAATCAGCTAAAGTTGCTAATTTCACTTCTGATGTGAGACTGGCCTATAGAAATGGGATTTCATTACCACGTATACTTTGGAATTCACCAGGAGACTGCATAGTAACACTGGTTAAGTTACACAAAATTCTTTTAAAAATGTTTTCTTCCCTTTTTATAAAATATGTTTTTATTTATTTTTTTAGAAAGAGAGGAAGGGAGAGAGAGATAGAAACATTAATGTAAGAAAAACATCCATTGGCTGCTTCCTGCACACCCCCTACTGGGGATCGAGCCCACGACCCGGGCATGTGCCCTGACCGGGAATCCAGCCGGGACCTCTCAGTCCATGGGACGACGCTCAACCCACTGAGCCACACTGGTGGGGCACTAATAAGTCTTTTGACTTGTTTTTCTTCATGGCAAATTGATGTTTCCTTTTTCACATATACAGGGAATAGAAATATTTATAAACTTTATTTAATTTAATGGCTTATATTAAAGAACAAATGGTTAATTCTCAGTCTTTATCTTATTCTTCATTTTACTGTATCAATAGTATTTGCTTCACTCTTCCTTTTTGCACTTTGTCGAGTTGTCTTCCGGGTAATCATTCTTTCTCATTTCCCCGACCTCTCTGTTGGCTCCTCTCAGTCCTCTGCTGGTTCTTTGCACCTCCCATTTCCATAGCTGCACCATGTCCTGGGGCGTGAGCCTCCAAATACTCTTCTTGGTCTACATTTATTGCTGTGGAGATTTTATTTTCTCTGTAAGTTAGTGAATCCCAACATCTATCTTCAGCTCAGACTTTTCCCTGGTACTCCATCTCTTTGCAGATCTAAGTGGCATTTACCTGTTTCTCCCACAATCTTTTCTATTCTTATAGAAAGTGGCGACTGTGACCTCTAGCTGCTCAGGCCCTGACTTTTACTAGATGCCTCCTTTCCTTTCATATCCCGCTCTAACCTATGAGCAAATTTCCTAGGATCTTTTAGCATGGATATGAAAAATATCTGACCACTTCTCATTATTCCTGTGACTTCCACAGTTATTCCTAGCTTCCACCTGGATGCATATAAAGACCTAATTGCCAGAGTTGGATGGAGCAAATTATGCCAGTGCTCTGCTTAAAACCCTTCAGTGGCTACCCTTCAATGGCTAATCTCTGGCAGAGTCGGAGTCAGGGCCCTGCGTGCTCTGAGGCTGGCTCCTGTCTGAAGCCATCGTTTCGACTCTCCCACTCACTTCCTAACGGGGTTTCCACTCCTGCCTCACCTCAGGGCTTTGCACATAATCACGCCTCCTACCCTCACTTCCTTCAGATCTTATCTAAAATATCAACTTCTCCCACCCTAACCCTAACCCTTTACTCTAATTTAATTTTTTGTTACTTACATGCTAAAATTTTAATATGTATTTGCTGATTTGATGTCGTCTGCCTCTCCCTCCACTAGATGCTTCAGTGGGGGCCGGGATGGTCTGTTTTGTTGTCTGCGGGCCGCCTGGGCCTGGAAGTGCATCTCACTGTCACTGTTCCCAATGATTACTTGTTGAACGAATCAGAAGTATTAATACTGGGGAAATAACATGAAATAATAACAACCTTGAAAACATGGAAATTCATAAATTTCCTTATTTGTTGACTTTGTTTTGTTTTTGTTTGTGGGAGGGAAGAGAGCTTTCAAGTCACTGCAGTTTTGACCTTGCTGTGTGGCCGAGCATGCACCCACTCAGAGGACTCCATATACAAGAGCATGAGGGGGCTGCTGAAAGACCTGAATCCCCTACCCCTTTGATGTACATTCTGGCAAATTCTTCTCCCACAGCTCTCCAGGGTTAGGATAGCAATTTTCATGTCCAGGTGATCAACCTGAACCAGTTTAAAACATCTATTTTTGGCTAACCATAGTGAAACTATAGTCAACTCTTTTTTTTGGATATAGCAAATAAATTATAGAGCTAGTGAAACGTATTCCATTTGCATTTCCCAGATATTTGTTTTTATTTTGGAGATCCTTTTGGCTCACATTTTATTCAAATTAGTCATAACAGAGAGTTAAAAATGAATTATTCTCATACCTGCTTCAAAGAAGAAATGAATTAAGTATATGACAGTAAAATTATTTCTAGACATATTAAGGTTATACATAGAAAATATTCTCATTGAGTTATGATATATTTCTTTACTTTAACTTGGACATGAAAAATATAGAATTTCTATTGCTGCATGTGTGTTTCTATATTTAGTCCTACACAAAGATTTTTCTCACCATAGGAATAGAACAGATGCTCTCTTGTGCAACTTTCAGAAAAGGTAGTTATGTGTTCTAGTTCAGTCCCAGAAGGGAAGTTCATATAGGTCAGGAATAAAACAGGAACTGCGGCCTCTTCTTGCCTCCCCTTTGCAAACCCTTCACGCAGCCCATCACTCACCAGGCCTCTTCCCCACCCCCACACATAAGAAAATGCCCATTTCTCTGCTGACCAAACACAAGTCTTTATTACAGCTGATAATTGATTAGGAAGGAAGTTAATACAGTCACACTGGAAAAACAAGGTATTTCTGATGTCTTTTTTTTTTTTTTCTGTCTTAACTAAAAATGGTCAAACTGACCCACTTTACTTCTCCCACCTAAACAGAAGATGATTATTATTCAGAGACTACAACCAAGGAGGAACTCCCTACGAAGAAGGTAAATCCAGAAAATGAAAGCACAAGGATGATAAACTGTGTGTTGAATTTAATTAACTGTTGACCATGACTAAACTTCATCAATCTAGACTTTTCTGCTGTATCAACTGCCATTTAATTCAGCTATTCTTGGTTTTATAACATTTGTATTAAGGGAAATTGGAACAATTTCGACAATGCTTTTTATTGTCCCCCTCATGAACAAAGTACAGTTTTCTGAGGAGACAATGCCCTCTTGTTGACAACCTCTGTTGCCTGTCTTTTTCCTAGGCCCTTAGCCTGATCAAGAATCTCTCGACTCTCGCATCACAACAGCCACTTGTTTCCGTCTCCCCACTCGTTCCATTGTGCATTGTCCAGTATCATATGTGTTCTTTTCAGAGTTTGCGGGTGGAGGTTGCCGAAGGGGAAGCTGGCATGCTATGCTAAAGACCTTTGGAGAATTAACCCAGATTAGATGAATACATTAAACTAAACCGGATTTAAACAGTCTTGAATGGGAAATTGTTTCTTTTTGTAATCAACACTTGAATTGTAATTGATAGGAGACATGTTTAAGGAATGCTACTTTTTTTTTATTCCATTGAAACTATGCATTTCCTTTTTGCACAAGACTCTTTCTAAATCCTGAAATAGCTCTGACACTGGAGGGGACAACCTGGAGGTGCATGCAATGCATATAGTCAAAATTGTGAAGCAGTGAACTCAACTTTGTAAGAACAAGCCTTGGGATTAAAAAAACATGAGTTCCATTTCTGTTTATTTTGTATGTTTCTTTTTATTTTTGTCTTTGATTAGGCTGATTTTGACTAAGAGTGCTTGAGAGAAGCTCTGATTTTGGTAAAGGCATAGAGAAAACTTGTTCTTCAGTTTAAGTTTAAGATTCTGTTGGATGTAGAACCAGAGTATTTGCAAAATTAGTGAAAGTGTTTATGTGTCTGTTTCTGTTGATTGGCATATGTTATCTTTATATTTTTAGCCTTGATTTTGCAGTGTATTTGCTATATTATACCACTTAGTTTATTATATAGCTCCTTTTCATAAATTAACTCATCAAGAAATATAAGCCCATGAATATTTTTCTTTTACTGAAGCCATTATACCATTTATCAATGTTCTGGAAAGGGAAACTGACATTTACTGAATGTATACTATATAGAAGCCACAAACTGTGATACATGTAATTCCTATTAATCTTCACAACCATATGAATAAACTATTATAATCATAATTTAATCAAATTAAGTAAATTAAAATATTAGATGATTTAGGAACTCTGATATCACTCAGATCATAAGTAGCAAGATGGATTTTAGAAAAAGTCTGGCTTCAATATAAACTCTCTATTCATGTTATTTTTAATATTTTAGTGATCTGTAATTTACACCTGTAAAAACAAGGCTCATTTCCTGTTAATAAGATTTACATACTTAATTCAAACATTTATTGGATGCCTTTCAGATAATAGGCAGTATAATAGATTGCACAGGTAAACACTTGACAGGAGCACTGTTCGGATCCTCAGGGGACATACCAGGACATAACTCTAGGGTGAGTCAAATGCAGTTGACAAAGTCTCATTATGATGCATTGTTAATTCTTTTTTTCCAATTTAATTTAATTGTTTTAAAAGGTTTTAATCAAAGTAGTACCTGTACATATGAAATGTAGACCTAGAAATAAAAAACAGTCTTGCCTTCCTTCAATTCTGTGCCCAAGCCCTTCTCCTCAAGTAGAATCACTTTCAGCATTTTAGTTGGTTTAACTTCATATTTTAAATAATAGGCTTAAATGATTATTTCTTAATTGCTCATTTGTGGATTTCAATTTCTCTGTACTCTGTGAATCTGAGGCCCAGAAGAGTTAAGTCAGTTACTGGCTGAGTGTATAAAGGAGGAAGCACCAGAACTCAGTCTCTTGCTTTCCCTAGTTTAGAAACCACCTAAAACATATAGAATTAAAACAAAAAAATAACGCAGTCTATCACATTAAAGAGGCAATAAGAAGCCATTTGGAAACATTCAAGAGCTCACACATTAAAGCCATGTATTCTTTCTGCTAGTATTAAAAAAAGAAACAAATGCGCCCTGGCCAGTTTGGCTCAGTGGTTAGAGCATTGGCCCACAGATCAATGAGACGTGGATTTGATTCCGATCAAGAGCATGTACCTCGGTTGCAGTTGGTCTCCAGCCCTGGTAGGGGTTGTGCGGGGAGGCAACCAGTCGATGTGTCCCTCTCACATCGATGTTTCTCTCTCCCTCTTTCTTTCCCTCCCTCCCACTCTATCTCAAGATAAATAGAAATATATCCTCAGGTGAGGATTAAAAAAAATAAAAAAGAAACAAATGCAGTCTGGCCAGTGTGGCTCAGTGGTTGAGCATTGACCCATGTACCAAGAGGTCGCTGGTTCAATTCCCAGTCAGGGCACATGCCCAGGTTGTGGGTTCGATCCTCAGTGGAGGGCATGCAGGAGGTGGCCAGTCAATGTTCTCTCTCATTAATGTTTCTATCTCTCTCTCCTTCTCCCTTCCTGTCTCTCTAAAAATCAATAAAGAAATAAAAAATCAAAAAGAAAAAAAAAAGAGAGAGAAATAAATGGAACAACTCCTTGAAAGGTAAACAAGTCATCTTAAAAGGGACAAATAGAAAACTATGCCTCTTGGAAAGGGAGCACAACAGTGTATTTAATTAATATTGCCCCTGCCTCACCAAAAAAACCTCAAACAAATCTCAGTCCCATGAAACCTCTTCATTCAAATTCCATTTTACAGAATATACAGTACAGGAGACACAGGAATGGTTGTCTGCCCCACACACATGCAATTAAGCAAAATTCAGATTATAGGGAAGTTCAAGGGACAAAGAATCTTGTTTCTTAAAATTTCAAGGCAAAAGAGGGGATAAATGATGGAGATAGTTTAAAAGAGACTTAGAAATATAGCAAACATTCACAATGCGTTTTATTTGTATCCTTATTCAATGTTATTCCAACCAATAAATTCTTTTTTTTTGGTATGTTATTGTTTGTTAAAAAAAAGGTATTATCTTTTTGGATATGCCTAGGAACACACTGCTTGCTTTATGGTGTAGGACAACCATCTCTTGTAGAAGTCATGATCATACATAATTTCATACAACTGACACTAAATTAAGAGCATCTTTGTTCCCTAACATCAATGTTTCTTTGTATTCTGCAACTTTACTAAATTTGTTGATTAGTTCTAATAGTTTTATTTTTATTTTATAAAATTTTTGTTACAGGTGTTTCTCCTTTTTCCCCCATTGACACCCTCCTTCACCTCCCTCCCCACCCTGTCCCCAGCTTTGTTGTCCAGGTCCCTCCATGTTGTCTCAAAGGGTAAGAGATCTTTCTTTCTTACAGCTGCATAGTACTCCATTGTGTATATGTACCACAGCTCTACTGATGGACACTTGGGCTGTTTCCAGATCTTAGCTATTGTAAATAGTGGTGCTATGAACATGGGGGTACATATATTCTTTCTGATTGGTGTTTCAGGCTTCTTAGGGTATATTCCTAGAAGTGGGATCACTGGGTCAAATGGCAATTCAATTTTTAATTTTTTGAGGTAATACCACAGTGCTTACCATAGTGGCTGCACCAGTCTGCATTCCCACCAGCAGTGAATAGAGTCCCCTTTTCTCCACACCCTCGCCAACACTTGTTGTTTGATGATTTGTTGATGGCGGCCAGTAAGACAGGTGTGAGGTGCTACCTCATTGTTGTATTAATTTGCATTTCTCTGATGATTAGTGATGTTGAGCATTTCTTCACATGTCTCTTAGCCATTTGTATATCCTGTTTGGAGAGGTGTCTATTTAGTTCCTCTGCCTATTTTTTAGTTGGGTTCTTTGTCTTCCTTGATTTCCTTGGTAACCTATTTATTGTTTAATAACATGCTACTTAGCCTCCATCTTTTCAAATGTCTTTGCATGTTCTTGTTGCAATTGATTTCTAGATTCATGCCATTGTGATCTGAGAAGATGCTTGATAGGATTTCAGTCTTCTTGAACTTGTAGAGGCATAGTTTGTGCCCTAACATGTGTTCTATCTTTGAGAATGTCCCATGCGCACTTGAGAAGAATGTGAATTCTAAAATTTTGGGGTGTAATTCTCTGTAGATATCTATTAAATCCATTTGGTCTAGTGCTTCATTTAGAGTCTCTGTTTCCTTGCTAATTTTTTGTCTAGAGGATCTATCCAGTGATGTCAGCGGGGTGTTGAAGTCTCCTGCTGTAATTGTATTGCTATCAATCAATTTCTCCTTTGAAGTCCTCCAGAAGCTTTTTAATATATTTTGGTGCTCCTATATTGGGTGCATATATGCTTATCAAGATTATATCTTCCTGTTGGATAGATCCTTTCAATATTATGTAGTGGCCTTCTTTGTCTCTAGTTATGGCCTTTATTTTGAAATCTATTTGATCAGATATGAATATTGCTACCCCATCTTTTTTTTTCCTTTCTGTTTGCTTGGAAGATTTTTTTCCATCCCTTCACTTTCAACTTATGTGAGTCTTTTGTTGTGAGGTGGAACTCTTGTAAACAACATATATGTGAGTCTTGCTTTCTTATCCAATCAGCTACTCTGTGTCTTTTTATGGGAGCATTCAGTCCATGTACATTTAAGGTGATTATTGATATGTACTTATTTATTGCCATTTTTGTTTAGTGTGGTTATATTTTTCTTCTTATTTCTCCTGCTAATTACAGCAGTCCTTTTAACATTTCTTTCAGTGCTGGTTTGGTGTTAATGTATTGCCTTAGCCTTTTTTTTTTTTTTTTCTTTTTGGTCTGGGAAGCTCTTTATTTGATATTTGATTTTGAATGATAGCCTTGCTGGATAGAGTAGTTGTGGATTCAGATCCTTGATTTTCATGACCTTGATAACTTCATGCCATTCCTTTCTGGCCTGCAGTGTTTATGTTGAGAAGTCAGCTGATTGCCTTATGTTTTTTTTTTTTTTTTGTAGGTAACCTGTTGCTTATATCTTGCTGCCTTTAGGATTCTCTCTTTGTCTTTAATTTTTGGCATTTTAATTACTATGTGTCTTGGTGTGGCCCTGTTTGGGTTCTTCTTACTTGGGGCCCTCTGTGTTTCTTAAACTTGAATGCCTTCTTCCTTCACCAAGTTAAGAAAGTTTTCTGTCACTATTTCTTCAAATATATTCTCTAACCCTTGCTCATTTTCTTCTTCTTCAGGGACTCCTATTTGGTGAATATTATTACATTTTCAGTTGTCCCACAGTTTTCTTAAGCTGTCTTTCTGTTTTTTAATTGTTTTTTCCTTTTGGTTTTCTGATTGGTTGATTTTTTTCTACCCTGTCTTCTAATTCACTGATCCAGTCCTCAACTTCCTCTACTCTGTTGGTTACTCCTTCCAATTTGTTCTTTATTTCTACTATGTCATTCTTCATTTCCACTTGGTTTGGTTCCAGTGTTTTTATATCTTTACTTATGGTGTTGATTTCCTTACTCATCTTACTCATGCTGCTGAGCTCCCTCAGGATCATGGCTCTGAACTCTACCTCTGATAACTTGCTTAACTGCATTTCATTGATCTCATCTTCAATAGAGTTCTCTTGTTGTTTCATTTTTTTTTTTTTGTTTGTTTGTTTGTTTGTTTGTTTCACTATTTTGGCTATCTCAGTGGGTTTTGGAGCCTGCCAAATGTTCCCTGTGGATGTTGGTGTTTTGCTATTTGTGGCTCCCTCTACTGGGTTTGCATGAGCATGGGAGGGCCCATGTTAAATACCACTGTCAAGTCTTACTTTCCTGGGTCAATTTGCAAGTCCAGGAAAGGTTCATTTATCCTCTAGCTTTTTGCCTGGAGGCTACTGGTCTCAGTTTCTCAGGACATTGGAATGTAGCCTTGGTGTTCTCAGAAGAGGATTTCCAGAGGGTGGGACTGATACTGGTTGTTAATGACCCTCAATTTGCATTGTTTTGCCTCAGCTGGAAGGGGTTGAATCTCCATGCAAGGGGCTGCTACTCTTCACCACAGATGTGGGAAGAAGCAAACTGGCCACCATCCTATGTGGCCGGGAAGGAGCAAGCTGACCACCGTCCTTTGTGTCCACAACTCAGTAAAAACTCTGAGTGCCCTCTATATTCTGGGTGTCCCCACAGAGTTCCAGTCCAGTTTGCCCTTCCTCTGCCGAAGCCCCAGGTGAGTGGCTCTAGCCAATTCAGTGCTCAGTTCTGGCCCTTTGTGCTGTGGAACAGGCTTGGTATTTTATCTTCACGGGCACTGCTCACAGCTAGGACCACTACTAACTCTGGACTCCCAGCTTGCCACCTTCTTGTGCCTCTGCAGATCCTACCAGTGTCCATGGTTATATGGTCCTGTCCTGCTGCTTTTCTGTTGCTTTTTTCCAACAATTTGTCTTTATTTTAGTTGCAATTTTTGTTTGGTCCTCAGAGATCATCTGTGTAGCTTCCATTCACTCCACTGCCATTTTTTCTCCCCCTCCAACCAATAAATTCTTATAAATTTTATAATAACTATGCTATTTATGAGATAATTTAAAATTTGAACACTAACTAGATTTTTATTACATTGTATTAATGTATACTTTGCATTTGCATGTCATTATATAGTTATGACTAAAAATTTATTTTTTAAAATTGCACAAACAGTAATGGGTGAAAAGAAAAAGGCAAATAAATAAATATAAAAAAATAGAATAAAAATTTATTAATTATTCTTTATTTTTTTTTTTTAACAAATAGAATACACATTTACTGATAAATAGAAAATGGGTAATTCAGGAAAGAAAACCTAAATATAAAAATCTCAGTTCTTATGTAACTACAGGACATTGAAAAAAGAAATAGAGGAAGATATAAAAAAGTAGAAGCACATACCTTGTTCATGGATTGGAAGAATTAACATTATTAAAATGTCCATATTACCCATAGCAATCTATAGATTCAATGCAATCCCCATCCAAATACTAAAGACATATTTTACAGAACTAGAACAAATACTTCAAAGGTTTATATGGAACCAAAAAAGACCTCAAATACCACAGCAGTCTTGAAAAAGGACAAAGTAGGTGGGATCACATTACCAGATATCAAGTTATACTACAAAGCCACTGTAATCAAAACAGCCTGGTACTGGCACAAGAACACACATATAGACCAGTGGAACAGAACAGAGAACCCAGAAATGGACCCGAGACACTATGCTCAATTAATATTTGACAAAGGAGGCAAGAGCATACAATGGAGTAAAGACATCGTCTTTAATAAATGGTGTTAGGCAAATTGGACAGCTACATGCAAAAAATGAAACTAGACCATCAACTTACACCCTACACAAGAATAAACTCAAAATGGATAAAAGACTTAAATGTGATTCATGAATCCATAAAAATCCTAGAAGAAAATGTAGGCAACAAAATTTCAGACATCATACGCAGCAGAATTTTCACTGATCCATCACCTAAAGCAACAGAAACAAAGGAGAAAATGAACACATGGGACTACATCAAACTCAAAAGCTTCTGCACAGCAAAAGATACAATCATCAAAATGGAAAAGCAACCCATTGTATAGGAGAACATCATTGCCAATGATACATCAGATAAGGGGTTAATTTCCAAAATATATAGAGTACTCATACAACTCAACAAAAGAAAGACAAAAATCCCAAATAAAAAATGGGCAGAGGACCAGTGGGAAAGAAGGGATCATAGTACTGAAGCCCTAGGGACAGCGATCAGAGAAGAAGGAGAAACAAAAGGCATCCAAACTGGAGAGGAAGTAAAACTGTCATTATTTCCAGAAGACATGATGCCATATATGAAGAACCCTAAAGATTCCACTAAACAACTGCTAGAACTGATAAGTGAATTCTGTAAAGTTGTTGGGTACAAAATAAATATTCATAATAGATTGCACTTTTATATACCAATAATAAATGATCACAAATGGAAATTTAAAAAACCATCCTATTTATATGTGCACCTAAAATAAAAAGTAAGGTTTTTAGTTTGATGTAATTTCATGTATTAATTTTTCCTTTGTTTCTTTTGCCTTAGGCATAGTATCAGTGAAAATTTTGCTGTGTATGATGGCTGAAATTTTGTTGCCTACATTTTCTTCTAAGATTTTTATGAATTCACAAGTTACATTCAAGTCTTTTAACCATTTTGAGTTTATTCTTGTATGTGGTGTAAGTTGGTGATCTAGTTTCATTTTTTTGCATGTAGCTGTCCAATTTTCCCAACACCATTTCTGAAGAGATTGTCTTTACTCCATTGTATGCTCTTGCCTACTTTGTCAAATATTAATTGAGCATAATGAATTGGGTCCTTACTACTTTATTTTTTTTCAAGATTGCTGTAGGTATTTGGGGTCTTTTTGGTTCCATATAAACTTTTGGAGTGCTTGTTCTTCTTCTGTGAAATATGTCTTTGGTACTTTAATGGGGATTGCATGGCTCTGTAGATTGTTCTGGGTAGTATGGACATTTTAATTATGTTAATTCTTTCCATTCATGAACAAGGTATATGCTTCCACTTTTTTATATCTTCATCTATTTCTTTTTTTTTTTTAATCCTCATCCGAGGACACTTTTCCATTTTTTGTACAGACAGAGTGGGAAGGAGAGAGAGGAAGAGAGAGAGAGGGAAACATCGACGTGAAAGGGACACATCGAGTGGCTGCCACCCACACGACCAACCAGGGCCGGGGACAAACTGCAACCGAGGTATATGCCCTTAGCGGGAACCGAACCCGGGTCTCTCCGGACCGCAGGCGGACGCTCTAACCGCTGAGCCAAACCGGCCAGGGCTCTTCATCTATTTCTTTTCTCAATGTCCTGTCATTTTCTGCAAACAGGTCCTTTACTTATTTGGTTAAGTTTATTCCTAGGTATCTTAATTTTTTTGTTGCAATAGTAAATGGGATTTTTTTAGTTTCTCTTTCTGTGTGTTCAAAGCATCTACATGGAAAGGAAACCCACTATATAAGAGAGTATAATTGCCAACAATAATCAGATAAGGGGTTAATTTCCAAAATATATAGAGTACTCATACAACTCAAAAAAAGGAAGAGAAAGAATCCAAATAAAAAATGGGCAGAGGACTTAAGTAGATACCTCTCCAAACAGGACATACAAATGGCCAAGAGAGATATAAAAAAATGCTCAGCATCACTAATAATCAGAGAGATGCAAATTAACATGACTATGAGATATCACCTCACATTTGCCAGAATTGCTGCCTTCAACAAATGATCACACAACAAGTGCTAGGGAGGATGTGGAGAAAAGGGGACTCTAGTACACTGCTGGTAGGAATGCAGACTGGTGCAGCCACTATGGAAAACAACATAGTGCTTTCTAAATATTAAAAATGGAATTGCCATTTGACCCAGTGATTCCATTTCTAGGAATTTGTCCTAAGATGACTGAAACATCAATTGTAAAGAATATATGTACCCCTATGTTCATAGCAGCACTAATTACAATTGCTAAGATCTGGAAACAGTCCAAGTGTCCATCAGTAGATGAGTGGATAAAAATGCTGTGGTTCATATACACAATGGAGTACTATGCAGCTGTAAGAAAGAGAGATCTCTTATTTTTTGAGATGACATGGAGGGAACTGGAGAGTATTATGCTAAGCAATATAAGCAATTCAGATAATGACAAGTATCATATGATCTCACTTATTTGTAGAACATAATGAACAACAAAAAAAAGCCAATGAACAAAAGAGACCCAGAGACATAGAATGGAGTACGGTTCAGACTGACAAACTTCAGAGGAGTGCGGCGGTGGGGGAGGGATGAAATAAACCAAAGAACTTGTATGCAGGTATGTGTAACCAATGG
This sequence comes from Molossus molossus, assembly GCF_014108415.1. Taxonomy (NCBI): domain Eukaryota; kingdom Metazoa; phylum Chordata; class Mammalia; order Chiroptera; family Molossidae; genus Molossus; species Molossus molossus. The sequence goes on from NW_023425345.1 coordinate 106,823,490, forward strand.
ACATAGACAACAATGATTGGGGGTGGGAGGGATAGGGAGGGGGTGTCTGGGGGAGAAAAAGAGAAACATCTGTAATAAAAATTAATAAAAACAAAAAATAATAATCATAATAAATAAAATATCTAGGAATAAATTTAACAAAGAAGGTAAAGACCTGTACTCTGAAAGTTATAAGACATTGAAGAAGATAAAGTTAGTGAAAGCACATACAGTACTCATGTTTAAGAGGAATTAACATCATTAAAATGTTCATACCATCCAAAGCAATCTATATATTCAACTCAATTTCTATCAAAATACTAAAGATGTTTTTGTAAGACTCAAAACCATAAAACTCCTAGAAGAAACATAGTCAGTAAACTCTGTGACACATCTCTTAGCAATATCTATATCTATATCTATATCTATATCTATATCTATATCTATATCTATATCTATATCTATATCTATATCTATATCTATATCTATATCGTCTATGTCTATGTCTATGTCTATGTCTATGTCTATGTCTATGTCTATGTCTATGTTTATATCTATATCTATCTATATCTATATCTACCTATATCTATCTATCTATTATCTATCTATCTACTCAGGCAAGGTAAATAACAGAAAAATGAACAAATGGGACTACATCAAATTGAAATATTTTTTTCATCAACAAAACAAACAGATGACCTATTAAATGGGAGAAGATATTCACCAATACATTTGTTAAGGGGTTAATATCTAAAATGTATAACGGACTTATACAACTCAATACCAAAAAGCCAAACAATCTGATTAAAAATGAGCAGAGGACCTGAATAGATACTTCTCAAAAGAGGATATACAGATGATCAATAGACATATCAAAGGATGCTCAATGTTACTAATCATCAGAGAAATGCTAATTGAAAGCACAATGAGATATCACCTCACACCTGTCAAAATAGCTATCATCAATCAAAACACAAACAACAGCCCTGGCTGACTTGGCTCAGTGGTTGGAGTGTCAGCCTGTGGTCCAGGGAGACCCGGGTTCGGTTCCCGCTAAGAGCATGTACCTAGGTTGCGGTTTGTCCCCGGCCCTGGTTGGGTCGTGCGGGTGGCGGCTACTCGATGTGTCCCTTTTACATCGATGTTTCTCTCTCCCTCTCTTCCTTTCTCTCCCTCCCACTCTAAAAACAAACAAACAAACAAAAAAACCACAAACAACAGCCCAGCCAGTGTGGCTAAGTGTTTGAGCATTGACCCATGCACCAAGAGGTCACTGGTTTGATTCCCATTCAGGGCACATGCTCAGGTTGTGGGCCGAGTCCCCAGTGGGAGGCATGCAGGAGGTGGCCAGTGCATGTTCTCTCTCATCAATGTTTTTATCTCTCTCTCTCCCTTCTTCTCTCTATCATCAATAAAAAACAAACAAAAAAACCCACAAACAACAAGTGTAGGTGAGGATGTGGAGAAAAGGGATCTCTCGAGCACTATTGGTGGGAATGAAGATTGATGTAGCTGCTATGGAGGTTCCCTGAAAAATTAACATAGGAACTGCTATCCTGGCCAGTTTGGCTCAGAGGTTAGAGCATTGGCCTGCAGGCCAGAGAGATCTGGGTTCGGTTTCCACTAAGGTCAAGTAATTTGGTTGCAATTTGTCCCCACCCCGGTTGGGGTCATGTGGGTGGCAACCAGTCAATGTGTCTCTCTCACATCGATGTTTCTCTCTCCCCCCCTTCTCTCCCACTCTATCTGAAGATAAATGCAAAAATATTTTCAGGTGAGGATTAAAAAAAAAATTTGAACTGCCTAATGATCCAGTAATTCCACTTCTAAGGATTAATCCAAAGAAACCCAAATCACTAACTTGAAATAATATATACTCCCCTATGTTCATTGCAGCATTATTTTCAATAACCAAGATATGGTAGCAACCCATGTGCCCATCTACAGATGAATGCGTAAAAAAGCAGTACATATATACAAAGGAATATTAGTCATAAAAAAGAATAAAATCTTACCAGTTGTGACAGCATGGATGGATCTAGAGGGTATTATGCTAAGTGAAATAAGTCAGACATAAAGACAAATACCATATGATTTCACTTACATGTGAAATATGAAGAGCAAAATAAATAAACAAGTAGAAACAGACTCATAGATATAGATACAGAGAATAGTCTGATGGTTGCCGAAGGGTAAGGAAGATGAGGGGCTGGACGGAAAAGGGGAAGGGTGGAGAAGTACAGATTGGTAGTCACAAAACAGTCACGGGGATGTAAAGTACAGCACAGGGAATATAGTCAATAATATTGTAATGACTGCACAGGGCACCAGGCGGGTACTTGAAGTATCGAAAGGACCATTTTGTAAATTATATTATTTTCTAACCACTATGCTGTACACCTGAAACTAACACAAAATAATATGGAATGTAAACAGTAATTAAAAAATATGTATTGCCCTGGCTGGTGTGGCTCAGTGATTAGAGCATCAACTCACACACACAAGGGTTATGGGTTCAATATCTGGTCAAGGGCATGTGCCTGGGTTGCAGATTGGATGCATGGCCCAGGTTCGTGTGGGAGGCAACCAATCTCTCTCTCTCCCCCGCCTCCCCTCCCCCCCTTTCCACTCTCTATATATCAGTGGAAAAATATCCCCAGGTGAGGATTAACAAAAAAAATAAAAATAAATAAATAAATAAGCATATTTAAGGTTTATACTGAAAGATAAATTACACTTTTCTCAAATGTACTAAAAACTATAGATAGTGTACAGATTCCATTGCAATACAACTCAAATCAAAGAGCAGATTCTAACCCTACTTCTGTCTTGCCCTGCGTCAGGCTCTGGGCATATGAAGATGAGTATTCCTCACGCTCGAGACCTCAAGCTCCTAACCAACTGACAGTATGAGGTGCAGAATCTAGTTCAAAGAATGGCATGAAAACAGTTTTTATTTATTTATTTATTTATTTATTTAATCTTCACCTGAGGACATTTTTGCATTTATCTTCAGATAGAGTGGGAGGGAGAGAGGGAGGAAGAGAGAGATACATCGATGTGAGAGAGACACATCAACTGGCTGCCACCCACGCGACCCCAACTGGGGCTGGGGACAAACTGCAACTGAGGTCCGTGCCCTTAGCGGGAACCAAACCCAGGACTCTCTGGGTCGACCGTAGGCTCTAACTGCTGAGCAAAACCAGCCAGGCTTTTTTCTTTTAATCATAAAAACAGTTTTTAATTCTTGTTTGTATGGTTCATTTGATGTTAATAATATCAATCCTACACTGAGCATTTACTACAAGTCAGTTAGGTTAGCTACATTATCTTATTGAACGTTGCCAACAGTACTGCCGACTGGCATTATCATGCCCTTTTTAAAGGTGAAGCAAGTGGATTGCATGAGGCTAATTAGTAAGTGTCAGGTCCCATATTAGGTCCTAGCGAAGCTGGCTTTCAAATTTACTGTTTTGGTTTTGTTCAATTTTGTTTCAATTCTGAGGCTTGTACTTTCTCATTACAATAAATGTCACCCCTAGAAAATCAACTTATCTTCACATGCTTAATCTCATTGCCCTAGATACATTGTGAACTGCAGGTTTATGCTATATTTCAATGAAATGCATCTTCACTGGGCGGGGTTATCTGTGGGTATTGTAGGCGCAGTGGCTGACTCATCTAAAATATATTTGGGCATTCTCTCTCATTGATATTGTCATCTCTCTCTCCCTCTCCCTTCCTCTCTCTCTAAAAATTAATAAAAATAAAAATTAATAAAAAATTTTAAAATATATATATACTTGGACAGACACCATCGACTTCACTCAAATTACAATACAATTGTGTTACTTGTAAGTGGTTATCTTGTTCAAGATTTTTGTAAGCTGACAATAATAATTTCTGCAGAATTACATAGCAATTTCTTCTACTTTTTTCATCATAAATTCTCCGTCAACATTCTAGGATGCCAAACAATAAACAAAAATAATATTTCCAGAATTCACTTCAGTTGTAAATAATACAATCAGTAGCTCATTAAATTAGGTGAGAACTCTGTCTTGTCTGTGTGTCTGTGTCTGGTTGTATGTGTGTGTGACTGTGTGTGTCTGTGTGACTGTGTATGTCTGTGTCTGTATGTTGTGTGTGTGACTGTTTGTGTACGTGTGTCTGTGTGTTGTGTGTGTGTGACTGTGTGTCTATATCCATGTGACTGTGTATGTCTGTGTCTGTGTGTCTGTGTGTTGTGTGTGTGACTGTGTGTCTATATCCGTGTGACTGTGTATGTCTGTGTCTGTGTGTCTGTGTGTTGTGTGTGTGTGTGTATAGGTGTGCCTTAGGTTTATAAGCCTTCCAGTGTTTCTTTTCTTTAGAAATCTTTGAGTATATTTCTTTAAAAAGAGTTCTAGATACTCCTGGCCACGGCTTTTCATCTTTCTATCTTGAACCAAAGTAACTGTTGACACGCACAGTCTTGTAGGAGGTCCAGGCACATAATTATTATCCATTATCTACCTTTAGTATCTTCACTCCTCCTGCATGATTAGCTTCACAATTTCAAAACATTGCTGCTTTCATACAATTTTCCATTTTCTCTGATGTCATTTTATCACCAACTTTTTTATCTTTACAGTTTGTCTAAGTTTTATACTTTTAGGGGAAGCATCATTGTAGAAGTACCTTATTTGTTTTTAGCTTAAAATTTAACTCTTGCTTTACTTTGTATTTTTATTTCAGCAGAGTACTTTATTTCTTTTTAAAACATATCAAACCAATCTTTGAAACAAATTTGAAAATATTTGCTCTACCCCACCTAATTGGTATATGCTAGAAATCTGAACACAATGATAAACATGCCATAGCAGAAGATGCTGTCTAGATATCAAAGACGAGTCATTAAGAACCCTTTCTAGACATGAACCATTAATATTGACTCTTTTCTGGAAAGATTCATGAAGTCATCCAGCTATAGAAAATGTGCATTCCTTCCAAGGTACTCCAACCTGTTAGGAAACTGTTCAACTCAGTGTCTTCAGGCAAGCTTCCTCAACCCCCGACAGTCTTTATTCTACCCAGAATGTTATCTCATCTGATAACCACAGTTAAATTAGGTTGAAATTATCTTTCTTAAACTTTGTAGGCTAATACTTAATACACATGGGTATTCAGGTATTCAGTCACCATTTCTTCAGTGATGTGTTTGGAAGATTTTACCCTGGTATGTTAAGGAGTGCTGTTTTTATTTAAGGAGAATTCTAGCATCTCTCCCTTGTGAATTCTATGGATAATGTGTGGTTGACATTTTGAGACAATGTGTTCACATAGAGGGACACAAAAGTGTTAATAGAGAACCTTGAAAAATATACATATGTATGTGTACACACATGCATGCACACACACACACACGCGCATGCACACACAGAGAAATAGTGAAAGAATGATGAAATAAAGATCAGTAAAATCTATATATTTTTCAAACAAGAGACTACAATAATATACTAAATATTGTAGAAACCATAAAAAGTTGGGTTCGAAAGTTTTTTTTCTTCACATTTGTAAATAATTGTTACAAAGTTATTTAAGAGAAACTTCTGTTGAGTTGAAGAAAGCAGATTATACTGCATTTCAAATCATAATATTTAATTGCTAAAATGTTTGACCCTTAGAAATAATCGATAGCAAAGGCAACCAATGCCATTTTTATGCAAATGATACAATTTTGAGCAGAATTCACCCACACCTCTGTTAGCTATCTGTTGGCCATACTGTGTGCCACACACCCAGGCACTGTGCCCCGGCTTTGGGCAGTGTTACTGCTCCTGCTGGCTTCCTTCGTGTTCTTGCAGGAAAAATCCACTCTAAGTAAAATCTGGTTTTCACATTAGGTGAATTTCATCAAAGCTAAATATGTATACTTAGCTTCACCTAACTTTGGTAAATTGGAAATAAAATGATTTAAAAATTAATAAAAATTAACACATCACTATCCAGAGATAGTGATTAAATTTTGAAGTAATGCATTCATAATTTTACCTATATATTTACTCATATGCACGTAAGTATATAGGCACTTGATTATATGTATTCATTAATCATTAAGTTAATGATAGAAAACTTATTTGATAACATACCAATTATCAATACATTGTACCAGCCTTGCATCCCTGGGATGAATCCCACTTGGTCATGGTGAATAATTTTTTTGATATATTGCTGCATCCGATTTGCTAGTATTTTGTTCAGGATTTTGGCGACTATGTTCATCAGGGATATTGGCCTGTAGTTTTCTTTCTTTGTAATATCTTTTTCTGTTTTTGGAATTAGAATTATGCTGGCCTCATAAAACGAGTTTGGAAGTCTTCCTTCTTCTTGAATTTATTGAAATAGTTTGAGGAAAATGGGTGTTTGTTCTCTTTTGAATTTGGTAAAACTCCCCTGTGAAGCCATCTGGGCCTGGTCTTTTGTTTGCTGGGAGAGTCTTGATTACATCTTCAATTTCCTCAGTTGTTATTGGTCTGTTCAAGTTTTCTATCTCTTCCTGGTCCAGTTTTGGGAGACTATGTGTTTCTAGAAATTTGTTTATTTTGCTTAGATTGTCGAATTTACTGCCATATAATTGTTCATAGTAGTTGTTAACAATCTTTTGTATTTCTGTGGTGTCAGTTGTTACTTCTCTTTCATTTTTGATTTTGTGTGTTTGGGTTGTCTCTCTTTGTTTCTTGGTGAGTCTAGCTAAGGGTCCATCAATCTTGTTTATCTTTTCGAAAAACCAGCTCTTTGTTTCATTGATCCATTGAATTTTTTTTTTGGACTCTGTCATTTATTTCTGCTCTGATCTTTACTATTTTCTTCATTCTACTTGCTCTGGGGTTTTCTTTTTGTTTGCTCTCTATTTCTTTAAGTTGTGAGATTAGATAGTCTATTAGAGAATTTTCCTGTTTCTTGAGGTAGGCCTGTAGTGCTATGAACTATCCTCTCAGAACAGCTTTTGCTGCATCCCATTGATTTTGTGTTGTTGTGTGTTCATTTTCATTGTTTTCCAGGAAGTTTTCAATTGCTTCCTTGATCTCCTCAGTAACCCATTCATTGTTTAATAACATGCTATTTAGCTTCCATGTGTTCAAATGTCTTTGCATATTCTTGTTGCAATTGATTTTTAGTTTCATGCCATTGTGATCTGAGAAGATGCTTGATAGGATTTTGATCTTCTTGAACTCATAGAAACTTAGTTTGTGTCCTAACATGTGGTCTATCTTTGAGAATGTCCCATGTGCACTTGAGAAGAATGTGAATTTTGTAGTTTTGGGGTGTAATTCTCTGTAGATATTTATTAAATCCATTTGGTCTAGTGCTTCATTTAGAGTCTCTGTTTCCTTGCTAATTTTTTGTCTAGAGGATCTATCCAGTGATGTCAGCAGGGTGTTGAGGTCCCCTGCTATGATTGTATTGCTGTTGATTTCTCCTTTGAAATCCTCCAGAAGATTTTTAATATATGTTGGTGCTCCTATATTGGGTGCATATATGTTCACCAAGGTTATATCTTCCTGTTGGATAGATCCATTCAATATTATGTAGTGGCCTTCTTTGTCTCTAGTTATGGTCTTCATTTTGAAATATACTTTATCAGATATGAATATTGGTACCCCAGATTTTTTTTTCCTTTTTGTTTGCTTGAAAGATTTTTTTCTATTCCTTTATTTTCAACCTATGTGTGTCTTTCGTTGTGAGGTGGGTTTCTTGTAAATAACATATATGTGAGTCATGCTTTCTTATTCAGTCAGCCATTCTGTGTCTTTTTATCAGAGCATTCAAACCATTCACATCTAAGGTGAAAATTGACATGTACTTATTGATTTCCATTTTTGTTTAGTGTGGTTATATTTTTCTCCCTATTTCTTCTGCTAATTACGGTGGTCCTTTTAACATTTCTTGCAGTACCGGTTTGGTATTAATATATTCCCTTAGCCTTTTTTTTTTTTTTGTCTGGGAAGCTCTTTATTTGACCTTCTATTTTGAATGACAGCCTTGCTGGGTAGAGTAGTCTTGGATTCAGATCCTTGTTTTTCATGACCTTGATTACTTCATGCCACTTCCTCTGGCCTGTAGTGTTTCTGTTGATAAATCAGCTGAGAGCCTTATGGGGTTTATTTTGTAGGTAACCTGTTTCTTATCTCTTGCTGCTTTTAGGACTCTCTCTTTGTTTTTAATTTTTGGCATTTTAATTACTATGTGTCTTGATGTGGGTCTGTGTGGGTGCTTCTTACTTGGTGCTCTCTGTGCCTCTTGAACTTGAATGCCTTCTTCCTTCACCAAGTTAGGAAAGTTTTCTGTCACTATATCTTCAAATATATTCTCTAACCCTTGCCCATTTTATTCCTCCTTGGGGACTCCTATGATGAGAATGTTATTACATTTTTAGTTGTCCCACACTTCTCTTAAGCTGTCTTCCTGCTTTTTAATTGCTTTTTCCTTTTGGTTTTCTGATTGGTTGATTTTTTCCACCCTCTCTTCTAATTCACTGATCTGGTCCTTCGCTTCCTCTACTCTGTTGGTTAGTCCTTCCAATGTATTCTTAATTTCTGATATGTCATTCTTCATTTCCACTTAGTTGGTTTTCAGTGTTTCTGTATCTTTACTCATGGTACTGATGTCCTTACTCATGCTGCTGAGCTCCCTCAGGATCATGGCTCTGAACTCTACCTCTGATAGCAGTATTTCGTTGATCTCATCTTCAATAGAGTTCTCTTGTTCTTTCATTTGGGATTTGTTTCTTTGTTTCACCAGTTTGGCTATCTCAGTGGGTTTAGGAGCTGGCCAAATTTTTCCTGTGGATGTTGGTTTCTGCTGTTTGTGGCTCCCTCTTCTGGGTTTGGATGAGCCTGGGTAGGCCCATGTTAAACACCACTGTCAAGTCTTACTTTCCTGGGTAGAATTTCAAGTCCAGGAAAGGTTCAGTTATTCTCTAGCTTTATTCCTGGAGGCTAGTAGCCTCAGTTACTTAGGGCCTTGGAATGTAGCCCTGGTGTTCTGCATAAGAGGATTTTCAGAGTGTGGGATAGAGGCTGGTTATTAATGAACCTCATTTACTTTTCTTTGCCTCACCTGTAAAAGGCTGAATCTTTGAGGGAGGGGCTGCTGTTTTTCCCCACAGCTCTGGGAAGGAGCACACTGGCCACTTTCCTTTGTGGCTGCAACTCAGCAAAAATTCTGAGTGCCCTCTAAATCCCAGTTGTCCTCACAGAGTTTCAGCCTAGTCTGCCCTACCTCTGCTGTAGCCCCCAGGTGAGTGGCTGTGATTATTTTAGTGCTCTGTCCCAGCTCTCTGCATTGTGGAGGGGGCTTGTTCTTTATTCCCCAAGGGCCCTGCTCACAGCTAAGACTGCTGCTGTCCTTGGGCTTCAAGCCCACCACCCTCTCGCACCTCTGCAGATCCTTCCAGTGTCCCTGGTTATATGGTGCTGTCCTGCTGCTTTTCTGTTGTTGTTGTTGTTTTTCCCTAAGGATTTGTCTTTATTTTAGTTGTAATTTGGTCTTTGGAGGTCATCTGTGTAGCTTCCATTCAGTCCGCCTCCATTTTCACATCCTCTAAGCCTATCTTGTGAGCAGTTGGGTTACACAGTTCTCTCTAGTGCCCCCGCACCCTGCAGGTCCTACGGGTAACTGGATTGCACAGTTCCTTTCAATACCTGGCTCTATGCCTATGTTATGGGCTGCTCGGTCATGCAGGCCTCTCTGGTGCTTCAGCACCCTACAAGTCCCATGGGTAACTGGATTGCACAGTCCCTGCTGGGTTGCACAGGCCTCTCTCTGTTTGCTGAGAGTTTCTTAATTACGTTTTCAATTTCCTTTGTTGTTATTGGTCTGTTCAAATTTTCTATCTCTTCCTGGTTCTGTTTTGGGAGATGTGTGTTTCTAGAAATATGTTCATTTCTCCTAGATTGTCCAGTTTGTTTGTGTATAATTGTTCATGGTATGTTTTGATGATTTTTTTTGTATTTCTGTGGTGTCACTTGTTACTTCTCCTCTTTCGTTTCTGATTTTGTTTATTTGGTTTCTCTCTTTTTGTTTCTTGGTGAGTCTGGTTAAAGGTCCATCGATCTTGTTTGTGTTTTCAAAAAACCAGCTTTTTGTTTCATTGATCCTTTGAATTATTTTTTTTTTTGGTCTCCAGTCATTTATTTCTGCTCTTATCTTTACTATTTTCTTCCTTTTACTTGCTCTGGGGTTTTCTTTTGTTTGCTTTCTAGTTCTTTAAGTTGTGAGGTTAGGTAGTCTGTTAGAAATTTTTCTTGCTTCTTGAAGTAGGCCTGTAGTGCTATGAACTTCCCTCTCAGGACTGCTTTCACTGTGTCCCATCGATTTTGTGTTGCTGTGTGTTCATTTTCATTGGTTTCCAGGGAGATTTTAATTTCTTTCTTGATCTTGTTAGTAACCCATTTGTTGTTTAATAACATGCTATTTAGCCTCCAAGTGTTTGAATGTTTTTGCTGTAATTGAGTTCTAGTTTTATGCCATTGTGATCTGAAGATGCTTGATACGATTTCAATCTTTTTGAATTTGTAGAGACTTACTTTGTGTCCTAACATGTGGTCTATCTTTGAGAATGTCCCGTGTGCACCTGAGAAGAATGTATATTCTACAACTTTGAAGTAAAATGTTCTGTAAATATCAATGAAGTCAAACTGATCTAGTTCGTCTTGTAAGGACTCTATGTCCTTGTTTATTTTTTTGTCTAGAAGATCTATTTAGTGGTGTCCGTGGCATGTTAAAATCACCCACTATGATTGTATTGCTATTGATCTCTCCCTCAAAGTCCTTCGGAAAATTTTAAATATATTTTGGTGCTCCCGTATTTAGTGTGTATATGTTCACTAGGGTTGTATCCTCTTGTTTGATTGATCTTTTTAATATAATATAGTGACCTTGTCTGTCTCTTATTATGGCCCTCGTTTGGAAGTCTATCTTGTCAGATATGAGTATTGCTACACAATCTTTTTTTCATTTCCATTTGCTTGGAAAAATTTTTTTCCATCCCTTCACTTTCATCCTGTGTGAGTCTTTTGTTGTGAGTTGGGTCTTTTGTAGACAGCATACATATGGGTCATGTTTTTATTTTTATCTAATCAGCTACCCTATATCTTTTGATTGGAGCATTTAAGCCATTTACATTTAAGGTTATTATTGATATATACTTATTAGTTGCCATTTTAATTTTATGCCTGTGTTCCTCTCTCTCTCTGTTTCTTCTTCTTACAACAGTCCTTTCAGCATTTCTTGTAGTGCTTGTTTGGTGGTGGTAAATTCCTTTAGCTTTTTATTTTTTATTTTATTTTTTAATCTATGAAGCTCTTTATTTCTCCTTCAATTTTGAATGATAGCCTTGCTGTATAGTTTAGTCTTGGATTCAGACGCTTGTCTTGCATTACTTTGTATACTTCATGCCACTCCCTTCTGGCCTGCAGTGTTTCTTTAAAAAAATTTGTTTTTCTTTATTGATTAGAGAGAGACGAAGGGGGGAGAGAGAGAGAGAGAGAGAGAGAGAGAGAGAGAGAGAGAGAGAGAGAGAGATAGCAACACCAATGAGAGAGAATATTGATTGGTTGCCCCCTGCGTGGCCCGCACTGGGGATTTTGTCCACAACCTGAGCATGTGCCCTGACTGGGAATTAAACTGGCGACCTCTTGGTGCATGGCTTCTGTTCTACCACTGAGCCACACCGGACAGGCAGGCCTGCAGAGTTTCTATTGAGAAGTCAGCTGACAATCTAATGGGAGCTCCCTTGTAGGCAATTTTCTGTCTCTTTCTTGCTTTCTTTAAGATTCTTTCTTTGCCTTTAATGTTTTCCATTTTTATTATGATGTATCTAGCTGTGGGTCTTCTGGAGTTCATCTTGCTTGTGACTCTTTGTGTTTCCTGGACTTGTGTGACTTTTTCCTTCACCAGTTTAGGGAAGTTTTCTGTCATTATTTCTTCAAACAGGTTCTCTATTTCTTTCTCTGATTCTTCTTCTTCCGGTACCCCTATAATGCCAATGTTGTTATGTTTTGTATTGTCCCACAGCTCCCTTTAACTCTCCTCCTGCTTTTTAAACTTTTTCCCTCCCATTTTCTGCTCTATTTGGGTGTTTTTTCTACCTTGTCTTCTAAGTTGCTGATTTGGTCTTCAGCTTCTTCTAATCTGCTATTGAATTCTTCTAAGGTATTTTTCATCACAGTTATGTCATTCTATATTTTCTTTTGATCTTTATGCATAGCTTCTACCTCTTTATGCATAACTTCTACCTCTTTTTTTAAACTGAAGTAGTTCCCAGTGAGCTCTTTATAATTCTTATTAAGTTGCTTGTAGTTCTCACCAAATTGTTTGAGCACCCTTAAAATAATTGCTTTGAATTTTTTATCTGACAAGTTGCTTTCTTCCATTTTCTGTAGTTCCTTTTCTGGTGATTCCTCTTTTTCTTTCCTTTGGGTGTTTTTTATTTGTCTTTTCATTTTAGCTGTCTGGTAGCTCTAGACCTGGTGAGGGATGTTTGGATGTGTAGGCAGCTCACTGTATATCAAATAAGGTACTGTGCCTCCCAGACTGTTCTGTTGTATGTCACCTCTTGCCTTCTGTGGATCCTGGAGGATTGACCACTAAGGGCTCTTATTTGTGTGTCCTGGTATGTACTTCTGCTGGATCACGTGGGCCCCTCTGAAGCTGTGTTCCCACTGGTCCCTGGTACCACCTTTAGCTGTATTGCTCAGACCCTGCTGGAGCAACAATCCCTGCCTGCACCATGGGCATCTGGGTTGCACAGGTTCCTCTTGAGCCGCAGCTGCCTGCTGGTTCTGTGGGCAGCTGTTTTGCACAGGCCCCACTGGAGCCCTGGCTCCCTGCCAATCTTGTGGGCAGCTGGGTTGTACAGGTCCTTTTGGAGTTCCCACTTCATGCTGATTCCATGGGGAACTAGATCTCACAGGCTCTTCTGGAGACCTGGCTCCCCACCACTCTTGTGGGTAACTAGGTTCCACAGGTTCCACTGGAGCCCCAGCTCTCCACTGTTCTGTGGGCCGCTGGGTTGCACAGGTCTGTCTAGAACCCCAGCTCTTCACCATTCTTGTGGGCCACGGGGTCACACAGGTCTGTCTGGATCCCCAGATCCCCACCACTCTTGTGGGCTTCTATGGAGTCCCAGCTCCCCACTGATCTTGTGGGCAGCTGTGTTTCACAGGCCCCTATGGAGCCCCAGGTCCCACTGCTGATGGCTGGGGAGTGCTGCTGCCCAGTGGGGCTCAGTTCCTGCTCAGCCTTTGCTGTAGTTTTTGGGAATGAGTTTCAGCTGCTGATCTGTTCTTCTGTTGCCTGGGGATAAATGTCTGCTCCTCAGCCTCTGTTGCTGGGAACATATCTTGACTCTGATTGGGTTGCTACTGTGAGGGATGGTGCTGGGCTCCTGGCTGTTATCCGTTTCCACAGCAGGCACCTTGACAGCTCTGCTACTGTACACTGGTCTGTGTTGACACAGGGGGTCCATTGGTTTGATGGTGTCAGGTGCACTGGTGGGCTCAGGTTGCTGGGCCCTAGCCACTCCTACTACCTCCTCTCAGGGAAGACCAGGAGAGACCTCCCTGTGGAGCAGGGAGAAATGCCCTGAAGAGCCGCTTACTGCGGTAGCCAGCTGCTCTCTGTCCATAGCATAGGAACCTTCTGCTCCGCATCTCTGCACTGCACGAGTTTGGTCGTCCACCTTCATATCCACTCACACTCTCTCACACACTAGGTCACTCTCCCATACATTCATCCTCCCTCTGGTCCTGCCTGCTACCATCATCTAGTCTCCTCCTTCCTCTTGAACTTTTTATAATTGTTTGAGGAAGAAAGGTCTCAGTTCTTATAATGTTTGGTAAAATTCACCCGTGAAGCCATCTGGCCTACAAGTTTTATTTGTTGATAGTTTTCTTTTTATTACTGCTTCAATTTTGTTAGTTGTAATCAATATGTTTAGATTTTCTGTTTCTTTTTGATTCAGCTTATAAAATTTTATGTTTGTAGAAATTAATCCATTTCTTCCAGATTGCCCAATTCATTGGCATACAGTTGTTCATAATTTTCTTATAATTCTTTGCGTTTCTTTGGTATCAGTTGTTTCTTCTCTTTCTTTTCTGATTTTATGTATTTGGGTCCTCTCTTCTTTTTTCTTGATGAGTCTTGTTAAAGGTTTATCAATCTTGTTTATCTTTTCAAACAACCAGCTCTTGGTTTCATTGATCTTTTATATTGTTTTCTTAGACACTATTTTGCTTATTTCCACTCTTATTTTTATTATTTTCTTTCTTCTAATCACTTTAAGCTTTGTTTGTTCTTCTTTCTCTACTTCCTTTAGATGTAAGTTTATATTGTTTATTTGAGAGTTTTTTTGAGGTAGGCCTGTATTGCTATAAATTTTTTTAGGAATGGTTTTGCTGTGTACCACAGATTTTGTATTTTTAACTTTATTAGTCTCAAGTCATCTTTTGATTTCTTCCTTGATCTCATTATTAACACACTCACTGTTTAGTAACATGTTATTTGAGCTCCATGTTTTTGTGTGGTTTTTAGTTTTCCTCTTGTAATTGATTTATGATTTTATACCATTGTGGACAGAGAAAGTGTTTGATATGATTTCAACCTTCTTAACTTACTGAGACTTGTGTTGGGGCCTAATATGTGGTCTATCCTGGAAAATGTTTCATGTGCACTTGAAAAGATTATATATTCTGCCTCCTTGATGTTAAATGTTCTGTACTTATCAATTAAATCTATGTGGTCTGGTATGTCATTTAAGGCCTCTGTTTTTTTGTTGAGTTTCTGTCCAAGATCTATCCACTGATGTCAATGGGTGTTAAAGTCCCCTGCTATGACTGTCTATCCTTCTCTCTCTCTCTTTTTAATCCTCACCTGAGGACATTTTTCCATTTTTTGTTCAGGTAGAGTGGGAGAGAGAGAGAGGAAGGGAGAGAGAGAGAAACATTGATGTGAAAGGGACACATTGAGTGGCTGCCACCCACACGACCAACCAGGGGATAAACTGCAACTGAGGTATGTGCCCTTAGCAGGAACCAAACCCAGGTCTCTCTGGACCACAGGCCAATGCTCTAACCACTGAGCAAAACTGGCCAGGGCTGTCTATCCCTCTCTTAATGTCCATCGAGATTTGCTTTATATATTTAGATCCTTCTATGTTGGGTTCATAAATATTTATGGGTTATCTGCTCTTATGGGATTGGTTCCTTAAACACTAAGTAATATCATTCTTTTCTCTTATTAGCCTTTATATTTGATTTTGTAAGAAAATTGTCCTTGGGTGGGCTCCAAGGCTAAATCAACTGGATTTAAATAATTCCTAGGTTGTGACCTTGTATAGGTTACTTAATTTTTCTATTTCTACATTTCCCAATCTATAAGAAGATAATACTAATAATGCTTACTTCACAGGTTGTTTTAAAACTAAAATAAGTGGGTTCATGTAATACAGATGTAAGATTGATACAGAATAATTGTTTAATAAATGACAGTTGTGATTATTTTGTTACTGAGAAGTTGACCTTGGGTAATTATATAAAAGATATTTAAGAAATACACATATGACAAAGTTTACCACTTTCCACAGAATTTAATTGGCCTCTGCCTGCAGATTTCACTTTTAGTGTCATGGTCATAGTGAGCCACTGTCACACACCAAAGTACTGATCACAGTGGGTAATATCTCTCAGAGTGGAAGCTGTGAAAAACTCTTTTTATTCATTGTCATCATAGTTTTTATAACCTCCTTTAATGCTTAATGGGATGTAACCTAAGGCTTTATGATTTACCCTGCTGGCTATAATGATCTATTTAATAACAGAATTTACATTTAGCTGATTTTAGAAATTAATCTGGGTAAAGGGGGTTGAAAGCAATATTCTATTCTAGAAAGTTCTGCTAGCTTCTAGACATCTCCCTCCCTCCCCCCCCCCTTTTTTTTGCTTTATCAACACCATCTAGGTGTTGTAGACACTTGGTAGTTTCCCAGTAACTGCTTCTTTGGTGTCTATGATCAAGTATGCCTCTAAGCTTTCCTGGGTACAATTGATTAGCCCAGGGGCAGGCACCTGAGTTAAGCAGGTCAAACTTTAGTTTTTATAGCTCAGATCTAAGAGACCCAGAAGACACCAGATCTCATAGCTGCAACACAGAAACTCCACCTCTCTTTCCACCTTTGTTATTCAACTCCTCCTCCTTGTGTATGATACCAAAGTCTTCCTCAGCCTTCTTCTGCTTCAGCTGGTTACCTTCAGGTTTTACTAATCATTGCAATAATATTGTCACATTTAGTTTAAAATTATACTGTGTACTCCAATTAAAAAATACAGGCCAAAATGTGGGAAAGGAACAAAAATTTAAATTGAGGAAAAATTTTGTTCAAGTTTAAAGGCTCCTTAGGTCTTAGGATGATAATATATTTGTATATCTTCCCTTATTTTTGAAATGATATGATTTGCATGGTGATACAGAATTATTTCATAAAATAGATGTTGGATAAAATAAAATAAACTGTAAACTCAAATCCAACATTGTAAAGTGAAAAGTAATATTGTAAAGCATCCTGCAATATTTAGGTTTAAAATTCAACATTAGTTTACCTTAACATATGTTGTCCCAGGGAAAAAGTGCTATTATCTCACACCTCATAAATTTATACCTCTCAAATTTATAACAAAATAAAGAAATGCACATTTATTATTTATAAAATGTTAAGTGGTTCCTCTCACTTTAACTTCTTTTTTGACATGAGACATTTAATTCATCATGGAGAATTTTAAAATTCTTGGTAAGACCTCTCCCCACCCCTTCCTGAATATAAACTGTAAAATTTCACAAAGCCATATGGTGGAGCTGGTGGACAAAGGATGATTCATTGTTTTGCTGGTTGCTATGTTTGAGATTTAATTTAATTTTTTTTTACGACATTTACTACCATGTTAAGCCTGACAAATTTCCTATGAAATTTACTATTTGCTTTCATATTTATATTTAATATTCTTTACCCAGTTTTAGTAGCTTAATTTTTAAAGAATTGTAAAAATAAATGATAGCCATTATGATTTTTTTCAATCAAATAATATATCTTTTTAAAGATAACAAGTTTGTAGAACATGGCATTCATAATGAAGCCTCAATTATTACTACACAGATATCTTTAGCAGAATTATGGAGTTTGTGAGATATAACATAGTATAATTAGGGTTTAGACACTAAGAGAAGATTACTTATACATATATTTCATTCAGTAATTTTCTGTAGAGAAAATAATCAACATTACTACAGCTAGAATGCTCAGATGGTAATGAAGGCAAGGCCTGGGGCAGGGTGGGGCTGGGGATGTGGGGAAGCTGGAGGGAAATGGAAGGACATCTGTAATACTGTCAGCAATAATAAAAAATAAATGTTCGTTCATTTAGTTAGTGGAACAAGACTCATGTAGATTTATTTAGCTTTCTTCTTTTAAAATACGTTTTTATTGACTTTTATTAGAGAGAGAGGAAGGGAGAAAGATAGAAACATCAATGTGAGAGAGAAACATCACTCAGCTGCCTCTTGCACACCCTCTGCTGGGGATCAAGCCCACAACCTGGGCATGTGTCCTGACCGGGATTCAAACCAGAATCTCTCAGTCCATGGGATGCTGCTCAATCCACTGAGCCACACTGGCCGGGCTTATTTAGCTCTCTTAATTGTAATTTATATTACATTAATACAGAGTAGTGAGAAAAGCACAAGGCATTTGTAATGGGCAGAACTATACAAGGTTGTGTGAGAATATAAACATTTATAAAATAATCTAATTTTATACATAGAGTTTATAATGTAGTTTTTTTTCTTCATTTATCTTCAGATAGAGTGGGAGGGAGAGAGGGAGGAAGAGAGAGAGAAACATTGATGTGAGAGAGACACATCGAGTGGTTGCCACCCACATGACCCCAACTGGGGCTGGGGACAAACTGCAACTGAGGTACGTGCCCTTAGCGGGAACCGAACCTGGGACTCTCTGGTTTGCAGGCCGATGCTCTAACCGCTGAGCCAAACGGGCCAGGGCTATAGTATAGTTTTTATAAATAACACGTTTATAAAAAGTTAAATAACACTGAAAATTAAAATATTATTCCAGACCAGAATTGAAAAACTATCACAAGAAAATACATATTTAGGATCCAAATAAAATTTCAGAACACAACTTGGAGTATGAATTGGAATTAGAGATATGTAAGAAGACTGAGAGACACAGACACTAAATTAACAGCTAACTATATACTTATGATTAAAAATGAAATAAAAAAACCCTTTCTTAAAAAATGCTTGAGTAGTATTATTTGTTTTAGTAAATATTTTTCTTCTACAGACATAATTCACAGATTTTAAAAAGTCACATCTAATGAAATATCACTAATTATAAACTATATATAAATTATAATTCTCAACTATAAAATTTTAATGCAACATGTATTGAGTATTAATTAAATAAAGACTGTCTGTCTTTAAAAAGAATTAGCTTTCATTGGCTGTTCCAGATATGCATGTATTAGGGTAAAGGGCATCAGTTAGCTTAATCATAAACCAATGAAAGTTTAAGGGAAATGAGTTTTACTAGAAAATGTGTTAATGATCATGCTACCAAGAATGTTAGAATGAGTGCAACAAGGTCACAGAAGCCAGTTGTATAGTGTCAGCCACACAATCAAAACACAAGGTTTATTCAGTGTCTACAACAACTTTGGGCTGCACATTCTTTTGAGTCCCACTTTTGCAAATGAGAAAACTGAGGCCTAGAGAGATTAATAATGTTCCCCAGATTCTACACTGACTTAGTGGAAGAATGAGGCTTCAAACTCACATCTGTCTAACACAAATTCTGCTCTCTTGACCACCATGCAGAGAGACTTAATTTTGAGCCATAGGCAAGTAAGACCGAGAATGTCATTAACAAGAGAAGAAAGAGATTTGGGAAGAAGGAGGATGAATTGGTTTAAAACATGTATAATAATATTAGTTAGCTGAAAGACAACTTAAGGAACATGTAGGCCATTATATTGCACAGATATTTAAACAAGCAAGCATTGAGCATATGTTATGGCAGGTACTTTAATAGATGTTGAAGTTTCAAAGGAAAACATAAAATCAAGGGATGAAGAGAAACAGGTAAAAGACAATTATAACACAACAAGAGGAGTGTTTTAATTGACTCATAAAATCATACTATATAGGAAAAAAAGAAGGTGTAGCTAATTTTGATTAGGTATAGGTATCAAGTACCTGGTACTTAATGCATAATCTTGTATGCATAAATGAAGGAAGGATTCATAAAACAAGTGACATTTCAGACTAAAAAATATGTAGAAGTTCAGTAGGCCCATAAGGTAGTGGGTGAGATAAAGAAAATTCTAGTAAAAAAATAATTTCTAATGCAGTAGTTTTGGGATACTTTGTCCCAAAGATATTAAACGATTCTCCTAAGGTCAAATAGCTACTTAGTGCAAAATTCAAGACCATCTCAAATCCCTAAACCAGGCATTGGCAAATGCAGCTGATGGGTAAAATAAAGCTTGCTACGTGTTTTGTAAATAAAGTTTGAGTGTAACACATTTGTTCAGTTATTGTTTATGGCTGCATCCACACTACAGCAGCAGAACTGATTACTTGCAACATTTTATACTGCAAAACCTAAAATATTTTCTCTCTGGCCCTTTACAAAAATAAGTTTACCAGCACGTACTCTGGGATTTCAGCTCAGCTTCTCTTCACTATGCTATACCAAGGACGATATTGATGAAAATATGAGACTACCTCTAAAATAGATGATAACCAAACATATATTTTAACAGTAACTATAATAATAGTGACATTAAATATCATAAAATTAAATGGGGCTTCTTACAACATGAATATCACAAAGTAGAGGAAAGCGTCCAACAAAGAAACCAAAGGCACATCCACATTTAGGAGTCAGGGCCAAGAAGGCAAGGTTAAGCAAAACAGCAGGAGAAGAGAAGTAGGGCATTCTGGGAAACAAAATAGGAGAAAACTCAAGACTACTGAGGGTGAGCCTAAAGCTGAAGAAGGGCCCGAGGAGATGAGAAATGAGAGAAGACCTCAGATCTGGAATCACAGGCAGCTGGAAGTTTCTTTAGTGGTGGAGATAAGGTGATCCTTTTATCCAACTAAGAAATGACAATCCCTTCATGACACCCAATTCTACAATGTGCTGTTAAATGTGGTTTTCATTATGTTGTGTTATTCCTTTTTAAAGTAAGAAACAGAAGTTTTTGTTAGTTTGCATGCATCTAATGCTTAGTTATAAAGGAGGGCACTCTGAGGGATGACCTACGATTACAGTCTGAAAAGTCTGAGTTTCTACTGGTGAAAAACTGATCCGTAAAGAGTTAACTACCAGAACAGCACTGCGTTTCTTAAGAGCAGTGCAGCAAGCTAGGAGACAATGGAACAATGCCTTTAAAATGCTGAGAAAATGTAAAGTTTTATACCCAGCCAACCATAAATCAAGGATGAGTATAATAAAGACATTTTCAGACATGCATGTTCTCAAAAAAATTGTCCTGCCAAATACCATTTCTCAGGGAACTCTGGAAAACGTCTTCCCCTAAAATGAAAAGTAATCCTGGAGAAAGCCACAGGATCAGGGAACAGAATCCAAATCAGAACAGAAGTAAGGGGAATTCTCCCGGCAAAGGTAAAAAGAGTCTCAGAATGACCAGCAGAACTGAAAAATGCCCGGGCTTCTGGAAAAGATAATAAATAACAACAAGCTTATGAATTTGCCATTGAACAATTAATGAGGGCCTAATGTCATTCACAGGCTGGGGATAAAATAGTTATACATAATAATACTTCTTTACTTAATTGTTTAGTTTCTAGAATGATGTTACTGCCATAGCTTTATATACATTTTCTTCTGTTCTCTCAGAAAATATTAATAGTCATCTAAGTGTACATTTAAATATGGTGATTTTTTTTTTATTCTTCACCCGAGGATATTTTTCCATTTATTATCAGAGAGAGTGGAAGAGAGAGACAGAGAGAAACATCGATGTGATAGAGCCACATCGATTGGTCACCTCCTGCACAACACAACTAAGGCCGCGATGAACTGAAACCCAGGCACGTGCCCTTGACCAGAATTGAACCCGTGACTCATTGGTCTGTGGGCTGTTACTCTAAATGCTGAGCCAAACCTGCCAGGGTGGCCATGGGCTTTTTTATGTGTTATTTCAGTACACATCACCCAGAAACCTCCTTGTGGTCACCTGAATTTTTAAAATAATCCTATCATCTCAGGTACTTTGTGAGAGGTTATCAGGGGTGTCTTAAGATGGTGGTCTGAACCCCGAAGAACTGCCTCTTGAGACTCTGAGGCTGGATGGTAGTGGGAAGCGGAGAGCAGAGTTCGGGCCCCCAGGGACCACCGACTGTTGCTCTGCTCCTCCTTGCTCTCTCTGTAAACAACAGGAAGCACACTGGCTCAGAGTTCCTACTTGAACCCTGGCCAATTTGGCTCAGCAATGAGATCATTGGCCTATGAACTGAAGGGTTGCAGGTTCGATTCCCGGTCAAGGCTATGTACCTGGGTTGCAGGTTTGATCCTCAGCCCCAGTGAGGGTCGTGTGGGAGGCAACCAGTCAATGTGTCGCTCTCACATCGATGTTTCTCTCTCTCTCTTCCTCTCTCCCTTTCACTCTATCTGAAAAGCAATGGAAAAATATCATCAGGTGAGGATTAAAAATAATTCCTACTTGAAATCTATGCTGATGACTCAAGTCAGCATTAATTTCAACATAGGCCATAGCTGTCTTGACCACAGAGAACCTGTCTGTCAATCACGAAATGCAGCTCTAACTCTTCCCGGTGCTGGATTGTGGTGCATTTTGCCGTGTGAACAAGGGTGGCAGCTGGCTCCACTGAGGAAAACAAAATATTCTGTGTTATTTCTCAGTGGCCTTTCATTGTTGGAGAACTGGAGGTAATTGCTACATAGTTTTCATAGCTTAATTACCTGTCTTAAAATGGCTGAAGAAATGCTCCGGTTCTTGTGCATAAAACAAAATGTGCTTCCTAGGCTGCGAGCAGGCCTTTCGGAGTGAAAGCTTACGCGCCGTTCAGAACGAGCTGATAAACCCTAAGAGATTTAGTGGTTTAGGTTCTTAAAAGAACCTTTATGTATTAAAGTTAATAAAAACAGTAAATATCAAGAGAAATGTTAGAAAGCATCACAGTATCATTAAATTTTGGGAATATAAATGCATAAATAAAAAAGCTTAATAGTTCTTAATTCCATTGAATATTTATTGGATATTATCTTCGATCAGCACATTTTGCTCTTTTGTTGGATGACACTCTTATGAGTTTTACTGAATTGTAACTGGGGAGGGCGCTGGAGAGGCTAAAAATGTTATCATTTAAAAATATACATGAGAAGAATCCTGTCTCGAGTTCAGTAACTCTCACCGATGGGTCATTCTGCCTTCAGGGGACACTCGGCAGCTTCTGGAGACACTTGGTGGTGAGTGTCACCGCATCTAGTGGGTAAGGGCCAGAAATGCTGCTAAATAAAAAATTATCCAGGAAAATATTTGTAGCACAAGGATGCGGAACACAGCTCTGGTCCTGAGGTGACAGGTCCGTGGACTCTGAGGGTAAGAAGAAGGCTTGAAGTGTAAAGCCCTAATTCCCACGCAAATCCCCACAGTGCTGTAGCCTATAAGACAGTTAGAATGATCCTATGACTGTTTTGTGTGTGACGGTTTGTTCATGTTGACCACTTCTGTGATAACATAAAATTAAAAACTTCGAAGTGCAGCTCACACTACACAAATGAGCAGTCATTGATTGCCTTTAATTTAATGAACACCAGCTTGACCCATATTTATTCAAGAGTGTAGACTTGAAATTTGGTGCTTGGATTCAGTCATATTTCACTCAGCATCTTAGAGGCTAGAAAGCCATTTGTAACGTGCTCACGTTAATGAACATTTCCATGTTAAACACGGATATTTTAAAGTTTACAGTCATAGGCTCTCTAGATAGAGGAAATGTTTTCAAGATGTAAACACGTCTGAGTGCGTATCACCAGATGTGCGGATGCTC
Organism: Molossus molossus; assembly: GCF_014108415.1. NCBI lineage: Eukaryota > Metazoa > Chordata > Mammalia > Chiroptera > Molossidae > Molossus > Molossus molossus. Next base: position 106,846,623 of record NW_023425345.1, read on the forward strand.
CACAAGCAAACACATGTAAAAGTAGCTTGTTAAAGCTCCTAAATGAAAATTAAATGTAGGAGTTACCAGTGGAACATAGGAATATAGTCAATAATACTATGATAACTATGGATGGTGCCAGTTGGGCACTGGAAACATGAGGGGAACAGTATGTAAATTATATAACTGCTTAACCACTAAGCTATACACCTGAAACCAGTACAAAATAATATTGAAAGTGGGCCATAATTGAAAGAAAAAAGGAGTCAGAATTTTCTGCTAGGTTGTCAAGGACGCAAGAATGATACTGTTCTTTCCTCAGGCTTTAATTTCCCTCAAACTAATTCAGTTCTGCTCTTCCTCAGAAATAATTTTTCCTTTAAAAATGTTTAGCTAAAATAAATCAAAGTGTTGCATAATAAATGACCATGGACATCCTATCCCACTCTGAAAAGGTGGCACTGAATTCCATTCCTGGGCATGGGTCTGTGCCTCTGTACCTGCATGTTCCTTCTCTGGTTGTGAACTGCGGAGAGCTTGCTGCTGGCTCAGAGTGCGCTATGTGCTCACGAAAAGCGCTCAGTGGGCCCCGTCATGGCTGCTGCAGCAGAAGGTTGGACTCGCTCAATTCTTGAAGGTCCTTTCCACCCTGGAATTCAATTAAACTGCAGTGAGGGCTACGGAATAGGAAACAGCACTGTCCCAATGCCACAGAAAAATCCAGACAGTTGAATTTTTAAAACAGCATTTGACAGTAGGCTTTCTGCTCAGGCGACAGAATCAGAACAACTATTTTTCTTCTCAGTTTCTTTTTTTCCTTTTTGAAAAGTCGTGGTACTAAGGGAACTATCAGCTTCTTTATACAAACAAAACACAAAACTAAATTAATTCATTTTACTTTCCTATTGTTGGAGTCATACTTTGAATGCCACTCCCTGGCTCACCCGCTCTGGCCGTCTGGGCAGACGTTTTAAAAGGAGGAGATTTTTGGTACATGAAGTAAGACTAAAGATATTCATCTCTGTTCACTGTCTAGACATGGAAAACATCTGGGAAATTATATAAATTTCCTTCCATGCTTCTAGGCGTCTCTTAGGAAACTGTTCTTTTGCTGGTCTCTGTGATAAAAATCATTGGACTCACAAACTCTGTTCTTTATGTGCTTATCAGTCCCTTTTTCCTGCTACCGTCAATAAATGTAAAAGGGAAAGAATCATCTTTTTCCAAACTAATAATCTCTGCAAAATTTTCCTCTGTTCAATGGCCTTTGGCATATAATTTGAGTTACAAAGGCTGCCGCTTTCTACGTCCTCCTGAATATGCTTGTTCCATTAAGAAAATATGCTTCTGTCCCTGACATTATGCCTTGATTCTGAAAATAGATCCCTGGTCTGGAATGCAGGCTCCTTCTCTAGCCTATCCGCATAGTGAGACTCCTGGCCACCCTTGCTGGTCATTTGATTCTGCTGTGTCCACAAAGAGCTCCCTCAGCCCTCAGACTCTCGGCAAGCTCTGACACTTCAGAATGCTGAGTAACCACTGTGTTAATTAACTGACCCTGACAGTTTGTTTCCATGTACTGTTAGGTTTTAAAAATGTGAATATCTCTTGTTTGCCCAAATAGTTTGTAAGAGGGCAGATGGTACACTGCATACAATGTGGTACATTCCTGAAGGTGCTCGGTTGCTGCAAGTGATTCTGATGCACTGTGCCCAGCAGAGTGGCACCTTCTCCCGTGGAGTGGACTGTAGTCTCCTGCTCCTGAGCGGCAACAGGAAAACACTGCAGAGAACCCAGGGAAAGGAAGAAATACGTGAAAATCTGCATGTGATCCTTGCTACAACTGACGGCTTCATTAAAAAAACCCACTATGTTTTTATTGAGTTTTTTTGAGAGAGAGGGAGAGAGAAACATTGATGTGAAAGAGAAATGTCAATTGGTTGCCTCCCATATGCACCCCGACATGGGACCGGACCCGAAACCTGGGCATATCCCCTGCCTGGGAATCAAAACGGCGACCTTTGAGTGCACAGGGCATTGCTCAACCAGCTGAGCCACACTGGCCAGGGCGCATGCTTCATTTTTGAAGCTGGCACAGCAGCATTATAGTTTGAAAGCATAGTGATTCTGTATCGAGTTGGTTGTGAATGATAAAACATTTGAGCTGAAAATGATCTGAGAGGTATCTGGTAAAAAGTTGCCAGCACAAAGTTGGACTAGGTTTCTAACCTCTAAGATGCTCATGCAGTTAAAGTACCAAGACATTTTGCTTTTGAGTAAAGTTATATCAATTAAGGATGGTAACAATGATGATTTCATCTTCATAGGAAACCCTGTTAGGTAGCTAGACATATATCTATTATCTATTAATAAAAAGACAGATATGTATTATCAATAACAGCAAGTCTTTAAGTACAAAAACATACTCAAATATAATTATTATAATGGAAGAAAAGATCATGAAAGAGTTGCAAGTGCTGAAAATGTTGTCAATCATGCATCTAGTCCACCTTATTTAGATGGTTGGGGGTGGGAATAAGAAATATGACACCCAATCAACTTAAAATTTTAGGGCATAGAGGTGAAATTGGCAGAACTCGTATCTCATAACTACAAATTCATTGCTTTTACAATGAATTTTTCTATAGACTTTTAGGAATAAACCAATGACCTATTAAAAATGAGAGACGTGTGTTTGGTAAACTTATAGGTGCTAAATTTGTTGAAGAATGGGGTAAGAGTTGTCATATTGAAATAAAGTCATCAAGAACAAGCTTTATCCATGAGTTTAAAGTATAATTTTTATTAAACTATTTCTTTTTTTTTACATTTATTTTTTATTTTTTTATTAATTAATTTTTGTTACATATGTTTCTTCTTTTTCCCCCACTGATTCCCCCCTCCCCTTCCCTCCCTGCCCTGTCCCCAGTTTGTTGTCTATGTCCACTGTTCATGCATACATGCATATAAGTTCTGTGGTTTATCTCTCCCCTACCACCCCCTCTTCTGGGGATTGTCAGTCTGTACCCCACTTCCGCATCTGTGGGACTACCCCATTCCTCAGACTGTTATGTTCATTATATTCCACAAATAAGTGAGATCATATGAAACTTGTCTTTCTCTGCTTGGCTTGTTTCACTTAGGATGATACTTTCCAGGTCCCTCCATGTAGTCTCAAAGGATAAGAGATCTTTCTTTCTTACAGCTGCGTAGTACTCCATTGTGTATATGTACCAGCAGCTTTTTATCCATTCGTCTACTGATGGACACTTGGGCTGTTTCCAGATCTTAGCTATTGTAAATAGTGCTGCTACGAACATGGGGGTACATATATTCTTTCTGATTGGTGTTTCAGGCTTCTTAGGGTATATTACTAGAAGTGGGATCACTGGGTCAAATGGAAGTTCAATTTTTAATTTTTTGAGGTAACACCATATTGTTTTCCATAGTGGCTGCACCAGTTTGCATTCCCACCAGCAGTGTACTAGAGTCCCCTTTTCTCCACACCCTCGCCAACACTTGTTGTTTGATGATTTGTTGATGGCGGCCATTCTGACAGGTGTGAGGTGATACCTCATTGTTGTTTTAATTTGCATCTCTCTGATGATTAGTGATGATGAGCATTTCTTCATATGTTTCTTAGCCATAGCAATAGAAACAAAGGAGAAAATGAACACATGGGACTACATCAAACTCAAAAGCTTCTGCACAGCAAAAGATACAATCATCAAAGCGAAAGGCTACCCACTGTATGGCAGAGCATAATTGCCAATGATATGTCAGATAAGGGGCTAATTTCCAATACATGTAGAGTGCTCACACAACTCCACAAAAGGAAGACAAAGAACTCAATTAAAAAATGGGCAGAGGAACTTATTAAACTATTTCTTAACATATTGAATTACAACTTTTGTTTTTTTAATTAAAAAAATTTTATTAATTCATTTATTTTTGTTACAGATGTTTCTCCTTCCCTTCCTCCCCCATAAACACCCTCCTCCCCATCTCACCCCTGCCCCCAAGCACTGTTGTCTATGTCCACCAGTTATATATATATATGCATAGAAGTTCTTTGGTTTATCTCTTTTGTTTTATGTAGAAAGTTAATAATTTAAAAAGCCTCATAGAAATTGTTAGTGAGGAAAACATCACTGAAATATTGAGGTAGTGATGGTTGGAATTTCAGTGAGATTTCTTTATGAAAGACTGAAGTGGTGAATTGTAGGAAATAGTCTATTAAGAATAATTCATGTTTTCTATCTCATTTAACTTCTTCTAATTACTGACCATGAATCAGCATGCAGTTCTATTTGGTAAAGTTGTTTCCATTACCTTTCAAAAATCCATATTAGAGCTGATAAGGTAAAGACTCATACTCAGTGCTGGACGTACAACGAAGAAAGTTAGATTTATAGTATGAATAGCTGCAAATACATAAGTATTCTTTTCTCTAATACCGGATAACAGATTTTAATTATGTTTGGAAGGTTTAAGAATGTAATTTTGTACCACAATATAGAATATTGAACACACGTTTAGAATGGAGAAAAATTATTTTCTCTCTTTAGCCATTGACAACCCTATATATACACACAAAAGATATTCATGCTGAAAAGAACACCAAATTAATGTTTATACCTTATAAAACTTAGGAAAATCTATTAGCATGTTACTATGTTAAAGTAAGGCAAAAATGAGTAAATTTTTTAAAAAGCTAAGTTAAAATATCACCATTTTATTTTTGAACCACAACTGTACTTATTTATGTAGGGACACAGCTTACTCCCTGTTGAGTCTAAGGTAAGTTGAAAACAATGACCAGTGAGGTCTATACACACTGGTATGCATAAGTATAGAATAGGAGCTTAAATGTTATTTGACACTGAGAATTATATTTTAAAAATTGCATTAACTTTAAAATTATCTTTTTTTCCCCATCACCATTTATCCCCTCTATGCCCTCTTCCACCTCCACATACCTCCTCCCTTCACAATCACCACACTGTTGTCCATGACCATGAGTTTTCTCTCTTTTTTCTTTTTTGCTCAATACCAACTCCCCCTACTCTGAGCTGTCTCCCTTCTGTCTCTCTATGAGTCTGTCTCTATTTTGCTTGGTAGTTCAGTTTGTTTATTACATCCCACTTATTAATGAAATCATATGGTACTTGTGTTTCTCTGACTGGCTTATTTCACTTAGCATAATGTTCTCCAGGTCCATCCAAGATGTTGCAAAAGGTAAAATTTTCTTTCTTTTAAAAGCAGAGTAGTATTCCATTGTGTAAATGTACCACAACTTTTGGGCTGCTTGCCAATCTTGGCTATTGTAAATAACACTGCAATAAACATAGGGGTACATATTTAAAATTAGTGTTTCGGGTTTCTTTAGAGAAATTCCCAGAAGTGGAATGGCTGGGTCATAAAGCAGTTCCATTTTTAATTATTTTATTATCATAGATTACTTTTATTCATTCTAAATTTCTTATAAATGAAATCATAAATATATTTTGTTTCTTTTTTCTCAATATTAGGAACTTTATTTTTTAAAAGTTTTTAAAAATTAATTATCATTTTTAATTTTTAAAGGTAACTCCATATTGCTTTCCACAGTGGCTGCACCAATCTGCATTCCCGCCAACAGTACATAAGGGTTCCCTTTTCTCCACATCCTCGCCAACACTTGTTTGTTTATTGATAGTAGCCATTTTGACAGGTGTCAGCTGATATCTCATTGTGGTTTTAATTTGCATTTCTCTGATGATAAGTGAGATTGAGCATCTTTTCATATGTCTATTGGCCACCTGTACATTCTCTTTGGGGAAACATCTGTTCAGGTGTTTTCCCCATTTTTTAATTGGATTGTTTGTGGGGTTTTTTTGGTGTTAAGTTATTTTGAAACTAAATCAGGAAGAATCAAAGAATTTGAATAGACAGATTACAACTAGTGAAATTGAAGCAGTAATAAAAAACCTGCCACAAACAAAAACCCTGGACCAGGTGTCTTTACAGGTGAGTTTTACCAAACATTCAAAGAAGAACTAACACTTATCCTTCTCAATCTAGTCCTAATAATTCAAAAGGAGGAAAGACTCCCAAGCTTTTATCCTAATATTAAACCAAAACCAGAAAAGATATGACAAAGAAAGAACGTTATAGGCCAATATCCCTGATGAACATAGGTGCCAAAATTCTCAACAAAATATTAGGCAACTGAATCCAGCAATATATTAAAAGATTATACACCATGATCAAGTGGGATTTATTCTAGGGATGCAAGGTTGAAGCAAATTGAAGGATAAAAAAACCACATGATCATATCAATAGATACAGAAAATCTAGCACCATTTATGATAAAAATTGTTAGCAAAGTAGAAATAGAAGGAACAAACCTCAACATAATAAAGGCCACAGGTGACAAATCCATAGTTAATATCATACTCAGTGGGCAAAACTACAAGCATTCCCCTTAAGATTGGGAACAAGACAGTGATGTCCACTTTCACTACTCTTATTCACGTAGCACTGTAAGTCACTGCCAAAGCAATCAAATAAGAAGAGGAAATAAAAGGCACCCAAATTGGAAAGAAAGAAGTAAAACTGTCATTATTTGCAGATGACATGATACTGAATATAGAGAATCCTAAAGATTCTGCCAGAAAACTGCTAGAACTGGTAAATGAATTCAGTAAAGTAGCAGTAAACAAAATAAATATCTAGAAATCAGTTGCCTTTTTTTTCAGTTGTACTTTTATACAGCAATAACAAACCATCACAAAGGGAAGCTAAAATAATCCCATTTACAATTTCTTCAACAAGAATTAAATACTTAGGCATGAATTTAACCAAGGATGTAAAAGACCTGTGCTCAGAAAATTTATAAGACACTGAAGAAAGAAATTGAGGAAGATACAAATAAGTGGAAGCATATACCAAGGTTATGGATAGGAAGAGTTAACATCATGAAAATGTTCATACTACCCAAAGCAATCTGCAGATTCAGTGCAGTTCCTATCAAGATACCAATGTAGTATCTCACAGAACTACAACAAATGTTTCAAAAATTTGTATGGAACCACAAAAGACCACAAATAGCAACAGGGATCTTGAGAAAGATGAACAAAGTTGGAGGAATCATACTACCTGATATCAAACTATACTACAAGGCCATAGTAATCAAAACACTACGGTACTGGCATCAAAACAGACCTGTAGATCAATGGAACAGAATAGAGAGCCCAGAAATAAACCCATGCCTTTATAATCAATTAATATTTGATAAAGAAGACACAAGTATACAATGGACTAAAGATAGTCTATTCAATAACAGTGTTGGAAAAATTGGACAGATATATGTGCAAAAATGAAACTAGACCACATTCTTACACCACACACAAGAATAAACCCCAAATGGATTAAAGTATTAAATGTTAGACTCAAAACCATAAATATCCTATAAGAAAACACAGGCAGTAAAATCTTGTATATTTCTCATAGCATTTTTTTTTTTCTGATATATCTCTTTAGGCAACAGAAACAAAATGAAAATTGGCAAATGTGACTACATCAGACTAAAGAGTTTTTGCACAGCAAAGGAAATCATTGACAAAATAAAAAGACAACTCACTGAATGGGAGAACATATTTGCCAATGATACATCTGATAAGGTGTTAATATCCAAAATTTATAAAAAACTTATAAAACTACTTTTAGAAGAAACAGATATTCTTTTATTAATTAAATAATTTCTTTTTGTTACAGATGTTTCTCCTTTCCCCCCGCTGATTCCACCCTCTTCCTCCCTCCCTGCCTTGTCCCCAGCTTTGTTGTCCATGTCCATTGTTCATGCATACATGCATATAAGTTCTGTGATTTATCTCTCCCCCACCACCTCCTCTTCTGGGGATTGTCAGTCTGTACCCCACTTCCACATCTGTGGGACTACCCCATTCCTCAGACTGTTATGTTCATTATATTCCACAAATAAGTGAGATCATATGATACTTGTCTTTCTCTGTTTGACTTGTTTTGCTTAGGATAATGCTTTCCAGGTCCCTCCATGTAGTCTCAAAGGATAAGAGATCTTTCTTTCTTACAGCTGCGTAGTACTCCATTGTGTATATGTACCACAGCTTTTTTATCCATTCGTCTACTGATGGACACTTAGGCTGTTTCCAGATCTTAGCTATTGTAAACAGTGCTGGTACAAACATGGGGGTACATATATTCTTTCTGATTGGTGTTTCAGGCTTCTTAGGGTATATTCCTAAAAGTGGGATCAATGGGTCAAATGGAAGTTCAATTTTTTAATTTTTTGAGGTAACACCATATTGTTTTCCATAGTGGCTGCACCAGTCTGCATTCCCACCAGCAGTGCACTAGAGTCCCCATTTCTCCACACCATCGCCAACACTTGTTGTTTGACGATTTGTTGATGGCGGCCATTCTGACAGGTGTGAGGTGATACCTCATTGTTGTTTTAATTTGCATGTCTCTGATGATTGGTGATGTCGAGCATTTCTTCATATGTCTCTTAGCCATTTGTATGTCCTGTTTGGAGAGGTGTTTATTTAGTTCCTCTGTCCATTTTTAATTGGGTTCTTTGTCTTCCTTTTGTGGAGTTGTAAGAGCACTCTCTATATATTAGAAGTTAACCCCTTATCTGATATATCATTGGCAATTATGCTCTGCCATACAGTGGGTATGGCAGATGATTTTGATGATTGTATCTTTCACTGTGCAGAAGCTTTTGAGTTTGATGTAGTCCCATGTGTTTATTTTCTCCTTTGTTTCTATTGCCTTAGGTGATGTATCAGTGAAAATTCTGCTGCGTATGATGTCTGAAATTTTGTTGCCTACGTTTTCTTCTGGAATTTTTATGGATTCATGAGTCACATTTAAGTCTTTTATCCATTTTGAGTTTATTCTTGTGTAAGGTGTAAGTTGATGGTCTAGTTTCATTTTTCTGCATGTAGCTGTTCAATTTTCTCAACACCATTTATTAAAGAGACTGTCCTTACTCCACTGTATGCTCTTGCCACCTTTGTCAAATATTAATTGAGCATATTGCATTGGGTCCATTTCTGGGTTCTCTGTTCTGTTCCACTGGTCTATATGCTTGTTCTTGTGCCAGTACCAGGCTGTTTTGATTACAGTGGCTTTGTAGTATAACCTGAAATCTGGTAATGTGATCCCTCCAACTTTGTTCTTCCTTTTCAAGATTGCTGTGGCTATTTGAGGTCTTTTTTGTTCCATATGAACTTTTGAAGTACTTGTTCTAATTCTGTGAAGTATGCCATTGGTATTTTGATGTGGGTTGCATTGAATCTATAGATTGCTTTGGGTAGTATGGACATTTTAATGATGTTAATTCTTCCAATCCATAAACCGGGTATGTGCTTCCACTTTTTTCTTTTCCTTTATTTCTTTTTCCAATGACCTGTAGTTTTCTGCGAATAGGTCCTTTATTTCTTTGGTTAAGTTTATTCCTAGGTATCTTAATTTTTTTTTTGCTGCAATGGTAAATGGAATTGTATTCTTAGTTTCTCTTTCTGTGAGTTCATCATTGGTGTATACGAATGGGTGTTAGTTCTTCTTTGAATGTTCGCTAAAACTCCCCTGTGAAGCCATCCGGGCCTGAGTTTTTGTTTGCTGGGAGAGTCTTGATTACATCTTCAATTTCTTCTGTTGTTATTGGTCTGTTCAAGTTTTCTATCTCTTCCTGGTCCTGTTTTAAGAGACTATGTGTTTCTAGAAATTTGTCCATTTCGTTTAGATTGTCGAATTTGTTGTCATATAATTGTTCATATTATTTGTGAAGGATCCTTTGTATTTCTGTGGTGTCAGTTGTTACTTCTCTTTCATTTTTGATTTTGTGTGTTTGGGTTGTCTCTCTTTGTTTCTTGGTGAGTCTAGCTAAGGGTCCATCAGTCTTGTTTATCTCTTCGAAAAACCAGCTCTTTGTTTCATTGATCCTTTAAACTGTTTTTTTTTTTTTGACTGTATGTTGTTTATTTCTGCTCCGATCTTTACTATTTCCTTCCTTCTACTTGCTCTGGGATTTTTTTTTTGTTTTTTTTGTTTGCTCTCTAGTTCTTTAAGTTGTGAGGTTAGACAATCTATTTTAGATTTTTCTTGTTTTTTTGAGGTAGGCCTGTAGTGCTATGAACTTCCCTCTCAGAACTGCTTTCTCTGCATCCCATAGATTTTGTGCTGTTGTTTGTTTATTTTCATTGGTTTCCAGGAAGTTTTTAATTTCTTCCTTGATTTCCTCGGTAACCCATTCATTGTTTAATAACATGCTATTTAGCTTCCATGTGTTCAAATGTCTTTGTATGTTCTTCTTGCAATTGATTTCTAGTTTCATGCCATTTTAATCTGAGAAGATGCTTGATATGATTTCAGTCTTCTTGAACTTGTAGAGACTTAGTTTGTGCCCTAATATGTGGTCTATCTTTGAGAATGTCCCATGTGCACTTGAGAAGAATGTGAATTCTGAAGTTTTGGGGTGTAATTCTCTGTAGATATCTATTAAATCCATTTGGTCTAGAGCTTTATTTAGAGTCTCTGTTTCCTTGCTAATTTTTTGTCTAGAAGATTTATCCAGTGATGTCAGCAGGGTGTTGAAGTCTCCTGCTATGATTGTATTGCTATCGATTTCTCTTTTGAAGTCCTCCAGATGATTTTTAATATATCTTGGTGCTCCTATATTGGGTGCATATATGCTTATCAAGGTTATATCTTCCTGTTGGATAGATGCTTTCAATATTATGTAGTGGCCTTCTTTGTCTCTAGTGTTGGCCTTCATTTTGAAATCTATTTTATCAGATATGAGTATTGCTACCCCAGCTCTTTTTTCTTTTCCATTTGCTTGGAAGATTTTTTTTCCATCCCTTCACTTTCTTTCTTTCTTTCTTTTTTTTTTTTTTATCCTCACCCTAGGACATTTTTCCATTTTTTGTACAGACAGAGTGGGAGGGAGAGAGAGGAAGGGAGAGAGAGAGAGAAACATCGACGTGAAGGGACACATCGAGTGGCTGCCACACGCGCGACCAACCAGGGCCGGGGACAAACTGCAACCGAGGTACGTGCCCTTAGCGGGAACCGAACTCGGGTCTCTCCGGACCGCAGGTGGTCGCTCTAACCGCTGAGCCAAACCGGCCAGGGCTCCATCCCTTCACTTTCAACCTATGTGAGTCTTTTGTTGTGAGGTGGGTCTCTTGTAAATAACATATATGTGAGTCATGCTTTCTTATCCAATCAGCTACTCTGTGTCTTTTTATGGGAGCATTCAGTCCATTTATATTTGAGGTAATTATTGATATGTACTTATTTACTGACATTTTTGTTTTGTGTGGTGCTATTTTTCTTCCTATTTCTCTTGCTAATTACAGGAGTCTTTTTAACATTTCTTTCAGTACTGGTTTGATGCTAATGTATTCCTTTAGCCTTTTTTTTTTTTTTCTCTGAGAAGCTCTTTATTTGACCTTCTATTTTGAATGATAGCCTTGCTGGGTAGGGTAGTCTTGGATTCAGATCCTTGTTTTTCCTGACCTTGATTACCTGTTGCCATTCCCTTCTGGCCTGTAGTGTTTCCATTGAGACATCAGCTGATTGCCTTATGGGGGTTCCTTTGTAGGTGACCTGTTGCTTATCTCTTGCTGCCTTTAGGATTCTATCCTTGTTTTTAATTTTTGGCATTTTAATTACTATTTGTCTTGGTGTGGGCCTGCTTGGGTGCTTCTTACTTGGGGTATTTGTGCTTCATGAACTTGAATGCCTTCTTTCTTCACCAAATTAGGGAAGTTTTCTGTCACTATATCTTCAAATATATTCTCTAACCCTTGCTCATTTTCTGCTTCTTCGGGGACTCTTATGATGCAAATGTTATTACGTTTCCAGTTGTCCCACAGTTCTCTTAAGCTGTTTTCCTGTTTTTTAATTACTTTTTCCTTTTGGTTTTCTGATTGGTTGATTTTTTCTACCCTATCTTCTAATTCACTGATCCGATCCTCAGCTTCCTCTACTCTGATAATTAGTCTTTCCAATGTGTTTTTTATTTCTGATATGTCATTCTTCATTTCTTCTTGGTGGTTTTTAATTTCCAACTGGTTGGTTTTCAACATTTCTATGTCTTTACTCATGGTGCTCATGTCCTTACACATGCTGTTGAGCTTCCGCAAGATCATGGCTCTGAATTCTAGTTCTGTTAACTTGCTTAATTGCACCTCATTTAGTTCATCTTCGGTAGAGGTCTCTTGTTCTTTCATTTGGCTTTTGTTGTCGTTTTTCACCTTTTTGGCTATGACAGTGGGCTTTGGAGTCTGCCAAATTTTCCCTGTGGGTGTTGGTGTTCTGCTGTTTGTGGCTCCCTCTCTTAGGTTTGGATGAGGCAGAGAGGACCCACTTTAAACACCACTGTCAAGTCTTACTTTCCTGGTTAGTGTTGCTAGCCCAGGGAATGGTAGTTATCCTCCAGTTTTTTTTGCCTGGAGGCTATTAGTATAGGTCACCTGAAGAACCTTGGTTTCTGAGTTGAATGAAAAACTCTCTCAGGTGCTCAGTGTAAGTGGATTTTCTGAGGGTCGGGCAGCTCCTGGTTGTTAATGGACTCAATCAGCATTTCAGTGGCCACTGGGTGGGGTTTAGTCTCCAAGCATGGGGCCGCCACCTCTCCCCCGTGCCCTGAGAAGGAGTAAGATGACCACAGTCCTGCGTGGCTGCAGTCAGTGAAAGCTCTTAGCACCCTCCAAATCCCGAGTGTCCCCACACAGTTATAGTCCTATCTGCCCTCCCTCTGCCAGAGCCCAAGTTGAGTGGGTGCTGCCAATTTAGCCTCTGTCCGGGCTCTGTGCCGTGGAGCCACCTGGGACTTTAACCCAAGGGCACTGCCCCCAGCTAAGGGCGGCCGAGGCAGCTCCTAGCCGAGGGCATAGCACCCAGCTGAGGTCGCAGGACCCAGGCAAGGCCGCAGGTCCCGCCAAGGCTGTCGCAGGTCCCAGCCGAGGGCACAGCTTCCAGCCGAGGCCGCTGGTCACAGCTGAGGCCACTGCAGGTCCCAGCCCAGGCCGCTGCGAACCGTGAGCTCCCGGCCCCCTCTTGCGTCCTCACAAGCCTACCAGGACTGAGTCGGTGTTCCTGGTTATGTGGTCCTCCAAGCTGCCTTTCGGTTGCCCCTTCCTGACAATTTGTCTTTATTTTCGTTGTAATTCCAGTTTGGTCCTGGGAGATGGTCTGTGTAGCTTCCATTCATTGCACCGCCTTTTTTTTTTTCCCTTCTGAAGAAACATGTATTTTAAAAAATAAACGTAAAATTTATGTTACTAGTATTTTGTTTTAAAGAATAATTTTTCTGGCTGGATAATAATATATTAATGTTTCCCCTGAAGGAGTCTATTTATTTTATTTTTAGCATCTTTCAACCCAGACATTAAATTAGAGTTTTTTTTAAAAAGCTCATTTATTTAGAAGTCATTCTTTGTGATTCAGATTCTCCAGTCAAGACACAATTTCCCATGTTTATAATGGATGCAGAAATATAATTAAAGGAATCTACAGACAGGCTTTGCATTTTATTGTAGCCCTAACTGCAGTATTATGCCACTGCAACATGTTTAATAAAAATGCTAACAACTAATAAAATAAAATAATTTAATTGAGTCTTCCTTATGACTCTTCCCCAAACTCTAGTTAGTTTTGATAAGTAGTAAAAATAGTCCACAAATGGGTAATAATAATTTGGGATTTCACTGGTACCCACAATAGGTAATGTTTTAAAGACTAAGTTGGATACAATATATGGGGACTAAAAAAATCACATAAAATGACAACTAGATTGAATTGAATGGCTATGTGAATAAATTACTACATAAGCAGTCATTAATTGGACTGTTAATAAAATGAAATCTTCCCTTAATTCAAAGTTGAGGTAATAAATGAATAATTAAAATAGTGTTTTTTGCCTTTTGTTCTATTTTGCCTTGATGAAAATCTTCCTAAACTAAACCAGTCCATATTTATCTCACAGTAAAGTCAAGTTTAGCAAATCATATTTTAATTTTTTATTCTCACCTGAGGGCATTTTTTTTTGCATTTATCTTTAGACAGAGTGGGAGGGAGAGAGGCAGGAAGAGAGAAAGAGAAAGATTGATGTGAGAGAGACACATCAACTTGTTGCCACCCACAAGACCCCAAGCGGGGCTGGGGACAAACCGCAACTGAGGTACATGCCCTTAGCAGGAACCAAACCCGGGGCTCTCTGGTGGGCAGTCCGATGCTCTAACCTCTGAGTCAAACTGGCCAGGGCTTTAATTTTCTTAATGATTGTCAGTGATGTAGCACCAATGGAGTGTTACAGGTATAAGATCATAGACAGCAGTGACTGTCTGAATGGATGCTATTGATGAAATGGGCTCAGTTGAAAGTTTAGCTGCTTGCCGGTGGGGGGGAGGGGAGTTGTTGCGGACAGGCAGTGCCAAAGCTGGTCGCTAAAAGGAGTATGCAGGCTGAGATGAGCTGATATAGGAGCAGCCTGAACAGAATGAAACTCACTTCCAAGGCATTTTATTTTCAAGAACAGATTGCTAATTTCAACTCTGAAATGATCTCTACCACAGTAATGAAAACAATTATAAATTTTTTTTGGTTAATCCTTACCAGAGGATATTTTATTTCATTAATTTTTTTAAAAAGAGAGAGTGAAAGGAATGGAGAGAGAGAGAGAGAGAGAGAGAGAGAGCGAGAGAGAGCAACAGATGTGAAAGAGACACATTGATTGGTTCTCTCCTACACAATCTTGACCAGGGCTGGGTATTGAACCTGCAACCCAGGTATATGCCCTTGACTAGGAATCAAGCCCACAATCCTTTGGTCCTCAGGCTGATGCTCTAACTGCTGAGCCAAACTATTAAATGTTAGTGTATGGTGAGCACTACCTGAAGCATGCTAGGTACATTTCAGCAGTTAGTCATCACCATCATGCTATGTGATAGATCCTATTATTATTTGCATTTTATGAAGAAGGAAAGAGGCACAGAGAGGTTATGATTTGTGAATGGTGTCATAGCTAAGATGTCATGGTTCTGGAATTTAGTTTAAATCTGAAAGTCCAGCTCAGGAATCTGACTCCATCACTACAATCTATTAGAAAAACAAAACAAAACAAACAAAACCCCCTTCCTAGTTTCATGGTGCATAGAAATATATATCATCTTTTCTGTTGCATGTCCACACAGAAATATCTCCTCACTTTTTTCATCCTATTTTCTCATGAACCTAATATTTTGTTTTCCTTTCTGACATGAATAATTACAGGGTTTTTATTTGTTTCAGGTATTGAAGATGGCATTATTAAACTAGTCATTAGGACTTATTTGTATTCAACTCAAGTTATCTTAAGAAAATGAGAGTTTATTACAAGGATGTTGGAGTGTGCCTTGGAAAATGAGAGGTTAAGGTCAGGAACAGTTGGGACAAGCCCTTCCCCCATGAGGATGGCGTTTCAGATCATGTGCCTGTATCTACCTTGTGTCATCTGCCATTCTCCTCGCTCTTCAGAAGGATAGAAGACGTGGTGACTATAATCCATCCACTGAATCAAAACATGAACCACAGATTCAGCAGCAGGCATTCCCAGCTTTATACTGACACACAGGGTAATTCTTTTATACTGAAATTGCCTCTTTTGGTCCTTTTTCCTCAGTTCTGTTCAGCCAGTTCTATGTAGGTAGATCTATTCATTTATTCCATTTTGCCTAAATAATAAGATTAGACTCTGGAGTTAGATTATACTGATAATAGGGTTGACATTTCAATGTAAAACCGTGGAGTGACGTCAGAGGAATGGTGGCATGAGAGATCTCGTTGGTCTCTCCCCTTGAAGTTTCAACTATTTCAACAGCTATAATTCAACAAAAGATTCCCTGCTCAAACCACAAATATGTCTGAAATATCCTTGCATGGAAACATCTAAAGGTGGACAAGTGGGAGCAAACCAAGGAGTCAATAATAAAGAAAAGCTGAGACAAGCCATGGATGCACCCCTGTAGCCCAGAGCTTCTTTTGGTTATCAGACAGGAGAGGGGAGGAGTCAGGTTGTAAATGGCATTCCCTTCAGCTGGGCAGAGCAAATTCAGTGAGCCTTCCTGCAGGAGTGGGCAGCACTAGCTGCAGCTCAGCCCAGTAACTTGAGCAGGAACAAAGCACAGGGGTGTGGTCATGGTTGTCTGGCATTCGGCATTCCAGACAGAGAAACAAAGCAATGGAATTTGGCTACCTTCCCTGAACTTCCCAAAACTCACCTCCCTTCACCCTTTGAAGAGCACATTATCTGCAAACCTAAGAATTGGTACTATAGAAAAACTTTTTTCCTGAGCAAAGGGCACACTCTGACTAATCCCAGGGTTGGGTGGAAGCATAGGATGGATGCCACAGAGGTCTGAAGTAACCATTTCTGGAGGAAAAGCAACAAAGAGGCAGCTGGGTTCCCCCAGTTTACTCCATCCCCACTGCTGGCAGCATCTGGCTGTGGAGGACAGCACTGAGGTTTCACGGATTTGGAGCCACATCACCCACTGTGTTCCCCTGAGGGGTTGATACGTTGGGATTGAGATGACTAGATCAGAGTGGAGGTGCCCACCATGCCAGGGAACACAAACCATATTCCATCACCATGCAGAGATGTAAAAAGCCAGAGACATGCAAGAGAGCTAAAAAATAAAAACTCTTTGATTCAGTGCTACCTGATGGAAAACATAGACTTCTTAACAATCTTCTACAGAAGTGCCACTCGTATATACATGGCTAGACAGAGAAGGAATTAATCAATGTCATGAATAACCAAGGTTAACAAGGCAGCTGAGAAAGAAAGTTAAAAATCTTCAAAAAATAAATGTAAAGACATAAAAATATGTGATTTAAATGACAGAAAATTCAATATTACAGCTCAGAAAAAAATCAACAAGATGCAAGAAAACAGATAGGTAGTTTCATGAACTCAGAAGCAAATTCAACTAACAAAATGAATACTTTACCAAAGGTATAGAAACTTTTTTTTTTTGGCATTTATCTTCAGATAGAGCAGGAAGGAGTGAGGAAGGAAGAGAGAGAGAAACATCGATGTGAGAGAAACATATTGAGTGGTTGCTACCCACACGACCCCAACCAGGACCAAGGATGAACTGTAACCAAGGTATGTGCCCTTAGCAGGAACCAAATCTGGGCCTCTCTAGTCCGCAGGCTGATGCTCAATCTGCTGAGCCAAACTGGCCAGGGCAAGGTATAGAAACTTTAAAAAAAGAACCAAGTAGAAATTCTGGAGATGAACTCAGTAAAGAGCTAAAGAATGGACTAGCAAGCGTAAGAAATAGAGCTGATCAGATGGAGGTAAAAATTAGTGATATCAAAGAAAGAAATCTAAAAATGATGCAGAGGGAAGAAGGTAAAGACTTGAGAATAAGAAAATAAAATAACTCTGTGAAAACTATCTGATTCCATAAAAGAGAGCAATATAAGAATAATAGATATACCAGAAGAAGATGAAAGGGAAAGAAATGGCGAGCCTATTCAAATACTTGATGAGAACTTCAAAAACCCATGAAAAGAGCTAGATCCTTGAATCCATGAAGCAAAAAGAACACTTAATTACCTAATTCAAAAGGCCTTCTCCAAGGCACATTGTGTTAAACTTGTAAAAAATTAGTGACAAAGAAAGAATTCTCAAGGCAGCCAGAGAACAGAAGAAAGTAGCATATAAAAGAAAGCCCATTAGGTTTTCTATTTTTATTTTTTATTTTTTTTTATCATCCTCACCCGAGGACATTTTTCCATTTTTTGTTCAGATAGAGTGGGAGGGAGAGAGAGGAAGAGAGAGAGAGAGAAACATCGATGTGAAAGGGACACATCGAGCGGTTGCCACCCGCACAACCAACCAGGGCCGGGGACAAACTGCAACCGAGGTACGTGCCCTTAGCGGGAACCGAACCCGGGTCCCTCCGGACCGCAGGCCGACGCTCTAACCGCTGAGCCAAACCGGCCAGGGCAGCCCATTAGGTTTTCAATGGACTTCTCAGAAGAAACTCTACAAGCTGGAAGAGAGTGGAACCATATATTCAGTCTATTGAAAGAGAAATTACCAGCCAAGAATAATATATCCAGCAAACTTATTCTTTAGATATGAAGGACAAATAAAGACTTTCCCAGACATACAGAAGCTGAGAGAATTTGTCACCAGAAGACTCCATTGCAAGAAATACTCAAGGGATTATTCTACCTGAAACAAAAACAAAAGGTCACAAAACTATGAGTAAGATCACCAACAAACTCACAGTGTAAACAGGGATAATTTGTGACAACAACAGCATAAAATGGGAGGGGATAAAGGTCTGAATTTGCAAAGGGGGGTGAAGAGTAGATTCATTCAAAAGAAAATGGACTTCTGTATATATGAATCTTTCTTTCATAAATCTAATGTCACCCTCTCCACAAAAACTCAAACTGAGACATATAACTTAAAAAAAGAGGAAACAGAGGAAAAATGTATGGAATACCACCAAATAAAAACAACAGAGAGAAACACAAAGGAAAAGAACAAATGGAAGCACAGAACTATGAGAAAACAAAAGATTAAATGACTATAGAAATCCTCATACATCAATAATTACTCTAAATGTAAATAGATGAAATTCACCAATAAAAAAGGCACAGAACAGCAGATTGGATCATAAGACAAAACCCAACTCTATGCTGCCTTCAGGGGACACATGTAAGCTGCAAAGACAAAAATAGACTCAAAGTGAAAGGGTCCAGAATGAATCTCCAAGCAAATAGCATCACAAAGAAGCAGGGGTAACCATAATTATATCTGACAAAATAGATTACAAGATAACAAAGGTAATGAGAGACAAAGATAGATATTTTGAATGATAATGGGAACATTACATCAAGAAGACATAACATGTCTAAATATATATATGCACCCAATCAAGGAGCACTGAAATATATAAAACAACTAGTCACAGAACTAAAAGGAGAAACAGACCAAAACACAATCATAGTTGGTGACCTTAATCCTCCATTATCAGCTCTAGATAAATCATCCAAACAGAAAACTAATAACAAAATATAGACCTTAAATGACACATTAGACCAAATAGACATAAGTGACATTTACAGAGCCTTTCATCCCAGACCACCATGTTATACATTCTTTTCTAGTGCACATGAAACATTCTCAAAGGCAGACCATATATTAAGACACAAAACTAGCCCCAACAAATTTAGAAATATTGAAATCATACCAAGCATATTTTCTGATCACAATACTTTGAGATTAGAAATCAACTGCAAAAAGGAAGTAAAAAACCCACAAATATGTGGAGATTAAACAACATACTACTAAAAAATGATTGGGTTAAAGAAGAAATAAAAGGTGAGATCAAAAGATATATAGAGAGGAATGAGAATGACAATATGACATATCAAAACTTCTGGGATGCAGTGAAAGCAGTAATAAGAAGGAAGTTTATGTCATTACAGGCCTATCTCAAGAAACAAGAGAAATCCCAAGGAAACAACCTAACATTGCATCTTAAAGAACTAGAAATAGAAAGAACTAGAAACAAAAGTAGGCCAAACTCAGTAGAAGAAAGGAAATAATAAAAATTAGAGCAGAATTGAACAAAATAGAGAACAACAACAACAAAAACTATACAAAAAATGAACACAACAAAGAGCTGGTTCTTTGAAAAGATTAATAAAATTGACAAACTCCTGGCTAGACTCACTAAGGATAAAAAGAGAAAAGACTCAAATAAAATCATAAATGAAAGAGGAGAAATTACCCCAGACATCATAGAAATACAAAGGATCAAACTTGAATACTAAGAAAGACTATATGACACAAAATTCAATAACCTAGAAGAAATGGGCAAGTTACTAGAAATATGTAACTTTCCTAGACTGCATCATGAATAATTGGAAAATCTAAATAGACCAGTCAACGTTGAAGAAAAGGAAACAACCATCAGAAACCTTCCAAAAAATAAAAGTCCAGGATCAGATGGCTTCACTAGTGAATTCTACCATTCAAAGAAGATCTGATTCCCATCCTTCTCAAACTCTTCCAAAAAATTGAAGAAAAGGCAATACTTCCTCACACATTTTATAAGGCCAACAAAACCCTGATACCAAAACATAGCAAGGATAACACAAATAAAGTAAACTACTGACTAATATCTCTGATGAACACAGGTGCAAAAATCCTAAACTGAATACTACCAAATTAAATACAATAGTACTTAAAAAACAACAACAACAACAATGTGTCACTATCAAGTCGGGTGTATTTCAGTGGCACAAGGATGGTTCAACCTGTGCAAATCAATCAATGTAATATACCACATTAACAAAATGAAAGATGAAAACATAAGATCTTATTAGTAGATGCAGAAAAGCATTTGATAAGATACAACATCCATTTAGGATTTAAACACTCCACAAAATGGGTATAGAAGAAAAGAACTTCAACATATTAAAGGCCATGTACAACAAGACCTTAGATAACTCTGTACCCAAAGGTGAAAACTGAAAGATTTTCCTCTAAGAGCAGGAACAAGACCAGGATGTCTACTCTCACCACTTACTTAGTGCAGTATGGAAGTCTTAGAGCAATTAGAAAAGAAGAAGAAATAAAAGGCATCCAAATTGGGAATGAGGAAGTAAAAATGACACTCTTTGCAGATGACATGATTCTAAATGTAGAAAACCCTGAAGACTCTACCATACACTGTATTCTTGTATACTAACAATAAAATTTCAGAAGAAGAAATAAAAAACAACCACCACCACCAAAACAATTCCTTTTGCAGTTGCAACAAAGAGAATAAAATAAGTAAGAATAAACTTAACAAAGAATGTGAAGGACCTATATACTGAAAACTACAAAACACACAATGAAATGGAAAGATCATCCATGTTCATGAAGTGGAAGAATCAACACAGTTATAAAGTCCATATTACCCAAAGCAATATACAAATTTAATGCAATCCTCATCAAAATCCCAATGACATTTTTTAAAGAAATAGATAAAAAAATAATTAGATTTTTATGTAATCATAAAAAACTCCAAATAGCTGAAACAATCCTGAGGGGAAAAAAGCCAAAATTAGCACACCCTGACTTTAAAATATACTACAGCAATACTAATCAAAACAGCATAGCATTGGCAGAAAAACAGACACACAGACCAATAGAACAGATTTGAGAGCCCATGCAAAAGAATTAAACTAGACTACAGTTTGTCCCCATGTACAACAATTAATTCAAAATGGATCGAAGCCCTGGCCGGTTTGGCTCAGCGGTTGGAGCTTCGGCCTGCGGACCAGAGAGTCCTGGGTTTGGTTCCCGCTAGGGGCACAAAACAAAACAAACAAACAAACAAAAAAACAAAGTGGATCTAAGACCTAAATATAAGATCCGAAACAATAAATTGCAAAGAAGAAAACATAGGTATTAAACTTATGGACCTTAATCTTAGAGAAGATTTTATGGATTTGATCTTAAAGGCAAAGGAAGTAAAGACAAAAATATGTGAATGGGACTACGTCAAACTAAAAGGCTTCTGCACAGCAAAAGAAACCACTGACAAAACAGAAAAGCAACCAACCAAATGGGAGAAGATATTTGCAAACAACAGCCCTGACAAGGAGTTAATATCCTAAATATATAAAGAACTCATACACCCCAACACCAAACAAACAAATAATCCAATTAAACTGGGCAGAGGACCTGAACAGATACCTCTCCCAAGAAGACATACAAATGTCCAACAGATGTATGAAAAGATGCTCAACTTCATTGACTATTAGGGAAATACAAATCAATACTACAATGAGATACAATATCACACCTGTTAGAATGACTATTAATAAGACAAGTCATAAAAGGTGTTGGAGAGGTGGTGGAGGAAAAGGAACCTTCATTCACTGTTGGGGGGAATATAAACTAGTGCACCCACTATGGAAAATAGTATGAGGCTTCCTCAAAAAATTAAGAATAGAGTTACCATATGACTTATCAATCCCTCTTCTGAGTATCACCTCAAAAAATTTGAAAACATTTATTTGCAAAGATATATGCACCCCTATGTTCATTGCAGCATTGTTTACCATGGCCAAGACATGGAGACAACCAAAGTGTCCTGTGATAGAGGACAAAGAAGATGTGGTACAGATACACAATGGAATACTACTAAGCCATAAGAAAAAGTGAAATACCGCCATTTGTGATGACACAGATGGACCTTGAGAATATCATGCTAGGCAAAATAAGTCAGTCAGAAAAAGCTAAGAACCACATGATTTCACTCATATGTGGGATATAAAACTGAAAGCAACAAATGAACAAATAAGAAAAACAAACAAACACAAACTCACAGACACAGACAATAGTATGGGGGTTACCAGAGGGAAGAGGGTGGGGGGAGGTAGAAGAGGGTCAAGGGGTCAAATATCTGGTGACAGAAGGAAAGTAGACTTTGGGTTGTGAGCACACAGTGTAATCTACAGAAGATGTATCATAGAACTGTACACTTGAAACCTATAATCTTATTAATCAATGTAACCCCAATACATTTAATTAAAAACATTAAAACTGCAAAATATTTCTACTTGAATTATATTTCAGAGCCAAACATGAAATACTTATTGACCATCTACTGTGTTCCTAAAGTTATGCTAGACATAGAAGGTACATAAATCATGGTCTTTTCTCTCAAATAGGTCCAATTTGGTTGAAGAAGTAACACTAAATCATCATGAAATTAGGTGAAATAAAAAAGAAATAGTATGAAAAGTTAAAACATACAATTGCAAAGTATTTGCAATTTACAGACGTGAAATACTTTACCTGTGTCTCATAACAATCCTCTGAGGAGTGTATTTTATTTAACTGCTACTTAAATTTCTAAGGTGAAGTGATTTCATTTTTAGTGTATTTCTTTTTTTTTTTTAATTAATTAATTAATTAATTTTTGATACATCCCCCCACCACTGATTCCTCCTCCCCCTTGCTCCCCTCCCTGTCCCCAGCTTAGTTGTCCATGTTCATTGTTCATACATACATGCATATAAGTTCTGTGGTTTATCTCTCCCCCACCACCCCCTCTTCTGGAGATTGTCAGTCCCCACTTCCATGTCTCTGGGACTACCCCATTCCTCAGACTGTTATGTTCATTATATTCCACCAATAAGTGAGATCATATGATACTTGTATTTCTCTGTTTGGCTTGTTTCGCTTAAGATGACACTTTCCAGGTCCCTCCATGTAGTCTCAAAGGATAAGAAATCTTTCTTATAGCTGCGTAGTACTCCATTGTGTATATGTACCACAGCTTTTTTATCCATTCGTCTACTGATGGACACTTGGGCTGATTCCAGATCTCAGCTATTGTAAATAGTGGTGCTATGAACATGGGGGTACATATATTCTTTCTGCTTGGTGTTTCAGGCTTCTTAGGGTATATTCCTAGAAGTGGGATCACTGGGTCAAATGGAAGTTCAATTTTTACTTTTTTGAGGTAACACCATATTGTTTTCCATAGTGGCTGCACCAGTCTGCATTTCCACCAGCAGTGTACTAGAGTCCCCTTTTCTCCACACCCTCGCCAATACTTGTTTGATAATTTGTTGATGGCGGCCATTCTGACAGGTGTGAGGTGATACCTCATTGTTGTTTTAATTTGCATCTCTCTGATGATTAGTGATGTTGAGCATTTCTTCATATGTCTCTTAGCCATTTGTATGTCCTGTTTGGAGAGGTGTCTATTTAGTTTTTCTGCCCATTTTTAATTGGGTTCTTTGTCTTCCTTTTGCTGAGTTGTATGAGCACTCTATATATATTGGAAATTAACCCTTTATTCGATATATCATTGGCAATTATGCTCTACTATAGAGTGGGTTGCCTTTCCATTTTGATGATTGTATCTTTTGCTGTGCAGAAGCTTTTGAGTTCGATGTAGTCCCATGTGTTCATTTTCTCCTTTGTTTCTATTGCCTTAGGTGATGGATCAGTGTAAATTCTGCTGCGTATGATGTCTGAAGTTTTGTTGCCTACATTTTTTTCTGGGATTTTTATGGATTCATGAGTCACATTTAAGTCTTTTATCCATTTTGAGTTTATTCTTGTGTATAGTGTAAGTTGGTGGTGTAGTTTCAATTTTTCGCATGTAGCTGTCCAATTTTCACAACACCATTTGTTAAAGAGGCTGCCTTTACTCCACTGTATGCTCTTACCACCTTTGTCAAATATTAATTGAGCATATTGCCTTGGGTTCATTTCTGGGTTCTCTGTTCTTTTCCACTGGTCTATATGCCTGTTCTTGTGCCAGTACCAGGCTGTTTTGATTACAGTGGCTTTGTAGTATAACCTGAAATCTGGTAATGTGATCCCTCCAACTTTGTTCTTCTTTTTCAAGATTGCTGTGGCTATTCGAGGTCTTTTTTGTTCCATATGAACTTTTGAAGTATTTTTCTAGTTCTGTGAAGTATGTCGTTGGTATTTTGATGGTGATTGTGTTGAAGCTATAGATTGCTTTGGGTAGTGTGGACATTTTAATGATGTTAATTCTTCCAAATCATGAACAAGGTATGTGCTTCTACTTTTTCATCTCTTATCTCTTCCTCTATTTTTTTTTTTTTTTTTTTAATGACCTGTAGTTTTCTGCGAATAGGTCCTTTTGGTCTTTGGTTAAGTTTATTTCTAGGTATCTTAATTTTTTTGCTGTAATGGTAATGGGACTGTTTTTTTAGTTTCTCTATCTGTGAGTTCTTCATTGGTGTATAACAATGCTGTTGAGCCCTGGCCAGTTTTGCTCAGTGGTTAGAGCTTCAGCCTGCAGTCCAGAGAGACTCGGGTTTGGTTCCTGCTAAGGGCCGTACCTCAGTTAGAGTTTGTCCCCGGCCCTGGTTGGTCATGCAGGTGGCAGCCACTCTATGTGTACCTTTCACGTCGATGTTTCTCTCCATCTCTCTCTTCCTCTCCCTTCCCCCCACTCTATCTGAACAAAAAATGGAAAAATGTCCTCAGGTGAGGAAAAAAAAAAAAAGAATGCTGTCAAATTCTTGACGTTAATTTTGTATCCTCCTACTTTTAATTCATTTATTAAGTTTAGTAAATTTTTGATGGAGTCTTTGTGGTTTTCTATGTATAGTATCATGTCATCTGCAAATAATGGCAGTTTCACTTCCTCCTTTCCAATTTGGATCCCTTTTATTTTTTCTTCCTGTCTAGTTGCTGTGGCTAAGACTTCCAGTACTATGTTAAATAAGAGTGGTTAAAATGGGCATCCTTGTTCCTGTTCTTAAGGGAAATGCTTTTAGTTTTTGCTCACTGAGTATGATGTTGGCTGTTGGTGTTTCATATATGGCCTTCATTATGTCAAAATATGATCCCTCTATCCCAGATTGCTGAGCGTTTTGATCAGAAATGGTGCTGGATTTTGTCAAATGCTTTTTCAGCATCTATTGATATGATCATATGATTTTTACCTTTTATTTTGTTTATGTGGTGTATCACATTTATTGATTTGTGAATATTGTACCAGTCTTGCATCCCTGAAATGAATCCCCCTTAGTCATGGTGAATAATTTTTTTGATGTATTCCTAGATTCAATTTGCTAGTATTTTGCTTAGGATTTTGGCATTTATGTTCATCAGGGCTATTGGCCTGAAGTTTTCTTTATTTGTAGTGTCTTTTTCTGGTTTTGGAATTAGAATTATGCTGGTCTCATAAAACGAGTTTGGAAGTCTTCCTTCTTGAAATTTTTTAAATAATTTGAGGAGAATGGATATTAGTGCTTCTTTGAATGTTCGCTAAAATTCCCCCGTGAAGCCGTCTGGGCCTGGGCTTTTGTTTGCTGGGAGAGTCTTGATTACCTCTTCAATTTCTTCTGCTGTTATTGGTCTGTTCAAGTTTTCTGTCTCTTCCCGGTCCAGTTTTGGGAGACTATGTGTTTCTAGAAATTTGTCCATTTTCTTTAGATTGTCAAATTTGTTCCCATAATATTTGTTCATAATATTTGTTCACAATCCTTTGTATTTCTGTGGTGTCAGGTATTATTTCTCCTCTTTCATTTCTGATTTTGTGTATTTGGGTTCTCTCTCTTTGTTTCTTGGTGAGTCTAGCTAAGGTTCCATCAATCTTGTTTATCTTTTTGAAAAACCAGCTCTTTGTTTTATTGATCCTTTGAATTGTTTTTTTTTTTGGTCTCTATGTCATTTATTTCTGCTTTGATCTTTACTATTACCTTCCATTTGCTCTGCGGTTTTTCTTTTTGTTTGCTTTCTAGTTCTTTAAGTTGTGGCATTACATAGTCTATTAGAAATTTTTCTTGTTTCTTGAGTTAGGCCTGTAGTGCTATGAACTTCCCTCTCAGAACTGCTTTTTCTGCATGCCACAGATTTTGTGTTGTTGTGTGTTCATTTTCATTGGTTTCCAGGAGGTTTTAATTTCTTTCTTGATCACCATGGTAACCCATTCATTGTTCAATAACATGCTATTTAGACTCCATGTTTTCAAATGTGTTTGCTTGTTTCTGTTGCAGTTGATTTCTAGTTGCATGCCATTGTGATATAAAAAGATGCTTGATATGATTTCAATTTTCTTGAACTTGTAGAGATTTAGTTTGTGCCCTAACATGTGATCTATCTTTGAGAATGTCCCATGTGCACTTGAGAAGAATGTGAATTCTGAAGTTTTGGGGTGTAATTCTCTGTAGATATCTATTAAATCCATTTGATCTAGCACTTCATTTGGAGTCTGTGTTTCCTTGTTAATTTTTGTCTAGAAGATCTATCCAGTGATGTCAGCAGGGTATTGAAGTCCCCTGCTATGATTTAATTGCTTTTGATTTTCCTTTGAAGTCTTCCAGAGGATTTTTAATATATGTTGGTGCTTCTATATTGGGTGCATATTTGTTTACCAAGGTTATATCTTCGTGTTGGATAGATCCTTTCAATATTATGTAGTGGCCTTCTTTGTCTCTGGTTATGGCCTTCATTATGAAATCTACTTTATCAGATATGAGTATTGCTACCCCAGCTTTTTTTCCTTTTCGTTTGCTTGAAAGATTTTTTTCCATCCTTTCACTTTCAACCTATGTGAGTCTTTTGTTGTGAGGTGGGTTTCTTGTAAACAACATATAGATGAGTCATGCTTTCTTATCCAGTCAGCTACTCTGTGTCTTTTTATTGGAGTATTCGTACCATTCACATTTAAGGTGATAATTGATATGTACTTATTTATTGCCATTTTTGTTTAGTGTGGTTCTATTTTTATTTCTATTTCTTCCACTAATTACAGCAGCCCTTTTAGCATATCTTGCAGTGCTGGTTTTGTGCTAATATATTCCCTTAGCCCCAGATATATCCTTTCGATAAAAAACCCATTCGAGCCTGGCCAGTGTGGTTCTGTGGATTGAGCATTGTCCCATGGACTGAGAGGTCCCGGTTTGATTCTGGGTCAGGGCACATGCCCAGGTTGCGGGCTCAATCCCCAGTAGGGGGCGTGCAGGAAGCAGCCAATCAATGTCTGTCTGTCTCTCTCTCTCTCTCTTTCCTCTCTCTCTAAATAAACAATAAAAACATAAAAAAAAAACGCACAATACCTGTTTGGTGTGCTTGATCTCCTTCCCTTTCAGGCATAGGCATTGCCATACAACCTTAGCTTGGTCTAGCAGAGTCCTCTATCAACCTGGCCCCAGTGATTGATTCAAGGATGAGAACATAATCTAACTGGACCAGGTACAACCTTTCTAAGGCTCTTGCTAGAATTTCCTGGAAAAAAATATTTTTTTCTCTCTGGATTTGCTATCTGTAAGGGATATAATAAACCAAGAACTGCTAATGGAGCAACATTGGAATGCTGTGGGGAAGGCCCACCTGAAAAGGAAGCCAAGAAAATGTAAGCAAGACAGCCTGACAGGTGTGGATCGAGAATCATCCCAGTTTGATTCCTGGTCAGGGCACATGCTGGGGTTGCAGGCTTTATCTCCAGTGAGGGAGTATGCAGGAGATAGCCAATTGATGTTTCTCTCTTAGATCAATGTTTCTATTTCTCTTTCCCTTCTTCTCTCTCTAAAAAATTCAATAAAAACGTGTGTGTGTGTGTGTGTGTGTGTGTGTGTGTGTGTGTATGAAGAAAATTGAAAAACAGAGCCTAAGGGGAGAAGACACAGGGTCCTGGAGAAATCCCCTGCACACTGAGGGCAGATCTACCCCCTTCTCAGTTAAGGTAGCCAATCGAGAACCTACATCGTTTATACTGGTTTGAGTGAGTTTCTGTCACATGTAACTTGAGCGTTTATCAAAATAGTGAGTGCTCTGGCCAGTGTGGCTTGGTTGGTTGGAGTGCTGTCCTGCATATCGAAGGGTCGCAGTTTGATTCCCAATCAGGGCACATATCCGGGTTACAGATTTGATCCGGGTGGGGGTATGTTCAGGTGGCAATTGATCAATGTTTTTCTCTCTAAAAAAAAATCAATGAAAATAAACGTGAGTAAATGCACCTAGCTTCAGTAACCAGGTAGACAACTCTTGTGTGGTTGGCAATTGTAGCCATCGTAATTTTGTCAGGGGTGAATGACATTGGGATTAGAAACTCAGATATATTAAACTAAAATTTATAAAGTTTATTTTAATATTTTTATATGAAAATGAAAAAAGAAAAATTTATAGCTTATATAAACAAGGTATAAATCTTTAAAGAAATCACTTGTTTTATTCTATTTTATGTTATAGCTACTTGGTTATTATGGTTATTTAATGATGTTTGTCTATTCCCTGCAGCACAAATATGTGTTGATTTGAAATAAATTGGATTAAATGTAAATAGCTATTAAATAGGAAGAGGAAACAAAATTACACTTATGACTACTTACTTGGCACCAGATACAATAAAACTATTTTCTGATCTTTTCTTATTGTTTGCACAATAATCCAACGGAAAGGCATTTGCTTCTCCGTGGTACAGATAAGGACCTGAGGAATGAAGTGGGGTCGGTGACTCCGGACACCGCAGAGCTGAGGTCTGACCCTGCGCCGACGACCTTGCGCTCGGATGATTGCGCCCATGGGATTCTCCTACCTGCCTGGTCTGGATTCGGAGACAACATGCACATATATGCTATAGTAGTTTTGCTTCCATGTTGATTCTAAATTATGAGAATTTATCTCCGATGTATTAACTTTGTGGTCCTTATTTGAGGAGTGAAACGTGCTAATGGAAGAAAGAAATCACTAGCATCAAAACTGTTCTCTGGTCTCTGTTGAGAAAACCCCGCTCTTCCCCTCACTTCCTGTTTAACTTCAGAACCAGAACCAGAAGGCTTTCCAAAGAGCCAAGTCCTCCGTAGGTGTTGCTCTATAACCACTTCAAACAAGAAGCCACTCCAATGACAGTAGCTTCAAAAAAACGTGTTTCTGGTAAATTAAAGGAGGATCACTGACCACTGGAGGTAAACAGGTGATGAAATACATCACTGGTACCTCATTCGTAATTCATTCCTCCCGAGTGGCTGACAAGGCATCTGAACGTGCGTGGTGGCTTGCTCAGAAGTGCAGGCCGAGGTCAGCAGGGCAGGTTCATTACAAACCAGTGTGAAGCACAGCCTGTCTCTATCAATTACCGCTCTTTGATAGCAGACATTAAGTCAAGGTCTGTTCTTCCTCAAGACGCAGCCACACATTCTGAAATCATCAGCCTGAAAACGTAAGCCACAGGCCTCAGGGAGTTCAGCTCACTTGCTCCGTCCCATCATGACTCCAGATACAAGCCTAGGAGCTGAAGGAAGCCTCTGCTCTTTTCATAGTGAGGTGAACTGAGGTTTACTTGCCCTGGGGCCACGTGGAGCCACACAGTGTTGGGGGCAGCTGACCTGCTGGTCCCTGCCCTGGAGCTACCTCCTGGCCCAGCCCGAGAAGCCTTGTTGCAGTGAAGGCCTTGCAGCTGAGCCTTTCTCTGCGGGGCCTGGAAGTGTTCTGTTTCTGTCTCACTTTTCTTTCAAAAACCACATGATGCTTCCAATAGTCTTTAGCATTTGGCTGTGCAACGGCACGTGTGTTACCACTCGGTGTGGATCCCACACACGGCCGTCCTCTGAGGGCAACCTCCGCGTCGGAATACATGCTGGCCTGCTCCTTCGACTAATGGGCATGTGCTAGGAAGTCACCATATGCAACGAAGAAGAATCGTGAACACTTCTTTCACAAAACTGAGGATGGAAAAGAAGGGCACCCCCCCCAACGGGCTCCACTTTCCTGGGGGCTGTTTCAGGCCGATGGAGAAGCGCCGGAATCCTGCACCCACAGCTCCCTGCAGGGCCTTTCTGCGCAGCTCGCATTCCTTTCAAGTTTAACGTCTCCTTTACGGTAGGGGGAGCTCTATTCTGGAGCAACTTCAGGATATTTAGTTCCTCTTTCCATTCGGTATAAACCCAGTTGCGAAAAGCTTACCTTCTGCACTTTCCCCCAAACACTGACCAGTTCTGCTGTGGAATCACCACGTGGGGAGACGCGTTTCAGGGTCTCTCCGTCTGAAACAGGCCTCTGGTGGAGCTGGATGGGAAGCTCGCGTGAACCCATCTGGACTGTACAAGAACCCTTTCCACAGACCCTGTTTGCTAGAAACTTCTCAAGGAGTTCGCCATACTGGAGGATGCCGAGAGGCTTGTCACAGAGAGGAAAATCATTTTAAAATTAATAACATGTGTTAATAATTTAATTACATATAAATTTTGCTTTTGTAAGGAATTTTTAGAGCTACTTTTCACAAATCTAAGCATGAGGAAGATTGAACACAATTCTACTGCCTACTGCAGGTACAAGAAATCCAAACAACCGGTGAATAATAACCAGCTCTGAAGGGAACAGGCACAAACACTTACAGGTCTGATTTATTCATTGAGTTGACAGCTCTTCTCAGTGTATATAATGAGTCTGTACTACTTGTGACCTGCTTTTACACACACACACTCTCTCTCTCACACACACGGACACAGCACAATACTTCCATTAGATTACCTAGGAAACATATTTCTTGAATAAAAGAAAAATGCAGACTCTTCATTTCTACAAAATTTATGAGAGTAAGATGTTAAAAATTACACGCAACCAAGCACGCACACACTTTGTTTCCCTCTTTATCCTCCATAGCTAAACAGCTACTATTTATTACCAAGTAAATACCAGGTAGATATTACCAAGTAAAACAAAGATTTTGGAAACGAATCATTTTGTAGAATCATTTGATAAAAGACTCAAAAATGTTCTTGTCATTTTTGGTTCCTGCAATTGTTCAGTTTGTAGGACACTGCGTCCGAAAACACAGTTCCTTTTTTGGCTTTGAAAATCTGTCCACTTCACACTGCCACGAGCTGCCCCTTAGCTTTAGTGTGCTGATTTTCCCTCTTGTGAACTATTGAATACAAGGGAATGTTATTAAAAACTACTATTTCCACAGTGCATTGGTTTTCTGGAAAAGACTATTTTGTAGAATTCCTAAATTTGATTATCAATTATTTTATGTTTAGCAACCCATAATGCTTTACTATTTTGGAAAATTTTGTCACCTCATTTTTACCTAGGTTATTTATTAATCACATGAAAATAAGTATGGAAATACACTATTTTATAAAACTAAAGGTAGATTTTTGTCACAAGTTTTGTCTCTTACCTGATAAGATTGCATAAAAATCTTCAGACTAATTTTAACTGTTGTATAACATCCTAAAGTATCTTATCTAGGTCAGAATAATTCAGTCAGTAAGAGAGAGAGCATTTTAAAATACCTTTTATTTTACAATAGGTATTGAGTTACAGAGAAGGTGTGACGGTGGTGCGGAGTTCCAATGTACCTCACACTCGTTTTCCCTGCTACTAACATTTTACATTACTATGCTGCTTGTCACAGTTAATGAACCTATATTGATGTGTTATTATTAATGAAAGTCCACAGTTATTCATATTTCCTTCCTTCCTACCAAATGTTCTGTCCACGATCCCACCCAGGATTCTACATCACATTTAGTCATCATATCCTTTAGGCTCCTCCAGACTCCAGAATGCATTCTTAAATGCTTAATCTTAACTTTCCTTTTCGTTCTCAATAACTAGCACATGTTTAGGTCATTTTGTTTATAGAAGTAGAATTTGGGACAAAGTTGGGAAGAAGAAATTAAATCACTTCTCATTAGCAAATTAGTTGCACAGATTAACTAACACCTTTTGCAAAAACTTTTAAAACAGGAAGCAATTACGAACTTCAGAGTATGCTTGACGAACAGTTCTCAGTGTAAAGAGAATATCACCTTACAGGGCAGTGCTGCCTTGACTCTCCATTAATGATGAAGATAAGAGTGTTTATTCACTCTGCTGGACTATTTTTAAGGTGGTGTCTCGTGTCCTTTTTCTACTCTACAAGATAAAAAGAAACGGTTCGTGACCATTTTCTATTTAAAAAGATAAGTTTTAGATATCAGATAAACAAATGTATCAAGAGCATGTGTACCCCCAAATGCATTTAGTTAAGTGCCCAAAGCAACTCTGAGCCATCTAAACTAAGACCATTCCTTACGTTTAACAGAGGTGCTGTTATTCCCAAGCAATTAACCGCGCTGTCTTCTCAAGGAGGAGCTGCGAGGGAAAGACGCTGGCTAAAGTGGTCGTTTCAGTTTATTTCTTTTTACACCTGTGTTATTCAGTGGTAATATTTTAATTGTACAAAATGATAAAAAGATCTTTGATTTCATGTATTAATCTTATTTGTCAAT
Organism: Molossus molossus; assembly: GCF_014108415.1. NCBI lineage: Eukaryota > Metazoa > Chordata > Mammalia > Chiroptera > Molossidae > Molossus > Molossus molossus. The sequence continues at coordinate 106,879,419 of NW_023425345.1, forward strand.
TAAGAAAGAGTATTGGCAGGTCCGATGTTTGGGACAGGTAATGTTCTAATAAGGAAGTAAAACTGAGTACCAAGGATCAGTGAGCTTCTCATTTTTATTTGTAATTTTGCTTTTAATCTTAGTAAGTAAATCATCCAAGTAAATGTGGCTGTTTGCTAAAGAAGATTCCTTTTCTGTAGATAGTTCAGATTTATAAACAATACCACGTAAATATTGATAATAATGTAAAAAACATTTTGACACTCCCTTAATTTCAGTCTAGGGAAATTTATTCTCAACATTATCTTATTAGCAAGAACCACAGAATCATGGTTCTTAGGGGTTTGCTATTCCTGAAGTGGGAAAGCAACGATAGGTTGTCGTGGAAGTTTGTCGTGAATGAATACATCCATGGGGCGGTGAGCACAGGCTGCTCTGTCCATCCATCCATCCATCCATCCATCCATCCATCCATCCATCCATCCAGTGAATTATGGCTGTTCAACAAATATTAACTTTGTGATGGGCACATCAGTTGTCATTGGAAAGGTGGAGACAACAGTTTGTGTCTTTGGGTGACACATTCTAGGAGGAAACCGTGGATGTGCAGACAGATAGAAGGAAAAATGATGAGGTTGATATGAATTAGGAATTAAAAACCAAAGTAGCACGGACAAGGGAAAACAGAAGATCTAGCAGTTGTGTTCTCTGCGGGCACTTTCAACCCTGGCTGGGTGGGAACTGGTAACAGGGCCGACCACTAGGGGCCAGGACTCAGCTCAGGCTGGGCCCAAACACTACGCAGTACTTGACTCCGGTCCAGCCCCGGAAAGAAAATTACCACAACCTTCTGTGGGAGCATGTTCACACATACGCCCTAGGTTTACATATGACATCAGACGGTGGGACAGAGGTGTGGGCGGCTGTCTGACTCGGTCAAAGGAAGAAACCCAGGGAGTTGTGTTGGTGATATATTTCTTAGACTTTACCTCCTACTCATGGAAACATTCCAGCTCGTACAAAATCTATATAATGAACTGTTGTTTTTTTCATGCATATCCAGTATTTTTTCCTAACAAAGTCAATATTTCAAAGAAAGGAGCACAGAGAGTATATTTAATATAAGTGTTCAATTAATTTTTAATTTTCTTGCAAGTTATGTATACAACTATGCATTTCAAAAGCATTCTTAATTTGATGGTAGTTTTTTCAGTTCTTTAAATATACTTCTATTAGTGAGTAAAATCAGTATCATAACCATAGATTATCTGATTTTTTACTCAGATTCCTGATGACAAATATAGTCCATAAATGATGGACAACTACTTTCTGAGGTAGAACACCATTTACAATGACTAGAGTCTGAAAGCTAGCCTTGTAATGTCTAGATGGAGCCTTAGCAGCTCCCGTGTGACTCAGCCCGGAGTGTGCAAGGTGTCACCACCAACAGCCTGTGTCCATGGGATGTTTGATTCAACAAGTGGATCAAACCTGGGGAAAACCTTAGCAAGCACTAAAGTAATGAAAGGAAGGTGACTCACTTTGAGCTGTGGTATGATGTAGACTTATTAGACGACTCATAAAACAAAGTGGCCTATGAGACTGGATTTAGCAGCAAGATATCTGAATTATAAGCCTGGCTTGTGAGGGTGCCCAGACGCTAAACCTAGGCGGTGGCCAACGTTTACTGCTGGTCCAACTCCAGTTTCCCTGAGAGTCGATTTCTAAGTATATGCCATCCTTTCTTGCTACCCCTCTCTTACGTATCCAATTATTTTTAATTCTTAAAGTATTAACTGAATACAACATATCAAATCATAATTTCTGTCACAACCTCTCAGAGAATAGATCATTTATCTATCTCGGTCGAAACTCCCAGGAGCTACGTATACTTCTTCCATAAATATTTATTTTTTACTCTATTCTTATAATATTATTACTGAATTGATTTTAGATGGTGTGTTCTGATTCTGTGATGATGGGTGATGCTATGGATATTGCAGTGGGGACCCTGTTGTGAGACTAATGACAAATGGGTCAAAAATGTTTCACGTTAAAACATTTAATCAATTTCACAAACACAGTTGTTTGCCATTAAGAAGATGATTGCACTGACCTGCTGGTGAGACAGAAGGCGGGAGGGAGAGGCACAGCGCTAGGAAGCTGCCGCCCTATCTTTTCCAAAGAGCTCTTTTTACTCTGCTCTCCGTTTCTGCAGATTTCAGTCATGATGATATAATGTTTTGCAGCCCACCTGTATGTGTATGTCTGTGTGTGTATTTTATATATAATAAATATATATATATAATTTAAAAAATATATATTTGTTATTGTTGTTAATCCTCACCTGAAGACATTTTTCCATTGATTTTTAAGTAGATTGGATAGTAGGGAGGGAGAGAGAGGTACAGAAACATTGATGTGAGAGAGAGACACATCAATTGGTTGCCTCCTGTGTGACCCCAACCAGGGCTAGAGATCAAACCTGCGATGCAGGTGTGCGCCCGTGACCAGGCATCAAACCTGTGACCCCTTGGTCCACGAGTCGACGTTCAAACCACTGCTCAGGGCTATTTTTATGTCTTTTTAAAATTTATCTTTATTGTTGAAAGTATTACAGATGTCCCCCTCTTTTTCCCCATGGACCCTTCCTCCTTGCCCTGCCCCCCATGCCTTCGGCACACTATTGTCTGTGTCCATCGGTAATGCACGTCCACCTGTACATTGTAAACTAACTACTGTAAACAAAAAGTGTCCATTTAAATTTTTTTGCCTCTTTCATAGATATGAGTGTTTATGGCAAATTCTGATTTCCAGTGTAATAATTGGCAATTAAAATACAATGACTGTGTATAAACTCTGATATATTGAATTATTTTCTCTTATCAGATAAATCCATATGTTTTCCTCTTTTTTAACTTCCACTTTATTTTTTGTTTTTTAAAAATTGAATTTATTGGAGTGACATTGGTTAATAAAATTATATAGGTTTTAGTTACACAATTCTATAATACATCATCTGTATATTGTATTATGTGTTCATCACCCCAAGTCAAGTCTCCTGCCATCATCATTTACTCCCCTTTACCCTCTTCTGCCTCCTCCACCCCCTTTCCCTTCAGTAATCACTACACTGCTGTCTGTGTCTATGAGGTCTTTTTTCTTTGTTGAGTTCCTTCACTTTTTTTATCCAGCCCCGAGTGCCTAACTCCCCTCCTCTCTGACAGCTGTCAGTCTATTCTTGATATCTATGAGTCTGTTTCTATTTTGTTTTGAGGTTTATTTTGTTTATTAGATTCCACATATAAGTGAAATCATATGGTACTTGTCTTTCTGTGACTGGTTTATTTCACTTAGCATAATACTCTACAGGTCTATCTATGCTATTGCAAAAGGGAAGATTTCCTTCTTTATTTATGACAGTAGTATTTTATTGTGTAAATATACCACAGCTTTTTTATTCACTCATCTACCGATGGGCATTTAGGCTGTTTCCAAATCCTGACTGTTGTAAATAACAGTGCAATGAATATAGGGGTGTATATATTCTTTTAAATTAAAGTTTCAGGTTTCTGTGGATGTATTCCCCAAAGTGAAACTACTGGGTCATAAGGCAGTTCCATTTTAAATTTTTTGAGGTAACTCCATATTGCTTCGCACTGTGGCAGCACCAGTCTGCATTCCCACCAACAGTGCATGAGGGCTTCCTTTTCTCCACAGCGTCACCATCACTTGTTGTTTGTTGATTTACTGATGACAGCCATTCTGACAGGTATAAGGTGATATCTCATTGTGGTTTTAATTTGCATTTCTCTGATGATTAGTAGCATTGAACATCTTTTCATGTCTATTGGCATCTGTATGTTCTCTTTGGAGAAGTTCTTAGTTGGATTACTGTATTTGGGATTTTTTTTGGTCTTGAGTTTTATAAGCTCCTTATAAATTTTAGATATCAAGCCCTTGTCAGATGTATTGGCAAATATGTTTTCCCATTCAGTGGTTTTCAAAAGAAATCTTTTCTGTGCAAAAATATTCATATGTTTTCAAATTAATGAAAATACAGATAGAAAATACATATACATGATTTTATGATATATTTGTGTTGAGTAAAAAGGCTTCTAGCTATGCAATTAAAATTGTTTATTTCTTACAACATTTAAATTACATAGCTTGTACCATACCTTACTATGTAATTTAAATTTTTGTAAGCTTTGAGGCTTAATGTATTCCAAGTCTGGAAATGTTTTAAATTCAGAAAATAGCAAGCTCTAAATATTCTGACTGAAAATATTTTCTACTGTATCTCTTCCACCAAGAACAATATATACAGCATATAAGAGCCAAATGACAGTGTAGCATGTAACCCTGAAATTTAGTCTCTCCTTGGCATGATTCTTGTGTCCCAGAACCTACACTCTAGGTTGATTGTTGTTATTAAAATAAAAAAGGAAATAGACAAACTCCTCAAGTAAGAGAATAGTAGTGTGTGCACTATCAATTGTGTCTCCCTTGTAGCTCATGGGAGACCCCACATGGGAGCAAGATCATTGCCAGGCCTGCGTGGCCCCAAACCTGGTGCTGGTTTGTTGTACGAGACTGTTGCTCTGCTCTGGCCCCTTTCCCCCTGCCAGCCCCGCCGCCCGCCCCTCCCGCGGCTCCGCTGCTCCTTCCCATCTCAGGGACTCCTGCCCTTTGACTTTCCCTTTAGAGTTTCAAACTCAAACTACCAAGTCGAATCATGACACCTGTCTACCGTGTCGTGGGTGACGGCCACTTATATTTGCCAGCAAGAGCCTCCTCTAGGACCTGTGGATTTGTGTGAGATACAGCGGAAAATTCAGGTGACAAAGTCAGTTAATTGTGACATGTACCAAACTCCCTCTTAGCTTAAAAAAAGATAACTAAGTTAACACAATCATTAATGAAAACATTACATATTTTTGCTTATTATGGATATTTAAGGAAGCTTGGTGCATTGAATTATTAAATATAATTTTAAAGGATATTTGCTGCACAAAAGGATCCACATATCTGGGATGAGCCATTTTGGCCAAAAAATAGGAAATGATAGGACAAGATAGAGTTTATAATGAACTACAAATAAGTTTAAGAAGACAGAGTATTACTATGATCAACATAAAACATGATACAATAATAACATTAAATTTTAGCTATAGAAATGTAGGGTGACAATATCTTGGCAGTAAACTTGGGGGACTTAAGAGTTCAAAATGATATATGACATAGCATCCCTGGGAAATTATTGAAAATAATTGGGAGTGTGCTTAGCGAATCCTGTGCGTTCGGGGTTTTTTCTCTACACACAGTGCCTACTCTCACGTATTCTGCGTGAGCCAAAGACATATTTCATGTCAGTGTACTATTTAGATTAATCTAATTTGATATTTTTATGAAAAAAGGAGACCAGCAGTGTGACCCAGTGAATTGAGCATGGTCCCATGGACTGAGAGGTCCCAGTTCGATTCCCGGTCAGGGCCCAGGCCCAGGTTGTGGGCTCCATCCCCAGTAGGGGGCCGCTGGGGGCAGGCAGGAGGCTGCCTATAGATGATTCTCTCTCATCCATGTTTCTTTCTCCCTCCCTCTTCCTTATTCTCTCTATAAAATCAATGAAACATTTAAAAAAATTAACAAGAATAACATGGATATTTCTTTCATTTAAGCCCTTCGAACTCATTGTCATACTGTCACAAAACTTACCTGAGGTAAAAACTGGATAGTCCCCTGGGGCAGTTAGAGGAAGTTTTCAACTCACCTTGATGGTCAGTAGGTAAAATCCAATTGCTTTGTACTCAGTCTTTCTAATATCTGTGCACAAAGCAAACTGAAAACCAGATACACCTGCAAGAGTGATTTTTTTTTAATTAATTAATTTTTGTTACAGATGTTTCTCCTTTTTCCCCCACTGATTCCCCCCTCCCCCTCCCCTCCCTCCCTGCCCTTTCCCCAGTTTGTTGTCCATGTCCACTGTTCATGCATACATGCATATAAGTTCTGTGGTTTATCTCTCCCCCACCACCCCCTCTTCTGGGGATTGTCAGTCTGTGCCCCACTCCCACGTCTCTGGGACTACCCCATTCTTCAGACGGTTATGTTCATTATATTCTACCAATAAGTGAGATCATATGAAACATGTCTTTCTCTGCTTGGCTTGTTTCACTTAGGATGATACTTTCCAGATCCCTCCATGTAGTCTCAAAGGATAAGAGATCTTTCTATCTTTCTTTCTTATAGCTGCGTAGTACTTTGTGTATATGTACCACAGTTTTTTTATCCATTCATCTACTAATGGACACTTGGGCTGTTTCTAGATCTTAGCTACTGTAAATAGTGCTGCTATGAACATGGGGGTACATATATTCTTTCTGATTGGTGTTTTAGGCTTCTTAGGGTATATTCCTAGAAGTGGGATCACTGGGTCAAATGGAAGTTCAATTTTTAATTTTTTGAGGTAACACCATATTGTTTTCCATAGTGGCTACACCAGTCTGCATTCCCACCAGCAGTGTATTAGAGTCCCCTTTTCTCCACACCCTCACCAACACTTGTTTGATGACTTGTTGATGGCAGCCATTCTGACAGGTGTGAGGTGATACCTCATTGTTGTTTTAATTTGCATCTCTCTGATGATTAGTGATGATGAGCATTTCTTCATATGTCTCTTAGCCATTTATATGTCCTGTTTGGAGAGGTGTCTATTTAGTTCTTCTGCCCATTTTTTAATTGGGTTCTTTGTCTTCCTTTTGTAGAGTTGTATGAGCACTCTATATGTATTGGAAATTAACCACTTATCTGATATATCATTGGTAATTATGCTCTCCTATACAGTGGGTAGCCTTTCCGTTTTGATGATTGTATCTTTCGCTGTGCAGAAGCTTTTGAGTTTGATGTAGTCCCATGTGTTCATTTTCTCCATTGTTTCTATTGCCTTAGGTGATGTGTCAGTGAAAATTCTGCTGCGTATGATGTCTGAAATTTTGTTGCCTACAGTCTCTTCTAGGATTTTTATGGATTCCTGAGTCACATTTAAGTCTTTTATCCATTTTGAGTTTATTCTTGTGTAGGGTGTAAGTTAATGGTCTAGTTTCATTTTTCTGCAAGTAGCTGTCCAATTTTCCCAGCACCATTTATTAAAGAGGCTGTCCTTACTCCATTGTATGGTCTTGCCACCTTTGTCAAATATTAATTGAGCATATTGCCTTGGGTCCATTTCTGGGTTCTCTGTTCTGTTCCACTGGTCTATATGCCTGTTCTTGTGCCAGTACCAGGCTGTTTTGATTACAGTGGCTTTGTAGTATAACCTGAAATCTGGTATTGTGATCCCTCCAACTTTGTTCTTCCTTTTCAAGATTGCTGTGGCTATTCGAGGCCTTTTTTGATTCCATATGAACTTTTGAAATAATTGTTCTAATTCTGTGAAGTATGCCGTTGGTATTTTGATGGGGATTGCATTGAATCTATAGATTGCTTTGGGTAATATGGACATTTTAATGATGTTGATTCTCCCAATCCATGAACAGGGTATGTGCTTCTACTTTTTTATACCTTCCTCTATTTCTTTTTTCAATGACCTGTAGTTTTCTGCAAATAGGTCCTTTATTTCTTTGGTTAAGTTTATTCCTAGGCATCTTAATTTTTTTGCCGCAATGGTAAATGGGATTTTTTGCTTAGTTTCTCTTTCTGTGAGTTCATCATTGGTGTATAAGAATGCCATCGATTTCTTGACATTAATTTTGTATCCTGCTACATTGCCAAATTCATTTAGTAAGTCTAGTAAACTTTTGATGGAGTCTTTGGGGTTTTCTATGTATAGTATCATGTCGTCTGCAAATAATGACAATTTCACTTCCTTCTTTCCAATTTGGATCCCTTTTATTTTTTTCTTCCTGTCTGATTGCTGTGGCTAAAACTTCCAGTACTACGTTAAATAGGAGTGGCGACAGTGGGCATCCTTGCCTTGTTCCTGTTCTTAAGGGAAATGCTTTTAGTTTTTGCCCATTGAGTATGATGTTGGCTGTAGGTCTTTCATATATGGCCTTTATTATGTCGAGATATGATCCGTCTATTCCCACACTGCTGAGCATTTTTATCAGAAATGGATCCTGTATTTTGTCGAAGGCTTTTTCATCATCTATTGATATTATCGTGTGGTTTTTATTCTTCATTTTATTTATGTGGTGTATTAAGTTTATGGATTTGCGAATATTGTACCAGCCTTGCATCCCTGGGATCAATCCCACTTGGTCATGGTGGATAATTTGTTTGGTGTATTGCTGGATCCGATTTGTTAGTAGTTTGTTTAGGATTTTGGCATCTATGTTCATCAGGGATATTGGCCTGTAGATTTCTTTCTTTGTTGTGTCTTTTTCTGGTTTTGGAATTAGAATTATGCTGGCTTCATAAAACAAGTTTGGAAGTCTTCCTTCTTCTTGAATTTTTTGAAATAGTTTGAGGAGAATGGGTATTAGTTCTTCTTTGAATGTTCGGTAAAACTCCCCCGTGAAGCCATCCGGGCCTGGGCTTTTGTTTGCTGGGGGAGTCTTGATTACATCTTCAATTTCTTCTGTTGTTATTGGTCTGTTCAAGTTTTCTATCTCTTCCTGATCTAGTTTTGGGAGACTATGTGTTTCTAGAAATTTGGGGAGGACCCACCTTAAACACCACTGTCAAGTCTTAGCTTTTCTGGTTAGTGTTGCTAGCCCAGGGAATGGTAGTTATCTTCTAGCTCTTTTTGCCTGGAGGCTATTAGTAGAGTTCACCTGAAGAACCTTTGTTTCTGAGTTCAGTGAAAAACTCCTCAGGTGCTCAGTGTAAGAGGATTTCCTGAGGGTGGGGCAGCTGCTGGTTGTTAATGGGCCTCAATTAGCATTTCCATGGCCACCAGGTGGGGTTCAGTCTCTGAGGGGGGGCCACCACCTCTCCCCATGGCCCTGGGAAGGATTAAAATGACCAACACTCCTGTGTGGCTACACACAGCAAAAGCTCTGAGCACCCTCCAAAACCTGAGTGTCCCCACACAGTTCCAGTCCAGTCTGCCTTCCCTCTGCCGGAGCCCTAGGTGAGTGGCTGCTGCCAATTTAGCCTCTGTCCGGACTCTGTGTCGTGGAGGCGCCTGGGACTTTTAACCCAAGGGCGCTTCTTCCAGCCAAGGGCAGCCGCGGCTGTAGTACCAGCCAAGGGCGTTGCACTCAGCAGAAGCCACAGGACTAAGCCGCGGTAGAGGGACACTGCCCAGGTGGCAGCAGCTTCCAGCAGAGTCCCCTGGTCCCATTGAGTCCGTGCGGCACCAGCTGAGGGCTTAGCAGGCAGCAGAGTTCACAGGACTCAGGAGGGGTCGCAGCCGAGCTGGCAGCAGCAGCTTCCCAGCCCAGGCCGCTGCGCACCGTGGGCTCCCGGCCCCCTCTTGCGTCCTCGCAAGCCTACCAGGACTGAGTCGGTGTCCCTGGTTATGTGATCGTTCAAGGTGTCTTTCGGTTGCCCCTTCCTGACGACTTGTGTTTATTTTCGTTGTAATTCCAGTTTGGTCCTGGGAGGTGGTCTGTGTAGCTTCCATTCACTCCGCCACCATCAGCAAGAGTGATTTTGACTTTATTATTTTTATATTTATTTTTTTAAATCCTCACCTGAGGGTATGTTTTTATTGATTTGAGAGAGAGAGAGGAAGGGAGAGGGATAGAAAGAAACATTGACGTGAGAGAGAAACATTGGTCAGTTGCTTCGCATACACACCCCGACTAGAGATTAAACCTGCAACCTGGGTATGTGCTCTGACCAGGAATTGAACCTGCGACCTTTTGGAGTATGGGATTGACGCTCCAACCCACTGAGCAACACCGACCAGAGCATCAGTTTTGTCTTTAAATAAAACACAAAGTAGGCATCTATTCACATGCCCAGGTTAAAACTGGCTGTATCTAGACTCTCTGTTTACTCCTTTGAGTGACTGTTTCATTTAATATCAAAATAATGTATTTAACATCAGTTTTAGATCCATTCTGGAATTCCTTACACTTACTCTACTGAGCCAAAGTTTGAAAAGAGTCAAAAGGTTAGAATGTCTGTTTCTTTAACTTCAGTTCTCAGTACCTTACTCATAGACTGTCGGCAAACTCCAAGGTCCTATTCTGCTAAATCAGACTGAATTTAGTGCCCAGGCGCCTGACCCCCTCCGCATGGCAGCTGTTTCACAAGGGGCATCCACAGCCTGCGCAAACACCCTTTACATGCTGGGAAAACATTTTCTCTTACGAAGAGTGCTTTTAGGAGGTGTAACTATTACTTTCCAGGAGGAGTTGGCAAGCTCTTTCTGTAAGTGGCCAGAATAGTAAATATTTTAGCTTTAAGGACCATTAGGTCCCTGTCAAAACTACTCAGTTCTGCTGTAGTAGCTTGAAAGCAGCCATGGATAATGCGCAGATGAATAAGCTAGCTTCTGTTCCAATAAGACTTTAAAGACCTACAAACATGCAAAATTATGGTTTGCTATATCCGTTGGCGGTAAAGGTTCTGTGAGATTGATTCTTTGCTTAAATGAAGTTAAAAGCACAGTTCCTAGAACCTGGTGCTACTTAGACATGCTGCATGACCTTTGCAAGATTACTTAACTTTTTTGTTTGCTCAGCTGTAAAATAAACACAGAAGTATCATCTACATCATGGGGTTATTATGAAATTAAGTGAGTGAATATTTTAAAGCACGTATAAGGGACGTGGACTGTATAAAGTATTATATAATGATATCTCCATTGAAAAGGGTTAACTCACTATATTGTAAGTAACAGTGAGCTTTAATTGCATTTGAAAAAACGGGACCTAATTCTTACATCATATTGGATTAAGATACAGTAGTGAGGGGACTGTGCCAGCGGTGAAGAGAGGAAAGATCAGGGCAAGGTCCTTAGATGAAATACAAAGAAGCAAGATTTTAAAAATATAGAGACAATGACAGGGCTGTTGACTCACTGATTTGGGGAAGTGAGGCATAAAAGTATTTCAAAATGATTTATTGCTATCCCTGTTGGAGTGACTCGTGTGAGAGAATAACCAATGTTAGTAAAGAACATAGAAAGTGAAATTATAATGTTATTAATGTTTTGAACCATTCCACTAAGCACTCTTCAGGCTTACCCCAAGTGGGTTCAGTGTCTAGCCTCCAGTTTCTGACTTAGCCTGCATTTCCACAGTTTTCTAATTATCGTCTTCCTCCCACAGTAATATATGACTTCCTTGAAAAAAGGAGTTAGCTGGAGTTCTTGGTATAGGGCCAGCAGAAATATGATGGCAAGTGTTGCATGACTGAGGATCGGAGGGTCCTACCCGCACAACATTTCCCTAACAGCTACACTTCACTTTGGTTAAATGCATGAATTAAGAAGTGGTTGGTCAAGAAATATTAAATTAGGTTAGGTTATGCTGGCGGGAGTTATGACTTGTGTAGACTTAAGGTTTATACTAATCCGTGTGTCTAAGAAGACATGACCTCGGCCCTTTTTCTACCCGATGCCACAGTGGCAGGATCAGTTGTATTTCCAATGTTACTTCAGAGTAGGAGCTGGACTTGCTGAGAGAGGACTCCGAGTAGGGCTTCGGGGGAGATGTGTATAAATGGAATTCCTGTTAAGGCAAGTGAGTGTGTGTCAGACTGTTCCCTACTTCTATGAAGGGGGCTGGCGGGAGATAAACCAAAGAACGTATGTGCATATATGCATAACCAATGGACACAGACTACAGTGTGGTGAAGGGGGGCAGGAGTGGGCAGGGGGACCTCAATGGGGGAAAAAGGAGGGACATTTTTAATAAAAAAATTAGTTATAAAAAAGGATATGTGTGTGTGTGAGAGAGAGAGAGCGAGAGAAGAAGAAAATCCTCTTAGACAAGATCTGCCTACAAATCCAATGTCCAAAACACTCTAATTTCAAAGAGAAATAGACAATTGAAAGACATAGCTAGTGCATTTACTCAGAATTGTCCCAAAAAGACAAAGCAATTTTTTTGAAAATATGAAAAAGCAATTAAATAAAGTGGGAGACAGATTAAAAAGCTCCAGGATAAATGAAATTATAGTCAAGAACAGAGGAACATGAAGAACAGAGGAAGTGGATAAAAAGCAAACTTTAGAAACGGTGGCTAAGAGCTGAGAAGTTTTTAGGTGAAGAAGGTTGGAGTTGTTAGATTGATTGTCCATTCTGAGTTCCAGGCATGATTTTTCAAAAACTCCACACCAAAATAGAGGGGGGAAAAATTAAACTAACAATGAGTAAAATTAGTAACCCTACAAGAATGACAATATTCTAATAGACTTCTCAACATCACCATACAGGTCAGAGGGCAGTGGAGTAATAGCTTCCAAATTACTGACAGTCCAAGTCAACTTCAATTCTATATCCAGTTATGTTATCATTCAACAAGGACCACAGAATAAAGATATATAGAGACTTGTAAGACTTTGCAAACCACATACACTTACTAAAAGTACTACAAAGGGTATACTTTAGCAATAAGTAAATAAAGACAAAAAGAATCAAGTGTGTGTTCAATGCCAGAGACAAGAGTGTACAGAGAAAAATTACAAACATCTTACCAAATGTAATTAATTATTTATCATAAAAATATCAAAGCTGCATATAATCAGAAGAATAAATAATAAGAGAAGAATTATACATGCTACAGTTCTCATAATTTAGGGAGAAGGTTAGAGATGCTAAATATTGTCATACTTTGTTAGAAAAAATATGTAGTTAATACATATGTTTCAACTGTTCTTTGAAAGAATTAAGTTAGATTATAATCTGAACAGAATAAGCAGGAGAAATTCAGGATTGTTAACAAATAATTAATACTAAGAATTACAAAGTGAGCATAACTATAATAAACAGAGAGCTATTTTAAAAACAAAGAAATCTGTACACAATATTGTATATAAAATTTGAAGATATAGATAAACTATACTCTAATTCAGAAAAATATAATTTACCAAAATTTTCTCAAAAATAGTAAATGTAAACCAATAACTTTTAAAGAAAAAAAATTTGTATTCTAGTCTCTGCTGATGTCACTTTCAAATGACAAGACTAGACATTTTAATAAATGACTTCTAATAAATCAAGACAAACTATTCAGAGAACATAGCAAAAGAAAATTATGTGACTTATTTTATGAGGTAAATGTAGTGTTGATAATAAATCTAGACAAAAAAAGTACAGTAAAAATCTAGAGCAATTTTACTTGTAAACATATTTTTAAAAATCTCAGCAAAAGAGAAAGAATAGCAAATGTAGCAGTATTTAATAAAAATACAGCATGAACAAGTGGAATTTACTGCAGGAATGCAATATTGGTATGATAGAAAATTAATAATATTAATAAGGTCAATGTTAATAAAGTCAATGAAAGAAATAATATTATCAGCACAATAAATGCAGAAAAAGCAGTAAAAAATATACTGCACATTTATGACAATTATTGCCAAATTAGATAGGAGGATTTTTAAAATTTAAAAATGTCCATTATAAGTAGTTATTTAATAGTAAAACTTAAGATACACTCTTATTTAAGTTAGGGATTATCCCTATTATTTATTATTGCTCTAGAAGTTTTAAATGAAACTAAAATATTTGAATTGGAAAAAAGATGCAAAATATTTGGTATTTAAAATCAGAGTTTTTATAAGAATCAAAAAATAATATAGTAGAATAACAAATGCAATTTGCATTATCAACAAAAATATATGGTATTTGGGAATATGTTTAACAAAAGTTGTTCAAGACCTCTGTAGAAACAAATTATAAAAAGTTACTAGACATCGAAACCCAAATGTAGATATATATTATTTTGCTAAATGGGGAGAACAAATATCTTAAAGATGGCAACTGTACGAACTTATATGCACATATGAATAAATAATGACTCGTTAAATTATGACTAAAGAGAAGTTTGTGTTTTTATTTTCAACAAAGTTTTCTCTTACTTGAGAGTAAACATTTTGAAAAATAACCAGCAAAACTAAAGATAAAGCCACCCAATTTAATGTAATGTTCACTAAGATGAAAAATCAGAAGAATGGATTAATTTTAAATAACTTTAAGAGAATTCAGAAAGATATTTTAATATAGTTGGCTTTAAGAATAAAACTATAGCTGGTGTTGCAAGGATTTTTCTACTTCCAAAACACAACACACTATTAATCCCACATTTCATTGTATGTTCTCATCATTTCCGAAAATGGCAGTTACAGGGTTGTGCTGTCATCAGCTTTCTTGCTCTTTGTTGTAGAAGCTGTGAATTAAACAGAAAAATGCCTCTGCTGCATAGGATCATTGTAAAGAAAGAGATTATAATGTAGGAGCAGTAGGGGTTGAAGTGGTAACTTGATGAGATCAATGTCTAACAACAGGTTTACAAATGAACATTAAAACTGTTTTTTATTAAAAAATAGTATATATATGTACACACACACACACACACACACACGTATATATGTATATTTGTGTTGACATTATTTCAGATGTCCCCAATTTTCCCCATCTTTAAACCCCTCCACCCAGCCCCTACCCAATCCCGAGGCCTTCACCACACTATTGTCTGTGTCCATGGGCTATGCATATAAATATACATGTTTGTTTTTTCTCTTTCTTACCCCCATGTCCCCTCTGAGATAAGTCATTCTGTTCCATAACTCCATGCACCAGGAATTACTTTACTGGTTATTTAATGTGTTCATCAGATTCTACAAATAATAGAGATGATGTGATATTGTCTTTCTCTGACTGGCTTATTTCACTTAGCATAATAATCTCGAGTTCCCTCCATGTTGTCTCAAAAGGTAATACATCCTTTTTTAACAGCTGCATAGTTTTCCACTGTGCAAATGTACCACAGCTTTTTATTTATTATTTTTTAATTAATTAATTAATTAATTAATTTTTATTACAGATGTTTCTCCTATTTCCCCCACTGATTCCCCCTCACCATCACTCCCCGCCCTCTCTCCAGCTTTGTTGTCCCTGTCCACTGTTCATGCATACATGCATATAAGTTCTGTGGTCTATCTCTCCCTCACCACCCCCTCTTCTGGGGATTCTCAGTCTGTACCCCACTTCCACGTCTCTGGGACTACCCCATTCCTCAGACTGTTATGTTCATTATATTCCACAAATAAGTGAGATTATATAATACTTGTCTTTCTCTGGTTGGTTTGTTTCACTTAGGATAATACTTTCCAGGTCCCTTCATGTCGTTTCAAAGGATAAGAGATCATTCTTCTTACAGCTACATAGTACTCCATTGTGTATATGTACCACAGCTTTTTAATCCATTCCTCTACTGATGGACACTTGGGCTGTATCCAGATTTTAGCTATTGTAAATAGTGCTGCTATGAACACGGGGGTACATATATTCTTTCAGATTGGTGTTTCAGGCTTCTTAGGGTATATTCCTAGAACTGGAATCACTGGGTCAAATGGTAATTCAATTTTTAATTTTTTGAGGTAACACCATCGTGTTTTCCATAGCAGCTGCACCAGTCTGCATTCCCACCAACAGTGTACTAGAGTCCCCTTTTCTCCACACCCTCGCCAACGCTTGTTGTTTGATGATTTGTTGATGGCGACCAATCTGACAGGTGTGAGGTGATAGCTCATTGTTGTTTTAATTTGCATCTCTCTGATGATTAGTGATGTTGAGAATTTCTTCATATGTCTCTTGGCCATTTGTGTATCCTGTTTGGAGAGGTGTCTATTCAGCTCCTCTGCCCCTTTTTTTTAAATTGGGTTGTTTGTCTTCCTTTTGTTGAGTCGTATGTGTACTCTATATATTTGGGAAATTAACCCCTTATCATTGGCAATGATGTTCTCCCATACAGTGGGTTGCCTTTTCATTTTGATGGTTGTTTTTTTTTTTGCTGTGCAGAAGCTTTTTAGTTTGATGTAGTTCCACTGTTCATTTTTTCCTTTGTTTCTGTTGCCTTAGGTGATGTATCAGTGAAAATTCTGCTGTGTATGATGCCTGAAATTTTGTTGCCTACATTTTCTTGTAGAATTTTTATGGATTCACGGGTCACAGTTGAGTCTTTTATTCATTTTGAGGTTATTTTTGTATATGGTGTAAGATGATGGTCTAGTTTCAATTTTTGCATGTATCTGTCCAATTTTCCCAACACCATTTATTAAAGAGACTGCATTTACTCCACTGTATACTCTTGCCACCTTTGTCAAATATTAATTGAGCATATTGCCTTGGGTCCATTTCTGGGTTCTCTGTTCTGTTCCACTGGTCTATATGCCTAATCTTCTGCCAGTACCAGGCTGTTTTGATTACAGTCGCTTTGTAGTATAACGTGATACCTGGTATTGTGATCCCACCTACTTTGTCCTTCTTTTTCAAGATTTCTGTGGCTATTCGGGATATTTTTTGGTTCCATATGAACTTTGGAAGTATTTGTTCTAGTTCTGTGAAATATGTCATTGGTATTTTGATGGGAATTGCATTGAATCTATAGATTGCTTTGGGTAATATGGACATTTAAATGATCTTAATTCTTCTAATCCATGAACAAGGTATGTGCTTCCACTTTTTTATATCTTCCTCTATTTCTTTTTTCAATGTCCTGTAGTTTTCTGCAAATAGGTTCTTTATTTATTTGGTTAAGTTTATTCCTAGGTATCTTAATTTTTGTGCCGTGATGGTAAATGGGGGTTTTTTCAGTTTCTCTTTCTGAGAGTTCATTATTGGTGTATAAGAATGCCATCGATTTCTTGACGTTAATTTTGTATCCTGCTACTTTGCCAAATTCATTTATTAAGTCTAGTAGATTTTTGATGGTGTCTTTAGGGTTTTCTATGCATACTATCATGTCATCTGTAAATAATGAGAGTTTCACTTCCTCCTTTCCAATTTTGGATCCCTTTTATTTTTTCTTCATGCCTGATTGCTGTGGCTAAGACTTCCAGGACAATGTTAAATAAGAGTGGCAAAAGTGGACATCCCTGTCTTGTTCCTGTTCTTAAGGGAAATGCTTTTAGCTTCTGCCCATTGAGTATAATGTTGGCTGTAGGTCTTTCATATATGGCCTTTATTATGTTGAGATGTGATCCCTCTATTCCCACATTGCTGAGCATTTTTATCAGCAATAGATGCTGGATTTTGTCAAATGCTTTTTTGGTGTCTATTGATATGATCATGTGGTTTTTATTCTTCATTTTGTTTATATGGTGTATCACATTTATTGATTTGCGAATATGGTACCAGTATTACATCCCTGAATGAATCCCACTTGGTCTTGGTGAATAATTTTTTTGATGTATTGCTGGATCCGATTTGCTAGTATTTTGTTCAGGATTTTGGCGTCTATGTTCGTCAGGGATATTGGCCTGTAGTTTTCTTTCTTTGTAATGTCTTTTTCTGGTTTAGAAATTAAAATTATGCTGGCCTCATAAAATGAGTTTGGATGTCTTCCTTCTTCTTGACTTTTTTGAAATAGTTTGAGGAGAATGGTTGTTAGTTCTTTTTAGAATGTTCGATTAATCTTCCCTGTGAAGCCAACTGGGTCTGGGATTTTGTTTTCTGGGAGAGTTGCTTATTTCTTCAATTTCCTTTGTTGTTATTGGTCTGTTCAAGTTTTCTATTTCTTCCTGGTCCAGTTTTGGGAGACTGTGTGTTTCTAGAAATTTGTCCATTTCGCTTAGATTGTCGAATTAGTTGCCATATAATTGTTCATAGTAGCTGTTAACGATCTTTTGTATTTCTGTGGTGTCAGTTGTTACTTCTCCTCTTTCATTTCTGATTTTGTGTATTTGGGTTCTCTCTCTTTGTTTCTTGGTGAGTCTAGCTAAGGGTCCATCAATCTTGTTTATCTTTTCGAAAAACCAGATTTTTGTTTCATTGATCCTTTGAATTGTTTTTTTGGACTCTATGTATTTTATTTCTGCTCTGATCTTTACTATTTCCTTCCTTCTACTTGCTCTGGGGTTTTATTTTTGTCTGCTTTCTAATTCTTTAGGTTGTGAGGTTAGAGAGTTAATTAGAAGTTTTTCTTTTTTTCTGAGGCAGGCCTGTAATACTATGAAGTTCCCTCTCAGAACTGTTTTTGCTGCATCCCATAGATTTTGTGTTGTTGTTTCTTCATTTTCATTGGTTTCCAAGAAGTTTTTAATTTCTTCCTTGATCTCCTCGGTAACCCATTCATTGTTTAATAACATGCTATTTAGCCTCCATGTGTTCAAATGTCTTTGCATGTTTTTGTTGCAATTGATTTCTAGTTTCATGCCATTGTAATCTGAGAAGATGCTTTATATGATTTCAGTCTTCTTGAACTTGTAGAGACTTAGTTTGTGTCCTATCATGTGGTCTATCTTTGAGAATGTCCCATGTGCACTTGAGAAGAATGTGAATTTTGTAGTTTTGGGGTGTAATTCTCTGTAGATATTTATTAAATCTATTTGGTCTAGTGCTTCATTTAGAGTCTCTGTTTCCTTGCTAACTTTTCATCTAGAGGATTTATCCAGTGGTGTCAACGGGGTGTTGAAGTCTCCTGCCATGATTGTATTGCTATCAATTTCTCCTTTGAAGTCCTCCAGAAGGTTTTTAATATATGTTGGTGCTCCTATATTGGGTGCCTATGTGTTTATCAAGGTTATATCTTCCTGTTGGATAGATTCTTTCAATATTATGTAGTGGCCGTTTTTGTCTCTAGTTATGGTCTTCATTTTGAAGTCTATTTTTATCAGATATGAGTATTGCTACCCCAGCTTTTTTTTCCTTTTCGTTTACTTGGAACATTTTTTTCCATCCCTTCACATTCAACCTATGTGTATCTTTTGTTGTGAGGTGGGTCTCTTGTGAACAACATATATATGAGTCATGCTTTTTTATCCAATCTGTGTCTTTTTATGGGAACATTCAGTCCATTTACATTTAAAGTGATTATTGATATGTACTTATTTGTTGCCATTTTTGTTTAGTGTGGTTATATTTTTCTACCTATTTCTTCTACTAATTACAGCAGTCCTTTTAACATTTCTTTCAGTGCAGGTTTGGTATTAATGTATTCCCTTAGTGTTTTTTTTTTTTTTTTTTGTCTGGGAAGCTCTTTATTTGACCTATTATTTGGAATAGCAGTCCTTTTAACATTTCTTTCAGTGCAGGTTTGGTTTAATGTATTCCCTTAGTCTTTTTTTTTTTTTTTGTCTGGGAAGCTCTTTATTTGACCTATTATTTTGAATGACAGCCTTGCTTGGTAGAGTAGTCTTGGATTCAGATCCTTGTTCTTCATGACCTTGATTACTTCATGCCATTCCCTTCTGGCCTGTAGTACTTCTTGTGAGAAGTCAGCTGAGAGCCTTATGGGGTTTTCTTTGTAGGTTACCTGTTGCTTATCTCTTGCTCCTTTTAGGATTCTCTCTTTGTCTTTGATTTTTGGCAGTTTGATTACTATGTGTCTTGGTGTGGGCCTGTTTGGTTTCTTCTTAGTTGGGGCTCTCTGTGCTTCTTGAACTTGAATGCCTTCTTCCTTCCCCATATTAGGGACGTTTTTTGTCACTATTTCTTTGAATATATTCTCTAACCCTTGCTCATTTTTTTCTTTTTCGGGAACTCCTATGATGCGAATATTATTCCGTTTCCAGTTGTCCCACAGTTCTCTTAAGCTGTATTCTTGTTTTTTAATCGTTTTTTCCTTTTGGTTTTCTGATTGGTTGATTTTTTCTACCCTGTGTTCTAATTCACTGATCCGGTCCCCAGCTTCATCTACTCTGCTCTTTAGACCTTCCAATGTGTTCTTTATATGTGGTATGTCACTCTTCATCACTTCTTGGTGGTTTTTAATTTCCAGTTTGTTTATTTTTAGCATCTCTATGTCATTACTCATGCTGTTGAGCTTTCTCAAGATAATGGCTCTGAATTCTAGCTCTGTTAACTTGCCTAACTGCTCTACATTGATATCATCTTCAGTGGAGGTTTCTTGTTCTTTCATTTGGATTTTGTTTCTGTGTTTCACCATTTTGGCTATCACTGTGGGCTTTGAAGCCTGCCAAGTTTTCCCTGTAGATATTGGTGTTCTGCTGTTTGTGGTCCCTCTACTGGGTTTAGATGAGCAAGGGAAGACCTACGTTAAACACCACTGTCAAGTCTTACTTTCCTGGTTAGAGTTGCTAGCCCCGGGATGGTATTGTTATCCTCTAGGTTTTTGCCTGGAGGCTAGCAGTTGAGGTTACTTGGCTTGTTAGTTGATTGAAAAACTCCCTTAGGTGCTCAGTATAAGGGGATTTCCCGAGGGTGGGGCAGATGTTGGTTGTTAGTGAGCCTCAATTTGCATTTCAGTGGCCCATTGCCTCGGTTTGAATCTCAGAGGAAGGGCCCGCTGCCTCTCCCCAGAGCCCTGGAAAGGAGCAAGATGGCCACCACCCTGAGTGGCTGCTACTCAGCAAAAGCTCTGAGCACCCTCCAAATCCCGAGTCCCCACATAGTTCCAATCCAGTCTGTCCTTTCTCTGCCAGAGCCCAAGGTGAGTGTCTGTGGCTATTTTAGTGTCTGTCCCAGCTCTGCATTGTGGAGCTGCTTGGGAGTTTAACCCGAGGGTGCTGCTCATAGCTAAGGCCGCTGCCGAGCTGCTGACCGTGGGCTCCCAGCCTCCATCTCGTGCCTTCGCAATTCTACAAGGATTTAGTCAGTGTCCCTGGTTATAAGGTCCTTGTGAGCTGCTTTTCTGTTGCTTTTCCCTATCATTTTGTCTGTGTTTTAGTTGTAATTCCAGTTTGGTCCTGGGAGATGGTCTGTGTAGCTTCCATTCACTCTGCCACCATTTTGGAATCTTGGGTCATGTTTCTTATATGTTTAGTCGCCCTATATCTTTGATTGGAGCATTTAGTCCATTTGCATTTAAGGTTATTATTGATAAGTACTTATTTACTGACATTTTCTGTTTCTTTATGCTTATGTACCTCTCTCATGTTCTTCTTAAAGCAGTCTCTTTAACATTTCTTGCAATGCTGGGTTGGTGGTAACGTACTCCTTCAACCTTTTTATTTTCCTTTCTGGGAAACTCTTTATTTCCTCTTAAATTTTACATGATAGCCTTGTTAGATACAGTAGTCTTGGATTCAGGCCCTAACTTTTTTTTACTTTAAATACTTCATTCCACTTTCTTCTGGCCTAAAGCATTTCTATCAATAAATCAATGACATTCTAATGGGAATTCCCTTGCAGGTAATTTTCTGTCTCTCTCTTGCTGCCTTTAAGATTCTTTCTATGTCATTAATGTTGCCATTCTAATTATGATGTGTCTGAGTGTTGGCCACTTTAGGTCCATCTTGATTGGGACTCTCTGTGCCTCCTGAACTGTGCGACTATTTGCTGTACCAGGTCGAGGAAGTTTTCTGTTATTATTTCTTAGAACAGGTTCTTTGATCTTTGCTCACATTCTTTTTCTTCTTGTACCACAATGATGTAGATCTTGTTACCCTTCATGTGGTCCCAAAGTTGCCTTAAGCTATCCTGCTTTTTATTTTATATATATATATATAAAATTTATTAAATATATATATATATATATTTAATTAATTTATTTTTGTTACAGATATTTCTCCTTTTTCCCACATTGACACCCTCCTCCCAATCCTGGTCCCCCACTTCAGCATTGTTGTCTATGTCAATCGGTTACACAAATATGCATTTAAGTTCTTTGGTTTATCTCTTCCCTCATCCCCATCCCCATCTTCTGAGGTTTGTCAGTCTGTACCCTACTACTATGTCTCTGATATTTTCTTCATCAGCTCATTTTGTTTATTATATTCCCAAAATAAGTAAAATCATGTGATATTTGTCTTTCTCTGATTGGCTTATTTTGCTTAGCATAATGCTCTCCATGTCCCTCCATATCATCTCAAAGGGTAAGAGACCTTTTTTGCTTACAGCTGCATAGTATTCCATTGTGTATATATACCACAGCTTTTTTATCCACTCCCTTACTAATGGACACTGGGGCTGTTTCCAGATCTTAGCTATTGTAAACAGTGCTGCTATGAACATAGGGGTACATATATTCTTTCTGACTGGTGTTTCAGGCTTCTTAGGATATTTTCCTAGAAGTGGGATCACTGGGTCAAATGGCAATTCAATTTTTAATTTTTTGAGGAAACGCCATATAGTTTTCCATAGTATCTGCACCAGGCTGAATTCCCACTAGCAGTGTACTAGAGTCCACTTTTCTCCACACCCTTGGCAGCACTTATTGTTTTATGATTTGTTGATGGCAGCCATTCTGACAGGTGTGAGGTGATACCTCATAGTTGTTTTAATTTGCATCTCTCTGATGATTAGTGATGTTGAGCATTTTTTCATATGTCTCTTGGCCATTTGTATGTCCTGTTTGGAGAGGTGTCTATTTGGTTTCTTTGCCCATTTTTAAATTGGATTCTTTGTGTTCCTTTTGTTGTGTTGTATGAGCACCCTATATATTTTGGAAATTAACCCCTTTTCTGATGTATTGTTGGCAACAATAGAGGGTTTCTTTTCCATTTTGATGGTTGTTTCTTTTACTGTGCGGAAGCTTTTTAGTTTGAGATAGTCCCATGTGTTCATTTTTTCCTTTGTTTCTCTTGCCTTTGGCATTGTGTCAGTGAACATTCTGCTGCTAGTGATGTCTGAAATTTTGTTGCCTACATTTTCTTCTAGGATTTTTATGGATTCAAGAGTCACATTTAAGTCTTTTACCCATTTTGAGTTTATTCTTGTGTATGGTGTAATTTGGTGATCTAGCTTAATTTTTTTTGCATGTTGCTGTCCAATTTTCCCAACACCATTTATTAAAGAGACTGTCTTTATTTCATTGTATGCTTTTGCCATGTTTTCAAATATTTATTGAGCATAATGTATTGGGTCAATTTCTGAGTTCTCTGTTCTGTGCGATTGAACTTTATGCCTGTTCTTGTGCCAGTACCAGGCTGTTTTGATTACAATGATTTTGTAGTGTAGTTTTATATATGGTATTATGATCCTTCCAACTTTGTTCTTTTTCAATATTGCTGTGGCTATTCAGGGTCTTTTTTGATTCCGTATAAACTTTTGGAGTATTTGTTCTAGTTCTGTGAAATATATTGTTAGTATTTTAATGGGGATTGCATTTCATCTATAAATTGCTTTGGGTAGTATGGATATTTTAATGATGTTATTCTTCCAATTCATGAACAAGGTATGTGTTTCCACTTTTTTATATCTTCTATTTCTTTTTTCAATGTCTTGTAGTTTTCTGAGTACAGGTCCTTTGCTTTCTTGGTTGAGTTTATTCTTTGGTACCTTAGTTTTTTTTTTCTGCAATTGAAAATAGGGTTGATTTTTTAGTTTGTCTTTCTGTGAATTCCTTATTGGTGTATGAGAATGCCATTGATTTGTTGATGTTAATTTTGTATCCTGTTACTTTTTCAAATTTATTAACTTTAGGAGATTTCTGTTGGGGTCTTTAAGGTTTTTTTTATGTAAAATATCATTTCATCAGTGAATAATGACTGTTTCACTTTCTCCTTTTCAATTTGGATCCCTTTTATCATGTCTGATTGCTGTGGCTAAGACTTCCAGTACCATGTTAAATAAGAGTAGAGAAAGTGGGCATTTCTGTCTTGTTCGTGTTTTTAAGAAAAATGCTTCCAGTTTTGTCCCACGGAGTATGATGTTGGCTGTAGGGTTTTCATATATGCCTTTTATTATGTTGTGATACGAATTCTCTATTCCCCCATTGTTGAGCATTTTTTATCAGAAATGGGTGCTGGATTTTGTTGAATGCTTTTCCAGTGTTTATTAATATCATCATATGGTTTTTATCTTTCATTTTGTTTATGTCATGTATCACATTTTTTGATTTGCAAATATTATGCCATCCTTGCATCCCTGGGATGCAACATATATATGAGTCATGCCTTCTTATCCATTTTTCTACTCTGTATCTTTTGATTGGAGCATTTAATCTCTTTACATGTAAAGATGTTATTGATATGTACTTATTTATTGCCATTTTTGTTCATTATGATTATGTTTCTCTTCCCATTTCTTCTGTTAATTAGAGCAGTTCTTTTAACATTTCTTGGAGTGCTGGTTTGGTGCTAATATATTCCCTTAGCCTTTTTCTTTTTCTGGGAAGGTGTTTGTTTCACCTTTTATTTTGAATGATAGCCTTGCTGGATAGAGTAGTCTTGGATTCAGATTTTTGTTTTTCATTACCTTGATTACTTCATGCCATTCCCTTCTGGCCTGTGGTGTTTCTGTTGAGAAATCAGCTGATAGCCTTATGGGGGTTCCTTTGTAGGTAACCTGTTGCTTATCTCTTTCTGCCTTTAGGATTCTTGCTTTGTCCTTAATTTTTAACATTTAATTATTATGTGTCTTGGTGTGGGCCTGTTTGGGTTCATCTTACCTAGGGTTCTCTGTGCTTCTTGAAGTTGTATGCCTTTTTTCTTCACCAAGTTAGGAAAGTTTTCCATCACAGTTTATTCAAATATATTCTTTAATGCTTGTTCATTTTCTTATTCTGCCAGTACTATGATGTGGATGTTGTTACATTTTATTTTGTTCCTCAGTTCTCTTAAACTGTCTTCCTGTTTTTAAATTGTTTTTTCTTTTTTGTTTTTCATTTGGGTGATTTTTTCTAACCTGTCTTCTAATTCACTGATCTGGTCCTCAGCTTTCTCTACTCTGCTGGTTATTCCTTCCAATGTGTTCTTTATTTCTGCTAGGTCATTTTTCATTTCCAATTGATTAGTTTTCAATGCTTCTATATCTTTACTCATGCTGTTGAGCTTCCTCAAAGTTACTACTCTGAACTCTCCCTCTGATATCTTGCTTAATTTTTTATCATTTATTTCTTTTCTTACACAATTATCTTGTTCTTTTATTTGGGATTTGTTTCTTTGTTTCACCATTTTGGCTGTCTCAGTGGGTTTTGGAGCTTTCCAAATTTTCCCTGTGGGTGTTACTGTTCTGCTGGTTGTAGTTCCCCTACTTGATTTGGATGAGTATGGGAGGACCCATGTTAAACACCACTGTCAAGTCTTACTTTGCTGGGTAGATTTTCAAGCCAAGGAAAGGTTCAGTTATCCTCTAGTCTTTTGCCTGGAGGCTGTTAGTGTCAGTTCCTTGATAAGCCTTGATTTGTAGCCTCAGGTAAATGAAAAATGTCTCAGGTGTAAGAGAATTTCCAGTGGGTGGGTCACTTGGTTATCATTAGATTGTGTGTTAATGAGCCTCAATTTGCATTTTTTAGTCCTGGCCTGGTAGTGTTGAATTTCTATAGGAGTGGCCATTGCTTCTCTCCTTGGCTCTGGTAAGGGGCTCTTTGTGGAATACGACTACTGTCCCGTGAAAGAGTGATTCAGCATATAACTCCCAGTGTCTTTCCATCCACCTCTCTCGAGCCAGAGCCCTAGACTCTCTACATAGAGTTCGAGTCCAGTCCATCTTTTCTCTGTCAGAACCCAAGGTGAATAACTGTAGCTGATTTGGTGCTTTTTGAAACCCCCACTTTCTCATCAGGAAGCACATTTAGCTAATACAGCTCTGCACTGCTGTCCATGGGCTCCCAGACAGCCCTCATGCATCTCTGCAGTTCCTACCAGGCTTGATTTGGCATCCTCTTTTAGTTTCTGGTTGTACTGGTGCTCTCCAGCTGCTTTTCAATTGTTTTTTTCCTGATGATTTGTCTTTATTTTTGTTGTAATTCCAGTTTGGTCTTCGGAGATGGTCTGTGTAGCTTCCATTTACTCTGCTGTTATTTTCCACTCTCCTGATCCTCCTACTTTTAAAATAATTTTTCTATTTGTTGCCCTAATTGGGTATTTATTTCTACTGTGTCTTTCACATCACTGATTTGATCCTCTAGTTATTTCAGTCTACTTTCAATTTTCTTTTTTATAAAAATTATTTTTATTAATTTATTTTTGTTACAGATGTTTTTCCTTTTTCCCTCATTGACACCCTCCTTCCCATCCCCCCCCCCCCATCCTCAGGTTTGTTGTCTGTGTCCATTGTATAAATGCATATACGTTCTATGGTCTATCTCTCCCCCCCACCCCCTCTTAAGAGGTTTGTCAGTTTGTACCCTACTTCTATGTCTCTGGGTCTATTTTGTTCATCGGTTTGTTTTGTTCATTACATTCCAGTAATAAGTGAGTTCATGTGATATTTGTCTTTCTTTGCTTGGCTTGTTTTGCTTAGGATAATACTCTCCAGGTCCCTCCATGTCGTTTCAAAGGATAAGAGACTTTTCTTTCTTACAGCTGCATAGTACTCCATTGTGTATATGTACGACAGCTTTTTTATCCATCCACTCATCTACTGATGGCACTTGGGCTGTTTCTAGATCTTAGTTATTGTAAATAGTGCTGCTACAAACATGGGGCTACATATATTCTTTTAGATTGGTGTTTCAGGCTTCTTAGGGTATATTCCTAGAAGTGAGATCACTGGGTCAAATGGCAGTTTAATTTTTAATTTTTTTTAAAAATCTTTATTGTTGAATGTAGAATGTATTACAGATGTTCCACATTTTTTTCCCCCATTGACTCCCTCCTCCCCACTCCCGCCTCCCTCCCGCCTTTTCCCACACTATTCTCTGTGTCCATTGGTTATGCATATAAGTTCTTTGGTTTATTTCCCCCCCCCCCCCGCCCCTTTCCCTTTGAGGTTTGTCAGTTTAGCAACCAATTTGTACTTCTTAATCCCTTCACCTTTTTCACCCATTCCCCCAAACCCCCTCCCATCTGGCAACCAACAAAATGTTCTCTGTATCTATGAGAATGTTTCTGTTCTATCTGTTCATTTTGTTTGTAGATTCCATTGTCGATAGATATGTATTCATTGCCATTTTGTTTGTTCATATATTTTATCTTTTTCTTCAAAAAGACCCTTCATCATTTCATATAATAACGGTTTGGTGGTGATGAACTCCTTTAACTTTTTCTTGTCTGGGAAACTCTTTATATGGCCATCGATTCTAAATGACAGCTTTGCAGGATAGAGTAATCTTGATTGTAGGTTCTTGCTTTCCATCACTCTGAATATTTCTTGCAACTCCCTTCTGGCCTGCAAAGTTTCTTTTGAGAAATCAGCTGACAGCCTTATGGGAACTCCCTTGTAGGTAACTAGCTGCCTTTCTCTTGCTGCTTTTAAGATTCTCTCTTTGTGTTGAACCTTTTGCATTTTGATGATGATGTGACTTGATGTGGGCCTCTTGGGGTTCATCTTGTTTGGGACTCTGTGCTTCCTGGACTTGTATGTCTGTTTCCTTCACCAAGTTAGGAAAGTTTTCTGCCATTATTGTTTCAAACAGGTTTTCGATTTCTTGTTCTCGCTCTTCTCCTTCCGGCACCCCCAAGATGCGAATGTTGGCATGCTTGAGGTTGTCCCAGAGGCTCCTTACACTATCCTCATTTTTTTGGATTCTTTTTTCTTTTTGCTGTTCTGATTGGGCGTTTTTTGCTTCCTTATATTCCAAATCGATGGTTTGCTCCTTGGATTTACGTACTCTATTATTGAATCTGTGTATATTATTCTTTATTTCAGTTAAAGCCTCCTTCGTTTCTAACTGTGCATCAATCATTTCTGAATGGTCCTTTTTTATGCTCGTGAGGCCCTCACTGAGTTAATTGAGCATCCTTATAAGCAGTATTTTGAACTCAGCATCTGTTAGGTTGCTTATCTCCATTTCGCTTAGTTCTTTTCTTGGGGTTTTGTTCTGTTCTTTCATTTGGGACCTGTTTCTTTGTCTCCTCATTTTGGCTGCCTCCCTGTGTTTGTTTCTGTGTATTACTTAACGAGCTGTATGGGGCTAGCTGAGACCAGATGCTGCTCGTTTGAAAATATTTAGGAAAACCTGAAGCAGGATCCAAGACAGGCCAATCCTATGGTTAAGCAAGTGCCAACAGCTTGGGTGGGCTTGAAAGTTAGGTGGGGCGGGGCGGGGCCTCAGGGAGTCAGCAGGGCGGGGCTACCAGTGTGAGCCAGGTTGCTGGAGTCCCAGATATGGCGGCTGTCTGCCGCCCCAGGGAAGGGCTCACCAAAGGAACAAAGGCCTCTGACAGCACGTTTGTCCCAGAGAAAGCCCCCTCTCCAGCCCTCGCTCCAGTGCCAAACAGCTCAGCTCTTCCCTGTATGTCTGTGGCGCCCCTCGAGCTGCCTCCCCTCCAAGCTTAGAGGGAGAGAGTCAGATAAATCCGTGCACGGCCCTTTAGGGAGCTGCCTGGGGCTCCAGCCGCCTCAGCCTCCCTGAGCCTCAGTTCCGGCTGGTTTTTCCAGCCAGAATTTATGGGGACTTCTCTTCCTGGCACTGGAACCCTGAGCGGGGCACCTGGTGTCGGTCGGGGACCCCTCAGTCCTCAGGAAGGACCTTCCCAGCCGAGGTGTCCTCCTGATTTTTATCCTCCACACGTGGGTGTGGGACCAGCCCGTCGTGCCGCCGCCCCTCCTACCAGTCTCGATGCAGCTTCTTTAATTCCGTAGTTGTAGGACTTTCATTCAGCTTGATTTCAGGTGGTTTTGAATGGTGGTTGTTCTGTAGTTTTGTTGTAACTTGGATGTGGTTGTGGGAGGACGCGATACTGCGTTTACCTATGCCACCATCTTGACCGGAAGTCTAATTTTTAATTTTTTGAGGAAACACCATAGTGTTTTCCATAGTGACTGCACCAATCTGCATTTCCACCAGCATTGTACTAGGGTCCCCTTATTTCCACACTCTTGCCAGTACTTGTTGTTTGAGGATTTGTTGATGGTAGACATTATGACAGGTGTGGAGTGATACCTCGTTGTTTTAATTTGATCTCTCTGATGATTAGTGATGTTGAGCATTTTTTTTATATGTCTCTTGGCCATTTGTATGTTGTTTTTGGAGAGGTGTCTCTTTAGGTCCTCTGCCCATTTTTAATTGGAATCTTTGTCTTCCTTTAGTTAAGTTGTGTGAGTACTCTATATATTTTGGAAATTCATCCCTTATCTGATGTATCATTGGCAGTTATGCTCTCCCATATAGTGGGTTTCCTTTCCATTAAGATGGTTGTTTGTTTTACTGTGCAGAAAATTTTTAGTTTGATGTAGTCCCATGTATTCATATTTTTCTTTATTTCTCTTGCCTTAGGTGATTATCAGTAAAAATTCTGCTGCGTAAGATGTCTGAAATTTTGTTGCCTGTATTTTCTTCTAGGGTGTTTATGAAATCACGAGTCTCATTTAAATCTTTTATCCATTTAGAGTTTATTCTTGTGTATGGTGTAAGTTGGTGGTCTAGCTTCATTTTTTTTTTGTGTGTGTGTGTAGCTGTTTAATTTTCCCAACACCATTTATTGAAGAGGCTGTCCTGACTCCGCTTTATGCTCTTGCCACTTTTGTTAAATATTAATTGATCATATTGTCTTGGGTCAATTTCTGCGTTCTCTATTCTGTTCCATTGATCTATGTTCCTTTTCTTATGATAGTACCAGGCTGTTTTGATTACAGTGGCTTTGTAGTATAACCTGATGTCTGGTAATGTGATTCTTTCTACTTTGTTATTTTTTTTTCAAGATTTCTGTGGCTATTTGGGGCCTATTTTGGTTCTATATATACTTTTGGAGTAGTTGTTCTAGTTCTGTGAAATATGTCATTGGTATTTGATGGGGATTGCATTGAATCTATTGATTGCTTTGGGTGGTATGGACATTTTAATAATGTTAATTCTCCCAATCCATGAACGAGGTATATACTTCCACCTTTTCTTTCTTCCTCTATTTTTTTTTTTCCAATGACCTGTAGTTTTCTGTGAAGAGGTTCTTTACTTTTTTGGTTAAGTTTATTTCTAGGTATCTTAATTTTTTTGTCATGAATGTAAATGGGATTTTTTTTTTTTTTTTAGTTTCTCTTTCTTTGAGTTTATTGTTGGTGTATAAGAATGCCATCAGTTTCTTGACATTAATTTTGTATCCTGTGACTTTGCCAAATTAATTTATTAAGTCTAGTAGATTTTTTATGGAGTCTTTAGGATTTTCTATGTACAATATCATGTCATCTGCAAACAATTACAGTTTCACTTTCTCTTTTCCAATTGGATTCCTTTTATTTTTTCTTCATATCTAATTGCTGTGGCTAAGACTTTCAGTACTATGTTAAATAAGAGTGGTGAAAGTGGACATCCTGTCTTGTTCTTATTCTTAAGGGAAATGTTTTTCGTTTTTGCCCATTGAGTATGATGTTGCTGTAAGTTTTTATATATGACCTTTATTATGTTGAGATATGATGTCTCTATTCCCACATTGCTGAGCATTTTTATCAGAAATGGGTACTAGATTTTGTCGAATGCTTTTTCAGCATCTATTGATATGATCATATGGTTTTTATCTTTTCTTTTGTTTATGTGGTGTATCACATTTATTTATTTGCAAATATTGTACCATCCTTGCATCCCTGGGATAAATCTCACTTGGTCATGGTGGATAATTTTTGGATATATTGCTGGATCTGATTTGCTAATATTTTGTTAAGGATTTTGGCATATGTGTTCATCAGAGATATTGGCCTGTAGTTTTTTTTTTTTTGTAGTGTCTTTATCTGAGTTTGGAATTAGAAATATGCTGGCTTCATAAAATGAGATTAAAAGTCTTCTGTCTTTTTGGATTTTTTGGTATAGTTTGAGGAGATTGGGTATTATATCTTCTTTGAATGTTTGGTAAAACTCCCTTGTGAAGCCATCTGGGCCTGGACTTTTGCTTGCTGGCAGTTTCTTAATTACATATTGAATTTCCTTTGTTGTTATTGGTCTGTTCAATTTTTTTTATCTGTTCCTGGTTCAGTTTTGGGAGATGTGTTTTTAGAAATATGTCCATTTTGCCTAGATTGCCCAATTTGTTGGCGTATAATTGTTCCTAGTATGTTTTGATGATCCTTTGTATTTCTGTGGTGTCAGTTGTTACTGATATTGTTTATTTAGGTCCTTTCTTTTTGTTTCTTGGTGAGTCTGGCTGATGGTTCATCAATCTTGTTTATCTTTTTCAAAGAACAAATTTTTTGTTTTGTTGATCTTTTGAAGTGTTTTGTTTTTGTTTGCTTGTTTGTTTAAGTCTATGTCTTTTATTTCTGCTCTGACATTTACTATTTCTTTTCTTCTACTTGCTCTGGGTTTTTCTTTTTGTTTTCTTTCTAGGTCTTAAGTTAGTGTTAGAGAGTCAATTAGGAATTTTTTTTGGTTCTTGAGTTAGACCTGTAGTGGTATGAACTTCCCTCTCAGGACTGCTTTCGCTGTGTCCCATAGATTTTGTGTTGTTGTGTGTTTGTTTTCTTTGGTTTCCAGGAAGTTTTACCTTTCTTCCTTGATCTTGTTGGTAACCCATTTATTGTTTAATAACATGCTCTTTAGCCTCCAAGTGTTTGAATGTTTTTGTGTGTTTTTATTGTAATTGAGTTCTAGTTTTATGCTATTGTTGTCCTATAAGATGTTTGATATGATTTCATTGTTTTTGAATTTGTAGAGACTTACTTTGTGTCCTAACATGTGGCTTATCTTTGAGAATATCTCATGTGCACCTGAGAAGAATGTATATTTTGCAGCTTTGGGGTGAAATGTCTGTAAATATCAATTAAGTCCAACTGATCTAGGTCATCATTTAAGGACTCTATATCCTTGTTAAGTTTTTGTCTGGAATATTTATCCAGTGGTATCAGTGGGGTGTTAAAATTGCCCCCTAAGATTGTATTGCTATTGATCTCTCCCTTGAAGTCCTCTAAAAGTTGTTAAATATATTTTGGTACTCCCATATTTGGTGTGTATATGTTTACCAGGGTTACATTCTCTTGTTGGATTGATCCTTTTAAAATTATGTACTGTCCTTTTTTGTTTCTTATTCTGGATCTAGTTTTGAAGTCTGTTTTGTCAGATATGAGTATTGCTACACCATGTTTTTTTCATTTCCATTTGCTTGGAAAATTTTTTTCCATCCTTTCATCACTTTCATTCTGTGTGATTCTTTTGTTGTGAGGTGAGTCTCTTGGAGAGAACATATATATGGGTCGTGTTTTCTTATCCAGTCAGCTACTCTCTCTCTCTCTCTATATATATTTTTTTTTATTAAATTTTTTATTTATTTTTTTGTTACAGATATTTTACCTTTTTTACCCCATTGGCACCCCCCTTCCCACCCCCGCCCCGCCCCGTCCCTGGCTTAGTTGTCCAAGTCCATTGATCATGCATATAAGTTTGTGGTTTATCTCTTCCAACCCCCCCACCCCTCTTCCGAGGGATGTCAGTCTGTGCCTTACTTCCATGTTTCTGGGTCTACTGTATTCCTCAGACTGTTATGTTCATTATATTCCGTATATAAGTGAGATCATGTGGTATTTGACTTTTTCTGCTTGGCTTATTTCACTTAGGATAATACTTTCCAGTTCCCTCCATGTCGTCTCGAAGGATAAGAGATCTTTCTTTCTTACCGCTGCATAGTACTCCATTGTGTATATGTACCACAGCTTTTTGATCCATTCGTCTACTGGTGGACACTTGGGCTGTTTCCAGATCTTAGCTATTGTAAATAGTGCTGCTATGAACATGGGGGTACATATATTCTTTCTGATTGGTGTTTCAGGCTTCTTAGGGTATATTCCCAGCAGTGGGATCACTGGGTCAAATGGGAGTTCAATTTTTAATTTTTTGAGGTAGCACCATATTGTTTTCCATAGCGGCTGCACCAGTCTGCATTTCCACCAGCAGTGTATTAGAGTCCCCTTTTCTCCACACCCTTGCCAACACTTGTTGTTTGATGATTTGTTGATGGCGGCCATTCTGACAGGTGTGAGGTGATACCTCATTGTTGTTTTAATTTGCATCTCTCTGATGATTAGTGATGTTGAGCATTTCTTCATATGTCTCTTGGCCATTTGTATGTCCTGTTTGGAGAGGTGTCTCTTTAGGTCTTCTGCCTATTTTTTAATTGGGTTCTTTATCTTCCTTTTGTGGAGTTGTATGAGCACTCTATATATATTGGAAATTAACCCCTTATCTGATACATCCTTGGCAATGATGTTCTCCCATACAGTGGGTTGCCTTTCCATTTTGATGATTGTTTCTTTTGCTGTGCAGAAGCTTTTTAGTTTGATGTAGACCCATGTGTTCATTTTCTCCTTTATTTCTGTTGCCTTAGGTGCTGTATCAGTGAAAATTCTGCTCCGTATGATGTCCGAAATTTTGTTGCCTACATTTTCTTCTAGAATTTTTATGGATTCACGGGTCACATTTAAGTCTTTTATCCATTTTGAGTTTATTTTTGTGTATGGTGTAAGTTGATGGTCTAGTTTCATTTTTTTGCATGTAGCTGTCCAATTTTCCCAACACCATTTATTAAAGAGGCTGTCTTTACTCCACTGTATGCTCTTGCCACCTTTGTCAAATATTAATTGAGCGTATTGCCTTGGGTCCATTTCTGGGTTTTCAGTTCTGTTCCACTGGTCTATATGCCTGTTCTTGTGCCAGTACCAGGCTGTTTTGGTTACAGTCACTGTGTAGTATAACCTGATATCTGGTATTGTGATCCCACCTACTTTGTTCTTCTTTTTCAAGATTGCTGTGGCTATACGGGGTCTTTTTTGGTTCCATATGAACTTTTGAAGTATTTGTTTTAGTTCTATGAAATATGTCGTTGGTATTTTGATGGGAATTGCATTGAATCTATAGATTGCTTTGGGTAGTATGGACATTTTAATTATGTTAATTCTTCCAATCCATGAACAGGGTATGTGCTTCCACTTTTTTATATCTTCCTCTATTTCTTTTTTCAATGACCTGTAGTATTCTGCAAATAGGTCCTTTACTTCTTTGGTTAAGGTTATTCCTAGGTATCGTAATTTTTTTGGAGCGATGGTAAATGGGATTGTTTTTTCAGTTTCTCTTTCTGTGAGTTCATCATTGATGTACAAGAATGCCGTCGATTTCTTGATGTTAATTTTGTATCCTGCTACTTTGCCAAATTCATTTATTAAGTCTAATAGATTTTTGATGGAGTCTTTAGGGTTTTCTGTGTACAATATCATGTCATCTACAAATAATGACAGTTTCACTTCCTCCTTTCCAATTTGGATCCCTTTTATTTTTTCTTCATGTCTGATTGCTGTGGCTAAGACTTCCAGTACAATGTTAAATAAGAGTGGCAAAAGTGGACATCCCTGTCTTGTTCCTGTTCTTAAGGGAAATGTTTTTAGTTTCCGTCCATTGAGTATGATGTTGGCTGTAGGTCTTTCATATATGGCCTTTATTATGTCGAGATATGATCCCTCTATTCCTACATTGCTGAGCGTTTTTATCAGAAATGGATGCTGGATTTTGTCGAATGCTTTTTCAGCATCTATTGATATGATCATGTGGTTTTTATTCTTCATTTTGTTTATGTGGTGTATCACGTTTATTGATTTGCGAATATTGTACCAGCCTTGCATCCCTGGAATGAATCCCACTTGGTCATGGTGAATAATTTTTTTGATGTATTTCTGGATCCGATTTGCTAATATTTTGTTCAGGATTTTGGCATCTATGTTCATGAGGGATATTGGCCTGTAGTTTTCTTTCTTTGTAGTGTCTTTTTCTGGTTTTGGAATTAGAATTATGCTGGCCTCATAGAACGTGTTTGGAAGTCTTCCTTCTTCTTGAATTTTTTGAAATAGTTTGAGGAGAATGGGTGTTAGTTCTTTTTTGAATGTTCGGTAAAACTCCCCCGTGAAACCATCTGGGCCTGGGCTTTTGTTTCCTGGGAGAGTCTTGATTACCTCTTCAATTTCCTTAGTTGTTATTGGTCTGTTCAAGTTTTCTATCTCTTCCGGGAATAATTTTGGGAGACTGTGTGTTTCTAGAAATTTGTCCATTTCGCTTAGATTGTCGAATTTGTTGCCATATATTTGTTCATAGTAGTTGTTAACGATCTTTTGTAGTTCCGTGGTGTTGGTTGTTACTTCTCCTCTTTCATTTCTGATTTTGTGTATTTGGGTTCTCTCTCTTTGTTTCTTGGTGAGTCTAGCTAAGGGTCCATCAATCTTGTTTATCTTTTCGAAAAACCAGCTCTTTGTTTCATTGATCCTTTGAATTGTTTTTTTGGTCTCTATGTCATTTATTTCTGCTCTGATCTTTACTATTTCCTTCCTTCTACTTGCTCTGGGGTTTTCTATTTGTTTGCGTTCTAATTCTTTAAGTTGTGAGGTTAGACAGTCAATTGGAAATTTTTCTTGTTTTTTTGAGGTAGGCCTGTAGTGGTATGAACTTCCCTCTCAGAACTGCTTTCGCTGCATCCCATAGATTTTGTGTTGTTGTGTGTTCATTTTCATTGGTTTCCAGGAAGTTTTTAATTTCTTCCTTGATCTCCTCGGTGACCCATTCATTGTTTAATAACATGCTATTTAGCCTCCATGTGTTGAAATGTCTTTGCATGTTCTTGTTGCAATTGATTTCTAGTTTCATGCCATTGTGATCTGAGAAGATGCTTGATATGATTTCAATCTTCTTGAACTTGTAGAGATTTAGTTTGTGTCCTATCATGTGGTCTATCTTTGAGAATGTCCCATGTGCACTTGAGAAGGATGTGTATTCTGTAGTTTTGGGGTGTAATTCTCTGTAGATATCTATTAAATCCATTTGGTCTATTGCTTCATTTAGAGTCTCTGTTTCCTTGCTAATTTTTTGCCTAGAGGATCTATCCAGTGCTGTCAACGGGGTGTTGAAGTCCCCTGCTATGATTGTGTTGTTGTCGATTTCTCCTTGGAAGTCCTCCAGAAGATTTTTAATATATTTCGGTGCTCCTATATTGGGTGCCTATGTGTTTATCAAGGTTATATCTTCCTGTTGGATAGATCCTTTCAATATTATGTAGTGGCCGTCTTTGTCTCTAGTTATGGTCTTCATTTTGAAATCTATTTTATCAGATATGAGAATTGCTACCCCAGCTTTTTTTTTGCTTTCCATTTGCTTGGAAAATTTTTTTCCATCCCTTCACTTTCAACCTATGTGAGTCTTTTGTTGAGAGGTGGGTCTCTTGTAAACAACATATAGATGAGTCATGCTTTCTTATCCAATCAGCTACTCTGTGTCTCTTTATGGGAGCATTCAATCCATTTACGTTTAAGGTGATTATTGATATGTACTTATTTATTGCCATTTTTGTTTAGTGTGGTTCTATTTTTCTTCCCATTTCTACTCCTAATTACAGCAGTCCTTTTAACATTTCTTGCAGTGCTGGTTTGGTGGTAATGTATTCCCTTAGCCTTTTTTTTTGTCTGGGAAGCTCTTTATTTGATCTTCTATTTTGAATGATAGCCTTGCTGGGTAGAGTAGTCTTGGATTCAGATTCTTGTTTTTCATGACTTTGATTACTTCATGCCATTCCCTTCTGGCCTGTAGTGTTTCTTGTGAGAAGTCAGCTGAGAGCCTTATGGGGTTCCCTTTGTAGGTAACCTGTTGCTTATCTCTTGCTGCTTTTAGGATTCTCTCTTTGTCTTTAATTTGTGGCATTTTAATTACTATGTGTCTTGGTGTGGGCCTTTTTGGGTTCTTCTTACTTGGGACTCTCTGTGCTTCTTGAACTTGAATGCCTTCTTCCTTCACCAAATTAGGAAAGTTTTCTCTCACTATTTTTTTTGAATATATTCTCTATCCCTTGCTCATTTTCCTCTTCTTCGGGGACTCCTATGATGCAAATATTATTACGTTTCCAGTTGTCCCATTGTTCTCTTAAGCTGTCTTCCTGTTTTTTAATAGTTTTTTCCTTTTGTTTTTCTGATTGGTTGATTTTTTCTACCCTGTCTTCTAATTCACTGATCCGGTCCTCAGCTTCCCCTACTCTGCTTTTTAAACCTTCCAATGTGTTTTTCATTTCTGATATGTCATTTTTTATCTCTTCTTGTTGGTTTTTAATTTTCAATTGGCTTATTTTCAGTGTCTCTATGTCCTTACTCATGCTGTTCAGCTTCCTCAAGATCATGGCTCTGAATTCTAGCTCTGTTAACCTGCCTAATTGCTCCACATTGATCTCATCTTCTGTGGAGGTGTCTTGCTCTTTCATTTGGCTTCTGTTTCTGTGTTTCACCATTTTGGCTATCACTGTGGGCTTTGGAGCCTGTCAAGTTCTCCCTGTGGGTTTTGGTGTTCTGCTGTTTGTGGCTCCCTCTCCTGTGATTAGATGAGCGAGGGAGGACCCACGTTGAACACCACTGTCAAGTCTTACTTTCCTGGTTAAAGTTGCCAGCCCAGGAAACGTACTGTTATCCTCTAGCTTTTTGCCTGGAGGCTAGCAGTCTAGGTTAATTGATGAGTTTTGGGTTGTCAGTTGATTGAAAAACTCCCTCTGGTGCTCAGCCAAGGGGCTTTCAGGAGGGTGGGGCAGATGCTGGTTGTTAGTGAGCCTCAATTAGCACTTCAATGGCCCACAGGGTGGGGTTGGATCTCGGAGCGAGGGGCTGCTGCCTCTCTCAGAGCCCTGGGAAGGAGCAATGTGGCCGCTTTCCTGAGTGGCTGCACTCAGCCAAAGCTCTGAGCGCTCTCCAAATCCCGAGTGTCCCCACACAGTTCCAGTCCAGTCCGCCCTCCCTCTGCCGGAGCCCAAGGTGAGTGGCTGTGGCTGTTTCAGCCTCTGTCCCAGCTGCGCTGTGGGGCCGCCTGGGAGTGTAACCCGAGGGCGCCGCTTACAGCTGAGGCCGCTGCCGAGCTGCTGACCCTGGGCTCCCAGCCCTTGTCTCGTGCCTTTGCAAGCCTACCGGGATGGAGTCAGTGTCCTTCGTTGTATGGTCCTCGCAAGCTGCTTTTCTGTTGGTTTTTCCCGTCGATTTGTCTGTGTTATAGTTGTAATTCCAGTTTGGTTCTGGGAGACGGTCTGTGTAGGTCCGTTCACTCCGCCACCATTTTTCGGTTTTTCTACCCTATATTTTTTGATTGGTGCATTTAAGCCATTTACATTTAAGGTTATTATTGATAGATAGTTATCAGTTGCCATTTTTATTTTATGCCTGTGTTCCTCTTTTTCTTTCTCTGTTTCTTCTTCTTCTTACAACAGTCCCTTTAGCCTTTTTGCAGCACTGGTTAGGTGGTGGTAAATTCCTTTAGCTTTTTTTTTCTTTTTTTTTAATCCATGAAGTTCTTTATGTCTCCTTCAATTTGAACAATAGTATTGCTGGATAGGGTAGTCTTGGATTCAGACCCTTGCCTTGCATTACTTTGTACACTTCATGACACTTTCTCCTGGCCTGCATCGTTTCTATTGAGAAGTCA
Organism: Molossus molossus; assembly: GCF_014108415.1. Taxonomy (NCBI): domain Eukaryota; kingdom Metazoa; phylum Chordata; class Mammalia; order Chiroptera; family Molossidae; genus Molossus; species Molossus molossus. The sequence continues at coordinate 106,917,653 of NW_023425345.1, forward strand.
GCTGACAGTCTAATGGGAGATCCTTTGTAGGTAACTTTCTGTCCCTCTCTTCCTTCCTCTAAGATTCTTTCTTTGAGGACTTCCAGTCAAGATGGCGGCATAGGTAAACGTGATATCGTGTCCTCCCACAACCACATCAAAGTTACAACTAAACTACAGAACAACCATCATTCAAAACCACCTGAAATCCAGCTGAATGGAAGTCCTACAACTATGGAATTAAAGAAGCAGCCACACTGAGACTGGGAGGAGGGGCGGAGGTGGACGGGCTGGTCCCACACCCACGTGTGGAGGATAAAAATCAGGAGGACACCTCGGCTGGGAAGGTCCTCCCTGAGGACTGAGAGGTCCCCCTCCCATGCCAGGCATCCTGCTCAGGGTTCCAGTGCCAGAAAGAGAATCCCCATAACTTCTGGCTGGAAAAACCAGCCGGAACTGAGGCTCAGGGAGGCTGAGGCGGCTGGAGCCACAGGCAGCTCCTCTTAAAGGGCTCGTGCAGGAAATTATTGGACTCACTCCCTCTAGGCTTAGAGGGGAGGCAGCTCGAGGGGCGCTGGAGACATACAGGGAAGAACTGAGCTATTTGGCATTGGAGCAAGGGCTGGAGAGGGGGCCTTCTCCAGGACAGACGTGCTGTCAGAGGCCTTTGTTTCTTTGGTGAGCCCTTCCCTGGGACATCAGACAGCTGCCATATCTGGGACTTCAGCAACCTAGCTTACACTGGTTGCCCCGCCCTGGTGATTCCCTGAGACCCTCCCCCACCCAGCTTTCAGGCCCACCCAAGCTGTTGCCATTTGCTTAACCATAGGATTGGCCTATCTTGGATCCTGCTTCAGGTTTTCCTAAATTCTTTCAAACAAGCAGCATCAGGTTTCAGATAGCCCCATACCTCTCGTTAAGTAATACACAGAAACAAACACATAGAGGCAGCCAAAATAAAGAGACAAAGAAACGTGTCCCAAATGAAAGAACAGAACAAAACTCCAGGAAAAGAACTAAGCGAAATGGAGATAAGCAACCTAACAGATGCTGAGTTCAAAACACAGGTTATAAGGATGCTCAATAAACTTAGTGAGGGCCTCAAGAGCATTAAAAGAAAACAGTCAGAAATGAAGGAGGCACTAACTGAAATAAAGAATAATTTACACAGATTCAATAGTATAGTAGGTAAAGCCAAGAAGAAAACCATTGATTTGGAATACAAGGAAGCAAAAATACCCCATCAGAACAGCAAAAAGAAAACAGAATCCCCCCCAAAATAAAGATAGTGTAAGGAACCTCTGGGACAACTTCAAGCGTGCCAACATTCACATCTTGGGGGTGCCAGAAGGAGAAGAGAGAGAACAAGACGTCGAAAACCTATTTGAAACAATAATGGCAGAAAACTTCCCTAACTTGGTGAAGGAAACAGACATACAAGTCCAGGAAGCACAGAGAGTCCTAAACACGATGAACCCCAAGAGACCCACATCAAGACACATCATCATCAAAATGCAAAAGGTTCAACACAAAGAGAGAATCTTAAAAGCAGCAAGAGAAAGGCAGCTAGTTACCTACAAGGGAGTTCCCATAAGACTGTCAGCTGATTTCTCAAAAGAAACTTTGGAGGCCAGAAGAGAGTGGCAAGAAATATTTAGAGTAATGAAAAGCAAGGACCTATAACCAAGATTACTGTATCCTGCAAAGCTGTCATTTAGAATTGATGGCCATATAAAGAGTTTCCCAGACAAGAAAAAGTTAAAGGAGTTCATCACTACCAAACCGTTATATGAAATGTTGAGGGGTCTTTTTAAGAAAAAGATAAAATATATGAACAAACAAAATGGCAATGAATACATACCTATCGGCAATGGAATCTACAAACAAAATGAACAGATAGAACAGAAACATTCTCATAGATACAGAGAACATTTTGTTGGTTGCCAGATGGGAGGGGGGTTGGGGGAATGGGTGAAAAAGGTGAAGGGATTAAGAAGAACAAATTGGTTGCTAGACTGACAAACCTCAAAGAGAAGGGGGTTGGGGGTGGGAAGAAATAAACCAAAGAACTTATATGCATAACCAATGGACACAGACAACAGTGTGGGAAAAGGCGGGAGGGAGGTGGGAGTGGGGAGGAGGGGCTCAATGGGGGATAAATGAGGAACATCTATAATACATTCAACAATAAAGATAAAAAAAAGAAATAAAAAAAGAAAGAATTTCAAAGGAAAAATATTCTTTCTTTGTTTTTAATGTTTGCTATTTTTATTATGATGTGTTAGCTGTGAGTTTTCTGGGGTTCATCTTGCTTGGGACTCCTTGTGTTTCCTGGACTTGTGTGACTATTTCCTCCACCAGTTTGGGGAAGTTACCTGTCATTGCTTCTTCAAACAGGTTATCTATTTTGTTCTCTGATTCTTCTCCTTTTGGTACCCCTATAATGTGAATGTTGTTACATTTTGCCTTGTCCCACAGTTCCCTTAAACTATCTTTCTGCTTTCTAATTTTTTTTTTTTCCCATTTGCTGCTGTATTTTGGTGTGTTTTTTCTACCTTGTCTTTGAAGTCACCAATTCGGTCTCCACCTTCTTGTAATCTACTCTTCAACCCTTCTAAAGTATTTTCCATAACAGCTATGTCATTTTTATGCATAGCTTCTACCTCTTTTTTTAAGCTCAAGTAGTTCTCAGGGAGCTCTTCATAATTTGTATTAAGTTGCTTGTAGTTCTCACCAAATTGTTTGAACACCCTTAGAATCACTGCTTTGAATTCTTTATCTGACAAGTTGCTTGTTTCCATTTCCTGTAGTTCCTTTTCTAGTGATTTCTCTTTTTCTTTCACTTGGGTGTTGTTTCTTTGTCTCACCATTTTAGCAATCTGGTAGTTCTAGGCCAAGTGAGGGATGTAGAAGTGTGTAGGCAGGTCAGTGTGCATCAAATAAGGCTTATGTGCTTCCCAGACTGTTTTGTTGTATGGCGCCTCTTGCCTTCTGTGGGTTCTGGAGGACTGACAACTGGTGGCCGGTATTGGTCTGTAGTGCAGGTCTCAGCTCCCTGAGTCTTGTTGCTGCTTGGGCTGGGGCACTGCTCCTGATCAGCCTCTGCTGATGCTGCTGGGGATGGGTCTCAGCTGCTGATCTGTGATGCTACTGCCTGTTGGGTGTGGGGGCTCTACTCCCACCCAGTCACTGCTGCTGGGGGCAAGGTGCTGGGCTCTGATCAGGCTTCTGCTGTGGGGGATGGTGCTCAGCTCCTGGCTGATTTGGCTACTGCAGAAGGCACCTCGATAGTGCTGCTACTGTGTGCTGGTTTACATTGACAGTGCAGGGTCCACTGGACCGATGGTGCAAGGTACTCTGGTGGACTCAGGTCACTCAACCCTAGCTGCTCTCCGCTTCCTCCTCCCAGAGAAGACCAGGGATCTTCCAGTACGGTGGAGTCTCCCAGCCATGCAGGGAGAAGTTCGCTGATGCACTGCTTATCGTGGTAGCTGGCTGCTTTTCGTCCAAAGCACAGGGACCTTCTGCCCCGCGACTCTACACTGCTCAAGGTTGGTTGTCCACACTCATGTCCACTCACACTCTCTCTCACACTGACTCACTTTCTCACACACTCATCCTTGCTTCGGTCCTGCTCACCATCATCCATCTCCCATGTATCCTTGATGTCAGATATGTTATTCTTCATTTCTGACTGGTTCTTGTTCACGGCTTTATCATTATTATTATTAATTTTTATTCTGTTGTAGTTCCCACTGAGTTACTTGTAGTTCTCATTGTGTTCCTTGAGTATCTTTATAACCATTACCTTGAATTCTATGTCTGATAGGTTGCTTGTCTTCATTTCATTTTCTTCTTTTTATGGAGATTCCTTCTTTTTTTGGGGGTGGGGGGTTGTTTTTTTGTCTCTTAATTTTAGCTATCTCTTGTGTTTGTTTCTATGTATTAGATAGAACTGTTATGCCTCCCAGTGTTTGGGGATGGCCAGATGTGGAAAGGGTCTTGCGGGGCCTGGTGGTGCAGTCTCTGATCTCCTGAGGTGGGTGCTCTAGGAATGTCCCTTGTGTGCATTATTTGGGCCCTTCTGCTATAATTGGGACTTGGTTGTTATGTCTCATTCATGGGTGGGATCTCCCCTCCAATCTGCTGACTCTGAGGCTTACCCCCTATCTTAGTTTTGCCAGCTGTTATTCAGGTGATGACAGAACAAAACAAGACAAAACAAGACTGAACAGAAAACAACATGGAAAACAAACTAAGTGAAGTAGCAACAACAAGAAACATTGAAAAGAAAAAAAGCAAAGAAAAAATAAAAAGAATACCAAAAAAGAAGAGACCAAAGACTTAGAGGGGATATAAGGAAAAACAAGAAAGAAGAAAAAAAAATAGAGACTATGGAAACAAGGATGGAAACTAAAAAAACTAGAATAAGAATAAAAAAAGAAAAAGGGAGACAGAAAATAAATGAAATAATAATTATTTAAAAAAGTAATAATAATAGATATATTAAAATACAAAGAGGAAGAGTAAAATGGGAAAAGAAAGAGAACAGAAGAGAAAAAATAATAATAAAAAGAAGAAAAGAGAAAGAGACAACAAGAGAATAGAATGAAAGAAAAAAGAAATAAGAGATGTGCAAGAAAGAAAGAAGAAAAAAGATGCACAAAACACACACACACACACACACACACACACACACACACACACTAAACCTTTGCTTCTACTATTCCTGGAGCGCTGGATTTTGCTGCGATGCTGTTGAATCAGGTCCCTTGGTGTGTCTAACCTGGGCCTCTCAAGAACTTCTCTGGTCCAGGCCATTGTAAGTCACGGTCTCTGCCTGGCCCTGGGCAACCTGACCCAGGCCCCAGCGGTTGAGCCCCCAGTAGTCTGGTGGGTGAGGATTCCTTAGCCCAGAGGCTGGGTCTGCCTCAGGTCTTGCACCTTGAGTGTCCCAGTTGGAACTGTTTTCCCTTCCCCCACAGAACTTGTCTCTGTTTGGGTATCCTGGTCTTGATCAGGATGGTTTGATCAGTCTCCTATTGCGGTGGTGCCCATAGTTTGTAGGATGGGGGCTGGGCACTTTCTCTCCTTCCAGTGCCTCAGCTCTGCCTGGCTTGCAGCTACCTCCTGTCTGCCATGTGCGGGGGCACAGATTTCCAGCTTGGAGTTGCACCCTCTTGTCTCCAGCCACTACAAAACGGGGTCAGAAGCAGCTGTTCTCTTGGTGGGGGAGATGGCTCCTCCCTTGTGCTCCAAGTGGGCAGGGTTGATCCTCCTTCCTGGTCTTACTGTCCAGTTTTCTCATCAGCATGAGTTTCTCCAAGAAATAAAGGGTCCCCCATATTCAGTGCTGAGTGTATCCTTCATTCCCCTCTGCTGGAGGCTGGCCCTGGGCTCCACTGCGTGGTTCTTCGGGCTGATACAGATCAGGGTGAACTTCCCAGCCTGGATGATGTTGGGGTGCTGGCACTATGTCCTCTGGGGGTTTCAGCTCCAGGCTTGCGCCACTGCATGCCCTCCAGGGTCTCCACAGCCAGCACCCTTGGGGCAATATCTCTCAGTCCCAGGTCTCCTGTCTCACCCACAGATCTGCAGTTTCTTCAGTCTGTCAGTCCTCAGTTCCAGCAGGTCCAGGGCCAGGGAGGCTACAGCCCCCTCCCTGGCCTTTGGCGTAGTTCCTGTCCCCGACCTCTGGCTGTGGGTCTACACGGCTTGGCTATATGGTTGGGGTGGCAGCGTGATGGCAGCGGTGGTTGCGGTGCAAGTCCAGCGCGGGTCTGCAGCAGGGGCCCAAGTCCCGCCCAGTCCACAGCAGGCATGTGAGTCTGGGCTGGAGCCACGTCAAGTCTGGGTGGTGGTGAGGCTGATGCCCTGCCTCAGCCTCTTCCTACAGCCTCTTCCGTGGAGGACCTTGTAGTCCTCCAAGATGATGAGGTCTCCCCGAAATGAACATTCTTGAGGAAAAAACTAGCTCAAATCTGTGATTGAAATTCCCCAATTAATAATAATTTAAATGGAGAAGCTCAGTTAATTATAGTATATTAGTAAGACAATGAGGTAATTAATCTTTCAGTTCTGAACATGCTTTCCTGCAATATTATGGAAGAATATGTCTTATTCCCTTTTGGTGTATTTTTATAAGAACAAGTTATGACTCATCTTGTGCAGAGAATCCACCTCCATCAGAAAATCAAGATTTTTTTCTGTTGCTGACAACTAATGGTTGTTCAAGATAGAAAATATTTTTTATAATAAACCTGCAGGAAGTATTTAAGATGCATGAACTCGATCATGTACACCAGAACCAAGTTATCCTTAGCAGTCATTGTGGTAGCACTATTACACATTTACAGTGTATGCATTGTACATACACTGTGTTTACATTTCATTTTTAAAAAGAGGACTGTAGAAATTAAATCAATCTGAAGAATTATGCTCTTAGATTATCCAGTAAACTGCAATAGAGAGAAGCTGAGCAATATGAACATGTCATTCCAATTTGAAATGAATTTCTACTCTAAATTAATTCTGTCTAGTTTTTAGAAAAAAAAAAAATAAGGCACAGGTAGATAAACTCATTTATTTTTTCCTGATCTCATTATTGTTCTGATATAGTTAAGTTCAATTATCTCTGCATTTATTTATTCAGTCTTTTAGTCAGGGCACTTATGAAGCCCTTTGGGGAACAGTAGTGGATAGTAGCAGGCAGAGAGTAAGCAAAATGAGTAGAGTGTTATGACTATTTTGCCAGGGGCAGCATAGGAAATACTTCCATAAGATCAGAGTTGATGCTTACATACAAATGGATGGGATTGCTTAGCATTTGAAATGAAAGCTTTTATAGATTTTTATGTCTTTGTATAAATCTGAAAATATTCATGTGAATGAGTAAGTTAACAATAAATGAGCCCCAACCACATGAGAATAGGGCCATGTGTTAAATACCGTATGTCCTCAGGGTCCAGTACTCTGTCTGCCAGGACCGTGGTGTTCACCCAATGGTGCTGCCAAAATAATTCATACAAAAGCAAAAGCAATACTGTTTCAGTGCTTTTGCAAAACATGACAATTTAGATAGCACAGATTTTCAATTATCAATAAAATTTATAACAATAGAATACGAGATATTGATAACTTTAATGTTAATTGTTAATGACTGAAAACACTAATTAAATAATATGTTTGGAAAAATAATATTTTAAATGTTTTCTTGCATATTGTTTCTGACTTACTGAATATGTTTATAGATTTTTTTCCTTTTTAATTTTTTAATTAAATGTATTGGGGTGACATTAATTAATAAAATTATATAGGTTTCAATGTACAATTCTATAATACACCATCTGTATATTGCATTGTATATTTATCATCCAAAGTCAAATCTCCTCTGTCTCCTGTCCTTCTACCCTTTCCTGCCTCCCCTTCCTTTCCCTCTGGTCACCACACTGTTGCCTGTTTATAAGTGTTTATTTGTTGGTTTGTTTTGTTTGTTCATTTGTTGCTTTCAGTTTTATATCACACATATGAGCGAAATCATATGGTAGACTATTTTAAATCTCTTCAATTTAAGTTAGATTTTTGACATTCAGTTATGCCACTAATTTTAGTCAACAATGGATTGCTGTAAGCAAATTTATATGTACTTATGTTCTAGAATTGCCCAAACCTCATTTTTATCCCTAAAATTCTTTTATGCCATTATCATTTATTTTCATCATGATTCTTACCTTAACTTTTGACTTGATAAGTAGAAAACAATTCAAAATCTCTTTTACCCTATGGAAAACAGTCCAATAGTCCCCCCCCTCCCTCCAATGTGTGTTCCCTTTTTCCTCCAATATTACCATCTGCTTGTTTTATTCCTGTTACCAGTGATACTCACAGTGAAATTTCCATCCACACTCTGTTAGCTCATGCTCAATTGTGTTTATTTCTAGCTTTGCTAACTCTTTTGATGTGTCTGGGTTGGGCTTGTGACACCCACTCATGGTTTGGGTTTCCTTCTCATGACATTTACACCACCACTTCTTGGAACTTGAGTTAAGATGAGAGCTTAAAGTACCAAATATGATTTTCTTTCCCCACTACAGATCTGGGATGGAAAAGATGCATATGCAAAGAAGGAAGAGAGTTATCATGCCCAGAAGTGTTCAACGATTTTAAAAACCTGGTAGCAGGGATAAACTCTTGTCCTAATTTCACTTCAGACTTGTCAGTCACCCTCGTAGTGGTTATTCCAAGGTATTTTCCCAGCACCCACTGGTCTGGCTTACATTTGAATTGATGACATAATTTTCTTGGAACCCCTCATGGATATTTGAAGCTTACGTGGGTTCCTGGATTGCAAGTCCTGAAAATTTCCTTCTAAATCACAGAGTTTGTACGAGTGACAAGGAGGAGCTGTTCATCTATAGTGAAGGTTTCTTTGCAATAAAGGCTTGGGAGTGCCAGCAGTGGTCAGCTACTCATCATGTGCCTGATCATGAGTGAAATCTGATCACAGGGGTAGACCTTTTATTCTCAAACCCAGCTGTTATTTAGCTTATATCCTGAAGGATAAGGATTGATCACCCTGGTAATTTTATCCTCCTTGGTATAACTGCAGATGTTGTTCTAATTCAAAAGAAATTAATCCTCTTTAAATTTTACAAATCTAGCCAGCATCAACACAGCTCAGTTGACCACTTCTGAAACTTCTAGTGAGGTCTCTGTTGCAAACATACATCGGCTATGGATAAGGTCTTCCTCATCAGTCAGAGATACCCTGTGTTTCATTAGGAAAGTACTTTCTTTACTCACAGGATTTACTTTGTTTTTACTTTAAGAATATTTATAATGTCTGCATGAGAAAAAAGGCACTGCTGATATTATCTCCATTTTACAGATCAAAATAAACTAAGGCATATGATTAACAGACATCACTGAGCTTAATGCAAAAACAATAATAATAACAACATTTTGGCATTGAAAAAAGGTCTAATATTCTACTTGATATAATTAAGGATGTAATATCTCACAGTAAATCTATCAGTTCCAGGTGCCAAATTAATAGATGTGGATATGAGGCATTAAATTTGCAAAATAAGGAGCAGGAAACTGACACGAAATTAATTACCACCTCACCTGTAAATCCGATTAGGAGATGCAGGATGCAAGAGACAAAACCCCTGGAATGGAACAGGATGATGCACAAGAATGTATATTCTTTGGACATGCACACTTTGCCCAAGACGGTGGGAAATAATGCTGGGAATGGGGGAGGGGGGAGGAGTGAGGGGCTAGATTGATGCTTTTAAAAATGCAGAAAGCGACTCAAAATGTGAAATTACGAAATTAGTAGTCTTCATCTTAGAGGATTTCTTTTTAGCCACAGCGCTCTGACAATGAAAGGAGGGATGAGAGAAAGAATTTTTTTCTTTTATGCTTCCTGTACTATATATTTTTCATAACTCTGTAGGCAAAATGTCACAGCATTGAAGCTGCCACTGACACAAGTTACTTATGAGATGGGGTACAGTTCTAGGGGGGCCACGACGTTTTTTAAGTCTAAGTTTTCTTCCCTTATTCAACAAATATTGGTTTTAAAGTCTTCCATAGGTTTGGGTCAGTTTCATGATATAGAGAAGGAGTGGGGAACCTATTTTCTGCCAAGGGCCATTTGCATATTTATAACATCATTGTCAGGCCATACAAATTTATCAACTTAAAAACTAGCCTGCTCTAAGATCTGGAAACAGCCCAAGTGTCCATCAGTAGATGAATGGATAAAAAAGTTGTGGTACATGTACACAATGGAGTACTATGCAGCGGTAAAAAGAAAGATCTCTTATCCTTTGAGACGACATGGAGGGACCTGGAAAGTATTATCCTAAGAGAAAGAAGCCAAGCAGAAAAAGACAAATACCACATGATCTCACTTATATACAGAATATAATGAACATAACAGTCTGAGGAATACAGTAGACCCAGAGACATGGAAGTAGGGCACAGACTGACATCCCTCGGAAGAGGGGGTGGGGGGGGTGGGAAGAGATAAACCACAGAACTTATATGCATGTATGCATGACCAATGGACATGGACAACTAAGCCGGGGACAGGGTGGGGAGGGGGTGCCAATGGGGTAAAAAAGGTAAAATATCTGTAACAAAAAAATAAAAAAAATTAAAAACAAAAACAAACAAACAAACAAAAACAAAACAACAACAAAAAAACTAGCCTGCTCTATTTGGTCAGGCTCATTTGGCGAGGTGTGTGATATTAGCTGGTATGAATTTTATGGGCCTTAAGCCAGACCCCTCCCCCACCCTTGATATAGGTGAGCAATACACAGTCCCATATTCACAGACTAGACCCCAGTATAAGAGAGTCACAACTTCATGAACTTGTGGCCTTCCCAGGACTCACAACCTAGCTCAGTACTGGGGACGATGGGGTGAGGAAGACCACCCGGAGAAGGGCATGTGCAACTCAGTCCCTGTCGTCTTCCTAAGCTCGAAATGCTGGAGGAGCCTGACATTCACTCTCTGGCCATCTCCCCTTTTCTGTCTCTTACTACCTAAGCCTGAGCAATTTAAAAGAACTGCCATTTAAACTCCATGAATCTGTTGAACTCATGTCTCAGTTCTGCCATCCATCCCCTGGTTAAAGACTCAAATTTTCACCTGCTCACATCCTCTCCCAGGTGTGAGCATCTGCCAAACTAACCCTTGGTTTTGTTTACGTTTTACTCGCAGACTGTTTCTCACTCTGCCTTCCCATGTTCACATCATTTACCTTGCTGGTCAAGCCAAAAATAAATAAATAGATAAATAAATAAGTAAAGAAATAAAAAAACAAAAAATCCCCCCAAAACTAAAAAGCACCTCTGATTCTTTCATCTGCTAGTGTCTTAACTGGGCCACCATCTTACCATCAGAATCACCCTAATCTGAGCCTCCTGTCTCTTTAATAAAACACTTTAATTGCTGCTGAAAGGCCTCCCTGCCTCTTATAGTTCATCCTCTACATGCTAATCTGAAAGACATTTTAAAATGCAAATCAAATTATTTATTTATTTATTTATTTTTCAATCCTCACCCGAGGATATTTTTCTATTTATCTTCAGATAGAGTGGGAGGGAGAGAGAAGGAGAGAGAGAGAGAGAGAGAGAGAGAGAGAGAGAGAGAGAGAGAGAGAGAGAGAGAGAGAGAGAAACATTGCCATGAGAGGGACACATCAACTGGTTGCCTCCCTCGTGGCCCTGGTGACCGGGATGAACTGAAACCGAGGTATGTGCCCTTGGCTGGAATAGAACCCGCAACTCTTCTGTCCGTGCTCTACCGCTGAGCCAAACTATATCACCTTCCTGCTCTGCTCCTTCAACGGCTTTCCCACACACTCAGCTTGAATCCCTGGTTCTTTCTCACAGGCTACAAGGCCCACGTGCCCATCTCTCATCTCATACCCTACACTTGAGAGTTTACAAAACCTCAGTGTCTATGTTCTCACAAGCCCCTTCTAAACACCTTTAATTGTGGGTGTTATCATAACTGCACTTCAGAAAACCTAAAGAACTCAGAAAGATTAGATTACTTTCCTTCAAAATCACACAGTAAAATTTGGACATGATCTTTATAATAAAGTTGGGTATTTAAACTTGCAGCCAGAGCTCTATCATGCCACCATGTATAGTGAAGTACAAACAGCAGGCTGTGCAAACTCTTGACCTTAAAAAGCATTGATAGTGATAATATTAAGACAAGATTTGAGAAGAATATAGTTTCAAACACCTGGAAACTCAGGTTTCTTTCACACTCAGTAGGACATGGAAACCAGTCTGGCCCGCCCACATTCGCTCCAGTACTGTGGTCTCAGGGAGGAGGGTTCGGCTTCCCTGTTTCATCAGGCGTCAGCTGCAGCGTCCACACAGCCACAGAGGCTTGAGAACAGACTTGACATAAATTGCTGACGGCAGAAAATTGTCTGTTTTACAAATTATCCCGCTGTCTCTGTGCTACATGTCCATAACTTCTCTTCTATCCTTTCATCATCATCCAAAGCAGAAATTCACTAAACCAGCTACCATCCTGTACCGACACGGGCATGCTCAGTCCCGGTCCATGCCCTCTGCAATACAAAAACAAAAAGGCAGCAAACAAATGCTGTTCTTTGGTCTCTCAACTGGTTTGTTTCCAGGGTCCAAAGTGGATTCTCCTGTAGTATTTGGGATAGCTGTGGAGTGTTTCCTCTTCACCGGAGCTTCCTTCCTTGAACACCCTTAAAGCACCTGTGCAGCTACAGGCACTGAAGCCTGGGCTCTCCACCTGTTAGGTCCTGCATGTTGCTCTTCCTCTAAGGCCCCTGAAGTGGGAAATTTACAGAGTCACAGTCACGGTTCCATCTGCACACTCCCCCTGTGGGGTTGGTGCTTCCTTCAGGCTGGGGGTGTGGCCCCTAGAGTATTGCTGGTTCACTTGTGTTTCTATTAGCTGCTAATCTTTATCCTCCATGTGAGGTTATAAGCAAGGTGAGAAATGTTTGTTTACATTGTGCTAAGAAAGAATTCAAGCCCCTTTAGTTTGCCCAAATTTACAGGGATAGAACACTTCATATGCTAATATGGGCACTTTATCCATGTCACCAAACATCTGGATGAGAGTAAAACTTCAGTCAAAAACAGGTATTTCCTAATAGCTGGATTTTTGGGCTGAAGTCAAGAAGTCATTTTTTTGAGCTATCTTTATCAGACATAAATTGCATGCTTTGTATTAACTTATTGTTATTATTATATTTATTTATTTATTTTTATTAACTTATTTTTGTTACAGATGTTTCTCCTTTTTCCATCCATTGACACCCTCCTCCCCATCCCCCTCACCCCATCCCCAGCTTTGTTGTCCGTGTCCATTGGTTATGCGAACATGCATGTAAGTTCTGTGGTTTATCCCTTCCCTCCCTCCACCCCTCTTCTAAGGAGTCTGTACTCCACTTCCATGACTCTGGGTCTATTTTGTTCACCAGTTTGTTTAGTTTATTATATTCCAGAAATAAGTGAGATCTTGTGATATTTATTTTTCTCTGCTTGGCTTGTTTTGCTTAGGATAATACTCTCCAGGTCCCTCCATGTTGTCTCAGTGGATAAGGAATCTTGCTTTCTTTTCTTTTTTTTTATCCTCACTCGAGGACATTTTTCCATTTTTTGTTTAGATAGAGTGGGAGGGAGGGAGAGGAAGAGAGAGAGAGAGAGAGAAGAGAGAGAGAGAAACATTTATGTGAAAGGGACACAAGTGGCTACCACCCGCACGACCCAACTAGGGCCAGGGACAAACTGCACCTGAGGTATGTGCCCTTAGTGGGAACCCAACCTGGGTCTCTAGGGGCCACAGGCCGATGCTTTAACCACTGAGCAAACCAGCCAGGGCAAGACCTTGCTTTTTACAGCAGCATAGTACTCCATTGTGTACATGTACCACAGTTTTTTTTATCCACTTGTCTATGATGGACACCTGGGCTGTTTCCAGATATTAGCTATTGTAAATAGTGCTGCTATGAACATAGGGATGCATATATTCTTTCTGATTGGTGTTTCAGGATTCTTAGGATATATTCTTGGAAGTTGGATCACTGGGTCAAATGGAAGTTCAATTTTTCACTTTTTGAGTTAACACCATAGTGTTTTCCATAGTGGCTGCATTCCCACCAGCAGTGTACTAGAGTCCCCTTTTCTCCACACCCTCGCCAGCATATGTTGTTTGATGATTTGTAGATGGCAGCCATTCTGACAAGTGTGAAGTGACACTTTAAAATTGTTTTAATTTGCATCTCTCTGATGATTAGTGACATTGAGCATTTTTTCATATGTCTCTTGGCCATTTGTATGTCCTTTTTGGAGAAGTGTCTCTTTAGGTCTTCTGCTCATTTTTTAATTGGGTTCTTTGTCTTCCTTTTGTTGAGTTGTATGAGTACTCTATATATTTTGGAAATTAACCCCTTATCTGATGTATTGTTGGCAATTATGCTCTCCCATACAGTGGGTTCCCTTTTCATTTTGATGGTTGTTTCTTTTGCTGTGCAGAAGCTTTTGAGTTTAATGTAGTCCCATGTGCTCATTTTCTCCTTTGTTTCTGTTGCCTTAGGTGATGTATCAGTGAAAATTCTGCTGTGTATGATGTCTGAAATTTTGTTGCCTACATTTTCTTCTAGAATTTTTATGTATTCATGAGTTACATTTAAGTCTTTTATCCATTTTGAGTTTATTCTTGTGTATGGTGTAAGTTGGTGGTCTAGTTTTATTTTTTTGCAAGTAGCTGTCCAATTTTTCCAACACCATTCATTTCAGAGATTGTCTTGACTTCGCTGTATGCTCTTGCCCCATTTGTCAAATATTAATTGAGTACATTGTCTTGGGTCAATTTCTGGGTTCTCTGTTCTGTTCCATTGATCTATGTACCTGTTTTTGTGCCAGTACCAGGTTGTTTTGATTACAGTGGCTTTGTAGTATAACCTGAAATCTGGTAATGTGATCCCTCCTACTTTGTTCTTCCTTTTCAAGATTGCTGTGGCTATTCAAGGTCTTTTTTGTTCCATATGAACTTTTGAAGTATTTGTTCTAGTTCTGTGAAGTATATCGTTGGTATTTTGATGGGGATTGCATTGAATCTATAGATTGCTTTGGATAGTATGGCTATTTTAATGATGTTAATTCTTCCAATCCATGAACAAGGTATATGCTTCCACTTTTTATATCTTTTTCTATTTCTTTTTTTCAATGATCTGTAGTTTTCGGTGAGAGGTCCTTTACTTCTTTGGTTAAGTTTATTCCTAGGCATCTTAATTTTTTTGCCATGATGGTAAATGGGATTGTTTTTTAGTTTCTCTTTCTGAGTTCATTGTTGGTGTATAAGAATGCCATCAATTTCTTGACGTTAATTTTGTATACTGCTACTTTGCCAAATTCATTTATTAAGTTTAGTAAATTTTTGATGGAGTCTTTACGGTTTTCTATGTACAATATCATGTTATCTGCAAATAATGACAGTTTCACTTCCTCCTTTCCATTTGGATCCCTTTTATTTTTTTTCATGTCTGATTGCTGTGGGTAAGACTTCCAGTACTATGTTAAATGAGAGTGGTGAAAGTGGACAACCCTGTCTTGTTTCTGTTCTGAAGGGAAATGCTTTTAGTTTTTGCCCATTGAGTATGATGGTGCAGTAGGTTTTTCATACATGGCTTTTATTATGCTGAGATATGATCTCTCTATTCCCACATTGCTGAGCGTTTTTATCAGAAATGGGTGCTGGATTTTGTCGAATGCTTTTTCAGCATCTATTGATATGATCATATGATTTTTATCTTTCATTTTGTTTATGTGGTGTATCACATTTATTGATTTGTGAATATTGTACCAGCCTTGCATCCCTGGGATGAATCCCACTTGGTCATGGTGGAAAATGTGTTTGATGTATTGCTGGATCCGATTTTCTAATATTTTGTTAAGGATTTTGGCATCTGTGTTCATCAGCAATATTAACCTGTAGTTTTCTTTCTTTTTAGTGTCTTTATCTGGTTTTGCAATTAGGATTATGCTGGCTTCATAAAATGAGATTGGAAGTCTTTTGTCTTCTTTAATTTTCTGGAATAGTTTGAGGAGAATGGGTATTAGATCTTCTTTAAATGTTTGGGAAAACTCCCCCATGAAGCCTTCCAGGCCTGGGCTTTTGTTTGCTGGGAGTTTCTTAATTATATCTTCAATTTTCTTTATTGTATTGGTGTGTTCAAATATTCTATTTGTTCCCAGTTCATTTTTGGGAGACTGTGTTTCTAAAAATTTGTCCATTTCACCTAGATTGTCCAATTTGTTGGTGTATAATTGTTCCCAGTATGTTTTGATGATCCTTTGTATTTCTGTGGTGTCAGTTGTTACTTCTCCTATTTCATTTCTGATTTTGTTTATTTGGGTCCTCTCTTTTCTTCTTGAGTGTGGGTAAAGGTCGATCTTGTTTATTTTTTCAAAGAACCAGCTTTTTGTTTCATTGATCTTTTGAACTGTTTTTTTTTTAGTCTCTATGTCATTTATTTCTACTCTGACCTTTACTATTTCTTTCCTTCTACTTGCTCTTGGTTTTCTTTCTTTCTTTCTTTCTTTCTTTCTTTCTTTCTTTCTTTCTTTCTTTCTTTCTTTCTTTCTCTCTCTCTCTCTTCTCTCTCCCTTCTTTCTTCCTTCCTTCCTTCCTTCCTTCCTTCCTTCCTTCCTTCCTTCCTTCCTTCCTTCCTTCCTTCCTTCCTTCCTTCCTTCCTTCCTTCCTTCCTTCCTTCCTTCTTTCTTTCTTTCTTTCTTTCTTTCTTTCTTTCTTTCTTTCTTTCTTTCTTTCTTTCTTTCTTTCTTTCTTTTTTCCCTAGATCTTTAACTTGTAGGGTTAGAGAGTCAATTAGGAATTTTTCTTGTTTCTTGAGGTAGGCCTGTAATCCTATGAACTTTCTTCTCAGAACTGGTTTTGCTGCATCCCATAACTTTTGTGTTGTTGGGTTTTTGTTTTCATTGGTTTCTAGGAAGTTTTTCATTTCTTTCTTGATCTCATTGGTAACTCCTTTATTGTTTAATAATATGCTATTTAGCCTCCAAGTGTTTGAATATTTTTGTTGTAATTGAGTTCTAGTTTTATGCCATCGTTGTCTGAGAAGATGCTTGATATGATTTCAATCTTTTTGAATTTATAGAGACTTACTTTGTGTTTTAACATGTGGCCTATCTTTGAGAATGTCTCATGGGAACTTGAGAAAAATGTATTCTGCAGCTTTGGGGTGAAATGTTCTATAAATATCAATCAAGTCCAAGTAATCTAGGTCATCATTTAAGGACTCTATGTCCTCGTTAATTTTTTGTCTGGAAGTTCTATCCAGTGGTGTAAGTGGGGTGTTAAAATCACCCAGTAAGATTGTATTGGTATTGATCTCTCCCTTGAGAGATCAATAAAATATATTTTGGTGCTCCCATATTTGGTGAGTATGTTTACCAGGGTTATATCTTCTTATTGGATTGATGCTTTTAATATTATGTAGTGACCTTCTTTGTCTCTTATCATGGCCCTCGTTTGGAAGTCTATCCTGTCAGATATGAGTATTGCTACACCATGTTTTTTTTTTTCATTTTCATTTGCTTGTAAAAATTTTTTCCATCCCTTCACTTTCATCCTGTGTGAGTCTTTTGTTGTGAGGTGGGTCTCTTGTAGACAGCATATATATGGGTCATGTTTTCTTATCCAATCAGCTACCCTATGTCTTTTGATTCGAGCATTTAAGCCATTTACATTTAAGTTTATTGTTGATAGTTATTAGTTGCCATTTTAATTTTATGCCTGTGTTCCTCTCTCCCTCTCTCTCTCTCTCTCTCTCTCTCTCTCTCTCTCTCTCTCTCTCTCTCTCCTTCTTCCTACAACAGTCCCTTCAGCATTTCTTGTAGTGCTGGTTTGGTGGTGGTAAATTCCTTTAGCTTTTTTTTTTTAATCCGTGAAGTTCTTTATGTCTCCTTCAATTTGAATAATAGCCTTGCTGGATAGGGTATTCTTGGATTCAGACCCTTGCCTTGCATTACTTTGTACACTTCATGGCACTTTCTCCTGGCCTGCATCGTTTTTATTGAGAAGTCATCTGACAGTCTAATGGGAGCTCCCTTGTAGGTAACTTTCTGTCTTTCTCTTGCTTCCTTTAAGATTCTTTCTTTCCTTTAATGTTTGCCATTTTTTATTATGATGTGTCTAGCTGTGGGTCTTCTGGGGTTCATCTTGCTTGGGACTCTCTGTGTTTCCTAGGCTTGTGTGACTTTTTCTTCACCAGTTTAGGAAAGTTTTTTTGTCATTATTTCCTCAAAGAGGTTCTCTGCTCCTTTCTCTGATTCTTCTCTATCCGGTACCCCTATAATGCAAATGTTGTTACGTTTTGTATTGTCCTGCAGCTCCCTTAAACTCTTCTCCTGCTTTTTAAACGTTTTTTCATTTGCTGCTCTATATGGGTGTTTTTCTCTAAGTTGTATTCTAAATCGCTGATTTGGTCTTCAGCTTTTTCTAATCTACTTCAGCTTTTTCTAATTGAACCCTTCTAAAGTATTTTTCATAACAGCTATGTCATTTTTTAATTTCCTCTTGATTTTTATGTATAGCTTCTACCTCTTTATGCGTAGCTTCTACCTCTTTTTTTAAGCTGAAGTAGTTCCCAGTGAGCTCTTCATAATTCTTATTAAGTTGCTTGTAGTTCTCTCCAAATTGTTTGAGCACCCTTATAATCATTGCTTTGAATTTTTTATCTGACAAGTTGCTTTCTTCTAGTTCCTATAGTTCCTGTTGGTGATTCCTCTTTTTTTTTTTTTTTCATTTGGATGTTGTTTCTTTGTCTCACCATTTTAGCAATCTGGTAGTTCTAAGCCTGGTGAGGGATGTTGGAGTGCGTAGGCAGGTCGGTGTGCATCTACTAAGGCTGATGTGCCTCCCAGCCTGTTTTGATGTATGGCTCCTCTTGCCTGTTGTGAATCCTGGAGGGTTGACACTTGGTGGCTGGAATTGGTCTGTTGTGCAGGTCTCGGCTCCCCAAGACTCGCTACTGCTTGGGCTGGGGCACTGCTCTTGATCAGCTTCTGCTGACGTTTCTGTGGGTGGGTCTTAGTTGCTGATATGTGCTGCTGCTGCCTGGGGTGCACGGGTTCATCTGGTGCTCTGCTGGGGTGTGTGGGACCTGCTGGTATGTTGCTGGGGTGCATGGTATTCCACTAGTACACTGTTGGGGGGGCGTAGGTTCCACTGGCATGCTGTTGAGGTTCATGGGTCCCTCTGGTATGCTGCTGAGGTGCGTGGGTCCAGCTGGTGTCCTGCTGGGGTTTGTGGGTTTTGTTAGACTACTGGGGTTTGTGGTTTCCACTGGTGCATTGCTGGGGTTCATGGGTCCCCCTGGTATGCTGCTGGGGTGTGCAAGTTCTGCCTATGTTTTGTTGGGGAACCCTGCTGTCCGGTGGGGCCCAGCTCCTGATCAGTCACTGCTGGGGGTGAATGTCAGCTCCGGGGTTGCACTGCTACTACCGCTGGTGCTGCTGCCAGGGGGTGCTCTCAGGTCCCAATCTTTTACTGCTGTTGGGGGCTGAGGATGCTCCAGACCTGGGATTTTGCTGTTGCTGTGGGGAGGGGCCCCACTCCAACTCCACTGCTGCAGTTGTCAGGGGAAGGTCTCAGCTGCCCTAGCCCTGCTGCTTGGGCTGGGGCACCGCTCAGAATCAGCCTTTGCTGATGCCGCTGGGGATGGTTTCAGCTGCCAGTCTGAGCTGCTAATGCTTGTTGGGGTGGGGCTCTACTCCCACCAATCACTGTTGCTGCTGGGGGAGGTGCCGGGATCCCAAGCTGGTGCTAGTGTTCCCATGAGCCTGGGTGGGCCTCCCCTCCGCTGAGGGCCTGGAGCCTGGGCTGGCCGCTGGCCTCTGTGGACCTGGAGCCTGTGGGCCACTGCGCCACAGCGAGCCTGTGCGACTCGCCACTGCTCTTGGGGGTGGGGCTCCGGATCTGCCGGTTTTGGCTACTGCTGCAGGCATCTGCTGTGTGCTGACTGTGCCAACACAGCTGATTCCACTGGTGGACTCAGGTCGCTGGGCCCCAGCTGCTCCCCATTTCCTCCTCTCAGGGAAGGTCTGGGATCCTCCAAAATGGCGGTGCCTCCTGGCCACATAGGGGAAAATTTTGTATTAACTTGTTAGATCTGACTGTCAAAGCCACTGAGCAAAATGAGTATCTGAGAAGTGAAGACGTGGTTTGGAAGCGCGCGGGCAGGGCTGCGAGGTGAGCGGTGCGGGCAGAGCCGCCCCCTGCTCCGGGCTGGGAGCAGGCGGAGCCGCACCAGCTTCCAGTTTGCAGCCCCAGGCTCGCGGGACCGCTCTCCCCAGTGCATTGGACTCACGAAGGGGCCTGAGTGGGCCTTGTCTAAGGAACCAGGAAAATGCACCTGCACAGGGAGCCTAAATGTATGCCCGAGGCTCAGGGGAAGCAAAAGGCTTTTGTTGTCCTGGATGTTGCTGTCCTTTGTCATGCGTGTTAATTAATTCCGAGGAAAAGGCAACACTGCGTTTGTCAAAACCGTTTGTTACAAACAAGCCCCTGCTATGCTGTGGTTCACAGGGCACAGAAACGCACGATGCAGGGCCTGTGCCTAATATTCATGCATGGTGTCTGATCAGATCCTAACATTTTATTATATGGTTATTAAATTTATATAAACCAAAGCAGACTTTTGACCTGACTTCTAAACAGATTTGAAAAAGTTTTTAAAAAAATTCACTTATTCTGATAGAGTTTGATCAAGAAGCACAGATTTTATTATCATCAAATTGAAATTTGAAGGAGTGAAAATTGATATTTTGCTTACTTATTTTATTTTTGGTTTGTTGTAGGAAATGGATCAAAGCATATATGATAGCTAATTGCTAATATAGTTTTTCAAAATACAGGCATAGGCCTCAGAGATATTGTGCAATAAAATGAGTCACATGAATATTTTGGTTTCCTAGTACAAATAAAAGTTATGCTCACACTACACTGTTGTCTAGCAAGTGTGGAATAAATAGCATTACATCTACAAAAATGAATAAATCTTAATTTAAAAACACTTTATTGCTAAAAAAATGCTAACCATCTCTGAGCTTTAGCAAGTCCTACTGTTATTGCTGTAAAAGGCCTTGCCTCACTGTTGAAAATGCACTAACTGCAAAGCACAGTAAAATGAACTCCGTCTGATGATGTATCAGATCCTCCCATTTTTTTGATTGACTGCTAGAACTACAGAAAAGATGTGATAAAACTTTTTCTAATTTTTCTACCTCATTGTTTTACATCTGCCCAAATTCATTGTGAGCAGTATTATAGTGGTAGCCAACACACTTTTATATATATATATAAAAAAGTGAGTTTCTAAAAAATTTTAGATAAGCATCTGTAAGAAATATGATTATTTATATATGCTATGTACCCAAACAAACCATCTGAATATTTTGCCTTTGGGATTCCATGGGTATTCTGGAAGTCCTAGCCCTGCTGTCCCTGAGGTGGGCTCACTGAGGAGGCCACGAAGCTCGTTTTCGGACACTGGAGGTGTGGAGTGGGGGCAGAGCCAGCTGAGGACCACTGACAGCCCTAAGACTCCTCCAGCATTCCAGTTCAGGACCTCAGATGATTCTCACCAGTCACTGCACAGCGAAGAGGGAGACCCATTAACCCTAGTGGTCCTGATGGTATCCTATTTGTTCCTGAAAGGAAAATTCTGACTTGATCAGGGAAGCCATCTTAACCTCCAAAGTGCTGCCAGTGACATGGGGAGACTCAGAAGAGCCCCAGCCTATGCTCCCATCCATTCCTAATACACACCATCCACTCATGTTTGCCATGGGCCGCCCGTTACTGAGACACGCCAGTCCAGCGCCTGATTGGACCTCGAGACTCCGGCTGTGTTGAGGAAGAGTGACCGCAGCCTTCCTACGTCTCTGTGTTCCATCAAACCGGCAAGTCATCCTTGCCCAGGCAGAGAAGCAGCTGATGACAGGTCCCTAAGGGTGTGGGGAGCCTCCTTCTTCATGTGTGGGAGGGAGTAGGGCAGAGTCTTCCAGCCTCTCCACAGGGTGTGTGTTTGCTGCAGTCTGTCGCTGAGTGCTACCGGACTCATTCTCTCTGTTCTGGGTGGAGCTGAGCAAAGCTTCTGTGTTTCATTTGGGCTTCATTTTTTTTGACAGAGTTATTTTCTTTCACTATCTTTATATTTTACTGGAATCTCAGTTATCTACACTGGGAGATTGTATCTGAATGTTACATGCTATAGATATGAATTTCATCCGTTTCACAAACAGTGCTTGCAGTAAAAGGAGGCATTTCAAATCTAAGGATAAAGTTAAGTTCATAAAAACGTGCATGTGAAAAATGCGGGGTTAGGCCTGTTTTGTAAGACTGAATATGTTTCAACACAAACTCTCAGAGGAGGTTAGGTGGAATAAACATGGTGTTTTATGCACGTCCAGGGACCAAAGTAAAGATGAATTATAAGGGAGAAAATACAATTGAATTATAATGATCGAAAATAATAATCAAAGCATGATAATGTTATTGGCAAACTAAATGGCCTTCAATTTCATAAACTCTATTTGTCCTCTGGCCCCTCAAAGGTGTTGCTTGTTAGGAAAACAAAATCCCACAGAGAACCAAATATTCTATTAGCTGAACCTCCAGAAAGCAAATGGCAATTTGCTAAATAGACACTTTTCTGCTCTAGGTGAATATGTAGGGAAAAGTTAACCATCTTTCCTTGGAAGAGTCTTTTGGAATTGATTTTGCTTTTATTAATTTGGGCTCAGGCTCGGGTTGAGGCAGCTGAAGGCAGTTGTTATTCCCAATGCTTTTCTACATGGAGCCCAGTGAAATAAAACTGTACACAAATTAATTAAAGCAACTGCAAACACTCTTAACGCAGGTAGTTTATAACACAGACTGCGTGGCTTTGAAACCAGCTCAATTGTCCCTTGTACATGTGCAGAGCTCTTGGTTACCCTATTGCTAGCATGTGGGAATCTGAAGACCACCTTCTTTGTTGGCTGTGGCTGAAGTAGCAATAACTGTAATCACTCTTTACTGCCTAAAGGCTTTATATAAGCAAACTCAAGCCATAAGCCTTGAAGGTGGGGTTGTTTTCTCAGCCTTTTTGCCAACCACCCTGGACCACTTACTATTATGCTTTTCAGCCTCATTTTCATAGATTTTGGTATTTTAGTCTCTGCAGTTCACCAGTTGGCAATACGGAAATGCCCTTTGCCTTTTAGTGTGTTCCCTGCTGATTACAATTTGGTAGCAAGGCAGAAAATGAACACGTATTAGCAAATAATAAAAGCATATCTCTCAAATGCATTTGCAACCTGAAGCTGAGATTATGAAAGGTTAAACTCTTAAGTGAATGGTAATGCACTGTGATGCCTGGACCTCATCCAACAGTACCTGTAGCAGCTGTCAGCCTCATTAAGCCAGATGTGCCTTCCACATAAACGGACCTCCCAAGAGGAATAATAACAGATTTCAGGTTCTAGCAAAGGACAAAGGTAGGAGCAGGAATGGATATTGGAGAGGCAGGGCTAAAATCCCCAAATGTGTCTGATGCCAATGCCATTCTTACCGGCAGAGACTCAGCTCATTAGATTGAACTTTACTGAAACAATCCTACGGGCAGGTGAGAAAAGTGACTTATTTTAAGTAAAGTCTGAGCTAATTTTCATATTTAATAAAATTATGGTATTTGCTAAACTCTTTCATCTTCCACACGTACGTATGCATACATACACACATGTATACACACACACACATATGATGAACACAACCTCAGTGTGACTTTATATCTTCAGTTATTTAAAAAATGACATTTGAGTCATGCCAACTTTGACAGCCCTTCAAGTAAGTGAGCAAAGCATGAACCAAGAAAGGACAACAGATCTTTGCTGTCTTCAGTTTGTGCGATTCACAGAATGGGATGCAACCTTACTGACTGTCTAAAATAAACACTAAACTGTAGATGTAAGACAAATAGTGAGTGCTGTATGAAACAGAGGAAAAGCACGGTAGCTTTCAGGCAGTTGTTTCCATATACGTTATAAAATGTCACATCTCTAAAACAGAAGTGTCTGAGAGGCAGACCTTTAGGCTTAGCCAGGAAAATGTTTCTCAAAAATTTTCCTTCATGTTGCTGAATTTGGTAACCATGTCGATGAAACCAGTTCTAAGTAGCTACACATCTAAGAAAATTATGAGAAATACTGAGCATTTTGGATCACTTTATAGCTCCTTAATAATTTATTTACAGAAAAACCTCATTGACTTATTAGTTGACATGAAACACTATCTAACACATATACAGTATCAACTCTGTGCCAGACAGTTTTAAGCACTTTATAAATAATAACTTGTAGCAATTCTATGATTTATTTACCATTATTAACCCCATTTTACAAATAAAGAAACTGAGGCACAGAAAGGTTCAGTGACTTATGAAGGTTAAACAGCTACATTCTGAATATGTAGAAATGTCAGTGGTCTGGTGCGATCTCTTGTGAGAGGACCTAGAACAAGGACATGATACAGACCCTGCCAGGACAGTACATGCTCAGCCACAGGTGCAAACTCCCCTTTCCAAAGATGGAGTGGAGGTGTCCTCGTGTCAACTTATTTGGAGACAATAAAAGAAGTGAGATTAAAAGGAGACCCTGGTGAAATGGGAAACACACATGTGGCTTGAAAGTCAAGGCTGAATCTTAAATCATGCTCAAACAAGGTGGCATTATTTAACATATTCATCCAAACTCTGAGGCTTAAACTGTTCCCATTTGACAGAGTTAGTGATTGAGGATATTCAGTTATTAATTTATTCATTTTAAGTGCCAGGCACAGTGTTAACTTCTGGGGCTATAAGGATGGTTAGACATACTACAACCCGCAAAGAACACAGTCCTATGTAATGGGTGAATAGTTTCCCCCCAAATTTATGTCTACCAGAAACCTTAGCATATGGCCTTATCTAGAAATAGGATCTTTGCAGATATAATTAGTTAAGATGAGGTTGGAGTGAGAATTAGGTAGTCTCTAAATTCAATGACTGACGTCCTGTGGAAAGGACATACACACAGACGAAGACACACAGGGAAGAAGTCGGAGGCAGACGTTGGAGTGACGCAGCAGCAGGCAAGGAACGTGGTTCGTTTACACCCCAGAGCATGGAACAGCTTCTCCCTAAGCGTTTCCCGAGGGGGGCGACCCTGCCAGTCTGCTCCTCTCAGACCTCTGGCCTCCACAACTGTGAGACAACACATTTCTGTTGTCTAAGCCACCCAGTTAGTGATGCTCACTGACAGCAGCCCCAAGAAGAGAATACAGATTTCCATACCAGGAAGTGAGGCACTGCGGTAAGGAAGAATTGAAAATGTAGACGTGTTTTTGGCCCGGGCGGGGCAGGGCAGGTGGGGAAAGGCTGCAGTGTTTGGAGGTGCATGGTGGAGAAAAGCCTCGAGTGCCTCGAAGAGATGATTGGTAGAAATAAGGACATAGACGGCGATTCTGGTGTGTGCTCAGATGGGAGTGAGGACAGGGACAGAAGCCTGTAATGTCTTAGATAAGATGATGATTATCATGAAGAGACGCTAGCAAAAATGTATGTTAAACATGCTTCTGGTGAGGTCTCAGAAGGAAAAGATAAAGGAAACAGTAGGAAAAACTTTTTGTTTTAAGGAAACAGAAAACTTGGCTCTGTTTAAGATCTTTAATCATGATCTTGTCTCCCTTTTCTGTTGCTACTTACAAAGATGACAATACAGCAAGAAACTTGTGCGGAACACTGTAATGTAATTACATTTTATACAGAGCATTTGTTATTTTTCAGATTTTCAATCTTTTCCACAAGTTATAAAAGATAGAAAAGTCAATGTTTGATATTCTGTATAAATAAATGTTAAGTTATTAAATGAGAAAGGAAAGCAGATATATGACTTTATACAATATTACTGGATCTTGGAGTTTTAAAGTTGCAGTAAATCTTAGAAATCACCCACATTTTTCCTGTAGGGTGTGTTTATCCTTTTGATGCCACCCCAACACATCAGGAACATGTTCAGAGTTTTATGCAATTTTATTATTAACATCAATTTACCCATGGTGGTATAACTCCAATGATTGAAAACTTATTGTTCATGTAGGTCTCAAATTAAGCCTGCTCACCCTTTGATCCACTGGGCCTCTGTACTTCATAAGAACTAAGAATGTCTCTGAAGCTTCCATGTTAGAGATTTCCAAATATTGGGAAACTTGTCCCTTGACAAGTCTTGTTGTCTCTTCAGTCCTCTGAACTTTCTACACAAACACGATGGAGAGTCTTTCACTGTTCTAGTTACATTTGATGTACAGTCTTATAGTTTATGCTTCCCTTAGTGTATGAGACATAAACAGAACACTAAAATCAAGGTGAGTCCTGACCACAAAACAGAATAAAGCAAGATCAGCTCTTCTACTTATTCATACCGAAGCCATATTTTACTAGGCCAGCCATATCACACAGTTGCATAATATTAGAGTTTAGCACCTGACTTCATCCAATAATGATTATATAAATTCTCAAAATGATAAAAACAGTTGTACCAGTATAAAGTATTTAATATTATATAAACACATTAGGTAAAATATAACATGGAAAATATTTCCCCATATATATATATTTTATGTGTTATGTGATGAAATATAACTATTTTTACACTCAAAAGTTTTTTGGCACATAAAATAAAGGGCAAGAAGTTTCTGCCATATGTCTATAAAAATATAACATTTTAAATATAGATAAATTAAAATCTATAGGATTTTATAGAGGAGGAGGGGTATGAGTATCAGTTAATTGAAAACCACATATCTCATCTTGACAAAAATGGCATAAAATGTAATTCGTATATGCACAGATTATATATTTAACTTTTATAGATGGTCCAATATTTATTACAAAAAATGGAGAAACAAAGAAGCTGAACCTTAGTTTTCACAGCAGTTCTGGTATCTGAGAATGAAACGTCACTGGATTCTATTGCATATGAGATATTCTGCACTCTCTACTAAAAGTTAGTGTCTAATCTCAAATATTACAACATCTATAAAAGATAGGGAGTTTTTTGCTTCTGGTTGACACTCTAACCAACACTGTTAGGATGATTTAGAGAATAGTCCATTGACACCTATTCGCGTCTAATAAAATGGTGTAGAAGCTGAGATTAAAAATAACAATAACCGCCCTGGCCGGTTTGGCTCAGCGGTTAGAGCGTCGGCCTGTGGTCTGGAGAGACCCGGGTTCGGTTCCCGCTAAGGGCACGTACCTCGGTTGCAGTTTGTCCCCGGCCCTGGTTGGTCGTGCGGGTGGCAGCCACTCGATGTGTCCCTTCACGTCGATGTTTCTCTCTCTCTCTCCCTTCCTCCCTCTCCCTCCCACTCTATCTGTACAAAAAATGGAAAAATATCCTCGGGTGAGGATAAAACAAAACAAAACAAAACAAAACAAAACAAAAAAACAATAACCTATTAATAACAGTAGTGGTTATACAGCACTTTCATTTATCAGCTATGCTTTGATGCTTCTGCTCCCATTTATTATGGAGTAGCTTGCAGCGGACCAGTATGCCAGCTTGAAAACAAATAGAAACACTTAATCGAACCACTTGAATATATGGGAAAGCTTCCAAGGCAAGCAAAACTTGAAGGTTAAAGTCCTGAACAGGAGACTTCAGAGAAATGTGGAAGTATTCTGAGAGCGGCTATTTTCTGGGCATTTTCCAACTTTTCCACAAGGTGAGAAGCAAGGTTGTAGGCAGAGAAATGCTGTCGAGAGGCATAGAAACCAGTGGAGTATTTGGCAATTTGACAATGCTGGAGACATATTGAAGTCTAGGACTTCAAAACAGCTGGGATGTGAGAAGCTAAATCTCCAGTGAGAAGAGAGATATAGAAGTTATCATTTTCCTTCTTGAGGCATTCACTGAGTTATTAAGAAGATGAGAACCTCAGCAGAAAGCCTGAACAACATAAGGGAGTCTTCTGGAAATGTGTGGAGGCAAACATGGTATCAGAGCACCAGAAGAAGAAAGAGTTCTGGTAGGCAGCCCAGGCTTCCGGTGGGCCAAGTGGAAGGCAGCATCCAAGAACGAGCGTGGACTATGGAGAAAGAGCCTTTGACACATTCGAACCTACCTTCCAGTTATCTGAGTCATAAATTAGATAAAAATGATTTGCCTTGACTGAATTTCATGACCATTGGGTATATTTTAACTTTTCTGTAAAATCCTTGACATGTAGTATCTAATACTCAATAAAAATAAACAATCACCCCCCCCAAAAGGTCATGAACAACCCACCACACAAAAAAAAATTAACAATAACACCTAACAAAAAACCCCCAAAAAACAAACAAAAAAACAACTAAAAAATAGTATTAGATTTACTATATAGCCCAATTAATAAGTATGATAAACATGTTTTAAACAAGCAAGATTAATGTGTTCAGGCACATAGATGACATGATGTAGAATTCATAAAATAATGTAGAAAATTCTAGAATTAAAAAAAACATAAATATTGAATTTAAGAAATAAAATGATGGGCTTATTAGGAGGTATAATATAATGAAGAAGAGAATTGGTGACCTGAAAAATAAAAAAGGAGATTTTTTTTTATCCTCACCTGAGGACATTTTTTAAAATTTATTTTTGTTACAGATGTTTCTCCTTTTTTCCCCATTGACACACTCCTCCCCCTCCCTCCCCGCCCCGTCCCAGCTTGGTTGTCTATGTCCATTGGTTATGCATACATACATATAAGTTCTGTGGTTTATCTCTCCCCTCAACCCCCTCTTTTGGTGATTGTCAGTCTGTACTCTACTTCCAAGTCTCTGGGACTACCCTGTTCCTCAGACTGTTATGTTCATTATATTCCACAAAAAGTGTGATCATATAATATTTTCTTTCTCTGCTTGGCTTGTTTTGTTTAGGATAATAGTTTCCAGGTCCTTCCATGTCGTCTCAAAGGTTAAGAGATCTTTCTTTCTTACAGCTGCATAGTACTCCATTGTGTACATGTACAACAGCACTTTAATCCATTCCTCTACTGATGGACACTTGGGACAAAGGAGAAACATCTATAATAATAAAAAATGAATAAAAAAATATCCTTGGGTGAGGATAAAAAAAATCTTAGCTATTGTAAATAATGCTGCTATGAACATGGGGGTGTTTGATTGGTGTTTCAGGCTTCTTAGGGTATATTCCTAGAAGTGGGATCACTGGGTCAAAAAGAAGTTCAATTTTTAATATTTTGAGGAAACATCATACTGTGTTCCCACCAGCAGTGTACTAGAGTCCCCTTTTCTCCACACCCTTGCCGAAACTTGTTGTTTGATGATTTGTTGATGGCGGCCATTGTGACAGGTGTGAGGTGATACCTCATTGTTGTTTTAATTTGCATCTCTCTGATGATTAGTGATGTTGAGCATTTCTTCATATGTCTCTTAGCCATTTGTATGTCCTGTTTGGAGAGGTGTTTATTTAGTTCCTCTGTCCATTTTTTAATTAGGTTCTTTGTCTTCCTTTTGTGGAGTTGTATGAGCACTCTCTATATTTTAGAAATTAACCCCTTATCCGATTTATCATTGGCAATTATGCTCTCTCATACAGTGTGTTGCCTTTCCATTTTGGTGGTTGTTTCTTTTGATGTGCAGAAGCTTTTGAGTTTGATGGAATCCCATGTGTTTATTTTTACCTTGGTTTCTTTTGCCTTAGGTGATGTATCAGTGAGAATTCTGCTGCCTGAAATTTTGTTGCCTACATTTTCTTCTAGAATTTTTATGTATTCATGAGTCACATTTAAATCTTTTATCCATTTTGAGTTTATTCTTGTGTATGGTGTAATTTGATGGTCTAGTTTCATTTTTTTTTGCATGTAGCTGTCCAAGTTTCCCAATACCATTTATTAAAGAGGCTGTCTTTACTTCATTGTATGCTCTTGCCACCTTTGTCAAATATTAATTGAGCATAAGGTTTTGGGTCCATTTCTGGGTTCTCTGTTCTATTCCATTGATCTATCTGCCTGTTTTTTGTGCCAGTACCAGGCTGTCTTGATTACACTAGCTTTGTAGTATAACCTGATATTCAGTATTGTGATCCTGCCTACTTTGTTCTTCTTTTTCAGACTGCTGTGGCTATTTGGGGTCTTTTTTGGTTCCATATGAACTTTTGAAGTATTTTTCTAGTTCTGTGAAATATGTTGTTGGCATTTTGATAGGGATTGCATTGAATCTATAGATTGCTTTGGGTAGTATGGACATTTTAATGATGTTAATTCTTCCAATCCATGAACAAGGTATGTGCTTCCACTTTTATATATCTTCCTCTATTTCTTTTTTCAATGACCTGTAGTTTTCTGAGAATAGGTTCTTTATTTCTTTGGTTAAGTTTATTCCTAGGTATGTTAATTTTTTTTGCTGCAATGGAAAATGTTTTTTTTTTGTTTTTTTTTTTTAGTTTCTTTTTCTGTGAGTTCATCATTGGTGTATAAGAATGCCATTGATTTCTGGATGTTAATTTTGTATTGTGCTGTTTTGCCAAATTCATTTATTAAATCTAGTAGATTTTGATGGAGTCTTTAGGGTTTTCTATGTATAATATCATGTTATCTGCAAACAATGACAGTTCCACTTTCTTGTTTGTAGTTGGATCTCTTTTATTTTTTCTTCATGTCTGATTGCTGTGGCTAAGACTTCCAGTACTATGTTAGTTTGTTTGTTTATTTATTTATTTAATCCTCATCTGAGGACATTTTTCCATTTTTTGTTCAGAGAGAGAGAGAGGGAGGGAGAAACATCGATGTGAAAGGGACACATCGAGTGGCTGCCACCCACATGACCAACCAACTCCGGGGACAAACTGCAACCAAGGTACAGGCACTTAACAGGAACCGAACCTGGGTTTCTCTGGACCGCAGGCCAATACTCTAACCGCTGAGCCAAACTGGCCAGGGCTCCAGTACTATGTTAAATAAAAGTAGCAAAAGTGGGCATCCTTCTCTTGTTCCTGTTCTTAAGGGAAATGCTTTTAATTTTTGCCCATTGAGCATGATGTTGGCTGTAGCTCTTTCATATATGGCCTTTATTATGTTGAGATATGATCCCTCTAGTCCCAGATTGCTGAGTGTTCTTATCAGAAATGGGTGCTGGATTTTGTCGAATGCTTTTTCAGCATCTATTGATATGATCGTGTAGTTTTTATGTTTCATTTTGTTTGTGTGATGTATTGATTTGAAAATATTGTCCCAGCCATGCATCCCTCAGATGAGTCCCACTTGGTCATGGTAGATAATTTTTTTGATGTATTGATGGACTCGATTTGTTAGTATTTTGTTCAGGATTTTTGCATCTATGTTCATGAGGGATATTGGTCTGTAGTTTTCTTTCTTTGTAGTGTCTTTTCCGGTTTTGGAATTAGAATAATGCTGGCCTCATAAAACAAGTTTGGAAGTCTTCCTTGTTCTTGAATTTTTTGAAATAGTTTGAGGAGAATGGGTGTTAATTCTTCTTTGAATGTTTGGTAAAATTCCCCCATGAAGCCGTCCAAGCATGGGCTTTTGTTTTCTGGGAGAGTCTTGATTACATCTTCAATTTCTTTTGTTGATATTGGTCTGTTCATGTTTTCTATCTCTTCTCAGTTCAGTTTTGGGAGACTATGTGTTTCTAGAACTTTGTCCATTTTGCTTAGATTGTCGAATTTGTTGCTGTATAATTGTTCATAATATTTGTTAACTATCTGTTGTATTTCTGTGGTGTCAGTTATTATTTCTCCTCTTTCATTTCTGATTTTGTGTATTTGGGTTCTCTCTTTGTTTCTTGATAAGTCCAGCTAAGGGTCCATCAATGTTGTTTATCTTTTCAAAAAACAGCTCTTTGTTTCATTAATCCTTTGAATTTTATTTTTCTGGTCTCCATGTCATTTATTTCTGTTCTGATCTTTACTATTTTCTTCCTTCTACTTGCTCTGGGACTTTTTTTCTGTTTGCTTTCTAGTTCTTTCAGTTGTGAGAAGTGGTTTGATAGTCTATTGGAGATTTTCCTTGTATCTTGAGGTAGGCCTATAGTGCTATGAACTTCCCTCTCAGAACTGCTTTAGCTGCATCCCATAGATTTTGTGTTGTTGTGTCTTCATTTTCATTGGTTTCCAGGAAGTTTTTTTTTTTTTTTGTAGAAGTCATAAAGAGATCCTTTATTTGTGCAGTGCTATTCTTATTTTCTTTGTAAACTGTTTTAAATTTTTTAAATTTTATTAGTTAATTTTTGTTACAGATGTTTCTCCTTTTTCCCCCACTGATTCCTCCCTCCCCCTCCCTCCCTGTCCTGTCCCCAGCTTTGTTGTCCATGTCCATTGTTCATGCATACATGCATAAAAGTTCTGTGGTTTATCTCCCCCCCAACCCCCTCTTCTGGGGATTGTCAGTCTGTACCCCACTTCCAGGTCTCTGGGACTACCCCATTCCTCACACTGTTATGTTCATGATTTTACACAAATAAGTGAGATCATATGATACTTGTCTTTCTCTGTTTGGCTTGTTTCACTTAGGATGATAATTTCCAGGTCCCTCCTGGAAATGTAGTCTCAAAGGATAAGAGATCTTTCTTTCTCACAGCTGCGTAGTACTTCATTGTGTATATGTACCACAGCTTTTTTATCCATTCATCAACTGATGGACACTTGGGCTGTTTCCAGATTTTAGCTATTGTAAATAGTGCTGCTACAAACATGGGGGTTCTTTCTGATTGGTGTTTCAGGCTTCTTAGGGTATATTCCTAGAAGTGGGATCACTGGGTCAAATGGAAGTTCAATTTCTAATTTTCTCAGGAAATACCATACTGTTTTCATAGTGGCTGCACCAGTCTGCATTCCCACCCGCAGTGTACTAGAGTCCCTTTTTCTCCACACCCTCGCCAACACTTGTTGTTTGATGATTTGTTGATGGCGGCCATCCTGAGAGGTGTGAAGTGATACCTCATTGTTGTTTTAATTTGCATCTCTCTGATGATTAGTGATGATGAGCATTTCTTCATATGTCTCTTAGCCATTTGTATGTCCTGTTTGGAGAGGTGTCTCTTTAGGTCTTCTGCCTATTTTTTAATTGGGTTCTTTGTCTTCCTTTTGTTGAGTTGTATGAGCACTCTAAATATATTGGAAATTAACCCCTTATCTGATATATCATTGGCAATGATGCTCTCCCATACAGTGGATAGCCTTTCTGTTTTGATGATTGTATCTTTCGCTGTGCAGAAGAAGGTTTTGAGTTTGATGTAGTCCCATGTGTTCATTTTTTCCTTTGTTTCTATTGCCTTAGGTGATGTATCAGTGAAAATTCTGCTACGTACAATGTCTGAAATTTTGTTGCCTACAGTTTCTTCTAGGATTTTTATTTATTTGTGAGTCACATTTAAGTATTTTATCCAATTTGAGTTTATTCTTGTGTAGAGTGTAAGTTGATGGTCTAGTTTCATTTTTCTGCATGTAGCTGTCCAGTATTCCCAGCACCATTTATTAAAGAGGCTGTCCTTACTCCATTGTATGGTCTTGCCACCTTTGTCAAATATTAATTGAGCATATTGCCTTGGGTCCATTTCTGGGTTCTCTGTTCTGTTCCACTGGTCTATATGCCTGTTCTTCTGCCAGTATCAGGCTGTTTTGATTACAATGGCTTTGTAGTATAATCTGAAATCTGGTAATGTGATTCCTCCAACTTTGTACTTCTTTTTCAAGATTGCTGTGGCTATTCGAGGTCTTTTTTGGTTCCATATGAACTTTTTTTTTTATCCTCATCCGAGGACATTTTTTTTTTTTTCATTTTTTGTACAGACAGAGTGGGAGGGAGAGAGAGGAAGAGAGAGAGAGGGAAACATCGATGTGAAAGGGACACATTGAGTGGCTGCCACCCGCACGACCAACCAGGGCCGGGGACAAACTGCAACTGAGGTACATGCCCTTAGCGGGAACTGAACCCAGGTCTCTCCGGATCGCAGGCGGACACTCTAACTGCTGAGCCAAACCGGCCAGGGCTCCATATGAACTTTTGAAGTACTTGTTCTAATTCCATGAAGTATACCGTTGGTATTTTGATGGGGATTGCATTGAATCTATAGATTGTTTTGGATAATATGGACATTATAATGATGTTAATTCTTCTAATCCATGAACAGGGTATGTGCTTCCACTTTTTTATGTCTTCCTCTATTTCATTTTTTAATGACCTGTAGTTTTCTACAAATAGGTCCTTTATTTCTTTCGTTAAGTTTATTCCTAGGTATCTTGATTTTTTTTGCCGCTATGGTAAATGAGATTGTTTTGTTAGTTTTTCTTTTCTTTCTTTTTCTTTCTTTTTTTTTTTTTTGTGGTACGTGCCCCTAGCAGGAACTGAACCAGGGCTCTCTGGTCTGCAGGCCGATGCTCAATCACTGAGCCAAACTGGCCAGGGCTGTTTTCTTAGTTTTTCTTTCTGTGAGTTCATCATTGGTGTATAAGAATGCCATCAATTTCTTAATGTTATTTCCTGCCACTTTTTCAAATTCATTTATTAAGTCTAGTAAGTTTTTGATGGTGGTCTTTGGGGTTTTCTATATATAGTATCATGTCATCTGCAAATAATGACAGTTTCACTTCCTCCTTTCCAATTTGGATCCCTTTTATTTTTTCTTCCTGTCTGATTGCCGTGGCTAAGACTTCCAGTCTATTAGAGATTTTTCTTGTTTTTTGACGTAGGCCTGTAGTGCTATAAACTTCCCTGTTAGAACTGCTTTCGCTGCATCCCATAGATTTTGTGTTATTGTGTCTTCATTTTCATTGGTTTCCAGGAAGTTTTTAATTTCTTCCTTGATCTCCTAGGTAACCCATTCATTGTTTAATAACATGCTATTTAGCCTCCATATTTTCAAATGTCTTTTCATGTTCTTGTTGCAATTGATTTCTAGTTTCATGCCATTGTGACCTGAGAAGGTGCTTGATATGATTTCAATCTTCTTGAAGTTGTAGAGACTTAGTTTGTGCCCTAACATGCGGTCCATCTTTGAGAATGTCCCATGTGCACTTAAAAAGACTGTGAATTTTGAATTTTGGGGTGTAATTCTCTGTAGATTTCTATTAAATCCATTTGATCCAGTCCTTCATTTAGAGTCTGTGTTTCCTTGTTAATTCTTTGTTCTAGACGATTTATCCAGTGATGCCAGCAGTGTTTTCAAGTCCCCTGCTATGATTTTATTGTCGTTGATTTCTCCTGTGAAGTCCTCTGGAAGATTTTTAATATATTTTGGTGCTTTTATATTGGGTGCATATATGTTATCTTCCTGTTGGATAGATCTTCTCAATATTATTTAGTGGCCTTCTTTGTCTCTAGTTATGGCCTTCATTTTGAAAACTAGTGTATCAAATATGAGTATTGCTACCCCAGATTTTTTTTTTTCCTTACTTTTGCTTGGAAGATTTTTTTCCAATCCCTTCACTTTCAACCTATGTGAGTCTTATCCTGTGAGGTGGGTCTCTTGTAAACAACATATATGTGAGTCATGCTTTCTTATCCAGTCAGCTACTCTGTGTTTTTTTTTAATCAGAGCATTCAATCTGTTTACATTTAAGGTGATTATTGATATGTACTTATTTATTACCATTTTTGTTTAGTATGATTATATATTTTTTGTATTTCTGTTACTAATTACAGCCGTCCTTTTAACATTTCTTGCAGTGCTGGTTTGTTGCTAAAATATTCTCTTAGGTAGTTTTTGTTTGTGAAGCTTTTTATTTGATCTTCTATTTTGAATGATAACCATGCTAGATGGAGTAGTCTTGGATTCAGATTTTAGTTTTTCATGACCTTGATTACTTCATGCCTTACTCTTCTGGCCTGTAGTGTTTCTGTTGAGAAGTCAGCTGATAGTCTTATGGGGGTTCCATTGTGGGTAACCTGTTGCTTATTTCTTGCTGCTTTTAGTATTCTCTCTTTGTTTTTAATTTTTGGCATTTTAATTACTATGTGTCTTGGTGTGGGCCTGTTTGGGTCTTTTTACTTGGGCTCTTTGTGCTTCTTGAACTTGAATGCCTTCTTCCTTCACCAAGTTAGGAAAATTTTCTGTCACCATTTCTTCAAATATATTCTCCAACCCTTGCTCATTTTCTTCTTTTTCGAGGACTTCTATAATGTGAATATTATTATGTTTTCAGTTGTTCCATAGTTCTAAGCTGTCTTCCTGTGTTTTAATTGTTGTTCCCTTTTGGTTTTCTGCTCGATCATCTTTTTCCACCCTGTCTTCTCATTCACTGATCTTGTCATCCGCATACTCTACTCTGCTGTTTAGTTTTTCTAATGTGTCCTTTTTTCTGCTAAGTCATTCTTCATTTCCACTTGGTTTGTTTTCAATGTTTCCATATCTTTACTCACGGTGTTGATATCCTTACTCATGCTGTTGAGCTTCCTCAAGATTATGGCTCTGAACTCTACCTCTGATAACTTGCTTAACTGCATTTTATTTATCTCATCTTTGGTAGACTTCTCTTGTTCTTTAATTTGGGATTTGTTTCTGTGTTTCACCATTTTGGCTATCTCAGTGGGTTTTGGATCCTGCCAAATTTTTCCTGTGTGTGTTGGTGTTCTGCTGTTTGTTGCTCCCTTTACTAGGTTTGGATGAGCAGAGAGGAAGGCCCATGTTAAACACTACTGTCAAGTCTTACTTTTCTTTGTGTAGATTTGCAATCCCAGGATAGGTTCAGTTATCCTCTAGCTTTTTGCCTGGAGGCCATTAGCCTCAGTTACTTGAAAAGCCTTGGGGTTCTCAGTTGAATGAGAAACTCCCTGAGGTGTCAGCTTAAGAGGATTTCCTGTGGGTAGGGCAGATGCTGGTTGTTAATGAGCCTCAATTTGCATTTCTTTGCTCACCTGGGTTTGGCTGAATCTCTGAGGGAGGGGC
Organism: Molossus molossus; assembly: GCF_014108415.1. Taxonomy (NCBI): domain Eukaryota; kingdom Metazoa; phylum Chordata; class Mammalia; order Chiroptera; family Molossidae; genus Molossus; species Molossus molossus. The sequence goes on from NW_023425345.1 coordinate 106,954,161, forward strand.
TGCCACAGCTCTGGGAAAGAACAAGCTGGCCACTGTTATTTGTGGCCAGTAAGGAGCAAGTTGGCCACCGTCATTTGTGGCTGAAACTCAGCACAAACTCTGAGCATCCTCCAAATCCCAGGTGTCCCCAGAGCTCCATTTCCGTCTGCCCTCCCTCTGTCAGAGCCCAAGGTGAGTGGCTGCGGCTATTTTAGAGCTCTGTCCCAGCCCTTTGCGCTGTGGAGCTGCTTGGGATTTTGACCCTGAGGGTGCTGCTCACAGCTAAGGCCGCTGCTCTCCATGGGATCCCACCACCCTCTCAGGCCTCTACAGATCCTACCAGGCCTTTTCAGTGTCCCTGGTTATATGGTCCTCTCCAGCTGCTTTTCTGTTGCTTTTTGTTTTTTCATGATTTGTCTTCATTTTAGTTGTAATTTTCATTTGGTCCTGGGAGATTGTCTGTGTACCTTCCATTCACTCTGCTGCCATTTTTCTCTTTCTTGAGGACATTTTTGCATTCATCTTCAGACAGAGTGAGAGGGAGAGAGGGCAGAAGAGAGAGAGAAACATCAATGTGAGAGACACATTGACTGGCTACCACCCACATGACCCCAGCTGGGGCTAGGGACAAACTGTTACTGAGATGCATGCCCTTAGTGGGAACCAAACCCCGAACTCTCTGGTCAATGGGCCAACTCTCTAACCACTGAGCCAAACTGGTCAGGGCTATGCAGAAATGTTGAGAGTAAAAGACGGGTATAAAATAGAGAGTAAGCAAGTAAAAAATATATAAATACTATGAACAAAAATAAAAATAATACTTTTTATTTAAAGCAACTTGAAATGAAACTTAAATGAAAGTCAAGCACAAAGATAAAAAATTTTGCTCAAAAAATGCAAAAAGAAATGAAAAGAATTGAAAACTATAATATGAAAAAACAAACATATTGATTATAAAACAATAATAATATCTAATCTTATGACTTAAAGGATATAAAAACTAAAATGTATGATAACACAAACACAAAAAGTAAGAAGTTAAGTGTAGTATAAAGAAGTCTGCCCTGGCCACTTTGACTCAGCATTAGAGCATCAGCCTACGGACCAAAGGGTCATAGGCTTGATTCCTAGTCAAGGGCAGGTACCTGAGTTGTGGGTTTGAGCCCCAGTCCAGTCAGGGTCTTGCAGGAGGCGACCAATTGGTGTGTCTCTCTCATATTGATGTTTTCTCTCTTTTTTTTTTCTCTCTCTCTCTCCCTCCTTTCCTAATGGAAAAATATCATTTGGAGAGGATTAACAACAACAACAAAGAAGTTCTAAGGAATATAGAATTGTGGGGGAAGCAAACAAAATTACACATTAGTATATTATAATTAATGTGCACTATTTGCTATAACAAAATAAACTATAACTAAATATACATTAGTTAGTAAAATACAGTCATCCCTTGCCACTTTTTGCTTTGACGTTCGTGGATTCAACCTATTTTTTTTTTAATCCTCACCTGAGGAAATTTTTCCATTTTTTGTTCATATAGAGTGGGAGGGAGAGAGAGGAAGAGAGAGAGGGAGAGAGAAACATCGACGTGAAAGGGACATATCAAGTGGCTGCCACCCGCATGACCAACCAGGGCCGGGGACGAACTGCAACCAAGGTACGTGCCCTTAGCAGGAACCAAATCCAGATTTTTCTGGACCGCAGGCCGATGCTCTAACCACTGAGCAAAACTGGCCAGGGCTATTGCATTTTTTTCAAATACTGTACTTGAAATACTATATTTGAAAAAAATCGCAATATAGTGAAGCCATGAACATCCAAGCACAATGTGGTGAGGGACAACTGTGTATAAATAACGAATCCTACTTTGTGAAAGTTCATTTATTGAGGTAGAGTCTGGAACTGATTAACCACCATAAATGAGGACTGACTGTAACTGATTGCATTTGTGTATAATAAATACAAAGTATTGTTTTAATCTCTGTGGGAATCACTAAAAATAGTAAAAATAATGAAAGTCAATATTAGAGAACAATTAAACAATTAAAAATCGAACAATTAAAATATAATAAATTAATCTAAAAGAAAATAAGAATAAAAACATAGAAAACAGCAAAAATATGAATCAAATAGTAAAAGGTGAGCACTAAGCTCAAATATATCACTAAATATAAGTGGCCTAAATTCTCCATTTAAAAAATAAAGATGATTATTTGAACATGGTGGCAGATTAGATGGAAGTTACACTGACTTTCTCCTGGGACCAAACTGGAATTACAATTAAAATACAGAAAAATCATCCTGAATAGCCAATTGAAGATTATCTGGAGAGAGGCCAAGACTTAAAGAAGAGGACCCATTGAGGCTGGTAGGAAGTACAGAGGTGCAAGAGGGCTGGCCGAGCTCCCACAGGCAGCTGGTGAAGTTCGGAGGGATAGCTTAGCCATGGGGGAATCTCCCTGGTGTCTAAACTACAATATGGGTTCCCCAACCCAGAGCACTAGAACTTGTAAAGGTGCCCAAATAATATCTAGCTGTGAGAAACAGCAGGATTTCTATCCACCAGGGAGAGACAGTTAGAAATGCATGCACCTTCTTAAAGGACCAATATACAAAATTTTGTTTGCAGCCACTCATCTTGTGCTCCAGCAGAGAGAGGGCAGAGGGGACTAGAGCTGTGTGAGGAGAGTCTGGATTTGGTGGCTCTGGGGAGAGAGCTGAGAGGACTGTTGCCTGAATCCCTGTGCTGAGTCATTCCTCCACACTGCAGAAGCCATCTTTCTCAGGCAGACCTTTTCTATTAAATGCAGCTTTAGCCTAGGGGGAAGTATTTGCCCCACCCTTTGGAATCTCTTTTGCCCCACCCTGTAGAGCTTATGCTCTGACTACAGCTGGAGGTTCATTAAGTGACTGAGACTAACAGACAGCATTCAGGCAAAGGCAGATCCTTGGGTGCTTTGAGTCTGCCTGACCTGCTCCTGAGCCTGGGTCTAGTAAAGCAGACCTTGGTGCACAGATTAGTCCTTTTCACATGTACCCAGGACCAGCAGAGGGAGCCACAAACTGTGAATTGCTGATAGTTCCAAACAGGTTTGCTCAGGGAAAAGCATAGACAGTGTATGATATTGGCTTGCACTATAGTCTCCCCAAAGACGCCCAGAACCAGTACACTTGAGCTTCAGACAACAATAGACCATGATCCTATAAATTTCAGAAGCAGCATATCTCCAGGGGGGTATTGACAAATAGCAGACCCTGCTGAGGTGAATTCTGTTCCTTGTGATCAGTACCTGTACAGAAGCCTGCACACTGTATTGTGGGTTTGGCCTCACTGTCAGACAGCCTGAAGCTCAAGTCCACACACAAATGAATCAATAGCAACCAAGACTCAATTATTACAGTAGGGCCCTTAAGACATGTACAAGGGACATTCTTAGAGCACCCAGTTCTGGCGATCAGGGAGACTGAACCACTGGTTCTCACAGGTCACCTACTACATGAAACCATCCTTCCAATACTGCGAGTTATAGACTTTCCTAATACATAAAAACAAACACAAACAGGTAGCCAAAATGGGGAGACAAAGAAACAGGCCCCAAATGAAGGAATTAGAGGATTCTCCAGAAGAAAAGCTAAATGAAGTGGAGGTAAGCAATTTAACAAACACAGAATTCACAATAATGATTATAAGGATGCTCAACAGCATGACAAAAGATATAGTGTCTATAAAAAAAGGGCAGTCAGAAATAAAGAATGAAGAATGTCATATCTGAGATAAAAATGACTACACTGGAAGGAATACAGCAGTCTTGATGAAGCGGAGGCTTGATGAAGCAGAGGGGGAGTCAAGATAGAAAAAACACCCAATTAGAGCAGCAAAAAGAAAAAAGACTTTGAATAAGTGAGGATACTTTAAGGGACCTTTGGGACAACATGATGTGTAACAACATCCACATAGGGGTACCAGAAGGAGAAGAGAGAGAGCAAGGGATTGAGAACATATTTGAAGAAATAATGTGTAAAAACTTCCCTAACTTGGTGATGGAAAAAAGACATATAAGTCCAGGAAACACAGAGAGTCCTAAGTAATATGGACCCAAAGAGGCCTACACCAAGGCACATTATAATTAAAATGCCAAAGTTAAAGACAGAGAGAGAATCTTAAAAGCCACAAGAGAAAGGCAGTCAGTTACTTACAAAGGAGCTCCATAAGACTGTCAGCTGATTTTTCCTCAGAAACATTTTGGCCAGCAGGGACTGACATGAAACACTCAAAGTGATGAAAAACAAGGACCTACAACAAAGGATACTTTACATAGTGAGGCTATCCTTTAAAATGGAAAGAGAAATAAAGAACTTCCCAGACAAGAAAAAGCTAAAGGAGTTTATTATCACCAAACCAGCATTATAAGAAATGTTAAAGGGCTTGCTTTAAGAAGTGGAAGAAGAAGAAAAAGAACACACACACGCACACACACACACACACACACACGAACTCAGTTAAAAAAATAAAATAGCAATAATTATGTACCCATTATTAATCACTTTGTTTATTTTTTAAACTCATCTTTATTGTTTAATGCATTACAGATGTTTCTCCCTTTTTTCTCTATTGACCCCCTCCTCCCCATTCCCACCCCCTCCTGCCTTCCCCCCACTATTATCGGTGTCCATTGGTTGTGCACATATGCATAGAAGTTCTTTGGTTTATCTCATCCCAACCTCCCTCCCCCTTTCCCTTTGAGGTTCATCAGTCTAACAACCAATTTGTACTTCTTAATTCCTTCATCTTTTTTACCCACCCTCCCAGGCCCCACCCATCTGGCAAGCAACAAAAAGTTCTCGCTATCTAATCTGTTTCTGTTCTGCTTGCTTATTTTGTTTGTGGATTAACTTGTTGATAGATGTGTATTAATTGCCATTTTATTGTTTATATTTTTGTTCTTCTTCGCTTTCAAGAAGACCCTTCAACATTCCATATCAACATTTCATATAATACTGGTTTGGTGGTGATTAATTCCTTTAGCCTTTTTTTTGTCTGAGAAACTCTTGATATGGCCATCGATTCTAAATGATAGCTTTGCAGTATAGAGTAATCTTGGTTGTAGGTCATTGCTTTTCAGCCTCTTAAATATTTCTTGCTACTCCTTTCTGGCCTGCAAAGTTTCTTTTGAGAAATCAGCTGACAGTCTTATGGCAGCTCCTTTGTAGGTAACGGACTGCTTTTCTCTTGCTGCTTTTAAGATTCTTTGTCTTTTGGCATTTTTTTTTTATCCTCACCTGAGGACATTTAAAAAATTTTTGTTCAGATAGAGTGGGAGGGAGAGAGAGGGAGAGAGAGAGAGAAACATCAATGTGAAAGGGACACATCGAGTGGCTGCCACCCTCATGACCCAACCAGGGTCGGAGACAAACTGCAACCAAGGTACATGCCCTTAGTGGGAACCAATCCTGGGTCTCTCTGGACCACAGGCCAATGCTCTAACCATTGAGCAAAACTGGTCAGGGCTAGCTTTTGGCATTTTGATGATGATGAGTCTTGGTGTGGACCTCTTAGGGTTCAACTTGTTTGGAACTCTTTGTGCTTCCTGGACTTGTATGTCTATTTTCTTCACCAAGTTAGGGAAGTTTTATGTCATTATTGTTTCAAATACTTTTTCAATTTCCTGCTCTCTCTCTTCTCCTTCAGGCACCCCTATGATGCGAATGTTGGCACGCTTGAATTTGTCCTAGAGGTTCCTTACAATATCCTTATTTTGGGGGATTTTTTTTTTTTTTTTGCAGTTCCAGTTGGGTGTTTTCTGCTTCATTATATTCCAAATTGATGGTTTGCTTTTCGGCTTTACCTACTCTACTATTGATTCCCTGTAAATTATTTTTTTATTTCAGTTAGTGCATTCCTAATTTCTGACTGGCCCTTTTTTATGTTGTTGATGTTCTCACTAAGTTCCTCAGAGGTCTCCTTAAGTTCCTTGAAGGTGTCACTATGTCTCTTGTATGTCTCACCAAGTTCCCTGAGCAATCTTATAACCTGTGTTCTGAACTCTGCATCTGTTAGATAGCTTATCTCTATTTTGTTTAGTTCTTTTCCTGGAGTTTTGTTCTTTTCTTTCATTTGGGACATGTTTCTTTGTCTCCTTCCCTGTGATTGTTTTTATGTTTTAGGCAGAGCTGCTATGCCTCCTAGGTTTTATAGGGTGGCTTACTGTTGTAGGTGTCCTGTAGGATCCAGTGGCACAGTCACCCTGATCAGCAGGGCCCTCGTGGTGCACCACTAGTGTGGATTGTACACCCTTCCCTTGTAATTGAGTCTTGATTGCTGTTGCACATCAGTGGGAGGGGTTTACTCAGGCTTACTCAAGGACTGGCTGTGCCTACTAGCCACTACCTTGGAGGATCAGCTGTGTAAGGGGCCCACCACACAGAATAAGACTTACTTCAGCAGGGCTCTGGTACCCACTGAATCCACTCATTGAGTGGAGGTGGTTGGGTGGTGGTGTTTCGATGTAGTCTGAAGCTATCTATCAGGTATGCTGGCTCTGGGGCAAGGTCAGCCACTGCCTGGTATTCTACTCCAGGGCCACTAGGCATAGGCTATAAAGTGATCTGCAGATGCTGCTTGTTTGAAAGAATTTAGGAAAACCTGAAGCAGGATCCAAGACAGGCCAATCCTATGGTAAAGCCTTTGGAAACAGCTTGGGTGGGTCCACAAGTTGGGTGGGGGAGGGCTTCAGGGAATCACCAGGGCAGGGCAACCAGTGTGAGCCAGGTTGCTGGAGTCCCAGACATGGAGCCTGTCTGCCTGCCCTGTGGGGGAAGGGTTCACCAAAGGAAAAATGACCTCCACCAGCACGTCTGTCCAGGAGAAAGCTGCCCCTCAGCTCTCATATGGAGGCCTAACAGCTCAATTCTTCCCTGTTTTCTGGTGCCCCTCAAGCTGCCTCCCCTCAGAGCTCAGAGGAAGCGGGTCTGAGTAAGTCTGCGTGTCGACCCTTTAAGAGGAACTGCCACGGTCTCCCTCTGCCTCAGTTCCCACTGCTTTTCTAGCCAGAAGTTATGGGGACTTTTCTCCCTGGCACTGGAACCCTGAGCTGGGCACCTGGTGTGTGACGGGGACCCCTCACTCCTCAGAGAGGACCTTCCCAGCCGAGGTGTCCCTTCTGATTTTTATCCGACACATGTGGGTGTGGGACCAGCCTGTCCGCCTCCACCCCTCCTACCAGTCTCTGTGTGGCAGCTTCTTTAATTTTGTAGTTGTAGGACTTCCATTCAGCTTGATTTCAGGTGGTTCTGAATGATGGTTGTGTTGTAGTTTTGTTGTAATTTTGATGTGGCTGTGGGAGGACTCAATACTGCATTTACCTATGCTGCCATCTTCTTATTTTCTCCATTATTAACCATTTTAAATGTAAATGGTTTAAATGCTCCATACAAAAGACATAAGGTAGCTGAGTGGATAAGAAAACAAGATCCATATATATGCTGTCTTCAAGAGACCACCTCGGAATGAAATATACACACAGACTCAATGTAAAGGGATGGTAAAAGATATTTCATACAATTGTAAAGGAAAAAAAAAAGTTGGTTAGCAATATTTATATCTGACAAAATAAACTTTAAAACAAAGGACATAGCAATAAACAGAGAATGACACTATATAATGATAAAGGATCAATCCAATAAGAGGTTATAACCCTTGTAAACATTTATGCACTCAATACAGGAGCACCTAAATATGTAAAGCAAAACTTGTTGGACATACAGAAATACAGATATAATAAGGGATTTTAACATCCCATAGACATCAATGGATAGATCTTTCAGGCAGAAAATCTATAAGGAGATGGTAGCCATAAATAACACACTAGATCAAATGGATTCAATTGATATCTCCAGAGCATTTCACTCCAAGACAGCAGAATATACATTCTTTTCAAGTTCCCATGGAACTTTCTCTAAAGTAGACTACATGTTAGGACACAATTTTCAATAAATTTACAAAGATTAAAATCATATCAAGCATCTTCTCTGACCATAATGCTATGAAACTTGAAATCAATCACTAGAAGAAAACTGAAAAACACACAAAGACATGGATGCTAAATAACATGTTACTAAACAATGACTGGATTAACAATGAGATGAAGGAAGAAGTCAAAAGATACCTTGAAACAAATGAAAGTAAGAACACAACAATCTAAAATCTGTGGGACATAGGCAAAACAGTCCTAAGAGGAAAATTCATAGCATTACAGGCCTATGTCAAACAAGAAAAAGCTCAAATAAACAATCAAACTTTATACTTAAAGGAACTTGAATAAGAACAAAAAGCAAAGACCAGAGTGAGTGGAAGGAAGAAAATAATAAAGATCAGAGCAAACATAAATGAAATAGAGTATACATAAAATAATGCAAATGATCAATGAAACCAAGAGTTGGTTATTTGAAAAGATAAATAAGATTGACAAACCTTTAAACAGAATCATCAAGAATAAAGAGAGAGGACCCAAATAAGTAAAATCAGAAATGAAATATAAGGAAGTGGGAAAGGGGGTGGAAAGAGATAAACAAACAAAAGAAATAAAAGAGACCAAAGAAATACAAAGGATTGTGAGAAAATATTACAAACAACTATATGTCATCAAATTGTACAATCTGAATAAATGGATAAATTCCTAAAAACATACAACCTTCTAAAATGAAATCAGTAAAATTCAAATCATCTGAATAGACATATTACAACTAGTAAAATTGGGGCAGTAATAAAAAAAAACAACAAAAACAAACAAACAAACAAAAAAACAACTCTCAACAAACAAAAGTCCTAGACCAGATGGCTTCCAGGTAAATTTTACGAAACATTCAAAGAAGTAACACCTATCCTTCTCAAACTATTCCAAAAAAATTGAAGAGGAGGGAAGACACCCAACCTCATTTACTAGGTCAGCATTATCCTAATCACAAAACCATATAAAGACACAATGAAGAAAGAAAATTATAGGTTAATATCTCTGATGAACATAGATACTAAAATCCTCAACAAAATATTATCAAACCAAATCTAGCAATACTTTAAAAGGTATACACCATGATCAAATAGGATTTCTTCCAAGGATGCAAGATTGTTACATCTGCAAAACAATTAATGTGATATATCACATAAACAAATTTAAGGATAAAAATCATATGATCATATCAATCAATGTAGAAAAAACATTGATAAATTCCAGCACCCATTTGTGATAAAAACTCAGTAATGTGGGAATAGAGGAAACATATCTCAACTTAATAATGGCCATATATGACAAACCCATAGCCAACATGGTTCTCAGTGGGCAAAATCTACAAGTATTCCCCTTAAGATCAGGAACAGGACAAGAATGTTTGCTTTTACCACTCTTAGTCAACATAGCACTGGAAGTTCTAGCCACAGCAATCAGAAAATAAAAAGAAATAAAAGACATCCAAATTGGAAAGGAAGAAGTAAAACTATCATTATTAGCAAATGACCTGATATTGTATATAGAGAACCCTAAAGACTCCACTGAAAAACTACTAGAACTGGTAAATGAATTCAGTAAAGTAGCAGGAAACAAAATAAATATTCAGAAATCACTTGCATTTTTATATACCAATAATGAATTATCAGAAAGGGAAACTAAAAAACAACCCCATTCACAATTGCATTAAAAATAATAAAATACCTAGGAATAAATCTTCAACAAAATATTATCAAACCAAATCTAGCAGTACATTAAAATCTGTGGGACAGATTTTAAAAGGTATACACCATGATCAAGTGGGATTTATTCCAGGGATTCAAGGTGGTTACAACATCTGCAAAACAATAAATGTGATATGCCACATAAACAAATTTAAGAATAAAACCATATTATTCATAAAAATTATAAAACCAAGGATATAAAAGACCTGTACTTGGAAATTTTATAAGACATTGAAGAAAGAAATTGAGAAAGATACAAATAAGTGGAAGCATATACCATGTTTATGGATAGGAAGAATTAACATCATTAAAATGTTTATACTACCCAAAGCAATCTACAGATTCAGTGCAATTCCAATCAAGATATCAATGGAGTATTTCACAGAACTGGAATAAGTGTTTCAAAAATTTGTATGAAATCACAAGAAACAAAAAACAAACAAAAACCTCCCCCTGCAAATAGCAACAGCTATCTTGAGAAAGAAGAACAAAGTTGGAGGAATCATCCTTTCTGATATCAAACTATACCTCAAGTCACAATAATCAAAATAGCATGGTACTGGTATAAAAACAGACATATAAATCAATGGAACAGAATAGAGAGCCCAGAAATAAAACCCCACCTTCATAGTCAATTAATATTTCACAAAGAAGGCACAAGTATATAATGAACTAAAGATAGTCTAGTCAATAAATGTTATTGGAAAAATTGGACAAATATGTACAAAAAATGAAACTAGACCACCTTCTTATACCACACACTAAGGTAACCTAAAAAAATGAATCAAAGACTTAAATGTTAGAGCCAAAAATATAAAAGTCATAGAAGAAAACATATGTAGTAAAATCTTGGACATTTCTCATAGCAATATTTTTTCTGATATATCTCCTTGGACAAGGGAAACAAAAGAAAAAATAAACAAATGGGACTACATCAAAATAAAAAGCTTCCACGTAGCAAAGGAAACCATCAACAAAATGAAAAACAAAGCACTGAATGGGAGAACATATTCACCAACGATACATCTGATAAGGGGTCAATATCCAAAATTTATAAAAAACTTATAAATTCAACACCAAAAACACCAAACAATCCAATTTAAAAATGGGCAAAAGACCTGAATAGACATTTCTCCCAAGAGAATATACAGATAGCCAACAGGCATATGAAAGGATGCTCAATACTACTAATCATCAGAGAGATGCAAATTAAAACCATAATGCAGTATTACCTTACAGTTAGAATGGCTATCATTAATAAGTCAACAAACAAGTGTTGGTGAGGTTGTGGAGAAAAGGGAGCCCTCGCGTACTGTTGGTGGCAATAAAGATTGGTGTAGCCACTGTGGAGAGTGGTATGGAGTTACCTCAAAAAATTAAAAAATGGAACTTTCTTATGATCCAGTGATTCCTCTTCTGGAAATTTATCTGCAGAGATCTGAACCACTAATTTGAAAGACTATATGTACCCCTATGTTCATTGCAGCATTATTTACAATAGCCAAGATTTGGAAGTGTCCATCAGTAGATGAGTGGATAAAAAAGCTGTGGTACATTTACACAATGCAATAAATAAAAAGAAAATTTTACTCTTTGCAACAGCCTGGATGGACCTGGAGAACAGTATGCTAAGTGAGATAAGCCATCAGAGAAAGACAAGTAGCATATGATTTTACTCATGTGGAATTTAATGAACAAACTAAACTACCAAGCAAAACAGACTCATAGATAGAGAGCAGGCAGATGACGTGGGGAAGAGGATGGTCCGGGGGGTGGAGGGACTGATCAAAAAAGAAAAAAGAGAGACAACTCATGGAAATCAACAGTGTGGTGATTGTGGGGAGTAAGGAGGATGAGTGGATGTGGAAGAGGGCATCGAAGAAATAAATCTTGATAGGAAAAAATAAAATAAAATAAAATGAAATAAAGGTAGTCTGGATAGGAAAAACAACTATACACTGTTTACATAACTTTAAATCCCTAAATAAAAGTGTACACACCCTAAAAATAATAATACAGAAAAAAATAGATAAAAGCATGAGACACATGTTAAAAAACGTTAGTTTAGCTAAATAATATCTGTAAATGTAAGCGATACAGTGAGATGCATTGCCATGTTTGTAATGCCTAATGGATTCAGAAGAAATAGAATTTTCTAATAATTCTGAATCTGTCAAATAAATGTAATTCTTTGCTAAAATTTTGTTGGTAGAAAATTGAAAATAATCTACAGATAATATATTAGAATTAATAATTACATTGAGGAAGATTTGTTTATGCAGAGTCAATGAAAAAATGAGTTGTATTTTTCAACCTATCGGAAACAAGTAGAAATAAAGTTTTAAAGGTATAATTTATAACAGCATAAAATCAAATTCCTAGGAGTAAATTGAATACATCTATTTTATCAAGTTTAATTTAATAAATGAATTGCTAATGCATACTGATGAATTAAAAGTTTTAATATTATAAAATTATATTAGAATATATTATAATTTTTTTTTTTTTTTTTTTTATCCTCACCTGAGGACATTTTTCCATTTTTTGCTCAGGTAGAGCGGGAGGGAGAGAGAGGAACAGAGAGAGAGAGAGAAACATCGACGTGAAGGGACACATCGAGTGGCTGCCACCCGCACAACCAACCAGGGCCGGGGACAAACTGCAACCGAGGTACGCGCCCTTAGCGGGAACCGAACCCGGGTCTCTCAGGACCGCAGGCCGACGCTCTAACCGCTGAGCCAAACCGGCCAGGGCAGAATATATTATAATTTTTAATATTATAAAGATATCTCTAAAATTTATCTATAGTTTCAGCAGACTATCATTCTAAATCCCAGCAGAGTTTCCCTTATTTATTTTGTGGAAAATAAGAAAAAGTTTTAAAAGATTACAGAATACTGCAAAAGGAATCCGAAGAGCCAACACAAATTTTGAAAAAGAAATACAAAATTGAAAGGCTTACACTACCAAATACAAAGACTAATATGAACTACTTAAGATAATGTGATACTGAAACAAAAACAGATAATAGACTAAGAGAATTATACATAGTTCAGACATAGATCCATATATGAGATTAGTGGACCCACAATATGCTAGACAATAGAGAAGATATAGTATTTTCAATAAATGTAATTAGGTAGATTGAATATTTCTAGAGAAACAAATTATTCTTGACCCCTACCACAGAGTATATAAAATCAGTACACTAAACACCACACCATGTAAAAATATCAATTCCAGGTAGATTATAAATCCACATGAGGGAAGTAAAACAATAACATATTGAGACAATAGCATAGAAAAATATTTTTGTAAGCATCGATTGAGCGAAATATTGCTGTTTTTTTTAATTGAATTTATTGGGGTGACATTGGTTAACAAAACAATACAGGTTTCAAGTGTAAAACTAAATAAAAAACAAAAACAAAAAACATCATCTACAGCGTCGTGTTCTCACTACTCAAAATCAAATCTCTTTCTGTCCCCAATTATAACCCACTTTCTCCTTGGCTATCATTATACTGTTATCTTTGTCCACGTGTCTATATATATACTGCTTATTCCCTTCACCTTTTTTTACCCAGCCTCCCAACCCCCACCCCTCTGACAGCTGTCAGCCAGTTCTATTTTGTTTATTTTGTTGATTAGATTCCACATAAAAGTGAGATCATATGGTATTTGTCTTTCTCTGATTGGCTTATTTCACTTAGCATAATAATTTACAAGTCTGTCCATGCTGTCACAAAAGGTGAATTTTCTTTTTCTTTTTTTTTTCATGGCTGAATATTATTTCCTTGTGTAAATATACCACAGCTTTTTTTGTCTACTCATCTACTGATGGACACTGGGGCTATTTCCATATCTTGGCTGTTGTAAATAATGCTTCAGTGAACAGAGTGGTGCATATATTTTTTAAATTAATGTTTTGGGTTTCTTCCGATATATTCCCAGGAGTAGGATTGCTGAGTCAAAGGGTAGTTCCATTTTTAATTTTTTGAGGAAACTTTATGCTGTTTTTCACAGTGGCTGCACCAATTTGCTTTCCTACCAACAGTGCATGAGGGTCCCCTTTTCTCCACATCTTCTCAAGTACTTGTTGATTTGTTGATGGTAGTCATTCTGAGAGCTGTAAGGTGATACCTCATTGTAGTTTGTATTTGCATCTCTGATGATTAGTGGCCTTGAGGATTTTTTCATATGTCTGTTGGCCATCTGTATGTCTTCTTTGGAGAAGTGTCTATTCAGGTCCTTTGCCCATTTTTTAACTGTATTTTTTTGTCTTCCTCATATTAAGTTGTATAAATTCATTATATGTTTTGGAAATTAAACACTTATCAGATGTACCATTGGCAAATATGTTCTCCCATACAGTGGGTTCTCTTTTCATTTTGTTGATGGTTTCTTTTGCTGTGCAGAAGCATTTTAGCTTGATGTAGTCCCATTTGTTTATCTTTACCTGAGTTTCCCTTGCCCTTGGAGATATATTGGCAAAAATATTGCTGTGAGATATATCTGAGATTTTGTTGCCTATGTTTTATCTAGGATTTTTTATAATTTTGCAACTTATATTTAAGTTTTTTATCCATTTTGAGTGCTTCTGGCATATTATGAAAGTTGATAGTCTAATTTTATTTTTTTAAATGTGCCTGTCTAATTTTCCCCAACACCGTTTCCTGAAGAGGCTATCTTTAGTTCATTGTATAATCTTGCCTCCTTTGTTAAATATTAATTGACATAAAGTCATGAGTTGATTTCTGGGCTCTCTTTTGTGTTTCATTGATCTATATGTCTGTTCTTATGCCAGTAGCAGGCTGTTTTGATTACAATGACCTTGTGGTATAGTTTAGTGTCTGGTATTGTGATCCTCCCAACTTTGTTCTTTCTCAAGATTGCTATGGCTATTTGTTGGAGTCTTTTTTGGTTCCATATAAACTTTTGGAGTATTTGTTCTAGATCTGTGAAATATGCCATTGGTACTTCAATAGGGATTGCACTGAATCTATAGATTGCTTTGAGTAGTGTGGACATTTTAATGACGTTAAATATTCCAATCCATGAACATGGCATATGATTCTACTTATTTGTATCTTTCTTAATTTCTTTCTTCAATGTAATATAGTACTCCAAATACAGGTCTTTAATAACCTTGGTTATATTTATTCCTAGGTACCAGTTCTTGTTGCAATATAAATGGTACTGTTTTCTTAATTTATTTTCCTGATAGTTCATTATTAGTGTATAAATATGGCACTGACCTTTGGATGTTGATTTTGTATCCTGTAACATTTCTGAATTCATTGATTAGATCTAGCATTTTTTTGTTTTTTTGGTGGAGTCTTTAGGTTTTCTATGTACAATATTATGTCATCTGCAAATAATGACAGTTTCACTTCTTCCTTTCCAATTTGGATGCCTTTTATTTCTTCTTCTTGTCTGATTGTTATGGCTAGGACTTCCAGTATTAGTTTGAATGAGTGGTGTAAGTGGACCTCCCTGTTTTATTCCTGATCTTAAGGGAAACACTTTTAGATTTTTTCCCAATGAGTATGTTGTTAGCTGTAGGTTTGTCATATATGGTATTTATTATATTGATGTATGATGCCTTCATTCTTACTTTGCTTAGAGTTTTTATTATAAATCAGTGATGGATTTTATCATTTGCTTTTTCTGCATCTTTTTTATGTATTTTTTTCCAATTTTTATTAATTTATTTTTGTTACAGATATTTCTCCTTTTTTACCCCTAGACCCCTCCTTTCCATCCTTCTCCCCCAACCCCCTAGCATTGTTGTCTATGTCCATTGGTTATGCATATATGCATATAAGCATATAAGTTCTTTGAGTCACCTCATCCATCCCCCTGCCCTCATACTCTGAGGTTTGTCAGTTTGAACGATACTCCTTTCTATGTCTCTGGATCCACTTCCTTCGTCAGTCTACCTTATTCATTATATTCCACAAATAAGTGAGATTATGTGGTCTTTGTCTTTCTGTGATTGGCTTATTTCACTTAGCACTATCCTCTCGAGGTCCCTCCATGTGGTCTCAAAGGATAAGAGATCTTTCTTTCTCACAGCTGCATAGTACTCCACTGTGTATATGTACCACAGCTTTTCAATCATTCATCTACTGATAGACACTTGTGCTGTTTCCAGATCTTAGCTATTGTAAATAGTGCTGCTATGAACATGGGGGTACATATATTCTTTCTGTTTGGTGTTTCAGGCTTCTTAGGGTATATTCCTAGAAGTGGAATCACTGGGTCAAATGGCAATTCAATTTTTAGTTTTTTGAGGAAACACCATAGTGTTTTCCATAATGGCTGAACCAGTCTGCATTCCCACAAGCAGTATACTAGAGTCGTCTTTTCTGCACACCCTTGCCAGCACTTGTTGTTTGATGATTTGTTAATGGTAGCCATTCTGGCAGGTGTCAAGTAATACCTCATAGTTGCTTTAATTTGCATCTCTCTGATGATTAGTGACATTGAGCATGTCTTCATATGTCTCCTGGCCATTTGTATGTCCTTTTTGGAGAGGTGTCTATTTAGGTTCTCTGCTCATTTTTTAATTGGGTTCTTTGTCTTCCTCTTGTTGAGTTGTATGAGCACTCTATATATATTGAAAATTAACCTCTTATCTGATATATCATTGGCAACTATGCTCTCCCATACAGTGGACTCCCTTTCCATTTTGATGGTTGTTTCTTTTGCTGTGCAGAAGTTTTTGAGCTTGATGTAGTTCCATGTGTTTATTTTTTCCTGTTGCCTTAGGTGATGTGTCAGTGAAAATTCTGTTACATATGATGTCTAAAATTTTGTTGCCTACATTTTCTTCTAGGATTTTTATGAATTCACAAGTCACATTTAAGTCTTTTATCCATTTTGAATTTATTCTTGTGTATGGTGTAAGTTGATGGTCCAGTTTTATTGTTTTGCATGTAGCTATCCAATTTTCCCAACACCATTTATTAAAGAGACTGTCTTTATTCCATTGTATGCTCTTGCCATCTTTGTCAAATATTAATTGAGTATAATGTCTTGGGTCAATTCCTGGGTTCTCTGTTCTGTTCATTGATCTATATGCCTGTTCCTGTGCCGGTACAGGACTGTTTTGATTACAGTAGCTTTGTAATATAACCTGATATCCAGTATTGTGATCCTACCTACTTTGTTCTTTTTCAAAATTGCTGTGGTTATTTGGGGTCTTTTTTGGTTTCATATAAACTTTTGGAGTATTTGTTCTAGTTCTGTGAAATATGTCGTCAGTATTTTGTTGGGGATTGCATTGAATATATAGATTCTATAGAATCTATAGATTGCTTTGGGTAGTATGGACATTTTAATAATGTTAATTCTTCAATCCATGAACAAAATATATGCTTCCTCTTTTTTATATCTTTCTCTATTTCTTTTTTTCAAAGTTGTGTAGTTTTCTGCAAATAGGTCCTTTACTTCTTTGGTTAAGTTTATTCCTAGATATCTTAATTTTTTTGCTGTGATGCTAAATGGGATTGTTTTCTTAGTTTCTCTTTCTGTGAGTTCATCTTTGGTGTATAAGAATGTCATCAATTTCTTGACATTATTTTTGTATCCTGCTACTTTGCCAATTCATTTATTAAGTTTGGTAGATTTTTGATGGAGTCTTTAGGGTTTTCTATGTACAATATTATGCCATCTGCAAATAATGACAGTTTCACTTTCTCCTTTCCAATTTGAATCTCTTTTATTTTTTCTTCATGTCTGATTGGTGTGGTTAAGACTTCCAGTACTATGTTAAATAAGAATGATGAAAGTGGGCATCCCTGTCTTGTTCCTGTTCTTAAGGAAATGTTTTTAGTTTCTGCCCATTGAGTATGATGTTGGCTGTAGGTCTTTCATATATGGCCTTTATTATGTAAAGATATAATTCCTCTATTCCCACATTGCTGAGCGTTTTTATCAGAAATAGGTGCAGGATTTTATTGAATGCTTTTTCAGCATCTATTGATATAATCATATTATTTTTATCTTTCATTTTGCCCAGCACTTTCGATAGAAGCCTTCCTGTAGGATTCAGGCTAAAATTCCAAGCTCTGCATGGAACTGACACCCTTGCACCACAGGTCCAGGCAGGAGGGGTTTCACAGGTTTCAGCCCTGTGAAAGACTCAGATCTCTTTGTGTGATTGGTCTTGGCAACATGGAGGCAGAAACTCTCAGCTCTGCTTTTGCTCTCAAATCTCTGCAGTGTGGGCCAAAAATTCCCGACCTTTCCTCCTCCTCTGTGTGGCTAACTCTGTATGATGGAGCAGTCTGGGAGTCTCCACAGGTGTGTCTGTGTATGTGTGTGTGTGTGTGGGGGGGGTGGGGGGGTTCAAGCCCACACTGGAGATGGAAGAATTTTTTTCCCTTTTTCCCAAACCATACAATTTAGTCACTGACTAGAGCTCTGCACAATGCCTTTCAAGAAAGTAGAGGGTCCCTCAAAGGCACTACTATTTGCAGCCCACAGACCCCTCTGTTGGACCCAAACATTACAGCACAGCCTTTCCAGCTGTCAGAGCCTGAGCAAACTTCTCAGGCTGGGGCTATTTACAATATGAGCGCTCCTTCACGGGGAAGGTGTGGTTCCTGTCTTACAGGTTCATAGGATTCCCCTGGTTCCCTCTGCCCTATGCTGTGCCAAATCTTATATTTTTTGCTGTTCTGTATTTGGGATCCCTGTGTGGGGTCTCAACCCCACACTTCCAAAGGGAGGGAACTTTGCAGTCGATATCACTCAACCTCTCATCCTAACATCTGCTCCAGGGTGGCTCCCTCTTTCTGCAACTGCTTTCCTCCTACCAGTCTCTATGTTGTTTCTTCAGTGCTCCTTAGATATATATCCCATCCGCTACACTTCTCTTGGTTTTTCAAGTCAATTGAGCAATATTTTAGCCATAAATCCAGTTGTTGGTTGGGAGCAATGCATGCAGGCTTCAGCCACTCTGCAGCCACCTTGCATCCTGGGAAGTGGGATGAGAGCTCGTTCTTCAGTCCCTGGTTGCCTGCACTTGGGCAGGCTACCTACTCCCTTCCCTCAGTTTGATGGCCGTGCTACTGCCGTTTAAATTTAAAGTTATTTTTTATGGTACTTATTTATTGACAGGAGTAGAACCCAACACTCTTTGGTCTGTGGGCCAATGCTCTAATCACTAAGCCCAACCGACCAGGGTGGTAAATAATTTTGAATGTAATTTGAATGTTCTAGTTTAGTGTACTTAAATGTATGTTTTTCTTATAGTGTTCGTTGTATGTACCTTTTATTCTTTATATCTACGTTTCTCTCTCTCTATTTTCTTTCTTTCCTCTTCTTAAAGCAGACCCTTTAACATTTCTTGAGTACTCATTTTGTGGTAATGTACTCCTTTAGCATTTTTTATTTTTGTTCTGGGAAGCTCTTTATTTCACCTTCAATTTTAAATTATAGCCTTGCTGGATAGAGTGGTCTTGGTTGCAGGTTTTTGCTTTTCATCACTTTGAATATTTCATGCCAATCTGTTCTGGCCTGAAGTGTTTCTGTTGAGAAATCAGCTGACAACCTATGAGAGCTCCCATATAGGTAAATGACTGCCTCTCCCTTGTTGCATTTAAGATTTTCTCTTTGTCCTGAACCTTTGACACTTTAATTATAATGTGTCTTGGTGTGGGCCTCTTTGGGTTCATTTTTATTAGGTCTCTCTGAGTTTCCTGAACATTTGTGACTTTTTCCTTCACCAGGTTAAGAAAGTTTTCAACCACCATTTGTTCAAATAGTTTCTCAATTTCTTACTAACTCTCTTCTCCTTCTGGTATCCCTATGATGCAGATGTTGCTACCCTTGATGCTGTCCCAGAAGTCTCTTAGCCTTTCCTCAATTTATTTTTGATTTTCTTTTTGATGCTCTGTCTGGGTGCTTTCTGTTATCTTGTCCTCTAAATTTCTGATTCAATCCTCTGCTTTACCTAAAGTGTTATTGATTTATTCCAGAGTATTCTTTATTTCATAAATTCTGTTTTTGTTTTTTGTTAGTTTTTTTCGTTCTTTCTTTCCTTTTTTTTTTTTTTTTTAATGTTTACTATAGCTTTGCTTAGGTTCTCACTGAGATTATCCAATCTTCTCCTAAGGTCTTTGAGCATTCTTTTATTTTTATTTTTTTTATTTTTTATTTTTTTAATCCTCACCCGAGGACATTTTTCCATTTTTTGCACAGATAGAGTGGGAGGGAGAGAGCGGAAGAGAGAGAGAGAGGGAACCATCGATGTGAAAGGGAAACATCGAGTGGCTGCCACCCGCACGACCAACCAGGGCCGGGGACAAACTGCAACCGAGGTACGTGCCCTTAGCGGGAACCGAACCCGGATCTCTCCGTACCGCAGGCCGACGCTCTAACCGCTGAGCCAAACCGGCCAGGGCCATTCTTATAACCATTGTTTTAAACTCTGCATCTGGCCTCTTGGTTGCTTTTGTTTTATTTAATTCTTTTTATGGGGATTTCTCTTCTTTCATTTGGGGTATATTTTTATCTCCCCATTTTCTCTGTCTCTGTGTATTCAGTAGATCTGCTATGACTCCCAAGCTTGTTATGAGGGCTTACTAATGTGAGTCTCAGTGGCACAATCTCTTAGATCATGTGAGCCAGGTGCTCCAGAAATGATTTTTGTGTGAGTTATGTGCCCCTTCCTGTTTTAGTTGAGTCTTGAATGCTGTTGGCTTGTTTGTGGGTAGAGTTAACCCTCAGGCTGGCTGACTATAAAAATAGACCTTGTTCACCATGTATGAGTTGCTGTTCAGGGGCTGACCCTTGAGGCAGAGTTGTTCCTGGCAGGGTCTAGTATCAGCCAGAGTTCCCCTTTGGTCATGCTCTTTGTGTAGCTAGTTGGGTAAAGTTGTAGTGTGGTTTGAAGTCCACCACTGGTTGTGTAGGTTCTGGTACAGGTCAATGTCATACAGTGTATATAATGGACCTTGGGCAAACCCTCTGAAACTATTACACCATTCACTGTTTGTGGCTGCATCTACTTGGCCTGGGTGTGCATGAAAGGAACCAGGCTGTGTACAAGGATTGGCTTCTTGCAGCTCTGAGCTGAGAGCAGACCAATAAAAGTCCAAGGCTCCCTGAGGTCAGTGTCTACCTATGAACTACTCCGCTCCCCTGTCCCCATAGTTGTCTGGGCATACTGAGTCTTATGAAGAAAAGATGTAGAGTGGGCTCAAGCTGGCCCACCCACTGACCCTTCCCTACTCTGAGTATCCCACCTCTGAATGGAGCTGCCTTTCTCCCACAGAACTAAGCCCAGCATTATGGAGCCAGTGGAACTTTCTGAAACAGATCAAGGAAGTCTTCCATTGAGGGTGGTGCTGGCCCACCAGGGGAACAAGCTGCATGCCTCTCCCTAGCTTTGCAGCAATGCTGCTGAGAGCCTGACAGCTGCATTGTGAAGGTCCTAGGTCTGAGCTGCACTTCCCCACTGAGGAACTGAGCCCAGTGAGACAGGGCAGTAGGACTTGGAGAAACAAACCAAGGCAGATCTCCACTAGGGGTGATATCTGCCCATATGGAGAAATTACCGACATGCCTCCCCTTAGCTCTGCAGCCCTGCAGCCAGAGACCCTGATAGGGGAGTCATCCATCGGGGGTGGCGCCTGTTGAACCCACAGGAGGGGGAAAAGTTTGATCCCCATTCCAAAGCCCAAACAGTTCAGTGGCTATCTGAGAGTCTGCCTATAGTTTCTCCAGAAAAAGAGGTCACCACAGGTCCCTATTGGTTGCAGCCAACAGTCCTTTCTGCTAGACTCCAGCTTGGCAGAGTGGTGTTGCCAGTATTTGGAGGGACAGGTGGAGCTGTAAGAATAAGAGTTCTTGACCCTGGGAGATGGTACCTGAAGGCTGGGTGAAATGCTGACTCACAACTGGAAACTCAGTAGCTGACCCCCCACATCTCTCTCCAGAGCCATATCACCCAGATCTTCTCTTTATGGTGTCTGTAGCCCCGAGGCACCTTCTTTCTACCAGAGCCTGGGTGAGTGCCCAAGAATGAGTTCCTGTGTCTTGGTCCTCTAGGAGAGTACCTGGGATCTAGCAGACTCCTTCCTCTTCCCAGTGGATGGAATCCCTGCTGATTTTCACTGCCACATGGTACAGAGGCTCCTCTTCCTGGTCCTGGTGCTCTGCTTTGGGGGTTCTGGTGTAGGGTTGAGACCCCGTGCTCCTCATGGGGGACTTTTGTAGCTGAGATATCATTCCACCTTCTCAGTCACCGCCCCTGAGTGCAGGGGCCAAGCCTCTCTTCTCCCTACTTCTTACTAGTCTGTGTAGCTTCTTCTATAAATCCTTGTATGTAATGCTCCTGTTCTGCTGTCCTCAGTTGGTCATTCAGGTTGATTGCTCTATAATATAGCTGTAAATCTAGTTTGGTGCTGGGAGGGGGTGTTATAATTTTCACCTACCCTGCAGCCATCTCGGATCTGTACCAAAATATTCTTACACAGAAAATAAAAGTACTAACACTGTAGTGACTGGGCATCTCCTGTGTTTCCAGGACTTCCACTCCAAAGGAAAGGACAGAGAATTGAGCTGTTGTGAAAAAAGAAATGTAGCAAAAGATGAAAAGAGTATTTTGGCCACATGTAAGTTCTTGGTTCCCGTGCTCTTGCAGCCATGATGTACCTTTGCTTTTTTTGAGGTGTAGGTGTTTAAAACTTTCTTAGATCTGTTATCTGATCAGTTCTTGAATTGACTTAAATTAGTTTAAGATAGTTACTTGCAAGTAAGTGAATCTCAAGTAGTATAACAATCGATAGGGCAGCAACTTTCATGGAGAATTTTCCTGTGCATTCCAGAGCAGTCTTGCTCAGTCTAGAGACTGGTACTTACCCAGGACAGGAAAGACAGGATCCCCACTGGAAATTGTGCTCAAGTCACTGGGATAGGTGCTGTGTGTTTTAGTATTATGAGATAAAAGGAGCATGTAAAGCTGACTGAAGTAGATCCATATAATAAAAGCTGAGGTTGTAGGAGAGGAGAGACAGGCATCATTTAAGCCCTTGGACTCAATCAACTAAGTCAACTTCAGAATATAAATACAGTTTATGGAAAAATCTTTTGTAGTTCTACCAATAACAGCTTCTCCATAGGTGCTTTAATTTTAACCTTAAAATTGTTAAGCTTCCCAGAAGTGTTAATAATAAGAATTTAAAACTATTATTTATATGTTTTCTTAAACAAGTGTGAGTGCCTACTATGTGATGGGCCACTTGCCCAGGGGAGATAGGCGCGCTACCTCGAGGAGCCTGTCTGTGGCTGGAGAGAAGAGACTGAGAGAGGACAAGGTAATAAGTGCTTCCTTGATTTTGGTGATCCATTGTACAAATCATGGTGCAGGTCGCATTTTCTATCATATGTAGTAGAAGGTTTCTCCCCCCTCTCCCAGTATCAAATGAAGAGCCAAGGTTACAATTGCAGTCCAGTTGTTACTTTACTAAATGCAGCTGCTTTTTGTTATTTGATAGCAATGACCAACCATTGAAACATTTTCAAATATGTGGTGTGTGTGTGTGTGATCCCCTCCCCCAGTATAAAAATTTGGCCTCTTAACACTGTCAGTTAATTATTTGTTGAATATTTTGATTTTACCTAATGATCGCCAAAATTATTCTGGGAAACAATTGAAGAAAACAAAATAAAGAATATCAATGAATTTCAAATTGTGGTGCCAGATAATATGTTAAGCTTTCTCAGCTTAGTTGTACTGAAGGCAAAACAATTTTAACTAAAATAAGAATGGTAGATTCAGAAAGAATCAAGACAAAATTCAATCCATTAGTCTCATGAAAGATTTGATTCAGCAGTTTCTCTAGTGTCCATTTAGAGCGTCTACTTCATAAACTAGAACTGGTATTCACAGTTGAAATCAGTATCTACAACAAAAATTATTTCCTAATTTTATGGACTAATGAGGGTACCCATTCTTTGTTAGAGATTTTCTCTCTCTCTCTCTCTCGCTCTTTCATTTCTATGTGTATTTTGAGGTAGAGATAGAGGTGAAGATAAAGAAAGAACTAACCACCAGGTGTCTGAGTGACTTATTTATTCAGATTCATCAGATTTAGCTTGCAAACACTTAAAATATTTATGTATTAAATAGTGAAAGAGTCACAGGTACATAGAATGCATTAACCAGTTGATATTGAGATACTGGAGATCTTGCTTAAATAAATAGCTTAGGCTCAAGAGTACTTTGGAATCAAAACCCCATGCCATAGAAAAACAGAGACATAAATGTTCCTTTATATTGGCTTTAGCTCTCTCAATAAGTAATCTAATATCCTTTCTCCAAGCCCAACAATAACTATATATTTATTTAAATTCTTACCACTGCAGATGAGTTAGTGATGCTGATCTCCTGAGTTGGCAGCAAGATGTTTAATAAAAGTATATGATTAGAAGAAATTGTAAAAGGAGATTTCATCCATCTTTCAGTCTTGAAATAATAGTATTCCAAAAAGCAAGACAAAAATTCAGAAAACATGAAAGCAATGAATTGTTTGACAGGAAGTATTTTGTTTTTGAAGCTCTGAAAACCAAGTGCACAGAACAATATCTATCCTCTCTCTCTATATATATTATAAAATGACCGATTGCCAACAAACAAACAAACAAACAAAAAAAACCAAGTATATACTGGAAGGAGGATTTAATTAAAGTTAATGTAATTAAATCCATATTGTCTTTGCTTTTCACTGGAATGTGTGATTGTCTGTGTTTATATCTTAACAATTCTTTCCATTTAATTTTAACATTCATAGGCTGGCTCTTTCTTTAATAATGAAATATTTAGTCCTACCAAATGTTTTTTAGTTGATGTAGGTTTTAAAATATCTCATCCTCAAATGCCCAGTTCTGAGATATGTTTTATAGTTCTAGATTTAATATAAAAATTCTGGAAAAACATTTGTGTAAGATTCTTGATTCCCTCTCCACCCAAGGGCAAATATACAAAGTAAGGTCTTATTTCTTTTTTTCCTTTATGTTCAGTGCTTTTTGTGTCTTTTCTAAGATACAGTTTCTACCTAGAGTTCCACAAGAGGTTAAACAGCTTTTCTGAGAGTTCTGATTTCTTATGCAGAATAGATTTTTTTTTTGTACTCCAATAGAAAGCAACTTTTATGATTTTTCTCTTTGCAGCATACTGCATGATTTTTCTAATTAATTCTTAGAGACATTCCCCCCTCCCCCACCTTTAAAATAATCTTTTTTGTTCTCTTATTATTTTTCTAGAGATTTTCTCAAATTACACAAGAGAAAACGAAATGCAGCCACAAACCACTAGACAGTCAGTGAGAATTGTGCTGATTCTCATATGTTATAAAATGTATTTTATATGTCCTTTTACACATGCCTTTAAAATTATAGTTTCATAGTACCTGTGTGTGTCCTTGAAAAGCCATAAAATGTAAGGGATTATTTATTACTAAAGTGTTTCAAGAGCTTAGCAAACCTCCAGAGGTCACTATAAAAAGATGTAAGGTACACTGAGATTGTGGGGCTGGGGTCGAGAGGTAAGCCTGTTGCAAGAACATTCGTCATCCCCTCGCATCCCTCCTACCCCTCTCCCCCAGTTGGACTGCTGTGCAGTTGGATGTTCACTGAACTCTATTTTTAGTTCATTTACCAGATCAGCACTTTTACTGTGTTCAAGCAGTTTACTTTTTGTTCTTTGTAGATCTTTAGTCCTCTGTTTTCTAATTTTTCAAGTTTAATCAGTGGCCTTCTTCAATCAGTCACATTCTTTCAGTCACTCCATTCCATTATTTCAGAATTTAAGATCCAAGGAATCTGCACCTGCAGTTGTACCGAACTTCTTTCACCAGGATCATTAATGACTTTAATAACAAGCACAAAAGTAATTTTTAATGTAAAGCTTGATAAATGATTTGCGTAAGTTAAATTAATACCTTGTGTAAAACTGAATGGATTTTTTACAAATTAACACATCCTGATCAGGACCAGAAACTTTTGGTGCAGAGATGATACTCGACTAGACCACACTGGCCAGGGAAAAACGCATTTTCATTATAACATTGGGAGATGAAATACAAGTAAAAATAAAGGGAAAGTAGTCGACACTTAGCAGAACTCTCACTGATCCATCACGTAGAGCAAGAGAAACAAAGGGAAAAAATTAATAAATGGAACTACATCAAACTAAAAAGCTTGTACACAGCAAAAGAAACTAGCATCAAAATGAACATATTTGCCAATGATATATCGATAAGGGGTTAATTTCCAAAATACAAAGAGTACTCATACAACTCAACAAAAGGAAGACAAACAATCTAATTAAAAAATGAACTGAGGACTTGAATAGACAATTCCCCAAAGAGGACATACAAATGGCCAAGAGATATATGAAAAAATGCTCAAAGTCACTAATCATCAGAGAGATGCAAATTAAAACAACAATGAGGTATCACCTCACACCTGCCAGAATGGCCGCCATCAACAAATCAAACAACAAGTGCTGGTGAGGGTGTGGAGAAAAGGGGACTCTAGTACACTGCTGGTGGGAATGCAGACTGGTGCAGCCACTATGGGAAACAGTATGGAGTTTCCTCAAAAAGTAAACATTGAACTTCCATTTGACCCAGTGATCTCACTTCTAGGAATATATCCTAAGAAGCCTGAAACACCGATCAGAAAGAATATATGTACCCCTATGTTCATAGCAGCACTATTTACAATCACTAAGATCTGGACACAACCCAAGTGTCCAACAGTAGATGAGTGGATAAAAAAGCTGTGGTACATGTACACAATGGAGTACTGTGCAGCTGTAAGAAAGAAAGATTTCTTATCCTTTGAGATGACGTGGAGGGACCTGAAGAGTATTATGCTAAGCGAAATAAGCCAGTCAGAGAAAGACAAGTACCACATGATCTCACTTATTTGTGGAATATAATGAACAAATAAGCTGATGAACAAAATTGATCCAGAGACATGGAAGTAGGGTACAGACTGACAAAACTCAGAGGGGAAGAGGGAGGGGGCAGGAGGAGATACACCAAAGAACTTATATGCATATATGCGTAACCAGTGGTCACAGACAACAGTGTGGTGAAGGGGTGGGGGACAGGAGTGAGGAAGAGGGTGTCATTGGAGGAAAAAGGAGGGACATCTGTAATAAAAATAATGAAAATATAGTCAATAGTCCTATCAAAAAATGCTAAAAATTTTAAATTAAAAAAATAAAACTAATACTAAGTTCTTTTAATTAGTAAGTCACAAATATTTCCTTAATATGACCAAGTGTAGTGAGTGCTTTATTTTGATTGAATTGATCACTTCAATGTATACCATCAGTGGAAACCACATTTATTTATTTATTTTTGCAACTTTTATTCATTTATTTTTGTTATAGATGTTTTTCTCCCCCCCCCCCCATTGACCCTTCCTCCCAGTCCCACTCCCCCCCACAACATTGTTGTCCATTGGTTACGCATATACGCATGTAAATTCAGTGGTTTATCTCCACCCCCTCCTCTGAGGTTTATCAGTCTGTACTGCACTTCCGTGTCTCTGCATCTATATTCACTTTTAAGCATACACTTGTCCATTGTTTTCTACAGTATTGACCTGTCTTTTCTTATGACAGAGTAACCCGATCAGGTCTTCTAGTCCTATATTCTTCCATGGAACATCACAGATAGATATGATATATGTAAACACCACAATTTTGCATCTGGATTTCTGATTTAGATTAAAGACGTACAAAAATGTGTGGAACCACATCTGAAGAAGCAAAGGAACCCTTTTTATTTCCCAAACATCAGTGTGATTTATGATCACTGAACAGTTTCCCGATCCCTTTTTTGAAAATTGCCCACAGCAAAAATGGAAGAGATGCAGATCTAAGGATCTGGAGCACTTGGAAAATGGGTATTTGTGGATCAAATGCTTGGCATGGACTTTGCTGTCAGCGCCTCAGGTGCAGAATGCATTTGAAATTTTAAGGAGACTATTTTGATTTTGAAGTAATTCATGCTCAACTATGTCTTTAGATAGGTCTGGGTAATAGCTATACAAAAAATTTTACCTGGAATGAGTTACAACATGCTTTTCCAACTTTTCTAACTAAAGCTAATGGGGTTGCAATTTTTCCATGGCTCTGATAAATAAAAAGTTGAAAAGATGATTTTAATGATCGAATCCATTGCAGGTGCCAGCGTGGCAAGTGCCGCCATAAATTACAACAGTACGTTGGTGACGTTTTCAAAATAACCAGGGAAAAATTGAATGTTTCTTGTCAACTTCTTTTGAAATGAAATATTTTAAACATTGCTTATGAGACATAAAGTTCCTGTTTTCTCTAGAACTCATAGATCTATAACAAACAAAAATGCCTCCAAAACTCCAGCTTGAAAAGCTTTCTCCTATAACAAAGTATCAGCTCTAGAAGGCATACGATAATTGTAACTAATTAGATGACGAGGCATTTGGCTACCTTAAGAGAGTCAGAGTTACTCCCGCCGTTTACCCGCGCTTCATTGAATTCCTTCACTTTGACATTCAGAGCACTGGGCAGAACTCACATCGCGTCAACACCTGCCGCGGGCCTTCGCGATGCTTTGTTTTAATTAAACAGCCGGATTCCCCTGGTCCGCACCAGTCCTAAGTCGGCTGCTAGGCACCGGCCGAGGCGAGGCGCCACACGGAACCGAGGCCCGGCGATAATTGTAACGAAGACTGAATAGTTTTCAACATTGGAAGTGAGCTGTTATGGTGGTTGCAGCCTCCTAGCCACTACACGAAATAAGCAAAGCTGTGCTGCTCAGCCCTTCATGTGAAATTGAGGAAGGCGACAACTTCCTGTGGTTCATTTTCAAAAGCTCTTAAGAAGTCAGATATCTGGATCTCTAAATCATTTTTCCATGCAAGCACTGTTAAAAGATGTCAGGTTCTTAAAAAAGCTTAACCAATGCTGGTTGCTCATCTCACTGGAGAACTGGGATGGCGTGGTTGCACCTCAGCTTCCTGCTTCTCAGGATCCACCGATTATTCCGGCACCCACCTGGCACCATACATGACTATTACAGTGTTATCGACTATATTCCCTATGCTGTGCTTTACATCCCCGTGACTATTTGATTATTTTATAACTACCAATCTGTATTTATCAATCCCTTCACCTCTATCACCCAACCCCAACCCCGTTCTCTCTGTTCTCTGAATCTACGAGTCTAAGGGTCTGTTTTTGTTTTGTTTATATTGTTATTTAGTTCATATATATAAGTGAAATCATATGGTATTTGTCTTTCTTTGACTTATTTCACTTATTTGTGACATCCATGCTGTCACAAATGCTAAGATTTTATTCTTTTTTGTGCCTAACTAATATTTCATTGTATATCACTGTTTTTTATCCACGTGTCTATTGGTGGGCACTGGGTTGCTTCCATACTTGGTTATTATAAATAACACTGCAATGAACATAGACATGCATATATTCTTTAAAGTACCGTTCTGGGTTTCTTCAGATATATACCCAGAAGTGGAATTGCAGGGCCATAAAGCAGTTCCATTTTTTAATTTTTTAAATCCTCACTGGAGGATATTTTTCCATTTCCAGACAGAGTGGGAGGGAAAGGGGGGGGGGAGAGAGAGAGAGAGAGAGAGAGAGAGAGAGAGAGAGAGAGAGAGAGAGAAAGAATCATCAAAGTGACAGAGACATCAATTGGCTGCCTCCCACATGACCCCAACCAGGGCTGGGGGCGAACCGCAACCCAGGTACATGCCCTTGGCTGGAATAGAACCTGCGATTCTCTGGTCTGGGGGCTGAAGCTTCAACCATTGAGCCAAACTGACCAAGACCATTTTAAAATTTTTTGAGGAACCTCTGCACTGTTTTCCATTGTGGCTGCACCAATCTGCATTCCCTTTTCCCCACGACCTCACCAGCAGGTGGTTTGTTGATTTATTGATGGCGGCCATTCTGATAGATGTGTGGTGATATCTCATTGTGGTTGTGATTTGGATTTCTCTGATGATTAGTGACATTGAGTATCTTTTCATATGTCTATTGGCCATCTGTATGCTTGCTTCAGAAAAGTTTCTATTCAGGTCCTTTGCCCATTTTGTAATTGGATTTTTTATTTTTTGGTGTTGAGTAGTATAAGTTCTTTATATAATTTGGATATTAACCCCTTAACAGACTTATCATTGCGAATTATTTCCTTCCATTCAGTGGGTTGCCTTTTCATTTGTTGATGGTTTCCTCTGCTGTGTAAAAACTATTTCGTTTAGAGCATTTCCCTTAAGAACAGGAACAAGGCAAGGATGCCCACTTTCGCCACTCCTATTTAACATAGTACTGGAAGTCTTAACCACAGCAATCAGACAGGAAGAAAAAATAAAAGGGATCCAAATTGGAAAGAAGGAAGTGAAATTGTCATTATTTGCAGACGACATGATACTATACATAGAAAACCCCAAAGACTCCATCAAAAGTTTACTAGAGTTAATAAATGAATTTGGCAAAGTAGCAGGATATAAAATTAATGTCAAGAAATCGATGACATTCTTATACACCAATGATGAACTCACAGAAAGAGAAACTAAGCAAAAAATCCCATTTACCATTGCGGCAAAAAAATTAAGATACCTAGGAAGAAACTTAACCAAAGAAATAAAGGACCTATTCACAGAAAACTAAAGGTCATTGAAAAAAGAAATAGAGGAAGATATAAAAATGTGGAAGCACATACCCTGTTCATGGATTGGGAGAATTAACATCATTGAAATATCCATATTACCCAAAGTAATCTATAGGTTCAACGCAATCCCCATCAAAATACCAACGGCATACTTCACAGGAGTAGAACAAGTACTTCAAAAGTTCATATGGAACCAAAAAAGGCCTCGAATAGCTACAGCAATCTTGAAAAGGAAGAAAAAAGTTGGAGGGATCACAATACCAGATTTCAGGTTATACTACAAAGCCTCTGTAATCAAAACAGCCTGGTACTGGCACAAGAACAGGCATATAGACCAGTGGAATAGGACAGAGAACCCAGAAATGGACCCAAGGCAATATGCTCAATTAATATTTGACAAAGGTGGCAAGAGCATACAGTGTAGTAAGGACAGCCTCTTTAATAAATGGTGCTGGGAAAATTGGACAGCTACTTGGAGAAAAATGAAACTAGACCATCAACTTACACCCTACACGAGAATAAACTCAAAATGAATAAAAGACTTAAATGTGACTCAGGAATCCATAAAAATCCTAGAAGAGACTGTAGGCAACAAAATTTCAGACATCATACACAGCAGAATTTTTACTGACACATCACCTAAGGCAATAGAAACAAAGGAGAAAATGAACACATGGGACTACATCAAACTCAAAAGCTTCTGCACAGCGAAAGATACGATTATCAAAACGAAAAGTCTACCCACTGTATGGGAGAGCATAATTGCCAATGATATATCAGATAAGGGGTTAATTTCCAATACATATAGAGTGCTCATACAACTCAACAAAAGGAAGACAAAGAATCCAATTAAAAAATGGGCAGAGGAACTAAATAGACACCTCTCCAAACAGGACATACAAATGACTAAGAAACATATGAAGAAATGCTCATCATCACTAATCATCAGAGAGATGCAAATTAAAACAACAATGAGGTATCCCCTCACACCTGTCAGAATGGCCGCCATCAACAAATCATCAAACAACAAGTGTGGGCGAGCGTGTTGAGAAAAGGGCACTCTAGTACACTGCTGATGGGAATGCAGTCTGGTGCAGCCACTATGGAAAACAATATGGTGTTACCTCAAAAAATTAAAAATTGAACTTCCATTTGACCCAGTGATCCCACTTCTAGGAATATACCCTAAGAAGCCTAAAACACCAATCAGAAAGAATATATGTACCCCCATGTTTGTAGCAGCACTATTTACAATAGCTAAGATCTGGAAACAGCCCAAGTGTCCGTCAGTAGACGAATGGATAAAAAAGCTGTGGTACATATACACAGTGGAATACTATGCAGCTGTAAGACAGAAAGACCTCTTATCCTTTGAGACTACATGGAGGGACCTGGAAAGTATCATCCTAAGTGAAACAAGCCAAACAGAGAAAGACAAGTTTTATATGATCTCACTTATTTGTGGAATATAATGAACATAACAGTCTGAGGAATGGGGTTGTCCCAGCGACGTGGAAGTGGGGTACAGACTGACAATCCCCTAAATCGGGGGGTGGTGGGGAAGAGAATAACCACAGGACTTATATGCATGTATGCATGCACAGTGGACATGGACAACAAACTGGGGAAAGGGCAGGAAGGAGGGGGAGGGGAATCAGTGGGGGAAAAAGGAGAAACATCTGTAACAAAAATTAATTAATTAAAAAAAAACTTTTTAGTTTAATGTTGTTCCATTTATTTCTTTGTTGTTGTTGTTTCCCTCCCTTGAGGAGATATATAAAGAAATATTAGTAAGGGAAATAGCTAAGATTTTAATGCCTATGTTTTCTTTTAGGAGTTTTATAGTTTTGAGTCTTACATTTAAGTCTTTAATCTATTTTGGGTTTATTCTTGTACATAGTGTAAGAAAGTGGTTTAGTTTCATTTCTTTGTATCTGACCAATTTTTTCAACACCATTTATTGAATAGACTGTTTATACCACATTGTATGTTCTTCCCTCTTTTGTTATAGATTAATTGACCATATCGATATGGGTTTATTCCTGGGGTCTCTATTCTGTTCCATTGCTCTATGTGTCTGTTTTCATGGTAGTACCATGCTGTTTTGATTACTATGGCCTTGTAGTATAGTGTGATATTAGGTGGTGTGATAGCTCTAACTTTGTTCTTCTTTTTCAAGATTGCTTTGGCTATTTGGGGTCTTTCAGGGTTCCATGTACATTTCTGGATTATTTGTTCTAGCTCTGAAAAATTGGTATTTTGATAGATATTAAGTTGCATCTATAGATTGCTTTGAGTAGTATGAACATTTTAGTAATGTTATTTATTCCTGTTCTTGAGCACAGTATATATTTCATTTATTTGTAACCCCTCCAATTTATTTCTTCAGTGTCTTCTAGTTTTCTGAGTACATGTCTTTTGCATCCTTGATTAAATTTATTACTAGGTATTTTTTAATGCAATTGTAAGTGGGATTGTTTTCTTAATTTCCCTTTCTGATAGTTCATTACTGGTGTATAAAAATGCAACTAATTATGATCATTAAGATGGTGGTGGGCAGGACTTGAGGCAGGGTGAGTGTGTGAGAGAGTGTGAGTGGATGTGAAGGTGGACGACCAAACCTGAGCAGTGCAGAGCCATGGAGCAGAAAGTTCCTGTGTGATAGATGGGAGCAGCTGGCTACCACGGTAAGCGGCCCTTCAGGGACCGTCTCCCTGCACCACAAGGAGGTCCCACCATTTAGGAAGATTCCAGGTCTTCCCTGGGAAGAGGCAGTTGGAGCGGCTAGGGCCCAGCAACCTGAGACCACCAGTGCACCTGGCACCATCGGACCAGTGGACACTCTGTGTCAACACAGACCTGTGCACAGTAGTGGAGCTCCCAAGGTGCCTATTGCAGAAGCTGCGGACAGCCGGGAGCAAAGCACCATCCCCCATAGTAGTAGACCCATTAGAGTTGAGATATACCCCCAGCAACAGAGGCTTGGGAGCAGACATTTATCCTCAGGCAACAAAAGCACAAAACAGCAGCTGAGACCCATCCCCCAAAACTACAGCAAAAGCTGAGCAGGAGTTGAGCTCCATGGGGCAGCAGCAATCCCCAGCCACCATCAGCGAAACCTGGGGCTCCACAGAGGCCTGTGCGGTCCAGTAGCTCACAAGAGCAGTGGGAAACCCGAGCCCCAGACAGACAGGTGCAATCCAGCTGCCTGTCCACGGGAACTGCAGGGTGCAGGGGCACCAGAGAAGCCTGTGCAACCCAGCAGGGATTGTGCGATCCAGTTATCTGCCGAACCTGTGGGGTGCTGAAGCACCAGAGAGGCCTGTGCGACCCAGCTGCGCACAGGATAAGCCTAGAGGATGTGAAAATGAAGGCGGAGTGAATAGAAGCTACACAGACAATCTCCCAGGACCAAATGGCAACTACAACTAAAATAAAGAGAAATCCTTGGAAAAAAGCAACAGAAAAACATCAGGACAGGACCATATAACCAGGGACACTGTTAGGATTTGCAGAGGCACCAGAGTGTGGCTGGCCAGGAGGCCAAGGACAACAGCAGTCTTAGCTGTGAGCAGTGCCCTTGGGGAATAAAGACCAAGAAAGCGCCACAGCACAGAGAGCTGGGACAGAGCACTAAAATAGCCACAGCCACTCACCTGGGAGCTAAGGCAGAGGGAGGGCAGACTGGGCTGGAACTCTGTGAGGACAACTGGGATTTGGAAGGCACTCAGAGTTTTTGGTGAGTTGCAGCCACAAAGAATGGTGGCCAGTGTGCTACTTCCCGAGCTGTGGGGAAAGCAGCACCCCCTCCCCCCACCCCTGGAAATTCAGCTTTTCCCAGGTGAGGCAAAGAAATGAAAATTGAGGCTCATTAACAACCAGCATCTATCCAACCCTCTGCAAATCCTCTTCTGTAGAACTCCAGGACTACATTCCAAGACACTGAGTAACTGAGACTACTAGCCTCCAGAAAAAGCTAGAGGATAAGTGAACCTTTCTGGGGCTTGCAAATATACCCAGGAAAAGAAGACTTTACAGTGGTGTTTAATGTGGGCCCACCCAGGCCCATCTAAACCCAGTAGAAAGAGCCACAAAGAGCAGAACACCAACGCACACAGGGAAAATTTGGCAGGCTCCAAAACTGAATGAGATAGCCAAAATGGTGAAACAAAGAAACAAATCCCAAATGAAAGAACAAGAGAACTCTATCAAAGATGAGATAAATAAAATGCAGCTAAGCAAATTATCAGAGGTAGAATTCCAAGCCAAGATCTTGAGGAATCTCAACAGCATGAGTAAGGACATCAGCACCATGACTAAAGATATAGAAACATTGAAAACCAACCAAGGGGAAATGAAAAATGACATAGCAGAAATAAAGAACACATTGGAAGGACTAACCAGCAGAGTACAGGAAGCTGAGGACCAGATTAGTGGATTAGAGGACATGGCAGAAAAAAATCAACCAATCAGAAAACCAAAAGGAAAAAACAATTAAAAAATGAATATAGCTTAAGAGAACTATGGGACAACTGGAAACGTAATAACATTCACATCATATGAGTCCCTGAAGAGAAAGAAAATGGGCAAGTGTTAGAGAATATATTTGAAGAAATAGAGACAGAAAACTTTCCTAACTTGGTGAAAGAAGAAGGCATTCAAGTTCAAGAAGCACAGAGAGCCCCAAGTAAGAAGCACCCAAACAGGCCCCCACCAAGACACATAGTAATTAAAATGCCAAAAATTAAAGACCAACAGAGAATCCTAAAGGCAGCAAGAGATAAGCAACAGGTTACCTACAAAGGAAACCCCATAAGGCTCTCAGCTGACTACTCAACAGTCCAGAATGATGTGGCATGATGTAATCAAGGTCATGAAAAACAAGGTTCTGAATCCAAGACTACTCTATCCAGCAAGGCTATCATTCAAAATCAAATATCAAATAAAAAGTTCCCCAGACCAAAAAGGGTAAGGGAAATATTAACACCAAACCAGCACTGCAAGAAATGTTAAAAGGACTGCTGTAATTCGTAGAAGAAATAGGAAGACAAATATAAACACATTAAACAAAAATGGCAATAAATAAGTACATATTAATTATCACCGTAAATGTGAATGGTTTGAATGCTCTGATAAAAAGACACAGAGTAGCTGACTGAATAAGAAAGCATGACTCAAATATATGTTGTTTACAAGAGACCCACCTCACAACAAAGACTCACATAGGTTGAAAGTGAATGAATGGAAAAAAATCTTTCAAGCAAATGGAAAGGAAAAAAAGCTGGGGTAGCAATATTCATATCTG
This sequence comes from Molossus molossus, assembly GCF_014108415.1. NCBI lineage: Eukaryota > Metazoa > Chordata > Mammalia > Chiroptera > Molossidae > Molossus > Molossus molossus. Next base: position 106,989,877 of record NW_023425345.1, read on the forward strand.
ATAAAGTAGATTTCAAAATGAAGACAATAACGAGAGACAAAGAAAGCCACTACATAATTTTGAAAAGATCTATCCAACAGGAAGATATAACCTTGGTAACATATATGTACCCAATATAAGAGCACCAACATATATTAAAAATCTTCTGGAAGATGTCAAAGGAGAAATCAACGGTAATTCAATCATAGCAGGGGACTTCAACACCCTGCTGACATCACTGGATAGAAAATCTAGAACAAAGAATTAACAAGGAAACACAGACTCTAAATGAAGCACTAGATCAAATGGATTTAATAGAAATCTACAGAGAATTACACCCCAAAACTTCAAAATTCACAGTCTTTTCAAATGCACATGTGGCATTTTCAAAGAGGGACCACATGTTAGGGCACAAACTAAGTCTCTACAACTTCAAGAAGATTGAAATCATATCAAGCATCTTCTCAGATCACAATGGCATGCAACTAGAAATCAATTGCAACAAGAACATGCAAAGACGTGAAAACATGGAGGATAAATAGCATTGTTATTGAACAATGAATGGGTTACCATGGAGATCAAGGAAGAAATGAAAACTTCCTGGAAACCAGTGAAAATGAACACACGACAACACAAAATCTATGGGATGCAGAGAAAGCAGTTCTGAGAGGGAAGTTCATAGCACTACAGGCATACCTCAAGAAGCAAGAAACATTTTTAATAGACTATCTAACCTCACAACTGAAAGAACTAGAAAGCAAACAGAAAGAAAGCCCCAGAGCAAGTAGAAGGAAGGAAATAATAAAGATCAGAGCAGAAATAAATGGCACGGAGACCAAAAACAGAATTCAAAGATCAATGAAACAAAGAGCTGGTTCTTTGAAAAGATAAACAAGAGAAGGAAAAATGGCGGCGGAGTGAACGGAGCTACACAGACCGTCTCCCAGAACCAAACTGGAATTACAACTATAACACAGACAAATCGACGGGAAAAACCAACAGAAAAGCAGCTTGCGAGGACCATACAACGAGGGACACTGACTCCATCCCGGTAGGCTTGCGAAGGCGCGAGACGGGGCTGGGAGCCCACGGTCGGCAGCTCGGCAGCGGCCTTAGATATAAGCGGCGCCCTCGGGTCACACTCCCAGGCGGCCCCACAGCGCAGCCGGGACAGAGGCTGAAACAGCCACAGCCACTCACCTTGGGCTCCGGCGGAGGGAGGGCGGACTGGACTGGAGCTGTGTCGGAACACTCGGGGTTTGGAGGCGCTCAGAGCTTTGGCTGAGTGCAGCCACCCAGGACGGTGGTCACATTGCTCCTTCCCAGGGCTCTGAGAGAGGCAGCAGCCCCTCCCTCGGAGATCCAACCCCACCCTGTGGGCCATTGAAGTGCTAATTGAGGCTCACTAACAACCAGCATCTGCCCCACCCTCGTGAAAGCCCCTTGGCTGAGCACCAGAGGGAGTTTTTCAATCAACTGACAACCCAAAACTCATCAATTAACCTAGACTGCTAGCCTCCAGGCAAAAAGCTAGAGGATAACAGTACGTTTCCTGGGCTGGCAACTTTAACCAGGAAAGTAAGACTTGACAGTGGTGTTCAACGCGGGTCCTCCCTCGCTCATCTAAACACAGGAGAGGGAGCCACAAACAGCAGAACACCAACACCCACAGGGAGAACTTGACAGGCTCCAAAGCCCACAGTGATAGCTAAAATGGTGAAACACAGAAACAGAAGCCAAATGAAAGAGCAAGACACCTCCACCGAAGATGAGATCAATGTGGAGCAATTAGGCATGTTAACAGAGCTAGAATTCAGAGCCATGATCTTGAGGAAGCTGAACAGCATGAGTAAGGACATAGAGACACTGAAAATAAGCCAAATGGAAATTAAAAACCAACAAGAAGTGATAAAAAATGACATATCCGAAATGAAAAACACATTGGAAGGTTTAAAAAGCAGAGTAGGGGAAGCTGAGGACCGGATCAGTGAATTAGAAGACAGGGTAGAAAAAATCAACCAATCAGAAAAACAAAAGGAAAAAACTATTAAAAAACAGGAAGACAGCTTAAGAGAACTATGGGACAACTGGAAACGTAATAATATTCGCATTATAGGAGTCCCCGAAGAAGAAGAAAAGGAGCAAGGGATAGAGAATATATTCAAAAAAATAGTGACAGAAAACTTCCCTAATTTGGTGAAGGAAGAAGGCATTCAAGTTCAAGAAGCACAGAGAGTCCCAAGTAAGAGGAACCCAAACAGGCCCACACCAAGACACATAGTAATTAAAATGCCACAAATTAAAGACAAAGAGAGAATCCTAAAAGCAGCAAGAGATAAGCAGCAGGTTACCTACAAAGGGAACCCCATAAGGCTCTCAGCTGACTTCTCACAAGAAACACTACAGGCCAGAAGAGAATGGCATGAAGTAATCAAGGTCATGAAAAACAAGAATCTGAATCCAAGACTACTCTACCCAGCAAGGCTATCATTCAAAATAGAAGATCAAATAAAGAGCTTCCCAGACAAAAAAAAGCTAAGGGAATACATTAGCACCAAACCAGCACTGCAAGAAATGTTAAAAGGACTGCTGTAATTAGCAGTAGAAATGGGAAGAAAAATAGAACCACACTAAACAAAAATGGCAATAAATAAGTACATATCAATAATCACCTTAAACGTAAATGGATTGAATGCTCCCATAAAGAGACACAGAGTAGCTGATTGGATAAGAAAGCATGACTCATCTATATGTTGTTTACAAGAGACCCACCTCTCAACAAAAGACTCACATAGGTTGAAAGTGAAGGGATGGAAAAAAATTTTCCAAGCAAATGGAAAGCAAAAAAAAGCTGGGGTAGCAATTCTCATATCTGATAAAATAGATTTCAAAATGAAGACCATAACTAGAGACAAAGACGGCCACTACATAATATTGAAAGGATCTATCCAACAGGAAGATATAACCTTGATAAACATATATGCACCCAATATAGGAGCACCAAAATATATTAAAAATCTTCTGGAGGACTTCCAAGGAGAAATCGACAACAATACAATCATAGCAGGGGACTTCAACACCCCGTTGACAGCACTGGATAGATCCTCTAGGCAAAAAATTAGCAAGGAAACAGAGACTCTCAATGAAGCACTAGACCAAATGGATTTAATAGATATCTACAGAGAATTACACCCCAAAACTACAGAATACACATTCTTCTCAAGTGCACATGGGACATTCTCAAAGATAGACCACATGATAGGACACAAACTAAATCTCTACAAGTTCAAGAAGATTGAAATCATATCAAGCATCTTCTCAGATCACAATGGCATGAAACTAGAAATCAATTGCAACAAGAACATGCAAAGACATTTCAACACATGGAGGCTAAATAGCATGTTATTAAACAATGAATGGGTCACCGAGGAGATCAAGGAAGAAATTAAAAACTTCCTGGAAACCAATGAAAATGAACACACAACAACACAAAATCTATGGGATGCAGCGAAAGCAGTTCTGAGAGGGAAGTTCATAGCACTACAGGCCTACCTCAAAAAACAAGAAAAATTTCTAATTGACTGTCTAACCTCACAACTTAAAGAATTAGAAAGCAAACAAAAAGAAAACCCCAGAGCAAGTAGAAGGAAGGAAATAGTAAAGATCAGAGCAGAAATAAATGACATAGAGACCAAAAAAACAATTCAAAGGATCAATGAAACAAAGAGCTGGTTTTTCGAAAAGATAAACAAGATAGATGGACCCTTAGCTAGACTCACCAAGAAACAAAGAGAGAGAACCCAAATACACAAAATCAGAAATGAAAGAGGAGAAGTAACAACCAACACCACGGAAATACAAAAGATCGTTAACAACTACTATGAACAACTATATGGCAACAAATTCGACAATCTCAGCGAAATGGACAAATTTCTAGAAACACACAGTCTCCCTAAACTATTCCCGGAAGAGATAGAAAACTTGAACAGACCAATAACAACTAAGGAAATTGAAGAGGTAATCAAGACTCTCCCAGCAAACAAAAGCCCAGGCCCAGATGGTTTCACGGGGGAGTTTTACCGAACATTCAAAAAAGAACTAACACCCATTCTCCTCAAACTATTTCAAAAAATTCAAGAAGAAGGAAGACTTCCAAACACGTTCTATGAGGACAGCATAATTCTAATTCCAAAACCAGAAAAAGACACTACGAAGAAAGAAAACTACAGGCCAATATCCCTGATGAACATAGACGCCAAAATCCTGAACAAAATACTAGCAAATCGGATCCAGAAATACATCAAAAAAATTATTCACCATGACCAAGTGGGATTCATTCCAGGGATGCAAGGCTGGTACAATATTCGCAAATCAATAAACGTGATACACCACATAAACAAAATGAAGAATAAAAACCACATGATCATATCAATAGATGCTGAAAAAGCATTCGACAAAATCCAGCATCCATTTCTGATAAAAACGCTCAGCAATGTAGGAATAGAGGGATCATATCTCAACATAATAAAGGCCATATATGAAAGACCTACAGCCAACATCATACTCAATGGACAGAAACTAAAAACATTCCCATTAAGAACAGGAACAAGACAGGGATGTCCACTTTCGCCACTCTTATTTAACATTGTACTGGAAGTCTTAGCCACAGCAATCAGACATGAAGAAAAAATAAAAGGGATCCAAATTGGAAAGGAGGAAGTGAAACTGTCATTATTTGCAGATGACATGATATTGTACATAGAAAACCCTAAAGACTCCATCAAAAATCTATTAGACTTAATAAATGAATTTGGCAAAGTAGCAGGATACAAAATTAACGTCAAGAAATCGACGGCATTCTTGTACATCAATGATGAACTCACAGAAAGAGAAACTGAAAAAACAATCCCATTTACCATCGCTCCAAAAAAATTACGATACCTAGGAATAAACTTAACCAAAGAAGTAAAGGACCTATTTGCAGAAAACTACAGGTCATTGAAAAAAGAAATAGAGGAAGATATAAAACAGTGGAAGCACATACCCTGTTCATGGATTGGAAGAATTAACATAATTAAAATGTCCATACTACCCAAAGCAATCTATAGATTCAATGCAATCCCTATCAAAATACCAACAACATATTTCATAGAACTAGAACAAATACTTCAAAAGTTCATATGGAACCAAAAAAGACCCCGAATAGCCACAGCAATCTTGAAAAAGAAGAACAAAGTTGGAGGGATCACAATACCAGATATCAGGTTATACTACAAAGCGACTGTAACCAAAACAGCCTGGTACTGGCACAAGAACAGGCATATAGACCAGTGGAACAGAACTGAAAACCCAGAAATGGACCCAAGGCAATACGCTCAATTAATATTTGACAAAGGTGGCAAGAGCATACAGTGGAGTAAAGACAGCCTCTTTAATAAATGGTGTTGGGAAAATTGGACAGCTACATGCAAAAAAATGAAACTAGACCATCAACTTACACCATACACAAAAATAAACTCAAAATGGATAAAAGACTTAAATGTGACCCGTGAATCCATAAAAATTCTAGAAGAAAATGTAGGCAACAAAATTTCGGACATCATACGGAGCAGAATTTTCACTGATACATCACCTAAGGCAACAGAAATAAAGGAGAAAATGAACACATGGGACTACATCAAACTAAAAAGCTTCTGCACAGCAAAAGAAACAATCATCAAAATGGAAAGGCAACCCACTGTATGGGAGAACATCATTGCCAATGATGTATCAGATAAGGGGTTAATTTCCAATATATACAGAGTGCTCATACAACTCCACAAAAGGAAGACAAAGAACCCAATTAAAAAATGGGCAGAGGAGTTGAATAGACACCTCTCCAAACAGGACATACAAATGGCCAAGAGACATATGAAGAAATGCTCAACATCACTAATCATCAGAGAGATGCAAATTAAAACAACAATGAGGTATCACCTCACACCTGTCAGAATGGCCGCCATCAACAAATCATCAAACAACAAGTGTTGGCGAGGGTGTGGAGAAAAGGGGACTCTAATACACTGCTGGTGGGAATGCAGACTGGTGCAGCCGCTATGGAAAACAATATGGTGCTACCTCAAAAAATTAAAAATTGAACTTCCATTTGACCCAGTGATCCCACTGCTGGGAATATACCCTAAGAAGCCTGAAACACCAATCAGGAAGAATATATGTACCCCCATGTTCATAGCAGCACTATTTATAATAGCTAAGATCTGGAAACAGCCCAAGTGTCCACCAGTAGACGAATGGATCAAAAAGCTGTGGTACATATACACAATGGAATACTATGCAGCGGTAAGAAAGAAAGATCTCTTATCCTTTGAGACGACATGGAGGGACCTGGAAAGTATTATCCTAAGTGAAAGAAGCCAAGCAGAAAAAGACAAATACCACATGATCTCACTTATATACGGAATATAATGAACATAACAGTCTGAGGAATACAGTAGACCCAGACACATGGAAGTAGGGCACAGACTGACATCCCTCAGAAGAGGGGATGGGGGTGGGGGGTGGGAAGAGATTAACCACAGAACTCATATGCATGTATGCATGACCAATGGACATGGACAACTAAGCCGGGGACAGGGTGGAGGGGGGGTGGGGTGGGGGGTGCCAATGGGGTAAAAAGGTAAAATATCTGTAACAAAAAAATAAAAAAATAAAAATAATAAAAAAAAAAAAAAAAAAAAAAAAAAAAAAAAAAAAAAGAAAAGATAAACAATATTGATGGACCCTTAGCTAGACCCACCAAGAAACAAAGAGAACCCAAATATACAAAATCAGAAATGAAAGAGGAGAAATAATAAATGACACCACAGAAATACAACAGATAATTAACAAATATTATGAACAATTATACAGCAACAAATTCTATAATCTAAGCAAAATGGGTACATTTCTAGAAACTCATAGTCTCCCAAAACTGGACCAGGAAGAGATAGAAAACTTGAACAAACCAATAACCACAAAAGAAATTGAAGATGTAATCAAGAATCTCCCAGCAAACTAAAGCCCAGGCCAGGATGGCTTCCCCAGGGAGTTTTATCGCATGATCAAAGAAGAACTAATACTCATTCTCCTCAAACTATTTCAAAAAATTCAAGAAGGAAGCCTCACAAATTTGTTTTATGAGGCCAGCATAATTCTAATTCCAAAACCAGAAAAAGACACTACAAAGAAAGAAAACTACAGGCCAATATTCCTGATGAACATAGATGCCAAAATCCTGAACAAAACACTAGCAAATCGGATCCAGCAATACATCAAAAAATTATTCACCATGACTAAGTGGGATTTATCCCAGGGATGCAAGGCTGGTACAATATTCACAAATCAATAAATGTGATACACCACATAAACAGAATAAAAGATAAAAATCATATGATCATACCAATAGATGCCGAGAAAGCATTTGTCAAAATCCAGCACCCATTTCTGATAAAAACGCTCAGCAATCTGGGAATAGAGGGATCATATCTCGACATAATAAAGGCCATATATAAAAGACCTACAGCCAACATCATACTCAATGGGCCAAAATTAAAAGCATTTCTCTTAAGAACAGGAACAAGACAAGGATGCCCACTTTCACCACTCTTATTTAACATGGTACTGGAAGTCTTAGCCACAGCAATCAGACAGGAAGAAAAAATAAAAGGGATCCAAATTGGAAAGGAGAAAGTGATGACATGATACTATACGTAGAAAACCCCAAAGACTCCATCAAAAATTTCCTAGACTTAATAAATGAATTTTGCAAAGTAGCAGGATACAAAATTAACATCAAGGAATTGATGGCAAGAAATAGATGAACTCACAGAAAGAGAAACTAAAAAAAAGTCCTATTTACTATAGCCCCCACCCCCAAAATTAAGATACCTAGAAATAAGCTTAACCCAAGAAATAAAGGGCCTATTTGCAGAAAACTACAGGTCATTGAAAAAAGAAATAGAGGAAAATATTAAAAAAGTGGAAGCACGTACCTTGTTCATGAATTGGAAGAATTAACATCATTAAAATGTCCATACTACCCAAAGCAATCTATAAATTCAATGCAAACCCAATCAAAATACCAACAACATACTTCACAGAACTAACTAGAACAAACACTTCAAAAGTTCATATGGAACCAAAAAAGACCCCGAATAACCACAGCAATTTTGAAAAAGAAGAACAAAGTAGGAGGGACCACATTGCCAGATTTCAGGTTATACTACAAAGCCACTGTAATCAAAACAGCTTGGTATTGACACAAGAATAGGCAGATAGATCAGTGGAACAGATTGAGAACCCAGAAATGGACCCAATAAATATGTTCAATTAGTATTTGACAAATGGGGCAAGAGCATACAGTGGAGTAAATGCAGCCTCTTTAATAAATGGTGTTGGGAAACTTGGACAGTTACATGCAAAAAAATGAAACTAGACTCTGAACTTACACCATACAGTGGAATAAACTCAAAATGGATAAAAGACTTAAATGTGACTCATGAATCCATTAAAATCCTAGAAAAAAATGTAGGCAACAAAACTTCAGATATCATCCGGAGCAGAATTTTTACTGATACATCACCTAAGGCAACAGAAACAAAGGAAGAAATGAACACATAGAGCTGTGGCTTCTGCACAGCAAAAGCTTCTGCACAGCAAAAGATTCAGTCATCAAAATGGAAAGGCATCCCACTGTATGGGAGAGTATAATTGCCAATGGTACATCAGATAAGGGGTTAATGTCCAATATATATAGAGTGCTCATACAACTCAACAAAAGGAAGACAAAGAACCCAATTAAAAAATGGGCAGAGGAACTAAACAGACTCCTCTCCAAACAGGACATACAAATGGCCAAGAGACATATGAAGAAATGCTCAACATCACTAATCATCAGAGAGATGCAAATTAAAACAACAATGAAGTATCACCTCACACCTTTCAGAATAGCCACCACCAACAAATCATCAAACAAGTGTTGGTGAGGGTGTGGAGAAAAGGGGACTCTAGTACACTGCTGGTAGGAATGCAGACTGGTGCAGCCACTATGGAAAATAATATGGTGTTACATTAAAAAATTAAAAATTGAACTTCCATTTGACCCAGTTATCTCACTTCTAGAAATATACCCAAAGAAGCCTGAAACATCAATCAGAAAGAATATATGTACCCCCATGTTCGTAGCAGCACTATTTACAATAGCTAAGATCTGGAAACAGCCCAAATGTCCATCAGTAGATGAATGGATAAAAAAGCTGTGGTACATATACACAATGGAGTACTATGCAGCTAAGAAGGAAAGATCTCTTATCCTTTGAGATGACATGGAGTGACCTGGAAAGTGTCATCCTAAGCAAAACAAGCCAAAGAAAGAAAGACAAGTATCATATAATCTCACTTATTTGAGGAATATAATGAACATAACAGTCTGAGAAATGGGGTAGTCCCAGAGACATTGAAGTGGGGTACCGACTGACAACTCTCAGAAAAGGGGGTGGTGGGCGAGAGATAAACCACAGAATGTATATGCATGTATGCATGAACAATGGATATGAACCAGAAAGGTGGAAACATGCCAGGTAGGGCAGGGTAGGGAGGAATCGGGGGGGGGGGGGGGGGGGGAAGGAGAAACATCTGTAACAGAAATAAATTAAGTAATTTAAAAAATTAATTAATTAATTAAAAAAAATAAAAAGCCTTTTGCAGCCTTGTCGGAAAAATCATGCAATTAATTTCTGGATTTTTTTTTTTTTTTGTATCCTACTTCTTTACTGAATTTATTTATCAGTTCTAGTAGTTTTTTTCACCAAGAGATTTTAAAACAAAATAAAAATCAAGCTAATCAGAGATTAGTAGTCATGTTTGGACATCTTATAGCTCTGATATAAATCATATTTATGATATTTATTACTAGAATAAATAAATCATAAATATTTATTACTAGAATCGTAAAGCCAGTTCTGTTTTTCCTTTTCTCTATAAATTTCTGTGCCTTTGCTTTCATTTTATTTATTTATTTTTTATCCTCACCTGAGGACATTCTTCCATTTTTGTTGAGATAGAGTGGGAGGGAGAGAGAGAGAGAGAGAAAAACATCGATGTGAAAGGGGCACATTGATTGGTTGCCACCCGCATGTGAAAGGGGCACATTGATTGGTTGCCACCCGCACGACCCAACCAGCGCCGGGGACAAACTGCAACTGACGTACATGCCCTTAACGGGAACTGAACCCGGGTCTCTGTGGACTGCAGGCCAATGCTCTAACCGCTGAGCCAAACTGGCCAGGGCTGTGCCTTTGCCTTTAAAACAGTAACCTAACCATTCTATATCTTCTTAAAATTCCAGTCTGGTCATCCAGGTCCATCTTTCTTGATGATGTCAGAAAATCTTTTATATCTTTCTGGAGTCTCCTTTTTGTTCTCAGATCTTGCAAAGACAAGTGTATTCAAGTGAAAAGAAAGTCACTGAGTACTTTATTGAGTATAATTACTGAAGTATGAAGAATTAATGAAGTATTCTTACAAAATCTGTCTTATTAACAAAAAACAAAATGATCACCACCTTTCAGACCTCCTATAAATTACTGTAGCTTTACACATTACTATTCAAACCCATACACCCTCCTTCCTTCACATGAAATATGACTGCACAATTGTTATTTTATTTGGAAACTATTGGGATGCTACACAGACTGTCTAGAGACTCCCTTGGGTAACAGTGATTTAATTGTTTATTAGTGAATCATGCATAAAGAGTAAAACCCCAAATTGCCAAGCAAGATATGCAATCACAGACTTAAATTTACCTTAAAATAAAACTTATTACAGAAGTCAAATCAATTCAGATAGCTAATTTCCCTGACAAAAGATATACCATACACATTTATACCGCTCATAGGTATAGGATTTTAGGTTTGTTAATTACTTTAACATGCTTTAGAAACCAAGAGATGTCCTGACCTCTCCAAGAACGGCTATAAAATAGATGGCAGACGAAAATGTTTTATCATTACTGAAGAAGGTAGTGACAGCAGGACTGAGCAGGTCTTCCACAGTGCTGTCCACGGGAGCAGAGCTGGCCTACCCTGGTGAGCGGGGATGCGGGGCCCCTTGGCTGGCGTTCCCATGCGCCCTCTACCCGCTCAGGGCTCCATTTGGGCAACTCTGTGGAGGCCCCTGAGGGAGGGTCAGGGGCCTCGGGGGCAGTGCTGCGAGTCACTGACAGACTTCACGTGTGGACCCTTGGATTCACTTAAATGACACAAATACTTCTTCTCTTAGACACCCAGTCTTTTGAAAGATCCTAAATTCAGGGTTTTTTGGAATCCTCCAAAGCCGCTGACTGCAGAAGCAGACCCTTTATACCCAAAATAATAAAACAAGATTGGTTTCTGATATATCCACACTTTCTTTTTTCTTTGCTCTTCTCAAAATCTTACTAAATCTTACTATTATTGCAGTTTGGCCACCTTATATGACCTTCTTTATCTTCATTCCATTATTTTTATTCCCTGTTTTCTCTTTTCTCCACTTAAGAAAACACAGAACCGCGTAACCGTTTCCCACGCTCACAGCCCTGCTGGCTGGACCAGGTGGGCCCGCCTCCCTCCGAGAGCGCTCCTTAAACACTTTGGAGAATACATTCCTTTTTCACATGGCCCTTTTAGTTCTTAAATTTCCCTCACATTATTAATACCAACCTTTAGTCTTCTCAAAAGTGAACCTTAACCTCATATTATCAAAACGTTTCCACTCAGGTCATTATAACCCTGTCAACAAGAGCTGGCCAGTTCTGAAACACGGAGTTGGCATGGTCCTGACCACAATGGTCAATTTGTTCTCTCCAGAGACACTTAGTCTGTCTTAAATTGACTTAGAGAAATTGTCCTCATAAAGGGACACATAATCTGCCTCTTCCTGTTGAGATAAATGATCCTTAAATTTCCAGTGTGGTTTGTGCACCAGCAGGTCTTTCCTTCTTATACGGGCATCAGATTTGAACCTGCCTGCCACACACACACTTACCTGTGTGTCCAGGATACTTATTAGAGATTTGAAAATCTATCTCCACTCTGGTCGATCATATTTCTATGGAAGAAAAATAACTTAAAAGCCTCCAAAATGTGGTGCACACAAGCTTATTAATAAAACTCCAGAAGGGAAAATAGAAAATTCTTTATGCGTACCATATCAACTGCAATTCTTGTTTTAGGGTTACTGCAACTGGAAAGTTAGTCCAAAACTTGTCTTTGATGCTAAGAAAAGTGTAAAAGCCCACAGTCTTTGAGTGCCCCTGATCCCTGATGAGACATGGGGACCTTCATGCCATAGCAAATGCATATTGCTGCATCCACTCATCGCAAGGTAAACAAGCCATGACTGCCTAAGGGAAAAATACGAGGCTTTCAAAACAGACCCACTGCACTCATGGCCCGGGTTTTCTAATCTAGGTCCCTGCTTGCAAGAGTCATTTTGAGGACTAATAATTTTTTTTATTTCTGATCATTACCTTTGTTGCAGTTGGCTGATGCATCCTGTAAAGATTCTTAAATGCTACTGGGAAGCTACTGTCACATCAATAGTTTCAACCAACCTCCTGGAGCAGGAGATTAGCCCTCACCCAGCTGCAGACACTGCCCTCTAAGTATCTCTGGAGGAGCAAAGTATCAGCCATGGTGAACATCTAATGTGCATAGGTTACTGTCCTATAGCCTATTTTGTTTGCCTTTGGACAAACTGGGAAGCTGAGGAAGAGCAGAGGAGCCCATGGTGCTCAGAAGCTGGCCTCTGTGCTGTTAGAAACTGGCCTGGCACTACAAGCAGGCTCAGTGCTCCCCCGAGGAACAGAAAACATTTCAGCATCCGACAAGGCCACAACAAGACCCCTCTAGTCTTGACTGAACATACAGACACAAACATCGTCCAAGCCACAACATGACTAGACATTTTCCTATCCTAACCAATACAAATGGCTGCTGTTGCTTTAATAATTACAGCTTTAATCTCAGTCTAGTCACCCCTGCTAGACAGGATCTGGGATGTTCCATTGGAGAGGTTCCTCCACTTCCGGACAGCATCCTATCTAAAGCAAAGATTCCCTTCTTTAAACCCTCCTCCAAACCATAGAGCTCAAGTCTGAATCCTCTAAGTGCATCTTTATAACATCTCTCCATGATATGAATTTTCCCTCACAGCAGTTGGTGATAATGCCAGTGTGTTCATTACTGGTATATTCCTGTGAGTTTGGTTAAAAACGAGGAGAAAATGCAATTTCTTCCTCAAATACCTTCTTCAGGAAGGAAAATCCTTTTGAAGTTTCCACCAGAGAAAATGTCAGAACATTCTGAGATTATAGTGGGACAGGGCCTCTGGGTCTGTGTGAGGGCAGGAGAGCCTGAGACAAGAGACAGATGTGTAGAAGCCACGTGGCCTTGAGCCACTTTCTGGGGAAGAAATGCCTCTTGGGGTGTCTCATTTCTTACTCCCTCTTCTTTGTACTGATTCCTGCTTTTCTAGAGGGAATCCACATCTTTTTCAGGATTAGTTTTGAATCAGTGCTAAAGCGAGGTATGAAAAGTTAGGCAGTTAGCTCAGAGAATGGCTGTAGCATGTTGAGAACTCCTCAGATGGTGAAGGTGGGGGAGCAGTGAGGTGGAAGGAGCCTCCGTGACAGCCTCTTGGAGCTGCTCCACTGAGGTCCTGCTCCTATGGGAGAAAAGCAGATTTGGACTTTCCTGCTCTATTCCAAAGAATGCTTTGGGCCGGATCAACCTTGCTTTGGTGCAATTTCTACACTTTTTAGGCAAACTATCAATAAAAGCATGATCATATTTATAGTTACAAGAAATAATTTTACTTTTGTTCTCTGGCATATTAGATCCTCAGAAAAAGGCACATCTAAGAAAAATCAAAAGACAAATCCTTTTTTTTTTTTTTTGAAAGGCATAGGATGTAGCAAGAAAACCAGAAGCAATGTGATATTCTTGCTGCCTCTGGTCAGTGAGCTTGTTGACGTGTCAGTCTTGCTGCTCTTCTGTAAAGACGTACATCGGGAAAATCTTCCTCCATAGCATTTACTACTTCAATGTTAATTTGTGAACATTATCAATTTTGATTTCATAGCATAACACTGTGTTTTAGAATAACAGTATCTAAATGGAAAATTTTTGTGATTTTTCTGGAAATGTATCAAGCAGACAATATGGCATGGCACCAGCTCCAAGCACAGAAATGATGTGGAAAATAAGGTAGGAAAGCAAGCTGAAGTCACCAAAGGCGGGTTTTCCCTAGTGCTCTGGCCAAGAAGCTTGGGGCTAGGGCACTCTCGGAAGATGAGAGCAGGCAAAACAAAGGCAGCATTTGGTAGACTCTTGTTCATTAAGACTGTGAAAGTACTAGGTATCTCTCTCCCGGGTGTATAGATGGAGTGGGGAGGAAAGAATATTGAGCAATGGTAAATAAAGTTTTACTTCTTTCTTGCTGATCTATTGATATACTTTCCAACTGATACCCAGTGCTTCCAAGGGAGGGTTAGGGCAGACATCAAATAGCCACATCCTCCTTCTGAAGCATTGAGGTGGAAGTAGAGGGGCCATTTGTGTGTGTGTGTGTGTGTATGTACACATGGAAAAAGGGGTGGGGGGGAGAGAGAGAACTTGTCAGCCATACTTTGGATAAACTAAAATAATGACAGAATAATTTATTTTTAAATTTTCTTATGTTTGCATAAATAAATTTAGGATTAAATGTTGAAAAATAAAAATGGATTAATTTTTTTGATTACATATGATAATGTGTAACACTTGATTTAGTGCTATGGGCATTAAAGTGTAAATTAATGGGATAAATCCCTGTTTAACATGAATAGAGGAAAAGAGGAAAGATAAACAGTGTTGACATTCCTGTTATTTGGTTTAAAGACTTTAATATCTGGAACTTTAAAATTGCTATTATGATTTTTATTTTTTTTATAGTTTTCGCCTCTAGAAGTTCTCTAAGGACACATTTGCAGCTGTGGCGGTCCTACATATCTAAACTCTAAGAAGATCTGTTTTGTGAAACACCAAGTATATTGTGGTACGTCCCATGGATTCCTATAGATATATTTCTTTAATACTTAAAAATTTTATGTTATATTTTAACTTTCTAAAGTTTTTTATTAAAAATGTAAAATTGCTTCTTGATGAGATTGCTCGCCCTTTTTTAGGTGAAAATTTTTTATCTGAAAGGTCATGAAAGTGATGATAATTTAAATATTTAATATTTCTCCTGAAAAATCATTTTATGAAAAAACCCACTAATTCTTATTTATTTTTCCAGATTGGTAGTCTCATTTCAATTAATAAGTACAATGGGCTTAGCTTTCTGTAATTATGAGAGGTTTTTTTTTTTAAGATTTCCTGTTTATTTTTAGAGAGAGAAGAAGGAAGAGGGAGAGAGAGAAACATCAGTGTAGGAGTGAAACATTGATTGGCTGCCTCCTACACACCTTCTACTGGGGACTGAGCTTGCAACTGGTGCATGTGCCCTGACCGGGAATCGAACCAGCAACCTTTTAGTGCCTGAAATGATGCCCAATCAACTGAGCTACACTGGCCAGGGCTATAATTAGGAGAGTTTTAATGTAGAATCTCATGGATTGTACCGAGTTGGTTTGTTCTATCTCCACCAAAGGCCGCTGAGGGTGAGGTTAAGCGGAGGGCAATGAGTTAACCAGTAACACCTCTCTTCTTTCATGTTAAGAAGCACTGAGGCCCTGACCAGGTAGCTCAGTTGGTTAAAGCATTGTATTAATACAATGCTCTAAGTTTGATCCCCAGTGAGTGCACATACAAGAAACAATGAATGTATAAATAAGTGGAACAATATATCAATACACAATACTTCCCTCTCTCCCTTCCCCTTCCGCTCTCTAAAAATTCATAATAAAGAAAAGAAGTAGCATTGAGGGCCAGGCCTTAGGGGGAATAGCACAGGAACCAAGAGAGAAACGAATCATGTTGTAGTATTTCTATGAACTCTGAATGAGGGAAAATGAATCTTGCTACTCTTCTAAAAGAAATGTTAGTGAATCCATCAGCACAGCTCTCCATAGTGAAATCCTTTCCACGCTGACTTTTATATAGAAGTGTTGACTGAAAGGCTTATTCCCTGTTAGTTTAGGGGTTCTTCAGAAGAGAATTATGGATTTGGAAGTTTCTCTGAAAGAGTAACCAAAAAAAAAAAAAAAAAAAAAAGAAAGACATTAAAGGTAAGAGAGAAGGCAATTATAGGAGATAACTTTGCTATTGCCTCTAAAAATGAGAATTCTATACTCAAACGCCATCTGTTTCTCTGCATTCAAACTCTGCTGAGGAAAAGGCTTGTGAACTGAGAACTTATAACTTACAAATTTCACTTTAAATAGAGTTGTTCTCTATTTAAAGGGGAGAATAGGGCTAATTTTGCACATCAGGCCATAACAGAAGTAATTGTAGTAAGTTGTACTGCAGACAAGGGAAATGCTTTGGGTCTCCTTTATCTCCCCGCGGCAGGGCAACTTCTCCTAGCTCAAAGGACAGCCATCCACTGATTCCCTCTCCTCTGGGATCCCCTGAGATGCAGGCAGAAGGGAAGAGCTCACTGTATTTCACATTCTTCCCCACTTCCCTTTGTCTCCACGGTCTACCATAATGTGGCCTCTGCGAATTCTTTCCACCGTACAATTCACTGGAGGTAAATAAAAAAATCAGGTTTTATTTTATTTCCTCTCCTGACTTGTTGAAAGATAGTAAGCTAGCCTTGAAAAGAAATTGAGGTCACCCGGTGTTTAAATGAATTAATGAATGAACCAAGTGTATCACGTCAAACGTTCTGTAATAAGTTCTGGAAGTTTTATGGAATCATGTTAATTCAGCATAAGTACGATGACCCCATCCTGAAAACCTCAAAGACCTAGTGCCCATTCTGTGAGATGCTGTCATGGCTGTGAACTCAAAGTGCCCCCCCCCCCCCCGAACTCTATGGAATTTCTGTGAGTAGGGAAAACATGAGTTATGTCCCTTAGGTAATAAAGTAGCTGGATTTCAACATAATGGCCGTAATACTTTTATGACAGTTTCTCCTAAAAATATCTCTCAATTTGCTAAACCAACCTTCCAATAAAAATATGCACATTAGTTACTGCTACTGATATTTAGAATTCATGCTGGAAAACAGTGGTATGCCTGCTGGCATTTTTTGAAGGCATATGTTAAAAGTAAACTAGAGATACATACCACTCTCTATAGATAAATATTTGTACTATTTCCAGCACCCTAAGGTAGGAATAAAATCACCTCATACATATAAATACAATTTGGTAATAGTAACTTGCTTCTTACATTCAGAGAAATCCCTGAGAATGAGAGTTTTAAAAATATTCCTGTAAAAAGTGTTTTAGGTACATTGAGCTCAGACTTCAGTTATTCAGCAGAGCTTGTTCATGGGGAACCAGTTACATAGCCCCAGAATATTGGCAGTTTTTGTCATATAATGTACTTCAGAATAAACCCATCCTATTTTATTGATACATTCATTATCTCTTATGTGTAATGAAGGACACAATTAACAGCATATTTCTTTTTGTTTTATTAATTAATTTATTATTGTTACAAATGTATCTCCTTGTTCCCCCTAGACACCCTCCTCCCAATCCTGTCCCTCTCATAGTATTGTTGTCTATGTCTATTGGTTATGCATATATGCATATAAGTTCTTTGGTTTATCTGTTCCTTGCTCCCCACACCCCTCCTCTGAGGTTTCTCAGTCTGAACCATACTCCTTTCTATGTCTCTGAGTCTATTTTGTTCATCAACTTATTTTGTTCATTATATTACAAAAATAGGTGAGTTCATATGTTATTTGTCTTTCTCTGATGGGCTTATTTCACTTAGCATAATGCTCTCCAGGTCCCTCCATGTCTTCTTAAAGGATAAGAGAGCCCTGTTTCTTACAGTTTCATAGTATTACATTGTGTAGATGTACCACAGCTTTTTTATCCTCTCATCTATTGATGGACACTTGGGCTGTATTCAGATCTTAGCAATTGTAAATAGTGCTGCTATGAACATAGGGGTACATCTATTCTTTCTGATTGGTGTTTCAGGTTTCTTAGGATATACTCCTAGAAGTGGGATCACTGGGTCAAATGGAAGTTTAATTTTTAATTTTTTGAGGAAACACCATATTGCTTTCCATAGTGACTGCAGCAGTCTGCATTCCCAGCACTTGTTTGATGATTTGTTGATGGCAGGTGTGAGGTGATACCTCATAGTCATTTTAATTTGCATCTCTCTGTGCAAATTAGTGACATTGAGCATTTTCTCATATGTCTCTGGGTCCTTTGTATATTCTGTTTGGAGAGGTGTCTATTTAGGTCCTCTGCCAAATTTCGAATTGAGTTCTTTATCTTTCTTTTGTTGAGTTGCATGAGTATACTGTGTATTTTGGAAATTAACCCTTATCTAGTGTAACATTGGCAATTATGCTCCTCCATATAGTGAGTTTTCCTTTTATTTTGATACTTGTTTCTTTTGCTGTGCAGAAGCTTTTTAGTTTGATGTAGTCCCTTGTGTTCATTTTTTCCCTTTGTTTCTCTTGTCTTAGGCGTTGTATCAGTGAAAACTGCTGCTTGTGATGTCTGAAATTTTGTTGCCTACATATTCTTTTATGATTTTTATGGATTCACGAGTCATGTTTAAGTCTTTTATCCATTTTCAGTTTATTCTTGTATATGGTGCCAGTTGGTGGTCTAGTTTTACTTTTTTGCATGTAGCTGTCCAATTTTTTCAACACCATTTATTAAAGAGGCTGTCTTTACTTTATTGAATGATCTTGCCACCTTTATCAAATATTAATGTCTGGGGTCAATATTCAGGTTCTCTGTTCTATTCCATTGATCTATATGTCTGTTCTTGTGCCAGTACCATGCTGTTTTGATTACAGTGGCTTTGTAGTATAACCTGATATCTGCTATTGTGATCCCTCCTACTTTGTTCTTCTTTTTCAAGATTGGTGTGGCTATTTGGGATCTTTTTTGGTTTTATATAACTTTTGAAGTATTTGTTTCAGTTCTGTGAAATATGTGATTGGTATTTTAATGGGGATTGCATTGAATCATTAAATTGCTTTGGGTAGTATGGATATTTTAATGATGTTAATTCTTCCAATCCATGAACAAGGTATGTGCTTCCACTTTTTTATATCTTCCTCTATTTCTTTTTTCAATGTCCTGTAGTTTTTGCAAATAAGTCCTTTATTTCTTTGGTTATGTTTATTCCTAGGTATCTTAATTTTTCTGCTGCAATGGTAAATGAGATTGTTTTTTTCAGTTTCTCTTTTTGTGGGTTCATTATTGGTGTATAAGAATGCGGTCAATTTCTTGATGTTAATTTTGTGTCCTGCTACTTTGCAAAATTCATTTATTAAATCTATCAGATTTTTGATGGAGTCGTTAGGGTTTTCTATGTACAATATCATATCATCTGCGAATAATGACAGTTTCACTTTCTCCTTTCCAATGTGGATCCCTTTTTTGTTTTCTTCATGTCTAATTGCTGTGGATAAGACTTCAGTACTATGTTAAACAAGAGTGATAAAAGTGGGCATCCTTGTCTTGTTCCTGTTCTTAAGGGAAATGCTTTTAGTTTTTCCCATTGAGTATGATGTTGGCTGTAGGTTTTTTTTTTATATATGGTCTTTATTATGTCGAGATATGGTCCCTCTATTTCCACATTGCTGAGTGTTTTTGTCAGAAATGGGTGTTGAATTTTATCAAATGTTTTTTTCAGCATCTATTGATATGATCATATGTTTTTTTATCTTTTATTTTGTTTATGTGGTGTATCACATTTTTTGATTTGTGTATATTGTACCAGACTTGCATCCCTAGGATGAATTCCACTTGGTGAATAATTTTTGGGGTAGGTCATGGTGAATAATTTTTGCAGTAGGTCATGGTGAATACTTTTTGCAATAAGTCATGGTGTATAATTTTTGGGGTAGGTCATGGTGAATAATTTTTGGGGTAAGTCATGGTGACTAATTTTTGGGGTAGGTCATGGTGAACAATTTTTTTAATGTATTGCTAGATCAGATTTGTTAATATTTTGTTAAAGATTTTGCATCTATGTTCATCATGGATATTGGCCTGTAATTTTTTTTCTTTGTAGTTCTTTATCTGACTTTGGAGTTATAATTATGCTGGCCTCATAAAATAAGTTTGGAAGTCTTCCTTATTGAACTTTTTGTAATAGTTTGAGGAGAATGGGTGTTAGTTCTTTTTTGAATGTTCGGTAAATCTCTCCCAGGAAGCCTGGGCTTTGTTTGCTGGGAGTTTCTTGATTACTTCTTCAATTTCTTAGTTGTTATTGGTCTGTTCAAGTTTTCTATCTCTTCTTGGTAAAGTTTTGGAAGACTGTGTGATAATAGAAATTTGTCCATTTAGCCTAGATTGTCTAATTTGTTAGTGTTTCATTGTTCACAGTATTTTAAATGGTCCTTTGTATTTCTGTGATGTCAGTTGTTACTTCTCCTCTTTCATTTCTAAGTTTGTTTATTTGGGTCCTTTCACTTTGTTTTTTGGTGAGTGTGGCTAAGGGTCCATCAATCTTGTTTATCTTTTCAAAAACATGCTCTTTGTTTTATTGATCTTTTGAATTTTTTTTTTTTTAGTCTCTATGTCATTTATTTCTGCTCTGACCTTTACTATTTCTTTCCTTCTACTTGCTATGCAGAAGAATTTTCTTTTTGTTTACTTTCTAGTTCTTTAAGTTGTGAGGTTAGATAGTCATTTGGAAATTTTCTCGTTTCTTGGGGTAGGCCTTTCCATTTGCATGGAAGTTCTTTTTTCATTCTTCACTTTTAACCTATGTGAGTCTTTTGTTGTCAGGTGGGTCTCTTGTAAACAATATATATGTGAGTCATGCTTTCTTATCCATTTAGCTACTCTGTGTCTTCTGATCAGAGTGTTTATTCATTTACATTTAAGATTATTATTGATATGTACTTATATTATTGCCGTTTTTGTTTGTTGTGGTTATATTTTCTTCCTACTTCTTCTACTAATTACAGCAGTTCTTTTAACATTTCTTGCAGTGTTGGTTTGGAGCTAATATATTCCCTTAGCCTTTGTTTTTGTCTGGGAAGGTCTTTATTCACCTTTTATTTTGAATGATAGCTTTGCTGCATAGAGTAGTCTTGAATTCAGATCCTTGTTTTTTATGACCTTAATTACTTCATGCCATTCCCTTCCGGCCTGTAGTGGTTTTTTAATTTTTTTTTAATCCTCACTCGAGGACACCTTTTTATTTTTTATTCAGATAGAGTGGGAGGGAGAGAGAGGAAGAGAGAGAGAAACATCAATGTGAAAGGGACACAGAGAGTGGCTGCCACCTGCACGACCCAACCAAGGCCAGGGACAAACTGCAACCGAGGTATGTGCCCCTAGTGGGAGCCAAACCTGGGTTTCTCTGGACCACAGGCTGACGCTCTAACCCCTGAGCCAAACCAGCCAGGGCTGGCCTGTAGTGTTTTTGTTGAGAAGTCAGCTGATAGCCTTATGGGAGTTCCTTTGTAGGTATTCTGTTGCTTATCTCTTGCTGCCTTTAGGATTCTCTTGGTCTTCAATTTTTGGCATTTTAATTATAAAAATTGGTGTGCAATTGTTTGGGTTCTTCTGACCTGGGGCTCTCTGTGCTTCTTGAACTTGTATGCCTTATTTCTTCACCAAGTTAGGAAAATTTTCTATCACTGTTTTTTCTTTTTCTTTTTTTTTTTTTTTTTTTATCCTCACCCGAGGACATTTTTCCATTTTTTATTCAGATAGAGTGGGAGGGAGAGAGAGGAAGAGAGAGAGAGAGAAACATCGATGTGAAAGGGACACATCGAGTGGCTGCCACCCGCACGACCAACCAGGGCCGGGGACAAACTGCAACCGAGGTACGTGCCCTTAGCGGGAACCGAACCCGGGTCTCTCAGGACCGCAGGCCGACGCTCCAACCGCTGAGCCAAACCGGCCAGGGCTCTATCACTGTTTTTTCAATGTATTCTTTAGCCCTTGCTAATTTTTTTCTTGTTCTGGAACTCCTATGGTGCAGATGTTGTTACATTTTATATTGTCCCACAGTTCTCTTAAGCTGTCTTCTTGTTTTTTTTAATTGTTATTTTCTTTTTGGTTCTCTGATTGGGTGATTTTTTTTCCTACCCTGTCTTCTAATTCACTGATTTGATTTTCGACTTCCTCTACTGTGCTGGTTATTCCTTTCAATGTGTTCTTTATTTCTGCTATGTTATTCTTCATTTCTTCTTGGTGGTTTTTCATTTTTAATTGGTTGATTTTCAATGTTTCTGTATCTTTACTCATGCTGTTGAGCTTCCTCATTATCATCACTCTGAACTCTACCTCTGATAACTTGCTTAATTGCATTTCATTAGTCTCTTCTGTAGAATTCTCTTGTGTTTTAATTTGCGATTTGTTTTCTTGTTTAATCATTTTGGCTATCTCAGTGAGTTTTGGAGCTTGTCAAATTTTCCTCATGGGTGTTGGTTTTCTGGTAATTGTAGGTCCCTCTACTGGGTTTAAATAAGTGTGGGAGAACCCACATTAAATACCACTGACAAGTCGTACTTTCCTGGGTAGATTTGCAGGCCAGTCATAGGTTCAGTTTTCCTCTAGCTTTTGCCTGCTGGCTATTATTCTCAGTTACTTGATAATCCTTCATTGTAGCCCTCAGGTGAATGGAAAAAAAAATCCCTCAGGTGTTCAGGGTAAGAGGATTTCTGCTGGTGGGGCAGATGCTTGCTGGCTATCTCTAGCTATTAATGAGCCTCTGTTTGCATTTCTATAGCCTGGCTGGGTGGTGTTAAATTTCAGAGGGGCTGTTGCTTCTCCCGAGTCTTCTGGGAAGGAGTTCTTTGAGCAAGATGGCTACTGTCCTATGAGGGAGCAATTCAGCGTAAAACTCTGGTTCCCTCTCAGTTCTCCAAACTCCCAAGTGTCTCCACACAGTTCCAGTCCAGCCTACCCTCCCTCTGCCAGAGCCCAAGGTGATTGGCTGTAGCTAATTTAGTGCTCTGTCTTGGTACTCTGTGCTGTGGAGCTGGGTTGGGATTTTCATCCCGAGGGAACTGCTCACAGCTAAAACAGCCCTCAGCTACTCTCCATGGGCTCCCAGCCCACCCTCTCACACTTCTGCAGTTTCTACCAGACTCGATTTGGTGTCATCTCTCCATCCCTAGTAATATGGGTTCTCTGCAGCTGCTTTTCTATTGTTTTTTCCCCCCCAATGATTTGTCTTTTAGTTGTAATTCCAGTTTGGTCCTGGGAAATGGCCTTTTGCTTGGAAGCTAAAACCTGTGTAGCTTCCATTCACTCTGCCACCATTTTTCCAAGCAAAAGGCATATTTCTAATAATCAGGAGATGTTTGTGAAGAGAGTGATCAGTGATGTGAGGCATTTTGTTTCCTAAAGTTCTCCTGGTCTTACTCAAATTCTGATGGAGCCCCAGCTCTATGCCCTCCCTGACACTCCACCTCCTACAAAACTTCTTGTAGTTAACAAGGTAGGCAAAAGCCAGATTTTGTCTCACAATAACTCAACTTTTTACTTCTTATTAACAAGACATTTTTTTATCCTCACCCAAGGACATTTTTTTCTATTTTTTGTTCAGATAGAGTGGGAGGGAGAGAGAGAGAGAGAAAGAGAGAGAGAGAGAGAAAGAGAGAGAAACATCGATGTGAAAGAGACACATTGAGTGGCTGCCACCCACATGACCAACCAGGTTCGAGGACAAACTGCAACCTAGGTATGCGCCCTTAGCAGACATCGAACCTGGGTCTCTCTGGACCTTTAGGCCGACACTCTAACTGCTGGGCCATACCGGGCAGGGCTTAACAAGACATTTTAAGGGCACTTAAGGCAATAAGTTAGAATGAGAGCTAAAACCTTTGTAGGAAAGCTGGCAACTTTTATTTTTATTTTGGAAAATTTATCTCACAAAGGCTGAAACATTTTGAAAGAGATAAAAATAGATTGGAATAGAATTCTATGTAAATATTCTCAACCCAAAAGCACATGGATGGATTTACTGTCTGATCATTTGTGTTGACTTTGGGGAGGGAGAGCCAGGGCACTTAGGTCACCTGGGAGCAACCTCCATCATGTCTTTACACATATTGCAGCCAGAGTGCTGTTCTTTCATTTGTGGTATGGATAAAGGCATAAATTCTGGATGGCATTGAGTCAACCACCTTTTTTCATTATTATTTTATGGAAATATAGTAGATGTTTGTATATTAAGCCTTTAATCCTGTGACCTTGCTAATTTTACTTATTGGTTCTGGTAGTTTGTTTTTTCCCTTTATTTTGTATGTTTTATGATGTTTTCCTATGTATACCATTATATTATTTTTTTAAAAAGTTCAATTTTACTTCTTTATTTTAAACCTTTGTGATTCATTGCACTGACTGGGACTTTCAACACAACACTGAACAGAAATGTGAGAGCAAACAGCCTTGTTCCCAACCACAGGGGCAAAGCATAAATAATGTACTACTTACTCTAATGTTAAACTTATATTTTTGTACATGCCCTATATTAGATGGAGAAATTTTCATTTTGTTTTAGTTTGCTGAATTTTTAAGAAATTTTTTTTAGAGAGAGAGGAAGGGAGAGAGAGATAGAAACATCAATGTGAGAGAGGAACATCCATCGTCTGCCTCCTGCATGCCCCCCCCCCCACTGGGAATGGAGCCCCAAATCTGGGCATGTGCCCTGACTGGGAATCAAACCAGGAACTCTCAGTCCATGGGACAACACTCAGTCCACTGAGCATCACCAGCCTGGCTAGTTTGCTGAATTTTAAAAAATCATGTTTGGGTGTTGACTTTTATTGCATGTTTTTTTATTTTTTATTTATTTTTTTACATCAAATGAAATGCCCCTTATATTTTTTAGTTCATCTTGTAAGTGAGGTGAATTGTGATTAATTTTGGATTGTTGAACCAATGTGTATACCTGGAATAGATTTTACTGGTAATAATTTGTTACTTTTGTTGAATTAGATATGCTTATATTTTGTTAATTTTTGGTTTCATGTTTATGAGAGATATTTGTCCATATTTTCTTTCCTTGTAATGACTTTGCCACATTTTTGTATCACAATTATGCTTGCAAAATAAAACTAGTAGAAAAATTTTCCAATGTCAATTTTCTGAAAATGTTTATGTAAGATTGGGACTACTTTCTTTTTAGGTGTTTTATAGAATTCACTAGTATATTCATTTGGATCTGAAGTCTTTTTTTTTTTTTTTTGTAGAAAGAATTTTTATTTCACAGTCAATATATTTAGTAGGCAAAGTGTCATGTAGATATTTCATATCTCCTTATATCAGTTTAATTTTTGAATTCATTTTTGAAAAAAAAAATCCTCACAGAGGATATTTTTCCATTTATCTTCAGATAGAGTGGGAGAGAGAGAGAGAGAGAGAGAGAGAGAGAGAGAGAGGCATATTGATTGGTTACCTCCTGCACAATCTGGACCAGAGCTGGAATCCCAACAGCAACCGAGCTACGTACCCTTGACCAGAATCAAACCAGCGACTCTTTAGTCTGTGGGCTGGCACTCTAACCACTTAGCCAAACTGTTGGCTCAATTAATTTTTTATTTCATCTATATAGTCATATTTGTTAGCATAAACTTTTTCCTAATGTTTAACATCTGAAGTATCTGATATTATTAATTTTTCTTTGATCAGTTTTCATTAGTTTTATTATTTCTATTAATTTTTTAAAGAACCTGATGTTAGCTTTGTTTGTATATTTTCTATGTTATTTATTTCCACTCTTATTTTTACTATTATCTTTCCTACCTACTTTGGGCTTATTTTGCCCCCTTTTTTTGGTAGCTTCCTAATGTCAACACTTAATTTCATTTTTAATAAAAAATGATTAAAAATCTTTCTTTAAAATCAAAATTAAGTTTATACTCAGAGCAATAAGATAAGAAAAAGAGAAATAAATAAAAGGAATATAGATTGAGGGAAAAAAATAACTAAAATGCTTCAGTTTTCTCTTAGCAGCTATATTGATTTCGTTGGGGTGTCAAAACAAATGAAAACTAATTGGGTGACTTAAAACAATAGAAGTGTATTCTCTCAGATCTCTGGAGGCTAGAAGCCTGAGATCAGAGTCAGCATGCCATCTTTGAAGCAGGGCAGTGATTTTGCAGGCTCGACTTCAGGGAAGGGCCCCTCTTCCCTCTTCTAGCTTCTCACAGTTGCTGGCAACCCTTTCTGTTCATAGCGTGTGGCCACGTTGTCCATTTCTGCACCTGTCTCCATGTGGCCTCCTCCTCTCTGTATTTCCATGTCTTTGTGCACAAATCTCCCTCTCCCTCTCCCTCATCTTGTAAACACCTGTCATTGGATTTGGGCTCACCTTAATCCAATATAACCTCATTTTAATTTTATTACATCTACAAAGACTTTATTTTCAAATAAGGTCACATTTACTGGCACTAGGGTTATCACTTAATATCTTGGGGGAGCAATTCAGTCTACTATAGCAATCATAGCTGCTTTTCCATGTATCCTGATTATTTCCACTGCTTTCTTGATATTAGGGTGGCTGATCTCAGTTCACTAAATTTCACATAATGTTTATAACACAGAGACATTTCCAGTAGTGTCACAGAGGGTGACGAAAAGAGGTAGGAGAGCACAGGCTGGAAAACTGTAGCCATGTCACCTGTCTCTGCTTGTCTACTTCCGTCCAGCACTTGCCTCATGGTGATTCCCCATGTGTTTTAACAGTCAGAACAGGCTGCTTTGTTAGCCAGTCTTGTTCCTGGCAAGGGTAGAGGCCTGGATGGTCAAGAATTAATCTAAACTGTCATCAGGATTTGCATTAGATACGTGGCACAGAACAATTTCTTGAACTTGAAGAGGCTTTGTTTTGGGCACCTGCTGACTTTCAAGACACCTCAGCCTCGTGGGAATGATTTAGAGCAGATCATTTCTAGGAAGAGCCAGTCCTACAGCAGGAAGGTAAAACAATTTACAGAAAAGAGGTGTCCTAGATGTCCTAGGTAGGAAAACTTCCTTAGAATTAATGAAAAGAGCTAAAAAAAAAAAAAAAGCCCAACTTTGTAAAATTGATGATGGCTAAGCTAGTTACACTATTGCACAGGAAAAAAAAATGAGGAGTGGATAATGAAGATGGCAGTGGGCAGGACCAGAGAGAGGGTGAGTGTGTGAGAGAGTGAGCGAGTGTGTGAGAGAGTGTGAGTGGACGTGAAGGTGGATGAACAAAACTCCTGCAGTGCAGAGACACAAAGCAGAAGGTTCCTGTGCTGTGGACAAGAGCAGCTGGCTACTGCAGTAAGCGGCTCTTCAGGGCCCTTCTCCCTGCCCTGCAGGGAGGTCCCATCATTTTGGGAGATACTGGGTCTTCCCTGGGAGGAGGCAGTGAGAGCGGTCAGGGCCCAGCAACCTGAGCCCACCAGTGTACCTGGCACCATCGGGCCAGTGAACACTCTGTGTCAACACAGACCAGTGCACAGTAGTGGAGCTGCCAAGGTGCTGGTCGCGGAAGCTGCGGACAGCCTGGACCCAGCACCATCCCCCATAGTAGCAGCCCAATCAGAGTCCAGATATGCACCCAGCAACAGAGGCTGGGGAGAAGACATCCATTCCCAGGCAACAGAAACACAGACCAGAAGCTGAGACCCATCTCCAAAAACTACAGCAAAAGCTGAGCAGGAGACCAGACCAGTTTGGCTCAGCAGTTAGAGTGTCGGCCTTTGGTCCAGAGAGACCCAGGTTCAGTTCCCGCTAAGGGCACGTACCTCAGTTGCTGTTTGTCCCTGCCCCTGGTTGGATCTTGCAGGAGGCAGCCACTCAATGTGTCCCTTTCATGTCAATGTTTCTCTCTCTCTCTCTCTCTCTCTCTCTTCCTCTCTTTCCCTCCCACTCTATCTGAACAAAAAATGGAAAAATGTCCTTGGGTGAGGATAAAAAAAAAAAAAAAAAAGCTGAGCAGGAGTTGAGCCCCGCTGGGCAGCAGCACTCCCCAGCCGCCACCAGTGGGACCTGGGGCTCCACAGAGGTCTGTGCGGTCCAGTAGCCCACAAATGCCCTGGGAAGCCAAAGACCTAGAAAGACTGGTGCAATCCAGCTGCTCGCCCTCGGGAACTGCAGGGTGTGGGGGCACCAGAGAGGCCTGTATGACCCAGCAGAGACTGTGCCATTCAATTACCTGCAGGACCTGCAGGGTGCTGATACACCAGAGAGACCTGTGCGATCCAGCAGGGACTGTGCCATCTAATTATTCCCGAAACCTACGGGGTGCTGAGCACCAGAGAGGCCTGTACAACCCAGCAGCCCACAACATCATAACATAGGCATAGAGCCGGGTCCCCAAAGGGACTGCGTGATCCAGTTACTGGTGGTACCTGCAGAGTGCGGGCACACCAGAGAGGCCTGTGCGACCCAGCTGCTCACAAGATAGGCATAGAGAATGTGAAAATGGAGGCAGGGTGAATGGAAACTACACAGATGATCTCCAAAGGCCAAATGGGAATTACAACTAAAATAAAGACAAATCCTTGAAAAAAGCAACAGAAAAGCAGCAGGAGAGGACGATATAACCAGGGACACAGGTGGGATCTGTGGAGGCAAAAGAGGCTGGTGGGTTGAGAGCTTAAGGACAGCAGCAGTCTTAGCTGTGAGCAGTGCCCTTGGGGGATAAAGACCAAGCCCGCTCCACAGCACAGAGAGCTGGGACAGAGCGCTAAAATAGCCACACCATTCACCTGGGGGCTATGGCAGAGGAAGGGCAGACTAGGCTGGAAATCTGTGGGGACAACTGGGATTTGGAGGGCACTCAGAGTTTTTGCTGAGTTGCGGCCACAAAGGATGGTGGCCAGTGTGCGTGGTCCTAGAGGTATGGGGAAAAGCAGCATCCCCCCTTTGGAGATTCAGCCTTTCTCAGGTGAGGTAAAGAAATGCAAATTGAGGCTCATTAACAACCAGCATCTATCCCGCCCTCAGGAAATCCTCTTATGCAGAACACCAGGGCTATATTACAACGCACTGAATAACTGAGACTATTAGCCTCCAGGAAAAAGCTAGAGAATAAGAGAACCTTTCCTGGGCTTGCAAAACTACCTAGCAAAGTAAGACTTTAGAGTGGTGTTTAACATGGGCCAACCCAGGCCCATCCAAACCCTGTACAGGGAACCACAAACAGCAGAACACCAACACCCACAGGGAAAATTTGTCAGGCTCCAAAACCCAATAAGATAGCCAAAATGGTGAATCAAAGAAACAAAGCCCAAATGAAAAAACAAGAGAACGCTATCGAAGATGAGATCAATGAAATGCAGCTAAGCAAATTATCAGAGGTAGAGTTCAGAGCCATGATCGTGAGGGAGGTCAACAGCATGAGTAAGAACATCAGCACCATGAGTAAAAATATAGAAACATTGAAAACCAACCAAGTGTAAACGAAGAATGACATAGCAGAAATTAAGAACACATTGGAAGAACTAACGAGCAGAGTAGAGGAAGCTGAGGTCTGGATCAGTGACTTAGAAGACAGGGTAATAAAATCAACCAATCACAAAACCAAAAGGAAAAACAATTAAAAAACAGAAAGATAGCGTAAGAAAACTGTGGGACAACTGGAAACGTAATAACATTTGCATCATAGGAGTCCCAGAAGAGGAAGAAAATGGGCAAGTGTTAGAGAATATATTTGAAGAAATAGTGACAGAAAACTTTCCTAACTTGGTGAAGAAGAAGGCATTCAAGTTCAAGAAGCAGAGAGCCCCAAGTAAGAAGCACTCAAAAAGGCCCACACCAAGACACATAGTAATTAAAAGGCCAAAAATTAAAGATAAAGAGAGAATCCTAAAGGCAGCAAGAGATAAGCAACAGGTTACCTACAAAAGAAACCCCATAAGGCTCTCAGCTGACTTCTCACAATCCCATTTACCATCATGGCAAAAAAAATTTAGATACCTAGGAATAAACTTAACCAAAGAAGTAAAGGACCTATTCGCAGAAAAATACAGGTCATTGAAAAAAGAAATAAAGGAAGATATAAAAAGTGAAAGCACATACCTTGTTCATGGATTGGAAGAATTAACATCATTAAAATGTCCATATACCCAAAGCAATCTATAGATTCAATGCAATCCCCATCAAAATACCAACGACATACTTCACAGATCTAGAACAAATACTTTAAAAGTTCATATGGAACCAAAAAGACCTCAAATAGCCACAGCAATTTTGAAAAAGAAGAACAAAGTAGGAGGGATCACAATACCAGATATCAGGTTATACTACAAAGCCACTATAATCAAAACAGTCTGGTACTGGCACAAGTACAGGCATATAGACCAGTGGAACAGAACAGAGAACCCAGAAATGGACCCAAGGCAATATGCTCAATTAATATTTGACAAAGGTGGCAAGAGCATGCAGTGGAGTAAAAGACAGCCTATTTATTAAATGGTGTTGGATTAATTGGACAGCTACCTGCAAAAAAATGAAACTAGACCATCAACTTACACCATACACAAAAATAAACTCAAAATGGATAAAAGACTTAAATGTGACTCATGAATCCATAAAAATCCTAGAAGAAACTGTAGGCAACAAAATTCAGACATCATACACAGCAGAATTTTCACTGATACATCACCTAAGGCAACAGAAACAAAGGAGAAAATGAACACATGGGTCTACATCACACTGAAAAGCTTCTGCACAGCAAAAGATACAATCATCAAAATGGAAAGGCAACCCACTATATGGGAGAGCGTAATTGCCAATGATATATCAGATAAGGGGTTAATTTCCAATACATATAGAGTGCCCATACAGCTCAACAAAAGGAAGACAAAGAACCCAATTAAAAAATGGGCAGAAGAACTAAATAGACACCTCTCCAAACAGGACATATAAATGGCCAAGAGACATATGAAGAAATGCTCAACCTCACTAATCATTAGAGAGATGCAAATTAAAACAACACTGGTTATAATGATGCTCAAGGAACGTAGTGCGACATTCAAAGAACTTAGTGAGACTTTCAAGGAACTTAAAGAGAACTCCAAGGAACTTAGTGAGAACATCAACAACATAAAAAAGAACCAGTCAGAAATAAAGGATGCACTAACTAAAATAAAGAATAATTTACAGGGAATCAATAGTAGAGTAGGTAAAGCCAAGAAGGAAGCCATCGATTTGGAATATAAGGAAGCAAAAAAACACCAAATCAAAACAGCATAAAGAAAAAAGAACCCCCCAAAATGAGGATAGTGTAAGGAGCTTTGGGACAACTTCAAGCGTGCCAATATTCACGTCATAGGGGTGCCAGAAGGAGGAGAGAGAGCAAGAAATTGCAAACCTATTTGAAAAAATAATGGCAGAAAACTTCCCTAACTTGGTGAAGGAAGCAGACATACAAGTCCAAGAAGCACAGAGAGTCCCAAACAAGATGAACCCCAAGAGGTCCACACCAAGACACTTCATCATCAAAATGCCAAAGGTTAAAGACAAAGAGAGAATCTTAAAAGAAGCAAGAGAAAAGCACTTAGTTACCTACAAAGGAGCTCCCATAAGACTGTCAGCTGATTTTTCAAAAGAAACTTTGGTCAATATTATAGTGTCCCTACTGTGCACCGGAACACTAGTTAGTGGGGCTGTTCTGAGGCTATACATGGTCCTCCCCTGGCTTCAGCTTCTGGCTCTTGAAGAGAATAGAGGTAATAAATACTAGCTCACAACGCTAGCTTAAGGATAAAATGAGATCATGTACGTGAAAACTTTTAGGAAAAGATTAAAGCATCATGGAGGAAAATATACAAGTGTGGGTGCTGTGTTCCTGCTGTACTAGAAGGCAGAGCAACTTGCCATTCAGTGTTTATAAGTGAGGAAGGTACCCATGGTTCAGTTTTCTGACAGATGGAAAAATACGGCACAAAGAGGTCAAGTCAGGTCACTGCCCAATGTCTTGTAACCGTAATTGGTCAGGCCACAATCTCCATGCACTTGGATCTGTTCAATGTAACATTTGAAATAGTGCCTAGGTCAGGCCGAAAAGTTACTAAGTATTTCCTTATTGAATGAATGAATGAATGAACACAAGAAAGTTGGTGCACAGGTGCCAACTCCTTTCCATACTCACTCTAAAGCAAAATAAGCTCAGAGAAAGATTGAAATGGAGCACGAAGACTTGCTGAACACCTGAGGAAATTCTAGGTATAGCGTTTACAGCTTCAGTTAAGGGGGGTGGTCAGTAACAAAGGTTTTAACATTGTTATTTTAACATGAGATGATACTCTCTAGGTACATCCCTGATTGTCTGACATCAGACAATATACATTTTTCATCTCCCTTTAAGTATTGCACAGTGAAAGGCAATGGTAACCAACAGGGTAAATTGTGTTTACCCCTGGGATAAAGGATTTTCTAATAGTCCTTTTCTCTGCATTAAGAGTTTAATACACAAAAAACTTTCCATACTTAGAAACACATAATAGGGGCCAATCTTCTAATTGCTTAACTAGTTAAAACACCTTAGGTTCTCCTCTTCCTCAGCCACTATATTTACACTGAAAAAAGAAAAATGATTAGACAGTATTTTATCATCATAGTTAGTAACTACTGATAAATTTTAATAGTATAAAGTTGGTTTATGATTCTTCTTACTAATGATGTTTGTCTCTCATATAACTTTATAGGCTTTTATTGAAAAAAAGAATATATTTTCTATATGAAATATAACTAGAAACACAGTTTCTTTCTTTTTTCTTTATTTTTTTTTTTACTCATTAAAAGGATGGTTTACAAAGAGCACATGTACTGCAGGACCTGGGTCAGGGTGGGCCCCTGAACCTGTAAGTCTGTGCCTGGGAAAATGAGGTGTGGTAATAAAAGTGAGTGCCCAAGTTGTCAGATAAAATTTATTGTAGAAAGTATCTAACTCAAAACTTTCCTACCAAAAATTCCTGGTGGATTGCCAAAAGTGAGCTTGAAATATTAGAAAAGCAAAAATATGTAGGTCAGTAGAAGCCTATAGGCCCTCATGGCATCTCTTCTTCAAAGGAAGGCATTTAAAAAATATGTAACGGATTATTTACAAGGGATCATGTAGACATCTGTAATAATGCTTTTACATGACATCATTACTAAGTCTCTTGAATTCCAGAACAGATTGTTGTTGACTGAAAATTGATGAAAAATTCCACAGACCAAAAGAGAGCAGAGAGTGCACATAACCTCCTCTTCAGTGCCCCATGGCCAACACCATGTCCACTGCACCCACTCCTTCTCACTGTGGTGACCACGCCAGAGAAATCCCACACACCAGCGGGCTGAGCCTGCTCCTCTGAGTGGAGATGCCAAGAGCTGAAGGGGAACCCAGGCGCCGTGTGACCGGAGGAGCAAGCTGTTATTTATGGGGGAGGGTCACCTCGAGTGACATTGTTACTGTGCTGCCTCCCATCTAATCAGGGACAGCTAGAAAATAATTAAATCAGCCCACTCTGGACGCAGCAGCTGACCTGCTAGAGTCTGTTCAGCCAGGATTGATGGCACCATATCAGGAGCTCCCACGACACTGTTAGAACCACCTCATCAGCCACGTCCAAAGCTGCGGGCTGTAGTTTTGTAATGGAAACAAAAATGTCACACATCACAAGATAGATTTCTTTATGGAAATAGCATCACGCCTTCAAAAGGCTTCAGTGTTAATCCAGGTGCTTATTATTGTGAAGGCACATTGAACTGAACCAGCTTTGCCTGAGATTCAAGAGGAATTGGAAAATACGCCTACAAATCAGAGAGGACAGTTTCTTTCCTTTGCTTTTTATAATTTGGCAGAGCACAAGCTATAAGCAGATAAAAGTCAGAGTAAGAAATCATTAATTCTATTCCTGTGCCCACTTTGAGTGGTTTAGGTAAACACAAAGTCTAAGGTCTTGTTTCCCCATTTGTAAAATTTAGTAATTCTTTATTCTAAGAAATTGGGAGCAATTTGGTTGAAGCAGTAACGAAAGTATCTCTAAGTATTGGCTGAACTTATTTATATATAATATAAATAATCTGTGTTATGATTGTACATATATGCATATACATGTGCATATACATACACAGGCACATAGATATAGTTTGGGGTCTAGGAAGGGTTTGGGGTTTGAGGGAGTCTGAAAGAAGGTCATTGACAACTAGGCCTGGCCCCTAGCAACATCCTTCTTGTCACACATCTGTGTTCCCATGTTTAACATTATTCTATGGCCTGTATTAGAATACAGCATGATTGAAAACATTAGTAAAATAAAAAGCGGGCTCTGGCTCTAGATATTTAACGTATTAAAGTAGACGAATATCAGAAACAGAGTAAACGTACGACTCTGGCTTGGGGTCCAAAGGTAGCTTTCCTGTGAGGACCACGTGAGCTTCCTGGGCGAGTGGAGGCAGCGCCAGGGCACAGAAAGAGCAGGGCCTCCGTCCACTCGGCAGCCACCGCCAGGGCACACGCGTCTGGTATTAGACTATGGCATCTATCAAGTAAAATGCCGATTTTCACTTGGGCAAAGGCATGGTGCTCAGAGAGCATTTGAAATTAGTTTTAGGATCTGTTTATTGTGGGCAGTGCCCTTTGGTCACTGCCAGACCGGCCATGTCTGTGTCTGTGAAGCACATGGCCATGAGTCACTTTGGACAAGCTGTGTTGGAAATTACTCTCTCCTTCTTTGTTTGTCTTCTCCGTACTCCCCTGCCTTCTGGTAAGCCCATCAAGTATGTTATAATACCTCCACACTAAATGAAATAAAAAAAAGAAAGTGATCTAAGTTACCTCCCTTTTATTTTCCCTCATCTAACACATAGCAAAGGGGCTGCCTATGCAGGGTGCCCTCCAACCGCCCTCTGACAGGTTATGGAAGGCCCCGTGCTCCGTGACGGTGTCTGCCTGTCCATAATGCTCTCTCTGCTTCTGCATTTGACTCAGATGTCCTACTAGAAGGCCAGCTCCTAGACTGTCAGGGCAATGCCTCATCCAGCTTTGCATTTCCAGCAAAATCCTTGTTATTCTTTGCCATAGTGAACACAATAAATATCTGTTAAATTATTGAATAAATACAAGTGAAACTACTAACAATTTAGAAGGTAGTTGTTCATCACTAAGAAAGTGCTTTGTGTGCATGGCTTGTATATAGATTTCTCAGTGGGAATTAGAGTGAATGAGAGTGATTCACTCAGATTTGTAGAGATAGATGGACAGTTGGCGTAGAAGGGAAGTTATAGAAGCCCAGGTGGAGGGGCATGGTTTACAGCTATCCCTCTTGACGTCACCCAACGTGTCTTCTGCAGAAAGTGCTGTTTTCTGTCATATACCTATTTTCAACCAGCAGGGGCTGTGTTCATCTCTTCTCCATCCGTCCCCTCACTCTCAGCCTCAATCTGAAGCTGACTGCCCAGAGACAGTGTGGGGACACGGTGCTGTGTTGCACTAATAATCAAAGATGCCTAGAGCTGGTTAATCCGGTTCTCTCTCCATCCCTCAATTTAAAGTATTCCAGGGTTGTGCTGGGAATTTATGCACACAAAGCTGGCTGTGTGCGCGTGTTTGTGTGTGTGTGTCCCTGGTGGTTGAGAGAGAGAGGAGAGAAGAGGCTGGTGTGACTCCTGAGGCTGAGCTGAAACTCTCACGCCTCCTGTGCAGGGGCCTCTGGGTCCCAAGCTATCCCGGGAGCCTCTTTCACATGATCCTTAGCCCACCTTCCTGAAGGCTGCACAGTCCATGATTAGCATCCACAGCCTTCTCACATGGTTGTCCCCACCCGTAGCAGAATGGAAGACAGAACAAATGCTCAGCACAAAACCTAAAAAAACATGGAATTGCTGGGTTTTGGCACATGAAAAGGCTCTGGACCCCCAGGTGAATAGGTCAGTTTGAAACTACCATTTACTGGCGGTGCAAACATTGCTTGGTGCTGTAAACGCATTGTCTCATGTAATCCAGGCAGCCTCTCAAAGACCAAAAAATGGAAACTTGGGGAGGTTGAGTGAAACTTTCCAGGGTCACATGTATAGTGAGGAATGCAATCTAGCTGTCAGACCCAAAGCCTGTGAGTTTTGCAATAGGCAATACCTTTTTTTTTTTTGTTGGGTAGGTGTTATCTTGCTATGTATAAAATACTTCTCTAATAATTAAAAATACCATTAGATGTATATTTCTTTGATTCACATATAACCAATGAAAGTTTAATATCAATATCTTCCATGGTCAAATCTAGTTTAAAGAGATTTTAAAAATCTGAATGTGTCTATTTAGATTTAGTAAAGACATCATTTTCTTTCTCCCTTCCCCAGTCCTAATAACTTAAACTATTTTAAACCTTTATTGCCTTAGAGGTTCAAAATTTTGGAAGGGCATTGTCAAAACTAGGAAGCTAATAAATTAGGGGCAGGTAAAAAGATTGTCAGATATGTCCAAAATTTATTTCTCTAATTGAGAAATACTGAATATTCTGTTTCTTTAAATATTTACCAAAATAATTAGTTTTTGAACGTAGCAGCAATAATTCATTTTCCTGCTACTTTAACAACATTACTAGTAGCACACATGTTTGGGCAGTTACTGTTTTCCAAGCACTCTGCAATAGATATTAAATGTATGATCTCAGTTTGGGTAATAGAAACAGACTTCTGTCAAATCTAAGGCCAGCTACTTGCATGCTGTGAGGACTTGGACTAGTCACATAATTTCTCCAAGCCTAGTGTCTCCACTGATCTAATGGGGCTATTGTGTGAATTAAATAAATCACTTAAAAGAGTATCTGATGCATGTACTTGTCCAATTTTCCCACCACCACTTATTGAAGAGACTGTCTTCACTCCAATGTATGCTCTTGTCAACTTTGTCAAATATTAATTGCACATAATGGTCTATTTTTGAGTTCTCTGTTCTGTTCCATTGATCTATGTGCCTGATCTTGTGTCAGTACCAGGCTGTTTGGATTACAATGGTTTTCTAGTATATTTTGATATCTGGTATTGTGATCCCTCTAACTTTGTTCTCATTTCTCAAGATTGCTATAGCTATTTGGGGTCTTTTTGGTTCCAGATAAATTTTTTGGAGTTTTGTTCTAGATCTGTGAAATGTGTCATTGGTATTTTAATAGAAATTGCATTGAATCTATAGATTGCTTTGAGTAGTAAGGACATTTTAATTATTTTAATTCTTTCAATCCATGAATATGGTATATTCTTCTATTTGTTTATATCTTTCTTTATCTCTTTTTTCAATGCTCTGTAGTTTTGCAAATACAGATTTTTTACCTCCTTGGTTAAATTTATTCTTAAGTATCTTAATGTTTTGTTGCAGTGGTAAATGGGATTTTTTTAAGTTTCTCTTTCTGATAGTTTATTGTTTGTGTATAAAAATGCCATCGATTTCTGGATGTTAATTTTGTATTCTGCTACATTGCTGAATTAATTTGTTAAATTTAACAGTTTTTTTTGG
This sequence comes from Molossus molossus, assembly GCF_014108415.1. NCBI lineage: Eukaryota > Metazoa > Chordata > Mammalia > Chiroptera > Molossidae > Molossus > Molossus molossus. The sequence goes on from NW_023425345.1 coordinate 107,027,454, forward strand.
TGGAGTCTTTAGGGTTTTTTATGTACAATATGATATCACCTGTGAATAATGACAGTTTTATTCCTCCTTTTCAATTTGGATGCCTTTTATTATTTCTTCTTGTCTGATTGTGCTGGCTAAGACTTCCAGTACTATGTTGAATAAGAGTGCTGAAAGTGAGCACCCCTGTCTTGTTTCTGTTCTTAGAAAAAAGGCTTTTAGTTTTTGCTCATTGAGTATGATGTTGGCTATATGTTTGTCATTTATGGCCTTTATTATGTTGAGGTATGATCCTTCTATTTGCTGAGAATTTTTATCAAAAATGGGTGTTCCAATTAAAAAAATGGGCAAGTATCTGAATAGACGCTTCTCCAAAGAGGACATACAAATGGACAAGAGACATATGAAAAATGCTCAAAGTCACTAATCATCAGAGACATGCAAATTAAAATGACAATGAAGTACTATCCCACACCAGCAAATGGCTACCATTAATAAATCAACTAAAAACAAGCACTGGCGAGGGTGTGGATAAAGGCAACTCTAATACACTGCTGGTGGGAATGCAGACTGGAACAGCCACTATGGAAAACACTATGGAATTTCCTCAAATAGTTAAAAATTAAAATGCTGTTTGACCCAGTGATCCAACTTCTATGAATATATCCTAAGAAGCCTGAAACACCAATCAGAAAGAATATCCACCCCTATGTTCATAGCAGCACTGTTTACAATTGCTAAGATCTGGAAACAGCCCAAGTACCCATGAGTAGATGAGTGAATAAAAAAGCTGTGGTACATTTACACAATGGAATACTATGTAGCTATAAGAAGGAAAGATTTCTAACCTTTTGAAACAGACTGGAGAGATAGCCAGTCAGATAAAGACAAGTATCACCTGCTGTGACTTATATATGGAATTTAATGAACAAAATAACTGATGAATAAATAGAACCATAGTCATGAAATCATAGAAAAGACTAACGAACCTCAGAGGGAAGGGGAGACAGGGCTGGGAAGTGAGTAACCAAAGAACTTATATGCATATATACGTTACCCATGAACACAGACAATAGGGTGGTGAAAGCCTGGGGCGGGGCAGAAACTGGGTGGATGTAGGCAATGGGGGAAAACAAAAGGGGAACATCTGTAATAATCTCAATAAAAGTACAAAAAAATTGAGATTGTGATCATCAATGGTGCAGTGTCTTTGGATTTGATGTTCAAATAATGGCTCAACACTGGTGCAGTATCTGTACAAACTTGGTACACAATAAATATGTGATCAATGACCAAAAATAAAGAAACAGACAAACGAACAAACACAAAAAACAAACAAACAAACAAAAAACAGTATCTGATGGATAATATTCGGTCGATATATGTTAATACCTATTATTATATCAATCACAAAATGTAGAAGTTATTGGTAATTAATGACTCATTTGCTCATCCTAGGCCACACAGATATATAAAACTTAAAATATTTTGCTGGAACTCCAAATCAGTTCTGTTTGCTGATGGTAAGAAATAAAAGCATAACATGTTCCTTCCACACATAGTTTATTTGCTTAAAATGTAAAGAGTGATTGGCTAATCCTTCTTCTTTGCTCTGTGTGTGTGTGTGTGTGTGTGTGTGTGTATGTGAGTGTGTGTGTTATCAAAATCTTTTGCTTGGTTTCTTAGGTGAAATGTAAATATGCTCTAGAAACTGAGCTCCCATTTAGGGAAGTGTTTAATGCTCTGCAATAACAAGCTCTCCTCTTTGTTCCCTGTGACCGGGGCAGCTCCCACCTCTCTCAGCCACAGCAGAGCAGCCCTTTGTTGGCGGCCAGTGTGTGTGTGGAGCAGAGCTGGGGACTCACCCAGGCCACCCACGGCCAGAAAAGCACACTGGGAGTGGATGTAACTTAAGAACCTGGAATAAGCCAAGTAGCATTAAAAACACTTAGTTTAAGGGACTAACAAATGATTCCATCCTTTGGTTTGTTCCCAGTAGTTCCCTGAATATGAAACTATGTGGCCAAAGCTAGAATATGGGTCGGGTGGGTGTGGGGGGAATGCTACTAGGGCCCTTGGCATGGATGAAATTACATGGGTAACACACTCCCTATGCCGTAGCTGTTACAGGACCATAATTCCCAGGTCAGATGGGGAGTAGCTGTTGGGTTGTGAGCGAGTGTGAAATTCTCATTTCAATCACTCTGTGTTGAGGAGAAACTATTACATAGTTCATCTTGGACTGTTGCTCAAAGTTGCTTTTTTAAAAAAGAAAATCAGTAGAAATGCTACTCTGAGGAGGGATGAATAATTGCTAGGAGTGTTGTGTTCTCTCTAATTAAAATTGAACTCAGGTTATTAGTCTGAAACCTGAAACGTTTGTGTGTGTTCCATTCTGCCAGATTCTTTCCAATGTCCCAAGAAAAAAGTTTTTCTATAATGAGTTAAAATGAGGAATTTCAGGAAATAATTTTGGGTAATGTTTTCCTGACCTGATATTCTTTGATTTGTTCTTCTATTTAATTCCTTTTCAAGGTAGTTATTACTATCTTTTTGGAGAAAACATTTTCATAATCATGAAGAAGTGATTTGGGACAGGAAACCAGCCTGGGCTTGCTTTATTTTTGGGCTAAATCACACGAGATTTACTTGTGTGCTTTAGTGAGCATGCACAATTTCAGGAAATGGTTAATTTTTTTTGTTAAAATTCATAGCATTTGGTGATTATTTAGTAATTCATTACAGGTATCAAAGCAAGAACAAAATTCTGCTGTATTGTGAAGTTTGGCCCATTCAGTTGGAAAAACCTTAATGATCAAGAAACCATGTGTTTTTACTCAGATATGTTTTATGACATAGCTGTAAAGTCTTGTCTCACTAGACCTACCGCAGCTCACATTGTCTCACAGACAGCGCTGTGCCTTTGTGTTAAGTGTACACACTGACGAAAACTAGAGAGCTCCACGTAGGAATTATTTACGACTGCTTCGTTACCAACACCTCGGCTCTTAACGCTGTGCAAGGTGAGTGTCAGCTTCAGCGCTGGAGAAGTTACGAAGAGGGTGTGTGACAGCTGTCCAAAGTCAGCCACCTTTAACAACTGTGATTAAAGGTTTCAACTTGGCACAAATAAAGGTCCAGCAGGATTCACGTGTGATATGTTTGCTATCAATCTAGAAAAAGTATTTTTCATAACATTTGAAGGGGAAAAAAGGAATACATTGTTGTTTTGACTCAGAATTATCTCCCATAGAGGAAAAACAAGTGTTTTAAGATGTATCATGAAAGTTGTAGAATTCTTTCTTGTCTTAAGAGGCAAATGATCTGTAAACAGTGACCAAGTAAATTTATTAATCTAATAAAGGATTAGCATGTAGTTACCTACATGACTCTTTCAATGTGATACACTCTTGTAACTCTGTGCCTCTTAGCTTCCCCATAGCTGATTTTCACAAGCAGTTCTCCAAAACTTTCCCCAAGGCAAAAACTAGAATGCCTATTAACCAGTGGTCTGTAGGTGTTGACTTAAATTTTTCTGCTTAGATTCACTTACGATATGGTCTCCTCTTTCAGAATTAAACTCAGTGTCGCTGAGAGAATGTCAGAAATTTTCTGGACTACAGTATCATCTTCGTTTTTATCCTCTCCAGACACCAAAGGTAAGTACTGAGCGAGATACCACATAAAGTCGATCAATCATGATTTTGAAACTCAGTATGGAACTATGCACAGAATTCTCTGACTTGACTCCTAAACTTACACCAGGAGTTGTGTCTCACAAAGTTACAATTGTCATGGGCTGAATCATGACCCCCCAAATTTATATGTTAGAGTACCTCAGATGTGACTGAATTTGGAGATAGGACCTTTAAGGAGATGATTAAGGTTCAGTGAGGTCATTTGGGTGGGTCCTAATTCAATATGACTTGTGTCCTTATAGAGAGAGGACATGAGGACACAGGGCCATCTGGAGAGAAGACAGTATGAAAATACAGAGAGAAAATGGTCAAGCAGAGAACCTCAGAAGAAACAAGCCTGCTGACACAATACCTTGCTCTTGGACTTGCATCCACCACACCTGTGAGAAAATTAACTTATATTGTTTAAGTTGCTCAGTCTATGACACTTCGCTATGGCAATATATAGCAAATGAATGCACTGATATTAAACTTGATTTCATTCTTTGAAATCTACATAGAAAAACTTTCAACCAACATGCATTTTTTTCTTTCTTTTTTCCTCAGTTTGTCTATGTGTACCTGTACCTGTATCTGTATCTGTACCTCTGTCTGTACTTGTACCTGTCTATATCTGTATTTGTACCTGTACTTGTACCTGTACCTGTACCTTTACCTGTATCTGTACCTGTACCTTTACCTGTACCTATACCTATACCTGTATCTGTATCTATCTGTATCATCTGTATCTGTACTTATACCGGGACCATCTATGTCTGCATCTGTATTTGTATCTTTGCACATGTATGCTAAGTTAAGCTTTATAAGGAGCAGTGCCTACATTTGTCTATCTTAGGAGAGACATTTGAGGTTAACAGTTTGAGTTCTACCCCTTTCCTGTGGCGACCTAGCTCAGAGGGCCAGAACAGGCTGGACAACTCAGTAAGAGTTGTGCTACTCAGAGGAACTTAGCATGCTTTGTGGAATGCAGAGTTCTACTGTAAAGTCAACTAGTAGATATGCCAATTGTAGATATCTTTTCCTGAGAATGAGCTAACTTTGGTGGAGTCACAGAAATGTGCAAATTTGACTGGGCAATGTTGAACTCTTTGAAATGACTAGCAATAATCCAGAATACTTTATCAGAGACATTGTACATTCAGAAAATACCTAAACTTGACTGAGAAAAAAAAACAAAACATAAATTCTATGCAAAGAAGATGCTGGTTTCAGTCACATTAGGCTCTTTTATATTCTGTATGAGACCATCCTGCTGTGCTCAGATGGATAGGCAGGAGGTAAAGATGGGGCTGTCTGTCTCCAAGTGCTCTGTCGGGAAACCTAGTTGTGGTGCCAGTAATAGCCAGATGCACTTCTCCCTTACAAAACAAAAACAACAGTAAACCAAAAACAACAACAACAAAAAAATGTGGAGTCCAGCAAAAAGCAAGTCTGTGTTCCTCCTTCAGAAGGTCAGTGGAATATTGAAGGAAGTCTCCTGTAATATATCCGAGTCTGCATCTTTACTGTCTCTGGATTCATTCTAAGGGAGTCTTGGTTGGAGAATGGAGTCCACTGCTATAGAAAATTTTCAGACTTAATTAGCAATAAGGAGAAATCATAGTAAGGAAACAAAGATCTTAGGTTAGGTCAGTATCAGTTGGGTGAGTTTAGAAATTAAATCTAAATGAATAGTCAGTGAGGATTCAGAATTTTTGTGTTTTTAAAATAAATATTTTCAAGTCCTTTAAATACCTCACCTGAATATGACTTCTTTCCCCGAATACGACTCCTTTCCTTTCTGGTTCTAAATGTAACGCATCACCCAGATGTGCTGGTTCTTTCACCGCTGTGCCCGACGCCTGGTTTACTTCAGGGGTAAACGTCCGTGCTTCCCTGACATCTGGGTCCTGTGTCTCGAGCCATGGTTGACTTTGCTTCCTCAGAGAAACCTTTTAGTTCATGATTTTCCAGGGGTTTCTTACATCAGATCTCAGCTCTGCGTCTTGTTTTTCATGCTCGTGCACCAAAAGTCCCTTCAGACAACTGTCTGTTCTTCTCCCCACCCTTTTCGTAATCTGCTGATTGAAGGTCCCTGAAGTGCCAGGCATTTTACACCCCTGCCCGCTCCTGCCCCTCCCTGGAGGAGCCCAAACACTTTTACCTGAGGTCACCTCCCCTTCATCTTTGCTTCCTCCAGGTCTTTGCCATGACTTGTCCCAAATGAGACCCTCTCCTGGCTAACTACTCCTCGGTGTTTGTGAGCAGTTGGGTTTCAGCTATTAAAATGAATGGTCCCTTGTTGATTGACATCTGTCACTACCATCTCACTGTGACCTTGGTATTTAAGATTTGGCTTTGTAACAGGTAGACATGGGTTTGAAGTCTGGCGCCACAGTTACTAGCTCAGTGAGCCTTGGCAGTTACTCAGAGACCCCACGCTCTTTACCTCTACTGTCTAGAGATTTCAATAATGTTACCATTGCATCTGTGTTTCTTAAGTGAAGTCCAAAGGGCAATGGAGTGTGAGATGGGAGGGTCTCGGGCCTCAGCTCACCCAGGCCCCACTCCCACGCCACCCATCTCCCCAAGGACAGGCTTTCAGAGCCTACTTCCCCTCCATGGTGGTCCCAGGTCCCAGCGGGTCCCTTCCTGCCCTCCCCCCCCCGGATCCCTGCTGCAGCCATCCACACCCAGCTGTCACTGCCACTGCGACCGACAGGGGACTCACAGGGCGAGCGAATGCCCGAGCACACTGCACAGATCCACAGTAGTGTCAGAAGTGCTCTTCCACCTTGTTGGCACTGCAGGCCCGTGGGTCTGGCATGACATGGGCACCGGCAGAGGTGGCGTGGAGCCAGCACGGGCCTGTCCTCGACCCGGGACATCTGCGCAGGAGGGGGGGCAATGAGAAATAGCAAGGAGTCCTGGCCGGTTTGGCTCAGCTGTTAGAGATTTGGCCTGAGGACCAAAGAGTTGTGGGTTCGATTTCGGTCAAGGGCACATACCTTGGTTGCGGTTCAGTCCCTGGCCCTGGTCAGGTCGTGGGGGAGGCAACCAGTCACTGTGTCTCTCTTGTGTGGATGTTTCTCTCTCTTTCTCTCTCTCCCTCGCATTCTATCTGAAGATAAATGGGAAAATATCCTCGGGTGAGGATTTAAAATAAAAAAATAGCAAAGGAAAAGCATTGTGGTCCGTCCAAAGACCACAAAGTAAATACAGAGCTTTGTATTTTAGTACCAGTACGGGCACATTTTCCTGCTTTTCTAAGCCAGGCTCTCGCATATTCATTTTTAAAAATATGTTTTTATTGACTTTTTAGAGAGAGGGAAAGAGAGAGAGACAGGGACATGGATGGGCTCCCCCTGCACGCTCCCTACTGGGGATCGAGCCAGCAACCCAGGCACGTGTCCTGACCGGGAATCAAACCAGAGCCTGTCAGTCCGTGGGGCAGCACTCTGTCCACTGAGCCACATCAGCCAGGCTCACATTCTCATTTTGCACCTGCCTGCAAATATATGCCTAGTGATGCCTAGAATTAATCTGAGAATTTAACACATGTTAAGCACTTGAAAAATGTTTACTAAAAGAGAATTGGTGTTTTTTAATAAGTAAATATGTATTCTCTCCAACTATACTGTAATTTCTTCAATTAGCAGGGTTATAGCACTTGCTAATTTCTCTGCTTTCAGTTGATTTAGACCAGAGCTGAAATTAATATGTAGTAATTGTAGGAGTAAAATATGTGTTGTCTGGAGATGTTAAACTAATGTTAGTGAGAAAACTTCATCAGATCTAGGAATTGCTTGAATTTGTAAGCAAGATGGGGTGTGATTTGTGTGTAGACACCCTGCCAGCAAATCAGTAAATTTTATCATATTCTGAAAGGGGCTTATGACCCCAAAAGATTAAGGATCACTGCCTTTAAGCTTAAAAAAAGAACACATGCCTATTAATTGGAGGTGATAAGAGAGAAAGGGCACAAAACACCATTTTTTAAAGTGCTATTTTAATTAAATTACAATGAACCATAAACTAACCATTTTCAAAGTACCTAACAAAGTCTTGAAGTTTCTTTTTTTTTAAAGTTTCATAGTATTGAAACTCAGAAGTGCTGTGATTGTTTGGGGCAAGATGGTGAAATCATCTAAATAGAAAAAAAGTTTTGTAAGTTTTTAATTTTGATTAAAGAATGTGTGTTTGCACCATTCTGTAACAAATGGACTTATATTTTATCAATGTCATGCCTTAGTCCATGTTCTGTTGACAGTGCCATCATACTTCTGATAGTTTCAAGAATTGTCTTCCTGTCTGGGACTGATGTTTGTTCTGCGCTACCATACTCCTTCTTCTTCTTCTTTTAATATTTTCATTGATTCTTTAGAGAGGAAGGGAGAGAGAGATAGAAACACTGGCGAGAGAGAGGCACATCGATCAGCTGCCTCCTGTGTGCCTCCCACTGGGGATTGAACCTGAAACCCAGGCATGTTCCCTGACAGAGAATCCAGCCAGGACCTCTCCATCCCTGGGGCAAGCCTCAGTCCACTGAGCTTCTCATACTGCACTTATTCTGAAGGGAGTTTTTTTCTTTTCATTCTTCAAACAGATTAAAAATCCTGAAGCAAGAGTCTGAATACAATGATCAATATGCCTGTTGCTTCTTCCATACTGAATGTCTGCTTCTGAAAAGCCCGTGCTCAGAGATTTGCAGACAGTTTCTGGATATCATCTCTGAGTTCAGATGCTAAGTCATGATTGCACACGGGTTTCCGTCTCTTTAAGTCATCCTGTGACCATAAGTTCAAGCTACTCAACCAAAAGTAAAAATACTGTTGAAGAGCCACAGGATATAGCTTTGGAAAAGGGCACCAGTCCTACATTTTTGTAGAATTAGAGATAACACAATTAGAAATAAGCCATTTTCATTGATATTGCTAGATATACACCCAAGGAAATAACTTGGTCCTAACAGATTTTAAAACTCTTTTATTTTAATATAAATTTAGACTTCTAGAAAATAAGCACATATCCTTTACCCAGCCTCCTATAATGTTCCTGTCTTGCATAATCACAGTATGATTATCAAAACTAAGACATTGATATTGGTGTCATGTTACTAGCCAAACTGCAGACTGCGTTGAATTGCCCTGTTCGTCCACTACGTCCTCGTCTCTGTCCCGGGGCCCAGTGCAGGGCTCACGCTGAGTCTGGTTGGCAGCCTTTGTTTGCTTCATCTTCCCTACTCCGCCAGCACTTTGGCAGTGAAGGTGTACTGGTCAGCGACATTATAGAATGTCCTCCAGCTTGTGTTTGTTCTGTATTTTTAAATTACTCAACAGAAGTTAGGCATTTCTTTCAAGAAGATTACTGAAGTGAAGGGCCTTTTTCAGTGCAACAAGTCAAAGGTATATGATGCCGAGATGTTCTATGACCAGTGATATTAACCATGAATACTTAGTTAAGGTGGTGTCTGAGGGTTTTTCCATTATACAGGTACTGTTTTTCCTTTGTCATTAACAAAGATCTTGAGACAGATACTTTGAAACTAAGCAACTATTCTGTTTCTCCTCAAATTTTCACTCACATCCTTTGATGAATCTTGTCGACAACTGTTATTACTGTGGTTTTCTAATGCCCATTTTGTATTTTCCACATTTCATCTACATTCTTCAAATGAAATTCTGTAGAGAAAAGATATCCCTTTTCTCTCTATATTAATTTATTAATTTATTTACTTATACTGGTGGGTTGGACTTGTGGGCATTTATTTTTCCTGTGAGCTGTAATCCACTATTCTCTTTTGTCGCTCAGATTGTGGCAGCTTTGCCCAGGGGTGCTCTCTCAGGCTGGCTTCGAAGCCTTTGAATAAGCCCCGTCCTCTCTGAAGCCTTTCTCACTCTGGCCCCACTAGAGGTTCCAGGCTCCTCTTGCATTTTTTCTGCTGCATCCTGAGATCAGCCCCTTCTTCAAGAAGTTCTGAACAATTGTAACATAATGATTCAAACCTCGTTTGGAAACCACTGGTACTTGTGATGACTAGGAACTTATTTCAGTCTGGGAACCACAGGACCCCTGCAGAGTGGCTCACCCCCCTTCACAGGAGGAAACGGGAGAAGAGCAGTCTCCAGGAGCTCACCCCCTAAGACCTGACTCCTGCCACCTGGTGAGAACCAAAACCAAACGTTAGGAACTCCTGTTACTGACTTGCTAGCTCACCTATGTTTAACAACAGTGAAGGGCAGTCAGAATAAAACAGTTCTGTAGAAACCAGAGTGTCCAACCTCTCTTTTCTGAAAAAAGGCGTATTTTTGACCAAAGCATGCCCGACTTCCCCTGGGGTAAAAGGCCGTGAAGATCGAGTGCAAGCTTGGAATGATAAAGCGATCAGAAGGAAATATACTTGAGTCACCAGAGAAATATTTCTGGTGACAGAGTACACCCAAACAGAGGGTAAATCAGGTGTTTTTACACTGAACTTGGGAAGAAGCGGGCGGGGCAGGGAGGTGCTCCTTTCGCACCTGCTGAGCCGTTTTTGAGAACTCCGCTTTTGTCAGCCGACATGCCATTAAAGTTGATAAATTCATGCACAAAGGAATGTTCCTTGGACTACAATAAGTATTTCTTACCCATTTTCCCTCGATTAGGTAACAGATGACAGTTTATAATAGAATAGCAGGCTATGGTAACTTGGAAAAAAGCATAAAATGTAACATTTGTAAATTTCCAACTCCCGGTCACATGTTAGAGGGATTTTAAAAAGATCAAGTGAGGAATTTAGTTTTGTATGGTCATATTTACAGCAGTAATATTAAAGTTTTCAAATGCATGAAACATGGAACAATTATAGTGGTAGGTTTTCTCAGTACATAGTTTGCACAGTGAGCAGTCATCTTGGATAAAGATACCCTCCATGGAAACGCAGTGGAGGACGGGGCTGCTCGGCACCACTCGGCCAGAAGGGCAGCTTTCTACGTGGGACAAGTCAGCAGCAGCTCCCCTGGGGTACGCTCACGTCCAGACTCCATCTTGCAGCTCAGCATACAATCTTCATACAGTCCAGGACTTTCCATCATTTCCTTACACGACTTTGAAAATAACCACCAAAGAGAACCAGAGCAGGCCCCTGACGGTTATTGAGGAGGTACCGAATACCTGCTTCATGGCAGCATTTGCTGACCCACGAATGAATGTGTATATGGGCAGACAAGGTGAGGTTCTCACTTGTAATGGGCCTTACAGGAGAGAAGAGATAGATTACACATAAATCTTAACATGTAATAAAGCCGTGCATGTGTGTATGCATATATATTTATATAAATGTTAATACATGTTAGCTATTGTATGTGTGCATATGTGTATACACCTTTATACATAGTTTAATATATATTTTATTTTATCAGTTTTGAAAGCTGATATATAATACTTATGCATATTATTTCTATATCGCTTATATAATTATATAATACTGTTATTATAATGTATTTATATCATCTATATAAATGCATAGAATTATATATAAATATATAATATATGTAGATGGACACCTGTGTATTAAAGTTAGTTAATAGCTAACATCTACATATATAGTTCTGTGAAAAAGCAATGATTAAAAATGATTTTTTATCCAGTGCTAAAAATCTGCTAATTTCCAAGCTTCCACAAAAAGTAACTCAGGTGGAATTTGGGAAAATCTTAATACTTAATACACAAACATTCAGTATATTCCTACCTCTGTGCAGAACAGAGGACTACTGACCTGTCCTTGCCGTGAAAGAGGTGGCCATATACACTTGAGACTTGACTGAGTCTGGGGACTGGACAGAGTTGTAGGGGAAATAAAGTGATGATCCCAAGCTCCAGTGTGACAGGAGAGCAGAGTCAGACATCAGGACCTCAAGTACAAGTAGGCACGGAAGGTCTAAAAGACCGTGGGAATGAGCCCTAGAAAGAGAGGAGAGGGAGGGGCTAGGCTGCAGGATGGGAGCCTTGGGTTGGTAAGAAGTTGTCAAGAGACTTTCAAATAGACACAACTATTACTCAAATTTAAATTATTTGTTGGATGTATCGGCAGTGCAATCTCTTGTTCTCTTTACCCAAATTTTCAGTGAAGTCTATTTACATCCATTTCATGTCAGCAATAACAGAAATATGAGCCAGAACCTAGGGGAAACTTAAGCTCTGGGGATTCACAGGTATCTGGAGAGTAGGTAGAGATAATGAGATGGGATTTTGAGCCAATTTCCATTAAATCTTAAGGGTTAGGGTGACTCTAGTTGACATTTGTGTTGAGTAATAAAAAGTTAAATAAAGCATGTTTTCTTTTAGATCCAAACTGCTAGGAAACTACAATGTAAATGTTTCAGAATTCTCTTACATTCCTTAAATCTTGAGATAGCTAATATTCCACTGTTTAGATTTAGGAGAGGTCAACATCTATCATGGTATTGGAAAAGATGAATTGACAGAGGAATAAAAAAATGCTGTATTTGAACATCTTTCTCTGATATTTCAAATGAGATCTAGAAAGCATAAATAGTATTTCAGCTAGGAAATTAAAATAAGAACAGAATAAAAAATGTAAAGTTGGTCAAAAGGTTTCTGCAAAATAGAAAATATAGGCAGAAATATAAACACAGAATTTGATTTGGACAAGAGTTTTTCTTTATAAGACCTTAGGTTGACATCATTAATAATGGTCAGTGTAAATAAATGATACTCGCTCAGCAAACATCAGTGTCACTGACTGAACCCACTGAGCCCTGAGGCATGAGAATCGGCCACTGGGAAGAGGACAGAGCTCACAGCCCTGGGCGGGAGTGCAGGAAACAGTGGTCCCGCAGCAGAAGCAGAGAGGGGAGGGGTGGTGTCCTGGGCACCGACAGACCATCATTCTTTGTTTTGTGACTTTGGACTAATTATTTCGATATCTTAAGGCTCAGTTTCCACTTGTGTTTAAAGGAGAGCACCATTATTTACTGGATAAAATAAAAGGGGAAGTGGGTCAAAGCCACGTTTAGGGGTTTGGTTTTTGTGAAAAGAAAATCAGTGGAAGTTTGTTTGCTTTTGGATGATTAAACCAGATAGTTTATGTAATATGTATTGTCATGCTTATAAGCACTGTTCTAAGATGATGGTAGCAGCGATGATAATGGTAGTAACGAAGATGCGATGGTGACTGGGTACCTAAATCAGGCTTGGATGGCCAAGGAAGACTTCTCCGATCACCCCAATACATTCAATAAAAAAGAAAAATAAGTGACTCCCAAAAGAGGTTTTGGAAATATTCCTAGTAAGTCATTTTTCAATAAGAAAGTACCAAATCACATTTATGAAGGAAGTATGTGGACATTTAGAAAAAAATATCAGTATGTTAAATAAATAAAAAATACTCCTTGCTGTACTGTTTCCCTCTCAAGAGATGAGGCATCAGTCATGCAAATTATTTGTTATTGAGAGATGGCTTAAGAAAAACAACAACATAAAGAATTACACTTCAGAAAACCTAACTGCGGGGCTGACATGACCTTGGGACATTAATTCACTAATTCGTGTGTTTACTTACACTTTCAAATATATTTCTGTTATTTGAATGGGATTATAGAGATATAGAAGTATAAAAACATAATCTGAGAATTTAGACAAACATATTCACACTTTTTATGTTTATTAAACATACATAATAAAAAAATCCCTGTTCCTAAAGTATATATTATTGCACTATAAACAAGTGGAAGTAGTTGAAAATTGGAAACATTTGAATAGTAAGAGAAACAGTTAAGGAAGAAATAGCTAATAACCTAATGAAGAGTTATGTAGCCATATAATTATTATTCAATCATTCTTTGAATCAATTATTTCATGAACACCTACTATGTATCTAACACTTTTCAGAGCTAGTATGTAAGTGATTGAGATGAAATAGTCCCTGCCCCAAAGAGTTTAAAGTCCATCATCCAACACAAATAACTACTGAACAAATAATTACACACATACATTTTATTTATTTTTAGTTTTAGTGAGTACTATTAAGGATATCAGCAGGATGTGATAGAGGATAAAAATGAAGAAAATGACGATCTAATTTATACAGGGCAGTTAATGAAGGCATTTCTAAAGAATGGCTGTGATTTAGTAGACAGGGAGATGAAACTGGGGTGTTCCAATGTTGGAAGATGGAGAGGGGCTTGTGAATTGAGTATAACTGGAGAGACCCCAAAACATACCCACACTGTGATTGTAACTGTGGACAAGAGAGAAATCAATTTATTGGACCTGAAATTGTGCTCAGCACCAAGGGAAGGATTTTGATTTTATTATTTTATTTAACCTTTAAATAATGCAGTGATGTATATGTATTTAATAAACAGGTTAATTAACTTGCTCAAAATCACATAATGAGGTACAACCAGGATTCACAGCAAGATAGTCTGATGCAAAGCTTTCAGTCTTGATCATAGTGTTAAAGTTCTTTATAAGTTTATACAGGAAAATAAAGGTAGTTTTATTAAATGAGAAGTGGGATTGCAGGCTATATTTTTCAATTTTGGTTGCTCTGAATGGTGTTATAATATTATGGCAAGAGATAAATTTTTGGTTAACATTCCCACTTTTCTACATTAACTAAAGAGATATTGTTTTAAGAGAAGGTTTTATTTCTTTAAAAACTCTTTAAGTGTTTAATTTCATCAAAGTAATATTGTACATATATTTGAACTGTATTATCAGAATGATGATTAAAAACAATTGTCCAAGAAGATGATGATCTCCTGTCCGCTCTCCCAACTGTGTTTCTGCCCATTTGCATCTTTCAGCTGTTTCTTTTTTTTTTTTTTTTTAACAACAAGTTGACTTTAAATATGGTTTTTTTTTTTCTTTATTGATTTTAGAGAGAGAGAGGAAGGGAGAGAAAGAAAGAGAGAGAAACATCTATGAGACAGAACATCGACTGGCTGCCTCCTGCATGCCCCCCACTGGGGATTTGGTCCACAACCTGGGCATGTGCCCTGACTGGGAATCGAACAGGCGATCTCTTGGTGCATGGCCGACGCTCAACCACCGAGCCACACGAGCCAGGCTCAGCTGTTTCTAATGGACTGTAGCACCACGTTTCCCAATAAAATGCTCTAACAGCTATTTCTTGATTTTTAACTTTTAAGTGATATCTATTACTTTTCTTATATTTGGGTTAAGAATTAGCCTCCTGTAGCCCAGCTGGTGTGGCTCGTTGCACTGAGCATCCTCCCATGGACGGAGAGGTCCAGGTTCCATTCCCAGTCAGCACAAATGTCCAGGTTGTGGGCTTGATCCCCGGTAGGGGGAGCACAGGAGGCCGCCAATAGATGTTTCTTTCTCACATAGACGTTTCTATCTCTCTTTCCTTTCCTCTCTCTCTAAAATAATCAATAAAAACAAACAAACAAAAAAACCAAATTAATGGTGTCTGGGGTGGGGGGGAGAAACATGTGTAACAAAAATAAATTAAGAATTGCAAAAAAAAAAAAAAAAAAAAAAAGAATCAGCCTATTGTATATAATTCTCTCTATCCATAATAACAAATTACCCCCAATATACTTCTATCACACCCTTTTGGTAAATCAATAATCAGAGTATACTTTAATATGATTTACAGGTAAGCCATGTAAATGCACTGTGATTATACACCTTTCTTGTACAACTTTTAATTGTACAATACTAACTAAAATAAACCCCCTGTTTGTCATATCTTGTAAAGAATATTAAAATGCTATGCTTTCAAATACAGTATGCAATACAATAACCTTAAGAAAACTTTTCTAGATGGCTATTATGAATGTTTTTAAAAACTTGAATTAGATTATCCCTCAGTTAAGAAAACATCCAGTTGTTGCAACCTTCACTTTTGTGTTTCTGTTAAAGATATGATCAAGTAATATCCATACTTTCACAGTTCAATTTCATTTTGAATTAAACTGTCTCAGATTTATTTATTTTTATATTTCTCATATTTCTATAAAAACAGGTTAATACTAATGTCATGTTTAATAAAGTTAGCCAAGTAATTCATTATTACCTTATTTTATAATCAAAAATAATTTGGATACTTATTTTACAAAACAAGCACCAGGAAGCTGAGATAGGAGAACTGCGTTGGAAGAGCCGCAGCCGGCCACGTGGCGCGCTCTCCTCCCGAGCCTGGGCAGGCCGCTGGCGGAAGTGGAGGGAAAAGACTCGGAAGTATTTTTTCAAAGGAACATCTGCAACCAACCACATAAAAGACAAAATGACAGGGACATATATTGATGGGATTGTTTCTTTGCCAACATTTTACTTAGACAGGTTTTTCAAAATTCCGATGAGAAGTACAACAGGACGCACAGGCCGTCTCTGCAGACAACGCCAGGCTCCCGGGCCGCGGAGAGCGCGCGTCTGTGCAGAGTCTGGGACCCTGCCACCCCGCCACCCTGCCACCCAGCCACCCCGCCACCCCGCCACCCAGCCACCTTGCCACCCAGCCACCCTGCCACCTGCCACCCAGCCACCCCGCCACCCCGCCACCTTGCCACCCCGCCACCCCGCCACCCCGCCACCTTGCCACCCCGCCACCTTGCCACCCCGCCACCCCGCCACCTTGCCACCCAGCCACCTTGCCACCCAGCCACCCCGCCACCCCGCCACCCCGCCACCCCGCCACCTTGCCACCCCGCCACCTTGCCACCCCGCCACCCCGCCACCCCGCCACCCCGCCACCCCGCCACCCCGCCACCCAGCCACCTTGCCACCCCGCCACCCCGCCACCCCGCCACCCCGCCACCTTGCCACCCCCGCCACCCCGCCACCCCGCCACCTTGCCACCCCGCCACCCCGCCACCCCGCCACTCCGCCACCTTGCCACCCCGCCACCCCGCCCACCCCGCCACCCCGCCACCCCGCCACCCCGCCACCCCGGCCCCTTGCCACCCCGCCCCCCCCGCCACCCCGCCACCTTGCCACCCCGCCACCCAGCCACCCCGCCACCCCGCCACCTTGCCACCCCGCCACCCCGCCACCCCGCCACCCCGCCACCCCGCCACCTTGCCACCCCGCCACCCCGCCACCCCGCCACCCCGCCACCCCGCCACCTTGCCACCCCGCCACCCCGCCACCCCGCCACCCGCCACCCAGCCACCCCGCCACCCCGCCACCCCGCCACCTTGCCACCCCGCCACCCCGCCACCTTGCCACCCCGCCACCCCGCCACCCCGCCACCTTGCCACCCTGCCACCCCGCCACCCCGCCACCCCGCCACCTTGCCACCCCGCCACCCCACCACCTTGCCACCCAGCCACCCCGCCACCCCGCCACCTTGCCACCCCGCCACCCCGCCACCCCGCCACCCCGCCACCCAGCCACCCCGCCACCCCGCCACCCCGCCACCCCGCCACCCCGCCACCCCGCCACCCCGCCACCTTGCCACCCCGCCACCCCGCCACTCCGCCACCCCGCCACCCCGCCACCTTGCCACCCCGCCACCCCGCCACCCCGCCACCTTGCCACCCCGCCACCCCGCCACCCAGCCACCCCGCCACCCAGTCACCTCGCCACCCAGCCACCCAGCCACCCCGCCACCCCGCCACCCTGCCACCTTGCCACCCAGCCACCCTGCCACCCTGCCACCCTGCCCAGCTGCCGCACTGCCGCTGGATTCCTTCTGTCAGCCCCTTTCACCCACAGCAATGCTCTGAATTACTTATGTATTGAACTTGCGAATATTGAACGCACATCAGGATGGTAACCATGAAGTAAGAACGCCTCTGCTGTGAACTTGATTCCGTCTTGCGTTTATTTATTTTATCTCGGGGTGCGAGCCTCTGTGCTTCTCTACTGGTCTCGTACTTCGTTTTAGGCGACGTTTAGAGCTCGTGGACAGAGTTCTGAAGGGAGCATGCCTCGTCAAAAGTCTAAACCAAACCAACCAACTAACCAACAAAGACGGAGTTTAGTATTTGAAACCCTCTTTGCCTTTATAATATACATGATGATGATAATGTTTTATTTACATGCTATATTGTTCATGTGTCTAAATAACATGACATATGTCAAGGACTAAAGTCCTTTTTTGTTGTTTTGGATAATGGTAGAATTGGACTCGAGATAAACATTTCTTAAACATAGAAAACCACCAGATCTTTTACAGAACATTAAGAAAACATGACAGAAAGAGACAAAAGAATGCTTGATACAGAGAGTGAAATCAATAGGTTTGATTACTGAGAGCGGCCTACATTTTCCCGGTTTTAGTTGCAGACTTAACCATCTGACTTGAAAAACCATATATTTTAAGTGGATTACATTATCCGTGACTGAATGTGTGAGTTTGGAAGTACTCTCAGTATTCCATGCCTATAAAATGCTGATAATTACAGCCCCTTCCCATGATTGCTGTCAAAAATTCTATGGAGATTAAAGTTCTGAAAAATGTGAGGTCCTCGCTGTCCTGATTATCATCTGGGCACACTTAGGAAAGACTGTTCTTTGTAGTTATTTCCGAACAGCTGTGCTTCGCGGCTGTGTAGTGAGCTCAGCACTCACTCAGGGTGTTCCTGGCCCACCAGTGACTGCGAGAGAGCAGCTGTTCAGTTCTCACTGCCACCGCCGCTAAGTAACAACTCTCATGTCCAAATGTATTTTGATCGCCTATAATGGGACCAAAAGAAAAAAAGCAATGTCAGTGATTATAAAGATACCCTCTAGTATAACATAAATATATATATATAGATGTGTGTATACATAATATATATGTAATATATACTATTATATATTTGTGTATACACTACATTATTATATATAACATTTAAATTAATATATATTTGAATCATTTACCCTATGTATACAATATAAAGATATATATATAGAAGATACTTAAAATAGCTTTTCTTATATAAAAAACTGTATTTGAATATAAATTATCAATCCTCTTTAGTGAGATAGAGATAGAAATAGAGAGAGAGGAAGAGAGAGAGAGAGAGAGAGAGCGAGAGAGAGACAGAGACAGAGAGAGAAAGAAATTAAGTCAAAGAAATGATTGGAGTGTGGAGTGTTCTGGACAAAAAGCGTTAACATATATTTTAAGCTTGGGAACAACATGAGAAAAGAATAGGTGAGGCGAGGACCTGAGGGAGAGGGGACATGCAACACCATGGGTAGACCAAGTTAGGCAAAGAAAACTCCTTTTAATGGAGATATCTATTTTTCAATCTCTGATCACTGTTATGATATTTGTATGTGAATATGTGTATTTGTGTGTGGGTAAAGAGAGAGACAAGTATATAGACATTAATAGCTTATCAATATTATTTTCAAAGCAGAAAGACCAGAGTGAAGTAATTGCTTTTTAATTGAAAAATATCAATAAAATTTATATTTAGTTATATTGAATTTCAAATGATAAACATATTAAACTATGTATGGAAGAAAGCTACCCTGTCTGGTATACCTCAAATTTTCTATCTCTGCAATGCACATTTAAATGTATTTTTCCAGTGTTTGATGACTGAACATTCTCCACCAGATCTGAGATACTTGCCTAAGGCACAAAATTTAAGGACAAAAATGGCAACAGTCCAGATTCTCCCCATGTTGTAAGCTCCAATATGACACTACATTGCCCTGTTTCAGTCTTTAAGCACATTTTGATATTGTTATTGTGAGTGTTTCCCATTAATTTACATTTAGTTATTTATAAGAAATTTTTTCAGAGAAATATATGCATACTAACACTAATGAAAAAACAGTTGGCATAACCATATTAATTTCAGACAAAGCAGACTTTAAAACAAAAAAATTATCAGGGGAAAAGAGAGAGATTAGATAATGATAAAAAGATTAATTGTCCAAGAAGACAACACTCCTTAATGTGTATGCATCTAACAAGAGAAAATCAAAATATGTGAGGCAAAATCTGATAAAACTGCAAGGAAAAATAGACATATTCACCATCATAGCTAGAGAATACAATACTCTTCATTCATTAATTGAAATATAAAGCATATAGAAAATCAACACAGGTATAGTTGACCTGAATAGCACTATAATTAATATAATCTAATTAGCATTCATTTGTATATAAGTACATATATTAGAAAATAAAAATATCTAAAATCAATAATCTAAGCTTCTACCTTAGGAAATTAGAGAAAGAATAATTTATGATGAACAAATATATAAGAAAGTAAAAATCAGAGCAGAAAGCTACAATGTAGAAGATCAATATTGGAAATCCTGAAGCATTATCAAAAAACTTGTGGAACTAATATGCATTTACAGGCATACTGCAGCCATATTGTGGATTCAACTACAGACCACCATAATAAAGCCAATATTGCAATATAGACAGTCACACAAAATTTTTGATTTACCAATGCATATAAAAATTATGTTTATATTATACTGTAGTTAAGTAAGTGTGCAATAGCAATATGTCTAAAGAAAAATGTACAAGCCTTAATTAAAAATATTTATTGCTAAATTTTGCTCACCATCATCTGAGCTTTCATGATCTTTTTTCTGGATCCTCAATGTTGATCGTTGCTGACTGACAAGGATGGTGGTTGCTGATAGTTGAGGTGGCTATGACAATTTCTTAAAATAAGACAACAATGAAGTTTGCTGCACTGATGGACACTTTCTTTCATGAGTGATTTTTCTATCACATATGATTCTGTTGAATAGCATTTTAATCACAGAACTTCCTTAAAAATTGGACTCAATTCTCTCAAACCCAGCTTATCAACTATGTTTGTATGATATTCTAAATCCATTATTGTCATTTCAACAATCTTCACAGCTTCTTCATCAGGAGTAGATTCTATCTTAAGAAATGACTCTCTTTGCTCATCTATAAGAAACAACTTCTCATCTGTTAAAATTTTATCATGAGATGGCAGCAACATGGCTACATCTTTAAGCTCTATGTCTAATTCTAGTTCTCTTACTATTTCCACATCTGCAGTTACTTTCCCCACTGAAGTCGTGATCCTTCAAAGTCATCCATGAGGGTTGGAATCAATGTTTTCCAAACTCCTGCTAATGTTAATATTTTGACTTCTTTTTCTTTTGGTTTTCTGATTGGTTGATTTTTTTTTTTTTTTTTTTTACCCTGTCTTCTAATTCACTGATCCGGTCCTCAGCTTCCTCTACTCTGCCGTTTAGTCTTTCCAATGTGTTCTTTATTTCTGCGGTGTCAGTCTTCATTTCTTCTTGGTGATTTTGAATTTCCATTTGGTTGATTTTCAATGTTTCTATATATTTACTCATGGTGTTAATGTTTTCACTCATGTTGTTGAGCTTCCTCAAGATTATGGTGCTGAACTCTACCTCTGATAACTTGCTTAACTGCATTTCATTTATCTCATCTTTGGTAGAAGTCTCTTGTTCTTTCATTTGGAATTTGTTTCTTTGTTTCACCATTTTGGCTATCTCAGTAGGTTTTGGAGCATGCCAAATTTTCTCTGTGGGTGTTGGTGTTCTGTTCTTTGTGGCTCCCTCTACTGCATTTGGATGGATGTGGGAGGACCCACATTAAACACCACTGTCAAGTCTTACTTGCCTGGGTAGATTTGCCAGCCCAGGAAAGGTTCAGTTATTCTCTAGCTTTTTGCCTGGAGGCTATTAGTTTCAGTTACTTGAGGAGACTTGGGCTCTCAACTGAATGAAAAACTCCCTCAGGTGTTCAGCATAAGAGGATTTCCCGAGGGTGGGGCAGATGATGGTTGTTATTGAGCCTCAATTTGCATTTCTTTGGTCCAGCTGGTTGGGGTTAAATCTCTGAGAGAAGGGCTGCTGTTTGTCCCCAGAGCTCCAGGAAGGAGCAAGATGGCCACCGTGTTGCATGGCTGCAACTCAGCAAAAACTCTGAGTGCTCTCCATGTCCTGAGTGCCCCCACACAGTTCCAATCCAGTCCGCCCTCCTTTTGCCGGAGCCTAAGGTGAGTGGCTATAGCTAATTCAGTGTTTTGTCCCAGCCCTCTTTGCTGCGGAGCCAGCTTGGGATTTTAACCCTGAGGGCACTGCTCATAGCTAAGACTGCTGCTCTCCATGGGTTCCCAGCCCCCTTCTTGCGCCGCTGCAGACCTACCTGGCTCAATTCAATGTCCCTGGTTATATGGTCTTCTAAAGCTGCTTTTCTGTTGCTTTTTCCTGACGATTTGTCTTTATTTTAGTTGTAATTTCAGTTTGGTACTCGGTGATCGTCTGCGTAGCTTCCATTCACTCTGCTGCCATTTTGGGATCCATGGTGATGACTTTTTACATGCAACACCAAAAAACATGATCAGGATAGAAAAAAAAGATAAATCAACATTTATTAAAACTAGTGAAAAGAGGTTGCTAAGAGAATAAAAAGACAAGTCACTCTCTGGACAGGAAGAAAGTATTTGTGAACCAAATATTCACCACACCATTGTCTTTGTCCATTGGTTATGCATATATATGCATATAAATTCTTTGGTTTCTCTCTTTCTGCCCTCTACTCTCCCTTCCCTCTGAAGTTTGTCTGTCTGTTCCCTGCTTCCCTGTTTCTGGATCTATTTTATTCATCAGTTTATTTTTTTCATTAGATTCCACATATAAGTGAGGTCATATGATACTTGTCTTTCTCTGACTGGCTTATTTCACTTAACATAATACTCTCCAGGTCCCTCCATGCTGTCTCAGAGGGTAAGAGATCTCTCTTTATTACAGCTGCATAGTATTCCGTTGTGTAAATATACCATAGTTTTTCATCCACTCATCTACTGATGGACACTTGGGCTGTTTTCATACCTTAGCTACTGTAAATAATGCTGCTACGAACATAAGAATGCATATATTCTTTCTGATTGGTGTTTTGGGTGTCTAAGGATAGATTCCCAGAAATGGGAAGTTCCATTTTTAATTTTTTAAGGAGACTCCACACCATTTTCTGTAGTGGCTACACAAGTCTGCATTCCCACCAGCAGGGTACTAGAGTCCGCTTTTCTCCACACCCTCGCCAACACTTGTGTGATGATTTGTTGATGGTGGCCATTCTGACAGGTGTGAGGTGATACCTCATTGTTGTTTTAATTTGCATCTTTCTAGTGATTAGTGACATTGAGCATTTCTTCATATGACTCTTGGCTATTTGATTGTCCTCTTTGGAGAGTGTCTATTTTGGTCCTTTGCCCATTTTTTTAATTGGATTGTTTGTCTTGTTGTGTTCCTCTTGTTGTGTCAGTTCTTCATATATTTTGGGTATTAACCCCTTATCAGATGTATCTTGGGCAAATGTGTTCTGCCATACAGTGGGATCCCTTTTCATTTTGGTGATGGTTTCTTTTGCTGTGCAGATATTCTTAGTTTAATGTAATCCCTTTTGTTTCTTTTTTCCTTTGCCACCTTGCCCTAGGTGATATGTCAGTGAAAATTCTGCTGCATAAGTTTTGCTGCCTATGGCTTTGTCTAGGATTGTTATTGTTTCATGACTTACATTTAATTATACCATACACAAGAATAAACTCAAAATGGATAAACATCTCAATTTTTTAAAATGGGCCAAATATCTAACAAGATGCTTCAGCCCTCCAGTTTGGCTCAGCAGTTAGAGCATCAGCTTGTGAACCAGAGTCCCGGGTCCCACTAAGGGCACTTACCTTGGTTGCAGTTTTTCCCTGGCCCCGGTTGGGGTTGTGTGGGTGGCAACCACTCAATGTGTCTCTCTCACATTGATGTTTCTGTCTCTCTCTTTCTTCCTCCCTCCTTCTCTCCTGCTCTATCTCAAGATTAATGCAAAAATATCCTCAGGTGAGGATAATAAAACAAAACAAAACACATAAGACACTTCACTTAAAATATACAAATGGAAAATAAGCAAATGAAAGACTCAAAATCATGTACCATTAGGGAATTGAAAATTCAAACAATGAGATACCATGAGACACCTATTATAATGGCTAAAATAAAAACTTGACAATACCAAATGTTAGTAAGAATGCAGAGTAATAGGAATTCTCATTCATTGCTGGTGTGAATACAAAGTGGCACAACCACTTTGCAAGGTAATTTGATAGTTTCTTGCAAAGCTAAACATAGTCTTACCATATTCCAGGTATTTACCCAATTAAGAAATTATATTTACACAAAAACCTGCACATAACTTTTTATAGCAGCTTCATCCTTAATCGTGAAAAACTGTAAGTAACCAAGATGCCTTCAATAGTGGATAAAAAATAAGTAGTATATCCATATAATGGAGTATTATTCACTGCTAAAAGGGAATGCTGATGTTGCTATACATATGTACTGGAATTGAACGATTAAGTAAATGAATGGAAGCTGATGAAAGCCAGATATCTTTCTATTGGTGTGGGAGTTAGAGATAAGCAATGATCAATGTGGTTATGGATGAGTTGGAGACATCAGTAAGAGCTCATGTTTGGCTGTAGAAATATTTGTAAGTATGTATATATATACAGGTTAGCTGTATCACATCCTATCAAGAGTATATACTATCAACATCGCTTGTTGCTGTGATGTTGACCTTCATCACTTGGCTGAGAAAGTGCTTGTCAGTTTCCTTCACTTTAAAATTACTCTTTGTTCCCCATTCTGTATTGTATGCTTTGGAAGGAAGTCACAAGTGCAGCTCAGAAGAGCTTAAGAAGATATGCCACCTAAATATAATGTGGTCTCCTGGATACAATCCTGGAACTCAGGGTCTCTGAATAAACTATGAACTTTATTTAATAATAATGCAGCAGTATTTGTTTCTTGATTTTGCAAATGTATTACAATAATGTGAGATATTAATAAGAGAAAAAGAATGCAGGATATGTAGAAACTGTACTATTTTCTTAAATTTTTACTAAATCTAAAAATTTCTAAAAAATAAACTTTATTTATAAATAATGGAAGGCACATTTTGTAAAAAAAAAATGTGTAAAATAAATATAAAGAAAGGAAAAGAAAAATGAGAAGATAAAAAGAAAAAATAACATCAATGCCTCTTCCCATCCCCCCCACTCCTTCCCTCTGAGATCTGTCAGTATGTTTCATGCTTCCATGTCTCTTCCATGAAGATTTGTTTTGTTTGTTAATCC
Organism: Molossus molossus; assembly: GCF_014108415.1. Taxonomy (NCBI): domain Eukaryota; kingdom Metazoa; phylum Chordata; class Mammalia; order Chiroptera; family Molossidae; genus Molossus; species Molossus molossus. The sequence continues at coordinate 107,052,181 of NW_023425345.1, forward strand.
TCACCTGAGAATATTTTCCCATTGACCTTTAGATAGAGTGGGAGGGAGAGAGAGAGAGAGAGAGAGAGAGAGAGAGAGAGATTGGTTGGTTGTTCCCTGCATGGCTCCTAAGGGTAGGGGATCAAACCTGCAAGCCAGGTACGTGACTTTAACCAGAATTGAACCTAAGACCCTTCCATCCACAGGCTGATGCTCTAACCACTGAGATAACCAGAAGCGCTCTGCAGAAGCTTTTTATTTTGATGTAGTCCCATTTGCTTATTTTTTTCTTAGTTTCTCTTGCCCTAGGAGATGTTATCGGTGTAAATCTGCTATATGAAATGTCTAAGATTTTGCTGCCTATGTGTTCTTCTAAGGTTTTTATGGTTTCATGGCTTACTATTAAGTCTTTTATCCATTTTGAGTTTATTCTTGTGTGTGGTGTAAGTTGGTGGTCTAGTTACATTTTTTTGCATGTAACTGTCCTATTTTCCCATTTATTGAAGAGGCTGTCTTTACTCCATTGTATACTCTTGCTTCCTTTGTCAAATTGATTGAGCATAATTGCTTGGGTGTACTTCTGGCTTCTTTATTCTGTTTCATTCATCTATATGCCTGTTCTTCAGCAAGCACCAGTCTGTTTTGATTACATTAGCTTTGTAGTATAGTTTGATATACACTATTGTAATTTCTCCAACTTTGTTCTTCTTTCTCAAATTGCTATGGCTATTCAGGGTCTTTTTTGGCTTCATAAAAAATTTTGGATTATTTGTTCTAGATCTGTGACATATGCTATTGGTATTTTAATAATAATTGCACTGAATCTATAGATTGGTTTGGATAGTATGGACATTTTAATGATGTTAACTCTTCCAATCCATTAACATGGTATATAATTTTACTTGTTTGTATCTTCCTTTGTTTCTTCAATGTTCTATAGTTTTCTGAATACAGGTCTTTTACCACCTTGGTTAAGTTTCTTCCTAAGTATCTTATGTTTTGTTGTTTCAATAGTAAAAGGGATTGTTTTGTAAGTTTTTCTTTCACAGAGGTCATTATTAGTGTATAAAATTGTCATCAATTTCTTTTTTTTTTTGTACAGATAGAGTGGGAGGGAGAGAGAGGAAGGGAGAGAGAGAGAGAAACATCGACGTGAAGGGACACATCGAGTGGCTGCCACCCGCATGACCATCCAGGGCCGGGGACAAACTGCAACCGAAGTACGTGCCCTTAGCAGGAACCGAACCCGGGTCTCTCCGGACCACAGGCCGACGCTCTAACCGCTGAGCTAAACTGGCCAGGGCCATCAATTTCTTGATGTAAATTTTATATCCTGTTACTTTGCTGAATCATTTTTTTTTTTAACTCTAATACTTTTTTTGGTGGGTTCTCTAGGGTCTTTTATGTACAATATCATGTGATCTGCAAATAATGACAGTTTTACTTTCTCCTTTCCAATTTTGATGCCTTTTCATTTTTCTTCTTGTCTGATTACTGTGGTTAGGATTTCCACTACTACGTTGAATAAGAGTGGTGCAATTGAACATCCCTGTCTTATTTTTGTTCTTAAGGGAAATACTTTTAGTTTTTGCCCATTGAGTATGATGTTAGCTTTAGGTTTGTCATATGTAGCCTTTATTATTTTGAGGTATGAGCCCTCTATTTCCACTTTGCAGAGATTTTTTAAATAAAAAATGGGTACTGGATTTCGTCAAATGCTTTTTCTGAATTTACTGATATAATCATGTTATTTTTATCCTTCATTTTGTTAATGTGATGTATCACATTTATTGATTTGCAAATATTGTACCGGCCTTGCATCACTGGAATAAATCTCACTTGGTCATGGCATATGATCTTTTTAAGGTATTGCTAGATCTTACTTGCAAATTTTTTTTGAGGATTTTTCACATCCATGTTTATCAGAAAAAGTAGTTTTCTTTCTTTGTAGTGGCTTTATTTGTTTTTGGATTTAGGATAATGCTGGCCTTATAAAAAGAGCTTGAAAGTCTTCTTTCTTCTTGAATTTTTTTGGAACAGTTTGAGAAGGATAGGTGTTAATTCTTCTCTGACTATTTGGTAAAACTCCCATGTGAAGCCATCTGGTACAGGGCTTTTGTTTGACAAGAATATTTTGATTACTGCTTCAAATTCATTAGTTGTTATTGGTCTTTTGAGGTTTTTTGATTGAATTTTGGAAATCTAGGAATGTGTCTATTTCTCCCAGGTTGTCCAATTTGTTAGCATATAACTGTTCAGAGTATTTTCTTGTGGTGCTTTGTGTTTCTATCGGATCAATTGTTACTTCATCTCTTTCATTTCTGATTTTTATTTTAGGTCCTCTCTTTTTGTTATTTGATCAGTCTGGCTAAAGGTTCATCAATCTTGTTTATCTTTTCATAGAATCATCTCTTGGTTTTGTTGATATTTTTGTCTTTTTTTTTTTTTTTTAGTCTCTATGTTATTTATTTTCTGCTCTAATCTTTGTTATTTCTCTTTCCTTCTATTTAGTTGGGCCTTTCTTGTTTTTCTCTTTCTGGTTCTTTGAATTGTAGGGTTAGATAGTTTATTAGGAATTTTTCTTGTTTCTTGAAGTAGGCTTATAATGCTATGAATTTCCCTCTAAGGACAGCTTTTTCTTTGTCCCATAGGTTTTGTTTTTGTGTGTGTTCATTTTCATTTGGTTCTAGGAAGTTTTTTTTATTTCTTCCTTGATTTCATTGGTAGCCCATTCATTGTTTAATAACATCCTATTTAACCTCATGTGTTTGAATGTTTTTGATTTTTTATTGTAGTTGATTTCTAGTTTCATGCCAGGGTGATCTGAGAAGATGCTTGGTATGATTTCAATCTTCTTAAACTTGTAGAGACTTATTTTGTGTTCTAAATTGTGGTCTAGGTTTGATAACGTCCTATGAGCACTTGAGTAGAATGTATATTCTGCAGCTTTAGGGTAAAGTGTTTGGTAAATGTCAGTTAAATCCATCAGATCTGGTGTGTCATTTAAGGTTGTTGTTTCCTTGTTGATTTTTTTGTCTGGTAGATCTATCCAGTGATGCCAGTGGAGTGTTGAAGTCCCCTACTATGACTATATTGCTGTTGATCTTTTGTTTCAAGTCCTCCAAGAGCTTTTCCCCCCCTATATTTAGATGCTTCTATATTGCGTACACATGTGTTTACCAGGGTTATATCCTCTTGTTGGATTGATTGCTTTAGTTATGTAGTGGATTTCTCTGTCTCTTGTTATAGCCTTTGGTTTAAAGTCTATTTTGTCAGATATAAGTATTCCTACCCCCACTTTTTTTGTTTCCATTTTCATTTATGATTATTATTGATAGGCCATTTTAATTTTTGGTGGCCATGTTCCTCTGTCTATGTAGTTTTTCTTCTTTCTGCTGTCAGATACAGTATTCTTCATTTTTGCCTGGCTCTTATTCATGATTGTTTTTTCTTTTCTCATGCCGATGTAGTTTCTACTAAGTTCCTTGTAGTTTCCACTAAGTTTCTTGTAGTTCTCAGTAAGTTCCTTGAGCATTTCTATAACCATTATTCTGAACTCTGTTTCTGATAACTTGCTTACTTCATCTAATTTAAGATGTTTTCTGGCGATTCCTCCTTTTCTTTAATTTGGGGTTGTTTCGTTGTCTCCCCATTTTAGTTGTCTTTTTGTGTTTATATCTATGTATTAGTTATACTTTCTATGACTCCCAGTCTTTGTGGGGTGGGCTTTGGTAGTAAATGTCCTGTGGGACCCAGTGGTGTGATCTCTTTGTAATATTGAGCTGGATGTTCTAAGAGTGACCCTTTTGTGGGTTATTTGGTTTCTCCTGCTGTAATTGGGTCTTGATTGTTGTTGTCCTATTTGTGGGTGGGCTCTTTTCTCAGGCTGGCTAACTGTAGGGCTCAGTCACAACCACATTGTGTGAGCTGTTGTATGGGTGTTGATAAGGAATTCAGAGTGTCAGTCACCAAGTTGCTGGAGAGCAATGGAGGAACACAGTGAGAACTTCAACAAAGACCAGTTCTGGCTTTGGTGGTCTTCCCCTGCACAGCCTGTGGGTGGAAGCCCCACAGCCTGTGGGGGTACAGCATCAAATAGGATTAGGGTTGTTAGATAGGTGGCATGAGACAGAGTCTTTAGGGACAAGTCCAAGATGTTCTTTTAGCTCATCATTAGAGCTCTTTGTCATGTACAGTGAATATGAGCTGAGCATTACTTGTTCGCCATGAATGTAGGAGTCAGAGAATGATGGTTGTTAATGTTGCTAACCCCCTTCAAGCAATGGGATAGTTGTAAAAAGTGGGTCCTGAAATTGACCAGTGAGTCACTTGTTAATGGTCTTGTTTTACTGAAAACCAAAGTCACAATTTCATCTGTTGCCAGTTCTACCTTGACAATGTATCTTGTCTTTCAACAACTGAGATAAAAATATTAAGTATTAAGTTTATGGTTAATTATTTTAGTCTTCTTCACCATTTTCCCTGAATTCAGATTTCAAATATATTAATAACATATTGGTATAATTCACTAGCAGTAATTGGATTTAAAATTTTTGCCTTTAAGAAAGTTTTCTATCAGAACAAACTGATGTTTAGAACATTATAAAGTATCAATATATATTCTACCCATGACACTTTTCTTCTATTCTAGGATTTATGGTTGGTGAACTTGATTTAAGATCCAAGAATTTAAAAAATTACATAAATCTCTGAAGAACAATATTATATCCAGTAATGTTGGTTCCTTCACACACCTTTAAAAGAAGCAAATGCATAATGTGGTTTGGGAAAGAAAAGTGGTGTACATATACATCTCAGGAAAAATATGCTTGTCTTTTTATTGCTCAAATATCATCTTATTTATTTACTGTCTGCCAATTTACAAAATTTTGAGAAACCATATGCAATAAAATCAAGTTATAGAGTAACATGGTTATAAAAAATATGGTAAACAAACTGAAATGTTTTGCAGATTCTAAGATTCTACTTCACTTTATTTATGCACATAACTGACTGTACCAGGTACAATAGTTATTTTGTACATATTTGAACTTGTGTCTTTGTTCATCATTTGCTCATTTAAGTATAGAAAGGATCTTTTAAAAATATTTCTGTGTTCCTCACACACATGTACAGTGTGCCTCCCATGAAGTGGGATGTCAGTCCATCGTGCTCAGCATGTAAGCTAATGTATGTTGCAAACAATCATAATTTCTGTTAGTTGCAGCTGGTGAGAAGAATAGACCAAGGAGAAAATTTATCAATTGTCTATGTGTTCTTCTACCCTAGTGGCCTTTCATAGGATCTATGTCACACAGATTCTCCTCTGGAAACACTGGAGTTAATGAAGAGAGTGGAGGAGATGGCTTCTATGGAGGAGGTTCATGAACAGCCAGATCTGGGAAGGAGTATTAATCTAAGGAAAACGAATGAAGGAAGCCTCAGTAACCGGAAAGGAATACAAAGCAAGCAGGAGCAGAGAAGGTTCATGGCAGTTGTCTTTGAGGTTGGGTGCTTGCCTCATCTTGTTTTAGTGGTCCTGGCCATGTGAGTACTTGTGGGTCAACTTGGTTTAAGACTTAGGGTCAGGTGGACATTCCTTACAGAATATTAGAAAGATATGTATAATTACCCACATTTATTACCAAGTTTTTGGAGAAAGTTGATTTCCTAATGTGGCAGTCAGCCATTTTAGAGAATACTGCGATTTAGGTCAGAGTCAGGATAACCATGAGACTTGATTTGTTCTAAACAAGCTAAATACAAAGATGGTTTAGATAATGAGGTGAGGACATAGCATCTTATGGCAGCTACTACACAAGTTCTCCCTTTTATTGCCAGAATTGGACCAAGTTTTATTAAATTCTAGTAAATGTCGGGTCAGGAACTAGTTTAGAATTTTCCTTTCGGACAACACATTTTCCTATAATGCTTATGAAAATCTAAAGATGACCCTAATTAAATATTTCTTTATAAGTGTCTGTGAATTTTTTAATATCTTTCCTTCTTAAAAGTGTTAAGACTGTAGCTGCTATTTCATTTGGTCCTTAAAAATATACTTAAGTTTCTATGTGTTACTCATTTTATTTATAAAATAGGGATAAAAATAGTACTTGATCCATAGAATTGTTATGAGGATTATTAAATAAGTTAACATCTGCAAAAATACTTTTGATATGTAAAAACACTCAATAAATGTTAGTTTTTATTATGAACAAAATGAAATATTTAATGTCTTTATCATTTCTTATTTTGAATTTTATTACATTTTATTTATAAGTATATTAGAAAGTCAGGTAAAAAAATTCAGGCATTACAAATAAAATACACTCTCTCAACTACCACATACCCAGCTTTTTTGGCAGTGATTTGTTATCAACCCACTGCATCATTTTCCATCACACGGTATAAAAAAGTACTATATAACTTTCTTAATAGTACATTATGTTATATATATGATATATTATGTTATATATATGATATATATTTTAAAAGAACATCATATTGTGTGTAGAATTGGTTCTATAATTATTTTTATGAAAATACCATTGAGAAATTTTTATGTAAATAAATAAAGATATAATTTATTATTTTCAGCTACATATTATGCCATTATATTATTTCTAATATAATAATTTAATTACCGATAGCTCTATTAAATTCAGTTTTTTTCTATTTTTTCCCCCCAAAACAAAACTGAAATAAATAAATAGGTGTATGCCAGTGACTTTCTAGAATAAAGAAAATGATGAAAATGACATGTTTTTCAAACAGATTTAATAAAAACTTCCAAATGACTCTGGAGAAATAATTTTATCAAATCACATTCCCCTAGGAAGTGTGTTACCCTGTTTTCATACATCCTCGTCACACTTGGACAGTATTTAACACAAATTTAGCAATCTGATCAATAAAAAATTATCGATGTTAATTGTATTCTTAATTATTCAGATTATTAATGAGGTCATGCCTTATGCTAAATGAAATAAGCCAGCCAGAGAAAGACAATATCACATAATCTTACTTCCATGTGGAATCTAATGAACAAAATGGGTCCAGAGACATGGAGCCATGTAACAGAACGACGGATCTCAGAGGTAAGGGGAAATGGGGCGAGAAGAGTTTAAGTAAAGCACTTATATGAATACACACATAGCTCATGGACACAGACAATAGTGGGGTGAAGGCTTGGGCTGGGGTGGGAGCTGGGTTGAAGGGGGCAAGGGAGGAAAAATGGGGGACATCTGTAATACTCTTAACAATAAAAAAATAATAATAATAAGTAGTAAAATAAAATGCTTACCTACTATTTATATTTCTCTCCTGCCTATTGTATGTTCATAGACTGTCCCATTTTTAATTCAGTTGTTTGATTTTTTTCTTATTAAGTTATAGATGTTCTAATATAATGTGGATAATAATGCATCATCTTTTTTTTTCATATGTTACAAATTGCGTTCACAAACTGTTTTTTGTTTTTTAAATTTGTGGTGTCCTTTTATTCTTAAGTTATAATTCTGATGTCTTCAAAGCTGTCAAAGAACCCATTTAAAAAAATCAACTTTACTGCTTCCCTCTATCAGGTTTATTAATAACGTCCTCTGGTATCTTGACTTTATTGCTATTTTTCCAGTTTCTTTGGCTGAAATGATTTTTTTTTTTCTTATCCTCACCCGAGGACTTTTTTTTTTTCCATTTTTTTGTTCAGATAGAGAGAGAGAGAGAGAGAGAGAGAGAGAGAAACATCGACGTGAAAGGGACACACCGAGTGGCTGCCACCCACACAACCCAGCCAGGGCCGGGGACAAACTGCAACCGAGGTACGTACCCTTAGCGGAACCGAACCTGGGTCTCTCTGGACCGCAGGCTGATGTTCTAACTGCTGAGCCAAACTGGTCAGGGTGGCTGAAATGATTTTTATTCCTTTAAAAATTGTTTTAACAATTAAATTCTTTAAACCATGTGATCTACTTTGTATCTCATGGGTTTTGATGTCAGTGCATTTCGGCATTTTTTGTAATGTATTTTTAAATTTTTTTTCTATAAAAATCAATTATTAAATCTTATTTCTCAAAAAATTTCAAGTGTTTTGGTCTCTTTCTCTTTAATTTTGAAATTTATGACATCATGGCCACTGGTCTTGAAGTGTATTATTTTTATTTTTGAGGATTTATTAAGATTTCTTTTCTGCTTTAATATGTAATGTTTCTTTCATTGTGCTTTGTTTGGTTCTGTGAGTTCTCTCTCTGTGATCAGGAAGAAAGTGTGGTATTAGTGGTCTAGGTACAGGAATCACAAATATTCATGAGATTTTATATATATATGTGTGTTATATAAAACTGATACATTTTATTATTACTCACCTGAGGATAGGATATTAAAGTTTCCTTTTATAAATTTAAAGTCATTAATTTTTCTTTGCAATTATCTTTTCCCCCTTGTAAGCACACTTTAATTTTTAGAGCAGTTTTAGGTTTACAACGAAATTGAATAAGCAGTAGAGACGTTTCCCATATACCCCTGGCCTGCACACAGGACAACAATCCCTACTGTCAACAACCATCACAAAAGTAATAACATTTTTTATAATCAATAAACCTACACTGATCCATCATCATCATCCAACGTTAGAAGTTTTCATTAGGTTTCACTCTTGGTGTATGTTCTGAAGGTTTTGACAAATGTATGTATAATGATGTGTATCCAGGTTTATTGTATCATTCAGCTTCCTTGCTTTAAAATTCCTCTGTGTTCCACCTATTCATCCTTTCCCTCAAAACCCCTGGAAACCCCTGGCATCTTTTACTGTCTCCTTAGTTTTGCTTTTCCTGAGTGTCATATAGTTGGAGTCATACACCATGTACCCTTTTCAGATTGTTCTTTCACTTACTAATGTGCAATTTAGATTCTTCTGTGTCTCTTTATGGCTTAATAGTTCCTTTATTTTTAGAGCTGAATAATATTTTATTGTCTAGATGTACCACAGTTGTTTTTTTTTTTTTGTACCACAATTTTTTTTTTTTTAAATCCATTCCCCTATTGGAGAGCACCTGGATGGTTTCTAAGTTTTGGTAATTATAAATAAAGCTGCTGTAAACATCTGTGCAGGTTTTACATGGGTATACATTTTCGACACATTTGGATAAATACTAAGAAGTGTGATTGTTGGATCTTATAATTAAAATATGTTTAGTTTTATAAAAAAGAAACTACCAAACTGTCTTCTTAAGTGCCTGTATCATTTGCATTCCTACCAGCACGGAGTGAGAGTTCCTGTTGCTCCACCTCCTTCTCAGCATTCGGTGTGGTCAATGTTTTGGATTTTGGTCATTCTGATAGGAATGTAGTAGTATGTTACTGTTGTTTTAATTTGCAGTTACCTAAAAATATATTACATTGAACATTGTTTCATGTGCTTACTTTCCATCTGTATATTTTCTTTGGTGAGGTGCCTGTTAAGGTTTTTGGCTCATTTTTAAAATTAATTAACTTTTTATTGCACTAACAGTGGTTAATAATATTGTATAAATGTCAGGTATACATGTAACATCTGCATATTCTATTGAGTGCTCACCACCCAAAGTCTAGTTTCCATCCATTACCATATATATTTGACCACGTTTACTCATTTTGCCCTTCTCCCTCCCCTTCTCCTCTGGTAGCTGCCATTCTGTTGTCTGTAACTATATGTTTCATTTTGTTTTGTAGTTTGTTACTTTTTTTGTTTTATGTTTCACATATGACTGAAATCATACAGTTTTGTCCTTTTCCATCTGACATTTTCTGAATCCTCACCCAGGGATATATTTATTGATTTTAGAGAAAGAAGAAGAGAGGAAGGAAGGAAGTAGAGAGAGACAAACATTGATGTGAGAAAAATTGATTGGTTGCCTCCTGTAAACACCTGGACCAGGATCCAACCTGCAGCCTTGATGTGTGTCCTGACTGGAAATAGAATCTGCAATCTTTTTGATGTACAGGGTGACACTCCAACAAACTGAGCCACTGGGCCAGGGCAATATCTGACATTTTACTTATCAGAATACTCTCATAATCCATCTATATTAATGCAAAGGGATATTTAATATGTTATTGTGTATATGTACTATGTCTTTTTAGCCACTCATCTATCAGTGGACACTTAAGTTGTTTCCATATCATAACTATTGTAAATGATGCTGCAATGAACATAGAGATGCATATATCTTTTCAAATAAGGGTTTTCATATTCTTCACAAACATACCCAGAAGAGCAAACAATACTTTCAATAAGGGCTTTATATGCAAAATATATAAAGAACACATAAAACTCAACAATAACAAATAAAAAATACAACCTGGTTAAAATATAGATTAATTTTAAAATTTGGTTGTTCAACATAGAGGCTAAATAGCATGTTATTAAGCAATGAATTAGTTACTAAGGAGATCAAGGAAGAAATTAAAACTTCCTGAAAACCAATGAAAGCGAACACAAAACAACACAAAATCTATGGTATGCAGCAAAAGCAGTTCTGAGATGAAAGTTCATAGCAATACAGGCCTACCTCAAAAACAAGAAAAATCTCTAATTGACTATCTAACCCCACAACTTAAAGAACTTGAAGGCAAACAAAAAGAAAACCCCAGAGCAAGTACAAGGGAGGAAATAGTAAACATCAGAGCAGTAATAAATGACATAGAGACCAAAAAAAAACAATTCAAAGGATCAATGAAACAAAGAGCTGGATCTTCAAAAAGATAAGCAAGATTGATGGACCCTTAGCTAGACTCACCAAGAAACAAAGACAGAGAACCCAAATACACAAAATCAGAAATGAAAGAGAAGAAGTAACAACTGACACCACAGAAATACAAAGGATCCTTCACAAATCCTATGAACAAGTATATGGCAACAAATTGGACAATCTACATGAAATAGACAAATTTCTAGAAACACATAGTCTCAAAAAACTGAACTGGGAAGAGACAGAAAACTTGAACAGACCAATAACAACTAAGGAAATTGAAGATGTAATCAAGACTCTCCCAGCAAACAAAAGCCCAGTCTCCGACAGCTTCATGGGGGAGTTTTACTGAACATTCAAAGAAGAACTAACACCCATTCTCCTCAAACTATTTCAAAAAATTCAAGAAGAAGGAACACTCCCAAACTCCTCATTTTATGAGGCCAGCATAATTCTAATTTAAAACCAGATAAAGACACTATAAAAAAAGAAAACTACAGGCCTATATCCCTGATGAACATAGATGCCAAAATCCTGAACAAAATACTAGCAAATTGGATCCAGCAATACACCAAAAAAATTATTCAACATGACCAAATGGGATTCATCCCAGGGATGCAAGGCTGGTACAATATTCGCAAATCAATAAATGTGATACACCATATAAATAAAATGAAGAATAAAAACCATATGATCATATCAATAGATGCTGAAAAATCATTTGAAAAAATCCAGCACCCATTTCTGATAAAAACACTCTGCAATGTGGGAATAGAGGGATTATATCTTGACATAATAAAGGCAATATATGTGAAACCTACAGTGAACATCGTACTCAATGGGTAAAAACTAAAAGCATTTCCCTTAAGAACAGGAACAAGACACGGATGCCTACTTTTGCCACTCTTATTTAATAGTACTGGAAGTCTTAGCCACAGAAATCAGACAGGAAGAAAAAATAAAAGGGATCCAAATTGGAAAGGAGGAAGTGAAACTCCTTATTTGCAGATGGCATGATATTATTTATAGAAAACCCTAAAGACTCCATACAAAATCTTCTAGATTTAATAAACAAATTTGGCAAGGTAGGAGGATACAAAATTAACATCAAGAAGTCAGTAGCATTCTTATAAACCAATAATAAACTCACAGACAGAGAAACAAACAAACAAAAAAACAACCCCGTTTACTATTGTGGCCAAAAACCTTAAGATACCTAGGAATAAAATTAACCAAAGAAGCAAAGGACCTATTTGCAGAAAACCACAGAACATTGAAAACAGAAATAGAGGAAGATGTAAAAAAATGGAAGCACATACCTTGTTCATGGATTGGAAGAACTGACATCATTAGAATGTCTATACTACCCAAAGCAATCCATAGATTCAATATAATTTCCATCAAAATACCAACAACATACTTCACAGAACTAGAACAAATACTTCAAAAGTTTATTTTTTTATTTTTTATTTTTTTTTTATCCTCACCCGAGGATATTTTTCCATTTTTTGTTCAGATAGAGTGGGAGGGAGAGAGAGGAAGGGAGAGAGAGACAGAAACATCGATGTGAAGGGACACATCGAGTGGCTGCCACCCGCACGACCAACCAGGGCCGGAGACAAACTGCAACCAAAGTACGTGCCCTTAGTGGGAACCAAACCCGGGTCTCTCCGGACCGCAGGCCGACGCTCTAACCGCTGAGCCAAACCGGCCAGGGCTTCAAAAGTTTATATGGAACCAAAAAAGATCCCGAATAACCACACCAATTTTGAAAAAGAAAGAGAAAAGGTGGGATCACTATACCAATATCAGGTTATACTACAAAGCTACTGTAATCAAAACAGCCTGGTACTGGCACAAGAACAGGCATATAGATTAGTGGAAGATAAAAGAGAACCTTGAAATTCACCCAAGACATTATGCTCAATTAATATTTGACAAAGGTGGTAAAAGCATACGATGGAGTAAAGACAGCCCCTTTCATAAATGATGTTGGGAAAATTGGACAGCTACATGCAAAAAAAATTAAACTGGACCATCAACTTACACTGTACACAAGAATAAACTCAAAATGGATAAAAGACTTAAATGTGACTTGTGAATACATAAAATTCCTAGAAGAAAATGTAGGCAACAAAATTTCAGACATCATACGCAGCAGAATTTTTACTGATACATCACCTAAGGCAAGAGAAACAAAGAAAAATGAGCACATGGGACTACATCAAACTCAAAAGCTTCTGAACAGCAAAAGAAACAACCATTAAAATGGAACGGCAACCCATTGTATGGGAGAGCATAATTGCCAATGGTACATCAGATAAGGAATTAATTTCCAAAACATATAGAGTCTTATACAACTCAACAAAAGGAAGACAAAGAACCCAATAAAAAATGGGCAGAGGAGCTAAATAGACACCTCTGCAAAAAGGACATACAAATGGCCAAGAGTCATATGAAGAAATGCTCAACATCACTAATCATCAGAGAGATGCAAATTAAAACAACAATGAGGTATCACCTCACACCTGTCAGAGTGGCCGCCATCAACAAATCATCAAACAACAAGTGTTGGCGAGGGTGTGGAGCAAAGGGGACTCACTGCTGGTGGGAAAGCAGACTGGTGCAGCCACTGGGGAAAACACTATGGTTTGTGCTTCTGTTGCCTGGGGATGGATGTCTGCTCCCCAGCCTCTGTTGCTGGGGGTATATCTGGACTCTGATCGGGCTGCTACTGTGGGGGATGGTGCTGGGCTCTGGGCTGTCTGCAGCTTCTGAGACCAGCACCCTTGGAGCTCCACTACTGTGCACAGGTCTGTGTTGACACTGAGTGTCCACTGGTCCGATGGTGCCAGGTGCAGTGGTCGGCTCAGGTTGCTGGGCCCCAGCCGCTCCCACTGCCTCCTCCCAGGGATGACCCGGGATCTTCTGAAATGGTGGGGCCTCCCGGAGGCAGAGGGAGAAGCAGCCTGAAAGGCCGCTCACCGCGTTGCCGGATGCTTTGTCCATAGCACAGGGACCTTCTGCTCCGCGGCTCTGCACTGCTCGGGTTTGGTCGTCCACCTTCACGTCCACTCACACTCTCTCACACTCGCTCACTCTCTCACACACTCACCCTCCCTCCAGTCCTGCCCACCGCCATCTTCCTTCTTGATCTGTGTTTAGATTTTATAGAAAATAGAGTCACATACTCAAGTTATTCCAAACATACTTAAAATGTTCCATTAATTGTTAATTTATAAATTTAAATGAAAGTTAACTGCAATTAAATAAAATTTGAAATTTAATTCTTCAGTCACACTAATCATGTTTCAATTGTTCAGTAGCAACACGTGGCTTGTGTCTGCCTCCTTGGACACCACATGTTATAGCTGTTAGTGGGTCAAAAAAGAGGTACCATGGTCACTTTCAGTTACTCTCAAACGTTGTGATTTCAAGAACCTAAAAATATCAACAGACATAGATATTTCAATACTAAACAAAAAATAAAATTTAGACTTATACAAAATTGAAAAATGTATAATTTTTCCAAGTGAAGAAGTTAAAGAAAAAAACTGTTGTTGAGATGCTATCATTATTATTTTAGGACGGAAAGGTGGCCTGGTGAGCAAGGGGTGGGACGTTAGTCCAAAAACGTAGTAAGAACTAGTAATCAGAGAAAGGTAGGTGTTCCCTAGAAAATTTTTCTGAAAAATTTATGACAATATCATCCTTTTTGCTTCATTTTTCTAAAACTTCATAATAGAAAAATATGACTACAAAAAAGATGTGAGTACATAAAATTTAAAGCATTGTTTTTCAATTTGCATATTTTGGAAAACTAGCATTTTTGGTTTTAACGTAAAAAAGACTAAGTGACTAGAACAGCAACAAAAGAAGAGAGGGAGAGAGAGAAGGAAGAAAAAGAAAGGCAAAGATTTGTTTCATGAAACTCTTTTTCCCCCTGTTTGAGTGGATGTATATCGTTATTTGGTCATGTATGAAATGTACTTTTAGTTACAAGTCCCAAATTATTTAGAAACTCACAACAAAACCCTATTTTCAAAAGACATAATTTCATCCTGGGTACCATTAAGGAACTTCATGAAAGAATGTAGGCAAGTAAATTAACCTTTTGTTCCTTTAATTTTTTCAACCATAAAATTGGTATTACTCTATCTTCTGTTGCAAATGAAAAAACTGTGAAACCTTGCCGTTTAGTCTTTAAGGTGTCAGATAAATCAGAGATCTTATTCTAAGTCTCAAAAGTGTGAATTTCTTCTGCCAGTTGTTACAGTGGACTAGTTGGCACCATGGGCTGCTGAGCTGCTCACCAGCAATCAGTCTACTTACTACTCAGTTGGGGTTTAGGATCAAGAATTACTGTCCAGATGATTTATTGAACTATATGACTTTGTATGTATGTAATGTATGTATTTCTCTTATGTCTAAATGCAAAATTCACTAACCATACATTTTTTCATGTGTATTATTCACTGGAATTAAAGTCTTCAGCCATTCTACTAGGTTCTGGAATTAAGTTAGTGTGTAAGGGATAGAATGTCGACAAAATACAATGTAATCTATAAAGCAAATTATAAAAGAGGAAACTTCATTTAGGTGTTCATGAGAAAAACCCTGAAGAGCTACTTTTGAGTCACGTCGGAGTGAGAGGCAGTGGCCCTGAAGGGTTCACGTTGGGGCACGGGGAGATCTCCGGTTTTTCACTCTCACTTTTCCGTCAAGCTCCCACAGGCTGTTCAGAGGAAAATGCTTGAATGAGTATATTCCTTTCATATATTTATTCCAAAACCTTCAATTTTCTTCTGTAAAGGGTTTCCTAAACTTAAAAAAAAAAAAAAAAAGTTACTCTATTGCTGATCCAGTCTAATCCTCTTGATTTCACTGTCAGCAAAGTGCATGTAGAAAGGTGGGGGTCAGCCAGTGAACTCCTGATCCAAAAATAAACTCGAATCTCCTCTTGCTGGAAGTTTTCCTTAATCCAGGACGGAGAGTGAACATTTCCTGAAACGCTTCTTATACTGAGTGCACGGTGTGGAGAAGTTTGGCTCTGGACACCATTAATTCAAGTTTCTGTATGCTTAGTCAGCTACTTGGGAAATACAGAGCTTAATTTTTTTCAGCATTGAGAGTGTTCTCTTCTTGCTGCTCCATAGAAAGTATCTCATTCTCTTTTTTTTTTTTTAATTCAGTGGCTGGCTGGATCTAAACATTGATGGATTAAAACTAAAGGCTATTAGCAGAAGTCCAAAAACGTGAAATGAATGTAAAGAGATCAAGGAAAGTTGAATTCTTCCTCCCAGAAGGGTTAACTCTGCTGTTTTAGACAGTGTTCAATTCAGTGCAGCCATGGCATGCTCATCCAACTTCAGGGGTAACTCCCAAGTACTTGACTCTGAGTTGTCAGCAATTTTGGCTTCTATATCTTGTTATCTTCAAAGGCATTTGCACTAAGAATTCCCCACCTTACATTTGGGAATCCTTGTAACTATCCAATCTATTTCTGCCCTTGCTTTGGTAACCTGGAGTCCACTCACCCCCCATAACAATCTCACCAACTGTCAGGGAGAAAGCAGAGAACCGTTCACTGCCCAAGCTCGGTGCGGAGGGGAACAGATCTTTCACTCAGCCATCATGGTTAATTCAATGCTCTGAAATAAGCTGTCACCCCAGACAAACTCGGGAACGATCATGGCCTTTAAAACCATAAAATCTGGGGTGGGTGGGAGCTGGGTGGAGGTGGCAGAAGGGGCAAAATGAGGGACATCTGTAATACTCTCAACAAGAAAGGAAAAGAAAGCAAGCACGAGCAAAAAGCCCTCTACATCTGCTGGACTGAGAGAAGAGCAGACATGCTGTTATTTGATGCACACGTGACCTGCACTGGCCTGGCCAGTCCTCAAGAACGGCTCACCAGGCGTGTCTAAAGCCTAACACTTTCACTTAGTCAGAAGCTTCCATTCTCTTTTGTTCCAAAACTATGAGAACTTCAAGCTAGAAATTTGACAGCAGTTTGAAAAACAAAAGATCAACATCAACAACAAAGGAAAGTGTGAAAACTCGGCTACGTGATTCGACAGAGGTGGAAACAGTCTAATTTTTCTCTAACATTCTGTCGTCACCTACGTTTCTTAGTGTTTGTCCATCATTTATATTAATAACCTCTTGGTGACATGTTGTCCTTTAGGCTTATTATATTTTATTTTTAATCTACCTTTATTTCTGATAATGTTATTATAAATAAATAAAATAAATAAATATAATTCAAGAGATAAAAATGTCTTATCCATCACCATCTTACTCTTCAGGGTGCATAAAAGTCCACTCAAGTAAAATTTCACATGTTTAATACTTGTCCGAACACACCATCTATATATATGTGAACAAGACCATGCTATATCTACTTTTCTGCAAGAAAATGTTTATTAATTCAACAATATATCTATCACATTTTTCCAGGTGGGCTTGTTTAAGTTAAATGAGTATAAAGTTCCAACTTGCTCATCTAGAAAATGGGAGTCTTTTTTTTTATTCTCACCCGAGGACATTTTTTCCATTTTTTGTTCAGATAGAGTGGGAGGGAGAAAGAATGAGAGAGAGAGAGAGAGAGAGACAGAGAGAGACAGAGAGAGACAGAGAGAGACAGAGAAACATTGATGAGAAAGGGACACATCGAGTGGCTGCCACCCACATGACCCAACCAGGGCCGGGGACAAACTGCAACTGAGGTACATGCCCTTAGTGGGAACCGAACCCGGGTCTTTCTGGACCGCAGGCCGATGCTCTAACCACTAAGCCAAACTAGCCAGGGTGAAGATTGGAATCTTATCTACTGTACTTTCTTATGTAATAAACTGGTATATTATGGAGGAATATAGTATAGTTGAGATGCAATAGCTATTAGCTGCCTCGGTATCTTCTATTCCTCGTTTATGCAGTTGCTGTATTTTGCATAAAATCAGTTCAGGTTGTATTCCATGAGAGGGATCTATTCAAACTAGTCTTGGAGGCATTGCATCTTGTCTTTTATTTGCTCTACTATATGTAAATAAAAGTATATAAAAGTTATTGTATATTTGTTGCAAAATTACACACCAGTTCTCTTGTGCCAAGAGAGATGCCCAAAGGCTGTAATTCTGAGGAGGCAGCAGCAGATGGAAACCCAAGTCTTGGTATCATTTCAGAAATGCCCAAGGCCTCAGGTCTGGGAAGTTCTGTGATCACCCAATTCATCCCTTGTTACCTTTCCTCTAGTCATACTTTTAAAGTACTTTTTGAGTCTTTTGGCCAAACTAAAAAATTAAAACTACACCAACAATCTTGTATGTCCTCTTTTAAAATGTAATTGGATTTCCAAAACAGAAATAGAAATAGTTGGATTTCCAAAGAGAAATTTCTCTGCATTGCTACCTCCTAGGCCAGCAGTTCTCAACCTGTGGATCATGACCCCTTTGGAGGTCGAATGACCTTTTCATAGGGGTCGCCTAAGACCATTGAAAACCACATATTTCCGATGGTCTTAGGAACTGAGACACTGCTCCTCTATCCTTCTCCATGCGGGTCTGCCCACATGCAGATACGCCCACATACAGATATGCTCACATACAAGTACCCGGTGTGATGACATCATTGCGCCAACTCCATCACATACACCTGTATTTGTACAGGGTGTATGTGATGGCGTTGGTGCCATAATGTACTTATGTGGACCTGTCACACATGTGTAGAGAGCAGCTACAGTGTAGAAAGCAGCTACTCTGTTAAAAGCAGCTACTGTGTTGAAAGCAACAGTATTGGAGGTAAAACAACACTTCATGAATTATAATTACTGGGTAAATGTAAAATCATGTACTATAAAATCATCAACTACTGCAAAAAAAAAAAATATCTGTACCATGGGAACTTAATCTGGATGCTGATCGGTCTTTTTCTATTCAGCTGTGGTTGATGTGAATACTGCCCTCTTGTGATAGTAACAGGTATGTAACAAAACAACACAGAATGGTAAATTATTGGAAACTTTAATGAACTGTATTGACCAAACTATGCCATTTATCATCTTTTGTATTATTAAAGCTATTGTTATATATTATTTTCATTAGCAAACCATCCCATGACAATGGATCGTGTGGAGAAGAACGTTAAGAAAAGAAAATATAGTGAAGATTTTTCACAGTAGGTTTTACCTCAATAATTACAGCAGGAATTGAGAAACCGTGATGTGTTATATGTTGTGAAGTTCTATCAGCCGAATCTAAGAAGATGAACAAACTAAAATGCCATTTTTATAGCAAGCATCTGAGCTTTGCCAGCAAGAATACCAACTATTTTAGAAGCAAAGTTGATGGACTCAAGAAAGCCAGACTTGACGCTGGTGGCAAGTACTACAAACAAAATGTAACAGCCATTGAAGCTTCATATTTGGTGGCACTCAGAGTCGCCAGAGCTATGAAACCTCACCCATTGCTGAGGATTTACTGTTGACAGCGGCCAAAGACATTGTTTGAGTTATGATCAGAGACTAATTTGTTACGAAATTGAGTGCAATTTCTTTATCTAACAACACTGTCCACAGAAGAATAGATGACGTGTCTGCTGATATTCTTGATCAGGTAATCCAGAAAATTAAATCTGCTACACTTCCAATATTAAGCATTCTGTTGATTAATCTACAGACATTGCAAACTGTTCATAGTTACTGGTTTACATGAGGTATGTTAATGATGGTGACGTTAAAGATGAATTTCTTTTTTGGAAACCTCTTGAAATGATAACTACTGCATGTGATGTATCTGACACAGTTGGTTCGTTTCTGAAAGAGCATAAGCTCTCTTGGGAAAAGGTTTGTGGTGTTTGCACAGATGGTGCTCCAGCTATACTAGGATGTTGATCTGGGTTTCAACGTTTCATCCTGAATGAGTCATCAAAAGTCGTTGGAACTCACTGTATGATTCATTGGCAAATATTAGCAATGAAGACGCTGCCACAAGAGTTACAAGAAGTAATGAAAAGCGTCATATGTTCTGTCAATTTTGTAAAGGTGAGCACTTTAAATAGTTGATTGGTTTTGCAACTGTGCAACGAGTTGGATGCGCCAAACAATGCTCTGCTATTTCACACTGAAGTGAGATGGTTGTTGACAGGAAAAATTTTAAAACATGTTTTTGAGCTTCGTGATGAACTCAAAACGTTTTTTAATCAGAAAGCAAGACCGCAGTTCGAAGCACTTTTCAGCAACAAAAGTGAACTGCAGAAAATAGCTTACTTGGTTGACACCTTTGCCATCTTGAATTAGTTAAATTTATCGCTGCAAGGACCAAATATACATGCCTCGATTTGTCTGAAAAGATCCGATCATTCCAAATAAAACTTCAGCTTTGGTAAAAAAAAAAATGGATAAAAAAAATAAAATTTACATGTTGTCTACCTTATCTGCTTTCTTTGAGGAACATGACATTGAACCAGAGAAAAGGATTACAATGATAATTTCTGTGAAAGATCACTTGCACATGCTTGCAGACGAAATTTCATCATACTTTCCAAATCTACCTGACACCCCATTTGCACTTGCCAGAAGCCCATTCACAGTTAAAGTTGAAGATGTTCCTGAGACAGCACAAGAGGAGTTCATTGAACTTATTAACAGTGATACAGCGAGAACTGATTTCTCTACAATGCCAGTTACAAAATTCTGGATCAAGTGTTTGCAGTCAGTCATATCCTGTTCTGTCTGAGACTGTGTTGCTCCTTCTTCTCCCATTTCCAACAACATATCTTTGTGAAACAGGGTTTTCCAGCTTGTAGGTTATAAAGTCTAAATACAGAGGTAGACTTGTGGAATCTTCATTGTGCTCTTGCAAAGAATGCCCCCAAGAATTTCTGATCTGGTGAGAAAGAAGCAATCTCAACCTTTGCACTGACGTTGGCTTTTTACTCATACTGTTGCAAAATGCAGCAATGTAGTTTACTGTTGTTATATTAAGACTGTTACCCATGCTACACCATGCTTCAAGACAAAATTTTATTTATTTGTAATTGGAAATAAATATTTCACAATATATAATTACATATTATTTTTGTGATTAATCACTAGGCTTTAATTCTGTTCAATTTGTAACCATGAAAATACATCCTGCATATCAGATATTTACATTATGATTCATAACAGTAGCAAAATTATAGTTATGAAATAGCAACAAAAATAAGTTTATAGTTGGGGGTCACCACAACATGAGGAACTGTATTAAAGGGGCATGGCATTAGGAAGGTTGAGAACCAGTGTCCTAGGCTCATATTTTCTCTTTAATTTAGGTCTTGTATTTGTATTTTGTGTTTCCTCCTCTTTTGCCTTGACTCTGGGCTAATATAATTACTTGTCTAATGTAATCTATCAGGCAGAAGGCAAACAGGAAAATTACCGATTTAAACATCCCCAAAGTATGCTGCCTTATAAAAATGGGGAACCTCAATATCCAGGACATACGGAATCTTTTTGATGGTAAAAGTTGACAAATATACCCTCTGCTCTATTTCTGGCCACAGGACACAGCACGCATCATCCAGCTTCTCTGGGAAACCCTGGGCTGCAGGAAAAATCTCTACTGGTCCTTCTCTCTTACACTGACCCAGTGCCAGCAAACAAGTCCCCTGAACAGATTGTGCCAGTCTGGTGCCAGGCAATTGCCTGTCAATTCCTCTTCCTGCAGATGCCCTGCTTCCTGCGGGAATGTGGGCGACAGTCCTGCTCTGAAGCCAGGGCAGAGCTCTGAGCCATGTGGTATGGATTTTGAGCAAACTCAAGCCGCAGATTTCCTGGTTAAGCCTCGCTTAGATGAGGTCCTAACAGAATGATGCTGACAGTTTCACAATGAAAACGAATAATTTGAGCCTAATCCTCGTGCCAATTTTGGATCATTTGCAACATTTCTTACACTTATGAATGTCCTTCCGGACAATTTCCTGCTCAATTAAGCTATTTCATATTTTAAAAATTTTGTTTTATTTTGCTTTTTTATTTCGCTTGAAAAGAAAACCGGGTTGATGTCTGGGACAAACATATTGCTATGCAAATAGACCCATATAAAAGGGAGGCACTCAGATACCCTCTTTGGCCTTGCCTGAACTCCCAGTTTGGCCCCTCTCCAGTAAAGAGGAATTAACAAGGACTGCTTCTCAGGGTCCCAGGAGCTATCAGGGTGCAGTTAGGAAGTCCACTCCCCATGGGCTGGCACGTGCGGTTTAAAGCAGGGAGATGTGGCAACCACGGACCAGCTTTTCCATCCAGCCTGCAGTCTTCAGGCCAGATGGATGCCCAGCACAGCTGGCATCTGGAACCCCACGGGCAAGGTTCAAGTTGTGCTTCCGTAGGAGACGAGGAAACAGCAAGCTGAGGCGAGAGGCTGTTTCTGTGGCCAGTCTGTGCCGCTCGGCTTGGGCGAGCACACATTTTCGTATGTCTTTGTGTGCTGCAGGTGGGGAGGGGTGAGAGCAGACCACCACTCCAGCCGTGCCCCCAGCCTGTCTCCACACGTGGGCGCCCTGTCTGAGGCTGTGCTGCGTTTCTTTCTGCTGAAGCGGCCACCTCCAGCAGGGCTAACTCCTCGCTTCGGCGCCATCGTCCCTGGGCTGTGGGCCCCGAGATGCCCCAAGGGTGCAGCCGCCGCATTGGCTGGGCACCTTCTCACCCCAGCCACACAGGGTTCCCTAGGGCACACAGACAAGAGCTCACCCTTTCTAGGAATCACATGTACACCTGCGAAAGAGCCCTAGTTTCTTAGCTGTGGTGGGGGAGGTGGCCCTTGGCGCTCAGAGGACCACCCTGTGACTACAGGGTGCATCTACCTCTCCTCTCGCCCTTCGCTGCCTCCACACACGTGAGGGTTCGTTGCCTCTTTAGGACTTGCAGAGACTCTAATCTGTTGCCTGGTGCTAAAAACTGTGCATTGAGATCCTTCCGGGGGGAGGGGGGACCTTATTTTTTAAATTTATTTATTTTTCCTTTCCTTCTACTCAAGGAATTTATGAACTATAGGAACTTGTTACTGTTTCAAAGATGGTGAAAGACTGATTCTCGAAGCATCTAGAGAACGAAGTACAGAACCGAGTTCCTCGCGCGGACAGCCGTGGCGCCAGCTCCCCTCCGGTGGAGCACGATGCCAGTCTGTCTCCGGCACCTTCCCCTCGGCTTCTGTGAACTGATGACCCGCAGGTTAATTAAACGTCGTTCGAACATCTTGGGCCTTCATCTAAGCATGAATTGTAAAGCAAACACTTGCATTACTCCGAGCAATTTAAAAATATACATGCATACATACTTTCCATGTCTTACATTTTCTATTTTTGTGAACTACCTGGGTAAAAACCAAGCAAGATTAAATTAAAATTTTCGATGTATAATGAAAAAGAGTAGCTTTATGGCTACTTTGGTAAATTTGTACTACTCTTTCATTTGACTGATTATTACAGCATGAATCAGATATGTTCCATGGCATTTGTTTACTTAATGTTACCCAAACTATTTTTCTAAACTACAAGGGTACTATTTTTATTTTATTTTCTCTTTACTCATTAGGATGTTCATTTTGTCTCTGGAAAGATGTATCATTTTGCTATACTTTTACTCTACTCGACATAAGATTTTATATGTGAAGTGCTATAAAATGATGGCTAATGATGGTTCATATTTTAAAAAGTTCATGTGAGTAATTTCTGATTTATTTTCCTAGAAATTCAATTTATAAAGCTTTAAGAAAATACAGTGCATGTGTTGCCACCACTTTGAGGGGAAAATGGCAACCATTAAATGTAAATACTGTAGTTAGCAATTAAAATTTAAAGTAGTTTTCCTCCAGACCTTGGAAACGGGGAAGCTGCAGGGCAGCATCTCCTTATCGTGCTGGACCACATTTCCCCCGTGATGGTCAGCACCCGATTCAGCAGAATGCACCCGGGGTGTGCTAGACCAAGGGCTTAGATTGCAGAACAAATTGCAATCACTCTGTTCTACTTTCTATGTTGAATTATACAGGGTAACCCACAAAGAAGAAGAGGTCCTGATGTTGACTCACTCTTTCTGCTCATTCCTGCTACTTCTGCCCATTCCAGGCACTGTTTTTCTTCACTGCCTTTCACTGGGCTCCCTGCTTTCATGCTTTTTTTTTTTTTTTTTTTTTTTTAAGTGACTTCTCTGTGATGGTCAGAATGATTCCTATGCAGGGAAGATGTGCCTGTCAGCCTGCTTGCTGTGGAAGGAATCAGTGGTCTGCCTTTTCCCATAGGACAAAACCTAAACCCCCTGCAATCAATAAAGCCGTCTGTGAGCTGCTCCTTGCTGATCTCGCCCTTGTCTCCTGCCTCTCCTCTATGACTCTTTTAAAAATCGTAGGTAATGAAATTTAGATGAAGATATGGAAAAGTATATGCGGCATCTATGTGCCCATTGAGACTGGACAGACATTAGGATTTTCCTATGTTTGCTGTAAATATGCCTAAAGGTCCAACTCCCACTCCTTCCCTCTCTCACCTTTATCCATTTCCTGAGGATTGCAGGCACATTTTTACACAGCTACTGTACATGTGTATATGCACAAATAGACTACACCAAACTATATAATATGATGCATAATGTCTTTTAATTTTTTTCTTTTTTGGATTTTATATGCAAAGGATTAGATGAATAGCATTCCACTATTTACGACACACTGTTGCCATCAGTCCACACAAAGCCCCTCTCTTATTTCATTTTGTTATTTTTTCTCTTTATCCCTAATTCCTACATGAGCTGCCCCCCCCCCCCACCCGAGTTAGGTACATGTAACATTAAACAGGGTTTTAAATAGGCTAATCAGGAAAGTTCTTTTGAAAAATAAACACTTGGGTAAAAACTGAATGGAGGCAGAGTTTGCCATGAGGGCATCTGGGAAAAGGGCCCCTTTGTAGAGAATGCAGTGTGAAGGCCAGGCCTCTAGTACTACATTTGAAGAGTTTTCTGCTCCTTTGTGTAGTTAGCAAGGGGATGGACCACTGGGATGTTCAACGGAGTGTCAAGAAGATCAAGAGCCTCTGAATGATACTAGGATCTTCCATCGCAGTGGAGACAGAGTCAGGGTGATGGCTGAGCTGTGCTCACAGAGAGGTGGGTTTAGCTAAGGTTCCACTCTGACCGGTGAGCCACAGTGGCTTGTTGGGCTCCAGAAGTTTGTGTCTCTTTCTGTTGCATTCTACTTACTCACAGTGAGACCAGGCATCCCCTTTCCCCAGTTGCCAGACAAATGACTGCCGACCCCTCCAGAAAAAGTGCCGGGGTGATTTGGAATATATGCCTGCAACTGTGCTGAAGGGCTTTTTCTCTAAGGGACTCAAGTCCTACTCCTTCAAGGTGCTCTGTGTTTAAACCATTCGCTGAGGCCTGGGTAAGATGGGGTGAATGGTCTCCACAGCAAATCAAATTACCATTCTTCCTGTGACATCTCAAAGATGTATTTAAGCAACAACTTTGGTAGGTTGCCATCCATTTTATCACTACCGATTCCTGTATGTCAACATGTCTGATTGTGCCTCGATCCCTGGGCTTTAGTGTGGAATCACACCATCTCCTCTCTGATGTCTCCAACTCCAGGATCCACTGTTCTCATAAAACCACGGTGGGGCCCTGGCCGGTTTGGCTGAGCAGTTAGAGCGTCGGCCTGCAGTCCAGAGAGACCTGGGTTCGGTTCCCGCTAAGGGCATGTACCTCGGTTGCAGTTTGTCCCCGGCCCCGGTTGGGGTTGTGTGGGTGGCAGCCACTCGATGTGTTCCTTTCACGTTGATGTTTCTCTCTCTCTCTCTCCCTCCCACTCTATCTGAACAAAAAATGAAAAAATGTCCTCGGGTGAGGATAAAAACAAACAAACAAAACAAAACAAAAAACCATGGTGGGAGCCCAGTTGCTTCCTCCACAATCACCTTTAGTCTGGAGAGGACATGAACACAGAGCTTTCGGAGGATCTTCATGCCCCTCTTCATAATGCATTGCTTAGTGATGGGAGAAGAGAATGTTCTTCAGGCCTTTAAAAACTGTATAGTAGGAGAAGTTGAGAGACATGCACATAATCTATCTAACCCAACAATCCTGCTTCCCTGAGCCTTTGAACACCTTTTTCTGTAGAATAGATGGGATTTCTAGCATTATACCCTATTGATTATAATACACAGGAGTCCAGGCAACCATGGGCTACTCAGCTACTCCAAGGATCTAAGTCAACACATTAAATCCAAAATCCTAGCTGAGTCTATCTATATCAATAAATTTAGCCAGATCAAAACTTAAAATTTATTCTTTTTGGTCTGACACCTAAGACTCCATTTTCATATTTGTTTTCCAGATTCCTACTGGTAGAATTTAGAAATGTCTGTAATTTTTCCCAAGACTAGGTTGCTTCCTAGGTGTGGGTTCTTCTGGGACATAACTCTCCGTGAAATGCAGCCTGAGGTAATGACAGCAGTGATTCCAGAGACAGGCAGTGTCTCTAGGAGGCAATGGCTCCTGAAGCAGGCACTTAAAATGTATGTCTGGGAGAAACTTCTTCCCTCAGACCAGCTGGAGGAACTGCCTTAGCCAGCAAGGGAATTACAGGGCATCAGGATCTTCAAAATGTCTTCCCGAAGTTCTTCCTTCCTATCTCAGGCTGCCTCTCTTGCTCCAGGACCACTGCATAAGAAATCGGGTGAGATTGAGCAACACAGCCCTGTGGTCCTGCAGCACCTCTATGATGGGGTTCTTCCAAGGTGTAGCAGTCTAATTTATATACCCCACCACCCTGCAGGCCAGTAATTCTAGGCATTCAATGTGTCTTCTTCCCTGAGCAGTCTCCACAGCCAACTGAATCAGCTCTCTGTCCTATTAGCATAATTACATTACTGTCAGAACAACTCACTCTCCCAGCCTTGAGCTCCTAGTGCTTTGAGTTCCAATATCCTTTCTTCCCATGGCAATGTTTGTCCTGAGTTATCCATGCCACTGAGGTCCCAGGAGTCAGCAAGAGCTCAACCATTCACCCAGCTCCTTGAATATGTGAAGGCCTCAATCCAGAATCCCATTTTGAAGGTTCCTTTCCTGAGGCCCATTCACGGAAAAGTATAGTATAGTTGGCCCTGCCACTTTGCGCTTCGACCTTTGAGGCTTCACTCTGTTGCGGTTTTTTCAAATGATTATACTATACTATACTATACTATACTATACTATACTATACTATACTATTATACTACACTACACTACACTACACTACACTACACTACACTATTATACTATACTATACTAGACTAGACTACTATACTATACTATTATACTACACGACACTACGCTACACTATACTACACTACACTACACTACACTACACTACACTACACTATACTACACTATACTATACTACACTATACTATACTATACTATACTATTATACTATACGACACTATGCTACAATACTACACTACACTACACTACTACACTACACTATACTACATTATACTATACTATACTACACTATACTATACTATTATACTATACTATACTATTCTACACTACACTACACTACACTACACTATAAGATACGATATGATACTATAATACTATACTATACTCGAAAAACTGCAACAGAATGGAGCCGCGGACGTGGAAGTGTGAGGTAGCGAGGGTGACTGTATCCATTAGAACCCGATAAGAGGAAGGCGCACTATCCCATGAGATAAAACTGCAGTTTATGTAAGTGCGAGGAGGTTTAAGGAAACAAAGAACAGTGCATATTCTGGGGCTGGCAACAGGAAGTCCAAAGCACGCCCTAAAGAGACATATAAGAAATAAAAAACACATTGGAAAGTCTAAATAGCAGAGTAGAGGAAGCTGAGGACTGACCAGATCAGTGAATTAGAAGATAGGGTAGAAAAAATCGACCACTCAGAAAACCAAAAGGAAAAAATAATTAAAAAACAGGAAAACAGCTTAAGGGAACTGTTGGACAACTGGAAACGTAATAACATTCTCATCATAGGAGTCCCCGAAGAAGCAGAAAATGAGCAAGGGTTAGAGAATATATTTGAAGAAATAGTGACAGAAAACATCCCTAATTTGGTGAAGGAAGAAGGCATTCAAGTTCAAGAAGCACAGAGAGCTCCAAGTAAGAAGAACCCAAACAGGCCCACACCAAGACACATAGTAATCAAAGTGCCAAAAATTAAAGACAAAGAGAGAATCCTAAAAACAGCAAGAGAGAAGCAACAGGTTACCTAAAAAGGAAACCCCATAAGGCTCTCAGCTGACTTCTCAACAGAAACACTACAGGCCAGAAGGGAATGGCATGAGGTAATCAAGGTCATGAAAAACAAGGATCTGAATCTAAGACTACTCTACCCAGCAAGGCTATCATTCAAAATAGAAGGTCAAATAAAGAGCTTCTCAGATTAAAAAAAAAAAAATGGCTAAGGGAATACATTAGCACCAATCCAGCACTGCAAGAAATGTTAAAAGGACTGCTATAATTAGCAGGAGAAATAGGAAGAAAAATAGAACTTACTAAACAAAAATGGCAATAAATAAGTACATATCAATAATCACCTTAAATGTAAATGGATTCAATGCTCCCATAAAAAGACACAGAGTAGCTGATTGGATAAAAAAGCATGACTCTATATGTTGTTTACAAGAGCCCCACCTCACAACAAAAGACTCACATAGGTTGAAAGTGAAGGGATGGAAAAAATCATCCAAGCAAATGGAAAGGAAAAAAGTTGGGGTAGCAATACTCATATCTGATAAAATAGATTTCAAAATGAAGGCCATAACTAGAGACAAAGAAGACCACTACCTAATATTGAAAGGATCTATCCAACAGGACGATATAACCTTGATAAACATATATGCACCCAATATAGGAGCACCAAAATATATTCAAAATATTCTGGGGGACGTCAAAGGAGAAATCGATAGCAATACAATCATAGCAAGGAACTTCAACACCCCACTGAAATCACTGGATAGATCTTCTAGACAAAAAATTAGCAAGGAAACAGAAACTCTAAATGAAGCACTAGACCAAATGGATTTAATAGATATCTACAGAGAATTGCACTCCAAAACTAAAGAATTCACATTCCTCTCAAGTGCACGTGGGACATTCTCAAAGATAGACCACATGTTAGGACACAAACTTAGTCTCTACAAGTTCAAGAAGATCAAAATCATATCAAGCATCTTCTCAGATGACAATGGCATGAAACTAGAAATCAATTGCAACAAGAACATGAAAAGATATTTGAACACATGAAAGATGAATAGCATGTTATTAAACAATGAATGGGTTACCGAGGAGATCAAGGAAGAAATTAAAAACTTCTTGGAAACCAATGAAAATGAACACACAACAACACAAAATCTACGGGATTCAGTGAAAGCAGTTCTGAGAGGATAGTTCATAGCACTACAGGCCTACCTCAAAAAACAAGAAAAATCTCTAATAGACCATCAAACCTCACAACTTAAAGAACTAGAGAGCAAACAAAAAGAAAACCCGAGAGCAAGTAGAAGGAAGGAAATAGTAAAGATCAGAGCAGAAATAAACGACATAGAGTCCAAAAAAACAATTCAAAGGATCAATAAAACAAAGAGCTCGTTTTTCGCAAAGATAAACAAGATTGATAGATCCTTACCTAGACTCACCAAGAAACAAAGAGAGAGAACCCAAATACACAATATCAGAAATGAAAGAGTAGAAGTAACAACTGATACCACAGAAATGCAAAAGATCGTTAACAACTACTATGAACAATTATATGTCGAACAAATTCGACAATCTAAGCGAAATGGACAAATTTCTAGAAACACATAGTCTCCCAAAACTGGACCAGGAAGAGACAGAAAACTTGAACAGACCAATAACAACAGAAAAAATAGAAGATGCAATCAAGACTCTCCCAGCAAACAAAAGCCCAAGCCCGATGGCTTCATGGGGGAATTTAACCGAACATTCAAAGTAGAACTAATACCCATTCTCCTCAATCTATTTCAAAAAATTCAAGAATAAGGAAGACTGCCAAACTCATTTTATGAAGCCAGCATAATTCTAATTTCAAAATCAGAAAGGACACTACAAAGAAAGAGAACTACAGGCCAATATCCCTAATGAACATAGATGCCAAAATCCTGACCAAAATACTAGCAAATCAGATCCAGCAATACACCAAAAAGTTATCCACCATGACCAAGTGGGATTCATCCCAGGGATGCAAGGCTGGTACAATATTTGCAAATCAATAAACGTGATACACCACATAAATAAAATGAAGAACAAAAACCACATGATCATATCAATAGATGCTGAAAAAGCCTTCGACAAAATCCAGCATCCATTTCTAATAAAAACATTCAGCAATGTGGAAATAGAGGGATCATATCTAGACATAATAAAGGCCATATATGAAAGACCTACAGCCAACATCATACTCAATGGGCAAAAAGTAAAAGCATTTTCTTTAAGAACAGGAATAAGACAGGGATGCCCACTTTCGCCACTCTTATTTAACATAGTACTGGAAGTCTTAGCCACAGCAATCAGACAGGAAGAAAAAATGAAAGGGACCCAAATTGGAAAGGAGGAAGTGAAACTGTCAGTATTCGCAGATGACATGATGCTTTATGTAGAAAACCCCAAAGACTCCATCAAAAATTTACTAGACTTAATAAATTAATTTTGAAAAGTAGCAGGATACAAAATTAACATCAAGAAATCAATGGCATTCTTATACACCAATGATGAACTCACAGAAAGAGAAAATAAGAAAACAATCCCATTTACCATTGCAGCAAAAAAATTAAAATACCTAGGAATAAACTTAACCAAAGAAATAAAGGACCTATTCACAGAAAACTACAGGTCATTGAAAAAAGAAATAGAGGAAGATATAAAAAAGTGGAAGCCCATATCTTGTTCATGAATTGGAAGAATTAACATCATTAAAATGTCCATACTACCCAAAACAATCTATAGATTCAATGGAATCCCCATCAAAATGCAAATGGCATACTTCACAGAATTAGAACAAGTACTTCAAAAGTTCATATGGTACCAAAAAAAGACCTCGAATAGCCACACCAATCTTGAAAAAGAAGAACAAAGTAGGAGGGATCACATTACCAGATTTCGGGTTATTCTACAAAGCCACTATAATAAAAACAGCCTGGTACTGGCACAAGAACAGGCATATAGACCAGTGGAACAGAACAGAGAACCCAAAAAGGGACCCAAGGCAATATGCTCAATTAATATTTGACAAAGGTGGCAAGAGCATACAGTGGAATAAAGACAGCCTGTTTAATAAATGGTGTTGGGAAAATTGGATAGGTACATGCAGAAAAATGAAACTAGACCATCAACTTACACCCTACAGAAGAATAAACTCAAAATGGATAAATGACTTAAATGTGACTCATGAATCCATAAAAATCCTAGAAGAAACTGTAGGCAACAAAATTTCAGACATCATATGCAGCAGAATTTTCACTGATACATCACCTAAGGCAATAGAAACAGAGGAGAAAATGAACACATGGGACTACATCAAACTCAAAAGCTTCTGCACAGCGAAAGATACAATCATCAAAACGGAAAGGCTACCCACTGTATGGGAGAGCACAGTTGCTAATGATATATCAGATAAGGGGTTAATTTTCAATATATATAGAGTTCTCATACAACTCAACAAAAGGAAGATCAATAACCCAATTAAAAAATGGGCAGAGGAACTAAATAGACACCTCTCCAAACAGGACATACAAATGGCCAAGAGGCATGTGAAGAAATGCTCAACATCACTAATCATCAGAGAGATGCAAATTAAAACAACAATGAGGTATCACCTCACACCTGTCAGAATGGCCGCCATCAACAAATCATCAAACAACAAGTGTTGGCGAGGGTGTGGAGAAAAGGGGACTCTAGTACACTGCTGGTGGGCATACAGACTGGTGCAGCCACTATGGAAAACAATATGGTGTTTCCTCAAAAAATTAAAAATTGAACTGCCATTTGACCCAGTGATCCCACTTCTAGGAATATACCCTAAGAAGCCTGAAACACCAAACAGAAAGGATATATGTACCCCCATGTTCATAGCAGCACTATTTACAATAGCTAATATCTGGAAACAGCCCAAATGTCCATCAGTAGACGAATGGATCAAAAAGCTCTGGTACATATACACAATGGAGTACTTTGCAGCTGTAAGAAAGGAAGATATCTTATCCTTTGAGACGACATGGAGGGACCTGGAAAGTATTATACTAAGCGAAACAAGCCAAACAGAGAAAGACAAGTATCATATGATCTCACTTATTTGTGGAATATAATGAACATAACAGTCTGAGGAATAGGGTAGTCCCAGAGACGTGGAAGTGGGGTACAGACTGACAATCCCCAGAAGAGGGGTTGGTGGGAGAGAGATAAACCACAGAACTTATATGCATGTATTCATGAACAATGGACATGGATAGCAAAGCTCAGGACAGGACAGGGAGGGAGGGGGAGGGGGGAATCAGGGGGAGGAAAAAGAGAAACATATGTAACAAAAATAAATTAATAAAAATTAATAAATTTAAAAAGATAAGGAAAAATTGTCCTCTAGTAAGGAGGAAAAATAAAAATGGAGGCAGCTGCAGTGGCCTCGTGTGATTGTTTTCATGGTGTGGTGAACATTACTCTAACACCAGACTTGTGCCTTCTTATCACATTACTAAGGTTTAAAAAAGTTTTTCCATTTGTGAGTTTATTATTTTATTTTATTATTATTTTTTAAATCCTCACCTGAGGATATGTTTTCATTAAGTTTTTTTGTTTTTGTTTTTTTTTGTTTTTGTTTTTTTTTAGTGAAAGAAGAGAAATGTTGATGTGAGAGAAAAACATTGATTGGTTGCCTCCTATATGCGCCATGACTGGGAATCAAACCTGCAACCTAGGTATGTGCCCTGACTGAGAATTTAACCCACAACCTTTTGGTGTACTGGATGACTCTCCAACCAACTGAACCACCTGGCCAGGATGTAAAGTTATTTTCATAAAAATACATAGAAAGTTGTAAATAGTATATTAATTAACTTATTTAATCACTATTCTACTAAAAATAAAGTTAGATGAAATAATTATAAAATTTAACAGAAATATAGTTACTGTATTTACCTGGTTATTTTCATCTTTCATCTAATGTAGGGGTTTATATATTTTTCCATCTTGATTTTATTTTTCAATTACAGTTTACATTTAATATAATCTTGTATTAGTTTCAAATGTACAGCATAGTTGTTGGACAACTGACCAAGTAGGACAAGCTGTATTGAAACCCGAGCTTCAATGTTTGTAAAATAAGCCATGCATTCCTTCTACTTTATGAAGATTGTATGAGAATAAAGCATTAAAACTTTTTGAAAATATGTAAAACTTTGAAAATTCTAAGCAATGTTAATCTCTTAAGTTTGAAGTAGAGCTCTTAAATAAAGATGAGGGACGAAATACTGCAGAATGTTTTATTGCTTTCATCCACAAGAATTTCCTCTGGAGCAATTTGGCTAATTGATATGCTTCTTTATGCCACTAGAGGGTGGTCTGAACGCCTCCAAATTAGAAATGAAAACACACAGGATACAGAAAACCATTTTGATCATAAAATACATATGCTATACGTCTTGGTATGTGATTCCGTTACTTGATGACTCTGTTCGCTTTTCTAATGTCCTTTTCCCTTCCATCCTTTGCTCCACTGGGGTTTTGTTTTGTAATGACAGCTCTCTGTTATGTTTCTGCATGCTGTGCACATGTAGTAGTAAATGTAGGTCTATGGGAATTTAATAATTCAGATTTTTAACTTTAACCTAATTCTTAGTTTCAAATGAATATGGTAGTAAACCAACATAATTAATGTGTGTGTGTGTGTGTGTGGGGGGGTGTTATCATTAACAATGTATAATGTTACTTTTCAAAAACACAGATGAAAATTTATGAATTTGTGGGTAGATTGGAGATTGTACTGAATTATTAAAGAAGCAAAATTGTAGAATTTTTGTGGTTTTAGAATTGTAGCTTTATTACTTTTAAAAAATCAAGTAAATTTCAGTAAAGATGAAGTAAGAGATCTTGGGTTTACCAACCTCACTCCCCTCCCTACCCTACACAACCACTGAAAACTTAAACAATATAAAATCAGACAGAAAGGGAAACAAACAAGGAAAACTCAGGGTTGCTAAAAGTTTGGAGGGAGTTTTGAGAATGCATAAATGGAAAAAGAACCAAGCAGAGCCTACAGTTCCTTCTGAGCTGAGGAGAGAAATGAAGGTTCAGAGGCCGACAGCTGCAATGTGCAGGGTGGGAAACCATGCAGGAAGCTGTGCTGAGAGCTGCAGAGGGGTTACCAGCTGAGTACTGATCTGTGTATGCATGAGAGGAAGTGATCCAAGGCCAGAGAAAGAACAACTAGGAAAGAGAAGGTAGTAAAGTACCCAGTATCCACACAAAGCTGGGAGTACTTTGTGGTTCCACTTGGGTAGTAAAGTCACTGCAAGTAACATGCTTTAACAGTGTGGCTAAATTCCCTTTAGATTAAAGGCTCCTCTGGTTCTGACCTAACAAAACTTAAAGGAAAATTTAAAATAATCTAACTGATATCAAGTAATATAATTAGAGTCCAGAAAAATAATCCAAAATTATTTAAAGGAATACAACAAAATCCAGTAGGCAACAATGTAACGTTGACAATATCTGAAATCCAACAAAAACTAACAAGCAGCATACAAAAAAAATCATGTGACTAATAACCAGAAGAAAGACATAGAGACATATACTGTATTATTCTCTTTATAAAAATTCTAGAAAAGGTAAACCTATCATTTCAGAAAATGACCAGTGGTTGCCAGAGAACAGGAGTCAGGGAGGAAGGGTCAGGGGATGGAATCACCTGCAAATGGGCACCAGAGAATCTTGGAGTAATATAAATGTTCTATATCTATATCTATATTTATATCTATATCTATATATTAAAAATTTATCCTATTGTTGAGAATATTACAGATGTCCCCCCGCCATTATCCCTCTCCATCCAGTTCCCACCCTACCCTAGGTCTTCACTGCACTATTGTCTGTGTCCATGGGTTATGCATGTATTCATATAAATTCTTTGGATAATCTCCATCTCCCTACTTTCCTCTAAGATTCATCAGTATGTCCTATGCTTCCATGTCTCTGGACCTATTTTGTTTGTCAATTTATTTTGTTCATTAGATTCCACAGATAGGTGAGATCATGTGATATTTGTCATTCTCTGGCCAGCTTATTTCACTTAGCGTAATAATCTCCAGGTTCATCCATGCTGTCTCAAAAGGTAAGAGATCCTTCTTTTTTATAGCTGCATAGCATTCCATTATGTAAATGTACCATGGCTAAACAATTATCCACTTATCTACCGATAATCTTAGCTATTTTAAATAATGCTGCTGTGAACATAAGGGTGCATATATTGTTTCTGATTGGAGTTTTGGGATTCTTAGAAGTGGGATCACAGGGTCAAATAGCAGATCCATTTTTAATTTTAAGAAAACTCCTTATTGTCTTCCATAGTGGCTGCACCAGTCTGTATCCCCACCAGCAGTGTACTAGAGTCTCCCTTTTCCAAACCCTCACCAGCACTTCTTATTTGTTGATTTATTGATGGTAGCTATTCTGGCTGGTGTAAGATGATACCTCATTGTAGTTTTAATTTGCATCTCTGATGATTAGTGATGTTGAGAATTTTTCATATGATTCTTGGCCATCTTTATTTCCTCTTTAGAGAAGTGTTTATTTAGGTTCTTTGCCCATTTTTTTAAATTGGATTGCTTGTCTTCCCTTTGTTGACTTATATGAGTCCTTTATATAGTTTTGAAATAAACTTATCAGATGTATCATTGGCAAATATGTTCCCCCATGCAGTGGGTTCCCTTTTCATTTTAATTATGATTTCTTTAGCCATGCAGAAACTTTTTCTTTTTATATAGCCCATTTGTTTATTTTTTCCTTTGTTTCTCTTGCCCTAGGGGATGTAACAGTGAAAATTCTGCTACTTGAGATGTCTGAGATTTTGCTGCCTATGTTTACTTGTAGGATTTTATGGATTCATAACTTACATTTAAGTCTTTTATCCATTTTCAGTTTATTCCTGTGTATTATGTGAGTTGGTTGTCTAGTTTAATTTTTTTTTCACATCTCTGTCCAATTATTCCAACACCATGTATTGAAGAGACAGTCTTTACTCTATTGTATGCTCTTGCCTCCTTTGTCAAATATTAACTGGTCATAATGGCTTAGGTTAATTTCTGGGTTCTATGTTTTGTTCCATAGATCTACATGCCTGTTCCTGTGCCAGTATCAGGCTGTTTTGATTACAATGGCTTTGTAGTATAATTTGATATCTGGTATTGGGATGCCTCTAACTTTGTTCTTTTTTTCCCCCTAGATTGCTGTGGCTATTGCAGGTCTTTTGGGGTTCCTTCTAATTTCTAAAGTATTTTTTTCTAAATTTTTGATATATGCCATTGGTATTTCAATAGGGATTGCATTGAATCTGTAGATTGCTTTGGGTAGTTTGGAATTTCAATGATGTTGAGTCTTCTGATCTATGAACTTGTTTGTATTTCTCCTGTTTCTCTTTCAGTGTCCTATAGTTTTCTGAGTTCAGGTTTTTACCTCCTTGGCTAAGTTTATTTCTAAGTATGTTATTTTGTTGTTGTTGTTGCAATGATAAATGGGATTTTTTGTAGTTTTTCTTTCAGAGAGTTCATTGTTGGTGTATAAAAGTCCCATCAATTTCTGGGTATTAATTTTTTACCCTGCTCTTTTCCTGAATTATTTTTAAGTCTTGTGGTGTTTTGGTGAAGTCCTTAAGGTTTTATATGTATGATATCATGTCATCTGCAAATAATGATAGTTTTACTTCTTCTTTTCTAATTTGGATGCATTTTATTTTTTCTTCTTGTCTGATCACTGTGGCTAGGACTGTCAATACTAGGTTGAACAAAAGTGTTGAAAGTGAACATCCCTGTCTTGTTCCTGTTCTTAGGGGAAATATTTTTTAGTTTTTACCTATTAAGTATGGTGTTGACTGTAGGTTTTTCATATATGGCCTTTATTATGTTGAGGTATGATCCCCCTATTCGCACTTTGTTGAGATTTTAAAAATAATAAATGGGTGTTGAATTTTGTTGAGTGCTTTGTCTGCATCTATTGATATGATTATGGATTATCACCCTTCATTTTTTTGGGTAATATATCACATTTATTGATTTGTGAATACTGTACCAGTCTTGCATCAGTGGAATAAAACCCACTTGTTCATGGTGTATAATCTTTTCAATGTATTGCTGGATCTGATATGCTAATATTTTGTTCACAATTTTAACATCTATGTTCATTAGGGATATTGGCCTGTAATTTTCTTTCTTTTTGATGTCTTTTTGTGGTTTTGGAATTGAGGTAACGCTGGCCTTGTAAAGAGCTTGGAAGTCTTTCTCACTGTTGAATCTTTTTGCAATAATTTGAGGAGGATAAGAATTAGTTCTTTGAATATTTGGTAAAACTCTCCTGTGAAGCCATCTGGTCCAGGATTTTTGTTTGCTGGGAGTTTTTTGATTACTGCCTCAATGCCATTAGTTGTTATTGGCCTTTTCAGGTTTTCTGAATCTTCCTCATTGCGTTTGAGAAGATTGTATGTTTTTAGGAATTAGACCATTTCACCCACATTGTCCAGTTTGTTGCCCTATAGTTGTTCATGTATTTTGTTACAATCCTTTGTATTTTTGTGGTGTCAGTTGTTACATCACCTTTCGTTTCTGATTTTATTTATTTGGGTGCTTTCTCTTTGTTTCTTGATGAGTCTGGCTAAAGTTATATCAATCTTGATTATCTCTTCAAAGGACCAGTTCTTGGTTTCATTGATCTTTTGTATTTTATTTTATTTTTCAGTCTCTATGTCATTTATTTCTGCTCTGATCTTTATTATTTCCTTCCTTCTACTTACTCTGACCTTTCTTGTTATTCTCTTTCTAGTTCTTTAATTGTAGGGTTCAATAGTTTATTAGAGATTTTTCTTGTTTTTTTCTGAGGTAGGCCTGTAATACTATAAACTTTCCACTCAGGACTGCTTTTTCTGTCTCCCATAAATGTTGGGTTGTTGTGGGTTCATTTTCCTTTGTTTCTAGAAATTTTTTTGTTTTTACCTTGATGTCATTGGTAATGCACTCATTGCTTAATAACATGCTATTTAGCCTCTACATGTTTGAATGTTTTTGAGTGTTTTTATTGTAATTGATTTCTAGTTTTATGTCCTTGTGATCTGAGAAGATGCTTGATATTATTTTAATCTTATTAAACTTGTAGGTATTTATTTTGTGTCCTAACTTGTAGTCTATGTTTGAGAATGTTTCATGTGCACTTGAGAAGAATGTATATTCTGTAGCTTTGGGTGAAATGTTCTGTAAATGTCAATTAAATCCTTGTGATTTAGTGTGTTGTTTAAGGTTGCCATTTTCTTGGTTGATATTTTTTCTGGAAGATCTATCCAGTGATGTCAGTGGAGTGTTAAAATTTTTCTACTATGAATGTATTGCTGTTGATCTCTACCTTAAAGTGCTCCAGGAGTTGTGTTTTTTTTTTTTTTTTTTAATTAAAATTTTTGTTGTTGTTGTTATTGATTTTAAAGAGAGGAAGGGAGAGGGAGAGAGAGATAGAAACATTGATAAGAGAACATCAACTGGCTGCCTCCTGCATGGGTTGATGCTCAATCACTGAGCCACACCAGCCTGGCAAGAGTTTTATTTTTTAAAATATATGTTTAGGTGTTCCTATATTGGGTGCATATATGTTTACCAGGGTTATATTCTCTTGTTGGATTGATCCCTTTACTACTATGTAGTGCCCATTTTTTCTCTTGTTATGGCCTTAGTTTTGAAGTGAATCCTGTAAGATATAATCATTGTTACCTATGCTTTTTTTTTTTCCATTTCAATTTTTATGGAAATTTTTTTTCATCCCTTCACTTTCATCCTGTGTGAGTCTTTTATTCTGAGGTGGGTTTCTTGTAGACAGCATATATATGGGTCATGTTTTCTTATCCATTCAGCTACCTTATGTCTTTTGATTGGAGCATTTAGTCCATTTACATTTAAGCCTATTATTGGTAGATACCTATTTATCGCCATTTTTATTCTTTGTACCTATGTTCCTCTCTCTATATATCTCTTTTTCTTCTTATGTAAGTCCCTTTAACATTACTTGCAGTACTGGTTTGGTGGTAATAAACTCCTTTAGCCTTTTCTTTTTGGCTGGAAAGCTTTTTTAAAATATATATTTTTTTCTTTTTTAATTTTGGAGAGAGAGAGAGGGAGAGAGAGATAGAAACATCAATGAGAGAACGACAATTGGCCACCTCCTGCATGCCCCCCCTGGGGACTGGGTCCACAGCCTGGGCATGTGCCCTAACTGGGAATCAAACTGGGGACCTCTTGGTGCATGGGTTGATGCTTAGCCACTGAGCCACACCAGCCGGGCAATGGGAAGCTCTTTATTTCATCTTGAATTTTGAATGATTGCCTTAACTGACTGAGTAGTTTTGGTTTCAGATCCTTGCTTCCATTACTTTAAATACTTCACACTATTCCCTTCTGGCCTGTAGTGTTTCTGTTGAGAAATCATCTGACAGCCTTATGGGAGCTCCTTTGTAGGTAAGTGATTATCTCTTGCTGCCCTTAAGATTTTCCCTTTGTCTTTAAGTTTTGCCATTTTAATTGTGATGTATCTTGGAGTGAGTCTTTTTGTGTTCATCTTGATTGGAATTCTCTGCATTTTCTGAATTTGTATGACTTTTTCCTTCACTAGTTTAAGATAGTTTTTTGTCATTATTTCTTCAAACAGGTTCCTTATCCCTTGCTCACTTTTTTCTTCCTCTGGTACCCCCATGATGCAGATGTTGTTCCATTTCATATTTCCCAAAGTTCCCCTAAACTTTCCTTATGCTTTTTAAGTATTTTTTCCTTTTTGCTACTTTAATTGAGTGATTTTGTTTTCTAATTCACTTATTTGGTTCTCTGCTTCTTCTAACCTGTTGATTCCTTCCAGTGTATTCTTTATTTCAGCTATGTTGTTCTTCATTTCTGACTAGTTGATTTTCATTTTTTCTATGTCTTTTTTTCATGCTGTTAAGCATTCTAAAAATCATTACTTTATACTCTGATTCTGATAAATGGTTTGCCTCTATTTCATTAAGCTCTCTTTTTTGAGATACCTCCTGTTCATTCATTTGTGGCCTGTTTCTACCTCCCATTCTTATTTTTGATGTTTCTTTGTATTGGATAAGTTTGTTATGCCTCCTACTCTTTATGAAGTGGCCATCTTTTAGGACCCAGTGCTATATTCTCCCTGATCTTCTGAACTGGGTGTTCTAGGAATGTCATTTTGTAGGTTATGTGGGCTCTTTTTCTGTATTCTAGTTGTGATTGCTTTTGTCCCATTCTTGGGTAGGCTCAACCCTGAGGCTTGCTCACTGTGAGGCTCAGCACTGACCACATCATGCCAGCTATTACACCGGTGCTGACAGAACAAAACAAGACAAAATAAGACCAAACACATAAACCAATGTCAAACCATGACAAAACAACTAGAAGAAAGACTGAAACAGAAAAAGGAAAGAAAAAAAAATAGTCAAAGTCACAGGCCCAAAGAATTAGAGGGGAACCAAGGAAAGTGAAAAAAAAAAAAATGAGCAAGAGAAAAACAGAACAGAATATAAGGAGATAGAGAAATCAGTGATATGAAAGAAAACAGAGAAAAAACAACTCTGGATCTACTATTTGTGGGTCTTGCTGAATTTTGCACTGATATTGTTGAATCTGGTCCCCTGGTGTGTCTGTCTGGGACCTCCTGGGAGCTTCTCTGGTGCAGGTCAATGAGAATTGCTGTCTCTGCCTGGCCATGGACAATATGACTGAAGTACTGCAGGGTGGAACCCCAAGTAGTCTGGTGGGTGGGCCTTCATAGACCAGAGGCTGGGTCTTCTTGGGTCTTATACCTTAAATGTCTGTATTCTGCCTGCTTTCTCTTTTCCCATGGAACTGAGCTCTGCAGGGGGAAGACTGGTCTTGGCCAGGATAGTTTGAACAGACTCAGGTAACGGTAGATCCCATAATTTGTAGGGGGGGTGGGGTGGGCACTTCCTCT
Source organism: Molossus molossus (assembly GCF_014108415.1). Classification (NCBI taxonomy): domain Eukaryota; kingdom Metazoa; phylum Chordata; class Mammalia; order Chiroptera; family Molossidae; genus Molossus; species Molossus molossus. Next base: position 107,093,141 of record NW_023425345.1, read on the forward strand.
CCTTCCAATGCCTTTGCTCTGTCTGGCTTGCTGGCACCCCCATACTGTCACTGGAAGAAGGAGGGAATAAAAAACTAAAAAAATTAAATAAATCAGCTCCACTTGGCACTCCACTCTTTCAGTGCAGCTGGCTCCCTGCTGGGTGGGGTCTCCTCCCCGGCTCTGACAAGGCCAAATGTCTGAGTCGCCCCACTCTGCCAGACCCAGCTGCAGGGTGACAGATTTTCCAGCACAGAACCTTTCATTCTTGCCTCAGGTCACTGCAAGGAAGGGCAGAACCAGCCATTGCACAGGGTGTGGAAGGGGTACCTCTCTTGCCCTCCAATTGGGCAGGACCTCCTTCCCCAGCCCCACTGTCTTGTTCCTATTCAGATCTCCTTCAGAAGATCCTCTAGGTAGTAAAGGGTCCCTCAGAATCACTGGCAGAAGTGCCTGTAAAACACCTCCACTGGCTCTGAGCCCTGCTGCATGGCTCCTTCCCAGGTGGGACCATGGTGTGGTTCTTGCCCTGTTCATGCAACTGAGTCTCAGCCTGAGGCTCCTGTCACTGCACTTCCAATGCCACTCCTGACCAGCGCTGTCCCTGCCACCTCTATCTCCTCCTGGCGCTTGGGCGCTGCTGCCTAGAACTGCTCAGGCACATTCCATTCTAGGCTGCAGTTCCAGCAGTGCCTGGCTGGAAGATGACTGCGCCCTCCGTGGCCAACACTGTGTCTCCCGGACCCAATTTCTGGCCATAGGGCCACTATGCCCAGCATTGCGTGGAGAGTGTCAGCGGTAGTGACAAGGCTGGGCACTGCGTTGCGGTGGCCCCCGCGGCTTCCTGCAGGGGAAGACTCCGCAGGTACTCCAGAGTGGCCCCTCTACAAACCTGGAGTGAGAAGTGAGCTGTGGTCCTGCGTCCTCACACAGACAGAGCTCCACCATTTCAGTCTTATACAGTTGGCAGCTCGAATGTTTGATGAAGTGGTTAAGACCCCACAGATAGCAGGCAGGGGCGACAGGGCCACCAGACCTCCCCCCACCCCAGTGTTCCATATCTTGAATGTGGTGGTGGTTACAGGGCTATGTATGTCAAAACTTATGAAAATGTACTCTTAGAATTGTAGTTTTAAGTTACACTTTGTAAGGTTGATTGAAATAGATTGAATTAAGTACAAGCTCCAAAAAACTATTTTAAGGAAAAAGTAATTACATGTAAACAAAATAACTTATTTTTTGTGTATTTAGTTGCTGCTTCTGAAATGCTTGAGTATCTTTATTTTTAATTCCAGTTAGATAAATATGGTAAAATTTAGTATAATCACTCTCATCTTAAACTCCAAAGTTGTTAAAATTAAAAAGATTTACTATGTTAAAATTCATTGGGAGTGACTCAATACCTAATTCTTTAATTATAAAAAAATTTCAAATTTCAATTCTAATGATTGTTTTTATATTACTTTTGTATAACACTAAACTCATTTGAAATTCACTTATTTTTCACTTTTTACAGCTTTTTTTCATTATGTATGTCAATTTGAAATAGAATAAAAGGCCTAGAAATTACAATCTACCATAAACATATTTAATTTATTAATTTTGTTCTTTCATATTAAAATCATGGCTAAATATTAGTGCCTAATTTGTTCTAGTCTGTTGTCTTATTAATATCCCCGGGGTGGGGGGGGGGGATAAAGAAAGGAGAAAGAGTTACTAAAACAATGGGTACAATCAGAGTTACCAGGAATTTGTCCAACAAAATTAAAATTCACCCCAATGGAAACTGAGGTATAGAGCTGAAACAGCAGAGGTGGGCCGGCAGGTGATAGACAGGTAATCCCTCCTCATCTTCCACTACATAGACTTTGGAGATAAGGGGCTTTGCTAACAAGGGTAAATTGCTCATCTTTTTACCCTAATTCCTATAAATTTGCAACCTCTTCTGACAGTCAACAAAGAGCTTCTTTCTGCCTCAGTCAGGATTTTTCATTCGTTCTCCACTCCACGCTTCTTTTAACATTTCCACCTATTGGGACCTTCATTCTCTGTATGTGTTTGCAGACCATAATTTCAAGTAATAGAAGTTGGCATAATGGAAGTAGGCAATTGTCATTTATAAACTGAGCTGAGGCCAATAGTAGGACTGATGGAGATTTTTAAAACACTTTAGTGATTGTTTTACTGAATGTGGGGTATCCATCATAGTCAGAAGCATCCCCCTACCCAAGTGTACAAGGCATGGGGGGGGGGGGAGAAATCTTGAGGCCATGCTGTGAGTCTGTGTAGCATTGGTTTTGGAACATACTTGACTTAATTTTTCAAATATTAAACTTACTGTCTGACTTACTTTCCAAATATTGTCTCTTGTCCTATTTCTGAACCTTCATATGGAAGTCTTTTTCACTATGCCCGATTTTATTTTACCATTTTTCTATTATGCTCCATCCTTTTCATCTCTGTTCTGAAGTCCTAGTATTCTTGCTTCCGTAATATGTGAAACACTATTCTCTCTTCATTTGTGTGTAATCTGCTATCAAACTCATCAATAAAATGATGAAGTTCATTTTATTTATTTTTATGTGTAGAATTTCCATTTATAAAATAATACAGAATATTTAAATGTGTTTCTGTAATTGTTATTTAATGGGTTCTTGATTTTTTTCTTTTAATTGTAACCCTAGGATATGTTTTTATTGATTTTAAAGAGAGAAGAAGGGAGAGAGATAGAGAGAAAGAAACATCGATGTGAGAAGGCAACATCTATTGGTTGCCTCCTGTATGTCTCCAGGCTAAGTATCGAACATTCAATGTAGGTATGTGCACCAACCAGAAAGGGAATTGCACCTGCAAACTTTTGGTTATAGGATGACGCTCCAGTCAACAAAGCCACTCAGCCAGGGCTGGTTCTTGATTTTTTTAAGTTTAATTAATTTATTTTTGTTACAGATATTTCTCCTTTTCCCCCCATAGACACCTTCCTCGTGATCCACTCCCCCTCCCAGCATTGTTGTCTATGTCCATTAGTTATGCATATATGTGCATAAATTCTTTGGTTTATCTCTTCCCTCTCCCCAGCCTCCCTTTTCTGAGGTTTCTCAGTCTGAACTTTACTCCTTTCTATGTCTCTGAGTCTATTTTGTTCATCAGCTCACCTTGTTCATTATATTCCACAATAAGTAGATCATGTGGTATTTGTCTTTCTCTGATTGGTTTATTTTGTATAGCATAATTCTCTCCAGGTCCCTTATGTCATCTCAAACGATAAGAAATCTTTCTTGCTCATAGCTGCAAAGTATTCCATTGTGTATATGTACCACAGTTTTTTACCCAGTCATCTATTGATGGACACTTGAGCTGTTTCCAGATTTTAGCAATTGTAAATAGTGCTGCTATGAACATAGGGGTACATATATTCTTTCTGATTGGTGTTTCAGGCTTCTCAGCATATATTCCTAGAAGTGGGATCACTGGGTCAAATGGAAGTTCAATTTTTAATTTTTTGTGGAAACTCCATGTTGTTTTCCATAGTGGCTGCACCAGTCTGCATGCCCACCAGCAGTGTACTAGAGTCCCCTTTTCTCCACACCCTCACCAGCACTTGTTGTTTGATGATTTGTTGATGGCAGCCATTCTGACAGGTGTGAGGTGATACCTCATAGTCATTTTAATTTGCATCTCTCTGATGATTAGTGAGGTTGAGCGCTTTTTCATATGTCTCTTGGCCATTTGTAAGTCCTTTTTGAAGAGGTGTCCATTTAGATCCTCTGCCCATTTTTTATTGGGTTCTTTGTCTTTCTTTTGTTGAGTTGTATGAGTACTCTATATATTTTGGAAATTAACCCCTTATCTGATACATCATTGGAAATTATGCTCTCCTATATAGTGGGTTGTTTTTCATTTTGATGATTGTATCTTTTGCTGTGCAGAAGCTTTTCAGTGTGATGTAGACCCATGTGTTCATTTTCTCCTTTGTTTCTGTTGCTTTAGGTGATGTATCAGTGAAAATTCTGCTGTGTATGATGTCTGAAATTTTGTTGCCTACAGTTTCTTCTAGCATGTTTATGGATTCATGAGTCACATTTAAGTTTTTTATCCATTTTGAGTTTATTCTTGTGTATAGTGTAAGTTGATGGTCTAGTTCCATTTTTTTTTTTTTTTTGCATGTAGCTGTCCAATTTTCCCAACACTATTTATTGAAGAGGCTGTCTTTACTCCCCTGTATGCCCTTGCCACCTTTGCCAAATATTAATTGAGCATATTACCTTGGGTCCATTTTTGGGTTCTCTGTTCTGTTCCACTGGTCTATATGCCTGTTCTTGTGCCAGTACCAGGTTGTTTTGATTACAGTGGCTTTGTAGTATAACCTGAAAACTGGTAATGTGATCCCACCTACTTTGCTCTTCTTTTTCAAGATTGCTGTGGCTATTCGAGGTCTTTTTTGGTTCTTTATACACTTTTGAAGTATTTGTTCTAGTTCTGTGAAGTATGTCTTTGGTATTTTGATGGGGATTGCATTGAATCTATAGATTGCTTTGGATAGTATGGACATTTTAATAATGTTAATTTTTCCAATCCATGAAACAAGGTATGTGCTTCCACTTTTTTATATCTTCCTCTAATTCTTTTTTACAATCACCTGTAGTTTTCTGCAAATAGGTCCTTTATTTATTTGTTTAAGTTTATTCCTAGGTATCTTAATTTTTTTGCTGCGATGGTAAATGGGATTGTTTTCTTAGTTTCTCTTTCTGTGAGTTCATGATTGGTGTATAAGAACACCATCGATTTCTTGTCATTAATTTTGTATCCTGCTACTTTGACAAATTCATTTATTAAATCCAGTAAAGTTTTTATGGAGTCTTTGGCGTTTTCTACATATAGTATCATGTCATCTGCGAATAATGACAGTTTCACTTCCTCCTTTCCAATTTAGATCCCTTTTATTTTTTCTTCCTGATTGCTGTGGCTATGACTTCCGGTATTATGTTAATAAGAGTGGTGAAAGTGGGCATCCTTGCCTTGTTCCTGTTCTTAAGGGAAATGCTTTTAATTTTTGCCCATTGAGTATGATGTTGGCTGTAGGTCTTTTATATATGGCTTTTATAATGTTGAGATATGATCCCTCTATTGCTAAGCATTTTTATTAGAAATTGGTGTTGGATTTTGTCGAAAACTTTTTCAGCGTCTATTGATATGATCATGTGGTTTTTATTGTTCATTTTGTTTATGTGGTGTATCACATTTATTGATTTGTGAATATTGTTCCAGCCTTGCATCCCTGGGATGAATCCCACTTGGTCATGGTGAATAATTTTTTTGATGTATTGCTGGATTCGATATGCTAGTATTTTGTTCAGGATTTTGGCATCTATATTCTTTGGGGATATTGACCTGTAGTTTTCTTTCTTTGTAGTGTCTTTTTCTGGTTTTGGAACTAGAATTATGCTGGCCTCATAGAACAAGTTTGGAAGTCTTCCTTCTTCTTGAATTTTTTGAAATAGTTTGAGGAGAATGGGTATTAGTTCTTCTTTGAATGTTCCATAAATATCCCCCGTGATGTCCTCCGGGCCTGGGCTTTTGTTTGTTGGGGGAGTCTTAGTTACCAATTCAATTTCCTTAGTTGTTATTGATCTGTTCAAGTTTTCTATCTCTTCCAGGTCCAGTTTTGGGAGGCTATATGTTTCTAGAAATTTGTCCATTTCACTTAGATTGTCGAATTTGTTGCCATATAATTTTTCATAGTATTTGCCAATGATCCTTTGTATTTGTGTGGTGTCAGTTGTAACTTCTCCTCTTTCATTTCTGATTTTGTTTTGTATTTGAGTTCTCTCTCTTTGTTTCTTGGAGATTCTAGCTAAGGGTCCATCAATCTTGTTTATCTTTTTGAAAAACCAGCTCATTTTTTCACTGATTCTTTGAATTGTTTTTTCTTTGGTCTCTATGTCATGTATTTCTGCTGTGATCTTTACTATTTCTTTCCTTCTACTTTCTCTGGGGTTTTATTTTTGTTTGCTTTCTAGTTCTTTAAGTTGTGAGGTTAAATAGTCTATCGGAAATTTTTCTTGTTTCTTGAAGTTGGCCTACAGTGCTATGAACTTCCCTTTCTTTGTTTCACCATTTTGGCTATCTCAGTGAGTTTTGGAACCCGCCAAATTTTCCCTGTGGGTGTTGATGTTCTGCTGTTTGTGGCTTCCTCTACTCACTCGGTTTGGATGTGTGTGGGTTTAAATAGATTTAATAAATATCTACAGAGAACTACACTCCAAATCTACAGAATTCACATTCTTTTCAAGTGCACATGGGACATTCTCAAAGATAGACCACATATTAGGAACCAAACTAAGTCTCTACAAGTTCAAGAAGACAAGTCATATCAAGCATCTTCTCAGATCACAATGGCATGAAACTAGAAATCAGTTGCAACAAGAACATGCAAAGACATTCGAACACATGGAGGCTAAATAGCATGTTATTAAACAATGAATTGGTTACCATGGAGATCAAGGAAGAAATTAAAAACTTCCTGGAAACCAGTGAAAATGAACACACAACAACACATAATCTATGGGATACAGTGATAGCAGTTTTGAGAGGCAAGTTCATAGCACTACAGGCCTACCCCAAGAAACAAGAAAAATTTCCAATTGACTACCTAACCTCACAACTTAAAGAACTAGAAAGCAAGGAAAAAGAAAACGCCAGAGCAAGTAGAAGGAAAGAAACAGTGAAGTTCAGAGCAGAAATAAATGACATGGAGACCCAAAAAAACCAATTCAAAGGATCAATGAAACAATAAGCTGATTTTTTGAAATGGTAAACAAGATTGATGAACCCTTAGCTAGACTCACCAAGAAACAAAGAGAGAGAACCCAAATACAAATAATCAGAAATAAAAGAGGAGAAGTAATAACTGACACCACAGAAAGATGAAGGATCATTAACAAATACTATAAACAATTATATGGCAACAAATTCGACAATCCAAGAGAAATGGACAAATTTCTAGAAACACATAGTCTCCCAAAACTGGACCTGGAAGAGATAGAAAACTTGAACAAACCAATAACAACTAAGGAAATTGAAGACGTAATCAAGACTCTCCCGGCAAAGTAAAGCCCAGGCCCGGATGGCTTCACGGGGGAGTTTTACCAAACATTCAAAGAAGAACTAACACCCATTCTCCTCAAATTATTTCAGAAATTTCAAGAAGAAGACTTCCAAACTCATTTCATAATTAGCATAATTCTAATTTTAAAACCAGAAACAGACACTACAAAAATGGGATACTGCAGACCAATATCCCCGATGAACATAGATGCCAAAATCCTTACAAAAATACTAACAAATTGGATCCAGCAATACATCAAAAAAATTATTCACCATGACCAAGTGGGATTCATCCCAGGGATACAAGGCTGGTACAATATTTGCAAATCAATAAATGTGATATACCACATAAACAAAATGAAGAATAAAAACCACATGATCATATCAATAGATGCTGAAAAGGCATTCGACAATATCCTGCACCCATTTCTGATAAAAACACTCAGCAATGTGGGAATGGAGGAATCATATCTTGACATAAAAAAGGCCATATATGAGAAACCTGCAGCCAATGTCATACTCAATTGGCAAAAACTAAAAGCATTTCCCTTAAAAACAGGAACAAGAGAAGGATGCTCATTTTCACCACTCTTATGTAACATAGTACTGGAAGTATTAGACACAGCAATCAGACAGCAAGAAAAAATAAAAGGTATCCAAATTAGAAAGGAGGAAGTAAAACTGTCATTATTCGCAGATGATATGATACTATACATAGAAAACCCTAAAGACTCCATCAAAAATCTCCTAGATTTAATAAATGAATTTGGCAAAGTAGCGGAATACAAAATTAATGTAAAGAAATTGATGGCATTCTTATATAGCAATGATACACTGACAGAAAGAGATACTAAAAAAAACAATCTCATTCACCATCACAGCAAAAAAAATTAAGTTACCTAGAAATAAACTTAACCAAAGAAATAATGAACCATTTGCAGAAAACTACAGGACATTGAAAAAAGAAATGGAGGAAGATAAAAAAAGGTGGAAACACAAACCTTGTTCATGGATTGGAAAAATTAACATCATTAAAATGTCCATATTACCCAAGCAATCTATAGATTAAGTGCAATCCCCATCAAAATACCAATGACATAATTAACAGAACTAGAACAAATACTTCAAAAGTTTATATAGAACCAAAAAAGACCTCGAATAGCCACAGCAATCTTGAAAAAGAAGGACAAAGTAAGTGGGATCACAATACCAGATATCAGGTTATAGTACAAAACTACTGCAATCAAAACAGCCTGGTACTGGCACAAGAACAGGCATATATACCAGTGGAACAGAACAGAGAACCTAGAAATTGACCTAATTATGCTCAATATTCGACAGAGTTGTCAAGAATACACAATAGGTCAAAGACACCCTTTTTAATAAATGGTGTTGGGAAAATTGTACAGCTACATGGAAGGAAAAAAAAAGTGAAACTAGACCATCAACTTGCACCACACACAAGAATAAACTCATAATGGATAAAAGACTTAAATGTGACTCATGAGTCATAAAAATCTTAGAAGAAACTGTAGGCAACAAAATTTCGGACATCATATGCAGTAGAATTTTCACTGATACATTTCTTAAGGCAACAGAAAAAAAGGAGAAAATGAACACATGGAACAATATCAAACTCAAAAGCTTCTGCACAGCAAAAGAAACAATCATCAAAATGGAAAAGCAACCCACTGTATGGGAGAGCATAATTGCCAATGATAATCAGAGAAGGGGTTAATTTCCAAAATATATATAGTGCTCATATAACTCAACAAAAGGAAGACAAAGAACCCAATTAAAAAATGAGCGGAGGAGCTAAATAGACATCTCCCCAAACAGGGCATACAAATGGCCAAGAGACATATGAAGAAATGCTCAACATCACTAATCATCAGAGAGATGCAAATTAAAACAACAATGAGGTATCACCTCACACCTGTCAGAATGGCCACCATCAACAAATCATCAAACAACAAGTGTTGGCGAGGGTGTGGAGCAAAGGGGACTCTAGTGCACTGCTGGTTGGAATGCAGACTGGTGCAACCACTATGGAAAACACTATGTTATTACCTCAAAAAATTATAAATTGAATTGCCATTTGTCCCAGTGATCCCAGTTCTAGGAATATACCCTAAGAGGCCTGAAACACCAATCAGAAAAAATATATGTACCCCCATGTTCACAGCAGCACTATTTACAATAGTTAAGATCTGGAAGCAGCCCAAGTTTCCATCAGTAGATTAATGGATAAGAGCAGTGGTACATATACACAATGGAGTAGTATGCAGCTGTAAGAAAGAAAGATATCTTATCCTTTGAGACGACATGGGGGGACCTGGAGAGTAATCTCGTAAGCAAAACAATCCATGCAGAGAAAGACAAATATCACATGTATTATCAGAATATATTGAACATAACAGTCTGAGGAACAGGGTAGACCCAGAGACATGGAAGTAGGGTATAGATTGACAACCCTCGGAAGAGTGGGTAGGGGGGAGGTAAGAGATAAACCACATAAATTATATGTATGTACGCATAATTGATGAACATGGACAAAAAAGCTGGGGATGGGGTGGGGAGGATGGGGAGGAGGGTGTCAATGGGGAAAAAAAGAGAAACATCTATAACTAAAATAAACAAACAAACAAAAGAATACTGAGTCTCTTTTGCCATGCCAATATGCCACTGATCTTGTTCAGTGAATTTTTAGATATTATTTTTTTAGTTCTAGAAATTTTATTTTTTAAAATAGATTTTACTTCTCTGTACAGTAGATGTCCTTCAATTAATTTATGATATATAGGGTGGGATAAATATAGGTTTACAGTGGTTTTTATGGAAAATAATACAATAATTAATTAATAATAATACAAGAATAAACTTTGTGTTTCACATCCAACTGTACATCTACTCCCCTCCACCCCGGGTATATTCATTTTGCATTTCTCTTTAAATTTTTTAATGAATACCCATGTGCATTTCATAGTTGCTGCTATGAAGTCTGCACCTAGGGCTACATGGAGACAGTCTCTTATTGACTGTCTTTTCCTTAAGTATAGGTAACACATCTGGTGTCTTGCTTTATTTGTTATTGCATGTTTTATAATTTGGGGTTGAAGACGAGACATTGAAGACAATATATTGTAGCAATTCTGTATTCTGTTGTGTTCTGATGATTGTTTTAGTTATCACAAGTTTGCAATCAAATGTTAAACCTTGTCTCTGTCTCCCTACGCCCCAAATGCAGCTGTCATACTGCAAATCTGTTTCTATGGCTCACAATGGCTGTTTTTGTAGCCCAATTCCTAGGTGGGGGGTGGTCTTCATTAGGCCCGTGTTTATTTCATGGTCAGCAATGGATTTGAATAAACTTATAGTTATATTTGGGGGTTTACCCTCTCTGTGGTTTTCCTTCTGATTTAAAGCTGCTACAAAATCCTGTGTTTTGTCCTTTGACTCATCAAGCCTCTAAGGCTTCAGCTGTCCTTTCTGGGCTGTGTACAGTGTTGGGTGCATTCAGTTAAAAAGCAACAAACTGAAAGCTTTAGCAGATGAAGCTGTGCCTTTCAAAGGCAGATTCCTTTCTAGTAGCTGCTTTTCTGGTGTCTTCCCTGTGTCACTGATTTTTCATAGTTAGGAATTTAGATAGATTTTATGCTCAGATTTGGGGTATTATTCCTTCCGCAGTTCTCTTGCTGTTAGAATTTGCCCTACCAAATATCCAGCTGCTTCTGCAGTCTGGGACTCTAATCTCCACCCTGACCAACTGAGGTTGGATTTTCCCTGCCATTTCTTCTCCCAGCCACAGCAGAGGTCGCTGAGCGCTCTGGCACAAGCAGCTACAAATGCACAATTCTCACAGATACTACCCATCTTTATCGTTACTAGCTGCATGACCACTTTGATACTCTGCTGTTACTGGAAATCTCTGTAATTCAACCATGCGTCTGTTGACAATCACTTTTAATTTGGCTTTTCTTTCTTTACACTGCTTAAAAATGGACGGATTTTAAGAATTAATGAAAAGAAAAAAGTGATTCATGCCATCAGGTTCTCTTTCTGTCCTTCTCTTCTATGCCTTGAAATACCTGAACTATTATTACAAAATTTTTTTTTCCTTTACTAATTTTAGAGAGAGAGTAAGGGAGAGGGAGAGAGACAGAAACATCAGTGAGAGCGAACATCGACTAGCTGCCTCCTGCACGCCCCCCACTGGGGATTTGGCCCACAACCTGGGCATGTGTCCTGGCTGAGAATTGAACCAGCAACCTCTTGGTGCATGGGTCGATGCTCACCGGCCAGACTGAACTACCATATTTTATCTCATGTCCCACACAGCTGCTGAAAGATCTTCTCAGATTTCCTTCTTTTTAGCATCTACCTTATCCGGAGCCTCTCTGACCATAAAACTAATGAATTTTCCAATGCTCCAAGGGAAAACATCGCACAATGTGTCAGGGTTACCCACTGAATCTCTCTTGTCCCTCAGGTACTGACCCCTTGGTGTTTACATTTTTCTCAGTGGGAGACTGGTTTGTGAAAAGTGGAATTCCTAACACATTGTTGTGAAGTATCTTCTAAGATCACATATTTGTCTCCTCTGTCCACTTAAAGACTCTAAATCAGGAAAGGATGGAAATTTGTCTTTTTTTTTTTTTTCTGTTTGTCATACCATTTTAGGTGTATAGTTGTATGAGATTGTGAAATGCACATACCTGTGTAAGTATGACCACATCTAATGTGTAGAAAACTTCGTTCTTCCCAAAATGGTCTTTCATGAGTATTTGCAGTCAGTTTCACCCAAATTTGCGCTGAGAAACTAATAATATGGTCAATATCAATACAGAGAATTTTTGCAAGAAGTCTTTATGAATGAATTCATACAGCATGAGGTCATGTGTCTCTCTTCCATGCAGGTTCATCCATCTTGGGTTGTATCATTAGTTTCTTCATTTTCTTTGAGAACTATTTTGTGATTTTCAGTGACAGGGCTCTCCAAATCTTATTAAATTCATTGTAAACTATTTAATATATTATGGTAACATTATATTTTTTATGCTAGTATTAAAATGCTAGTATATTTACTTACAATTGGTTTTAGGTACTTACCTTCTACCCTCCTGTCTCTTCCTTGCTAATCCACTTATTTAGTTCCAGTAGTTTCTTTAATCCCCCCTATCTCATCATAGTTTCAGTCAATATAGACAATATCCTGCTAACATAGCAAGTTATGTGGATTGATTTTGAAATGCTAAAAAAACTATGCAGTCACAAAATGTATAAGAAACATATTAGTCACGTGTCATCTTTTTTAGTAATTGCTGGAGTTTAGCTTATTTAAGTCCAGAGCTGTCAGTAAGCACATGTATAAAAGTATTTCTTTCTTTTCTTATTTTAAAAATATACCTTTAATATGTGTATTTTCTCAAAGTAGTAATAGTTCTCAGTAAGTAAATAAGTAGTTACAACTAGTTACAATTGCAAGCAAACCAAATCTCTAAGGTGTAGATGGGAATGGCAACGATGTGTTACATGTCGAGTTACTCACCTTAGATGTTTGCTTCGTGAGATAATGTCTAATCTTTTTTATCTGTTTGCGTGGCTTTGACAGCAAAAGCCTTTAACATTCAGCAGTCTATTATTAAACTTGCAGAATCAAAAGAATGTCCACTGAAAAATTATGGCTGTAGTTGATAATATAATTATTGTGAATTTTCCTCTGACTTTAGTGAATTAGAACCAAGACACTAGTTTTCACAATTCTTCTGAATTTCATAAATATTTTAAAAGATATTTTTGTTTACTTATCAGAAAGTTTGTCACTTTTTAACATTAATCAAAATACTGAGTCCCAGGCATTTATGTTGCTAACAATGGATTTTTCTTTTTCTTTCTCGTAACTGAGGTGAGGACAGATTGTGAGGGCTGGTAAGTGGTCAGCATTATGCTTCACTGCTGGGACAAGCTGGTAGAGCTGTCCCTCATAATTTGTTCAAACATCTGGCTACCACTGTTAAATAGGTTAGGGAAGAACATATGGTTTACATTTAAAACATTGCAAATATCATCATGATGAAGAATGTAAAATTTTAAGAAAGACCAATACTGTTTTTATTATAATCTCAGACAGAAAAAAAAGCATGCTAAGCTAAGAATTCCAGGGTCTTATTTATAGAAATGTCTATTCCGTATTGTCTTGTTCTTTTGATTTTTATTTGACGAAAACAAGCAATACAAAAAGGTAAGTGTTGCCTTGTTTTTAATTTAAAAAATGAACTTAAACCAAAACACTGAAAAGAAAATATATATGAAAAACAATGATAAATTTATGAACTTTTAATAAAATCTTTCATTTGGAATTTAGTGCCATAATCCAATTGGTTAGGAATAAATGTCTACATGTTTTCTAATAAGACTATAATTAAATAACAACCTTCTGTCTCTGTAGAACAGTGAAAGGTTCTAATAAGAGCTGTTAGATTAATCCAGCTGCTAAAATGTGAACTGTGTTTGACCATTTGCCAAAAAAGTGAGGCTACACGAACCAGCTGGCATACGACTGGAGGCTGAGACGCTCAGTGGATTGGGACTATGGCTAAAACACTTTTATCAACTTTACTTTCAAAATTCCAAACAATGAAACACTCTGCCTTGGCTGCCCTACAGCTTTGTCTAGCAATGATATCTTCAAACACTTTCTCCTTCAAATGTCTTTTCTGATTCATATCACTTGAGCTCCTACAACAAGTCATTTACTTATATTTTAAAAATAAAACCTTCTTAAGAGAAAAGAAATAGATACTGAAGCTGTAATTTTACTGGTTAAGGAGCCTCAGATTGTAATTTTAACATACCTTCTTATCTAAAAGAGAAAAAAATTTAATTTAAAGTAACACAAAGATATTCATGTCAAAAAGTTAATTATTCATTGTGTTTATTTCATAACATTTTTTAAAAATGAGAGACTCAAAAAATTAAAAATGATCTTTTTTTATTTTCTGCATCACTTGAGTGAGTTATTTTATATTTGCTCATTAAGATAAGAACCCAGCTTTATAATCATCAGGAATAATCTGGAATCACTTTAACGCACTGGCTCCTGTGCGTATGTGTTTCTGTGTGCGTGTCGGCCAGGCCTTGATGTGCAGCCTGCCACACCGAGGCGTCTCTGTCACACTCCCCTTTGATTTTCCCCACCTGGAGCTCGCTGCAGAAACACGTCTGCCTGGCCATCGGAGTTAACTGAAAAGCTGTCAAAAGGCTGTGAAGATTTGGGAAGATTTCAAAAACCTGGCTGGGCTTGCTTTCTCAAGAATAATACTATATGACACTTTTATCCTCTATCCCAAATCTCAGATGGTTCATATTTTGTTTCCACTGCTGAAATAAGGGCAATAAGAAGCCTAGGGTTAGTTAGGATACTTTAAAAAATGTAAAAATCACAGAATGGTTCAACTTTTCCTGATTGCAGACACGAATTTTCAAATTACAGGGTAATAGATGGGGCCGGGTTTCACTATGAACAGAATATAAATGAAATCTCATTTAATGACTAATGGCTTTTAGTAGTTCATGAATGTGAATATTTAGCTTTATCTATTTGTATCTGCTTTTATTCATTTATATTATTTTAATAGGTAATGTTATTACATGATTTTAAAATTGGAAAGTATAAAATGTATAAAGGAAGATGACCCCCTCCAGCTCACCCCGTGCTTACTGACGATACCCCAGACCCCCACCTTGAAATTAGACCTTATTGTGTATTGGACCTAGCATCGCCACACCGAGCAATGAAAAACACACAACTCCTGCAGCAGTTCAAATTTAGATAATCAATGAAAATGTAAGTAGGTAGGTCCCCAATAGTGCATAAAAAATGGATTTGCTAAACACAAAACAAAACATTAAACATTGTTTATATCACATTCAAATTTAACTGAGTAGCCTGTATTTTTTTCTGGCAACCTTAATTATATTCCTGTGAAAAATGCCTTGTAATTTTAATAGATACTATACTAAATTACTATATCACTTTGGCTAGAATGGACATTTTAACAATATTTATTCTTTTAGTTTTCAGTATACATACCATGAAACTTACATAAAACTTAATCTTATATCAGTCTATTTTAAGGTGATAACCACTTAGTTTTGTTTTTAAATGAAAAATCAACATTTTGTTCCCTCCCATTTTATGTTTTGATGTCACAATTTACATCTTTTTATATTGTGTGTCCATTAAAATTATTGTACATATAGTTACTTTTAATTCTTTGTCTTTTAAATCTTTAAATTAATTAATGATTTATAAACCATCATTACAAGATTAGAGTATTTTATTTTTATTAATTTATTTATTTTTGTTGCAGATGTTTCTCCTCCCCCCCACTGATTTCCCCCTCCCAGTCACTCCCCGCCCTGTCCCCAGCTTTGTTGTCCATGTCAATTGTTCATGCATACATGCATATAAGTTCTGTTGTTTATCTCTCCCCCCTACTCCCTCTTCTGGGGATTGTCAGTCTGTACCCTACTTCCATGTCTCTGGGACTACCCCATTGCTCAGACTGTTAGATTCATTGTATTCCACAAATAAGTGAGATCATGTGATATTTGTCTATTTCTGCTTGGCTTGTTTCGCTTGGGATAATACTTTCCAGGTCCCTCCATGTTGTCTCAAGGGATAAGAGATCTTTCTTTTCTACAGCTGCATAGTACTCCATTGTGTATATGTACCACAGCTTTTTGATCCATTCGTCTACTGATGGACATTTGGGCTGTTTCCAGATCTTAGATATTGTAAATAGTGCTGCTATGAACATGGGGGTACACATATTCTTTCTGATTGGTGTTTCCTGCTTCTTAGGGTATATTCCTAGAAGTGGGATCACTGGGTCAAATGGAAGTTTAATTTGTAATTTTTTGAGGAAACACCATATTGTTTTCCATAGTGGCTGCACCAGTCCGCATTCCCAACAGCAGTGTACTACACCCCTTTTTCTCCACACCCTCTCCAACACTTTGATGATTTGTTGATGGCAGCCATTCTGACAGGTATGAGGTGATACCTCATTGTTGTTTTAATTTGAATCTCTCTGATGATTAGTGATGTTGAGCATTTTTTCATATGTCTCTTGGCCATTTGTATGTCCTGTCTGGCGAGGTGTCTATTTAGTTCCTCTGCCCATTTTTTATTGGGTTCTTGGTCTTCCTTTTGTTGAGTTGTATAAGAACTCTCTATATATTGGAAATTAACCCCTTATCTGATATATCATTGGCAATTATGCTCTCCCATACAGTGGGTTGCCTTTTCATTTTGATGATTGTATCTTTCGCTGTGCAGAAGCTTTTGAGTTTGATGTAGTCCCATGTGTTCATTTTCTCCTTTGTTTCTGTTGCCTTAGATGATGTATGAGTAAAAATTCTGCTATGTATAATGTCTGAAGTTTTGTTGACTACATTTTCTTCTAGGATTTTTATGGATTCATGAGTTACATTTAAGTCTTTTATCCATTTTGAGTTTATTCTTGTGTATAGTGTAATTGATGGTCTAGTTTCATTTTTTTTTGCATGTAGCTGTCCAATTTTCCCAACACCATTTATTAAAGAGGCTGTCTTTATTCCCCTGTATGCCCTTGCCCCCATTGTCAAATATTAATTGAACATATTGTCTTGGGTCCATTTCTGGGTTCTCTATTCTGTTCCATCGATCTATGTGCCTGTTCTTGTGCCAGTATCAGGCTGTTTTGATTACAATGGCTTTTTAGTATAAGCTGAAATCTGGTAATGTGATCCGTCCAACTTTGTTCTTCTTTTTCAAGATTGCTGTGGCTATTCGGGGTCTTTTGATTCCATATGAACTTTTGAAGTATTTGTTCTTCTGTGAAGTATGTCATTGGTATTTTGGTGGGGATTGCATTGAATGTATAGATTGCTTTGGGTAGTATGGGCATTTTAATGATGTTAATTCTTCCAATTCATGAACAAGGTATGTGCTCATTTTTTTTTATATCTTCCTCTATAGATTAGAGTATTTTAAATTTGACTATATATCTGTAGTAGGGATGCAGGGTAAAATATTCTTGGTTCCCAGTTTTGTTTTGTGTTTATTTTTTTGTCTTTCAGCACTTTGAGTATAATATCCAATTCTTTCCAGACCACAAGCTTTCTGCTGAGAAATCTGCTTATAGCCTAATGGCTCTTCTCTTACATGAAATGAACTTTTCTTCTCTTACTGCCTTCAAGGTTTCCTCTTTGTCTTTGATGTATGACCATCATTTTACAATGTCTTCCTTGGGTGAACCTGATGGGGAATCTTTGAGCTTCATGACCCTGAATGTCCTTATCTCTTCCTGTATTTGGGAATGTTTTAGCCATTATTCGTTTAATAAGTTTTCTATTTTTATTTTCCTTCTGGGATTTCCATAATGTAAATATTGTTTATTTTGATAGTTTCCCTTAAGTCCTGTAGGTTTTCTCCACTTCTTTTCACCTTCATTTTCCCTCCTTTAATGCCATACGTTCCACTGACCTCTTCAAGTTTGTTGATTCTTTCTTCTGTTTGATTGAGTCTGCTCTTGAAGATCTCTATTTCAGTTTTTGGTTCATTCACTGTAATCTTTTAAATTAATTAATTAGTTAATTAATTAATTAATGTTACAGATATTTCTTCTTTTTCCCCATAGACACATTCACTGTATTCTTCAGCTCCAAAAAATTTTTATTTATTTTTTGTATTTTATAACACTTCATTGAACTTCTCATTTTGTTCTTCTGTTGATTTCTTGATTTTTAAAAATTGTTTACTGTGTTTTCTTGTAGCTCACTGAGATTTATTAAAATAATTATTTTTAATTCTTTGTCAAGCAATTCATGAATCTCCATTTCTTTGCAGTCAGTTACTGGAAGTTTATTGTATTCCTTTGGTGGTGTCATGTTACCCTACTTTTTCTGATCCCTTTAGCCTTATATAGGTGTCTGTGCATTTGAAGAAGTAATCACTTCTTCCAGACTTTAGGGACTGGCTTTGGTAGGAAAATACCTTCCATGCAGGTGGGAACACACAGGGTCTAGTGGTGTGGAACACCAAGTGTGGAGACATGTGGCGACTGTAGTGCTGGGGGTCATGATGTCTTGGCTCAGGCAGCTGGACTCCATGACATTAATAACTGCATGATTTTCTGTGGTGAGAGCTGAGAAGGATCTTTAGTGGCTACCAGGTTTGTTGGGGCATCAGAAGTGCCTCCAGTTCTGGTAGTGAGGGACTAAGTCAGGTGGTGGTGGTGGTGGTGGCTGGTGGCAGTGGTGTGCACATGCTTGACTGTGAGGGTCAACGGCAAGTGCACGTGTGGTGGCAGAGGCTGGCTGCAGGCACGTTGGCAGGGCTGAGGGCTGGAGCAACAAGTAGAAGCCAAGGTAACTTTGGGTGCAAATGCAGCTGCTGGGGCCATGGCTGGCAGTGTGTACTTGCACTGCAGGGGCTAATCATGAGCTTGTGTGTGTGTGGCTGCAGGGACCTGGCTGTTGGTGTGCACTCATGTGACTATGGAGTGGAGTAAAATATTTAAGTATTAGGAGAAAATTACCAATTTAGAATTCTGTATCCTGAAAGATTATTTTACAAAAGTGAAAAGAAACAAAGACTTTCTCACACAAACAAATTGTGAAAGAATTTGTTACCACAAGATCTGACTTGCAAGAAATGTTACAAGAATTTCTTCAGTGAGAAAAAAAATAGGTCACAAACCTGTATCTAGGAGTAGTCATTATAATTAGAATTATATATACTATTTTGATACTATATTCTAATTATAATACATAATATCTCTATACAGTATCTTCTAGAACTATATTTAACATCTTTAAAGTATGAATAAAGTTTCCATTTTATTTTCTGAACTATAATCAATTATAAGATGATGTCATTTCTTATTCCTCCTCTCTTTTTCCTTTATCATCCCATTTCAGGCAATATTCTCTCTCCTAGTGTCTATCCTTGTACCTTTCACCTGAGTTTTTAGCATTACGTGGCCAAAACCTTTGTCTCTAAGCTATTAGAGAAAAAACAAACAGCACCTTTCACATCTCAGTACCTTTCCCACTGCTAATTTTTGTTTGTGGTACATTTTATACCTTCTCAATTATGTTTTTTCCCCTCAATCACCCATTTCTGTTAGTTCTATAGATACATACACATGCTGCTCTCCAATAGTCCACTGTTGCACGGCAGGTTTTCTAATTATTATCTTTGAAGAGAACTCAGCCTCAGTTTCACCGACAAAGAGTCTTAGAAACAATATCACTTGAATCTTTTGTGTTTAACCTGGTTTGTTGCTTTTACACTTGAAGGGCAACCTGTGTTATTTTGTTTTCCTTGAGATGTCATCTTCATCAGTAAATGCTTGAATTCCTCTAAACCCTCTTATTTTAGTATCATCAGTGTTATATAAGTTAATTCTCTATATGTTTTCAAGTATGTGACATTTCAAGTATGTCCTGTCAAGAAGAAGGAATTTAGCCCTGGCCGGTTTGGCTCAGCGGTTAGAGCGTCGGCCTGCGGTCCTGAGAGACCCGGGTTCGGTTCCCGCTAAGGGCGCGTACCTCGGTTGCAGTTTGTCCCCGGCCCTGGTCGGTTGTGCTGGTGGCAGCCACTCGATGTGTTCCTTTCACATCGATGTTTCTCTCTCTCTCTCTGTTCCTCTCTCTCCCTCCCACTCTACCTGAACAAAAAATGGAAAAATGTCCTTGGGTGAGGATTAAAAAAAAAAAAGAAGAAGGAATTTAGATTTACCTATCAATTCATTATTTTCACTGTTGTTCACTCCCTTCTGCAGTTTCACGTTTCTACCATTTTTCTGTTGTTTGATAATTGATTATTTCATTGCAGGTTGGTTGCCGGTAAATCTTTCAGCTTCTGTGTATCTGAAGGTCTTTATTTTCAGAGATTGCTTTTGCCAAATAAAAGGTCTGGATTGGCAATTATAACCCTTCAGTGTGTTCAAGCTGTCATTCCATTTTCTTTGTGTTTAGATCATCTCTGTGGAGAACTCAGCTCTCAGGCCATTGTTGTTCCTTTCAAAACAATGTGTCAGTTTTCCCTTGGATGCTTTCAAACTTTCCTTTTTTGCCTTTCAGCAGTTTTACTGTGCTGCTAATGTGCAGATGAATGTTTTTTTTCTTTTAATTTGATTTGCTTGTGGTCCACAGTTAATTTTTCTTTAATCTTTGACTTGCATGTTTTGACAGTTTTGAAAATTCTGAGCTATTATATCCTCAAATGCACCTGTTCCATGGACTCTGTGCTCTACCTGGAACTACAATTCTACACATCGAAGATCTTTCACTATGCCATTTTTCTATATTCCATACTGTTTTTCTTTTATTTTTAAAAGTTTCTTTCTGTATTTCAGAAAAGGTTATTATCTACATGTCTATCCTACAGCTTAATGACCCACTCCACTGTGTCTGACATGCTGTTGAAACTGGTCAGTGTCTGATTTCAGTTATTTTATTTTATAGCTTAATAATTTTTATTTGGTTCTGTTTAATAGATTTTCATTATCTGGTTAAAACTTCCATCTTGTTTATTCACTTGAACATATTAATAATTCTTTATCACGTAGGAGCTGCTGCTAGTCTATTTTTTCTCTTGGTTTTTGATCAGCTGGTCTGTGTCCTAAGAGCTGGATGGAGGACACTGTGGGCAAATGTTACATAGAAGTGAAAAATGTTGCCTTCATCTACAGATTATTTCTTTTGATCTGGAAGTCAGCTGAAGAGGGGAAAATCAACTTGATCCATTCAGAGATGTTTCAAACTGGGTTGCTATCCAGGTGAAGAAAATTTTATTTCTATTTTGCTATTTCTCTTAGAAAATTCATATTTTGGACATCTTACCTAAAAGCTCATAGTGTTTACATGGTCCCTCCTCTTAGTCTTGTCCTATACTTCAATGTATTTATTCCAGCCTAATACTTAGTTACTGCCTTCAATTTGTTTACAATTGTCACTGTAGTTATGCTGGATTTTGTGGTCCCCCACCCCCAGTGTTTCCCCTCACCCCTTCCAGGTCAAGAACAAGCAAATGCCTCCTGGGAAATAACACTGTCACCTCTCTATAATGACCTTTTCTCCAGGCTCTTATCTCTAATCCAGGCTGTCTCAGAACATCTATATTTCAACATTGATCTCTCTGAGTCTATGAAATTGCGGTTGTGTGTGCTACTATTTTCGTGCCCTTAGAAATTAGAAAATAGCTGGATGAGGAAAATGGGAAGCGCATGAGCCTCCCTTAATGCCCGTTTCATTGCTGGCCCCTTGGCCGCTCTCTACTGCCTCCCAAGGTTGTGGCTGCTGCTGTAACTTCATCAACATTTATAGTGCTCCAGGCAGGAGAGTTAGTGTGATAAAATCTCCTCCATTGTGGCCAAGACAAAGACACCCCCAACAGCTCCACTGCTTCCTGGACATGAGCCCCATCCTCTGTGCCCTGGAGCATCACAGTGGCCTCAGAGCACTGCTTCTGTCCCTGCCCTTTGTTCTCAGCAGGGGAGACAAAGAGAGGACTTAAAACACTGACTCCTGGGGAACTTGAAAATAAAATTCCAAGTTTACAAGGTCCTACATGAAGACCTACAGAGTCCTTATGTTCCCCCTACCCTTGCTTCTCCCATACAGGCCTCCTGACTGTTCTGAAATACTAGGTACCCTCCCAACTAGAGTCCCATGGTGCTGACTTCTCTTCCTGGAACCCCTTCCCCAACATCATTTCATAGTTGATTTCTTTGTCTCTTTCAGGTCCTTGCTGAAACGTCCTCTTTAAAAAACAAAAACTCAGAGCTAGTAGGATGAAGGAAATAGTAAAGGTTAGAGCAGAAATAAACGACATAGAGACTAAAAAAACAATTCAAAAGATCAATGAAACAAAAGGCTGATTCTTGAAAAGATAAACAAAATCGATGGACCTTTAGCCAGACTCACCAAGAAACAAAGAGAGAAACCAAATAAACAAAATCAGAAATGAAAGAGGAGAAGTAACAACTGACACCACAGAAATACAAAGGATCGTTGAAACGTACTATGAACAATTATACGCCAACAAATTGGACAATCTAGGAGAAATGGACATATTTCTAGAAACACACAGCCTCCCAAAACTGAACCAGAAAGAGAGAGAAAAATTGAACAGACCAATAACAACAGAGGAAATTGAAGATGTAATCAAGAGTAAACAAAAGCTCAGGCCCAGATGGCTTCATGGGGGAGTTTTACTGAACATTCAAAGAAGATCTAACACCCATTTTCCTCAAACTATTTCAAAAAATCCAAGACAATGGAACACTTCCAAACTCATTTTATGAGGCCAGCATAATCATAATTCCAAAACCGGATGAAGACACTACAAAGAAAGAAAACTACAGGCCAATATCCCTGATGAACACAGATGTCAAAATCCTTAACAAAATATTAGCAAATCGGATCCAGCAATACATCAAAAAAATTATTCATCATGACCAAGTGGGTTTCATCCCAGGCATGCAAGAATGGTATAATATTGACAAATCAATAAATATGATACACCACATAAAAAGAAAGAAAAACCATATGATCATATCAATAAATGCTATTGATCATATCAATAGAAAAAGGATTCGACAAAATCCAGCAACCATTTCTGATAAAAACCCTCAGCAATGTGGGAATAGAGGGATCATATCTCAACATAATAAAGGCCATATATGAAAGACCTACAGCCAACATCATACACAATGGGCAAAAACTAAAAGCATTCCCCTTAAGAACAGGAACAAGACAGGGATGCCCACTTTCGCCACTTTTATTTAACATAGTATTGGAGGTCTTAGCCATAGTGATTAGACATGAATTAAAATAAAGGGGATCCAAATTGGAAAGGAGGAAGTGAAACTGTCATTACTGGTAGATGACTTGATATGGTACATAGAAAATCCTAAAGACTCCATAAAAAATCTACTAGACTTAATAAATAAATTTGGCAAAGTAGCAGGATACAAAATTAACATCAAGAAATCAACGGCATTCTTATACACCAATTATAAAATCACAGAAAGAGAAACCAAAAAGAGTATCCCATTTACCATTGCAGCCAAAAAATTAAGATACCTAGGAATAAACTTAACCAAAGAAGTAAAGGACCTCTTCACAGAAAACTACAGGTCATTGAAAAAAGAAATAGAGGAAGATATAAAAAAGTAGAAGCACATACCTTGTTCATGGATTGGAAGAATTAACATCATTAAAATGTCCATACTACCCAAAGCAATCTATAGATTCAATGCAATCTCCATCAAAATATCAACGACATAATTCACAGAGCGAGAATAAACACTTCAAAAGTTTATATGGAACCAAAAAAGACCCCGAATAGCCACAGAAATCTTGAAAAAGAAGAACAAAGTAGGAGGGATCACATTACCAGATTTCAGGTCATACTACAAAGCCACTGTAATCAAAACAGCCTGGTACTGGCACAAGAACAGGCATATAGACCAGTGGAACAGAACAGAGAACCCAGAAATGGACCCAAGGCAATATGCTCAATTAATATTTGACAAAGGGGGCAAGAGCATACAGTGGAGTAAATGCAGTCTCTTCAATAAATGGTGTTGGGAAAATTGGACAACTACTTGCAAAAAAATGAAGCTAGAACACCAACTTACACCATACACAAGAATAAACTCATAATGGATAAAAGACTTAAATGTAACTCATGAATGCATAAAAATCCTAGAAGAAAATATAGGCAACAAAATCTCAGACATCATATGCAGCAGAATTTTCACGGATACATCACCTAAGGCAACAGAAACAAAGGAAAAAATGAACACATGAGCCTACATCAAACTTAAAAGTTTCTGCACAGCAAAAAAAACAACCATCAAAATGGAAAGGCATCTCACTATATGGGAGACCATAATGGTCAATGATGCATCAGATAAGGGGTTAATTTCCAATATATATGAAGTACTCATACAACTCAACAAAAGGAAGACAAAAACTCAATTAAAAAATAGGCAGAGGACCTAAGTAGACAATTCTCCAAATAGAACATACAAATGACTAAGAGAAATATGAAGAAATGCTCCACATCACTAATCATCAGAGAGAGATGCAAATTAAAACAACTACGAGGTATCACCTCACACCTGCCAGAATGACCGTCATCAACAAATCATCAAACAAGTGTTGGTGAGGGTGTGGAGAAAAGAGAACCCTAGTACCCTGCTGGTGGGAATGCAGACTGGTGCAGCCACTGTGGAAAACACTATGGTGTTACCTCAAAAAGTTAAAAATTGAACTGCCATTTGACCCAGTGATCGCACTTCTAGGAATATACCCTAAGAAACCTGAAACACCAATCAGAAAGAATATATGTACCCCCATGTTTGTAGCAGCACTATTTACAATAGCTAAGATCTGGAAACAACCCAAGTGCCCATCAGTAGATGAGTGGATTAAAAAGCTGTGGTACATATACACAATGGAATACTATGCAGCTATAAGAAAGAAAGATCTCTTATCCTTTGAGATGGCATGGAAGGACCTGGAGAGTATCATGCTACGCAAAACAAGCCAAGCAGAGTAAGACAAATATCACATGATCTCACTTATTTGTGGAATATAATGAACTAAACAAACTGCTGAACAAAATTAACCCAGGGACATAGAGGTAGGGTACAGACTGACAAGCCTCAGAGGAGGGGGTTTGGTGCGGATAAACCACAGAACTTGCATGCATGTATGCATGACCAATGAACATAGATAACAAAACTGGGGATGGGGTGTGGGGGAGAGAAGGAGGGTGCCAATGGGGGGAAAATGAGAAACATCTGTAACAAAAACAAATTAATAAATAAAAGAAAGAAAGCCTATATGAAAAATTGCCTTATTCCAAAAAGAAAAAAAAAAAAAACCCACAAAAAGACATCTATGGTAATCCTTTTGCTAGAATGCAGTCTTACTCCCCCTTCCCCAGCCTGGCACTTTGACTCCCAATCTCACCAGTTCACTTTCTTCTTTTGCTTCCTCCATTAACATTGATCACTTTCTAACATAACATGAAATTTCTATTCATCATATTTATTTTTGTCTCCATCTAAACCCTATTCTGTTCCTTGCGAGAAAGAGAACTCTACGATGACTAGAGTTTGTGTGTATTTTTTTTTTTTTCACTGATAAATGGTCATGTGCCCTGTAACCCATTTCTGTCCATGGCTGACCTTATATAGAATGGTGGTCCCTAAGACGATAATGGAACTGAAAGCTTCTCTCCCTAGTGACATAGTAGCTGTGGTGATGTGGTAACTGGGTGCATTGTGTGTGTGGTGATGCCGCTGTAAACAGACCTCAGGTGCTGCCAGTCCTATGACAGTGTAGCACATAGTTACAGTAGTGGGCTCTGCCATCTAGGCTTGTGTGAGGACTGTCAAAGATGTTCACACAACAACAACGTTGCCTAACCACACATTTCTCAGAATGTATTCCCACTGTTAAATGGTGCATGACTATATTCTGAGCACTTGGAATTTTAGTAGATGTACTTAAAGGATCAGATAAATGGTAAAGACATAGAAATATTTTGGTAGAGAAGGGTGACCCAAATAACCTAATAATTAGAAAATTTAATTCATTCAGCAATTATTTATTGAGTGTCCATCATGTATGAGGTACTAAAATCATAAATAAGACAAGCACTTGGAGCTTAAAAGCCTTTCTTTAAAAAAATGTATACACGTATACACAATGTATATCGTATCATCATTTTGTACACTTAAATATCTTCCAATTTTATTTGTCAATTATATCTCAAAAAAGATGAGAAAAAAGTTACTAGCTTCTTTCTTAGTAGCCTTAAAATGGTTGCAAATGCTCTCTCAAGGCTCAAGAATTTCCACATTTCCCACCAAGAAAAAGATAGTATTACTAATAATTACAGTAAGAACATTTCCCCTCAGATCTCTGCTTTGATTAGCTGTGCACCATGGCCCCAAGGAAGTTGTGGCACAAATCTATTTTCAAGGAGCATTTACATATTAACAAACATCATACCATACAACAAAGGACAGTATCACACTCAGGAAAAGAGTGGAGTTGTTCATTTATGTTCAGGTTATTTGCAATGTACATATTATAATGTTTCATACATCTCCAGTTCAGATACCACCAATGTTATGAACAATATATTCCATACTTAGCTTATGTAGAAGTTTATTCTTTGTTTCTTATCAATTTAATAAAAATGGCTAAGACAACCATATTTTAGGAACCAGAATGAGAGCTTTAGGTACACTCCCCATGACCTTACATAAACATTTTCAATTTTACATATTTGTTCAAGATCATAGAACTACCTATAAATTTCTGTGATTTATATATCATATATCATATATATGTTAATCCATCTACATTTATACCTATATAATCACATACATTTATATGTTTATATATAGTTATCTCTATCATCTACCCAGTTACCCAAGAGCATTGCATTCATGTTCCTATAATAATCTTTTATATAAATGTTTAACTAGCCTTTGAAATAACTACTTAACTACCATTATAGATATCTGAGAAACCAAGAAACAAAGTAAAAAGAAAATTAATCTGACCTAACTAATGTATCTAGGAGATCTTCTATTTAACAGATTAGATTATGAAAGACTGCAAAGTATATTTGATCATAAATTAATAGTTTTTTTATTACTTTCAATTTTTCAAAAGTTATATCTACTTGCATTTTTGCTGGGTTAGAAAGTTCTCACATTATAGCTCAGAAACATATTCTGTTAGGACATGCCTAAAGCTTATAGTTCTCCAAAGCTAATGTGTTTCTCTTCACCCAAACCCAAGTTTGTAATTCTGATACCTGTAGCCTTTATATCTCTCCACTAATAAGACATAGGAGAAAGGAAAACTGAGGTTGTGACATTTTCTTTTTCCCTGTAAGAGCCTCTACAAGGAGGACTTAGCTGAATGACACAGCAGGATTCTTAAGCAATTATGTAATATTTGGCTCTGCATCCAGTCCTTGTACATACCCCATAAAATCAATGTTAAGTCTGTACATCTCCCCTGGTAAACAGTTTTTGAAATGTTTTCAAAATAGCCAATCATCAGATTAGTCTAATTAGAAACATCGCTGTTATTTTCTATGTGCCGCAGCTGCACTAGCATCAGGACAATCTGGAGTGGTCAGCTGAGGCAATGACAGCAGGAAGAGTCAAAGTCTACACATGCTCAGGGAAGGGGTGGCCCTCACACAGCTGTGGCACTAAATCCACTGTATGCTTAATCTTAGTAACAGTGGTAATCATCAAAAGTAAGCAGGGAAACAAACATGCCCAACACGATGACCAAAATGATGGAGAGTTTTCTCTGTGTGATTCACATACAAAACCACCTTATTATTATTTTATGATTATATAAAAAATAAATTTTCTATTATTTATTCCAGTCATCCAATCAGAGTATCTGTGGATCCTAGGAATCTTCATTTTAGTGAGCCTACCAGGTGAATCTTATATACACTAAGATTAAAAAAACAACCGGCAGAGATTAAAGAACACATGCACAGTGACCTCTGACAACATCTGTTGATGGTGACGGGTGTTGACTCATTTTTCCTCTGTTCAAACTTAAATTGAATTTTTGTAAATAGAGTTGCTTTTGTTTATATTACACCGTTTAGTTTTTGCTTGGTGTTCTGGGAATTAGTCTGTAGGAAAACTCTTGGATGTACTATGGATTTATTTTGGAAGAAAATGCTTGGTTATGTTTATCTCAGGGAGATGAGAAAGAGCTGAAGACTGAGATGCCAGGGAATATAAAATAATTAACATTGACATTTATATTAAAGACCAAAACATAGGCTTGAAAACTAGAAATATTTTGGTGGTGTTTAATGTGCAGTTGAATAGGAGTGGGTCTAAAATATTTATGCAATTGGAATACTATGACTGCTGGGTAGTCATCATCATCACCATAATCATCACCATCACCATTACCATCATCATCATCACCATCATAACTGTCATCATCACCAACATCATCACCATCATCATCATCATCATAACTGTCATCTTCATCATCACCATCACCATCATCATCATCATAACTGTCATCTTCATCATCACCATCACCATCACCATCATCATGACTGCCATCCTCATCATCATCACCATCATCATCACCATCACCATCACCATCATCATCATCACTGTCATGATCACCATCATCATCACTGTCATCATCACCATCACCATCATCATCACTGTCATCATCACCATCATCACTGTCATCATCATCACCACCATCACCATCACCATCACTGTCATCATCATCATCATCACCACCACCACCATCACAATAATCATCATCATCACCATTATCATCACCATTATCATCACCGTTATCATCACCATCATCATCATCATCATCACCACTGTCATCATCACCATCATCTTCAATATTGGTATTGTGCACCACATTTTATTAGGCCCCCTTGCATGCAGTAACTCATTAAATTCTCAAGAGTCTGAGTGACTCTGGACAGACTTTTCTTTTCACAATATGATTTTTCTTGCCCTCTCAGTGTTCCAATTCCAACAAATGTCACATTTATCCATTCAAGTAGTTATGCCAACAATGTTGGAGTTACCCATGACAGCTGCCTCTCTCTCATGCCCCTTTCCCTCTCTCCCTCCCTCCAACATGCACATGTCAGATGGCTTAGATTTATTGACTCAGATGATCTTTAGAAACTCCTAAAAATACCTGGGAGATGAAGAGAAGAAGCCCAATGCAGTATCTCATGTGTTTATAGACCTGTTAGAGTCTCAATAATCAAGTTCAAACACCTCAAATTTTTTCACATAAAACAAGAAACAAATGACAAAAAAGTAATTTCTCTTGTTGGCCAGAAAAATATGGTTTCAAGTAATTTAGTAATGACATCATATTGCTGCCCCTACTGCTCTACTGGGGCAGCTGGCGCCTACTTGCTTTACAAACACTGCCTGGTAGTCCACATTCCACTAATTCTTCTAGGTTCACCCACTGAATATAAACTACCTTAGTAAACACCTCTCCCACTGACCTCCACCGCCATCAACACACATGTATACATTTACATGAAAATCAGGGGTGGTGATGAGATTTATTATTTATTATTATTAGGGATTGAATTATTGTGCTCTCCAAATTCATACTTTAAAAATCTAATCGCCAACACAATGGTTTTTGGAAAGTAATTAAGTGGGGCCCTTATGATGAAATTAATAGCCTAAAAGAAGAGGCACCAGAGAGCTCAGAATAAGCCTACCTTGCTGGCACCTTGATTTGGGGCTTTCCAGCCTCCAGAACTGTGAGAAAATTAATACTGTTGTTAAGCTGCCCATCTAGGCTATTTTGCTGTGGCGGCCTGT
The DNA here is from genome assembly GCF_014108415.1 of Molossus molossus. Lineage (NCBI taxonomy): Eukaryota > Metazoa > Chordata > Mammalia > Chiroptera > Molossidae > Molossus > Molossus molossus. Next base: position 107,122,687 of record NW_023425345.1, read on the forward strand.
GCAGACTAAGCAGTTTTCAGTTTGCAGGTGACAGGATCTTATCGTCAGTTTGAGGAGCATGGGAAACAAAGGTTGAAGTAAAAGGTGATTCTGAGGCACTCAGCCTGAACAATGGAGTAAATTGTTATTTATTGAAAAAAGAAAAAGTAGGAGAAGCAGATTTGGGGAGGAAAATAAAAATTAGTATTAGATGCATTAAATTTGAAACATCTAAGTGGAGGGGTCAAAAGTTTGACATTTGAGAGTAGATCTCAAGTTCAAGGTGAAGGCTAGAGAAATAAATGTGAGCTTCGCCAGTGAATCGATGAAATGTAAAGCACTGATTGTATGAGATCCTGGAAAATAAACACAGTAAGATTAAATAGGGTCTGAGGCCTACACCCTGGCGCGCTCAAGCATCTGGAGGTCAATGTGACAAGCAGCAAAGGGCACTGCAAAGGAGTCATCAGAAAGTAGGAAGAAACTGAATGGTGTCCTGTAAACTGAATCACCACATTTTTAAAGGAAAGCCTGATCCACACTGTCAAATGTTGCTGAAAAGGTAAGATTCATACCAATGATTGAATTTGACATAAGATCGGGGGGGGGGGGGGTCCATAGGTTCAGAGGATGGCGGTGGGTTCATAGACCCACAGAGTCTGTAACTCTGCAGTGTCTTTGTCCATGGCCCCCACAGGCCTGTCCACCCGTCAGTCACACTCATCAGAGAGGTCCATCCTTATGGCGTCCGTGGAGCTGAACTATGTAGAAAGACTCATAGGTAAAAGGAAAACCAAAGAAAATAGAATATTTGGTTTATGGACAAAGTATAGCAGTAAAAATGTTACTTAACCTAAATAGTATTTTTTAAAATATTGATTTATGTTGATATTTTTTAAGAAATTTAATGTTCAAAAAATAAAAGAGCCCTGGCCGGTTTTTCTCAGCGGTTAGAGCATCGGCCTGCAGTCCAGAGAGACCCGGGTTCGGTTCCCACTAAGGGCACGTACCTAGATTGCAGTTTGTCCCCGGCCCTGGTTGGTTGTGCAGGTGGCAACCACTTGATGGGTCCCTTTCACGTCAATGTTTCTCTCTCTCTCTCTCTCTCTCTCTCTCTCTCTCTCTCTCTCTTCCTCTCTCTCCCTCCCACTCTATCTGAACAGAAAATGAAAAAATGTCCTCAGGTGAGGATGAAAAAAATAAATAAATAAAAAAGAAAAGAAAAGCCTTTTAAAAGTAGATTTATTAGCAGTATTTTTTAAAAGGTATTTACCCAACCATCAGTAAGTGATTTTCAGGACCATGAGGAAAAATAAGTTGCATATTTTTTTGTCATCTAGAATTAAGTAAAGAAATTCATTAGCGTTTTCTTCAATTCAGGAAAATGTAAATGAGTGGTACAGGACTGAGAGGTACTGGTGACAGAAGTGCACTTTCATCTAAACATGTATTAACAATCATTTTAAAGGTGATCAAAACAGAAATCAGTTACAGCAAGGGCCAACAGAGGTTCACTGGTGACAGAGAAAAGCTGTTGGTTAAGAGGATACTTTCAGTATGAGTCAAATTCAAGATACTTACAGATACAGGGGCCCTGTGGTCAGGAGGCAGAGGGTCTCACTTATATCTTCATACTGGAGTCTAAGTCCTAAGTTCAAAGTTCCTGGAAGACGCTCCAACTGTCCTGCGCACTGTTGTGCTGCCCTGGGTTGACCGGCCCAGCTCCAGTAGGGGCAGCTGTGCTGTTCGTGGTGTGGTCGGGACTGAGCGATCCTGGCTTCAAGCACCTGCGTCTGCCTCGGACCAGGGTCCATATGGTCAAATCTGCTGATGTTTCCAGGAATAACAGGACCAGCAACTGAAAGTGAAATATTCCGAAGAAACAAGCTGACTTCAGGACATGATTGTCTAGAGCAGCGGGTCGCGACCCCTTTCGGAGTCGAACGACCCCCTCACAGGGGTCCGATGGTCAGGGACCGAGACCCCGCTCCTCTGTGGTCTCCAGGCGGCCCGCACACGTGGGGAAGGTGGGGGACCACTGCTCGGAGGCTGGGCCAAAGCTCACCGGGAGGAAACCGAGAGGCAGGGACCTGCCCAGAGTCCTCCGTCCGGATATGAGCGTGTCCGCTTTCCGCCGTTGACAGTGGACGACCAGCCTCTCTGAGCCGTGGTCACCACAGAGGCAGCGGCACACTCTCCGAACCAGAGCGTCATGGTTCTTGGAAAGGTGCTGGAGGGTGGAGTGAGCCGGCGACAGGCCTTCTCGGACCGGCGCGGCGTGTTCTGCGGGCCAGCTGTGTTCGGCCTGGCGGTCGCACCGGAGCCGGCTGCCCAGGCCACGGAGCCAGGTGCCCAGGCCACGGAGCCGGGTGCCCAGGCCACGGAGCCGGGTGCCCAGGCCACGGAGCACGGCCCCGTGAGCCCGTCGTGCGCGAGCCCCCGCCCCGCCCAGGGCCGAGCGGCCGCGGCTGGCGTCCCTGCGACCGCAGGCGGAGAGCCTGGGCCCCGAGCCCGAGCCTGTCCACCGCAACTGTCCGTCGGTGGGCGCGTCCTGCAAGGCCGCCGGGGCGGCTGCCCAGCCCAGCGTTTGTAGCCCGGAACCAGCCCCTACTCGGGAGCTTGGAAACGAATCTAGAACGATCTAAGCTAGTGATTATTAGGACGTTTTTGTATTTTTAAGAGTAATAATTACAAACTTTGTTTACTCTGAAGCAAATATTTCATGCTCAAAAGGATAATATAATTTTAAAAATTGTAATGGTGAGTACCAAACAGACTCTAACGGTCTTATTTTTTATCTGTGGCTAAATACTATGAAAGTGAAAATAATTAAATTGTGTATTGCAATTCTGAGAGGAAGGAAAGTCTACGATCATTTTTATTTTCCTCATTTTTTTTTTTTTAACATACACTATGAATTGGTATGACACATAGTGTGTGTGTCAGCTATGCAGGTGGAAGGACACAGACGGAGGCTGTCTGGTGTGCGGCCGGGAGTCCAGGTGGCTGCTGATCGCTGGGGCTGCCACTGAGGCCGAAGGGCTGTAATTCTGATTTATTAATTTTCACTTAAAATATTTATATTTATTAAGTCATTGAAAACTTTGCAAACATTTAAACAACTATATCAATCTATGTTTTCAACTATGAATTTTATAAAATATAAATGCAGATCAAGTATTTTCAATGAAAATTTAGAATGCAAAATGAGATGTTCTATAAGTATAAAATACAGATTTAAAAAACATAGGATAAAAGCAAAGTGTATATTATCTCATTAAAATATTTTCATATTAATTTTATGCTGAAATTGAATCTGAATATATAGAACTAAATAAATTATATTATTAAAATTAATTTCACTTTTTTTTTTTTACTTTCTTTTGAATGTGGATACTAGAAAGTTAAAACTTGTATCTGTAGCTTATCTTATATTTGTACTGAACATTGTCCTTATCTCCAGGAAGGTCTAAGTTCCTCAGATGATAAGAAATTGTAAATCTAAAACAAGGCTTATGTTTTCATATTAATCTTTTGGGTAAAAAATAATTTGATATGGGTATCTCAGAAACCCAATTCACACTGTGATTTGCACTGGGAATTGAATTCATTCTCCCACATTTTTGAGAATTTACATGAGTTCTTAAGAATATATGGTGGTAAAGTGCTTTGCTTTGTTATTCTTATTTTTTAAATTTTATTTATTTTTATCGTTTAGAGTATTGCAGCCGTATCCTCTTTTCCCCCCATTGGCCCCTCCTCTTGGTTCCCACCATGCCCCCAGCCTTCACCACCCTATTGTCCATGGGCTGTGCATATATGCATGTAAGTTCTTAAATTAATCTCTTCCAGCCCACCGTCCCCATTTCCCTCTGAGATCTGTCAGTCTGTTCCCTGCTTCCATGACTCTGGTTCTATTTTGTTGTTCAGTTTATTTTGTTCACGATATTCCACAAAAAGTGAGATCATGTGATACTTGTCTTTCTCTGACTGGTTTGTTTTGCTCAGCATAATACTCTCCAGGTCCCTCCATGCTCTTTTGCTTTATTATTGTACCAATAAATGGCTGATCTCTGACTATTCAAGACATGATTTAGAGAGATTTGATAAATACTTTTCATGGATCATTTAAAAATAATAAGTATTATATAATTGCTTTTACTGAATGAAAGTTCTACTTTATACACAGTCTTTTTATTCCAGTACCATATTCCTACATACATAAAATGGTATGCTATGTATAATTTAAATTTTATTTAAAATATATTTTACTTAATATGTCAAAATTATTTTGTAGCTAAACCAAATGGAAAATTCACTTCAAATAATGGCATCATGTTAGGCATTTAGTTGCCCTAGTCTCTAATTTATATGCACCATATTGAATAATATATGGCCAATTCAAATTTCTCATATAAATATGCATTTGTGTTCCTTTTAAAAGTAACCAATAACTGCTGAGTGGAAATTTAGGTATTTATTATTAAGTGCATATCTGAAATTTTATTTATACTAAATATATGGAGAAAAAGTTAACCAGTACATTATTTTTTCTTCCGTTAGTTTCTTTTAGTTTTTTAAATGAGAATTTCAAACATATAACATTTTAATAAAGTGAATTCTCATATTTCTATTATTAAGATTCATCATCTGTCAATATTTTGCTAATCTTATTTCATCTCTGTCCCTAACATTTTTTCCAAAGTATTATAAAGTATCATTTTATTCACTCATAACTGTCCTGATAAGAATATTTAATTTTGTTTAACATAGTTACCATGCCATTATAACACCTAACAAAATGTTACTTAATATGGAATGCATATGCAAGAATTTGTTTTAAAATTCATTTGCTAGAATCAGGATACAAACAAGATCTGTTTTATGGCTTTGAAGTTTACCCTCAGAATTGATTGTCTCCCACTCCATGTCCACAGAGGTACAGTCAGCCCTTGTTTTTTGCGGTTAATCAGTTCCAGACTCTACTGCGATAAATGGATTTCCACGAAGTAGGATTCTTTATTTATAAATCAAATATTTTTGCAGTTAGAGCATAGAATACCTGTTTAAAACCTTCCAAATACATTTTTAACATTATTAGATCCCTCTAGACATGAAATAACACCCTTTAGTCACCATTACACTCGTATTACCCAATATATTAGACAAAATAAGAGAAAATAAAACATATTAGATATTACAAATATATTATTATTTGTACATTTAATTACACACACACACACACACGCAGTTTTACACACAACCACTAACCTATGAAAATAGTGCAACTTGTTCGATAATGAAGTGATGAAGATGGAGAGATGTACTGCAGAGCAAAGGAACAAGGTCACTGCTCCTCTGCAGGCACGACCTCAGTAGGAGAGTCTTCAGGTGGTGCGGTATCTTCAGCAGGTGCATCGTTGCCTTCTGCTGAAGGAGCACTAGGAGCAGGCAGTGGGTGTCTGGGTATGCGGCTGCTTCGTGATCCAGCCCTTGTCGTTGTGCATCCAATGCACTGGCAGAAGATTCTTGTTTTTATTCTTCAGGGCCCTGGGATTCTTGGCCTTGTAGATAAGGGCAGGCTTGAGCAAAAATCCCCCAGCATTTCCACGCATAACGATAGTCACGTGATCCTTATACACTTTGAAAATGAATGTCCGGGAAGGCATTATTTTCCAGAACACTCCTGTTTTGTCCATATTGATCACCCGTTCTGGATGAAACTCGCCCTCCTCCAGGATCTTCTGGAACGTGCTGTTCACGTAGTCCTCTGCTGCAGGCTGGTCAGCAGAGGCAGCTTCTCCATGGAGAATGACACTCTTCAGATGATACCTCTTCTGGAACTTCTCGAACTGACCCTTGCTCGCTGTGAAATCCACGAACATTGCAGAAGGTCCTGGTTGAGGTCTGTCCCCCGTAAAGTGCTGGTAGAGCTGCCTCGCCTTCTCCCGGACGACCAGGGAATCCAACGGAATGTTTTTCTTGCGCTGTCGCTGATCCAAACGGCTAGGGCAGACTCCGTTTTTGCTATGAACTTATTACAACTTGTCACGATGCACTTTGCTTCCTTGTTGAAAGAGACAGTAGCCTTTGCACGGATGTTCTTTCCACCTTTATGGATGGAGCGAACGGTAGACTCATTCAAGTCGTAATGGCGGGCAACCTCCACGATTCTCTTGCCATCTTTGATCATATCCAAGAGTTTCACCTTCTCCTGGATGGTAAGCATCTTCCTCTGGCACTTAGTTTCATTGTCAGAAGGCTTAGAAGAAGCACACTTAGGAGCCATCGTGGGGCTTAGATAAAAGTTCTCAGAAATTGCAGACATAAGAGCAAAGATGGTTCTGATGCACAGCGATGTAGGATCGCCTATAAGAGAAACAGACTTGCGTGAGGCTGAGCCAATCAGTGGCCAGGATAGGAGGGGATAGGATAGCCAATCAGTGAACAGAACGCTCTGATTGGCTTGGTTTCACCACACCCGATTTTTTGGAAAAAAGTAAGGGGTGGTCAAGTGGTTGCACCTGGCGTTGAAGGATTCCTGGGGTGCTCAAATACATAGGCCTACAGTCCATACATACAGTAATTTTAATTGTAATTGTAATTGTAACACAAGGGTGTATAATTGACTCAGACAACCACGCGTGCACTGTATCATTTTCACTGTCTCGATCAACTTTTTAATGAATATATTTGAAAAAGCCACGTGAAGCCGCGAAACTCGAAGTACAAAGTGGTGGGGACGACTGTACAGAACACAAATCTGCCCCGTTCCTCAGCTCATTAGTGCAGTAGCTCTGCGTGGGCTTAATATGACTTCTCTCAATAGTTGAGATTGTATATAAACACTATACTCAGGAAAGGTTTATGGAATAAATATTTACCTTTGAAACTGGTTAAAATAAAATTTGTATTACTTAACAGCAAATAAAAGATAGAAATGGGAGATAAAAATGAAAAGTAAAAACAGTGAGTTTAGTTTGAGAATTAAAAAAAAAAATTCTACTTCTGTATTTATGTATGAATGTCCAGGGTGGGGCAAAAGTAGGTTTACAGTTGTGAGTACGCCAGTTTATTCTCGTATTATTACTTATTAATTATTGTACGTATTATTTTCCATATGAACGACTGTAAGCTTATTTTTGCCCCACCCTGTATGTATGCATGTATTTATTTACTTTGCTATAAATAGGAGGAACCAAAAGGAATTTTAACTGGAAGACTAAACAGGTTTAAAGGAATTAAAAAATTTTATGCTGAGGGAAATGAGCGAACGGAGAGCCAAGACCTTATGGTGCAGGAACGAGAAGGCTCCATGCGCAAGCTGCGTTCTCCTGTCGCTCCTGACATGTCCCCTTCACCCTCCAGGGTAACACTCTCCCCATCACACAATGCAGATGCTCCCCCACTGTGTTGATCCTGGTCTCAATTCTGGGAAGAGCTTATAAAGATGAAGTTCTTTCCTGTGACCTTCGTACATCTTGGTTGAGACGCTGATGTTGAGCCTGCTCCAAGGTCCGTTACCACCAGCCTCTTGTGGCAGTTCAGCCCGAGGACCAGCAGCATCTCCTCAAAGGCTGATGGCTTGCCGCCTGGATTTTGCCAGAGTTGGAGCTATCCATGGAACTAAAATTCAACAAGTACGGAGGCCCTGCTAGCTTTCGTTGTTGTTCCTCTCCAGACTGTGCTTTCTTCTGTGGAGCCAAGTATTATGTGTGTGTTCATGTGCACACTGGGAACATACCCTGGCACCATGCTGCATGCACAATAGCGATGCGAAGATTTGCTGAGTGTAGGTAACTCCAAGACATTGGAAGTTTAAAAAATGACTTCCTTTTTACCCCCAAATAATATAAAATATGGGCTTTTCCTAAAGATAAGAGCTGTGAAAGATTCTACTCCATTCTGAAAACTACATTGCTAATGATATAAATTATTAGACTGCAAACAGAACCCACTCACTCATTCCCTGGGAATTCAGAAAAAAAACTATATTTGGCCTTCAGTGGACTCTGTCAAAATTCATTCTGGAGAATTGTATAAGCCATGGAAGGCCCCACGAAAGCAAGGTGCGCATTGACCTCGTGAAAGATGCTGTTTCTCAGGGACGCTCCCCTGTATGTGTTCTTGCCTCACTCAATATTTCTGTTTCTTTCTAAATCCAGGAGTCTGGTTTTACAATTCAGGTCTTAAAAATGTTTCCGTTTCCCTCTCTACCCCATTTCTTCTGTTCTCTTCAATTTTAAAGAAGTCATAAATTGAAGAACTTGCCGTTTTTACGTATGGCGTCTTCCTGTAATCCACAGAGGACCACTGCAGAAAGCAGAGTCCTGGGTGCCCTTCCCTGAGCGCCGGCTAATCCCAGTTAATCCGCATCTGATGAAAGACGGCTGTCTGCACATTCAAAGGAAGTTTGCTAAACCTAATCTAAGGATCAAAGGTCTTAAGAATCAGAGCTACAATGAAAGAAAATGACAGAATTATTAAACATGACTACATTTCATCATACAAGATTAATTATTTACTGTAGAATTAAAGGGCTAAAATGAAATTAAAATCCATCAATCATTTTCATTTAACTAAGGCAAAAATTAGACTGTCATAGTGATAAAGAAAACTTGGGCTTTTCTTCAGATTTTTTTGTGTCTTTGGATTATAATTATTGGTGATAATTGCATTCTTGAGGCACAGAGGTTAGGCAAAACCATAAAACCTTTGTCACAGGAAGCCATTGTTATTGGATGATTTGCTGGAGTTCAAATAGTATCAAAATATGGATTGGGTAATATTATACTTAATATTAATATTACATAATATTAATAAACTTATAACTGTAAAAAACTTGAAGTGTCTAATTTTGCACACATATACTTATTTCTTATACAAATTTCTAGCCAGAACATACTGTCTAAATACTTACCGCTAATAATTTATATTATGGACTATAAAGAAAGACTAAAATGCATGTCAGTAGAAATCAGATTTCTCAAGTTGTACTATTAAAATTAAACAACTAAAAACATTTAAAATAAAGCTTGCTCAAACAAGAATACTTTAGTCTTTATGTCTTATATAATATAGGTTCTCCTGAATATGCCTTTGTACATGGTCTTTCGAGATTACTTGCATTTATGTATAGTTTACCTATAATATAATACAACCACTTAAAATATATAATGTACTCAGTTTTGACAAATGTTTATACACATCTATCACTCCAATTAAGATATAGAACATTTCCATCACTGCCAAAAGATTCCTCATATCTCCCAGAGTCCCACAATGACTAATCTATTTTTTATCACCACAAATTAAATGTTTTCCTAGAGTTTCATACAAATGAAGTTGCATAGGATATATGACACTCTTTTCTGTCTAACTGTGTTTGCTCAGTATGTTTTTTTTTTTTTTGTATCTTCACCCGAGGACATTTTTTTTCCATTTTTTGTTCAGAAAGAGTGGGAGGGAGAGAGAGAGAGAGAAACATCGACGTGAAAGGGACACATCAAGTGGCTGCCACCCACACGACCCAACCAGGGCCGGGGACAAACTGCAACCAAGGTACGTGCCCTTAGCGGAACCGAACCGGGGTCTCTCTGGACCGCAGGCCGACGCTCTAACCGCTGAGCCAAACCGGCCAGGGCTCAGTATGTTTTTTTTTTAAATTTTTTTATTTTTTAGGAGGGAGAGAGAGGAAGAGACATAGAGAGAACATCGATGTGAAAGGGACACATCGAGTGGCTGCCACCCACACGACCCAACCAGGGCCGGGGACAAACTGCAACCGAGGTACATGCCCATCGCGGGAAACGAACCCGGATCTCTCTGGACCGCAGGCCGACGCTCCAACCGCTGAGCCAAACAATCCAAGGCCTCAGTATGTTTTTGACATTCATGATGTTAAGTGGATCAGTAGCTTATTCCTTTTACTCACCGAGTAGTATTCCGTTGCATACATATGACACAAATTACCTATTCTGTGGCTAATGTACATTTCACTTGTTTCCAGTTTGAGCTATTATTCATAGAATCTCTGTGAATGTCCCTATAGAAAAATATATATCTGTTTTACATAATATTTATATACACATATATTTATTTACCTATCTTGGGTAAACACCTGAGTGTGGGATTGTTGTGTCGTATGGTAAGTACACATTTAACGCCATAGAACTTCACAAAAGCAATCTGAAGTCACCATCCTCTCTATTCCCAGCAGCAGCGGGAGAGAAGAGCTTCAGCGCTCCACACACTCATCAGTGTTTGGTGTTGGTGGTTTTTTCTGTTTTAACTCTTCTAGTGGTCCCTGGACACAGCATCAAGGTGTAGTGATACATCACTACAATTTTAATTTGTAACTCCTTGTAATAAATAATTTTGAGCTTTTATTTTTCACATACATAGGTCATCTGCCTATCTTTTTCTAGACAAAAAAGTGTTCAAATTTTTTTTGCCATCTTATTATTGAGGTTATTTATTTATTCTACATAAAAGTTTGTTGTTAAATATTTGAATTGAGATTATTTTCTCAATGGAATCTATTCTATACATTGTTTTCACTGTGGTTTGCTCTTTTTGTGCTCTAAGAAAATGTTGCCAATATAATTCAAATATTCTCCTATGTTATTTACTAGAATTTTTACAGTTGTGTCTTTTGTATTTAGGCCTGTGATATTTTCTAGCTTATTTTAATTTATGAAGTGATTTAATGATTAATGATTTTTTTTCTATGTGGATATCCAGTTGTTTTAGCAATATTTACTGAAAAGACTATCCTTTACTCTATTGGATCACATTGACCAAGTTTATCTTAAATGCATTAACCCTATATGCATCGATCTATAACACATCTTGAAATCAGGTAGTCTAAGTCCTGTAACTTTCTTACTTTTTTAAAAAAAGAAAATTTTGGCTATTATATATATTTTTTAAATTTTTATAACTTTCTTACAATTAATTTGTTAATTAATTTATTTATTTTATTATTATTATTTTTTAATCCTCACCCGAGGACATTTCTCCATTTTTTGCACAGATAGAGCGGGAGGGAGAGAGAGGAAGAGAGAGAGAGAGAGAAACATCGACGTGAAAGAGACACATCGAGTGGCTGCCACCCGCACGACCAACCAGGGCCGGGGACAAACTGCAACCGAGGTACGTGCCCTTAGCGGGAACCGAACCCCGGTCTCTCCGGACCGCAGGCCGACGCTCTAACCGCTGAGCCAAACCGGCCAGGGCTGTTAATTTATTTTTTTAAAATGCCTTGCTGAGATTTGTATTGGGATAGCATAAAATTCACAATTCAGTAGGTCTCAAGCAGTGGTCACCGGACACAGCATTAGAATCACTTAAACTGTTAGTAAATTCTCAGTTCCCACCCCACATCCACTGTATCAGAACATCGGAGGTAACACCCTTTCTTTCCACTATTGTCATACACTCTACTTCCACAAATAATAGCAACCACAGAGAGCAATTTCTGTTTCTTTTTTAAATGTTTGGTTATCTTTTTATAAGATTTAAAAAAAAGAAAACAAAAGTCTTGCATATTTTCTTACATATATCCCATTTCTGGTTTTCTTTATTCCCTCATACACATTTGAGGTCTAATTTTCATTAAGCCCGGAGATCTTTAAACATGTCTCATGGTGCAGATCTGGTGGTGACAAATTCACTCAGCTTTATTTGAAAATAGCTTTATTTTACTGTTTTACAAAATAACTGTGTTATCTTTAAATTGACTGGTTGATAGTTCTGTTGTTTTCTTATTTTGAGACTAAAGATGCGGTTCAGTTGTTCTGCCATTGCATGGTTTCTCATGATGCCAGCAGTCATTCTTTGTCGACTTGTACGAAAGGAGCCTTTTTGTATGAAATAGGCTATTTTTATGAGATTTACCTTATTGTTAGTTTTTAGCATTATTTGTTTGAATGTCTTCTTATGATTTGTATTTATCTTACTGGTGTATATTGAACTTCTTGGCTCTGTAGGATTATATTTTTATCCACTTTATAACATACTTGACCCTTATTTCTTCAACTATGTCATCTGCCCCCCTCCTTTTGGACCCCTGTTACACATATTTGACTCACTGATACTGTCTCACAGGGCACTGAGTCACTGTTCGTTTTTAAAGCTTTTGACTCTCTGTTCTTCAGTTTGGATTATTTTTATTACTGTATTTTCAGGTTAGCTAATATATATAGCTACTATATGTATCACTGTATTTTCAGAATTTTTATATATATGTGTGTGTGTGTGTGTATACAATCTCTGCAATATCTAATCTACAATGTTAAATTTTTGTATTTTGTTGTTAATTTATTTGTGAATCAGTTTTTCTTCTTGCTCCCTGTTCTGTTTTTTGTTTTTTTTGCCACCTGTTTTTGTTTTTATATGTTTTGTAAGGTCTAAGTAACCACATTCAGGACCAGAATGTTCTCCTCCTGTGTGAGCTCTGGTAGCTTCTCACTTTATAGTTTTTCAGTATTTGTTTTTTGCTTGGACTCATGGGGTCTTACCCTAGGAAAGTGTAGATAAGCACGTAACAAATGTCCCAAGGATCCTTACTCAGTTTCCTAGAACACGTTCTTTGTTGTTTCCTCCCATCCAGATCCCTGCCTGACATATCTGGATTGCTTCAAGCTCCCTGAGCTATAATCTTTTTTATTTTTACTTTATTTAATTTTTAATTTATTAATTTGTTTTTGTTACAGATGTTTCTCATTTTGTCCTCATTGACACCCTCCTCCCCTTCCTCCTGCCCCATCCCCAGCTTTGTTGTCTATGTTCATTGGTCATGCATACATGCATGCAAGTTCTGTGGTTTATCTCTTCCCCTACAATCCCCCCCCCCCCCCCCCCCGGAGACTTGTCAGCCTGTACTCCACCTCCTTGTCTCTGGGTTACTTACCTCAGCAGGACCATTGTGTTCTGTTGGGTTACACTCTTGACATTACAATCTAGGGGTGATCTTGGATTTATTTCCTTTAATTCTATTTTCCAGGGATTATTGTTCTGCACTGCCTGTTTTTTAATCTTAAAACAACTGTTTTCCCTCTGTTCTCCTGTTTAATAGTAAAACACTTCTAGTGCCAGAACTAGTTTAGCGCCACATATTATGTCATGGCCAAAGGAGGAACTTTATTTGTCATCATTTGAAATACAGTAGGGAAACTGGTGAATATGTTTTAGAACATATGAACCTTGTGTGAATGTATTTTTTTTGTAAGTTAAAATTTTTCCAATTTAATTGTCTCATAGAATATTTGACTAATAATATCAAAAAGTTTTACTCATAAAATAACTTGATCAGTCTTCAGTACCCAAGATGTTAATGTACGGCAGTGGTTCTCAACTAATGTGGTATTTTCACGTTAAGAGACATTTTTATATCATGATTATGGGGGAATGGATCACATTGGCACCTAGTGAGTAGAGACCAGAAATGGCACCAAAAACAGAGAATTACCAAGTTCAAAACATCAATAGTTCTGAGGTTAAGAAACCTTGATAAAAACCATTATCATGTCAAATTTATCTTAGTCTTAATTTTGTTTTACAAACACATTTTTTTTCTCTCCATCATTGCTAGAATATTAACTATAGTGGCATAAAATAATTTAAATTTTAATTAATTGAGGTTAGATACATTTCCATTTTCTCTCAGCATAGTCAGCTGATTGTGGTGGAAGATTTTAATTATCTAAATTTATTTTCATGAATAATGTTAATGAATAATGAAATAATTTCTATGTGCATAGCAGTTATTATTATATATAGAATGATAAACAATTATATTCATTATAAAACATTTTAAACTTTCTTAAATTTTGTTTTAAACTCATTTGGAAGAGAGTTATCAAACAAACAGTGTGGCTGCAGGGATGGTGCAGTGACCCCTGCACCCCAGGCAGATGGGAAAACACCTACATCAGATTGTGAATGAGAGGCTCGGCACACTCTCCCCATGAACCCCCATGCCAGCTCAGTGCCATCCAGTCAACAGGGTACCCCCAACTCTCAGCTTTTCCTTGAGGAGCAAAGAGCTTGAACCTCACATCTAATGAACCAACTTTTAACTTCCACCCAAGGGACGAACACTGAAGACCAACAGGATTTGTGTACAGAAAACCCACAAGCCTATAGCAAACGAAGACATGATTCTTTATAGGAGCACATGCAGTCCACTCAGCTATTTCCCAGAGTCCTGTGAAGCATCAGCAGGCAAGAATGCCCATCTTCCAGTTTTTTTCTGAATAGTGTCTATTTTCATACTTTAAATTCTCAGGCTTCTAAAATAACATGCATCTAAGAGCTGACTGAAATCTTCCCTGAAGACCAGAGAAGCCAGCAGACACTTTCCCTACGTTTTCCCTCTACCCTGCTCCAAATTCTCAGTATGTCTCCGAAAGAAGCCTGTACACATATCTGGTACCCCTGCTTTGGGGGATGCTATGTGAGGAACAAGTTCTTGGATACCTGGCTCTGATAGCCAACAGGGATTCCATTCAAGAGTCCCATAGGAATATAGCAAAGAAAGAAATTATTAAAAAAAAAATTCTTACCTGGGCATATGTTTATTATTTATTTATTTTTAGAGGGAGGGGGAGAGAGAGAGAGAGAGAGAGAGAGAGAGAGAAACATTGATTGGTTGCATCTCTTACATATCCCTAACAGAGATCAAACTTACCACCTGGATATGTGCCCTGATCAGGAATTGAACTCATCACCTTTTGGTGTATGGGAGTATACTCCAACCAACTGAGCCACTCTGGCCAGGGCAGAAGTCATTTTTAATGGGCTCAGGAAACACCCCTTCATAACTATATATACAGAGACCAACACAGAGGGAACAGGCAAAAATTTCCACCTTTTAGTTCTTTCCAATAAAAGTTATAACTACATACTTTCTGAACTGCCACATAAGGGTCCAGCTTGCAGTTAGGTGCTGACTGTGATCCTCCCCTTTAGGACACTGGCAGATTTGGGCACTCCATTAATTACTGGGAGCTACTAAGAACAAAGAAAGCAACTGGGACAATCACAAAGGTTTGAGAGACAGTCAGGAGCATAGACTATTTGACAAGTTTCATCTTCTATATGAGACCACTCTGTCAAGACATGGAAAGGTGGCTGTTTTATTTAATGTGCCGAAACTAATACGAAGAGCTAAAGAAAACAAAGGAGGAAGGGGATATCCCCACCCCCAACCCTGAAAGAAAGAACAAGATAAAACTCCAGAATCCGGTCTTACTGAAATTGAGATAAGTGATTTCCCAAGTAAAGAACGCAAAGTAACAGTCATAAATATGTCCACCAAAGTCAGGAGAGCAGTGACTGAAGAGTCAGAATTTCAACAGATAGATAGAAAACACAAAACTATACCGAAATTGCAGAACTGAAGAATGCAATAACTAACTGAAAATTCAATAAGGGAGTTCAAACACAGGCTACATCAAGGAGAAGAAAGCATCAGCCAATTCAAAGACAGGGCAGAGAAATTTATCAAATCAGAACAGCAAAAAGAATAAAAAAACATTTTAAAAGAGTGAAGATATCTTAAGGGACTTATGGGACATCATTAAGAAAACCAATATTCCCATTATAAGAATCCTAAAAAGAGAAGAGAGAGAGAAAGGAGAAAAAAAAACAAACAAAAAAAAACCTTATTCTAATAAATAATGGCTGAAAATTTTTAAACTGGGAAGAGAAATAGATATCCAGATCTAAGAAACAAAAAGTTACGAATATGAATCCAAAGAGACCTACACTGAAAAAAGATTATCATTAAATTGTTGAACTGTTTAAGCATTTACTGCTACTCTTGCAGTTCAACTATAACTCTGATTTTCAAAGAGAATTATGAATTTAGCTAAAATAAGCTTAAGCACAAGAAAAATTTATTCAGTGATACCATTGATTTATTCAGCAAACACTGACTATGAGCTGGATACTGTGCTAGGTTCTAGGAATAGAACAATGGACAAGTCTCTAACCTTTCATAAGGAATTTAGAAAATAAACAAATGAGTATATAGTATAATAAAAGCAAGTGACAGGTAAGCTTTATGAAAAAAATAGAAGTGTGAGCAGATTTTAAGATTACCTTGGGTGGTCAGAGAAGGACTCTCTCATACATTGGAAGCTTAAGGACAAGAAAGCAGCCAACCCTCAGAAATAACCTGGACTCTGGATCTCAATACAGTTAGGATTTGTTGTCCTGTCGGGACTTCTCTCTACAAGTCTATTTCATTTTCGTCTCTCTGCAAACTACTTCTGCTTCTCTAAACTATGAGGCCTAAAATGGGGCATACTCTATGTTTCACATTTTACATCTTCTAATTTCAGCTACCAGGGAAAATCACCCTGTTGTTATTATATGACGTCCTGATTATATAGTCTGATATTGACCAATTTTAGACTTAAACCTGAAACTCCTGTGCCCTCCAGATCTGATGTCTGTTTGCTCATCTAGGATAGGTAGATCAGTTCCTGAGCCCCACTCACTACTCTAGAAAGCAATCCTGTGACCAGTTTTGACTAGTTTTCTCTCTTGTTAACATTAATTTTTGCTTATATTTTATCAAGTAGTTATCATACACCATGCTATTCTAAGTGCTTTTCATTAATAATCTCATTTAACACTTAGATATGCTTTGTGTAAAATACGTCAGTTATTTGGAACTTTGTCCACTTATGATTTGTAGGGTTGGGGTTTGGTGGATGAACAAAATGTAACCTTGAGGTACGCATTCTCCTGGCCTGGCCAGCCAAGGACAAAGTATACGTGAGAAAAGACAAAAGATCTGGAAAACTGCCCAAGGGAGTGAATGTGATAAAAATCTTGGAAATGGGTTACCACCCAAGGAAGTGAATGTGTTTGGTAAGAATCTCCACCGAAAACGGCCAGGGGCAGCTAGAACAGTAAGAACGCTGGGGTCTCCTGAAAGGTCAGCAGAGGCACTATCTCAAGGACTTAATTACCTAAAACACCATGTAACCTACAGAACTGCTAAGAAAATTATTTGGGATGCATCCAGAGATCCTGAGCACTTGCTCTCTTGCGCTACTCCCCCTCACTCCAAGCCACGTCTGCATGTAGTCCATTGCGTTGTGACAACCCCCGGCAGGCTGAGAGATGGCATGATTGAATTTTGTTGTCGTGGTGCAGTTGCTCTAAATATAACTTAAAATAAGGACATTATAATTTTCCAACTGAAACTCAAAATGTTGATAAGGAATTTACTTTTCTTGGATGCAAAGTGGTACAGTATAGTCGTCACAAACACAGATGCTGGAGCTGGGTCAAATTCTCTGTCACCAATTACTGGCTACACAGCTTGAGCAAGTTACCTCTAAGTCTCTCCTTCTTCATTAGTGAGAATGGCAGAGTGTCTGCCCATGTGTTCAGTAAGTGGGGATGAGTATGACACATAGCACATTTCCTGGCCGACTGCAAGGGCTATAAAGTTGCATGTATTACCATCAGAAGATTCCTCTCTGTCAATGCTGATCTGTGTCAAGCTCAAGCCAGTAACTGCCCTGGCCACCACTCATCGGCAGCTCACTGATATTACATTCAAAATGATAATTGAATGAATTACAATTCTATCACTTATCCAGGAGGGATGTTAGGCGTTTAAAGTTAAGACAAAAAAAAAAAAAAAAAAATTACTATCGCCTTCTGTTCAGGGTGGAGATGCAAGGATTCTCATACAAAGCCAAAATTCACCCAAGCTTTCAAAATTTGCCTGTGGTTGCCATAAATGAACATTTGCTAATGTAATGTCCCTTGTCAAGTTTGCCATTTCTTTCCAAGGACATCAAACTTAAGGAAAGCCAGGCTTAAAGAAGGTTTTAAAGATCAAAACAAAAAAGCAACTGTGCAAGGGCTCTAGAGCCTCATAGGGAACTAGAGCTGGATGTCAGTTAAAAGTGTTCTGGGCAGATAGAATACACCGCTGTCAGGGAGCTGATGGGAGCAAACAGAGCAAGAGAAAGAAATGTCTACATAGTTTTGACATTTCATACAACAGAGTCACAAGACAAACTGAGCAGCGTCAAGCTAGTGCCTGGGTGCAGGGGTATATGCCTTGACCATCCCAGAGGGCCACATGCATTAGCCCTGCTGCCACCTCCGCGTTCTGGCTACACACTTTCAGTTCATGATGGAGCTCCCGTGTGTCCTCCGTAATTTTGCTTTTTGATATAAAGCACCTCTCAAGGGCAAGCCAAGTTAGAAATGTGGGTTGAATTGATTTTAGGTGTTTTATTTTTATAATATAGGCAATAAAGCTACAAATTGCCCTATAAGGATTGTTTTTACTGCATCCCATAAATTATGATGTATTATGTTTTTATTTTTGCTTAATTTAGAATATTTTAAAACTTCTCTATGCTCTGTTCTTTGAACAATACGTTATTTAGAAGTGTATTCTTTAACTTTCAAATATTTAGAAATTTTTATAGATATTTATGTCTACTGATTTCTAAATTAATTCTAACTGTAGTAAGATAATATACTCTGCAAGGTTTCAATGTTTTTTCAAAGTTATTGAGCTCTTTTTATAGCCCTGCACATGATTGATCTTAGTAAATACTTTTTTGGCACCTAAAATGAGTATATGTTCTGCAGCTATTGGATATAATGTCTGTCAATAACAACAAGATCAATTTGGAATATAGTACTATTCATAATATTTATCATTTTTATTGATTATTTATTTCTCTAACTGTTTAATATTGAATCACTTACTTATAGATTAGTAAATTATATAATGCTTTTTGTGTATCCTAAGTTATAACTTATCAAGCACATTCCAGAGTAGAAAACTTTTGCCAAATACAACTAAAATGCTTCAAGATTTTGCCTCTCACTTGTTTCATGTAAAAGGGATACCTTTCTAGATAAAATAACTTTCCTAACAAATAGCTTTTCTGAATGGATGCTGTTATGGACTTAAGACATATATCCCTACAAAAGTCGTGTTGAAGCCCTTATACCCCCAGTGGGGCTGTATTGGAATAAGGAAGTGACTGTGTTAAGTGAGGGCAGAAGGGTGGGGCCCGGATCTGGATGTATCAGTGTCTCTATAAGCAAAGAGCTCCCTCTCTCCTCTCTCTGCATACATCAAGGAGAAGCCATGAGAACACGCAACAAAGTGGCCCTTTGCACCCCAAGAGGAAAAGCCCTCAAATGCCAACTTGACTGGAAACTTGATCCTGGACTTTCAGTACCCAGAACTGTGAGAAAATAATTTTCTGTTGTTTAAGACACCCATCTATAGCATTTTGTTATGACAGCTCAAATAGACGAATACAAATGTGTATCAAACTTATTCTCGGTTAAATCACTGTGTTATAAGGCGAGAATGAGAGAGAGAGTAGGTTTGTGAATAAAGGATGAAAGAAGGTGAAGAGAATAGACAAAGAACATATATGCACAGCTCATGGTTACAGACAACCATGCGGTTAGAGCCAGAGGGAGGAGAGGGCAGGGTCTAGGTAGAGGGGACAAAGCTGGGGGGAAATGGGAGACATCTGTGATAATGTCAACAATAAAAATAAAAATAAAAAAAGAGTTATAAAAGTCTTCCCATGGAATAGAATAGTATGGCATGAAAAATATTCATGGGGAATTTTTGCCAGATACCACAGTAAATGGTTTCAAGTAGTGATAAGGTCTTTCTGTACAAAGTCTTAATGTTGGTCAGTGTGGAGTTAGGAAGGGAAAGCAAATGCCTGGCATTTCAAAAGGGGTTGATTAACGTGGAGAACTAGCTATAAAGCTATTGGAAAAGCTGACAAGACAGCAGGGACAGTAAGAAGCCACCACTAGTCCAAGAACTGGAATAGCCAGGGAGGAGGGTCAGAGGGGAGAAGTGGGGGAGGGGTATCCTTACCCAGGGCCTGTCGCCCTAGTAGTGGGGCTACAGAGGAAACACCTTGCTGGGGATGGACAGAGCAGGAACAAGGAGTCAGCCACTGGGTCTCCATTCAGTTCTACACTAGTGCTTCATTTCACAAACCAGGCGCATAAAGGCAACAGAGCAGTGAGGAAGGCTTTTGCAGAGTTAAGAACATTGAATACAGAGCAGAACAAAGAAAAAGACGGGGGTGGATCTGACAGCAACAAAAGAATGACTAGCACAGCCTAAAATGAGCATCACTCTTTTTTTATTTATTTTTATGACTTTAAAGAAGGGAACATGAAAATAAAACCTTTATTTTCAGGCATTACCCACCCATAAAAGAAAGTTAGGTTCACAGTTTTAACTCTTGACACAAAGCAAAGTAGGAGGCAAATTTACATTTATCAGACACAACTAATGGATCAACTTTTAAAAATTCGGGCTATCTTGAAAGCTTGCAACATATCAGATATTGCTGTGTATTTTCTAGTGATAGAATGCCAGCAATGGCTGACAGTGTGTGGAACTTGTGAAGTATTTTTAATAGCAGGTGTTTTCTATATGTTGCTAGAAATCAAGAGGTTTATAAACATGTTACATGTCTAGAAATGAGTTAAGATACCTGCAAGTTCAAACACACTAACTTAGGAGGAGTCAACAGTCCATATGGACTAAATTAATACTTGCCTCTGGGTAGCAGGTATGTTTGTAAATATAAAATTATGTTAGACATTAGCACCAGTACAGAACACTCTCAGCATCATAAGATCCAAAACACCAGCATAAGTTATCCATCATTTAAAACCAATTGCCTCCTTCCTAAGATGTCAAAATAGTAGGTAACTAGATTAATAACTCTAATTCAAATGAACAACTGTTGTGCTGTACAATCTCTCTTTTGGAAGCATATGGAGAACTAATCAGCAAGCAGCAGACAGTTTATGATTTAAGATTTCCAATATTTTAAAAACTGGACATTACCACACATAGGTAAAAAATTACTAAAAGTTAATGAGTGACAAAAAAAATCTTTAAAACTAAATAAAATTTCCTTTTCTGCTTAACAATAAGTATGGCAGAAGACTAAAAAAAGTCCTAGAAAACCTGTTTATTGACCATTCTCTCCATATATGTTTTACTAAGTGCATTGACACTCCCATTCAGGAACCCATTACTAACCTAATTTTCTAATGAAGGAAGAGGTAAAAGATACTTACCACCTTCTATGGAACAGTCAAATGTCATTTTAAGACCAAAACTAATAGCAATATAGGAAATTTGCAAACAATAAGATTTTTGGTTTATATTTAATGGATGCTGCTGCTCCAACCTTATAAAGTAAAGCTTTCTGCTTTCCAAATTCCAAAAATTAACACACTCCGGAATCTTACCACACTAACCAGGTCCTTTGGTTTCTTTAGAACAGGAAGGGTTAAAGGGTCATTAATTATGGGTATACAATTTTTATTTGGGATTTTTCATACACACAAATCATACCAAGAGACCAGATGCAGTTTAAATATTATACATTAGCCAAATCAACTTTGTTATGCCAATCCTGTTGGAGGGGGAATAGCCCAACATCCATCAAACTACTTCACCTGACAGGATGTGTTTTTCAACAATAAGTAGTTTAAACAACTTTCGAATAGTCAGTAAGGTGTCTAGTTTGGTTTTTAAAATGGGAAAGTCATACACTTTAAAATATAGTTGAAAGTCAATTACAATTTGAACCTAATGAACCACACAGGATCGAGGGTTAATAAACCAATGTGCTTTGAATTTGTTCAAGTCTGATATTTCTGTATAAAGATTTAGCATATAACTACCATGAGAAGTGAAAAAAGATTTTCCCCAGAAATGAAAATATTAAAACTAAGTTAAAATACATAACATTGTTAGTATTCCACGTCACTTACATTTTGACAACCCGAGTTTACATGTCCCAGTCGACCAGGTGTGTAATTGCAAAGCAGGTACTAAAAATGATATGATGTCCAATATTTCAAACCAGTTTGTAATCAAAAGACACAAATGAATGAAAGCTTTAATCTGGTACACATGGTCACACCTATATTTCAAGTTTGGAAATGCGTATTTGCAAGCAGCAATACAAACTATTCATGAAGAATGTATAATCTCTGAAAACTATGAAAACATCCCTGCTACCAATACATTTCTAAATACAAAACTGACTATCATATTGTTACTTCTGTGTAGCAAGAGAAGTTCATTTTCAAAACAGATAAAATTCAGTCTGTAGGTGTGAATGGTATGAATGAATCTTTTTTTTTTTTTTTTTTAATTTCTCAGTCGGTTGGGATCCTGAAGCATGCAATACTCGGAGAATTGGGTCCACGAAGGAACCAGGGTTGTCTCACGGCATCCAGTTAAGCCGGAGCTGGGAATGCCTCTGGGTCATCTGCATCTGGGCAGAAGCACTCGCCTTGTCAGTCCTGCTGCGGCGGCTTGGACGTCCCCCACGCCCACGGCCCCCTCGCCCTCCCCTGCCACCTCGTCCTGGGCGGCCAAGGTCTCCGACACTGATCTCCAGCCGAGACGTATCGTTTGCTGGCTTCGGAAATGATGGCCCATAACCGAATCCTCAGCATGCGCCTCCTCACTCTGACTTACGAAGAACAAGCCCTTCTTCCACGGCCCACCAGCACCTTCATTTGGTTTTCGGATACTAAAGTCTCCTTTTGCCCGGTCCTTATTTTGAATAGCCTTCCACTCATCCAAAGTCATTTCTTTTGGGGCCTCTCCCTTTACTTCTTCAACTTCGTTCTCCTTATTTTCAGTGTCTGCAACGGGATGTTCTTCACCTCCAGGTGCGTCCTCAGTCACAGCTGACTGCTCCGCGCCAGTTGATGCGTCTTTGACCGCCCCAGTGGTGAGACCCGCTGCCTCCACCTGTGTCCTCGTGCTGCGGGCCAGATCGACCACGTCCACTGTGCCCACCAAGTTCACGTGTGCCCCGAGGGCCAAGTCCACCTGCTCGGCCTCTTCCCAGACCCCCGTGGCCTCGAACCGGCCGTCAGTCATCCGCCTACCCACCGACAATCCTCTCCTTCACCTTCCTTCAAGCGGCTTTCCAAAGCGTCCTTCCCGAGGTGGCCGCCGTTCTGGTCACCCATCAGTTTTGTCCCTTCACCCTGAAGTTGCTGGTCAGGTCTGCTACCTTCTTTCTTCGTGGGCGTCCCTTCCTCGTGGCCACGGGTGGCCGGCGGGCTCCTGCGGTCTGTCCCGGACTCTGCGCGGCTGTTCGCTGCGCCTGCGTCGGCTGCGCTCCCGCCCGGCCCCCAACGCCCCCCGCGCTCCTCCTCCTCTTGTTCTCTGCTGCCTTCACCTGTCTAACTGTCGGGTGGGTTGGTGACCGCTTCCGGTAAACGCCCAGCAGGACGGTGGCCCCGCGGAGCCCAGAGCGCTCCCGGCTGAGAGCCAGCATCACTCTCGCTCAGTGACTAGATGATGCCACACGTCTACGAAAACATGTCACACTGAGCGTGTGCGCTGAGGGCACGTGGTGAAGCCTTGGGGGTCTGAGGGAGCACTAACATAATGCTTAAGTTTAAGTTTAGAGATGGACGCTTGGATTCATAAACTATTACGACACCAAATTAAAGATGAGAAATTGTTCAGAGGCTGAGGCTCATATATATTTTTTGTCGTTCTTTTTTTGAAATCTTTATTGTTGAAAGTATTACAGATATCCCCCCTTTTTTTCACCCACTCACTCCCTCATCCCCACTACCAACCCCCTCCTGCTTTCCCCAAACTATTGTCTGTGTCCATCGGTTGTGCCTATATGCACATAAGCTCTTTGGTTTATCTCTTCCTAACCCCCACCACCTCCCTTCCCATCGAGGTTTGTCAGTCTGTTCCCTACTTCCATGTCTATGCATTTGTTTTGATCGATAGATTACTTTGTTCATGATCTTGCATAAATAAGTGGAATCATGAGGAACTTATCTTTCTCTGACTGGCTTAGTTTTCTCAGTATACTACTCTCCAGGTCTCCACGTCGTCTCAAAGGATAAGAAGTCTTTCTTACAGATGCATAGTGTTCGATTGTGTAAATGTACCACTGCTTTTTTTAAAACTTTTTTTTTTCTTTATTGATTTGAGAGAGAGAAGAAGGGAGGGAGAGAGAGACAGAAACATCGATGAGAGAGAACATCAATTGGCCGCTGCCTGCATGCCCTCCACTGGGGATTGGGCCCACAACCTGGCATGTGCCCTGATAGGGAAATCGAACTGGAGATTTCTTGGTGCAAGGGTCGACGCTCAACCACTGAGCCACACGGGACAGGCATACCACTCATCTACTTATGGACACTTGGTCTGTTTCCAGATCTTAGCCATTGTAAATAGTGCTGCTGTTGAGGCAGAAATTCGGTCAGCGGGAACAGACAGACTGCACACACTTGGAAGATTAGAAAATGACTGTTTAATGGGCACTGGTGCTGGCCCAGCAGAGTCACCTTCAAAGCCTGAGCTCCACGCCCGGGTTCCAGCCACCTTTTATACATGATAAGCTTCTGGGTATTTGGAAGCTTACTAGTTTCTCTGTAGTTTAGATAGTTGGTGGATGTAAGGGGCAAGTGGGATTACAGAAGCCCCGGATGGGGTCTCTGCACTGTGAGCTCAGGGGCTTGTCTGCACCCGGCTTGCCTTCTCACTGCTATGAACATAGGGGTACATATATTCTTTCTGATTGTTGTTTCAGGCTTCTTAGGGCATATTCCTAGAAGTGGGATCACTGGGTCAAATGGCAGTTTCATTTTTAATTTTTTGAGGTAACACTCTATTGTTTTCCATAGTGGCTGCACCAGTCTGCATTCACACCAGCAGTGCACTAGAGTCCCCTTTTCTCCACACACTTGCCAGCACTTGTTGTTTGATAATTTGTTGATGGCGGCCATTCTGACAGGTGTGAGGTGATACCTTATCATTGTTTTAATTTGCATCTCTCTGATGATTAGTGATGTTGAGCATTTTTTCATATGTCTCTTGGCCATTTGTATGTCCTGTTTGGAGAAGTGTCTATTCAGATTATCTGCCATTTATTTATTTATTTATTTATTTATTTATTTATTTATTTTAAAAAAATTGGTTAACACACTCCATACTTTATTTTATTTATTTATTTATTTATTTATTTATATCCTCACCCGAGGATATTTTTCCATTTTTTGTACAGATAGAGTGGGATGAGAGAGAGGAAGGGAGAGAGAGAGAGAAACATCGACGTGAAGGGACACATCGAGTGGCTGCCACCCGCACAACCAACCAGGGCCGGGGACAAACTGTAACTAAAGTACGTGCCCTTAGCGGGAACCGAACCCCGGTCTCTCCGGACTGCAGGCCGACGCTCTAACCGCTGAGCCAAACTGGCCAGGGCTTTATTTATTTATTTTTTAAAATAATTTTTTAAATTTGTTTTTGTTACAGATGTTTCTCCTTTTTCCCCCATGGATACCCTCCTCACCATTTCCCTCACCCCTTCCCCAGCTTTGTTGTTTATGGCCACTGGTTATGCATACATGCATATAAGTTCTGTGGTTTATCTCTTCACCCCCAACACCCCCTCTTCTGAGGTTTGTCAGTCTGTACCCTACCTCTATGTCTCTGGGTCAATTTTGTTCATCAGTTTGTTTAGTTCATTATATTACACAAATAAGTGAGATCATGCGGTATTTGTCTTTTTCTGTTCGGCTTGTTTCACTTGGCATAATACTCTCCAGGTCCCTCCATGTCGTCTGAAAGGATAAGAGATCTTTCTTTCTTACAACTGCATAGGATTCCAGTGTGTACATATATCACAGCTTTTTAATCCACTCATCTACTGATGGACACTTGGGCTGTATCCAGATCTTAGCTATTGTAAATAGTGCTGCTATGAACATGGGGTACATATATTCTTTCTGATTGTTGTTTCAGGCTTCTTAGGGTATATTCCTAGAAGTGGAATCACTGGGTCAAATGGCAGTTCAATTTTTAACTTTTTGAGGTAACATCATAGTATTTTCCATAGTGGTTGTACCAGTCTTCATTCCCACCAGTAGTGTACTAGGGTCCCCTTTTCTCCACACCCTCGCCAGCACTTGTTTGATAATTTGTTGATGGCAGCCATTCTGGAAAGTGTGAGGTGATACCTCATTGTTGTTTTAATTTGCATCTCTCCATTTTTAAATTAAATTGTCTTCATTTTGTTGAGTTATATGAGTACTGTATATATTTTGGATATTAACCCCTTATTCAATGCATCATTGACAAATATGTTCTCCCAGAGAGTGGGTTCTCTGAATTTTAGGGATGGTTTCTTTTGCCATGCAGAAGCTTTTTAGTTTGATGTGGTCCTATTTATTAATCTTTTACTTTGTTTCTTTGCCCTAGGCAATGTATCAGTGAAAATTCCACTACGTGTGATGTCTGAGATTTTTTTTTCCCCCTAAGGTCTCATGAGGGCATTTTGCACTTTTTAAAACTGATTTTGTTTTTAGAGATACAGGAAGGGAGAGGAAGAGAGAGATAGAAACATCAATGAGAGAGAACATTGATCAGCCACCTCCTGCATGCCCCCCAACTGGGGATTGGGCCCACAACCTGGTCATGTGCCCTGACCAGGAATAGAACCGGTGACCTCTTGGTGCATGGGTCAATGCTCAACCACTGAGCCACTGGCTGAATTGAGATTTTTTTAACCTACATTTTCTTTTGGGATTTTTATGGTTTCAAAAGTTACATTTAAGTCTTTCATCCATTTTGACTTTATTCTTGTGTATGGTGATCTAGTTTTATTTTTTGCATGTACCTGTCCAATTTTCCCAACACTATTTATTGAAGAGACTGTCTTTTTGCCATTGCATGCTCTTGCCTCCTTTGTTAAATATTAATTGTGCATACTGTCATGGACAGACTTCTGGCTTCTCTTTTCTGCTCCATTGATCTATATGCCTGTTCTTGTGCCAGTACGAAGCTGTTTTGATTATGATGGCTTCGTAGTATAACTTGATATCTGGTATTGTGATCCATCAAACTTTGTTCTTAATTCATAAATTGTTGTTACTATTCAGGGTCTTTTTTGGTTCCACATAAACTTTTGGATTGCTTGCTCTAGATCTGTGCAATATACCACTGGTACTTTAATAGGGATTATATTGAATCTGTAGATTGCTTTGGGTAGTACGAATATTTTAATGATGTTGATTCTTCCAATCCATGAACATGGTATATGTTTTCACTTTTTTATATGTTCTTCTATTTCTTATTTCAATGTCCTGTAGTTTTCTGAGAACAAGTCTTTAATCGCCTTGGTTATATTTATTCCTAGGTATTTTTGTTGTTATTGTTGCCATTGTAAATGGGATTATTTTATAAATTTCCCTTTCTTAATGTTCACTATTGGTGTATAAGAATGCACCAATTTCTGGATGTTAATTTTGTATTCTGCTATTTTGCTAAATTCATTTATTAAATCTAGTAGATTTTTTATGGGGTCCTTAGGGTTTTCTATGTGCAATATCTGTGAATAATGACGGTTTCACTTCCTCCTTTCCAATTTGGATCCCTGTTATTTTTTCTTCTTGTCTAATTGCTGTGGCTAAGACTTCCAATACTATGTTGAATAAGAGTGGTGAAAGTGGGCATCCCTGTCTTGTTTCTATTTTGAAGAAAAATGCTTTTAGTTTTTGCCCATTGAGTATGATGTCAGCTGTAGGTTTGTCTTATATGGTCTTTATTATGTTGAGATATGGTCCCTCTATTCCCACTTTGCTGAGTATTTTTATCAGAAATGGGTGCTGGATTTTGTCAAGTGCTTTTTCTATTGATAAAATCACATCATTTTTATTCTTCATTTTGTTTATGTGGTATATCACATTTATTGATTTGCAAATATTGTACCAGCCTTGCATCCTTGGAATGAACCTTACTTGGTCATGGTGAATAATTTAAAAAATATATTGCTGGATCAAATTAGCTAGTATTTTGTTGAGTATTTTGGCATCTATGTTCATCAGGGATATTGACCTGTAGTTTACTTTTTTTGTAGTGTCATTATCTGGTTTTGGAATTAGGATTATGCTGGCCTCATAAAAAGATCTTGGAAGTCTACCTTTCTCAAATTTTTGGGAATAGTTTGAGGACAATAGGTGTTAGTTCTTTGAATGTTTGCTAAAACTCCCCTATGCAGCTGTCCAGGCCCAGGTTTTTGTTTGCTGGGTGTTTATTGATTACTGCTTTAATTTCCTTAGCTGTTATTGGTCTGTTCAAGTTTTCTGATTCTTCTTGGTTCAGTTTTTGGAGACCATATGATTCTAGAAATTTGCCCATTTTGCCTGGGTTGTCCAATATTTTAGCGTTTAATTGTTCATAGCATTTTCTAACAATCTTTGTATTTCTGTGGTGTCAGTTGTTACTTATCCTCTTTCATTTCTGATTTTATTTATTTGGGTCCTCTCTGTTTCTTGGTGAGTCTGGCTAAAGGTTCATTAATATTGTTTATCTTTTCAAAGAACCAGCTCTTGGTTTCACTAATCTTTTGAATTGTTTTTTAGTCTCTATGTCATTTATATGTACTCTGACTTTCATTATTTCTTTCCTTCTACTTGCTGTGGTCTTTTATTTTTTATTTTTGGTTTGTTTGTTTGTTCTCTTTCTAGTTATTTAAGTTGTGAGGTTAGATAGTCCATTAAAATTTTTTCTTGTTTCTTGAGGTAGGCCTGTAATGCCATGAACTTCCTTCTCAAAACTGCTTTCACGGTGTCTCATAAATTTTGTGTTGTTGTGTGTTCACATTTATTGATTTACAGGAAGTTTTAAATTTATTTCTTAATATCCTTGGTAACTCATTCATTATTTAATAGCATACTATATGGCTTCCATGTGTTTGAATGTTTTTGAGTGTTTTTATTGTAATTCATTTCTAGTTTCATGACATTTGCTCTGAGAAGATGCTTGATATAATTTCAATCTTCTTGAACTTGTAGAGACTTAGTTTGTATCCTAACAGGTGGTCTATCTTTGAGAATGTCCAGTGTGCACTTGAGAAGAATGTGTATTCTGCAGTTTTTGGTTGTAATTCTCTATAAATATCTATTAAATTAATCTGATCTATTGCATCATTTAAGGTCTCTGTTTCCTTGTTAATTTTTTTGTCTAGAGGATCCAGTGATGTCAGTGGGGTTTTAAATTCTCCTATTATGATTGCATTGCTATCAATTTGTCCCTTGAATTCCTCCAGAAGTTTTAAAATATATATTGGTGCTCCTGTATTGGGTGCATATATGTTTACTAAGGTTATATCCTCCTGGTGGATTGATTCTTTTAATATTGTGTAGTGGCCTTCTTTGTCTCTTTTTATGGCCTTCATTTTGAATGGTATTGTATCAGATATGATTATTGTTACCCCAGTTATTTTCCTTTCCGTTTGCTTGGAAAATTTTTTTTCATTTTTTCTCTTTCAACTTTATGAATCTCTTATTGTGAGTGGGTCTCTTGTAGTAAGTCCCATATATCTGCTGTTAGTCCACATCAAGTCAGCCTGACTTCCAAATTCAAAGAAGTTAAGACAACAATGAAAGATAATAATCAAAAAGTATTTTAACATGATTTTTAAAATTTATTAAAATAATCACATTTGTAAAATTCTCGTGACTTTTAATGACAGACCCTGAGACTAAGAAGACATTTACTTCCTCCCAGGAGGTAATCCTCAACCCCACTCTGCACTCTCCATGTGAAACCCCAGGCAGGAAATGTGTGCATGTATATATATATATATATATATATATATATATATATATGTACACACACACACACACACACACACACACACATATATATTTTTTAAATTTTCATTTTAGTTAACCCTCACCCTAGGATATTTTTCCATTGATTTTTCAATAGAATGTAAGGGAAGGAAGGAGAGAGAGACAGAGAAACATCAGTATGAGAGAGATACATTGATTGTTTGCCTCCATCATGGCCCCAGGGATCAAACCTGAAATCCAAGTATGTGCCCTTGATTGGAAATTAAACCCATTACCCTTTGTTCTGCAGGTCGATTCTCTAACTGCTGAACCAAACTGGTCATGGCAGACAGGAAATATTAAACATAGTGTCTGACCTCAGTGAACTTACTAACATGTTTGGTGGGGGCGGAGCATATTTAAAATGTTTTATAAAAATGCATATGAAAAAAATTGCAAAACAAATATTAAACTGTTTAGATAACTACATTTATCAGTTGCCTACTAATGACCCCATTGTGCTAGACAATTCATTTGTCTAATCAACAAATATTTTTTGATTACCTAATTTGCCAGGCCTGGTAATAAGTGGGATGTGTTAATTGCACTGAAGAGAAAGATCTGCTTATTTGTAGCCCTGTCTTCTCTATTAGACTCTAAGCTCACTGAAAATAGCAGTTCTGCCTATTTATCTTTTGAATTCCCAGCAAAACATACACGCAGACACACACACACACCACACACACACACACACACACACACACCACACACACACACACACACACACCACACACATGACAATGAGCAAAATTAAATTTTAAAAAATTCCTGCAAAACAGTCTGAAAAATGTGAGCTGTGTTTGAAGTCACCCTTATTGCAGCAATGGAAATTCCAGACATGAAACAGTGTACACTGTTCTTCATTTATCTAAGTTTATGTAGGAGACGTCTTTGGTCACTCCTAGGCATTGCCCCATAGACATATCTCATAAGCTTCTATATACAGAGCAGAATGTGTTTCTTCACTTCTGTGCTTGGGTACAGAGACATCAAGTGTGCACACATCTTTTTCGTAGAGGTCCCCTATTTGGGGTTGAACATTGAATTTAGACCACTTTTTTTTTTTTTAATTTAACTTTATTGTTTATAGTATTATAGATGTCTCCCATTTTCTCTCTTTTTGCCCCACCTCGCTGCACCTCAGGCCTTCCCCATGCTATTGTCTGTGTCCATGGGTTATTCATATATGCATATATATCCTTTGGTTAATCTCTTCCTGTCCGACCTGCCCCAACACCCCCTTCTTCCGAGATCTGTTATTCTGTTCCATGCATCCGTACCTCTGGACCTATTTTGTTTGTTAGTTTATTTTGTTCTTTAGAGTGCATTTATAAATGAGGTCATATAATATTTGTCTTTCTCTAACTGGCTTATTTCACTAAGCACAATAGTCTCCAGGTCCATCCATGCTGTCTTAAAGGATAAGAGATACTTCTTTTTTACAACTGCATAGTATTCCACTGTGTAAATGTACCACAGCTTTTTTTTTTTTTTTATTCAGTCATCTGCTGGTGGACACTTGGGCTGTTTCGAGATCTTAGCTATTATAAATAGTGCTGCTATGAACATTGGTACTTCGGGATTCTTAGGATGTATTCCCAGAGTGAAATTGCTGGGGTCAAACGGCAGATCTATTTTAAAATTTTGAGGAAACTCCAGAATATAAAGTACTCATTCAACTCAACAAAGAAGACAAACAATCCAATTAAAAATGGGCAAAGAAAAAAAAAATGGGCAAAGGACCTGAATAAGCATTTCTCCAAACAGGACATACAGATGGCCAACAGACACATGAGCAAATGCTCAACATCACTAATCGTCAGAGAGATGCAAATTAAAACTACAATGAGACCACTTTCTTGACAGCTCTTTCAAAAAGAAAACAGACCCTCTTTCTCCAGAAACAGGACAAGTGAGGTCAGAGAGCACTGGCTGACACACTCAGGAGGGTCAGTCCCACTTTGGTCTTGTTTTGTTTTTTTAAAAAAAATAATCAGCCACTTATGCATCTCTCAGCCTTTAAAGAGCAAGATGAGGCAGTGAGGGCTCTGTGGGGTTTTGTCTGGATGTCTTGTTTTGCTCACTGCTTTGTTCCTGTCTGCAGAAAGTCCCTAGATGCTAAATGAGCCCTGCTCTGGGTGGTCTCTGCCTCGTGCTTCCCCGACGATGACTCTGCTTCTTTCTGTTTCCATGGAAGAAGCAAGGAAGGAACATTCATCTGGGAGATCTGGTGATTTGGCCTTTGGCTGCAGCGGCCTTTCTAACGGCCCTCTGCCCCTCTGCCCCTCTGCCCCTGGGTTGGCATGGCAGGCACACCACCCTCTGTTGTGGACCTTTCTCAAAAGTCACATTAAAGGTAAAACTAGAAATGAATTTGAAAATTCATTTTGGTTATTTTGAGTGGCATCTAATAGTTAGGCAACCTAAACAAGACATGCTAAATTAATTAATGGTAGAAATGAAAACAGGTTTTTTAAGCACTTAGTAAAGACATGATGCTTTCACTTATGTAATAAAAATGTGTCTATAGCCCTGGCCGGTTTGGCTCAGCGGTTGGTGCGTCGGCCTGTGGTACAGAGAGACCCGGGTTCGGTTCCCGCTAAGGGCACGTACCTCGGTTGCAGTTTGTCCCCGGCCCTGGTTGGTCGTGCGGGTGGCAGCCACTCGATGTGTCCCTTCACATCGATGTTTCTCCTTCTCTCTCTTCCTCTCTCTCCCTCCCGCTCTGTCTAAACAAAAAATGGAAAAATGTCCTCGGGTGAGGATAAAAAAAAAAAAAAAAAAAAAAAAAAAATGTGTCTATAAAACTCTTTACAGGGATGAGGGGAAAAATGACTAATATGCATATATGTATGTGTGTTTGTACATATCCATGCATTCATGGACATGTGTACAGATATTTGGGCTTTCACTTGTTGGTTTTTAGTTAAAGCCACCAGCATCGTCGGGCGGTGTTTACACCTGCACAGGGGTCGGGAGGCGGCACAAGACTCCCTGCTGGACAGGAGACTTGCAGTCAGAGAGAGAAAGAAAATCTCTGTTTGAACTTCAGCGTTCCATGCAGGCCTGGCAGTTGTACACTCCCTGGGATAAATCACTCGTACCTCGCTGCATTGTTATTGTGGGATCGGGCAAAAATATTTGGCAGGCATTTCAAAGCAAATGCTTCAGTCGAATGACGGCAGCTAAAGGGGAAAACGCCAAGACTAAAGCAAGTGCATACTTTGCTATGAAAGAGTTTTTCTAATGGAATATTTAATAAAATGAATTACAGTCATACTTTAATTTAATTAGAATGGTGGTAACTTTCTTTAGGAAACTAAGAGGAAAGGTCAATTTTAACATGAATATTTTTTCATTAAGACATTAACTTTAAAAATAACAAATGTAAACATTTGGAAAAGTGGCTAAACAGAATGAGAGGAGTTGTCAGTTCGGTGCAGTCGTGATAAATTCCCATTTCTACTTTGGAATCCATCCCTGGAAATATAAATTGATTTTCCTTACAGCAAGAATGTGGTATGAGTTTGAATATAGAAAACCCAGATCTATTATTATTGTTATTATTATTGAAGCATGTTGCCTTCCCAGAGCTTAGGTGGGTCCAGATTTCCATTATAAGTCACTGTTTTCATAAGGGCTTTATAACTTGGACATGACAGTTGGCTGTAACCTTTAACTTGGTGAAAACATCCCAGCCTGGGCTAGGCGTTCCCCTCCTTCAGCAATCCCGAAGGCCAGCAGCAGGCCACACAGTGGCTTTTCTTCTTCCCTCGATTCTGAAGTAAAAGTTAGGAAGATATAGATCAATGTCAAATAAAGATAAGCTTAAGTTTTTGTTTTTTTTTTTTTAAGATTTTACCTAAAAGGAGCTACTAACGGCACAATTTTATTTTTTGAATTTTAGGGGAAATGGATTAAATTCTCCAAATGATTCATTTGTATGTGACATAATTTATATTCATCACAATTTGATTTTTATTTTGATCTCTACAATAAGTATTCCACATAAAGTACCTTGCCTGTTTGTACCATCTCTTTTGGGAATGCAAAATTTAATTAATGAAAGTATGTAAATAGTGCCTAAAATAGGAAGGGACGGGGACAAGGCTTCAGTGGGACACAAGCCAATTGAATGTATTGGCCTTGAAAAAAATGCCTAAAATGTCAAAATAATTCCTTACTTTAAATATGTCATTGGGATCACTCAATACTACCTTACCTTCTCAAAACAGAATATTTATTTCAGTTTTGAACTTAAAGTACTTCCTCTCCCATATTTACATATTCAAAATAAATTTGTGTTTTAACTTTGAGGAAACCAAATTATTTTGAATGTGTTTTGTTTGAACGTGATTTCACCGTTCTTAGCACCCTCCCAGGCAGCGGAGGCTGGTGGCGGGCCTGACCTGGTGTGGAGGGCGCCACGCTGGGGCTCCGGGCTCCACAGTCCTCCTCACCTGGCTGGACTCACATTTCTATGGCCCCTGTTTGGGCTGAGTCCTCTTGTCTGTCTTCCTGATGATTCACTTGGAGAGTGATTCTATAGCTGGACCCCAGCATTTGGGTCTTAGCCATAATTAATTTTCTTTTCTTATATTTAATCCTCACCCTAGGATATATTCTCACTGATTTGAAAGAGAGAGAGAGAGAGAGAGAGAGAGAGAGAGAGAGATGTGTGAGAGAAATATCATTCATTGATCTGTTGCCTCCTGTACATAACCAACTGGAGATCCAGACCCACCTAGGTATGTGCCCTGACTGGGAATCGAACCACAATCTTTTTGGTGTACAGGCCAATGCTCCAGCCAACTGAGCCACCCGGCCAGGGCCATAATTCATGTTCTTGCTCCAAGTAAGGAACCTAGCATCCCAGGCAATAGGCTGACCAACTTTGCTGTCAGAGCCAGACATGAGAGAATCCCTGATTTTATGCCCTGGCTACAATCTTTTGTCAGTAGGTTTACTGTGTCTTGTTTAGTTTTTTAATCTCGTGTAGTTAATGAACCCTTTAGATAGTTTTAACAGAGATAAGAACTCCTTTCCAGAAAAAAATGCATATTTGGAGAAATTATACCGCAGTTTCAGGTATCCATGGATATTGGGAAGCCTGTCCAGAAACTACTACACACATGTACTCCACCCAAACTCTGTCCTATATACTATCTAACAATCCCAATACAATATTCATAGATGATTATTCATATTTTCTCTATCCAACTTCAGATCCCCGGTATTACTCTTAGCTGATCTTATTTCACTGAGAAGTTAGAAACAACCAGAAGAAACCCTCTACAGCCTCCCCCCCGCCACGTGTACCCACCCAGGAGCAGCTATGCCTGTTCACACAGACAGCTTGTTACTGTGGGTGAATTCTCCTGGCTTCCAGAAAACACCGTGCCCGTCTCTACCCCTGTTCAGCACCTTCCTCACTCCCCCCAGGCATCTGCAACCCACCCACTGCACCCTCCATGTCCCCTTCCACTGGGCTCTTCTCAGCATATTAACAAGCTGGTACTTCTTCCACTTAACAGAGAAAAGACAAGCAAGCAAATCAATCTCTCCCCACTCCCCCAGTGATTGGTGCAGTTTCATCTTTGCTTAACAGGAAAACTGAAATTTGATGTCTCTACTCCTTTCCAGTTGCTGGTTTCTTCCCATTTTCTCTTCAACCAACCAGGCTTCCCTTCCCCCAACCAATCTACTAGAAGAGTCCTTGTCAAGGCCACGTTCCTGAGTCCACTGCTCAGGCTTCAGCTGGCTAAACCAAGTCGAAGTTCTGGTGTGACAATCCCCCCGTCCTGCTGGGCCTCCCCTCTTTGAACACTCAGCTCTCAGGAGGGCACAGCCTCCGACTTCACTGTCCTTCTCCGTCTCCGGAGGGTTTCTTCATGGTGCCCTGACCACATGATAGCAGAGCAGCTCACTGCCTAGACCTTCCCTCTTCCTCTAGGATCTATACTTGCACCCTTATGATTTAAAAAATCTTTAGCTTGGAGTTCTATAGACTCAAACATCTAAAACCAGTCTATATCTTTCCTTTCTACCATTTCCCCATGGTATTTATCACCATTTGGCCCGCTGTAAACTTCGCCTTTACTCTGAGTGCGCCTTTGCTGGCCCACATGCAGACTAGAAGCAGAGGAACTGTGCTTGCTCGCCGCTGCGCCAGCACGTAGGACAAGGGCGCCGCAGACGGAGGCATGCAGACTAACCAACAAGCTAATCATCGCGATGATCATTTCTAATTCTTTTTAAATAACAAAATTTATTGAGTTTCTACTCTGTGGCTGGGACTGGGTGAAGCAGTTCACTAATTTCACAAGAGCCACAACTTAATACCCAGAGACAGTTCTCATGATTTTAATTTTACAGGTTAATCGACTGGAGAGAGCTCAGATCAGGGCTCAGAAGACTGCTGTCCTGGCCCACTGTCTGCTTATTTAAGACCCAAGAGGGAAAAATGTTTATATTTTAAAATGGATAAAAAAAATCAAAAGAACAGTATTTAATGGCACAAAATAAAATTGAAATTTCAGCGTCTTTTAATAAAGCTTTATTTGCACACAGCACACGCACTGTTTGTGCCCCTTCCTGGGAGCACGCTGGTGCTGTGAGGAAGGCGGACAGAGCCCACGAACACGGTGGGCCCGGGTCTGCACCACAGCGAGGTAGGGCCCTTGACAGGGTGGTGCGTCTGCCCCAGCACGTCAGGCAGCTAGCACAGGGGTGCGGTTCTAACCTGGAATAAATTAGTCTCAAGCTGTGTTTTCTCGTGTTTCACGAACATTTGGCGTCTTCTCCAAAGTTGCGAAATAGTAAAACAATTTCTTAAAATAAAAGTTATGGCTTCCTTTCAAAGCCATTTATAGCCCACAGAGCAGGGTGGCTGACCCACACAGACGCTGGCCACCGGGCTGCGTCAGCAGGCCGGGCAGGAGGGGCGCTGGGTGCCAGGCAGGGCCAGTCCCCGCCAGGGCTCGGCCTCCTCCGGACTCGCCCTGGCTCCAGGGGACAGGAGGCCACCACGACATGGGACACAGTGCTATGGTGGCAAAGAGAGACACCGATGGTGTCAGCATGCGACCCTTAAGAAAGAAAAAGGAAACGTCGCTTTCGCTCGGGCGTTTTCACTCTCAGTGTTGAACCAAGAGCAGGAGAGCCGCTGGCCCACTGAGTCCTTCTCACTCAAGTGGCGAAGAGACGCCGCCGGCTCGGCCGGCCCGCGCCTCGTCCCCAGGGGCCACGGCGACTCGCTGCTGTTCCCACCCCTCTGTGCAGCGTCTCGGCTTGTTTCCGTCCGGAGATACCACCTACTGGACGGGGTTGTTGCCATTCAATGGCTACACATTTCCTGACATATTACTTCATCCAGACTGATTCAAGAAAGATAATTTTTACTTATTATTTTTCATCATCTTGGAGAAACAGTTGGGAAACTTTTTGACTTTTTTTTTGTATGAAGCTACTATGAAACTGATAAAGAGAAAAAAATATAGTTAAACAAATGTTACTAGAAAAATTGGTTATTCATATGAAAAAAAAAAAGAAAATGGATTTTCTACTTCTAACCATATACAAAAATCAGCTCCAGATGGATTAAGAACTTAAATGTCAAAAGTAAAACTTTAAAACTTTTAAAACAAAATATAAAGGAACAGCTTTATCACCTCAGGGTAGGAAAATGTTTTTTAAACATGACATAAAATATGTCAATCATAATGAATAAAATTACACATTTTATTATATTAATTGTAAAAATATCTGTTTTCAAAAAACATCTGAAGTAAGGCAAAGGGCAAGCTACAAGCAAGTGGTAAATATTTGCAACATCTAAAGCTGACAAAAGATTAGTATCAAGAATATGCCAAAAAAAAACCAAACAAACAAAAAAAACCCCCCAAAACATTATTTTTAAAGGATAAGAAAAATATTGCACCAGAGAAAATTGAACAAACACAAGAACAGGCATTTCCCAGAAGATGCACCGTTAGAGGCGACAGACATGAGAAGACAGTCACTAATTAAAGAAATACAATTCAAGATACAATAAAAGGCCCTTTTAACTACTCTAGTTTGTAAAGGTTAGGGCGTCTGTTGGAGAGGACATGGGTCAATGGAAGTCTTCATGTGTCACTAGTGAGCATGCAAATTATTCAACCACATGAAAAATATTTTGGCATTATTTTGTGAAATTGAAGATTGTATGCTCTGTGAGCCAGGAATGTCATACCCAGGAGTTTACCCAAATAAGCGTCTATCAGAAAGTTATACCATGGATGCTCAGAGAAGCCCTTGTCTCAATTATCAAAACTATAAATAGTAAAACTACCTATTCACAGAAAAATGATACATAAATGAAGATATAGACACATGAAAGACTGAGAGCTCATACAACAGCACAGATTCATCTTTGCAAAGTCACTGCCTTTGCTCCAGCAGCTGGAACAAATGCCCCAACTGGGCGCGAATGGGTGGGGAGTTTCTGAAACAACAGACATTTGTTTCTCACGGTTCTGGAGGCTGGAGGGCCAAGACTAAGGTGCTGGCCAGCTGGGTTGCTGGTGAGGATTCTCGTCCTGGCTGGCAGATGGCCGCCCTCCCGCTGTGCTCACAGGGCCTGTTCTCTGGACGTTGGAGAGGGAGAGGACGCGCAGGCTCTCCTCTTACAATCGCTGATCCCATCACCAGGGCTCCACCTTCGTAGCCTCATCTAAACTCAATCACTTCCAAAATACCTCACCTCCTAATACTACAATCACATTGAGGGTTAGGGCTTCAACCTATGGATTTTGGGAGGACACAAACATTCAGCCCAAAACAGAGACATGGGGTGAAAAACCCACCGCAGAGGGAGTCTAGGGGATCATAGCCTGAAGCATGGACATGCAAATGCGATGCTGGGCAGGCTGCTGTGGAAGGAACCTGCAGTGAGTGAAGATGCTCAAGGTCGTAGATTAGGAAGAGGCCCACTGGAGTTCAGTCTGTTATAAATGAATAAATGGACGCAAATAAGTAAGTGGAGAAGGCAGGGCGTGAATTATGGCCATAGGGTGCTCTTAACTATAGCTTTTGATTAATTCGACATGTGAGAGCCAAAGAAACACAGAAAGAATGGGCAGGAACTGGTGCAGTTCAGGACAGCGTGAGGCAACAGGGCTCAGCCTGCGGAGGCTCCCTGTGCCTCCAGGCTGGGCGTGCAGGGGCGCACAGTGGCACCACAGACAGCCTCCAGATGAGGTCCCTGCTGGACGAACCTTTCTTCCCGGAGGAGGAAGGCAGTCAGTGAACAAGGAAATGAGATAATTATAAAAATAAACTTGTGTTTCAAATTAAGGTATAGTTCAAACTTGACTGAGACAGCGGTGGCAGATGATAGCGATAGGTCAGCATTTCTCCCTGACCTCCTTCCAAATGTCACTTTTATCAAAGCCCCTAACAATCACGAGCTTTCTGTCACATCCCTGACGCGGCTGCTAGCAGGCAGTCTTTTCTAAGAAATATTTGCCCCCACGTTTGAACCTCCGAACTCAATTTTTAAGTCATTTCAAGTCAGAACAACTTTTTTTGCACCTGAGTTGCAAACTCCTAGGAACAGGAATTCACAACAAAAACGCAGTAACCTTGGGACTTTCTGGTTCATTACCCTCGGGTTGATCCATAAAACATCCTAAGTGGAGACTCAAGGAAGAGGTGAGCTAATAGAGACTGAGCCCACTTGGCAGCGCTGAAAAATGACTTGTCCAGTGCAAGCAACCCCGTGATCCACTTCTCAGCTTATACACTTAACGTGATTTATCCCACCCACACCTTCCCTCAAAGGGCTGCTGTGGATTAAGTGCCAGCAAGCTTTTCCGTCGTTCCCCACCCCCACCACCCACAGCTGAATAGAGCAAAGTTGACTAAATGGGTCTTTTGCTTTAGGGAGAGGCAATTATAAGTGACGATCTGGACTAAAGATCACTAACAAAACCTTGTGTCAGAGAAAAGATTTTTTTCTGGGATAAGCAAACTCAATATTTAGGTTAACAGTTAATTTCCCACACAAAGTGTGTGAATGCATCAAAAGCAGGCTGCCTTTTCCATGAAGGGACCATGTAATTTATGTCTCTGCTGAAACACCGTTGAGCACTACACAGGGGCACTAGTAGCAATTAAGCTGAGGCAGGTGACGTTAACCCTGTCTGGGCCAGCAAACAAACACTCCTGTCACTGCAATCAAAACAAATGAGCCCCTTGTATTTGTCCCTTTATCCTGGCTTCTGTGCCAGGGCTCCCCGTCTAAAAAGCAAAAAGACAATGCTGGAAATGGGACTTAGAGTTTGACAGAAATTTGTTGGTTTGTTTACATTCAGTACTTGACCATCATTCCAATATGAGTTTATCTCAACGATGACTTTTTTTTTGGAAATGGCATTTCTTTGTAATCAAATATGTGCAAATGAGCACATAGTCTGAAGATTGGAAAGAAATATACCTGAGTGTCAATAGTGTTTTGCTCTTGAGTTATGGGTTATAGGTAATTTACACTTTTGTTCTATGCATTTATTTCAATTTATCAAAAATGTATTATATTTATGTATTATATTTAAAGTGTTTGATCTTATTCTCACATTTTATTTATAAATGTTTTCACAAATAACATTGCTTGAAATTAGCAGCTAATAAAGACTTATATCAAGAATATCTACATTGTTATAATGTCTTCAAGATGATGAGGCTTTGGAATTCATCTCTAATAGGACATTTCTTTCTCAGTTTCTAAAAATTGTGAATTTCTCTCCTTGTTCAGAAATGTGTAAGACTAGAGCTAGAAGATAAGAGACTTTTTTGCAAACATTTACCACAAAAACAGTTCCTCTGGCATAAATAAAATAGCAATATATTTACATGCAAAAGATTTGGCCATTTCAATTGCATGTCCCCTGAGTTCGATAACTGAATTTCCCCTATTAACTTTACCAGGAGGTCACATCTGTATCAGTGATAAGTCTCTGACAAAGAAGATTTCTTGGCAGGACCCTTACACAGCTGGGTGTAAAAGCTCAGCACACCCTCCTGCAAAGCACGGCGACTCAGCTGTGGTCCTGACCAGAGTGATCGAGGGACGCAGTAGCAGTGTGGTAAGAGGGAACCTCCTAAAGCTTGAAGGGAGATCTTTTATCTGACCACAAAATGGATACTTTCCCATGAAATTATGTGAAAATACTGCCTTTATATAAATGACAGTTAAAATGGGACAATGGACGATGTGGTTTCACGAGTGTATTTTTAAAGTCACATTGGAAGAGATGTGTCATAATCAACATGTCACCAAGGAGCCCTGGAGACCAGGACGGTGGGAAGACTAGGCCACTTGGGCCACAGCCCTATTTTTGTATCCTGATCACCTGCGGAAGACCGTGCAGAGCCACCTCCCGAGATTAAGGCGATGGAAAAACCACTGCACCTCAGCAGGAACCGGTCTTTCTAAGTTTAACGTAATATGGAGTTTTGAATTCATGCGAAAGCATCAAGTGCTGACCACCAAATCAAGTTTTCCTTGAATATTCTCTAAAGAGGGTTTGCTTGTGCTCTCTGTTGGAAATGAGCACCTCCTTTTGGTGTATGAAACATTCAAACTGCTACCATAGAATTTGCTAAAAAATTCAAATATAAGTTATAATAAATATCTCTCTGCCATGATGATAAGCTTCAGTACAATAGCTAAACCACAACAGACGGAAGAGCCCCTGGAGGATGCCCGCTGGGCCCAGGAGGTGGAGGCCAGCACCCCGAGCCCGGCTATTTCACTCTCCTTGGGCAACCATTTCTCCCCAAACTGGCAGGAACATCGTCTGAACAGTGACCTCTCCTGCCCGAAGCCATCTCGATTTTTTTCTCACTCCATCTGCTTTACAGTGAATCCAGTTGCTTTAACTGACCAAGAAATCGAACATGCAAAAACATAGAATAAAAATTGGGTATTAATTTCGTGTTTTTGTTTGTTTGTTTTGTTTTGTTTTGTTTTTAAGTGTCATTTTCAGACAGTGTCATATGCAAGGGTGAAAAAGGTAATGTTAGACTGTGTTCAGCTTCCTCTCACTCATCATCGTGGGCCTAGGGTGCTGGTCCCCGCTGCTGCTCAGACCAGCGCCTCTCATCCCGCGCGCAGGGCCCCTGAGGTGCCTCACAGCTCGACCCGCCCGCAGGACTGGGGACCGAGGCCGCATTTGAAGAACTGCAGGTGATGCCGACGAACCAGCGTTTTGTCGACTGATGTGGGTAGTAATACTTTAGATTGCCTTCTTCTGAAAAGAACTAATATCGAAGAGTTTATTTTTACATCGCATTGGGGTGTTCTAAGTCCATCTTCCATTTTTCAGAGAACACAGGTGAGCTGGGTGCCCTCCTTTCCTTCACTGCCGCTGCGTGGTCTCCGCTGTGGTCGCCGCTGTGTGGTCGCCGCGGAGGGGCCGCCGCTGTGGTCGCCGCTGTGTGGTCGCCGCTGTGTGGTTGCCGCTGCGTGGTCTCCGCTGTGGTCGCCGCTGTGTGGTCGCCGCTGCGTGGTCGCCGCTGCGTGGTCTCCGCTGTGGTCGCCGCTGTGTGGTCGCCGCTGTGTGGTCGCTGCTGCGTGGTCTCCGCTGTGGTCGCCGCTGTGTGGTCGCCGCGGAGGGGCCGCCGCTGTGGTCGCCGCTGTGTGGTCGCCGCTGCGTGGTCGCCGCTGCGTGGTCTCCGCTGTGGTCGCCGCTGTGTGGTCGCCGCTGTGTGGTCGCCGCTGCGTGGTCTCCGCTGTGGTCGCCGCTGTGTGGTCGCCGCGGAGGGGCCGCCCGCTGCGTGGTCGCCGCTGCGTGGTCGCCGCGGGGGGCCGCCCGCTGCGTGGTCGCCGCTGTGTGGTCGCCGCGGAGGGGCCGCCCGCTGCGTGGTCGCCGCTGTGTGGTCGCCGCGGGGGGCCGCCCGCTGTGTGGTCGCCGCTGCGTGGTCGCCGCGGGGGGGCCGCCCGCTGTGTGGTCGCCGCTGTGTGGTCGCCGCGGGGGGCCGCCCGCTGTGTGGTCGCCGCTGTGTGGTCGCCGCGGGGGGCCGCCCGCTGTGTGGTCGCCGCTGCGTGGTCGCCGCGGGGGGCAGCCCGCTGTGTGGTCGCCGCTGCGTGGTCGCCGCGGAGGGGCCGCCCGCTGTGTGGTCGCCGCTGTGTGGTCGCCGCGGAGGGGCCGCCCGCTGTGTGGTCGCCGCTGTGTGGTCGCCGCGGGGGGCTGCCCGCTGTGTGGTCGCCGCTGCGTGGTCGCCGCGGGGGGGCCGCCCGCTGTGTGGTCGCCGCTGCGTGGTCGCCGCTGTGTGGTCGCCGCTGCGTGGTCGCCGCTGTGTGGTCGCCGCGGGGGGCCGCCCGCTGTGTGGTCGCCGCTGTGTGGTCGCCGCGGGGGGCGGCCCGCGGAGGGGCCGGCCCGTGACAGGGCACGGCGGCTGGCAGAGCTCCCTTCGCGCTGTTGAGCCCAGTAATGTTAATGTTTCTTCGTGGAATAGTTGCTAGTGTTGGGAAGAAATAAAACAAAAGCAAGGCTCCCATAAACTATAATTTACATTTTATGATATATGCCTCCAGTCCTTATTTGAAGGTTATATACACACACAAACTATTTACTGATAATTGATATCTATTCATCTATCTATCATCTGTCATCTGAAAACAAGATGTTTTATTTAGGTTTTCCTGGAAAGTTGGGGTTTATATCTTACCTGATGTTTTGTAACTTGCTGTTAAATGTAATTGCATGTGAATACTGTATGATGTCATTCTACAACTTATTTTTAATCTCATTATTATGATCATCATTACAATATGATTGTTTCTACATGCGTAATATTTCATCACAGGGAAATACCATAGTCCCTTAAGACAATCCTCTGTTACTGAGCTTTTAGATCATCTGGCGGTACATTGTTACATGCCTGAGATTCCGTGACTCACACCTCCTGGAGGTCCCCTCCAATGTTGATTCTGGATTTGGATTTATAGCTTGTGTATTTACTGTTACTGCTCTAACAGCTTACCCCAAATTTAGTGGCTTAAAAGAACAAGAATACATTATTTTATAGTTCTCAAGCTCAGAAGTCCAAAACTGTTCTTACAGGGCTAAAACCAAGATGTGGGCAGAGCTGTGTTTTAGGTGGAGGTTCTGGGGGAGACCTCATTCTCTGCATTGTCTGCCTCTGGAGGCCTGTTGCACTGTGGCTCATGGCTGCACCACTCTGACCTCTGCTTTGGTCGTCACAGCTGATCTGAACTTCCTTCTCTCCTTCCTCTTACAGGGACCCTTGTGATTCCATTAAGCCAATCCAGATAATCTGGGATAATTTTACCATTCCAAGATCTTTAACCTAGTCATATTCACCAAGTTACTTCTGCTGTGTAAGATGCACAGGTTTGGGGAATTAAAATGTAGACGTTGTTGGGGGTTATTATTCTGCCGCCATGAATTGCTTTGGTTAATGGGACATCAACAAATGCAATAGAAACTAAGACTGGATAACCCTCGAGCCTTGGGTCTTGTCCTCTGGGAACCTTGTCCTGCCATGTATAAGATTTGTGTTACCCTGATACAGACACTATTGGATGGGAACCAGAGTGCTCAGGGCCTCAGCAAACAGCCAGGCCTACAGTGAAACTATCTCTGGGATCTTGCCCAGTTTAAGCCTGACTCAAATTGAAGAACCTTGAATAAATAAATCATGATAGTTTTGAGCCACTATGTAGCAATGTATATAGCAATTATAACTAGGTGTATTAAACAAAATTGTGGTGAACAACAATGCATGTACATCTTTGGAGGACACATGAATTAGATGAGAACACTCTTCAAGATCAGAGGGACTTGAAAGGACAATCTCCAGTGATAAAATCCCAAGCAACTTAGTAGGTAGAATCATTTTCTTCTGTTAAGAAGGTCCTTTGAGTAACTTTCAAGCCCAACCA
The DNA here is from genome assembly GCF_014108415.1 of Molossus molossus. Lineage (NCBI taxonomy): Eukaryota > Metazoa > Chordata > Mammalia > Chiroptera > Molossidae > Molossus > Molossus molossus. Next base: position 107,167,340 of record NW_023425345.1, read on the forward strand.
AATTGGTAACAATGCACTCTGATACAAAGAAATAAATAAATTGACCTTGGCATTGCTAAACAAGCTACTGAATATCTATCTATAAGCCTTTATTTAAAAATTTAATTTCAACAGTAAAATGGGGATGCAAATTAAGTAGAGACTCTGTTGTTTCTTTCTTTTGGGATTCTTGTTATCATCTAATAAAATTATCTTTATTCGGTATGTTTCACAAACCACAAAGTGTTGTAATCATGGAAGCTCTTCCTTCCGTTGCCACTAGGCAAAGGGATGGACGTGTCAGGGACCACTGAGTACTGTGTGACCTTGGCCAGTGGCTTCATCTTGCCAAAACTTGGTCTTTTCTTTTTGGCTTTTCCTCTCTAAAACCTCTTGTTTTTCTACTTCTAAGAGTTACATTAAGCACTGAATGAGATAATGTACCTTGAGCCCCTAGAAAAATGGCATTGGATGAGTCTCCCCCCTCTCCTGTTTTTCAACAGTGGTCGAGCCACTGTTGATGGTTTCCATCAGCTCTGTGTAAAGTGTGTATTTTGCACTCTTTGTGCAAAGGGGTAGGACTAGTGGAATACTCATTAATGTTTGACAGGAGCATGCTGACTAGTTTATATTTCTTATATGTTTCTTCCTTGAAAGAAAGGAGACTGCTGAAGGGCCACAGACAATGGGCAGCACCGTATCTTGATATGGAAAGTGACTTTCAAGGTAATGAGAAAGAATGCTGGAGTCAGCCGGCCAGGAGTTTCTGCTTATTAGTAAAATGCAAGCGACTCAATATCTCAAACATTGACACTATCAAACATGCCTATATGATAGCTGAATTAAATAACATAAACAAAATTCTTATTGCCCAGTACAGGGGTTGTTAGGAACTGCTTAACAGATTCAAATCATTGGAATTATTTGAGATTTACATTTATGTGCAATGAATGTATTTGACAGCTAACAGAACAGATGGCTTCTCCAGCCCGCTTCCTGTGGGACGTCTTCCCGGATGACCCGGATTTCTGACACCGGTCCCGCTCTGTGGACTCCAGGCACCGTGTGGTATCTGTCCAGGCAATGTAACAAAAACTTCTATTTTAGTACTTAATTATACCCACTATTGTAAATTATTTATGATTGTGACTCTATCTCATTATAAAGTCCCCAAGAAAACATTTCGTGTCTTGAATTTTTAAATATTTTTGATAAGCCCTCTCCTCGCCTTTCTACCCATAGATCAGGAAAATAACAAAATGTTCTCAGTAATAATTAGGCGTCATCTCAGCAACAGCAGGGCCACGTCACGGTCATCCTGAAAACCAGCTCCAGTGTGTAGTGGTAGGCCAGATTCGGTGAGTTGTCTTTGAACAGCCTTTAACCCAACGAAAGTTTACTGCAAAGGAAAGTTGAACAATTAGCAATTGTCACTTAAACTCAGACATACATTGTCTTCAAAGTTCTCTTTGAGTTTTTATCTAACACACATGAATTTACCCATGAGAAAATGGTTCAAAGATCGGCGAGAGAATCAGAATGTGTAAACATAAGATCTGGTAGGACGCGGTTTTTGTGGAGCAGGTCATAGTAAGTCTGTCTGCGGGCAGTTTTCCGGGATTGCAAGGCGTTCCTCCGGGGCGCGGCCTGGGTGGGGGCAGCCCTCCTTGGAGAGTTATTCTGAATGTAGATACCGTCCTCCTGAGGAGTTACAAACAGGAAGTACTTAGACCAGGTTTTTGTTTTGTTTTTAATATCAAGTTAGCCTTGGGCCACTTGCACTGAAATAGCTGGGCGCATTTGAAAATCAGATTCCTGACTCAGGACCAGATTTTCAGATTCAGAAGTGAGGCTAACACTCTGTATTTACAAAAATCTTCCCAGGGAATTTTGTGGATCTTAATGTTTGGGAACCACAATTTTATTTGTAATCATAGGTTTATTTCCCAGGAAACTCTGAGCAGTGTCTGCTTTCCTGTCCTCCAGCTTGGCCCATAGTCACTGTCAGTTCATTCACTAAGGTTTTTATTATTATTATTATTATTACTAATGTTAATGCATGCGGAGCTATTAAGACTGTGTCTAGGGCAAGAGTTCTGAAACTGGGCATGCATCAGAATCTTCATTCAGACTTAGTGAATAATCCCCTGTCGAGCCCAGACTTCGAGTCACATGCAAGAGGACTGAGGTCAAGACATCCATTTGCCTCCAAAGCTGAACTCAGTGTCAGAGGTAGAAACCCTACCTTAAGAGGGAGCCAGAATCTCCACTGGGAGGCTGTCTCTGTCTTCCAGTCACTCAGCCTGGGCAGCAGTGGTCCTCTGACCCTGCTGGTTGGCCAACCCACCTGATCCTAGGTGTCCACGCATGCCAGCTAAGAGCCTGGGTCTGCCCTCCATGCCCCTCCACACCTGGACCAGTGTTCCCTCTGTGAGCAGGTCGGTGCCTCCCAAGTCCTCCCCTGCACTCCCCAGCTGGTGGCCCCTCTCCCTGGAGCCTCTAGTGGCAAGTCTAGGAGCAGCGCCTCTGCTGACCCTTCCAGAGGCTAGTGCGGAGTGTCCAGCTCTCCCAGGAGACAATCATTTCTGGGATTTTCATAGAAGACTCCAGATTACCCTCGCACCATATCCCCAGTTCCATTCCTCTGCCGAGCTGAAGAATAGGCAGAGGCCCCTAAACATCCCTCAGCCTAAAGGGATCCTTTATATCCAAATTCACCGCCTGGGTGGAGCAGGCAAACCCCAGCCCTTCTTGAAGTCATCCAAAGGTCCGTATGGAAGGTGCGCAGCATGCTCCCTGAATCTCGAGCAGCCAGGCTCCCGTGGTACGCCAGGATGACATCTGTAAACCCAGCTTTAGGAACAGACATACAAGCACTTTTGGTAAATACACAAATTAAATGTCAGCAGTAAACCCAGGTTTCAGTTGTGAGGTTCTCATGTAAATATTTCCAAGTCAGACAAGCCGAGGACATGTGGCGTGGTGTGGCCCACACACACCACAGCCACTGTGGTGTGGCCGACGCTGCTGCTCCCAGTTTGGCTTTTGGGGCTGGTGAATAATTTAGTAAAGGTTTTAGGGAGAACAAAGGCATGGCCCCCATTCAGGGACCTGCTGTATTTTAAATTTTTGATGGCTTAGGTCATTCCATAAACTACAGTGCTGTTTTAAAATGCAATCATAACTACAAAGGAACATTCTGGAATTCTTGCGTTGTTTGGCATTTAGTGATTAAAGCTGACACTTGTGGGGCTGAACTGGAGTTTCAGAATTGATAGAGCTCGGCTAATCCCAGCAATAAAAGTGGCCACAAATGAATGCCCTGACAGGTTCTGAAACAGGAAAACCGTCCCTGAGCTCACCATACACAGTAAGAGACTGTCAAGTTAAAAAATTATTGGCATTTGCGTTGGGCAGTGAACACTGTTTTATCCATTTGTACTTGCCCAGTCGCCTCTTTCATGTGTCTTGTTATAATAATTTTCAAAGTCATAAACAAAAAAAATGAGACATCATCTCAGATAAAATGGCACAATATTTAGTACAAACATTAGCTATGGCACAACCTGGCCTCAAAGAACAAAGTAGGCTAAAATTCATCTTACTTTACAGTGTTAGAAAGTTTTACATTAAACATAGATTTTTTCGCCTGATTATATTGTTACACATTCCACTGTTCCATGCCATAAGCCTTGAGGACTTTATTATTTATGTAATTCCAAGATCTGATGCAAGTAAATGCATCAATGAATGGCATAGGATAAAAAAAAATATCAGTGGATTTCAGGGGAGAGAAAAAGACCATTTTAATTTTCTTGCAAGACTATTGATAGGTAACAGATGTTGCTTTTCTGATTGAATTATTTTTGATTCATTTTTAAATAAAAATATAGATCTGTCAAAGTATCTTAAATCATCCAGAGATAGAGGTTATTTAAACAAGATTCTTTTATTTCTCTGTTTGTGGAGAGCTTCTACCTTCAAATGCTGCCGGTTACATAGTGATGTAATATAGAGTGACATTTGCTTGAATACATGGTAGTGCCAGCTTCACTTGGGGGCACCCCAGCCCGAAGAAACAGTTGGGCCTGTTATGGTGACAAGGCCTGTGCACAGCAGGATGACCAATCAGGAGAAACGTGTGTCAAGGAGTCTTAGACAGACATGGTGTCTCCCTGCGAGACTAAGAATTTAAGAGTCTGCCCTGGTTGGTGTGGCTCACTAGTTAGAGCATCAACCTGCCCCCTAAAGGCTCCTGGGGCCGATTCCTGATCAAGGGCTTGTATCTGGGTTGCAGGTTTGATCCCTGGCCCAGTCAGAGTACATTGGAGAAGCAATCAATTGAATGTGTCTCTCTCACATCAGTGTTTCTCTCTCTCTCTTGCTCTCCCTTACTCCCTTCCATACCCTCTATAAAGTATCATCCTGTGAGGATGAACTAACTAACTAACTAACTAACTAACTAACTAACTAAATAAATAAATAAAGACTTTAGGACTCCAACCAACAGGGCTTCCCGAGAGCAAACGTTCATTCTCTCACACCAATGACCCATCTGAACAAGGCTCGGCATCCGCAGCTCATCCCCGGCCTTTCCAGTGCGCTCTGCTATCGGAATGGGAGAGAGAACCACAAAGGGGAGCTGGAGAGACCCGTTGTGAAATAAGCAGCAGAATTTCCATGACTGCATTTCACAAATGTGTAAGTGGATATGGATTTCATCTCCAAAAAGATTTATCAGCAGCCTTCTTCTCACTTTTAGAATTCAGGTCACCCATTCTTTACATACTAAAATCTTCCAACATAGAGGAGAGGTGAGCAGAGGAAGAACACTTAGAAGGGCAGCAAGTCCCACGGAAGAAATTTGAAAGTAATAAAATAAAGCAAGAAGAAATAAAAATGTCATTTTCTGGGTCTCTGTGATAAAGATTGGAGAGTGGTAACCCATTGGACAGACGGGGTTCTCACACAATTTAAAAGCATACTAAGTAATAAAAATGAGTACATATCAGATGAAACCTGGATCTCTGGCTTCTCTTGAGAAATGAATTATGAGAGCTCAACTCTGGGCTGATTTTCCTACACAGCGCCGTTGGTGAGGACCCAGTAGACTCCAAATCAGGTGGAAACATGTATTCCACCTCAGCACCAGACTAACTCCCTGCAGCTCCCCGACACTCAGCTTCCCCTGGGGCCCTGCATCCCCAGCCCCAGCTACGGACTCTCGGCCACTGCTCCCTGCATTCCAGAGGCACATTAAATCCACCTGTTCCAAGGAACTGTTCTCTCCTCCCCTGTACGGTAACATCTCCACTGAGTTATTCAAAACTAACATACTTTGGCTTCAGATTCTGAATTTTTTATTTAGAGCCCAGATATATTTATTCGGTTTATTTTTATAAAACCTAGATTTTCTTAATAGTGGTCTTGCTATGGACTGCATGCTTCTGAAAATTTCAGCCTTTGTATTCAGTATTTTAACCACTCCATTAAAAAAACAAACAAGTAATACAATCCATGAAAATATCATAAAATTCAAGAAAAAAGTGAACTCTTGCAATTTATTACTGAATGAATTCCTATTGTGTCAGTATGTGCATTGTAGAAAAGTAAATTTTGGAAAAAAGTGAATAAATAGGTGGAGCCCTGGCCAGTTCGGCTCAGCGGTTAGAGCGTCAGCCCACGGACCAGAGAGACCGGGTTCGGTTCCTGCTAAGGGCACGCACTTTGGTTGCGGTTTTCCCCCCGCCTGGTTGGGGTCGTGTGCGTGGCAACCACTCAATGTGTCTCTCTCACATCGATGTTTCTCTCTCTCTCCCCCCCTCTGTCCCTCCTGCTCTATCTGAAGATAAATGCAAAAATATCCTCAAGTGAGGATAAAAATAAATAAATAAATAAATAAATAAATAAATAAATAAATAGGTAGAGATCCTGGTTTCTGGCCTGAATTTTCTATTAAGAACGTTGACTCCTAAGAGGTATACATGAACATTTCTTTTTTGTGTATGTTTGTTTTTTATTTATTTTTAGTTGAATTTATTGGGATGACATTGGTTAATAAAAACATACAGATTTCAAGTGTACAAAACAATAACACATTGTCTGCACACTGTCTGTATGCTCATCACCCAAAGTAAAGCCCCACCCACTGCCGTCTCCCCCACCCTCCTTTCCCTCTGGCTGCTAATCACATCACCCAGCTCCCCAAATCCTCTCCCCTCTGACAGCTGTCAGCCTGTTCTGTGGATCTATGTTTCTGTTTCTGTTTTGTTTGTTAAATTATTTTGTTAATTAGGTTCCACATATAAGTGATACTTACGGTATTTGTCTTTTCTGACTGGATTATTTCACTTAGCATAACACTCTCCAGGTCCATACATGCAGTCCCAAAAGGTAAGATTTCCCTTTTTATTTTTACAGCTGCATAGTATTTCACTGTGTAAATAAAATATTCATCTTTTTAATCCACTCATCTACTGATGGCCACTTGGGCTGTTTCCAGATCTTGGCTCTCATAAATAATGCTAAAATAAACACAGGGATGCATATATTCTTTCAAATTAGAGATTTGAGGCTTTTGGATATATTCCCAGAAGTGGGATTGCTGAGTCCAAAGGTAGTTCAATTTTTAATTTTTTTGAGGAAATTTTGTACTGTTTCCCATAGTGGCTGCACAGTCTGCATTCCCACCAGCAGTGCCTGAGGGCTCCCTTTTCTCCACACCCTCACCAGCACTTCTTGTTTGATTTATTAATGACAGCCATTCTGACAGGTGTGAAATAATATTTGATTGTGGCTTTAATTTGCATCTTTATGACAATTAGTGATGTTGAGCATCTTTTCATGTCTCTTGGCCATCTATGGAGAGGTGTCTGTTTGGTTCTTTGCCCCTTTTTAATTGGGTTGTTTGTTTTCCCAGTGTTAAGTTGTATAAGTTCATTATATGTTTTGGAAATTAATCCCTTATCAGATATATCCTTGACATATATGTTCTCCCATTTAATAGGTTACCATTAATTCTGTGAATTGTTTCTTTTGCTGTGAAAAGCTTTTTAGTTTGTTGCAGTCCTATTTTATTTTATTTTTTTCCTTTTTTCCCCTTGCCCGAGAAGATATATTGGAAAATATATTGCTACAAGAGATGTCTGAGATTTTACTCCTATGTTTTCTTCTAGGATTTTTATAGTTTCACAACTTACATTTAAGTCTCTTATCCATTTTGAGTTTATTTTTGGGAATGGTGTAAATTGGTGATCTAGTTTTATTTTCTGCAGGTACCTGTCCAATTTTCCCAAAACTACTTATTGAAGAAACTAGAGACTATCTTTACTTCATTGTATGTTCTTGCCTCCTTTGTCAAATATTAATTCATCATATAGGTGTGGGTTTAATTCTGGGCACTCTTGTCTGTTGATCATTATGCCTGTTCTTATGCCAGTACCAGGCTGTTTTAATTACAATGTCCTTGTAGTATACTTTGATATCAGGTAGTATGATACTTCCAACTTTGTTCTTCTTTCTCAAGATTGCTGACATTATTCAGGGTCTTTTGTAGTTCCATATAAATTTTTAGAATATTTGTTCTAGATCTGTGAAATATGCCACTGGCATTTTAATAGGAATTGCATTGAATCTATAGATTGCATGGGGTAGTATGGACATTTTAATGATATTAATTCTTCCTATACTTGAACATGGTGTATGCTTCCATGTATTTGTATTTTCTTCAGTTTCTTTCTTCCATATCCTATAATTTTCTGAGTACAGGTCTTTAATCTCCTTGGTTAAATTTATTCCTAGGTAACTTATTTTATTTGCTGCAATAGTAAATGGGATTGTTTTGTTAATTTCTCTTTTTGATAGTTCATTATTGGTGTACAAAATTGTCATTAATTTCTTCTGCATATTAATTTTGTACCTTGCTACTTGACTAAACTTATTTATTAGTTCTAACAGTTTTTTAGGTGGAGTCTTTAGGGTTTTCTATGTATAGTATCATATCATCTATGAATAATGACCCTTTTACTTCCTCTTTTCCAGTTTCGATGCCTTTTATTTCTTCTTCTTGTCTTATTGCACCGGCTACTACTTTTAGTACTATGTTGAATAAGAGCGGTGAAAGCAGACATCCCTCTCTTATTCTTGATCTTAGGGGAAACATGATTAGTTTTTTCCCATAGTATGATGCTGGCTGTGGGTTTATAATATATGGCCTTTATTATGTTGAGGTATGATTCCTCTAGTCCCACTTTGCTGTGAGTTTTTATCGTAAATGGGTAATAAATTTTATTGAATTATTATTATTATTTTTTGCATTTAGTGATATGGGTCCCATAGATTTCAGATTGTTGTGTGTTCATTTTCATTTGTCTCCTGGTAACTTTTAATTTCTTCCTTGATTTCATTGTTAACATCTTCATCATTTAGTAATACGCTATTTAGACCCCATGTGTTTGAGTGTTTCTCAGTTTTTTTCCTCATGGTTGATTTCTAGTTTTATATCATTGTGGTCAGAGAAGGTGCTTGATATGAAGTCAACCTTCATAAATTTATTGAGACTTGTTTTGTGTCCTAACATGTGATCTATCCTAGGAAATGTTCCATGTACACTTGAAAAGATTGTATATTCTGCTGTTTTGGAATAAAATGCTCTGAAGTTATTAATTAAATCCTTCTGATCTAGTGTGTTATTTAAGGCTGTTGTTTTCTTGTTCATTTTCTTTCTCGAAGTTATAGTCATTAATGTCGACAGGGTATTAAAATCTAGTATGCTGACTGTATTTCTGTTGATCTCTCCTTTTATGTTTATCAGTATATGTTTTATATATTAAGGTGATCCTATGTTTGGTGCATAAATGTTTACAACGTTCGTATCCCCTTGTTGATTGCTCCTTTTATCATTATGTAGTGTCCTTTTTTGTCTCTTACTATAGCATTTGTTTTAAAGTCTATTTTGTGTGATATAAGTATTACTACCTAAGCTTTATTGTTTGTTTGTTTCCATTTGTATGAAAAAATTTTTTTTTCATCCTTTCACTTTCAGGCTATCTACATCTATTGCTCTGAGATGTGTCTCTTGTAGACAACATATGTGTGGGGTATGTTTTCTAATCCATTCAGCTACCACAATCTTTTGATTGCAGCATTTAATCTGCTTACATTTAAAGTTATTATTGATAGGTATTTACTTATTGCCATTTTATTCTTTATACCTATGTTCCTCTCTATTTCCTTTTTCTTTCTTCTTGTTAAAGCAATTCCTTTAACATTTCTTGTAATATCGGTTTGGTGGTAATGAACTCATTTACTATTTTTTGGTCTTTTTTTTTGTCTGGGAAGCTCTTTATTTCTCTTTCAATTTTAAATAATAGCCTTGCTGGATAAAGTAGTCCTTACTTTTCATCACTTTGGATATTTCATGCCAACCCCTTCTGGCTGAAAGTGTTACAGTTGAGAAATCAGCTGACCACCTTATGGGAGCTCCCTTGTAGGTAAGTAACCTTCTTTCTCTTGCTGCTTTTAAGATTTTCTCTTTATCTTTTTTAAAAAATATTTTTTCTTTATTGATTTTTAGAGAAATGAAGGGAGAGGGAGAGATAGAAACATCGATGAGAGAGAACATCAATTGGCTGCCTCCTGTATGCCCCCCACTGGGGATTGGGCCCACAACCTGGGCATGTGCCCTGACCAGGAATCAAACTGGTGACCTCTTGACGCATGGTTTGATGCTCAACCAGTGAGTCACACTGCTGGGCTCTCTCTTTATCTTTAATCTTTGCCATTTTAATTATAATGTGTCTTGGTGTGGGTCATTTTGGGTTCATCTTGTTTAGGACTCTCTGTACTTCCTGAACTAGTGTGTCTTTTCCCTTCATCAGGTTAGGAATATTTTTCAGTATTATTTTTTTAAAGAGATTCCTTGTTCACTCACTTCTCCTTGTGGTACCTCTATGATGTAGAGTTGCTATGCTTGATGTTGTGCCAGAGGTCCCTTGCAATTGCTAATTAGATCCTCTGCATCATCTATCCTGCTCTTGATTTCTTCTAGAGTATTTTTCATTTCAGATATTGTATTCATTATTTCTGACTGGCTCTTTTTTATGGTTTCTATGTATTTTTAAATATTTACTATCTTTTTGTTTAAGTTCTCATTGAGGTCATCTATTCTTTCTCTAAGATCTTTGAGCATCCTTATGGCCATTTTTTTAAAACTCTGTATTTGGTATGTTGGTTGCTTTCATTCATTTAACTCTTTTTCTGGGGATTTTGCTTGTTCTTTCATTTGTGGCATCTTTCTTTGTCTCCCCATTTGCCTACCTTCTTGTGCTTGTCGCTACACATTCGGTAGATCTGCTATGACTCTCAAACTTGGTATGAGGGTTTTCTGTTTTAGGTGCCTTGTGAGTCTCAGTGGAACAATCTTCTAGATCCTCTGAGTTAGGTGCTCCAGAAATGATTTTTTTGTGTGTGTGTTATGTGTCCCTTCCTGTTTTAGTTGAGTCTGGAATGTTGTTGACCTGTTCATAGGTAGAATAGCCCTCTGACTGGCTGATTATAAGGATAGACCTCATTTACCATGTATGAGTCACTATTTGGGGGCTTCCCCCTAAGGCAGAGCTGTTCCCGGCAGGGTCTGGTACCTGTCAGAGTCACCTTTTGTCTGTGCTATTTGTGTAGAGTTGGGTCCAGCTCTGATGTGGTTTGAAGTCCATCCCTGGTTGTGTTGGTTCTGGGCCCACTTGGCCAAGATTCCTGTGCAGGTCTATGTCAGGCATTGTGTGTACTTGACCTTGGGTTATCCATCTGGAGCTACAATCCTAATCACTGTTTGTGTCTGTGTCTACTGGGCCTGGGTGTGCATGGGAGGAGCCAGGCTGTGTACAAAAATTGGCTTCCTGCAGCTCCAAGCTGGATAAGATCAATAAAAGGTTGATACCCACCTGTTGGCATACTGCCACCCCCTGGAGTTGCCTGGACTTCCTCCAGAGTCTTACGAAGAAAGGTTGTAGAGTGGACCCAAGCCGGTTGCACCCCACTGATCCTTCCACATGGCTCAAGTTTAGTAGGGTAGGGTAACCAGGATGGGAGGATGAGGCTAGTGGGTCCCCTATTCAGAGGCAGCACAGTCAGATATTAAATGGGAAGAATGTGGCCCCTATTCCAGAGCTGTACCACTCAGTCTCTACTGGAGTCTCTAACTCCAGCTCACCCAAGAGAAACCGACCACAGGTTCAGTCCGTACTGTAGGAGAAAGCTCAGCATGGCAGGGCTACCATGACTTGGAAGAACAGATAAAGAAATCTTACTGTTTGGGCTGGCACTGACTGGGTCACAGGAGTGAGATGAGTTATACTCCTTCTTTTAGCTCTGTGGCCATGGCTGTGGGAGCCCCAGACTGGAGCCTCTGAGGGAGACACATTCCAAATATTTTACCTCTGAGCAAAGTTGTTCCCTTTCCCCAACAGAACTGATCCTAGCAGGACAAGGCCAGTGGCACTGGGGAAAACAGATCAAGGCAGTTTTCTATGGGGGGTGGTGACAGGCTATGGGAAGGGAGCAAGCTGCATGCCCCGCTTTAGCTCTGCAGCCTCACTGTCAAAGACCCTGCAGGTGGCTCTGAGGGAGATGCACTCTGAATTTCCAGCTCTGAGCAGCATTCCCTTCCCCCTGCATGACAGCTCAGCAGGATAGGGTCACCAGGACTTGAGAAAACAGGTCAAGGGAGTATTTGTTGGGGGTGGCGCCTGCAAACCCATAGGTTGGGGGAAAGATTGGCCCTCATTCCAAAGCCACACAGTTTAATAACTATCTGAGTGTCTGCCTATAATTTTTCCAGAGAAAGAGCTCACCACAGGTCTCTACTAGGTGCAGCAAACAGTCTTTTCTGATGGACTCGAGCTTGTCAGGGTGGTGTCACCAGCATTTGGAGGACCTGGTTAGTGCACTTCCCCAGCTGATACAGTAAGAATAAGAGTGCCCAACCCTGGGAGATGGTGTCTGGTAGCAGTCTAGGATGTTGACGTAGGACCAAGACCTCAGTAGCTGACCCTTTCTCCAGAGCCACACCACCTAGATCTCTTTATCACTCCTGTGTGGCTGAGTCACCCTCCCACGACCAGAGCCCCAGGTGAGGGCTAGAGAACAGGCTCTTTGCAATGGCCCTCGAGGAGAGCGCCCAGATTCTAGCAGACTCCCTTCTTTTCCCAGTGGACAGAGCCCCTGCTGATTTTCACTGCCAGATGCTGGGCAGGCTCCTCTTTCCAGCCCTGGTGCTCTGGGTTAGGGGTACCAGTGTGGGGTTGAGATCCCCTGCAGCCACAGCAGGGATTTTTTTCAGCTGAGATATTCCTCCGGCCTTTCAGCCACTGTACCTGGGTGCAGTGGCTAGCTCTGTCTATGTCTCCTCCCTTCCTACCAGTCCCTTTGTAGTTCCTTCTATAAGTCCTCCGATACAGTACTCCTGTTCAGCTGTCCTTCAATTGGTCATTCAGGTTGATTGCTCTATAATGTAGCTGTTAATTTGGGTTGGTGCCAGGAGGAGATGTGTGTAACTTCTACCTAGTCCACAGCCATCTTGGGTCCTCTGAACATGAACAATGACAGTCATAAAATCCACCAATGAAACCCAGCATTGGAACTACAAAAGTGAGGCAAATAACCTCTCTGCCTAGGAATGCCCTAGATGAGCCACATCTCTAGATCAGTTGTCATGGCTGTCTCTCAGGCTGACTCATGACAATTTCTTGAGATGTGTCCAGTAGTTCTCTCTAATTTTTTTGGCCAACACTTTCCCTGTTTAACCAAGATGAAATTATGACACATTCCTCAAACTCACATTAGGTGGGAAAACAGAAAAGAAAGTACATATGTAAAATGTATCAGTCTGCAAAATTTGCCTGAGCTAGTGTGCAGGCTGGGTAGACAGGAATTTTCAGGTTGACTCACACAACCACGGAGCTGTCATTGTAATCAGAACATGCAATGAAGGGCAATTGTCTTTGGCATCATGCAAAACGTGGCAATGTGGATGGCACATATTCTAACATGGATAAGGAATGGCTGATTGTGTTCCTCATCTCTAGGTGAGCTCAAACACTGTTGAGAGCCAAAGGTTGATCCTACACAGAAAAATGTGAGGTGAACTGCCAACTTGGACAGATTTCAGTGGACCCATGGAGGCTTGGCATTCATTCTCTGTTCACTATAATCAGACTCCTGGTGTATTTCAGGCATTAGTGTTTCTCCCCAGTCACACTGATCCAAGTCTGGCTGGAGGTAATTGGACATCGGCCTTTAGTGCAGGGCTCCCAGTGCAGACTGACAGGCTGGAAATGGTCCTTATGGCCACCCTGTTGTAGCTAATAGCGCTGACAATCAGTGCAGCTTTCTCCCCTCCTCACACACATTCATATAATATCAGCTAAAGGTATTAATTCATTTGGATTCTCCCCCGATGTAAAAATGCAGTTGGTTTGAATGTCTGGGATTTGAAAAATGTTGAAATAATCACCACTATAGGTTAAAGAGCAGCCTTTAGAGAACCAGCCTACAGAGGGTGAGATAAAGTTAACATTTAGTGCCTTGCAGTTTAGCGCAAAAAAAAAAAAAATCTCTGCAAGTGTAAGCCACAAGCCAGATAGCATAATCTTGCGACTACAGGCAATAATTTTTAAAAATTGAAAGTGTTCAAAAGGAAAAGGACAGTAGCTGAGAAGAGGGAGGGGCATGGATTAATAATGTAAATGTACTAAAAGACGCACAACCAAAGCGAGGTCAACCTGACCTCAAGGTCACAGAAACCAGGCTGGAATGAAAGGCCCGAGACTATAGACACCTCTGAGATAACAGGACAATTTTGAAACATATTTGCCTCCAACACAGTGTTCCTGACAAAAGCTCTGCGCAGGGCACGTTCAAGCGCTTGGCCGTGAGATTAGCAGGTGGGGACGATGCATGAACTTCAATTCTTGTGTTTTTGAGGGAAGAAATTATAGAAGAGGAATAGTGGGATGGTAGTCTATTTAAAACCCATTCTAAAGTCACCATGGAAAATGCCTTTTAGGAAAGACTCCTGCAAGCCCAGGGGGGGAGACCAACGCCTGTGGCGCAGCCCAGCCCCGAATGGGCGACGCTGATGCGCTGGCCGCACGCGGGAGACCGATTAGGAATGGAAACCGGCCTTCCACAGTTTAAAATGAGGTACAACAAAGAGGCTACAGGAAAAAGAGACCCAATTTCAGTCGGATGATGTGATTCGAACCCTGGCCAGGCCGTCACGGGTGCGTGGCTGTGTCCGCCGGCTTCAGTCCCATCTCCCTCGCAGGCTGTGGACTGGGTCACGGGGGAAACCATGTGTGGAGATAAACCCCCCAAAAGGGACACGCGAATGGGAAGGACGGCCGAAATGAACGTATCACTGTCATCGTTCAGAAATAACCCGACGACCCTCCCGGCTGAGCACAGAAGGCGGATGAGCGAGTCCGGGCCCCTGGTCTGCGGCTGATCCCTCCGCGCCCTCCTTCGGCACGGCCCTGGGGGCTCTGGGGGCTCTGGGGGCTCTGGGGTCCTCCCTGGCGACACGTGATTGACGGCGCAGAGAGAGATGGAGTAACCAGAACTAAACCACACATACAGGGTGCGGCGAAAGTAGGTTTACAGTTGTGAATCTGTGAATCAGTTTGTGCTTGTATTCTTATTTATTAGTTGTATTATTTTCCATACAAGCAACTATAAACCCACTTTTCCCACCCTGTAATTAAAAGAAAGCAAAGGAGAAAGTCAAGGCAGAGTAGGATCTAGCATTGAAAAACTGAAAAGTGATGCATTCTTTCAAAGATGGTACATATATGGTTTACTTACTCTGAAATCTGTGATTTCCAGTGTGTTATTTTAGAAGTCCCAGATTAAAAAATAAAATGTTAGCTATCCCTAAACATTGTACATGACATTAGGTCAGCTTATTTCTCAAAATTGAAGATTAAAAAGCAGTTTACTCTTAAAAGGATGATTATACACTTGTTTTTTAATTAATTTATTTAATTGTCAAGTATGTTAATTCACTTTGTTAATTAAAGATCTAGCTCCACCTAATTATGCATTTTAATCAATTAAAGATGTATTAAATCTCCACACACACACACACACACATATATATATAGAATGTCTTGATGCAATTATTGCACACACATTTTTAAAAATATTTTTTGTTGATTTTAGAGAGAGAGAGAGAGAGAAACATTGATCAGCTGCCCCCTGCATGCCCCCTGCAGGGGATCAAGCCTGCAACCAGGCATGTGTCCTGACCAGGAATCGAACCAGTGACTCCTTGTGCATGGGACGACACACTGAGCCACACTGGCTAGGGCTATTGCACACAGATTTTTTTATTACCTGATGACTTCTTCCTGGACAAACAAATATGGATATTTTTGTTAATTTATTTTCCTTTTAAGTAATTATTTTGAAATAATTGCAGATTCAAATGATGTTGCAAAAGGTAGTACAGTGTCATAATCAGGAAACTGCATGGGTACAATCCACAGATCTGATTCAGACATCATTGATACGTATACTGTGTGTGTGTATAGTTGAAATCTTTTGAGATTGGCTTTTTCACTTAGAATAATTTCTTTAAGACTAATTCAGGTTTTTATGTGTAGTAATAGTTCACTTTTATTGCAGAGCAGTATTCCATGGGATGGATGTACCACAGGTGTTTATTCACCTGACAAAGAATACTTGCTGTCCTGTAGATTTTGACTATTAGGAACAAAGCTTCTATCAGCACTGTGGACTGGCATTTTGTGTGAATGTAAGCTTTCAGTGCTCTGGAATAAATGTCTAGAGTGCAACCCCAGTTGTAGGGTAAGTAGATGTTTAGTGTTACCACGTGCTGCACTGCTTCCCAGAGCACCTGCAACACTGCCCTATCCCACTGGCAACCTAAGAAACACCAAGTTCCCTGACCTTCCCAGGGTTTGGTGATATCACTATTTTTATTTTAGCCATTTTGATGGGTAACTGATGGCAAAAATTGTATCTAATTGTGGTTTTCATCTTCATGGGCTTATCTGTCATCTATATATTGTCTTCTGTAAAATGTCTTCAGCCCACTTTCTACTTGAATTGTTTTCTGAAAGACTGAGTTATGAGAGCTCTTTACATATGCTACATGCAAGTGTTTTGTTGGCTATGTGCTTTACAAATACTGTCTCCTATTCAGACGTGTCTCTTCACCCACCTAGTTTATCTCTTCTGTGGGGCCCAAACCAAGATGCTTCTGCCCAGTGGCATTTATCTTTTTCATAGAGCATATATTTTAAATTTTCGGAAGTCCAGCTTATTATTTTTTTCTGTCCTGGTCATGCTTTGGTGTTAGTTGATATATTTTCTTTTGTTTAAATTAAATTTGTTGGGGAGAAATTGGTTAATAAGATTATATAGACCTTAAAATTAGAAACAATTATGGCTTTTTTATACTGGGAAGACTCAAGATACTACATATTTTCTTTTTTTTTCCTTCATTGATTTTAGAGAGAGAGAAATGGAGGAGAGAGAGATAGAAATATTGATGAGAGAATGATTGGCCGCCTCCTGCATGCCCCCCATGGGGATCGGGTCCACGACCTGGGCTTGTGCCCTGACCAGGAATTGAACCCGCGACCTCTTGGTGCAAGGGTCAACACTCAACCACTGAGGCACACTAGCCAGGCAAGATACTACATATTTTCATTTCCACTTTTCTCTTCTTCCAACAAAAGAGACACAAGTAGAAATTGTGACTATGTTCCCAACCTTGCGGGTCACGGGCCCAAACCAAGATGCTTCTTCCCAGTGACACTGGCAGGGAAAATGAGTTCAATCAAGCAGAGCAAAATCTTTACTTTTTGATCAAGAAATGGAGAAGGGTGAGCTGGTGTTCTGATGACACCTGGGAAGGAGCCATCTGTATTTACAGGCTGTGGCCTAGAGTGGTTAGCTTTTTCAGGCAGATGCAGTTACCCTGCTGCCCCGGGCCCGCTGTGCCCGGTCCTTCTGCACACGGCCCTGTCCTGTCGTGCTCTCTGTGTGCTGCCTTGGTCTGTGCAGCCCGGCGACCCTTCTGGTTCCGGTAAGCAAGCAGAGCTCCTCACATAATCTATGTGCCGAGACACGTTAGGGCCTTTTGGGTGACGGCCGGTGACAAATGTGTGCATCGGGGTGGCTTTTCTGTTTGGTTACATGGAAAGCGTTTTTGAGACGAGGTCGGATGCTAACAGTGTGAAAGACTATATGACATGTGCAGGGAAATATAAATCTCTACACCCACTCTAGAAAGGTTTTGATTCTAGATTGGATTTATAGAGCTTTAATTTTATTCAAAGCAAAAATATAGCAACTGGAGTTATTCTAAGTAGTGATTAATAATTCTTTTTATTAATTAATTAACTTATTTTTGTTACAGATGTTTCTCTTTTTCCCCCCACTAATTCCCCACTCCCCTCCCTCCCTGCCCTGTCCCCAGCTTTGTTGTCCATGTCCATTGTTCATGGATACATGCATATAAGTTCTGTGATTTATCTCTCCCCCACCACCCCCTCTTCTGGGGATTGTCAGTCTGTACCCCACATCCACGTCTCTGGGACTACCCTGTTCCTCAGACTGTTATGTTCATTATATTCCACAAATAAGTGAGATCATATGACACGTGTCTTTCTCTGTTTGGCTTGTTTCGCTTAGGATAATACTTTCCAGGTCCCTCCATGTTGTCTCAAAGGATAAGAGATCTTTCCTTCTTACAGCTGCATAGTACTCCATTGTGTATATGTACCATAGCTTTTTTAATCCATTTCTCTACTGATGGACATTTGGGCTGTTTCCAGATCTTAGCTATGGTAAATAGTGCTGCTACAAACATGGGGGTACATATATTCTTTCTGATTGGTGTTTCAGGTTTCTTTGGGTATATTCCTAAAAGCCAGATCGCTGGGTCAAATGGAAGTTCCATTTTAATTTTTTAGGTAACACCATATTGTTTTTATCAGATACGAGTATTGCTACCCCAGCTTTTTTTTGCTTTCCGTTTGCTTGGAAGATTTTTTTCCATCCCTTCACTTTCAACCTATGTGAGTCTTTTATTGTGAGGTGGGTCTCTTGTAAATAACATATAGATGAGTCATGCTTTCTTATCCAATCAGCTACTCTGTGTCTTTTTAAAATTTTTTTTTTTTTTTTTTTTTTATCCTCACTCGAGGACATTTTTCCATTTTTTGTTCAGGTAGAGTGGGAGGGAGAGAGAGGAACAGAGAGAGAGAGAGAAACATCGACGTGAAAGGAACACATCGAGTGGCTGCCACCCGCACAACCGACCAGGGCCGGGCACAAACTGCAACCGAGGTACGCGTCCTTAGCGGAAACCGAACTCGGGTCTCTCAGGACCGCAGGCCGACGCTCTAACCGCTGAGCCAAACCGGCCAGGGCACTCTGTGTCTTTTTATGGGAGCATTGAATCCATTTACATTTAAGGTGATTATTGATATGTACTTATTTATTGCCTTTTTTGTTTAGTGTGGTTCTATATTTCTTCCTATTTCTCCTGCTAATTATAGCAGTCCTTTTAACATTTCTTGCAGTGCTGGTTTGGTGCTAATGTATTCCCTTAGCCTTTTTTTTTTTTTTTTTTTTTTTTGTCTGGGAAACTCTTTATTTGACCTTGTATTTTGAATGATAGCCTTGCTGGGTAGAGTAGTCTTGGATTCAGATCCTTGTTTTCATGACCTTGATTACCTCATGCCATTCCCTTCTGGCCTGTAGTGTTTCTGTTGAGAATCAGCTGACAGCCTTATGGGGTTTCTTTTGTAGGTAACCTGTTGCTTATCTCTTGCAGCTTTTAGGATTCTCTCTTTGTCTTTAATTTTTGGCACTTTGATTACTATGTGTTTTGGTGTGGGCCTGTTTGGGTTCTTCTTACTTGGGGCTCTCTGTGCTTCTTGAACTTGAATGCCTTCTTCCTTCACCAAATTAGGGAAGTTTTCTGTCACTACTTCTTCAAATATATTCTCTAACCCTTGCTCATTTTCTTCTTCTTCGGGGACTCCTATGATGCAAATGTTATTACGTTTCCAGTTGTCCCACAGTTCCTTTAAGCTGTTATCCTGTTTTTTAATTATGTTTTCCTTTTGGTTTTCTGATTGGTTGATTTCTTCTACCCTGTCTTCTAATTCACTGATCCAGTCCTCAGCTTCCTCTACTCTGCTATTTAGACTTTCCAATGTGTTCTTTATTTCTGATATGTCATTCTTCATTTCTTCTTGGTGGTTTTTAATTTCCAGCTGGTTGAATTTCAACATTTCTATGTCTTTACTCTTAAAGGACCCACTTTAAACACCACTGTCAAGTCTTACTTTCCTGGTTAGAGTTGCTAGCCCAGAGAATGGTCGTTATCCTCTAGCTTTTTTGCCGGGAGGCTATTAGTAGGGGTCACCTGAAGAACCTTGGTTTCTGAGTGAAATGAAAAACTCCCTCAGGTGCTCAGTGTAAAAGGATTTCCCCAGGGTGTTGCAGATGCTGGTTGTTAATGGACCTCAATTAGCATTTCAATGGCCACTGTGGGGGTTGAATTTTCGAGGGAGCAGCTGCTGCCTCTCCCCAGGGCCCTGGGAAGGAGTAAGATGACTACCGTCCTGCGTGGCTGGCACTCAGCAAAAGCTCTGAGCGCCCTCCAAATCCTGAGTGTCCCCACACAGTTCTAGTCCAGTCCTCCCTCTGCTGGAGCCCAAGGTGAGTGGCTGCCACTAATTTAGCCTCTGTCCCGGCTCTGCGCTGTGGAGCCGCCTGGGACGTTAACCCAAGGGCACCGCTCCCAGCTAAGGGCGCTAAGGCCATAGCTCCTGCCCGAGGCTGCGGCAGCTCCCAACCGAGGGCATAGCACCTAGCCGAGGTCGCAGCTCCCAACCGAGGCCACAGGTGCCAGCCGAGGCCGCAGGTCCCAGCCAAGGGTGCAGGTCCCAGCCGAGGCCACAGGTCCCAGCCGAGGCTGCCACAGGTCCCAGCCGAAGCCGCAGGTCCCAGCCGAGGGTGCAGGTCCCAGCCGAGGCCACAGGTCCCAGCCGAGGCTGCCACAGGTCCCAGCCGAGGCTGCCACAGGTCCCAGCCGAAGCCGCAGGTCCCAGCCGAGGGTGCAGGTCCCAGCCGAGGCCACAGGTCCCAGCCGAGGCTGCCACAGGTCCCAGCCGAGGCCGCAGGTCCCAGCCAAGGGTGCAGGTCCCAGCCGAGGCCACAGGTCCCAGCCGAGGCTGCCACAGGTCCCAGCCGAAGCCGCAGGTCCCAGCCGAGGGTGCAGGTCCCAGCTGAGGCTGCAGGTCCCAGCCGAGGGTGCAGGTCCCAGCCGAGGCCGCAGGTCCCAGCCAAGGGTGCAGGTCCCAGCCGAGGCCGCAGGTCCCAGCCGAGGGTGCAGGTCCCAGCCGAGGGTGCAGGTCCCAGCCGAGGGTGCAGGTCCCAGCCGAGGCCGCAGGTCCCAGCCGAGGGTGCAGGTCCCAGCCGAGGCCGCAGGTCCCAGCCGAGGGTGCAGGTCCCAGCCGAGGCCGCAGGTCCCAGCCGAGGGTGCAGGTCCCAGCCGAGGCCGCAGGTCCCAGCCGAGGCCGCAGGTCCCAGCCGAGGCCGCAGGTCCCAGCTGAGGCTGCCGCAGGTCCCAGCCGAGGCCGCAGGTCCCAGCCGAGGGTGCAGGTCCCAGCCGAGGCCGCAGGTCCCAGCTGAGGCTGCCGCAGGTCCCAGCCCAGGTTGCTGCAGACCGTGGGTTCCCGGCCCCCTCTCGTGTCTTCGCAAACCTACCAGGATTGAGTCAGTGTGCCTGGTTATGTGGTCCTCCAAGCTGCTTTTGGGTTGCCTTTTCCTGATGACTTGTCTTTATTTTCATTGTAATTCCAGTTTGGTCCTGGGAGATGGTCTGTGTAGCTCCATTCACTCCGCCGCCATTTTTCGGGCTCTGATTAATAATTCTTAAGAAGCCAAAATCCTCTCACTTTAACAGTACAGGCATTTTTCTTTCATTCTTGCTCTAAGTTTTCACCTATCTAAATATATTAATAAAATGTCTTAATATTTACTTTACAGTTTTATTTAAGAATTTAAATTTAATTTTGCCTAAAACATAATCGAAAGGAAGAGGACAGTGCATTCCTGGCCAGCCAGCTGGCTTGTGTTCACCATGCCGGTTAGGGCGCCTCACCTGCTCGACCAAACAAATTCCGAGCACATGTCAGCAAGCACCTGTGACAGGACAGCTCCCAGCTCCCAGAATTCCACAGTAAATACCCTCCTCGACTCAGTACTTCTCTATTTTTTATCTATCTAAACATCTTCATGGGCTACAGCATGTTCACACACAAAAAAGAAAACACCTGTTTTACCTGTTTCTAACACGAAGACAGCTTTATTTAGTCATTTGTTTAACTCTGGCATAATTCATATTCTGCAATTACTAGAAGTTGCCAGTTAGTCTAAAAGCAGTTAGGGACCTTGGCTGAGATCCATATTACAGAAAGATATTTATGTAACATTAAAAGGAAATCCTATGATGAAATAGTAATTTGATTTCTTTATAAGATCGCTATGAAATGGTTTTGTTTTCAATGATGTATTATTCCCCATTCTCATACATAAATAAAAAAGTACAATTTTGTCAATCTATATGGCTTCCTATAAAATAATTGATCTATGTTTTTTTTTTTTTATTTCTTTTTATTGAGTTATTGGGGTAACACCAGTTAACAAAATTATACAGGTTCAGGTACACAGTTCTGCAGCACATCATCTGTACACTGCTATTGCGTGTTCAACACCCCAAGTGAATCTCTGCTCATCACCATTATCCCCCCATACTCTCCTCCACTGCCCCCATGTCAACCTGTTCCTAGGCAATAACCACCCTGTTGTCCATGCCCATGAATTCTTTCTTTCTCCCTCTCTCTCCCTCTTTTGCTCAATCCTTCAACCCCCTGCACCCCTGTACCCCTCCTCCTCATAGCTGTCTGCCTGCTCTCTGTCTAGGGTTTTTTGGTTAATCCTCACTCGAAGATATTTTTCCATTGATTTTTAATTTGGGACTACATCAAACTAAAAAGGTTTGCACAGCAAAGGAGACCATCAACAAAATGAAAAGACACCCACTGAATGGGAGAACATAGAGTGGAAAGGAGGGAGGGAGGGAGAGAGAGAGAGAAAGAGATTGAGACATCAATGTGAGACAGACACATTGATTGGTTGCCTCCTGCATGACTCCAACTGGGGTCAGGGATAGAACCTGCAACCCAGGTACATGCCTTTAACTGGGAATCAAACCCATGACCCTTTGGTCTGTGGGCCGATGCTCTAGCTACTGAGCCCAAAACCAACCAAGGCAATTGCTT
This sequence comes from Molossus molossus, assembly GCF_014108415.1. Classification (NCBI taxonomy): domain Eukaryota; kingdom Metazoa; phylum Chordata; class Mammalia; order Chiroptera; family Molossidae; genus Molossus; species Molossus molossus. Next base: position 107,189,704 of record NW_023425345.1, read on the forward strand.
TTTATCTACGAATCTGTCTGTTTTGCTCATTAGTTCATTTTGTTAATTGAATGTCACATATGAATGAAATCATATGGTACTTGTCTTTCTCTGACTGACTTATTTCATTTAATATAACGTTCTCCAGGTCCATCCATGCTGTCACAAGGGTAAAATTTGCTTTCTTTTTGCAGCCAAGTAGTATTCTATTGTGTAAATGTACCACAGCTGTTTTACCCACTCATCTACTGATGGATAGTTGAGCTGCTTCCAAATCTTGGCTTTTGTGAAAAAAAAAACAACAAAAAAACCCTGCAGTGAACATAGGAACATAGGAGTGCATATATTCTTTAGAATTAGTGTATCGGGTTTCTTTGGATAAGCTCCCAGAAATGGAATCACTGGATCATAAGGCAGTTCCATTTTTAATTTTTTTATTTTAATTTTTTTATACTGCTTTCTATAGGGCTACACCAATCTGCAGTTCCACTAACAGTGCACAAAGGTTCCCCTTTCTCCACATCCTCTCCAACACTTGTTTGTTGATTTGTTGATGGTAGTCATTTTGACAGGTGTGATGTGACATATCTCATTGTGATTTTAATTTGCATCTTTTCATATGTCTATTGGCCATCCATATGTCCTCTTCGCAGAAGTGTCTATTCATTTAGGTTCCGTGCCCATTTTTTAATTGGATTGTTTTTTGCTTTTTTGTTTGCTGTTAAGTTTTACAAGTTTTTATAAGTTTTGGATATTAAGCCCTTACCAGATTTATTGGCCAATATATTCTCCCATTCAGTGGCTATCTTTTCATTTTGCCTTCTTTACTAAGCAAAACTTTTTAGTTTGATGTAGTACCATCTGTTTATTTTTTCCTATGTTTTTCTTGCCCAAGAAGATCTATCAGAAAAAATACTACTAAGGGAAACATCTGAGATTTTACTGATTATGTTTTCTTCTAAGATTTTTATGGTTTTGAGTCTAACATTTGAGTATTTAATCCATTTTGAGTTTATTCTTGTGTATGGTATAAGAACTGATCTAGTTCCATTTTTATTTTTATTTTTTTTGGCACATGTCTCTCCAATATTCCCCAAACTATTTAGAATAGATACCAGATAGAATAGACTATCTTTACACCATTTTTATTTTTTTTTTTACTCTTTTGTCAAATATTAATTTATAAAAGTATGAGTTTACTTCTGGGCTCTTTATACTGTTCTGTTAACCTATTGTATATTTTCATGCCAGTACCATGCTGTTTTGATTACTATGGCCTCATAGTATAGTTTGATATCAGGTAACCTGATTCTTCCAACTTTGTTCTTCTTTCTCAAGATTGATGAAGTTATTTGGGATCTTTTGTAGTTCCATAGAAATTTTTGAAATATTTCTTCTAGTTCTGTGAAATACGCCATTGGCATCTTGATAGGAACTTCATTGACTCTATACATTTAATTGATATCTTCAGAGCATCTCACACATAACCAGCAGAACATACATTCTTTTCAAGTGCACATGGAACATATTTGAGAAAAGGCCACATGTTAGGACACTTAATAAGTCCCAATAAATTTAAGAAGATTAAAATCATATCAAGCATCTTCTCTGACCACAATGATACAAAATTAGAAATAAATCATAAGAAAAAAACTGAAAAACACACAGACATGGAGACTAAATAACATGCTACTAAATAATGAATGGGTTAACAAAGAGATCAAAGAAGACATCAAAAGATACCTTGACACGAATAAAAAGGAGAATACAACCCAAAATCTATGGACTCAGTGAAAGCAGTTCTAAGAGGGAAATCATAGCATCACAGGCCTATCTCAGAAAACAATAAGTATCACAAATGAACAATCTAACTTTACACTTAAAGAAACTTGGAAAAGAAGAACTAACAAAACCTAAAGTGAGTAGAAGGAAGGAAATAAACAAAATAAAGTCCAAAAAAATACTAAAGATCAATGGAATCAAGAGCTGGTTCTTTGAAAAGATAAACAATATTGCCAAACCTTTAACCAGACTTATTATGTTCCTTAAAATGAATACAATTTGACAGTAGATTTCTAAGTATCATATTTTAGTACTGTAATTAAATGCTTTTAGTTGTTATTTGCTTTTGCACTTTTGCTGTTTGTTATCTCAACTGTGGCAACTCTTTATGCTCATATTCTCCTCTAACTGTGAAAGATTATTTAATACAGGATCAGAACTGTATCAGTAACATTTTGAACAGGGAGAATAAACTTTCTTTAGGAGCTCATCCATTTACATGGTTTCTACTGTATTTGTTTCTAAAAATATATTCACACGTCTTGTAGTTTTCTTGTTAAAACTAACATATTTGGTTTACTCATTTACTGGTCATATTTTAGCAACACTGTTTTCAAGCCTGAAAGTTGGAGTGAAAAGTCGCAGAGGAAACAAAGACCACTTTGAGATAAATAAGGCATGTGTAGGTGTTTCAGAGGGATTTCACACTGAATAAAGACACTCTTAATCCATAAAGGGAGGCGACCTATGTCAGAAAGACACTGCAGCTTCAACTGTTCTCAAGTAGCTCTTCTGAAACTGAAAATTGCTATTGTTCTCTCATTATTAAGTTGTGTTGACGGATTTGAGGTGGGCAGGCCCTCAACCAGTTTTCCTCTCTGCCTCATTCTTTTCGATAAATCTATATAATCAGAATGCTTGAAGACAACCAGACCAGCCTCCCGAGGTAAATCAGGAAGTCCTCTTCCACACTGCTCAGTGCACTGTGTACCGACGGCGGTGCCACCACGCGTGGCTGGGGCTCTGCTGCCCACCTGTGTGTCACACATGTTCCCCTGGAGGGCCAGCTGTTGACACAGCAGCCTGTGGTTTCCCTGAAGTTTTTTCTACTTTTAATATTTTTAAATAAAATCATCATCATCATCATTCCTATTGAGTACTTACAACATGCCAGGTGCATATTAAACTCTATCTTATTGGGTCTTCTAAGAAATGAGGCACATTCAAGTGTTATTCAGAGTTTGTAGAGTAGAAACAAACCGCCACTTGCCAGTCCAGTGGTCACCCGCTTTTAGGCACATTCAGAACCTGATCTCTGGTGTGTCTATGCCCAAAGCCAGGCCTCTTAACCACTGTGCTATTCAGATTTATCATTAGTTGCATATAAGGTTTTATTTACAAGGAAATAAGTCATTTCAAAACATATTCAAGTGATGCTGGTTTCTTGCTTTATAGACACCTGTTATCACATGTACTGCACTTAAAAGAGCTATTCTAGCTGGAATGTGAGTGTGTCCTACCTCCTACTGTCCTCCTCTGGAAGAGTGGCCATTCGCAACCAGGTAGACCTTCAGCACTAAGCTGAGGTACTTATATTTGCTCTAAAATTTTTACACACTCAATATTTAATGTTAACATATAGGGCACAATATGAACTCTCTCAAAACCAGAATGGATGAAATATTTTGTCTGAATGGAAAGTGTTATTAGCTTATTGTTAATTGTATGCCGTAAAAACATTGCTTCTCTCGTTGTTCTCAGTAGGAAGTGGAGACGGTGACAGCTCAGTGCAGCAGGCACAGGCTGCAGTCCCCTGGGGCATGTGTCCTATGGGAACCGGATGCTTCCAGTGCTGTAGACAGCTCTGCGACACCCCCGCTCTGAAGGGCAATGGATTCCAAGTACAGAAGCAAATAATTAAAAATTGCCTTTCATCTTACCAGAAAACCAGAAAAGAAAGACTTCAAATAAAAAATAAAAGATAGAAGAGCCCGGCCAGTGTGGCTCAGTGGTTGAGCGTCGACCCATTTACCAAGAGGTCGCTGGTTTGATTCCCAGTCAGGGCACATGCCCAGGCTGTGGGCCAGATCCCCAGTGGGGGGCATGCAGGAGGCGGCCTATCCATGTTCTCTCTCATCGATCTTTCTATCTCTCCTTCCTCCTTCCTCTCTCTCTCTAACATCAATAAAGAAAAAAATAATAATAAAAAAAGAAGAAATTGTTAATATAAAAGGTTGATTTCTAAATAGGTCTCAGGGTTCTGAAAAACAACCCATAATCAGAGCCACACCCCATCGCCACTTTCACCGGGAAGTCCTAGGAGGCAGTGGCCAACAGAATGTCTGAGCTGACGAAGGTGTTCTGAGTCTGCGTGCGACCAATATGATCATTGCCTCAGCCACACGTGATGTTACCTGAGGAATCGTATGTATGATTTTATTTCACATTGGTTCACACACAGCTACTGGCTACGATACTAGACAGCACAGCCCTAAAACATAAGTGTTTGCCTGATGAAGTCCCAGGAGGCTTCGCTCATCACACCTGCCCACTCGACCTGACATGCATTTCTCTCCTGTTGCTTTCCGTACTGCCTCCTCTGAGTGGTGGGCTCATGGGCTGCACTGAAGGGCAGCGAGGGCCAGGACCGCCTCCTAGTTCAGAGAGAGACACTAGGTCACAATATCCCCAATAGAACACGGGGAGGTTGAGTGAGACCATTGACCTCCAGAACTTAGTCAAGACTGGGCATCGAGCTCTGGCTGATTTAACTCAGTGGGGTAACATGTCGGCTCTCAGACTGAAGGGTCACGGGTTTGATTCTGGTCAAAGGCATGTACCTGGATTGCAGGTTTGATCCCTGGCCCTGGTCAGGGTCATGCAGGAGGCAACCAGTCAATGTGTCTCTCTCACATCTCTCTCTCTCCCTCCCTCCCTCCTTTCCCCTCTCTCTAAGATTCAATGGAAAAATATCCTTGGGTGAGGATTAACAACTGCAACCAAAAATACTGTGCATTACCCTCGGGGCTTCTGGACACCACTGAGAAATGTAGCGGAGCTGTATGTCTTAAAGCCACAGCACCCTGAAGGACGTAGATTCTAAAACAGAGAGAAGGCATGGCCAGGACCTCAGAGGAGCACACTGGATGTTTCCTCTAGGTCCACCCACCGGGGAGGACCTTAGAGAAGCAGGAGGTGCAGGTGTGGCCTCGCTCTTTGTTCTGTCCTTCTGGCCAGTGACGCTCTGAGGTTGCGCAGGGAGAGACAGGAGGCAGCAGACAGGAGAGAGCTCTTCGGGTTGCTGTGTCTCCCAGTCTTCTCGACTCACAGGATGAGCCTCAATTATGCGCTATGGAAACCGCCCCCAGTAGATTATTATTATTTTTTATCCTCACCGGAGGACATTTTCCATTTTTTGTTCAGGTAGAGTGGGAGGGAGAAAGAGGATAAGAGAGAGAAAGAGAGAGAGGGAGAGAGAAACATCGACGTGAAAGGGACACATCTAGTGGCCGTCTCCCACATGACCCAACCAGGGCCTGGGACAAACTGCCACCGAGGTACGTGCCCTTAGTGGGAACCGAACCTGGGTCTCTCTGGACCACAGGCTGACACTCTAACCCCTGAGCCAAACCGGCCAGGGCCCCAGGAGATTCTTAGCACTCGTCTGACCTCCAGAATTGCCATCCCTCCTCAATGCCTCAACTTCCCATGCCTTCCCCGGTGTCTCCTCTCTCTCTGTCACACACACACAAATGTAGTTTGGAACCATAGCTGGGCTCCAGCCTTAGCCGTACTCTCCCTATCACCCTCCTGTGTGCCACCCTGTGGTCACAGCAGCGCATACGGATTAGCTTGTTCCTTCTCTGCAGACCCGCGGCCTGCGGAGGAGCCCGGCTTGCCTGGGCGGGGCACAGTCCAGCCACCCTGAGTCACCCTGATCGAATGGAAGCAGTGGCCGGGAAGAGTTCAGTGTGGTCAGCACCAGCCCTCCTCCCTGCTCCGTCTCAGACCCTGCTTCAGAGGTGACTGAGTCTGCCTCTCTCCCTCGCAGGGGCCGAAGTGTGTGGCGCAGAAGCACAGTGGAGGCCGCAGAGTAACTGCCCAGGAGAAGCGGGGGCAGGAGAGCAGAGGAAAGGGTTGAGGCCCTACAGGGAGAGCAGCTCAGGGCCCAGCCGGGGAGCCGCCCGAGAGGGGGTGGCAGTGGGGGCCAGAGGAGAGAGACGTTTGTGGTTTCTCGACCCTTCCCTGACCCTTCCCTGCTGCCCAGGAGAGCTCTCCTCTCTGCCCACAGCCACCAGGGTCCCACAGCCCGGGCGGCCGCCTGCGCCCGGCCTGCTGACTGCAGGCCTCGGATCAGCAGGGCCTCCCCACCGCTCCTGGGCTCCTCACGGGGCAGACACCCTTGGCCTGGAAGTGCAGAACCAGAGCCTATACGGCCATTCATCTGCCAAAACACACATCCGCGTCGCCCCTTCGGTCCTCCAGGAATCGCAGCTCCTCAGGACAAGCCCGGCAGGAGCAGCCAGGCCCGGGGCTGGGCCTCAGGGAGAGTGTGCCCAGAACTTACCACCAGTCGGGCGGAGCGGCTAGGCTCAGCCAGTGTGTCCAAACAGCTTTATTTGTGTTCTTAGAATGAATCAAGCAGACAGCCAAGTTTTCTTGGTTCTGTCTTTGTTTTTTGTTTTTTGATCCACCTCATGATCTTTCAAGAAATTTATTTGAAATAACATATATAAGCTCACATCAGGGTGATTTCACGTTGCTTCTTCGAGGTAAGCTGAGGCTCTGAGTGAGTGACATTGGAGCCATGGCCACTGCAGGGAGCGCCGGCCCTCCCCACATGGCGGCGCTGACTCTGCAGCCGCCCGGCCCTGCTCCGCCTCTGGACCCAGTCCCCAGGGACCCGAAGCCTGTGCCAGCCAGCAAAGGTGGTAACTGTGAAAAACACACAAAAAACCCCCAGTCCGGCCAGTGTGGCTCAGTGGATTGAGTGTGTCCCAGGGACTGAGAGGTCCCGGTTGGATTCCCGGTCAGGGCACATGCCCAGGTTACAGGTTCTGTCCCTAGTAGGGGGCGTGCAGGAGGCAGCCGGTGGATGTTTCTCTCTCTTTCTCTCTCTCAAACAATCGATTAAAAAAAACATTTAAAAACCCCGCATTTTTTTAAAAACACAATGAAAATAAAAATTAAAAGGAAAATCATGAAGCACAGGAAGCGTCTTGGCCCCTACTGCACACAGGCTTCGTTTCATACTCCCCACGCCCCTTTGACCTCTACATTCAAGGAGAAGGGAAGAAAAAGAACATGACTTAGTATTTCATTAAACATTACCTATACTGACATAAAAAATGGGCTATCTTTTTTCTTTAAGAAAAAAGTAAATACAGTTTGCTTGTTTTTGGAAGCTTCTGTGTCTACGCCTTTGGCCAGCTGTCCTCTTGTTCACCGGACTCTCCCAGCCAAGGGGCTGCCTCCAACCTCAGGTGACTTAGCGATTCTTCTGTGCTGAGTCATGGCCAAGACTGCAAAGGGACAGAGGTCAAAGGAGCAAAATTGCAAGTAAATCTTTTTAAAAAATAACTTTACAGCATATATAAATCATAGTGTTGACAAAAAGATTTAAATATGTGCCAGGTATTTTTTTTTTAATCTTTAAAATGAAATTCTGGGGCTTAATATATGGTTATAGAAGATGGTTTGACTTTGATGCTGGGCACACAGTGCAACACAGTTCTTGTATCATAGAAATCCACACCTCAACCTAGATGATCCTATTAAGCAATGTCACTTCAATAAATAAATAAAAGAATAAATAAATAATAAATTTTGACTATAGATGCCTTATTTTTGCATATATTTTTATTAATTTAAAACATTTTCTAAAACAACAATGAGGTATCACCTCATACCTGTCAGAATGGCCGCCATCAACAAATCATCAAACAAGTGTTGGCGAGGGTGTGGAGAAAAGGGGACTCTGGTACACTGCTGGTGGGAATGCAGACTGGTGCAGCCACTATGGAAAACAATATGGTGTTACCTCAAAAAATTAAAAACTGAATTGCCATTTGACCCTGTGATCCTATTTCTAAGAATATACCCTAAGAAGCTTGAAACACCAATCAGAAAGAATATATGTACCCCATGTTCATAGCAGCACTATTTACAATAACTAAGATCTGGAAACAGCCCAAGTGTTCATTAGTAGACGAATGGATAAAAAAAGCTGTGGTACATATACACAATGGAGTACTATGCAGCTGTAAGATAGAAAGATCTCTTATTCTTTGAGACGACATGGAGGGACCTGGAAAGTATTATCCTAAGCTAAACAAGCCAAGCAGAAAAAGACAAATACCACATGATCTCACTTATTTGTAGAATATAATGAACATAACAGTCTCAGGAATAGGGTAGACCCAGAGATGTGGAAGAAGGGTACAGACTGGCAACCCTCCGAAGAGGGGGTGGTGGGGGAGAGATAAACCACAGAACTTATATGCATGTTCGCATAACCAATGGACACGGACAACAAAGCTGGGGATGGGGTGGGGGGGATGGGGAGGAGGGTGTCAATGGGGAAAAAATGAGAAACATCTGTAACAAAAATGAATTAATAAATGGCAAAAAAATTTTTTTTTCAAGTCCATTTTTCCCTTTTTTGCAAGGTTTGGAGGTAAGAAAATGAGTTGGTCCATGTGGGTAGAACTAATCAGACTGAGAGATACCAGGTCTTGATATAAACTGCCATCAATGTTTTAGCAGAATGTGATTACAGAGCATTGGATAGATTTTGTTATTCTGAGTTTATTCCATAAGATGTGAGGTTTCATGAAATTTTTCACAAAACTTTTTTATACCCTTACCCTTAAAAATTGTTTTAATCTTTATTGTTGAAAGTATTGCAGACGCCTCACCTCTCCCCCATTGACCTCTCCACCCATTCCCTGACCTTCAGGGCATTATTGTCTGTGTCCATGCATATAAGTTCTTCGGTCACACCCTTACTCTTAATCAGTTATTTTTTCTAGAAAATTTTATATGGAAACATGTGTTTTGGTATAAGTAAATGCTTGTATTGTACAGACAATCATGACTTCCATTCAAAAACGATCCTCGGCCTTCTTCTACAATTACCAGACAAATAAAATAAAATAAACCTTGTCAATGCATGAGGAAATGGGTGTTTATCTAGAAGTCAATGGAACTAAGAGATCATATGTTTCAAGTTTAGTGCTACAGGTCAGGAGCCCTGATCGCTCAAGTCCCCCTGCATCGCTTGAAGCCCCGAGTCAGGATAGTGAACATAATACTGCTGTGTTCACACACGAGGCTTCCCGACAGCCACAGTGGAAAACAGGCTGAACCTCCTCAGATGGACTTCCTCCTCCTCACCCAGAGGGGTTCACAGTGTCACCTTCGCTGTGCTGTGTAATCTTTACAGGGAACACACTGTTGATCCCGCAGATGGCCACACGTTACACTGTGCACGTGGCATCTTCCTCCTGGAGTGAAAGACACTAGCTGTCCTCATGCTTACCACCGCGCTGCCTTCTCTGCTTCTCAGGAGCTATCTGCAACTGTGGGTCTACATGAGTTATGTCTCTGGCTACCAGGAATTGTTTAAACATTGATTCTTCAAATTTCGTACTCATACTACTCTATGGTTATAAAATGTGGCTTCTGTATGTCTTAATGACTTTTTCTTTCTTTCTAGGAATAATTTTCATCATTTAACTTATTAAAACAAGCAAAGAAGCAAGCAAACAGATAGAGAACAGAAAACAACTTCTTACTCTTAAGCCAGCAAGAGCATTTCTTCAGGGCTGTTGGCATCCTCCTCACCAGGACCCCGTGGAGAGCAGCTTGGGCCTCAAAAACCTGTGGCTGCTTCAGATAAACCTCAAGAGAACATAAGCCATCAATATTATTCAGAAAACCTGTGTTCTCTGCAAACACTTTGTTTTTTTAGATATTGTTCTGAAGTATCTGCAAATACCTACATGAATGTTTACTGCCTCTTATATAACAAAAAGTTTAACTCCCTTGGTTCAACTGTTGTAGGTTGGCTGCCAAGGTTAACATACACTGTCTATATATTCTGACCTGTAACAATAAGAAACAAAGCAAAGAGAAGCAGTGACTCCTGCTTCTCAGAATATTAGATTTTTATTTAATATGCTTTCTCAAAAGACTGCTATTACTTGAATTTGTGTTCCACTCATAGATTTACCAGTTTTTAGCAGCAATAGCTACTTTGCATGCAAAAGTCATACCCACATATTACAGAAACAACCCAGCACCACTGGGCCTGTGGAAGGAGTAGCAAGTGGCAGTGAATTTGCAAGTCCCCAAGTCGTGGGTTATGACAGGATCTGGGCTTTTTGCTCAGTTTAGAATCCCTGTAAGTGTATTGAGGTTCAAGTACCATTAACTCTTGGCAAAATTCTCCTTCCTAATTCAAAGAACAAAGGATTACTCAAGCTCATAAAAAGGCTTCTCAAATTTCAAATAGCTTTTAAAAAACATTTAATGAGTTAAGACTAATTGAATCAGAAACATATGGATTAAATTTTCCTTGAAATTCACAGGGGTTTAATATTAAGGGAGAAGTCTTTTAGCAGAACCCCCAAAGACTAGCCAATCCCAAGTTTTAAACTCCAACTAGTAATACTCTATAACCTTTCATCTTCACCCATTTTTCTTTGTTTAAAGGGTTTTGTGGTTTTGGTTGTATTGTTTTTATTATAATTTCTACCAATAGATAATACATCTGTCAATGGAAGAATTCAATGCATCTGCTCTTTATATCTTCATGGAGTTGACCTACTCACTTACCTATATGTAACTTAACTGTGAAATAACCTCATTCATCTAGAACTGTGGTTTTTCACCCTTTTAGCCAACATGAACTTTCTGGGGCAGGAAGAAACCAGGGATCTAGTTCCCGTCGCGCTGCTCTTCAGCTTCTCTGCAGAATCCTGGAGTACAACGTACGCTGCTGTGACCTAGCATCTAGCCAAGAATGGAAAAATACACAAAATAAAAGGGATGGGAGACTCCAAGAAGCCAAAATGGACGTTGCAGCGTCCACCAGAAAATGTCTTGATTGGAACCTTTCCTTACTTTACAAGTAATTCTAGCAGGTGTTCATCATTTCTATACCATAAGAGGGGACTGACAGTAACAAACTGGGAGACCTAGAATTGTAGGAACAATAGATGGGATGCACAGAGGAAATAAAAAATCTAGACAATTTTCAAAAGATTTAGCACACCTGTCCTTCTTTGGGAGAAATAGCCTAAAATAGCCTACTATCTCAATAGATTTTCAGTCATGCATCAAACACACTACAGTGATTGGTATGTGCATAATTAAGACCTCAAGCTGTAAAGAAATGCTCCAGAGCAAGAGAAAATGGTGTTGCTAATGTTGCATCGTTACCTTTATTCATGGTGTATAGAATGTAGTAAAAGCTTTGTTGCAGGCTCATAGAAGACCATAAATATGCAATGATGCACAGTCTATGTTACTGCTGTGGGTACATCCCATCCACGCCCTGCCACCCCTGACCTTCTGTGAAAATTCCTTTTAGAGGTTAGTTCATATGAAATAGCTTTGAGGCCAAATCAGTAGGCTGTCTATGGTTTGATCGGTGTGTAAGAGCTGGTGCTACCATGAACAACATTCACGCCAGCAACGGAGAACCCACACACAGGATGCAGAGTTGATGGAATCTGTTTTCAGATACAGCAAATTCTTTGTGGAAATGTGGCAGCAATGTGTTAGGTACAGTACTAGCTGGAGGCCGATGTAAGAGTCAGAGGAACATAGAAAATGTGGATCGAGAAAGAATACCAAATTCCCTTAGGGAAAAAAATGGGTTGTATTATCTTGGCACAGAATCAGATCCAGGAGGAGCCTTCACAGACCTGTGGAAATTACTAACAGTAACATTTTGGACTTAGACAGATTAAACCTTAGAATATAAAAATACAGCTCATGCTTTTCTTCATAACTCCATAAGATAGGGTTCCTGTTGGCAAGAAAACATACTAAAAATGATATTTGGGTTTCTTTATTTATAGATGTATGGAAATGAAATTCCCAGATTGTGGATGTAATATTAGAATATTGCTGATGAATGTTATAAAGAAAAGCTCCATATTCAAGATAAGTTAACCTTTTACAACCACCTAAAATTGAACCCAAACAAAAACTAGTAACCCAGCTGGGAGAAAAAAATGGAAGAAACAAATACAAGTGCACAAACATAAAAGTAATGTGAAGGGAATACCTTCCTTGTCCAAAAGTCATTTTATAGCAGAAATAGGGCTATTTCTACTAATTTGAGGGTTTTTCAAAATAACTGTTGCAAATTTAATGTCACTATCTCATTCCCTTAAAACCCTAACACCTATCAAAGAACCCTGCCAGTTCCCACCAGAGTTCAACAAAGACCTCACTCTCCTTGAAGCTGAGCCAGGGCCCGGTCGTCTGACTTCAACGTCTGCAGCGCAACACCGCCGAGCCTCTCGGACCTGGCACCCCTCCGATGAGCCCCGACTGCGCCTGGAGATGCTCTGAAGTTCGTGTCCCGGGGACAAGCACCTTCTAGAGTTTGAAGCACATGACCTTCCGTCCTTCAGAGAGCTTGGTGTAAAAAACATGCTACCTTCAGTTTGCCAATAATAGGGGAAAAACTGTACTTCTGAGGTTGAAAAGAGAAAGGCTAATTTGTGACTCATATGCTATAAAAGAAGGAATGTGTAAGAAAATGGGCTGAAAGACGCAGTCTACTGATGTGTTTAACTAACAGGGTAAGGTGAGTACGAGGTCTTGTGGAGTTGAAGGGGAAATTTATTTATTTTTCTGTAGTTTTCAATTTTACCAAGATCTAGAGGAAAACACCAGACACTCCTAGTATGAGTGTCACATGACTGCTAGTGGCTCCTTCTCCCGTGGTCTAGCACTGTTATTAACTATTTGTTTCAGTAAATCCAACAAGCTACATCTTTTGCAGTAAAATGCCATGCCATAAAAAATTTTCAAGTAAAAAATACATATCTCTTAAAAACGTTGGTGTCCAGCTAAATTTGTATATAACAGAAAAATTCCACGTTCCAATATTCTGAAAGCTCCAATGACCTTTTCCGAGGCAACCAGAGGGTCGAACGCCGGATCAAGCACTTCGGCCAGCGTCGGACTGGCCATTGCGCTGGGTCTCTGCCCCGGGGACCGCAGGGACGCACCGCAGACAGCACGTCCTGCCGTCCAGCCGGCGGAAACCCGTCTGTGAACATCGCGCCGTCTGCACAGCGTTCTGCAGACGGCGCCCACATTGGAAAATCATTTAGCGTCGCTCAGAGCCAGAGCCGGGCATGCGTTTTACTAGCGTGCGCTCTCACTGACACACACCGGCGCGCGCTCTCACTGACACACACCGGCGCGCGCTCTCACTGACACACACCAGCGTGCGCTCTCACTGACACACACCAGCGTGCGCTCTCACTGACACATACTGGTGTGCGCTCTCACTGACACACACCGGCGTGCGCTCTCACTGACACATACTGGCGTGCGCTCTCACTGACACACACCGGCGTGCGCTCTCACTGACACACACCGGCGCGCGCTCTCACTGACACATACTGGTGTGCGCTCTCACTGACACACACGGCGTGCGCTCTCACTGACACACACCGGCGTGCGCTCTCACTGACACACACCGGCGCGCGCTCTCACTGACACACACCGGCGCGCGCTCTCACTGACACACACCGGCGCGCGCTCTCACTGACACACACCAGCGTGCGCTCTCACTGACACACACCAGCGTGCGCTCTCACTGACACATACTTGGTGTGCGCTCTCATGACACCACACTCGTGCGTGTTGCGCTCTCACTGACACATACTGGCGTGCGCTCTCACTGACACACACCGGCTTGCGCTTCTCACTGACAACACACCGTGGCGCGCGACTCTCACTGACACATACTGGTGTGCGCTCTCACTGACACACACGGCGCGCGCTCTCACTGACACACACCGGCGCGCGCTCTCACTGACACACACCGGCGCGCGCTCTCACTGATACACACCATCGCGTCTCTCACTGACACATACTGGTGTGCGCTCTCACTGACACACACCGGCGCGCGCTCTCACTGACACACACCGGCGCGCGCTCTCACTGACACACACCGGCGTGTGCTCTCACTGACACACGAACCGCCGAGCGCTGAAGGAAGAACAAGAGCGCCCTGCCCGGCACGGCCCGCCCGCGCCACTGCCAAGGAGGCGGTGGGCGCCCTTAACTGCTTTGGCAACCTCTTCTGGTGGTGACCCCCATGTCTCTGCAAAATAAGGCTTTTTATCCCTCACTCCTGATGAAGCAATTCCACACATTCCCCAGTGGCTTGGCACGATGGCGAGTGGGGGTTTACGGTGCCCAAACTCCCGGCAGAGCTAGTGCTTCGGTCCCACAGCCTGTTTCCCGGGCTCTTCCTGCGTCTCCCCGTGACGGGCTCAGCAGTCACCGAACTTCTACCTGAGCCCCCCACAATCCCGTTCTTCTGGGTGGTGAGCAAAACCCAGGCAGTGCCCCCAGGCTCCTGTTTTCCGAATCCTAGACTCCCCGAGACACCTGACAACGAGATGCCTGACAGGTGTGGTTACCTACCTTTAGCAAGTTTGTAAAAAGAATGAATTCCTTTGTAGATAGAGAAGCGCTGGTCCCCACTTCCTGCCCAGGAGTCTGGGCGAGAGGCCTGCAGGGAGCTGGGGGCCTGCTCGTGGTGTTCCACCAGCGAGAAAGGGGACGAGATCCCGGGAACAACTAGACACCTCTGTACCTTCCCTTTCTCCTGAGTCACCTTAAACTATCTTTAGTCTTAGAATACAAGTTTCTGGGGGGGAAAATCTTCACCAATTCTCCACAGAGTTTGACTCATTTCAACAAATGGACAGTGACATTCTTCTTCCTGTGGCAGCTTTATTTGACAGCAATTTAATGTGCTTGCCTGCTCACAGAGCTTTCTGGTTCTTGAAACATGAGTCACTTGGAAGTTATTGTCCATGTCACTGTTATCTAAACACATGGCAACCTGTCTGTATCCTTTTTAAAGTGTGGGATGGAATGTACCTTCTACACGAAATCCTGCATTCATGAACAGTAGGGCCTTGACCTTGTCACTTGCCTTCTCTGAGACTTGGAATATATATATATATATATATATATATATATATATATATATATAATGGTTTTTTAATGTCAAAAAGAAAAAAACATACAAAACCAGAGAGCTCCAGAATCTTAAAAAAATCCCCAAAGTTTTAAAATTTTATCTTTTCCCAAATGCATTAATCCTTCCTCAGCATCCCCGGTAACACTGGGACATGCCAGTTAGGGCCTGAGCTCATGTAGTAAGGAATTAAGAACAATACTTCAAGTGTGGTCTGACCTGAGCAGGGAACAGTGGATTTATTAATACCCTTGGTCACGACAGTGTTCTTCTATTTAAAAAACCTAAGTTCGCATTATATTTATATGTATTTTTTGGCTGCTACATCATACTTTTGGCTCATTTTATACTTGTGGTCACAGAAAAATCATGTGAGCTACACACATGCATAGATCATTTCCACCACATTCTGAACTTAATTCCCCTCCAATACAACTGTTTAAATTTTGTTTTCTAAATTGTTTGTTATTATTCTTCTGATTCCTCACCCAACAAGTAATTCAGGTTTATTGTGAAGAAATAACTGAATAGGTACAAGCATAAAGTTAAACCAGCTATGACTGCACGTACAGGATAGACTGCAGCCCCAGAGCAGAGGCGGGGCCAGCTACGAGGACGGTGCTAACAGGGTGGACTGCAGCCCCAGAGCAGGGGTGGGGCCAGCTACGAGGACGGTGCTAACAGGGTGGACTGCAGCCCCAGAGCAGGGGTGGGGCCAGCTGCGAGGATGGTGCTAACAGGGTGGACTGCAGCCCCAGAGCAGAGGTGGGGCCAGCTGCGAGGACGGTGCTAACAGGGTGGACTGCAGCCCCAGACAGGGGTGGGGCCAACTGCGAGGACGGTGCTAACAGGGTGGACTGCAGCCCCAGAGCAGGGGTGGGGCCAGCTGCGAGGACGGTGCTAACAGGGTGGACTGCAGCCCCAGAGCAGAGGTGGGGCCAGCTGCGAGGACGGTGCTAACAGGGTGGACTGCAGCCCCAGAGCAGGGGTGGGGCCAGCTGCGAGGACGGTGCTAACAGGGTGGACTGCAGCCCCAGAGCAGAGGTGGGGCCAGCTGCGAGGACGGTGCTAACAGGGTGGACTGCAGCCCCAGAGCAGGGGTGGGGCCAGCTGCGAGGACGGTGCTAACAGGGTGGACTGCAGCCCCAGAGCAGGGGTGGGGCCAGCTGCGAGGACGGTGCTAACAGGGTGGACTGCAGCTCCAGAGCAGGGGTGGGGCCAGCTACGAGGACGGTACTAACAGGGTGGACTGCAGCCCCAGAGCAGGGGTGGGGCCAGCTGCGAGGACGGTGCTAACAGGGTGGACTGCAGCCCCAGAGCAGGGGTGGGGCCAGCTGCGAGGACGGTGCTAACAGGGTGGACTGCAGCCCCAGAGCAGAGGTGGGGCCAGCTGCGAGGACGGTGCTAACAGGGTGGACTGCAGCCCCAGAGCAGGGGTGGGGCCAGCTGCGGGGACGGTGCTAACAGGGTGGACTGCAGCCCCAGAGCAGGGGTGGGGCCAGCTGCGAGGACGGTGCTAACAGGGTGGACTGCAGCCCCAGAGCAGGGGTGGGGCCAGCTGCGAGGACGGTGCTAACATTTCACTCAGCTCCGCCACCACCCGCTTCCACAGGTCCCACTGCACTTGACTCTGGAAAGGATCCTTACTACACATTATAAATGTCCCCAAAGGGTGAGTTTATCAAGTCAAATTAGTGCACTTCAGGAGGACCCCTGGACGAGCAGAGCACTCGAGTCATGAGGTGCCCTCCATGATGGCTGTGCCTGTACCAGAGCTGGGCGCGGCGTCGGGGACCCTTCATGCACTAATGAAAGAGCTCGATAAAATCCTTCGATGTGGCTAATAGGGTGATTATCTAAGAGCAGGTGGTCTACCAGGTAAACTGGACATTGAGCCAGAATTTCTCACACTGAGCAGGAAGCTTTAAGTCCCCGTGAAGGACCCACCATTTCCCCCAGAATCATCCTCAAAGGAAGTATCATTTGGAAAAAGGATTTCTGCAGGTATATTTCATCTGCCTCTTCTCATGTGGGTTCTGCCTATTAGTGGAAGGAAGCGTCGGGTCTTCTAACAGCTGCCCTGGCATATGACAACCATCCCAGTAGCTTGGCTGAGATTAGATTCAGTAGCTCCTAATCTAGTAATGTCTCAGTTTTCACTACCTGGTGAAATTTAAAAAAATTTTAATCCTCACCTGAGGATATGTGTTTTCTTTACATTTATTTTGAGAGTGAGGAAGGGGGGAGAGAGAGAGCAAAACACTGATGTGAGAGAGAAACATCAACTGGTTGCCTCCCATACACCCCTGACCAGGGATCAAACTCACAACCTTTTGGTGCCTTTTGGTTTATGGGATGACACTCCAACCAGCCAGGTCATGGTAAAATATTTTTAAGTAAATATTAGTGTGTTTTTTTTTAAGTCCAGATAATGTCACCTTAGGTTGATAAAGATTCTTGTTTAATTTAATAAAAATAGATTTATTTATCCTTAATGATAGATTAAAGATGACTTTTAAAAATTTTCACTTATTGAAGAGAAAAAAAAGTAATCATAATTACTGTGGTATTGAAATCCAATCAAAGGGAATTAAAATAAAAGAGGGGGACTGTATTTAAAAATATACTTAGGAAGAAGCATAAATGAAAGAATATTTATTGCACCTGTGTAATGGATTAAAAAGTTTAAAATCAGTGACAACTTCACTGATGGCATAAGATTAGTTGGGGTAAGTTATATTTAAAAAAAAAAATTGTTTTTCTTTATTTATTTTAGAGAGAGAGGAAATGAGAGGGAGAGAGAACTAGAAACATCGAAGAGAGAGCACATCAGTTGGCTTCCTCCTGCATGCCCCCCACTGGGGATCAGGCCCACAATCTGGGCATGTACCCTGGGAATCGAACTAGTGACCTCCTGGTGCATGGGTCCACGCTCAACCACTGAGTTACTCTAATGGGCAAGTTATATTTCTTGATAAATAGTCTGCATATTATTTTCTTTGAAACTCTCTTATCTCGTCTTAATATTTCAGTATACCCAGGAAAATCTATAATTGCACACACACACACTCTGACTCCTTTACCTGAAGATACTCAGAGAGCAGGACTTGGAAGGGGTCTTGATCAATGGCTTCCCATCTGGCGAGTCATCAAAAAATAGACGCTCCAGCCTCCCTGTCAAAGGTTTGGATCCAATCCGCCTGGGCAGCTCTCTGCCCCAGGAGTGACGTCCAGAACACTGAACAACTGGCCCTTCTGTGGGCGCTGTGAGGCCAGTGCCCCAAGCCCCCAAGGTCCTGGAAAGAAGGCGGGCCCGACGCACCGGCGCCGCCCTCACTGCCATCCCGCCGCCGGCCTGCGCCCAGCCCTCGGAGCCAAAGGCTCGGGCCAGCAGCACGGCACGTCCGCGGGGCTCCGTCAGGGAGCCAGTGCGCAGGAGCTACAGGACGCCTCCCGGGCTGTGAGTAAGGCATTCCGCACCCTCTGAAGGGTCTCCAGGAACCCCGCCTGCCCAGCCGTCCAGAGTTCAGTAAGGACCCCTGGATTCCCACACAATTGTCCCCCGAGAACACACACCTGCCTAGAGGCCCTGGATGTGTTCAGCACCCTAAAAAGTGTCTAGACCACGGGTAGTTCTGTGAAGTCGCAGAGGGGACAGCAGTCAGGCCTGACGAGATACACGTGCCAGGACTACAGTTGCACTTGATGTCCGAGGGCAGACAGGCTGGCGCGGAGAGCCGTCGCGGTGGGAGAGTGGCGAGCTGCTGGGCAGAGGCAGCTGCAGACGGCAGAGCAGGCCCGCCGGGTCAATGCCCGCCCGCTGGCCTGCGCCAGCCGGGCCGGCTGCTCCCGGCGGAGGAAGACAGCTTCGTGGGCAGGCTCCTTGACCTTGGCTGACCTTCAGGCTGTGTGAGGGGGCAGAAACTGATCAGGCTCCTCTTAGGAATGGAACCACAGTCTTCGGTTGCCACAGCTGTGTAAGTGGTGGTGTTGGGACTTGACAGCAACAACCTGAACTTTATGTCTAAGTGAGGACAAAAGACGATCCTCTCGCTGCGTGTGCTCTATTTTTATGACTATTAATGTGTCCTCATTGTGCAGGCATAAAGAGCCAAGAGGGATTGAGGATTGAAAAACAAGTTTCACTCCCCTGGTCTGTGTTCACAGTGGTTAGAGCCTAGGTAACCAAACGGCCTTGCGTTCGATTCCAGGCCAAGAGTCTGTCCCCAGGTTGCAGGTCCATCCCTGCCAAGGTCAGGGGCTGTGCGGGAGGAAACCGATCCATGTGTCTCTCTCACATCAATGTTTCTCTCTTCCTCTCTCTCCCCCACCCTCCCTCCCTTCCACGTTTTCTAAAAGAAAACAATGGAAAAATATCCTCGGGTGAGGATTAACAGAAACTAACTAACTAAAAACACGTCTCACTCAAAAATGTCATCCTTTTCTTGAAAGTATATATATATATTTAATTCTAATAGGAAATGATTACTGGGTAATCAGTAGGATGGGTAACCAGGTGTCCGGGGTTGTGACATCTTGTTCCTCTTTTGAGGCTTCACCCCTTCAAAACAGCCATGTCTCTCCCAGGGTTAGGGGCCCACCTGACAGAGGCCTCTGTGACACAAGAAGCCCCTCTTGCCTCTCAAGGGACAAAGGAGGGAGGAGCCCTCAGAGAGGGGCCTAGTGCTCACAGCCCCTTCCCTCTTGCCCCCTGAGGGAGCCTTCCCCTCCTGGGTTTGTGATGATAAGCGGAGCAGGGCACTAACTGGAAGGGAAGCATAACTTTGTATCTCTTTTTAAAATAAATATATTATTTGAGAATAGTTACAGATTTACACAAACTTACAAACATGCAGAGTTCCCTGCACACCACTTAGCTCCCCTTATTGATCACACATATGTGCTGTGTTTGACACAGCCAATGAGCCAATATTGATCCATTATTATTAAATAAACCCCATGCCTTATTCAGATTATGTAAATTTTTATCTAAAGTTCTGTTTTTATTTATTCCAGGATTTCACCCAGGAAATCACATTATATTAGTCATTATGTTTCCGTGGACCGTGTGACAATTTCTCAGACTAGCTTTGTCTTCAGTGACCTTGACTCTTTTGAGCAGTACTTATCAGGTGTTTTCATTGATCTTGACAATTTTGAGGGGTACTGGTCAGGAGTTCTGTAGAATATCCTCCATTTGTATTTGTCCCGTGGTTTT
Source organism: Molossus molossus (assembly GCF_014108415.1). Lineage (NCBI taxonomy): Eukaryota > Metazoa > Chordata > Mammalia > Chiroptera > Molossidae > Molossus > Molossus molossus. The sequence goes on from NW_023425345.1 coordinate 107,209,929, forward strand.
CTCATGATGAGACTGACATTTCAGGTTTTGGGAGCAGACCACAGAGGTGATGTGCCCTCCTCTTCACATGATGCCTAGGGTGCATGGCATCAGCATGATGTCACACTGCAGATGTGGCTGAGGGCATATCTGTCCAGTGTTTCCACTGTAATACACTTTCCCTGGCCTTTTCCTTGGACTGAGGCCACAGTGCATGGTCACTCTTAAGGGATGAGGAGATGTATTTTACCTTATGGAAGGCTAAATCTGCACAGATTTAGCTTTCTCTTCCATTTATTTGTTTATTCAATTAATTATTAATTTACAAATACCAGTATGGGGATTTACTCTATGATTTGAGTTATGATCCGATGCTGTGTTAGGTGCACAGATTGCACTGACCTGGCCGTTGGGGCACTTCGGCTGGCTCCTGTGTGCCGCGGCCTCCCCCGCCTTGTCCCTTGTGTTTGCAAGCACGTCCTCCTGCGCGGCAGTGTGGCAGCAGGCTCACTGCCCGCGGCTGTCTCCTGTGCCCGCTCGTGCTGGAAACCAGGGCTGGGCACCAGCTGGTCCTCGGCCTCTCGGCTGACAGAGCAGGAAAGCTGTTCAGGCATTTCCATTTTCAGGGTCACTTTTTATTACCTTCACCACATGTCCTCCATAGCTATCAAATGCCCTCCGCCTTAAAGAGAGTGATGTGGGGTGGGTAGGAAGTATATGGGTCAGTGACCTGGTAGCTAAAATATCTTTGCTGAGCAGAATCCACACCTGGCTTGGAGAGGCAATGTGTACAGGTTTCACGAATTGGTCTTCAGTGCTTTCATGAATCAAAACATTTGAGATTAAGACTTTGCTCAATTAACATGTCCTCAGGAAGGATTTATTTTATGAGCCTTTGTCCCAACTTTAGACTGAGTGAGCTGGTGGCTTTCATAGCGTCCTGTGCAGATGGCCTTGTATTCTAATGCTCTCTTCTTATTCCTACTTCATCAAATGTGGAAAGCAGACCTCAGACACATGTCCTGTTTTCTGTAAAATAGTGCCTGGCACACTGTAAATAATCAGTAGATATTAGAGAAATTAATAAATGAGCAAATGACTAAATAAACCATATCTGGGTGATGATATGTCATTAACAGTGTGCTCTGACAAATGGCACTCAGACATGTATTTATAACTCATAAACAACCTCAAAAACATACTCACTATAATTTCAGGAAGCTGGGGCAGGGAGCAAATGGTTTCCCAGCCTCTGAGCTCCTCGGGGCATCAGACGCACAGTGAGCAGGCCCATGGCAGCTGCCGCCCCGGGGTTGGATCAGTCCCCCTCTGAGTCCTCCCACTGCTACCCACTCAGAGCCAGAGACGCCAAAAGAAGCTGGCGACACTGACCTTCGCCCCCTCCTACTGTGTCTTCCTCCAGAACCGCTCCTGAGCACTAGCGACCAGTGGCGGTACAGTCACATCCCTGTCCGCCATCAAAACTGCTATTTCGAATTGCAAATATTAATAACCATTTTACATTTTATTTGAGAACCAATGTGATTTCAAAAGATGATTGATTTCACATTAATGTGAGATGGAATCATTGTCCAGTTTTTTAAATTAGCTGATGTGATGCAGTTGGTGAACACGGCAGACACGACAGAGTGCTGTGTCTGGACACCGTGCTGCGACTTCTTCACCAGGGCCTGTCTTCCTCCGAAGATGTTGCATTTGCAGGAACATTATGCACAAGGCACTATTTCTTATCATGTTCTGGATTGGAAAGTAAAGTATTTAAAAAATGTAAACATTAACCAAAGCCTTAAAATAATTTATGTCTTAAAACTAAATAACAATAACAAGAAACAACATAACCCTGGTGGTTGGTTCACTGAAAGGTCAAATGCAGTGCGGTATCTGATTTGCAGATGTGTGTGATTAGTCCTAACGTTTTCTTTGAGGTGTCACTCTTCGAGTTCCATTGGCTGAATGATTATTGTTGATGCAGGACAGTTCAGACCTGTTCGGGTTCATCTCCAGCGGCCACTCTCTCACTATGGTGTGACTTGCATTGTTCAAACCAGTGGAGAGGAAAGGGTGTTCTTTCTGGGATATGAAACTCTGAAAACTGAAGAGAATCTGAAAGACTGTCTTTCATTGTATTTCTAAAGAGCAGATGCTGTTTTGTCCATTAAAAGGTCTGGCGTATTTGTAGAATGTCTTTTTCGACCTTTAACACTTTAGATAACATTAGGTCACTGGTTTATTTCGAAGGACATGACTCACGAGCAGCCAGATTGAGGAGATGCACGGGGAGGGGGGTACAGAGCTCCATGTTCTCTCTGAGGGCATCAGGCTCCCCAGATCGCACGTGCACATCAACCTCGAAACTCTCCTTTACCAGGGCCTTTGAATGAGGCTCCGACCTGAAGCATCTTGACATGTAGAAAGTTCTCTCATCTTCTCCGGATCCTAGCACCTCTGTCCTGGCCCGTGTGGCCTGTTCACTTCCCATGAGCAGCAGACAGAGGTGGACCCTGTGTGGATGCCCACGACCCCAGCAGGTAGCTTTCTGGCTTGTGCTCTGAGACCCTCCCCTCCCCTGGACCCACTGGTTTCCACTCCTTCATTCCCCGCTGCCAGCCGCCAGCTGTGGGGCTTTGGAGAAAAGCCGAGTAAGTATGTTCTGTGTGTTTATTCAAGGGTGCAGTTGGGCCACCTCTGTGCCCCGAGACAGCTGGTGTCTAAAAACGGTTGCTTTGCCCCCGTCCTCACTGGGGAGCTAGGCAGTGGGGTGTGTTCCGCCCAGGCCCAGGGTCCTCTCTGCAGGCTGCAGCCCCTGGGGCCCAGGCAGCTGCATGGTCTCTGTCTGCACGCCCTCCCTGAAAACAGGCGTCTTCACTGCGGCTGAGGTATTGAGATCCTGTCCTAAGCAGTGCCTCCTGCGACTCACTGAGGGACCTGTAAGTTATTTTTGAATCTGGGTTATTCTATTTCCGATGGAAGATGCTAGAGGTGGCATTATTGTTCAACCCACTTTGTATTTGTTAACTTCTGTTACGAAAGCGAGTTATTCTGTTGTAAATTTTTTTTTTTAAAGAAGTATTGACGATCAGAACCCAACCCTGGGTGTTCCCCCTGGTGTTACACTGCCGGGAGGCATGAGTAACATCTTTGTGTCTGGTTCTCTCAGGAATCTTTTCATGATTCCTCATCTGGGAGAAAAGCCCACGAGGCCTGGAGACCCTGCAGTGCACGGCCCTGGGGCGGGGGGAGCGGGTGTGGCTGCAGGTCTCTCCCGAGGCCGGTTACAGCCGCATGAGGTGGCGGCTGGTTTTCCCAGTGACTAGATTTGATCCATGGAGTTATTTCCACCGCACAGACATTTAATTTAATGGCATGAGAGCGGGAGAGGAGCGAAACCCTGCGTTTGTCCAGTGGTGCCCTGCCTGCAGCGCACAGCGAAAATTACAGCGTCCTTGTTTTTTAAGGTAAAATATTTAGTTGAAATTCAAATAATTAGAAATGACTTTTTAAAATTATAAAGATGAAGACAAAATTAACTGGGCACCGAAATAATTTGAAGGTTATTAAAATAAGTGATCAGACTGAGAATAGAGGTGTCGAAACCTGCACAGTCACAAAGCAGCCATTTCGGCGACAGTCACAGAGGCTGGACGGGGAGCCGCGCTGGCCCCACAAGCAAATCCAAACTACTCGTGTGTCCATTCACTGCTGGTATAACAGCTACTAAGTTTTCCCTCAACCCACGGACCACTCTTTTTATGTTTTATTATTTTTTTTATTAAAAATTTTTTCTTTATTGATTTTAGGGAGAGAGGAAGGGAGAGGGAGAGAGAGATAGAAACATGGATGAGAGAGAACATCGACTGGCCACCTCCTGCACGCCCCCCACTGGGTATCGGGCCCACACCCTGGGCATGTGCCCTGGGAATCGAACTGGTGACTTCTTGGTGCTGGTCGACACTCAACCGCTGAGCTACACCAGCTGGGCTGTACCATTCTTTTTATTTTTATTTATTTTTTTATCCTCACCAGAGAACATTTTTCTGTTTTTTGTTCAGACAGAGTGGGAGGGAGAGAGGGGAAGAGAGACAGAGAGAAACATCGACGTGAAAGGGACACATCGAGTGGCTGCCACCCGCATGACCCACCAGGGCCGGGGACAAACTACAACCCAGGTACGCACCCTTAGCGGGAACCGAACCCAGGTCTCTCTGGACTGCAGGCCAATGCTCTAATGGCTGAGCTAAACCAGCCAGGGCTGTACCATTCTTTTTAAATTGCCTCCATACTAAGTGTATAGATCATACTAGTGGAAGTATGTTAGAGGACAAATATAATCAATTGTATTTGACTTTTGTTCAGCATAGTTTATCTGCATACAGTTTATTCATATTTGTGTATAAGCACCAAAATATTAAGTCTGCACGTAATGAGAAATCACTGTGGCCTGGCCCTAGCTGTCTAGTAATTCATGCCAGGCGCTGTGTGCGAGGAACAGGGCGAACAGGCATGCTGCGCCGTTATCCTCAAAGTCCTCTTTCAACACGGAAGAGATCAAACTATCTTATAAATAAACTTCTAGAACTCTAGAGTAGTTTCAGTTCACAAAAAGGCTGCAGAGAGAGTTTGTATATGCTCGTCAGCCATGAGGAGGCTAAGACGGGCAGTGCACGCAGCACGCAGCACGCAGACCCAGGGGTCCAGAGCGAGGACTTGGAAATGTTCTGATGCCGTGGCAAAGGGTAGAAGACAGAGATGGGGGAGCCAGTTAAAGGCGCAGAGTTTTGATGGAATACTGGTATCTGCATGAAGACACGAGTACAGATTCGAGAGGTTAAAAAATATGATAAATGAAATGAGTAAGTTAATAGTTTCATTTGACTAGAGAAGATTAGATCAATAGAAAATATCCAGGGGCCACCAGGGAACCAGCCTTGGGGGTGGAGGGTTCGAGGGTCCCAGGAGGCCCCTTCCCCAGGCCTGGCCCTAGCGGACAGCCGCCTGAGCCCCACCCACCGAGCTTCAGGGTGACTGCACCCTGCATCCATCAATATCCTCTGGAGCAGCTTTTGAAACATGAATCTTCACTGTTCCTGACTGTCCTTTGTCAGAAATAGCTTCAGCTGCTCCAGGTCTTGGTGGAAGTCTGTGTGCACAGTGGGACCAGCGGAAGGTAACCCAGGAAAGCATATGCCTTGAGTAAAGAGGATGGAGGAGAGCATGGTGGGAGAACAACAAGAAGCTCGTCGACTTGCACAAGCAGGAATACAACCAAGGGAAACAGCTTCATCATGGCAATAATGCTTTTGGTAACATAACCAATGAAGAATTCAGTCCGGTGATGAATGGTCTTCAGAACCAGAAGCACACGGAAAAGAAAGTGCTCTGGAACTTCTCCTTGAGGTGTACCTCCCACCCCGCCCGATCTGTGGGCTGGGAGGAGACATGCTATGTAGTTCCTGTGAAGGATCAGGCTGTGTGTGGTTCTTGTTGGGCTTTTAGTGCCACTGTTGCCCCAGAAGGACGTGTTCCAGAGAACACAAATTTATTCATGGAGCGAGCAGAACCTGGTGGACTGTTCTCGGTCTCAGGCATTGAGGGTTGCATTGGGGTCTGATGGATAAGGCCTCACAGTGAGTTACGTACAAGGGAGGCCCGGACTCAGAGGAATCCTGTCCATATCATGCACAGGTTGAACCCTGCAAACACGAGCCCAAGGATCTGTTGCCAGGGACACCGGCTTCACTGGGCATCCCTCAGAAGGAGAGGAGCCTCCTGAAGGCAGCGGCAATTGTGGGGCCCATCTCTGTTGCTATAGATACCATGATCGTTTCCATGAAGGAGCCATGTATTATGATCCAGACTGCAGCAGTGAAGCCCTGGATCATGGCACCCTGGTGGGTGGGTATGGCTGTAAAGTGGTGAAATAAGATAACAATGCGTACTGGCTTGTCCAGAACAGCTGGGGTACAAGCTTAGGGCAGGAAAGGCTGCATGAGGATGGCCAGACCAGCACCACGGAGTCGCCCTCCAGCCGGACAGCCTACTGTGTGAGATGATGGTGATCAAGACTCAACTGAGAGCAGAATATCCAGAGGAGGAATTTATCTTAAAACTGGGTGTGGAGAAAGGGGGACCCTAGTGCACTGCTGGTGGGAATGCAGACTGTGCAGCCGCTGGGGAAAACAATGTGGTGCTTCCTCAAAAAATTAAAAAGAGATCTGCCATTTGACCCAGTGATCCCACTTCTAGCAATATGTACTAAGAAGCCTGAAACACCCATCAGAAAGAATATGTGTACCCCCATGTTCATAGCAGCACTATTTACAATAGCTAAGATCTGGAAATAGCCCAAGTGTCCATCAGTCGATGAGTGGATAAAAAATGGAACACTATGCAGCTGTAAGAAAGAAAGATCTCTTATCCTTTGAGGTGACATGGAGGGACCTGGAAAGAATCATGTGAACTAAAATAAGCCAGTCAGAGAAAGACAAATGTCATATTAATCTCACTTATTTGTGGACTATAATGAACAAATTAAACTGTTGGACAAAATAGACTCAGAGAGAGGGGTACGTGGGCGAGACGGGATGAAAGAACTGACAAGCTCACATGCACAGCCAGTGGGCACAGCCAGTGGGCACAGCCAGCGTGCAGTGAAGCGGGTGAGGGGCATGGGGTCAGTGGGGGAAGAGCAGGACATCTGTAATACTTTCAACAATAAAGATAAAAAACAAAAGCCAAAAAAACTGACTGCATCTTGTGTGGAATCAAACACTTAAGTCATTGAAAATCCAAGCTGTGATTTGAATTCTGTGATATTTTACACTGGCAAAATGTTACCACTTCTATAATTACTGCTGTAAACAGCTTTGTGTGATTGACTTCCCTAGTAACTTTGAAATTTCATGTTTTAAAAGTATGTATAAAGTTTTACCCTTTATTTTTATTTTTTGTTAATCCTCACCCATGGATGTTTTTCTGTCAATTTTTAGATAGAATGGAAAGGAGGAAGAAGGAGAGACAGAGAGAGAAACATTGATGTGAGAAAGACACATCGATTGGTTGCCTCCTGCCTGACCCCAACCAGGACCGGGAACAAACCTGCAACCCAGATATGTGCCCTGTACTGAGAATCAAACCCACAACCCTTGGGCTGATGCTCTACCCACTAAGCCAAACTGGCCAGGGCAAAATTTTTACCTTTTAAAATAAAACTTTTATATGTAAAAAGCAAATATCCAAATTAAATCATAGACAGAAAAATAAGGAAGATTGTCTGAGACACATGAGATGCAATGAAATGTTCTAGTATATATAGGTCATTGCAGTTCCAGAAAGAGAAGGAGAGACTACGACAAAACCAGTCTCCATAGTGGTAAGTCCTGAGAGTAGCCCCAAACCGCAAATGGTACCAGCTTACTGATTCACGAAGAGCAGGAGGCCTGCAGAGGATAATACAAGAAAGGCTCAAAAAGGCAAATCATAACGAACTTACAAACACCAAACAAGACCAAACAGAAATTTTTAAAGCAGCCAGCGAAAAAGAACTTCTTTAAAGAAACAAATAATAAAATGACGACTCCCCTTTCAGCATTTGAAAAACAGCCAGTATTGCTAAGTATTCAAATAAAATAATTTCATATATGTAATTCCATACCTACCAAAAATTGTTCAAAATAGATATTTTCAGAGAAACCAAAATGGAGAGACTAGACGTGCACAAAAAAGTTAAAATAAAATGTTCAGGAAGAAGAAAAATTGCCCAGATGGAAATATGGAAATACTTGAGTAAATAAGGAGTAGTGGGCAGAGTAAATATGTGGGAAATGTAAATGTTTAACCCACAAAACAATACTGTCGTCTGTGGTTTAAGAAAGGAGAAGTTAAAGTACAAAATAACAGTAATGCGAAAGGGCCAGAGGAAGGTAGGGGTGAAATCAGATGGCACAGTTACATCAGGTAACCTGTAGTTTGAGAAACAGTTACCTCGGAGATAATAGCAGAGAGTAGAAAAACTGGGAGGGGAACGAGAACATTAAGCGTTGACTCACACAAAGGAAAACAAGAAAGCAGAGAAAAGGGAATTAAAAAATGCATGTGGATCAAATAGAAAAATGTAAAGTAAGATGATACATATGAACCCAAATATGCCAGCTACTGGGACAAACGTGAATGGACTAAATGTGACAATTAAAAAAATAAGACTTCTGAGACCAGAAAACAAAACAAATCTAAATGTATTTGCGTGCCCAAGAAGCACTGGGACAGAAGCACAGGCAAGTTTGCAAGTCGGAGGAGGGAGAAGATGCCCCCAGAGCACCAGCTGGACGCTTTGGTGCCACAGGTCAGCAAAGGAGAGCTGCCGACAGAAAGCAATGAGAGAGGACAAGAAGAAATAAAGAAGGGTATTTTATTATGATAAGCAGTAAAATATAAGTGCCAATTAATATTTTAAATATATAAAATATAAATATAGGAATAAATAAATAATGTAAATAAAACAAAGTACAAAATAAATACATATGAAGTAAGAATAGATGGAAATAGAAGGAGATACAGGAAAACCATCCATCAGACACTGTTAATAAACTTGGTCTAATGTAATACGAAGAACACTACAACTCATAATGATGGAACAACACTTCTTTTAAACAGCACATATAAATTTACTGAAATTGATTTTATGCTGAGTTACAAAGCACATATTTATAAATCTTAAAAAGTTGAAATTTTTCAGAGTCTATTCTGTCCCCACATTGTAACTAAGGTAAATAAAGTCTATAATAAACGGATAAATATTACATGTTAATTGTTTGGAGAGTAAGGAAGAAAATTCCAAATGACTCCTATGTCAAGGTAGAATTCAAAATAAAATTAGATCACAATGGAAACTGTATGACATATGTCAAAATGTGAGATACAGATAAAACAGTACTTAGAGGGAAATATTCAGTCTTGAAGGAATATAGTAGAAAGACTGAAAGTCCATAACCTAATATCCCAGTAGAACTTAGAATGCTACATCCATTCCTAAGAAAGTAAGAGGGAAGAAGCCATACATGTAAGAAAATAAATGAATGAAGCAGAAAGCAAACATATAATGGAGAAAGTGAGCAGAGCAAATAACGGTTTTGTAGAGGAATAATATCATAGATAAACCCTAGTGAAATGTATCAGTAAAAGAGGGAGAGCAAAGAACAATTATTAGGAACGAAAAAGAAGACATCACTACAGATTCTATAAATATTTAAAAGAGAATAAAAGTATTTTACACTAAATGGACAGATTCCTTTTAAAGCAAAAGGTCTCAGACAAAATAAAAAATCTGAATATCCCTAGAGAAGTTGAATCAGATGTTAGAAACATTTCCACAAAAAAAAAACACCTTCTAGCACACTAAGTTTTACTCATGATTCCTCCAAATATTAAAAAATAATAATGTCAGTGTATACAGACTCTTCTAGAAAACAGTCATCTTAAAAAGGGTAGCTTAATCTTGACATGAACTCAAAGAGCATCTTTACAAAACCTACATGAAATGGTGAGTGTGAAATGAGGGAGAATTTCAAATAGGGAAGAAAGCTTTCTTTCTAAAAATGAAGACAAGTATCCTACTGTCACCACTTCTATTCATTATATGTCACCAGAGAGACAATATAATAAGAAAAATTGTATAAAGATCTAAAAGGAAGAATACAAGACATAATTATTCAGAGTTAAGATGGTAGTACATACAGAAAATCTCACCAAAATAAATAAATGATAAAAGGTCAATATACAAAAATGAATAGTATTTTTATATATCAGGAATAAACAAATAAAAAATAAAAATGTTAAATATTGTGTACCATAGTATAAAAACCAATATTAAGAATAAATCCAATAAAAGACAAGAAGAAACTGCACTGAAATGAGAACGTGTTACAAAGACCACTTTTGAAAGACCTATATATATCTGGGAGGAAGGCTATACCATATTTATGAATTACAATGATGATATTGTAAAGATATTTTCCCCAATTGGTAAATACATTTTATGCAATTTCCAAATATATATCAATAGATTTTGTGAAAATTTGCAATCTAATTAAAAGTCTATCTGGACATGCAAAGACCAAGGATATGACAGTTTTCAGAAAGAGAAACAAAGCAGGACTTATATGGTGGTGGTGGGGGGGCGAATGACGAAGGAACTGAGTGGTGGCCAGGATCTAACAGCAGGGTCCCCACACTCCGTAGTTGGGCGGCGGCAGTGTAATTGTTGCAATCCTGCTGGAAAACTGATGGCATCTACTAAGTCTAAACACAGGCTTCCCTTATGACCCACGAACTGCAGTTCTACAGTATGTTCTAGACTACAAATAATAGAAACGTGCAAATATTCATTAAAAGTATTTGTATATTCATGGTGGCAGCATGCTCATTAGCCGGAGCTGGAATCCTCATGCTCGTCAATTAGGGATCAGGCAAATAAAATGTGCTATATTCATGGAATGAAATATTACACAGCAATAAACAAACTATTGCTGCATTCAGAAACACTTTGGGATGTCAAAACATAAAAGTTATAAAACAGGTACATTAATATATGGTATTATAAATCATGATTGTGGTTATTTTGGGGGGTGGCAAGAGGAACAGAACATCTATTTCTTGATCTGACCTTTGGTACTTTATAATGTTTTTTCCCCCCAAGACTTAATTAAGCTAAAAAATTTTGCTTGAAACATTTAAATGGAAAAAGGGACAGAGAAATCTGTCCTGTGGTGACAGAGCCTATCTGAACTGAGATGCAGTGAGAAACAGAAGCCCTCAAGGTGACTGTAGGGAGAAGCGCCTTCCTCCACCACCACGTCGTCTCCACCCAGCTATAATAAATGCTTCTGCGGCAGAGGTTGACCAGAATAAGTACTTTTGCAGGCTCACAGCCAAACCCAGATAAGCCTCAGTAGGACTTTGTCCAATTTCTTAATTTAAAAAAACAGCATTAATTTTAAAGTCTAATTTTAGCCATTCTGTTAAATCTGTTGCACCAGGCTATTCTATTTACCTTTTCCAATGTTTATCCTTGAAAATAATTGAAAGTAAGTCTATAGAAGCATGAAATGAGTTTTCAAGGATTTTCATCTATATGAAGTGGCTTTGAAATTACATTTGATCCTACTTAAATATTTTAACTTCTAGTCCCTTATTTTAACTTTATTAAATCCCATATGTTGTTTCCCCAAATGTTTTAAGAAGTAATTGTTAAGCTGATAACATAATAATGATTATCCAATTTTCAATCAATTGTCAATTAAAAAGTATATCATTATACCTGTCCTGAAAATCAGCTTTTATTTCTTGATAGACTATCTATAGCAGGCTGATAATTTAAATTATTTTTGTTATCTAAGTGATAGATAAATCTATTCTTTGTGCCAATTTATTTATTATAGAAATACACACACATGTACATACATACATACACACACATCTCAAATCCCACCTCCTCCTCATGGGGCTTACTATGAGTTGACTGACTATATTATATTATTTCTGATAGGATTTGTCTTTGAAAACTTTCAGTATCTTCAAATCGCAGAGTGTCACTTATTTGTTACATGAAAAACGAATCTTCTGTAAAGAGAATGATTTTTCTATTTTCAACTCACTTCCTAGTGGCAGTGGTACAGTAACTTATTCCGTCTCCATGGGGACGATGCACTTTGCAGAAGCCCCTGGGTCTCATCCTCCCTGTGCCAGGGCTGTGCTATCTCAACACAGAGAGTCCCCCAGGGACAGAAAAGTGAATGTCTAGAGTCACAATCACTAGTGGCAGATGTGAACTCATGAAATCTGACCCCAAACTCCCCATAAGCCACTGCTCTATTAGCGGGGTCCACACCTGAGCTTCAGTGTTCCTGCATTTAACTGTAACATTTATGGAGAAAGTAAAGGATTCATGGGTTACATGGCACCTGTGAGTAAATTGGAACCAAAACTATCTCAACATTACAAAACTACCAGCCGGTCACCCAGTACACTTACAGCAGTTAATGCAAACTTGAAATGTTCTAAAGAAGTTGTAAGTTGTATTTTATTAGGAGGAAGTAACAAAATAAGCCTTGAGAACTGCATATATCTGGCCTATGGACCCTCTGATAATTACAGCAGACGTTCCTAGTTATCACAAATATTTTTATTCTCCCCACTCCACTCTCATTGAGCAAATTTGGCAGCGCCCTGGAAGTTAGGGGCCAGGGCGAGACTTCCTCGGTGAAGGCCATGTGAGCAGGGCCGTGTTTCCGAGCAGCGGAGCATCGTCACCACGGACGGACGGCAGGCCCCGGGACGCAGCGCCTCCGCCCCCGGCGGGGCCACTCAGCGTGGCCGCAGAGCCGGGACCACCGCGCTCATTTAAGCCATTCTCATGTGAGGTTGTAACTGCAGAAATACATCCACTGTCCTGACTGCTAAACTAAAAACCCAAACCAGACAATCAACAAAAAAACTTGCTTTAAGTTTGTAGATGGTACATTGCATTTACTCACAACAATTCTGTACGTTCAGCGGTACCTACAATCTTACCATAGTAACAGCCGAATCTTGACTTGGAGCTCTGCTCAAACCCTCTCAAGGAATCCACGCGGTAGGTGGCATTGGCGTGCCACGGGGGCACAGCGAAACCATGCTGTAGGTCACGGGGCTGACACGTGGTCCAGGCAGGCTCGAACCCGGGCAGTGTGTGCACAGTCGTGAAAACGGGAATGTGCTGCAGGAAGTTAGGGGAGTTCGGGAGAGCACGCAGTGGGACAGGGGCCGCAGACGCGGCCAGGCAGCGCTGGCTTCGCTTCCGCGACGTGACGTGGAACTGCTGGGGCCTCCACGGCCTCGGTCCGTGGGCTGGGGAGCGCCCGGCAGCCATCCCCTCAGATCGGGGGATCTCTCTCTCGCTCTCTCTCTCTCTCTCTCTCTTTCTGTTTGTTTGTTAAGAATTAGTCTTCAAGTCTGCGATTTCAATTTTCCGTATGTTTAACTCTCCTACTTAACATTGTAAATAATTGGAGGAGGATACAAAGGGCAACTTTCAGAAGTTAAGCAACTCTTTCTAACTTGTCGCTGGTTCTAGAAATACCTCAACAGCCACAGAATCCTGGGTCACTAATGTGGCCTTCATAGGCAGCAGAAATCAGAAAAATTAACTTCTTAGTTGCTTTTTTAATGTGTGTGTGTGTGTGTTTCTTGTAATCTTACAGAATTATGTAACTGAAAGGGGTATTAGTTTTTCTTAGTAGACAGTCTAACACCAAATCAATCTACATTGCTTTTCAGGCTTTAAAAAAATACGTAACCAGCAAAAAAATCGACTCAATTCATTTTCCCTACAACTCCTAATGTCATCCCTTCGCCACAGAGGCCTCTGTCCCCGCGTGTACTCACGCGTCACCTTGCCCACGTCGTGCCCTTTCACCAGGTCTCTCTGTCTGCACAAATGCCCCCATTCCTAACGTCCGGGGAAAGTCCTTCTTCTCCTTAAACTACTCTGTCTCTATTGGTTTAGCTCCTGGGAACATCTCAGTCCCACCGGTTCTGGAGAGATGGGGGCTGCGACACCAAGTTTAAAGCTTTTACGATTGCTCTCCTTGCTCGCTGTCTTTGGATGTCTCTCCCTTCTTGCGGAGTAAGCATCCTACAGAAGTGAGTGTGGATGTGACTAGTGCAGGACTGTGACTGTAATGTGTTAATAAATGTTTTTGGATTCACTGTCAAGAGTCACCAACTCTACACAGTGATATAATCAAAAGTTGCTTCTAAGTACATTTGTATACCATAATATCCTTTTACCATGTAATACTGCAGGATGCCACATGATTGATTCAAGCAAACAACTGACCCTTTATTATACACTGACGATATCACCTATGTTTCTTTTATGTCTTGTCTTTTAGGATACAAGCATCCCAAGACCCAGGCTACGCTTATTTCTTGTTTTTTGTTTTTTTCCTCCTCATACAGTCCCGTGCTTCTTTCCAAACACCAATCCCACCCTACCTTCTGAAGGGGCCACCAGCCCGACCTTTTGATAAGTAATTAGTTCCTGTTTTTAAAAAATGATTTTGTGACCTGTATTTGCATTTTGAAACATGTAGTGTATGATTTCAATCCTCCGAAATTGGTTAAGCTTTGATTTATGCCCAGGATATAGCCAGTTTTTGTAAGAATGTTCCAGGTACATTTAAACAAATATATATATATTTTTTTACTTCACCATATTGTTGAAGGCAGGAGGGGGCAGGACCAGGGAGGAGGGTGACAACTGGGGGAAAAAGGAAGGACATCTGTAATGCTTTCAACAATAAAGATAAATTTAAAAAGATAAAAAAGGTCTGAATCATAAAAATAAAAACAAATAAATAAAAAGAATATTTTTTTCGCATAGTAGAGCAGTATCAGTTCTGTATCTAAGTTTGTCCATGAACTTTTCTCTGCAGTTTCTATCAGTTACTCAGAGCCGTTCCCACTTCCTCTGGGAGGAAGACTCAGTTTGAATCACAGAGCCTGAACCACAGGCTACACCTTGTATCACGCACATTCCAAGTCTAAAACAGTGCTCACAGGGGACACGAGAGCACCGCAAACGGTGTCATGTCAAGTCAGGTCAGGTTTTGGCAGCAGACCTGCGTGGCTTCGGTTTTCGAAGCTCTGTGGACGTCATCATTGTGGACGAGAGACTTCATATTTCTGTTTGGAGGTTATGTTATAATGAGCAGCATAAATGATGCTATCTTCTAGCCAGTGGGACTGTTTATTATCATAAAGTGATGTTTTCATCTCTAGAAATGTCTTTCACTTTATTTATTTTTTAAATATGTTTTCATTGATTTTTTTAGAGAGAGAAGAAGGGAGAAAAAGAGATAGAAACATCAATGTGAGAGAGAAACATGGATCAGCTGCCTCCTGCACACCACCCACAGGGGATCGAGCCCACGACACAGGCATGTGCCTCGACTGAGACCTCTCAGTCCATGAACGATACTTCATGTGCTGAGCCACACTGGCTGGGCAAACTGTCTTTCATTGTAAATCCTGTTGTCTGATATTACTATTGTTCATGTATCAATGTGTATTATCATTGCAGCAGCAACCTTTTTAATGTATGATATGTGATATTCTCTATCTGTAAAACTCTGGTTGGTACTGTGGTATGTTTTTCTCCATCTTTTTCTATCCTTATAGCTTAGGTGTCCTACAAGTGTATAATTAAAAATCTTAAAATAAACTGAAGAAATTTGTCTTGAAGTACTCAGTCCTTTTATATTGAATGAAATCACCATGTTACATTTAATGAAATAATTATGCTTGAATGTACTATAATATTTTATGATTTTTGTTTTTATCTCCTATTTTTTTATATTTTCTCTCCTTTTTGACTTCTTTTTATTGATTGATTATTGTGCTTCTGTGTTTTTCTCTACTAATTTAGAAGTCATTTTTATTAGTTGTCTTAGAAATTAAAATATGCAGACTTGACAAAATCTAAAATTAATTATTTAACCTCCAACCAGATGCCAATATAAGAACCTTAAAGCATTGCACACCCCTGCACTCCTGCTGTGTGCCCAATCCTGGCCGCTCACTTCTCATTTCTAAAATACTGCACGGTGATCATTGACATTCACCATAGCACATCTTTGTTCTTCATTCTATTTGGCATATTATGCCTTTAGTCTTTTTTTTTTATTATAAAAAATTCAATTTGGCTTCTTTTGAAATCTATTAGATCACTTTACACAGCTTTCTATTTCCCTAAAAGTAGTTTCAACCCTTAAAAGCTAGCACTTTTTAAAGTATAGAAGCATAATTGATTTTAATCTAATAGCTTCAATATCTTTCCTTATTTTTTATTTTGATTTTTCTTGTTGAAAAAAATATGTCTTATATTGCCTTGTGTTCTCGTGTGTTTGATTATTGTTGACTGTGTTCTGGATATTGTTCTTGAGAAGGTATTTGTGGAGTTTATTTAACGCCTCAAAAACAGTCACAGTCCTCCACATAAGCCTTATTTTTGCTTTGAGGCAGGGCTTGGACTACCCAGGTATGTGAATTGGGTCAGTTTGAGTCACAGCTTCTCCAGTTCTTGGTTGTTGTCCACTCCTGTCCACCTTCTGGCTCCACAGCTACCTCCTGGACATTCCCTTTGAGGTGGGAAGTCAGGGTCAGGTTTTCTGTTAGACTGAACATGACGGGCAGGCCCTGACCATTGATCCATATCCTCATCACCTTAACAAAGCCCCCAAACAGAAACCTAGATTCACTTGTATGAGCAAATGCACTCAGGTGAGCCTGCTTCAACACTCAGCTTCCTTTCTCAGGTTTGGAACTTAATAACGTACAGCAAAGCTATTAGCTACTCAGTAGCTAAAGAATTTTTAAAATTGCATCTACATTTTGAGTATAACTCTTCAATTAATTTCACAATCATGTAACTTAATAACAATATGTATACATTTATTAACAAATGTGTCTGAACACTTGCTAGTATGGGGCAAATATGCTTAAATTTACTAATAAGAGCAAACCAATACTTATGAAAATACAGGGGATATTATATTGTTATTTCATAGAATTCTTGGTAATTTGGGAGAAACTAATGCAAAAAAAAATTGCTAGTTAATCTTCTTAAAGTTCAAACATTTGTCATCAAGATTTCATATTCTCCATGATCAATTTATATAATCACATAGTGATAATCTAAGACTTCCATCTGGTGAAGCTATGTCCAGAACTCCCCATATCTCCCCAGGACGTCTGGGGGGCTCACCCGGAGTCCTGCTGACCTCTGCTGTGGGTCAAGCCCCTTCAAGGACTGCTGCTGTCTCAGACCCCTGCTCTCCCTTGAGGCAGTGATGCCCCTAAAACTCGGGTCTTCGAGGACACAGAGTCACCTCACAGCAGAGATGAGGCCAGACCAAAGCAGTTACCCATAGGTTTCCAGAAAATCTAGAATAACATAAGAAAAACAAAATTCAAAGAAAGAACTTGACACCTGATGGCAGGCATAATGCTTCTTGAAATCCAATGAAAAGATAATTTCCCAGGGGCCTCTCTTCCTGAGCTCAGAGCATTGGGGTTAGTTTTCTTCCAGCTAGAATCCTCCCCATCATCTTCTTTCTCCCCAGAGTCTCATGGCCCCAGCCTCCTCTTTCTGGCCCCACTCTACACAGATGTACATAAATTACATAATATCATAATTTCTCAAGAGCCATTGATTGCCCTACTAACCTCAGGTACAGTGTTTCACAATACAGTAAATCCACTATTTGTCTCAGCCTCTCTGTTTCAGAGTAGACTTGGTGCCTTCATTATACACAGAAAACGCCCTTATGGGACCCCACCCACAACTAAAAGTCAAGTCTTCCCCAAAGGGTGATTTATAGGTACCCCACGATACAGTCCACTCCACGGCGAGCGCTGCTCCCCGCACAGCCCTGCCGTTGGCTCCGCACACCCTTCTTCGCCAGAGCCGCGCCCTCACGCCCAGGGCTGCCCTGCCCTCAGTGTTCCCCGTGGGTTAACTTCGTGGGTTAGATTCATCAGAGCGCGCATCACCACCTGGCTTCTTTACTACGTATCAAAAAAAAAAAAAAAAAAAAAAAGAGCCTTTCTCCAAAAGACTGTAAATGTTACAATAATAGAGTGTTACGGGCTAAAGTGTCTCTCTCCAAGAAATTAGTTCATAATTTGAATTCCTGACCAGCAGGACCTCAGAATGTGACCACATTTGAAGATGGAGCCTTGACAGGGGTGGTTAAGTTGAAATGAGATCGTTAGGGTGGGCCCTAACCCCAAATGACCCGAGTCCTCAGAAGAAGAGGACACTGGCACCCAGCCACGCGCGGCCAGCGGAGCCAAGGGCGGGGCTTTGGGAGAGTCCCCGGGCCGCCCGCGGCGGGTGCGCTCGGACGGGACCTCGGCCTCAGCGCCGGACTCAGCACGCACTTGGCGTGCGCAGCGCCCACCGGGGTACCTCGGGGCAGCGGCCCTGCAAGCTGCACACAGGAGAGTTTTGTTTCGTCTCTGGGTCCCCATCATAGAAAACAAAGCAATAAACAAAACAAAACAAAAAAGAAAGTAATAAAGATGGGAAATGAATCAATGAAATAGCTGCTTAAATACCAATAAGTATTTATTATACCAGCTAAACAAGTCAGATTTACGCCACGCAATGACGAACACAAGGGAAGAGTTTATGATGACGGTGTGCTGTGAGCTGAGGGCACAGTGAATGTAACCCCCGGTACCAAGGTCCCCGGAGGAGCTGTCCCAAACAGGCTGGAAGGTCCTCCTATAAAATGGAGAATCTACTGTTGTGATTCTCAAAATAAGAGTATTTCATGTGTGCTCAGTGACATGGAAAATTATGCACAAGTCTGTATAAATGCAAACCCCAGTGTCTAAGCAAGAGCTTAAAGGAAACAGCTACTTTCTTGCATAGTAATGTTATGGGTAGTGTCTCCAAGTTTTCTACAATTGGCATGAGTTTATCTTAGAATAAGAAAAAAATCACAAAATTTATTTTTAAAATAACCACATAACGTGCACAGAAGTTCCATAAAATCAGAGTGCAGTAGAATAGAACTGAGCTTCCTGAAAAAATTAATGGGAGGTCATGTGTTAGATAAATAACTTCTTTGAACTGATGTATTCTTACTTTGACAAATCATTATCGTTAGAGAAAATTCAACAATTGGGACATCCAACATATTGAACACAGGCAGCAGTGTACTGAACATTTTGACTTTTCTGAAAACTATTTAAACTCAGAAACTCAGTATTGAGGAAAAGGTGATACGTTTGTTATTTGAGAACATTTACTATTTGAGAAAAAAAAATACATATATGTTTTAACCAACTCTTGGAAATCAGCTTTTCTTTAATATCTTTTATTGAGTTGAGAAGATGAAGAAGAAATATTCTTAAATTTTTTTTTTATTGATTTTTAGAGAGAGAGGAAGGGAGAGGGAGAAAGAGATAGAAACATCGATGAGAGAGAACATCAGCTGGCCGCCTCCTGCAACCCCCGCCCCCACTGGGGTTCAGGTCCACAACCTGAGCATGTGCCCTGACCGGGAATCGAACTGGCAACCTCTTGCTCGATGCTCAACTACTGAGCCACACTGACCAGGTGAAGAAGAAATATTCTTAGTGAATTGTTAAAGAAGAGCCCATTGGCTAAATACTCAATGGTAAAGGAATGAATCAGACAGAGCTATATTTAGTTTCTAAATGCCTAAGAAATGCCTGGCAGTCTTCAGCATCATTCAAACACAAAGTGCTTGATTTCCTTAGTCTATGAATTTATCAGGGAAAAAAAAAAGTATAATGGTAACTCTGCAAAGGTGAGTGAATCTAAGACCAAAGGACACACTGAGTAAATAAAACTCAGCTGACAAGGAAGGATTTGACGCACTGATATTTAAAGACCTTCTATATGTGAGTGACACATTATTCAAACATTAGAAATGCTTTCTAAACAGAGTTTTGTCACCACTCTCTATTTGCCTGAAGAAACTAAATTTATAAGATTCTATGAGACCAAACAAAATGAAAGTTTAAACACTCATTATGAGTTAAATGTATGAAGAAAACCAAAGTGGAAATTAAAGCCTTTTACTTTCACATTAGCAGATGTTTAAGAGCCTGAGTAATTCAGGTGATTAACAGACATGGTTTTATAAATTTACTTTTGTCACCTTTTTAGTACATATCGATCATTATACAATGTCCTGTCCCCCCACACACTGTGCCCTCCTTACCAGGCTTTATGTTTTTCAAAGCACTAAGTATGCAGTCGTCCTGGCTCTCCGTGGGGGCTGGTTCCAGGAGGCTCCCCAGGTACCGTAACCCTCAGATGCTCAGGCCTCTCATATAAAAGGGTGATGTAGTATTTGCTTACAACCTACACACATCCTTCCTTATAATTTAAGTAATCTCTGTATTACTTATGCCTGATGCAATGTAAATGCTATGTAAATAATTGTTACAGTATATTGTTTAGGAAATAACGACAAGAAAAAAGTCTGTATCTGTTCAGTACAGATACTACCATCGTAGGGAACGCGTCAGTAACAACATAACTTTTAAGAAATGTGTTTTTCATCTGCGGTTGGTTGAATCTGAAGATGCAAAACTAGTGATACAGAGCGCTGAGTGTATCTTACTTGAGTACTTATTGGCTGTGTTCTCCCACTAGAATGAGTTATATGAGGCAAAAGCTAGAATAAATGTATGTATAAGTATTGGAAAAGTTTCTCAATTAAAGATTTTTGGGGGCATCACATTTAGAGATTGTACCTAACTCCAGTTAAATCGTGGAATTTTAGAACTGATTAAAACTATTTTGGATTCTCACACTTGACAAATACTATCTAAAATGCTAAATTATTTTCATTTTTTAATCCTCAATTGAGAATATTTTTCCACTGATTTTCAGATGAAGTGGGAGGGAGGGAGGAAGGGAGAGAAACATCGATGTGAGAGTGACATGCCCATTGATTGCCTCTCTCATGACCCCCAACCAGGGCTGGGGATCGAACTGCAACTGAAGTAGGTGCCCTTGACCAGAACTGAACCTGTGACTCTTTGGTCCATGGGCCAACGCTCTAACTGCTGAGCCAAAAAGCTAAAATGCTAAAATTTTAATTTTAAACAGGATTTTAAAATTTAATTGAAAATACTTTATGTTTAAAATTTTAAATTGTGTGTTGTCTTAATATAATAAAAATCTCCATATCATACTGTTAAATGTGTTGCTTCTTTAATCTAACCAAAAATTAAGTTTCAAAATGGGAATATTGCCAGAAGTGTTCATGTCCCTCTGGCCGGACCTTCCTTGCAGGTCCCAGGCGGAGGCCAGCAAGAACCTCCGTGAGCTCCTGGGAACACGGACCCGCACCCCTGGCCCAGCATCCCACGTCCTTTCCTCTCCGGGAAGCACCACCCTTCTCTCTGAGATTCCCTCCCTGGACGCAACCTTGGGCAGCTCCCTTTATTGTCAGGATTATTTTGAGGGACTTTCTTTTTATAATTGACTAATTAAGTTAAAGGCCATAGTATGTCCTAGATGTACTTCCTTCTAAAAACAGCATTCAGGCCTTTAAGAGTTCCAAGGAGTGGCCTCCTGCACCGCAGTGCCGCTGGGCTGGGCACGACCTGCTCCAGCTCCATGCGCTGGTTCCTGAGCCTAACACGGGGGAGCGAGCCACGAAGGCAGAGTCTTCTGGTCCTGCCACCTCCCGACTTCTTCATTTCCAGTGGACACCTTAGGGACTTGCTGCTGACCTGGGAACCCGGCAAAGCACCTTTGGCCATAAGTGGAAACAGCTGAGGGTGTCGGCTGCTGCCCGACCAGTGAATCCTGCCTGAGGAAGACAGTGCCCAACAGCATTCATAGAAGTAGGAGGACTTACCTGGGTCAGGTTCAGAGGGAAAGGCAGACTTGGAGATTTTTAAAATTCAGTGCTTCACACCCAGCTGGATAAGCACATGAACTGCTGTACAAGGTCACAGGTCCTCTCCAGCTAGTTCTTAAACCCAGCAAACTAGGTAAGTGCGCTGTGGTATTTATTAATGACGTCTGTGCAGTGACGGATATGTGGATAGGGCGGCACCCCAAGAGGGTGACTTCGGTACATGCACTTGCGGCCCAGCCCTAGGAGACCTGCAGTGCCCCCCAAAGCAAGCCCATCTGCGCTGATCGTGGGTGCCCATGGGAACCCCCTGCCCACTGCAGCTGATGCATGGCATTCGTTTTCCTTTTCTTTCCGAAAACCACTGCTTTTATGTCTTTTTTAAAAAAATTTTCTATAGTTTTTCTATTCTCTATTTCCTTTTTTTAAAAAAAAATTTAATTGACACAGAAGAAAAAATGGCGGCGGAGTGAATGGAGCTACACAGACCATCCCCAGGACCAAACTGGATTCACAAGGAAAATAAAGGCAAATCTTCAGTGAGGGGCAACCGAAAGACACCTTGGAGGACCACATAACCAGGGACACCGACTCAGTCCTGGTAGGCTTGCGAGGACGCGAGAGGGGGCCGGGAGCCCACGGTCCACAGCGGCTGGGCGGGGACCGGGGAACTCGGCGGGAAGTTGCTGCTGCCGCCTCTGCTGAGACCCCGCCTGTGTCCTGCGAACTCTGCTGCCTCCCAAGCACTCGGCTGGTGCCGCACAGACTCGCGGGGACCAGGGGACTCTGCTGGAAGGTGCTGCCACCCCGGCAGTGTCCCGCTACCGCGGCTCAGTCCTGGGGCTTCTGCTGAGTGCAAAACCCTCTGCTGGTGCCACAGCTGTGGCCGCCCTTGGCTGGAAGCAGCGCTTTCGGGTTAAAAGTCCCAGGCGGCTCCACGACGCAGAGTCTAGACAGAGGCTAAATTGGCAGTAGCCACTCACCTTGGGCTTCAGTAGAGAGAGGGCAGACTGGACTGGAACAGTGTGGGGACACTCGGGTTTTGGAGGGTGCTAAGAGCTTTTGCGGAGTACAGCCACACAGGACTGTGGTCATTTTGCTCCTTCCCAGGGCCATGGGAGAGGCGAGGTGGAGGCCCCCCCCTCAGAGATTCAATCCAATTTGGTGGCCATTAAAATGCTAATTGAGGCCCATTAACAACCAGCAGCTGCCCCAACCTCAGGAAATCCTCTTACACTGAGCA
The DNA here is from genome assembly GCF_014108415.1 of Molossus molossus. NCBI lineage: Eukaryota > Metazoa > Chordata > Mammalia > Chiroptera > Molossidae > Molossus > Molossus molossus. Next base: position 107,232,618 of record NW_023425345.1, read on the forward strand.
CCTGAGGGAGTTATTCAGGTAACTCAGAAACTAAGGGTCTTCAGGTGACCTCTACTAATAGCCGCCAGGCAAAAAAAGCTAGAGGATGACTACCATTCCCTGGGCTAGCAACACTAACCAGAAAAGCTGACTTGAAGGTGGTGTTTAAAGTGGGTCCTTCCTAGCTCATCCAAACCCAGGAGAGGGAACTACAAACATCAGAACACCAACACCCACAGGGAAAATTTGGCAGACTCCAAAGCCCACTGTGATAGCCAAAATGGTGAAAAACAGAAACAAAAGCCAAATGAAAGAACATGAGACCTCTATGGAAGATGAGATAAATGAGGTGCAGTTAAGCAAGTTAACAGAACTAGAATTTAGAGCCATGATGTTGAGGAAGCTCAACAGCATGTGTAAGGACATGAGCACCATGAGTAAAGACATAGAAATGTTGAAAATCAACCAGTTGGAAATTAAAAACCAACAGGAAGAAATGAAGAATGACATATCAGAAATGAAAAACACATTGGAAGGTCAAAAGAGCAGAGTAGGGGAAGCTGAGGACCGGATCAGTGAATTAGAAGACAGGCTAGAAGAAATCAACCAATCAGAAAACCAAAAGGAAAAAAAGATTATAAAACAGGAAGACAGCTTACGAGAACTGTAGGGCAACAGGAAACGGAATAATATTTGCATCATAGGAGTCCCTGAAGAAGAAGAAAATAAGCAAGGTTTAGAGAATATATTCAAAGAAATAGTGACAGAAAACTGCCTTAATTTGGTGCAGGAAGGAGGCATTCAAGTTCAAGAAGCACAGAGAGCCCCCACTAAGAAGAACCCAAAAAAGCCCACACCAAGACTCATAGTAATCAAACTGCGAAAAATTAAAGGGAAAGAAAGAATCCTAAAAGCAGCAAGAGATAAGCAACAGGTTACCTACAAAGGAAACGCCATAAGGCTCTCAGCTGACTTCTCACAAGAAACACTACAGGCTTTAAGTGAATGGCATGAAATAATCAAGGTCATGAAAACAAGGCTCTGAATCCAAGACTACTCTACCCAGCAAGCCTATCATTCAAAATACAAGGTCAAATAAAGAGCTTCCCAGACAAAAAAAGGCTAAGGGAATACATTAACACCAAACCAGCACTGCAAGAAATGTTAAAAGGACTGCTGTAATTAGCAGGAGAAATAGGAAGAAAAATAGAACCACACTAAACAAAAATGGCAATAAATAAGTACATATCAATAATCACCTTAAATGTGAATGGACTAAATGCTCCCATAAAAAGACACAGAGTAGCTGATTGGATAAGAAAGCATGACTTGTCTATATGTTGTTTACTAGAGACTCAACTCACAACAAAAGACTCACATAGATTGAAAGTGAAGGGATGGAAAAATATTTTCCAAGCAAACAGAAAAGAAAAAAAAGCTGGGGTAGCAATACTCATATCTGATAAAATAGATTTCAGAATGAAGGCCACAATTAGAGACAAAGAAGGCCACCACATAATATTGAAAAGATCTATCCAACAGGAAGATATAACCTTGATAAACATACATGCACCCAATATAGGAGCACCAAAATATATTAAAAAACTTCTGGAGGACTTCAAAGGAGAAATCGATAGCAATACAATCATAGCAGGGGACTTCAACACCCCGCTGTCATCGCTGGATAGATCCTCTAGACAAAAAATTAGCAAGGAAACAGAGACTCTAAATGAAGCAGTAGACCAAATGGACTTAATAGATATCTACAGAACTACACCCCAAAACTACAGAATTCACATTCTTCTCAAGTGCACATGGGACATTCTCAGAGATAAACCACATGTTAGGGCACAAACTAAGTCTCTACAAGATCAAGAAGATTGAAATTATATCAAGCATCTTCTCAGATCACAATGGTATAAAACTAGAAATCAATTGCAAGAAGAACATACAAAGACATTTGAACACATGGAAGCTAAAGAGCATGTTATTGAACAATGAATGGGTCACTGAGGAGATCAAGGAAAAAATCAAACACTTCTTGGAAACCAATGAAAATGAAGACACAACAACACAAAATCTATGGGATGCAGCGAAAGCAGTTCTGAGAGGGAAGTTCATAGCACTACAGGCCTACCTCAAAAAACAAGAAAAATCTCTAATAGACTATCTAACCTCACAACTTAAAGAACTAGAGAGCAAACAAAAAGAAAACCCCAGAGCAAGTAGAAGGAAGGAAATAGTAAATATCAGAGCAGAAATAAATGACATAGAGATAAAAAAAAACAAAACAAAAAAACCTCAAAGAATCAATAAAACAAAGAGCTGGTTTTTCGAAAAGATAAACAAGATTGATGGACCCTTAGCTAGACTCACCAGGAAACAAAGAGAGAGAACCCAAATACACAGAATCAGAAATGAAAGAAGAGAGATAACAACTGACACCACAGAAATAAAAAAGATCTTTAACAACTACTATGAACAATAATATGGCAACAAATTCGACAATCTAAGCGAAATGGACAAATTTCTAGAAACACGTAGTCTCCCAAAACTAGACCAGGAAGACATAGAAAACTTGAACAGACCAATAACAACAGAAGAAATTGAAGATGTAATCAAGACTCTCCCAGCAAATAAAAGCCCAGGCCCGGATGAGTACATCAAACTCAAAAGCTTCTGCACAGCAAAAGATACAATCATCAAAACGGAAAGGCTACCCACTGTATGGGAGAGCATAATTGCCAATGATATATCAGATAAGGGGTTAATTTCCAATACATATAGAGTGCTCAAACAACTCCACAAAAGGAAGACAAAGAATCCAATTAAAAAATGGGCAGAGGAACTAAATTAGACACCTACAAAAATTAATTAGTAAAAAAAAAAAACTGTGGTACATTAAAAAAAAATTAATTTATTTATTTTTGTTACAGATGTTTCTCCTTTTCCCCCCACTGATTCATCCCTTGCCCTCCCTCCCCTCCCTGTACCCAGCTTTATTGTCCCTGTCTATTGTTCATGCATACATGCATATAAGTTCTGTGGTTTATCTCTCCCCCACCAACCCTCTTCTGGAGATTGTCAGTCCGTACCCCACTTGCATGTCTCTGGGACCAATCCTCAGACTGTTATGTTCATTATATTCCACAAATAAGTGAGATCATATGATACTTAACTTTAACTTTTTGGCCTGTTTCGCTTAGGATGACACTTTCCATGTCCCTCCACATCGTCTCAAAAAATAAGAGATCTTTTGCCCTGGCCGGTCTGGCTCAGAGGTTAGAGTGTCGGCCTGCAGTCCTGAGAGACCCGGGTTTGGTTCCCGCTAAGGGCATGTACCTCGGCTGCAGTTTGTCCCCGGCCCTGGTTGGTTGTGTGGGTGGCAGCCACTCGATGTGTCCCTTTCACATTGATGTTTCTCTCTCTCTTCCTCTCTCTCCCTCCCACTCTATCTGAACAAAAAGTGGAAAAATGTCCTCGAGTGAGGATATATAAAAAAAAATAATAATAAGAGATCTTTCTTTCTTACAGCTGCATCATACACATTATGTATATGTACCACAGATTTTTTATCCATTTGTCTACTGATGGACATTTGGGCTGTTTCCAAATCTTAGCTATTTTAAATAGTGGTTCTACAAACATGGGGGTACATATATTCTTTCTGACTGGTGTTTCAGGCTTCTTAAGGTATATTCCTAGAATTGAGATCACTGGGTCAAATGGAAGTTCAATTTTTGATTTTTTGAGGTAACACCATAGTGTTTTCCATAGTGGCTGCACCAGTCTGTAGGCCCACCAGCAGTGTTCTAGAGTCCCCTTTTCTCCACACCCTCGCCAACATTTGTTATTTGATGATTTGTTGATGGCAGCCATTCTGACATGTGTGAGGTTTTAATTTGCATCTCTCTGATGATTAGTGATGTTGAGCATTTATTCATATGTCTCTTGGCCATTTGTATGTCCTGTTTGGAGAAGTGTCTATTTAGTTCCTCTACCAATTTTTTAATTGTTTTTTTGGTCTTCCCTTTCTTGAGTTGTATGAGCACTCTATATATATTGGAAATTAACCTCTTATCTGATATATCATTGGCAATTATGCTCTCCCATACATTGGGTTGCCTTTCCATTTTGATGATTGTATCTTTTGCTGTGCAGAAGCTTTTGAGTTTGATGTAGTCCCATGTGTTCATTTTCTCCTTTGTTTCTATTGCCTTAGGTGATGTGTCAGTAAAAATTCTTCTGTGTATGATGTCTGAAATTTTGTTTCCTACAGTTTCTTCTAGGATTTTTATGGATTCGTGAGTCACATATAAGTCTTTTATCCATTTTGAGTTTATTCTTGTGTATGGTGTAAGTTGATGGTCTAGTTTCATTTTTTTGCAGGTAGCTGTCCAATTTTCTGAGCACCATTTTTTAAAGGGACTGTCCTTACTCCACTGTATGCTCTTGCCACATTTGTCCAATATTAATTGAGCATATTGCGCTGGGTCCATTTCTGGGTTCTCTGTTCTGTTCTATTGATCTATATGCCTCTTCTTGTGCCAGTACCAGGCTGTTTTGATTACAGTGCCTTTGTAGTATAACCTGAAATCTGGTAATGTGATTCCTCCCACTTTGTTCTTCTTTTTCGAAATTGCTATGGCTATTTGAGGTCTTTTTTGGTTCTATATGAACTTTTGAAGTATTTGTTCTAGTTCTATGAAGTATGTCTTTGGTATTCTGATGGGGATTGCATTGAATCTATAGATTGCTTTGGGTAGTATGGACATTTTAATGGTGTTAATTCTTCCAATCCATGAACAAGGTATGTGCTTTCACTTTTTTATATCTTCCTCTATATATTTTTTTTTCAATGACTTGTAGTTTTCTGCAAATAGGTCCTTTATTTCTTTGGTTAAGTTTATTCTTAGGTATCTTAATTTTTTTGCCGCAATGGTAAATGGGATTTTTTGCTTAGTTTCTCTTTCTGTGATTTCATTGTTGGTATATAAGAATGCCATCAATTTCTTGATGTTAATTTTGTATCCTGCTACTTTTCCAAATTCATTTATTAAATCTAGTAAATTTTTGATGAAGTCTTTGGGGTTTTCAACGTATAATGCCATGTCATCTATGAATAATGACAGTTTCACTTCCTTATTTCCAATTTGGATCCCTTTTATTTTTTGTTCCTGTCTGATTGCTGTGGCTAAGACTTCCAGTACTACGTTAAATAGGAGTGGCGACAGTGGGCATCCTTGCCTTGTTCCTGTTCTTAAGGGAAATGCTTTTAGTTTTTGCCCATTGAGTATGATGTTGGCTGTAGGTCTTTCATATATGGTTTTTATTATGTCTAGATATGATCCCTCTATTCCCACATTGCTGAGCATTTTTATCAGAAATGGATGCTGGATTTTGTCGGAGGCATTTTCAGCATCTATTGATATTATCATGTGGTTTTTATTCTTCATTTTATTTATGTGGTGTATCACATTTATTGATTTGTGAATATTGTACCAGTGTTGCATCCCTCCGATGAATCCCACTGATCATGGTGAAAAATTTTTTTGATGTATTGTTGGATCTGATTTGCTAGTATTTTGTTCAGGATTTTGGTGTCTATGTTCATGATGGATATTGGCCTGTAGTTTTCTTTCTTTGTAATGTCTTTTTCTGGTTTTGGAATTAGAATTATGCTGGCTTCATAAAATGAGTTTGGAAGTCTTCCTTCTTCTTGAATTTTTTGAAATAGTTTGAGGAGAATGGGTATTAGTTCTTCTTTGAATGTTTGGTAAAATTCCCCTGTGAAGCCATCAGGGCCTGGGCTTTTGTTTAATGGGAGAGTCTTGAGTACATCTTCAATTTCCTTAGTTGTTATTGGTCTGTTCAAGTTTTTTATCTCTCCCCAGTCCAGATTTGGGAGACTATGTGTTTTTAGAAATTTGTCCATTTCGCTTAGGTTGTAGAATTTGTTGCCATATAATTGTTCATAGTAGTTGTTAACGATCTTTTGTATTTCTGTGATGTCAGTTGTTACTTCTCTTTCATTTCTGGTTTTGTGTATTTGGGTTCTTTCTCTTTGTTTCTTGTTGAGTGTTGGTAAGGGTCCATCAATCTTGTTTATCCTTTCAAAAAACCAGCTCTTTGTTTCATTGATCTTTTGAATTGTGTTTTTTGGACTCTATGTCATTTATTTCTGTTCTGATTACTATTTCCTTCCTTCTACTTGCTCTGGGGTTTTCTTTTAATTCTCTCTCTAATCCTTTAAATTGTGAGGTTAGATAGTCTATTAGAGATTTTTCTTATTTCTTGTGTTAGGCCTGTAGTGCTATGAACTTCCCTCTCAGAACTGCTTTTGCTGCCTCCCTTAGACTCCGTGTTGTTGTGTGTTCATTTTCATTGGTTTCCAGGAAGTTTTTAATTTCTTCCTTGATTTTCTCAGTGACCCATTCATTGTTCAATAACATGCTATTTAGCTTCCATGTGTTCAAATGTCTTTGCTTGTTCTTGTTGCTATTGATTTCTAGTTTTATGCCATTGTGATCTGAGAAGATGCTTGATATGATTTCAATCTTCTTGAACTTGTAGAGACTTAGTTTGTGTTCTATCATATGGTCTATCTTTGAGAATGTGCAATGTGCATTTGAGAAGAATGGTAATTCTGTAGTTTTGGGGTGTAATTCTCTGTAGATATCTATTAAATCCATTTGGTCTAGTGCTTCATTTAGCGTCTCTGTTTCCTTGCTAATTTTTTGTCTAGAGGATCTATCCAGTGATGTCAGTGGGGTGTTGAAGTCTTCTGCTATGATTGTATTGCTATCAATTTCTCCTTTGAAGTCTTGCAGAAGTTTTTAAATATATTTTGATGCTCTTATATTGGGTGCATATATGTTTATGAAGGTTATATCTTCCTGTTGGGTAGATCCTTTCAATATTCTGTAGTGGCCTTCTTTGTTTTTAGTTATGGCCTTCATTTTGAAATCTACTTTATCAGATATGAGTATTGCTACCCCAGCTTTTTTTGTTTTTTCTTTTCGTTTGCTTGGAAAAATTTTTTTCCATCCCTTTACTACCAACCTACGTGAGTGTTTTGTTGTGAGGTGGGTCTCTTGTAAACAACATATAGACAAGTCATGCTTTCTTATCCAATCAGCTACTCTGTGTCTTTTTATGGGAGCATTCAATCCATTTACATTTAAGGTGATTATTGATATCTACTTATTTATTGCCATTTTTGTTTAGTGTGGTTCTATTTTTCTTCCCATTTCTCCTGCTAATTACAGCAGTCCTTTTAACATTCCTTTCAGTACTGGTTTGGTGCTAATGTATTCCCTTAGCCTTTTTTTTTTTTTGTCTGGGAAGCTCTTTATTTGACCTTGTATTTTGAATGATAGCCTTGCTGGGTAGAGTAGTCTTGGATTCAGATCCTTGTTTTTCATGAGCTTGATTACTTCATGCCATTCCCTTCTGAACTGTAGTGTTTCTTGTGAGAAGTCAGCTGAGAGCCTTATGGGGTTTCCTTTGTAGATAACCTGTTGCTTATCTCCTGTTGCTTTTAGGATTCTCTCTTTGTCTTTAACTTTTGGCACTTTGATTATTATGTGTCTTGGTGTGGGCCTGTTTGAGTTCTTCTTACTTGGGGCTCTCTGTGCTTCTTGAACTTGAATGCCTTCTTCCTTCATCAAATTAGGGAAGTTTTCTCTCACTATTTCTTCAAATATATTCTCTAACCCTTGCTCACTTTCCTCTTATTTGGAGACTCCAATGATGCGAATGTTATTACGTTTCCAGTTGTCTCACAGTTCTCTTAAGCTGTCTTCCTGGTTTTTAATTGTTTTTTTATTTTATTTTTTTTTTATTTTGATTTTCTGATTGGCTGATTTTTTTCTACCCTATCTTCTAATTCACTGATCCGGATGGTCCTCAGCTTCCTCTACTCTGCTCTTTAGACCTTCTAATGTGTTCTTTATTTCTGATATGTCATTCTTCATTTCTTCTTGGTAGTTTTTAATTTTCAACTGGTTGATTTTCAACATTTCTATGTCTTTACTCATCTTGCTTATGTCCTTACACATGCTGTTGAGCTTCCTCAAGATCATGGCTCTGAATTCTATTTTTGTTAACTTGCTTAACTGCTTCATTTATCTCATCTTTGGTAGAGGTTTCTTGTTCTTTCATTTGGCTTTTGTTTTTGTGTTTCACCATTTTGGCTATCACAGTGGGCTTTGGAGCCTGCCAAGTTTTTTCTGTGGGTGTTGTTGTTCTGCTCCCTCTCCTGGGTTTGGATGAGCCAGGGAGGACCCATGTTAAACACCACTGTCAAGTCTTACTTTCCTGGTTATAGTTGCTAGCCCAGGAATGGTACAGTTATCCTCTAGCTTTTTGCCTGGAGTCTATCAGTAGTGGTTACCTAAAGAGCCTTGGCTTCTCAGTTGAATGAAAAACCCCCTCAGCTGCTCAGTGTAAGGAGATTTCCTGAGGATGGGGCAGATGCTGGTTGTTAATGGGCCTCAATTTGCACTTCAATGGCCACCAGGTGGGGTTGAATCTCTGAGGGAGGGCCGCTGCCTGTCCCCACAGCCCTGAGAAGGGGTAAGATGACCACAGTCCTGTGTTGCAGTAACTCAGCAAAATCTCTGGGTGCCCTCCAAATCCCATGTCCCCGCACAGTTCCAGTCTAGTCTGCCCTCCCTCTGCCGGAGCCCAAGGTAAGTGGCTGTGGCTGTTTTAGCCTCTGTCCCGTCTCTGCACTGTGGAGCTGCCTGGAACTCTTACCCGAGGTCGCTGCTCACTGGCAATTGTGGGCTCCCAGCCCCCTTCTCGCACCTCTGCAATCCTACCAGGATTGAGTTAGTGTCCGTGGTTATGTGGTCCTCGCACGCTGCTTTTCTGTTGCTTTTCCCAGTCGATTTGTCTGTGTTTTAGTTGTAATTCCAGTTTGGTTCTGGGAGATTGTCTGTGTAGCTTCGGTTCACTCCGCTGCCATTTTGGAATTTCCTGTTTTAATGTCATGATGGATGTGACCCTCTTAGACAGTAAGCGGAGACACGTAGGGAATGACATGACTGCTTCCTGTTCAGGGCAGGCCATTGGAGAGGCTATGGCCGTGAAGGGCATGGGGTTAGCAGCCAGAACACCTGCAGCGCTTGGACCATGGCTAGCACATCAATAACCACCTCTTTTTGCTCTATTTGACCCACTGAAAAACCAAAGTCAAAACCACTTTTATCCTGGAAGAATTGAGCAGAAACTTACTTCTAACTGTCTGATGGTCAGACTAAGCAATGAAAGATTTCCACAGGCAATTCTTGCACATGCCTGGCTCTACATTTCTCTGTCTTTCTGGAGTAACTTACCATCAGGACGAAGTTGTGGCAGCTCCCCCGGTGCCTGTTCTCCCCTTTCTATTCTCACTGTCATCAGTCATCCTTCCTCGGGGCCGCGCCTCCCTGTAAGTTACTCACATCCTTTCAACAACTTCATCATCAGGTTTTGCCCAAAAGGCCTCCAATTTAACTCATGCTAAACATCACAGCAGACTGACTTTCCTAAAGCATACCGCTCATATTAAACACGCACATGCATACATATGCAAAACCCTCTGATAGGTGTCTGTCACCTACCAAATGAAGTGTAATACCTTAGTTTTGTATTTAATATGTCACATGTATCAATCCTCCCAGACTTAACTTCTTATGTATCTATCATTCTTTTTCTTATATTTCAGACTTAGCTCCAATTCTGTGGCTATGCTTTTGGTCCAGCTTAGATTCAATCCTTGGGTTCTAAAACAACACCAAGGAATTTTCAGCAAGAAAATGAAGTGGTCATGCCATGTTTGGGGCAGGTCTGTGGGCACAGCCTGGGGGAGATGGAGCTGTTCCATGCAGCTGCACTCGTCAGGCTGGGCAGCTGAACTTCACAGCAGGAGGAGGAACAGAGAGAGAAGAGATGAACCACGAGACAGGCGCCGAGAGAGGATGTCTAGAAATCATGATATTTGATAAACAGGAAGATTAAAAAGGATATAAATAGAAAACTTACAGCATTCTGCCTTCTATTTGAGCTATCGTCTTTTAAATTTATTTTTATTGTTGAAAGTATTACAGATGCTCCCCCTTTCCCCCCACTAGAACCCCTCTCACCCACTCCTTCCCACCCCCTGGGGTACTAACGGCATTATTGTCTGTGTCCATGGGTTCTGCATATATGCATATAAGTTCTTTGGTTAGTCTCTTCCCACCACCACCCCTTCTCTTTGAGATTCATCAGTCTGTTTCCTGCTTCCATATCTCTGGATCTATTTTGTTCGTCAGTTTATTTTGTTCATTTGATTCCACATATAAGTGAGATTGTGTGATACTTGTCTTTTTCTGACTGACTTATTTTGCTAAGCATGATACTCTCCAGGTCACTCTATGCTGTTTCAAAGGGTAAGAGATTCTTCTTTTTTACAGCCGCATAGTATTCCATTGTATAAATGTGCCACTCCTTTTTTACCCACTCATCTACCAATAGTCACTTGGGGTGTTTCCAGATCTTAGCTTATTGTAAATAGTGTTGCTATGAACATAAGGGTTCACATTCTTTCTGACTGGTATTTTTGGATTCTTAGGACATATTTCTAGAAATGAAATCACTAGGTCAAATAGCAGATCCAATTTTAATTTTTTTGAGGAAACTCCATACTGTTTTCCATAGTGGCTGTACCAGTCTGCATTCCCACCAGCAGTGTACTAGAGTCCCCTTTTCTCCACACCCTCGCCAACACTTGTTTGATGATTTGTTGATGGCAGCCATTCTGACAGGTGTGAGGTGATACCTCATAGTCATTTTAATTTGCATCTCTCTGATGATTAGTGATGTTGAGCATTTCTTCATATGTCTCTTAGCCATTTGTATGTCCTGTTTGGAGAAGTACGTGTCTATTTAGTTCCTTTTCCCATTTTAATTGGATTATTGTGTTTTGCTCAGTTGTATGAGTTCTTTATATATTTTGTAAATGAACTCATCAGAGAGATGATTGGAAAACATGTTCTCCCATACAGTGGGTTCCCTTTTCATTTTATTGATGGTTTCCTTTGCTGTGAAGAATCTTTTTGTTTTGATATAGTCTCATTTGTTTATTTTTTTCTTTGTTTCTCTTGCCTTAGGTGATATATCTGTGAAAATTCTTCTATGTGAGATGTCTGAGATTTTGCTGCCTACATTTTCTTCTAGGATTTTTATGGTTTCATGACTTACATTTAAGTCTTTTTTTTTTTTTTTTTTCATTTTGAGTTTATTTTTATCTATGGTGTAAGTTGGTGGTCTAATTATTTTATTTTAGTTTTTTTGCATGTACCTGTCCAATTTTCCAAACACCGGTATTGAGGAGACTGTTTCTTTACTCTGTTTTATGCTCTTGCTACCTTTGTCGAATATTAATAAAGGGTAATGGCTTAATGTTTCTACAATAGGTCTTCCCAGTAAAGCATTAGTAAGTTGTATGTTTTTCCATTTTGAATGGCATGTGTCTTATTTCATTTTATTTTATTTTTTATTATTATTATTTTTTTTATCCTCACCTGAGGATATTTTTCCATTTTTTTGTACAGATAGAGTGGGAGAAAGAGAGAGTAAGGGAGAGAGAGAGAGAAACATCGACGTGAAGGGACACATCGAGTGGCTGCCACCCGCACGACCAACCAGGGCCGGGGACAAACTGCAACCGAAGTACGTGCCCTTAGCGGGAACCGAACCCGGGTCTCTCCGGACCGCAGGCCGACACTCTAACCGCTGAGCCAAACTGGCCAGGGCTTATTTCATTTAAATACCATTCATTTTTCAACTAATCTCTGATCCCCAACATTTATAATCTTTTGACAAAAGTTCTTTTGACATAATCAGATAGTCGGATTTACTTCAAAGTATTTTTGGTACTTGATTCAGTATAAGCCAATTGATGAATTCAGTTAACTAATACTCTAATCTAATCACCATGTGCTTTCTGAGTGAGAACACAGAGAAAAATACACTTTCTATGGTGTCATTTGAAGCAGCACTGTGAGCATGCTGCTCCTCCGTGCGTGTCTTAGCAGACACAGCAGACGACACAGCTGACCGGGGTATACTACGCGATGAGAACCAGTGTCACACAGTACAAATAGTCTTCAAAGTTCTGTAGTTGAACACACCATCCACACCATCATGGAGAAGCAGATGCGATTGCTACCACTTTGACCTCGGGAGGAATAATGGACAAAGTACCACCTAGCTTGTTTGGGCCATTGCTTTGCTTATGAAAGTCGATGTATGTGGGTGTTTTATGTTTAAGTTCCTGGAAACCTTTGGTAAGAGAAAAACTGGCACATGACTGTTTACTTACTGGGCAATATGAGGTTTCGGATAATGTTAGGGTGCGACTTGCTCCCCCAGTACAGATGGTTCTGAAGATCTCTCAGGAATCAGAAAATAAAGAGGCCAGGAATTATAATATTCTAAAATATACCTAATTTCTAAATATATGATGAAATGTGTCTTCCAAATTAAGTCCCAGACCCTTTTCAGAACACTGAATAAGCTCTCCAGGATGAAATGTGTTTGTTTTTAGCAAAGCAGGTGGGTATATGTCATGTGGTGGGAAAAGTCCCTGTGACACCACCTCCTTGAGCTGTCATTTTGAGTCATTCATTTAGGTTGTATCTTTCTCTTGGCAATAGCTGTGGATGTCAACTTCTTTCCTGTGTTAAGTTGTTTTCTGGCCTCTGCCAGGCTGTTTTTTGGTTCCCGGTGTCCCTCCTCCTTTTATAAGCTACTGACTTATTTTCAAAGTCAGATTGAATCCACCTTCAGTCTTTTTCTTCATCACTCTCTACAAAATCTACCACTGGTTGTTTGATGGACCTGACTGCTGAGTGTGTCAATTTTAACTCAGAAGATAAACTATTTTACTATAAATAATTGCAAACAAAATTTGTACAAAACCACGTGTTCTGTGAGCCAGCCTGGGTCTTCTACAGCTCGGGACCAGTGGGGTAGGCGTCAGCTCCAGTCAGGTGTTGGACGGCAACTACTTCCAGTTGTTGGCTGGTAGACAGGACAAGTCAACCTAACCCTCCACCATGCCCTTGCCACCTCTTATGTCCCTTCTATGACGTAAAACAATGGAGGAAAGATATCATTCCCAAGCCCACAGGCTGCCTCCGTTCACCCTCCAAGACGAATCCCCCTTACCCACTCAGGACCCGGGCCGACTTTCATTCTTTCTCATGACAAATGGTCCAACAGACATTTCCTAGAAGGTTGTGGGCAGTTGGAAGACTGATGTCCTGACTTACTAGGGTGGTAACATAGCATCTGGAAAGTTATTTCATGTGGATTATAACCCTAATGTTTTTCTAAATGAAACTATACATTGATTTGGAAGAGGATATATTATACAGAAAACTACTTTGGCAATAGCCTTCATTTCTGTTTCCAAATCAAGGAGGCAACTTCAAACACTGAAGACACGCTTCAGCATGACTCAGAGCCCCAAGTGCAAGATCTCCAAGATGAAACAATGTTACACAGCGCATTGCAGCTATTTACTACAGTGAATTCCAGCAAGCAGACTATGATGGTCTCTTGATGAAAAGCATAATGCTTTATCAAAATGATATTTAGCTCTGAGCTTCACATCCAGTTGGCTTGCCTAACTTCTACATGTGCATAATAATAGCTGAATGTAATATAGCAATGCACTCTCTGCCAGGGGCCCTTCAAAACACTTCACCTCTATGAACTAATTTTTCCTAACAACCACCCTATGATCCCCATGTTAAACCTGGAAAACTAATGCACAGAGAGTGTAAGTAGTTTGCCCCAATTCAACAGCTAGTAAGTGTTAGAGTCAGGATTTGAATCCATTAGTCTCAATTCAAGATTAGCTACTTTATTCCATCTCTATAAGATTTTTCTTTCCAAGTCAAACATTTATAGATCATCGTATTTTTTTACAAGAAGTTACAGGATCTATTCCAACAAAACAATCATCATTTCTACTCTAAGAACTCATAGTTTTGTACAATGGTATTACATTAATATTTGGGATAGACCAATTTGTGGAGGGAACACTACAAATAAGAATCTGAGAGTTGCAGACAGAAGCCAGCAAGACTCTCTTGGGGACGACTGCTGCTGGGATGAAAGTTGTCCAGGGCCCCAGAAGGCAGCGTTACGGTGGTGAAGCTTCGGTGGGACCTGCGCGCAGAGGGAGAAGAGTGCAGAGAGAGCAGAGCAGGCGCCGTGTGCTCAGAAGCTCTGGTCCTGTTCAGCCCCCTCACAGTGAAGAGCTGCAATCAGGATCTGCTTCGCCACTTACCAGCAGTGCCCATGGGGAGACTGGTTAGCTGCTCTGTGCCTCAGTGTCCTCATCTGCAAAATGGCGATAAGGGGACCGTCTGGTGCATGGAATCGTGGGAATGAAGCGAACCAACACTGGGAAAGCATGTGGAGCAGTGGCTAGCACATGAAAGTCAGTGTATAATTCAATATTATTACACTCTTATTATTTAGTAGACATGGGAATGTAGGATAAAAACATGCAGAATGGCTTGCAATTTCTAACTTGAGTGACTCTGGAAATAGTGACATCATTCACTGAAGACAAGAATAGAGAAAGAAGTCAGTAGAAAAGGAAACACTAACCAGGTAAGAGAAAAGCTGCCTAAAGAATGGGACAAGGTTCTAGAAGAAACAAAAGAGAATGGGTCCTAACTACAGGAGGAGGTGTTGGTTTTGAGATGACAGGAATAAAGGAGATGGTGGTAGATACAGCTATAACTCCCTCTGTTGGGGGAGGGGAAGATTGGGCATGGTTCACATCAGAAAGGACCCTGGCTGGATGTTCCCGAGTGGGACCAGTGAAATGGCAGGAATCTAGAGGGTCTAATGAGAAAGCATTCGATTGCCAGCATTCTTGCCGCGTCAAGAAGAAAGTAATTGAGCGAACCTAGATGCATTTAATAGATTGATGGAGTAGCTGAGAATGAAGACAGTGTAGTCCTCGAAAGAACAGTGAGCAAGTATCATGAACATTAGGTCATGAAATAGAAGGAGAACAGTTAGTCTTGGAAGAGTCTACATTTTCTGACATGGAATCAGAGGGTTGGGGTTGAAAGACGGCGAAGGTGAGGTTTGTTAGTCCTGATGGTATCCACACACCGTGACACCGAAGTGTTCGCCCGGCTCATCAGTAGATATTCAAGTTATCCAGCTTGATGGTCCAACACAGGCTAAGAAGGTAAGTGTGAGCCAGGTGCCTGTGACTTCAGTGATTGTAGTAAGATGACCAAACAAGGACAAAAGGCTGGAAAAGCTAGGTGGCATCAAGTGACAAGGAAAGCAGTTTCCTATAAAGACACAAGAGCAGTTCTTCGGCAGTGAGGAGCTCAGGACGCCAGCCCCTCTCCTGGGCTTTGAGTCAGCCAGGAAAGTCCCACTCGAGGGCAGGAGAAAAGGAAAATCCAGGGTGGAGTGGGGATTTCTTTAGGAGAGGGGGGGAAATGTGACATCTTGGTGGTGTAGGGTGGGAATTTATTATGAAAGTGGGCTCTCAGGCAAAGATGAAAACTTAGGAAGAGTGGAAGCTAAGAGCAGTGTGGAAAAGGTTCGGCGGGACCCGGGCTCAGAGGGAGGGCAGTGGGGACGGAGCAGAGCAGGTGCAGCGGTCAGACGCTTCTGGCGGTTGGGTACAGCCCCCAAATGGAGCACGAGCCAGAATAGCAGGAGAGGATGATAAGCATCCATAGCTCATCAATTAATCTCAATTTCTAATAATTTACAGCTGGGTAGATGAAGAAGCAATGGACAGATTATAGATTGGTCTCACCTAGGGGTCAGTATGATAGTTCTTCATCAAATACAAAGGGATGACTGAGGTTCATTTATGAAGTGTGTGCAAATACACTATGGCTGTGATTAAGCATCAATTAAGTTAAGTTTTTAAGCTCATTGCTAACATCTGGACCCACCTTCTAATGTGGTGTCAAGAAGTCTCATTACACTGGAGCAGGGCTGACTGTCAATACATTTAGACTGTTGGGCTTGGAGTCTGAGTCTGAACAAGTCAACTAGAGATCATGGAAATCAATAATAAAATCTTGGTGGAAAAGGAACAAGAAATGCATTACTTTGCCTTTCAAATAGTTTGCATGGAAACTGTTTATTTCCCCCCCTAATTTGCCATTTGGCATGGTCTAATGCATAAATAATAAATTAGTCTGTTATTAATTACTGTTTTAATTGGAAGAATACTTTGGCTTTGAAACTTTTTAGACTGAAAATGAATTTAAATACTCATGGACTACGATGATGTCTTAAATGTTAAATTTCCAGGCTCGTCTTTTTTTTAATCAGCAAAAGTTTGCTAAATTGGCACTTCCAGGAAATCTTTATCCACAGCTCAAAAACACTTGCTGTATGTGTGTAAAAGCTATCTGAATTAGGTATAAACTTCAAATTTCATGCTTCAAACTTCACTCTAGTCATATTCAAATATATTTATAATCATTTTATGTACAATTTGAGCAGAGCTACTTACCCTTTACAAGGATCTTTTCAGTAGTGTGGTGTTCATCAGATCGTGAAATTGGAGAATGAGAAAAGACTGTGCCTAAAATTGGGCTTCAATGTAACAAGTTTTTACAGGATTAAAATGCAGAAAATGAACAAGCAAGAAAGGAACCAGAGAGCATACATTTGGCCATGATCATAAAAGGGTTCTGGTAACATTTTTCTTTGCTTTTACCACTAAGTCCCTGACAGCAGTATTTGATGCTTTGATTTGTAGACATGATCTCAATTTTAAACTATTCTAGAACCCATTCTGCTGATCATAAACCTTCAGGGGTAAGCATTCTTCAAGTTTACCTAGTAATAGAAGAATTTATCTTCGAATTATTGTGGGATTGGGAAATGGGATTTTTTTCCACTCCGTGATCCTGTGTGGGATATTATGGGCCACACGGGATGAGTCAAAGTAAATTGTATTTTTTCCCTAAAGTCTTAAGACTGTTAACTTACTTTATTCTTTGAGAGGACAGAGAACAAACAGAAATTACCAGCTACACACAATGACCAAATCAAATCTCTTTTAAATTTTATAAATTAAATATCATATAGTTAATGTGAACATATGATCTGAAACCGACAAGCCCAACAACATCCAGTTTCCATTATTCTCCTCTCTAACAGTGAACAGGATAGATGTCCACAATGAAAAATTTCCACTGGAACTGGGTGGGGGTGGGGAGGAGAGGAAAAGTTTTAATTCCAAAGTTGGATAAATTGGAGAATTTCATGTCAAAAATTGATATAGATGTTTTATTATGTGAGAGATGAATATGGCCATAGAAATCATTGCGTTTGATTCCAAGTCACATTATGAAACATGGCTATAATAAGGCAAGTGTACCCCTCACCGAAAGGGGATTGTAATGTATGATGAAAGAGAGCCTGCCAGCCATCGGCTCTCCCCGCAAAGCCCCAGGCACCGGCTCAGCGGACTGAAGCTCCCTCCCCTCCGACTTCTCTTTGTCCCCTCGCCAGTCTCAGCCTCCCAGTCACCACCCTCCTGCCCTCCTGAATCCCCTCCCAGGCCTTTTGTCCTGGCTTAACACACACATTTAACAAGCCATTTGTCTTTTCTATACTGTTATTCACAAAAGTGAATTTAAACTCATCTCACCATCCTCATGTTTCATAAGAATATGAACATTCTAACAATAGAAAAAATAAATTTCTAAAAATGTATCAGCTAGGAATATTTTGAAGTTAAGTACACGTAAGTTTGTAGGGTTGCAGTCACTCTAGCTATTGAAACTCCTCACCACTGTGTGCTCAGTGCCCACTGGGTCACCGTCACCCTCGACGATGTCATGATATTGAAGATCCTGGAACTGTACCACCCAGGCCAAGTAAATTCAGATGCAGATACAAGGAAAATGGGCCAAGTCTTCTGGTCACTGCTGCACACCCAGCACCCCCCAGGAGACCATTTTGACGGCATTCACGGGTGCTCTGTTCTCTGTCCTCAGTCAGCTTTCACTGTGCTCTTTGTTTGCCGGCACCCAGCCCAGCCCTTCGGTCCCCAGTCCCTTCCTGAAAATCTAAGCACCTTTGGGAACCGCCTTTCCAGAACCAGCAACCTACTGTTCACATACACACTCTCATCAGAGCTCTTCACCACCTTGACTGACTGAAGTCAGGGCTCCTCTGGGGAAAAACTTCTGAATCCCCACACCTGAGGCTTCTCAGGGGAGAAAGACGGTCACGTGATGTCCTCTGCTCTCTGTGACGTTTCCGTCTGTTCCCACCCAGATGCTTTATTCCAGAGTCTGTCACTCGACCCAGACACTCTCTTTTCCTCTCGTGAATCTTGCCCACCAAACTCTGAGCCATTTACTTTCTTCATTGGAGACTTGGAGAAATAACTCATAGCCTATTTCTCTGTTCTATTTCCTGCTGCTCTGAGTGGTCCGTGGCATCCCCGTCCTAGCTCACCGTGCATCTCTCTCATGGGCCACCTCTTCTCTTCCCTGCTATATGAATTAGTTAGCTACTTCCACTATGAGTTTTTCTTCAACAGAGTAAAGATTTATCTTGAATTGGATAAAGTAGTTTAACAATTTGGTTGAAAACATAGCTGTGTAGTAAGACAAATTCGGTTTTGAATCCTGACTCTACTATGAGTAGTGTTTTAATATAACAAGCTGCTAAATCTTTCTAAACTTCATTTTTTTACCTCTAAAGTGGAGAGTACAATTACCTAAAATGATGGACAACTGAATGACAATACATAAAACTTATTTTTTTTTATCCTTACCTGGACATTTTTGCATTTATCTGCAGATAGAGCAGGAGGGAGAGAGGAAGAAAAAAATAGAAGCATCGATGTGAGAGAGACACATCGACTGGTCGCCACTCACACGACACCAACCAGGGCGGGGACAAACTGCCACCAAGGTTTGTGCTCTTAGCAGGTTTCTGGTCAGTGGGCCAACATTCTAACCACTGAGCAAAACTGTCCAGGGCTACATAAAACTTCTTGACAGGTATTTCTCGTGTTTTTTTTTTCCTTCAATATACAAAAATCTGAGTACCTAGTACATGGTGCAGTAGACCAGGAGGGAACAATAGGCAGCAAATACATGGCAAGTTTTTCTCATATCACTTTGGCCGGGTGGCTCAATTTGCTGGATGGTCATCCTGTACACTCAAAAGTTGCAGGTTTGATCCCTGCTCAGGGCACATACCTAGATTGTGGGTTCAATCCCCATTTGGAGCACGTATGGAAGGCAACTGATAGATGCTTATCTCTCACATCGATGATTTTCTCTCTTTCCTTTCTGTCTAAAAATCAATAAAAGCATATTTTTGGGTGAGGGTTAAAAAAACAAGCTTTTATCTATTGAATAATTTATATATTCTTAATCTAATGATCACTTTAATGAATTTACAATAAAAAGTAAGAAAAGATTGCCCAACTAGTGCGGTTCAGGGGTTGAGTGTCGACCAATGCACTAAGAGGTCACTGGTTTGATTCCCAGTCAGGGTACATGCCCAGGTTGTGGGCCAAATCCCCAGTGGGGGGCATGCAGGAGGCAGCCAATTGATGTTCTCTCTCATTGATGTTTCTATCTCTCTCTCCCTCTCCTTTCCTCTCTCAGTAAAATCAATAAAGAAATTTTTTTTTTTTTTAAAAAGTAAAGAAAGAAAAGTTGTGTTGACTAGGCAGAAGGCAGAGGAACCTCACCCAGACTGCGTATCCAGGAAGGCTTCTCGGAAAAGGAGCCATATGACATAAGATCTGAAGATGAAATAGGCATTACTTGCATAGAGGACTTTGTGTTGTTTGTGAAAGAAAAGAGAGAGAACATTTGAGGTAGAGGAAATAGCATGTAGACAGAGGGTTCTGCCAGTTATGAGGATTGAAAGGGTGCTGGTAAAGAAGGGAAGATAGTCTGGGAAAAGCAGGTCTGGATGAGGCAAAAGAATTGAGCAGAAACCAACACATTAAAGCACTTCACACTATGTTAAGAATTTTTGTTGTGATTCTAGGAGCAATTGGAAGCCATTGAAAGGTTTCAAACAGAAAAAATATCATGATCATATTTGTATTTTTAAAAACTTCCTTTATACAAAAATCAACTGCATTTATATACCTTTCCAATGAACAATTCAAGAACAAAATTAACATTAATTCTGTTTATAATAGTATAGAAAATAATAAAATACTTAGAACCAAATTTAATAAAAGAAGTAGAAAACTTATACTCTTCTAAACATTGCTGAAGGAAATTTAAAAAAACTTAAATAAGTGGAAGGCATTATATAATTATTGATAAGAAAACTAAACATCGTAAATGTGGCAATCCTCCCTGGACTGATCTATGGATTTAACACACAGTAAACCGATTTTGTGGATTTCAATTTAACAGATTGGGATTTAATGGTCAAAATTTCTGGTCTGGATGTCATATGTGAAAATTAGTTCCCTGTTAATTTAAAAATGTTTTTAACTAAGATTTGTTTCTAATTAAATTAACAGGCTATTTTTTTTTTGTTATTAATTCACTGTTATTTTTAACAAATTTTACCAAATAGACTATATGTTGGGAAAAACATTGTAGTAATGTTGCTGACATAAATACATTTACATATCTACAATTATTGTCTACATATTTAAATCCAAGAGTCACTGCTCATAATTAGCACATAATATCCCCACACAGCATGTGCGGTGACTGGTTCTGTTCTCTATGGCGTGACTTGCTGCTGCAGTTGTAACACAGGCTGGCCAATGTTCCCACGTGCGCTAAGCCACGCCCCAGCTGTGTGTATTTGTTTACTCGAGGTGACTAGTGAAAGCACACATCTACTAGACCTATTCAGTATAAATTTAAAATTATAGTTATATAGAAAACTGTATCTCTAGCAAAACCCCATCTGTCTTCTTTGTAGAATTTAAAAAGATGATACTAAAAGTTATATGGAAATTCAAGGGAAAAGCCAAAGCAAACATAAAAAAATAAAATTGAGAAACTCACACTTAGAAGTTTCAAAACTTACTACAAGGCTACAATAATCAAGACAGTAGTTAGGACTGGCATAACAATAAACTTACAAATCAATAAAATAGAATTAAGAATACAAAAATAAGCTCTGGAGTGACATCAATAAAAATTCTGAAGTATTAAATTTTAAATTTGCTCCTTCACAAGAGCAACAAACAAATTGACAAATAAAAAAAGAAAAAAAAAATGCCAGAATTAAAATATTAAAAATAAAAAACTAGGCTAGGGCCCAGCAACCTGAGCCCACCAGCACACCTGGCACCATTGGACCAGTGGACACTCTGTGTCAACACAGACCTGTGCACAGTACTAGAGCTCTCAAGGTGCAAGTCTCCAAAGCCACAGACAGCCCGGAGCCCAGCACCATCCCCCACAGTTGCAGCCCAATCAGAGTCTAGATATCCCCCCAGCAACAGAGGCTGGGGAGCAGACATTTATCCCCAGGCAACAGAAGAACAGACCAGCAGCTGAGACTCATCCCCAAAAACTACAGCAAAAGCTGAGCAGAAGTTGAGCCCCATGGGGCATCATCACTCCCCAGTCACCAGTTGTGGGACCTGGGGCCCTATAGAGGCCTGTGGAGCCCAGTAGCTCACAAGAGAGGTGGGAAGCTGGAGCCCAAGAGGGACTGGTGTTATCCAGCTGCCCACCTGCGTGACCTGCAGGGTGCGGGGGCACCAGAGAGGACTGTGCGACCCAGCAGGGACTGTGTGATCTAGTTACCCGTGGGACCTGTAGGGTGCAGGGGAACCGGAAAGGCCTGTGAGACCCAGCTGTGCACAAGATAGGCTTAGAGGATGTGAAAATGGAGGAAGAATGAATGGAAGCTACACAGATGATCTCCCAGGACCAAACAGGAATTGCAACTAAAATAAAAATAAATCCTTGGAAAAAAACAACAGAAAAAAAGCAGGACAGGACCATACAACCAGGGACACTGGTAGGATCCTCAGAGGCGCAAGAGGGTGGCAGGCTGAGAGCCCAAGGACAGCAGCAGTCTGAGCTGTGAGCAGTGCCCTTGAGGAATAAAGACCAAGAAAGCTCCACAGTGCAGAGAGCAGGGACAGAACATTAAAATAGCCACCGCCACTCACCTGGGGGCTACAGCAGAGGGAGGGCAGACTGGGGTGGAACACTGTGGGGACACCCAGGATTTGGGGGGCACTCAGAGTTTTTACTGAGTTGTGGCCACAAAGGACAGTGGACAGTGTGCACCTTCCCAGAGCTGTGGGGAAAAACAGCAGCCACACCCCCTTGGAGATTCAGTCTTTCCCAGGTGAGGCAAAGAAATGCAAACTGAGGCTCATTAAAAACCAGCATCTATCATGCCCTCTGGAAATCCTCTTATGCAGAACACCACGGCTACATTCCAAGGCCCTGAGTAACTGAGACTACTAGCCACCAGGGAAAAGCTAGAGGATAACTGAATGTTTCCTGGACTTGCAAATCTACCCAGGAACGTAAGACGTGACAGTGGTGTTTAACATGAGCCCACTCAGGCTCATCCAAACCCAGTAGAGGGAGCCACAAACAGCAGAACACCAACACCCAAAGGGAAATTTTGGCAGGCTCCAAAACCCACTGAGATACCCAAAATAGTAAAACAAAGAAACAAATCCCAAATGAAAGAACAAGAGAACTCTATCAAAGATGAGATCAATGAAATGCAGCTAAGCAAATTATCAGAGGTAGAGTTCAGAGCCATGATCTTGAGGAAGCTCAACAGCATGAATAAGGATATCAGCACCATGAATAAAGATATAGAAACATTGAAAACCATCCAAGTGGAAATGAAGAATGATATAACAGAAATTAAAAACACACTGGAAGGACTAACCAGCAGAGTAGAGGAAGCAGAGGACCAGATCAGTAAATTAGAAGACAGGGTGGAAAAAATCAACCAATCAGAAAACCAAAAGGAAAAAACAATTAAAAAACAGGAAGACAGCTTAAGAAAACTGTGGGACAACTGAAAATGTAGTAACATTCACATCATAGGAGTCCTCAAAGAGGAAGAAAATGGGCAAGGGTTAGAGAATATATTTGAAGAAATAGTGACAGAAAACTTTCCTAACTTGGTGAAGAAAGAAGGCATTCAAGTTCAAGAAGCACAAAGAGCCCCAAGTAAGAAGAACTCAAACAGACCCACACCAAGACACATCGTAATTAAAATGCCAAAAATTAAAGACAAAGAGAGAATCCTAAAGGCAGTAAGAGATAAGCAAGAGGTTATCTACAAAGGAAACCCCATAAGGCTCTCAGCTGACTTCTCACAAGAAACACTACAGGCCAGAAGAGAATGGATGAGGTAATCAAGGTTATGAAAAACAAGGATCTGAATCCTAGACTACTCTATCCAGCAAGGCTATTATTCAACATAGAACGTCAAACAAAGGGCTTCCCAGAGCAAAAAAAAAAAAAAAGAAAAAAGGCTAAGGGAATATATTAACACCAAATCAGCACTACAAGATATGCTAAAAGAACTGCTGTAAGTAGCAGGACAATAGGAAAAAAATATAACCACACTAAACAAAAATGGCAATAAATAACGACATATCAATTATTACCTAAAATATGAACAGTTTTTATGCTCTGATAAAAAGACACAGAGTAGCTTACTGGATCAGAAAGGATGACTCACATATATGTCGTTTTCAAAAGACCCACCTGACAACAAAAACTCACATAGGTTGAAAGTGAAGAGATGGAAAAAAATCTTTCAAGCAAACAGAAATGAAAAAAAAGCTGGAGTAGCAATACTCATATCTGATAAAGTATATTTCAAAATGAAGACCATAACTAGAGAAAAAGAAGGCCACCACATAAAATTGAAAGGATCTATCCAACAGAAGATATAACCTTGATGAACATATATGCACCCAAAATAGGAGCACCAACATATATTAAAAATCTTCTGGAGGACTTAAAGGAGAAATCAACAGCAATACAATCATAGCAGGGTAGTTCAATACCCTGCTGACATCACTAAATAGATCTTCTAGACAAAAAATTAACAAGGAAACACAGACTCTAAAAAGCACCACATCAATAGGATTTAATAAATATCATGCACATGGGACATTCTCAAAGATAGAGCACATGTTAGGACACAAACTAAGTCTCTACGAGTTCAAGAAGATTGAAATTATATCAAGCATCTTCTCAGATCACAATGGCATGCAACTAGAAAGCAATTGCAACAAGAACATGCAAAGACAATTGAACACAAGGAGGCTAAAGTGCATGTTATTAAACAATGAATGAGTAACCATGGAGATCAAGGAAGAAATTAAAAACTTCCTGGAAAACAATGAAAATGAACACACAACAACACAAAATCTATGGGATGCAGCAAAGCAATTCTGAGAGGAAAGTTCATAGCACTACAGGCCTACCTCAAGAAGCAAGAAAAATTTCTAATAGACTATCTAACCTCACAATTTAAAGAACTAGAAAGCAAACAAAAATAAAACAACAGAGCAAGTTGAAGGAAGGAAATAGTTAAGATCAGAGCAGAAATAAATGACATGGAGACCAAAAAAAAAAAAAAAAAAAAAAAAATTCAAAGGATCAATGAAACAAAGAGCTCATTCTTTGAAAGATAAACAAGATTTATGGACCCTTAGCTAAAATCACCAAGAAATAAAGAGAGAGAACCCAAATGCCCAAAATCAGAAATGAAAGAGGAGAAATAATAACTGACACCACAGAAATACAAAGGATTGTTAACATATAGTATTATGAACAATTATATAGCAACAAATTCAACAATCTAAGCGAAATGGACAAATTTTTAGAAACACATAGTCTCCCAAAACTGGACCAGGAAGAGATAGAAAACTTGAACAAACCAATAACAACTAAGGAAATTGAAGATGTAATCAAGACTCTCCCAGCAATCAAAAGCCCAGGCCTGGATGGCTTCACAGGGGAATTTTACTGAACATTCAAAGAACTAATACCCATTCTCCTCAAATTGTTTCAAAAAATTCAAGAAGGAAGACTTCCAAACTCGTTTTATGAGGCCAGCATAATTTTAATTCCAAAACCAGAAAAAGACACTACAAAGAAACAAAACTACAGACCAATATCCCTGATGAATATAAATGCCAAAATTCTGAACAAAATACTAGCAAATCGGATCCAGCAATACATCAAAAAAATTATTCACCATGACCAAGTGGGATTCATCCCCGGGATGCAAGGCTGGTACAATATTCGCAAATCAATAAATGTGATACACCACATAAAAAAAATGTAAGATAAAAATCATATAATCATATCAATAGATGCTGAAAAAGCATTTGACAAAATCCAGCACCCATTTCTGATAAAAACGCTCAGCAATCTGGGAATAGAGAGATCATATCTCAACATAATAAAGGCCATATATGAAAGACCTACAGCCAACATCATACTCAATGGGCAACAATTAAAAGAATTTTCCTTAAGAACAGAAACAAGACAGGAATGCCCACTTTCACCACGCTTATTTAACATAGTACTGGAAGTCTTAGCAACAGCAATCAGACAGGAAGAAAAACTCAAACGGATCCAAATTGGAAAGGAGAAAGTGAAATTGTCACTATTCGCAGATGACATGATACTATACGTAGAAAACCTCAAGACTCCATCAATATACTAGACTTAATAAATTAATTGAGCAAAATAGCAGGATACAAAATTAATCTCAAGAAATTGATGGCATTCTTATACACCAATGATGAAATCACAGAAAGAGAAACTAAGAAAACAATCTCATTTACCATCAGAGCAAAAAAATTAAGATACCTAGGAATAAATTTAACCAAAGAAATAAAGGACCTATTTGCAGAAAACTATAGGTCTTTGAAAAGGGAAATAGAGGAAGGTATAAAAAAGTGGAAGCACATACCTTATTCATGGATTGGAAGAATTAACATCATTAAAATATCCATACTACCCAAAGCAATCTATAGATTCAATGCAATCCCCATCAAAATACCAATGACATATTTCACAGAACTAGAACAAATACTTGAAAAGTATACCAAAAAAGACCTTGAATAGCCACAGCAATCTTGAAAAAGAAGAGGGATCACATTACCAGATTTCAGGTTATATTACAAAGCCACTGTAATCAAAACAGCCTGGTACTGGAACAAGAACAGGCATATAGATCAATGGAACAGAATAGAGAACCCAGAAATGGACCCAACACAATATGCTCAATTAATATTTGACAAGGGTGGCAAGAGCATACAGTGGAGTAAAGACAGCCTCTTTAATAAATGGTGTTGGGAAAATTGGACAGCTACATGCAAAAAAAATGAAACTAGACCATCAGCTTACACCATACAAAAGAATAAACTCAAAATGGATAAAATATTTAAATGTGACTCATGAATCTATAAAAATTCTAGAAGAAAAATATAGGCAACAAAATTTCAGACATCATACACAGCAGACTTTTCACTGATCCATCACCTAAAGCAACCGAAACAAAGGAGAAAATGAACACATGGGACTACATCAAACTCAAAAGCTTCTGCACAGCAAAAGGTACAATCATCAAAAGAGAAAGGCAACCCAGTGTATGGGAGAGCATAATTGCCAATGATATATCAGATAAGGGGTTAATTTACAATATATAGAGAGTGCTCATACAACTCAATGAAAGGAAGACAAAGAACCCAATTAAAAAATGGGCATAGGAACTAAAAATACTTTTCTCCAAACAGGACATACAAATGGCTAAGAGACATATGAAGAAATGTGCAACATCACTAATCATCAGAGAGATGCAAATTAAAATAACAATGAGGAATCACCTCACACCTGTCAGAATGGCCACCATCAACAAATCATTAAGCAACAAGTGTTGGTGAGGGTGTGGAGAAAAGGGGACTCTAGTACACTGCTTGTAGGAATGCAGACTGGTGCAGCCACTATGGAAAACACTATGGTGTTACCTCAAAAAATCAAAAATTGAACTTCCATTTGACACAGTGATTCCACTTATAGGTATATACCCTAAGAAGCCTGAAACACCAATCAGAAAGAACATATGTACCCCTATGTTCATAGCAGCAGTATTTACAATAGCTAAGATATGAAAACAACCCACATGTCCATCAGTAGACAAATGGATAAAAACGCTGTGTGGTACATATATACAATGAAGTACTATGCAGCTGTAAGAAAAAAAAGATCTCTTTTCCTTTGAGACAACATGGAGGGACCTGGAAAGTATTATCCTAAGTGAAACAAGCCAAACAAAGGAAGACAAGTATCATATGATCTTACTTATTTGTGGAATATAATGAACATAACAGTCTGAGGAATTGGGTAGTCCCAGAGACATGGAAGTGGGGTACAAACTGACAATTTCCAGAAGAGGGGGTGTTGGGGGAGAGATAAACCCCAGAACTTATATGCATGTATGCATGAATAATGGACATGGACAACAAAGGTGAGGACAAGGTGGGGAGGGATGGAAGGGAGGAATCAGTAGGGAAAAAGGAGAAACATCTGTAACAAAAATAATTAATTTAAATATTTTTTTAAAAGTGTAAAAAAATTCAAAATTAAAACGAATAAAAAATATGAAAATGGCTTCTTAAACCATTTTTCTACAAGGAATAATTTAAGCAGGAACACCAGCAGAATATTATAAGAGAACTTTGTAGGGTTTTTTTTTTTTTTTTTAATCCTCACCCGAGGACATTTTTCCATCTTTTGTACAGATAGAGTGGGAGGGAGGGAGGGAGGGAGAGAGAGAGAGAGAGAGAGAGAGAGAGAGAGAGAGAGAGAGAGACATCACACCGAGTGGCTGCCACCCGCACGACCAACCAGGGCCGGGGACAAACTGCAACCAAAGTATGTGCCCTTAGTGGGAACCGAACCCGGGTCTCTCCGGACAGCAGGCCGACACTCTAACCGCTGAGCAAAACTGGCCAGGGCAGAACTTTGTAGGGTTTTAAATTACTCTGACCCCATCTCTCACACTCAACTCAGTAGAAGCCATGACAACAGCATTCAACATGCCCAGTAAAATTACCTATTAAAAATAGGGAGAAGAACAAACCTTATATTCAGAAAATTTTGGTTATTCGTTTCAAGCTCTTTTTGGCTCCTTGAAGGACCACCTCAAAGGCTTGTCTTTATTTCACCTAACTTGAAACTCTCCAAGGGCTGAAGTAGTTATTTAGGGAGCATTTAAATGTTTACAACAACAAACATATTAATTTGTGCCCTTGGAACAAGAGATAACAGTTGGTTAAAACAATAGACTAATAAAATAACTTTGCATAAAAACATAGAAGATAACCTAATTGTTAGAATTGCCATATTATAAAATTCAAAGATTCTGTTTTCAACCAAAAATTATAACGGATGCAAATAAATAAGGAATTATATATTCATTGTAGCATTATTTATAATAGCGAACATCTGGAAGCAGCCCTAGTGTTCATCATTAGATGAGTGGATAAGAAAGCTGTACATTTACCAAATGGAATCCTACTTTGCTGTGAAAAGGAAGAACATTTTACCCTTTGCAAAAGCATGGACGGACCTAGAGAATATTATGCTGAGTGAAACAAGCCGGTCAAAGAAAGACAAGTATCATATGATTTCACTCATATGTAGAATTTAATGAACAACCTAAACTACCAAGCAAAATAAAGATAGACTCCTAGACAGAGAGCAGGCAGACAGCCATCAGGGGGCATGGGTGTTGGGAGGGGTGCAGGGATTAAGCAAAAAAGATAAAAGAGAGAAAGAACTCATGAACATGCACAACAGTGTGGAGGATGGGGTGGTTGGAGGTGGAAGAGGACATAGAGGGGATAAATGGTGATGGAAGACAAGATAAAATAAAATAAATAAAGAGAAAAAAGAAATTATAGTTCATATGCAAGAAAAAATAAATAGGAACTGCCCATGAGAAACTATGCAGACTTTAAATCTTTTTAAAATACTCTCAAAGAGCTGAAGAAAACCATGTACAAATAACTAAATATAAGAGAATAATATCTTAACAAAAAGGTACTATCAATGAAGAGGTCAGTTATAAAAAATAGAAATGCTGAGGTTGAAAAGCACAATAAGCAAAATGAAAATTTTACTAGAGAAGCTGAACATCAAGTTTGAACAAACAGAAGAAAAAAATGAGTGAGCTTGATCATGGGTAAATCAAGATTACTCAATCTGAGGGAATGAAAGAAAAAATCATAGAGATAAAGATAAACTAACACAGCCTCAGCGACCTGCAGAACCAGTCAAAGATCCAAATATATACAAAAGGGAGTCCCAGAAGGAGAGAGGTAGAAAGAATATTTGATGAAATCATGACTGAAAACTTCCAAAATTTTATAAAACATATTACTCTACACACCCAAGTAAGTAGCGAAACAAACCCAATGTAAATAAAATATAATCAAACCACAAAATTTCAAAAATAAATATTGACTCTATAAATCAGCAAGAGAAAACTGGTTCATCAATACACAGGGATTCTCAATAAGACCAACAAATGATTTCTCATCAGAAATCATAAAAATCAATAGGCAATGGAAAGAGATACTCAATGTGCTAAAATTAAAAAAGGCAAACAAACAAACAAACACAAAAAAACAAAAACCCTGCTGACCAATAATTTTATATCTGGCAAAACTATCTTTCAGAAATGGAGGCAAAATTAAGATATCCCCATATAACAAAGAATTTATAGCTAGTAAATCTGAGAGAGTTTACTACTAAAAGATCCTAGGGAAAATATTAAAGGGAGTCCTTCTGGTGAAAATGAAATTACAATACACAGTAGATCTAATCCACATAAAGAGTACCAGCAAAGGTAACTAGAGGTACACCTCAGAGATATTATAAGTTTGGCTTTATATCACCACAATAAAGGAAATATCAAGTGTAATAAAGTAAGTCACATGATTTTTTGTTTCCTAGTGCATATAAAACTTATGTTTATAATATACTCTAGTCTGCTTGTTAAATATGCAATAGCTTTATGTTTAAAAAACATAAGGTGTATATATATACACATTAAAAATACATTATTGTTATAAGTGCTAGCAATCACTTAGCCTTTAGTGAGTTGTAATTTTGTTAGTAGAGGATCTTGCCTCAATGTAAATGGCTGTTGACTGAACAGCATGGTGTTTGCTGAATGTTGGGGTGGATGTGGCAATATCTTTTAAAAAAATTTTTATTGATTGATTTTAGAGAGAGAAATAAATATCGATCTATTGTTCCATTTATTTATGCATTTATTGATTGATTCTTGTATGTGCCCTGACTGGGGATCAAACCTGCAACCTTGGCATATACGTGTGTGTGTGTGTATCTGTGTGTGAGTGTGTGTGTGTGTATATCTATATATCTATATATCTATATATAGATATATAGATATATATATATATATATAGAGAGAGAGAGACATTGATGTAAGAGAGACACATCGAGTATCCAGTGATTACCTCCATCTCGTATCGAGTGATTACCTCCTGCGGGACCTCAACCAAGGCCAGGAACAAATTGCAACCAAAATACATGCCCTTGACTGGAATTGAAATTGGGTCTCATTGGTCCACGGGCTGACGCTCTAACCACTGAGCCAAACCAGCCAGGGCAAATCATAAATGTTCTTAATATCATCTACAAATGGTGAATCCTTTCCAGGATGTTTTCAATTTACTTTTCCCAGACCAACTTGGGGAATCACTATCTATAGCAGCTATAGCCTTACAAAATATATTTATTAAATAATAATATTTAAAAGTCAAAATCATGCCTTGATCCAATACTGCAGAATGAATGTGGCATTAGAAGACATAAATACAAGTTTAATCTTGTTGAACATCTTCATCAGAGTTCTCCAGTGATCAAATGCATTGTTAATGAGTACTAATATTTTGTGAGGAATATTTTTTATGAGCTGTATGTCAACAGTGGGCTTAAAATATTCAGTAAACTATGTTGTAAACAGATGTACTGCCATCCAGGCTTTGTTGTACAATTTATAGAGTACAGAAAGAGTAGATTTTGCATAATTCTTAAGTGACCTAGGGCTTTGAGAATGGGAAATGAGTGTTGGCATCAACCTAAAGTTACAGCTGCATTAGCCCCTAACCAGGTGAGTCAGCCTGTCCTTGGAAGCCTTGAAACCAGGCACTGACTTCTCTCTATGAAAGTCCTGTATGGCATCTTCTCATATAAGAATGTTTTGTCTCCATTAGAAATCTGTTATTTAGTGTAACCTTCATTATGTGTCTTGTTTACATCTACTGAGTAACTTGCTGCAGACTCTACATCAGCACTTGCTGCTTGATCTTGGACTTTTATATAATGGAGACATTTTTCCTTAAGCCTCATGAACCAACCTCTGCTAGCTTCAAACTTTCCTTCTGCAGCTTTGTCATCTCTCCAGCCTTCATAGATTTGAAGAGTTATGGCATTGCTCTGGATTAAACTTTGGTTTAAGGGGATGTTATGGCTGGTTTTATCTTTTATCCAGACCACTAAAACTTTCTATGTATCAGCACCAGGTTTATTTCTCATGTGCTTACTGGAATAGCCCTTTTGATTTTCTTCAGGAACATTTCTTTGCACTCACAACTTGGCTACCTGTTTAGTGCAAGAGGCCTAGATCTTGGCCTGTCTCAGCTTTTAGCATAACTTCTCACTAAGCTTAATTATTTTCTAGCTTTTCATTTAACATGAGAGACCTGCAAATCTTCCTTTCACTTCAACAAATAGTGTTATTGTAGAGTTATTAATTTGCTGGATTTCAATATTCTTTGTCTCAGGAAACAGGGAAGCTTGAGGAGAAGAAGAGAGAGAA
Source organism: Molossus molossus (assembly GCF_014108415.1). Lineage (NCBI taxonomy): Eukaryota > Metazoa > Chordata > Mammalia > Chiroptera > Molossidae > Molossus > Molossus molossus. The sequence continues at coordinate 107,264,517 of NW_023425345.1, forward strand.
TAAAATGGTTGGCCAGTGAAGCAGTCAAAGCACATACAATATTTGTGAATTAAGTCAACCATCTTGTATGGGTGCAATTTGTGGTCCCCACCCCCAAATTACATGAGTAACATCAAAGATATGATCACTGATCACAGATCACCATGTCAAATATAACAATAATGATAAATTTTGAAATATTGAGAGAATTATCAAAATGTAACACAGTGAAACAAAGTGAACAATGTTGTTGCAAAATGGTGCTGATAGACTCAGGCTTGACAGAATTATTCAAGTTGTAAAATACACAATACAGTGGAACCTTGGTTCTCAAACTCAATTTGTTCTGGAAGGCTGTTCAAGAAGTGGTTTGTTTTAAAATCAAATCATTTTTCCTTATTTGAATTAATGTACATTGAAATTATTCCTGTTTTAACCTTTGTTATATACAGTTTAATGTACTATGCAGCCTGTAAATTAACACGGTGAAAACGAAAAGGACATAAAATGTAAATGAAAGTTTAACAGAAAGAAAATAAAATTTATAGTAAAAAATGAAAATTTACGTACACATTACAACTCACCTTTAATGTTGAGAGCTATTAATGAGTGCATATGGGGAGAAGGGGCGGAGGGAGGGGAGATGTAAGGATGTTATTGTTTGAGGGGGGTCCACTTCCATAAAAATGTCAGGTAGCTGTTCTTCCAGGGCTCTGTGGTCTCTCTGGTCCACAGGAGCCTGCCTCGGGCCCACTGGGCCTGCCCGCTCAGCCTATCCAGTGACGTCTGTTTTGCCTGTGCTTTAGCACTTGTTTGAAGTGGAACTCTGCATTGTCATTGAGCAAGTTCATCACCCATTTGCTACTTCTTTGTCAGGGTGATATTCCTCAATAAAACTCTGCATTTCTCCCCATTTCCCAAGCATTGCCTTGATTAGTGAAATAGGAGCATCCTCCCTTCCCTCCACCTCTTCTGAAGAGAGCTCCTCAGCTGCGTCCACTGCTCCCTCTGAAGGTCTTGGAGTTCCCTGGTGGTCAGCTCTGTGTTGTGGTCCTCCACCAAGTCTTTCACATCATCACCATCCACCTCCAAGCCCATGGACCTGCCCAGAGACACAGCATCCTGCACAACAGACATGGGCTCATCCTCAAAGCCCTCAAAGCCTCTTTCAGCAGCAGACTCAGGCCACAGTTTCCTCCAGGCTGATTGCATGGCCCTGGGAGACACCTTCCCCCATGCTCTGTGAGCCTCCAGCAAGAAAGGAGATTAACATGTTCCTTCTAGAATTCACTGAGGGTTAAATTAATTTCAGATGTCACCTGAAAAAACCCCTGAAACAGTGTCTTTAGATATTTTTTTAAAATTAGAAATGACCTGCTAGTCCATGGGCTGGACGAGAAGAGTTGTGCTAAGTGGCAAGAACCTAACAGGCCCTCCAAGCCTGGAGGGTGGGCAGGGGCCTTGTCCATTACAGGAAGTGCCCTGAGGGGCAATTGTTTTTTCCAGAGGTATTTCTTCACAGGTGGGCAGTCACTTCATGAATATACTCAATGAAAAGTTGCCTGGTTACCCCAGATTTGCTATTAATTCTACAGACCATATTTAACTTGTTTCTCATGACATTATTTTTATTGAAAAGTTGCTGTTTTCAGTATGGTAGACAAGTAGAGGCTGTAATTGAAAGTCCCCACTCACAGTCCCCCACAACAATGACGTCAGCTTGTCCTTCATGGCTTGTGTCCTGGCGATGACTTTGTCTCCTGTGTGATGTGGGTCCTCTTTGGCATTTTCTTTCAGAAGAGGCCTGTCCAATCACAACTGAACACTTGTTGGGGAACAAATCCCTCAGCCTCTACATATTCGTAAAAATCTATCACGAAATTATCAGCAGCTACTTTGTTAGAACTGGCAGCCTCCCCGTGCTGATGCCTCTTCTTTTCTTAAATTTATGGAGCCACCTGCTACTAGCCTTAAGTGAATCACTTTCAGTATTCATTCCAGAACAAAATAAATTGAACTTTAACAAAATTTAAAACATTGCGTTTCAAAGGATACCATCATGAAAGTGAAAACACATTCTCAAAAGAGAGAGGTAATATTGGAAATCATATATATGGTAAAAGACTTCTACTTAGAATAGAAAATGAATTTTTACAACACAATAAAAAAGATAACCCAATTTTAAAATGGGAAAATGATTTGAATAGGCATTTTTTAAAAAAGAAAATACATGAAAGAATCAATGTCAGTGATTTTCAATTCAAAACCACAGTGAGCTACTGCTACACACTCACTAGAGTGCATATAATTTAAAAACAGAACAACACATATAATGTGAAGATGTGAGAGATGGGAGTAATCACATCTCATTGGTTGAAACAGGCAATGCTGCAGTCACTTTAAAAACAGTTTAGCAATTTATCAAATATTAAACATAGAGCTACCACATGACCCAACAGCTGCACTCTTAGGTATAAGCCCAAGACAAAGGAAACATCTATCTACATACAAATTTTTACATGAATGTTTACAGCATCTTAATCTGTACAATTGCCTCTTAACTAGTTAATTAGTTTCTCTGAATCTTTCTGTGTATCGTCTAATCCATTTCTTCACATTAAGGTTGAAGAAAGCTTCTTTAAAAAAAAAAGCAAAAAACAGCTTTATTTAGATATAGTTTGCATACCATATAATTCACCCATTTTTCCACTTGGGAAACAGGACTGTATACTTAGGTTAAAAAAAAAAAAAGTACATATAAAGAAATAAAGAACGCCCAGCACTGAGCCAGGAGGAACTGTAATATTTAGTGACTAGAAGAGAATGAGAATGTAAAGAAAAACGAGGAGTGACAGAGAGGTGGAAGACTAGCAGCCGATACTGTCACAACAGACAGGAGACAATCACGTCTGAAGATCTGGAGATTGGCTGAGTGTGGTGTTGCTAAGAGGTCAGTAAGAAGACTGAAGTGTCCCACTGGGTCCTGAGTGTTTGCAGAACTGTGTAGATGGAGCAGTGAGGAAATTAGCCTGACTCCAGGGGACTGTGGGGCCAGTGGAGGGGTTGCATATAGACGGCCCGATCCATGCCTTTCTTAAGAAGACTGGTGCAATAGGACAATGCTCTGTACACAATTCATGCTTAATATTAGACATACATGAAAGAAACGAGTGGGTTTCTTTTAATTTTAGTGAAATAAAACTCAACTCTCCATCCCTTGCAGAAACGTGTATCAGCTCTAAAAGTTAAAGCAAAGAAGAAACCATCTTTCCAGAAGGTACACACCAGCTGGGGAAGGTTCTGAAGCGTGGGGAATCAGACAGACCTGCCCTCATAACTTTGGCTGGATTGTGTTTCCTCTCCAAACCCGTGAAAATGGCAAAGTTATGTTTACTGTAGAGGTGGTCTGGCCACGAAGGAGTCTTCCTGTGCTCTGTGACTTAGGTGGATGGACTGTAATGACTCTGGAAAGAAAATCACCTGGATTTGCTATAGATGCATATACGTTCACATTTTCATTCATTATTCATTCACTCAAAACAAATGGAGCATCTATGGTGAGCTGGAGCTGCCTCCTAGTCACCCTGCAGGACTGACTTTCTTTTTTGTTTTTTAAAATTTTCATTTTGGAATAATTTTAGCCTCAACAAATTTGCAAAAATTGAGAGAAATCCCACGTATCCATCTCCCAGCTTCCCCAGTGGGAACATCTGACATGAGTATAGTACATTATCTTTTTTTTTAAATTTTGTTATTTATTTATTATTGAAAGTATTACAGATATTCCCCTCTTCTTTCCCCCAAGGATTGACTTTCTTTATTTTTTTTCTCCCCTGCCCTTTCTTCTTACTCCCAACAACAGTGTCTAATGTTCTCCAAACTCAGTTCTTCATGTCCAAGTTCTAGAAAAATTATAAGAGCTCAAATGTTACTACTCTTATGGAAATTTTCTTAAAAGTAAACCAAAGCCATAAACTTAAAGAGGTGAAATACTAAATGTGGGATTTTAAGCATTAAGATGATTTAGATATTCATTTTTTAAAACAAATTCAACAAGTGTAAATTGCCTATTGAACTCTAGATCTAGGTGACAGATTTTTTTGAAAATAAACCAGACACATGGTCACTGTCCCAAGACTCCTTCTTATGAACAAGGGTGTTGTGTATAAATGTACAATCTTGAATTGCCAGGGCAATGACTATTTCCATTTGCCAAACTCTTTTAGTGCCCAATACACTTCAGAAAATAAAAATAAAATGCATTTGAATTTGCGCTTGTATTTTATCATTTAAAAACATATATATTTAGCTCTGGCTGGTTTGGTTCAGCGGTTAGAGCGTTGGCCTGCGGTCCAGAGAGACCCGGGTTCGGTTCCCGCTAAGGGCATGTACCTCGGTTGCAGTTTGTCCCCGGCCCTGGTTGGTCGTGCGGGTGGCAGCCACTCGATGTGTCCCTTTCACGTCGATGTTTCTCTCTCTCTCTCTCCCCGCTCCCACTTTATCTGAACAAAAAATGGAAAAATGTCCTTGAGTGAGGATAAAAACAGAAAACCTATATATTTATATTATAGGAAATACTTACGCCGAGGACGCGAAGTGCCGAGGGAAACCGGCCTGATGGGAGCGGCCGTGGTCGGGAGGCCTGTGCTGGGGAACAGGGCGGTGCGTGTGCCCGCATGTCCCCCAGGATCACGTGGAGGTGGCCACAGCCATGCTCTTGCCAACTCTGCTCACTGACCTGCAGAAGCTTAGGAAGAATTTTGAACAATACGTGTTTTTAGATTCACCTTAGTTTCTGCATTTTTCATGGGGAGCTCCCTTCCCGCCTGAACCTCCACCACCACACCCAGCGCTGAGCTCTGGCAGCTCACCCGGCAGATCTGAGCTCCTGGTCTCAGGAGCCTCGGCCCCAACACGCAGCTGCGGGCACACCACCGCGTGCCACACCACCGGGAAGCATTCAGACTCAAAGTTTTTGAAATGCTTCACTAACCTGAGGAAACGTGAATGCTAGATTTTCGTCATTAGCATAGCGCTTCCTGCCATCTGTAGGAATATGATCAGGACAATTTTATGCATTCTCTGCATTCTTTCAAGTCCCCGATTTCTCCTGCTCCCCTCCTTCCCCGCTCCTTCCCTCCTCCTAGAAAGGAGTTACTCTTCTTGATGACTTGTTCCTGCTGACTCTTAATGCCTCAGTGCAGTGATATAAACTACATGTTGAAGTTAAATGCAATGAACTAGTGAAAATCCATGAAATTGGGAATGGCCCACTACTCACGGTTGTCCCAGAGGTTTTACATAACAATGCCCCAAAATGCAACTTGTCTGACCCCCTAAAGGAACATTTCTTGAGGAAAGAGTTCTGATGGTGGCACAGGACAGCCTCCTGCTCTGCCTTTGGTAAGTTCAGTCCTGCACGTGTTTGCAAAGAATACGTGTTTCTTTAGTTCTCACTTTACAAAAACAACTCTGTATAAAACCTCCCACAACCGGAGAAGGCATTATAATCGGTTGGTTTTAAGCAAAAATGCCTCCAGACAAACTTGGGAATGCTGGTGTGTTGGATATTTCATCGCTGAACTGCAGTGTGTTGGCCATCACATAGGTAAGAGCTAACTCAAGAATGGAAACTCAGTTAATTGTCCCAGAGACACAACAGTGCCCTCCCAGACATCACCCACTAACCTGGGGTGATATAATAAGTTCAACTAAGTCCAAACATGTCATCTTTACAGGGTAAGTTATTCATGGAAAAGTGAGCAAATACAGAATGACATGAGACGGTCAGATCACAGGGTGCCATTGAAATAAGTATCTGTCAGTCATTGGCAGTGGCTTTTAAAAATGAGCTGCATTGCCCTGGCCGGTTTGGCTCAGCGGTTGGAGCGTCGGCCTGCGGTCCTGAGAGACCCGGGTTCAGTTCCCGCTAAGGGCGCGTACCTCGGTTGCAGTTTGTCCCCGGCCCTGGTTGGTTGTGCGGGTGGCAGCCCCTCGATGCGTCCCTTCACATCGATGTTTCTCTCTCTCTCTCTCTTCCTCTCTCTCCCTCCCGCTCTATCTGAACAAAAAATGGAAAAATGTCCTCGGGTGAGGATTAAAAAAAAAAAAAAAAAAAAAAAAAAAAAAAAATGAGCTGCATTTCACATCTCACCATGTAATAAAGATCACATCACAGCCAACACAGTATCAAAGCTCAGAACTAAATCAATGCACACTTGCCAAGGCCTTCCTCGGAGTTTATCATTGCTGACAGCAAAGCGGTCTTGTGAGAACCATGTTTGTTGGCCAATTCACACATGTTATGCTTTGTTCTCTGCCTGAACCCGCTCCTGCATGACTTTAGAACTAACGCTATTTATTTTTGTTGTTGTTGTTAAACACAGTTTGGCAGGAATGCAAAAATTCTACAATCATTTAGTCAGTCGTGAAATTCTTCTAGGATGGCAAGAAAAAATAACATTTCTGTGCAAAGATTAAAACCCCTAAGTGATACCTAATTGACCTGAACAGTTTCTATTGTGGAAAAAATTACTGGGGATAATCAGGACACACCCTGCGTTGCCCAGACACAGGAACATGAGCAGACAAAGGAGGGGAGCTGCCCGGTTCAGCTCGTTCTCAGCAAGGACTGCCCGCGCGTCACCCTGGCTCAGGCCCTGTGCCCGGCTCTGGGGAGCACACGACGCGCCCCAGACGACGGCTCTCACTGACGGGGTTTCATCAGAACCCGCCAAGTCACATTTAGACAGTGTGGAAATGGGGGAGGAAACAGGGAGAGGAATAGAGTTCACCTGGGTTCAGTTCAATTTCTGACACTAACATAGGAACTTAGATAAGTCATTTTACTCTGCCTGTATTTCCCCCCCGTTAGTGTCCTTATCACAAGCGTGGCAGTGATCTAGGTCACACTGAGCAGTGTGTTGAGTCTTCCCAGCGCGAGAGGGTGTGGTCCAGGGCTCCATCACCATCTTTCCAGTGGCCCAGTTTCCTTGAAGCTGTTGTGAACATGCAGTGTCTATATGAAGTCACAGATGTCTGATGATGAAACCTACTGGTAGTGGCTTTATTCAAGCACTTCTCATTCGGAGGATAAAATTGCTTTTCAAATATGTTCAGTTTATAAGACCTCTCCAAATAGTGCAGTAACTGACATCTTGGTGGCCATACCTTAATACTTCATAGCTAATTCTTCATCTCAAGCACATTGTTATTCGTCCATTTGTATTTGCATAATTACTTCTATATTGTGAAACTCAAGGTCTGAACAAAGCCCACAGTCACTGTCCACACACTGTGCCACTAGTGCCTGAGCTGGGACCGGTGCATTTCTGAAACTGTCCCTCTGTTCTCAGGTCTGGCCAGCAGCACAGGAGGCCACGGTGTGAGTGGGAATTATACTCCCGGGTTGTATTTCAAATTGGGTTAGTGCCTCTCCATACTCCCCAGCAACGTGGCTGGAAAGGCACATGGTATTTCTAACACCACTGTCTGGAAATGAAGGCCAACAAAAAAAATGTAATCCAGAATCTAGAAGAAGTTCCCGATGGTGCAAAGCACCGAGCTGTGGGAAACCAGGAGATCCGGCCTCCAGGACCCAGGTGGACAGCCCCTGTCCAGCAGCATGGGGAAGGCATGAAGCTGCTGGGGAGGAGGGGTCCTGAGCTCCTCGACTTCTGCCAGGTCTTCTCCTGTGTCCATTCCCGATTTCAGCTGGCAGGAAACACCGGGGCAGAGGAGATGGATTCGCGGTGAGGCTCAGGCTGGGGAAGCCACGCGTCTGGACAGGGAAGTACTACGGACAAAGCAGAGAGTGTCGCTGACAGTGTCCTACTTGCCCTTGTAAGAATGCTTGCTGGCCTCTGCTGTGTGTCACAATCAGGTGAGACATGACGGAAACCCTAGAGAACGGGCTAAGGGCTGGGGGCGGGGAGCAAGAAGTGGGACAGAGGCACGGTAAGAGAGTTAGGACCCCAGTGACAACAGAGACAGGCGTCATGTCCCGATTTGTAAACACAGATCACCTGATCGCCATCTATTTATGGTTCTTCTAGTGCTTTGATGTGACTTACCTTCATTGAAGATATAAAACAAATACACACTGTTCTAGTCTCCAAATGCTGAGTTTCCCCCAGGCTGGTGACCTAGGCAAGAGCCTTCATGCCAATGCCACATGTGATGTGTACTCCAAGGTCAGCTTTATGCCCTGCAGGTTTGGTTGGGTGGATTGAGTATCGTTCCATGGACTGAGAGGTCCCGGTTTGATTCCCGGTCAGGGCACATGCCCGGGTTGCAGGCTCGATCCCCAGTAGGTGGTGTGCAGGGGCAGCCGATCCGTGTTAACCCACGAGAGTGTGTAGCTGCTGCTACAAATCACATGGGGAAAGACACTACCTGTATGCTCGGTTCCCTCCTCAGTTGAAAGAAAGGTCATGACAATTCTTTTCCAACATAAGTGAGATTGTCTCAAATAAGCAGGCCATGTTAAAAAAATGATCTTGAGACAAATAGAATATTTAAGCCATAAGGTTGGAATGTAAAACAATATCACCAAGATAAAATAAAATGCCTGTTTATATAGAAAACAGACTTGATATTTTCAATGAGAAAAAGACAACAGTATTCGAGAGAATTTTAATATGCCTCCAAAGGCAATATACCCCAAAATGTGTTTTTATTCTTTCATGCCCTCTTTTCAGAGTCCAAGCACTAGGCTCTCAAAGGTCTCATGTGATCTGATTAAGAGGAGGCAAAGTCAAAAGCAGCTCCCCTATTGGGTTCCCAGGGAGCTTCTGGTACAGGCTGGGCCATGGCACAGAGGGCTGCCCAGGTCAGGTCCTTTCTCAGAGCTCACCTTGGAGTGTCAGTACTATTAGCCTCACTGAAATCACCATGACCTCACTAGTGGGCATCACTGATACTCACTAGCACAGAGTCAAGAAATGACCATTGATAGAGCAGCAGTGAGGCTGCGGGGGCATCGGCACTGGTACTCAAACATCACAGCGGTGAGGTCCCTGAGGGCACAGCCTGTGGGTTCCTAGCCATCATGTAAAGGCACACCAGGGGTAAAAGATGGCATCAAACTTTGCTTTTTAAAAAAATAAAGTATTCCGACAACCAGCATACATTTATTCATTAATTCATGCCAATAAATATTTACTGAGCATCTCTTCTGCATGGGAAATAGGATAGTTTGGCAGAAAAGTTTTGTTGTTTTGGAAATTTATATCCAAACAGGTAACAAGTGAGTTACTGTAAAATAAAAGCAGGAGGGGCTCTCCCTAGCAGACTTTGTCCCACATCGTGCCACCCCTGGGCTTCAGGTCATACCCCAGATGTTCATGCATGCTGGAATACCGCTTTAAAAACAACAGACCAAAAGAACTTCCAAATGATTACTGTACTAACAATAAGAGGGAACACGGTCTTAATATTTACATTGCAACTGTATCCGTGCATTTGTCCGGCACGCGTGTCCGGCATCAGCGGCGAGCCGTGGAGGGGCCGTGACTGGGAGGCGCGCGGGGGCTTTCCTGGAGGCGCGGCCCTTCCTCCAGACCTCACTCTGCCTCTAGCTTAGCTCTGGTCTGAAACTGTTAAAGACAGTCAGTGGAGGTGTTGAAGTGAATTTCAATTTTGAGATCATACTACTTTTGTGATCTGGTTTCCACTCTCAAGTAGGAAAGACAGACTTTATTTGCACTCGTCTGGGCAACGTGTGTGCTGTACGTTTCCATGCTCTGCCTCTGAGGGGGGGTCTGGAAGCTGTGTCCGAATCTGTGAGAGCTTCTCTCTGGAAATGAAAGAGCGCTTCCAGCAAAGATCAGAGGGCAAATGGGGTGATTTTGAAACTTGACAGGTCTTCCTATTGAAGACTCCTTGGGAAAGAGAAGGAGCTCAGGACTCGGAGAAGCAGGGGAAGGGCAGACATTAGACAGAGAGGAGGAGGGGGAATCAGACCTATTTAAATTTCACAAGATCAGAATATATACAGCAAACCTGGCGCTACAGGCGTTGCTCAGATTCCTTTCTGAGACTTAGTCACTAATAGTTAGCATTTTTTGTGATTATTTTATAGACATGATGTCATTGTTTCACAGTGTTTCACTAATCACCAATGACACAGTTGCCAGAGAGCAAAGTTACAATGTAGTGATGTTATGAGTGGAAAATGTTGCAACTGTAATGGGGGAGGGGGTAAGGTCAGATTAAGTTCAAGGCATTTGGCTGGGATTTTCTTCCTGAACCAAATCTAGACTTCTTGGGGGTTTCTATATCCTAAAACCATATTTAAAAATTCATCATTTTATTTATTTTAAAATGTTTAAAAATACTCATAAAATGTAGAGTTCCTGAAATGGGACTCTGGGGAAAAGTGAATGAAATCCCAGACATTCCAACAACAACAACAAAAAAACCAACTTCTTCTTTTGGACAACTGCAGGTTTAGGCATTCTTCGGGTTTTCACCGCAGGGCACGCCAGGCTGGCGAAGGAGCCAGCACCCTTCCTCTGGGAGTGTCCTGGCCACAGCTGCCCCGGCAAACACTCCTCCCGGGTTGATGGATGTGCCCTCGGCTGGCAGGGGAACCCACAGATGCAGACGTTTCTTCATGAAGGTGACATGCATTTGTGATCTGAGGCTCAAAGTGAAGCTGCCAGGGCGGGTGTGATGGATGGAGACAGACCCTGTGAACATTCTTGGCTGGGCCAGGGAAAGGGACTGGGGTGTGTAAACCTCAGGCCCTCAGCATGGATTTTTGCTTAATTATGGCTATTCTTTTCCCTTCCTTCATCCAAAACCCCAGTTCTGCTTTCAACTTATCACTTCTCACCTTATTTCATCTTCTGCCTTAGCCGGTCTAATTATGAGCTATATCAAAAAAAGATGTTTACTCCTTTCTGGGAGGAAGGCAATTCAGACTCACTCTTCTGCAAACTTCCAAGAGGGACTTCTTTAAATTAAACGTGGAACAGTGGGAAACCAACAGAAAATCGTAGACCTTGCAGAGACATAGATATTGAATCATTTCATTAACAAAACACAACTCACCTGCAGTTGCTCCTGTCCTCGGTCGTAGCACTGGGGTCACGAGAACACTTAGTGATGCTGCACGTTCTCCAAGTTCTTCAGCAGAAAAAGGCACAATAAAATCACGAGTAGTATCAGTTGGTAGGGACAAGGGACTGACTGCTCAACTGAGTGAGTTCTCTTCTTTACCAGGACACTCGAGTGGTCTTTACACACAGACATTCTCTGAAATGAGACAAACTCCGGCTACACAGAGACTTATCTCCTTTCTGTCATGTGGAATCATGAGAGCAGGTACATGGTGTTATGTTTTATGTGATGTGTACTTGGAAATGGAATTATTTAAAAACTCCTCAGCCTGGTAATCATAGCACCAACTAAACCCACTGTGAAAAGTTATAAAAATACACAGTGGAAAGTCTGCTAACTACCTAAGCAGAATAGATGGGAGAAATACTATTTATTTCTCAGACTTCACACAGCTAACAAGAAAAAGGCCTTAGATAAATAACAGATATTTCTCAAAGGTGACTAACAGAAGTCAAGACGTGATTCTGAAAGGTAACGAGGCACTAGTTAAAGGGAAAATGTATACAGAATAAAGATGTTGTTTTTGATAAAAACAAAACATAAATTCCACATTTCAAAAGAATCTCTTAAATGGAAAATTAACTTGAGTTACATGTTACCTCAGAATAAATGTCATCTTCTCATTTAAGAGCACAGCAGCAGAATGGTCACAAAACTTGTTAAAAAGTAACAGATGGACACAAATGTAATTATTCCGCTCAAGTGTCTGCTGCCGAGCTCCCCCCGCCATGCCTGCTCTGTGTGGGTCTTGTTCAAGTGGCTTTTATTTTTCCTTCTCTCGTGGCTTCTTAAAAATGGTTTATGAGTTTAATTCCTGAGTAGAGGTTTTCTTAATTGTTCTTTATTTTTAATCTACTGCATTTGTTTCTGAAGAGCCCTGGGCTGAGGCAAAGAAGACACTTGCTGGAGCACATTTAAGGGGTGACATCAAGTCAGTAATCAGGATTTTAATACAATGTTTTTAAAACTCAAAATTAATGCAAAAATTTATAATGAACAAAATGACCACGTTGTGCATGGAGACAGATCGCAGCCCTGTCCCTGAGGGCGGGCCCACTGTCCCCAGCCAGGTCAGCCCTGCTTGTTGGCGGCCGGACGTTAACAATACTATCACATCACCTTGAACAATATTTCACATTTCTGCTTCCTGGACAAATACCTATGATGTAAGGAAATACAAGGAAGAGTAAAGAAGGGATTGAGGGAAGTGAAATGAGAGGGGTTTATGTATATTAAAAATATCTGTTTTAAAGAAAAAAATGCAATCTCTTTTCACAAACTTCTGTTTAGAACATCATTTTTGTAGTCCCCCCACACACATCAGGAAAGGGGTTACATATACAACAGTCCAACGGAAATATCTTATCAAACATGACAGTTTCATTCGTTTGAGACCCTGAGTTAATGTGGGGGTCAGGGGTGTCAAGTAAGAAGGACAGACAGCTAATGGCAGTGGCTGTTACCCCAGGTCCTTCCCTGTGCGCTTCACCATTAGCTGTCGGTGCTGAGGGACATGGGCGCCATTCACATTGTTCGGAGGGAAGGGAACTTGGTATTCTGACATAACGGTTTTCATTTCAAAATCAAGACCTTCTGAAAATGCTGATGCGAAGAGCTCAGTGTAGTCATAAATGGCTACGGAAAGTTCCTGTCTGATAATGTTATAAACATTAGAGGACCTTGACAGGCAAATCATTAACTTCCAAATGTTTTAATTTCACAAATGGTTACAACTCAGATGCCTGAAATCAGGAGAAGGCAGAACTGCTCCATTAATGGTAGGGTGCCGCGGAACCACCTAAGAGAACTACGAGAAAAGCAAAGTCACTTTCGAAAACACCCATTGGCATGTTTGATTCCATCAGAGACCCAAGACCATTTGCTCCCTTCCTGTGCCTCCCAGGTCTGGGTTATATCCCTGGCTTTTGTGCAGCCTGTGGAATGAGCTCTCAGAAGCCTGTTTAGATGAAGGATCATTTTTCAAATACCTTGTACATTTGAAACATGTGCAGCAAACGCCAACTCGAAAGGCAGACATCAGCAGGAGATGGTCTCCTGCACTTAGCGACAGATAAAGGAATTGAAGAGGGACAGCTTCTACACAAGAGCTTCTCTGCTAAGGGGCACGTTAGCTTCAGGACGATTACAGGAAACGTCTTTGCTGGTAGTCCAAAGGGTCCCTTGGGGAACGGCAAGGCCACTTGTAGCTATATTTTTTGCTCTGGTACACAGCTCAGGGTAACCCTGTGCAAATGCATACACCGGGATTTATAGGCAGAAAAACTCAGTGATTGTTAGGAAAGCTCACTGTCCCACCAGGCTGACTGTCACTAGCAATTTGCTCCCCATTGATGAGTACCCCAGAGGTGGTGGAGAGTTTTCAAATCACAAAGTCTAGAATTTTAATAATACTAAGTATGAGATATCTGGCCTTGGACATATTATTTCAACTCTCTGAATATTTCTCCTCCTTTATAAAAATGAAGTCTCTCGTAAGATTTTGCTGAAGCATAATTGAGCTGATAATGTGAAATTGCATAGCTCGTTGCTTTCTGTGTTGCCAAGTACTCTTATGGGTTTGAATGTCTCAAAGCTCCTGAAACAAGCTGGACTTTTAACTTGTTACAGCCTAAAAGTACAAACAGAACCATGACTATGGAAACAGCAGCACTGATGTAACCTTATCAGGGAACAACTGACAAAGGAGAAAAGGGTCAGACCTAGTACAAATGTCACCTTGCCACATGAACAAAGATATTTACATTCAGAAAGAATTTTTTTAGTTGTAAAACTAGAAGTTGTATTTTAAAGATGTTATTAAATGTTGATGGGCATACAATAAAATACTCTTATTATTTACATGTTGCCGAGGCAATACTTTTCACAATCCTTTGAAAGTAGTCTGAAAATAGATATCAAAAAAACTTAAAGTTTCCTTACCCTTAGGAATATAAAAGTATAAAAATAATAATCTGTAATCAAAACCTCAATTTGCAACATTTATAGTATTCAGATCACAAATAATCTAAAATATAAAAAAGCTTTATGTAAAAAGGGAAAAAATAAAAATCTATATAATTGACAAATTAATTAAGTAAATTACATTAGTCCTACATGGAATAATGTTTTCCATTTATTTAAAAAACCATAAAATTTTTTGCCAAATCTTTGTCTAATTTATTTGACATCAGTAAGTAAATTCAATAAGCAATAAATCATAATGATTTTTACATATGCAAAAGAAATGTGTTAAGAAATAATATAAAAATTGCTGTGGCCAGTTTGGCTCAGCAGTTAGAGCACCAGCCCACAGACTGGAGAGTCCTGGGTTCAGTTCCCGCTAAGGGCACATACCTCGATTGCAGTTTGTCCCCAGCCCTAGTTGGGGTCATGTGGGTGGCAACCAATCGATGTGTCTCTTTTACATCGATGTTTCTCTCTCTCTCTTCCTCCCTCTCTCCCTCCTGCTCTATGTGAAGATAAATGCAAAAATGTCCTTGGATGAGGATAAAAAATAAAAAGAAATAATATAAAAATATTTATAGTTGTTTTTCTCATGTGGTAGAAATATAGTGATGGTTTCTGTTTTTCGTGATTATAATGACTAGGGAATATTGAGCTGTTAGAAAATTTAGGAATTTATTGTCCCATACTACATCCAAAAGGAATAGACACTAAATACTTTCATATGAGTTGAGTGAAAATATTTAAATAAAATATTGCTTTTATTTTATATTTGTTCCTGAAATACTGATTAATAAGGTATATGGTGAGACTGACAACAATCATCTTTAGATTTGCATTAAGATGACACAAATACAACGGTCGTGCCATCAGCTCACACCAAGGAAAGTGAACACCCCATGGCCATCGGAGCTTCCTCAGTAAGGCCCTGTGGGCTCTGGGCTGCATCAGCCCTAAAACACCCTACATACATTCTGTCTGGAGTTGATGTTCTGTGTTCCTTGTTCTTTGGATTTGAATCCCACAGCCTGTTATTCATTCGACAGACATGTGTTGTCATCTATAGGAAATAATAAGGTAGGAATCATGTGTACAAGCAGAAATACTGAGAGCACTTATACCCACTCTCAAGGAAGACACGGCTCCAGCCCCTGAGATCTTTGCGCGCGCTCGCGCGCTCTCTCTCTCTCTCTCTCTCTCTCTCTCTCTCTCTCTCTCCTTTGGGTCTCCCAAGCATCTCACTAAATCATATTTTTCTAAATCAAGAAAGGCTTTAAAATGCGAGCACCACATTCTTTTAAACTTTGTAGTTGAGTCCTTGATATGCAGTATTTTTAAGGAAGCATATTTTAAGTTTATGACTATGTATAAAATTAGTTTAAAGATGTGGAATAGATTTGCTAACACCTAAATTTATAGATTGATACTTAAATTTAGTAGCTGTTAAATCTAGCCCCACAGTCTTGATCTAATTCTGGTCCCATCGACCCTTTTCTGCAGAAGGACAAGCCACATGCTGGGTCAGGGTCTCCGAGGGCAGAGACGGGCTCTGATTCCTCTTCCCTCTGCACTGAGCTCCGCCTCGGCGAGCCCGAGGCCTTCTGTTCTCTGACCAGCGCCACATCGGACACTGTCGGAGGGTGCTCTGTGCCAGGGTCGCAGAGGGGAAGCTGCGATGCTTGCCTCTGGGGAGCTTCCGTTTCTGAGAGGACACTGGTGGCCAGTGAGAGGAGGCGGCGTGTGCACGTCTCTCGCGGCTGTGCTGAGAGGTGACGCGGGCGCGGGGAGAGCCCGACGGGCTGCTCCGGACTGGAGAAGCCCTGAGGGTGGTGACAGTCACTGTGCACATGACCGACAGGAGGGCCGCATGTGTTCACGCTGCTGTGGAGACCTTCCTGGCGGAGGGAGAGTCCACATAGAGTCCTTCAGATGAGGAAGAGCTTAGGAATCTGAGAAACAAGCAAAGCCGCTGTGCGGAGAGCTTCATGGGGACAGGGGCCGTGGTGCAGGTGGTGCATGGGGACAGGGGGAGCCCCGGCCACGGACGGCCTCGCGGGAGTCACTCAGGGCACCTGAAACTTCTGTAACCTCACTAGTCATTCGAGTTTGGAAAATACACTTACTCTCTTTGACACTCACATTTTTCCATCTTGAGATTTACAGTATTTATTTCACATGTTATAGGTTCAATAATAAAAAATATATGAAAGTCTGTTACATTTACTGGAGTTTCAATCAATTTAAGTTGAATGCAGTTTTTCTTCTTTGGTGCCACAGTGAAGAATTCCCAGGAGCTGTGAGGTGGGCCGAACCGGATGGCCACGGAATAAGAGGAACACCAGGACAGTATGCATTCACAGACAAACTACAAATCACTTTGAAAGCTGCAACAAAATGATAAAAATAGAACAAAAGGCAGACTTATTTGACCTGAAATACTAGGAAATGGGTTAAGTTCATTTCTTTATTCCTTTTAAATAAGAACAAATGGTGATAACTCGAAAAGCATCTGCACGCACAATGTAAAAAAGAAAACCTTCAATTCTTTTAGATCGTCCATCAGCAGAGTGACCCATGACAGCAAATTCAAGTCCTTTATGACTATAAACCATTTTCATACACTAATACATTAATGTCTGAAAACTCTGTTCTGTAGACAAATGAGTTACTACATTAATTATGAATAGAAATATGAGTTAAAATTAGGTAGTTTCCAAATTCCACTTCTCCGCTTTGCCCGGGGAGGGAACATGCCCAAGGCGGGGGACAAGCAGGGCTGGGCTCAGCCTGTGGGTCAGTCCCATCAGGACCCACGTGGCCCTGAGAAAGGCCTAGTCCAGGTGAGCCAGTGGCCACGGACGTCCGGAGCCGGCGCCCCCAGCCCACCCCGCAAGCGATGGGCCCCCCTCCTGCCGCGGAGGCCGAGGATTCTGTCCGCCGTCGTCATTTCTCTAGGAACTGTTTTTACCTGAACACACGAGCTTTCCCCCGTCCTGCCTGCTTGGAGCAGGGATGGTGTTTGAAACCACGAAGGTCCATAGCAACGGGGCCGAACGGGGCCTCTCAGCCACCTCACCGGCCGAGGGAGGAGCCCCGCCATGCACAGGAACTGCCAGAAAGGTGCTAGGAGCGGGCAGGGGACGAGCCCGACCAGACATCAAACTGCCGTAGTCTCCCTTCCGTGGCCGTGCCTTCCGTGGCCGTGCCTTCCGTGGCCACCGTTACCTGCTCCAGCTCAGTCTCCTTGGGAAGTGCCATCTTTCAGAACTAAACAATGTGTACGTTGGAAATTGCCTGCTGTTTCCAGTACTGTGATGACGCCTAACCATCCCACTCGGCCCTCCTGTGACTCATGTCCTTGTGCGGTGTGCACATGCTGTGGACACTACCTGCCCATCGGCCACTTAGCAGCACCTTGGTTACCAGAATGACCATGGTGATATCACAGTGCTTATGTTCCAGGGCCTCGAAGCACAACAATGGATGCTGATCATTTGGAGACAACAAAGAAGAGACTGAAGTGCTTCTTTTAAGTGAAAAAATATACATATAGGAAAAGAAATAGATGTATGGTTCAGTCCTATCTGCAGTTGCAACATTCCTGGGGGTCTCAGAATGCATCCCCTGCAGATGAGGAGGACTGCTGTGTGTAACAAAGCTACGGAAGTGAAAATATTCTCAAACTGAAAATGAAATAGAGTCCTGATTAGAACTAAGTATAAAATGAGGAGTTCAACACAGGGCCACTGTATAACAGTGGAGAAAAACTGGCTCTTCCAATGAGGTTGCAGACCTTACGCCTCTCTTTCAAGACACATTCCAGACAAATCTTTAAATACCACCGTAAACCAAAAAGTGCTAAACTCGAGATAATTTTTTTTTTTTTTTATCTTGAACGGGGAAGCTGTTACAAGTGTCACACAAATCAGAAGCCATTGAAAAGTATAAATTTTAATTTGTTAAACGTCTGGTGGCGCTGAGCACCATTAATGAGGTATAAACTGCACGCACACAGAACTGGCAGACAAGATGTGGTTTCATCTCCTTCATGAAAATGTTCCTATGAATTATTTTTTTAATACAAGGCTCAAGAGAAAAGCACTCAAAGACCACCAGGACGAGAGTAGAAAAAGAGAAATACAAAACCCTGAAAGATATTAAAAGGTGGCTAACTCTTCTCATATCAAAAGAAACACAAATTAAAACGGTCACAGAATGTTTTTCTCAGATTAAGAAAACTCAGACGGTGAGAACGCACTCTACTGCCAAGAGCGCGGGGCAGACTCCACGCGGTGTCCCTGGGAAGAGAAACACGGCCTGTGCGTGAATACAACCACTGACGGCCAAAGTACACCTTTTCTGACCCAGCCATTCCACTACTAAGAATTTGTGCTAATCGTTTATTTCTCATAGATATAGAGGCCCAAGGGAAACCACGGCAGCATTTTGTCAATATCAAAAGCTTGGAAACAAACTAAATATTCATCAGTAGGGAACTTGTTCAGTAAAACAGCACTTTCATGACCAGCATCACACGCGGCATGGGAACGGCGGAGGCGACTGGTGTGGAACAATCTTGAAGGTGCGGGGAGGGAGCAGAGGGAAGGTGCGGAACCAGGGGCACAGGCATTCGCACCCACACAAAATCCAGTGCGTGGGTGTTAGGCGCTCCTGGATGTGTTTCTGGACCCACAGTGGGGCGCTCACGAGTGGGAGATGACTACTTCACTCTCCTCTGCTTGTAGCCTTGAAATTTTCTATGAAGTACATTTATCACATACTTCGATTAAATAAACTGAAAAATAGCCTACAAAACGTTTCTGAGGCTCCTTCAGAGTATCGCGCAGAAAACACCACTGCTGGGCGCACACTCGGCTCACACAGAGGGTCCCGCTCAGCTCACACAGAGGGTCCCGCTCGGCTCACACAGAGGGTCCCGCTCGGCTCACATAGAGGGTCCCGCTCGGCTCACACAGAGGGTCCCAGTCGGCTCACACAGAGGGTCCCGCTCGGACACAGAGGGTCCCGCTCGGCTCACACAGAGGGTCCCAGTCGGCTCACACAGAGGGTCCCGCTGAGCTCACACAGAGGGTCCCGCTGGGCTCACACAGAGGGTCCCGCTGGGCTCACACAGAGGGTCCCAGTCGGCTCACACAGAGGGTCCCGCTTGGACACAGAGGGTCCCGCTCGGACACAGAGGATGTGCTCCGCAGCTGAACACAGACTCATTTCACGAGCTCTCCTGCTCTGTCAGTGGACCGTCCTGCTGACCTGCTATCAGAGCCTGAGAACATACACAGATGTCCTCACTTGAGCCAAGTGTGTTCCTCCACGCTGACACTGGTTCCAGGTTAGCTCTGCCACAATGCCCACGTTCCTGGAAGAGGGGTCAACTCGTGGGTCCCAGTGAAAAGAAGCATGAACCCTTAACCTACCAGCGTTTCTGTTTATTCTGCTGATTAGTTTTGTATCCTTGAGTGAATTGCTACAAATAACATTTTATATTATGGAGAAAATAATTGTGCCCACCTCTGGACAATCAGATGATTGATTCAGAAATACTCCCTGCAGCCCCAACCCCTGTGTGGGTCAGAGTGCTCACAAAACCCCTGACCTGGGTTTGGCTACCTATTTTCTTCTGTCATGTTTGAAAACCCAATCAACTCACTGACAACTGTACTACTGATTCAAAGAGCCAGAAAACCTAGAAACATCTTTCATGGATTCTGCTTTGATAGTGCTTCTGTATACAATCTCTTGAATACACCCTCATGTTCCCAAAGGGATGCTGCCAGGAGTGGGGAACACTGAGAGATGCCTCCCAGCCGGCCCCCCATGTGGTGGAGCCCACGTGTCTCAGAATCTGCGCAGGGCCCTCCTCTTCCAGGAGACATGCCAGCGGCCTCCACACCCTGGACAGATGAAAGGACATTGCTGGAAACCTGGCACTGGGTCCATGAGTCCTGGGTGAGCTACCAAGATCAGGGGTGGGTCTCTTTCCACATTAGATTTCAGAGATTGTCATTCTCTCACCAGGACGCCTCCCACACTCTGCCTCACAATGAAATGCAAAGGAGAGATGCTGAAGCCAAATTCTACAGGACGGGGAGAAGAACTACCTCATGTAGATGGATGGCATGTGTGTCTTCAGTCAGAAGTTTCAGAGAAATATTGTTCCATTCTCAAAACATATTTGCATTTGCATCTTCTTTCAGCAACAACAGAACCACTATTGTGTGTTTTTTTACACTAGGTGGCAGTTGATATGTGCAGTATTGTATGCATTCTTGTGAATTTCTTCTCAAATAACTCATAGGTACCATCAAATAAAACAAAAACCATGCTGAATTATTTCTTCTTTTTTATGTGTTTTGCCCCCCTTGGCAATGACTCACCACTATGCCCTATTGTTAGGGAGCCCACGAGTCTCCGAGTCTCCCTCCCCTCGGAGACGGTTTAAAGTTCCCTGACCTGCTGCAGCTGTCAGGCAAGTGCCCTCACTGCTATTCTGGGGCAGTTTCTGGTGTTTCTCCTCATCCTTTTATCTGGAAAAATCTCTAAATAAGTTCTATAAGTGGAACTTTCAGCTGCTTTTACCAAGAGTGACTCGGATTATAAGGTTTTTAAGGTCATAAATTATTACTTGGAACTTAGTCATACTACAGGCATTGACTTAACTATCACATATCATTTACTTAAAAAGAAAAGAAGAAAGCTTACATTCTACCCCTGGACATTATTTTATATATTATATATGTGTATTATATATATGTGTGTGTGTGTGTGTGTACACGTGTGTATGTGTGTGACACACATGTGCGTGTAGGTTCAGGAAGATGTGGAGAGTGTGTTACCGGGGACGGATGCCTCGGTTAAGGCAGAAATCTGGGCAGGAGACGGTCAATGACAAAAACCCCGCAGAAATGGCCCGAGAACAGCAAGGGCAGTGGCTGACGAGGACATCCAGGACTGACGCCAGCGTTTGCTGGTATCACGTTAGGAACAGGAGTTCAGGGTCAAGTGCCTAAATCACATTCAGAGACAAAGAAACTATTGTGGTCAGTAATCAGGGTAGGACAATGGCTTGTCTCAAGGGTCCAGATGGTGCAGGTAAATTTGGTACGCACCCCTCCCTCAGCCACATCAAAGTGGACGCTAAACTACAGAACCACCATCCTTTAGAACCACCTGAAACCTGGCTGAATGGAAGCCCGATGGGTCCCACTTGGCTAACACATGAGACTCATTTAGGGAATTAAAGCAGCAGCCACAGGGAGACTGGTAGGAGTGGCGGAGGGGACGGGCTGGTCCCACACCCACGTGTGGCGGATAAAAATCAGGAGGACACCTCGGCTGGGAAGGTCCTCCCTGAGGACTGAGGGGTCCCCGTCCCACACCAGACTCCCCGCTCAGGGTTCCAGTGTCGGGAAGAGAAGTCCTCGTGTCTGGGGACTGTGGCTGAGTGACACGGAGGCTGCTGGAGTCCCAGGCAGTTCCTCTTAAAGGGCCCACACACAGATTTATTAGGATTCACACCCTCTGAGCTCCAGCGTTTGGGCAGCAGCTTGAAAGGAACCAGGGTCAAACAGGGAACAAACTTCTCTGGCATCAGGCAAAAATGAGGGGGGGGGGCAGATTTCCCAGAAAATAGTTCTGGCAGAGGCCATTGTTCCTTGCTGAGCCCTCCCCAACACAGAGCTGATAGGCGGGCACCATACCTGAGACTCCATCAACCTGGTCCCCTGCCCTGGTGATTCCCTGAGACCCATCCCACCCAGCTTGCAGGCCCACCTGAGCTGTTACCAGTGGCTCTGCCAAAGGATTGGCCTCTCTTGGCTCCTGCTTCAGACTTTCTTAAAACCTCTCAAAAAAGCAGCAGCTGGCCTCACCAAGCCCCATACCTCTCTAAGCAGCCTCAGGTCTGGCACTAGCAGCTACCCACCTTGGTTCATAACTTGGCTTTTCCTGGGCACCTCCAAGCCCAGCACACATAGCAGCCGTCTGCAGATCGCTCTGTAGCTTGTGCTGGGTGGCCCCATAGGCAGTGGCTGACTCTTCACCTCCCGGGAGACCCCAGGGGCTGTGCACCAGTGGTCCGCCTCAGACCACGCCAGATTACAACCCTACCACCTCCACCAGCAACACACACAAGGGACAGACTCGGTTGGCACCAAAGCCCCACTGAAGCAAGTCCTGCTCCACAGGCTCGGCTCCCATTCAGCAGCTCTTCAGCTGTAGTCGCAGCTGGTCCTCACAGCCGATTGGCCTGGAGGTCAGTCCCTCCCAGTGACACCAACAGCAATCAGGGCTCAACTACAACAGGGCAGTGCACACAGCCCCCACCGGGGTGCACCTGGAGTGACTAGGGAGGCTGAGCCACTGGGCCCTAGAGAAGACGTACTACACGAGGCCACTCTACCAGGTCTGGGAGACACGCAGCTCTGTCAAATACATAGAACAAATGCAGGGAAACAGCCGAAATGCAGACACAAAGAAATGTGTCACAAATGAAAGAACAGGAGACGTCTCCAGATAAAGAATTAAATGAGCCTTGGTGGATTTTGCTCAGTGGTTAAAGTCTCAGCCCTTGAACCAAATGGTCTCAGATTTTATTCCTGGTCAAGGGCACAAACCTGGGTTGTAGGTTCAATCCCCAGCCTCAGTTGGGGTCATGCAGTAGGCAACAAATCAATGTGTCTCTCTAATCAATGTGTCTCTCTCATCAGCAACATAAAAAAGGACCAGTCAGAAATGAAGGATGCACTAACTGAAATGAAGACTAATTCACAGGGAATCAGCAGTAGAATAGTGAACACAGAGAACTGAATCAGTTATTTGGAATATTAGAAAGCAAGAAACACCCAATCAGACAGCAACAAGAAAAAAGAATCCAAAAATATGAGAATAGTGTAAGGAGCCTCTGGGACAACTTTAAGCAACTGACATTCTTATCATGGGGGTGCTGAAAGGAGAAGAGAGAGAGCAAGAAATAGAAACCCTATTTGAAAAAATAATGACAGAAAACTTCCCTTACCTGGTGAAAGAAATAGACATACAAGTCCAGGAAGCACAGAGTCCCCAACAAGATGAACACAAAGAGGCCACATTAAGACACATCATCATCAAAATGCCAAAGGCTAAAGACAGAGAATCTTAAAAGCAGCCAGAGCAAAGCAGTCTCACATGTTTCTCTTCCACTCTCTCTCTCATCACTCCCTCCCTTCTGCTCTCTCTAAAATGTCAATGGAAAAATATCCTTGGGTGAGGATTAACAACAACAACATATATATATGTCGGGGACCTGACTGAAGAGAAGCGCCCCGAGGACAAGTGAGAAGGCGGCCATGTGGGGTTCAGCTGGCAGGGGGTACCGGCGGGCCTGCAGAGGCGGTTCTGGAGAGGAGGGTTGAGAGGGGCCTGGATGTCAGGAAAGGGCCTGCATTGCCGAGGGGTAGTCCCTCTTCAGGAGCTCATCCTAAGGAATAGGAAGATCAGGACTATTTACTTTGACCCGTAAAGTATTTAAAGACAGGAGTCAAGACTGGGATTTTTGTTTGCTCTGAGCAAACACCTAGGACAGGGCTGCAGGGCTGGCTCAGGGTCCCGCCCCACGGCCCTCACTCGCCTTTAGCCCGCAGCCAGGTCCCAGGCCCCTGCCCACGACTGCACATGGCCCTGCTTTGCATGGCCACCCCCACGGCCTCCGTGCCTTCCGCTGGCACCGCTCTGCGTTCCCACGCAGGCCTTCCAGCTTCCCGCTGAAGCTCCACGTGTTCAAGCTTGTGTCACGTCCTTCGTGTGGACTCCAGGCTCAAGCCACCCCGTGTGGCCGCAGGGACACTCCCACAGGGAGCACAGCTCTGACTAGCACTGGGCAAGGTGACTAGAAACAGACACCAGCCTTCTGCCTCACCAGCATGTGGACAGTTTCCTCATCTACTTCGTGTGAACGAGGATCTAGCCAATCTCCCAAGTTTATGACACGGTCTTTTCTTGTTCTAGCAATGTCCTCGAATGTCTGCTTCTGTGGCAAAAAGCGGAAATAATTCCAGCTGCAATGACCGTGACTTCTGCTTCTGCCCATGAAGTGTGGTGGCAGCTTCCATCGGCTCTGGGTAAACTGGGCACACCTTGACTGCTTCCAAGAAAATGTCAGCATGTTTAAAAACGGTACACCTCAAAAAAATATGGCCACACATCAGATTATTCCATTAACTTTTATGTAATCACTTTAAAAAGAAAATATTGGGAAACTTAAAGGATTATGACCTATTCAAACACATGAGAAAATACATTTTTTAAATCATTAACCAAGCTGATTTAAAGCCATGAAGCAAGGACTAATTATTTTAATTTGTAACTATAGTAATGATTATTTACCAACAACTTAACTACAACATTTCACTGACTGTACTAGTGAGCAGAGACTATTTTATTTTATTTTATTTTATTTTTATCCTCACCTGAGGACATTTTTCCATTTTTTTGTTCAGGTGGAGTGGGAGGGAGAGAGAGGAATAGAGAGAGAAACATCGATGTGTAAGGGACACACCAAGTGGCTGCCACCCTCACCACACGACCAACCAGGGCCGGGGACAAACTGCAACCGAGGTACATGCCCTTAGCTTGAACCGAACCCAGGTCTCTCTGAGCCGCAGGCCGACGCTCTAACCGCTGAGCCAAACCGGCCAGGGCAGCAGAGACGATTTTAAAACACTGACTCGGAGTGAGAGGAGAACACAGCTAGAGCCCCTGCGGGCGCTGGAGACGCATGCTCAGGACCGTCTGGTGGACAGCGCTAAGAGCCCGGACTGTCCACTCTGCATGAAGCCAGTGGCTATTTTCTGAAACTTTTGGCAGTTGTTCGAAGTTCTGCTTTCCAATAGCAATCAAAACATTAGACACTTTTAGATACTTAAAAACTTAAAAGGCAGTGATAACGTGGACCATGAGCCTTCTGTATCCTTGCAGAACAGTAGTTTTGTCAAGTGTCCCCACAGAGTGTTTTTAATCCCAGGCCCTTCACTCCACAAAGAGCCCTTAGCAGTGGTGCTGCCCAGAAACAAGCACTGTGGCCCGATCAGGCCGGGGCTGCGCACAGTGCGCGAGACTGGCCCTGCTCGACGCTCAGGGTAGTAGCACAGGACGGTTACTGATTTTAAAAGAATGTCTCGTGGTGGTTGTTTCCACGTCCACGGACACGGAGAGACCCCTGCTCCTCCTCACCACGCCTCTCTCCCAGCACAGTGCAGAGGAGCAGCTGGACAGCGTGACTTCCCACTTCATGAAAAATACAAATGTTGGAAACCAAATTCAGATTCAGGACTTTATCCCTGCTTATTATTTTAGTATGCTCGATTCTCTAGCCTGTGGTAACAACTGTTCCTCTCAGATTGTACAAACTAAATAGTAATAGATAAATGTTCACAGACACACTGATCCACATAGACATAGCCGGCAGCGGGACCCCTGGGCAGGACCCTTCCTGACCGATGTGTTCTGGTATTTGATCTCAGCTCTATGAGGATGCAAAGTCAAACACTTGTTTCTAAAATTTGAAAAACCACAGCAATGTCTAAAACTTTAGATTAATAAAACAGTAAATTTAAAATATAACCATTAAGAAATAAAAGTAAACAACACATTAAGTTCACAATTATTCTATTAAACATTAGATAATCTAATTGCAGTATATCTTCAAAGTACCTCCAAGCTTGATGGCAGGTCACAAACTGTAGCTCAACACCTTCATCCAGTGGATTTAATTCCCTATATTTCATGTCTGATAAATTGGGCATGATTTTGCCAAACTCAGCATGTCTCTCTGTAAGTAAAGGTTTTCTCCCCCTCTGGCTTTAAGATAGTCTCTTCAGTGTTCTGCTGCTTGAATGCACACACCTCAGTGTTTTGCTGTCATTACTGTTTGTATTTATCACTCTCAGGATTCTCTGAGGTCTCTGAAGGTCTAGGGTCTGGCATCAGTTTGTAAAGTTGTCAGCCATTATTTCCTTAAATATTTCTTCTGCCTGTTTTCTCTCCCACCAAGCATACATGTTACATTGATGTTGTCCATAGTTCTTAGATGCTCTTATTATTTTTACATTTCTTTTTGTTTTACTTTTCCTTTAAAATTAAAAAAAAATATTTTACAGTCAATATTGCTTACTTTCAGGTGTACAGCATAGTGGTTAGACAATCATACACTGTTATTTCCAGTACCTGTCCAGCACCACACATAGTTATTACAATATGATCGGCTATAATTCCTGTGCTGTACTTCACATCTCCAGGAGTATTTGTAACTACCAATCTGTACTTCTCAATCCCTTCACCCTTTGCACCCAGTCCCTACCCCCTACCCTCTGACAACCCTCGGTTTGTTCTCTGTATTTATGAGTCTGTTTCTGTATTGTTTGCTCACCTGTATTGTTCTTTAGATTCCACATATAAGTGAGATCATGTGGTATTTTCTTTTCCTGACTGACTTATTCCACTTAGAATAATACCCTCTAAGTCCATCCACGCTGTCACAAATGGTACAGTTTTGTTTTATTTATGGATGAGTAATACTCCATTGTATATATTAGGTACCACAGCTTTTTATCCACTCACCTATTGATGGAAACTTGGGTTGCTTCCACAGCTTGGCTAATATACAAAGTGCTACAATGAACATAGGGGTACTTATATACTTCTGAATTAGTGGTTTGGGTTCCTTCTGATATGTACCCAGAAGTGGTATCACTGGATAATAAGGCAGTTCTATTTTTATTTTTAATTTTTCAGAAACCTTACTGTTTTCCACTTTAGCTGCACCAATCTACATGTCTACCAACAACATCCAGGGTTATTTTTTTTCCACAACCTCGCCAACACTTGTTTGTAGATTTATTGATGACAGCCATTCTGACAGGTGTGAGGTGATATCTCATTGTGGTTTTAATTTGCTTTTCTGTGATAATTAATGACGTTGAGTATCTTTTTGAAGTGTCTATTCAGGTCCTCTGCTCATTATTTAATTAGATTCTTTCCTTTTTGGTGTTGAGTTATGTAAGTTTTTAATATATTTTAGATATTAACCCCTTATCAGATGTATCAATCACAGATATGTTCTCCCATACAGTGGGTTGTCTTTTAATTTTGTTGATGGTTTCCTTTGCTGTGCAAAAACTTTTTAGTTTGATGTTGTCCCTTTTGTTTATGGTTTTTTTTTTCTCTTGCCTGAGGAGATACATCAGAAAAAAAAATATTGCTAAGAAAAATGTTCAAGATTTTACTTCTTACTGATTCTTCTCAAATTTTTATGGTACCAAGTCTTACATTTAAGTATTTAAACAATTTGGAGGTTATTTTTGTGTATTGTGTATGAAGGTGGTCTAGTTTTTTGGGATGATTTTTGCACATATCTAATTTTCCTAACATCATTTAGTGAATAAATTGTCTTTGCCCCATTAATTGACCATATAGGCATGGGTTTATTTCTAGGCTCTCTATTCTGTTCCATTGACCTATATGTCTGCTTTTATGCCAGGGCCATGCTGCTCTGATTGCATTAGCCTCACAGTATAGTTTGATATCATGTAGTGTGATACCTTTGACTTTGTTCTTTCTCAAGATTGCTGTTGTTGACCTGGCCAGGTGGCTCAGTTGCTTGGAGCATCATTCTATACACTAAAGGTTTCAGCATTGATTACCAGTCAGGGCACATACCTAGGTTGTGGGTTTGATTCCCAGGCTGAGTAGATACGGGAGACACCGATTGATGTTTCTCTCACACATTAATGTCTGTCTGTCTGTCTATCTCTCTCTCCCCCTTCCTCTCTCTCTAAAAATCAACAAACATATTTTTAGGTGAGGATTAAAAAAAAAGGATTCCTGTGGCTATGTGGGGTCTTTTGTGATTCCATACAAATTTTCAGATTATTGTTTTAGTTCTGTGAAATAAGCCACTGATATTTTGACAGAAATTATGTTGAATCTACGGATTGTTTGGGGTAGTATGAACATTTTAATGATATTAATTCTTCTTGTTCACGAGCACAGTATATGCTTCCACTTATTTGTATCTCTTCAATTTCTTTCTTCAGTGTCTTATAATTTTTTAGTATAGGTCTTTTACCTCCTTGGTTAAATTTATTCCTAGGTATTTTATTTTTTGACCAATAACAATGGGATTGTTTTCTTAGTTTCTGTTTCTAATAGTTTATTTATTTATTTATTATTAATCAATTTTTGTTACAAATGTTTCCCCTTTTTCCACACTGATCCCCCCCCCCACTCCCTCCCTGCCCTTTCCCCAGTTTGTTGTCCATGTCCATTGTTCATGCACACATGCATATAAGTTCTGTGGTTTATCTCTTCCCCACCATCGCCTCTTCTGGGGATTGTCAGTCTATACCCCACTTCCACGTCTCTGGGACTACCCTATTCCTCAGACTGTTATGTTTATTATATTCCACAAATAAGTGAGATCATATCATACTTGTCTTTCTCTGTTTGGCTTGTTTCACTTAGAATGATACTTTCCAGGTCCCTCCATGTAGTCTCAAAGGCTAAGAGATCTTTCTTTCTTACAGCTGCATAGTACTCCATTGTGCATATGTACCACTGATTTTTTAACCATTCGTCTACTGATTGATACTTGGGCTGTTTCCAGATCTTAGCAATTGTAAATAGTGCTGCTATAAACATGGGGGTTTATATATTCTCTCTGATTGGTGTTTCAGGCTTCGTATGGTATACTTCTAGAAGTGGGATCGCTGGGTCAAATGGAAGTTCAATTTTTAATTTTTGAGGTAACACCATATTGTTTTCCATAGTGGCTGCACCAGTCTGCATTCCCACCAGCAGTGCACTAGAATCCTCTTTTCTCCACATCCTTGCCAACACTTGTTTGATGATTTGTTGATGGCGGCCATTCTCACAGGTGTGAGGAGATATCTCATTGTTGTTTTAATTTGCATCTCTCTGATGATTAGTAATGATGAGCATTTCTTCATATGTCTCTTAGCCATTTGTATGTCCTGTTTGGAGAGGTGTCTATTTAGTTCCTCTGCCCATTTTTTAATTGGGTTCTTTGTCTTCCTTTTGTGGACTTGTTTGAGCACTCTATATGTATTGGAAATTAACCCCTTATCTGATACATCATTGGCAATTATGCTCTCCCATACAGTAGCCTTTCCATTTTGATGATTGTATCTTTCGCTGTGCAGAAGCTTTTGAGTTTGATGTAGTCCCATGTGTTCATTTTCTCCCTTGTTTCTATTGCCGTAGGTGATGTGTCAGTGAAAATTCTGCTGCGTATGATGTCTGAAATTTTGTTGCCTACAGTCCCTTCTAGGATTTTTATGGATTCATGAGTCACATTTAAGTCTCTTATCCATTTTGAGTTTATTCTTGTGTAGGGTGTAAGTTGATGGTCTAGTTTCATTTTTCTGCAAGTAGATGTTCAATTTTCCCAGCACCATTTATTAAAGAGACTGTCCTTACTCCACTGTATGCTCTTGCCACCTTTGTCAAATATTAATTGAGCATATTGCCTTGGGTCCATTTCTGGGTTCTCTGTTCTGTTCCACTGGTCTATATGCCTGTTCTTGTGCCAGTACCAGGCTGTTTTGATTACAGTGGCTTTATAGTATAACCTGAAATCTGATAATGTGATCCCTCCAACTTTGTTCTTCCTTTTCAAGACTGCTGTGGCTATTCGAGGTCTTTTTTGGTTCCATATGAGCTTTTGAAGTACTTGTTATAATTCTGTGAAGTATGCCATTGGTATTTTGATGGGGATTGCGTTGAATCTATAGATTGCTTTGGGTAATATGGACATTTTAATGATGTTAATTCTCCCAATCCATGAACAGGGTGTGTGTTCCACTTTTTAATATCTTCCTCTATTTCTTTTTTCAATGACCTGTAGTTTTCTGCGAATAGGTCCTTTATTTCTTTGGTTAAGTTTATTCCTAGGTAACTTAATTTTTTTTGCCGCAATGGTAAATGGGATTTTTTGCTTAGTTTCTCTTTCTGTGAGTTCATCATTGATGTGTAGGAATGCCATTGATTTCTTGATGTTAATTTTGTATCCTGCTACTTTGCCAAATTCATTTATTAAGTCTAGTAAACTTTTGATGAAGTCTTTGGGGTTTTCTACGTATAGTATTATGTCATCTGCAAATAATGACAATTTCACTTCCTCCTTTCCAATTTGGATCCCTTTTATTTTTTCTTCCTGTCTGATTGCTGTGGCTAAGACTTCCAGTACAATGTTAAATAAGAGGGCTGAAAGTGGGCATCCTTGCCTTGTTCTGTTTCTTAAGAAAAATGACTTTGTTTTTGCCCATTGAGTATGATGTTGGCTGTAGGTCTTTCATATATGGCCTTTATTATGTCTAGATATGATTCCTCTATTCCCACACTGCTGAGAGTTTTTATCAGAAATGGATGCTGGATTTTGTCGAAGGCTTTTTCGGCATCTATTGATATGATCATGTGATTTTTATTCTTCATTTTATTTATGTGGTGTATCATGTTTATTGATTTGCGAATATTGTACCAACCTTGCATCCCTGGAATGAATCCCACTTGGTCATGGTGGATAATTTTTTTGGTGTATTGCTGGATCTGATTTGCTAGTATTTTGTTCAGGATTTTGGCATCTATGTTCATCAGGGATATTGGCCTATAGTTTTCTTTCTTTGTTGTGTCTTTTACTGGTTTTGGAATTAGAATTATGCTGGCTTCATAAAACGAGTTTGGAAGACTTCCTTCTTCTTAAAATTTTTTAAATAGTTTGAGGAGAATGGGTATTAGTTCTTCTTTGAATGTTCGGTAAAACTTCCCCGTGAAGCCATCCAGGCCTGGGAGAGTCTTGATTACATCTTCAATTTCTTCTGTTGTTATTGGTCTGTTCAAGTTTTCCATCTCTTCCTGATGTAGTTTTGGGAGACTATGTGTTTCTAGAAATTTGTTCATTTCACTTAGATTGTTGAATTTGTTGCCATATTCACAGTACTTGTTAACAATCTTTTGTATTTCTGTGGTGTCAGTTGTTACCTCTCCTCTTTCATTTATGATTTTGTGTATTTGGGTTCTCTCTCTTTGTTTCTTGGTGAGTCTATCTAAGGGTCCTTCAATCTTGTTTATCTTTTCGAAAAACCAGCTCTTTGTTTCATTAATCCTTTGAATTGTTTTTTTGGTGTCTATGTCATTTATTTCTGCTCTGATCTTTACTATTTTCTTCCTTCTACTTGCTCTGGGGTTTTCTTTTTGTTTGCTCTCTAGTTCTTTAAGTTGTGAGGTTAGATAATCTATTAGAGATTTTTCTTGTTTTTTGAGGTAGGCCTGTAGCGCTATGAACTTCCCTCTCAGAACTGCTTTCGCTGCATCCCATAGTTTTTGTGTTGTTGTGTCTTCATTTTCATTGGTTTCCAGGAAGTTTTTGATTTCTTCCTTGATCTCCTTGGTGACTCATTCATTGTTTAATAAATGCTATTTAGCTTCCATGTGTTCAAATGTCTTTGTATGTTCTTCTTGCAATTGATTTCTAGTTTCATGCCATTGTGATCTGAGTAGATGCTTGATATGATTTCAGTCTTCGTGAATTTGTAGAGACTTAGTTTGTGCCCTAACATGTGGTCTATCCATTGAGAATGTCCCATGTGCACTTGAGAAGAATGTGAATTCTGTAGTTTTGGGGTGTAATTCTCTGTAGATATATATTAAATCCATTTGGTCTAGTGCTTCATTTACAGTCTCTGTCCTTGCTAATTTTTTGTCTAGAGGATCTATCCAGTGATGTCAGCGGGGTGTTGAAGTCCTGTGCTATGATTGTATTGCTATCGATTTCTCCTTTGAAGTCCTCCAGAAGATTTTTAATATATTTTTGCTCCTATATTGGGTGCATATGTTTATTAAGGTTATATTGTCCTGTTGGATAGATCCTTTCAATATTAGGTAGTGGCCTTCTTTGTCTCTAGTTATGGCCTTTATTTTGAAGTCTATTTTATCAGATATGAGTATTGCTACCCCAGTTTTGTTTTTTGTTTTTTTTTTCTTTCCGTTTGCTTGGAAGATTTTTTTTCCATCCCTTCACTTTCAATCTATGTGTGTCTTTTGCTCTGAGGTGGGTCTCTTATAAACAACATATAGACGAGTCATGCTTTCTTATCCAATCAGCTACTCTGTGTCTTTATATGGGAGCATTCAATCCATTTACATTTAAGGTGAGTATTGATGTGTACTTATTTATTGCCATTTTTGTTTAGTGTGGTTCTAATTTTCTTCCCATTTTTTCTGCTAATTACTGCAGTCCTTTTAACATTTCTTGCAGTGCTGGTTTGGTGCTAATGTATTCCCTTAGCCTTTTTTTTTTTGTCTGGGATGCTCTTTATTTGACCTTTTATTTTGAATGATAGCCTTGCTGGGTAGAGTAGTCTTGGATTCAGATCCTTGTTTTTCATGACCTTGATTACTTCATGCCATTTTCTTCTGGCCTGTAGTGTTTCTTGTGAGAAGTCATCTGAGAGCCTTATGGGGTTTCCTTTGTAGGTAACCTATTGCTTATCTCTTGCTGCTTTTAGGATTCTCTCTTTGTCTTTAATTTTTGGCAGTTTGATTACTATGTGTCTTGTTGTGGGCCTGTTTTGGTTGTTCTTACTTGGGACTCTCTGTGCTTCTTGAACTTGAATGCCTTCTTCCTTCACCAAATTAGGGAAGTTTTCTGTCACTATTTCTTTGAATATATTCTCTAACCCTTGCTCATTTTCTTTTTCTTTGCGGACTCCTATGATGTGAATATTATTCCGTTTCCATTTGTCCCACAGTTCTCTGAAGCTGTCTTCCTGTTTTTTAATAATTTTTTGCTTTTGGTTTTCTGATTGGTTGATTTTTTCTACCCTGTCTTCTAATTCACTGATCCTGTCCTCAGTTTCCCCTACTCTTGCTTTTTAGACCTTCCAATGTGTTTTTCATTTCTGATATGTCATTTTTCATTTCTTCCTGGTTCTTTTTAATTTCCAACTGGTTCATTTTCAACATTTCTATGTCTTTACTCATGGTGCTCAAGTCCTTACACATGCTGTTGAGCTTCCTCAACATCATGGCTCTAAATTCCAGGTCTGTTAACTTGCTTAATTGCACCTCGTTTAGCTCATCTTCGGTAGAGGTGTCTTGTTCTTTCATTTGGCTTCTGTTTCTGTTTTTCACCATTTGGGCTACCATAGTGGGGTTTGGAGTCTGCCAAATTTTCCCTGTGGGCGTTGGTGTTCTGCTGTTTGTGGCTCCCTCTCCTGGGTTGGATGAGGCAGGGAAGACCCACTTTAAACACCACTGTCAAGTCTTAGCTTTTCTGGTTAGTGTTGCTAGCCCAGGGAATGGTAGTTATCCTCCAGTTTTTTTTGCCTGGAGGCTATTAGTATAGGTCACCTGAAGAACCTTGGTTTCTGAGTTGCCTGAAAAACTCCTCAGGTGCTCAGTGTAAGAGGATTTCCTGAGGGTGGGGCAGCTGCTGGTTGTTAATGGGCCTCAATTAGCATTTCAATGGCCTCCAGGTGGGGTTGAATCTCTGCGGGAGGGGCCCCCTCCACTCCCCAGGGCCCTGGGAAGGAGTAAAATGACTACAGTCCTGTGTGGCTGCACTCAGCAAAAGCTCTGAGTGCCCTCCAAAACCTGAGTGTCCCCACACAGTTCCTGTCCAGTGTGCCTTTCCTCTGCCGGAGCCCAAGGTGATTGGCTGCTGCCAATTTAGCCTCTGTCTAGACTCCGCGTCGTGCAGCCGCCTGGGACTTTTAACCTGAGGGTACTTCTAGCCAATGGTGGCCGCGGCTGTGTAACAGTCGAAATTGTAGCACTCAGCCGAAGTCACAGCACTCAGCCACGGTTGCAGCAGCTTCCAGCAGAGTTCCCTGGTCCCAGCCAAGTCCGCGGCAGCAGCCGAGGGCTTAGCAAGGTCGCAGCTGAGGCGGCAGCAGCTTCCCGCTGAGTCTGCTGGTCCCAGCCCAGGCTGCTGCGGACCGTGGGCTCCCGGCCCCCTCTCGCGTCCTCAGAAACCTACCAGGATTGAGTCGGTGTCCCTGGTTATGTGGTCCTCCAAGGTGTCTTTTGGTTGCCCCTTCCTGACGATTTGTCTTTATTTTTGTTGTAAATCCAGTTTGGTCCTGGGAGATGGTCTGTGTAGCTTCCATTCACTCCGCCACCATTTTTTTTTTCCTAGTTTATTTATTTTGTATCCTGCTACTTCACTGAAATAATTGATCAGTTCCAGTAGTTGGATCTTTAAGTGCTCTGTATATACAGTATCATGTCATCTGCAAATAATGATAGTTTCATTTCCTCCTTTCCAATTTGGATGCCTTTTATTTCCTTTTCCTGTCTGATTGCTGTGGCTAGGACTTCCAGCACTATGTTGACTAAGAGTGATGAAAGTGGACATCCCTCTCTTGTTCCTGATATTAAGGGATATGCTTCTGGTTTTTTATCATTGAGTATAATGTTAGCTGTGGGTTTGTGATATATAGCCTTTATTATATTGAGATGTGTTCCCTCTATTTCCACTTTGTTGTGGGTTTTTATAAATGAGTGCTGGATATTGTCAAAAGTCCTTTGTACATCTATTTTTATGTCAAATGATTTTTATCTTTTATTTTGTTTATGTAGTATATCACATTAATTGATTTGTAGCTATTGTACCAAACTAGCATCTTAGAAATAAATCCCTCTTGATCATGATATATGATCTTTTTAATGTATTGCTGAATTCAGTTTGCTAATATTGTGTTGAGGATTTTGGTGTCCATGTTCATCAGGGATATTGGCCTGTAATTTTCTTTCTTTGTAGTGTCTTTATTTGTTTTTGGAAATAGGATCATACTGGCCTTGTAAATGAACTTAGGGGATTTCCCTCCTCTTGAGTAATTTGGAATAGTTTGAGAAGGATAGGTGTTACTTCTACCTTGAATGTTTGGTAAAATTCACCTGTGAAGCAATCTGCTCCACTTTAGTTTGTTGGGAGTTTTTTATTTTTTGTATTACTGCTGAATTTAACTAGTTGTATTTGGTTTCTTCAGATTATCTGATTCTTGCTGATTCATTTTGGGAGATTGTATGTTCCTAGGAACTTATCCATTTCATCCAGATTGTTCAATTTGTTGGCATATATAGTTGCTCAGAATTTTTCTTATAATCATTTATATTTATGTGGCGTCAGTTGTTACTTCTCCTTTTTCAGTTCTGACTTTGTTTATTTGGGTCCTCTCTACCTTTTTTTTCTTGTTGAATCTGGTTAAAGGTTTATCAATCATGCTTATCTCTTCAAAGAACTAGATCTTTGTTTCACTGATTTTTTTTTAAGACTACTACATTTTTTCTGCTCTAATCTTTATTATTTGCTGTCTTCTACTCACTGTGGGCTTTCTTAGTTTTTCTTTTTCTAGTTCCTTTAAGTATATGATTAGATTGCTTATTTGAGATTTTTCTTGTCTGTTGAAGAAGCATGTAATGCTATGAATTTCCCTCTTAGGACTGCTCTCACTGTGTCCCATTGATTTGGGGTTATTGTATTCTCATTTTTATTTGTCTCCTGGTATCTTTTGATTTGTTTCTTGATCTCATTGTTAACACATTCAGTGTTTAGAAGCATGTTATTTAGGCTCCATGTCCATGTATATTTTTCTTTTTTCTTTTTATTGTTATTGATTTCTAGTTTCATACTATTATGGTCAGAGAAGATGCTTGATATTATTTCAAACTTCTTAAATTTATTGGAACTTGTTTTGTGTCCTAATGTGTAGTTTATCCTAGAAAATGATCTATGTGCACTTGAAAATAATGTATATCCTGCTTCTTTGGGATGAAATGCTCTGAAAATATCAATTAAACCCCTTAACTCTACTGTGTCATTTACGGACACTCTTTTCTTGTTGATCATCTCTCAGGAAGATCTAACCATTGATGTCAGTGTGGTGTTTAAATCCCCTATAATGACTGTATTATTATTATTTTTTATCTCTCCCTTTGTGTTCACCAATATTTGCTTTGTATATTTAATTGCTCCTTTGTTGTGGGCATACATGTTTACAAGGGTTATATCCTCTTGTTGGGCTGATCCATTTATCATTATGTAAGTGTCCCTCTTTGTTTCTTAGTATATCCTACGTTTTAAAATCTATTTTGTCTGATATTACTATTATTACCCTATAAATATTGCTACCCTACTTCTTTTTATATCTAGTTCCATCAAATATATTTTTTTCATTCCTTTATTTTCAGTCTGTGTGTATCTTTCATTCTGAAGTGGCTCTCTTATAGACAACATATATATGGTTCCTGTGCTCTTAAATTTAGCTATCCTATGTCTTTTGATTGAAGTATTTAAGCCATTTACATTTAAATTGATTACTACTAATAGGTATATATTTACTGCCATTTTATTCTTTATAAGTATGTTCCTCTGTTTTGTTTGTTTCTTCTTAAAGAAGACCTTTTAACATTCATTTAGTACTGGTTTTATAGTAATGAACTCCTTTAGCATTTTCTTGTTGGGAAAGCTCTTTATTTCTTCAATTTTAAATAATAGCCATGTTGGGTAAAGAGGCCTTGGTTGTAGGTACTTGCTTTTCATCACTTTGAGTATTGCATGCCAATTCCTTCTGGTCTGATGTTTCTGTTGAGAAATCAGCTGACAGTTTTATGGGAAATCTCTTGTAGGGAACTATCTACTTTTCTCTTGCAACTTTTAAGATTGTCTCTTTGTCTTTAAACTTTGCCATTTTAATCATGATGTGTCTTGGTGTAAGCCTTTTGTTCATCTTGTCTGGGACTCTGGGGAAGTTTTTAGTCATTATTTCTTTTGTTGTTGTTAATCCTTATTCAAAGATATTTTTCATTGATTTTTAGATAGAGTGGAAGGAAAGAGGACGGGAAGGAAAGAAGGAAGGAAGGGAGGAAGGGAGGAAGGGAGGAAGGGAGGAAGGAAAGAAGGAAGGAAGGAAAGAAGAGAGGAAGGAAAAGAGAGAGAAACATCAATAAGAGAGAGACACATCAATTAGTTCCTTCCCACACGACACTGACCAGGACTGAGGATCAAACCTGCAACTGAGGTATATGCCCTTGACCAGGAATCAAAACTGCAACACCTTGGTCTGCAGGCTAACTCTCCAACCACTGAACCACACCAGCCAGGGCCAGTCGTTATTTCTTCACATAGGTTCTCAAACCCTTGCTCTCCATCTCTTCTCCTCCCCTCCCCTCCCCTCCCCTCCCCTCCCCTCCCCTCCCCTCCCCTCCCCTCCCCTCCCCTCCCCTCCCCTCCCCTCCCCTCCCCTCCCTCCCCTCCCCTCCCCTCCCCTCCCCTCCTCTTTCTTTCTTTCTTTCTTTCTTTCTTTCTTTCTTTCTTTCTTTCTTTCTTTCTTTCTTTCTCTTTCTTTCACATGCCCCTAGCGGAAACCAAACCCAGGACTCTCTGGTCCGCAGGCCGATGCTCAACCACTGAGCCAAACTGGCTGGGGTTCTCCCTCTTTTCTTTATGGTACCCCTATGATACATGTTTTTATGCTTCATGTTGTCCCAAAGGTCCCTTAAACTACCTTCATTTTTAAAAATTCTTTTTTATTTTTGCTGCTTTGATTGGATGTTTTTGCTACTTTGTCTTCCAAATTGCTGGTTGGATCCTCTGCTTCATTTAATCTACTGTTTATTCCTTCTCGTGTGTTCTTCATTTCCAATATTGTATTCTTCTTTTATGACTGGTGTTTTTTATGGTTTCTACAATGATTTTCATACTGTTAAAGTTCTAAGTTCCTTGAGCATCCATATAACCATTGTTTTGAACTCTAAATCTGGTATATTGCTTATCTCCATTTCCTTTAGCTTTTTTTTTTCTGGAGAATTCTCCTTTTCTTTCATTTGAGGCATATTTATTTGTCTTCTCATTTTGTCTGCCTCTGTGTGTTTGTTTCTGTGTATTAGGCAAATCTGCTATGTCTCCCAGTCTTGGTAGGGTGGACTTAGGTAGTGGGTTTCCTGGGGGGCCCAGTGGCTCAGTCTCCTTGATCACCTGAGCCAGGTGCCCCAGGAATGTTCCTTCTGTGGGCTATGTGAGCACTCCTGTTGGTTGCTATTGGCCCATTCATGTGTGGAGTCTATCCTCAGGCTTCCTGGCTGTGCAGTGCTGACCACAAGGAGCAGAATTCTCTGAGCAGGCCTAGTGCCTGCTGAGATCTCCTTTGGGATGTGCATCTTGTGAAGCCAATTGGATCCTGCTCTGATGCTGTCTGAAGCTGGCCACCACTGTGTGTGTTGTTTCTGGGGCTTCTTGGGAGTGACTCTGGTGTAGGTCAATGTCAGACACTACCTGTGACTGGCCCTGGGCAACCTGTTTGGAGCTACAAAGTGATCCACAGTTTGTTGCTGCCTTTGCTGGGCCTGGGTATGCATGAGAAGGACCAAGCTGCTCACCAAGGCCTGCTTCCACCAGTGCTGATTGTGGGGTCAGGCCAGCAAAAGCCCAATGCACTTGAGATTCACTTGTACCTGCCTCTGCCTGCTGGTTGCCTGTTAGTCTCAGGCACTGAAAGAGCCTTTGGTGGTGCTTAAGTTACAAGAGGTAGGTTCTCACTGAGTCACCAGGTAGGGTGAGTGGCCTTCAACAGAGTGATACAGGTTCAATCTCAGCTCCAGTGCTGACTCTGAGGCCACTCAGCAAATGTCCCAGGGTACACCAGGACTAGCTGGCCCTGGCCAGGTGTTTGTAGACCTTTGTGGTGAGGTGGTGATCAGGGAGCTGTTAGGGTGAGACCAAGATGTAGCTTTGTAAAGTGAGGGCTCTGCACCAGTTGGCACATGAGGGAAAAAATAACCCCTGTCCTAGAGTCACACAGCTTGTCCCAGATCTTGCCCAGACCTCCTGGAGGGCCTGAGCTTGGCACAGGGGCCTCTGGGAGTCTGGAGGATGTGGCTAGTATATCTACTACGAGGGGCAGGTGCTTGTCATGCTAGCTAGAAGATGGGCAGGATGGCCCTTGTCCCAGAGCCACACAACTCAGTCACTGACACACCCTAGTCTGCCCAGACCTCTACCCCACTGGGCCCAGGCAGCTGCCTTCTTCGCAGGCATGAGCTGCACAGGTGGGACACAAGGAATCTGGAGGGTAGGGCTATCTCATTCTCCCAGGCTGATGCTCTATGCAGGGAAGTGGTCCACCCAAGAAAGATGGCATCTGTAGTGTGGGAGAGGGTCTCAGCACAGGGACCCTGGCGCCTGTCCCCTCAGCTCTCTCCCTGGAGCCACAAGCCCCCATCTCTCCTCACATGACTCTAATTCACTCTCCCCTCTCTCCACTGGAGCTCAGGCAGAGTGGTTGTGAACAAGATTCTGTGTGTAGGTCCTTTAAGAGGATGGCTGGCCTCTAGTATCCTCCTGTCTCTTCCCGGAAGACAGAAACTTTGCTGAATTTTATAGCCAAATACTGTGTGGGCATCTCTTTCCAGCCTGGTGCTCTAGGCTAGGGAGCCCGTTGTGGGTTGAGACCCCATGCTCCTCAGGGGGAACCTCTGCAGCTGAGATATCCCTCCAGAATCTCTCCCACCACCCATGGGGGCAAAGCCAGCCTTTTGCATTTCCATCATTTCTATCAGTTTCAATGTAGCTTCTTCTGTAGATCCTTGATCATAAGATTTCAGCTAGTCTTCAGTTCTTTATTCAGGTTGATTGCTCTACATTTTAGTTGTAATTCCAGTTTGGGCCCAAGAAGAGAACAATCTGCTACCATCTTGGCTCTGTGGTTTTGTTTTTTTTTTTCTCTTCTTGTGTTTGAGTTTTGATTAATCTCCCTTCAATGTTTCTGTTGATCTATCATCAAATCCATTGATTCTTTCCTTGGTCATGTCTAATCTGCTGATGAGCTCACCAAAGGCACTTTCATTTCTGTTACTGGTTTTGATTTCTAGTATTTCCTCTTGATTTCTTTCTTATAGTTCCACTGTCTGCTGACATCACCCACCTGGTTTGTGTGTTGTTTACTTGTGCTATTACAGTCATGAACATGTCAAGCACAGTATGTTACATTCTCTGTACAATCCCACATGTCTGAGTCTCTCGTTCTAATCATTGCAATGTCTCTTCAGGCTGTTTTTTTTCTTGCCTTTGAATATACCTTGTAATTTTTTTTGAAAGCAGACATGTTGCAAAAGGTAATAAATATGAGGCAAATAGACCTTTAGTGTGAGGATTTATGCTAGTTGGGCCATATTAAATCTTGGTGTAGTTATAGCCTCAGAGGCTTCAGATTCTTCTATGTTCTTGATTTGTCTTTTCTCTTGCATTTAGAGGTACCCTTTGTGCTATTCCTTGGACAGATTCTGTGTCTGTCAGCTGTAATCCACAGTTATTACTGGAAGCTGTTTAGTGTACTTGTGGAGTGTGGGGGAAGAGGGCCATTTTCTGATCTTCTAGTTAAGTCACAGTGTTTTAGAGATCCTGTGGTCTTCAAAAATATTTGTGGACCATTGCCAGGGAAATGCCTCTCCCCCACTCCCTGCCCCAGTTCATCCCTCACTACAGTTTTGGTTTTCCAAGTCTATTTCCTCAGTCCTGCCCCCTGTGAACTGTAGCTTTTATTTATTTATTTCTTAGATAAGACAGGAAGATTGGAGTAGGCCAGGGTGGGCTGGATAAAGTTTCAGGTTGGCTCTATAGGAAGTCCTTCTCCCAGAAAGTTAAGGCTTTGTAAAGGAGAAGAATTTGGGGGCGGGGAAGAGTTCATAATAAATCACATGGTTTCTCCTTTTCCTAAGCCACAGGAGGAGCTTTTTCAGCTCTTTCTTAGGTAGGGAACCTGCTGGGGTTCCTGGCATAGGAGGCTGCAAAAGTGTGGACCCTCCATGACTGCATCCCTCAGCCTTCAGTCAAAGCTGCCAGACGCGCTCGTCCTGGCTCCTGGCGCCTGGGGCCTCCGCTGCAGCAGCAGTGTGGAGTGCGTCTCTGTGGGTGTGCCCGAGCCTGCGCGCTGCCGCTTTCTTCTTCGTGGCCATTTGCAGCCCAGCTCCTCATGGATGCGTTTCTGTGGTGCTACCTCAATGCCCTCACTCTTGTTCCCTCTGCCAGGAGAGCTGTTCCCTGGACTTGCCATTGCTCAGTCCTTCTAATTTCCCATAACAGTTCCCTTCCTCCAGGGCTCCCCTCTGGCCACTCAGTCTGTGGTAACCCCACCATCATATGCAGTTACAACCATCATCCTTTTTCATTTCCCTTTCTCACATATTACAGGCTTTTTTCCATTACAGTCATGTGTGGTTTAGCGACTAATATATGTTCTGCAAGATGCATCATTAGGTGATTTTGTTGTTGAGCAAACATCGTAGAGTTCAAGTCTAGATGCCGCACCTACCACTGTAATTGTATGTGCTGCACTTTTACATAACAGTGGCTCAGGAGGTTGGTTTATACCAGCGTCACCACTACCAACTGAGAACTGTGTTGTGTTATGATGCTACCACATCTGTCACTAGCAATAGGAGTTTTTCAGTCCCATTATCATCTTAGGGAACCACCATTAGGGGTCCGTGGCTGACCGGAACATTGTTACTGGAGCAGGATGCACTTGTAACTTGTCTGTCTTCCTGCAGCACGAAACTGGAATGCCAGGCTGTGAACACCTGTTGTCCTTTTCATCTCTGCGTCTTCAGGGCCAAAACTGTGGCTGGCATGAAATAAACACTTCAAAAATATCGTTTAAAAATAAGCTTTATATAGCAATGACCAATTTTAGCTATGGATTCACATTATCCAAATTGGGGCACAAATATACCACAATAATAACAATAAAAAATAGCCTGGAACAACAATAAATACCATGAAGCTATTGGTACCACGTGCAGCTGAGTGTCAGCCTGTAGGACAAGAATAACCCAGTGTTCTATGTATATACAAGTTCTACACACATGATGACTTTTGAGGAAGAAATGAGGTATTTATGAAAATCATAATTAATCCAATATTTTCAATCTGTGAGCTGTATAAACAGAAAATTATTTTATTTCTTTATTTCTATTCTCAACCTATCAAAGGACCACTTGTCAGAAAATCAGGAGCTACTGGTGAGCCACAGAAAACTGACAACATGGACCGAGAGAGTTACCTTTCTCTCTCCAATGCTTAATGTCACATTCCATTCTCATGAGAAGTTCTATTCTGACCAGATAGCCCAGTGTCTCCAACATATTTCCATTCAGAAAATGACCCACAACAATGCCCGGCGCTTGTGGGGTGCTCGCAGTCCACACTTCCCTCGCGTCCTGTCACAGTGGGGCACAGGTTCTCACTGGGAACAGCTGTCTGTCCTTCCGCGTTATTTCCAGCAACAGTCCTTGGCATTGTTAAAGGTATATATTTATCCTTTTGACTTCCCTTCTCCAAATGCAATTCTTCCCCGATTTCTTCACACCTATGAGTACACTTTACCATAAACTCAACTTACACTTCTTAGTGATGAGAAGCTCTCCAGTGTCCCCGGTGACACTGGGTTGCTCAGGACGGCCAGGACCTTCTCTGAGCACTCAGATGAAACCCCAGATGGCCATCACAAAGAGTACTTCAAGTGACATTTCCCTTTGCTGTTTGTTTCCCTCGGCAGAACACGAGGCTTCAAAACGAGAAAAACCGCCTTGTAGAGCCCTCCCTGCGCTAGATGTCAGGTTAAGGACAAACTTGAAATAAATGACATCTCCCGTTATGCTCGAAGCCCCACTCTTCTGTAAATGGTGCTATGGAAAAGCTCCTCACCTTCTCCACCAGAATTTCAACTCTCCCTGCTTTTGTAGGGAGGGTGGAAAAGCCCACGTAGGAGCCCTAGCCCAGAACGCGGTGCCAGCATTGCGGAGCGAGACCGGTAACCACATAATAACGGTAGGTTGCAGCGGATTACTTAGCAATCTTTTGTAAAGTTATCAAGTTACTTTAAACGTAATTACCACGTTACCTGACTTTCTCAGAGCTCCTCGCAGTGTCCAGAACATGGAACAGTCTCCCGTCAGACAGCCAGTCTCCGCCGAGGAGCCCGGGGGAGCCCGCTGCACGGCTGCGCACCCACCGCGCTCGGGGACCGCGCTCCCGCTCGGTGATTTGCGGACACGGTCCTGTGCGGCAGCGCATTTCTGAGAATGAAAAACATGTTCATCATGAGAAACGTTCATGAATTTTCAGTGTCGCAGACCTCGCCCTGCAGGGCAGGCTCACGGGAAACACGGCCTCCCGAGCATTCCTTTGCGCAGCCGTCTCTCGAGGAACTCGCCAAACCAAGAGAGTCGGACAAGATTATTGCATGATGGGGAAGCTTCCGAATTAACCGCTGGTGTGTCAGAACCACCTTGCTTTTCTGCACAGCATTAAAGAGCACAGTTTAACATAAAAGATTTAAATTTGGAAGCGCCAGTCGAATTGCTCGCGTCGGCCAAGACCAGCTGGATGCAGCTCCGCCTGCCCATGGTCCCGCAGCTCCTCCTGAAGTAGCATTGTTTTAACACTCAAGCATATTTTTCTTCTGTGAAAGTGTATATGAAATTTGATAGCTTAAAGATTATCTAATTTTTATGCTTACTGAGGGGCACCCACCGTTCCTCGAGGCCGCAGGAGAGATCAGCACACAAGAAGAGTTTCTGGGCGTTTGGCGCCAAGTTGCTTGTGGTGGACGAGAGGGTGGCGGCCTGCCCCCCGCCGTGCGGCCCCACCTGCACGGGCCATGTCAGAACTGTGGGAAATACACGACCATGAAACGTAGGTATATGAGCTGTGTGCAATGGTTCATACCGCCTTCATCTGAGCAAGGTCTCCTTTAAAATAATTAGGCATTAATATGCTGC
Source organism: Molossus molossus (assembly GCF_014108415.1). Taxonomy (NCBI): domain Eukaryota; kingdom Metazoa; phylum Chordata; class Mammalia; order Chiroptera; family Molossidae; genus Molossus; species Molossus molossus. The sequence continues at coordinate 107,308,431 of NW_023425345.1, forward strand.
ATAAGTTGTTTTAGTATTTTCTGGTATATAATTTGATCTTTTTACTTGTAATTTATATTTATTTTATGTTTAAATAATTATACAGTCTAATGGACTATTTTTCTTTTGTCATATTGATTTATCAGTATTCTATCAATATTGATACATGTATAGATTCATGTTACCATGTGATATTTTCTATATTCCACAATCCAAGGTATTTCATAATCAAATAAAACATTAAAAGTCTCTGAAATTATTTAAAAGTGTAAATTATTATGCTTTGCATAAAACCTAGTTACATTAGTATAAAATTAAGCTATCAATATTTTCAAATATCTATTATGTGAGAGATACCATGAACAAAGTTGAGAGACAGAGAGAGAGAGAGATACAGAGAGAGACACACAGACAGAGAACGGTCTAGTAAAACTCCTGGCTATCACCTCTGAGCCTGAAGTAAATCTACGGATGAGGCTTGATTTACACCTGCCCAAATGGCATCACTGACCTAAATTGTTCTAAATATTTTATAGGGCATTTTATATACTTACATGACCTCAAGCTTCTTAATCATGTAATACAAATACTCTGTTTCCTTCATAATTTTGTCTGCTTTACTCTGTGTATTTAGACTATGCCAGGTATATGGTGAATTTTAAAATATCTCCTTGATTCTATTTATTTTACTTTATATATTATAAACTTTTAATAACACATATTAGCATAGAATGTTAAAATTTCTTGGTGTTTTAAATGAATTATTTATGATTGTTTTTGCATTAAAGATTATTATCTAATATGAAGATGGCTATATAAGCTGTTTTTGTATTTTCTGGTTACAATTTTGGCACTTTTACTTTTAATTTATTTTCTATTTTATGTTTAAAATATCATAAAATAAAATTGACTATTTTTTCTTTAGTGTCCATAGTCTAGTAATATCAATACATGTATAGATTCTTGTAACAACCACCACAGTTTTAATTTCTCCGCCTTGAGTGGAGTTCTTGAACGTGATATATAGATGTATTTTCATAAACTTAGTCTGCCAATTTTTTTGTCTTCTGGCTTGGGAGTTGGGTCCATATATATTTACTGAGAATCCTCATCAATTACTGATAATTTCTACAAACAATTTTATGCTTTTTATTTATTTTTCTAGTTCTAGCTTCTTTCACCTCTTTTCTTGCCTTATTTTGGCTTCATGAAACTTTTATATTATTATTATAATTATGTGGTGGTAAGTTGTAAATTTTAATTATATTATTTTATTGGCTAACCTTAAAAATTTTAATATGCATACTAAACTTTCTGAGTCAAAAGATAACTGCTATTTCTTTATTCATGTAAACAAAGTATTTAAATTGCTTTTTATCATTTTTCCCCATAGCATCCTACATGCTATTTTTATCCATTAATTCACTTTCACTGTTTTCTATTCCCTCCACTAGTTAGTTAGTATTATCATCATTATATATACTCCATGCTTGTTAAATTTCTTCATGGTTTCCGGCTTTTCTCTCTGTTCATCCCTCTTCCTTGTGTCTCCAGTCTGCATCTGGGTTTAGTTTTTGTTTTCCTAGATACCATTATCTTTAGAAATTCTTACAATAAAAAATTAATAGTTGCACGTACTTTATTATTTTTTAATAATTTATTTTTGTTACAAAATGTTTCTCCTTTTTTCCCCTGCAGACACCCTCCTCGTTATCCCCCCCTCCCCCAGCACTGTTGTGTATGTCCATTAGTTATGTATACATGCATGTAAGTCCTTGGTCTATCCCACCCCCCTCCCGCCATTAGTTATGTATACATGCATGTAAGTCCTTGGTTTATCTCACCCCTCCTCCCGCCCCTCTCCTCTGAGGTTCGTCAGTCTGAATGTTACTTTTCCTACCTGTGTTAGGCAGAATTTTAAATATGGCTTCTACCTTCCTGTGCCTTGGTTATTCGAACATCAATCTAGGCTCTGCTTTGAGGGGCTATTGCAGATGTCATGAAGTCCCAGGCCAGCTGGCCTGTGGAGATGATCTGGACGGGTCTAACCCAACCAGTGATGCCTTAAAAGCAAGCAGTTTTCTCAGGGTTGAAGACAGGCCTCCCCACGATGAGAAACGCAGGTGTCCTTTAGAAACTGAGCATGGCCTCCACCTGACAGCCAGGAACAGGGACTGCAGTCCCACAGCTACAAATATCTGGGTTCTGCCAACAGCCTGGTTCTGTGGCTCTGGTTGGTCCCTAATAGGCACAGCATATAATGAAAATACATCTATACAAATGTCAAGAACAGGTAAAATTAACGGATGGTGATAGAAGTCAGGTTACCTATGTGGATTGAAAAGGTTCAAAAAATGACATTCTGTAGTAAATAAGTATTTTATATTCTAGCTGAATTATATATAAACAAGATTATACATATTTAAAAACTATCTAACTGCACATTGAAAACTAGTCCACTTTACACATTTTCCTATATGTATGGAATCTCTTAATAAAAAAGTGAAAAGTGCCTGGCTGGTGTGGCTCAGTGCACTGAGCGTCGTCCCAGGGCCTGAGAGGTCCCTGTTCGATTCCCGTCAGGGCACCTGCCTGGGTTTCCGGCTGGAGTCCCAGTAGGGGACATGCAGGAGGCAGCCAATGGATGTTTTTCCCACATCAATGTTTCTATCTTTCTCCCTTCCTCTCTCTCTAAAAATAATGATAAAAACATTTATTAAAAAAGTGAAAAGTGAAAGAAAAATCAGCATTTCATCTTTCCTAATATGTGCTTAAAATTTAAAGTCTACTTTAGTTATTTTATACAGGTTTTATTTGTGTTTTATATTTCTGCTATAGGTGTTTTTATTTTATTTTATTTTATTTTATTTTTTATGGTTAGCTGTATTAAGGTGTCCACCATTTTTCTCACCTTTGTCCTCCTCCACTCAGCGACCCTCCACCCCAGACCTTCCATACAATATTGTCTGTGACCACGGACTCTGCATATATGCATATATGTTCTTTGATTAATCTCTTCCATTCTCTCCCACCCTCTTCCCTTCTGAAATCTGTCATTCTGTTGCACGTATCCATGCTTCTGATCCTATTTTGTCTGTTAGTTTTTGCTTCATTAGATTCTACATATAAGTGAGATCATGTAATATTTGTCTTTCTTTGGCTTATTTCACTTAGCATAATAATATCCAGGTCCACTCATGCTGTTACAAAGGGTAAGCAATCTTTCTTTTCTATGGCTGTATAGTATTCCATTGTGTAAATGTACCACAGCTTTTTTGTCCACTCATATATTCATGGGTACTTGGGCTGTTTCCAGATCTTAGCTACTGTAAATAATGATGCTATGAACATAGGGGTGCATATATTCTTCCTGATTGTTTTCAGAATTCTTAGGATAAATTCCCAGAAGTGGGATCACTGGGTCAAATGGTAGTTTCATTTTAATTTTTTGAGGAAACTCCATACTGTTTTCCTTAATGACTGCACCAGTCTGCATTCCCACCAGCAGTGTACTGTTTCCCTTTTCCCCACACCCTTGCCAACACTTGTCATTTGTTGATTTATTGATGGCAGCCATTCTGGCAGATGTCAGGTAGTTTTTAATTTGCATCTCTCTGATGATTAGTGACATTGAGAATTTTTTTTTAATGTGTCTATTGGATATCCATATGTCCTTTTTGGAGAAGTATCTACTCAGGTGCTTTGCCTATTTTTAATTGGATTGTTTGTCTTCCTGGTGCTGAGTTTATGAGTTCTTTATGTATTTTAGAAATGAACCCCTTATCAGATGTCCCATTGTCAAATATGTTCTCCCATACAGTGGGTTTCCTCTTCATTTTGATGCTGGTTTCTTTTCCAGTGCAGAACTTTTTAGTTTGGTGCAGTCCCATTTGTTTATTTTTTCCTTTGTTTCTCTCAACCTAAAAGATGTATCAGCAACAACACTGCTATGTGAGATGTCTGAGATTTTACTGCCTATGTTTTCTTCTAGAATTTTTATAGATTAATGACTCACATTTAAGTATTTTATCCATTTTAAGTTTATTCTTGTGTATGGTATAAATTGATGGTCTAGTTTCATTTTTTTGCATGTACTTGTCCAATTTTCCCAACACCATTTATTGAAGAGACTGTCTTTATTCTATTTTGTGCTCTTACCTCTTTTGTCGAACATTAATTGACAATAATAAGGTGGGTCAATTTCTGGGGCCTCTATTCTGTTCCCTTGATCTATATGCCTGTTCTTGTGCCAGTACCAGGTTGTTTTTATTACAATGGCTTTGTAATATATCCTGATATCCAGTATTGTGATCCTTCTAACTTTGTTCTTTCTCAAGATTGCTGAGGCTATTTCTGGTCTTTTTCTTGTTTCATAAAATTTTTGAAATATTTGTTTCAGATCTGTGAAATATGCCATTGGTATTTTTATAGGGATTGTATTGAATGTATAGATTGCTTTGGGTAGTATGGACATCTTAATGATGTTAATTCTTCCATTCCATGAATATGGTATATGCTTCCACTTGTTTGTATCTTCCTATAGTTCTTTTTTCAGTGTCCTATAGTTTTCTGGGTACAGATATTTTATCTTCTTAGTTAAGTTTATTCCTAGAAAAAAGAGAAGAAAAAAATATATATAAAAGAAAAAAATAAAGACAAGATTAAAAATGGAGTTTGCCTTCACATTGTGGTGCTCACTGCATTCACCCTCTGGATCAGCTATTTGTGGAGCCTGCTGTGTTTTACTTTGATGTTGTCCAAAGCTGGCCTCTCTGGAGCTGTTCTGGTGCAAGTCACTATCACTCGCTGTCCCTGCCTCACCCTCTGCAGCCTGTCTGAAGCTTGGCAGGGCGGAGCCCCATGTAGTCCAGTGAGCGGGGCTTCTAGAGCCCAAAAGCTTGCTCTGCCTCAGGTCTCACACCTTGAATATCCCTACTCTGAGCTGCTTTCCCTTACCCCACAGAACTGCGCTCGGTGGGGGTATCTGGGACCTGGCTGGGATGATTGAAACAGGCTCGAATTGTGGGTGGTGCCTGTAACCTGTAAGAGGGTGGAGGGCATTTCCTCTCCTTCCTAGAGCTGCCCTGGCTAAACTAACTGGTGAGCTCAGATCTACTTTCCCCGTAATGCAGCTGCGGGGCCCTGCACATGCCCATCTGTCTCCTGGACAGACGCCCACCTTCGAGATTCAGTTATGTTACCTCAGCTCTGCCTGAGTCCCTGGCACCCTGCACTGCCACAAGTAGAAAGTGGTAAAAAAGATCAGGTCTGCTTGACACTCCACTCTTGCGTGTGACCAGCCCATGCTAGAAAGGACCTCTCCCCAGGCTCCGACTGGACCTAATGTCCAAGTCCCCGCACCTGTCAGATTGAGCGGTAGGCACAGATTCCCAGCCCAGGGCCATTCCCTTGCCCTGGAACAGAGCAGGACAGTGCAGACCTAGCAGTTCTGCAAATGGGGGAGGGGTGCTACCTGGAGGTGGACAAGACTCATCTTCTTTCCCAGGCCACACAGTCCACTCTTGTCAGGCTCTCTGCTCAAAGTTCTTCCAGATAATAGAGGGCTCCTCAGAGTCACTGCTGGGTGTAGTGATCAGACCCCTTCACTGGCCCAAGCTCTGCCTCATGGCCCCACCAGCAGTCACAGACCAGAAAGAATTTCCCAGGTTGATGGTATAACAAAGAAACTGCTCTTTGCCCGGTATGGTGCAGTCTGAGTCTTCCAGGTGGACCAAATCCTCACTGAGTGCCACGTGGTCTCCCCTTCCCTTCTTTGTTGCTCTGGGTTGGGGATCCCTGCATGGGGCTGCGACCCTGTGCTCCCAGGTTGTGGGGCTATGCTGCTGCAATGTCCCTGCAGCTTCCCAGCTGCACACCTGTGCAAAGGAGCTCACCCTGTCCAAGTCTCCTGTCCTTCCTCCGTGTCCCCAGATTTCAACATGTCAGATCAGCTACACTTCAATTGGCTTTGCCAGCTGAACACTCTGCAGTTTAGCCACAAGTCCAGCCTGGTGTTTCGATGGCGCACACAGGGCTTCTAGCTACACTGCAGCTGTCTCGGAATCCCTGTTGTTTTAAATAAGCTTTAACCTGTTTCCTGTTTGCCCAGGGACTGCTTGCTGGCTGCCTTGGGCTGCAGCATGTACCCCAAGATAACTCACAGATTAGCCTGACCTTACCCCCAAAGTCTGCCACAAAATATCTCTCTTTTATTATTAATTTTGCATCGCTTTAGTATATCAATAGTCTTTGGGGAAAAAAGACATCCTTTTATCTATAGCATTCTACTTTTAGTAGTGGTATTTTTGTGCTGAATGAGATGTTTCATTTTGTGTTCTTCTGTGCTTTGAAATTTATCACATGATAAACAATGAATAACTACTGATCATGTATATTTCTGTTTCATTAAAATTAGAGACAAGTTTTGTTTAGAAATAACTCCAAGAACAGTTTTTCTGTTTTATATTCACATTGAATACCAGTCAGCTTCCTTCGGCCTCAAAGAGAGTGTTTATGTAAAATTAAACGAAGGCTGGCAGCAAACCACTTTTTTTCCTAAACAGGAAATGAGTTAAATATGTAGTATTTTTGCTCTCCTTTAGTTAAACCAATACTTTAATTTTTATTATTAATCTATTTTTGACACATAGGTTATTTATTTTTAACAATTTTATTGATATATAATTCATATACCATAAATTCACCTGTTTAAAGTGCACAATTCAATAATTTATAGTATGTTCACACATTTACTCAACCAGCAGGACAATAAATTGTAAAACATTTTCATCACCTCAGAAGAAATTCTCGCCCTGACAGAGTCCTAATGCCTACGACAGGCCTGCCCCTCAACCCACGCACAGAACCAGCGAGCGTCTCCAGGGAGAAGGGGTCACCATGTCACAGCGCGTAGTCCTGACGCGTCCTCCTCAGAAAGTCTATCTACTTAGTCCGCTTTGTTTTCTCATCTCTCTATTGCTTCAAACTATGATTTGAATGTCTTTTTTTCTATGCTGCACTGAGAATAACAGCTTGTCACATCTACTATGTCCTTTAATGAGAAGTCATAAAAAGTTGGATATTAGTAAGTTAAAATTACATCTCAAGAAATTACTTTGATAAAGAAGTATTTGGAAATAGGGGTGACCTCTTGTTGTTTCTTAAATCACTCTATGTCCTACTCACTCTGAAAGAAGTTCTAGTCTTAATAGTTGCTTAAAATATGCCTTTACACACCCACACGCACACACACACACACACAAATGCAGTTATGGAAAAGTTAATGTTGAAGGTTCATCAGGATCTTTAAAAATAATTATAAAATTATTTCCTCTCTTTATTAAGATTCTTAAGGGTGCTCTTTCTCAGACCCTCAGACTCATGTTACTTCTTTAAAAGTTGAAGGATCATGCTTATTTTTGCCTCTATATGAATAAAATTTTCCAGACCTGGGAACTGTCATCCTTCAGAGAATAATGTCAAAGACATGTGGTAAATGGCCATGATTTACTCAAAGAAGAGTGTGTTTTAATGGCTGAGTCAAGTGGGGGTCTTTGCGCTACTCAAAGCTTCAAATGGGCTTTAAACATTTTATTTTGGTAAAACAAACCCTTTCTTACTTCTTCATTAATAATTTCTAACATCCCTGTGTCAACTTATATTCTTTTTAATTTAGAAAATCTTAATTTTAGGAGATAACTTGTCCATTGGGGATACAGACATAAAAGGAATATATAACCATACAAAAACAAACAAACAAACAAACAAAACACACACACACACAAAAACAAAACAAATGGAGGACAGGATGTTCTGTGGAGAAATATTAAATAAATGACCACAAAAAATTTTGCTGTTTTCATTCAGAAATGCAAAAATATTTTAACACATAAAGTTAGTCTAAGACTGAACATTGTAAGCATTAAGAAACATACATCTCTGGTTCCATATAAATTTTTGGAATATTTGTTCTACTTCTGTGAAATACACCATTGTTATCTTGATAGGAATACACTGAATTAATAAATTGCTTTGGGTAGCATGGACATTTTAATGATGTTAATTCTTTGTATCCATGAATATGGCATATGTTTCCACTTATTTGCATCTTCTTTCATTTTTTTCTTCAGTGTATTATAATTTTCCTAGTACAGGTCTTTTATATCCTTGGTTAAATTTATTGCAAGGTATTTTTTTTTTATGCAACTATAAATGGGATAACTTTCTTAGCTTCCTTTTTTTGATAGTTCATTATTGGTGTACAAAAATGCTACTAGTTTCTGGATATTTATTTCATATCCTGCTACTGCACTGAATCAATTGATCAGTTCTAGTAGTTTTTCTTTGTGTGGAGACCACAAATAGCCACAGCCATATTGAGAAAGAAGAACAAAGTTGGAGGAATCATGCTACCTGATATCAAACTATGTTACAAAGCCATAGTAATCAAAATAACATGGTACTGGCATAAAAACAGACATATAGATCAATGGAACAGAACATAGGGCCCAGAAATAAACCCATACTTTATGGTCAATTAATATTTGATAAAGGAGGCAAGAATATACAATGAGGTAAAGATAGTCTCTTTAATAAATGGTATTGGGAAAATTGGACAGCTACATGCAAAAATAAATAAATAAATAAACTAGACCATCAACTTACACCATACACAAGAATAAACTCAAAACAGATTAAACACTTACGTGTTAGTTTCAAAAAACATAAAAATTCTAGAAGAAAACATAAGCAGTAAAATCTTGGACATTTCTTATAGCAATATTTTTTCTGATATTATCTTCTCAGATGATAGAAACAAACAAATAAATAAATAAATTAGACCACATCATACTAAAAGTTTTTTTGTACAGCAAAGGAAATCATCAACTAAATGAAAAAACAAAAAAAAACCCGCTGAATGGGAGAACATATTGTAATACATTTGATAAGGAGTTAACATCCAAAATTAAAAAGAACTTATACTACTCAGCACCAAAAACCAAACAATATAACTAAAAAAATTGGGCATAGAACTTGAATAGACATATGAAAAGATTTTCAATGTCACCAGTCATCAAAGAAATGCAAATTAAAACCACAATGAGGTTTCACCTCACACCTGTCAGAATGGCTGTCATCAATAAATGGAGAAACAAAGAGGGCTGGCGAGGGTGTGGAGAAAGGGGAACCCTCATGCATGGTCAAAGGGAATACAAAATGGTGCAGCCACTGTGGAGTTACTTCAAAAAACTAAAATTAGAACTGCCTTATGACCCATCGATTCCACATCTGGGAATTTATTGGAAGAAACCAGAAACACTAATTCAAAAGAATATATATGCCTCTATGTTCATTGCAGAGTTATTTACAATAGCCAAGATGTGGAAGCAGCCCAAGTGTCCATTAGTAGATGAGTTTAAAAAAACAGTGGTACATTTACACAATGGAATACTACTCAGCCGTAAAAAAAAAACAAACAAAAAAAAACTTTACCTCCTGTGACAACATGGATGGATCCGCAAAGCATTATTCTATATGAAATAAGCCAGTTACAGAAAGACAAGTGCCACATGATTTCACTTATATGTGGAATATAATGAACAAAAGAAACTAACAAACAAAATAGAACAGACTCAGAGGGGAAGGGGTATGAGGGCTGGGTGAAAAAGGTGAAGAGATTAAGCAAAAAAAAACCCAAAAACAAAACCCTTAGGCAGCTAACAGTAACAGTATGGTCATTACTGGAGGGAAAGGGGGTGGGGGAGGAAGAAGAAAGTGTAGGGAGATAGATGGTGAAGGAAGGAAACCTGACTTGGGCTGGTGAACACACAATGCAATATACAGATGATATATTATAGAATTGTACACCTTAAAACCTATATAATTGTATTAACCAGTATAACTCCAATAAATTCAATAAAAAGGAGACATATTTCTCAATAGTATAATTCTTGCCTAAAAAAAGGTTATACTATATGTAGTATACATCCTATATTAGAAATAGGTTTTTCAGAACACACACACACACATCTTTCTCTATTATTCTCTCTCATATATATGACATTTAAATTCTGCTGACTTCTTTATCAACTGATTAAGAACATTTTCTTTCAAACACAAATATTCCATAAGGCATAAAAGAAGATATTAAAGAAAATCAAACTTAGAGCAACTATTTTTTATTAAGCGGCCAAACTTCTGGCTACTTTCTCTTTAAGTCCCGACCAAACATAGTCTCCTTTTTGAATTGTGTTTTGAATTCATATATAATAGTTAAAATTTAAGCAGACTATGCCATGATATTATTTAACTTTAGTTTTAAAATTTTCTCCAATTTTTTTTCAAACTGGAAGCTTCTTAATTATTTCTGCTATCTCAACTCCAGTATCAGAATCTACATAATTACTCACCAAATTTTACAAGACCCTAAAGCATAAATAAATGTATGCAGTAGTTCTTAATCTAAAGGAATTGTAATCTAACCAACCAGATAAAGCTGTGGTAAAGTAACAACAGAGTGTAATGTATAATTATTGTAGAGTGGGGTGTGTCGTTAAATTTCTGGAGGAGAAAATTACAAGCATATTATATACCGAAACCTATTTGAAAGGGAAGAGCTTAGGGGTTTAAAAAACAGGCCTAAGAAAAGGGCGAAGCAACCCAGCTTCCAACTGCCTGGTCACACCTTTTGCTCACAGACTTCTACAGGGGTCCCCCAGCAGACAGAAACACGACACCCTTCCCTGGAGGCAGCTGTGGTCGGCTGCCGGGTCTTACACTCCCAGCCACTGAAGAGAAACCCAACCACCCAGACGCGAAGGCCACAGCAGCTGCACTCATTATCCACCCAGGAGCTATTCATTTCAACCAGCAACTTTCCCTCCGTCAAGTCTGCCTGATGGATTCAGGGAACACATGTCACAGAAACACTTCCCCAAGGAGTTTTGGTTTTACTATTAAGAAACCCAAGCCTGCATTTAAACAACCCGATCCTACACTTCTTGAGATGTACCATACCCCTCACCCCTCACCCCTCACCCCCCACACAGACATGGCCACAGACATGTGAGAGAATCACTAGTATCAAGACAAGACATTGTCCCTGGATGCATTTGCCATGACAAAATATTTTAGAAATTAAGTGGTTAAAAATATGTCAAATCTCACGTGTGATTCTGGGCAGTGTATCTTCTGCGTTTTGCCACTGTTGTTACAAGTATGGGTAGCAGATGTGACAATGTTGGAGAAATTCATTAACATATTTTTAAAAATTAATTCAGGTGATCACCATGCCACTGACTGGATAGTCTAAGATTGTGTCAGACACAGAATTAGAGAGAAAGGAAGCAATTCCTTTGTGTAATGAATTTGGCAATTGGGCATACTTCTCTGTCAGTGCACAGCCTGTCTCTTTGAAAATAGATTGTATAATCCAACTGGGGCCCTCGTTTTTCCTCCTTCTGCCACTTTAATGTAGCAGTGTGTAGACATAGTTATGGTCTCACTTGATTAAGTGTCAAGCCAAAATCTGTCTCATTTTATAAGCTAAGCCTTTTTAAAGTTGATGAGCAATTTCCTAAGAAGAAAGTCTATAATGTTAGAAACACTGTATTTAATAAAAATACACCTGCATGTACATATCTCCCCCTTTCCTTCATCTCCTTAGAGACACATACTTCTGTCCTCTTTCTAAAGTTGACCTATTCTTAAAAATAGTTCAAGATGTCAAAAAGAAATAGCTAGATATGTATTGACTAACCTCAGTAACAAAAAAGCTATTATCATGTGGCTTCACATGGTGTGCTTTTCATTCACGGACGCCCGAGCTGCTGCCCCAGCAAGGATGCCGCTCTCGGCTTCCACCGTGGGCCCGCGGCACGGAGGCAGCTCCCGCGATGGAGGCTTACACTAGGCCTGTGGCGTGTGGCCACCCACTGAGTACACAGAGAGCAGAGAAGGTCACAGCGTAGCCCAGCCCTGGAAGCGACACATGGTGAGTCCCCACATGCAGTCCCGCTGAACAGCAAGGAGACCAGATACGTAGTTTGGCTGTGTGCTCAGGAAGAAAGAAGGTGATCTGTTGAGCGTATAGCATAGAATTTAGTACTAATAATTCAATATTGTTTAATTAAAAATGAAAATATTTCTGCTACCACTTTTCTAAATAGGTGCTGTTTTTCATCAGTTTCCGTTTGTTCATCTACCTAGTGTTCTTTCTAAGACTTATTTAAGCTTAAGAAAAGAAAGTGGTGAGTTCATTGATGTTATACCCATGAGATTGAAAAGCAAAGGAAAGGTACCTTTGACTATAAAGATGATTCCTAAAATATCCTTAATTAGCAAGAAATGATAGTTTGATATGAAACTCATGTGTGGCAGGCTCAGCTCCATAGTCAGACACCATCTCTCCCTAATATTAGACCCCTTTCTTGCAGGGTGAAACCCGTAAGTCCTTTCGGGCTCTTAGTGTTGATTCAGTTTTTTCTTACTTTTAATTATGTCACTTAATGTTAAATAATGACAATTAACATAAAATATAATTCAATACTTTTAAAATCCTTAGAAGATTAAACCTTTGCACAATAAACTGAGCTATGATTAGATATTATTCCAGTTTCTATCTTAGTCTATATCTGCATATAAGAAAGGTCCTATTCCCGAGGACTGCCTTTGAAATGAATATGTGTGTGTGTGAAAATCCCTCGACGAATTGCATTATTTTCTTTTTGAGAATTCCTGAACGATGGAACTTATGTAAGCATACAGAAGAATGTGACTATTATTGTGTATCATTCAATTTTATCACAACATACATATCTGAGAATGACCAAGCTTATGGAAATAAACCAGCAACTATAGTAAAACATTGTTTTGTTTGTCATACTGTAAAAATTCTCATTATAGTGGAAATAAATGAAACATTTGAAAATATTTTATTGAGAAATATGAAACAATAATTTATCAAAAATAACTTAAACACAGAATTACAAGAGCAAGGGTGAATGCTTAGGTAGCTAAGGACATTGGATTACTATGCTGTGTTGATGTAGGTTCATAAAAAGAAAAATGAAAACAAACAAAAAGCACGTCATTCTGCTGAGTATGTTGGTCCTGGGAGAGGCTCCGCATGCATGGGAGTAGGGGGCATATAAGAAATCTCTGTACCTTGCAGTGTGTTGTAAACCTAAAACCGCTCTAAAAAATAAACTCTTTAAAAAATTTTAAATAACTATATATTAGTAGAAAAAGTGGCTATAATACTTCTCATAGACTCACAAAATAATACCACAATTACATTGTATTTAAGAATTTATATGATACCTTTCTTTTAATGAATAAAAAATATTATTTGGAAACAGAAAAGAATCTCAATTGTCTGAAAGTGCTTTTAATGGCACCTAAAAGTTTAGATTTACCGGAACACTACAAGTAAAATTAAGAAGTGAAAACCAAATTGCTTTTGATAAAGTTTCATAATACAACAAACAAAAGTGCCGGACCAGACAGTTTCACTGGTAAATTTTACCAAATATTTTTTAAGAAAATTAATACCAGTCCTTCTCAAATTCTTCCAAAAAACAGAAGGGAAAACCTCTTCCAACCTCATTTTGTGAGAAAGAATTATCCTGATACAAAACCAAGACAAGGACACCACAATAATAGAAAATTATAGTTCAATATCTCTGGTGGACATAGATGAAAAATCTTCAACAAATATTAACAAATTGAGTTCAGCAATACATTAATAGAATCATACACCATGGACAAGCAATATTTTTTCCATTGATGCAAGATTTGTTCAAATTCCACAAAACAGTCAACGTGATACACCACATTAATAAAATAAAAAATAAATATAATATGATTATCTCAATAGATGAAAAAAAAAAACACTTGACAAAATTTAACATCCATTCACAATGAAAACTCAACAATAGCTAGGATCTGGAAACATTCTAAGTGCTCATCATTGATGAGTGGATAAAGAAGCTGTGGTGTTTTTACATAATGGAATACTATGCAACTGTAAAAAAGAAGGATATCTTACCCTTTGAGACAGCATGGAGGGACCTGTAGAGTATTATGCTAAGTGAAATAAGCCAGTCAGAGAAAAACAAGTATCATGTGATCTCACTTATTTGTGGAATCTAATGAATGAAATAAACTGATGAACAAAATAGATCCAGAGACATGGAAGCATGGTACAGACTAACCAATCTCAGGGAAAAGGGAGGGGTGAAAAGGAGCAGGGTAGAGGGGATCAATGGGGAGATAATGGAGGGAGTACATCTGTAATACTTTCAACAATAAAGATAAATTTAAAAAAAAATGATTCAAGAAAAAATAAAGAAAAATATTGAAAAAAGAATCAACCAACAAATGTGTAAAAATATAGAACAAAAAACAAAACAAAACAAAAAACCTCAAAGTGAATCCAGAGTGAACATATTTCAACATAACAAAGGCCATATATGACAAGCCCACACTAACACCTACAACAGTGAAAAGCTTTCAGCTTTTTTTCTTAGAACAGAAACGAGGCAAGGATGCCCATTCTGGCGACTTGTATTCAACATGATATTGAAAGTCTTAGCCAGAGCAATTAGGCAAGAAAAAGAAATAAAAAGTATCCACATTAGAAAGGATGAAGTAAAATTACCATGTTACTGTTTGCAAATAATATGAGATTATATATAAAAAACCCTAATGACTCCATCAAAAAACTGTTTGAACTAACAAAATTGCTAAATTTGTAAAATACAAAAGCAATACACAAAGGTTTGTTACATTTCTATACATTAATAATAAACTATAAGAAAGAGAAATTCAGAAGCAATTCCATTTACAATTGCATCAGGAAGAATAAAATACCTAGAAATATATTTGGCCAAGAAAGTAAAACTCTATATATTAAAAACTATAAGACATAAATAAAAAAAATAGAAGACACAGAGAAATGGAAAGATATTCTGTACTCATGAATGGAAAAAATCCATGTTGTTAAAATATACATATTACCCAAAGCAATCTGCAGATTAGTGTAATCCCTATTAAAACTCCAATGTCAATATGGTGTTACTTCAAAAAATTAAAAATGGAACTGTCATTTGACCCAGTGATCCCACTTCTAGAAATATACCCTAAGAAGCCTGAAACACCAATCAAAAAGAATGTATGTACCCCTATGTTCATAGCAGCACTATTTACAATTGCTAAGATCTGAATACAGCCCAAGTGTCCATCAATAGATGAGTAGATAACAAAGCTATGGTGCATGTACACAATGGAATATTATGCAGCTGTAAGAAAGATCTCTTATCCTTTAAGACGACCTGGAGGGACCTGGAGAGTATTATGCTGAGCGAATAAGCCAATCAGAGAAAGACAAATTCCACATGATCTCACTTATTTGTGGAATATAAAGAACAAAACAAGCTGATGAGTAAAATAGACCCACAGACATAGAAAGGCGTATGGTTCAGACTGAAAAAAATCTCAGAATAGGGGGATGGGTCGGGGGAGGGAAGAGATAAACCACAGAACTTACATGCATATATTCATAACCATGGACATAGACAATAATGCTGAGGGGGTGTTGGGAGGAGGATGTCAAGGAGGGAAAAAGGAGAAACAACCTTAACAAAAAATAAATAAAAATAAATGAATAAAATAAAACTCCAATGTCATTTTTCAAAAAATAGAACAAATAATCCTACAGTTTATATGGAACCACTAAAGCCCCTGAATAGCCAATGCAATTTTGAGAAAGAAGAACAAGGCTAGAGGCATCAAGCTCCCTGATCTCAAACTATATTACAAAACTGTAGAAATGAAACGTATGGTACTGGCATGAACACAGACATACATATCAATGGAACAAAGAACAAACAACTCAGAAATAAATCCACACATATATAGCCAATCAAGACAAAGAAGCCAGGAATATACAATGGGAAAAGGACAGCCTCTTCAATAAATGTTGTTGCGAAAACCGAACAGCACATGCAGAAGAGTAAACTAGACCACTATCTTACATCGTACACAAACATTAACTCACAATGGATGAGAACTGAATAAGACCTGAAACCCTAAATCTTCTAAAAGAAAATATAAGGGGTAAGCTCTTTGACATAGGTCTTGGGATGATTGTTTTACTCTGGCACCACAAGCAGAAATGAATAAGGGGCTCTACCAAACTGAGAAGCTCTGCACAGCAAAGAAAACAACCTGCTGATGGGTGAGAATATTTACAAATCATACATCAGATAAGAAGCTAATATCCAAAATATGTAAAGAACTCCTACAACTCAATAGAAAACAATATAATAAAAAATGGGCAGAAGATCTGAATAGACATTTTTCCAAAGAAGCCAACAGGTACATGAAAAGATGTTCAACATAAGTAATTACCAGAACCACAATGAAACATCACCTTGGAATGGATACTATCAAAAAGACAAGACATAATAGGTGTTGGTGAGGATGCAGAGAAAAAAGAACATTGTACACTGTTGGTGGGGCTCTATTTTTATTTATTTTTTTAATCCTCACTCAAGGATATTTTTCCATTTATCATAATATAGAATGGGAGTGGGAATGGGAGTAGGAGGGGGAGAGAGAGAGAGAGAGAGAGAGAGAGAGAGAGAGAGAGAGAGAGATTGATATGAGAGACACACATCGACTGGTTGCCTCCCTCAAGACCTGACCAGGGCCAGGACAAACCACAACCAAAATACCTGCTCTTGACCAGAATCGAACCCGCGACTCATTGGTCCACGGGTCAACGCTCTACCTGCTGAGCCAAACTGACCAGGGCTGTTGGTGGGATCTTACATGTATGCAGCCAATATAGAAAACAGTATGGACGTTTCTCAAAAAATTAAAAATACAACTACCTTATGACCCAGCAACTCCACTTCTGAGTATTTGAAGAACACGAATTTGAAAAGATATAGGTACCCTCATGTTAATTTGTTCATTGCAGCATTATTTATAATAGACAAGGAGGTGCAGAGACAACTTAAGTGCCCACGCACAGATGGATGGATAAAAAATTGTGATACATAAGTGTATATTATATTATATGTGTATTATATAAATTATTCAGCCATAAAAAAGAATGAAATCCTGCCATTTGTGACATGGGTGGACGTCCAGGGCACTGTGGTATGTGAAATAAGTCAGAAGTCAAACAGAGATATACGATCTTTTTTACATATGAAATCTTTAAAATAATAATAATAAGCTCTTAAATGCAGATGTGGGTATGAGAGATGGTCAAACCTATGGAGAATTTTTATGAGTTCATTTGAGCCAACATGACAGTAATTGCTGGGAAGCAAAGTCTCAGCAGATTGAGAAAATGTTACAGGAAGAGGCAGATTTGCATCTTATTTTACACATTACAACCAAGGGAGGAGATAAAGGGGTTACCTGAAATTCACTGATTGTAGATCAGGGAGGGGGGAGAAAGCATAGTGGAGACCTCTGAGACTGGATGCAGAGGAGAAGAGAGACACACACTTCTTTTCCATTGGCGGGCACAGGGCAGGCAACAGTGAACATTTCCGGGACACGGCAATGGTCCATGGGGAACAGCATGTCAATGAGGGCTTCTGTGGCTTTGTGTTCTGGTGGAAGATGTACACCGAGGGGTCTGAAAAAGGGGGATTACTCTGACATTTCAAAGGCATGTTATCTTAGATGCACAAAGACAATAGAACGTCTTAGTCAAGGTGAAGATCGACTGGCCTAGGACATGACTACCTGCCATGACTCACTTTTAGTAGTTTTCATTTCAGACCATATACTATGTGGTTACTTTGGGTCTCTGGGTTTGCAAGGGCGCCATGCAGACCTCCCTGAGCTCAGGGTCAGTTTGTGGCCTCCTGTCTGAGCACAGCTGCAGAGGCCGGGGTAAATGGACAGAGGAGGTCCAAATATATACACATTGCAATGAATTAAATTTATTTATTTATTAAAACTGAGCATAAAACCTCAGCAGAGTTTAGAAAAAGCACTACAAAGAGTAGTAACTTGTTTAAAACATTAACAACAGATAGATTAAATCATTTCAGAACGAGTTGTAAGAGCAAGTGTCTTAGGTATATTTTATGACATTAATGGATTTCTGGTATACACTATAATGTGAAAATAACAGTGCTTTGACCCCTCTGTGTGATTATTCACACGTTACATTTGCCAAGTACTTTCAGATAACCATCCCCTAAATTAATGAACTTCATAAGTTATGTGTGATTCCAGATTCCACACATAATCCACTTTTCACATTCTGGAAATGAAACTATCATGTCCTAATAAAGTGACTCATTTAAGACACACCTACAAGATTACCATCAGATCATTCAACCACTGAGTGTTAAAAATGCTAAAAATCTGTTCATGTGCAAAGTACTTCTGTGGGTATTTAGAATTATCAAGACACAGTCACTCCCCTTGAGAAGAACCACATTTCTGATTCAGATGAAGAGATACACATGCATGGAGAAAACAGTCACCTTACCCTGCCAGGTAGCAAATAAAGTATTAGTTCAAGGGACAGAGCACGAAAGGCTGACCACTGAGCAAACACTGTGTGCTGCAAGAAATGTTAACTCAAAGATAAAACAAGGCGAGAGGGAGGGAGCCAGGACCTCTCCTTGAGAACTGTGATAGAATCACATCTTAGAAAATGGTCAAGTCTGAAGAAATTTGAAAGATTGTGGAAAATGTAAACTTTTCTTATTGAAACAGCATGGTGAACCAGGTGGTGTTCATAGTTATTAATTTTCACTGTGACCACCAAGAGGTTGCTTTTCCCCCTGCAGACTGTGCTCTGTCCATTATGGAGAGGTGTTGGACTATCCCACATGTGCAGGCTTCACAGAGTATCTGCTGTGGTTGGTACTCATCTTAAATAACTGCAGATGTAGACGAGCACACCCCAAACCCTGCTTCAACCCTCATCATTTGAGAAAAATAGAAAAGGACTGTTTTCTGTTATTAAAACTTCCTGATGCTCAACAAACCCTAGTCCAAAAAGGGCAAAGATCACAGAGAACAGTCACAATAAAAGGAGGACCAGGGGTCAGATCTATCCCCTCCCACACTTACCATAACAGCTATCTTAGTTCCTGTGTTGTCAGCCACCTACTCTTGAACAGTTATGGAAAAAATGCTCTCATTTACAGGACAGGTGGTTGTGGGAAAATGCATCTGGATTTAATCCCAAAAGGTGTTAAAGGCTTTGTCAAACGAGGGAGTGCTCCGTCAGCATGAACCAGGGTGCCAGGCTGCTCTGATGAAACACCGCAGGAAGCTGTGTGTGGAGTGTTGAAAAAGCAGTTTCTCTGATTTTCAGAACATTTCTATCTGGACTTAAAAGTCCCGCCTCCTGGAGGCGGGAAATGCACAGTTCTGACAGCCAACCAGGTGGTACATGAACCACCCCCCAAAACCTTTTATAAAGACTAGCAAAAAAAGTATTTTTTGACCTATAAGTCCTTTCCAGGACTATTATTGAGGGAAAAAATTGGGGTGAGGATTAATTTCATTCACCGCCCATTTTATCTGGCTCCTGTGGGGTGGTCTGCCAGGACCAGTAGGTGCTGTTGTTTACAATGTCAGTGTAATTTCGACCCAGAGCTCGTGAGCACCCCTCCCGGGTCTCCATGCTGGCTCCCCACCTGAGTCAACGACACAAAGGGAGCAGAAACATCACTCACCAGCTTTGGACTCAGCTTCCTTCAAGACACCCCAGGCTAGGCTTGGATTAGCATCAATGTGAGATTTAGGAGCTTTTTTTATTTTGGAATGTCTCAGCATTAAGGATACCTACACTGTCAGCCAGAGAGAATGACATGCTTTGTAGGCATGCCTTAGTCTTCCCGGTTCCCACGGTTTCTGGGTGAGTGCCCATCCACCCCTCTCTTTCTCCTTGTTCTTCAGCTTATTGTTTCAGCTCTTTTCCTCATTGTTTCTTATAAAAATATCTATATTTTATCTGATTATAGAACCAATTATACTATTCAAAAATTTGAATTAATATCACATCACACACCAAGAGTTGAATTTGGAATAATTCAGGGTTTGTTAAGAAATTTGTAAATGTTAGTCAATAATGTTGTAATGGCTATGTATAGTGCCATAGTTATGAAGGGGATCAGTTTGTAAGGTGTATAAAGGTGTAATCACCATGTTGTAGACCTGAAACTATTGTATACCAACTATAATTCAAAAATAAAACTTAGCTCTGGCAAGTTTGGCTCAGCGGTTAGAGCGTCGGCCGGCAGATCAAAGAGTCTCGGGTTTGATTCCAGTCAAGGGCATGTATGTTGATTGCGGTTCATCTTCGACTCTGGTGGGGCCGAGGGGAGGCAACCAGTCGATGTGTCTCTTTTGCATCAGTGTTTTTCTGTCTCTTTCTCTCCCCACTTTATCTGAAGATAAATGGAAAAACATCCTCAGGTGAAGATTTAAAAACTGTAATTAAATAAAATGAATTAATTAACTAGAAGCAAATCTGTAAATGCAGCTGAGACATCCTATTTCCAGGTCGCTGACAGACCCTGGCTATGTCGGCACTTGGGTGCTTGAACGTGGGGACGACCACTGTGGAGATAAACTGGGCTGAAGCGACAGCTGCTCGGTCTTCTGTGGGCTTCAGCTGGGGTACCAGCGAGCTTAGGTGCTCACCCTGCTTTTAATGCAAGGCCTCCGCAGTGCGCCTGCTCACTGACTAGAAGAAGGGATGGGGGCCTTTATGTGCAAGTCAGACGGTACCCAGACCAGAGCTTCTACTTTTTCACCAGTAGGATTCATTTTGCACAGGTGATTCTCCACCTTAATGCCATCTCGGAGACGAAAAGATCATTTGTTTGTTTACCCACGTGAAACGTTGGTTATACGCACATACATACACACATATACACACTAAAACATTTTCTTCTAATAGCCATAAAACAGCAACCTCCCCCCTACCCCCGGAACACACAGGGTGGGCAAAAGGAGGTTTGCAGTTGTGAGCACACAAAGCAGAGTTTATTCTTTTTCAAAATATGCTTTTTACTGATTTTAGAGAGAGAAGAGAGGAGAGGGACAAAGGGAGAGAACATGGATTGGTTTCCTCCTGCACACAACCCAAAGGGGACCGAATGGGTGACGTTCAACCAAACCGAGCCGTACTGGCCGGGTTAGAGTTTATTATTCTTATTATTTATTAATTATATTATTGTTTATTCGTATTACGACTGTGAGCCTACTTTTGTTCACCCTGTATATAGTATACTCTTGAGAGGGTATGTTGCCAAAATGACTAACATTAAACTTGTGTACATCATTATTTTACATTTCTTTAAAATGTGTTATTATCTATACTAAGGAATTCAGGTCACTGATAAGATCCAGTGTTTTCCAAGCCCGAGGTGAAGTGGTGGAGTCTGTGTGACCTGGGTCCCGGCAAGCAATGCTCCAATGCCAGGGCCCCTGTGATTTTAGTTCCCTGCTCAGGCAGCCCAACTAGGAAAACATTACAAACCGTTCATGTCATCATTGTAATCATTTCCCACTTTTCAAATAAATGACAAACTATTTCTGTTAAAAGTTTATTTAGCATAGTCAATGCAGTGATTCTCCACTTGGTGCCTGAGGCTCAGCGGGGGCCCCACCCCAGAGCCCACAGGGACCTGCAGAGGCCTGCAGGAGGCTGAGAGCCATCTGCCTAAGACAGGCACCTCCACTGGATGGCACCTCCTCCGCTGGCAGACCAAATCCTCTCTAAACTTTGTGAGTTCTCTGATCCACTGAAAGTCACACAACATACATTTTATTCCAGCCCCAGCTGGCGGTGGGACAGCGCTCAGCAGATTTTAGGCATTGTTCTGGCCACGTTATTCATTCACCTCAGCACTTTGATGTGCAAGATTCCAAGAGTCAGAGACTAAGACCGGCTCCTGCAGGCAAATACAGTTTCCTCTGTCCTAATCCAGAAGCAGGTTTTGAAATTATTTGAATTTTTCTTTCTAACCAATTCTATCTGGATACAAATGATCACTTTATTTAATTTTTTAACAACTTCTAGCT
Organism: Molossus molossus; assembly: GCF_014108415.1. Taxonomy (NCBI): domain Eukaryota; kingdom Metazoa; phylum Chordata; class Mammalia; order Chiroptera; family Molossidae; genus Molossus; species Molossus molossus. Next base: position 107,330,490 of record NW_023425345.1, read on the forward strand.
TTGGGTTGAGCTATTTCTACCTCAACATTTCCTGTAGTCAGGAGAGACCTAGACATGCATCATTGGGCCATTCCTATTGTTTAAACCCAACTACTGACTGTACTTATACTATGGTGTTTTAACATCATTATGCCAGAAAGTTCTTACTGAATAATGTTTTCCCTTAGAGTTTAAAAAATAAGAAATAGAGAAAATTTCTGTACCTACATCTTGTGGCTGGAAGACACTCAGCACAGTGACCTGCATCCCCACCTGCGGCTTCTCTGGCTCAGTGTCTGGGCACCCCTAACTCAGAGGCCCAGGTGGGCACCCCTAACTCAGAGGCCCAGGTGGGCACCCCTAACTCAGAGGCCCAGGAGGGCCACTGTCCCTCGGGATCACACACTCCTGCGGTCCTACTGCCTGCACTGGACACACACCACAATAGCTTCGGGAACCTTCTAACAGGGAAGGGGGGGGGGCCTAGGAGCTGTGCGCCCTCCTCCCGCAGGCTCAGCCTGTGGGGGGCGGCCAGCTGTCCAGCTCACCGGACACTCCCCACCCTCTGGTCATTGCAGGCGTGCTCTCCGTGCCCCTGCCTGTTGCTAGTGGAAGTGGGCTTCTTGAGGTGCCACCGGAACAAGAATTTCCTGAGGTCCCCATGGAGGATGAGGGAGCATGGAAAGCTTTATTACTGTGGAAACAAACCCCTGAGTTTCTGAGGCCCGTCTCCCTCCGTCCTGTGTGGAAGAGTCCCACTTTGTCTTCAGCAGAGTGAGGATCCAAGCCACTGCCCAGAGCTCCTGCTCCACATTCGCCCGGGCCAGCCTGGCATCTGGCAGGTGAGCTTGTGCTCCCAGGACAGTCCACTGAGTGTGGGGTCTGCATGGCCCAGACCGTGAGGCTTCAGGGCCATGGAGGGGGCTCTTAGGTCACCCAAGAAGCGAGAAACAGGAGCACATACTCAAGAGAGGGAGAACTCTTTGTCTGGGAGATTTTAACCTGGAGCTCTCCAGTGAACCCTGCAGGATTTTGTGTGCTTGCCAATTATCTTTCTTCCCGGTCCCACGGACAGGCTAGCACCTTCCCTTCACCCCACCTCACTGCGCATGCATCCTTCTCCCTTCCCCTGGGGATCTGCAGGGAATGGGCGGTGGTTCCCTGTGCGGCTTGAGGCTGCAGCTTCCTGGTGAAGATGCCCTGGTGGCCATGTCTGCAATGTCTGGCATCCTGTTGCCTCCTTTCCTGGCATTAATATGAGCTAGTTAGAAAATGGCAGCGGAGTGAACAGAAGCTACACAGACCATCTCCCAGAACCAAACTGGAATTACAACTATAACACAGACAAATCGATGGGAAAAAGCAACAGAAAAGCAGCCTGGAGAACCATATAACGAGGGACACTGACTCCGTCCCGGTAGGCTTGCGAAGGCGCGAGACGGGGGCTGGGAGCCCACGGTCAGCAGCTTGGCAGTGGCCTCAGCTGGGAGCAGCGCCCTCGGGTCACACTCCCAGGTGGCTCCACAGCGCAGCCGGGACAGAGGCTGAAACAGCCACAGCCACTCACCTTGGGCTCCGGCAGAGGGAGGGCGGACTGGACTGGAACTGTGTGGGGACACTCGGGGTTTGGAGGGCACTCAGAGCTTTGGCTGAGTGCAGCCACGCAGGACTGTGGCCATACTGCTCCTTCCCAGGGCTCTGGGGAGAGGCGGTGGCCCCTCCCTCAGAGATCCAACCCCACCCTGTGGGCCACTGAAGTGCTAATTGAGGCTCATTAACAACCAGCATCTGCCCCACCCTCGGGAAATCCCCTTGTGCTGAGCACCTAAGGGAGTTTTAAAATCAACTGACAACCCAAAACTCTTCAAGTAACCTCAACTGCTAGACTCCAGGCAAAAAGCTGGAGGATAACAGTACCTTTCCTGGGCTAGCAACTCTAACGAGGAAAGTAAGACTTGACAGTGGTGATTAACGTGGGTCCTCCCTCGCTCATCTAAACACAAGAGAGGGAGCCAAAAACAGCAGAACACCAACACCCACAGGGAAAACTTGACAGGCTCCAAAGCCCACTGTGATAGCCAAAATGGTGAAACACAGAAACAGAAGCCAAATGAAAGAGCAAGAGACCTCCACCGAAGATGAGATCAATGTGGAGCAATTAGGCATGTTAACAGAGCTAGAATTCAGAGCCATGATCTTGAGGAAGCTGAACAGCATGAGTAAGGACATAGAGACACTAAAAATAAGCCAATTAGAAATTAAAAACCATCAAGAAGAGATAAAAAATGACATATCAGAAATGAAAAACACATTGGAAGGTTTAAAAAGCAGACTAGAGGAAGCTGAGGACCGGATCAGTGAATTAGAAGACAGGGTAGAAAAAATCAACCAATCAGAAAAACAAAAGGAAAGAACTATTAAAAAACAGGAAGACAGCTTAAGAGAGCTGTGGGACAACAGGAAACGTAATAATATTCGCATCATAGGAGTCCCCAAAGAAGAAGAAAATGAGCAAGGGATAGAGAATATATTCAAAAAAATTAGTGACAGAAAACTTCTCTAATTTGGTGAAGGAAGAAGGCATTCAAGTTCAAGAAGCACAGAGAGTCCCAAGTAAGAAGAACCCAAACAGGCCCACACCAAGACACATAGTAATTAAAATGCCACCAATTAAAGACAAAGAGAGAATCCTAAAAGAGCAAGAGATAAGCAACAGGTCACCTACAAAGGAAACCCCATAAGGCTCTCAGCTGACTTCTCACAAGAAACACTACAGGCCAGAAGGGAATGGCATGAAGTAATCAAAGACATGAAAAACAAGAATCTGAATCCAAGACTACTCTACCCAGCAAGGCTATCATTCAAAATAGAAGGTGAAATAAAGAACTTCCAGACAAAAAAAGGGAATACATTAGCACCAAACGAGCAATGCAAGAAATGTTAAAAGGACTGCTGTAATTAGCAGTAGAAATAGGAAGAAAAATAGAACCACACTAAACCAAAATGGCAATAAATAAGTACATATCAATAATCACCTTAAATATAAATGGATTGAATGCTCCCATAAAAAGACACAGAGTAGCTAATTGGATAGAAAGCATGACTCATCTATATGTTGTTTACAAGAGACCCACCTCACAACAAAAGACTCACGTAGGTTGAAAGTGAAGGGATGGAAAAAAATTTTCCAAGCAAATGGAAAGCAAAAAAAAGCTGGGGTAGCAATTCTCTTATCTGATAAAATAGATTTCAAAAAGACCATAACTAGAGACAAAGACGGCCACTAAATAATATTGAAAGGATCTATCCAACAGGAAGATATAACCTTGATAAACATATATGCACCCAATACAGGAGCACCAAAATATCTTAAAAATCTTCTGGAGGACTTCCAGGGAGAAATCGACAACAATACAATCATAGCAGGGGACTTCAACACCCCGTTAACAGCGCTGGATAGATCCTCTAGGCAAAAAAAATGAGCAAGGAAACAGAGACTCTAAATGAAGCACTAGACCAAATGGATTTAATAGATATCTACAGAGAATTACACCCCTAAACTACAGAATACACATTCCTCTCAAGTGCACATGGGACATTCTCAAAGATAGACCACATGATAGGACACAAACTAAATCTCTACAAGTTCAAGAAGATTGAAATCATATCAAGCATTTTCTCAGATCACAATGGCATGAAACTAGAAATCAAATGCAACAAGAATATGCAAAGACATTTCAACACATGGAGGCTAAATAGCATGATATTAAACAATGAATGGGTCACCGAGGAGATCAAGGAAGAAATTAAAAACTTCCTGGAAACCAATGAAAATGAACACACAACAACACAAACTCTATGGGATGCAGCGAAAGCAGTTCTGAGAGGGAAGTTCATAGCACTACAGGCCTACCTCAAAAACAAGAAAAATTTCTAATAAACTGTCTAACCTCACAACTTAAAGAATTAGAACGCAAACAAAAAGAAAACCACAGAGCAAGTAGAAGGAAGGAAATAGTAAAGATCAGAGCAGAAATAAATGACATAGAGACCAAAAAAACAATTCAAAGGATCAATGAAACAAAGAGCTGGTTTTTTGAAAAGATAAACAAGATTGATGGACCCTTAGCTAGACTCACCAGGAAACAAAGAGAGAGAACCCAAATACACAAAATCAGAAATGAAAGAGGAGAAGTAACAGCCAACTCCACGGAAATACAAAAGATTGTTAACAACTACTATGAACAACTATATGGCAACAAATTCGACAATCTAAGTGAAATGGACAAATTTCTAGAAACACAGTCTCCCAAAACTGGACCGGGAAGAGATAGAAAACTTGAACAGACAATAACAACTAAGGAAATTGAAGAGGTAATCAAGACTCTCCCAGCAAACAAAAGCCCAGGCCCAGATGGCTTCACGGGGGAGTTTTACCAAACATTCAAAGAACTAACACTCATTCTCCTCAAACTATTTCAAAAAATTCAAGAAGAAGGAAGACTTCCAAACATGTTCTATGAGGCCAGCATAATTCTAATTCCAAAACCAGAAAAAGACACTACAAAGAAAGAAAACTACAGGCCAATTTCCCTAATGAACATAGACGCCAAAATCCTGAACAAATAATTAGCAAATCGGATCCAGAAATACATCAAAAAAATTATTCACCATGACCAAGTGGGATTCATTCCAGGGATGCAAGGCTGGTACAATATTCGCTAATCCATAAATGTGATACACCACATAAATAAGATGAAGAATAAAAACCACATGATCATATCAATAGATGCTGAAAAAGCATTCGACAAAATCCAACATCCATTTCTGATAAAAATGCTCAGCAATGTGGGCATAGAGGGATCATATCTCAACATAATAAAGGCCATATATGAAAGACCTACAGCCAACATCATACTCAATGGACAGAAACTAAAAACATTTCCATTAAGAACAGGAACAAGACAGGGATGTCCACTTTCGCCACTCTTATTTAACATTGTACTGGAAGTCTTAGCCACAGGAATCAGACATGAAGAAAAAATAAAAGGGATCCAAATTGGAAAGGAGGAAGTGAAACTGTCATTATTTGCAGATGACATGATATTATACATAGAAAACCCTAAAGACTCCATCAAAAATCTACTAGACTTAATAAATGAATTTGGCAAAGTAGCAGGGTACAAAATTAACGTCAAGAAATCAACGGCATTCTTGTACACCAATGATGAACTCACAGAAAGAGAAACTGAAAAAACAATCCCATTTACCATCGCGCCAAAAAAAATTAAGATACCTAGGAATAAACTTAACCAAAGAAGTAAGGGACCTATTTGCAGAAAGCTACAAGTCATTGAAAAAAGAAATAGAGGAAGATATAAAAAAGTGGAAGCACATATCCTGTTCATGGATTGGAAGAATTAACATCATTAAAATGTCCATACTACCCAAAGCAATCTATAGATTCAATGCAATCCCATCAAAATACCAACGACATATTTCATAGAACAAGAACAAATACTTCAAAAGTTCATATGGAACCAAAAAAGACCCCGAATAGCCACAGCAATCTTGAAAAAGAAGGACAAAGTAGGTGGGATCACAATAGCAGATATCAGGTTATACTACAAAGCGATGGTAACCAAAACAGCCTGGTACTGGCACAAGAACAGGCATATAGACCAGTGGAACAGAACTGAAAACCCAGAAATGGACCCAAGGCAATATGCTCAATTAATATTTGACAAAGGTGGCAAGAGCACACAGTGGAGTAAAGACAGTCTCTTTAATAAATGGTGTTGGGAAAATTGGACAGCTACATGCAAAAAAAATGAAACTAGACCATCAACTTACACCATACACAAAAATAAACTCAAAATAGATAAAAGACTTAAATGTGACCCGTGAATCCATAAAAATTCTAGAAGAAAATGTAGGCAACAAAATTTCGGACATCATACGGTGCAGAATTTTCACTGATACATCACCTAAGGCAACAGAAACAAAGGAAAACATGAACACATGGGACTACATCAAACTAAAAAGCTTCTGCACAGCAAAAGAAACAATCATCAAAATGGAAAGGCAACCCACTGTATGGGAGAACATCATTGCCAATGATATATCAGATAAGGGGTTAATTTCCAATATATATAGAGTGCTCATACAACTCAACAAAAGGAAGACAAAGAACCCAATTAAAAAATGGGCAGAGGAACTGAATAGACACCTCTCCAAACAGGACATACAAATGGCCAAGAGACATATGAAGAAATGCTCAACATCACTAATCATCACAGACATGCAAATTAAAACAACAATGAGGTATCACCTCACACCTGTCAGAATGGCTGCCATCAACAAATCATCAAACAAGTGTTGGCGAGGGTGTGGAGAAAAGGGGACTCTAGTACAGTGTTGGTGGGCTTGCAGACTGGTGTAACCACTATGGAAAACAATATGGTGTTACCTCAAAAAATTAAAAATTGAACTTCCATTTGACCCAGTGATCCCACTTCTAGGAATATACCCTAAGAAGCCTGAAACACCAATTAGGAAGACTATATGTACCCCCATGTTCATAGCAGCACTATTTACAATTGCTAAGATCTGGAAACAGCCCAAGAGTCCATCAGTAGACGAATGGATAAAAAAGCAGTGGTACATATACACAATGGAGTACTATGCAGCGGTAAGAAAGAAAGATCTCTTATCCTTTGAGACAACATGGAGGGACCTGGAAAGTATTATCCTAAGTGAAATAAGCCAAGCAGAAAAAGACAAATACCACATGATCTCACTTATATACGGAATACAATGAACATAACAGTCTGAGGAATACAGTAGACTCAGAAACATGGAAGTAGGGCACAGACTGACATCCCTCAGAAGAGGGGGTGGGGGGTGGGGTGGTAAGAGATAAACCATAGAATTTATATGCATGTATGCATGACTAATGGACGTGGACAACTAAGCTGGGGATGGGGCGGGGGTGGGGTGGGGAGGGGGGTGCCAATGGGGTAAAAAAGGTGAAATATCTGTAACAAAAAAATAAATAAAAAATTTAAAAAAAAATATGAGCTACTTAGTTATGACCCAATGCTCTCCACTCAGCTATCTGAAAACAAATTATGAAGTTTGACCATTACGTACAAAATGATGCAAAAAGCAGCTGTTAATGCCCTGGAATAAGATATGTGTCTTCCTCTTCGTAAAAGGACTTTTGTCAGTCAGTACACTAAAAAAAAAGTTTTCAATTAAAACATGCATTAATTTATTGATTTTAAAGAGAGAGAGAAACGTCAATTTGTTGTTCCAGTTATTCATGCATTCATTGGTTGATTCTTGTATGTGCCCAGCCTGTAATCAAACCCGCAACCTTGGCGTTTGGGGATGACTCTCTAAATCAACTGAGCTAGCCATCCAGGGCTAGTTTTCAGTTTTTGACCACACACTCATAATAAAATATATTTTATATCACAACTCTAGGAATGGCCCAATTCTTCATATATATAAGTGAAAAATGTCTTGTGATATAATACTAACCCTTGGACATCATTCAGTTTTGCTGTAATAATGCTGCATAACAAGCAAGCTAAATCTTAGTGGCTTGTGTCCACAACCACTTCTTTCTCAGACATGACTGTGTGTGGCAGCGGTGATCTGTGGGTTGGATAGGAACTTCTGGGCTGGACACCCAGTGGACAGCTGGGATCTGGTTTGCGTCTCCCATTCTTGGTCTGTGTCTTCTCCTGTGAAACTGTGCAGGTCCTCAGACCCTGGCCGCTCTTCGGGCTTGTTCAGAACAGCACACTACCATGTGTGCCTGAGTTTTATCCCACATAGCGCAGTCTGTAGCCAAGCCTGAAGCCAGGGTCCAAGTCATGGCTGGAGTGGGAAGGGGACAAAGAAGTCTGAAAAAATAACACACTCTATCACAATTTGGTACCTGGGATTCATATTCTATTTCATTTAAAAAATTATATTCACAAACTCTTAAGCTTATTTCACAGTCTACAAGTGGGTCATGGTCCCTACTTTACACTGTACTCAAGCACCTCTGAAATATGACACCCAATCCAAGACAAATATAAAAATAGGTGGTCATAAAATCCCCGTCTGGAAAGTTCTAGAAAGTTCTGGAAAGACCTGGACCTGCCCCAAACTAATTATAAAGATGTGAGTAAATTATTTTACATCTGAAGACTTCAGATTGCTTTCAACTTTCCATTATGTATTGAAGTGTTTTTATTCATATTATTACTTAGCAAATATACAGAAGCTTTTGTCTAAGTAAGTATGGCAATTATTGCCAAAATCGAGACGTTAAGTGATGGAAGAAATTAGGACTCAGAAGTTCTTTGTGTTAAAAATCACTTTTCCAATTTTCCATATGATGCAGGGAGTGTGTGATCAGGCCAACAGAATTAGATTCAATAAAGAGAAGCTAGTGGTGTAATTGCTTTTCAGTTAAAAACATCACCTGAAGCTCATAATTAACGTACAAAATTTTTGACAATGCATGTCTGTAAAATACCATTCAGAAGTATAAAGTTCCTTCCTCTCAATTTCCTAAACTCAGTATGTAACATTTTATTACTCTCCTGGTTAGCAGAAATACTGTAATTTCAATCCTTTTTTTTTTTTTTTTTGCAATTTTTCTAAATTTTTGAAGTGGCAGGATAAAAAGTTTTTAACAACTTTATTTAAATAGCAAAACATATATCCATTGTAAATGTACAGTGTTATGCTTTTCATTAAATTTATACAGTTGGGCCATCATTACGACAAGTCAATTTCAGAATTCTTTCATCGCTACAAAAAGTGACCCGGGGCTGGCCTGCAGGCAATTCTTGTTTCTGCCCTCAGTCCCAAGCAACCTTGGAGCTGTTTTCTATCTCTAAAAATGTTGCTTCTCTAAAATTTCTTACAAATGAAACAATGCAACATGTTGCATTTTATCTGGCTTTTTATTTAGCATAATATTTCTGATAATAATCTGTATTGTTGCAGGTACTGATAGTTTGTCTTTGTGCTGAGTAGTATTCCATTATATGAAAATATCACTATTTACCACAGCTTTTTAATCCATTCGTCTACTGGTGGACGCTTGGGCTGTTTCCAGATCTTAGCTATTGTAAATAGTGCTGCTACAAACATGGGGTACATATATTCTTTCTGGTTAATGTTTCAGGCTTCGTAGGGTATATTCCTAGAAGTGGGATTACTAGGTCTAATGGAAGTTCAATTTTTAATTTTTTGAGGAAACACCATAGTGTTTTCCATAGTGGCTGCACCAGTCTGCATTCCCACCAGCAGTGTACTAGAGTCCCCTTTTCTCCACACGCTCACCAACATTGGCAAACTTGTTTGATGATTTGTTAATGGCAGCCATTCTGACAGGTGTGAGGTGATACCTCACTGTTGTTTTAATTTGCATCTCTCTGATGATTAGTGATGTTGAGCATTTCTTCATATGTCTCTTGGCCATTTCTATGTTCTTTTTGGAGAGGTGTCTATTTAGGTCCTCTGCCCATTTTTTGATTGGGTTCTTTGTCTCCCTTTTGTTGAATTGTATGAGCACTCTATATATTTTGGAAATTAACCCCTTTGCTGACGCATCATTGGCGATTATGGTCTCCCATATAGTGGGATCCCTTTCCATTATGATGACTGTTTCTTTTGCTGTGCAGAAGCTTTTTAATTTGATATAGTCCCATGTGTTCATTTTCTCCTTTGTTTCTCTTGACTTAGGGGATGTATCAGTGAAAATTCTGCTGCGTATGATGTCTGAGATTTTGTTGCCTACATTTTCTTCTAGAACTTTTATAGATTTGCGAGTTACATTTAAGTCTTTTATCCATTTTGAGTTTATTTTCATGTATCGTTTAAGTTGGTGTTCTAGCTTCATTTTTTTGCAAGTAGCTGTCCAATTTTCCCAACACTATTTATTGAAGAGACTGTCTTGACTCCACTGTATGCTCTTGCCACCTTTGTCAATTAAAAAGCTGTGGTACATGTACACAATGGAATACTATGCAGCTGTAAGAAAGAACGATCTCTTATCCTTTGAGATGGCATGGAAGTACCTGGAGAGTATTATGCTAAGTGAAACAAGCCAAGCAGAGAAAGACAAATATCATATGATATCACTTATTTGTGGAATATAATGAACTAAGCAAACTGAACAAAATTATCCCAGAGACATAGAGGTGGGGTACAGACTGACAGTCCTCAGAGGAGGGGGGTTTTGTGGGGGAAGAGATAAACCACAGAACTAACATGCATGTATGCATGACCAATTAACATAGACAACAAAGCTGGGGATAGGGCAGGGGGGAAGGGGAGGAGGATGTCAATGGGGGAAAAATGAGAAACATCTTTAACAAAAACAAATGAATAAATAAATAAAATAATCCCACCTCAGTAATTCAAAAAAATAAAAAATAAAAGAAGAAAATATCACTATTTGTTTCATGCATGGACATTTGGATTGTGTTTAGTCTTCGGCTCTTATGAATAAATGCTGCCATGACCTTCTAAATGCAATTTTTGGTGTGAATATATGTTCTCATTTCTCTTGGATATATCCTTCAAAAGAAATTTCTGGGTTATATGTAAATTATGTTTACTTTAAAACTGCCAGCCCCACCCTGGCCACTTTGGCTCCATGGTTAGAGCGTTGGCCTACAAACCAAAGAGTCCCAGGTTCGATTCCAGCCAAGGGCATGTATCTCGGTTGGAGTTGGTCCCTGGCCCCAGTTGGGGTTGTGTGAGTGGCAAAAAATTGATGTGTCTCTCTCAGTATCTTTTTTTTTTTGTATGTGCCCCTAGCGGGAACTGAACCTGGGACTCTCTGCTCGGCAGGCCAATGCTCCAACTGCTGAGCCAAACTGGTCAGGGCTAATTTTTATTTTACTAAAGACTAATGATGTTGAGCATCTTTGTTTATATTTATTACTGTTCATAGATAATTCTTATCATATATCCTTTCTGTTGACATTCCTATTCAAATCTTTTGCTGATTTTCTAACTGAAAAAACAAGTTGCTGAGGCAATTTTTAAAATGTATCTTTATTGTTGAGAGTATCACAAATGTCCCCCTATTTTCCCCCCATTGACCCCCTGTCCCGGCTCCCACCCCACCCCAGGCCTTCACTGAACTGTTGTTTATTTCCATGGATTATGCCTATATGCATACAAGTTCTTTGGTTAACCTTTTCCTGCACCTCCCTCCCCCTGAGGTTTGTCAGACGGTTCCATGCTTCCATGGCTCTGGGCCTATTTTGTTTGTCAGCGTATTTTGTTCATTAGATTCCACATATAGGTGAGATCATGTGGTACTTGTCTTTCTCTGACTGGCTTATTTCCCTTAGCATAATACTCTTCAGGTCCCTCTGTGCTGTCTCAAAGGGTAAGAGATCCTAAAGCTGTTTATTAATGGTTTGCAGCAGCTTTTTATGTCTCAATAGATGTCTTTTATAAAATATAATATTTGCAACTATTTTCTTATCAGTGGCTTGTCTTTTGGTTATGTTAATAATGCATTTTGGAGAAAAAATATCCATGAAATTTGAGGTATTACTTTTAATGGTTTGTGCTTTTAGTATCGCATCCAAAGAATTTTACCCAAGATGACAACAATTTTCTCCACTGGCCACTTCTTTGAGTTTTAAAGCTTTTCATTTAAATATACAATAGTGATACATTTTAATAAAACTTTGTCTATGGTTTGCGGGGTCTACATTCACATATCTCCATATGAATTATCTAAGTTTTTCAACAACATTTATTGAAGAGTGTCTTTTCTCCAATAAATTAAAGTTGACACCTTTTAAAAGGCAATTGGCCATAAAATTAAGACTTAATTTCTGAACTCTAATCTGTTTTATATATATACATATATATATTTGTTTTTATATATTTATATTTGTTTAAAATATATATATATATTTTGTATATATACATATATATATAACAAATACGACACCATCTTGATTATTATTACAATATAGTATGTTTATAAATTAGATATTGTAAGTCATCAAACTTTGTTCTTCTTTTCAACATTGTTTTGACTCTTTCGGGTCTTTTACATTTCTTTTAATTTTCAGTTAAAATTGATATTTAATATTACTTCATATTAGTTTCAGGTATATAGCATAGTAGTTAGTGGTGAGACATTTATATAACTTACAAAGTGATGCCTCAATAAGTCTAGCACCCATGTGGCACCAAATATAGTTACCACAATATTTTTGACAACATTCCCTATGCTCTATTTTACATCCCTGTAACTATTTTGTAACTGCCAATTTGTATTTCTAATCCCTTCACTTTTTTCACCTACACCACCCACCACTCATTTTCAACCATTAGTTTGTTCTCTAGATCTATGGGTCTGTTTCTGCTAATTTATTTTGTTCTGTACATTACACATATAAATGAAATCATATGGTATTTATCTTTCTCTGTTTGACTTACCTCACTTAGCATAATAGCCTCTAGATCCATCTGTGCTGTCCCAAATGGTGAGATTTTATTCTTTTTTATGGCCAAGTAATATTCCATTATACATATGTAGCACCACTTTTTTATCCACTGACCTATTGATGTCCAGTTAGGTTGTTTCCATATCTTGTCTATCTTTTCAAATTAATGTTTTGGATTTTTTCAGATAAACACCAGAAGTGGAATTGCTGGGTCATAATGTATTTCTATTTTAATTTTTTGAGGGTCCTTCATACTGTTCATCATAGTGGTTGTACCAATTGGCAATTCCACCAATAGTGCACGAGAGTACCTTTTTCTCCACATCCTTGTTGTTTGTTGATTTATTGATGACAGTCATTCTAACAAGTGTGAAGTAACATCTCATTGTGGTTTTAATGTGCATTTCTCTGATGATTAGTGAAGTTGAGCATCTTTTCATATGTCTACTGGTTTCTTGTACATTCTCTTTGGAGAACTGTCTATTCAGGTCCTCTGCCCATTTTTTAATTCAGTAAAGTAACAGTATACAAAATTAATATTCAGAAATGTGTTGCATTTTTGTACACCGATAGTGAACTAGCAGAAATATGAATTAATTAAAAAATCTCATTTACAATTGCATTAAAAAATAGAATACCTAGGAATAAATTTAACTAAGGAGGTAAAAGACATACTCAGAAAATTATAAGAAAATGAAGAAGGTACACATGAGTGGAAGCATAATCTGTCCTCATAGATAGGAAGAATTAATGTCCACCCTACCCAAAGCAATCTCTATATTTAATGCAATTTCAAACAAAAATACCAATTGCACTTTTCACAAAATTTATATGAAACCACAAAAGACCCCAAACTGTGACAGCAAACTTGAGAAAGAAGAACAAATTTGGAGATATCATGCTACCTGATATTAAGCTGTACTACAAGGCTGTGGTAATAATAACTGCATGGTACTGCATAAAAATAGACACATAGATCAACTGAACAGAACAGAGAGCCCAGAAATAAATCCATGCCCATATGAGCAATTAATACATAAAAAAGGAGGCAAGACTATACAATGGGGTAAAGACAGTCTATTCAATAAATGGTGTTGGGAAAATTGGACAGAGATATGCAAAAAAACAAAACAAACAAACAAAAAGACACCTTGACCATTTGCCACACCATGTATACAAATAAAGTCAAAATGGATTAAAGACTTAAATGTAAGACATGAAACATCTAGACAAGAATATTGCAGCAATCTCTGACATTGCTCTTAGTAATATTTTCTGAAACAACAGAAAAAAATAGGCAAATAAAACTAAAACAATTTTGCATAGCAAAGAAAATTACCAACAAAACAGAAGAACAACCTCCTGAATGAGAGAAGATCTTCATCAATGATACATCCCCAAAGGGGTTAATATCCAAAACTTACAAGGAACTCATAAAACTCAACACTGAAAAAACACACAATCCAAATTTTTGAATGTCTACGTAAATTTCAAGATCACTTTTTTTCTGCATATTTCAGACTTCCCAGGCCCTATAATCAAATGAAATATGTACAGGAGAGGGAGAGAAAAATTATATCAATATATAGAATACACACATGAATGCATAGATAGATTGGGTAGATGATAGATGATGATAGGTGATAGATGATAGATAGATAGATAGATAGATAGATAGATAGATAGATAGATAGATGATAGATAGATCTATCTACTTGTTCTATATCTCTAGAGAACTCTGATACAATGTGAAACTGGGCAATAAATGACTTCGCACTTCATTACCTGTTAATGAGTGACAGCAAGGTGCAGGTGGCAAGCTAAGTACCAGAGGTAGATGTACAGGCGGCGGTGTGAATGGTGGCCCTTGGTTGCTAACTCTCTTCCAGGTGGAGGAAATGCATCACCAATGTGGCATGCAGGCTCAAATTCACTTGAGTGTAATAGAAAAGCTAGGATTTGTGTTGGGAGTAGAGGGACTTAAGGTTTTGCCTCATTTCAGACAAAAGTTATGAGTTGTTTTTTCCAGAAGAAGGTAAACATGTGGGGCATTGCAGTTCAGCCCCTCGTTCTGTCTGTCAAGCCCAGTGTGGCTCCAATAGGAGACAAGTACGTCGCATCGTCCTGACTGCTGGAAGGGGTTGGCACCAGGACAAACTACTACTGGAAACCATATACAAGGCATTTCTGAGCCCCAGACTCTTCCTGTTCTAAAGTGTGTTTACTGTGCTGATGAAGGTAACCCACTGGAGAGTAAGAAACTGACCCCCAAAATTTCATATAATCTCTTGTCATCACCCCACCATCTTGGAAAACTCCCGTGGCCTTCTGTTCAAACTAGGTGAGAACTGAAGAGATGGCACAAGGTTTTGGAGATGGAGGATCAGGTATCAAAGTAAGATCACCCCTTATCCCCACTGCAGCTGTAGAAGTCTGCACACACCTCCCCGCTTCTCTGGCTGCTTCAAGGTGCAGGCAGCGACCAGGCTGAAGTCTGACTTGCTACTTAGGCGTGAACTTCCCTCCTCTCCCCAACCCCACCCCGTTGGTGAGGGTCATTTTCTATCTGTGGGGTCTTTGGCCTAATTGATAGTGAATGGTAATCCAATCAAAAGTACATTCTCTTGAAGAATTTACTAATCCTTAGATTGGATGTCAGGCAATATCCAGGACAAATTCTCCATCTTTTGCCTTAAATTCAACTTTTGTTATTTTTAATAATATTTTGAAAGGAAAAATTCAGAGCTTTAAAAGGGAAAGTCCATCACAGTCCATGAGTATATGTATCTTTCAATTTTTTAGTCATTGAATAAAATCATAAAAAAACAATTGCATTGATCCTTAGAAGTAATATATTTTCAAGTCTTTGGTACATGAGAACATTTTCAAATCACACCAAAGTATTGCTATGGAAAAAACGTGTGTGTGTGTGTGTGTGTGGAAAAAAAAAAAAAAAATATATATATATATATATATATATATATATATATATCATATCTAGGTTTTATTTCCAATATCAGGCTTTAACACGCGTGGATGGTGTCTTTGGCAGTGTGTATGACATTAACCTTGGGTAAAAACTCTGCAACTCTGAACGTCAGTTCATATACTTCCCTTAAGTCATACAAATTCCCTTATAGTTGAAGGACTTTGTAACGGACTAAATTGTAAGCATTTACTGTAGAATGGTTCTCATAACCACTTTGGTTCATATAGTGGTCAACTCATTATTTGAGAAAAATATGTTATTAAAATTATACTATAATCTGGGTCTTGGTATATTTTTTAGAAAGATTCCCACAGAAATGGGTCTTCAGGAGTGGTGTCCAAGTTCCTTACCTATTCTATATTTAGGAAACGTCAATAGAGATAATGTCATCAGTTTTTTCAAGATTTGTGGCCCTTGTTCTGGGCCAACATGCTAAAAACTGTTATTTTGTCAAATTAATGTTTTTGTTTTTAAATGGGGGATAATTGGCTTAAAAGTAACTACTTAAAACTTGGAGTGAATCAATAGCATTGGAAATGTGGAAGAAAACAGTCACACATTTATCTTTCAGAAGATACACCTACTAACGGTTCTCTGACAGGTATAAGCATTCACTATATTTCACTATATTTGTATACATACATATGAAGGTCAAGAATGAATAGTCTTCATAAATTCAAAGGCATGGAAGACAACAAACTATCCAAGAAAAGTTCATAAAAGCCAAATGTTCCAGGAACAAATGCTGGGGACCACTTAGTTTCATAGGTGACCAGAAGAAACAAGCCTAGGGGGAACGTCCAGAAGAAGCTAGAGGGCTGGGGGAAGACCAGGACTGGGGGTTCGGTTTCCGAAACCATGGTAGGATTTTAGGAAGGTAAAAAGCTTCTTATGCATTTGACAGTATGAGAACTGACAGGAGACAGCAGAGCACCTTCAATAAAGCAGTAAAAGAAACCAGGAGGCTGTGGTTAAGGTGTAAACAAATGTGAATAGTGGCACAGTGAGTATATGATTTCAAGAAACATAGCAAATTGGAGGAGGTGGGGGGCTGGGTGAAAAGGTGAAGGGATTGAGAAGTACAAATTAGTCGTTACAAAATAGTCATGGGATGTATAGTACAGCATTGAGAATATAGGCAGTAATATTGTAATAACTGTGTGCCAGGTGGGTACTGGAAATATTGGGGTAACACTTTGTAAATTATACGATTGTCTAACCACTATGCTGTACACCTGAAAGTAATACAAAATCATATTGAATATAAACTGTAATGGAAAAATAAAATCTAAAAAATTATACAAAAAAAGAAAAAGAAAAAGAAACATATCAGCATATTAGAAAAAAGAAATGAAAGGCTTATAGGAGAAGCTTAGACAAGAGAACGGCTCCATTTCTTAGTTTTCACTGTTCATTTTTCAGAAACAGGAAATTTGTTTGCTGGCTGATATAGATGCCAATGAAGAGAGAAAAGGCCTATATCTAAGAAATGAGAGAGGTTTAAGAGAAGAAGGCCTGGAAGACCTGAAGGGTCATTAATTTTAGAGTCCATTACCGGCACGTTCCATCCCAGCTCTGTCCCAGGAGAAACAGGAGCTGAGAGAGATGAAACCATTGTTCTGAGGAGACACAACCGGTAAGTAACCCAGGACCCACTGGAAGTCTGCATGACCTCATGCCTGTGCTTCTTCATGACCAACATCACAGGGGAGGGATTTTTAATAAAAAAGAGTAGGGCTGTGGCTTCCTTCTGAGAAGAAGGTAAATAGATAACTAAATAGAGATATACATTTGATGTAAGCTAAAAGAATGAGAATTGAAGCAATATTTCTTGCGGAAGTTGAAGACAAATGAATCTTTGGGGATGTTTTGGGACAAATGGGAGTCTGATGACATCAGTAACTTTAGGGAACAGTGCAAGCTAGGAGTGGCCTTGGGGACCATTCAGCCCATTGGCAGTTCTGGAGGGAATCCTGTGATGCAGTTGACCATTTTGTTGGTTTTAATTGTACCACAGGTGAAATGATGTCCACCCAATATGGACAACTTCTAGGGATGATGTTCAGCCATAAATTTTAAAAGAGTTATATTTTACTTAATAAAAATAAAATGGGACTTCTGATCAGGATGGCAGCATAGGTAAACGCCATCTCACCTCCTCCCACAACCACATCAAAATGACTACTAAACTACAGAACAACCATCATTCAGAACCGCCTGACACCGAGCTGAATGGAAGTCCTACAACTATGACATTAAAGCAGCCACATTGAGACTGGTAGGAGGGTGGAGGTGGACAGTCTGGTCCCACACCCACATGTGGCAGATAAAAATCAGGAGGGATGCCTGCTGGGAAAGTCCTCCCTGAAGAGGGAGGGGTCCTCATCCCAGACCAGGTGCCCAGTTCAGGGTTCCAGTGACAGGAAGAGAATCCCCATCACTTCTGGCTGAAAAACCAGTGGGAACTGAGGCTCAGGGTGGCTGAGGCGGCTGGAGCCCCAGGCAGCTCCTCTTAAATGGCCCATGCACGGACTTACTCGGACCTGCTCCCTCTGAACTCCAGTGTGTTCCCATAAGATTGTCAGCTGAGTTCTCAAAAGAAACTTTGTAGGCCAAAAGGGAGTGTCAAACAAAGTGATGGAAAGCAAGTACCTATAACCAATATTACTCTATCCTGTAAAGCTATCATTTTAGATTCAATGGACATATCAAGAGTTTCCCAGACAAGACAAAGCTAAAGGAGTTCACCACCATCAAACTAGTATTATATGAAATGTTGAAGATTCTTCTTGGAAGAAGATAAAAAATATGAACAATAAAATGGCAATAAATACATTTCTATCAACAATTGCATCTGCAAACAAAATGAATATGCAGAACAGAAAGAGATTCACAGATACGAAGAACTTTTTTTAGCTGCCAAATGGGAGGGGTGTTGGGGAGATGGGTGAAAAAGGTGAAAGGATTAAAAAGTACAAATTGGTTGGACTGACAAACCTCAAAGGGAAAGGGGGAGACAGGACAAGAAGAGATAAACCAAATAACTTACATGCATATACGCATAACCAATGGACACAGAAAATAGTGTGGGAAAGGTAGGGGGGTGTTAGAGTGGGGAGGAGGGGGTGAATTGGGGAAGAGAGGAGGAAATGTGTGTAATACTTTCAACAATAAAAATGAGTTAAAAAATAAAATAAAATGAGAGAAGATTCCAACATGGCAGCAGAGTGAATGGAAGCTACACAGACCATCTCCTAGGACCAAACTGGAATTACAACAAAAATAAAGACAAATCATCAGAAAAAAGCAACAGAAAAGCAGCTTGGAGGACCACATAACAAGGGACACTGACTCAATCCTGGTAGGATTGTGGAGATGCGAGAGGGGGGCTGGGAACCCACGGTTGGCAGTGGCCTTATATGTGAACAGCAGCCTTAGCTATGAGCGGCGCCCTCTGGTTAAACTCCCAAGAGGCTCCACTGCACAGAGACAGGACAGTGGCTAAAATAACCACAGCCACGTACCTTGGACTCCGGAAGAGGGAGGGCAGACTGGACTGGAACTGTGTGGGGACACTCGGGATTTGGAGGGCGCTCATAGCATTGCTGAGTTGTGGCCCCGCAGGACTGTCATCTTACTCCCTCCCAGAGCCCTGGGAAGAGTCAAGGGCCAATTCCTCAGAGATTCAACCCTACCTGGTGGCCATTGAAATGCAAATTGAGGTCCATTCACAACCAGCATCTGCCCCACCCTCGGGAAATCCCCTTAAGCTGAGCACCTGAGGGCATTTTTCATTCAACTGAGAAGCCAAGGCTCTTCAGGTAACCACTACTGATAGCCTCCGGGCAAAAAGCTGGAGGAAAACTACCATTCCTGGGCTTGCAACTCTAACCAGGACAGTAAGACGTGACAATGGTGTTTCACTTAGGTCCTCCCTGGCTCATCCAAACGGAGGAGAGGGAGCCACAAACAGCAGAACACCAACACCCACAGGGAAAATTTGGCAGGCTCCAAAGCCCACTGTGATAGCCAAAATGGTTAAATACAGAAACAAAAGCCAAATGAGAGAACAAGAGTCCTCTACCGAATATGAGATAAATGAGATGCAGTTAAGCAAGTTAATAGAACTAGAATTCAAAGCCATGATTTTAAGGAAGCTCAACAGCATGTGTAAGGACATGAGCACCATGAGTAAAGATATAGAAATGTTGAAAATCAACCAGTTGGAAATTAAAAACCACCAAGAAGAAATGAAGAATAACATATCAGAAATAAAGAACACATTGGAAAGTCTAAATAGCAGAATAGAGAAAGCTGGGGACCGGATCAATGAATTAGAAGATAGAGTAGAAAAAATCAACCAATCAGAAAACCAAAAGGAAAAAACAATAAAAAAAAAAAACAGGAAGACAGCTTAAAAGAACTGTGGGACAACTGGAAATATAATAACACTCACATCATAGGAGTCCCCGAAGAAGAAGAAAATGAGCAAGGGTTAGAGAATATATTTGAAGAAGTAGTGACAGAAAACTTCCCTAATTTGGTGAAGGAACAAGTCATTCATGTTCAAGAAGCACAGAGAGTCCCAAGTAAGAAGAACCCAAACAAGCCCACACCAAGACACATAGTAATCAAAATGCCAAAAATTAAAGACAAAGAGAGAATCCTAAAAGCAGCAATAGGCAAGCAACAGGTTACCTACAAAGGAAACCCTATAAGGCTCTTAGGTGACTTCTCAACTGAAACAATACAGGCCAGAAGGGAATGGCAAGAGGTAATCAAGGTCATGAAAAACAAGGATTTGAACCCAAGACTACTCTACTCAGCAAGGCTATCATTCAAAATAGAAGGTCAAATAAAGAGCTTCTCAGACAAAAAAAGAAAGGCTAAGGGAATACATTAGCACCAAACCAGCACTGCAAGAAATGTTAAAAGGACTGCTGTAATTAGCAGGAGAAATAGCAAGAAAAGTAGAACGACACTAGACAACAATGGGAATAAATAAGTACATATCAATAATCACCTTAAATGTAAATAGATTGAATGCTCCGATAAAAATACAGGGAGTAGCTGATTGGATAAGAAAGCATCACTCGTCGATATGTTGTTTATTAGAGACCCACCTCACAACAAAAGACTCACATAGATTGAAAGTGAAGGGATGGAAAAAAATCTTCCAAGCAAATAGAAAGGAAAAAAAAGCTGGGGTAGCAATACACACATCTGATAAAATAGATTTCAAAATGAAGGCCATAACTAGAGACAAAGAAGACCACTACGTAATATTGAAAGGATGTATCCAACAGGAAGATATAACCTTGATAAACATATATGCACCCAATATAGGAGCACCAACATATATTAATAATCTTTTGGAAGACTTCAAAGAAGAAATCGATAGCAATACAATCATAGCAGGGGACTTCAACACCCGGCTGACATCACTGGATAGATCCTCTAGACAAAAATTAGCAAGGAAACAGAGACTCTAAATGAAGCACTAGACCAAATGGATTTAATAGATATCTACAGAGAATTATACCCCAAAACTACAGAATTCACATTCTTCTCAGGTGCACATGACACATTCTCAAAGATAGACCACATGTTAGGACACAAACTAAGTCTTTACGAGTTCAAAAGATTGAAATCATATCAAGCATCTTCTCAGATCACAATGGCATGAAACTAGAAATCAATTGCAACAAGAACATGCAAAGACATTTGAACACATGGAAGCTAAAGAGCATTTTATTAAACAATGAATGGGTCACCAAGGAGATCAAGGAAGAAATCAAAAACTTTCTGGAAACCAATGAAAATGAATACACAACAACATGGAATCTATGGGAGGCACCGAAAGCAGTTCTGAGAGGGAAGTTCATAGCATTACAGGCCTACCTCAAAAAACAAGAAAAATCTCTAATAGACTATCTAACCTCACAACTTAAAAATATTAGAGAGCAATCAAAAAGAAAACTGCAGAGCATGTAGAAGGAAGGAAATAGTAAAGATCAGAGCAGAAATAAATGACACAGAATCCAAAAAAACAATTCAAAGGATCAATCACACAAAGAGCTGTTTTTTCGAAAAGATAAGCAAGATTGATGGACCCTTAGCTAGACTCACCAAGAAACAAAGAGAGAGAACCCAAATACACAAAATCAGAAATGAAAGAGGAGAGGTAACAACTGACACCACACAAATACTAAAGATCGTTAACAACTACTATGAACAATTATATGGCAACAAATTCGACACTCTAAGCAAAATGGACAAATTTCTAGAAACACATAGTCTCCAAAAACTGGATCAGGAAGAGATAGAAAACTTGAACAGACCAATAACAACAGAAGATATTGAAGATGTAATCAAGACTCTCCCAGCAAACAAAAGCCCAGGCCCAGATGGCTTCACGGGGGAGTTTACCAAACATTCAAAGAACTAATACCCATTCTCCTCAAACTATTTCAAAAAATTCAAGAAGAAGGAATACTTCTAAACTCATTTTATGAAGCCAGCATAATTCTAATTCAAAAACCAGAAAAAGACATAACAAAGAAAGAAAACTATAGGCCAATATCCCTGATGAACATAGATGCCAAAATCCTGAACAAAATACTAGCAAATCGGATCCAGCAATACACCAAAGAAATTGTCCACCATGACCAAGTGGGATTTATCCCAGGGATGCAAGGCTGGTACAATATTCTCAAATCAATAAATGTGATACACCACATAAAGAAAATGAAGAATAAAAACCACAAGATAATATCAATAGATGCTGAAAAAGCCTTCAACAAAATGTAGCATTGATTTCTGATAAAAACACTGAGCAGTGGGGAATAGAGGGATCATATCTAGACATAATAAAGGCCATATATGAAAGACCTACAGCCAACATCATACTCAATGGGCAAAAACTAAAAGCATTTCCCTTAAGAACAGGAACAAAGCAAGGATGCCCACTTTCGCCACTCCTACTTAACATAGTACTGGAAGTCTTAACCACAGCAATCAGACAGGAAGAAAATATATAAGGGATCCAACTTGGAAAGGAGGAAGTGAAATTGTCATTATTTGCAGATGATATGATACTATACATAGAAAACCCCAAAGACTCCATCAAAAGTTTACTAGACTTAATAAATGAATTTGGCAAAGTGGCAGGATACAAAATTAACGTCAAGAAATTGATGGCATTCTTATATACCAATGATGAACTCACAGAAAGAGAAACTAAGAAAACAATCCCATTTACCATTGCAGCAAAAAAATTAACATACCTAGGTATAAACTTAACCAAAGAACTAAAGGACCTAATCGCAGAAAACTACAGGTCATTGAAAAAAGAAATAGAGGAAGATATAAAAAAGTGGAACACATACCCTGTTCATGGATTGGGAGAATTAACATCATTAAAAAGTCCATACTACCCAACGCAATCTATAGATTCAAAGCAATCTCCATCAAAATACCAACGGCATACTTCACAGAATTAGAACCATTTTTTCAAAAGTTCATATGGAACCAAAAAAGGCCTCGAATAGCCAAAGCAATCTTGAAAAGGAAGAACAAAGTTGGAGGGATCACAATACCAGATTTCAGGTTATACTACAAGCCACTGTAATCAAAGCAGCCTGGTACTGGAACAAGAACAGGCATATGGACCAGTGGAACAGAACAGAAAACCCAGAAATGGACCCAAGGCAATATGCTCAATTAATATTTGATAAAGGTGGCAAGAGCATAAAATGGAGTAAAGACAGCCTCTTTAATAAATCGTGTTGGGAAAATTAGAAAGCTACATGTAAAAAAATGAAACTAGACCATCAACTTACACTATACATCAGAATAAACTCAAAATGGATAAAAGACTGAAATGTGACTCATGAATCCATAAAAATCCTAGAAGAAACTGTTGGCAACAAAATTTCAGACATCATACGCAGCAGAATTTTCACTGACACATCACCTAAGGCAATAGAAACAAAGGAGAAAATGAACACATGGGACTACATCAAACTCAAAAGCTTCTGCACAACAAAAGATACAATCATCAAAACGGAAAGGCAACCCACTGTATGGGAGAGCATAATTGACAATGATATATCAGATAAGGGGTTAATATCCAATATATAGAGAGTGCTCATACAACTCAATAAAAGGAAAACAAAGAACCCAATTAAAAAATGGGCAGAGGAACTAAATAGACACCTCTCCAAACAGGACATACAAATGGCTCAGAGACATATGAAGAAATGCTCAACATCACTAATCATCAGAGAGATGCAAATGAAAACAACAATGACTTATCACCTCACTCTTGTCAGAATGGCTGCCATCAACAAATCATCAAACAACAAGTTTGCTAATGTTGGTGAGTGTGTGGAGAAAAGGGGACTCTAGTACACTGCTGGTGGGAATGCAGACTCATGCAGCCACTATGGAAAACAATATGGTGTTACCTCAAAAAATTAAACATTGAACTTCCATTTAACCCAGTGATCCCACTTCTAGTAATATACCCTATGAAGCCTGAAACATTAACCAGAAAGAATATATGTACCCCCATGTTTGTAGCAGCACTATTTACAATAGCTAAGTTCTGGAAACAGCCCAAATGTCCATCAGTAGATGAATGGATAAAAAAGCTGTGGTACATATACACAATGGAGTACTATGCAGCTGTAAGAAGGAAAGATCTCTTATCCTTTGAGATGACATGGAGGGACCTGGAAAGTATTATCCTAAGTGAAACAAGCCAAACAAAGAAAGACAAGTAGAATATAAATTCAGTCATTTGTGGAATATAATGAACATAACAGTCTGAGGAATGGGGTAGTCCCAGAGACGTGGAAGTGGGGTACAGACTGACAATCCCCAGAAGAGGGGGTGGTGGAGGAGAGATAAACCACAGAACTTATATGCATGTATGCATGAACAATGGACATGGACAACAAAGCTGGGGACAGGGCGAGGAGGGAGGGGGAGAGGGGAATTACTGGGGGAAAAAGGAGAAACATCTGTAACAAAAATAAATAAATTAAATAAAAATAAAAATAAATAAAATGAAATATATTTGACAGATTTATCTCACAAGTCTAATACTGAGGGATCATAATAACCTACAATGTAGAACTTTCATATACAGGAAAGAAAAAATTGCTATTGAAAAGAACTACCATTATGGGGGATAAAGTTTAATTCACATAAATCACATTTTATTATAATACTCACCTGTTTAGAAAAAATGTTGTTGGGAAAATATTTCAAGTGTTATTCACTTAATGTCTGTTAAAAGAGTAAAAGTAGCCCTGGCCGGTTTGGCTCAGCGGTTGGAGCGTCTGCCTGCGGTACAGAGAGACCCGGGTTCTGTTCCCGCTAAGGGCACGTACCTTGGTTGCAGTTTGTCCCCGGCCCTGGTTGGTCATGCGGGTGGCAGCCACTCGATGTGTCCCTTCACATCGATGTTTCTCTCTCTCTCTCTTCCTCTCTCTCCTTCCCTCTCTATCTGAACAAAAAATGGAAAAATGTCCTCGGGTGAGGATAAAAAAAAAGAGTAAAAGTAGAAAACATTTCACCAACTTGATTTTAGTTTTGATTGAAAGAAGTCTAGTAGATAGTTGGACTTGCAGGCTACGGTTGACTAAACACAGTATAAAACAGAGTGAAAATAAAGCTGGCTTGACCTTCAGTGAAGGTACCAAGAGAAAAACCTCCTTTGCACGGCATGAAGGAGTATGAGTGAGCTGACGTTACTAATTTGGAATCCAGAGGTCTCTGACTTCCCTCTCAAATTCCCATTTCGGGTTTATGACATGGGGTGCTTCCATGGTAGACTGAGGCAATAGTGATTCTGCTTTTACAACTCTGTGCAGATGTACATGGAACCCTTTATAAAAATTTTTTATTATTATTGAGTTTTAGAGAGAGAGAGGAAGAGAGAAACACTGATCGGTTGTCTCCCATACTCACCTCAACCAGAGACCGAGCCTGCAACCTGGGCATGTTCCTGACTGAGAATGCATTTTGTGACCTTCCATGGCACAGGACAATGCTCAACCAACTGAGCCCCTGGCCAGGGCTGGAACACTTCTGACAGTTCTAACCCGCACTGCATAATATGCAGGAAAAGCTAAAATAATTCTAGCAGAATTTAAAAATGACATAGAAATTAGAATATTAGAGCCATAAAATGATACTGTTTAAATGAATAGCATGTTGGTAGAGACTCAAATTCTAAAAATGTTTGTGTCTTCAAATAGGCAGCAAATGGCACCGACAAAGTGAAGACCCTTCCCGCACCGTGGCCTGAAAGTGTACCAGCAGCCTGAGGCCCTGGCAGAGGGTATTTACCTGCAGTTGCTGGTATTGTTTTATTGTTTCCACGAGTTAATAATTAAATGCTGACAGCATCCTTAACGCTGCTCTGAACTTAGAAAACAGAGCTGAATGGATCCCTTGGGCTTATCATCTAAATAAGACAAAGACTTTTTAAAAACCAGGGCGAGAAGATAAATACTATAAATCAAAGATAACTGCCTATTCTGATTGCATTTTTCTTCTTCTGTTTTTGTTTTGTTTTGTTTTGTTTTTTGTCATTCCTCCTGAATAGTGGCCTTCAGCTTGGGGGGTAAGCAATTAGAGCTGAATGACTTGCTGAAGAAAGTTCTCTCATAAAAAACTGGAAAGCAGAGAGAAGGTTACTTTGGTAAATAATGGCGAGAAGAGTAAATTCAGAACAAAATGGAATAATATTCCCCCAAAAAAACAATAAAGGACTGGAAACTGAGGCTGAGTCAATCACAAGAGAGCTTAGTTGGGGCCAGAATGCATAAGGAATGACCATCCACACAGAGAGGCCCTTGTGAGTGGGAAGTGAAAACAAGAGGAGGTGAAGTGACTAACATTGCCCACGGATTCACACAGTATTTGCAGTTCTCTGGAGAGGAAGAATGAGACAGGAGCCACCAGGATGGGGAGGGATTGTACCACAGGGGCCTTGAGTGTGGAGCTAAAGCAAAGACTGGACATCACTATGAGACAATGACATGATAATAATATTGTTATAATTCGCTAATCTAGCAGTCGAAGTCTCCCTGGGGCATGAATCAGCCTTATTTTATAATTCTATAGAGAAAAGGAGAGCAGTTGAAGGGAGGTTGATCATCCAGACCTGCTTTTGGCTGACTCAGAATTGGACTCTGGCTCAGACTGAACAGTCTGCCTTGGTTAAGCAACTTACCATCTCAGGACCCTGCAATTTCACTCCTGGGCATTGCCCAGGAGGAACTGGAACAGGGACCTGCACACCACATTCACTGTAACATTATTCACAAAAGCCAACAGATGGAGCAACCCAAGTTACTCAGCAGGGTCCACCCATAGATGCATAAATACACTAAGCATGGCAGACATACAATGGAACAGCCAGCCACAGAAGGGAATACAGTTCTGATACTGTAACACAAATACACTTTGAAAACATCATGTTAAGTGAAATGTCAGATAAACAGGACAAATATTGAATTATTTAATTTATGAGTATCTGGCGTAGGAAAATTCATAGAGACAGAAAATAAGTTACAGCTCATCCAGGACTGAGAAGAAGGGGGAATGGGAAGTTATTGCGTAATGGTTACAGATTTTCTGTTTGAGACTGAAAAACTCTTAGCAAAAGTAGTGGTGAAGGTTACACAGCATTAAAAATGTCATTAGCCCCACAGAATTGTATATTTTAGAATGGTTAAAATGGGACATTCTGCTCTACATGTTTAACACAGTTATGAAAATTAAGGATAATATACCAAAAACCACTCAACTGTATACTTTAAGTGGGCAAATTGTATGGTATGTGAATTATAACTCAATAAAGCTGTTTTTTTAATTTGCTTGTTTGTTTGTTTTTTAGAGAGAGAAATGTAGGGTAAGGGCAATGGGGATATTCTAAAAATATACAATATACTTTTCCAGACTAAGAATTGGTGACTAACAGAATTTAGCTGAGTAAGGAGAATTTACAGATGTTTCCACTCCATAGTTCCAGGAACACAGCAGTTAAGAGGGGACGCTAGCATGTCTTTGGAAACACTGGGGCTGGTTTTGGACCCAATGCATAAACAGGAAGCAAAGACCTGGAGAAGGGGATGCTGGTCTGACCTGAGAGGAAGGGATGATGGACACAGAGAGCTGAGTTTGTGCACAGGTGCCAGTGACGTGGATGAACTGCAGACAGGAGGGGCCAAATGCAAACCTGCAGTAAACACATCTTATTTGGAAAGTAAGAGAAGAAAGAGGACTCAGAGATTAAGAGGAAAAACTGGTTTCAGAGGAGAGAGAATGAGCAGTACACTCTGGAGGAAATGGTCAACTGTGTGAAGTGTGGTGAGGGTGAAGGGTCAGAACCACAAAGATCAGCTGGAAGTAAGGCAGGGGAGGACCCTGATGGCATTTATGGGAGCGATTTCAACTGTGTTAAAGAGTACAAGCTAATTATTCTGAAAGAGAAACAATTTGATTGTAAAGGGTTGATTTCTTTTAAAAATTTTGGCTGTGCATTTAAAAAGTGAGATGTGACAATATTTGAGAGAAAAGTTGTACAAAAATTTTTTTATATTATGTCCTTCATTTGTTTGATTTGGTTTTAAGGTGGATGTTTTGTTGTTGTTTTAGAAGTTGGTAAACCTTGACAAACTTATGGCAAAAATCATTTGAAAGGAAGAAATGATTTAGTGGTGGGTGAGAGATTACTGAAAAATCTTGGTATCAATCCCCAAGTGAAATCAAGTAAGGCAGATAACTGGCTTCCTGGCTTCAGGTAGGCGGAAGGCCAGACGAGGGGCGGTCTGGGGAGAGGAGCAGTGGTCTCATGAGGCACTCCTGTGGCCTGTCCCCACTGCCGATTTTAGAAGATGGTGCTGAAACACAGCTGATGTATTTGCCGCAGGTCAGAACCTCATTTCCTGGGGCTTTATGCTTAAGCGCTATTCTCTGCCCCCTTGTTTGTTTCCCCTCTAAGAGGGTTGAACCTTGTTGACTAGGAACATGCCAGGGAAAGAAAGGTCAGGGAAGGGTCAAAACTATATGACAGCATATACTGGGGGTGGAAAGGTTACCTAGGGTGAGTTCCTTGTCTTCCCAGTTTTGACCCTTGCTAGGCACCTGGGGCTTTTCCATCCTGGTGACCTTCCATACTTGGTCCATTGTCCTTGCTCCGCTCTTGTCTGTCTAACTGCCTCTCTTAAATCTGCTGGAATCTCGAGGAATCTCCCAACTGAGCACTAATTAGCCCCTCAGGGTAGAGAAGCCAGACACCATTAGGCTTTGCCTGATGATTTGGGTGGATTCCTCAAGTTCTCAAGTTCCCCCCAAATATCTTCAGGTTTTTGCAAATATCTTTGCAATCTACCTTCACTTCTTACCTGGAAAGATTGCCATGAACCATGTGAGTAAGAAAGGTCTCAGACCATTTCTCCAATGGGCTTTTATTGGCTTTCAAAGTCAATCTTAATTCCTCAAGGCTTCTGGTGACATCCAGAGTCTAAGTATATCTCTCAAACGGGACATTCCAAAGTCCTAGTTAATAAAGTCACAATTGAACATTGGTTTTATGCGTCCAATATATTTTAAAAAATCAAATTCTTATTGGATTCATGCAAACAAACATATTGCCATAAAAATAATGATACTCATTAAGAGTTTTCAAATTCTGGAGGAATCAGGTAGGGAGAAAAATATAAAGCAAAAGGAAAATCCTTGTCCTTTTAACAGAGTTTAAAAAAAACAAAAACCTCCAAATTTGTATTAGCTTACTTTTGATTTTAAAATTCATTTATTTAATTAAATTCATTATTCAGTTTAACCACGTAATTTTCTCTTAAGACTTCTTTTCACAAACCTTCTAAAACTTTCCTAGTCATTTTTAGCTTAACTCTTCTCATTCATTTAGGAATAGCCAATTTTAGAAAAACCCACTTTCTTCCTTTCCTTCAACAAGTATCTTCTTATACCTTCCTTTACTAAACCATATAATTTATTTCCAATTCATTAAAATTCTTGTCTTAGAAACATTAATTTTTAGTGACAACTAAAAAGTAAGCACTTAGCATTCTTACCCCCCCCCCCCAATAACTTTTAGACAGAGAGGAAAGGAGAAGGAAAGAGAGAGAGAGAGAGAGAGAGAGAAACATTGATACGAGAGCAAAACATTGATCAACTACCTCCTGCACGCCCCTCAACAGGGATCAAGCCCAGAACCCAGGCATGTGCCCTGACTAGGAATTGAACTGGCAATAATTTGGTTCATGGGATAACACCCAACCCACTGAGCCACACCAGACAGGGCTAGCAATTAACATTCTTTAGATTGGAAAATACATCTTATAACTTCTAGAAACATAGGTTCTTCCACTAGCAAACACACTCACACTTTTTTTTCCCCATAAACTTTAAAAAATAGTTTGGATTTAATAACTTCTAGTAAAGTTTATGACATTCACTAACAGCTCCAAATGTATTTTCTAGATCTTCTGTAGTATAAAGCCCAAAGTGCATCCAGCTAAGACGTATCTAGCAATCAATGTTTCAGTATTTAATGTTATTTCAAAACATCTAGATATTTTATAATTTTTATTTTGCTGTGATAGCTTAGGATTACCTCCTAAAAACTTGCATTTTTAAAGATGGCACAGATAAGACCTGGTGGCCTTGCCCGCTTCTGGAGCCACGCCTCTGGCCCTGTAAATACTTCATTTGCAGAACGAGGACAGTTGGTTTTAATACCTCAAAAATTGGGTTGCCACCCAAATGTTGGCAAATGACTGACAAATCTTTTCACCCATTTTTGGTATGTTTCTTCCACTTGGGCACAGTTTTTCTTTCAGGCTCTGAAGCAATTACAGAGAGATCTAGTACAGGTAACATATAACCTCGGGTCAGATAGCATTAAGGAGGCCTCATCCTCCATGAACTTCACTTTGGAATGGCAAAATAAGTCTAGTTATAAGATAGTACTAAAATTTATGGTGCCATTAACTGGCTAAACCTCTCCACTGTTAATTTTATATTGGGGCCAGGGCATCTGCAAAAGAAGCTTGAGGAACTTAGGGTCAAATTTTTCTCAGTTTGTGAGCATGCACCCCAAAAGGGGTCTTTCAAAGTATGGTAGACCAGTTTCCCTTCTATAGAGAGACACATATATTCTAAACCAAATTTAGAGGAGTTCCTCCTAGTCTCTGGGCTGTTTTGCATCATCCCGCATGCACCCAGTGCCCTAACCTGGGTACCCAATGTCCCTATCTACAGGCACCCAGTGCCCTAACCTGGGCACCCAATGTCCCTCCAGTGTGGCCTGTTCGAGCAAGGAGTCCTTCACTTGATGATCTCTGGCCAGCCAGCCTTAGTGGAGAGCCGTCCCACTTCTCTGTCCGAAGATCACCCAGTGTCTGTCACTGTGGACAGAAAACTAGTCCGGTAACTCCGAGCTCTGGACGTCTGGCTGGTGACCTACTGACCTGCCTTCCAAGCTCCCAGCAGCCCTGGTCTCTCACGAGGCTTAGTAGGGAAGGGAAGCTTCCCCCAGAAAAGGGAGGGTCCCTGATAAGCCATCCCCAGAATCTAATGAAAGTGTAATGAAGGCAAGAGAAATGTTTAGTCGGTTTCAAGATTAGTTTCCTCTTGTACAGTTTCCTTTAAAATCATTATTTTCTCAAGTGGTCTAGTACCTTGCATTTAGTTTTAAAAACATTTCACCCTTCTGGCAAAAGAATGTGGACATCATTTACTTCAAGAGTTACCCTCCCCAGCCCTACAAACGATCTATCACTGACTGGTGGAGAAGCAGAGCAGGGAGGGGAAGGAAGAAAAGTGAGGCAGGCAGGAAAGAGGAAGGAAGGACAGGAGGGAAAGAGGACACAGAGAGGGAGAGAGCATCGGCTCACCCTGTGAACTTCCAGGGGTTTGACAGTGGCCTGCGGCGCCCACAAACGTCAGTCACGCAGGGAACCCAGAGCGAAGAGCAGGGGTGGATGGGATGCACCCACCAACCTGCAGCACAAATGCGAGTCTCTACACAGACGGGAAAATGATCTGCTGCTCACACAGCAGTGCGGTGCACAGCTTATTCCAAACTTGATGTTTTCCTCTGGTCTTCCTGCCGAGACAGCGGGCAGCGCAAGGCAAGCCTCCCAGGGGGCCTGCTGAGGGCCAGGCAGCGGCCAAGGACCGGCTCTCGCCCTGCAGCGCTCGACTGGGAGGGGTGCTGAGGGTGGGGCGCCATGGCCCCGCTTCCAGCTCCAGCTCCGACTCTTCCAGGCGAGGGGTCGACAAGGTCGAGCAACCTGCACCCCCGGCTGTATCTGCCGCTACTTCCACGTTCTCAGGATCTGGAACCAGCGGGCCAGAGCCGCAGCGCGGGCCTCACGCTAAATGCAGGGTTTAATGTTACAGCGGGTCTCTGTCCAACTTCCTAAGGCCCACGCTTCCGCTCAGGGCAGAATTCACTCGCGTGTGGGATGAACCTGGCAACCTAGTTCAGTTTCTGTATCAGTCTCACAAATGGGGAATGAAGAATGCTGAGAAACCTGGATATTTTTCTGAAGATCTTTACACGGAAAAGAACATTCTTGTCTGGCTGGTGTGGTTCAGTGGTCAAGCGTCCACCCATGCCCCAAGAAGTCACTGGTTCGATTCCCGGTCAGGCCACATGGCCAGGTTGTGGGCCCGAACCCCAGTGGGGGGCATGCAGGAGGCGGCCAATCAATGTTCTCTCTCATCACTGTTTCTCTCTCTCTCTCTTTCCCTCTCCCTTCCTCTCTCTCTAAAACAAAACAAAACAAAAATATTCTTTTCTTCACCATCTTCCTGAAATCACCTGTTTTTACTGCTATTGGAAAGATATTGTTCTTATATATTTAAAAGTGGCTCCAAGTACCGATATACGACCCTGATGTGACAGAGATCGACAGGCCTACACCTCTGGAATCTCTCAAGAAATAAATGCCAGATACTAAGGTCTGGAAATATAGTTAGTGTCTTATATTTCCCCACGTACTGGTTTCATAGAGCTGCTGTAACAAATAACCACAGACTGGTGGCATAAAACAACAGAAATTCATTCCTCACAGCTCTGGAATCCAAGCCCGAAACCAAGGTCTGGGCAGGCCACACTCGCGCTGAACACTGCGGGGTGGATCCTTCCTGCCTCTTCCAGCTTCTTCAGGCTTCGCTTGCCTTGTAGACTCATCGCTGCTCCGCCTCCCGTGGCCTTCTCCCCTCGCCTGTCTTCCCCTCGTCTGCCTCTACGTGAACATTCGTCACTGGTCTTAGACCCACCGAACCCAGGATGACGCCACCTTGAGATCTTTGCCCTAACCCTACCTGCAAAGAACAAGTTCTACACAGAGTCATATTCTGAGGTCCATGTGCCCATGGAAAAATCATGAAGTTACGATGACATAAAGAATTTTTAGTTATAAAACGTAATTATTTGAAGTAAAATTTTAAACATCAAGAAAATATAACAGATACTTATAAATTCACATTCTAGATTAAAGAACTGTTACCTTTTTCCATGTTTAGTTATTATATTTTATTTTTTAATAAGATGTTATTGACATAACAACTCTTCCACACATTCCCTATCAACTTTCCCCAAATAAAATAATTGTCCTGGAGTATGTTTGCATTTATTGCAATTTACTTTCATTAATCATTACTTATCATTTTATCATTTGTATCATATATAACTAAAATGATAAATTATATATGTATATATGGCACAGGTAAGTCTAGTTCACCTATCTTAACTGCTGTTTTAGAATTGGAAGGAGCTTCTCTGAACCTCTATGCCCACCTCACAACATTGTGGTGAGTAAACAAGATGATTCTGTGAATGATCCACATACACAGTGCAGCCTACATGTTTAGAAGGTATGATTAGCTTCCATTTTAGAATGCCCACCCCGTTGTTGCTGAGCTACAATTCAGTCTGCCTGTTGCTATTGTATCAAAATCATTCAGATGTTGTTCCAATAAGTAATCACCACACTGCCTTTGATATATAAATGGACCTTTATGAAAAGCCTTCACATTTATTTTGACAGGTCTTATTTTAGCTTAACATGCTACAGAAAATTTCAGTAACCCCATTCTAACATCATGTTTTAAAAAAAAAAAATCCCTTGTAACTTCTGAGTTGTTTTACTGAACTGGAGATGGTGACACAGAGTGATGGCTTTTGTCATGCTATCGCCAACTATAAGTGTCTTTTCCGCAAAACCCCTGCAAGTGAGAAAGAGCAGCTACGCCCTTTACGAATACTCCTATTGTTCGGGAGTTTGAGCTTGTGTGGCCGAGGTTGTCTAGTTTCCAGCTGACATTTTCTCATGCCAGAAACACCTGGTGTATTTTACCACAATATTTAAGACTTCAACAGTGCCCTGGACTTCTGGTGATAAAGACAGAAGGTGTTCTGCTGCTTCACCACTATTTATTATCTATGACCTTGTCTATGTTTGGTCACTACGCATGCACATTTAAGATTAAATAGGACCATATGATCAAGCGTACAATAACAAGAGGGTGGTGGCTAGGTGGGCACTGAAACTGCCCAGTAGAGAGAAGGACCCTAGAAATGTGAGGTACAAAGGTCGCTTCATGAGCCCCTCAGTTACTTCTAAGCTTTCTGGCAGCAAAAATAAAGAAGTCAGTCCAATGCACTTGTGAGTTATCTCACAAATGATGCCCTACTAGTTATAGAAAAGATAAGCTTTTCTTGGAACAATAGTGTTCAATAAATATCACTTAACAAAAAAGGAAACAATCTATTGCATAGGTTAAATAAGCTTTGGATTCAACAACAACACATTCGTGTTATTGTTAATATTGATCTTCTATGAAAAGCAAGGGCATATGGTTGAATGATAGTTCTGTAAAGATTTTTCCAAGGTAATCTACTGCACAGAAATGACTTTCAGATACTCTCATGTGGTATAGAGACAGAGATTTGGGAGTCTAACTGAATGAAGAGTTGACATGGCTCACACTTTTCCCTTTGACCGTCCATTTTCACAGTTGAACTTTTGACAAAACACGGAAATTCAGAAAGTGATTGGAGTGTACGTATTTTGTGTTGTTAATCAAAAGAACAGCCAGAGCTTGAGATGCCAAGGGTATGATATGGCAAACTGATATAAACCAAGGCAATGCTCATATTCCAACCATATTTTACATATTTTGGCTGAACACATACTCCCCAAACAACCCTTTTAGATCTGCTCAACTGTATCAACAGGTCATGTCCCTGAAACCCCCAAACTGTCCGCTAGGGATGTGGAATGAGTCAAGTCAGGGAGGCGTTAAAGAGTTACTAAATGTTCTTTTCTACTGACAATAACTTTGGCTTTGGAAAGAAATGCTTGCAGACAACTCTGCTGGGATGATTAAGCTGCATATTCCATCATCCCCTTATAACTAGATAAGAGAGTTTGTTGAGTATGTTGTTAAGTATTACTGGCTTCAATAATACTGAAGTCTCTGCCAATATCAACTATTTTGGTTTGATCGGTAATTTGTTTTTAACTTTTCCTCATGACAAGATTGGTGAATATATTTAATTATTATTTACAATTGGATCTGAAATGTGATGCTAAGATAAAGTCACCAGCAAAAGAGGGAGTATTATATTTTTATTTTAAATATTTTGAAATGTATTTACTCATTTATTCAACAAAAGTTTATTGCATGTCTAGCATGGGTCAAGGACCATGCTCAGCCCTGAGGATAAAATGCAAAAGATACAGTGTTTGCTCTCAGGAAGGTTTCAGGTAATTGAAATACGTGTCAAAAAGGCTGAGAAGAATGTAATGAACCAGCCTGAGGGCACCTTAACTAATCAGAAACTGGAGATGGTTGGTCAGAAGAAGCATTTCTTAAAAGATAATTCCCTGGACTTGCAAAAAGAGAGAGCAGAACAGGCAAAACAAGGTATAAAAGGGCATGCTTAATTAGTTAATTAAGAGAATTGGAAGTCGTCTCCATTTGAATTCATAGCCCAGAAGTAGCAATATCTATGTTTTGGGATAGAATACATGCTATTTCTGTGACCTCCAAACATTCAAGGGGAGTATTTAGTTTTAGATTGTTTTAGATTGTACAAGGGTGGTGATGTTCCCAGGTTAATGACCAAATAAAAAACTCTCAGAAGCTCATACCTCAAGTAAATTTTACAGATAAAGTTTCAAGAATCATATACTGACAATTTTTTTAAAAATCATAAACAAGTTAGGAAAAATTCAGTATGTGTGAAAGCCAGCAGAAACAACAAAGAATGGAATCAGACTAACACCGATTGCTAATATTTAATTATGAGATAAATATGTTCAAGGATACACAACGGGGACTATTAAAACTGAAAAAGGAGCCCCGGCTAGTGTGGCCTAGTTGGTTGAGTGTTGTCCCATACCCTGAGAGGTCACTGGTTCAATTCCCGGCCAGGGCACGTGCCTGGGTTGTCGGCTCCGTCCCTGGTAAGGGGCAGCTGATTGCAGTTGTGCTCTCACACTGATGTTTCTCTCTCTCGCTCTCAATTCCTCTTTCTCTAAAAATCAATAAATTTTTGAAAAAAACTGAAAAAGAAATTAAATTATATTAAAATGATAAGATTATAAAAAATACACCTTGCAGAAGAAAATCACAATAAAGATTAAAAAGTGAAATGTGTAATGTCTAATCAACAGATTAAACACAACTAAAGAAATAGTGAACTGGAAAATATTTTTAAAACACTCCCCATAATATAAAACCAAAATATGTAACAATAACAGAAATATTTATAGACATGGAAGACAAAGTAAAAAGATACACCTCATCAGAGTTTCAGAAAAAATAATAAAAAATATAAAATGAAATATTAAAGAGTTATTAGCTAGACTTTTTCAATATGTAAATAGTAACAATAAAACAACACAAGAAAAAAAGAAGGAAGAGGGACTTCACAATTAGAAAGCACATACTATAATTAAGTGATAACAAAATAAACAAAAGGGAACATTTGAAAGCATCAGAATAAAAACAAACGGTCCACAAATGGATGACATTCAAACGAGCACTAGAGTTCCCAACACTGTAAATCAGAGAAAAATGACATGATATTCTTAATATGCTGTGAGAAAAACTGTCAACATCAAATTATGCAATCAGCCAAACCAGTTTTTTTTTAAAGATTAAATATAAATTGTTTGGCAGGGAGAAAGAATGTTTTATCCACAAGTCATCACCAAAAATCTATCATTTCTTTCTTCCTTCAGGAAGAAGGAAGTAAAGCCCCAAGAAAATCCTTAAAAAAAAACAAACAGATATTTTAGGATCCAAGATGGCTGTGGAGTACCTAGATGCTGCACTCTTCCTCCTAGAACCAAACCGGAAATACAACTAACTTATAAAACAATCAACCTGAGTAAGCAGCTGAAGAGCAGCTGAACAGGCCTTATAACTGCGAGCAGACAGGGATCCATGTAGAGACTGGCAGGAAGGGTGGAGATGGGAAAGGGTTGGCCTCACACCATATGTAATGGTTGAGGATCTGGGGGATATTTTACTTTACTATTTTCCTCTTTTTTTTAATTAATTAAATTATTTTTGTTACACGTTTCTCCTTTTTCCCTTCTAGATAGCCTCCTCCCACTCCTCCCGTACCATCCCCCCCCCACCCCGCATTGTTGTCTATGTCCACTGGTTATGCATATGTGCATATAAGTTCTTTGGTTTATCTCATCCATTCCCCCCATCCCCCTTCTCTGAGGTTTGTCAGGCTAAACCATACTCCTTTCTATGTCTCTGGGTCTATTTTGTTCATCAGCTTGTTTTGTTCATTATATTCCACAATTAAGTGAGATCATGTGGTATTTCTCTTTCTCTGACTGGCTTATTCGCTCAGCATAATACTCTCCAGGTCCCTCCATGTCATCTTAAAGGATAAGAGATCTTTCTTACAGCTGCATAGTACTCCATTGTGTATATGTACCACAGCTTTTGTATCCATTCATCTACTGATGGACACTTACAAGGGCTGTTTCCAGATCTTAGCAATTGTAAATAATGCTGCTAAGAACATAGGGGCACATGTATTCTTTCTGATTGGTGTTTCAGGCTTCTTAGGATAGATTCCTAGAACTGGGATCACTGGGTCAAATGGCAGTTTCATTTTTAATTTTTTGAAAACAATCATATTGTTTTCCACAGTGGCTGCACCAGTCTGCATTCCCACCAGCAGTGTACTAGGGTCCCCTTTTCTCCACACCCTCGCCAACACTTGTTGTTTGATGATTTGTTGATGGTAGCCATTCTGGAAGGTGTGAGGTGATACCTCATTGTTGTTTTAATTTGCATCTCACTGATGATTAGTGACACTGAGCATTTCTTCATATGTCTCTTGGTCATCTGTATGTCCTGTTTGGAGAGGTGTCTATTTAGGCCCTCTTCCCATTTATCAGTTGGGTTCTTTGTCTTCCTTTTGTTGAGCTGTATGAGCACTCTATGTATTTGAAACTTAACCCCTTATCCAATGTCTTGTTGGCAATTATCCTCTCCCATATAGTGGGTTCCCTTTCCATTTTGATAGTTGTTTCTTTTGCTGTGCAGAGGGCTATCTTGAAAAAGAAGAACAAAATAGGAGGGATCACAATACCGGATATCAGCTTATACTACAAAGCCATTCTATTCAAAACAGCCTGGTACTGACACAAGAACAGGCACATAGATTAGTGGAAAAGAACAGAGAACCCAAAAATTGACCCAAGATATATGCTCAATTAATATTTAAAAAGGGGGGCAAGCACATACAAAGGAGTAAAGACAGCCCCTTTAATAAATGGTATTGGGAAAATTGGACAGCTACATGCAAAAAAATGAAACTAGACCACCAGCTTACATCATACACAAGAATAAACTCAAAATAGATAAAAGACTTAAATGTGACCTGTGAATCCATAAAAGTCCTAGAAGAAAATATAGGCAACAATCTCAGACATCACTTACAGCAGAATTTTCACTGATACAATTCCGAAGGCAAGAGAAACAAAGGAAAAAATTAATACATGGGACTACATCAAACTAAAAAGCTTCCTCACAGCAAAAGAAACAAGCATCAAAATGGAAATGCAGGGATATTTTAGCTGCAACGGCTCCCCCTGAAGAGCGAGATGTCTCAATTTAACGCCACCAACTATAGGAAGAGGAGCCCACATAACATCTGACTGTGAAAATCAGCAGAGATTCTGTCCACCAGTGTGAGACAGGAGATTTCCGGAAACCCAGGTACCCTCTTCAAGGACTAGCACACAAAATAATGCTTGAGAGCATTCAACATGGGCTCCAGCAAAGGGCTGACTAGAGTTATACAGGTAGAGATTGGGTTTGTGGCTTCAGGGAAATAGCTGGAGGGACAACCAATAATGCCCCTGTGCTGAGTCCCTTTCATCTCATTCTGTCTTCCCTGGGTCCAGTACACACCTCCAAATGGCATTAAACTAGGGAGATGCTCTAGCTTCACAGTCCAGACTCTCGGTGGCCTTGCCCTGCCAAACTTTCACCCTGCAGAGGAATCAGCTAGCTGTGGCCAGCCTGAGCCCTCCTTGCAGTCTTTCTTGAGAGGTTCTCAAGGAGATCTGTGCAGGCTCAGGGAGTGTCAGAAACACAAAGAAAGAGACTGAGTGAAGTGGCTTTAGGGCAAAGGCTGTTTTTCCCTGTGTGCCCAACAGGTGATGCCCTGCACGGCATTGGCCTAGAGAAATGCACTAGTTCCAGTCTCCTGACTCCCTGAGGCATTGCCCATCAAACGTGTGCCCTGCGGAGAAGTCTGCTGGCTGCGACCAGCCGGGACCCATGATGCGGTCTTTCTTGTGGGGTTCTTAAGAACTGAGCAGACTCAGAATGTCAGAGAAACACGGGAAAGCACTGAGTTGTATGGTTCTTGAGGGAAGGTCATTTTTTCCCATGACCCTGACCAGCCCCACCATTCATATGCAGAGCCCTCCCTCCATACAGCAGAATCTCAATTTGTTTTAGCCTGAAGAAATCTACTGGCCTCTCCCTGACAACTCCTGAAACCCTGCCAGACAGCAAGTGTCCACAGGTTCCAGGTGGACGGCAGCTGCTCTTGGTGTACCCAGTGCTGAGAGTCCTCAGGCTCAACACTGGCGCTTAATTTGAATCAGTGGCAAACTGGTGTACACCACTTGCCTCTACCTGGTAACTCACTGAGAATCTGCCTCGCTCATCTCATGTACCACCAAATGCTATTTCATTGGCTGAGGCTAATAGACAACTAGCAGATGTAGGTGAATGTTGGAGTTCCTTGGACCTTTTGCTGACCTTCCCCAAGCCTGATACTGATGGCAGCTAGTCTCAGTACTCAGCCAGGCCCCTTGCACATGCACACAGGCCCAGCAAGGGCAGGCACCAACCTTGGAACACTTTGTAGCTCCTAACAAGTAGCCCAGGGCCATTCACACACAGCATTTAACATTGACTTGAACTAAAGTCCCTCCCAAAAATTCCTTGAACCAAAACAATTGGAGGCTGGTATCAGAACACATCAAACCACAACCTAATTAGATCCACAAACAGCACATCCAGAGAGGATTGTTGTCAAGAACTAGAGCTTGCTGAGGTGAATTTTGCTTCAGTTCATACACTGTTGTTGGGATTAATCCTCACAGACAGACAGCCTAAAGGTCAACCCCATCTACAGATGGGCCAACAGCAGTCTAGACACAAAAGGGCTTATATAACCCACACAAAGGGCAATCCTGGAATACCTAGCTAAGGTGATTAGGGAAATCGTACCATTGAGTTCCACATCTACTACATAAGACCAAGACTGGAAGGCATAGCAGATCAACATATTAGACAGAAAGACGGATAGATGGTCACAATGGGAGACAAGAAAACATACCCCAAATGAAAGAGCGGGAATAATCACCAGAAAAAGAAGTAAATGCAATGAGGATAAGCAACTACCACATATAGAGATCAAAACAATGCTCATAAGGAACGCACACGCTCAAGGAACTTAGGAGAAGAATGAAAGAACTAAAGATAACTTGAACTAAAAGATAGTAAGCATAAAAAGGGATATAGAGCTTGGCCATTGTGTCTCAGCAGTGTCAACCCACACACCAAGAGGTCACCAGTTCAATTCCTGATCAGGGACATGCCCAGATTGTGGGCCAAATCACCAGGGGGGAACATGCAGGAGGCAGGAAATCAATGTTCTCTCTCGTTGATGTTTCTATCTCTCTCTCCCTCTCCCTTCCTCTCTCTCTAAAATCAATAAAGAAAGAAAATTCAAGAAAAGAAAGAAAAAAAGGACATAGAAACCATAAAAAGCAGTCAGAAATAAAAAATATAATAGCTGAAATGAAGAATACACGAGAAGAAATAAACAGCCTATTATATGAAGTAGAGGATTAAATCAATGAATTGGAAGAGAAAACACCTAATCAGAGCAGCAATTTTGTTTTTAATATGGGTATACTTTAAGAGACCTTTGGGACAACACGGCTTAACAAAATTCACATCACGGTGGTGCCAGAAGGAGGAAAGAAAGAGCGAGAAACTGAGAGCCTATTAAAAAATAATAACTGAAAACTTCCCTAATGTGGTAAAAGTAAAAGACACACAAGTCCTGAAAGTTTAGAGTCCCCCCAAAAAATAATCCAAAATGGCCCACACTAAGACCCATCATAATTAAAACATCAAAGATTAAAGAGAAAGAGAGAATCTTAAAAGAATCAAGAGAAAAACAATTCTCTACAAGGGAGCTCCCATGAGACTGTTAGATGATTTTTCAACAGAAACATTTCAGGCAAGAAGGTGTTGGAATCACATATACAAAGAGATAGAAAGGGGACAGTGGGAAAGGGGACAACTAAGACTGCTCATATCAGCAAGGCTATCATTTAAAAACAGAGAAATAAAGAGTTTCCCAGACAAGAAAAAGCTAAAGGTATTCATTACTACCAAAAGAGAATTACAATAAATTCTTAACATACTTCTTTAAAAATAAGAGAAGAGGAAGACAATTATAAAAAATAAAATAATAATAAATATGCACCTATCAATAATCATTTAAAATGCAAATGGATTAAATGTTCCAATAAAAAAACATTAAGTAGCTGAATGGATAAGAAAATAAGATTATATATATATATATATATATATATATATATGCTGTCTACAAGATACCCACTTCAGATCAAAAGATACACAAAGACTAAAAGTAAAGGGATAGAAAAAGATATTTCTTGTAAATTGAAACAATAAAAATATGGGGCAGCAATAATTATATTAGACAAAATCGACTTTAAAACAGAAGCTCTAATAAAAGACAAAGAAGAACATTACCTAATGATAACAGAATCAATCCAAAAAGAGAATATAACCCTTGTAAACATTTATGCACTCAAAATAAAAGCACCTAAATATACAAAACAATTATTAATGGACATAATGGGAGAGGTTGACAGTAATAGAGTCATATTAGGGAATTTTAACACCCCATTGACATAAATAGATAGATCTTAGGCACAGAAAATTGACAAGAAAACAGCAACCTTAAATGGCACACTAGATCAGATGGATTTAATTGATATTTTCAGAACATTTCACACCAAAGTAGCAGAATATACATTCTTTTCAAGTGCACATGAAAATTTTTCCAGGATTGACCACATGTTAGCCCACCAAATGAGTCTTAATAAATTTAAGAAGATTAGAATTATGTCAAGCATCTTCTATGATCAAAACTGTATAAACCTAGAAATCAATCACAAGAAAACAACTGAAAAAGAACAAACACATGGAGGCTAAATAACATGTTACTAAACAATAAATAAGTGAACAATGAAAGAAATCAAAATTACCTTGATACAAAAGAAAATGAAAACCCCAAAGCACAAAAATCTATAGGACACAGCAAATTAGTTCCAAGTGGAAATTCACAGCAATACAGGCCTGTCTCAAAAAACAAGAAAAATCCTAAATAAGAAATCTAACCTTACACCTAAAAGAACTAGACAAAAAGAGAACACAACAAACAAAACCCAAAGTAAGCTAAAGAAAAAAAAAAAAAAAAAGATAAAGATCACAGTGAAAATTAACAAAATGAAGTTAAAAGAACAACAACAATATGTAAGGTCAGTGAAACCAGGAGATGTTTTTTTAAAAGGCTAACAAGACTGATAAAACTTTAATCAAACTCAAGAAAAAAAAAAAAAAAAGAAGACTGAAATAAAGAAAATCAGAATGAACACCACATAAATACAAAGGATTTTTGTAAAATGTTATAAAAAACTGTATTCCAGCCCTGGCTGCTTTGGCTCAGCGGTTGGAGCATCCGCCTGCGGACCAGAGCGTCCCGGGTTCAGTTGCCACTAGGGGCACATACTGAAAAAAATAAAAATACCTATATTCCAACAAATTAGATAATCTGTATAAAATGGATAAATTCATAAAAACATACAATCTCCCAAAACCAAATAAAAAAGAAACAGAAAATCTGAACAGACTGAATACAACTAATGAAATTGAAGCAGTAATAAAATAAAATGAAAACTCACAGCAAAAAGAACTCCTAGACTAAAGGGTTTCACAGGTGAATTTTTTCAAAAATTCAAAGAAAAAGTCACACCTATTTTTCTCAAAGTATTCTAAATACACTCAAGAAGAAGAAAATTATCCAAGCTTTTTTTTTTTTTTTAATGAGGGCTGCATTATCTTAATTTCAAAACCAAATAAAGACATTAAAAAGAGAGACTATTATAGGCCAATATCCCAGAAAAAATACATGCAAAAATTTCCCACAAAATAGAAAACCAAATTCAGCAATACATTAAAAAGATCATATACCATAATCAAGTGGCAGACATATCATGCTACTTGAAATCAAACTATACTACCAGGCCACAGTAACCAAAACAGCCTGGTACAGACATAAAAACAGACCTATAGATCAATAAAACAGAATTGAGAGCCCAGAAATAAGCCCATACCTATATGGTCAATTAATATATGATAAAGCAGTCAAGAACATACTTGACTTGGGGTAAAGGAGGTCTATTCAATAAATGGTACTAGGAAAATTGGACAGATATATGAATAAAAATGAAACTAGACCACCAACTTACACCGTATACAAGAATAAACTCAAAATGTGTCAAAAACTTAAACATAAGACTATAAATCCTAGACGA
This sequence comes from Molossus molossus, assembly GCF_014108415.1. Lineage (NCBI taxonomy): Eukaryota > Metazoa > Chordata > Mammalia > Chiroptera > Molossidae > Molossus > Molossus molossus. The sequence continues at coordinate 107,374,202 of NW_023425345.1, forward strand.
AAACATGGACAGTACAATCTCTCACATTTTTTAGCAATATTTTTTCTGATATATCTTCTTAGGCAAACAAAACTTAATAAACATTTTTAAAAATAAGACTATCAAAATAAAAGTTTTGCACAGCAAATAAAAAGACCCACTGAATAGATTTTCACCAATGATACATCTATCTGCTAAGAAGTTAATATCCAAATATCCCTGATGAACATAGATGACAAAATCCTGAACAAAATAGTAGCAAATTGGATCCAGCAATACATTAAAGAAATTATTCACCATGACAAAGTGGGATTCATCCCAGGGATGCAAGGATGGTACAATATTCACAAATCAATAAATGTAATACACCACAAAAACAAAAATGAAAGATAAAAACCATATGATCATATCAATAGATTCTGAAAAGCATTTGACAAAATTCAGCACCCATTTCTGATAAAAATGCTCAGTAATGTGGGAATAGAGGGATCATATCTCAACATAATGAAGGCCATATACGAAAAACCTACAGCCAACATACACTCAATGGGCAATAACTAAAAACATTTCCCTTAAGAACTGGAACAAGACAGGGATGCCCACTTTCTTTTTTTTTTTTTTAATCCTCACCCGAGGACATTTTCCCGTTTTTTTGTTCAGGTAGAGTGGGAGGGAGAGAGAGGAACAGAGAGAGAGAGAGAAACATCGATGTGAAAGGAACACATCAAGTGGCTGCCACCCGCACGACCAACCAGGGCTGGGGACAAACTACAACTGAGGTATGCGCCCTTAGTGGGAACCGAACCCGGGTCTCTCAGGACCGCAGGTCGACGCTCTAATCATTGAGCCAAACCGGCCAAGGTGGGATGCCCACTTTCGCCACTCTTATTCAACATAGTGCTGGAAGTCTTAGCCACAGCAATCAGACATGAAGAAAAAATAAAAGGGATCCAAATTGGAAAGGAGAAAGTGAAACTGTCATTATTTGCAGATGACATGATATTGTATGTAAAAAGACCCCCTAAAGACTACATCAAAAATCTACTAGACTTAATAAATGAATTTGGCAAAGTAGCAGGATATAAAATTAACGTCAATAAATCAACGGCATTCTTATACACCAATGATGAAGTCACAGAAAGAGAAACTAAAACAATACCATTTACCATTGAGGCAAAAAAATTAAGATATCTAAATAAACTTAACCAAAGAAGTAAAAAAGCTATTTGCAGAAAACTATATGACATTGAAAAAAGAAATAGAGAAAAATATAAAAAAGTGGAAGCACATACTTTGTTTATGAATTGAAAGAATTAACATCATTAAAATGTCCATACTACCCAAAGCAATCTATAGATTCAATGCAATCCCCATCAAAATACCAATGACATATTTCACAGAACTAGAACAAATACTTCAAAGGTTCATATGGAACCAAAAAAGGCCTCAAATATCCACAGTAATCTTGAAAGAGAAGAACAAAGTAGGTGGGATCATAATGCCAGATATCATGTTCTACTACAAAGCTACTGTAATTAAAACAGCCTGGTACTGGCATCAGAACAGGCATATAGATCAATGGAAAAAAACAGAGAACCTGGAAATTGACACAAGACATTATGCTCAATTAACATTTGACAAAAGTGGCAAGAGCGTGCAGTGGAGTAAAGACAGCTTCTTTAATAAATGGTGTTGGGAAAATTGGAAAGCTACATGTAAAAACATGAAACTAGACCATCAACTTACACCATACACAAAAATAAACTAGAAATAGATAAAAGATTTAAATGTGACTTATGAATCCATAAAAGTCCTAGAAGAAAATGTAGGCAACAAAATTTCAGACATCATACACAGCAGAATTTTCACTGATATATCACTTAAGACAACAGAAAAAAAAGAAAAGATGAACACATGGGACTACATCAAACTAAAAAGCTTCTGCACAGCAAAAGAAACAACCATCAGAATGAAAAGGGAACCCAGTGTATGGGAGAGCGTAATTGCCAATGATACATCAGGTATGGGGTTAATCTCCAAAATATATAGAGTGCTCATACAACTCAACAAAAGAAAGACAAAGCACCCAACTGAATAATGGGCAGAGGACCTACATAGACACCTCTCCAAACAGGACATACAAACAGGCCAAGAGACATATGGCTCAACGTCACTAATCATCATAGAGATGCAAATTAAAGCAATTATAAGGTATCTCCTCACACCTGTCAGAATGGCTGCCATCAACAAATCATCAAACAACAAGTGCTGGTGAAGGTGTGGAGAAAAGGGGACCCTAGTACACTGCTGGTGGGAATGCAGACTGGTGCAGCCACTATGGAAAACAATACGGTGTTTTCTCAAAAAATTAAAAATTGAATTGCCATTTGACCCAGTAATCCCAGTTCTAGGAATCTATTCTAAGAAACTTGAAACACCAATCAGAAAGAATATATGTACCCCTATGTTCATAGCAGCACTATTTACAATTGCTACGATCTGGAAACAGCCCAAGTTTCCATCAGTAGATGAATGGATAAAAAAGCTGTTGTACATATACAGAATGGAGTACTATGCAGCTGTAAGAAAGAAAGATGTCTTATCCTTTGAAACAACATGGAGGGACCTCGAGAGTATTATGCTGAGCAAAATAAGCCAATCAAGGAAAGATCTCACTTATTTGTGGAATATAATAAACAAGGTGGGTTGATGAATGAAATAGACCCAGAGACATAGAAAGGAGTATGGTTCATACAGACAAACCTCAGGGTTGGTGGGAGGTGGGGATGGAGGAGATGAACCAAAGAACTTATATGCAAGTATGCATAACCAATGGACATAGACAACAATGCGGAGGGTGGGGGACAGGATGGGGAGGAGAATGTATAGGGGGAAAAAGAAGAAACATCTGTAACAAAAATAAATTAATAAAAATTGAAAATGTAAAAGAAGTTAATATCCAAAATTTATTAAAAAATTCATACTACTCAACACCAAAAACAAACAGACAATCCAATTAAAAATGGGACACTTCTCCAGAAGAGGACATATAGATGGTTAATCGACACATGAAAGATGCTAATCATCACTAATTGTCAGAGAAATGCAAATTAAAACTGTAGTTAAAAATCACCTGCAACCTGTGAGAATGGCTACCATCAATAAATTCACAAATGACAGGTGTTGACGAAGATATGAAGAAAGAGACCCTTGTACACTGTTTGTGTGAATGCAGACTGGTGCAGCCACTATGAAACTGCCTTAGGACCCAGTGATTCCACTTCTGGTTATTTATCCGTAGAAACCCAAAACACTAATACAGAAGTATATATGCACCCCTATGTTCATTGCAGTGTTACTCACAATGGCTATGCTATGGAAGCAACCCATGTGCCTGTAAATAAGTGAGTGGATACATATATACAATGGAATATATTACTTGGTTGTTAAAAAAAATGAAATCTTAACATTTGTGACAGTTATGGATGCAGCTAGAGGGTATTATATTAAGTGAAATAAGTTAGAGAGAGACAAATACCCTATGGTTTTACTTATGTCTAATGTAAAGAACAAAAAATAAATAAATAAATAAATAAATAAATAAATAAATAAATAAATAGTAGAAACAGACTCAAAGATACAGAAAACAGACTACAGTTGTGAGAGAGGAGGGGTGTTGAGGGCTTGGGTGAAAAAAAGTGAAGGCACCCTGGCTGGTTTGGCTCAGCGGTTAGAGTGTCAGCCCAGTGACCAATGAGTCACAGGTTCGATTCTGTTCAAGGGCTTGTACCTTGGTTGCAGTTCTGTCCCAGCCCCTGATTGGGGTCCTGTGGAAGGCAACCAATTGATGTGTTCCTCTAATGTTGATGTTTCTCTCTCCTTCCCTCTTTCTCTGTCTCTCTCTCTCTTTCCCTGCCTACTACTCTATCTGAAGATAAATAGAAAAATATTCTCAGGTGAGGATTTAATAAAAAAGTGTGTCCGGCTAGTGTGGCTCACTGGTTGAGTGTCGACCCATGCACCAATAGGTCTCCAGTTCGATTCCTGGTCAGGGCACATGCCCAGGTTGTGGGCCTGATCCCCAGTGGGGGGCATGCAAGAGGTGGCCAATCGATGTTCTCTCTCATTGATGTTTCTATCTCTCTTTCCCTCTCACTTCCTCTCTCTCTACAGTCAATAAAGAAAAAAAAATTTAAATTAAAAAAAAAATGAAGTCATTAAGAACTACAAATTGGTAACCACAAGTTTGTAGAGTATGGCATAGGGAACATAGTTGATAATAATATATTAAGTAGGTAATGTGAGAAGTGGGCATTTGAAATACTGGGGGAAGCACTATTAAAGTATATGATTGTCAAACCATTATGCTGTATACCTGAAACTAATAAAAAAAATTTAATTTAGACTGTAATTAAAAAAGAAATATTACACAATTAAAATGTTAAGCACATTAATTAACACATGTAAATCAATATTGAATGTGTATAATTAAATTTCTAATGTGGGTGTTTTATATTTTTAAATGAGATCTTAAGTTATAGACAAAAATAGTATTTAATTTAAAGTCACATAATTTAATTAAAGGCTTGTAAATATTTTATTATTTGGTATAGAATATACTATTCACTTTTAGAATTTGTTAACTATGCATGGTGAGACTGTTAGTATTAAAAAATAAAAGATAAACAGAATAAGTGAGTAGCATGAGTGTAAATATCAATTCAATCATTCAAATGAAGACAAGTGGAAAAATAAAGAAAAAGTAGGTCAAATTGAAAGTAAAACTTTAATATAAATTAATCCAAAAAATTGTAACCATTAATTTTTTTTTAAAAATAATTTTTGTGAGGAAGAGATAAATATAGACAAAATGGACATGAATCACAACCTACCCCCGCAGAAATTCAGAGCAGAAAACTGTGGGAACCAGGGTTAATAAAACTTAATGTATAATTGATGTACCTCTGGAAGCTCAGAGTACACAAGCCTGAGGGAACAGCTCCAGGGCTCCAAGCCTTGGGGGAAGCCCATACTTTTGTTTTACCTCCAGGAACTCAGTCAGGTCTTCATAGTGAATATTGGAGAATATCCCCTCTTGATCTCAGCAGAGGGAGAGGAAAGAAACAGTTCTGCAATACACCCAAGTGTTTAGGTCTTATCAACACAGTCCTTCCTCAGCAGAAGCTCTGGACTGGAGCTCAGCTTGCTCGATCTAATGTACATGGGGAAAAGGAGATACCCAACTCCAGCCTTCTCTGACCTTCAACATGGGCTAAGGAAAATACCCAACACTAGCTTCCTCTAGGTATCCTGTCTCACTTAAGGGGCAGAAAAATATGTATAAAGTTCACATTACAGGGACATGGTCTCATCAAAGTATGAGATGTAATCACAGGACTACTGAATGCTTCTTACACCCACACCTTGTCACCTAAAGGTCTATTAACCACAGTTCCTTTTAACTAGTAAATCAGGTCCATTTCTTAACAAAAACATACAGGGCACACTAAAAGGTAAAACAAAAGCAAACAAGCAAAAGAAACCAATTTGAAGAGACTGCTCCAACCTCAGAGCCCAGGCCGAGATGGCAGGGCTAGGGGGGTGATGGGACCAGGAACTCAAGTGATTAACATGCTAACGGTTCTAGTGACAGAAAAGAAGATAACATATAAGAACAGATGGACAGAGAGATGGAAATTGTAAGAAATAATTTTTTAAAAGACATGCTAGAGATTTAAAATACTGAAAAAAAACACAGAGTGCCTTTTTATGGATTCATTAGTAAACTGGACAGAGCTGAGGAAAGAATCTCTGAATTTGAGGATACGAAAATAGAAACTTCTAAAAGTAAAAAGCAAAAAGGAAAAACACAAAATATAAAAATAAAAACTTAGAATATCCAAGAATTTTGGGACCACTACAAAAAGTATAACATATATGTAATGGAAATACCAGAAAGCAAAGAAAGAGATAAAGGGATAAAAGCATATTTAAAGCAATAAAGACTGAGAATTTCCCCAAATTAAAGTTAGACACCAAACCACATATCTAGAACTCCCAGAGGATTTATCCAACAAGATAAATGCAAAACAAACACACTATATATACAGGCATATCATTTCCAAAGTTCAAAAAATCAAAGATGGAGAAAAATTCTGAAAACTGTGATAGGAAATCATATACTTTATCTGTAAAGTAGCAAGGATAAAAAAATGCATTGACTTCTTCTAAAAGACTATCCCAGCAAGAAGATAGCACGGTAAAATAATTAAAATGTTGGGGGAAAAACTCCACCAACCTAAAATTCTATACCCTGCAAAATATCTTTTGAAAGTTAAGGAGAAATAAATACTTCCTCAGACAAACAAAAATTGAGAAAAATTGCCAGTAGGTGTATGTTGCAAAAATGTTAAAACAATTTCTTCAGAAAATAAAGGGGTAATTACATAGAAGAGAAAGTCAAATTTACATAAAGAAAAGAAGAGCACCAAGGAGTGAATAAGTGAAGATAAAATAATTTTTTTTTCACTTATTCTTACTTTATATAACTGACAACAGTTTGTTCAAAATAACAATACCAACAATCTATTTGATTATTTATGCTTCTATTCCAGTGAAATGCATGACAGTAATGACACAGAGACAGGAGGAAGGAACTACAAACATTTTCCTATTTATAAGGTACTTGCATTAACAATGAAGGGGTATAGTGTTGTTAGAAATTGGACTTGGATTTGTTGCAAATGTATATTGCAAATTCAGAGTTATCACTAAAAAGTTTAAGAAGAAGTATAATAGATATACCAAGAAAGGAAAGAAAATGAAATTATGCAAAAATTTTAATTAAAACTATAAAAGGTAGAAAAAGTATAGAAGATAAAACAAGAAAAAGATCAATATCAGCAAATACAAAACTAACAAATACAGTAGATCTTAGTCAAAGGTATCAACTATCACCTTAAACATGCATAGTTTAAGTACACCAATTAAAAGACAGAGATTGCTGTAATGAATCAAAAAGAAGGTACAATTATATGTTTTCTATAAGAAGCTCCCTTTAACAATAAGGTCACATGTTGATGTGGCTCAGTTGGTTGGAGCATCATCCTGTACACCAAAATGTTTGGGGTTTGATTCCCAGTCAGGACACACACCCAGGTTGTGGGTTCAATCCGTGGTCAAGCCGAGTATAGGAGGCAACAAATTGATGTTTCTCTCTCACATCAATATTTCTCCCTCTCTGTCTCTCTCCCTTCCTCTCTCTCTAAAAATCAGTAAAAACATATCCTTGGATAAGGATTTTTATTAAAAAATTTTTTTCCTTTATTGATTTTAGAGGGAGAGGGAGAGAGAGAGATAGAAACATTGATGACAGAGAATATCAATCAGTCACCTCCTGCATGCCTCCCACTGGGGATCTGGCTCACAACCTGGGCATGTGCCCTGACTGGGAATTGAACCAGCGACCTCTTGGTGCATGGGTCGATGCTCAACCACTGAGACACACCAGTTGGGCTGGATAAGGATTTTTAAAAAGTTAAAGGGATGGAGTGAGATGTACCATGTTGACATTAATCAAAAGAAAGTTGTTTAGCTATATTAATTTTAAACAGAGCAAAGAAAGTCATCCGGCATAAAATAGTCACTATTTCAAGAAGACATAACAATTCTTAATGTATGCACCTAACAATGGAGAACTCAAATTAATAAGGCAAAAACTCATAGAAATGCAAACATAGATGAGTTATTTTTGTTGGAAATGTTCATACCCTTCAACAGAAATGTACAGATTCAACAGGCAGAAAGTCAGTAAGATAGCTTAAATCAAAAGCAACATCAATCAATAGAATATAATTAACATTTATAAACTATTTCTTCCAACTACAGAAGAACAAACATTATTTTAAAGCTTCCATGGAACAAGAACCAAAATAGACCACCTTCTGGGCCTAAAACACACCTAAACAAAGGAAAGAATAGAAATCATTAAATGCCTGCTTTCAGAACACAATGGAATAAAACTAGAAATCAGTAACAGAAAGACAGGTGAGAAATCTTAAAATACTTAAACTTAAACAACATTCTTCTAAATAATACATTGGTCAAAAAATCGCAAAGGAAATTTAAAATATTTTAACTAAAGTAAAATGAAAATCCAACATCAAAGGGCACAGTGGAAGCAGTGCTTGGAGGGAAGCGGACAGCACTGCACTAGCTGTTAGAAAGGAAAACAGATTCTAACACAATAACACGAGTTTCCAACTTAGGAAACTAAAAGAAAGAAAAGCAAATTAAATCCAAAGTAAGCAGAAGAACCAAAATAATAAAAATAGAGAAAATGAGAAAAAAATAAAACTGGTTCCTTGAAAAGGTCAATGAATTGATAAGTCTTTAGCCAGGAAAAAAAGAGAGAACACAAATTACTAATATCACATATATAGTAGCACATTGCTACACATCCCATGGATATTAAAAGGGTAATAACAAAATATTATGAACAACTCTATGCCTAAAAATTTGATTACCAAATAAAATGGATCCATTTCCTGCAAGATAAAATCTGCCAAAACTCACACTAGAAAAAATGGACAATCTGAATAGACAACGAATAAATAATTAATAACTGTGCAAAACAGAAAACTCCAGGTTTACATAATTTCACTAGTGAATTCTACCAAACGTTTAGGGAAGAAATTATACCAATGCTCTACAATCTCTCTCAGAGTGTAAAAACAGGAAATATTTCCTAACACATTTTATGAGGCCAGCATTATCCTAATACCAAAACCAGACAGGATTATAAGAAAACAGCAGATTAGTTCTCTCATGAACATACATACAAAAATCCTGAAAAATAATTTAGCAAATCCAATCTAATGACACATAAAAATTGATACAATATAATTAATGCCCCAGGTATACAAGGCTAGTTCAACATTTAAAAAATAATAATATAAATTCATCATATCGAAAAGCTAAAAAAATCACATAATCATCTCAATTGATGCTGAAAAAGCATAGCACAATATCCAACACCCATTCATAATAAAAACTGTCAGTATAGTAGAAATTGAGGAGAATTTCCACAACTGAATACATAAAATCTACAAAAAGCCTAGAGCTAACATCATAAGTAATGGTGAGAAATTTGAGGCTTTTGCATTAGGATCAGAGATAAGGCAAAAATATCTTCATTCTCCATTTCTTTCTATCATCATACTTACTGGGTGTTCTAGCTAATGCAATAAGACATAAAAGAAAAGGAAAGTATAGAGAAACAAAACTGTCTTTGTTCTCAGGTAAGATGATTGTCTATGTAGGATATCCAAAAGAACTGACAAAAACAACAACAACAAAAATCTCATGGAATGAGTAAGCATTTATAGCAAGATACAAGGTAAATATACAGAAGTCAATGACTTTCCTATATGTCAGCAACGAACAAGTGGAATGTGAAAGTAAAAACACAATATCATTTACATTAGCAGCCAAAAACCAAAATATTTGTGTATGAATAAACAAAATAGTCTTCCCAATACAATCCACAGAGTTAATGCAATACTAATCAAAATCCCAACAAGTTATTTTGTGTATATTGACAAAATTATTATAAAGTTTATATGGAAAAACGAAATACACAGACAAGCTAACACAGTGTTGAAGAACAAATTTGGAGGACTGAACTATCCAACTTCAAGACTTAAGATAAAGATAAATAATCACGACAGTATAGAATTGGCAAAACAAGAAAAAACAAAACGAAAAAAACTAAACAGAAAAATACAACAGTGAAACAGAATTGATATACCAGAAATAGACTCACATAAACATGGTCAACTGGTCTTTGACAAAGACACAAAGCTAACACAATGGAGTAAAGACAGTATTTTTCCACAAATGTTGCTGAAGCAACAGGACATCCACATGCAAAAAATGAATCTGGACACACACCATATATCCCTCACAAAAATTATCTCAAAATGGATCACAGACCTACATGTACAATGCAAAACTATAAAACTCCTAGAAGATAACACAGAAAACCTTGACAACATTGGTTATGGCTATAAATTTTTAGATACAACTAAAGGCATGATATATAAAAACAAAGAATTGATAATCTAGACTGCTTTAGAAGTAAAATATTCTGCTCTGCAAAAGACGCTGTCAGGAGAGTGAGAAGACTCGCCACTGAGAAAATGTTTACTGAAGACATGCCCGATAAAGAACTGCTGTTCAAAACATACAAAAACGGGCCAACAAAGACCTTAACAGACTCCTCCCAAAGAAGATATGAGCACATGAAAAGATGCTTTATATTATCTGTCACCAGGAAAATGCAAATCAAAACAACTGCCCACCTATTAGACTAGTCGAAACCTGGAACACTGACAACACCAAACGCTGGCAAGGACATGGAGCAACTGGAACTCTCAGATGCAACATGGTACAGATACTTTGGAAGACAGTTTGGCAGTTTCTTACAAAACTAAACATATCCTTCCCATATGTTTAGCAGTTATGCTCCTTGGTTTTCACATAAATAAACTGAAAACTTATGTCCACAGAAAACTTGATTGTAGATGTTTATAGCAGCTTTATTCATAATTGCCAAAACTTAGAAGCAACCAAGAAGCCCTTCAGTAGGTGAGTATAAATGAACTATGGTAGATCCAGACAATGGAATATTAATCAATGCTAAAAGAAATGAGCTATCAAACCACCAAGAGTCATGGAGGAATTTTCAGTGCACATTCTTACCTGAAAGAAGCCAATCTGAAGGGGCTACATCCTGTATTGTAACAAATGTACTATCTGGTGCCTGATGTTGATAGTGAGGGAGGGGGTTTGTGTGTGGACAGGGGAAAAGGGGGATCTCTATACTTTCTGCTCAATTTTGCTGTGAATCTAGAACTGCTTTAAACATGTGTTTATTAATTTTAAAAATTCTATGAATAAAGTAGAATTAAAGATATACTTCAGGTGACAAAGAAACAGACTTCAAAATTAGAGCATAAATCAGAGCTGAATATTTTCATGGAATAAAATGAAAATAAATGTTGACACAAAACATATGCCATTAATTATTCTAAAAAAGATAATATGTAAATTTAAAATAATTCAGAAATTTCTAGATTTTACCAAAAATTCTAGATTTTTTAAATGTGGAAGAAGACAGCATGAAAGCTAGTGAAACAGCAACTATCAAATGGCACGAAAACATTCACAATATCATTTAAACCAAAAGTGCGATACAAAGCTGCGCACCCAGCAAAATGCAAGTACATGTGTACATGGGTGCAGAAAAGGCTGGAGCTAAATTGTTTTAAAATTTAACTAGCTCGCCCTGGCCAGTTTGGCTCAGCGGTTAGAGCGTCGGCCTGTGGTCCAGAGAGACCCGGGTTCGGTTCCCGCTAAGGGCACGTACCTCGGTTGCAGTTTGTCCCCGGCCCTGGTTGGTCGTGCGGGTGGCAGCCACTCGATGTGTCCCTTCACGTCGATGTTTCTCTCTCTCTCTCTCCCTTCCTCTCTCTCCCTCCCACTCTATCTGTACAAAAAAAAATGGAAAAATATCCTCGGGTGAGGATTAAAAAAAAATAATAATAAAAAAAATTTAACTAGCTGTGTGAGATAAAGATGACAACAGGCAGGACCGGAGTGTGAGTGAGTGTGTGAGAGTATGAGAGAGTGTGAGTGAAGGTAAGCATGGAAGACCAACCTTGAGCAGTACAGAGACACTGGGCAGAAGGTTCCTGAGCTGTGGACAGAAAGTAGAAGGCTACATGGTAAGCGGCATGTCAGCAAAATTTCCCCAGTGCGGCAGGGAGGCCATGCCATTTTGGAGGATCCCGGGTCTTCCCTAGGAAGAGGAAATGGGGAGCAGCTGAGACCCAGCAACCTGAGTCCACTAGAGCACCCTGTGCCATCCATCCAGTGAACTCAGCTGTGTTGGCACAGTTAGCACGCAGTAGGTTCCTGCAGCAGTAGCTGAAACCAGGCAGGAGCCAGAGCCCCACCCCCAACGGCAGCAGCTGCTCATGCAGGCCTACAGTGGCCACAGGCTCCAGATTCCAGGCTCGCGGCAGTACCACCCAGTCCAGGACCCAGAACAGCTGAGGTGGGCAGACCAGCCCAGGTTCCAGGCCCCAGGCCCACAGCAGGGAGCGGGCCAGCCCAAGCCCCAGGCTCCAGGCCTACAGCAATGCATCAGCAAAGACTGATCAAGAGCGGTACACCAGACCAAGCAGCAGCAAATCTTGAGGAGCCGAGACCTGCAAAACAGACCAATTTCAGCCGCCAGGTGTCAACCCTCCAGGACCCACAGCAGACAAGAGGAGCCATACACCAAAACAGGCTGGGAGGCACAACAGCCTTAATTGATACACACTGACCTGCCTACACATTCTAACATCCCTCACCAGGCTTAGAACAACCATATTGCTAAAATAGTGAGACAAAGAAACAACACCAAAATGAAAAAAAAAAAGAAGAAGAAGAAGAAGAATCACCAGAAATGGAACTACAGGAACTAGAAGAAAGCAATTTGTCAGACAAAGAATTCAAAGCAATGATTATAAGGGTGGTCAAACAATTTGGTGAGAACTACAAGAAATTTAATAAGAGCTCACTGGGAACTACTTCAGCTTAAAAAAAGAGGGTAGAACCAATACATAAAGAGGTAGAAGCTATACATAAAAACCAAGAGGAAATAAAGAATGACATAGCTGACATGAAAAAATACCTTAGAAGGGTTCAAGAGCAGATTAGAAGAAGCTGAAGACCAAATCAGTGACTGGGAAGACAAGGTAGAGAAAAACACCCAAAAAAGAACAGCAAATGGAAAAAAAAGTTTAAAAAGCAGGAGGAGAGTTTAAGGGAGCTGTGGGATAATACAAAATGTAACAACATTCGCATTATAGGGGTACCAGGAGAAGAATCAGAGAAAGGACTAGAGAACCTATTTGAAGAAATGATGGCAGAAAACTTTTTTAAACTGGTAAAAGGAAAAGCCACACAAGTCCAGAAAACACAGAGAGTCCTAAGCAAGATGAACCCCAGAAGACCCACAGCTACACACATCAAATTAAAATGGTAAACATTAAAGATAAAGAAAGAATCTTAAAGGAAGCAAAAGAGAGACAGAAAGTTACCTACAAGGGAGCTCCCATTAGACTGTCAACTGATTTTTCAATAGAAACGATGCAGGCCAGAAGGGAGTGGCATAAAATGTACAAAGTAATGCAAGGCAAGGGTCTGAATCCAAGACTACTCTATCCAGCAAGGCTATCATTCAAATTGAAGGAGACAGCTTCACAGATTTAAAAAAAAAAAAAAAAAAAAAAGCTAAAGGAATTTGCCACCACCTAACGAGCACTGCAAGAAATGCTGAAGGGACTGTTGTAAGAAGAAGAAACAGAGAAAGAGAAAGATGAACACAGGCATAAAATAAAAATGGCAACTGATAACTATCTATAAATAATAAGCCTAAATGTAAATGGCTTAAATGCTCCAATCAAAAGACATAGGGTAGCTGATTAGATAAGAAAGCATGACCCATATATATGCTGTCTACAAGAAACTCACCTCACAACAAAGGATTCACACAGGATGAAAGTAAAGGGATAGAAAAAAATTTATCAAGCAAACAGAAATGAAAAAAAGCTGGTGTAGCAATATTCATATCCACTAGACAGACTACAAAATGAGGTCCATAATAAGAGACAAAGAAGATCACTACATAATATTAAAAGGATCAATCCGACAAGAGGATATAACACTGGTAAACATATACGCACCAAATATGTGAGCTCCAAAATATATTTCAAAACTTCTGGAGGACTTCAAGAGAGAGATCAATAGCAATACAATCATAGTGGGTGATTTTAACATGCCACTAACACCACTGGACAGATCTTCTAGACAAAAAATTAACAAGGACATAGAGTCCTTACAAGACGAACTAGATCAGTTGGACTTAATTGATATTTACAGAACATTTCACCCCAAAGCTGCAGAATATACATTTTTCTCAAGTGCACATGGGACATTCTCAAAGATAGACCACATGTTAGGACACTAAGTAAGTCTCTAAAATTCAAGAAGTTTGAAATCATATCAAGCATCTTCTCAGATCACAATGGCATGAAACTAGAATTCATTTATAACAAAAACACACAAAAATATTCAAATACTTGGAGGCTAAATAGCATGTTATTAAACAATGAATAGATTACCAATGAGATCAAGGAAGAAATTAAAAACTTCCTGGAAACCAATGAAAATGAAGACACAACAACACAAAATCTATGGGATGCAGCGAAAGCAGTCCTGAGAGGGAAGTTCATAGCACTACAGGCCTACCTTAAGAAATAAGAAAAATGCCTAATTGACTCTCTAACCCTACAACTTAAAGATATAGAAAGAAAACAAAAAGAAAAACCCAGAGCAAGTAGAAGGAAAGAAATAATAAAGTTCAGACCAGAAATAATTTTCATACAGACTAAAAAAACAGTTCAAAAGATCAATGAAACAAAAAGCTGATTCTTTGAAAAGATAAACAAAATCGACGGACCTTTAGCCAGACTCACCAAGAAACAAAAAGAGAGGACCCAAATAAACAAAATAAGAAATGAAAGGGGAGAATTAACAACTGACACCACAGAAATACAAAGGATTATCAAAAGATACTGTGAACAATTATATGCCAACACATTGGACAATCTAGGCGAAATGGACAGATTTCTAGAAACACAGTCTCCCAAAACTGAACTGGGAAGAGATAGAAAATTTGAACAGTCTCATAACAACAACAAAAATTGAAGATGTGATTAAGAAACTCCCAGCAAACAAAAGCCCAGGCCCAGATGGCTTCACAGGGGAGTTTTACCAAACATTCAGAGAAGATCTAATCCCCATTTTTCTCAAACTATTCCAGAAAATCCAAGAAGATGGGAGACTTCCAATCTCATTTTATGAAACCAGCATAATCCTAATTCCAAAACCAGATAAAGACACTACAAAGAAAGAAAACTACAGGCTATCCCTGATGAATACAGATGCCAAAGTCCTTATCAAAATATTAGCAAATCGGATCCAGCAATACATTAAAAAAATTATCCACCATGACCAAGTGGGATTCATTTCAGGGATGCAAGGATAGTACAATATTCGCAAATCAAGAAATGTGATACACCACATAAACAAAATGAAAAATAAAAACCATATGATCAGCTCTGACCAGTTTGGCTCAGTGGTTAGAGCATCGGCCTATGGTCCGGAGAGACCCTGGTTCAGTTCCCACTAAGTGTGCGTACCTTGGTTGCAGTTTGTCCCCAGCCTTGGTCATGCAGGTGGCAGCTACTGGTCATGAGGGTGGAAGCTATTCGATGTCTCCCTTTTACATCGATGTTTCTCTCTCTCTTTCTTCCTCTCTCTCCTTCCCACTCTACCGGAACCAAAAATGGAAAAATGTCCTCAGGTAAGGATAAAAAAATATATATATATATATGAGCATAGCAATAGATGCTGAAAAAGCATTCAACAAAATTCAGCACCCAATTCTGATAAAAACACTCAGCAATGTGGAAATAGAGGGATCATATCTTGAGATAATAAAGGCCATATATGAAAGACCTACAGACAATATCACACTCAATGGGCAAAAACTAAAAACATTTACCTTAAGAACACATACAAGACATGGATGTCCACTTTCGCCACTCTTATTTAACATAGTACTGGAAGTCTTAGCCACAGCAATTTGACATGAAGAAAAAATCAAAGGGATCTAAATTGGAAAGGAGGAAGTGAAACTGTCATTATTTGCAGATGGCATGATATTGTACATAGAAAACCCTAAAGACTACATCAAAAATCTACTAGACTTAATAAATGAATTTGGCAAAGTAGCAGGGTACAAAATTAATGTCAAGAAATCAACAGCATTCTTATACACCAACAATGAACTCACAGAAAGAGAAACTACTGCAGCAAGAAAATTAAGATACTTAGGAATAAACTTCACCAAAGAAATAGAGGATCTCTTCACAGAAAACTACAGGTCATTAAAAAAAGAAACAGAGAAAGATATAAAAAAGTGGAAGCATATACCTTCTTTATGGATTGGAAAAATTAACATCATTAAAATGTCCATACTACCCAAAGCTATATATAGATTTAATGCAATCTCCATCAAAATACCAATGATATACTTCACAGAACTAGAACAAATACTCTAAAAGTTTATATGGAACCAAAAAAGGCCTCGAATGGCCACAGCAATCTTGAAAAAGAAGAACAAAGTAGGAGGAATCACATTACCAGATTTCAGATTATACTACAAAGCCACTGTAATCAAAACAGCCTAGTACTGGCACAAAAACAGGCATATAGACCAGTGGAACAGAAAAGATAACCCAGAAATTGACCCAGGACAATATGCTCAATTAATATTTGACAAAGTTGGCAAGAGCATACAGTGGAGTAAAGACAGCCTCTTTAACAAATGGTGTTGGGATAATTGGACAGCTATATGGAAAAAATGAAACTAGACTATCAATTTATACCATACACAAGAATAAACTCAAAATGAATAAAAGACTTAAATGAGACTTGAGATTCCATTAAAATCCTAGAAGAAAATGCAGGCAACAAAATTTCAGACATCGTACGTTGCAGAATTTTCATTGATACATAACCTAAGGCAACAGAAACACAGGAATAAATAAACAAATGGGACTACATCAAACTAAAAAGCTGCTGCACAGAAAAAAAAAAGAACCATCAAAATGGAAAGGCAACACACTCTATGGGAGAGCATAATTGCCAATGATACATCAGATAAGGAGTTGATTTCCAAAATATATAGAGTACTCACACAACTCAACAAAAGGAAGACAAAGAACCCAATTAAAAAATGGACAGAGGACCTAAAGAGACACCTCCCCAAACAGGACACACAAATGTCCAAGAGACATATGAAAAATGTTCAACATCACCAATCATCAGAGAGATGCAAATTAAAACAACAATGAGGTGTCACTTCACTCCTGTCAGAATGGCTGCCATCAACAAATCATCCAACAACAAGTGCTGGCGAGGGTGTGGAGAAAAGGGGACTCTAGTACACTGCTGGTGGGAATGCAGACTGGTGCAGCCACTATGAAAAACACTATGTTGTTTCCTTAAAAAATTAAAAATTGAGCTACCATTTGACCCAGTGATCCCACTTCTGACAAGAAATCAAACCGGTGACCTTTTGGTGCACAGGACGACATTCAACCCACTGTGCCACACCAGCCAGGACTGGCCAGTTAATTTTTGACACAGGTGCCTAAACCATTCTGTGGAAAGGAATAGATTCTCCAAGAAGTTGTGCTGGGACAACTAGGTATCCACGTGGAAAGAATGAGTCTGGACACTTTTCTCACACAGGATGCAAGATTAAATCAACGTTAATCAACAACTTAAATATAACAGCTAAAAGCACAAAAACCTTCAATAACACAGGCAAACATCCATGACCCGGATGTGGCGCTGAATCTCAGATGTGACATCAAAAGTATGAGCAAAGAAAAAGGGATGAAGACAATTTGCACTTCATGCAAATATTTCTTATTTTTGTATTATTGAAATGACTGTAACTAAAATGTCATTGTATCCTTAAAACTACACTGAGAGGAATTAGAATAATTAGCAACTACTTTTACTTGAAAAAGAAAATCGACTTGCGCAGACACTGTCAGTGCCTGTATTCCCTGGGCTGCCTGGGACTTGCATGTGGCTGGCGGACTTCCCACAGCCTCGGTCTGCATCTCTGTGTCTCAGAGTTTTTGCTTCCTGAACCATGGAAGGCCACTCTGGCCACAGCAAGGCAGGCGGTAGTGACAGGGAAGGCACACTCCAGAGGACAGCCTTCATCAGAACGAGATGTTTAATGACTTGGGTAGAAGAATTGTGAGGCACGTGTTCTACATTAGGTCCCAGAGTTCTGGGTTTCAGCTTCGGTTGCCGTGCAGGTGATGACTGAATAATGCACATTGTATTGTCTGCCTTCCCCTTCCTATGTCACTTCCTCACTCCTCGTGTCATGACCTTGGACCTCCCCCAAAACTACATGCATTCAAGTCCTCGTCTCAAGGACTAATTCTGGTGTAGACTAAGCTCAGTCACAGATTAAACAACGACGTTTTGTTGAGCCATATCCAACAAGATTTTATACTAAATACTAGAAATTCAGTAACGAGTGAGACACTCTCCTTCCTCTTGGGCCCACAATATATTTTAATATTATTATAGTCATTGACATTATTAAAACTTTAAGATTTTAGAGAAGATGGTAGTAAGTGCTGAACTCAATCAGCCAAACTTGCAGATATTAAATAACCAACAAGCATTAAGACCTAGAATTTGGAGGATGCAGTAAGTCTGAGTAACACCAGCTTTTTTCTTCTAAACGCACTGGATTAAACACCAGCCTAAAACCAACTTAGAAATCAAGCCTAATGGAACAGACACATGAGTGCTACTGTTGTGTGACTCAGGAAAGAAGTGATATGGGCTTTATGGTTTTATGCCATGTTCTATCAAATTATATCCTCTGCCCCAAAGCAAAGAAGCAACATCCCTGGACGTATAATCAGAGATATAGATGTGTAAGGATAGGTTGTCATTTCGCAAAATCAAGTCCTCAAAACAATGTGCAACCTTATGGCCAACCTTACAGCTGCAACACTCCCAATGCCCTTTAAGGCCCAAGGTCAATCATAGATGCTCATAACGCCAAACCTGGGCCTCGCTTGCAAAGAAATGATTCTCAGAACATCCTACAGCTTCTGTCTTTCCAACCACCCAAAGATGAGGAGATGGGTGCTGAGGGACCACAGACGTTAGGACAGTCCCAGGAGCCATCATTCCTGACCCACCTGAAGGACCGGGCTCCTGCTGGCCGCCAGAGCCTCACCCCTTGACCATGCCCTTTCTCTCGTGAGAAATGCAGAAAGTAAAGAGACCTGTTCTTGTTTCAGGCAAGTACTGGGTAACAAAGCAAACTGCAGAACAACAATGATGCGATCTCACCAGATGGGCAGGAGCTGCCGAAGGCAGAGGGAAGTCAGACGCTCCCTTCCAAACCGGCTCACTTCATTTGCTCACAGAACCAGTTTCACAAGAGACAAGTTCTTATTACTGATCCCCCTTCCCAAACAAAAACTGTCTTTTTCTTCCTCTTATATTTACCATAAAAAATCATAGAATGTTTAAATATTTCATTGGTTTTAAGCTCTGCAAAAAAGGTAGTCACAGAAAGTGTATATACTACTCTTCACGTGAATTCTCAAAGTGTAAGACAGCCCTGGACCTGGTCCCCATGAGAAATGTGGGACCAAAAGCCACCCTCGCAGGGAGGGTCCGAGTCTGGGAGCAGAGCATTTTCCCCGACGTGTTGGTCGGCTGGGTTAGAAGAGCTGCCTTCCTGCCGGCGAAGGAGCCATGGGAAGCAAAGGGAAGACACTGCGGCTCCGCTGCCCATGACCCTTTCCCCGGCTCATTTACTGTGCAGGAACAGAAGTCTCCGGATGGCGCAGGGACAGTCTAGACAGCGAGGAGTGCACACAAGACGGCAGCACCGACTTTCTTCTCCTCTGGACGCTCCCGCCCTCGCCCCCATCATTTACGGCGGGTTTCACTTCGCCCTCTCTGAACACTCCAAAGACTCGGACACCTCGAGCTATTCAGAAACTAACAGGACATTCCCAACGGTGTGGGGACGACTCCTCCCTGTTCAGAAGGGGGGCCCAGCGCTGACGCCACCAGAAAGGCCCGCGACGGGGTGGCAGCTGCGCTTGTTTCCTGGGCCCCGAGGTGGCTGCAGCCAGCTGTCCGCGAGCCACTGGTCCCCGCCGGCAATGGCACGGAAAGGTCCCTGGGCGCTTCACCCTGTTTCGACTCATCCATTTACAAACCTTTACCAATGCTTCTCAAGTGCCAAGTGATATGGTAAGTTCTAGGATCGCAAAGTAGGAAACAAAACGACCTCGGAGAATGGACATCCAGGTCCGCAGGCTGGTCGGCAGGTCCGAGATTTCAGGTCAGGTCTGTGTGAGCTGCGCTGCTCCCCTCTCTGCCCGCACGTGCTCCCTCCGCGTCCTCACGCGGGGCTCTGCGGGGGGCCGTTCGCTCTCCCTGCGCACCTGCTCCCAGCCCGGGCAAGCGCTGCTCGGCGCCGGGCCCTCCCCAGCATCTATTTGGTCTTCAGGTCTTGGTTCATCAAGGAAGCCTTTCCAGACCCTGGAGACAGAGTCGGGGTTAGGTGCTCCTCCCAGCTACCCCCATAGGGCGAGGTGCCCCTCACACCTTGTTAAGTCAGCTTAGACTCCAGAGCCCACATTGCGACGGCTGCACCAGTCACTGTGTTTCGGAGACATTATGTCATGTCTGGTGCACAGTAGGTACTCAATAAATGCTTGCTGAATGAATGTATGAGGACAGGAGAGTTGTAAGGGAGTTATTTATCCAATGTCTCTTTAACCCAACTCCTTAGTAGGGTTTTCCACATAATAGTATAGACTTCCTTTAGTGTTAGAGATCCTGTAATCATAAAGGCTTCTGCAAACATTTCCAAAGTGTTAGTTCATGCTATGCTTATCCCCCCGAAAAGCTAGTGTGGTTAAATAAACTTGTGAAACTCTGGGTTAAACAAAATGATGAATAGGTTTTCATTATAGAAAGTCTCAGAAGTATCAAAATACTATTTTCAATGTAAATCTGCAAAAGGTTTCTGTATAAGGTAGTTTCCAAACTTGTTTGGGCCAAAGAATTCCTTTAAAACATACACATCCATCCAGCTGCTACGACTGGCCGCCACTCTTGCTCCTGGAGCAGCTGTTCATGGCTCTCAGCAGGAACAGTGAGCAGATGAGGCCTTGTCTGCAAAACACTGGCTGTCCAGCCAGAGGGACAGACAATAAGCAGCCAAACGAACCAAATGAACAGGTGAAGAAGAGTTTAGAAATCCCTCCACTGAGCCCGGCTGGTGTGGCTCAGTGGTTGAGTGTCGACCCCTGCACCAAGAGGTCGCTGGTTCTATGCCCAGTCAGGGTACATGCCCAGGTTGTGGGCCTGATCCCCAGTGGGGGGCATGCAGGAGGTAGCCAATTGATGTTCTCTCTCATTGATGTTTCTATCTCTCCCTCTCCCTCTCCCTTCCTCTCTCTCTAAAATTAATCAAGAAAAAAAGAAAAAATTTCTCCACTGGCACTATCAAGAAAATAAAATGTTTAATGAAAACATAATGATGGGAAGCGCAATCAGGGAAAGTTCACTCAACAGGAACATAAAGATGAAATAGAGTCGTTAACATGAAGATCTAAAGAAACAGAATAGGAAAGAGTGGGTGTACTTCGTGAGGTCACCCAAGCTCAGTATACTCAAGGACAGAAAACGGGCCAAGTGGCTGGAACCCGAGTCGCAGGAAGAAGTGATGGTGGGAGGTGAGGTCTGAGGAAGACAGGCCAAGTCACAGGGCGCCGTGTCCTCCCAACCTCCTGCTGACTGGAATGGGGTGCTGGAAGATCTTATGCTGAGGAACTATGATCTGAATTGTGTTTTTTAAAGATCATTTTGGTAACTTCTTTTTCCACCTTTAAATTTATTATTAAAGAATAGAGAGAAGATTCAGAAAAATTAATCAAGTACGAAGCAAAAGCGAAAAAGATTACCAATGAAATCAACAGAAATTATTTTACCATTAAAAAGTAGATTGTAACAAAAATTCAGATCTTGCCAAAAGTTATAATTCACTTAGAGCAGGGGTTCTCAACCTTCCTAATGCTGTGACCCTTTAATAAAGTTCCTCATGTTGTGGTGACCCCCCAACCATAAAATTATTTTTGTTGCTACTTCATAACTGTAATTTTGCTACTGTTGTGAATTGTAATGTAAATATCTGATACGGAGGATGTATTTTCATTGTTACAAATTGAACAGAATTAAAGTATAGTGATTAATCACAAAAACAATATGTAGTTATATATTGTGAAATATTTATTTCTAATTACAAATAAATGACATTTTGTCTTGAAGCATGGTGTAACATGGGTAACAGACTTAATATAACAACAGTAAACTACATTTCTGCATTTTGCAACAGCATGCGTAAAAAGCCAACGTCAGTGCGAAGGTTGAGATTGCTTCTTTCTCACCAAATCAGAAATTCTCGGGGCAGTCTTTGCAAGAGCACAACGAAGATCATCTTCCACAACAAGTCTACTTCTGTACTTAGACTTGATAACCAACAAGCTGAAAAACCCTGTTTCACAAAGATATGTTGTTGGAAATGGAAGAAGAAGGTGCAACACAGTCTCAGACAGAACAGGATATGACTGCAAACACTTGATCTACAATTTTGTTACTGGCATTGTAGAGAAATCAGTTCTCACTGCATTGCTGTTAAGTTCAATGAACTCCTCTTGTGCTGTCTCAGGAACATCTTCAACTTTGACTGAATGGGCTTCCAGCGAGTGCAAATGGGGTGTCAGGTAGATTTGGAAAGTACAATGAAATTTCATCTGCAAGTAAGTACAAGTGTTCTTTCACATAAATTATCATCGCAATCCTTTTGTCTGGTTCAATGTCATGTTCCTCAAAGAAAGCAGAAAGGGTAGGCAACATGTAAATTTTATTTTTATCCAATTTTTTTGCCAAAGCTGAAGTTTCATTTGGAATGATCAGATCTTTTCAGACAAATCGAGGCATGTTGCATTTGGTCCTTGCAGTGATAAATTTAACTAATTCAAGATGGCAAAGATGTCAACCAAGCAAGCTATTTTCTGCAGTTCACTTTTATTGCTGAAAAGTGCTTTGAACTGCAGTCTTGCTTTCTGATTAAAAAACGTTTTGAGTTCATCACGAAGCTCAAAAACATGTTTTAAAACTTTTTTTGTCGGCAACCATCTCACTTCAGTGTGAAATAGCAGAGCATTGTTCAGCGCATCCAACTCGTTGCACAATTGCAAAAACAGTCAACTGTTTAAAGTGCTCGCCTTTACAAAATTGACAGAACTTATAATAACATTTTTCATTACTTCTTGTAATTCTTGTGGCAGTGTCTTCATTGCTAATATTTGCCGATGAATCATACAGTGAGTTCTGATGACTTTTGATGACTCATTCAGTACCAAATGTTGAAATCCACATCAACATCCTAGCATAGCTGGAGCACCATCTGTGCAAACACCACAAACCTTTTCCCAAGAGAGCTTATGCTCTTTCAGAAATGAACCAACTGTTTCAAATACATCACATGCAGAAGTTGTCATTCAAAAGGTTTGCAAAAAAGTAACTCATCTTTTAAGTCACCATCATTAATATACCTCACATAAACCAGTAACTGTGAACAGTTTGCAACGTCTGTAGATTCATCAAGCTGAATGTTAAATAGTGGAAGTGGAGCAGATTTAATTTCCTGGAGTACCTGATCAAGAATATCAGCAGACATGTCATCTATTCTTCTGCGGACAGTGTCGTTAGATAAAGAAATTGCTTTCAATTTTATAGCAAATTTGTCTCTGATCATAACTCTAACAATGTCTTTGGCTGCTGGCAACAGTAAATCCTCAGCAATGGTGTGAGGTTTCATAGCTCTGGCAATTCTGAGTGCCACCAAATATGAAGCTTCAATGGTTGCTATGTTGTGTTTGTGGTACTTGCCGCCAGTGTCAAGTCTGGCTTTCTTGAGTCCATCAACATTGCTTCTAAAATAGTTGGTATCCTTGCTGGCAAAGCTCAGATACTTGCTATCAAAATGGTGTTTTAGTTTGTTCAGCTTCATAGATTCGGCTGATAGGACTTCACAACAAATAACACATTGTGGTTTCTCAATTCCTGCTGAAATTATTGAGGTAAAACCATACTGTGAAAAATACTCACTATATTTTCTTTTCTTAATGTTGTTCTCATTGTCATGAGATGGTTTGCTAATGAAAATAATATATAACAATAACTTTAATAATACAAAAAATGATACATGGCATAGTTTAGTCAATACAGTTCATTAAAGTTTCCTATGATTTATCATTGCTTTTTGTTTTGTTTTGTTTTTAACATACCTGTTACTATCTCAAGGGGGCAGTATACACATCAACCATAGCTGAATATAAAAAGACCAATCAACATCCAAATTGAGTTCCCATTGTACAGATATATTTTTTTTGCAGTAGTTGAGATTTTACAGTATATGATATTACATTTACCCAGTAATTATAATTCATAAAGTGTTTTACCTCCAATACTGCTGCTTTCAACACAGTAGCTGCTTTTAACAGAGTAGCTGCTTTCTACACAGTAGCTCTCTACACGTGTGTGACTGGTCCACATAAGTACATTATGGTTCCAACTCTGTCACATACACCTGTATTTGTATGGGGTATATGTGATGGGGTTGGTGCGATGATATTATCATGCCAGGTACTCGTATGTGGGAGTATCTGTATGTGGGCATATCTGCATGTGGGCAGACCCACCTGGAGATGGATAGAGGAACGGTGGCTTGGTTCCTAAGACCATCAGAAATATGTGTTTTCCAATGGTCTTAGGTGACCCCTGTGAAAGGGTTGTTAAACCCCTAAAGGGGTCATGACCTGCAGGCTGAGAACTGCTGACTTAGGGGAAGAGACAAACTTCAGAAATGATGGCTTCTTTTTGAACTGTAATGATCTACACAATGAAAGGACACACTGGAAAAATATGTAAGTTTCTTGCTTACACTGACCATATGGTGGAAACTCACAGCCACACCTCTGTGATGAAGGGTGGAACAGCTGCCCTGCATGGAGACAGCCGGCAGTGGCCACCCAAGTCAGGACGTTAGCACTCCCAAATATGACAGCAGTCCTTCAGTTGTACTTGGGTGTCGTGAAACTGAAAACAGTGACTCAAATTTATTTCAGTCAATCATTCTAGAAAAGGGCTCAATTATCTTTTTTCCTATTTTCTTTGCAGAAATTTGTTTTTCAAAATGGTTTGTCCCCTTACAAGGCGAAGATTAAGAGCCATAAAATTAGGAGAATAAGAGATGTTATAAAGGTGTGCTATGCAACAGATAACAGTTTTTCTGGATTTTATGATATTTGTAGTCTTTGTCAGCTTTTTGTAAATGTAAATTTGAAATGTTTTTAAAACATGGTCAATTAATATTTGCTTCCATACTGACTATATACCTTTATATTATTGTTCTTAAAGAGGGCATAGCAAAGCTGAGTCTTCCCAATGGACATGTGGCTGGATGGTGAAGGCACCGGAAAGGATGGGGGATGGGCAAGTAGGCAGAGGGCAGCACAAAGAAAACAAGGATGAAATACATTACAATTTTAATATTTAAATATCTTTTTCAATATTTAAAAATTACATCTAAATCAAGGGGCTGGTCAAAGGGACAACAGAGCATCTGGGTTTTGCAGGCTCTTTGAAACTGGACTGGAAGGAAGACCACCCACATTTTCCTGGGTGGCAAAACGTCAACAAGTGTTTCAGGCATCATGATACTTTCTTTACAGATTTTACATGTTGTATCACTACAGATTTTACATGTTGTATCACAAGAGTAGTGACAATCTTACTAATTGAAAGGATATATTATATTTCTATAGCATTTAAAAGAAATCACAGGAGATAATGTTGTGATGTAAAAATCGTAATTTCAAGAGTGCTCTAACCAGAGATAACACAATACAGATGAACAACAACACATTCTGAGGTTTTGTGGAATTGTACCATAAAAACACAAGTATATAAGATCTAACATAATAAATAAATGCAGCACAAAATTTTACATCCACTTAAGATTCCTCGAGCAGAAGAGTATGATAAGGGCACAGAACAGGCAAATGTGAAATTTCAGTTGAATATGGTCTCGGCCAGACAAATTCACAGTTGAAGACAGCATTTCCGACTAAGGACAAGACGACACAACTACTTTCTTTGCTTCAGTGAAAAGAATAAACTGTATGCTGCACCTTAAATATTTTATGTGTATATACATCAACCAACTAAGACAAAGCCTGACAATTACACAAAATTTAATTTAGTAAAATAAAGCATATGAGTGTACTGTAGAAAGTTATGGTCTGAGTTCTTAAAATTTTTATCTCATTTCTCCTGAAAAATACCCAAGAGCAAAGCAATATGTACATACACAAGCTTAATGAAACTAGAGGTTTTTAATACAGAACATTTTAAAGGGCATCTCTGTGCCAAATAGCCACAGCAATCTTAAAAAAGAAGAACAAAGTTGGAGGGATCACATTACCAGATTTCAGGTTATACTACAAAGCCACTGTAATCAAAACAGCCTGATATTGGCACAAGAACAGGCACATAGATTAAGGGAACAGAACAGAGAACCCAGAAATTAACCCAGGACAATATGGTCAATTAATATTTGACACAGGTGAATAGAGTATACAGTGGAGTCAAGACAGCCTCTTTAATTAATGGTGTTGGGAAAATTGGACAGCTACATGCAAAAAAATTAAGCTAGACCACCAACTTACACCATACACAAGACTAAACTCAAAATGGGTAAAAAACTTAAATGTGACTCGTGATTCCATAAAAACCCTAGAAGAAAATGTAGGCAACAAAATTTCAGACATCATATGTTGCAGAATTTTCACTGATACAACACCTAAGGCAGAAGAAATAAAGGAAAAAAATGAACACATGGGACTACATTAAACTAAAAAGCTTCTGCACAGCAAAAAAGACAACCATCAAAATGGAAAGGGAACCCACTGTATAGGAGAGCATAATTATGATACATCAGATAAGGGGTTAACTTCCAAAATATATAGAGTACTCACACAACTCAACAAAAGGAAGACAAAAGACCCAATTAAAAAATGGGCAGAGGACCTAAAGAGACACTTCTCCAAACAGGACACACAAATGTCCAAGAGACATATGAAGAAATGCTCAACATCACTAATCATCAGAGAGATGTAAATTAAAACAACTATGAAGTATCACTTCACACCTGTCAGAATGGCCACCATCAACAAATTATCAAACAACAAGGGCTGGTGAGGGTGTGGAGAAAATGAATCCCTAGTACACTGCTGGTAGGAATGCAGACTGGTGCAGCGACTATGGAAAACAATATGGTGTTTCCTCAAAAAATTAAAAATTGAACTGCCATTTGACCCAGTGATTCCACTTCTAGTAATATACCCTAAGAAGCCCGAAACACTAATCAGAAAGAATATATGTACCCCCATGTTCGTAGCAGCACTATTTACAGTAGTTAAGATCTGGAAACAGCCCAAGTGTCCATCAGTAAGTAGACAAGTGGATAAAAAACTGTGGTACATATACACAATGGAGTACTATGAAGCTGTAAGAAAGATCTCTTGTCCTTTGCGATGACATGGAGGGACCTGAAAAGTATTATCCTAAGTGAAAGAAGCCAAGCAGAGAAAACAAATATCACATGATCTCACTTATTTCTGGAATATAATGAACTAAACAAACTAATAAACAAAATTGACCTAGAGTCATGGAAGTAGGGTACAGACTGACAACCCTCAGAAGAGGGAGTGTGGGGAAGGGAAGAGATGAACCACAGCACTTACATGCATGTGTGCATGACTGATGGACATGGACAACAAAGCTGGGGACAGGGCAGGTGGGGAGATCGGGAGGAGGGTGTCAATGAGGGAAAAAGGAGAAACATCTGTAACAAATATAAATTCATAAAAAATAAACAAAATAAAAGGCATCTCTGAGGATTCATATCTTGAGACAATTATCATATTTCAAATTTTACATTTACTTATTTTTGAATAAATAATATATTCATATGGTTCACAAATTCAGAGAAAAGAATTCTCCCTTCTGTCCCAGTCTCTCAGTTTTTTCAAACCTTGCTTGTTTTGTACAACTGTTCAGAACATCCATCACCTGGCTTATTTCTTTCAACAATACCAAGAAATAATTTTACAGCGATACTTTGAAACCCAAAATTGTTTTCTGTAGATGGAGAATAACACATAATATAAATAAAACAAAGACATCTCCTGTTGAGGATATTGAGGCAGGACTAGTTTTACCAAATTTTAAAACATTATAAATCTGTAATGATTAGAAGTGGCACATGTATTATTAAAGATATCAAAGAAACAGAATGGAAAGCCAGAAATAAAATCCTGCTATTTTAGAACATTTCTTATTAATTTTACTTCAAGATAATTTTATCATTTTGTGATACTGTGAGTGGGTTGTTTCTTCCTATGTACATTCTGTGTATTGACTGAAATGTCCCTGTTGTAACAGCTTTTCAGTTAATTCTCTAGGATATTTTCAGATATGTTATCATGCAATCTGCCAATAAATAAAATTGTAATCTCCCCTTTTCCAATTTTAACTTATTTAACTTTATTTTCTTGTCAGATTGCCTTGGCTTACATGTCCAGAAAAATGCTAAATAATAGTGACAGCAAACATTCTGGTCCTATCTCTTACTTCAGTGGGACTATTTCTAATGTTTTTCCCTGTTAATCAAAATGCCAGCTCTAGAGTTATTGGAAATATATTTTATTATGTCAATGAAGAATCTATAAATTTATTATGTATTTCTTTTTATCAAGATCTGATATCAAATTTTATAATTTCTAGAGAGATTTTCATTTAATTTCTACTTGGATTTATTAATGTCAATGTGAAATTAATAGATTTGTGAATACTAAACAGGCTGTGTTTCTGAAATACATTTGTTGATAATAGTATATTATATTATGCTTTTAATATGCTTCTGGATCCTATTTGTTAACATTTTACTTAGTTTTGCATTGGTATCCACATATAACACTAGTCTCTTACCTGTTTCATTCAGCACTCATTCTGAAGGTCAATGTGAGAGCACTTCTGGGGCAGGTGGCCCGTTGCCGGGTACTTCTAAACAGGGGAGGGGTTCTCTCCCTGTGGGGAGGGGTTCTCACCCTGTGGGGAGGGGTTCTCTCCCTGTGGGGAGGGGTTCTCACCCTGTGGGGAGGGGAGTCCCTCCCCTGCAGCAGAGATGGAGCCCTGCCCTGGCTGCTTGTACCGGTGGGACTCTTCTTCCCTCTAGCTGGTGTTTTCAAGAGGGCTCCCATTTAATCCAGGAGAGTATTGGGCCCACCTGTTGGCCTTCTAACACTGGATTAGACATGGGACATTTGGCCCCTGGCGTCCCCCCATTGTAGGGCCCTAGTCAGTCCACTTTTCCATACTTCCTTTTGGTATTTCCCTTTGGTTGGCTCTGGGTGATATTTTTCAGGGAGGAGCAGAAAGAGATGGGTCTACAGTATCTTATCCAGACTGGGATTCTTCAGTGACAGTTTGTCCAATAACCAAGGATTTTTTTTTCACTCTGCTGTTTAGTTAGCTGAATAAATATTATAAAATTACAACACTCATAATAGTCAAGCCATTAATATCAGTCTCGGTGACAATGGATTTAAGTAGGAAAGCATTCTTTTTTTCATCCGTGCCTCCCATGCATTTATCTTTTAAACAGGCCTCCATTCTGTAAAGCGAGCCTCAGACTGATCAGAGACATACAAAGGTTCCACTTGTTTTCAAAAGTTTGTGAATTCCATTTCTTGTTTCTTCCTAAGACCTGTGTATCATTACAGTGAACACAGTTGTTTTCTTAATTTTTTATTTCCTAACTAACTAAAGTTCTCCATTCCCTATTCCTTTCCGTGCGGGCATATCCTTTCTGTTAACACATACCCCACGATCATTTTATTAACATGACATCACATGGTGAGGCGTCTTCCCCTCTTCAAGACCCTACAAAAACCCACGAAGCTCATCTGCCTACAGGGCCCAGGTCATAACAAGTTCTAAGGTGTGGGCTTAATCAATACAAAATTAATCAATGTGGAATCAATACAATGCTTCTGTCCTTGATAACACTTAAAGTAATTGGGCCATCAGTGGAAATCTGGGATTTTTTGGTACAATTTTTGAGCTATGTGGAAGGGTCACAACGTGTGCACTAAAGTGGAATGTATGAAGACCAATGCAGCTTCTTTATTTCTCAGGGCTTATCTAACATCTCACTGTGGTGAATTTCATCTGATCCCATCATTTAAATACTTCTTTAGGTAAATTCTCAGTGTTTCAGACCCTCCTGCTCTCTCCTACACAACATCTGGGTATGTCAAGTAGACATCTGGTAGTCTTGCTGTGGCCAGAGGGTCCCACAGAGCCATCACATTCCCAGGTGTGGGTGGGTGGTCTGATCTATCCCTGGGCCTGCAGCCCCTGTAGTGTGTCTTATTTCACGACCATTATGCATTGTAATGACTTTCCTTTTGGAACTCCATGGTCCCAGCCATCTGCTCCATAACCTAGAGAATCAGCAGACTTTACCCTTGGTCCCACACTAAGAATCATTCATTCACTCCTTTGCCATTTTATTTTCAGGGTTTCTTTTTGTTTTGTTTTTCCATCTTTGGCACACCACACAGGCAGTGGGGGTCAGAGGATCGATGCTTCTGCTGGAGGCCGTCACACTGGCAACCACACAGGCAGTGGGGGTCAGAGGATCGATGCTTCTGCTGGAGGCCGTCACACTGGCAACCACACAGGCAGTGGGGGTCAGAGGATCGATGCTTCTGCTGGAGGCCGTCACACTGGCAACCACACAGGCAGTGGGGGTCAGAGGATGGATGCTTCTGCTGGAGGCCATCACACTGGCAACCACACAGGCAGTGGGGGTCAGAGGATCGATGCTTCTGCTGGAGGCCATCACACTGGGTGCAGACAGGGCCCGGCTTCTTCTGGAGACAGGCAGCCTCCCAGCCACAGCCAGCCCTTCTGGAATTGCCAGAATTCTTGCCTGAGCTCTGTCTGCGAAGTTCCCTCTATCCCCACTAGGGTTCTAGCTGAAGAAAGGGAAAATGAAGACCCACACTGACCTTTCACTCTGACTCGTTCTCTTTCTTTTTCTTCATCAGCTACTTGGCCAGAAAGTGAGGGAACACTTCCCTCTCCCTGTGTCAGGAAGGTCATCTCCAATCTCATACTCCCTTCCTTCCTCAAGTGGGATTCATTCTTTGGGACTGGAATGGCACTCTCTCCTGTAGGAAGAAGCCCCCTTATCAATAAAAGATTACAAATCAGAAGAGATTTCCAAAGCATTGTACCCATCACACACAGATGCACTTTCCTCTCCTTTGACATCACTTTGGTCACCACACACGACAGCACTGTATCCTTAGCTGATGCAATATCGATTGGGATATGCAAGGTGTATGCATGCATTTAGACTTTGAGAGTAATGAAAAGTAATAATGAGATAAAACCAGCAACATCAGTCTTAGTAACACACACCACATTGTCATTGTCTCGCTGTGGGAGTACTGGAGGCACGTTTAAACATTGACCACTATTCAGTTCCCAGTTTCCATCACATAGCTCACTGTGGCCCCTGATCAATTCCACCTCCAATGAGAGACTTAGGATTGGCTGCCATTGTTATCCCACTCTGCCATGTCAGAGAATTGAGCAGAGTGGTTAATTAAACAACTTACCTGAAACCACCTGTAGGCTGTGTTGGCAAGGCTGTGTCTTAACAGGGCTGCTGGGATAGACACCCCAAAAGATAGAATTTAAGCAGCCCTATTCCAGCAGGGGGCACCAGCTACATTACAAATTTGGGTCCACCCTATCTTTCTGCTGGTGGAAATCTTACAAGATGGCAAACCCAAGAAGAATGTAGACTCCAAAAATCACGGATATGGCAACTCTCCCAACATCTTTGACATGTGATACAGTTTTGGGCAATAGAAACAGACTTTACAAATCAACAGAAAGCATCCTAATATGTTTTAAAGAGTTCAAGACAGAGACGCCCACCCCAAAGCTCAATCCATTATGATGCCTAGAATATCACAGCTATACATTCATTTTTTGGGGTCCTCATTTAAAAAAGGCTGTAATAAATATCTCTAGGAAATCAACCCCATTTGTGGATTTGTTGCAGAGGGAGTTCTTAGGTAAGGATGAACTTGAAGAAGAGCATGTGGCTCCCAGATGGAAAGAGGGAGTACTGGTAGGCGACGCAGGGACACCACAACCAACACCTGTGTCACACTCTGCTCAGATTGTCTTCTAGATTTCCTGTGTTAATGCTGGACCCTCTTTCTCTCTTAGGTGATAGGGTGTAATGGAAAGAGCTTAAAGTTCAGTTCAAATTCTGGTCTACCAAGAGGCTACAGAAAGTAGTCAATAACATTTGATGTTTCTCTCCTTCCACTGAAAGGAAAGCTCATTCAAACAGCCCAATAAAATTCCCCTTGATTTATCAAGCAGACAAAAGGAACTCATCCAGAAAAGCAAATGTTAGATGAATGCTTCTCCAATTTTAATATGAGTATAAATCACTTGAAGATTTGGTTAAAATGAGGATGAGCCTGAGACTCTGCATTTCTGACCCAGCATTTCTGGTCCCTGTGGAACATTATTAAGCAGAAAGATGCTAGATAACAAAACCTTCCCAAAGAAAACAGGATCCATCATCCTCAAGTTTCAGAGACACATTGAAAGCCTTCTGGGAGTCACCCAGATACCCTCTCTCTTGCCCCATCAAAAGGTCCTCTTTGAAAGGGGTCTCATAAGAAACAAAATGTTTGAATGATCTAAGGTTCAACTCCAAGTGAAATTCAACGCAGAAGTTACTCCTGGTTCTTCCAGGAAATGAGGGAAACAAAAGTCCCCAGAACCATAAAAGATTCTGCATTTTCAACTATTCTATATTCTTTCCAGTAAGATCATAATACAAATATTAAGATCTCTATTGCTTCAGAGGGATTGTTTTTCATCTAAAGAAGCAATAGAGCAGAGTTTGGCATTTGTTTTGTTTTAAAAGTATACTAATACCCCAAAATACTGCACTATACCAAGTGGATTTAATAGCCCTGTTGGAAAGTTTATGCTGGAGTAAGTCCTCACATAAATAGAATTGCTCTATTAGGCCAAGGGTAGGGGTGTGGGGAAGAAGGAAGAGCATGTATTCATTGAGTGGTGCTACCATGTATCAGACAGGTGTTAAGCTCGTCAGGAGATGCTACAGGAAGGGACAGCTGTGTCCCGCCACACCTGGGCATGTCAGCAGCAAATGCTCACAGAAAGTGCAGGAGCAAGTGGTGTCACAAGGCAACAGAGCTGATATCCATGTGTTTTCTTTATTCTATGGTCACTTATGCTATTGAATTATGATTTCTGTGCAGATATTTACTTTAATAACATTTTAAAAAGTGGTAATACAATGTCTGTACATTTATGCTCCCCAATATGCCTCTTAGTCAATTCTATCTCAAACAAATCATTATATTTTAGTTCATTTTACACAGATATATATTTTTATAAAAATACATACTTTTCTAGCCCAGCCGGTGTGGCTCAGTGGTTAAGCATCCACCCATGCACCAGGAGGTCACCGGTTCAATTTCCGGTCAGGGCACATGCCCAGGTCGTGGGCCCAATCCCCAGTAGGGGCATGCAGGAGGCAGCCAGTTGATGTTCTCTCTCATCGATGTTTCTGTCTTTCTCTCCTTCTCCCTTAAAAAAAAAAAAAATCAATAAAAAAATACATACTTTTCTCAATAAATCTTTCTAAATGTTCCTCTCTTTTACCTCTATTCACAGTCCCTTTTAGGTAAAAAACAAAACAAAACAAAATAAAAACAGGAAAGTTGGGGTTCTCCCAATGCTCCCACTTGCTCCCCAATGATGAGAGTCCCAGCTTCATCAGAACTCATCTCACGTGTCAATCAGAGGACCGTTACTGAGAGGCCAGGCACCACTGCTACCTCCTGTGAATTCTGGAGGTTATTCCTGTGAACAAAACAACTGTGCAGTTGATCCATCATCTGGTGTACAGAAAAAAGCACAAGCGAAATGTGTGTCTGTCCGTCAACAGTGGTATGAGAGCCATACTGCATTCCCAGCCGTCAGGACCTGCAGATCCCTGTCAAGTGCGTGAAGAAAGATAGGATCACTGGAAATGTTTCAAAGGGTTTGGGAAAGAAAATTTTATCTCAGGCTTTGACACTTACCACACATGCACTTTTAAAAAGCTGTATTACATGATGTTACAATTAAAAAGCAAACATCAAAACATGTTGTCACATGTAAATATAAAACAATGGACCGTGCCTGATAGCATCTGCTTTGAATTAACTGCAGATGTGAAATGTTGATAGAAAGTATTGCCATTGGTGGGTGTTTTGTACTTTACATTATATCACAATTCACTTAATTGGTTCAGACATATTTTAATAAATTTGATCTTAATCCAATCAGGCAGAAATGTTCTGAGAAATTTATGTAGTTGTTATTATAGTACCTGAATATTTTTAAGGAAAATGTTTTCAATAAGTTCTTTTTGTGTGTAGGAATTTTGGATTTGGTTGTCATATAATCTATAAAAATGCCATGGACATGACCATATGAGGTTCTTATTCCATTAGAAGAAAATTTCACTCCTTTAATAGAAAATCTCAAAGAGAATTTGGGGAGAAGACAAAAAGAAACACAAAAGGTCCCTTTATTAACATACTCTACAGTGACCCCCACGTGGGATTCTGCACGGAGAGCCTGGCACACCTGACGGAGACGCCGGCCAGCACCCAGCCGCCTCGGGCGCACTGCTGGGGGACCTGCTGGTCCCCGGGCAGCTCCAAGGACAGGCATCCTTGGGAAACTCAGGTCAAAAAGAGCTCCCCACAAGGCTCGGTAGCTAATCCGAGTTTAGAAATAAGTTAAAACAATGGAAATAAATAAGAGTTGTGTTGACAAACCGCACAGTGCCCGACACATCACAAGCACTCGCAAGGTGGGATAAAACAAGCAGACGCACGACACAGTGCCTTTACCCCGAGGGTCGCCGCGGCTACATGGGCAGGCGCTGTCGCTGATTGTCCATCCCACTATCCAGCACAGTAGCCACATGGGATTCTTTAAATAAAATTTAATAACATCATAAACTTAGTTGCTCAGTCGCACTAGGGACAGCTCAGGTGAAAGGTGGCCGCTCCTGACTAGTGGCCCCGTCAGGTGGCGGGGAGGGCTGCAGGGCGCGGACACTGCTGAGGGCCCGCCGGAGCGACGGGCTGAGGGGCAGCTGGAGAAGCAAACGGCAGCGACACACTCGACAGGAGGAAGAGACACAAAGGCCCAGGGCAAACAGCTGCACAGAGCAGCGACGCACGGGCGATGCCAAAATGAGGGGCGACGTACGTTTCTGTGGAGACGTACAGACTGTCTAGAAATTCATTTTGAGGATCAAATCTTAGGGAAAACCCACTAAATAATTTAAATCCATCTGCTTGTATTTAGAGTTGTAAAGTACAAAGAGGAAGAAAGCTATTTAAATTCTCAGTTAATAGGACACCATGTGACCGCTGTTATTTTTAGTGATGAATGCAGACGCGTCCACGCAGGCAGCAGGGAAGGCCTCTGCCCCACGCGGAGAAGGCAGAAGCACAGAAATTAAAGTCTAGTTCCAAGGCATTATTTTAAATGTTTTCTTTTTACATTTTTTTTTCAGTGAGAAGATAGCAAGACTCATCACTTGCAGCTTTTCCATATGACTTATGACAAACCACCTTTGTGGTTCAATGAACCATTAAATTTTATCTTCAGCATATTCCCCACATGAAACCTAAATCTCTATTAAGCCTCAGCAATATAATGCAGTAAATTTCTCCAGAGTAAGGATAATCATTACATCTCTATAGAAAACACCATTTTTTCCACATATGAAAATGATTAAACTAAAAATTTAATGACTGAATCTAGAAAAGCTCCTTTAGGCCATAGAAAATGAGTTTAATCTGTGGATGTGATTTATGCCTGCCGGGGAACCAAACTTCATCATCAGATGTAGCTCCCAATAAAATGTGCCATGATTCTTGCCTCCTTAATGACGCCTGTCTGTGTGCCGGGCAGTATTCAGGGCCCTGGTGAGTCTCTGACCTACATGAATGGCTACACCCACCCAGCTGTAGGAGGCAAATAGAACACCGGTCATTAAACTTATTGACCCGTGACTTACAAATGGCTCAGAAGTAATGTTTTCCTATCCTTAGAATTAGAGCATTCTATTTCATCCTGGAGGTAATTTAAAATATAGAAAGGGAGGTGAAGCTATTAAGATAATGAATTAAACAAGACAGCTACCTAAATTAAGTCCCATACATATGCAATTAGCCAGATCAGGGAACTGCATCTTTTGCCATGTTGTGGTATGTGTAAAATTGTATTATCATTTTCATTGGAAGAATTAATGCTGCATATATCTTTGAGAAACTTGAGGCATTTTTGTTACGTAGAAAATGTTAATACAAGGCAAGGTCAAAAGACAGTGTTTTGATTATTTATAGCTACCTACCAAAATAATTGAGTTTTAATTTAACCACATAGTCTAATTACTTTGTAATTGATTAAAATGTATATAATTTCTTGATCATTTCTATATGCGTTTGTAATTTTTATATATTTACATATACCAGGAATGAATACACATATTTAAGGAAACTATTTTTGGCATTCAAAAATGCCAAGAAGAGCTAAAATATGACATTTTAACACAGATATATTAAGAGGTATCCAAATATTATCACTAAGAATTTCTCTCATTAACAGTTAAATTTCTTCACCCTTGTGACTCCCAGTGGCCCTGCCCTGCCAAGCTGGTGTGCTGGAATATTGTCAGTGGGCTGTGGCCAGCCTGGTCCAGCAACACAGAAGATTTTTTAGGTCTAAAAAGACTGAGAAAAACTGAGTTGTGTGGCTCTTGGAGAGGAGCCATTTTTTCCTTGAATGCCTAACCAATACCACTGCCCCTGTGCAGAGCCCTTTATTCCCATAGAAAAATCTCGGTCTGTTACCTAATGAACTCTGTTGGCCTCACCCTACAACTCCCTGAGACCCTGCCCCACCACAAAAGTCCATGGGCACCTGGTAGGTGGCAGGTGGCTGCTGACCTTGGTGTACCCTAAGACTGTTGCAGAGTAGTCTCAGACGCAGCACAGGTGCTGCAATTGAATCTGTATTGGTCTGATGAATACCACTTGCCCCTACCTGGTGACTCACTGAGAACCTACCTCACGTTACTCACATACCACAGCAGTCTTTTTCAGGGATCGAACCTAAAAGGCAGCCATCAGGCAGAGGCAAGTGGAGTTGGATCTCAGGGGGCTTTGGATCTTTTGCTGACCTGACCCCAAATTCAGTGCTGGTAGAAGAGGCCTTGGCATACACTTTTGTTCTTCCCCCATACACCCAAGCTCAGCAGAGGCAACCACAAACTGTGACTCGCTTTGTAGCTCCAAACAGGTTTCCCAGGACCAGTCACAGGCAGTGTCTGACATTAGCCTGCACCAGAATCCTTCCCAAGAGGCCCCAGAAACAACACATCCAGTGACCAGCTTCAGAGAACATCAGAACAGGATCCAATTAGCTTCTCAAATGACACATCCTAAGGGAGATCTCCACAGGCACCAGGCCCTGTTTGGTGTGGTCAGCACCTGCACAGCAGCTTGTACACTTGTCATGGTCAATCCTCACAGTCAGCCAGCCTGAGGAATAAACCCACACATGACTGAGCCAGTATCAGTCAAGACTCATTTACAACAGGAGGTCACACATAACTCACACAGGGCACATTCCTGGAACACCCAGTTCAGGTAATCAAAGAGACTGTGCCATTGAGTCTCAAAAGACACCTACTACAGAAGGCCACCCAGCAGAGAATAGGAGTCATAGCAGATCTACCAAATACATAGATACAAATACAAAGAGGCAGCCAAATAGGAAGGCAAAGAAACATGTCCCAAATAAAGAAAAGTAGGTATCCCCAGAAAAAGCTAAATAAAATGAAGGCAACTAATTTACCAGATACAAAGTTCAAGAAAGTGGTTATAGGTATGCTCAAGGAACTTAGCAAGAACCACAAGGTTCTGTGAGAACTACAATAACATGAAAAAGAACATAGAAACCATAAAAGAAAATAAGTCAGAAATGAAGACTACAGCCTAGCTTGTTTGGTTCAATTTTTTGAGCATTGACCCATGTGTTAGGGTATTGCTAGCTGGATTTCCAGTCAGGGCACATGCCTGGGTTGTAGGCTCAATCCCCAGTAAGGGATGTGCAGGAAGTAGCCCATCAGTGTTTCTTTCTCACTGATGTTTCTGTCTCTTTCTCTTTCCCTTCCTTTCTCTGAAATCAACAAAAACATATTTAAAAAAAAAAAAAAAGAAAAGAAAGAAATATTACAACACCCAAAATAAAAAATACACTGGAAGGAATTAAAAAATAGGTTAAATGAAGCAGAAAACTGAATCAGTTATATGGAAGACAAGGTAACAGAAAACACTCAATTAGACCAGCAAAAGAAACAAGAAATATAAAAAATGAGAACAGTATAAGGGACCTTTGGGACAACATAAAGCAAAACAACATCCACATAATAGGGGTACCAGAAAGGGAAGAGAGAGAACAAGGGATTGAGAACCTATCTGAAGAAGAGATGACTGAAAACGTCCCTAACCTGGAGAAGAAAAAAGACACAAGTTCAGAAATTGTAGCAAGTCTTAAACAATATGAATCCAAAGAAATCCACACAAAGACACATTATATTTAAAATGACAAAGATTAAATACAAAGACAGAATCTTAAAAGCAGCAAGACAGTTACCTACAAGAAAAGCCTCATAAAACAGTCAGCTTATTTGTCAACAGAAACATTGCAGGCCAAGGGGGATTGGCATGAAATATTTCAAGTGATGAAAAGCAAGGACCTATGACTAAGACTATATTACCTAGCGAGACTATTATTTAAAATTGAAGAAGAAACAAAGAGCATACCAAACAAGAAAAAGCCAAAGGAGTTTGTTATCACCAAACCACTATTACAAGAAATGTTAAAGCATCTTTTTTCAAGAAGAAGAAGAAAAGAAAAAGGAAAAAGAAGAACATATTTATAAAGAATAAAATGACAATAAATGTGTGCCTATCAATACTCACTTTAAATGTAAATGGCTTAAATGCTCCAGTCAAAGACATAGGGTAGTGGAATGGATAATAAAACAGAACCCATATATATGCCATCTACAAGAGACCAACCTCAGAAGAAAAGATATAGACAAACTAAAAGTAAAAGGATGAAAAAAATATTTCATGCAACTTGAAATAAAAAAAAAAACAAAAACAAAAAAACAAAACAAAAACCCAAAACCTGGATTAGCAATATTTATATCTGACAAAAAAGACTTAAAACAAAGGCTATAATAAGAGACAAAGAAGAGCACTAGATAATGTTAAAATGATCCATCCAACAAGAGGATATTACCCTTGTAAACATTTATTCATTCAATACAGGGGCACCTAAATATATAAAGCAAATCTCGGTGGATATAAAATGAAACATCGACAATAATACTGGAATATTAGTGGATTTTAAAACCCATTGATATCAATCAATGGATTTTCCAGACAGAAAATCAAAGAGACAATGGCCTTGTGACATACTAGACCAGATGGATTTAATTAATATATTCAGAGTACTTTACCCTAAAGCAGCAGAATATAAATTGTTTTTAAGTGTACATGAAACATGCTCTAGGATAGACTGTAGGTTAGTATACAAAACAAGTCTCAAAAATTTAAAAAGATTTAAATTACATCAAGCATCCTCTCTGAACATGTTGGTGTGATACTAGAAATCAGTCACAAGAAAATAACGGAAAAACACAAAAACACATGGAGACTAAATAACATGTTATTAAACAGTGAATAGGTTAACAATGAGATCAAGAAATAAATAAAAAAACAGTACCTTGAAACCAATGAAAATGAGAACACAGCAACCTAAAATATGGGACACAGTGAAAGCAGTCCTAAGACTGAAATTTACAGCATTACAGGTCCACCTCAAAAAACAAGAAAAATTTCAGTAAACAGTCTAACTTTACACTTGAAAGAACTAAAGAAAGAACAACAAAGTTCAAAGTGAGTAGAAGAAAGGAAATAAAGATCAGAGCAGATAAATGAAATAGAGTATTAAAAAAGTCATAAAAAATCAATGAAACCCAGAGCTGGTTCTTTGAAAAGATAAACAAGATTGACAAACTTTTAATTAGACACATCAAGAAAAAAGAGAAAGAACCCAAATAAATAAAATCAGAAATGAAAGAGAAGTATCAACTGACACAAGAGAAAAAAAATAAAACTGTTAGAAAATATTATGAACAACTGTATGCCAGCAAATTAAATAATTGAACAAAATGGATAAATTCCTAGAAACACACCATCTTCCAAAACTCAATCAGGAATAATCAGAAAATCTGAATAGACTGATTACAACTAATTAAATTGAAGCAGTAATTTAAGAAAATTCTGGCAAACTAAAGTGCTGGACCGGATAACTTCACAGGCAAAATTTACCAAACATTCAAAGAAGTCACACCTATTCCAAAAAATTCAGGAGAAGGGAGGACTCCCAAGCTCATTTTACAAGGCCAGCATTATTCTAATCCCAAAACCAGATAAAGACACTACAAAGGAAGAAAATTTTAGGCCAATATCCTTGATGAACATAGATGCTAAAATTCTCAACAAAATATTAGCAAACTGGATCCAACAATACATGAAAAAGATTATACATGATGATCAACTGGGATTTAATCTGGGGATGCAAGGGTGGTACAATATTTGCAAGTCAATAAACGTGTTACACCATGCAACAAAACAAAGCATAGAAATCACATGATTATATCAATATATGCAGAAAAAGCATTTGATAAAATTTATAATAAAAATTCTCAGCTGAGTGGGAAGAGAGGAAACATATCTCACCATAATAAAAGCTGTATATGACAAACCCTCAGCCTACATCATACTGAATTAGGTAAAGACTAAAAGCACTTCTCTAAAGATCAGAAACAAGTCAGAAATGCCTGTTTAATCACTGTTGTTCAACACAGTACTGAAGTTCTAGCCACAACAATCAGAAAGGAAAATAAATAAAAGGCATCCAAATTGCAGATTACATGATACTGTATGTAGAGAATCCTAAAGATTCTGTAATAAGCTGCCACTTCTTTATATCTTCCTCTATTTCTTTTTTCAATGACCTATAGTTGTCTGTGATGAGGTTCTTTACTTCTTAGGATAAGTTTATTCCTAGGCATCTTAATTCTTTTGCCATGATGGTAAATGGGATTGTTTTTTTAATTTCTCTTTCTGTGAGTTCATCATTGGTGTATAAGAATGCCATCGATTTCTTGATGCTAATTTTGTATCCTGCTATCTTGCTAAATTCATTTATTAAGTCTAGTAGATTTTTGATGGAGTCTTTAGGATTTTCTATGTACAATATCATGCCATCTGCAAATAATGACAGTTTTGCTTCCTCCTTTCCATTTTGAATCCCTTTTATTTTTTCTTCATGTCTAATTGCTGTGGCTAAGACTTCCAGTACTATGTTAAATAAGAGTGGCGAAAGTGGGCATCTCTATCTTGTTCCTGATCTTAAGGGAAATGCTTTTAGTTTTTGCCCATTGAGTATGATGTTGGCTGTAGGTTTTTCATATATGGCCTTTATTATGTTGAAATATGATCTCTCTAGTCCCATCTTGCTGAGTGTTTTTACCAGAAATGGGTGCTAGATTTTGTTGAATGCTTTTTCAGCATCTCTTGATAAGATCATATTGCTTATGCTAAGTGAAACAAGCCAAGCAGAGAAAGACAAATATCACATGATCTCACTTATTTGTGGAATATAGTGAACTAAACAAACTGATGAACAAAATAGACCCAGAGACACAGAAGTAGGGTACAGACTGACAAACTTCAGAAGAGGGGTGGTGGTGGGGGTAAAAGATAAACTGCAGAACTTATATGCATGTATGCATAATCAATGAACATAGAAAACAAAGCTGAGGATGCAGCATGGGAGGGATGGGGAGGAGGGTGTGAACGAGAGAAAAAGGAGAAACATCTGTAACAAAAATAAATTAATAAAAATAATTTAAAAAGTAAAACATATAATTTGGTTTAAAAAAAGATTCTATAATAAAACTTCTAGAACTGATAAATGAATTCAGTAAAGTAGCAAGATACAAAATAAATACCCAGAAATTGGTGACATTTTTATATACCAATATTTAATTATCATAAAAGAAAACTCAAAACAAAACAAAACAAGGAAACATCTCATTTACAGTTCCATCAAAAAAATACCTAAAAATAAGTTTAATCAAAGATATAAAAGACTTATTCTCGGAAAATTACAACACTAAAGAAATTTAAATATATACAAATAAGTAGACTCATACACCATGTTCATAAATAGGAAGATTTAACATCATTAAAATATACATACTACCCAAAGTAATCTATAAATTCAATGCAATAACTATCAATATTCAATATACCAAGGGTGTATGACACATAACTAGAACAAATAACCCAAAAATTTGTATGGAGCCAAAAAAGACCCAAAATATCAATAACAATCTTGAGAAAGAACAAAGTTGGAGGAATCATGTTACCTGATATCAAAATAGACTATAAGGCCAACTAATCAAAACAGCAGAGTACTGGCATAAAAATAGAAATATAGATCAATGGAACAGAATAGAGAGCTCAGAAATAAACCCACACCTTTATGTTCAATTAATATTTGACAAAGAAGGCAAGAACAGATAATGCTCTAAAGACAGTTAATTCAATAAATGGTGTTGAAAAAATGGGACAGATGCATGCAAAAATATGAAACTACACCAACTTCTTACCATACACAACAATAAACTCAAAGGGGTTTAAAATCTTAAATTAAGACTAAACCATAAAAATCCTAGACAACAATATAGGCAATAAAATCTCCACATTTCTTTTAGCAACATTTGTTCTGATATATCTCCTAGGGGAAGGGAAGCACAAGAAAAAATAAACAAATATGACTCTATCAAACTAAAATTTTTTTTCACAACAAAGTAAACCATCAACCAAATAAAAAGACAACCCACTGAATGCGAGTACATGTTTGCCAATGATATATCTAATAAAGGGTTAATATCCAAAATTTATAAAAACATATACAACTCAACACCAAAAAACAATGATTTAAAAAATGGGCAAAGGACTTGAATAGACACTATTTGAAAGAAGACATGCAGATGGCAAACACACACATGAAAAATGTTCGATGTCACTAATCATAAGAGGGATGAAAGTTAAAAGCACAGTGAGATATCACATTACGCCTGTCAGATGGCCATCATCAATAAGTCAACAAACAACAAGTATTGGTGAGGGTGTGCACTGTTGGTGGGAATGCAGATTGGTACAGCCATTATGGAAACAGTATGGAGTTTTCTCAAAAATAAGTAGATAAATAAAACTGCCTTGCCCTGACCAGGTGGTTTAGTTGGTTTGAGAATCATCCTGTACACCAAATGGCTTCAGGTTTGACTCTCACTCAGGGCACATACCTAGTTTGTAGGTTTGATCACCAGTTGGGGTGCATACGAGAGGCAACCAATCAATGTTTATCACATCATTGTTTCTCTCTCTCTCTCTCTCTCTCTCTCTCTCTCATCTAATAACATATCTTTGGATGAGGACAAAAAACAAACAAACAAACAAAAAAACAAAAAACCTTCCATATGACCCAAGAATTCCACTTCTGGGTATATGTCCAAAAAAACCTGAAATATCCTAAAGAATATATGCACCCCTATGTTCATTGTAGCATTATTAACAATAGCCAAAATTTGGAAGAAGCCCAAGTGTCCATATTAGTACATGAGTGGATGAAAAGTTGTGGTATATTTACACAGTGATATACTAGTTAGCTGTGAAAAATAGGGAAACCTTAATTTTGGACAACATGGATGGACCCGAAGTGTATTATACTAAGTGAAATAAGCCAGTCAGAGAAAGACAAATACCATATGATTTCAGTTATATGTGGAATGTAATAAACAACATAAACATACTAACAAAGAGAAACAAACTCATAAATACAGGGAACTGACAGATTTCAGAGAAGAAGTGTCTGGGGGCTGGGTAGAAAAGGTGAAGGGGTTGAGAAAAAAATCAGATACAAACAATAGTACGGTGATTACAAGAGGGTAGGGGGAGTTTGAGGAAGCAG
The DNA here is from genome assembly GCF_014108415.1 of Molossus molossus. Taxonomy (NCBI): domain Eukaryota; kingdom Metazoa; phylum Chordata; class Mammalia; order Chiroptera; family Molossidae; genus Molossus; species Molossus molossus. The sequence continues at coordinate 107,418,383 of NW_023425345.1, forward strand.
AAAAAGGTAAATGGGTAAATGGTAACAGAAAGGGGCTTGAGTTTGGATGATGAACACAATACAATATACAGATGATGTATTATAAAATTATATAGTTGAAACCTATATACTTTTATTAACCAATGTCATCCCAATAAATTTAAGAAGAAAAATTCAAAAACATTAACAGAAAATCTGAACAAATCAATTATAACTAATGAAATCAAAGCAGTACTCACAAAACTCCCAGGAAACAAAAGTCTTCAACCAGATGGCTTTATAAATGAATTTTACCAAACATTCAAAGAAGAGGTAACAGCAATCCTTCTTAAACTATTACAAAAAAAAAAAAAAAAAATCAAGAAGAGGGAAGACTCTCCAGTTCATTTTATAAGGGCAGTGTTTTACTAATTCCAATATCAGAAAAAGACACTACAAAAAAAAAAAAACAACAACAACTGTAGGCTAGCCTCCCTAATGACCACATGCAAAAGTCCCTTCAAAAAATAATAGAAAACCAAATTCAACAATATGTTTAAAAATCATACAAGTGGGATTTATTCTAGGTTTGCAAGGTTGGCAAAATATTCACAAATCAATTAATGTGATAAACCATGTGACTAAAATGAAAGATAAACATCAAATGATCATATCAATAGATACAATATACAGCTCCCATTTACGATAAAAACTCAGCAAAGAGTGAATAGAGGGAATGTGACTCAACATAATTAAGGCCATAAGTTACAAACCCACTGCCAATATCATACTCAAGGGGTAAAAAAAAAATAAAAACATTTCCCTTTAGACCAGGAATTAGAAGGGATGTCAACTTTCACTACTTTTATTCAACATAGTACTGAAAGTCCTAGCCATAGCAATCAGACAAGAAATAAATGGCATCCAAATTGGAAAGAAGTAACTATCATTGTCTGTAGATAGAGAATCATAAGGACTCTACCAAAAAAGTGCTAGAACTGATAAATGAATTCGGCAAAGTAGCAGGATACAAACTTAATATTCAGAAAATGGTTACATTTTTATACACCAATAATGCACCATCAAAAGGGAAACTAAGAAAACAATCTCTTTTACAATTGCATCAAAAATCAAAAGTAAAATACCTTGGAATAAATTTAATGAAGGCAGTAAAAGATCTGTATTCAAAACATTATAAAACACTAAAGAAAGAATTTGAAGAAGATACAAATAAATGCAAGCATATATCATGCTCATGGATAGAAAGAATTAACATCATTAAAATGTCCATAATACCCAAAGCAATCTACAGATTCAACCCAATTACTATCAAAATACCAATGGTATTTTTTCACAGAACTGGAACAAATAATTCAAAAATTTATATTAAACCACAATTAACCCCAAATAGTTACAGCTTCTTTAGAAGAACAGCATCAGAGGTATCACACTAACTGGTACCATAGTATACTGTATGAGACCATAGTAATCAAAACATCATGGCAGTGACATAAAAACAGACATATAGATCAATGGAACAGAATGGAGAGCCCAGAAATAAGCTTATACCCATGCGGTCAATTAATATTTAACAAAGAAGGCAAGAACATACAATGGGGTAAAGAGGGTCTATTCAATAAATGGTGTTGGGAAAATTGGACAGATACATGCAAAAATGAAACTAGACCACCTTCTTACACCATATACAAGAATGAACTTAAAATTTATTAAGGACTTAAATGTAAGACTCAACACTGTAAAACTCTTAGAAGAAAACATAAGCAGTAAAATCTCTTGCATTTCTCCTAACAATATTTTTTTTCTGATATATCTTCTCAGGGATGAGAAACAAAAGAAAAAAAATAAACAGATAGGACTACATCAAACTAAAATATTTCTGCACAGCAAAGGAAATTGTCAACAAAACAACCTACTGAATGAATGGAAGACATATTTGCCAATAATACATTTACTAAGATGTTAATATCCAAAATTTATAAATAACTCATACTACTCAACACACACACACACACACACACACACACACCCCTCTCCAATTAAAAAATGTGCAGAGGGCCTGAATAAACACTTCTCTAAAGAGGACATTCAGATGGCCAAATGACATGAAAGGGTGCTCAACATCATTAATTGTCAGAGAAATCCAAATTAATACCACAATATGATATCACATCTAGCCTTTCAGAGTGACTAGCACCAATAAATCTACAAATGATAAATGCTGGCAAGGCTGTGGAGAAAGGGTACCCATGCGCACTGTTGGTGGGAACGTAAATTGGTGCAGCCACTGTGCTAAACAGTATGGAGATTCCTCAAAAAATTAAAAACTGTTTTGTGACCCAGCAATACCACTCCTGGGTACATATCCCAGGGAACCCAAAACACTAATTCAAAAGTATATATGCACCCCTATGTTCACTGCAGCATTATTTATAATAGTCAAGCTATGGAGACAACCCAGATGCCCATAAATAGACAAGTGTGTAATAAAACTGTAGTACATATGTACAATGGAGTTTTACTCAGCCATAGAAAATAATAAAATCTTACCATTTTCAATAGTATGGATGGACCTAGAGGATATTATGTTGAGTGAAATAAGGCAGATATATATAGATAGATAGATAGATAGATAGATAGATAGATAGATAGATAGATAGATATAGATATAGATATAGATATAGATAGATAGATATAGATATATATAAATATATATATATAACAAAATGAATAGACAATATTGAAACAGACTCACAGACCTTATCTTTAAAGTAACAGAGAGCAGACTGGTGGTTGCCAGAAGGTAGTGAAGTTAAGGTACTAGGTAAAAAAAGTAAAGGAATTAAGAAGTATAAATTGTTAGTTATAAAATAGCCACCGGGAGGTAAAGTACATCACAGGGATTATAGTCAATAGTATTGTGATAACTATACTGAAAATATCAGGGGGAACACTTTGTAAAGTATATGATTGTTTAACCTCTATCCTATACACATGAAACCAATAAAAAATAACACAAAACAAACTACAATTGAAAAATAAAATGAATAAATAAAAGTAAAAACACAGAGAAAATTTTAAAATAAATGTATATATCTATCTATATATATATGATACCTTGCTTTATTTGAACAAATAATTGAGGTCATCAGGACAATAAAAGAAAATTGTTGTCTCACTGTCCATGTGCTGTTTTAATTGTACTATTATCTTAGGCATTTGTTTCTGTAAGCTTTCCTTCAATTTGCAATTTATAATTCTTGGCCTTACAAAGAAAGTTCTTATGAAAACAATAATGTCTTGATTTGTTCAAGAAAACTTCAATTTAATAAGCATTTATATTTAACACAAAAAAATAGTCACCAATTTTGAAGTTAAACTTCAGGAATATTAGCATAAAATGTCTGTTGTTTTCTTATTCCCTGTATTAGTTAAAACTTGCTGTGTTACAAATTAGTAGCCAAACAACACATACTCATTTCTCAGGAAGCTGGACAAGGCTTCACTGGGTCCTCTGCTCAGGTTTTTCAACAATGCTGTTATCAAGTGTCAGCCATGGCCACAGTCAGCTAGGGGTTCAACTAAGGCAGAATCAAATTCCAAACTTTCTCAATGGATGTAGGCCAATTTTGGCCGTCACAGGCTGGTGGCCTGAGGCCACCGTTAGCTACATACCCTAGAGGAAGCACAAAGGAACAACAGGGAGCAATAGAAGACATGTTTGTTGTTGTTTTGTGACCTTATCTCAAAAGTAACATCCACTACTTTTCCTTACTCTATTATTAGAAGCAAGAGAACAGGGAACAGGGTGTGGATACCATCTTTTCTCAGTTGGGCCTCAAAGATGTCTCTGAGACCTTTCCAAGTTCAGATTCTCCTTTACACATTGTGACAGCCTTCCAAGCACAATCCCACCATCCTCTCCCTTGAACAATGGTCAGGTAGTGCAGTAGCTAAGAGCAAAGAATCTGACTGCTTGAGTTCTAATCCCAGCTTAATCACTTATGACATGAGTAATTTAGGTAAGTTAATTAAAAACGCTCGGTGACTCAGTTTCCCCCCAAATACTGCCATTTTGATTGTATAATGTTCATGATTCTCTTTGCCGCCCACTCACTGTACCTGAGATAACAATGATTAACTGACAGTAAATTTACTAAACAGGTTCTACTTTCTCTTTACACACATACTTCTTAATAAATTATTCTGGCCTAGGAATTGGGAAAAACTCAGATTCACAGAAGTTTATGAGACATCCTCCACTGGAATGAAAGTTCTGTATCAGAACACTAATCTTCAGTCTTGTTGATTTGCACTTGTTATTGCAACAGACATATGCAGCATGCTGACTATATGCCAGAACTGTGCTGTATTGTTTGGATACAAAGTTTTTGCTCAAAGTGACAAGCAGGTCAAAAATAATAACACAGCTTGATCTAAGCAATAATAGAAGCACAGATAAAGAATTGATATAAAAAGAGGCTTGATTCTTTGAGGGGAGAGAGGCAAGATGGCTTCAGTCTAGGGAAGGCCCAACCGTTTGTGCCCAGCACCAGACCAGAATTGTGCTGAAGAATAGTAATATGAAATGGTGTGTGAATGGGGAGCACAGGGAGAGGACAGGAGATGTGGACTGGGAAGCCAGAAGGAAGGTGCAGCAGCCAGCTCCTGCCCCTGGGGCTTTGGGGTTCAGCCCCACACAGGGTCCCCAGAGCAACAGAGAAGGGAAGGGGAACCATGTAGCATCAGGAAGTGGGCACCAGTGGGGATTTGGTCCACCAGGGGACTCAGACGGCACTATCCCAGGCAAAAAGTGAGTGCTTGGTTACAACACCAGCCTGGGAGGCTCACTTCAATTGGTGTCTATGGGAGAGGCGATGCAGCAGAATTCTGAACCAGAGGAGGGATCTGAGTAGGTAACCCATAGTGAATAAGAAGGGCTGGTTATTTTCTGAAAGAACTTTCACCAGAGAGCAGGAGGAGGACAGTCAGAGTACCCTGGGAAAGAGGCGTTATCCTCCCCATCTTGAACAAAGCGGAGGCACCCCTTCCCCAACCTGTGAAGTAGCTCTGGGCTGGAAGTCTGAGCCCGTGCTGCTGGGCTGGATGGCACAAGAGGTTCAGACATCTGGCCTGGTGGGAGACTGGGCAGAAGCCCCACCCAGTGAGAGTCAGCCATGCTGAAAGAGCCAAGTGGGGCTGGGTTTTTGTATTGTTGTTCTTTGCCTCTCCCCATCCCATGCTTGGAGAGCCATGCCAAGGGGGTGCCAGTGACCTAGATACAGCTGAGGCATTGGAAAGAGAGAAAGTGTCCGCCAGCTCCTCCTATAAGCTACAGGCACCATCCCCAATGTAAGTCTGTTTAAACCAGACTGGGACCAGATACCACCATAGAGCCAAGTTTTATGGGGAAAAAGAGAGCAGCTCAGAACAAGAACATTCAAGGGACAAGTCCTGAAGCAGACCCAGCTTCTGGGATAGGGAGGCACGGCCCACTAGACTACTTGGGGACCCACCAGCAGGGCTTCAGTCATATTACCCAGGGCCAGGAAGGAACAGTGACTCACATTGGCCTGCACCATTGAATTGCCCAGGAGGCCCAGGACTCACACACCAAGAGGTCAGATCCAATAACTTCAGAGCAAAAGCCAGCAAATGCCACAAACAGCAGATCCAAAGGTTTTTTTTGGTTTTTGTTTGGATTGGTTTTTATTTCTCTTTTCTCTCTCTCTCTCTCTCTCTCTCTCTCTCATATATATATCCTCTTATTGTTATCTTTCATCTTAGTCTATTTTTTCTCATTTCTTTAAAAAAATTTATTTTTAATTTAATTTTTTTCTTTTCTCTTGTCTTTCCCCATTTTTCTTTCCCTATTCTGTATTTTATTTTATTCAGTATTATGAAATTTTAAATGCTTGTTATTATTTCATTTATTTTTTTATTCTTTTTTTATACTTATCCCATTTCTGATCTCTTCCTTCTTTGCTTCCATATTCTCAATTTTCTTTTTTTTTTTCTTCTCTATTCTTTTGGTCTCATATCTTCTAGTATTCTTTTTGTGTGTGTTTGTTTGTTTGTCTTATTATTGTGGTTATTGTTTTTATTATTGCTATTCTGTGTGTGTGTGTGTGTGTGTGTGTGTGTTGCTTCAGTTTGGTCTTATTTTGTCTTATTTTGTTCTGTCTGTATCTGTTTAAGAGTTGTCACAATGTGGTCGGAGTTGAGATTCATAGTCAACAAACCTGAGGGATAAACTTACCCACAAATGGGACAAGAGCAATCAAGACCCAAATTCAACAGGAGAGTCCACATAAACCCACACAAAGACCATTTCTAGAGTGCCCAACTCAGAAAATCAAGGAGACTATGACACTGGGTCCCACAAGAAGGCTAGCCAACCAAGACTGGGAGATATAGCAGTCTTATCTGACACACAGAAACAAATACAAATAAATAGCAAAAATTGGAAAACAAAGACAGAGACTCAAATGAAAGAATAGGAGGAATCTCCAGTAAAAGAGCTCAATGAAACAGAGGCAAGCAATTTATCAGATATAGATTTCAAAGTAATGGCTATAAGGATGCTCAAACAACTTAGTGAGAACTACAAGAAACTTAATGAGAGTTAGAAGGAACTTAGTGGGCACTAAATCAGCATAAAAAAATGAAGAATAAAATAGCTGAAATAAAGAATACCCTGGAAGAAATCAATAGTAGATTAGAAGAAGCTGAGGGCCGAATCAATGAATTAGAGGACAAGGTAAAAAAATTACTTAAATTGCAGCAGGAAAAAGAAAAAAAAAAATGCTTTAAAAGCATGAGGACTGTGTTAGGGAACTGTGGGGAAACATGAAATGAAGCAACATCTGCATCATTAGGGGCCCCAGAAAGTGAGCAATGGATAGAGAACCTGTTTGAAGAAATATTGAGACAAAACTTCTCTGACCTGGTGAAAGAAAAAGTCACACAAGTTCAAGAAGCACAGAGAGTCTCAATCAAAATGAACCAAAAGAGAATCACAGCAAGACACATCATAGTTAAAATGGCAAACATTAAAGAAAAAGAAGGAATTTTAAGGGAAATAAGAGAGAAATAGTCAGTTTTCTACGAGGGAACTTCCATAAGGCTGTCAGCTGATTTCTCAACAGAAACACTATAGGCCAGAAAGGAATGGATGAAAAATCAAGGATCTGAAACCAAGACAACTCAATCCAACAAGGCTATCATTCAAAATTGAAGGTGAAATAAAGAGCTTCCTGGGGGGGGGGGGGGGGGGGACTAAAGGAGTTTATTACCACTAAACCAGCACTGCAAGAAAAGCTAAAGGGATGGTTCTAATAATAATGAGAAAGAGAGACAGAGACAGAGACAGAGAGACAGGGAGAGGAACACAGGCATGAAGAATAAAAATGGCAATAAATAAGTACCTATCCACAATAATCTTGAATGCAAATGACTTAAATGCTTCAATAAAAAGAGAGCGTAGCTGGTTAGAAAAGAAAGCATGACCTATATATATGCTGTCTACAAGAGACCCACCTGAGAACAAAAGACTCACACAGGATGAAAGTGAATAAATCAAAAACAAATTTCCATGCAAATGGAAACAAACAAACAAACAAAAAAAGCAAGGGTAGCAATACTCATATCTGACAAAGTATACTTCAAAATGAAGAATGATAAGAGACAAAGAAGGTCACTACATAATACTAAAGAAATCAATCCAACAAGAGGATATATGTACCCAATATAGGAGCACTAAAATATATTTAAAAACTCCTGGATAACCTTAAGGAGAGATTGACAGAAATAGAGTCATAGTAGGGGACTTTAACACCACACTGACATAACTGGATAGATCTTCAAACAAAAAAAATTCAACATGAAAACAGTGACCTTAAATAACACAACAAATCAGATGGATTTAATTAATATTTACAGAACATTTTGTCCTAAAGCTACAGAATATACATTCTTCTCAAGTGCATATGAAACATTTTCAAAGACAGACCACATATTAGGGTGCAAAAAGTCTTTACAAGTTGAAGAAGATTGAAATTATAACAAGCATCTTCTTAGATCACAATGGCATGAAACTAGAAATTAACTACAACAAAAAAATAAAATCAAAAACTTTCAAACACATGGAGGCTAAATAGCACATAATTAAACAATGAAAGAGTTATCAATGAGATCAAGGAAGAAATAAAAAACTTCCTTGCAACAAATGAAAATGAACACATGACAACCCTAAATCTATGCAACACAGTGAAAGCAGTTCTGAGAGGTAACTTCATAGCACTAAAGGCCTACCTCAAGAAATAAGAAAACGCTCAAATAAATGGGATAATCCCACAACTAAAAGAATTAGAAATTAGCCCTGGCCGGTTTGGCTCAGCAGTTAGAGCGTCCACCTGCGGTCCGGAGAGACCCGGGTTCGGTTCCCGCTAAGGGCATGTACCTAGGTTGCAGTTTGTCCCCGGCCCTGGTTGGTAGTGCGGGTGGCAGCCACTCAATGTGTCCCTTTCACATCAATGTTTCCCTCTCTCTCTCTTCCTCTCTCTCCCTCCCACTCTGTCTGTGCAAAAAATGGAAAAATGTCCTCGGTGAGGATAAAAAAAAAAAAAAAAAAAATTAGAAATTAAACAAGAAAAGTCAAGAGTAAGTAGAGGGAAGAAAATAATAAAGATCAGAGAGGAAATAATAACATAGAGACTAAAAACAAAAAACAAAGATCAATGAAACCAAAAGCTGGTTCTTTGAAAAGATAAACCGTTAGCATCAATAAACCGTTAGCTAAACTCATCAAAAAACAAAGAGAGAGAGAGAACCCAAATAAATAAAATCATAAATGAATGAGGTGAATTAACAAATGATATCTCAGGAATACAAAGGATTGTAAGAAAATACTGTGAACAACTATATGCCAACAAAATGGACAACCTGGGTGAAATAGATAAATTTCAATAGAAACAGACAATCTTCCAAAATTCAATCAGGAAGAATCAGAAAACGTGACTCGGCCAATAACAACTAATAAAATTGAAGCATAAATTTAAAAAAACAACAACTCACAAGCAAAAGTCCTGAACTAAATGGCTTCACAGGAGAGTTTTACCAAACATTAAAAGAAGAACTAATACCTATCCTCCTCAAACTATTCCAAAAATTACAAGAGAAGGATAGACTTCCAAGCTCTTTTTACAAGGTCAACATTATCCTATTTCAAAAAAAAGATAAAGACACTGCAGTGAAAGAAAAGTACAGGCTAATATCCTTGATGAACATGTATTCTAAAATCCTCAACAAAATACTATCAAATCGGATCCAACAATACATGAAAAAGATCATACACCATGACCAAGTAGAATTAATTATGGATGCAAAGCTAGTACAATATTTTCAAATCAATAAATATAATATACTTCATAAACAAAGTGAAGTATGAAATCACATGATCATATCAATAAGTACAGAAAAAACATTTAACATAATCCAGTACCCATTGTTGATACAAACGCAGCAAAGGGACTAGAGAGATTGTACCTCAACATAATAAAGGCCATATATGACAAATCTACAGCCAACCTGATACTCAATGGGCAAAAACTAAAAGCATTTCCCTTAAGAACAGGACCAAGACCAGAATGTCTGCTTTCACCCCTCTTATTCAACACAATACTGTCATTCCTAGCCACAGCAATCAGGTAAGAAGGAAAAATAATGTCATCATAATTGCAAAGGAGGAAGTACAATTATCATTATTCGCAGACATGATACAGTACATTGAAAACCCTAAAGACTCCACAGAAATACTACTGAATTTAATATATGAATTCAGCAAAGAAGCAGAATGCACAATAACATCCATAAATAAATGCTTTTTTATATACCAATAATGAACCCTGGGAAAGAGAAACTATAAAAATAATCCCATTTACAATCACCACCACCACAACAACAAAATAAAATGCCTAGGAATAAACTTAACCAAAGAGATAAAAGACCTATACTTGGAAAACTACAGGATTTTGAAAAAGAAATAGAGGAAGATATAAACAAGTGGAACCATATACTATGTTTATAGATTACAAGAACTAAATCATTAAAATGCTTATACTACCCAAAGTTATCTATAGGTTTAGTGCAATCCCTATTAAACGACCATCAGCATATGTCACAGATATAGAAAAAATACTCTGAAAAGTTATATAGAGCCAAAAGAGACCCCCAAATACCACAGCAATCTTGAGAAAGAACAAAGTTGAAGGAATCACAATATGTGATATGAAACCATTGTAAAAAAAGAGTCTGGTACTGGTACAAGAACAGGCATATAGATCAATAGAACAGAACGGAGAACTCAGAAATTTACCCATGCCATTATGGTCAATTAATTTTTGAAAAAGAAGGCAAGAGCATACAATGAAGTAAAGACAGTCTCTTCAATCAATCATGTGGGGAAAATGGGACAGGTACATGCACAAAAAAAATGGAACTATACCACCAACATACACCATACACAAAAATAAACTCAAAATGGATAAAACACCTAAATGTAACTTGCAAAACCATGAAAGTACTAGAAGAAAACAGGCAGTGAAATTTCAGACATCTCACATAGCATAATTTTTGCTGAATCATCTCCTAGGTCAGAAGAAACTAAGGAAAAAATAAACAAATGGGACTATATCAAACTAAAAAGCTTCTGCACCACCAAAGAAACCATCAGAGGAGAACAAATTCACCAATGATACATCTGATAAGGGGTTAATATCCAAAATATATAAAGTACTCATAAAATTCAACAAAAGAAACACAAACAATCCAACTAAAAAACTGGCAAAGGACCTAAATAGACACTTCTCCAATGAGGACATACAGATGGCAATAGACATATGAAAATAATCAATGTCACTAACCATTTGAGAGATGCAAATAAAAACTACATGAGATATCACCTCACACTGCCAGAATGGCTACCATAAATAAATCAACAAACAACAAGTGCTGGCAAGTATGTGGAGAAAAGGGAATCATTGTGCAGTGCTGGTGGGGTGCAGCCACTATGGAAAACAGTATTAAGTCTCCTGAAAAAATTTAAACTGGAACTGCCATTTGACCCAGTGATCCCAGTTCTGAGAATATACCCTAAGAATCCTGAAACACTAATCAGGTAGAATATATGCACCACTATGTTAATAGCATCAATATTTACAATAGCTAAGATGTGGAAACAACCCAAGTGCCCATCAGTAGTTGAGTGGGCATGATAAAGGGCTTGATACATTTACACAATGGAGTACTAGGCAGCTGTAAAAGAAGGATCTCTTATCCTTTGAGACAGCATAGATGGTCCTAGAGACCCCTATGTTAAGTGAAATAAGCCAGTCAGGGAAAGACAAATACCATATGATGTCACTTGTTTGTGGAATCTAATGAACAAAATAAACAAACAAAATAGGTCCAGAGGCATGGATGCATGGAGCAGACGGACAGTCTCCCAGGGGAGAGGGGTGGGGTGAAGGCAGTACCTCAGGAACTTACATGCGTATATGCATAGCCCAGAGACACAGGCAATAGGTGGGGCAGGAGCTGGGTGGAGGGTGCAGGTGGGGGAAATTGTTGACACCTATAATAATGTCAACAATAAAAATAAACTTAAAAAAAACTCTGAGTTGATGACATTTGTTAGCCAATGTTTCTCTACCTCTATATTGACTACATGTTATGTTTTATACTATAGTTCTTCATCATTATCAGTATTTCATGATAGAGCAACATGACTTATTACATTTTGTAAACTGTATTATCAAACAGCCCAAGAACATATTACTTCTGTTAAAATTTAAGTAGGAATGGTCTGAAATTGGTATAATCTGCAGCTTTGTCATAAATTATTTCTCAATGCTATAATAAATTTAGTTGGTTCCATATAGAAATACATAAAATAAATTCAGTTTATGGATACTTTAAAAAATTAATAAAAAAGCCTTCACAGTGCAACTGACCAGTGAGTAAATTTTGTTGAATAAATATGAGTTTACAGTGGTAGTAGTAGTAGTAATAATAATAACAACAATAATAGTAATAGTAGTAGTACTAGTAGGAGAAAAAGAATGGACTTCCACTCCCCCTGCCCCCCAAAAAAGTATATGCAAGACTGCACTACCATAAAACATCATGTGAACTGGTCAAACTTGGGAGCATTACATCCTGGACTCTGGGCGCTGTGGATTGTGGGTTGCAACTGCAAACCTAGACAGGACCTTGCACTAGATAAGGATATTGACTTATTTGTGAGCTAATGGGATAGAAGAGAACTTTATTATTAAGATGGGCAATGGCATTATCATGCTGTTTTAGACAGATTATCATAAGCTAATTAGAAAATGGAGTTATGGGACAACATGGAGAACTGATACAAGAAGGGAGCTCAAAAAGTTCTGCCCCAAGTGGTGACTAGCTAAACTTGGGTAACATGATAAGGATGGAAATGCAGGTAACTTCAATGAAGCTGAATGTGACTATTTCAGAAAACTGAATGACTCCAACAGTCTAGGGGAATGAATGAATAATGAAGCAACCAGTTTGTACAGGAAATAAGGACGATGGCATAGGCCTGATGGAAGAGGAAAGAATGAATCAGTTCTGTTTAGTGTGAAGTCCCTGTGGAATATCTAGGTAGGGTCTGTCCCCTAGCAGCCTGGCATGGTCTGTGACAGGTCAGGGTAGCCACTTGGGCATGAAAGCCATTACCATACAGAAACAGGTTTGGAAACATGGGTGAAAGTAGAAAGTATGAGAGCCGAGAACAAGCAAAGACAGGCAAAGAAAGAGGGTCAAGAAAAGGAACTCAGAAGGGATGGGCACAAATATTGAATAATAATAATAATAATAATTTTTAAATGACAATAGGAGAAACCAAAAAAGAAGGGAGTAACAATGAAATGGTATAAAATGTTAAAAGAAGACAAGAAATTAAATATGCCCCTTTGATTTGACAGCCAGAAAGCCGTTAGAGACTGGGCGAACGTGCCCCTGCTGCGAGGCGGGAGCTGAAGTGTGTGGGCTCAGAAGTGACTGGAAGGGGCAGTGTGATGCAGCACACGCTGCACCTCAAAAATTTGCTTGAAATATGATTTTGCTGTCATTTTAGCATATGTTTGCAAAGTATGCGGGCAATGGTGTAAAATTATGGTACTATCATACAATTATGATAGAAATAACTATAAAATGAAATATTCTTTTTGTAAGGCAATGGATATTAATAGCTTCTCATAACTTACCAGTTTCACATTTAAAAATGTATCCTAAAGAAATAAGTGGGGATACATATAAAACATCATAGATAAATACTTTTTCTAACAGTGGAAACCTAAAAATATCTAAAATCCCTAATCATTTGGATATTTCAAATATATTAGAGAACATCTAACACGTTGGTTAAGGTAAAATATTCCATTGCCATACCAATCAACTCTGAAATCTGAATGACTTCACAGAATAGAAGTTTATTTTTCCATCCAATCACTAAAGGGTCTCCGCTGACAGAGGCTCTATTCTATTCGGAGGGTTGAACTCCAAGTTCCCCCGATGATGTCTCATCAGAAGATGGAGAGGACAGTATGGAGCGTGTGCAGCTCCTCCCCAACCAGGCGGGGGTAGAGCACCTCCCTTCCTTCCCCACTTGCTGCAGTGACTTCCAGCAGTAGTTTTCATTACGGACAGGGACCCTGATCTCTGTGCTCAGCCGTGTTTCTGCCTCAGCCGCCTCTGGACAAAATTACCAGGTGTATCTGTATTCCCACATGTGGAACCTCCGCCGAGGCTGCCCGAGAGGCTGCATAATAAGGTTAGGTACCCCAGTCAGTCTGGTTTTCTAAATGATCCAATGCAACAAAACCCTACATTTTCTCACATGCAGGACTGCAGACATCTAAACTGTCACTGTTCCCTTCCACTTTTAATAAGCATATTTTACCTGATCTCCTGTAATTTTTGATGTCTGTTGTATGAGTTCAATTGTGTTCCCCTAAAAGGTATGTTGAAGTCCTAACCCCTGGTACCTATGAATGTGACCTTATTGGAATACAGGGTCTTTGCAGATGGGATCAAGTTAGGATGAGGTCATACTGGATTCATGTGGACCCTAAATCCAACAATGGGTGTCCTTATAAAAAGAGAGAGGTTTGTGGGCACACATACACAGGGAAATGGCCTTGTGAAGACACAAGCAAAAACAAGTGACACAGCAGAAACCGAGTGTGATGAACACCGGGAGCTGGAAGAGGCGAGGCAGACCCTTTCCTGAGCCACCCACGGCCCCGCTGACACTCTGATTTCAGGGGTCTGGACTTCAGGACTGTGAGAAAATGCGTTTCTGTTGCCGTAAGTGCCCAGTCTGTGGCAGCCTCAGGAATGAACACAGTCAGCCTACAGGCAATACACACCTCTTTCCAACCTCTTCCCTGGAGCTACCAGCAAACTGATTGTCCTTCAACCTTCAGCGACAATGGAACCCAGAGGTTTGTCAGGGCACCCTGGGCCTCTGTCCTCCTACTGCAGGGGCAGGCTTCCTGTTGTCGTCGGCCTGGTCTCTAACGCCGTGTCCCGGTTTTTAGACTTTCATTATGGCTGCATCTGCTCTAAGGTACTAGCTTCTCTCTTAGTTAAAGTAACACCAGTAAATATAATAAATAAACCTCATATCTCAATGGCTTTATCCCATACAATTTTATTTTCTCACATTCAGCTGTCTGTATGAGGAGGTGGGACCGTCATCTGCTCTGTGGAGGTATGACGGATAGAGGCTCTGGCAATCTTTATCACAGCTTCCAAAGTGACCTTGGTCCGTATCGAGTCATCAGATGAGGGACATCGTGGAGCTTAAAGAAGAAAGAGCTCCTTCCTAACCACCAGGCACAGAGGTAACTCTGCTCATGAGAACTGCATCTTCTACCTTAGTGAAGGCCCGATCCGGGTTGGTCAGCTGCATTTCAGACCAACTTTACTAGAGTAAGAGTATGAATCTTTGGTAATGAGCCAGACATCCAGGTCAATGGAACATTTCAAAGAATATTGAAGAGGATGAAAAAACTCTCATAATGTAAGCTTTTAATAAACAGGAACAGTATCTACATTATAAGTCACATTGTGTATTACAGTCGTCCTTCGTTTATCACGGTTAATCCGGTCCAGACTCTAGCGGTGGCACCTGGTGTTGAAGGATCCCTGGGGTGCTCAAATACGTAGGCCTACAGTCCATACGTACAGTAATTTTAATTGTAATTGTAGTACAGTGCTGTGTAATTGACTCAGACAGCCGAGCACGTGCTGCATCGTTTTTACTGTCTTGATCAACATTTTAGTGAATATATTTGACAAAACCACGATGCGAGTGAAGTCGTGAAAGGCAAAGCGTGAGGTGGCGGGCTGACTGTACTCTGTGTCTGTATTTAAAGTGCCTCTGGCCCTGGCCAGTTTGGCTCAGCGGTTAGAGCGTTGGCCTGCGGTCCGGAGAGGCCCGGGTTCGGTTCCCGCTAAGGGCACGTACTTCGGTTGCAGTTTGTCCCCGGCCCTGGTTGGTCGTGCGGGTGGCAGCCACTCGATGTGTCCCTTCACATCGATGTTTCTCTCTCTCTCTCCCTTCCTCTCTCCCTCCCACTCTATCTGTACAAAAAATGGAAAAATATCCTCAGGTGAGGATAAAAAAAAAAAAAATAAAAAAAAAAAAAAATAAAGTGCCTCTGTATCAGTGTGGAGCTCTCTCTGAATGACTGGTGATAAACAGTATTAACAGTGCTCAGTATGTAAGTAGGCTTTCATATAATTTTTATTTTAATTTTTATTTATTGCTATAATTTGATAACTTAATATGTGATTTCTTATTATGAAAAAGAACAACTGTTACTTTATTATAGAATTAAAATTTTACCATGGCCCTAGCCGGGGGGCTCAGTTGGTTGGAGAACCCTTCATATACGAAAAGGTTGTGGGTTTGTGGTTTGATCCCCAGTCAAAGGAGCGCAGGAGACAACAGATTAATATTTCTCTCGCGCGCTTCCTCTCTCTCTCAAATCAGTAAACATATCCTCAGGAGAGGATAGAAACAAAACAAAAACTCAGGTCTAACTCTGGGGCTTTACTTAGTAACATAAACATTTTCAAAATAGGTAATAAGAGTAATACTTTAAAAATCGCCTACAGTGAGCCCCTGCCCCACTCGGAAGAGCAGGTCGGAAAACTGTTCGCAGCCGGCAGGTGCACCCCCTTACCTTCAGCTGGGTCTCCGTGGGCGTGGGCGCCAGGAAGGGGGGCTGCCCCACCAGCATCTCGAAGAGAATCACGCCGACGCTCCACCAGTCACAGAGCTGAGTGTACCCTGGAAGGCAAGGCGCGGTCAGTGCCAGCCAGCAGTCTTCCCAGAGAGGGCTGCAGGGCTCCTCCGGGACGCCCCTCCGCCCGGGCACGCGGCCGGGCAGCCACCCACACAAGACGGCTCCGGCACGTGCGGCTCCGGGAAGGGCTGGGAAGGGCACATGCTGGGGAGGAGGACGGGTCACTTGTCCTTTTCCTTATTTTCAGTCTGGTCTGTGATAAACACAGGATGCTTTTGTACGAAGAAAATACCTTAATTTAAAAAGATTACTGTTGCCCTGGCTGAGTAGCTCGGTTGGTTAGAGCGACATCCTGATACACCAAGATTGTGGGTTCGATCCCCAGTCAGGGCACAGACAGGAAGCAGCCCGTGAATGCAAGAGCAAGTGGAACAGCGCACACCAGTGGTTTCCCCCCACTCTCTCTCTCTCTTCCGCTCTCTAAAATCAATTAAATATATAAGTATATATATTGGGGTGAGGATTAAAAATAAGTATTTAGCATGGTGCTTAGCACATAATAGATGCTCAATAGCTCTACAAAATAAATAAACAACATTGAATGAAGAAGAAAAGATAAGGGGCACTAGAGTATAAGTCAGGATCAAGAAAGAGTTTCTCTAAGGAGAGGTTATTTGACCATGTGTACAATTTAAAGAAAAGAAATTGGTAGAGAAGGAATCAATTCCAGGTACACAGCTAGGAAAAAGAATCTGGGACCGAAGGCCCTGAAGAGAAGACTGGTTTTGGTCAGAGACATAGAGACTAAAAAGAAGACTTATTGAGCAGGCAAAGCTGAAATTAAAAAGCGAGGAAGTTTAATTATCCAGTGTCTTTGTGAACCTGTCTTGGTAAATGAGGGCAGACAGCCTGCAGAGGGAGGGGTGGGTGCTAGGAACAGACTCTCCTGGAGTACGAGGAGGAGCACGTTAGGAGTGGTCACTGGGTTTAGATTAGAAAGGGGAAGATTAATATAATTACTTAGTGTTCTGTAATAGCATTTTTGATTCTTTGCCTCAAGCTTTATGCTACTCTTTGTAACTGTAATGATCTAATGTTATTTTCTTTCATTTAGATCTGGATGTAGGCATTAGGTCAGGATCTTGGCTCTATGATACATTAAATTTGTTCAGGTTTTTTGGTTACTTACATCCTCCCTGCATCCATTCTCTCCTCATCATCTAGGCCAGCTCCCAAAGACAGGCTGATCCTCATGCTGTTTTTTCTTAGTCTCTGATGGAGTGAAGACATGAGTAGGGTATTGGCAATGACCAAAAAAATGAGAGTTAGTGGAAAATAAAATTCTTTCTCCATAATATCAAATAAATGTCATACCACTTCCTGTGCCCTTAAATGAGTCTTGGTCTTAGCTATGTCTCCCTGACTGCTATGATTTGAATATTTATGTACCCCCTTCTTAATTCAGATGTGATCTCCTAACCCCCAAGATAATGTTTCTAGCAGACGGGGCCTTTGGGAAGAGCTCAGTCATGAGTGAAGCCCCATGAAAGGAATTAGGGCTCCAGAGGGATGCCCAGCCCCTTCTTCCTTGTGAGAACACAGAGGAAGGTGCTGGCTGCGTGAACCAAGAACACAGCTCACCGGGTGTGACCATGACGATGCCTTGCTCTTGGACTTTCAGCCTCCAGAACTATGAGAAGTAAGTGTATGTTGCTGACAAGCTACTGTGTCAGCGATATTCCGTTATACCAGCCTGAATAGACCGAGTCAGTGACTTACCTACCTGTGTCCACTGCTAGTCAGGCACCCCTGTGCCAGAAGCACTGACGTTCACAAGTTTCTATACTAAGAGCTCCACCTATTTTCCTCTGAGGAGAAGGACCACGAGTCTCTATACTTTCCATTTTGGACATAGAGCTCCTACCAGTGCACCTGACACCCAAAATAAGTGTCAGATACTAGCCACAGGAGCACAGTGGTCTGTGTGTACTACTAATGATGTAACAACCCTCTTTCTAACTCATTCATGTCTGCAACTTGCTTTCAGGTGTGACTGAAGGTAAAGAAAAGCCTCAAACCAACCACTTGAAAGATTTATTCTGTTCAATTCATGATAGAGGCAGTCAGCCCATCCTCAGCAGTAAACATTCTGCTGGCTGCCTGTCCAGGTCCCACGCACAGCACGTCGACACACCGGATTGGCCAAGTGTCCTCGGTGATCTGCTCCTGTCCCATTTGGGGGTTTCGGAGTCATAAAGACTGTTAGAAGGAACAGCCCACTTTACCAAGACCACTGTGAAGAGAATTATGATGCAAGTGTTCATTACCATACATGGAGTGACTTATCTGTGAATCTCTTTCAGGACAATGTGCTCTGTAGGCCCATGTGCTTGCTCACTAGCTGACCCATGTCTTTGTATCATCTGCTGGACATTACAAAGACAGTAATTCTGCTAGGATGGGAGTGGGGATAAAAATTGGTTTTCCCACCCTGGCCGGTTTTGCTCAGTGGTTAGAGCGTCGGCCTGCAGTCCAGAGAGATCCAGGATCGGTTCCTACTAAGGGCACATACCTCAGTTGCGGTTTGTCCCCGGCCCTGGTTTGTCCCCAGCCCTGGTTGGGTCATGCAGGTGGCAACCACTCGATGTGTCCCTTTCACATCAATGTTTCTCTCTCTCCCTCCCACTCTATCTGAACAAAGAATGGAAAAATGTTCTTGGGTGAGGATCAAAAAAAAAATTGGTATTCCCAAAGTAATATAGTATGTTTTAAATTTACTTTAACTAGGGAATTGTCAGATATATATCATTAGATAACTGTCAGTAAATTTTATTTTCATAGTAAGCATGGAATTAAAGTAATTTGTATGTATAACTGACACAGGGGAAAAAAAAAACAGTAAAACTTATCTGTAAACACATCACCAATAGTTAAATTTAAAGAAAACAGAGCTATATGTCTGTTCTTGTGCCAGTATCATGTTGTTTTGATTATGATGGCTTGTAGTATAACTTCATATCTGGTATTGTAGTCCTTCCTACTTTGTTCTTCTTTTTCAAAATTGCTGTGGGTATTCTGGGTCCTTTATGGTTCTATATAAAATTTTGAAGTGTTTGTTCCAGGCCTGGGAAATATGCCATTGGTACTTTAATAGGGATTGCACTGAATCTGTAAATTGTTTTGGGTAGTATGGACATTTTAACGATGTTGATGTTTCCAATCCATGAACATGGTATATGTTTTCACCTTTTTATATATTCTTCTTCTTTTTTTTTAAATATCCTATTTTTTTTTTTTAATATATTTTTTTAAAACGACCTGTTTTCTGAGAACAGGTCTTTTACCTCCCTGGTTAAGTTTATTCCTAGGTATTTTTTGTTGTTGTTGTTGCAATGGTAAATGGGATTTTTTTGTTTCTCTTTCTGAGTGTTCATTATTGGTGTATAAGAATGCCACTGAAATTTTGGATGTTAATTTTGGATCATGCTACTTTGCCAAATTCACTTATTAAATACAGTATATTTTTGATGGAAACATATAGATCAATGGAACAGAACAGAGAACCCAGACATTGACCCAAGACAGTATGCTCAATTAATATTTGACAAAGGAGGCAAAAGCATACAATGGAGAAAAGACAGTCTTTTCAATAAAGAGTGCTGGGAAAATTGGACACCTATATGCAAAAAAAATGAAACTAGAACACAAACTTATACCATACACAAGAATAAACTCAAAATGAATAAAAGACTAAAATGTAACTTGTGAAACCATAAAAATCCTACAAGAAAATGTAGGCAGAAAAATCTCAGACATCACATATAGTAGAATATTCACTGATACATCACCTTGGGCAAGAGAAACAAAGGAAAAAATTAATAAATGGGACATCAAATGTAAAAGCTTTTGCACAGCAAAAGAAACCAGCATCAAAAAGAAAAGGGAACCCACTCTCTGGGAGAACATATTTGCCAACGATACATCAGGTAAGGGGTTAATATCCAAAATATATAGAGTACTCATGCAATTCAACAAAAGGAAGACAACAATCCAATTAAAAAATGGGCAGAGGACCTGAATGGACACTTCTCCAAACAGGACATACAAAAGGCCAGGAGACATATGAAAAAATGCTCATCATCTCTACTCATCAGAGAGATGCAAATTAAAACAACTATGAGATATCAGCTCACACTTGCCAGAATTCTGGCCAACAAATCCTCAAACAACAAATGTTGGTGAGGATGTGGCAAAAAGGGTACCCTAGCACACTGCTGGTGGGAATGCAGACCGGTGCAACCACTATGGAAAACAATATGGTGTTTCCTCAAAAAAATCAAAGATGGAACTGCCATTTGATTCAGTGATCTCACTTTTTGGAATATATCCTAAGGAGCCAGAAACACCAATCAGTAAGAATATATGCCCCCCCTATGTTCATAGCAGCACTGTTTATAATAGCTAAGATCTGAAAACAGCCCAAATGCCCTTCAGTAGATGAGTGGATACAAAAAAACTGTGGTACATTTACACAATGGAGTATTATGCAGCTGTAAGAAAGAAAGATTTCTTACCCTTTGAGATGACATGGAGGGACCTGAAGAGTATTATACCAAGTGAAATAAGCCAGTCAGAGAAAGACAAGTACCACATGATCTCACTTATTTGTGGAACATAATGAACAAAATAAGCTGTCAACAAAAAGAGATCCAGAATCATGGAAGCAGGGAACAGACTGACAAACCTCAGAGGGAGAGGATGGGAGGGGAGGAAAGAGATAAACCAAAGAACTTATATGCATATATGCACAACCAATGGACACAGACACTAGACTGGGGAAGGGAGGAGGGGGTGGGTGTAGAAAGGAGGGGTCAATGGGGAAAATAGGGGGACTTCTGTAATACTTTCAACAATAAAGAAAATGAAAGTAAATAAAAAATAAAGAAAACAGAGCAAAGGGAAACTCTAAAATTTTAGAGCTATAGAGACTATAGAAATTTGAGTCCAAATTTCCTAGGGAGAGTAACACCAACTATGTCTGACTGGTGACAGCTGAAAGAAACTAAGGTGGAGGCCTATTAAATCTTATCAAGATCTCTTTTTGCCAAACTTGATGCAGTTTTTACTGTCAATTTTGTAATCTATATTAAATAAAAAAATTTTTTTTCTAAATAGCATGTCTGTATGTTATGTTAAAGTAAAACAATGAAATCATAATTAGATCAATTCTGGAGATAATTTAGGCCTTATTCACATCCACCGGGATTTTTCTCTTGTACTATTCAAATAAAGGTACATTTAGGAACAGACTGAGATAAACCAAAGAACTTGGTATATATGCATAACCAAGGACCTAGACAGTAGTGTGGGGAAGGCAGGGAGGAGAGGGTAAAGGAGTAAAAGGGGGAAACAGCAGTAATACTTACAGCAATAAATACTTTTTTTTTTTAAAGATACATTTAGGCCCTGGCCGGTTTGGCTCAGCGGTTGGAGCGTCAGCCTGCGGTCCAGAGAGACCCGGGTTCGGTTCCTGCTAAGGGCACGTACCTCGGCTGCAGTTTGTCCCCGGCCCTGGTTGGTCGTGCGGGTGGCAGCCACTCGATGTGTCCCTTCACATCGATGTTTCTCTCTCTCTCTCTCCCTCCTGCTCTATCTGAACAAAAAATGGAAAAATGTCCTCGGGTGAGGATAAAAAAAAAAAAAAAAAGATACATTTAGGGACTTGAATTGCACAGATAATGGTTCAATGCTTTATTTAATTTTGTTTAGCTGAACATAGACCTTATATTAAAGAAAAGATAGACATACTTTCCTGCTATTCATCTAAGGACAATTCAGACTTACTACACAGAAGCAATGTTTTTAAACAATCCTTTAACGAGCCAAGTGCTCCTTGCAGACAGCTACTGACTGTATGTAGTTGTCATGGTTTTCTTCTTTCTTCTCTGACCAGGCAGCTCAGCCCTGGTGCGCCCCGTCTCTGCTGCCTTTCCCCGGCGGCCGGGCCTCGTCCGCTGTTCCGTCTTCAGGGCATTGGCTTTGAACCCCAATAGGCCCCCACTGCAGAGGTGAGCAATCATCGCAGGCCACAGCCCTGGGCTCAGACCACCATCCCAGCTCCACAGGCTGCTGGTCGGCTGGCCTCTCCGTGTAGAGTGAGGAGGTGGTGACGTCAGGGGAGCACTCTGTAAGTGTATGATTGTCTGGCCACTGGGCTGCACACCCCAAACTAATGCAAATTAATACTAAATCTGAAATTGAAAAATAAAATTAAAAAACATTTGGCTAAAGAAGTATGAGGACTTGATGGAACATCTGTGAGTGTTCTGCTCACTCGCTGTCCCCAACGCCACAGCTTGATTTTTAAAGAAGCAACTCCTACCTTATCATTTGTGAGAAAATTATTTCATTTCACAGATAAAGCCCAAACTTAGGATATCACTAAGGCTAGCATTCAATAACAAAGAATTTCAGACTCCTTCAGGCAGCCAGAGCAGAAGAGGCAATCGGTATATTTTATAATAACCATAGAAAGCCATGGAAGGTAAGGTTTCCTAGGGGCCCTGCGGCAGAACCACAACGTGCTGTCATCGGTGAAGCCGGTTTCGTCGCATCCGCCTGACAGTGTCACCGGGCGGTGAGACTGGCCTCCGCTCGGCACGCTGGAGCTTCTGGCCTCCTGAGCGCGAGACGTGCAAGTGCCCACCACTGAAGACCGGGCCGCGGTCCTCCTCTCGCTGCTGTTTCACCTGGTGCGTCCGGGAGCGTGTCTGGAGGTGGAGTGCGGTTATTGATACTCGGCTTGCAGATAGGAAATGAAACGTTAAGTCACATTCCTCTTTGCAACTAGCCATCTTTAGGATGTGTGCCCTCACGCACAGACACATGACTCTGGGTTCTAATAGCTGTGTAATATACATCCCACCCACAGGTCAATCTTAGAATCTAAAATCACTAGAGTACAGTGATTTGAGAAAATTTTCTTTAAAAGCTGGGGACTCAACTTGGCATTTTTGAGACTACCTTGCACTAACAGACAAGGTATCTTATGTATTTTTAGTATCTCATAGCCTGTATCCTATTCAGTCCACTAAATATCTGCTTTCTTCCCAGCCCACAGACAGAGCTGTAAGCAAGTCTAACCACAGACGGAGATTTTAATTCTTAAGCAGCTGATGAGATGGCAATCTGTCTTGGTGGCTGCCGTAATCTTCCATTTACAGCTGACATGTTTATTCTTGGGCAGTTAAACCGTGGCCCAGAAAGCCAGGAAGGGAGGCCAGTTATAAATGTTCGATGTGATTGGAAATGACATTTCAAAATAAACATGGCCAAGCGCAGTGCAGCATTCTGTGCATGGACCCTGCTCTGCACACAGCCGCACAGACCCACAGTCTGACACAGCAACGCACTCATAGGCGTGCAAACACACACAGCCCCTGCACAGTTCTGAGTGAGCCATGCAGAGGGAGCGATGGAGCACCGCTCGCAACCAATGGCGTGCAACCGGGAAGAAGGCCCGAGCCCCACTTTCCAATTCACAAAGGAATATGTTTGAAGATATAGAAGGAGACATTCACCCTGAAGGGTCGGCTGCAGGATCCCTTTTGCACATAACTCCATTCTCTGATGAGAACATAAGTTAAGGAGAATAATAATTATAAAGGATGAAAACAGTTTGAAATGAGTATAGACACAAAAAGGAAATACAAGCCAGGCTGGGTCTGCTGCCCATAAAATCAGGCAAACAAAGACAGAAACTGGAGGGAAAAATTAAATAGAAGAGGGTGTTTAAAAAAGCATATTCACCAAATTATAAAAAACAAAGACAGAAGCCTGAATGGGCAAGTTTTTAGAAAATGAGATGCTGAGACAGGAGAAAGACGGACAGAGGGAGGAACAGTTGGAGTCCAAACACAAGATGCATCTTTCTCCATTGCAGCTTCTGGAGACAACCTGGACATCAAATGTCTCACATAAAGAGAAAATCATGGGTGCAACTTTAAAATCTTTAACTCCTGTGCCTATTTCCATCACTGATTTATCTGGGCTACTGGAAGGACTCACAGTTTGGGTAGAAGTTATTAGAAGACAGTTTCTCCTTTAAACCTTTCCGTGTGTGTGTGTTTATATGTAGGTATGTGAGCGTATGTATGTGTTTTGTGTGATTGCTGGAAGACACAATACTGGGAGAACATTTGTTGTTAACTTCCTAATATAGCCCAATAGTCCTCCAGGTGTCATCAGATTATTTCTGCTGTCCGTGTTTTTTCTAGTTTCCACTTTTCAGACAATAAAACTTCTAGCACTTTCAAGGTTATAGCTGTTTTGCATAAACCTTGTATCATGGTATTTTATTGTCATTGTGTCTTGTATTTAATATTGACTCTAGTGAGTATAGTAGCATCCATCACCCAAGCCCCATGTCCCACAAGCACATGGAGGGACAGCTGCCAGCTACTCTTACTATGGCTTACATGACAGGAAAGGAACCCTAAGTTTGGAGGAGCCATGGCTTTTATAGTTAACCAGCTCTATTTTTTAAATTATTTTTATTAATTTGTTTTTGTTACAGATGTTTCTCCTTTTTCTCCCATTGACACCCTCCTCCCCATACTCCCCACTCCTTCCCCAGCTTTGTTGTCTATGTCCATTAGTTCTGCATACAGGCATAGAAGTTCTGTGTTCTATCTCTTCCCCCTCAACACCCCCACTTCTGGCGTTTGTCAGTCTGCACCCTACCTCTGTGTCTCTGGGACAATTTTGTTCATCAATTTGTTAAGTTCATTATATTCTACAAATAAGTGAGATCATGTGATATTTGTCTTTCTCTGTTTGTCTTGTTTTGCTTAGCATAATATTCTCCAGGTCCTTCCATGTCATCTCAAATCGTAAGAGATCTCTTTTTCTTACAGCTGCATATACTTCATTGTGTACATGTACCACAGCTTTTTTATCCACTCATCTCCTGATGGACACTTAGGTTGTTTCCAGATCTTAGCTATTGTAAATAGTGCTTCTATGAACATAGGGGTACATATATTCTTTCTGATTGGTGTTTCAGGCTTCTTAGGGTATATTCCTAGAAGTGGGATCACTGGGTCAAACGGCTGTTCAATTTTTAACTTTTTGAGGTAACACCCTAGTGTTTTCCATAGTGGCTGCACCAGTCTGCATTCCCACCAGCATTGTCCCCTTTTCTCCACACCCTCGCCAACACTTGTTTGATGATTTTTTGATGGCAGCCATTCTGACAAATGTGAGGTGATACCTCATAGTTGTTTTAATTTGCATCTCTCTGATGATTAGTGACATTGAGCATTTTTTCATATGTCTCTTGGCCATTTGTATGTCCTATTTGGAGAGGTGTCTATTTAGGTCCTCTGCCCATTTTTTGATTGGATTCTTTCTCTTCTTTTTGTTGAGTTGTATGAGTACTCTATATATTTTGGAAATTAATCTTTTCCCTGATGCATCATTGGCAATTATGGTCTCCCATATGGTGGGTTCCCTTTCCATTTTGATGATTGTATCTTTTGCTGTGCAGAAGCTTTTTAGCTTGATGTAGTCCCATATGTTCACTTTTTCCTTTCTTTCTCTTGTCTTAGGTGTGGTATCAGTGAAAATTTTGCTACATATGATGTCTGAAATTTTGTTGCCTACATTTTCTTCTAGAATTTTTATGGATTCAAGAGTCACATTTAAGTCTTTTATCCATTTTTAGTTTATTCTTATGTATGGTGTAAGTTGGTGGTCTAGCTTCATGTTTTGCATATAGCTGTCCAATTTTCTCAACACCATTTATTGAAGAGACTGTCTTAACTCCACTGTTTGCTCTTGTCACCTTTGTCAAATATTAATTGAGCATATTGTCTTGGCTCCATTTCTGGGTTCTCTGTTCTGTTCCATTGATCTATTTGTTCTTGTGCCAGTACCAGGCTGTTTTGATTACAGTCACTTTGTAGTATAACCTGATATCTGGTAATGTGATTTCTCCTACTATGTTCTTCTTTTTCAAGATTGCTGTGGCTATTCTGGGTCTGTTTTGATTACATATGAACTTTGGGAGTGTTTGTTCTAGTTCTGTGAAATATTTCATTGGTATTTTGATGGGTATTGCATTGAATCTATAGATTGCTTTGGGTAGTATGCACATTTTAATGATGTTAATTCTTCCAATCCATGAACAAAGTATGTGCTTCCACTTTTTTGTATCTTCCTCTATTTTTCTTTTCAATGACTTGTAGTTTTCTGTAAAGAGGTCCTTTACTTCTTTGGTTAAGTTTATTCCTAGGCATCTTAATTTTTTTGCTGTGATAGTAAATGGTATTGTGTTTTTAGTTTCTCTTTCTGTGACTTCATCATTGGTGTATAAGAATGCCATCAATTTCTTGACATTAATTTTGTATCCTGCTACTTTGCCAAATTCATTTATTAACTCTAGTAGATTTTTGATGGAGTCTTTAAGGTTTTATATCATGTCATTTGCAAATAATGACAGTTTCACTTTCTCCTTTCAAATTTGAATCCCTTTTATTTTTTCTTCATATCTAATTGCTGTGGTTAAGACTTCCAGTACTATGTTGAATAAGAGTGGCAAAAGTGGGCATCACCTTCTTGTTTCCGTTCTTAAGGGGAATGCTTTTAGTTTTTGCCCATTAAGTATGATGTTGGCTGTAGGTTTTTCATATATGGCTTTTACTATGTTGAGATATGATCCCTCTATTCCCATATTGCTGAGTGTTTTTATCAGAAATGGTGCTATATTTTGTTGAATGCCTTTCCAGATTATATTGATATGATCACATGGTTTTTATCTTTCATTTTGTTTATGTGGTGTATCACATTTATTGATTTGTGAATATTGTACCATCCTTGCATCCCTGGGATGAATCCCACTTGGTCATGATGAATAATTTTTTTGATGTATTTCTGGATCTGATTTGCTAATATTTTTTTAAGGATTTTGGCACCTGTGTTCATCAAGGATATTGGCTTTTTTTTCTTTGTAGTGTCTTTATCCGGTTTTGGAATTAGGATTATACTGGCCTCATAAAATGAGTTTGGAAGTGTTCTGTCTTCTTGGATTTTTTGGAATAGTTTGAGGAGAATGGGTATTAGATCTTCTTTGAATGTTTGGTAAAACTCCTCCCCCCCCCCTCCCCCCCCCCCCCCCCCCCCGGGAAGCCATCTAGGCCTGGGCTTTTGTTTCCTGGGAGTTTTTTAATTACATCTTCAATTTCCTTACTTGTTATTGGTCTGTTCAAGTTTTCTATCTCTTCCTGGTTCAGTTTTGGGAGGCTGTGTGTTTCTAGAAATTTGTCCAGATCTCCTAGATTGTCCAACCTGTTGGCGTATAATTGCTCATAGTATGTTTCGATGATTTGTATTTCTGCGGTGTTAGTTGTTACTTCTCTTTAGTTTCTGATTTGGTTTATTTGGTTTCTCTCTTTTTGTTTCTTGGTGAATCTGGCTAAAGGTCCATCGATCTTGTTTATCTTTTCAAAGAACAAGCTTTTTATTTCATTGATCTTTGGAATTGTTTTTTTTTGGGGGGGGGGGTCTCTATGTTGTTTTTTTCTTCCCTGACCTTTACTATTTCCTTCCTCCTACTAGTTCTGGGTTTTCCTTTTTGTTTACTTTCTAGTTCTTTAAGTTGTAGGGTTAGAAAGTCAATTAGGATTTTTTCTTGTTTCTTGAGGTAGGCCTGTAGTGCTATGAACTTCCCTCTCAGGACTGCTTAGCTGTGTCCCATAGGTTTTGTGTTGTTGTGTCTTCATTTTCATTGGTTTCCAGGAAGCTTTTAATTTCTTCCTTGATCTCATTAGTAACCCATTCATTGTTTAATAACATGTTATTTAGCCTACAAGTGTTTGAATGTTTTTGTGTGTGTTTTATTGTAATTGAGTTCTAGTTGTATGCCACCGTGACCTGAGAAGATGCTTGATATGATTTCAAACTTCTTGAATTTGTAGAGACTTGCTTTGTGTCCTAACATGTGGTCTATCTTTGAGAATGTCCCATGTGCACTTGAGAAGAATGTATATTCTGCAACTTTGGGGTGAAATGTTCTGTAAATATCAATTAAGTCCAACTGATCTAGTTCGTCTTGTAAGGACTCTATGTCCTTGTTAATTTTTTGTCTAGAAGATCTGTCCAGTGTTGTCAGTGACATGTTAAAATCACCCACTATGATCATATTGCTATTGATCTCTCCCTTGAAGTCCTCCATAAGTTTTTTTTAATACATTTTGGTGCTCCCATATTTGGTGCATAGATGTTTACCAGGGTTATATCCTCTTGTTGGATTGATCCTTTTAATATTATGTAGTGACCTTCTCTGTCTCTTATTATGGCCCTCGTTTTGAAGTCTATCTTGGCAGATATGAGTATTGCTGCACAAGCTTTTTTTTTTCATTTCCATTTGCTTGAAAAAATTTTTTCCATCCCTTCACTTTCATCCTGTGTGAGTCTTTTGTTGTGAGGTGGGTCTCTTGTAGACAGAATATATATGGGTTGTGCTTTCTTATCCAATCAGCTACCCTATGTCTTTTGATTGGAGCATTTAAGCCATTTACATTTAAAGTTATTATTGATAGATAGTTATCAGTTGTCGTTTTAATTTTATGTCTCTCTCTCTCTCTCTCTCTCCTTCTCCTTCTTCTTCCAACAGTCCCATCAGCATTGTTTGTAGTGCTGGTTTGGTGGTAGTAAATTGCTTTTGCTTTTTTTTTTTTTTTTTTTAAATCTTTGAAGCTCTTTATTTCTCCTTCAGTTTTGAATGATAGCCTTGCAGGATAGAGTAGTCTTGGATTCAGACCCTTGCCTTGCATTACTTCATACACTTCATGCCACTCCCTCTGGTCTGCATCATTTCTATTGAGAAATCAGCTGACGGTCTAATGGGACCTCTCATGTAGGTAACATTCTGTCTCTCTCTTGCTTCCTTTAAGATTCTTTCTTTGTGTTTAATGTTTGCCATTTTTACTATGATGGGTCTAGCTGTGAGTCTTCTGGGGTTCATCTTGCTTGGGACTCTCTGTGTTTCCCAGACTTGTGTGACTTTTTCCTTTACCAGTTTAGGGAAGTTTTCTGTCATTATTTCTTAAAACAGGTTCTCTATTCCTTTCTCTGATTCTTCTCCTTCCGGTATCCCTATAATGTGAATGTTGGTACATTTTGTATTGTCCCACAGCTCCCTTAAACTTTCGTCTTGCTTTTTAAATTTTTTTTTTCCATTTGTTGCTCTTTTTGAGTGTTTTCCTCTCCCTTGTCTTCTAAGTCACTGATTCGGTGTTCAGCTTCTTTTAATCTACTGTTGAAACCTTCTAAGGTATTTTTCATAATCGCTATATCATTTTTTATTTCCTCTTGATTTTTATGCATAGCTTTTACCTCTTTATGTGTAGCGTCTACCCCTTTTTTTTAAGCTGAAATAGTTCCCAGTGAGCTCTTCATAATTCATATTAAGTTGCTTGTAGTTCTCACTAAGTTGTTTGAGCACCTTTAAAATCATTGCTTTGAATTCTTTATCTGACAGATTGCTTTTTTCCATTTCCTGTAGTTCCTTTTCTAGTGATTCCTCTTTTTCTTTCCTTTAGGTGTTGTTTCTTTGTCTCCCCATTTTAGCCATCTGGTAGCTCTAACCTGGTGAGGGATGTTTGGATGTGTAGGCAGCTCACTTATATCAAACAAGGCTACTGTGCCTCCCAGACTATTCTGTTGCATGTCACCTTTTGCCTGCTGTGGATCCTAGAGGATTGACTACTGGGGACTGGTATTGGTGTGTCCTGGTTGGTGCTGCTGCTGGATTGCATGGGCCCCTCTGAAGCTGTGTTCCCCACTGGTCGCTGGTGCCACCTGTAGCTGTATAGCTCAGGCCCTGCTGGAGCCGCACTCCCTGCCTGCACCTTGGCCCACTGGGTCCCACAGGTCCCTCTAGATCCCGGCTTCCCACCACACTTGTGGGCCGCTGGGTCACACAGGCTCCTATGGATCCCTAGCTCACCACTGCTCTTGTGGGCATCTGTGTTGCACAGGCCTCTGTGGAGCCCCAATTCTCATTGCTGGTGGCTGGAGAGTGCTACTGCCCAGTGGGGCTCAGCTCCTGCTCAGCCTTTGCTGTAATTTTGGGGGGTGGGTCTCAGCTGCTGGTCTGTGCTTCTGTTGCCTGGGGATGGATGTCTGCTCCCCAGCCTCCGTTGCTGGGGGTATATCTCAACTCTGATGGGGCTGCTACTGTGCTGGGCTCCGTGCTGTCTGCGGCTTCCATGACCGGCACCTTGGCAGCTCCACTACTGTGCAGTGGTCTGTGTTGACACAGAGTGCCTACTGGTGTAATGGTGCCAAGTGCACTGGTGGGCTCAGGTTGCTGGGCCCTAGTGGCTCCCACTGCCTCCTCCCAGGGAAGAGCCGGGATCTTCCAAAATGGTGGGACCTTCCCGAGGCGGAGGGAGAAGCACCCTGAAGGGCCGCTCACCGCGTAGCCGGCTGCTCCGTCCACAGCACAGGGACCTTCTGCTCCGCGGCTCTGCACCGCTCGGGTTTGGTCATCCACCTTCACGTCCACTCACACTCTCTCACACTCTCACACACTCACACTCTCTGACACACTCACCCTCCATCTGGTCCTGCCCGCACCATCTTTTCTGCAGAAAAAAAAGCGACCTGCTCTATTTTTTGAGGAGATGGTATCTGGTCACTCAGTCTTCCCTCAATGCAAACAAAAAGCTTTGCAATGGCTCAGGCAGAAGCAGTCATGGACTTGTATTCTTGGAATGTGTATATAGCAAGACACATGTGAGCAAGAGAAACCCATCGACAGTGTTCCCATACGAGCACCCTCCAAACAGAGAAGTCACTTTTAGGATAATTAACGTTGGTGGAAGGCAGTCTGAAGAAGTCAACGCCACTTTAGGATACAGTTAGTGGTAAGGATTGTCCTTCAAGTTGGAAGTTGAAGGAACTGGAAGAATCAGTAAGAATTTCCACTGAAGTCTCTGGGACAGGAGAGTCACTGCATCTGCCTTAGCTGAAACCCTACTGTGCCTGCTCACTGAGGGGGTTTGGGGAACTTACAGACTCTTCCTGCTCATTAATTCTTCATCTGTATTAAGGGAATAATCATGAGCACTAACTATTGAGTTGTGAGTATTAAATTACTTTATTTATGTAGAAAGATTACATAGGTGTTAGCTCCTAATACTATTACTACTACAATGGTAGTAATAGCATCATTACTTATTCATAGCACACAATGGACAGGAATAATGTGGAACACACATTTAATAGAGCCAGAACAATAATAAAATATAAATACATATTGGGATTAGAATACATACATTTTTCTTAAGAACTTTACCAACTTCCAGTGAGATTAAATCAGTAGTTAACTTCAAAATCTACTATTTATCATATGTAGTATGATGTATGAAACTATAAATTTCTCAATAACACACAATATATTTGATAGCATAATGTCCAATTAATTCTGATGAAATAAAGTTTGTTGTCTCAGTAAACTGAAGACTTTGGTGTAAAGCGAAGTTCTGAGCACCTGGCCCTTCCAGCTGCTGCATCAGCAGTGTCTGAAGCGCATCATGGAGACGTGCAGGGCCCACAGAAGACTTTCCCATGAACATCACCATACCTGGTGGCCGTCACATGTCCCAGCAACACACAATTTAAGGTTTATCAAGAAACATTCTTCCTGAGTAAAAGTCAACAAGCTCAGACATCCACATTCAGAGAGATGAAATAGAAATAGTTTTCTTTCTTCCTACTGGTAAGTACAAAAACAAACCCTCAATGTTTTATGTAAAATAAATATAACAAGCCTCTGACAAGTGAAGAAATCAAATTGATTAGGGACAGTCAAACCAAAGGAATGCCATGGCAGTGAGTTCTTGTGGTTTGGTTTAGTTTGGTTTTGTGTGTGTGTGTGTGTGTGTGTGTGTGTTTTCTTTATATAGCCTACACTTGGATCTAGAAAAGCTGACAACCCAAAATGCTAACAGGTGCAGACAAAAATAAGTCCTCAACAAAAGCCTTCTCTCGCTACTCAACAAACCAGTAAAGGAGCAGATTATCAAGACAAAATTTTAAACAATAACTGTTTACTCAAGCCAAAAAACATCATGGCCTCACCTCTGCCCATGCCAGAAAAAAAATGGAGTGGGTAACCTAGACTGCCATTCCTTTTTTTAAAAAATCTTTACCCGAGGACATTTTTGCATTTACCTTCAGATAGAGTGGGAAGAAGAGAGAGGGGAAGAGAGAGAGAAACATCGATGTGAGAGATACACATCGACTAGTTGCCACCCGCATGACCCCAACTGGGGCCAGGGACAAACTGCAACTGAGGTACATGCCCTTAGCGGGAACTGAACCCAGGACTTTCTAGTTCGCAGGCCAATGCTCCAACTGCTGAGCCAAACCAGCTAGGGCTAGACTTCCATTTCTTTCAGGCTAAAATAATGCATCTCAACCCCTTATTTGAATGATATAAAAAAGACAGAGTAGGAGGTTGGGACTTTCATACCTGCCAATGAGACCCCCTACTAGTGTCAGTGCACCTTGACCCAGGAATAATGAGGCATTTCACCACTCACTGCCTGCTGTGGCGATGTCCCAGGAAGCCTAGTGGGGAGTTGGGTCTTTCATCATCATTCATTGATTATGACACATCTCTGGTGTCAGTGGGGATCATGTGGGGAGTACTAATGAGGTATTCCTGTCTCCCTCTTCCAGGGAGCTGTAAACAGGGGTCCACTAGGAAGCCGGAGCTGCCATCACTTCTGAGCAGTGACAGGAAGCCCTCACCACTTTGGGTGTCAATGGAGGCCAAGGGACTAAACATCTACCCCCACCTGGCAACAGTGAGGCATTCTACTCCTTTTTCTTATGCCAGAGAGATGTCAGAGAAAGCAAGTTAAAACTTGTTTAAAGAAGATTCAGAGTCTTATGAAATAGTACCTAAAATGTCCTGGTTTCAATAAAATAATCACACGTCATACAAAGAAC
This sequence comes from Molossus molossus, assembly GCF_014108415.1. Lineage (NCBI taxonomy): Eukaryota > Metazoa > Chordata > Mammalia > Chiroptera > Molossidae > Molossus > Molossus molossus. The sequence continues at coordinate 107,451,721 of NW_023425345.1, forward strand.
AAGGAAAATTTCAGCTTTTGAAAAAAAGCAATAGCTGCCAACACAAAGATCACAAAGATTTTAAAATCTGATTTTAAAGAGTCATCATAAAAATGTTTCAATAAGCTATTATGAACACACTTGAAACAACTGAAAAAATAGAAATTCTCAGCAAATAAGTAGAAGATGTAAAGAAAACCAAATGGAAATTGTAGAACTGAAAGTACAATAACAAAAATAAAAACCCAATTGGTAAGCTCAGAAAAAGAATAAAGAAGATACAGAGAAGAAAGATATAAGAGGAGGAATCTTGGAGAATGAGATGAATGAAGAAAACAAGAATAAAATACGAGAAATGTATTTTACTTCTCTTGCATTTCTAAATTATATTTGAGGGTTAAAGAAAAAGTTATAAAACTGTCTCATGTGGTTCTAAACATATGTAAAAAATATTTGTGATAGTTAGACTATACATAGGGGAAGGTAAAGGAAGTAAAAATTTTTTTTCTACACTACCCTTGAATTGCTAAAATGTTCCAATCAATAGGTTATGTTAAGTATATATAATACCTACAGCAACTATAAAAAGAGGTTATAAAAAAAGCTATACTGAAAACACTGTAGAAAATTCAAAATGGAATTCTGAAAAATGTTCAGGCAACCCACAGGAACACATGAAAACAAAACAAAACACAACGCAGAAGAGCTAAAAACAGTGGGAACAAAGAGAAAACAAAAATAAAATGCCACGTGAGTGATGTCAGAGGATTGGCAGTGGAAGAGGTTCCCCTGGTCTCTCTTTGAAGTTACAAGTTGAACAGCTATACTTCAAGAAAGAGTTCCCTGTTCAACACACAAACACATCTGAGAGATATGCACATTGAAACATCGGAAGATGAGCTAGTGGTGGGAGGGAGCCAGGAGGAGGGAAGGGAGAAGAGAAGAAACAAGTGCCATGCATGCAACCCAGCGTTCACTGCAGGTCTTGGGAGAAGGGAGGAATCAGGTGCTGCTGGCACTCCCTGAGCTCAGAGGAACAAAAAGACACAGTGAGCTCCCCAGCCGAAGTGGTCAGTATATGGTGAGGCTGAACCCAATGACCGGAATGGAGACAGAGCACAAGGTTCAGTGATGGTTGTCTGGCAGCTATGAAAAACTCCTGCCAGGCAGAAAAACAAAGCTACAAAGTCTGGCCACCTCCGCTCATACTCCCAGACCATGCTCCCTACCTCACCCTCTCACACCTAGGAGAGGGCTCAGAAGAAGCTGTAACAATGAGTGCCAGGCAATAGAGCACATGATATGCAATCCTGAGAACTGGAGCTACAAAAGCATTTTTTTTCCCTGAGCTGGTGGTTGCCATCACGGGGAGGATACCAGCTGGCCTCTTCCAGCTCACTGTGCCCCCACCTGTCGTGGCTGCACTGCTGGCAGCATCCAGTTGAAGGGGACAGAGCTGGGATTTCACAGGTTCAGAACTCCATCACCTAACACATTCCCTGACAGGAGGGATGCCCTGAGACTGAGGCATCCAGGTTACAGGAGATGTCAGCTACCTACCTAGGGAATAAAGGGCCCCTTCCACTGCCCCAAAGAGATTGCAGAAGCCAGAGCAGTTCAAGAGAAGCTAAAACACTTGTGCTTCAGTGCCACTAACTGGACAAAAAAAGAAAGACTGCTTATCAGCTTACTAGAGAAGTGCCACTCTTTAAAAAAGTAATATTATTCTCTTCGATACCTAGATAGAGAAGGAATCCATCAAATACCATTAATAACCAAGATAACAAGGCAGCTAAAGGAGAAATAAATTTTTATCTCCAGAAAATAAACTTAAAGACATAGAAATGTGTGATTTAAATGATGCAGAATTCAAGACTGCAATTCTGGAAAACAAACAAACAAACAAAAAAAACAGATACATAAAAACACAGATAAGCAATTTAATGAAATCTTAAATAAAATATAAAAACAAAATGAGTATTTTACCAAAGAGATTGAAAATTTTAAAAAGAACCAAATAGTTCTTTTTATCTGATTGGGGTGGGGAGCAATAGCCCACTCATTGGAAAGTCGCTCACCTCACCCTGTAGAGTTTACACCCTGTTGAAGACAACAACCTGAGGCTCGTTAAATGACTGAGACTAACAGTCAGCATGCAGGCAGAGGCGGATCTCTGGATGCTTGAAACTTTTGCCTGATCTAATACTGGACCTAGTGCCAGTAAAAGAAAACCTTGGTGTACATCTTGGTCCTGTCCACATGTACCTAGCCCCAGCAGAGGAAGCCACAAGTTGTGAATTTCTGATATCTCCAAACAGGGTACTCAGGGCCAGTCATAAACAGTGTCTGACATTGGCCTGCATCTGAGATCCTCTGAAGAGGCCTAAAACCAATAAACCCAGTGGCCAGTTTCAGACAACAACAGAGCAGGATCTGTTAAGCTTCACAAGCAATATATCCACAGGGAGACATTGGCTCCAAATCCTGCTGCAATTAATTCTGCCTCACACGATCAGCACCTGCACAGCAGCCTGCATGCTGTATTGGGGGTTGAGTCTCACTGTCAGCCAGCCTGAGGGTCAAACCTATGCACAAATTGGCCAATAACAATCAAGATTCCATTACAACAGGAGGACCTACACAATGCACACAAGGGACATTGTTAGAGCACCCAGGTCAGCTGGTCAGGAAGAATGAAACACTGGGTCCCACAAGTCACCTACTACATAAGGCCACCCTACCAAGATGAGGAGTCAAGGCAAATCTACCTAATGCATAGAAACAAATGCAAACAGGCAGCCAAAATGGAGAGACAAAGAAACAAGGCCAAAATAAAAGAACAAAAGAATTCTCCAGAAAAGAGCTAAATAAAACAGAAATAAGCAATTTATCAAATATAAAGTTCATAATAAATATATAGATCTAGAAACTATAAAAAACAACCAGTTGGAAATGAAGAATGACATCACAGATATAAAGGGTATACTGGTAGGAATAAACAGCTGAAACTGAGTTGGATCAGTAAATTAGAAGACAGGGTAGAAAAAAATCAATCAATGAGAACAAAACTAAAAAGAAAATTAAAAACAGGACAGTTTAAGGGAGCTGTAGGACAACATAAAACATAACAATATCCATATCATGAAAGTACCAAAAGAGAAGAAAGTGAGCATGTGCTAGAAAACCTATTTGAAGAAATAATAGCAGAAAACATCTCTGCACTGGAAATAGAAAAGTCCCACAAGTTCAGGAAGTACAGAGAGTCCCAAACAAGAGAAACCCAAAGAGACCCATGCCAAGACTTCTGGCATAATTAAAATACCAAAAAATAAAACAAAGAGAGAATCTTAGTAACAAGAGAAAAGCAATCTGTTACCTACAAAGGAGCTCCCATAAGAATGTCAGCTGATTTATCAACAGAAACACTACAGGCCAGAAGGGAATGGCATAAATAATTCAAGGTAATGAAAAGCAAGACTCTCTATCCAGCAAGACAATTATTCAAAATAGAAGGTAAAATAAAGGGCTTCCCAGATGAGGGAAAAAAAAAAAAAAAAAGGCTAAAGGAGTATATCATCACCAAACCACCATTACAAGAAATGTTAAAGGAACCGCTGTAATAATAATAATGATGATGAGAAGAAGAAGAGGAAGACGGAGGAGGAGGAGGAGGAGGAGGTGGAGGAGGAGGAGGAAGAGAGAGAGAGAAACATGGGCAAAAATAAAATAGTCATAAATAAGTACCTGTTAATAATAAGCTTAAATGTAAATGGATTAAATGATCCAATCAAAAGCTGGATGGATTAAAAGAAAAACATATATATATATTGTTTACAAGACACCCACCTAAAAACAAAAGACTCACACAGGATAAAAGTGACTGGATAGAAAAAAATTTCCATACAAATGAAAATAAAAAATAAGCAGGGGTAGCAATACTTATATCTGACAAAATGACTTCAAAATGATGGCCAAAATAAGAGACAAAGAAGGTCACTACATAATACTAAAAAGATCAATCCAATAAGAGGATATAACCCTAGTGAACATATGTGCACCCAATATAGGAGCACCAAAATATATTTAAAAAAACCTCCTGGATGACCTTAAAGGAGAGATTAGAGGGAACTTTAACACCCCACTGCCTTTACTAGATATATCTTCCATACAAAAAAAATAAAAAATCAACAAGAAAACAGTAACCTTAAACACCACACTAATAGATGGATTTAAATGATATTTACAGAACATTTCATCCCAAAGTTGGAGAGTATACATTTGTCTGAAGTACACATGGGACATGTTAGAACACATGTTAGGACACAAACAAGTCTTAACAAGTTCAAGAAGATTTAAATTGTATCAAGTATCTTCTCAGAACATAATGGAATGAAACTAGAAATCAACTACAATAAAAACACTCAAAAACATTCCAACAAATGGTGGCTAAATAGCATGTTATTAAACAACAAAAGGGTTAACAATAAGATCAATGAAAAAAATCAATAACTTTCTGCAAATAAATGAAAATGAAACACAACCACTGCAAATCAATGGGACACAGCAAAAGCAGTCCTGAGAGGGAAGTTCATAACACTACAGGCTTATCTCAAGAAACAAGAAAGATATCTAATGAAATAGCTAAACCTACAATTAAAGGAATTAAAAAGAGAACAAAAAGAAATGCCCAAAGTAGAAGGAAGGATATAATAAAGGTCATAGCAAAAATAAAAGACATACAGACTAACAGCAACAAAAAACAATACAAAGATCAATGAAACAAAAAGAAACTCCAGCCAGACTCATCAAAAAACAAAGAGAGAGGACCTAAATAAATAAAATCAGAAACAGAAGAGATGACATAATAACTGGCACTATAGAAATACAAAGGATTGTAAGAAAATACTACAAACAACTATATGCCAACTTATTGGACACCTGGGAGAAATGAACAAATTCCTAGAAACATACAATCTTCCAAACATGAATCAGAAAGAATCCGAAAACCTGAATAGACCAATAACAATTAATGAATTGAAGCAGTAATAAAAAATAAAAATAAAAACTCCAGCAAACAAAAGTCCTGAATTGGATGGCTTCACAGGAGAGTTTTACCAAACATTCAAAGAAGAACTAACACCTAGCCTCCTCAAACTATTCCAAAAAATCCAGAGGAAGGAAAACTTGGAAGCTCTTCTTATGAGGCCAGCATCATCAGACCAGTATCATCTTAATTCTAAAACCAAATAAAGAAACTACAAAGAAGAAAAAATACAGGCCAATATTTATGATGAATATAGATGCCAAAAACCTCAACAAAATGTTTGCAAATCGAATCCAGCAATATATTTAAAAGATTATGTAACATCACAAAATGAGATTTATCCCAGGGATATAATGCTGGTACAATATGTGCAAATCAATAAATGTGATATATCACATTAAACAAAATGAAAGATAAAAATCATATGATCATGTCAGTAGATGCAGAAAAAGCTTTCAACAAACTCCAACACCCATTTTTTTTATAAAAACTCAGCAAATTGGGAATAGAGGGATTATACCTTAATATAATAAAAGCCATATGTGACAAACCTAAGCCAACATTATACTCAATGGACAAAAATTAAAAGTGTTTATCTTAAGAATAGGAACAAAACAGAGCAACCCACGTCACCACTGCAAGTACAACTGTCATTATTTGCATGTGATATAATATAGTACATAGAAAACCCTAAAGACTTCAAAATAACTACTAGATTTAATAAATTAATTCGATAAAGAAGCAGAATACACAATTAACACCAGAAACTGATGGCATTTTTATACACCAATAATACATTTTCTGAAAGAGAAACTAAAAATATAATCCCTTTTACCACTGCAACAAAAAAATTAAGATACTCAGGAATAAACTTAACTGAAGAAGTAAAAGACTTGTCTCAGAAAAAGACAGGACATTGAAAAAAGAGGTAGAAGAAGGCATAGACAAGTGGAAGAGTATCCTGTGTTCATGGACTGGAAGAATTAATATCATTAAAATGTCCATACTACCCAAAGCAATCTATAGATTCAGAACAATCCCTATTAAAATACCCATGGCATATTTCAGATATGGAACAAATAATCCAAAAATTTGCATGGAACCAACAAAGACCCCAAATAGCAGCAGCAATCTTGAGAAAGAAGAGCAGAGTAGAAGGGATCACGATATCGGATATCAAATTAGTCTACAAAACCATTGTAATAGAAACTGCTTGTTATTGGCAAAAGAACAGGCATATAGATCAATGGAACAGAAAAGAGAATTCAGAAATTGACTGAAGCCATTATGCTCTGTGGGGTTGGGGGGTTGGAAGATGGATGTTTTGTAACCTGTGTTAAACTCTCTCAACCATGTGTTAATGAATTCTCAGAATCCTGCCCCAGGGGGACACCTGTCCCACCCTTGTGTATTGGGTGCTTCATTTGCACATGAATAAGGGTTTATTATCTTTTGGCTTCAAGGTCTCTTCCCCTAAAATGCAAGAGACAAAGCTAGGGTGTATGGTTTGCAGTAATGCCATCTCAAGGAAATAATTTACATAAATTCACTTGTAACCTGGGGGTACCAATCTACAAATAAATGGGACTGCATCCAGAGATCTGGAGATTTTGCTCTCTTACCAAGTTCCGTAGGTTCATTGTGCTGCACCAATCCCAGCAAGCTGAGAGACTGCAATGCTCAATTAATATTTGACAAAACAGGCAAAAACGTACAATGGAATAAAGATAGTCTTTGCAATAAATGGTGTTGGGAAAATTGGACAGGTATATGCAAATAAATGAAACTAGACCTCCAACTTATACAAGCATAAACTAGAAATGAATAAAAGATTTAAATGTAAGTAATGAAACCACAAAAATCCTAGAAGAAACTATAGGCAGCAAAATATTAGACATCTCATGTAGCAGAATTTTCACCAATACATTGCTTAGGGTAAGAGCAACAAAGGCAAAAATAAACAAATGGGACTACATCAAAATAAAAAATCTCTGTACAGGAAAAAAAAATCATCAACAAAATGAAAAAGGAACCCATTGTATGGGAGAACATATTTGCCAATGATACATCTGGTAATGTGTTAATTTACCAAATATATAAAGAACTGATACAACTTAACAAAAAGAAGACAAACCAATTAAAAAATGTGCAATGGACCTAAATAGACATCTCTCCAAACAGGACATACAAATGGCCAAGAGACATATGAAAAATGCTCAATGTCACTAATCATCAGAGAAATGCAAATTAAAATGACAATGAGGTATTACTTCACACTTGCCAGAATGGCTTCCTTCAACAAATCAACAAATGACAAGTGCTGGAGAGGATGTGGAGAAAAGAACAGCACTGTTTACAATAGCTAACATCTGGAAATAGCCCAAATGTCCATCATTAGATGAGTGCATAAAAATCCTGTGGTATATTTATACAATGAAATACTATGCAGCTCTAAAAAGAAGGCTCTCTTACCTTTTGAGACGGTATGAATGGAACTGAAGAGTATTATGTTAAGCAAAATAAGCCTGTCAGAGAAAGACAAATATCATATGATCTCACTTATATGTGGAAATTAATGTACAAAATAAACTGATGAAAAAAATAGAACCAGAGACATGGAAGCAGGGAACAGACATGCAGACAGGAGTAGGGTATTGCAACATTTTTGCAGAATAGGGCATTATACCTTAAATATGATATAAAATTTAAAGGAGATAAAACATTTTGAAAAAAGGGAATAGAATAAGAGAATAGCTACTGCAATGTGGAAATTAACTCATAACATATATAGGAATAATTTGTGACAACAAAACCTTATAGAAGAGGGGGTAAATGAGTTTGGAAAGGGGGATGGAGATACTATACATTCCAGAGAAAAAGAACTGCTGTATATATAAAACTCTTTTTACATACCCCATTTGACAGCTATGGATTGATCTTCTAAACAGAAAAATTGCAAGAAAATGTCAGCCATATGTCCAGCTGGTGTGGCTCAGTGGTTGAGCATCAACGCATGCACCAAGGTCATCAATTGAATTCCTGGTCAGGGCACGTGCCCAGATTGTGGGCCTGATTCCACACTGGGGGTCATGTAGGAGGTGGCCAATTGATGTTCTCCCTCATTGATGTTTCTATCTCTCTCTCCCTCTCCCTTCCTCTCTTCCTAGAATCAATAAAGAAAAAAAGTTAAAAAAAAAAAAAAAAAGACAATATCAACCATAGACTAAAGGGACATAATTAACATTTACAAAGCTTTTCAACCCAGAACACCAGATCATGCGTTCTTATGTAGTGCACCCAGAACATTCTCACGATATGTTGGGACACAAAACTAACCTGAACAGATTTAAGACTGAAATCACACCAAGATATTCTCTGACCACAACGCTCTGGAAGAGGAAATGGACTGCACAAAGAGAGCAGGAGCAAGCACAACTATGTGGAGACTGAACAACGTATTACTAAAAAATGACTGGGTCAAAGAAGGAATAAAATGAGAGATCAATACATACATAGAAACAAGTGAGAATGATAATGCAACATATTAAAACTTTGTGGATGCAGCAAAAGCACTAACGAGAGGGAAGTTTATATCATTATAGGTCTATCTCAAGAAACAATAAAAATTCTAAATAAACAGCCTAACATTACATCTTAAAGAACTAGAAAAAGAACAAATGCAACAGAAAATCAACAGAAGGAAGGAAATAATAAAAATTCAGGCAGAATTTAACAAAATAGAGAACAAAACAACAATACAGAAAAATTAATGGAACAAAGATCTGATTATTTGAAAAGATTAATAAAATTGACAAACCTCTGGCTAGACTCACTAAGGAAAAAAGAGTAAAGACTCAAACAAAATCAGAAGTGAAGGAGGAAAAGTTACCACAGACATCACAGAAATACAAAGGCTCATACTACAAAAGACTATATGCCACCAAATTAAATAACACAGAAAAAAAATGAACAAGTTCTTAGAAATATATAACCTTCCTACATTGAATCATGAAGAACTGAAAAATCTAAATAGACTAAACAACAATGAGGAAATTGAAACAACCATCAAAAACCTCCTAAAAAGTAAAAGTCCAGAACCAGGTGGCTTCAGTAGTGAATACTACTAAACATTCAAAGAAGATTTAATACTTGTCCTTCTCAGACTCTTTCAAAAATTTTAAGAGGCAACACTTTCTAACACATTTTATGAGGCCAACATTGGCCAATATAATACTACAAAAAAAGAAAACTGCAAACAAAATCTCTGATGAATACAGATGCAAAAATTCTAAACAAAATACTAGCAAATCAAATACAACAATGCATTAAAGAGATAATACATCACAATCAAGTAGGGTTTGCTCCAGGGGCACAAGGATGGTTCAACATATGTAATCCAATCAATGAGATGTACCACATTAACAAAATAAAGAGTAAAAATTATATGACCCATGCAGAAAAAGCATTTGACAAAATATGACATCCATTTATGATTAAAACACTCAATAAAATGAAGATAGAAGGAAAGTAACTTAACATAATAAAAGTCATATATGACAAACCCTCAGGTAATATATTCAAGGACAAAAAACTGAAAGCTTTTGCTTTGAGATCAGAAACAAGATTAGGTTGTCCACTCTCACCACTGTCATTCAACATAGTACTGGAAGTCTTAGCCAGAGCAATCAGACAAGGGAAATAAATAAAAGGCATTCGAGAATGAAGAAGTAAAATTGTCACTTTTTGTAGACAACAGATTCTTTATATTAAAAACCTTAAAGTTTCTATAAAAAAAAATAAAATAAAACAAAAACTATTAGAAACAACAAATAATTACAATAAAGTTGCAGGACATAAAATCAATATAAAATCCATTGTATTTCTATACACTAACAATGAAATTTCAACAACAAAAAAGAAATTAAAAAAACAATCATTCCTTTTGCAATTGCAATAAAAGGAATAAAATAACTAGTAATAAACTTAAAGAATATGAAGAACCTAATCACTGAAAACTGTAAGAAATTATTAAAAGAAAGTGAAGAAGACAAAGAAATGGTAAGGTATTTTGTGTTTATGAATTGGAAGAATCAACATAGTTAAAATGGTCATATTAACCAAAGTAATCTACAGATTTAATGCAATCTTCATCAAAATCTGAATAGCATTTTTAAAATAAATAAAACCAAAAAATCATCAGATTTGTAAGGAAACACAAAAGATCTCAAATAGCCAAAGCAAACCTGAGGAAAAAAATGACAAAGCCAGAGGTATCATACTCCCTGATTTAAATTATATTAGAAAGCAACAATAATAAAAATGGCATGATATTGGCAGAAAAACAGACACACAGACCAATAGAATAGAATTGATAGCCCAGAAATAAACCTACATGCATATGATCAAACAATCTTTGACAAAGGAGTAAAAAACATACAGTGGAGAAAAGAAAGCCTCTTCTCTTCAATGAATGGTGGTGAAAAAATTGGAAAGCTATATGCAAAAGAATAAAACTATCCTGCAATTTTTCACCACACACAAAAATTAACTCCAAATGGATCAAATACCTAAATACAAGAGCTGAAACAATAAACTACATAGAACAAAACCTAGGAACTAAAATTATGGACCTTGATATTAGAAAGGATATTATGAATTTGACCTCAAAGGCAAGTGAAGCAAAAGCAAAAATCAATGAATGGGACTATATCAAACTATAAAATTTAGTACATCAAAAAAGAAAGAAACACCTGCCAACAAAACAAGAAGGCAACCAAACAAATGGGAAAAGATACTTACAAACAGTTATTACAGGGGTTAATATCTAAAATACAAAAAGAACTCATACAACTCAACAATAACAAAAACAATCTAATCAAAAAATAGTCAGAGGACCTGAACAGACACTTCTCCAAATAAGACCTATAAATAACCAACAGATATATGAAAAGATGCTCAACTTCACTAGCTATTAGGGAAATGCAAGTCAAAACTGTGGTGAGATACCACCACCACCTCACACCTGTTAGAATGGTTATCAACCAAAAGACAGGTAATTATGTGTTGCAGAGGTTGTGGAGAAAAGGAACTCTCATTCACTGCTGGTGTAAATGTAAATTGGTACAACAACTATAAAAAATTGTATCAAGGTTTCTCAAAAAAAATAAGAATATAGTTACCATATGACCCAGCAACCCCTCTTTGGGTATCTACTAAAAAAATTTAAAACATTTATTTGTAAAGATACATGAACCCTTATGTTCCTTGCAGCATTTTCACAGTTGCTAAGACATTAAAACAACAAAGTGTCCTTCAGTGGATGGTTGGATACAAGTGTGGTGCCGGTATACAATGGGGTACTTACTACTCAACTATAATAAAAAATAAAGTTCTGCTATATGCCACTACATAGATGAATCATAAGAATATCATGCTGAGCAAAATAATCCAGATGGAAAAGTTAAAAACAATGTCATTTCACTCATATGTGGAATATAAAACATATGAACAAACAAACAAAAACTCATAGACATTGACAACAGTATGACAGTTATCAGAGAAAAGGGGATTGGGATTACAGTATAGGATAAAAGGGGTCAAATATATAGTGACAGAAGGAGATTTGTCTTTGGGTGGTGAACACACCATGCAGTATACAGATAATGTATTATAAAACTGTACACTTGAAATTGTTATAATTTTAGTTACCAACATTGCACTAATAAATTCAATAATAAAAGAAATGCCAGACTTAGGTCTTAACATATTAATAATTACATTAAACATAAAAGAGTCAAATACACCAATTTAACGATAGTGACTAGCACAGTGAATTTGAAAACATGACTATATTTTGTCTATGAGAAACTCAATTCAAATATAATAATATGGGTAGACTACTGATGGTAAAAATATATTATAAAATCATTAATCAAAAGAAAGTAGGAGTGGCAATTACCAGAAATAGAGAAGGTCATTACCTAATGAGAAAAGGGTCAATTTACTAAGTCATAGCAATCCTAAATTTGTTTGCATCAAACAATAGAGTTGCAAAATAAGTAAAGCAAATACTGATAGAACTAAAAGGAGAAATAGGCAAATCACAATTAAAACTGGAGGTGTCATCATGCCTCTCTCAGCCACTTACAGAAAAAACTAGACAGAAAAATCAACAAATATCCGTGGAAACTCAACAGCACGTCAACCAGCAGCCTTTGACCAACATTTGCAGACACTGCTCGCAGACACTTCCCTTACAGACACTCACGGAGCACACGCCAAGATCGGCCACCTCCTGGACCACTACACAAAGCTCAACACATTTTTAAAAACTGCAATGATGCAAGGGGTATTACATAACCAGGATGGAATCAAATTAGAAATCAGTAACAAAAAGATAATAGCAAAACCTCCAACATTTGGAAATCAAACAGCAAACTCACACTGTATGGGTCACAGAGGAAGTCTCAAGCAAAATAAAAAATACACTGAACTAAATGAAAATAAAACATTGTGGGCCCAGCCAGTGTGGCTCACTGGTTGAACGTCAACCCATGCAGCAAGAGGTCACTGGTTCGATTCCCAGTCAGGGCACATGCCCAGGTTATGAACCAAATCCCCAGTGAGGGGCATGCGGGAGGCGGCCAATTGATGTTCTTGCTCATCGATGTTTCTATCTCTCTCTCCCTCTCCCTTCCTCTCTCTCTAAAATCAATAAAGAAACAATATTTAAAAAAACATTGTGGGACATGCTAAAGCAGTGCTGAGAGGAAACTTCATGATATGAAATGTTTACATTAGTCTGAAAGAAAAGTTTCAAACAATTAATCTAAACTTCTACTTCAGGAACCTAGAAAAAACAAACCCAACAGTAGCAGAAGGAGAAAATAATGAAGAGCAGAAATCATGAAAACAGAAAATCAACCAAGGTGAAAGGTTAGGAGACACAGCTCCTAGATTTGCTGTGGGTTCAGTAACCATAAATACCACTGTGAGCGTCCTTCTGCTTCAGCCACAGGGGCCAGAGGCCGCGGAGGTGTGGCCGCCTCTGGCTCAGCCCACGTGAACTAGTGCATCCACTCTGAGGAGCGGGGATGTTTCTGCCCCTCCCACAGGAAAACAATGTAGCAGGGAATTATTTCCTTCCTTCCTTCCTTCCTTCCTTCCTTCCTTCCTTCCTTCCTTCCTTCCTTCCTTCCTTCCTTCCTTCCTTCCTCCCTTCCTCCCTTCCTCCCTTCCTCCCTCCCTCCCTCCCTCCCTCTCTCTCTCTCTCTCTCTCTTTCCTTTCACATATCTTTGAATTACATTCACCCTCTGTCAGAGTATTAATGGACTTAGCTGCCATGAGAAAACAGAAGAATAAAAATGAATCTATACCTTCCATCATGGAAGACAGTGTGGTGGCATGGGATGAAATGAAGTCTGACTCCCTTCCCTAAAGCTGATCAGAAATTCTCAGTGTTTTAATGCCTTCCCTTCCTATTATGAGGCTGCACGTTGGAACGAAAGGACAGAATTCCCAGAAAAAGGAGGGGTATGTGGCAGGAATGTGATTTTGTAAATTTTTCAGCATGAAGCGTGGTAGCCCGTGGCTGCCAACCTCTCCACTCCAGCCCGGTGCCAAGTTCTCTCCTATTAACACGCTCCTTTTAACGATGACAGAAAAGCGAATAACAGAGAGACTTTTGTTTTGCTTTGTTTTAGCTGTTTCAGCATTACTTAAATATTTGTTTCACTATTTGGCTGTAATATCACATTCTTAAAATTGTTCCAAAACTAATATAACTAAAGAGAATATCACTTATGCAATTGGTAGGGAAGGGAACTCGATGTCTGAGTGGGTTGTGTTTACACATCTCAGTCATAACATAAAGTTTTCTAAATCTGATCTGATATCAGCTAACGGGATGATTAGATATGCCAACTTTTAGTACCACATACAATTATGTCTCTTAATTAAAGCCTAACTGATTAGACACATGAAAAGTGCACACAAAGTTGAAATCTAAAATGTGGAAGTAAAATCACCTTTCATTTCTAGCTATCATGGTGGTTGAGATGTGAAATTTTTCAGATTTATACAATATATAACTATATGATTAGTATACATAGACGATTGTTACAGTGTGTCCACTGCAGTGTGAGAAGCATTCAGGCTTTGCAGTCTGCACATCCAGGCTGAGCAGCTCTGCTTCTGAACTGCCTGCGGTATTTGAAAAGTTACATAAACGGGCTAAACCAGGACTTTTCCCATTTGTTAGAGAACATTAACACACTGTGCTTAGTGAATTAATTCCATTTTCTTATAACTACTTTCTGAATAAGTCATCAATATTCTCTCCATGAAAAACAACAGAGACTTGTGCTGTCAGGTAAGTTGTGTACAGTCACGTGATAATTAGGATAAACCCAGATTTTGAGCCTAGAATGTCTGATCCCACATCCTGACCTACTATCTCTACTGTTTTCCTGACAAGAATCTGGCACGGAAGAACTGCCCATTGCTAATTCTACCCTTATTACTATTAGTATTAACATTACTAGTAAACATAATATCCCAAAGCCAACACTGTCAAATGGTAACCGTTTCTGTAGCCCTTAGCTAATAGCATTTACGCTGTCATGACATGCATGTAACTCGCAATTACCTTGATATAATTTATACTCATCATTTTAATGTTAGTTCTAACCTTTGTTTTCACCTTCTCTTTTCGTTCTACTTCTTTTGAATTCTTGCCACACTCCCTTGGATGGATGTCTTTCTCTGCGTTAGATGGTAAGATGCTGACAGGCGGCTGAGGCTGTACGAACCCGCGTCTCCCGAATGCTGAGCCTGGCAGCGCCCCGCGGTAACACAGTGAGAAGAGGGTGACTGTTCCCTCCCTAACGATTTCACTTTTCAATTTCGAGGGAGTAAGAATCTAATAAAAACGCTAGTGTTTGGGGAAATCAAGAATTTCCTCCACATTTGATTTGCTCTAAATGTGAAGATTGGTTTTGAAGAATATTTGAAAGTAAGAATAGGATCCTATTATTTGAGAATAGGATTCTGTTGACTTGTGCATATCCTGGGGACAGCATCAAAGGGTCCACACCCAGCCTACGGATGGGAAGGAACGGGCCCAGTGCCTGGCTGCTTCCACAGGCAAAGTGATAAAACAATTATGAATCATCCTACGTATCAAATTATGTTCAGATGAAAGTGAGAGAAATAAACCATATACACAATTTTGTGATTAAAGAACAAGGCTCTGAGTCCTTAGCCTCAACACATATAAAAAGACCAAGGCCAACAAGCATGTTGAAAGTGATGGGAAGAGCCATGGAGACTCCCACAGCTGCCATGACTCTATGTGTTCTTGAGAAAGTGCGGCCCATATTAATTATATTTCATATGTATGCATATATATTGTTGAACACACCTCAGGTTACAATAAAAGATCAAATAAAACACAAGAAATAAAATGTAAGTGACATTCACAAGAATGTTCGTTTAATGTGAGTGGAACATAGATTTCTGACTTCATAGTAACTTCTGAATTCAGAAGTTAGTGATTTGAAAGCTATTTTGTGAGTATAGGTTTTAGTATGACATAATGAAAGGAATGCAATTCCCAGACCATGAAGGCCTTTGGTCACATTTCTTGGTGTGTACTGTAGAGAGGGCTGTGACGATCTGTGCTAGAGCCAGAATTCTGCTCATATGACATCAGCCACAGAGAACAAAGTGTGCCCCTCATTTCTACTTCCCGAGGCACAGGAAATTACCTAAGTATTGCAAACTGTTTGATGGACAGAAATCAATATATCCTAGCCATAAATAGGTTCAGTTCCAACTCAGGGTGTTAATAAGTCAAAAAACAATATTCATGATATCACAAAATGACCTGTGCATGGATGATCTCATAATCCTAGTTATCTTGCTGACCCACAGTGCCACTTATGATGAACTGCCCACGCAGTCGACTCCCTCAATCTTTTTCCTGCTTCCTCACTTCCGGCCTTAGACTGTGTTGATGGATTCCCAATCCAATGGTGGTCTGGTGTGTCGACTCCTCCTCCACCATGCTAGTCTCTGGTGAGTGACTTCTAAAACGCAACCCAGTTATAGTGCCCTCTGCCCAAAACATCCCAGTGTTTCTTCCTTTTTCACATAAACTCCATATTCCTAATATAACCTGACTTTTGTTCACTTTCCATGTTTGTCTTTTCCTGCCCCTGGCCCTCGCCGCACACACTTCCGTGCATCACCAGTGTCCCTGCCGCTGGCTGCCGAGTTATTACGTTCTGCAGGGGCATAGCCGTTGCTCTGCCTGCAACACCCTGTCCTCACCCAAGTGCCTGGCCACCGCATGCTCATCTTCTAAGGCTCAGTTCAAAACATTAGCTCTTCTAAGAGACCTTTCTTAACCTCCCCTGCTTCCAGATAGAGTTGAGCACTGTCTTCCCTGAATCTGCACGGGGCCTCATACCTACCTCTCTATAATTTCTACAAAATCTTTACTAGTGTATACACTTGGCTGTAAGCCACTTACAGCAAGAACCCACCTTGCTTATTTACATTTATGTGTCTGCATGAGAGGTACATACACATGCTTAATTGCTGAATGAATAAATGACCCAACAATCCATGAAGGCCAACATACAAATCAAATTCCATGGGCCGCTTTTAAAATATATATTAGGTATATTGAAAGTCTTATATAGCTTAAAAGTTCATACCAAATAAATGGCACATCTAGTGAAATCCAGTTCAAATCACCTTGAAATGCTGTGCCACTCCTCCCCGGTTCCAGCGACCTGGACGGAGGGCACGGCGTTGGTTCTCTGTGCGTAGACATAACAGCAGTCACAGATGGTGCTTTTCCGTGGCACCAGGCAGAGTTCCTCCAGGCCATCAGGAAACAACCTGAACGAGTTTTAGAGAGTTTTTGAGAGCTCCCTGTTGGCATAGAAACCAAAGGGGACAAGCAGTGTTCATCACTGTGAAGTCTATTTGAACAGCTCTCTATAATCTGCTAGAATGGTGGTTCACAAATGTGGGCCTATCATGGGACCGGAAAGGTAAGAACTCTTTATAACAATAGTAGGACATGAGACACCTTTTCTACTATATTGACTTTTGCATCAGTGGTAGAAAACCTTGGCAAATGACATTACTGGAGCCTTGGCACAAGTCAAGGCAGAGAGCGTGAGGGACTGGAGGGAAGGGTTCCTTCGTCCATGAAAAGGTGACATTAAAATTCCCCTACTCACCAGGGAAGATCATAGGGAACCTTCTGACTGGAGACGAGGTTGAAAAAAAGGGGAATTTAAAACTTCAGATGCGAGCAGTGTGTGTTGGGGCAATAATATTTATACTACCTTTTCATGCAATAGAAACTACAATATGAGAAAATAAAATAAAAGTTAAAAATCTCTAGGACCAAGATGAAAATAAATGTAAAACTGCCCTGTGCACACACTTTCTGCATTCATTATACACACATTACTCTTAGAAAAATAACCCCTACTTTGGATGAGCTCCAACAAAATGTTACATATCAAAAAATGAAATGAAACACCATGCAAGACAAAAGAACAAAATAACAAATAGAATAAGTAACCTCCTAAGAACTTGAGATAGCAGAGTAATCTTAAAAGAGTCTATGGATTAAGAAAATTAAAAGATTTAGGGTGCATTTCAATAAGATAGAAACTTGATGCTAGAATAAAGTACTAAAATCCAAGAAGCTAAACTAAGCAAAATAATAATAATAATGTTATAAAGAGAACCATGTTCATATAGCAAAATAAGTTAACACAAATAATAATTGAGTGGAGTTTGAGAAAACTCAAAAATTACATGCATCTCCACAGCTCAGCACTGAATTAGTTAAAACATGAACACAAAGAGTAGGCTGTTGGAGATCAAATAGTACCTTTATTACTAAAAAGCTGATATTCGAGAAAATTAGGATGGTTTCAACAATGGGCTTTTTTATACTAAACCTTGGAATTGTATTTATCCACTGTCATGAGCACCACTTCTTATGTAAAATGTACAGAGCAGAGGACTAGATGATCCTAATTGTGGGAATCCAGGTCCCCAGGGAATGAACAAAGGAGACATCTGTTCTCTACATACTCAACTCCTCCCCAAATGCATCGGTAGGTCAGTTCTGCCTCCCCCCTGGAGGTGGGCTGGTAAAGGGGTGCAAACATACAGAGGTGTTACATAAGTTCCATCAGAGAAAATATCAGGCGTGTAAATCATGCATTTCATTCCATAAATGACTAAATTAAAGACATTTTTAACAGGAACAATAATACTAGACAGTGAAGTTAAGATACTGAGACTTTTGAGTACGTGTTTATTAAAATTTTGAAGGTGACTGCTAAAAGGATGGAGAGAGAGTCTGTGATTTATCCACCAATGGAGAAGAAATTAGAAATAGTGTAAATCCAATAATCCAGAAAAACAAAAATAAAAAAGACCTGTTACATACAGAGAAAAAGAGACGAGATGGAAGGAGAGAGAGAGAGGGAGAGAGAGAGAGAGAGAGAGAGAGAGAGAGAGAGACAGAGAGAAAACAGAGAACGTCTTGATTTATTAATAATCATAGGGTATTGCGCTTTTCTTTAAAGTTTTAAATTAGTATCAAATAAGACATTTAAAGTATTAAAAGAGCACTTAAAACAGAGTTTTTGATGATTTTAAACACAAAAATAACACTGTGATACTGTTTACGAGCACATGCGTGGAATGAGTAGTGTGAGATCCTCGGGGTGAAAGACACCACCCATCACAGAACGAAGGTGATTCTGGAGGAGGAGGGAGTGAGAGCGAAAAGGGAAGTAAGAGAGAGGCAGGGGACGGCACAGACACTTCAACTGTCTTGTTCTTAATTAGAAAAAAATAAAGTTCGACAAAAATATGGCTAAATGTATATACCTAAAATAGGATAAAATTTTCTTATATTTGACTCAGCATTTTCTGTATGCTATAATTATTATTAAAGATATATTTTATTTATTTATTTATTATTTGTTACAGACGTTTCTCCTTTTTCCTCCAATGAAATTCTCCTCCCAGTCGCCCCCCGCCCCAGCATTGTTGCCTATGTCCAAGGTTACCCATACGTGCATATAAGTTCTGTGGTTTATCTTTTCCCTTCTGCCCCCTTCCCTCTCTTCTGAGGTTTGTCAGTCTGTACCCTACTTCTATATCTCTGAGTCTATTTTGTTCATCAGCTTGTTTTGTTCATTATATTCCACAAATAAGTGAGATCACATGATATTGGTCTCTCTCTGATTGGCATGTTTCGCTTCAGATAATACCCTCCAGGAGAAATGGCGGCGGAGTGAATGGAGCGACACAGACCATCTCCCAGGACCAAAATGGATTTACAACAAAAATAAAGGCAAATCGTCAGGAAGGGGCAACCAAAAGACACCTTGGAGAACCACATAACCAGGGACAGTGACTCAATCCTGGTAGGCTTGCGAGGACGCGAGAGGGGGCCGGGAGCCCATGGTCCGCAGCGGCCTGGGCGGGCGGGAAGTTGCTGCTGCCGCCTCGGCTGTGACCCTGCCTGAGTCCTGCGAACTCGGCTGCCTGCTAAGCCCTCAGCTGGTGCCGCACGGACTGGCTGCGACCAGGGGACTCGGCAGGATGCTGCTACCGAGGCTGAGTCCTTCGAACTCTGCGTGCTAAGCCCTTGGCTGGTGCCGCACGGACTCGCTGGGACCAGGGGACTCTGCTGGAAGTTGCTGCCACCTCGGCAGTGTCCTCCTACCATGGCTTAGTCCTGGGGCTTCTGCTGAGTGCAACGCCCTTGGCTGGAGCCACAGCCACGGCCGCCCTTGGCTGGAAGCAGCGCCCTCATGTTAAAAGTCCCAGGCGGCTCCACGACGCAGAGTCTAGACTGAGGCTAAATTGGCAGCAGCCACTCACCTTGGGCTCCGGCAGAGGGAAGGAGGACTGGACTGGAACTGTGTGGGGACACTCGGGTTTTGGAGGGTGCTCAGAGCTTTTGCTGAGTGCAGCCCCGCAGGACTGTGGTCATCTTACTCATTCCCAGGGCCCTGGGGAGAGGCGGCGGCCCCTCCCTCAGAGATTCAACAGCACCTGGTGGCCATTGAAATACTAATTGAGGCCATTAACAACCAGGACCTGCCCCACCCTCAGGAAATTCTCTTATACTGAGCACCTGAGGGAGTTTTCAGGCAACTCAGAAACCAAGGGACTTCAGGTGACCTCTACTAATAGCCTCCAGGCAAAAAAAAAAGCTAGAGGATAACTACCATTCTCTGGGTTAGCAACACTAACCAGAAAAGCTAAGACTTGACAGTGGTGTTTAAAGTGGGTCCTCCCTGGCTCATCCAAACCCAGGAGAGGGAGCCACAAACAGCAGAACACCAACACCCACTGGGAAAATTTGGCAGACTCCAAAGCCCACTGTGATAGCCAAAATGGTGAAAAACAGAACCAAAAGCCAAATGAAAGAACAAGAGACCTCAGCCGAAGATGAGATAAATGAGGTGCAGTTAAGCAAGTTAACAGAACTAGAACTTAGAGCCATGATGTTGAGGAAGCTCAACGGGATGTTTAAGGATATGAGCACCATGAGTAAAGACATAGAAATGTTGAAAATCAACCAGTTGGAAATTAAAAACCACCAGGAAGAAATGAAGAATGACATATCAGAAATGAAAAACACATTGGAAGGTCTAAAAAGCAGAGTAGAGGAAAATGAGGACCGGATAAGTGAGTTAGAAGACAGGGTAGAAAACATCAACCAATCAGAAAACCAAAAGGAAAAAAAATGATTAAAAAACAGGAAGACAGCTTAAGAGAACTGTGGGACAACTGGAAACGGAATAATATTTGCATCATAGGAGTCCCTGAAGAAGAAAATGAGCAAGGGTTAGAGAATATATTCAAAGAAAGAGTGACAGAAAACTTCCCTAATTTGCTGAAGGAAGAAGGCATTCAAGTTCAAGAAGCACAGAGAGTCCCAAGTAAGAAGAACCCAAACAGGCCCACACCAAGACACACAGTAATCAAACTGCCAAAAATTAAAGACAAAGAGAGAATCCTAAAAGCAGAAAAAGATAAGCAACAGGTTAGCTACAAAGGAAATCCCATAAGGCTCTCAGCTGACTTCTCACAAGAAACACTACAGGCCAGAAGGGAATGGCATGAAGTAATCAAGGTCATGAAAAACAAGAATCTGAATCCAAGACTACTCTACCCAGCAAGGCTATCATTCAAAATACAAGGTCAAATAAAGAGCTTCCTAGACAAAAAAAA
Source organism: Molossus molossus (assembly GCF_014108415.1). Classification (NCBI taxonomy): domain Eukaryota; kingdom Metazoa; phylum Chordata; class Mammalia; order Chiroptera; family Molossidae; genus Molossus; species Molossus molossus. Next base: position 107,473,038 of record NW_023425345.1, read on the forward strand.
GGGCTAAGGGAATACATTAGCACCAAACCAGCACTGCAAGAAATGTTAAAAGGACTGCTGTAATTACCAGGAGATATGGGAAGAAAAATAGAACCACACTAAACAAAAATGGCAATAAATAAGTACATATCAATAATCACCTTGAATGTAAATGGATTAAATGCCCCCATAAAAAGACACAGAGTAGCTGATTGGATAAGAAAGCATGACTCATCTATATTTTGTTTACAAGAGACCCACCTCACAACAAAAGACTCACATACATTTTTATGTGAGTGAAGGGATGGAAAAAAATCTTCCAAGCAAACGGAAAAGAAAAAAAAGGTGGGGTAGCAATACTTATATCTGATAACATAGATTTCAGAATGAAGGCCATAACTAGAGACAAAGAAGGCCACTGCATAATATTGAAAAGATGTATCCAACAGGAAAATATAACCTTGATAAACATATATGCACCCAATATAAGAACACCAAAATACATTGAAAATCTTCTGGAGGACTTCAAAGGAGAAATTGATAGCAATACAGTCATAACAGGGGACTTCAACATCCCGCTGACATCACTGGATAGATCCTCTAGACAAAAAATTAGCAAGGAAACACGAACCCTAAATGAAGCACTAGACCAAATGGATTTAATAAATATCTACAGAGAATTACACACCAAAACTACAAAATTCACATTCTTCTCAAGTGCACATGGGACATTCTCAAAGATAGACCACATGTTAGGGTATAAACTAAGTCTCTACAAGTTCAAGAAGATTGAAATCATATCAAGAATCTTCTCAGATCACAATGGCATGAAACTAGAAATCAATTGCAAGAAGAACATACAAAGACATTTGAACACAAGGAAGCTAAATAGCATGTTATTAAACAATGAATGAGTCACCAAGGAGATCAAGGAAAAAACCAAAAACTTTCTGGAAACCAATGAAAATGAACACACAACAACACAAAATCTATGGGAGGCAGCGAAAGCAGTTCTGAGAGGGAAGTTCATGGCACTACAGACCTATCTCAAAAAAGAAGACAAATCTCCAATAGATTATATAACCTCACAACTTAAAGAACTAGAGAGCAAACAAAAAGAAAACCCCAGAGCAAGTAGAAGGAAGGAAATAGTAAAGATCAGAGCAGAAATAAATGACATAGAGACCAAAAAAAACAATTCAAATGATCAATGAAACAAAGAGCTGGTTCTTTGAAAAGACAAACAAGATTGATGGACCCTTAGCGAGACTCACCAAGAAACAAAGAGAGAGAACCCAAATACACAAAATCAGAAATGAAAGAGGAGAGGTAACAACTGACACCACAGAAATACAAAATGATCATTAACAACTACTATGAACAATTATATGGCAACAAATTCTACAATCTAAGTGAAATGGACAAATTTCTAGAAACACATAGTCTCCCAAAAGTGGATTAGGAAGAGATAGAAAACTTGAACAGACCAATGACAACAGAAGAAATTGAAGATGTAATCAAGACTCTCCCGGCAATCAAAAGCCCAGGCCCGGATGGCTTCACAAGGGAGTTTTACTGAACATTCAAAGAAGAAATAATACCCATTCTCCTCAAACTATTTCAAAAAATTCAAGAAGAAGGAAGACTTCCAAACTCGTTTTATGAAACCAGCATTATTCTAATTCCAAAACCAGAAAAAGACACAAGAAAGAAAGAGAACTCCAGGCCAATATCCCTGATGAACATAGATGACAAAATCCTGATCAAAATACTAGCAAATCAGATCCAGCGATACACCAAAAAAATTATCCACCATGACCAAGTGGTATTCATCCCAGGGATGCAAAGCTGGTACAATATTCACAAAACAATTAATGTGATACACCACATAAATAAAATGAAGAATAAAAACCACATGATCATATCAATAGATGCTGAAAAAGCCTTCCACAAAATCCAGCATTGATTTCTGATAAAAACACTCAGCAGTGTGGGAATAGAGGGATCATATCTAGACATAATAAAGGTCATACATGAAAGTCCTACAGCCAACATCATACTCAATGGGCAAAAACTAAAAGCATTTGCTTTAAGAACAGGAACAAGGCAAGGATGCCCACTGTCACCACTCCTATTTAACGTAGTACTGGAAGTCTTAGCCACAGCAATTAGACAGGAAGAAAAAATAAAAGGCATCCAAATTGGAAAGGAGGAAGTGAAATTGTCATTATTTGCAGATGACATGATACTATACACAGAAAACCCCAAAGACTCCATCAAAAGTCTACTAGAGTTAATAAATGAATTTGGCAAAGTAGCAGGATACAAAATTAACATCAAGAAATTGATGTCATTTTTTAATTGGATTCTTTGTCTTCATTTTGTGGAGTTGTATGAGCACTCTATATGTATTGGAAATTAACCCCTTATCTGATATATCATTGGCAATTATGCTCTCCCATACAGTGGGTAGCCTTTCTGTTTTGATGATTGTATCTTTTGCTGTGCAGAAGCATTTGAGTTTGATGTAGTCCCATGTATTCATTTTCTCCTTTGTTTCTATTGCCTTAGGTGATGTGTCAGTAAAAATTCTGCTGCGTATGATGTCTGAGATTTGGTTGCCCACAGTCTCCTCTAGGATTTTTATGGATTCATGAGTCACATTTAAGTCTCTTATCCATTTTGAGTTATTCTCGTGTAGCGTGTAAGTTGATGGTCTAGTTTCATTTTTTGCAAGTAGCTGTCCAATTTTCCCAGCACCATTTATTTAAGAGGCTATCCTTACTCCACTGTGTGCTCTTGCCACCTTTGTCAAATATTAATTGAGCGTATTGCCTTGGGTCCATTTCTGGGTTCTCTATTCTGTTCCACTGGTCTATATACCTGTTCTTGTGCCATACAAGGCTGTATTGATTACTGTGGCTTTGTAGTATAACCTGAAATCTGGTATTGTGATCCCTCCAACTTTGTTCTTCCATTTCAAGATTGCTGTGGCTATTCGAGGCCTTTTTTGGTTCCATATGAACTTTTGAAGTACTTGTTCTACTTCTGTGAAGTATGCCGTTAGTATTTTGATGGGGATTGCGTTGAATCTATATATTGCTTTGGGTAATATGGAGACTTTAATGATGTTAATTCTCCCAATCCATGATCCGGGTATGTGCTTCCACTTTTTTATATCTTGCTCTATTTCTTTTTTCAAAGACCTGTAGTTTTCTGTGAATACGTCCTTAAAAAATGGGCAGAGGAACTAAATAGACACCTCCCCAAACAGGACATACAAATGGCTAAGAAACATATGAAGAAATGCTCATCATCACTAATCATCAGAGAGATGCAAATCAAAACAACAATGAGGTATCACCTCACACCTGTCAGAATGGCCGCCATCAACAAATCATCAAACAACAAGTGTTGGCGAGGGTGTGGAGAAAGGGGACTCTAGTACACTGCTGGTGGGAATGCAGACTGGTGCAGCCACTATGGAAAACAATATGGTGTCACCTCAAATAATTAAAAATTGATTTTCCATTTGACCCAGTGATCCCACTTCTAGGAATATACCCTAAGAAGCATAAAACACCAATAAGAAAGAATATATGTACCCCCATGTTTGTAGCAGCACTATTTACAATAGCTAAGATCTGGAAACAGCCCAAGTGCCCGTCAGTAGACGAATGGATCAAAAAGCTGTGGTACATATACACAATGGAGTACTACGCAATGGTAAGAAAGAAATATCTCTTATCCTTTGAGAATACATGGAGGGACCTGGAAAGTATCATCCTAAGTGAAACAAGCCAAAAAGTGAAAGACAAATTTCATATGATCTCACTTATTTGTGGAATATAATGAACATAACAGTTTGAGGAATGGGGTAGTCCCAGAGACACGGAAGCTGGGTACAGACTGACAATCCCCTAAGGAGTGGGGAGGTGGGGGAGGGATGAACCACAGAATTTATATGCATGTATGCATGAACAGTGGACATGGACAACAATCTGGGGAAGGGACAGGGAGGGAAGAGGAAAGGGGGAATCAGTGAGGGAAAAAAGAATAATCATCTGTAACAAAAATTAATCAATAATAAAATAAAATAAAATAAAATAAAGAAATCGATGTCATTCTTATAGACCAATGATGAACTCACAGAAAGAGAAACTAAGAAAATAATCCCATTTACCATCTCGCCAAAAAAATTAAGATACCTAAGAATAAACTTAACCAAAGAAATAAAGGACCTATTCGCAGAAAACTACAGGTCATTGAAAAAAAGAAATAGAGGAAGATATAAAAAAGTGGAACACATAACCTGTTCATGGATTGGGAGAATTAACATCATTAAAATGTCCATATTACCCAAAGCAATCTATAGGTTCAATGCAATCCCCATCAAAATACCAACGGCATACTTCACAGAAGTAGAACAAGTACTTCAAAAGTTCATATGGAACCAAAAAAGGCCTCGAATAGCCACAGCAATCTTGAAAAGGAAGAACAAAGTTGGAGGGATCACAATACCAGATTTGAGGTTATACTACAAAACCACTGTAATCAAAACAGCCTGGTACTGGCACAACAACAGGCATATAGACCAGTGGAAGAGTACAGAGAACCCAGAAATGGACCCAAGGCAATACGCTCACTTAATATTTGACAAAGGTGGCAAGAGCATACAGTGGAGTAAGGATAGCCTCTTTAATAAATGGTGCTGGGAAAATTGGACAGCTACTTGCAGAAAAATGAAACTAGACCATCAACTTACACCCCACACGACAATAAACTCAAAATGGATAAGAGACTTAAATGTGACTCATGAATCCATAAAAATCCTAGAAGGGACTGTAGGCAACAAAATTTCAGACATCATACGCAGCAGAATTTTTACTGACACACCACCTAAGGCAATAGAAACAAAGAAGAAAAATGAACACATGGGACTACATCAAACTCAAAAGCTTCTGCACAACAAAAGATACAATCATCAAAATGGAAAGGCTACCCACTGTATAGGAGAGCATAATTGCCAATGATATATCAGACAAGGGGTTAATTTCCAATACATATAGAGTGCTCATACAACTCCACAAAAGGAAGACAAAGAATCCAATTAAAAAATGGGCAGAGGAACTAAATAGACACCTCTCCAAACAGGACATACAATTGGCTAAGAAACATGTGAAGAAATGCTCATCATCAATAATCATCAGAGAGATGCAAATCAAAACAACAATGAGGTATCACCTCACACCTGTCAGAATGGCCGCCATCAACAAATCATCAAACAACAAGTGTTGGCGAGGGTGTGGAGAAAAGGGGACTCTAGTGCACTGGTGGTGGGAATGCAGACTGGTGCAGCCACTGTGGAAAACAATACGGTGTTACCTCAAAAAATTAAAAATTGAACTTCCATTTGACCCAGGGATTCCACTTCTAGGAATATACCCTAAGAAACCTGAGACACCAATCAGAAAGAATATATGTACTCCCATGTTTGTAGCAGCACTATTTACAATAGCTAAGATCTGGAAACAGCCCATGTGTCCATCAGTAGATGAATGGATAAAAAAGCTGTGGTACATATACACAATGGAGTACTACGCAGCCGTAAGAAATAAAGATCTCTTATCCTTTGAGACTACATGGAGCGACCTGAAAAGTATCATCCTAAGTGAAACAAGCCAAACAGAGAAAGACAAATTTCATATGATCTCACTTATTGGTGGAATATAATGAACATAACAGTCTGAGGAATAGGGTAGTCCCAGAGACGTGGAAGTGGGGTACAGACTGACAATCCCCTTAAGAGGCGGGTGGTGGGGGAGAGATAAACCACAGAACTTATATGCATGTATGCATGAACAGTGGACATGGACAACAAACTAGGGAAAGAGCAGGGAGGGAACGGGAGGGAGGAATAAGTGGGGGGTAAAAGGAGAAACATCTGTAACAAAAATTAATTAATAAAAAACAAACAAACAAACAAAAAGGTAATACTCTCCAGTTTCCTCCATGTCATCTCTAAGGATACGAGATCTTTCTTTTTTACTTTATGTTTTTTTCCAATTTTTATTAACTTATTTTTTGTACAGATGTTTCTCCCCACCCCCCCCAAGCTCCGTCCTCCCCTAGCATTTTTGTCTAAGTCCATTGGTTATGCACACATACATATAACTTCTTTGGTTCATCTCATCCATCACCCCACCCTCTACTCTGAGGTTTGTCAGTCTGAACCATACTCCTTTCTATGTCTCTGGGTCTATTTCGTTCATAAGCCCACCTTCCTCATTATATTCCACAAATAAGTGAGATAATGTGATATTTGTCTCTCTCTGATTGGCTTGTTTTGCTTAGCATAATACTCTCGAGGTCCCTCCATGTCATCTCAAAGGATAAAAGATCTTTCTTTTTTAAATATATATATTTTTTCATATTACATAAAAGGGGCACTAATAAAGAGTCTAGAAATTCTTTCTTGACATGGACAGCTCTCAAGAAGACATTGTTAACTGAAAACAGGTGCAGATAATTATATATAATACAGTTCCATTTGAACCAACATTTTTAAAAATATCTGACAGTAGCGACATGCCACCACCATAATGTGCAATCAGGTGCTCCATATTGGCTGATACTGCTTCCTGGTGCTACTTAATGGAATAAAGTATGTTGAGCAACCATAACCTACAAAACATCATGGAAAATACCACAGTGGGGCCACAACTTCGCATTTGGAGTTTGTACTCCAGGGAAAGGCTCAGACAAAGTACCCAACAGTGATTGATGATAATCTAAGGAGACTTGGCATCATGCTGAAATCTCCACAGGGGGGAAGATAGGTTCTAAAAACACAGTCATGGAGGGATAAAGAGAAGTAATTGGCTATAGAGCTGTTCCCGTGGGTGACTGACAAGAGTTAGGATGCTCAAGAGAAATGATGACATGAGATTTATTTTGGTGAGGTCAACATCAAGGACATAAGTGGTTAAGAGGAAACAAAATGAATAGTTTGTGTCAGTCATGATTCCAGGAGAAAACATACCCGATGCTCAAAATGATGAGCAAGAAGAGTTTTGGAAAATAATTGTTATAGTTGTACAGGGGGTTTTAAGGGATTGTGAAGGACCAGGGACAATGACAATGGAAAGCCATTGCCACCAAGTCTGTAAGGGAAGAGGGAGAAGGAGGTGTTACTAGAATCTCACAAAGCAGCAGACTTGGGAAAGGGGCTGCCCACAAGAGCTATGGTGACCTCCCGAGAAGCCATCTACTGCCCAAACCACAGCCTGGCAGGAATGATGGCAGCCAGGAGCACCCAAAGGTTCCGTGTGCTCTCTAGTTACTGTCAGCACTGCCATTGGACCAGATCCACTTAGAGGCCAGGACAGAGGAATGTAGGCAACACTTCCGAGAGCCCAAGCACCCAGGCGTGACACAGGGACTGAGAACGCATCTGGAGGGGAAGTGGAATATGACTGGGCCACAAGTGACAGAGAGTGAGGTTCATAACACAAGTTCTGAGCAACCAGTTGATTGGTTATTCTCGGACTTTAACTCAGGGCAGGAAGCCAACTGTGGTGTCATCAGAGGTTAGACAGTCAGACCGCATGGGTCATTTGTTAGAGGAGAGTCTGAAGTCTATTGTCTCTACCCATATGAATGATAGGTGCCGAGAAACAATGCCACCACTGTGGTTGTACAGGTTGCTACGTGAACAGCTCTGGGAGGCATTGTCTCCATTGACGTCTACATGAAGGGTGCTCCCTGATTGGGCAGTGTGCTGTGCATGCAGCCTGCTACCTCAGTGCCTAAATATCCCCTAGAAAAGATGTGTCTGTCTCATCCAGAGAGGTTTACTTGTTTATAACCTTTACACATACATTAATAAAAAAAACTCGTATTCTTAAAGACTAACATTGCCCTTCCCATTGTTCTAATCCTGGAAGGTAACCTAACAGCAGCTTCTCATGACATTAATGGCACGAATCGTGGGTAGCTGGAACCCTGCTGCAGCACACCACGTAAAATGACCTTCTTAGAACTGGTTTCAGGACTGTTCTGCCTGAAATCGTTCTACGTATTTTTCTTTCTTTGAAAGCTAAGGAAAAGTTGACCAGGGCTCAGATTATCCCCCTAGCCCATAACTTCATAAAGGGCAAGGATGCTCTCTCTGACTATATGTCCCAAAGAGGATTATTCTTACTAACAGTGATTTGAACCAGAAAGCATCTTAAAAATAGAAATGGCTGTTACCTTAAAATGTGTATGGGTATAAATATTGTACGTTTGGGTGTGTGCATATATATATATTCACCATGCTTCTTTCTCCTGCAGGAGGATTAAATGGCGCTATGAATCCTGGGAGTTGAGGAACAGGTGAAGAAAGGACATCTGGAGCATTTTTTTCACCTCTCTGGACATGAGCAGGCAGTCCCCTTGAGTCCGTGGTCTGCAGACTGAGTCACCTTTGACCCAGGACTCCGATTCTAGATCATAGTCACTCAGCTTCTCCCCAGGGAAGTGCCCCTCATTCTGACTCACAAGTGAGGAATAGCTCAGAGTTATTTCTGCCTTCTCCCTAATTGACATTATAAACTAATAACACTCATAAGTTCAGTTTTGATTGTATAAACTTTTATATAAGACAGGGACCCCTGAGAATTGAAGTCCTTCAGCAGACAAAGGCTCTGAGCGCTGGTACATTCTGACTCCCCTCAATAAATCCATTCTTCCAACAAATTCTCCTGAGCACATACTAAGTGTCAGGCCCTACGCTAGTGTTCAGGAACAGAAACCTTCCCTCGTGGACACTGCTCAGAAAACAGACGGTTGTCAACCGAAGGTCATGGTCTGCAGGTCCGCGCTAACAGGAGGCCCGGCTTTGGGGTGAGGTGAGGGCACAGGAGGCCAGGGCCAGGGCCAGTTCCTTGGGGAGCCCGCGCCTGCACGGGGTGAAATGCAGTCTCAGGTGGAAACTGAGTGTTCCCTCCAAGCAAAGGCGAAGCTGGCTGATACAGAGAGTGCCCACTCCCACCCTTAACTGGTCTATTTCGATGCAGATAAGGCCTCCAAAGCCACCTCGTTTGATTAGTCCAAACAGCACTGTCCTGATTGGTCAGAACAGAGCCGCTCTGATTGGCCGGCGAAGAGGCGGGGATGGTGGCGCTGTGTAACCCTGGGGGCCGGGCAGGTCTTCTGTTTGGTGGAGCTGCCGCCTGGAGCTCCTGTCCAGGGGGGCTGCCGGCACAGCTCCCCCCGAAAGCGGGAGACACCCTTCGGGAACAATGGCTGCTGCACTGGTTATGAATGTGGGCCGGTGAACCACAGGGCGTCATTTCCCACAGGTATGTTCCTTCTCGGGGTCTACACAGTCAGCTGGGGGCAGCAGAACACGCCCCAGCCCCGCCGGTGCTGGGCCAGGGGGGCCAGCGGGAGCCAGCCGCTCCTGTGTGGCAGCTGGAGGAGATGGAGCGGCGGGAGGCTGCAGGCCCTGGGCTGCCGCTGTGGGCTGGGCGAGGGTGGCCCGGCAGACAGAGGAGCGTGAGTCCAGGACAAAGGGTCCTCCACGTGTCAAGACAGGGACACCTTGGCAAGCGTGGCAGTTTTAGGGAACAACAGCGTGGATGTGAGGCGGGCAGACATTCTGTGTGTCCTACAAAGTACTCCAGAGGGCAAGTGAAAAGGCCCTGCCCGAATGCTGCCCCGCCGTCTGTCTGTCAGGCGCCGCCTTCCTTCCCAGCTAGGCCTCCGCAGCGGCGCTGCCAGCCCGAGACGTAGGCGGGTGTCCGCAGTGACCAGCGTGGGGTCTGCACCGCACCCCTGCAGTCCCCAGACAATTTCAGGTTCTGAGGCCGACTTTGCAAAAGTGCCATTATTATCTGTCAACTTTAAATAGAAAGCTTTATATATTCAAGAGTCTAGTTTTCAAATCGTAGAATTCTCAATAGAGCATAATAAACTGCAGAAATGAATTTTCATTTTCAGTGTGTCCAAGCTTTAGTAATTGTGTGAATTGGTTTACACAACCCAAGGGCCTCACCCCACACCTATTGAATTAGAATCTCCACATGTTAATGCAGGGATAGGAAACACTGCATCTGCCCTTCTGCCCTGAAATCCTTGAGAAGGGACTGTGGCGAGGCCCACCGCCAAGGTTCTGTGGAACAGGGCCCGCTGTGCTGACCACATCCTGTGCCCACGCGTCTCCTGGGAATAGAGTGAACAGCAAACCGGTGTGGCTTTGACTGTGTGAACTGGCAGGAGGTTCCCCAGGTAGCTTCTCAGGCCCCCTTTAGCCCTACGGCACTGAGTCTTTTCTCCTGTTACAGTATTTCAAAGCCCTCACCCACAGATCAGTGGCAGCCAGTCGAGGGCCACAATACAAGGAAACCATAGACATATCATAACAGAAGATGAGCATGTGTGTACACACACACACACACACACACACACACACATTTTCCTGAGCTCTTCTTGACTCAGAAACAGAGAAAACCCCTAAATCACTATTTCGCTTTCTGACATGTATCAAGTCTCTTGTACTGGGAGATAAGAGCAATTCAGCCTACTTTGGTGATCACAGTTCAAGTTCAGTGTTTGTTAAAACCCGAAAAAATTAAAGCTAAATAATTTGCCAACACCCAGTTTTTTTTGAGTTCATTTAAACGCCTAAATTGAGGGCCTTGCAACAGGCCAGCTACCAGTGCAGTGGAAGAAGTGGAGGGTTGTCCAGAGATCGTTTAAGGGCCTTAGAGGAGCAAGATGGAGCCATTCCTGAGCTGAACACCTTAACCAGGGAAACTGAGTGGATCCTGAGGCCGGGGGTGGGAGGAACTCCGCAGAGCCGGGAGCTGCTGACAGAATTAATAGGCCAGCTACTGGGAGCCACTTGAAAGTGGGAAACTCCGCCTGCAGCTTTATACCTCTCTTCACCGTCCACACTCCACACAGAAACAGCCTCGGGGAAAGCAATGTTCCAGGAAGGTAGAGAATAAGACAGAGCAGCCTAATTAAGCAGATTGCAATCTGTTCCTTTCTGGGCCTCCTTGCCTGGGGTCACCACTAGGCCACTTCTAACCTTTCAGTGAGACTGAGAGCTGGGGAGAGTGGAAGAAAGGCAGGACCTCAAAACCTCAAATAGCCCTCTCTGCTCTGGTCCTCAGTTAACACCTTAATTAGGAAACCACTGGGATTTAAGTTCCTCAGTCTCTTCTCACTTAAAAGTGTCTGGAATTGCGGCACTAGCAGCCTGAGCAGGGGACCTCGGCGACCTGCTGAGCATGTGTCCCCACGGGGAGGTGTCAAGTGCTGAGATTTATATAAAGGAGGCATTGTGCGTGCAGGAGATCGGTATGTGTGATCTCAGCATTACTGATTTACCTTTTCCACACGATAACATTCATTAGGTAAGATAAGTAAATGTTGGTGTGTTCCTTCCTTTTCAATTGTCCACAGGTAAAACACAGGGCAGGCATCACTCGGGTGTAACTTCCATCCATTATCAACGAGCCGGCACGAAACCCATTTTCCTACCATGCCATCACCTGAAATGACTTATGACTCCCAAGCACAGAACCACTGTGAGTTTCATTGACTTTTTTTTTTTTTTTTTTGGTGCATTTGCTTTGCAGTTCAAAGGGTGAAAAGCAATCGAGAGAGGAAGCTACTCAGTGACAAGATGTTTGATGCTTGACTCTAACATCTAATTAAATCCACACTGACCCGCAAGGAGGTCTCTTCTGGGCCAGCCCTCATCTATTTAAGGCCTTAGGCCTGCAGACCCTCAATAATTTGTAAAATCAATAACTTTTTATAATGATCCTATGCTTAAAGTCAATTGACTGTGACTGAACAGTTCTGCTGATTTAGTAGTTGGCATTTCCATCGAGTACTTTTTCTAATCAAGCGAAGATGTTTTAATGAGTCACTGCTCAGTTAACTTGGGGCAGTGTCCTCCTGACACAGGCATCAGGATGTGCCCTTCGAGTGCCTGGCATTCAGGACTCCGTGGGCACCCTCCCACTGCAGTGTACGGAGGAGGAATTGTGTTGATGAGGTATTCACACAGAACTTTTGACTTTGTAGAAACTTCTATAGTCAGGTAGAGACCTTCACTTTCACAAAGACTTCTCATTTTGGACATGAGAAAATGATTCAGCAGATAGATTAGTGATCGCCCACATTAGCCTCTGTTCCAGAGCTGTGATGGCCTGTGTGGAATCCCCTCCCCAGACCCATAGCCTTGGAGCTCCCCTGGCTTGACACTCGCCCACATGCATCCTCTCAGCTGCCTCTGAAGACTGTGCGCCCACAGAGCAGGGGCCTGTGCACTCATCTCTGTGTCTGCAGCACCTGAAGTGACACCGGATCCCAGTGTTTGCTGAAGTGAACATGGGCTGACACAAAACGCAGGTCTTCTGACGATGGTGGACCCTTGAGAGAAGGCTCCTAGGAGCAGAAACAGTACACATTCCCCCGTGCTTCCATCCCCACTGATCTGCATCAACCAGACGTTCATCTGATCATGTTGCCCAGCTTTCCAGGTCTCTGGTTTCCTGCAGAGACCAGACTTGGAGAAGGGGAGCGGTCTGAGAGGTGAGCCCTGGGGCAGAGCAGGCAGGTCATAGCTCTCTTTATTCCACAGGGTCTCTGCCCATTGCAACTCGCAATCCAGAAACACACGTGAGCTTCTCCATAGGCCTTAGACTTTATGAGATGAGCCCCAGATGATTTAGGGAATAACCCTGAATGTAAGATTTAGGTAGTATACTCAGTTCTGCCACAAAGTGCTGCATGACTTCAGGAAAATCACTTCATTTGTTTTCTTTTTTTCATTATTGATTTTAGAGAGAAAGGAAGGTAGAGGAAGAGAAAGAAGCATTGATGAGGGAGAACATTGGTGCCCCCCTGGGGATCAGGCCCACAACCTGGGCATGTGCCCTAACTGGGAATAGAATCTCTTGGTGCATGGGTTGATGCTCAACCAGTGAGCCACACTGTCGGGCAAGTCACTTTATTTTTTATTTATTTATTTTTTAATTTTTTATTAATTTATTTTTGTTACAGATGTTTCTCCTTTTTTTTTTGCTATTAACAACCTCCTCTTCACCCCCCCTCCCCCACTGGCTTTGTTGTCCATGTCCATCGGTTATGCATACATACATATAAGTTCTGTGGTTTATCCCTTCCCTCCCCCACCACCCTCCCTCTGCCGGAGCCCAAGGTGAGTGGCTGTGGCTATTTTAGCTTCTGTCCCTGCTCTGCCCTGTGGAGCTGCTTGGGAGTTTAACCCTGAGGGCGCTGCTCACAGCTAAGGCCGCTGCTGTCTGTGGGCTCCCAGGCCCCCTCTCCTGCCTCCACAATCCTGCCAGGATCGATTCAGTGTCCCTGGTTATATGGTCCCTGCAAGCTGCTTTTCTCTGATGATTTGTCTTTATTTTAGTTGTAATTCCAGTTTGGTCCTGGGAGATGGTCTATGTAGCTTCCATTCACTCTGCCACCATTTTGGAATTCCCACTTTATTTCTTAAAGCCTCAATTTCCATAAGTTTATAAGAGTTTGGATTGTCATTCAACACACATCTACCAGGCACCTGCCATGAGTCCGGTCCTGCTGTAGGTACTAGAGACCAGTGACCGAAGCAAACATCGCCCTGTCTTCTGGGAGCTCAGCTTCTGGGGAAAGTGTACAACAAGGAACTGGCTACTATTTTGAGAGGTGACGAGTGCTGCAAAGGCCAAAAAAAAAAAAAAAAAAATGCATGGACACCATTAACAATATAATAAACTTCCTGGGTTGGCCCAGGAGTCAAGTGTTTCCATGCAATACCATATGAAGTCACACAAAATTAAAACTGAAACTTGCCTGTTGATTATCTGGTCCTACAGTTAATTTTACATGAGGCTGAGGTAGACAGGTAGGCAGGGAGGTAACAGGTGAGTAGATGGCTGGCTGGCTGGATGGTGAATTACTGGATGAGTGGATACATGGATGAGAGATAATAGATAGACGATAGAAGAATGATAGTTTTATAGATGGTTAGATAGACAGACAGATGGACAAATGGATGCATGGACAGGTGGACAGATGATAGATCATCAGTTCTTCCCAGCTTCACTATCAGGGAGCTAGTGACTTCATGTTGGTAACTTATAACCAGCCATGGTGGAGTAGTTACACCAAGGAAGTTGGCAAAGGCTGCAGATCAGGGCCTTTTCAATCTTTTCATTTTCTTTGGAGAGCCAGCTGTTTAACCCTAGCCAGCCTCCTACTGATCTACAGGCTCTTAGCCAGTCCATACCACTGGGATTCTGCACTCGCCAATCTCAGCCAAGTCAGTATCATGTCTGAGAGCAACAGGAAAGGCATCTTCATCTGGAAAGGTATGAAGACAGAGGCTGTCCTTATTAGACTGGGGCCATTGTGAGGGTTTGTCCACTTCAGCAGAAGCCTCCTTTGGTTTCTGGAACTTGTCTCCTACTTTGGAGTGTGAGAATCCCTTTCTTAGTTTGATGTAATTGTCTCCAGCTGTAGGAATCCCTTTGCCTCAGTCTATTGAAACCAGCCTCTGGGTTAACCTCCCCGCTTGTTTACACTCCAAACCCACAGACTGTTTTCCCTTCTTCTGTTTCATCTTCTGTTTCAGAACAGGGAATGTGGGCGGTGGGATGAGGGGCAGCCCTGGAGCCCAGCAGGCCGGTTCTGACCACGGCTGGCACTCAGAGTGCCGGGAGGAGGCCGAGGTTTTCAGGTCCGACGCGCATGCAAGGTTGCTAATTTAACGGTTCCAGGGAGGCAAAGAAGCCCCAAGACAGAAGGTCAGGGTCATAGTGGCACTTACATGCTGTGTGACCTTGAATAAATTGCCTGCCTCTCTTTTTAAAACAACATTTTTTAAAATTAATTTCAGAGAGAGGAAGGGAGAGGGAGAGAGATAAAAACGTTGATGAGCCCAGCCAGTGTGGCTCAGTGGGTTGAGTGTTGTCTCATGGACTGAGAGGTCCCAGTTCAATTCCCGGTCAGGGCATGTGCCCTGGTTGTGGGATTGATCGCCAGTGGGGGGCATGCAGGAGGCAGCTGATCGATGCTTGTCCCTCACATTGATGTTTCTATTTCTCTCTAAAAAAAAAAAAAATCAATAAAAAAATATTTTAAAAAAATTGATGAGAGAGAAATATCCATCGGCCCTGACCAGGAATCCAGCCAGGGACCTCTTGGTGCGTGGGGCTACGCTCACCCACCTGAGCCACGCCAGCCAGGCTGCCCACCCCTCTTGTGACCTTGTGGTTCTCATACAGCAAGGCGAGGATGGAATTAGATACCTCTCCATTACATTTGGCTCTAAAATTCTATAGTCCTCAAGGGGTACATGCAACTTTCTAATTCAAGACTGCTCGCTCGGTTCTGCTGCCAGTCGCACTGGAGCCCACGTGCGCCGCGCCCTGCGTCCACACAGCTGCTCCGGGCCATGGAGCGTGGCTCTCGGGCGGCGGAGCCCAGCAGACAGCTCGCGGGCGGGGGCAGTTCCTCAGGGCAGGAGCACACAGGGCGCAGTGAGACGCGCCGCCCGGACCCTCACCGGGCTCTGCAGATGTTACTGCACTTTCAAGTACAAGTAGGGGTTTGTGCCTTCTTGGCTCTCAGCAGATTGAAACAAGAATGTCGGGCACCCTGGGAGCAGAACAATGGGGAGACAGCTCAGAACAGGGACGTGTGAACAGACAGAATAATGAAAGCAGGATAACTAGCTCCTGAGGCCCAAATCCTGGAGCTACTCGGTCTAGGAAACTTCTTCCAAACCTGATCGACATCACAGCACTGCTGACGATTCTAATCATGAGAAGTTAAGAAATAGCTGAAAATGATCCATATGACATTGGTTTAAATGTGAAAATTTGTTTTCAAAATGTTAACTATTTTTCAATATGATAAAGTTTTGGTACATAAATAGGCAAACTTTATATAATTGTAAAAATTCCTTTTATGTGAAAACAATGTTCAAATCAGGCCTTTGCACCGCTCCCCCCCCAACCTCTGGCAGTACCGGCTGCCGCCCCCCCAGGCCTCCTTTGATGTCATGGGTGTAACCCTCGTTATATGCCAAGCACTGGTCTAAGAACATTATATATTAACTCATTTAATGCTTAAAACAACTCTGTGAATGTGAATATCAATATTGCTGTTTTATAAATGAGAAAACAGAGGCACAGACACATTACAGAACTTGCCCAAGGTCACACAGCAAGGAAGCAGCAGAGCTCAGGTGAGAAGGCGGGTGAGCTTCCTCCAGAATGTCCTCCATCCAACAAGCTGACTGTGCTACGGACGCCGCAGCGGCACCGTTGTCCTTTTCCTGACACCGCAATGTCTTGTCATTGTTTTTTCACTTAGTTACTTGTTTACTGTCTGCCTCTCGGCTCATTCACAAGCCCGTCCTGTGGGTCTGTCTACCTCTGTAGGTGTCCGTACTACTGACAAGCTCCCGAGTGGGGTGAGGAGTCTATACATGTAGTTTGCAACTGAGAGGCACGAGGGGGAGGTAGCAAGGTGTGCTTCTGTTCCTGAACTATAGACGGGACATTTGTCTAGGAAGGTCCATGCTTTTCTGAGGTGCCTCCAGCACTGAGGGTTGAAGTGTACACACAACACTTCAAGCTCAGCAGCACAGAGCACGTAGGACGGAGCTGCGCGGGCCCCTGGCTCCCATACGCACTAGCTCTGAACCCCGTTTCCTCCTCTCTGTGACGGGGCAGATGGCACTGGCAGGAAGGACTCCCTGGAGGGTGAAAACAAGTAAAATACTATTGATGATGCACTTGGGACCTTACAGGCTTTGGGGATTTGCCTCTGCCTTCTCCCACACGTGGGAATTTCATAGCTAAAGATACATTTTAAAGAACACTTGCTTTTATGGATAAGCTTTTAGACATATAATAAGTTAGAATATTTTAAAAGTCACTTTGAAATGAACACCAGTCCTGAAGAAGGCAGGTGTCCAGCATTTATGCTTGAAAAGTGCATAACCTTATTTTCACCATTAGGCCGACATTTTTAGCTTGATGGTAGAAAGGAGCTTTTCATTAGACTAATTGGTTCTAAGATATCAGTGGTTCATAGACATGCAAGAGGAATGCCTGCCTGTTAAAAGAAGATCTTGTTTTCTGTAAAATCAGATCATTAAGGACAGAAATTCTGGCAATGTAAGGTAAAATTAATATTTTAAAAAAAAAATCTGCAGTGTGCTGTTTGGCAAGGAAGACTTCTTGGGCCTTGCACACTGCACACGGGACCCCCTGCTCCTCTGTCTTGGTTCTGAGTCTGCCATCTCCTCTTCCCCAACATTACCAGGCCCACCAGCAGACCCACAAACACACGCACACACCTGTTGTCGTACACGTGTGCTCACATGTGGGTATGCACGCATGCACGCACACAGGCAGTAGGTGTTGTAGGATGGTCAGGGTCAGGAGATACCTCTGAAAGGTTGCATTTGCTTGTTAAATGTACTTGACAGCATCACTACTATTCTTTGGATTTTTCTTAAGAAAAATACTTCATCTCCTTACACAACCTGATCTTCAGAGAAAACAGGAGTCCAGTGTCCAGACTCCCGGAGCAGAGAAAGTTAGATCCCTCCCCAGCACTGCGGGGCATTTTGCCTTACCAGTCCTTCTTCGTGTCGGCTCAAGATCAGAAAGAAGAGGCTCTGTCCTGAAAACACTCAGGTTTGGACTATTTTGGGCCACATCTTCCCTCCCCTGCAGCTCTCTCAGTCACACCTCCCATTGGGGGGAGGGTGTCTCTGCTCATCTCGGTCACTGGCAGCCTTGTCTGCCCTCACCAGTGCTCAGGGCAGTTGTGTCCTTTGCATGACCTGGCCTGGTGTCAGCCTCATGGCAGGGGCGTCCTCTGCAGAGCGGCCCTGGAAACAGCTCTCCGGCGGCCACCCCTGCGGTGGCTCCGCTTCCCACTCCCGTCCTCAGTCGCCCTAACGAGTCTCCCTGGGAAAGTGTGTTTAGGAGCCATCATCACCAGGCTCCCAGCTATAAAAGCATCTGTTGTTGTTGGTTTCCTGTCTTCTTTTTTCCTGTTAGGGGAAGAAGAGAAAGAGTTCAGTAAGTTGATCCTTCCGAACCCCACCCTGCTGAGTAATCAGGTAATATCCATTACACAAGGAATTTCAAAGGTTCCTTTCGGAGACCGGGCTACAATGCTGTCCATTGTTTACACTTTAATTAACTTCTGTTTTACTGATTTATTTTTTAAAAAAGATGAATTAGCCTTGTGCTTGGAATTGAATTATTGCAATTTGAAACTCCTCATACCTTTCTTGAGAACTTCAAAGCACAGCCAAGGTTGTTTATGTGCAGGAAATCAAATTAGCAAAACTATTACAGTGGCTCAATGGCTTAGGGCGGTCGGCTGATGAGAAACAGTAATTGGGAAGCACCCCCCTTCACACCCAAAAGCTGGCTCTCTCAAAGCCATTCTCCACTGTAAGTAGGTTTGCTGGCTCTGACCCAGTGGTCAGAAAAACATGGGCACTGGGATTGCACCACGAAATCCCTCCTCTCTCACCTGGAAATCTTCAAAAGACAGTGAAGAAAGAACTTGGAAGGAGAATTAGAGAGGGAGAACGAGAAAATGTGTTGGGAATGAAGACAATAAGCTGGATAATAAGAAACACAGTTGCATGTGCAATGGAAATGAATTGCATAACTCAATCAAGACAAATGTGGTCCGCTCAGCAATGAAGGCTCCGGCCGTGGGATCTGCGGGAGAGCTAGCGCAGGGACGGCACTCGGCGACCAGCACAGGCACAAGCGCAAGATCTTGTCGCATGTCCTCTCCCATGGTGAGCAGACACAGAAAGGAAAGCCCCGGTGTCCCACTGCTCTAGGACTGTGAAGAAACAGAGCAGCCACAGACCTAGGAAAGCCCTCGGAAATCAAACCTATTACCAGCCTTCTCCAAAACTGTGTGTGAATAAGCATTTAATAGATAAAAACGTGTCCCTGTGAACCACAATGATGCTTGGTGAGGATTCTGAAATTATGTCATAAAAGCTTTTATGACCAGAAATAGCTGCATTCAGTGTTGCAAATAATGTGCTCACAACAGTCACCCCAACGTGGAAGTGGCTCTCCTGCACAGCAAGGACCAGCCCACAACTTCCAAACTCCCACGCAGCTCCCCCACGCGCTCAGGTGGCTAGCTGTGAAAGGGAGGACACCAGACAGAAAATAAACTTGCTAAGCACCAAAGCATGAATTACCACACTCTAATCCTTAGTTGTTAAAAGGAACAGATCCTCCGGAACAAAGCTTTTCCTGTAACACTAAAATATGTAATTCAGTGTCTTAAGCTTCTATAATGAGCGGCCAAAACCAAGCCTTGATAGGTGCAGTCAGACAGAGTCATTCAGAATCTATTACAGACGTTAAAGAATTAAGCTGTGATCGGTCGGTCTCTGTATAATTTAAATTAACTGAAGAATTCTAGGTTATAGGCCGCAGAGAAATTTCACATACTGATTCTCTGGGGCAATAAAAGGAGTGTTAGAACTAAAGCAGATACTGGGTTCTGGTCCTCACTTATCTATGTGACCTTGAGTGAGGTTGTATAAACCTCAGTGTCCTCATCAATAAAATGGGTATAAAAAAGCAAACATTGTCCTGGCTGAGCAGCTCAGTTGGTTGGAGCATCGTCCCATACACTAAAGGACTGTAGGTTCCATCCCCAGTGGGGGCCCACATGGGAGGCAACTGACCAATGTTTTTCTTTCTCCCTCTCTCTTTTTCTCTCCTCTCTCTCTCTAAAAATTAAAAAAGAAATGTGTGTGTGTGTGTGTGTGTGTGTGTGTATATATATATATATATATCCATCCATCTATCCATCCATCCTTGGGTGAAGATGAAAAATAAGTGAATTATAATAAACCTCACTTCCTCTCAGGGATGTGAAGGTTGGTGACAGGACACTGTCAACTAAAAATATTGTATATACACATCAGGGTTTTGTGTTTATAGGGAACTTGGGTTTGTAAAGATGATTCAAATTGTTCTGCCATTGAAATTGTACTTTTAAAGCTTAATTATACAGAGAATGAAAAAAAAAAACAAATTTTTGAATCAGGAACTCTTTTGTCAGGCCTAAAAGTTTGGGGGTGGGGGGGTCTATCTTACAGCTATTTTAAGGACTACAGTTTTCAATATTAATGAAATAAGGATTTCTGCAGGCCCCCAGGGGTGTGACAGGAAGGGACTGTGTCAGTCCCTGTTACTCTCTGTACATTTGGCCCTGAATGGGTCATGCTTTCTTAGATAACTTCATCTAAGGTAATTTAGAAACTAGGATATCATGTCATAATTTACCATTTAGTCATGAATAAAATCGTTTAAACTCATTTTTAAACGATGATAAGTGTATGTTTTTAGATGAAGCATTAGCCTAGATAAAAAGAACTTAGTAAAATAGACAGGTTTTCAAAGCCTAGCGTGCAGGCTGGCGGGTCCCAGAGGCGAATGCACCTGTGGCCGCAGCAGTGACAGCGAGCGGCTCTGGTTCCCAGCACAGGGTGGGGCCGGGGCCACGGGCCTCCCTGGCCCTGGGAGGGGGTGTCTCCGCGGCCACACAGGAAACGGGGCTGGCAAGCTGGAGGAACGCGCCCGGAGTCGCAGTTGGTGGAGCTCCTGAGTACAGAGTTGTTAGAGTTTGTTTTTTAACCTATGTGGACTTTTCAGCTATCAGTTTTCAACTTGCAGTAAATAGGGTGTTGGATACCTTCGGACGTGACTCTGTGCTTTGGATTTTCCCACAGACTCCAATGCAGTCCCCGCGGCTGCGCTCCGACCTCGCGGCCCCTCTGCGCGTCTCCCCACAGGCAGTGCGCCGTGGTGTCGGGTTTGCCCTGCAGACAGACAAAAGAACAGACGGATGAATGGGTGAATGGACAGACAGATGGATAAATAGGTGGATGGGTGGATGGGCGGATGGATGAGTGGACAGAAGGGCAGATGGACAGATGGATGGATGGATGGATGGATGGATGGGCAGACAGACCAGATGGACAAACAAGTGGATGGATGAACAGAGAGATGGATGAACGGATGGATGGATGGAAAGAGAGAGGAGGGCAGGTAGGTAAAAATAGAGGAGAGAAATCGGAAGGCAAGTACCACTTCTGCCTGCACTCCAAGCCTTGGTTTAGTCTCTATTTTTATTTAGCCCATCTACATGCTTAAAGGTAGTTTGATCCTCTTCCTTTCCTATGGCATTCAGACTATAGGCTCCCAAGTGGCAGGGCTAGGTCTGTGTGAATTCTCTCCAAAAGGAACTAGTACAAAATTACATGTGGATAATAGATTTTTTTTTTTTTTTAATGTGGGGCTTGGTTGGATGATCAAACTAACACTAAGCCATTGAGAGACAATCTGGCACTAGGTATTTATTACAAAGAGCAGGACATAAATTCTAAAATAAAATTTCAATGTAAAATTACTACTAAATGGAAAGTTTAGAGAAACCAAAACTATCAGATGGTAAGAACTACAGAAATAAATAATCGCAAAAAATTCAACTGACATGATGATAAGGGGTCACTTTCATAGTTCCTAAAGCAGCCCCCCTGAAGTGAAACCATTTAAAATAATAAATTCAGCACAACCAAAATAATGACAGGTTGTTTCAAGACCAAAACACCTTGCAAAGCTGAGGTCGAATTCATTAGAGCCAATCCCTGTCTTAAACAGTCTTAACGCTCAACTTGGCTTGGGTGGGAGGGAGGAGGCTTTTGAAGAAATCTCACCAGGCCAAGTGAGCTCTATCACACAGGGTTCTTCTGACCTTTTATTTTTATATCCCTTGTTCCCGTTTTGTCAAAATCTTGAAGAATTCCAAGTGGTGGTTCGTTGTAATGATGTTTTAGAGCAAAGTAGGTCTGTGTCAGCCTCTGTGGGGAAAGGCACTGTTGTAGGTTCAAAAGGCCATGTTGCCCACTGAGATTTCTCAGGGGTGGCCAATGGCTCAGACAGCAGCACATTCACTTGTCTTTGGACTGTTTCTGCCCCAGGGGCTCTGCACTTTGCTTCATTACCTTCAGGCCAGGTCACCTGTGTGTGCTGAGTGCTCCATACACGTTGTTTACTGATTTTCATGAATCTGAGGCCTCAGCCAGTGTCTGGAATGTTACTTTATAATGTTGCTGAAGTGGGTGCAGCAGGGCGGGGGCAGGGGCAGGGGCGGGGGCAGGGCAGGAGGAAGCCAGAGGAATCAGGGACCCAGGATGAGCAAAGCTGGATGGGCCAGTCCTGAGGAGGCTGGGGGCTAGCTGAGCAGGACGCGGCTCGGTCCAGAGGTCGGTTTGTTCTATGAATTCTTTCGTAGGCCTTTCATTAGCACCCACGCTGTCCACGTTCACATAGCATGACAGAAGGAGTCCCAGGTCTGGAAACAGTCTCTCTCCATCCAAGTTCCCAGTGAAGCCGTCCCTGGAGCCCTTCCTGAGAATGATGATGGACAGTAACTTGGAAGGGACTGGAACCCACTGTGTTCTTGTTTCCTTCTCAATTTGCTTTAAAAACAAATCAAAGGTTCCTATTAGTAAGATAACCAAAATAATTGAATAAATCCAAAATTTAGTTAAACAAAGAAAATACATGCATTTTTCTTTTTCTTTTTTTTCCAATGACTATTTATACCCCCTATACCCTCTTCTACCTCCTACAACCCCCCCCCCCAAATCATCATACTGTGGCCCATGTCCATGAGTTCTTTCTCCTTTTTCTTTTTTGCTCAATCCCTCCAGCCTCTACCCCAAAAACCGTCCCACTGGAGCTCTCAGCCTGCTCTCTATCTATGGGTCTTTCTCTATTTTGCTTGTTAGTTCAGTCAGTTCATTACATTCCAATATGAGTGAAATAACATGGTCCTTGTCTTTCTCTGATGGGCTTATTTCATGTAGCATAATGTTCTCCAGGCCCATCCATGCTGTAGAAAAGGGTAAAATTTTCTTCCTTTTTATGACTGAATAGTATTCCGTTATGTAAATGTACCACAGCTTTTTTATCCACTCACCTGCTGATGGACACCGGGGCTACTTCCAAATCTTGGCTATTGTAAATAATGCTACAATGAACATAAGGGTACATATATTCTTTTGAATTAGTGTTTGAGGTTGTTTTGGATAAATTCTCAGAAGTGGAATTGCTGGGTCAAAAGGCAGTTCCATTTTTAATTTTTTAGGTAATCCCATACTGCTTATCACAGTGGCTGCAGCAGTCTGCATTCCCACCAGCAGTGCATGAGGTTTCTTTTTCTCCACATGCAGGCCAACACTTGTTGTTTGTTGATTTATTGATGGTAGCCATTCTGACAGGTGTGAGGTGGTATTTCACTGACATTTTAATTTGCATCTCTCTAATGTTTAGTGATATTAAGAATCTTTTCATATGTCTATTGTCCATCTGTATGTTCTCTTTGAAGAAGTGTCTGTTCAGGTCCTTTGCCCAATTTAATTGGATTATTTGTCTTCCTGGTGTTGAGTTGTATAAGTTTCTTATAAATTTTGGATATTAACCCCCTTATCAGATGTATGGGCAAATATGTTTCCCATGCAGTGGATCATCTTTTCATTTTAGTTTATGCTTTCCTTTGTTGTGCAAAACTTTTTTAGTTTGATGTAGTCACATTTGTTTATTTTTTCTTTGTCCCTTCCCTGAGAAAATAATACTGTTATGAGAAATATCCAAGACTACTGCATATGTTTTTTTCTAGGATTTTTATGGTTTTGAGTTGAACATTTAAAACTTCAGTCCATTTGAGTTTATTCTTGTGTGCAGTGTGAGGTCATCTACTTTCATTTTTTTGCACATATCTGTCCAGTTTTCCAACACCATTTATTGAATATACTATCTTTAGCCCATTGTAGGTTTTTGCCTCTTTTGTCAAATATTAATTGACTATAAAGGTGTGGGTTTATTTCTGGGGTCCTATACTGTTCCACTGATCTATATCTCTGTTGTTATTATCAAACCATGCTGTTTTGATTACTGTGGCCTTGTAGTACAGTTTGATATCAGGTAACATGATTCCACCAACTTTATTCTTCTTTCTCAAGATTGCAATTGCTACTCGGGATTTTTTGTAGTCCCATATAAGTTTTTGGAATATTTGTTCTAGTTCTGTGAAATACCTCATTGGTATCTTGATAGGAATTGTGTTGGATCGTAGATGCTTTGGGTAGTGTGGACATTTAAATGATATTAATTCTTCCTGTTTATGAACATGTTATATGCTTCCACTTTTATGTATCTTCTTTAATTTCTTTCTTCAGTGTTGTATAATTTTTCAAATACAGGTCTTTTATGTCTTTGGTTAAGTTATTCCTAGGTATTTTATTTGTTCTGAAGCAATTATGAATGTGATTTTTAAAAATTTTCCTCTCCGATAGTTCATTATTGGTGTATAAAAATGCAACTGATTTCTGTATATTTATTTTGTAACCTGCTATTTTACTTAATTCATTTATCAGCTAAAGATTTTTGTGGAAACTTTAGACTTCTGTATATAGTGTCATGCTATCTGCAAATAATGAATTTTATTTCTTCCTTTTCAATTTGGATGCCTTTTATTTCTTCTTGTCTGATTTCTGTGGCTAGAACTTCCAGCACTATGTTGAATAAGAGTGGTGAAAGCAGACATATTGTATTGTTCCAAATCTTAAGGGGAACACTTGTAGTTCTTGCCCATTGAATATAAGGTTTGCTGTGGGTTTGTCATATATGGCTTTTATTATGTTGAGTTATGTTCCCTCTATTCCCACTTTGCTGAGAGTTTTTATCATAAATGGGTGCTGGATTTTATCAGATGCCTTTTCTGCATCTTTTGATATGATTATGTGATTTTTATCCTGCATTTTGTTTATGTGGTGTATCATGCTTATTGTTTTGTGGATACTGTACCAACTTTGCATCTCCAGAATAAATCCCACTTGATTATGGTATATGACCTTTTTGTACATGTAGTATATTGCTGGATTCAGTTTGCTAATATTTTGTTGAGTATTTTAGCATCTATGTTAATCAGGAATATTGTCGTACAGTTTTTGTTGTTGTTGTTGTTTTATTCTTTGTCATGTCTTTATTTGGCTTTGGAATTAGGATAATGCTGGCTTTGTAAAATTAGTTTGAGAGTCTTCCCTCCTCTTGAGTTTTGCTGAATAATTAGAGAAAGATAGGTGTTAGTTTTTTTTGGATGTTTGGCAAAATTCACCTGTAAAGCCACCTGGTCCGGACTTTTGTTTGTTGGGAGTTTTTGTTTGTTTTTATTACTGCTTCAATTTCACTAGTTGAGAATCTGGTTACTCGGATTTTCTGGTTCTTCCGGATTTAGTTTAAAAAGGTTGTATGTTTCCAGGAATTTGTCCATTTTGCCTAGGTTGTCCAACGTATTGGTATATAATTGTTTGTAATATTTTCTTGTAATTCTTTGCATTTTTTTTGGTATCAGATGTTACTTCTCCTCTTTCATTTCTGATTTTATTTATTCAGGTTCTATCTTTTTTTTCTTAATGAATCTGGTTAAATGTTAAAGGTTTGTCAATCTTGCTTATCTTTTCAATGAAACAGCTCTTTGTTTCGTTGATCTTTTATAACATTTTTTAGTCTCTATGACATTTATTTCTGCTCTGATCTTTATTATTTCCATACTTCTCTCAGGAATAACCAGATTAATTTAATAAATCCAAAATTTAATTAAATAAAGATACTACATGCATTTTGTTTAATAAGCTGGTTACCCATGTGTTGTATTGTCCAGTGCTTAACAGCCTTGAAAGTTGCTAGGCTCTTGTAAAGTAGACATTGTTCTTCAGCAATCCTGGCTGGCTCTGTGAATTAGGTCCTATCTGTACAGGTATGTACTGTGTATGTTACCACTGAGCTCAGCCACTGTCATGGAGCTTCCTCACAGTTGTCCTGTTATGTGTGTGTGGTGGAGGGTAGTCCAGGAGGCAATTAGAGGTTATAGCATCTATTAATTTGGAAGTTTCACTGAGAAGCCAGCACTCTATTCCAGGTAGTTGCAACGAGTGTCAATACTGACACCTTTAGCTTGTATCTACCAAGGTTGTTGATAAATCCTTACAATGAGCAATGATCTGACATCAGAGCTGACTGTTCCTCCACGTGCTTCCATTGACTTCAGTGTCTGTGTGGTCCAAAGTCTGGCAACATTACTATCACCTGGAGATTGTTAAAATGCAGATCCATGCCTCCACCTCGGATTTATTGGAATAGAACCAGCATGTTAACAGTTCACTTGGGTGATATATGTGTATGTTAAAATGGGAGACTTGCCTGACCGGTGTGGCTCAGTGTCTGAGCATCGACCCATACACTAAGAGGTCGCTGGTTTGATTCATAGTCAGGGCACATGCCCAGGTTGTGGGCCCAACACCCAGTTGGGGCTTGCAGGAGGTGGCCAATCAATGTTCTCTCTCATAGATGTTTCTAGTTCTCTCTCCCTCTCCCTTTCTCTTTCTCTAAAAATCAGTTAAAAAGGGGGGGACTCAATGCTCTAAAGTACAGAGTAGAACTCAGAATTCGGGCACCACCTGAGCACTGAAGACGGCTCTGCTTGTCAGCCCTGGACCTGGGAACCGCCCGGGAACTGCAGGAGAGCTCAGCTTCCTCTCCTCTCTCCTCACCTCCTGCCTCAGCTTGTTCGTCTGCTGTAATCGAACCCCATCGACCGAGCAGCTTAAACAATGAACATTTATTTTTCACAGTTCTGGGGCTGAAAGTCTGATTTCCATACACAGGTAGATTTCCGGTCTTTCCAGACTGCAGACAGCCACCTCCTTGCTGTGTCCTCACATGGCAGAGAGAGGTCTGTCTGTTCCCCTTCTTACAGGGTATTAATTCCACAGTATGGACCTCACACTCATGACCTAATTTGACCTTAATTATATCCCAGGGCCTTCTTCAGATTCAGCATATTGAAGGTTAGAACTCCATGTACATGTAGTGGGCAAACATTCAGCCCATAGCACCCCATTTGGGCGGCCCAGGTTTCACAATACAGATGCCCTCATGGTTCCAAATGTCCAGGCTGTCATGACCTGAGCCACAGTGGAAGTGCAGTGGGATTGGTGGCTCACCTAAGGTTTGCAAAAACCAAGAAATAAGGCTTTTTGAAGCTCATCCCTTCCCTGTTATCATCTACAAACCCCATCTACAGGTAACAAGTTTAAGAAAAAGGGAAGAAAGAAGGTAGTTGAGATATTTCAGTGTACAATGAGACATAGTCAGGATTCTGGGTAGGGAATCCCAGTCAAAAGGAGTCTGACATGACTAAGATTCATTTATTAAGTAATTTTCTCCTTTAGCAGTGTTTACCCTCCACAGCACACCTCGATTCAGGAGCTGTGGTGGCACCGTCTCTACTACAGCAGTTGGCACTGTCCAGGCAGGCAGGTCCTCAGAGCCACCTGCTGCCACACAGGGTTGCCCTCCAGGTTGGTTCTCTCTGGGGCATAGTGAACCAGGTTAACTGGCTGTTTCCATGCCAGGACCAGGAGTCTTTTGGGGTGCCTTGGTTTAAAGGGGGCCCTGTTTGTCTGTGGGAGGGAAGCCCATGCCGTCAGTTGCTCCCTGTTTAGAAGCAATCTCTCAATCTCTTGTTTAGAAGGTGGCTCTTAAGAGGTCAACCTACCTTACCCTTAAAGCAACTCCTAGCTCCTGAGCAGAAAGAACATTTGAGCCCATCTGCAATCAGTAGGTTTCTGTCCTCATACACTCCTCACCTGGCCTAGCCATGCTCCAACTCCAGCCTGTTAATAGAAGCTTGGTGCTATGCCTTCAGTACAACTTGCCTCTCTTCCCTCTGCACACTCTCTTAAAACACATCTGTCCGAGCCTCCAGGCAGTCTGTCAGCTTCTCTCCTAATTATATCTTAATTTAGGAAATTAACTTATTTCATGAGGCAAGAAATGTCCCTGGCTCTCTCTCTCCTTAAAAAAATTAATTTTTTATTGGTGACATTATTACAGATGTCCCCCACCCTCCCCCCTTTACCCACCTCCATCCAGTCCCCACCAGCTCTTTCTCAGGCCATCACCACACTGCAGTCTGTGTCCATGGGCGATGCATACATGTTCTTTGGCTAGTCACTTCACTTTCTTTCATCTAGTCACCCCATCCACCACCACTCTGACCTGTCAGTCTCTTCCAGGTATCCATGCCTCTGGACTTCTTTTGTTCATCAGTTTATTTTGTTCATTAGATTTCACATATAAGTGAGATCATATGGTGTTTGTCTTTCTCTGTCTGGCTTATTTTGCTTAGCATAATCATCTCCAGGTCCGTCCATGCTATCGAAAAAGGTAAGAGATCTCTCTTGCTTACAGCTTTGTAGTAATCCATTGTGCAAATGTACCACATCTTTTTTATCCACTCACCTATTGATGGGCACTTGGGTTGTTTCCAAATCTTGGCTATTGTAAATAGCGCTGCTACGAACACAGGGGTGCGTGTATTCTTTCTGATTGATGTATTGAGATTCTTAGCATATATTCCCAGAAGTGGGATCATTGGGTCAAAAAGCAGTTCTATTTTTAGTTTTTTGAGGAAACTCTATATTGTTTCCATAGTGGCTGCACCAGTCTGCATTCCCACCAGCAGTGTACTAGGGTTCTCTTTTCTCCACACCCTCGCCAGCACTTGTTGTTTGTTGATTTATTGATAGTAGCCATTCTGACGGGTGTGAGGTGGTATTTCATTGTGATTTTAATCTGCACTTCTCTGGTGATTAGTGACGTTGAGCATGTTTTCATGTGTTCATGGCCATCTGTATGTTCCCTTTGGAGAAGTGTTTATTCAGGTGCTTTGCCCATTTTTTAATTGGATTGTTTATCTTCCTGGTGTTGAGTTGTATGAGTTCTTTATATATTTTGGATCTTAACCCCTTATCAGATGTATCATTGGCAAATATGGTCTCCCATATAGTGGGTTTCCTTTTCATTTTGTTGATGGTTTTCTTCGCTGCACAGAAGCTTTTTATTTTTATGTAGTCCCATTTGTTTGTTTATTTTTTTCTTTCTTTCCCTTGCTGTAGCATATATATCATTAAAAAAAAATTGCTATAAGAGATGTCTGAGATTTTACTGCCAGTGTTTTCTTCCAGGATTTTTATGGTTTAGTGACTTACATTTAAATCTTCATTCATTTGGAGTTTATTCTTGTGTATGGTGTAAGTTGGTGGTCTAGTTTCATTTTTTGCATGTACCTGTCCAATTTTTCCAACACCATTTATTGAAGAGACTGTCTTTTTTCTATTATATGCCCTTGTCTCCTTTGTCAAATATTAATTGACCATAGAAATGTGAGTTTATTTCTGAGTTCTCTATTCTGTTTCGTTGATACATGTGCCTGTTTTAAGCCAGTATGAGGCTGTTTTGATTACAATGACCTTGTAGTATAGTTTGATGTTCCTATATCTCCAACTTTGTTCTTTCTGAAGCTTGCTGCTATTCAGGGTCTTTTGATTCCATATAAATTTTTGGACTGTTTTTACTAGATCTGTGAGATATGCCATTGGTATTTTAATAGAAATTTCATTGAATCTATGGATTACTTTGGGTAGTAGGGACATTTTAATGATGGTAACTCTTCCAATCCACGAACACAGTATATGCTTCCACTTATTTGCATCTTCCTTAATTTTTTTCTTCAATGCCCTATAATTTTCTGAGTACAAGCCTTTCAATTCCTTGGTTAAATGTATTTCTAAGTACCTTATTTATACTTGTTGCAATAGAAAATGAAATTTTTCTTAGTTTCTTTTTTTAATAGTTTTATTAGTGTGTAAAAATACAACTGATTTCTGCCCTGGCTGGTTTGGCTCAGCAGTTAGAGCATCAGCCTGCGGACCCAAGAGTCACGGGTTTGATTCCGGTCAAGGCATGTATGTTGGTTCATCCTCGGCCCTGGTCAGGGTTGTGTGGGAGGCAGCCAGTTGATGTGTCCCTCTCACATCGATGTTTCTCTCTCTCTCTCTTCCTCTCTCCCTCCCTCACACTCTATCTGAAGATAAATGGAAAAATATCCCTGGGTGAGGATTAAAATAAATAAATAAAAAATACCACCAATTTCTGAATATTAGTGTTGTATCCTGCTACTTTGACAAATTTATTGATTAGATCCAGCACATTTTGGTGGAGTTTTTAGGGTTTTCTATGCACAATATCGTGTCATCTGTGGATAATGACAATTTTACTTCCTCTTTTCCAACGTGGATGCTTTTACTTGTTGTTGTCTGATCATTGTGGCTAGGACTTCCAATATTATATGGAACAAGAGTGATGAAAACAGACATCCCTGCCTTGTTCCTGATCTTAAGGGAAATGTATTTAGTTTTTGTCTTTTGAGTATGATATTGGCCACAGGATTTTATTTATGGCCTTTATTATGTTGAGGTATAATCCCACTATTCCCACTATGCTAAGAGTTTTTATCATAAATGAGTGCTGGATTTTATAAAATGAATTTTCTGCATCTATGGATATGATATGATTTTTATCCTTCACTTTGTTTATGTGTTGTGTCATATTTATTGATTTGTGAATATTGAACCAGCTTTGCATGTCTGGAATAAATCTCACTTGATCATGGTGTATGGTCTTTTTAATGTATTGCTGGATATGATTTGCTAATATTTTGTTGAGGATATTAGCATCTATGTTCATAAGGGATACTGGCCTACCATTTTCTTTCTTCCTCATGCCTTTTTCTGGTTTTGGAATTAGGATAACACTAGCCTTGTAAAAACAGCTTAGAAGTCTTCCCTTCTCTTGAATTTTTCGGAATAATTTGAGAACGAGAGGTGTTAGTTCTTTGAATGTTTGGTAGAGTTGCCTGTGAAGCCATCCAGTCCATGAGTTTTGTTTGCTGGTATTTTTTAATTATTATTATTACTGCTTCAGTTTCATTAGTTGTTATCAGTTAATTCAGGTTTATATTTTTCCTGATTCCATTTTGGAAGATTGTATGTTTCTAGGAATTTGTCCATTTCACCCGGGTTGTCCAATTTGTTGGCATATAGTTGTTCATGGTATTTCCATACAATCCTTTGTATTTCTGTGCTGTCAGTTGTTACTTCACCTCTTTCATTTCCGATTTTATTTATTTGAGTCTTCTTTTATTTTCTTGAATAATCTGGTTAAAGGTTCTTTAATCTTGTTTATCTTTTCATAGAACCAGCTCTTGATTTTATTGATTTTTTTGTATTGTTCTTTTAGTCTCTATATCATTTATTTCCTGTTTGATCTTTATCATGTCCTTTCTTACTACTTACTCTGGGTTTTGTTTGTCTTTCTTTTTTAGTTCTTTTAGGTATAGAGTTAGATTGTTTATTTGAGGGGGTTTTTTGCTTCTTGAGGTAGGTCTGTAATGCTCTGAACTTCAACTCTCAGGACCGTTTTTGCTGTGTCCCATAGATTTGAGGTTGTTATGTGTTCTTATTCATTTGTCTCTGGGTAATTTTTTATTTATTTCCTAATTTCATTGGCAATCCATTCATTCATTGTCTAATAACATACTATTTAGACTCTATGTGTTTGAATGTTTTTAAGATTTTTTAGTGCAGTTTATTTCTAGTTTCATACCATTGTGATCTGAGAAGATGCTTGATATTTTCATGATTTTGTTAAGACAGTTTTTGTGTCCTAACATGTGATGTTCTACATGTACTTGAGAAGAATGTATATTCTGCTTCTGTGAATTAAAATGTTCTGTATACATCAATTAAATCCATCTGATCTGGTGTGTTGTTTGAAGTCACTGTTTTTTCATTGCTTTTGTCTGGAAGATCTATCCAGTGATAACAGTGGTATGTTAAAGTTCCCTACTATCACTGTATTGCTGTCTATCTCTCCCTTAAAGTCCACCAAGAGGTTTTGTAATATACTTAGATGCTCCCGTACTTGGGTGCATATATGTTTACAAGGATTATACCCTCTGGTTGGACTGATCCTTTTAGTATTATGTAGTGGCCATCTCTTCTCTTTTTATGGACTTTGTTTTGAAGTCTATTTTGTCAGATATAAGTGTTACTACCCCAACTTCTTTGTTGTTTCCATTTACATAGAATTTTGTTTTCTATCCCTTCACTTTTAGCTTGTGTAAATCTTTTGTTCTAAGGTGGATCTGTCTCTTGTAGACAGCATATATATGGGTCCTGAATTCTTATCCATTCAGCTGTCCTATGTCTTTTTACTGGAGCATTTACTCCATTTACATTTAAGGTTATTATTGATAGGCACTTTTTTGTTGTCATATATATATATATATATATATATATATATATATATATATATATATTCTTATTCTTAAGGCAGACCCTTTAACATTTCTTGCAGTGCTGGTTTGGTGGTGAAGAACTCTTTTAGCTTTTTTTTTTTTTTTTTTTTTTTTGTCTAGAAAGATCTTTATTTCACCTTCGATTCTAAACTGCTGGATAGTGTAGCCTTAGATGCTGGTCCTTGCTTTTCATTACTTGGACTACTTCATGCAGTGCGTTCTGGTCTGAAGTATTTCTGTTGAGAAATCAGTTGGCTGCTTTATGGGAGCTTCCTTTTAGGTCACTAACTATCTCTTTCTTGCTGCCCTAAGATTTTCTCTTTGTTTTTAACTTTTGCTGTTTTAAATATAATGTGTCTTGGTGTGGGTCTTTTTGTGTTCATCTTGATTGCAACTTTCCATGCTTCCTCAACTTGTGTGGCTTTTTCCTTCACCAGGTTAGGGAAGTTTTCTGTCATTATTTCTTCAGACAGTTTCTCTATCCCTTGCTTACTTTGTTCTCCTTATGTTATCGTTATGATGCAGATGTGGTTACGTTTCATATTGTCCCAAAGTTCCCTTCAGCTATTCTCATGCTTGGAGTTACTTTTCTTTTTTCTTTTTTACTGCTCTATTTTTTTTTTTTTTTTTGTATCTTGTCTTTCAAATCACTTATTCAATCCCCTGCTTCATGTAGCTTACTTTCTATTCCCTCCAATGTAATCTTAATGTTATTCTTCATTTCCTACTGGTTATTTTTTCATGGTTTCTATAACATTTTTTATGCTGTTGTAGTCCTCTCTAAGTTCCTTCAACCATTACTTTGAACTTGGGCCTGTTTCTTTGTCCCCCCATTTTGGATGTCTTTTTGTGTTTGTTTCTGTATATTAGATAGAATTGCTATGACTCTCAGTCTTTGTGGAGTGGCCTTATGTAGTAGGTGTTCTCTGGGGCCCAGTGGTGCAGTCTCCTAGATCTCCTGAGCTTAGTGCTCCAGGAGTGCCCCTTGTGTCAGTTACACAATTTGTCTCATTGTAATTGCGTCTAGGTTGCTGTTGTCCTGTTTTTGGGTGGGACTGAGCCTCAGGCTGGCTGACTGGGAGGCTCAGCCGTGACCACAGCATGCAAGCTGCTTTGCAGGTCAGTCTCGAGGTATCTTATTCAGCTTGGTAGCACACTCTTCCAGATCACCTGAGCTTGGTGCTCCAGGAATGTTGCTTGTGGGTATGTGCACCCCTGATACAGTTGAAGCTTGATTGCTATTGGCCCTTCTGTTGTTGGAGTTACCTTTCATGCTGGGTGACTATAGAGGTAAATCTCAATCTCTGTGTAAGACACCCTGTGCAGGGGCTGCCCACCAAGGCGGGGTTGTTCACAGCATGGTCTGGTGCCTGCCGGGACACCCCCTTTGGGTGTGCCACTTGTGTGCTTCGTTGGGGTGGTCTGTGGTGTGGTCTGAAGCCCACCCCTGGTTGTCTCAGTTCTGGGTGCACTGGGTGGGTTTCAGGTGCAGGTCACTGTTTACATCTGCGTCTACTAGATCTGGGGGGGGGGGGACCAGTCTGTATAAAAGGGTTGGCTTCTTCCAGCTTAGAGCTGGGACTGATCTGTGATAGGACCGGGGCTCTCTGCCTCCTCCATCTGTCAGCTATTCTGCCTCCTTCTGTGGTTCACTCACTGAGGGGAAATTAGCCTGTGCTTCAAAGCCGAACCCCTCAGTCTCTGCTGGTCTCCAGCTCTTTCCTGCAGCCGGGCTCGCTGCAGGTTCAGGTTGGGTACGGCCATTTCCTGTGCAGGTGCAAGTTCAGCCACTCTGGGCTCAGAAGAGTCTCCCATTAGGATGATGCCAGCCCAGCCTGCAGGAGGGGGCTAAGCACTTCCTCCAGGTCCCAGACAACAGCCTCCGAGGGTCTCACACTGAATGTCTGCACTCTAAGCCAGTTTTCTTTCCCCCATGGAAATACACCAGTAGAGGTATCCAAGACTTGGCAGGGTTGATCGAAACAATCTCGTGTTTGGGGTCATACCTGCAACTTTTAGGAGGGTAGTAGTCTCTTCCTCTTCTTCCCAGGGCAGTGAGGGCTGAACTCACAGGGAGCTCAGATCCACCTCTCTGTAAAGCAGCCACAGACTCCAGAACTCACCCATCTGGCTCCTGGACAGAAGCCTCCCCAGGAGACACAGTATGAAAAACCCAGCTCTGCAGGCTCCCCAGTACCCCTGCACCACCAGACCAAGCAGGAGGGGCCCCAAAATCAGCCCTATATGGCACTCTGATATCACCACGTGGCTGGTCCCAGCTCCGTTGGGCTCTGGGCAGTCAAACCCAGCAGTAATCCCAGCCGTGTGCCCTTCCTCTGCGCCACTGCACCCAGCGGGACGGGGCAGGCCAAGCAGCTCGACAGGGTTGAGGAGGGATGCGCTCTCGGTGGGAGAGACAGTTCCTCTCCACAAGCCACACGGCTTAGTCCCTGACTGGGTCTCTGCTGAAGGCCTTTCCGGAGAACAGAGGGCCCCTCCAAGTCACTGCTGGGTGTGGCCAGCAGACCCCAGTGCAGGACCCGAGGGTGGCAGCGTGGGCTCTCCAGCAGCTGGAGTGTGGAGCGACCTCTCCCGGCCGCTGCTGCAGCCATGGGGGTGCCCTCCCCTGGGACGGTGTGGTCCAAGCCCCCCAGGTGGCCAGAACCCCACCGATTCCCACCCAGTGCTCTGCAGGCCCCTCCTCCCATCTCTGTTGCTCTGGGCTGGGGATCTCTGCCTGGGGTTGAGCCCCACACTCTAAGGGGAGGGAGTTTTGTGGCCTCAATATCTCTCTGGCTTCTCAGCCTCCAGCTGCTGAGGGGGCTCCCCCTTTCCACGTCTCCCCTCCTACCAGTCTACGTGGCATCTGTGCTCCTTGGTTACACTGTTTCAGACCAGCTGGCCTTCGGCTGGGTTTTCAGGGTGATGGCGCTGTCGTCTAGTGTCAGTCTGGTTTCCAGCTGGGAGCCGGTGGCTGCAGCTTCCAGGTGCTCTGCAGCCATCTTGGAATCAAAATGAATTCTTCTTATTTTTTAATTTATCTTTGTTGTTGAAAGTGTAACAGATGTCCCTCCTTTAGGTCCTTCATGCCGGGGCCCAAATGCCCAGCTGCCCTGCCAGAGGTAATGTGTCTGCTTACCTGAGATGACTCCAGTCCCCTGCCCTTTCCATTTGGACATTATTTAAATGCCCTTCTCCCTTCAGTGCTTCGTGTGACTTCATGTTAACAGGGGCGCTTCTTCAGACAGGCCGCGCCTGCAAGAGACACACTCAAGGTGCTCGTGGTGCAGAGTCTGTGCCACAGTGAGAGATGGGGGGCCAGGCTTGGCGAGCATGTGTCCTCCTGTGCACCCCCAGGTCCACAACGACCACAGACGTCTTCACAATAGGATTCATTTTCAGTTCTGTTTGTCACCTATTTGTAGTTAGCTGGAAATTATTGTTACTAGGTAACCATTGTAGAGCTACCAGGTAACTCATGTTTAGTTTAGTTGTACCCTCCTGTCTATTCTGAAATCATTCCTATAATAATATCCCAAATGGACCACTCCTATCTGACTTTGAGAACTAGCATTTTATTTTTATTTTATTAATTCTTTCCAAGCTAAAGAGATTTTTAAAATTTCCTACATAGACAACATCTAAAAACTGTGAACAGTAGTTCCAAGGTGCAGATTAGGGGTGACGAGGGCCCTTACGATGTTCCTCGCATGGTCATCCTGTGATGTGGGCCACGGTGGGAACCAGAAGTGGCGTTTTCCGAAGGGGCCATGTATAGGTGTGGACATGTACACACGTCCTCATGACAACGTGTGGGCTCCACAGATTGTCCCCATGGACAAATCAGCCTGTTCTAAATGCTACCTTATTATTAACATAAGGCAGTGGGAGTGGAGATGACTCCCAAGATTAATTTAAAAGAATCAGCTATTTAGAAAAGTAAAATAAATGTCTAACTTGGCTAAACATTGGTTCGGAAGCAGACAGAAAAGGGAACAAAAGAAGAGGCCATGGCTCTCTGCCTGCAAGTCTCTGGAGGGCTGGGTGCTGCCAAGGGAGGAGGGATGTTCCTGGAGCACCAGGAGGAAATGACATCGACACATTAAAAGCGGAGACAATGTTTAGCCCCCAAAGAATGTTTCTTGGGGACCCCAGGAAGGTAATAAAACCATCTCAAACAAGTATACACACTGAGCTTCGAAAGGAAACTCACAGACAACCTGGATTTGTGTATCTCAAGAGGACTGGCTGTCCCAGCACACACTTGTATTGCCCAGAGTTTTCGTCCTGTCTCACACACAGCTCCGGGACCCAGGAGAGGCTCTGCGCTAATGCTGCAGTCCCCACCCTGCTCTGCTCACGCCTGCAGGGCCCGGGCACGAGCATTTCTCACTGTGAGCCAGCCCCACCTACTGCGGGATGTTTCTTAGGCTGCGCACCCAGCAAGGAGGCCCAGTGAAAGAATGGTTTCCTAACCCCATCTTATTCTATCTATCTGTGTGGAAAGAATGTTCCGATTCCAGTATCTTGTGTTCTACGCCACTGGGATCTTATCTGGCCTGAATTTCGGCTTCTCCCACCTGGGGCTGGAGTAGAAGTGGGATCCAGAGGGGAGAACCAGCACAACCTCTATTCCTCACCTGCCCGAGGGGGGTGACTATAGAGGTCAAAGAAACCCCCCTCTCTCTCCCTGTCCCCACCACACACACAGCCCCTGAACCCTCTCTGTGACGTCCCTCAGAACCTAGGTCCCTCTCACCGCGGCTCCCTGCACAGCGAGCCGTGTCTGGTCCTGAGCCCGACACCTGTGAGCCCGACCGCAGCCCGGCGTGCACACCTCTGAGCCCGCAGAGACCATCAAACGCTGCACAGGTGTGCGGGGTGGCAGGCGAGGCTTGAACAGTTGCTTTTGGCGAGTCAGTTTAGTTTTTAGAAAGAAATCGAGATAGAACATGTCACATTCACCCTCTCCTCAGTTTCCCTTGGGAAGGCCAGCATTTCGTAACCAATACTGAGCTAGACTTGGATTCCCAGGTGTAGCTTTAGTGGCCCGGTATTCTGAGCCTGCTTCTTCGTCTGAGAAACAGACCGTCTCGCGCAAGGAAGATCTGCTCCGACGGGACGGCGTGAGGGGAGCCTGCAGTCAGCAGTCCGCTGGGTGTTGGACAGACGAGCAGATACAAGCTGAAGTAGAGAAGTCAGAGTCTGAAGGTCCAGCCTGGGCACTGTAGCTCCACTCAGTTCATTCCTCCCCATGGGACCGTCTAAGGCCTTGCAGCTGAATCGGGTCTCTGGTTCCATCCTGGCGGCTGCAATGCCAGCCTCGTCAGGGTGACAGGCTGGGTCAATTTTCTTCAAGTGTCCGGAACAATGTCACTGAATACTAGAACACTGGACACCGCATAAGTATTCTTGTATCAAATCAATGTACTGCGGGGCCAGGGACTTGACAGCTCCTGCCGCAGAGGCCGGCACCAGGCTCGGTCTGTGGGGTGGCTCTGTCGGCGTCAGGGGCCGGGAGAGCACTCTCATTGCACGTTCGCGTGGAGGACACAGACCCCAGGCCACCTGGCAGGCGCCAGCCCCTGGGGGCCCTGCAGAAGCGTCCTGCAGCCCCCCGCAGCGGCCGGGCCTCGGGGGCTCCTGCGGCCGTGACTGAGGCGATGTCTGCCAGACACAGAGTGCTTCCTTTTCTTCTCCACCCTCTTTTTGAGGGCAAACTGAGAAGAAAACTTGTTCAAATATTTTAAATGGCTCTGGTCACACGGACTCGGTGCCTCTGGGGACATTGCTTCCAGCTCTGCTTTCAAGTCCACTTTTATGGGGAAGGAACCCAGGGTTCGGGGAGACGCGCGGCAAGCGCACAGGGAGCTCTGCACCCGGAGCGGCGGAGTCGTCGCAAGGCCTGTGAGCCGTAGGTCCTATGCGTACCTGCGCTCTAGAGAGAGGACACTGCGGCACAGAGCAGATTTCTCGTTGAGGCCTCAGTGATTTGGCCAAGGCCACCCCACTCCTAAGTGGCACAGCTTCACCTTAGGCCACCCGCTTCTACAACCCACACACTCGCTGCTGGGACACCGCCTTGGTCCCACAGAGGTGCTGCGTCCCGTTCTGGGAGCCACGTGCTGCAGTGAAGTCACGTCACCCCTGGAAGGAGAGGCTGGTTTAATAAGTAATATAAAGACAGACCTTAGCCCGGCCGGTGTGGCTCAGTGGTCGAGCGTCGACCCTGCACCAAGAGGCTGCTGGTTTGATTCTCGGTCGGGGCACATGTCCAGGTTGTGGGCCAAATCCCCAGTGGGGGGCCTGCAGGAGGCAGCCAACCGGTGTTCTCTCTCATTGATGTTTCTGTCTCTCTCTCTTCCTCTCCCTTCCTCTGTCTCTAAAGTCAGTAAAGAAAAACAAACAAACAAAAAAAAAACATTTTTTTAAAGGCAGAGACTTTATGGCAAATCCTCTTTCCTGTCCTTTCTGATATCTATGGGCCTTTGGCCGAGTAACTTGACCTCTTTGAGCCTCGGCTGTATGGTCTGCACAGTGAAGACGGCTCCATCCTGCGGTCATGAGAATTGAACGGGAGCTGTGCATGGAGCACGCCCTGCGAGATGCCCAGTGATGGCACCGGTCTTGCAGGGAGGACTGTGGGGAGCTCCGGGGACTGCTGGGACAGCAGCTGCCCCACAACGGCTCGCGACTCACCTACCCTGCTGTCTAATCCAAGTAGGAGTCTTCCCCATGCAGGAGTTCAACAACTATGTGGTGGGGTCCAAGGTTAGGTCTTCATGTTTGTTCCCACTCAATTCTGCTCTCACTTGTCACACTGCGCTTAGGTTTTCATTCATTCATTCAAATTAAAACTACATCTTGAGCATCCCACCATCCTCAATGTGATGAAGATGCTGCTGATAGCTTCATTTGTTTAGAAAATTATTCTAAAACCTTGAGAAAGACATTGCCTGTTCCCATACCCACCAGTATATAACGTACTCTCCATTCGACGAACGTAGTTTATATGGTCATGTTTAAGTGTCTAGCTCCCCAGTTGTGTTATGAGTTCCTGAAGTCACAGTCTCTGGTTCCATAGAATAGATGCTTGGCAAATTTCTACTGAGCCAAGTAAACATTCTGCTGCCTGCTTTGCTGCTGAGGTATCGTCAATTTGCTAACGATACTGGTTCTGTTTATGCAGTGATTTTCACTCTCATGCACCTGTTTTTCTGTAAGAATGTTGTTTACAACTCAGCCCTGAACATTCAGACCCGCAGACCACAGAAAGGTACCTGGTTCCAGCCAGTGTAACCAGCCTGACACTCCAGAATCTTCACCCTGTATACACATCAGCCGATGTGCAATCAGCCAGTTTACCAGGTCTTCCAGGAACGGCCCGAAACAGAACATGTTTGCAAAAGCAAACTGCCGTTCTCACAGATGTTAACCACAGCTCTAAATTTCGTAACACTTGCTTCCAGGATAGTTTCAGCATTGAATTCCTCCTGAGTAAAAGGCTTCATAAAGTTGATAAATTATAAGCAAGAAAATAGTTATCATTCAATGATTCCACTTCTGCTATGACTGCAGGGTGGCAAACAATGTAATCAATCGGTTCCTCACACATGAAACAAGTTGGTCCCAGGATCCCTGTGGAATAGCTTTGGGAATAAATAGGGTGACACAGGAAATACCTGGGTCCCTGAAATATGGAGGGAAATAAAGGCAGGTTCTATGAATACTGGCCTTATTGATAGACACGGTGTGCTCCCTCCTCTGTATTTTCTGTTCTGATAAGACCCAAACGCCACAGAAGGTGGATGTTTTTCAATGAATCATTTCCTGACAGTAATACAGCTTTAAAAACAGAAATCTTTGAGGTTTTGTTTTCCTTATTTGTTCATTTGTTGCTTTCATTTTTATATGGCACATATGAGTGAAATCATGTGGTTCTTAACTTTTTCTAACTTACTGTGCTTAGTATGATAGTCTCACCAAGTTGAATAATAAAGAAAAACATGGAAACCTTGACAGTCTCAGTTCTATCACCCAGACAACATTGGTCTAATTTTCCAAGTGAACCTTCTCTTTTTGGATGCCAGTGTTGACAAGACCATTTTGTCACGCGCTGAGTTTCCGTGGCGGCTGCGGAGACCAGGCCTCTCACACATCTCCTCGCCTCTCCACGCGCAGTGGCCGTGGCCCCTCGGCCATCACTAGCTCCCTAACGGGTACTCTTTTAAATAGGAGACTTGTGAATGACCACGAGCGCCGTGGGACATGCCGAACACTAACCAGATGCTAGCGTGCAGAGCCCAGCCGCTCAGCACCCCGCCTTAATGTAAGCCATACCTGGCAGACACAAAGGCTCGGCAAGCACGCCGCTCCACGGATGGTTTTTGGTCTGTTTCAAGTTAAATAAGTCCCTGAGGTGCAAAGAGTAACAGTCAGAAAAGTGAGAGCAATGGTCCTGATTTATTGTCACCTGTTAGCACAAGGTTGACCTGCCCCAGTGCCTGGCGCTCCATCCAGAGTGGCAGGACCCGGAGGCCGGCGGTGCCAGCACGCAGGTGACCGTGCTGCCTGTCCCAGGGCGGCCCGAGTGCGCGGCCAGGGCTGTCTGGACAAAACACGTCTCCCGGGGCTGCAGGGAGGGGCTGGGCGGCAGCTCTTCATTAGGAGCCGCCGGAGGCAGCTTGGACCCTGACGGACAGCTGTCTAATTGGATTTGCCTTGTGCACTGTCTTAGATTTTACAATGGGAACAGGCTATCCAGCCTCTCTAATTAGATTGTTAAACATAATAGCTGAATGGCACGGCAGTAAAGAATTTGCCCTATTCTTTGTGAGCGTGAAATGGGGCTCAGAGAAGATTCGGGATATTTCCAGCCCATTTCCCCCATCATTGTATCTGATGGTAATGAGACCAAGTTTATTTCTTTTCAAAAGCTCCCAAAGGAGCGCAGGCCAGGTTGAAGTTCAACCCAAATGTCAAAACACAACATGCCCCACAGTAGCGAAGTCCTGCTCCCCTCTGGCCTCTTGTTTCCTCTAACTGGTGCCTGCGGGCAGTCTCTGCGGAGAGACCGAGCATGGCAGGGGCTGGACATTGAGTTACCCTGTCACCCTCACGGTGGTCTCCAGACCTGGGCTGAGCAAATTCACTGGAACAGGGTGGAACCTTGCTGGGGTCCTGAATCCCATCCCCTGGGTCCTCGGGGAACCTGCAGGGAGTGGGGGACACCAGGAAGACACCAGACAGCACGGCGAAAGCGTGTGGGGCTTCGTTACACTGTCCCTCCGCTGGCTGGTCCTGCAGCATGAAAACCGCCTGCAGTCCCTTCAGGTGGGTCCAGGACCCTTCAGGACCCACGGCTGCTGCTCCCCATCCAGCCAGTTCCCGCGCGGTCGGCCGTCCACACCCCGAAAGCACGAAGGTGAGGCCGCGCCTTTGCGCCCACACGTCGCACTGCTGTCTGCCCGTGTCTTCAGCAGTTTTACCTCCAGTCTTTGGACGATTACACCCTCAGAGCGCAGCAACTGCCCCTCGCAGGGGTAACCAGAAATGCTTATTCCATTGGCTGGTACCTCTTCCCAAAACACACTGCTTTGAAGTGCGGCTTGGACCTCATTTCTGACACACGGCCAGTGGAGGAGCGTGTCTAGGACAAACACGGCCCGCGCCGGGCACAGCTCTGCGGCCGCAGTCCTCGGTCCGGGTGCTGGCGTCTTATTTACATTATAGGGCTTGGATAAGACAGACCTGGCCCATTTACTGGGCACCAATCATTACTGTGAAGTGCATTTTTCTAAAGTGATGAGAATACATAAGCCTGTATGGAAACTGTTTAAAGGAGTTCAAAAGATCTCTCCTTGCAGATGACAAATTTTTGAAAATTGAACCGTGAAATCAGTACAGCCCCTGGCCCCTACTCTTAACCTTCGACTGAAAGAACCGTGTCGCTGGAACGCAGACGCTGTGCAAAGCAGTGCAGGCGCAGCTAACCCAAATACCGTTTGTTTTGAAACGAGAGCCCCTTTTGTAGTCTGCTGCGCACTGGTCCCCGCCCGTGCCCGCACACGTGGGGACGAAGGCAGCACCTCATGGAAACGGTTTAGAAAGGTCTTGAAACTGAGAAGTGGATTATGTCAAGGACTAAAATTACTGGAGAACTTTTTGATCATAGAGATATTGGAGCATGATCAATTTGACACATGTGTCTATAATGATCTGAATACGTGTGTGTTCTGTGTTTCTGTGAGAACACAGAAGATGTGGGCAGAAGTAAGTTGCTCCAAATGGTTTCTATAACGTTGTATTTGGTTTGGAACAGGTGTTTCAGATAGTTCCCAAACGTGGCGAGAAGCAACCCGGCACACCCACATTCCTGGCCGTCCTGGCCTCCTTCTCAAAGCTTATTGACAGCTGATTCTGTTCCTTGAATTTCTAAGAAAATAACTTTCCGTCCAGGAATATATCATTCCTGATTTTCAAGTAGAAGCATCCGATAATCTGGGTCTGTGTGACAAATGGGAGTTGAAACACAGGATTTACCAAATCAGAAAAAAAAAAAAAAAAAATGAGCATTGTCCCTCTGCCTCTCACTCCAACTCTCTGTCTAATTCCAACATGAACACCAGTATCCACTCCTGAAACTAAAATGTCCTGAGATGACGTTGATCTCTGATGACTCAAAATTATGTTTTCCTTATATCTCATTTCATTTCATCTCAAAGGTAAGTTTTACATAAGAACTTGGGGCCCAATGTTGAAGGAGAACCAAGTTGAAGCGCTGACCCCCCACCTTGTGACTTAATCTCAGCAACAGTGAGCCACACAGTGCGGTGCAGAGGGCCCAGACACAGACCCCCATGGCGGAGTCGGCTGACCTCTGAGACGGCCGCAGAGGCGCCTCAATGGCGTAAAGACAGTCCTTTCAACAAATGGTGCTGCAGCAACTGGACATCCACGTGCAAGAAATGAACCCTAAACAAGACCTTATGCTCTTCACAATATTACCTCAAAATGGATGACAGACCTAAATGTCAAATG
This sequence comes from Molossus molossus, assembly GCF_014108415.1. Classification (NCBI taxonomy): domain Eukaryota; kingdom Metazoa; phylum Chordata; class Mammalia; order Chiroptera; family Molossidae; genus Molossus; species Molossus molossus. Next base: position 107,516,412 of record NW_023425345.1, read on the forward strand.
CAAAACAGACCCCCTGGTAGATAACATAGGAGGAAACCTAGATGATCCATAAAAATACAATTGAAAAGCTGGACAGCGTTAAAATTAAGAACTTCTGCTCTGTGAAACAGTGTCAGAGATGAGAAGACAGACCGCAGCCTGGAGGAACACATCTGCATCTAATGAAACTGCTATCTAAAATATACACAGAGCTCAGAACTCAACAAGGAAACAAACACACCGGGAGCAAATGGGCCAGAGACCGCAGCAGACACGTCAGCGAAGGTGCGCTGATGCCAACGAGCACACGAAGGCTGTACCGCACATCATGGGAATGCGCATGGAAACCACAGAGAGCACCACTGCGGATTCCTAGGTGCTCCAAATCCAGAGCACTGCCCACGCCAGATGCGGTGCGTGGGGGAGCAGAGCCCTTGCCCACTGCTGGGGGTGCACGACGGTGCAGCTCCTTGAGAACAGTTTGGGGGTTCCTTGCCCTATGACCCAGCAATTGCACTCCTTGGTGATCCCTACGATGAAAATCTTCAGTGACAATACTTTTGTTGCAGTTAAGAAAAGATGCTACATTCCTTCAGAATTTCTCAGTGGGAGGCCTCAGTTTGCATACATGCCATTAGCTAAGACAAACATCATTTAATATTCCTTCATCTTGAAATTGTTCATTCATTGGTTCACTCAGCAAATATTTATGAAGCATAGGTGATGAGCAGATAAGGAATAAGGACCCACCAGCAGACAGCGTAGAGCCGATTGCCGTTCCATCGACATGAATAAGATGAAGTGTAAGTGTTTCTGCCCTGGTGGCTCAGTGGCTGGGCGTTGTCCCATGCACCGAGAGGTCCTGGTTCGATTCCTGGTCAGGGCATACATGTCCGGTTTGCTGGCTTGATCCCAGTAGGGGGATTGAAATATCATTGATTGAAATATCGATCCCAGTTGATATTTCTCATGGATATTTCTCCCTCTCCCTTCATTTCTCTCAAAAAAAAAAAAAAAAAATCATTAAAAACATATTTTAAAATGTAAACATTCCTAAATAGGAAAGAAGGCCACAAGTATAAGTCGCCAGAATCTGTTTCTTGTGTCTTTGTCTGTCTGTCGGTGAGCCCTGTCCCTGCCCTCTCTGGGTAGGAGACCCTTCGTCACAATCACCCCGCACGCCCCTGAAAGCCCTCCGCTCCAGGGGTGACTCGGAGCCCACAGCAGCTGTCCTGCAGGCGTCTGCATCCGGAGGCCCTGCCTCCTCCCCGCCCGCCCTCGCCCGCTCCCTGAGAGGAGTTTGGGAAACACACTGTCAGCCTTAGCCACTGTTAGCGCTGAGTGTGAGCGAGGCCTCGAGAGAGAAGTCGTGCTGGATTGTTGCTCGTGGTCTGTAGTTAAACATGTTTTCATGCTGTCAAAGATTAAATAATTAGAAGAACATGGTCAAGATCAAAAGGCAACCCCATGTCACAAGCAATCAGGAGCCCACTGCAGCTGTGACAGCCAGCCGCGTGGGCTCCACAGGACGCCGGGGCTGGGTACTCAGCGCTTCCCATTTAAATCGCATTAAGATAGTTGCAGCACAATAAATACAAAAATAAAAGACATAATGTTGACACCAAATTGATCACAAAGTAAGAGGCAGTTAAGAAAAAGTGAGTCATGTACAATGGTTTATACATTAGAAATCCATTCTTGCAGGAATATTCTAAATAGAAATGCTTATATATCTTAACAGACTTTACCCTGGGATATTTGTAACGCCATTTTTCGGTATAGCTGCACGTCCTCCTTGACGACGCCAGTGGGCTTTCACAGGGACACATGGACTGTTGTGGGTCACAGCAGGCATGCTCTCAGCACCCCTCTGCTGCTCACAGGACGGGCCGGACAGCGCCACCTGAGAGGCACGGCCGTCACCTAGTGTGCTGTGGCAGTCGGATTCGGGGACATGGGAACATGAGTCTAAGAATAAACTTGTGAAAGGGCCTGATCCTCAGACCCATAAGGTTAAGTTCAGAAAAGCCAATCTGATTTCTGCAGTCCCTTTGGGCCCTACCTGGCCATCAAACTGTTCCAGTCTCCAAACCTTCCAAAGCCTCTTGCTCTCCCAGGATGTGGGAGCAGGGGTGTCCAGCAGAGCCCAGCGGAGGCCCAGCGGAGGCCCAGCGGAGGCCCAGCGGAGGCCCAGGAGAGGCCCAGAGGAGGCCCAGCGGAGGCCCTGCAGAGGCCCAGGAGAGGCCCAGTGGAGGCCCAGAGGAGGCCCAGTGGAGGCCCAGCGGAGGCCCAGCGGAGGCCCAGCGGAGGCCCTGCAGAGGCCCAGAGGAGGCCCAGCGGAGGCCCAGCGGAGGCCCAGTGGAGGCCCTGCAGAGGCCCAGAGGAGGCCCAGGAGAGGCCCAGCGGAGGCCCAGGCATACTGAGAGCAGATCGGTGAGAGGAACCCAGAGAGGTCCACACACTAAAAGGCTTTTACTGTTATTTCTCACACAAATCTTCCACTCAAACAATGTCCAAATGGATTTGCTCAAAATACTTCAGTGTAAGAAAACTCCTGTGGCCCCAGGCCTGAAACCACCATGTTACATCACAGACCTGACAGCCCGAGGCCCAGCCCGAGGCCCTTCCAGCCCTTGCACCTTCCGAAGGTCAGGGATGCAGCCCGTCTGCTTGTGTCAGTGTGGGCTGCTACCTGCAGCTCCCACGCCACTGCCTTCCAGGTGCCAACTCTGCTGGCCTCTCACACCCTCTTTCCCAAGACGCAGTGACACCCCTGAGTGTCCCCTCCTGCCCAGGGCCCTGTGCCACCGGTGCAGCTGCCGCCCGCTGCCAGGCGTCCCCTGGCTCTGCCCCATTCAGTACGACTCCAGACTTCCGATGTGCGCGCTGCGTTAGCCACAAGCCTGCCTCTGCCCTCTCCCCTGCAGCCCGCGGTGTGGAGGGCGCCCAGGCTGGCAGGCGCGCCTTGCCCGTCACGACAGATGTTCTGCCCATGACTTTCTAGGCTGTGTGTTTACACGTCCCAGTGCAAGAGCAAGTTTTAACGCAACGCCTTCCCTCCTCGGAGTGCCCAGAACCCAGGGACCCTGGCTCCTAGTGGGGTCCCTCCCAGCGCGGCCCACAGACCCACTGCCGGAAGCCCCTCCACGCCACCAGCCCTGCCCGGGCCCAGCCCTCTGTCAGCTGCATCGTGCTCCCTGGCACGCCTGCGTGGCTGACCCTCCAGCACAGACCCCGTGCAGGACTGCCCCAGCCCCGACTCCCTCGCCTGCTGAGCTGTATTCCAGCAGGGCCTGAGATGGATGCAATGTAGTGAACAGCGTGATGTGACCATTAAAATGCGAATGCTACACGCACAGTGTGCAGATGGTGAGAAGGACTAGCTCTGCCCATGTGTCCCCTGCGCCTACCTCTGGATGCCACACTCAACACAGGCAGTTCTTTGTCCACTTCTCTCTAACAGGAGCTGCCCAACAAGGGTGTTCATGGCCTGTGATGTGGTCACCTGTCGCTGGGAGCTCGGCTAGGGACTGAACCACACTTTCCAAAATCTCATGGGAAAACACGCTTGAAATCAGGTGGGATCCTGGACTGGAAAACCTGTAACATTTCTTCAGAGGCCAAGGGCCTGTCACCAGAGCTGTGTGAGCCGCCGGATCCTCAGCCTCCAACAGGTCCCCAGGCTCCGACCGGCCAGGTGTTTTCATGTGCCTTCTTTCTGTTTATTTACTTATTTATTTACTTATTTTTATTGTTGAAAGTATTACAGATGTCCCCCTTTTTTCCCCATTGACCCCCTCCTCCCTGCTCCCACCCCCCTCTTGCCTCCCCTACACTGTTGTCTGTGTCCATTGGTTGTGCATATCTGCATAGAAGCTCTTTGGCTCATCTCCCCCCCTCTCCCCCCAGCCCTTCCCTCTGAGATTTGTCAGTCTGTTCCCTACTTCCACGTCTCTGGATCTAGTAATTGCTCTCTTTCTAACTGGCCCAAATGTATGTTCTCATTGAAAAATTAGAGAAACACGAAGAATAAAACAAATCACCAATAACTGTATTAGGAATAAACACTACTGGTGTCTTTCTTAGTTTTTCACTCACCATAAATTTTATTAATAGTGTTTTCTGAGCCTCATAATGTTCTTTCTTACTTGAATGTGCAGAGATGTTCTGAGCTGTTTTCTTCCTTGCAGGTTTCAGAGCAGAGGCTAGGATCGGGGCAGGAGGGTGGCATGAGGAGTCCTTCAAGGACAGTGACGTAAGAGGCTTCTTCCAAAGAGAGGCTCTGTGCCAGTCCAGTCCAGGGAGGACTCCCCAAGGTGCTGGCAGGCTGCCCCACCCCTCCGAACAGTCTCAGCACATTGTTAGTAGGTGATAACCACTGAGCCAGTTAGGGGAGCTGTTTTCCAAAAATTCAAAATCTTAACTTAGGTTAGTATTGGTAAGGAGCCATGGGCGAGTCTACACCAACCAGGGAGATACAAGCCAATGAACTCTGAAGGGCCTGCAGAGGGCACCGGAAAATCGCCGTCTGGCAATTCTGCGAAGGGAGGCAGGGCTCTGAAGTGTGTCCCCGGGTGTGTCAGGGAAGAGCCCTAGAAGGTTCTAAAGCGAGGAGGTCACTGTTGACAACCCTGCCCATCTCTGCTCCCATCTCCCGGGCACAGGAGTGTGACTTGGAGAGAGCGGTCAATGAAGCTTAAACAGAGGGACAGCAGCAGGGGACAGAGGAGGCCACACTGTCCCTTTAACCTCTCCCTCCTCCCCTACCCTTGCCTGTGCAAGGCCTTTCTGCTGACAGGAACAGAGACTGTCGGCCTCCTGCAGCCTCATTAAGGTACCAGGAGCCTCCTCAGTCTCCAGAGATTTCCCCAGGAAGAATGATGCTGAGAAACTCATTCCCAGATCTTCCCTACACTCTTAGATTCTGCAGCTTCTCTGTGACCCAGAGAGAGTCAACTGCGATACAGGAGCTCAGCGGGAGACTCGGGTGGGCCTGGCCATGCCGGACTTTCTCTCGGGCAGGAGACACCTGCCTGCCCAGTGCCCCTGGATGTTCTGGGGCTGCTTAGAGCTTGCTTTCAATTTGGCTTCTGAAGTTAGTCTGATAATGGAGACAATTCCTTTCCATGATTAAAATCTTCCACCCTCTAAAGTTAGTACCAGGAAAATGGAACACCTGCAGTTGTAGGGGGCCACTGAACCCCGCAGCTGACCGTAGTCAAATCAGCAAGGCAGCTCCTTGGCCGGCATCTCCTCAGCAGCCCTGTCCTGTCGCTCCGGGCCTGCAGAGGGTCCTCACCTCCAAGGGCTGTGACGGCAGGTCCATCACTGCATCCACTTCAGTGACACAGCACGGGGTGGTCAGCCAAGAGACGCTGTGACGTGCTGGCCTTTCTTCACACAAAGGGAGGTGGGCCGGTGTGTGTGTGTGTGTGTGTGTGTGTGTGAGTGTGAGTGTGTATGAGTGTGAGTAATCAGGGATTTAACAATTCAAGGCTCTGTCCTTTAATTTTTCCTGTCATTATTTTTTCTAACTCAGAATCATATTTGTCCTTTCACAAGTCCATGCTTTAAACGCACTGACGTAAGAGCTCCGCAGAGCGACGCCCGCACGGCCTGCCCTCCTGGCCGGGCGGGCGGCGGGGCTTTCGGGGGCAGCGCGCCAGCCACCGGGGGGCTCTCCGCTGTGCGTGCCCGGGTTTTCGTGAATGTACTGCACTTTCCTCGGGAGCCGTTTATTTGTGTGTGTGTGTGTCATCTATAGCTGAAAATACAAGCAATAAAGAAGCGCAGACTCGAGAAGTGGCTGTGAGCAGAAAGGGGGCAGAGGCCGAGCTGACCCGAGGCCGCCTGCCGTGGCCCAGAGGGCTTCACGCTGGGACTCTCATGCCCACAGAGCCGAGGGCGGGACACGGGAGAGAGACAGCTGGGGTTCAACCTCAGCCTCCTTCCATGCCTCTGAGCTGTTGACATCTTGAACCAGCTCCTCAGTTCCCCTCCCCTTACTCATTTCTTCCTTTTTTGCTCTCATGGACTATCATATGCTCTCTCTGCAAAGTCGATGTTTCTAAAGCATGGCCACAGGACGGAAACCCGAGCCGAGTCGTCCCACCAGACCCCGTGGGCCTCCCACCATGTCCCACCGTGCACCAGACGTTTCGGCCACCCCAAGGCCACCCCAAGGCCAGGTGTGCATCCTCTCCCGGGCAAACTTAGGGAACCTTTGCTAAAAGAAGCACCTCGCTAAGAATAGTGACACCACAGGAGCAGCGGTAGGCAGAGCCCTTCCTCTTGCAGAGATGACGGTCTGTGAAGGGACACAGACCGTGCTCAAACATCGCCAGTAAATATATACTCAGAAAGTGTTCCTGGGACTAAGGTGAGGATTATGAGACGCCATGAAAATCCATGTCATCAGCACTTTTCCCGATTCCAGGGGCGGGGAGCTCCTGGGAAGGGAGCAGAAGCTAAGGTGTCAGTGGTGGGCAGATAGCTGGGAGAGGTGGGGAGCAGACCCTCGCCTGCCAAGGGGACAGCCCTTGACCCCACAGCGATGCCCCGCCCACTCACCTGCTCCCCCTCTAAGTGCATCCCAGCGATGCCCCAGGGACCTTCAGGCACCCCCACACTGAGCCAGTCAGCCCCTCCTCCCTTCACCATCCGGTCCCAGAACCAGCACAGACTAAGCACCAGCTATGTGTCAAGCAGCATGTGGACATTCCTCTCCTGCTTTAAGATGCCGGTTTTTTTATTATCCAGGGGTGGTGAGGTCAACAGATCGGAGACAACTGCCAGGGAAAAGACAGTGGTTGCTCATGGTTCCTGGGAGGAGAGGCCGTGCTGGGGCCGCACGGGAAGCACCAGGGGCTGAGGATGTGGGGAATTGTGGGTAAGCATCTTACTGCCATTTCTGTGGGAAGGACTGGGTGGAGCAGCTGCGCAGGCTGAGGACTGGCCAGTGTCTGTGATTCCAGTGGATTCTGGGGTGCCCTCCCAAATGATCTGATCTGGCCTAGGTAGTTAGGGAAGGCGTATGACCAGAGTGTGCAAGCCCAGTAAAGGAGGTGCCAGGGTGTGGGATTTGCCTGGTTAGCTTGTGTATGAAAGGTATGCTCACAAGCACACTGGTCTCTGGGAGCTGGCTCACCCGAGGGGACAGTCCCTGTAGGGTTTGCAAGGCACTGATGTCAAAGCACCAAAATAAAAAGATGAGCTACATGCCTCACCCTCCAGGTGCAGCTGTTTAGCGGGACGTGGACAAGGGACAAAACATGCAATGCAAAGCTGAGCACTCTCTTAGGGGCCCAGCCTCGCTCTGGAGGAAGGCCCAGCCTGGGTTCCGGGAAAGAGCCGGCGGCGGAAGCACAGGGAGCGGCCGGGCGGAGCTCACTCACAGGCGCTGGAAACCCAGCTGCGAAAAAGTCCCTGGGAAGATGAACCAGAGGTGGCCGAGCTCCGCAGCAGCGCCGGGCCTGCACGGCTGGCCGAGCGCAGGCCCCGCGGCAGTGCACGGAGGGACGTGCGGGTGCGAGTCGGCCGGTCTGTTAGGGGTTGAGACTGGCGTGAAAACCCTGGAGAGCTGGGGCCGGCTCAACAGGCCGCAGTGAGGCGGGGACTGACGCCGCGATGTGCGTGAAGGACCCGCGGGTCTGAGCAGGATGGACATGGAGGGCAAGGCCCGGGCGGGCAAGGGTGCCCGCCTCCTTCCAGGGGCAGTTCCGACGGCCGAGGCAGCCAGGTGGGCAGACAGCACAGTCATATCCTGGAACATGAGCCTCACGTCTCTGGATTATATTATTTCGGACAATTTACAAAATAATTCCAGTATCTGGGTCACTGGGCCAATGCTCACCTCAGAACAGCATTATAAGGACGGAGTTGACGGCCATGAAGATGCTTCACAAGACGCCCAGACGCTGCTCACGGCTGAGTCTGTTCCCGGCAGTGTGCGGGGCGGTCCGGGCCGTCTGTCCGGGCCGTCTGTCCATGCAGAGGGTCCGCGGCCCGGTCAGTGCTCCCACAGCAGCCCGCGCCGCTGTGCCAGGAGCTCCGCCCGCCCTCCGCCGGTGCCAGCACGGGCGCCCCCGCGCCCCGGGAAGCGGCCTGCAAATTCTGACCCGGGATAGAGGGGAAAGTCTGGGAGCTTCTGAAGACGCTCCTTCCTGGGAGAAGATACGGCATTTTTATTCCTTCTCTCAACTCTTGTGATCAGAACTCAGATGAAAGGGCTGGGGTGCTAGCGGCCGCCGCAGACTCGAAGGAGCCATGTTCATCGCGGCAGAGTTTAGACAAGGCCTGGGTCCCCCAAGGCTACGTGGTACCCCACCGCCTTGGCCTCCCTTCCTGCGCAACTCACACGAGGCCATGAGATTTCCTGTCCTGTTCTCCCTGTTTCCAGGCCTTTGTAGCTCACAGACGAGCCTGATCCGCAGCGACGCCCGGTACTCACCCGAATTCAAGCAGCCGTGAGGGCGGGGAGTCGTGGGTTCCGTGTCCCGAAGACCGGGGCAGCGGTGCAGGGCCGCCGGGAGGCCTGCGGACGCCCACTGGCGCCTCCCGGACAGACCCACTCCGTTAACGTTGTCAGCATCTTCTAAGAGAAAGAAATACCTTGAAACTTTCCTCTGAAAAATGATGGTGAAACTATCTAACTTTTACAGTAAAAAAATATCAATATCCATTTTTCTTTCTTTAACCTATTTTTACTGCAAGACTGGTTGTTGTAAAAGTTTTAGTCCCAGGCCTTTTAAAGTATTTTATAGAAAACGTGCTCAAGAAAATTCATAAAGAAGCAGGAGACGCAATGACATTCTCCTGGGGCCACTTGAAAAATAATTCTCTTCTCTCCAATCGAATTCTTTTTGGACTAAAGCGAAGTATGGAAAATTTCTGTGAAGCATTTGATATGACAACAGGTGTGAAAGAAAGAAGTTTGCAAATAAATTGCAAAAAGCCCCTCAGACTGGAAGGAGGAACGAGGACTCACCTGAAACCTTTGCAGAAAACTTCGAATTCAGCAAGCTAGGCTTCAAAAAGAAAAACGTTTCCTTTAGCTATCTGCTTTGGGCTAAATTGTATCCCTTCCAAAATTTGGATGTTGAAAAGCTTAACCCCCAATGTGACTGAATTTGGAGCTGCAGCCTTTAAAAAGCTAATTCAGGATGAATGAATTCGTAATGGTGGGGCCCTGATCCAACTGGACCGCTGTCCTGATAGGACAGGAACAGATCCCAGAGATGGGTGCCGCTTGGAAATGGCCCTGCCGGCACACGGGTGCAGGGGCCTGGGGCCTGGGGCCGCAGGGGCAGAGGGGCGCAGGGACACAGGGGCAGAGGGGCGCAGGGACACAGGGGCACAGGGACACAGGGCGCAGGGGCACAGGGACACAGGGACAACTGTTAACAAGCCAAGGAGAGAGGCCTGAGGAGGAACCATATCTGCCGACCTCTTGACCTTGAGCCTCTAGCCCCTAAAACCCTGAGAAACACATTTCTCTCCTCAGAGGCACCGTCTGACATTCTGTGAGGGCAGCTCTCACCAACTAGCACAGAACCTGCTCCGTCTCGTGTCACAGCGACAGGTGCTCAGTCACACTTTTCATCCGTGCAGACAAGGTTCGCAGGCCCAGATTCAGCCGCTTTCAGTCTTGAGCAAACTTTCTACTACGACATTGGTCTAGTCGGTAGCCCGTGTCCACTCTGCACAAGGGCCCCTCTGTCTGTCTCCTTCTCCTCTGTCCCCTCCATCTATGCTTCTGAGCGACAGTCACCACAGAGACAACTGGGAGCCATCCTACGGGACCCAGGCTCCAGATACTGGTGGACAAGTCTGCTGCCGTCCACACACCTCCCTTTCTTCCTGACTCTCAGGAGAAGCCACCTCCCACCCAGGCTCAGGTCACCATGCACCTTATCTTGGAGTCTCTCTGTGCCCATACCCTGCGGTGACCCAGTCCCACAGACTGACTTTCCTGTCTGGTTCGCGTTCTTCTCTTGCTGTGTGTCCCTCCGCCCCTTCTCCTTCACAGCAATGATCGCGTCTTCACTGCCTAGCTCCCTCTAGCTTCCCCACCGACCAGGTCTGCCCGTCCTCCTGGCTGTGATACCAGGACCTGGCCAATGCTGCCCTGAGCCCCCTGCGGCGAGCCCAGCGGTCCTGCCTTCCTCCGCCGGCCACGCTCCTTCCTCTTCTGTGACACGTGACTGGCTTTTCTTTTCTCCTTCGGACTGTTCTCCCGTTGCGCTGTTTCTGGGTTATAGTCTTCTGCCTGATGTTTCATTCTGAAGTTCCTAAAACTGAAGTCCTAGACCCTCTCTCCACTGTTTCTCTGCCTCTGCCCGAACTCCACCTGCAGCTCAGCCTGCTCCTCTGCAGGTCACCAGGAGCCCACAGGACACTGCACATTCGACGTGACCCTCGCTGGACTCCCGCCTGGCACCAACTCCGTGCCCCCCCCCCCCGTGGGAAGTGCTGTCCCAGTGGCACTGGGCACAGGTCTCCAGGAACAGACTGGGCACAGGTCTCCAGGAACAGACTGGGCACAGGTCTCCAGGAACAGACTGAGCAGTCCGCCATGCCCCTCTTTCCTCCTCCCGTAGTTAAACCATCAGTCAGGTTTTCCTCCTAAAATGTATTGATCCCTTTAGCTCTCGTTGAGCTGTGACCTTCAGGCTCTTTTCAGCCAACACCGTCTTTGTGCTGGACTCTCCTGAAGGCTGGATTCCAGCCTCTTGAGCCTGCACTGCAGCCAGAGGAGACGTTGAGATGCAACCACAGCCCGCCGTGCTCTGCGGCACGCACCCGAGCCCTCCAGGGCCTGTCACTGTGCGCCCCCAGCACCTGGCGTGACGGCAGCTCCGAGCGCAGACCGCAAGGTGCCACACACGCAAACCCCACTGTCCTTCTCAGCCCCCCGGTCTTGGCAATTTGAGCCCAAGACAAGGAACTTTATTTTACTCTCAGCTTTATTTATCTCGTATTGATTTTAGGAGTTCTTTATATAGTAACAGCATTAATGTGCTTTTAGTATGTGGCAAATATTTCCTGGATTTTGGCTTTCTGGACCCACCTGTCCACGTTTGCTGCTCCCTGACAGACAGTCACAAACAGGGCCACCAGTTCCTTGGAGGCTGCCGCCTCCCCAGGGACATCGTCAGCTGCCGGGGCCCGGACAGGACCAGGCCTGGGAGTGAAGGGTACAGGTTGCAGAATGAGTCTCAAAGCCACTGCAAAGCTCCGTTCAGACAGCCGCCTGCCAGAGATGGAGCAGACCCGTCTCTGACGGGGCACGAAGGCTGGGGCAGCAGTTCTTTCTGAACTTCTGTGGATTTCATTCGCAGCAGACAGCGATGTGCGCAGCACTGACGGCCTCAGGCCTGATCTTAGGTCAGATCACACAACGAGTGAACAGGCACATTTCTCATTATCGTGTCCCCTGCAGCATTCTGTTCACGCCGTGATACATGCCATCTCCCCTTCCATACAGGACGGGACCAGGGGAACAGGCCATCGTCCTGCTGTGCCTTCACGCCATGATACATGCCATCTCCCCTTCCATACAGGACGGGACCAGCGGAACAGGCCATCGTCCTGCTGTGCCTTCACGCCGTGATACATGCCATCTCCCCTTCCATACAGGACGGGACCAGCGGAACAGGCCATCGTCCTGCTGTGCCTTCACGCCGTGATACATGCCATCTCCCCTTCCATACAGGACGGGACCAGCGGAACAGGCCATCGTCCTGCTGTGCCTTCACGCCGTGATACATGCCATCTCCCCTTCCATACAGGACGGGACCAGCGGAACAGGCCATCGTCCTGCTGTGCCTTCACGCCGTGATACATGCCATCTCCCCTTCCATACAGGACGGGACCAGCGGAACAGGCCATTGTTCTGCTGTGCCATGTGGTCCCTCATTGTGTCCCTTTCTGTGTTCAGGCTGAAAGTGGTTTACAGCCAGTGGACAGGTGAGGGGCCCCAGGAGGAGGGAACAAGTGAAGGAGAGAAGGGCTTGGCAGGCTGCCACTTTCGCCTCTGACCGTGGACCAGGCCAGGGCGTGGGTGGATGGGCTGGCAGGGGGTGAGTTTAGATACCTTATTATTTCAGCGCATTCACTGGTAGCAGCTTCTCTCATCCCTTCTCCAGCTGGGCCTCTCTAGACTGACAGGGTGCAGCAGGCATCCTGGATCCTGGAACCACAGGGCATCTCTGAACATGCTGCTGTCCTCGTGCCAAGTGAATACAACATTCACAGACAGCCATGTCCACACCGGAGAGCAGACTCTGTGGCTGTTCTACATCGCCAGGTCTTTTCTGCTCAGCTGACACACTTGTCACCCGTTGCTGATAACAGTCTTTGTGGAACACGGCGCTGAGTCTCACTGCACTGGGTCCAATGGCATGCACTGCCCTGAAGATGCAGTGACACGTGTGTGCCCTCGTACCCCCAATGGGAAGTAGGGGAGTCGGGCGGGGCTGGAGCTCTACTGGTTCTGCTGTGCAGCAGCGTCAGGACCAAAGGACAGCATGGTGCCTCTGTGCTTCTGAAGTAACAGCCTAACTCCCCTCCTGTCACTGTAGGACAGGGTCCTTCACATCAGGCGAGGCGCAGGTGTCCATGGCCAGGCAGCAGCTCTGACTTGCGTTTCGTGTGAGCTCTGTCCCTGAATAGCCCTGGAAACTTTTCCTTGTTAGTCTGATCTTCATTTCTTTTCTGTAAAGCAAAAGAAATTCCATTTTGCAAAAGATTGTATGGAGACTAAAAGAAGCAAGGTATGAAAAGCCACCTAAATATTGCCTACAAAACAAGTTCACTTATATTGTTAAAAATTTCAAGAGAGCCTGGCCAGTGTGGCTTAGTGGATTGAGCATCATCCCATGGACTGAGAGGTCTCGGTTCGATTCCCAGTCAGGGCACATACTCGGGTTGTGGGCTCGATCCCCAGTAGGGGGCGTGCAGGAGGCAGCCAATTGATGTTTCTCTCTCACATTGATGTTTTTATCTCTCTCCCCCTTCCTCTCTCTCTAAAAAAATAAATAAAAATATATTTTAAAAAATTTCAAGATAAAATTCTAATATAAGATACCTCAAAGATATTAATTTTACATAAATATCTTTTTTTTTATCCTCACCCGAGGACATTTTTCCATTTTTTTTGTTCAGATAGAGTGGGAGGGAGAGAGAGGAAGAGAGAGATAAACATCGATATGAAAGGGACACATCGAGTGGCTGCCACCTGCATGACCCAACCAGGGCTGGGAACAAACTGCATCCGAGGTACATGCCCTTAAAGGGAACCAAACCCAGATCTCTGGAGACCACAGGCCAACGCTCTAATCACTGAGAAAAACTGGCCAGGGCTGTTTTACATAATATCTTAAAGGTTTGTGTAAGTTGTAAACATTGTTCGTTCATTCATCTCCTCAGCAAGCATTTATTGGGCACCAGCTGAATGGAGAACACTACTCTGGGCGCCTGGAGCTGGATAAGTGGTGTGCTAGTAAGTCTAACCACTGGGTATCTGCAAGGTAGTGGGAGAGGCCCTGATCTGTAGTGTTTGATAGTTACCATGGTATAAAGACAGTTACCGTGGTATGAAAACTTCCATGACAGACAACTGCAAACAGCCAACAACAGGGACAGTTGGTAAGAGATCCCCCCCCGCCATCAGCTCCCACACAGCACAAGGTGTGTTAATAAGTAAACCACAGTGCCCAGCCCTGCCCTCATGGAGCTTTCTTTATGCTATCACCTTGCAGATAAAGTGTGAGGCCATACCTCACCCTCCCCAAATCTCTCCGTAAGGAAGTTTTCAAGGACAATATATAAAATGAGATGGACTTCAAATCATGTCTATTATGATCACATTGCTTTGTCCTGTCTTTCTTCGTAAAGAATAAAATAAAACATCAGCTCCTGCCCAAACTTTACTTACAGATTAAATGATAAAGTTAATTTAAAAACAAAAACAGAAATCTAAAACAATAAAAAAAAAAAAAATGAAAAAGAAAGCAATCCTCCAAAACTGCACATGGCTCACTCCTTGTATTCTGCTCTTGCTTAAAGGAAAGGGACCCTCACTGCACAGAAATGCCTGGGCTGATCTCTCTGGGGACACCTGAACTGAGAATGAGCTGCCCGGCTCAGGTGTGCACACGGAAGCCGGGGGAGAATGAAGGGAGCTTCACAAGCACTTCCTTTTCCTGGCATCTTGCAGTTAACTTGCAATAACATGACGTAGGGCCAAGGCATCAATGCATGACACAAGGCAAGTACATGACACAGAGAAAATGCACGATGCAATACAAATACATAACATAGGGCCAGCGCGTGACACAAGACCAATCCATGACACAGGGCCAATACATGACACAAGACCAGTATATGATACAAGACAATTACATGACACAGGGCAAATTCCTGACACAAGTCAAGAACATGACACAAGACACAGGCAACTACAAACTTCCCTCTTTTGGGGCACGTAAGGATGAGAGAGCTGAGGAGGCCAAAGACGGTGAAGTTTTATGGTTCCCGGGACGCAGCTCTCTGACTATACTTAATATTTTTCGGACTTTTATTTTAATAGGAAGCATAAAACTACCGGAGAAAATGAAAACTACTGGGACATGCTTTTTGCCAGTCTAGGAGTGTGTAGCTCTCTCTGCCTGCCGCACTGCAGTGTGCTAACTTGGATCTGGTCCCTGAGGATAAAGGTTCAAGTTGTGTCAGGTGCCGCCAAGAACTCATTGTGCAAGGGCAGGGTGGGCAGGTGGCCTTGCAGGGAGGTCAAACTGAGCACACAGAAGAGATGTCTCTGAGCAAACCCACTGGACCAATATTTCACCCACAGTTGTCTGCTCTTTGGATTTGTAATAAACAGCTTCCCAGCTAGCTGTAATGACTCGATTCCACTCAGTCTTCCAGGAGGAGGTTGATCATAGCCAGTGCAAGTCTATCAACATGCAAAACACAGTGAAATAAAAAGGCATGCCAATTGCTCATCTGATGGGCAAACAAAGAAACACAGTGTACCCACTTCAGCTTCAAAGGCCCACAGAGAATCGAGGAGAACTCAAATGCCCTTCTTTCCCCATGGTATCTCACACCAATTCTAGACCAACAGCCTCTCTCAGAAGCTGGTGACCCTGTGACTGCACCACCCTCAGGCAGGTCTGCACACTTGAGACAGCGTGGGGTGGAGGACTTGGACAGCAGGCTCTAATCCTGGCCCATTATTTACTGCTCTGTAGCTATAAACGGGTGTGACTAAAAGCACCTGCTGGGCAGAGCTGCTGTGAAGATCAGGTGACTTATTACGTGCAACATATAATTCAGAACAGTGTCTGGCAATGAACCGGTTACATATTCCCTGCTGTGGGAAGGGTTGTGGAAGACTTTGCTGTGGGCTACAGGGGTAGCTGGCCAGCCTCTAGCAGAACACCGGGTACAGGCTTACCTGGCTCTGTAGGGTATGCATGTCGTTTTCCCATTAGCCAGGAGAGCTTACAATTCTGTAGAGATACAAGTTCATTTATACAAAGTAATAGTTACATAGCTTGGGTCCCACAGAATACAAATGATTATCGCACTGTGGACATGGCTGGTTTCCTCAGTTTGTGTCCATTTATAAATTCATTTCAGCATTTCTTATCTACTTAAATGTATAGTTCTCTAAGCTCTCTTTTGAGCCTGTTGTAATAAAATCTTACTGCTTTCTTCATTAATTAGACTATTAAATGAAATGTTTGACACGTGTGATTTTACATCTGTATGAGAGCTGCAATGTTATTTCTGTTAAGCTTGAACCCCGAGCACTGTCATCGTAGTCACTTTCCATTTATCCACTCGTTCCCTTTGGACGCTGTTGGTGATCAGTGTGCCGGACCCTGTGGACGTCCCGCCTTTCTGCAGTGCTACCGACTCTGCACAAGTGGGCAGCTGGCACTGGGAAGGACTATGTGCCCCAGCATGTCAGGTGCGGCAGTTTGT
This sequence comes from Molossus molossus, assembly GCF_014108415.1. NCBI lineage: Eukaryota > Metazoa > Chordata > Mammalia > Chiroptera > Molossidae > Molossus > Molossus molossus. The sequence continues at coordinate 107,532,384 of NW_023425345.1, forward strand.
CCTAAAGACTTGGTGCTGAGCACATGGTTCAGGTGCAGCCATGGTCTCTGCGCATCGTCCTGACAGGCAGAAAGGGCTCTTCTCTTCATTTCCAAAAGGCACAGAAGTTCAGAAACACACATTTCACTTTCTCCCCTAGCCCACGCCTACAGCCTGCACAAGGACACCTCTTCACGGTGGCCGGTCTCCTGCAGCCAGCTTCTCTGAGGCCACACTGAGCGTCAATTGCGTAGATAAAAGACTCACACCAAGAGGTCACTAGCCCACTGGATCTCTTACAATTTCAAATGTAGGAGTTCATGTATCTACAAGAAGCCCCATCTGGTACCGTTATGCCTCACACCTCACAGGTGAGCTGAGTCAGCCCCAATGGGCCTCTGCCACCCAAGTTCATCACAGTGGAGCAACCAGGGGGCGGGAAGAGGCACGTGCCCGAAGGGGAGTCTTTTACGCTCTGCACTTCAGCTGTGCTGTGAGGGTGTCCTTGTGGTTTGCCACTGTCTGGAAGGAACCAGCAGGCCCCAGGCTTGCAGACTGAGGGATGTAAGGGAGACCAGAGGCCCCAGATGCTGGCTCTGCAGCCTGAGAGCATCCAGGTGGGACACAGCCTCAGACGTCACCCTGACACATGCTGAACTCTGGGGACTGTGAAGGCTCTGCCCAGGGGGCCAGTTCAGGTTGCAGGCTGGCACGGCGCTGCTGCACAAAGGAACGCCTCAGGAAACACGTACTAGTTAGGGGCGACCCGGTACAGTTGCTGCAGTGGGTGGGGCTCGAGCTCAGGAGCTTGTAGCACGTTTTATTTGAAAGACTGACTGTGTGCTTGTCTCGGCGGTTGGCTTGAGCCGGGCAGTGGGGCTGGAACGGGCACCGGCAGCCTCCCTGGTGCGCGCACACACTGCAGACGGAGTGACCACGCAGACCGTCCCTGTGCCAGCTAACGGAACACTGCTGTTCCTTCCTGCTCATTTCTGTTCACCCTAAGGAATGAATTTGTTTAAAAACTTTGTCTGCCTGAGAAAGAATAGAATGAAAATAAAATGAAATACTTCTCCAGTCATCAAGTCACCTACTAGTTAGGATCTCCACGCGTGAAACACAAGCCTAGACGACCCCTGAGGTGGGAACTGGGTACTCCGGAAACCCAGCCTGAAGGAGAACTTAGGACCCACCTCTGTCTGGAGTCCAGTTCTGGAGGGCTGCTCTGTGCCTCCAGAAAAACAGCCCTGTGGGAAGAAGCCGAGCACTTCACATGTAGGCACTAAGTCTGCTTTTAAGAAAGCAAAGCTTCGTGACCTTTGCTGTATTTGAGAAACAGAACATTATGACACATGGAGACATACACCCAGACACAGCCAGCCAGCCAGCCTGGAAACAGGACACCGGCAACAAGTTCTGGGAACTCCGGGTACACCCGTGGGCAAACCCCACAAGGCTGCAGGCTGGCTTCCCGGAACAAATGACCACGGCCACCACGTCTGCCGGCCCATGAGCCCCAGGGCAGACCTCCCTGACCCTCCAGTGTTACAAAGGAAAACCGTCCCGAACTCTAGGTGTTACATTCCCAGTGTGTCTGCCTTGGATGAGAATAATTGTTCTTGTTTTTCCCCTTTGAAACAGTTTTGTGTAACTTGTAAATGACAATATTAACCTTTAGACCAAATGACTTTTCCAATAGTTCCCAAGTACTCCACCTATATTTTCAAAGATCAACAGCTACTCCCAAAGAATCTGGTGAATTTAGCCATTTCTCAAGATGAAAATTGTGAGGGAGTTCCCGTTCCAGAGTTAGATGACACCCTGGGCCAGGGAATCCATGGATAATGAGATTTCCTGAGAACTCTATTAGGGAGTGTTGTTTTAAAAGTCTATCACACAAAAAAAGTATGCTAACAAAAGGTAGGAAAGTCCAATACTCTAATTCCACATATGATTTAAAGTATTTTTAAATATTTGCCGACACAAATAAAGACTGCACTAATGCTCCTGTGTGCGGTAATTACCTGCTTCCAACCTTCCGATGACGCTCCTGGTTCACGGGACACAGGACACACGATGACAGCCAGGCAGGAGCTGAAGGGATCTCTGACTCTAAAACAGAAGAATTGTTGAGACCTAAATTGACACATGTATTTTAATCAGCTTAACTTACAGCATGTAGGGAGCCCTGGCTAGAACCCCGGGAAGTGCGCGGCCTGCACGCCTCACCCCTCCTGAGGCGACTTCGGGGCCGTGCCCAGACGGTGGCTGTTCTCCGGGTTTGCTCATCTCTGCTGCTCGAGAGCTCAGCAGTGGCTGGAACCGTGTGCTTCACACATCTACACGGTTACCCTCCACTCTGCCCACACTTTGGAAACAGGGTTTTATTAAATAGTCCTCAGACCAGCTGACCTCAAGTGGGCCACCTATTCCCTGCAGGACCCTGACATGCAGCCTCATTTAACGCTGACTCTTCACCTGGGCCCCAGTACTCGCCCCACAAAGGACCCCTTGGTCGAGTCTATTTCAATAGGATAGGTCCTTGGGTAATCGTCTTGTTCCACGTGTTTGGAAGCACTGTCTGCGAAGGGCCCTCGGCTCTGCGGGGTTCACGAACAAGTCCTCAGCAGTACTTGGCGTTAAAAACAGTGAGCGGAGAGCCATCTGTGTAACGCTCTTTACTGGAAGTGGAACGGAACTCGCGGTGTCTGGGGAGGACATGACGGCTCCTGTCCCCTTTGCCTGCCCTTCTCAGTGCACCGCTAGGCCAAGCCCCTCGTTCTGCCCACCGTCAAATTCTCAGGTGGCTTGACAGGAGGACGAGGGTTATTTTTCCAGGTATCAAGACAAGTTAGTTAGAAATTAATTCTAACTTCAACCCGTGGGTAAAGTCTCAGTCATTGTCTCCCCGCCCCCGCCCCCAGGCCCCATGTGTGGAGAGGTCCAGCCATCTCTCCTGGGTAGCAGTACCCTGGTTTCCAGTCCCTCTCCCAGAAGGAACTTTTTTTTTTTTTTTTTGGTACGTGCCCTTAGCAGGAACCGAACCAGGGACTCTCTGGTCTGCAGGCCAACGCTCCAACCACTGAGCCAAACTGGCCAGGGCACCCAGAAGGATCTTAACGAGACTTCTGAACCAGAAATTTTCGACCAGTGTGCCATGAGAATTTCTGAAACATGCAATACCTGACTATTTAGGCATTGTCAAGGGCACTGACCTCTTCTCCCTTAGATTGTCCAATAAAAAAAGGACAACAGCCAACACAACAATAGCCATCTAGTGTGAATGCTGTCTCAAACCATAAGTAATACAGGTCATGTAATAGAGTTGCATCTTATTGGTTATGTCGCATAATAAACTTTCATCTGATTGGTTAATTCTTGGTTCAAGAATCCTCATATACAAGTATCAACCCCTGATATTTTTAAAAGTGGTAGCTAATTGCTATTATTATTTTATTTATTTATTTATTTATTTATTTATTTATTTATTCATGGTAAACCAATCACAATTATGCCTATTTGTCAGATTGGTAAAAAATGTATTTTTTGGTGTGTCACAGAATTTTAGACATTGACATGTGTGTGCCAGGAGATGAGAAACATTGAAAATTGCTCTTGGAAACCACTGTCATATTCCGGTGGGGCCCAGCTGCCTGGCGCACAGCCTCCCGGCCCCTTCGCAGGCAGGTCCGCCCCGCCCCGCGCGCTGCAGGGAGGCGGGCTCGCCGCCCTGGGGCTGCGGTTCCGCGCGCGCGCTCCAGTGGCTTGAAGCAGCTCCTGGGGGACTGTCCTCCCCTGCTGCGCTGTGCAGAGCTGTCTGCAGCAACCCACTCTGCCCACCGGGAAGCCGCCGGCCGCCCACGGGGAAGCCGCGTACCTCTGCCTCTCCTCTGTGCAGGGATTGGTTAGCCGGACGGCAGTGTCTGCTGCGTCCCTTGCCAAACAGCAGTGAAATATCCCATTGTGGTATTCGCCTGTATGAACATCTAGTTCAGGATGACTTCTTTCTATATTGTTAATAATTAATCAACAAATTGTCAAGTAATTAATACCAAACAGGAAGGTGAACTAAAACCTACAGCACATAAAATAAATATGCTTGTAAATCAGAACAAGAGTTTTCTAAGACAGGATGATGTTGATGTGGAAACAAAGAAATGACACCTCAAGCCTCGGACAACACCTCCACTATGATGACCTCAGGAGTAGTCAGTCTTTTAACTGGAAATCTAGGAACAGAGAAGTTAATACCCTAGGTGAGGAACTGTCGATTATAAACAAGTCTACGATTGAAAACAGTCTATGGCTAACATGGGTTTTAAAGAAAAATTATCCCAAAATTAGGAAATACTCAATTGTATAAAACTTACAATTATGGAAGGTGGCAGCGGGCAGGACGGAAGGAGAGTGAGTGTGTGAGGGAGTGAGCAAGTGTGTGAGAGAGTGTGAGTGGACGTGAAGGTGGACGACCAAACCCGAGCGGTGCAGAGCCGCGGAGCAGAAGGTCCCTGTGCTGTGGACGGAGCAGCCGGCTATGCAGTGAGTGGCCCATCAGGGTGCTTCTCCCTGAGCCACAGGGAGGTCCCACCATTTTGGAAGATCCCGGGTCTTCCCTGGGTGGAGGCAATGGGAGTGGCTGGGGCCCAGCAACCTGAGCCCACCAGCACACCTGGTACCATCGGAGCAGTGGACACTCTGTGTCAACACAGACCAGTGCACAGTAGTGGAGCTGCCAAGGTGCCAGTCACAGAAACCGCAGACAGCCCAGAGCCCAGCACCATCTCCCATAGTAGCAGTCCGATCAGAGTCCAGATATCCCCCCAGCAACAGAGGCTGAGGAGCAGACATCCATCCCCAGGCAACAGAAGCACAGAGCAGCAGTTGAGACCCATCCCCAAAAACTACAGCAAAGACTGAGCAGGAGTTGAGCCCCACGGGGCAGCAGCACTCCCCAGCCACCAGCGGGGATCCACAGAGGCCTGTGCGGTCCAGGAGCTCACAAGAGCAGTGGGAAGCCTGAGCCCAAGACAGACTAGTGAGATCCAGCTGCCCACCAGCGTGACCTGCAGGGTGCAGGGGCACCAGAGAGGCCTGTGTGACCCAGTAGGGACTATGTGATCTAGTTACCCCCAGGACCTGTGGGGTGCTGAAACACCAGAGAGGTCTGTGTGACCCAGAAGAGACTGTGCCATCCAGTTACCCACAGGACCTGCGGGGTACTGAAGCACTAGAGAGGCCTGTGCTACCCAGCAGCCTATAACATAGGCATAGAGTCTGGTCCCCAAAGGCACTGTGTGATCCAGTTACCCGCGGGACCTGCAAGGTGCTGGGGCACCAGAAAGGCCTGTGCAACCCAGCTGTGCACAAGATAGGCTTAGGAGATGTGAAATGGAGGCGGAGTGATTAGAACCTACACAGATATTCTCCCAGGACCAAACCAGAATTACAACTAAAATAAAGACAAATTTTTAGGGAAAAAAAAAAAGAGAAAACCAGCAAGACAGGACCATATAAACAGGGACACTGGTACGATCTACAAAGGTACGAGAGGGTGGTGGGCTGGGAGCCCAAGGACAGCAGCAGTCTTAGCTGTGAGCAGTGCCCTTGGGGAATAAAGACCACGCCTGTTCCACAGCACAGAGAGCTGGGACAAAGTGCTAAAATAGCCACAGCCACTCACCTGGGGGGCTCCTGAAGAGGAACGGCACACTGAGATGGAGCTCTGTGGGGACACCCGAGATTTGAAGGGCACTCAGAATTTTTGCTGAGTTGGGGCCACAAAGGACAGTGGACAGTGTGCTCCTTACCAGGGCTATGGGGAGAAGCAGCAACCCCCCAATCCTCCTCAGAGATCCAGCCTTTCACAGGTAAGGTGAAGAAATGCAAATTGAGGCTCATTAATAACCCACCCTCTGGAAATCCACTTATGCAGAACACCAGGGCTACACTGCAAGACACTGAGTAACTGAGACTACTAGCCACCAGGAAAAAGCTACAGGATAACTGAACCTTTCCTGGGCTTGCAAATCTACCCAGGAAAGTAAGAATTGACAGTGGCGTTTAATATGGGCCCACCCAGGCTCATCCAAACCCAGTAGAGGGAGCCACAAACAGCAGAACACCAACACCCACAGGGAAAATTTGGCAGGCTCCAAAACCCACTGAGACAGCCAAAATGGTGAAATAAAGAAGCAAATCCCAAATGAAAGAACAAGAGAACTCTATCGAAGATGAGATTAATGAAATACAGCTAAGTAAATTATCACAGGTAGAGTTCAGAGCCATGATCTTGAGAAAACTCAACAGCATGAGTAAGGACGTCAGCACCATGAGTAAAGATATAGAAACATTTAAAACCAAGCAAGTGGAAATGAAGAATGACATAGCAGAAATTAAGAACACATTGAAAGGACTAAACAGCAGAATAGAGGAAGTTGAGGACCAGATCAGTAAATTAGAATACAGGGTAGAAAAAAATCAACCTATCAGAAGACCCAAAAGAAAAAAACAATTAAAAAACAGGAAGACAGCTTAAGAGAACTGTGGGACAACTGGAAATATAATAACATTCACATCATAGGAGTCCCCAAAGAGGAAGAAAATGGGAAAGGGTTAGAGAATCTACTTGAAGAAATAGTGACAGAAAATTGTCCTAACTTGGTTAAGGAAGAAGTCATTCAAATTCAAGAAGCACAGAGAGCCCCAAGTAAGAAGGACCCAAAAAGGCCCACACCAAAACACATAGTAATTAAAATGTCAAAAATTAAAGACAAAGAGAGAATCGTAAAGGCAGCAAGAGATAAGCAACAGGTTACCTACAAAGGAAATCCCATAAGGCTGTCAGCTGACTTCTCAACAGAAACACTACAGGCCAGAAGGGAATGGCATGAGATAATCAAAGTCATGAAAACCAAGGATCTGAATCCAAGACTACTCTACCCAGTAAGGCTATCATTCAAAAATAGAAGGTCAAATAAAGAGCTTTCCAGACAAAAAAAAAAAAGGCTAAGGGAATATATTAACACCAAACCATCACTTCAACATATGCTAAAAGGACGGCTGTAATTAGTAGGAAAAATAAGAAGAAAAATAGAACCAAACTAAACAAAAATATCAATAAATAAATACATATTTATCCCCTTAAATGTGAATGGTTTGAATGCTCCAATAAAAAGACACAGAGCAGCTCACTGGATAAGAAAGCATGACTCACATATATGTTGTTTACAAGAAACCCATCTCACAACAAAAGACTCACATAGGTTGAAAGTGAAGGGATGGAACAAATCTTTCAAACAAACAAAAAGGAAAAATAAGCTGGGGTAGCAATACTCATATCTGATAAAGTAGATTTCAAAATGAAGACCATAACTAGAGACAAAGAAGGCCACTACATAATATTGAAAGGATCTATCCAACAGGAAGATATAATCTTGGTAAACATATAAGCAGCCAACACAGGAGCACTAACATATATTAAAAATATTTTGGAGGACTTCAAAGGAGAAAGCAACAGCAATACAATCATAGCAGGGGACATCAATACCCCACTGACATCACTGGACAGATCTTCTAGACAAAAAATTAACAAGGAAACACGGACTCTAAAAGAAGCGATAAATCAAATGGATTTAATAGACATCTACAGAGAATTACACCCCAAAAATGCAGAATTCACATTATTCTCAAGTGCACATGGGACATTCTCAAAGATAGACCACATGTTAGAGCACAAACTAAGTCTCTACAAGTTCAAGAAGATTGAAATCATATCAAGCATCTTCTCAGATCACAATGGCATGAAACTAGAAATCAATTGCAACAAAAACATGCAAAGACATTTGAACACATGGAGGCTAAATAGCATGTTACTGAACAATGAATGGGTTACCATGGATATCAAGGAATAAATTAAAAACTTCCTGGTAACAAATGAAAATGAACACACAACAGAACAAATTCTATGGGATGCAGTGAAAGCAGTTCTGAGAGAGAAGTTCATAGCACTACGGGCCTACCTCAAGAAGCAGGACAAATTTCTAATACATTATCTAACCTCACAACTTAAAGAACTAGAAAGCAAACAAAAAGAAAACCCCAGAGCAAGTAGAAGGAAGGAAATAGTAAAGATCAGAGCAGAAGTAAATGACATAGAGACAAAAAAAAATTCAAGGGATCAATGAAACAAAGAGCTGGTTCTTTGAAAAGATAAACAAGATGGATGGACCATTAGCTAGACTCACCAAGAAACAAAGGGAGAGAACCCAAATACACAAAATCAGAAATGAAAGAGGAGAAAGGATAACTGACACCACAAAAATACAAAGGATTGTAAACAAATATTATAAACAATTATATGGCTACAAATTCGACAATCTAAGCAAAATGAACAAACTCCTAGAAACACATAATCTCCCAAAACTGAACCAGGAAGTTATAGAAAACTTGAACAGACCTAAAACAACAAAAGAAATTGAAGAGGTAATCAAGACTCACCCAGCAAACAAAAGCCCAGGCTGGGACAGCTTCACGGGGGAATTTTATTGAACATTCAAAGAAGAAATAATACCCATTCTCTTCAAACTATTTCAAAATATTCAAGAAGAAGGAAGACTTCCAAACTCGTTCTATGAGGCATAATTCTAATTCCAAAACCAGATAAAGAAACAAAACTATAGACCAATATCCCTGATGAACATAGATGCCAAAATTCTGAACAAAATACTAGCAAATCAAATCCAGCAATACATCAAAAAAATTATTCACAGGACCAAGTGGGATTCATCCCAGGGATGCAAAGATGGCACAATATTTGCAAATCAATAAATGTGATACACCACATAAACAAAATGAAAGATAAAAATCATATGCTCATATCAATAGACCCTGAAAAAGTATTCGACAAAATCCTGCACCCATTTTTGATAAAAATGCTCAGCAATCTGGGAGTAGAGGGATCATATCTCGACATAATAAAGGCCATATATGAAAGACCTACAGCCAATTTCATACTCAATGGGCAAAAAGTAAAAGCATTTCCCTTAAGATCAGGAACAAGGCAAGGATGCCCACTTTTGCCACTCTTATTTAACATAGTACTGGAAGTCTTAGCCACAGGAATCAGACAGGGAGAAAATATAAAAGGGACCCAAATTGGAAAGGAGGAAGTGAAACTGTCATTATTTGCAGATGACATGATACTATACTTAGAAAACCCCAAAGACTTCATCAAAAATTACTAGACTTAATAAATGAATTTGGCAAAGTAGCAGGACACAAAATTAACGTCAAGAAATCGATGGCGTTCTTATATACCAATGATGAACTCACAGAAAAAAAAAACTTAAAAATCAATCTCATTTACCATCACAGCAAAAAAATGAAGATACCTAGGAATAAACTTAACCCAAGAAATAAAGGACATATTCGCAGAAAACTACAGGTCATTGAAAAAAGAAATAGAGGAAAATATGATAAAGTAGAAGCACATACCTTGTTCGTAAATTGGAAGAATTAACATCATTAAAATGTCCATAGTACCCAAAGCAATCTATAGATTTAATGCAATCCCTATCAAAATACCAACGACATACTTCACAGAATTAGAACAAGTACTTCATATGGAAACATGAAAGACCTGGAATAGCCACAGCAATCATGTAAAAGTAGAAGGGATCACATTACCAGATTCCAGGTTATACTGCAAAGCCACTCTAATCAAAACAGCCTGGTACTGGCACAAGAACAGGCATATAGACCAGTGAAACAGAACAGAGAACCCAGAAATGGACCCAAGACAATATGCTCAATTAATATTTCAAAGGTCGGAAGAATATACAGTAGAGTAAAGACAGCCTCTTTAATAAATGGTGTTGGGAAAATTGGACAGCCACATGCAAAAAAAAAATAAATAAAACTAGACCATCAACTTACACCATACACAAGAATAATGTCAAAATGGATAAAAGACTTAAATATGACTCATGAATCCATAAAAATCCTAGAAGAAACTGTAGGCAACAAAATTTCAGACATCATATGATGCAGCAGAATTTTCACTGATACATCACCTAAGGCAACAGCAACAAAGGAGAAAATGAACACACGGAACTATATTAAACTCAAAAGCTTCTGCACAGCAAAAGATACAATCATCAAAATGGAAAGGCAACCCACTTAATGGGAGAGCATAATTGCCAATGATATATCAGATAAGGGATTAATTTCTAATATATATAGAGTGCTCATACAACTCAACAAAAGGAAGACAAAGAACCCAATTAAAAAATTGGCAGAGGAACTAAATAGACACCTCTCCAAACAGGACATGCAAATGGCTAAGAGACATATGAAGAAATGCTCAACATCACTAATCATCAGAGATGCAAATTAAAACAACAATGAGGTATCACCTCACAGCTGTCAGAATGGCTGTCATCAACAAATCATCAAACAACAGGTGTTGGCAAGGGTGTGGAGAAAAGGGGATTCTAGCACACTGCTGGTGGAAATACAGACTGGTGCAACCACTATGGAAAACAATATGGTGTTACCTCAAAAAGTTAAAAATTGAACTTCCATTTGACCCAGTGATCCCACTTCTAGAAATATACCCTAAGAAGCCGGAAACACCAATCAGAAAGAATATATGTACCCCCATGTTCATAGTAGCACTATTTGCAATAGCTAAGGTCTGGAAACAGCTCAAATATCCATCAGTGGATGAATGGATAAAAAAGCAGTGGTACATATACACAATGGAGTACTATGCAGCTGTAAGAAAGAAAGATCTCATGTTTTGAGATGACATGACGGGACCTGGAAAGTATCCGCAGTGAAACATGCCAAAGAGAGAAAGACAAATATCATATGATCTCACTTATTTGTGGAATATAATGAACATAACAGTCTGAGGAATGGGGTAGTCCCAGAGATGTGGAAGTGTGGTACAGACTGACAATCCTCAGAAGAGGTGGTGGTGGGGGAGAGATAAACCACAGAACTGAAATGCTGTGTGCATGAACAATGGATAGGACAACAAACTGGGAACATGGTGTGGAGGGAGCGGGAGGTGGGTATTAGTGGGGGAAAAAGGAGAAACATCTGTAACAAAAATAAATTAATTTTAAAAAATCTTACAATTATTCCCCAAACACTAGGAGGACTAAACATGAAATACACAGAACAGGATACAGGAAATTTTATCAGGTGAGGACCCTCTAGACAGAAGAACAGACAACCCTAACTGTGTCACAACTTGAGACGCACCGAGGGGCACAGGATGAACCTACAGCCTGTACTTTCTGGTTCTTTCTGCACAAGGCAAGAAGGCAAATTTAATTTTTTGACAAAAAAATTACTTTTTCTCACCTTTTGCTCACATAGTGCTAAGTATTTGCTGAAGGTTGAGGACTTTCTAAGGATGAACCTACTGCTGACTGTAAGAACTTCTGTGGAAAATGCCTTTGTGTGGGGGGAAGACTGTAACTGAGCCAACATTTTAATACAGTTATTATTAAAAGCAATGGTTTCTAAGCTAATAAACTGGTGCTCACATCTTTGCCTCAGAGAACTTTTTGTGGTTGTTAATCCTCATCCGAGGATATTTTTTCTATTGCTTTTTAAGGAGAGTGGGAGGGCAGGAGGGAGGGGGAGAGAGAGAGAAAGAGAGAGAAAAACATCAGTGTGAGAGAAACACTTCAATTGGTTGCCTCCTGCATGCGCCCCAACCAGGGCTGGAGATTGAACTTGCAACCTAGGTACATGACCTTGACCTGGAATCGAACCTGAGACCCTTCGGTGCACCAGCTGATACTCTACCCATTGAGCCTCACTGGCCAGGGCAGAGACTTCTTGCAAATGTGAGTTTGTGAATCGAGGTAAGGAGAGAGACTAAAAGCGTCTCTGTTGTCCCCTTTATGTTGTGGGGACACAACGTGGACCCACAGAGCTGGTGTCGCCCTCACATGTCCAGTATCCATTCGTCCTCCAAATGCCAGCTAGGTCACTCATCACCGCTTAGCTGAGGTGAGCCACAGAGTTCAGTTCTATGACAGCAAACAAGACAACAACCTGCCTGTGCCAGGGTTTTAACCTGGATACATTGTGGTTAGCCTGTTCAGTCTGGTGGACACCTATGCCTGGGCAGTGTTCTACCTGCACTTGATTGGGTTAGAAGCTAAACAAATCTGCGTGCTTCTTGCCTCGGGTGTTCATGACATTCATTGGACCTGAGGGAGCTCGGTTCCTTGAAGCTTGATTGGAGTCCTCAGGCCATCATTGCCTCCTCTTAGCCACACACATGGCTGCCTGGTCTTCTCCTGTCCCTGGTCCCTGGCTCTGGATGATGATGGACATTCCAGAATCTTCTGGACCTCGTTTCTTGAATGTTGAGTTTGGAAACCCCTCCTTCGCTCCCTACTGACTCCACAGGTAAGACCTTTGACAAGACTCATCTTCATGTTTTGTTGCATTAAGGCTGTTTCTACTTTTCAGTGGTTCAGCTTAATGTCTGAGCTATTTTGCTAGAAATTGACAGTTGATATATTCATTTTAGAAGACTTAGCACATGAACTCATTCATCCCACATGTATTGACTGCTCATTATGACCAGACTCGACGAGGGGCATGGAACGCAGTCCTGGACAATGTTCTTGTCTCCAGAACGATGACTGCTCAACTGGATAAACAGATTTCTTTTCCAAAAAGCCAAGACATGTGAAATAGTGACTGTCAGCCGTGGTGCACCTTCAGTCCTGCTGGGAGCTCCCTTGGAAGCACAGCAGGAAGCCCTGCCTCCCATCTCTGGCGCCAGAGCCTCCGCAGGAGAGCTGTGCCTCGTGGGGAGCCCCTGGCAGGGGCAACCAGTGCGAACAAGGGCAAACAGGTCACAAGGCCCATCGACTGCCCACTAGCACTCACGATACAGTTGCAAATTTGGGGAAAATGAATTATTCACCAAGCCTTTTGTAAATTCAATTACTTAACAATTAAAGCATTTTTTGTTTGTATTTACTCAAGAAATCATCAACGTGATCAATTTAATTTTGTAGTTCAATATCTGTAGTGGACTTTGAATTATTTTCTTAAAACCTAACCAGGTTACTCAGACGAGAAGCCGTCCCAGGCTGGCGTTCACCTGAAATCTCACTCAGTCAGAAGTTTTCTGCGGGAGACCACAGCATGATACCTAAGTGCCTTCAGCACCCGCACTGCAGAAATCAGTGTATTCAGCATAATTTACTTTTAAAAAGCTGTAATTGAATGTTACACCATTACATTTACAGAGAATTCTTCATAGACCCAGTGTGGGTTGAAATTAAAAACTATTTTTCTCTATTTATATGTGTACATGACATATTTTCTCCGAGAAGAGTTCATTTTATGCCAATTTTATAAAACCATTTAATACATTATTTCTATGTTGTTAAATGAAAACAATTACATCTATCTACACAGAAGGGATCAATAAGCAATAGAGTGAAATATCCTAGTAATACAAGCCTGAATTGATATCTAAACTCAGTTTGAAATAAAAACTACAATCATCCTGCATTTTAAAACCTGTTATAGTAGCAAAAACATTTTCAAATATAATTTAACACAGATGCACACCCACATTGTAAATATCCCCGAGAAAGGTGTGACCACATTCATGCACTTAGGAACTCTTGCAGTAGAATTCATTTTCGTGAATGAAACTTGTCCACAGATATCAAAGTGACCAGACAAACACATGATCCACAAGGTGATACTTACCTTGTGGTTTGGGTAAGAAATATCTTTTCTTTTGCATCTTGGGTTACAAGTCTCCATGAGAAAGAGCCCTCTTTACTTGATTTCTGCCATGTGAAACGCCAGAGTTACTAGAGGCTTGAACACACAAAACACTTGACATCAGGGAAAAACGTCAAGTACTTACATATTTGCACGTTAGACCAACTTAGTCCTAGAAATGTGCTCGGCTCTTCAGAGCCTCCTCAGCGCTCTACCCAGGTCTCGTGGTTTCTTTCTGAAGATTGCCCTGGAGCTCGGCGGATCCCACAGCAACAGTCAAGGCACTGTTCTTAACGAAAGACCAGCTCCTTCAGACTCATACATACTTATATATGCATATGAGTACATGCATGCTTTTAGCATTGTACATGTAACTTAGCTCTGTCTGTGTGAAGTTTTTAGTTGTATATACTTTTGAAATATCTATATAACATATAATATTTTGAAAAAGCTCTTATCAACTTAATTCACTCAAGTATGCACAGAGACATTCTTGCATTCTCAGGAACATATCCAGAACATAAACCAGACCTGGAAATTTTTGTTCTTTTCCATCTTCGAAGACATACATTTTTATGGGAGTGCTCAGCAAGGAAAAATTAGAAATGCAGACTCAGCCAACCTTTCCAATTTGTGACTCCTGGAATGTATAAAATCTAACTAAAAGAGACTTTACCTTGGGAACGGATGTGCCCACAGAACCTTGCTTCATGGGTTCATAAGTGATCGCTCGTGGACATCAGACAAAACAGCTACAGAGAAATTCTACAAATATGGAAGATTTTAGCAAGCCAGAAAAAGTTGTAAAATTTATATTAAAGCGCCTTTATGAAACTTTCTTTGACTCTCAAGGAACGGACAAAATATTTATATCTTATAAAAATATGTGAATAGCCAACCAACTTGATAGAGAATAGGTAAGTTCCCTGTAAAAATCTGTTGATTTTGGTACCATTTACATATCAAAGGTGATCCCAAATGGGCTCTGTGCTATGTGTATTTTTATTTAAAGAAAAGGTGTAAACTATATCAATCAAACCAACACGCAGTAAGCTGATGTCCACTGCCTGGGGGACAGAGATGTTCTGAGGCTGATGGCAAGTGGCTCTCACCTGTATTTTAAGAGACCACAAGAGTGTCCAAAGCTGTATTCGGTGTGTAATGTGGTCCTGACACACACTACATGCTATGAGGGTTACCAATGTCATCTGTCAAGCAACATAACATAATTTCCCATGATTTTATCCATAGAGAAATACAAAGGTATCAAGTTACTTTTTAGGAAAATAAAATAATCATGACAATATGTTCTCAAATGCCTCAAAAGAGCCCACTGGGAAACCAATCTCAAGCTCCCAGGACCAGGACTGAGCTTTGCGGCCTTCGGACGACGAGCCAGTCTACCTGAAAGCATGCAATGAGAGCGAGCCACCCCTGAGCCCCACCCAAGGCCTTTCTGGGTCGCCAGGCTGCGGCAGGTGCCCGCTGAGGATGCTGAGCATGGGTCGTGCTTTCCAGACACACACACCCAGCTCTTACCAACAGCATCGCAGCTCTGCTCCTGCTTTTAACAGAACTTCTTTGACTTTTTGAAACAAAAAGCAAACAGCTATGTTCTTAGATTTTCTAACACTCTTTTTGACTAAATACCTATAAAGAAATGAGTAAGCATTTTCCTTTTCTTTGAAAAATGTTTATAGTCCCCCAGGACATACACGCGGGGCTGCGCTTCTCTCTGCCCACAGGCAGCTGTAGGCCAGGCCCTGCCCGGCCGGCTGGCCCACGTCCACGTCCACGTCCACGCAGGACCCGGCGCTCACCTAGCTCCCGTGGCTCCCTTAGCAGGCTGACGCCCAAGGTCTTGGCCACTTTAGAGGCTCAGGAAGTCTACCACGCAGTGTTCCGACTAGAGAGATGACCTCACGAGGAATTTATTTTTCCTTTTGGGCCTAAATTTTGTGAGCTGGGCACAGGACTGATATATTTTCTAAGTGAAGCCAATGGAAATGGAGCAATTTAACTAGAGTTGAAGTCTGACAGTTCTCCTTAGCGCCGGAGAGCTGGGAGAGTGTTCGAGTTGCATCGTCTCCATCTGAAGGCGAGGCGTGCAACGCCCCCAGGTGCCAGGTGACACCCCCCACGCGCCAGGTGACACCGCCCCACGCGCCAGGTGACACCCCCCCACGCGCCAGGCAACGCCCCCACGCGCCAGGCAACGCCCCCGCGCGTCCGTCAGCGAGCGCAAAGCCACGGTTTGCACGGTTTGCACGGTTTGCACGGTTTGCACGGTTTGCACTGCAATCACAACTCGGGCGCAGGTGGCATTTGCCATTTCTGCCAGACTTTCGGTTTACCAGACTAATGCGAACACGCGAGGCAGCAAGGGGGGCTCCTGAGGCCCCGGCCGCCCTGAGGTCAGTCACAGCCATCATTACACCCACCGTTTAGAGACGCCTGAACAGCTCTCTGCCCACAGGAGCGCCTCCGTCTGCGTTCGGACGGAAGAGGTGGCGGCGGACGGGGCGGCCTCTCCGGGCGGCCGGAACCACGGATCCATGACCGCCTCCCGCTGGAAGCTCGGAACCCCCAGGCGGGTCGAGTTGATGTCTCAGTAAGCCTGTGCAGAAGCTCAAGGAGGGCACACTGGGACCTGAAGCGGTGAGGCTGCTTGTTCACAGACGCTGAGGGGTCGTGGACTCTCGGGTGTTCTCTCGGACCCTGATGGAGTCCCGCCACAAACAGGAAGGGGGAGCGAAAGTCCCCGGTAACCCGGCACTTCCACAGCTGAGTACATGTTACAGCCTTTTTCCGCCTTCAGGAAGTTGGTCCCGATAACATCTTCCATGAGCTCTGGAGTGTCTTGGCAAAGAAGTATACAATCTCAAACCTAGACATTGAGATAATACTATTTCCAGTGAAAATAGCTTCTCCCCCCACCTCTGCCCATGGAGTAGCTACAAAGTTATAAACGAACTTTGTAGGCTCTCCCTCCTAAGCCTGGCTGCACCCCAGGCCCACAGTACTGATCTCAAGGTGCCATGTACAGGAGCCATCCCAGAGGCTCACCACCAGCATGATGGCATTTCTGAATGCAACAGACAAGGCACCCCCTCCAACGAACCCTCTAGAAAACCGCACCCCAGCTGAGCATTCCAAGTCAAGCTCTCCCTCCCTGAAGGCCTTGCCTGTCCCTACAGCCCAAGGCCAGGTGAGCACAGCCGGCAGACTGTGGGCTCAGCCAGGAGCCAGGCTCCGCTGTGCAGCCAAATGGAGTGAACTTGGCCAGAACAATAGTTCTGGCGAGTGGGAAGGCGTTACGGCAGCCGAAGACCTGGAGTTAGCCGTGTCTGCAGTAAACCAGCTTCCCCCTTTATTACGGTAGCACCTAGAGAGCACTGCCTTACCCTCTGAGCCTCAGTCCCTGCCTGTAGGACCTCATAATAACACCTCATGATTATGAGCCGATATTCTAAAGTCCCAGCACAGTGGCTGCCACACAGCGTGTTCAGTTCTTCTGGAGCAACTCTTAGGAGACCGGAAACCATGTGATCTAAAATCAGACCACTGTACTTCAATTTCTTTACCTTTACCTAATGGGAATATTGAAATAGTCATAAGTAAAAACACTCACAAAACTTTTTATGCATTTTGTTATCTTTGAAAGTAATTACATACATCTGAAGTTTTGAAGTGAGAACACCAGTAAACAGGGTTAGATATCGGTTTATTCAAAAAGGCAGGAGAGCCTGGCCGGTGGGCTCAGTGGACTGAGCACTGTGCCCTGGACTGAGAGGTCCTGGTTGGATTCCCAGTCAGGGCACATGCCAGGGTTTGGGCTCGATCCCCAGCAGGGGGCATGCAGGAGGCGGTTCATCAATGTGTCTCTCACATCAACGTTTCTATCTCTCTCTAAAAAGTCAATAAAAACATATTTTAAAAAAATTCAAAGAGGGCAGGAGAGAACCAGGATAAAAGATAATGCTGATTTTTCCCTGGCAGGTGTGTCTGGGTTGGTGGAACGTTGTCCTGTGCACCAAAAGGTGACGGGTTTGATTCCGGGTTTGATTCCAGGTCAGGGCACATACCTAGGTTGTTGGTTTGATCCCTGGTTGGGGTATGTGTGGGAGGCAACTGATTGATATTTCTCTCCCTCTCTCTCTTTCCCTCCCCCTTCCTCTCTCAAATCAATATTTAAAAAAAAAAAAAAAAAAAAAAAGAGCCCTGGCCGGATTGGCTCAGCGGTTAGAGCATTGGCCCACAGACCAAAGAGTTGCATGTTCGATTAGATTCTAGTCAAGGGCATGTGCCTTGGTTGCGGTTTGGTCCCTGGTCCTAGTTGGGGTTGTGCTGGAGGCAACAAATCAATATGTCTCTCTCACATCTGTGTTTCTTTCTCTCTCTCCCTTCCACATTACCTGAAGATAAATGGAGAAATATCTTGGGTGAGGATTTTAAAAAAAAAAAAAAAGATAATGCTAATTTTTTTTCAGGAAAGAATAGCCAGGTTCATTTAGGCAAAGGTGCTAGTGTTTTAAGACAAAAACATCCCTGCTCAGACAATTCACTGCAATTAGCCTGCCGGTTTTTATGTCTGTTGCAAGACACTAGAAAGAAGGTTCTCACCAAAATAGCTGACAAATGTTGACGCTCGCCCAGAGGTGTCTCATGCTTGACACTGGGAGGGCTTTTGCAAGTTTCACCCAGGGCTACTGTGAAGCATCCCCAGTGATGACAGCGAGATCTTGAAGGTCACAGATACAGTGAGAATGTTCTGGAAATAGGGCTGTGATTCTTGGCTGGATAAACTCTTTACAACAGGCATCTGCATTGGAGAGGTGAAGGAGTCAGAAGCCTGCACAGTTCGTGGCTCACAATGAAGGAGAATGAAAGAGGCCCATGTTGGACCTTCTTTCTTGTTATGGTTTCATAGGAAGATTATAAAAATGACCACTTTTGTCATGGTTCCTGCTGCAATTCATTCCAGGGACGTGAGAGGGTGCTGCCTACGTCTCTCCAGTCTGATAACAATGATCCAAAACACCTTCTCCAGAGCTTCTCCAGCCCAGGGTGGGAGAGGCCTGTCTCGAGCCAGACAAAGCCTCCGGAGCCCCCGACTCTGTGGGCCGGTCAGCATGTTCCCGGAGCAGCGGGCGCATCCAGTCCGTGACGCGGGAGGCCCACCAGCGATGGTCTCATACTGCTCTCCCTGCCCTTCCCGCCCTTGGGTCCAAAGGTCAGCGCCTGCAGCTGCCTCACGGACAGTCGACCCACTTATCAATTTAAAATGTCACTGAAGGGGATTCCTTTCCGTATGTCATCACCAGCACTGGGTTTATATCATTCAGCTATTGGCATTTTGCTGGCCGGCTCGGGAAATGCTTGTCTGGAAGTTCCCTCTGTTTGCAGCACACTGTGAATGCCTGCGAGTGCCCAGCGGAACACCGGCCCCGGCACGGGAAACACAAGGGCGGGCCGTCCGCACACACAGTGTTCTCCCACATTGGCTCTAAAAATAAATGAAAACTTGCTTCAAATTCAAATCCTTTTCAAAGTCCATGCATCCTCTCCCCTTTCCATGGACAAGCTTGCCCGGGCAGTAAGACCTCGAGGACCCCTGCGTCCCCCGGCTGCTCCCAGTCACCCGTACTAGCCCCGCCTCCACAGCTCCAGGGCACTGCTCTGACCAAGGTGGCAGACGCTGCCCAGGCCGCTGGTCAGTTTCCTGTTCTCAGTGGACACATTTGATCCTGTGATGTCACGCTTCCCTGTTCTCTGAAATCCATGGCTTGTTCGTTAGACCACATCATGACCCGCATCTTCCTTCCTACACAGCCATTGTTCCCCATCTGGCTCCTGGTTCCCCGTCTGCACACACCAGGCCACCCACCATCTCTCGGATCTGGTTTCTTACCTCTAGAAGAAAAGCCTCTCTGCCCTTAGGTGTCGGTTCTTCGAGAGATGTAGCAGAGTTCATTCGGCCCCAGCTGGACCCATTACCAAACATTTTTCTCTTCCACCTTCACCTCCTTACTGAGCGATGCTCCCATCATGCGCTTGCCCACGGAGGAATTTTGGCAGACATCCCAGATTCTTTCTCATTTAGTCCTGACATTGAGCTACCAAGTCCGCACATTCCACCTCCTTCATCTTCACTCGGACCCCGGCCATTCAGTCAGTCTTCAAAGCCGTTCCCTTGACCGCGGCTCTCATCGCTCTGCCCGGATCGCTGCGCTTGCCTCCGACGGGCCCCGCTGCCTCGAACTGGCACGACCCCGGCTTACTGCACACAGTTGTCCATGTGATTTTCTCAGACACAAATCTGACGATGCCATTTTCCTGCTTCAGTTCCTTCAGTGACTCCCATAGCTCCCCAATGCAAAGGAGATGCTAGCTTAACACACAAGATACTTCACGACGGGACGCCCGCATCCGCTCTGCCTCTGTCTCGTTGAGCTCCGCAGATTGTTCGTTCTCAGAGCCACACCGCTCGGTGACCACCTCCCTCCTCACAGCTTCACAGACGGGTAGGACGTCATTCCCTCTCACCCGGCTGACGGCTTCTCATAGCTCAGTGGTGACTGCAAGACTTCTGTCACCATGAATTCACCCCTGGTCCACCAAAGTAAAGGTAGGTGTCACTGCACTTACTTTATTTTCATAACCACAAACATGTATTGATCTCAGTTATATACCATGCGTTGTTCATGTGTCTTTCACACATTATCACACTGGATTCTTGTGCTGGCTTCAAGACTGTAATGTTGTTATACCCTTTTCACGGTGAACAGATTCAGGTTTTGAGAAGTCCTATAATTTATCTAAGTTTATGCAGCTTAAAAATGACCAGCCACCGTCTTTTCCTTCTCTAAAGCTCATGCTTTTAACAGGACACTGCCGCTGCCTTATCGCTGAATGTGTCGTGGCCGGCTTGGCGTTTCGCTTCGGGCACAGGACCTGGCCCCTCAGGCGACTGACCAGCGAATTCGTGTAGACACTGGATTAGCAAATATTGGCCTTGAGGTGCCCACAAGGCCTCCAGGTTAACACATTGTAAATGAGGCACTGACGGCCCCACAGGACATCTGAGCTCAAGGTGGAGAACTGAGTCCTCAGTGGGAGCTCAGGCCACAGCAAGGAAGGGACCACCACGGAGCACAGAGTGAGGACGCCACAGCAGAACAAGGCTATGGCCTCCTGAGAAACAATGCCAAGGGCATTCGGTGGAGGTGGAATCTGAAACAGGCACAAACTATGGGCCAGGATGAAAGCTCCAAAGATACACCCTACTAATGTATCTACTGTTAATAGTGTGAAGCTACTCCAAGAACCTGAAAAAGAAGCAGGCTTATTCCTGCCGTGTCGTGGGCCCTTGGCTGTCTGGCCCTGGTCACCTCCCTGAGTCTGATGGCCTCAGACAGTAAGAGGACAACCACCCTGCCTCCAAGGAGAACCCTTCTCACGCGCTCCTGGGAGAGGCGGCACTCAGCGCCCGCTGTGGTGGGGAGAACAGGGTTGCAGTCTGACCTTAACTGTCACAGAACTCACTGGGGTAGACAGAGAATTCAGTTACTGACATTTAAACACTGAGACAATAAAATACTCGAGCTTTAGTCATGCACTCGGGATGGTATGAAAGATGAGAGCTGTTTCTTGCCTGCATTTTTTTCTAACTTCCTTTCTTGAAAGCAAATGGCACACTTATTTGTTCTAACGTAACAAGATGCTTCAGTGTTTGGCTTCAGGCAGGATCACCACACAAGGCTGTTGCCACATCCTGAAGCATATATCAGCTTCTTCAGCCATGGTCCCCAAGTTTTCTCTTCCTCGTTCTCACTCTTTCAAACGTGGGAGTTGTTTGGGCCCCAATGCTCAGCCTGGTATGTACTTTTGTGGAAAAGTCTCCCCACTCTTGCATGTCCCCTCTTTTACATACAAATGTCCCTCCTGGGGTATACAGGAGGGTGGTCCTGGGTGAGTTACCTTCCAGGGGAACATCTGAACAGCTCTGGAAGTCCAACTTGCCAGAAGAGAGACTTTCTTATATATTACAGACACTCACACCCTGTTCTTACTTTAATTAGGTAATGGAAGGCCAATAGCAAAGAAATCTTTCCAGCCTTTAAAAAAAATGAAGAAGTACATGATTAGAAAATAGGATTAAGAAATGAACGGCCTTTTCCAGTACCGTGTGGCTCTCTGCCCATGGTCCCCCAGCTTCCCTTGAGCCCACATGAGGGTCCTGGGGACGACCCTGCGCAGCAGCCGCCCGGCAGCTGGAGGACTGTGGGACTTCTGCTAGACTTAGCCCCAGATGTCCCTGCACTCCTGCAGGGCGGCCTCGGTCACCTCCGCTGACTGCAGACGGAGGGATGCGGCAGGGCCGTGGATGCAAGGCTCTCGATGGGCAGGCATTGTGCCGGACACAGTGTTGTTACAGGTTTGAATTCGTGTGTCTTCTGGGTTTTTTTGCTGAGAGAGAAAGAGAGAGATCCAGTCATGTGGCTTCTTTTCTTTCTCAGCCCTGGCTGTTGTGTGTTGGTTTGATGTGGTGTTTTGTTTATTTTTTTCCTACTCAAATCTACAACTCATTAAATGTGACAACCTGACAGTGTGGAGAGGAAGATGTGTATTCGTGGGACGCCCAGGACAGTCGTCCCTGCTAGCTTCTGTGAGGATGCCCTCACACACAGCAAAAACGACCCTGGGGAACAGTGTAGCCATGCAGCTGTTACCAGAGAACCTCCTGAGCTGGGGAACAGGGGGCTCTCCCCCCTCAGCTCTTGTCAGTCTCTTAAGAAGATATTCAGATGAGTGACAGAAAGTAGCATTGAAGCAAAGCAAGTGAATTTATTAAAATGCACTTGGAATAAAGCACAAGTGGTCAACTCGCTGGACTGGACACCCCACCTGATGGGGGTGGAGCCTCCCCTTCCAGGTCTCCCAGCTCCCCTGCAGGGTACCCTGGGCTGAAGACTAGGTTTCAAAGTCCCTTCTACATTGTTATGGCTTATCTTGGAATGTTTGTACATACATCTGGTCGTCTTGTTTGGAACGTCCCAAGGTGGCTGACTTCTTTGCACAGGGGTGAGATAAGTTCCCCATTCATCCCCCTTCCCCACGTTCCTGCCCTAGCGGCCATCTGCTCTACCTGACGCAGGGGCCCGGCGAGCCGAGGGCACCCGGGAAGGCGGCCAGCAAAGACACTGGGCAGTGAGAAGAGCTGCCCCTTCAGAAGCTGGTTGGCCTCTGACTCTCTGAAGCATGATTATTTTAACAAGCTCCTCCCTGATCAGTTTTAACTTATTCCTCTCTTGGGACTTTATCATCATGTTCCTCAAACTCTAGGATCCAAAAGCTCATTTGCCAAAATTCCCAAGCAGTCGCTATGGTCTGAGCTGTTGGGCAGTGTCCACATTCCTCACAGTGGTCATTAAATCCGCTGACCCCTCTCTTCCACTGTACCTGGACGCTCCCCCTTCGATGGTCTAGTTGTTGCTTTTAAACAAAAGACATCCAAAGAGTTTATTGTCCTGCTATGCAAGTTAGATGCATACGCCAGCTGGCTCTGTTGCCTTAAGGATCTTGCTACTGGGACCAACGTCAAACATCGAATCCACGCACCCCACACATGCAAGGGGATGCCCTGTGTACCTTTCCTCCCAAGCAGATCCTCGGCATGAAGTCCTCGCTCATCTCATTATCCCTCTGAATTTCTTAGGAAACATTTGTTGACTTGAATATGACAACCTGAGGGCAAGGACGACTCATCAGAGACACATCCCCAGTCCTGGAAAAAACTAAAGGCCTTCCCTACTGAAAATGAATCCACATACACTCTGGGATCCCTGAACATGCCATGGTGGCTCACATGCTCTATTCTTCTTTTCATTTTCGTCATTAAAGCAACAGTTTCAGGCTGATATTCCTAAGACAATGGCAGCTGCTATACAAGGGTCCACACCTGTTCTACCACCTCTTCCCTGGATAGCCCCTGCATGCTTCTGCGAGCAGTAACTCGATGCATGTCTCACAGGAATCAGCCACGTTTCCTCTGCTCACCTGCCAGCCAGGGGCCCCTCGCTCATCAGCACAGTCCGTAGTGCAAGGTCTGAGTTCTTTTCTTGAGCAAAAGCAAACGGGAGCTGGACAGGCAGGAGGAGAAATGGTCTCATGTAGACAAACAAGCTCAAAGAAAGAAGTATTTCACCTTCTCAATTTGGTCTTAAGACTACCAAAGACAGTCAGGGAAACCCCTTTTCAGAACCACAGATGGTAAACATGGGTCCAGAGGCTCCACCAGGAAACCTGGCCAGTAATCTTTCGTGCCAACTGGGATGAAAACCTGTTAACTGGAAAATGTGAGACAGAAATTAACCTTGCTTAGGCAAAAGCAGCAGCAATAGTAAAGAACAGCCTTTCAAAAAAACCAAAAGGGTAAATGTTGCTGGATGGCAAGAAAGCACTAGAATTGTCTGTCCTGCAGGCCGCAGGCCGACATCTCCTGTGTGGTCAGAGTCTGGGGTGAGGTGGGAGGGGAGAAGGGGATTCCACTTACATTCTCTCTTCATCTTGTGAATGTAAGAAACATTCAAACCTGTACAAAATGGTTGTGAGTTTATTCGAGTCAAACTGTCAAAAATTGCCACCAAGCAAAATCTTAACGGGTTAAGAATATGCTCTAGAGAACGGCCATTTTGCACCTTATTTTCTACATTCCAGTCACACTGAGTTACATGAAATCCCTTGGTGGGGAGTTGGGAGAAAGCAGCCGGGGAAACCTCTGGGACTGGACACACAGCAAAGTGATGGACGTATACTACTTTTCACAGGTGGGGACAGGACAGGTAACAGTCCACGGTTACCTCAGTAACAACGAGGGGACTTGTGGTCTCCACAGAGTGGGGCCTGTGCTTTGAGGGGTCTGGAGACAGGAAATGACTTTGACCTTCTAAAGATGTTGTGGTAGATGCAAAAAGACCACAGGCTTAATTAAGGTGGAACTGACCTTTCTCAGGGAAGACGCTGGCCTAGGACAAGACTCCCCACCATACACTGCCTTTAGTTCAAACGTTTTAACTTCAGGCCATCCTCTGTGGTTACTTTAGGTCTGAGTTTGCAAGGCCGCCATGCAGGCCTCCCTGAGCTTGTCAGGTTAGCATGTGGCAATAATTTAAAAAATAAACCAAGTAAAATTATATGCAAAGGTATTTCTTGTCTTTTGTCTTTACCACCTTTTCTCAGTATCTTTCCCTTCCCTTGCTCTGCCCCAGTCAGCTGACCCTGGCCGCAGCCTGCTCCTGTTTCGGGGAGGGTGGGGTGCCAAGGAGGGCTGCTTCAGGACGGGGGCCTTGTCACGTGGGGGAACAGTGCTCATCGCAGGATATGGAGCTCTAGCATATTCAAAAGCTTCCCAGTTCCTAAATTGCCACAGCTCATATTCTCCCACTAGGGTACCACATACAGTGCAAGAGTTCTTGAAAATGTGAAAGTAAATCTGATACCAATCTACATGAGCATGTTTATTTTATCCTCACCCGAGAACACCTTTCCATATTTTGTTCAGATAGAGTGGGAGGATGAGAGAAACATCGAGTGAAAGGGACACATCGAGCGGTTGCCACCCACACGACCCAACCAGGGCCGGGAACAAACTGCAACTGAGGTACATACCCTTAGCAAAACCGAACCTGTGTTTCTCCAGACCGCAGGCCAACGCTCTAACCGCTGAGCCAAACCGGTCAGGGCTACAAGAGCATTTTTTAAATGCACCAGGGTAACATGCATCTAACAAATGTTTTTCATCAGAAAGCGTGTGCTTGGAACTGTGCTAGGACGGTCCAGCCGTGGGCCAAAGGCGCCCCAGCGTGTAGCGTTCCGAGTCGTGCAGGGGGACAGTGACGGCTCCCTCAGAGGAGGGAGCCGTGCTGCAGGAGGCAGAGCGGTACCTCGTGACCAGCACAGGCCGAGCTCCCACGCAACCGAAGACCCACTTGGCAGGTTTATATCTGACAGCCTACTGTTGACTGGAAGCTTTGCTGTCAACATAAACAATGATGAACACTTTTATGTCATATGTATTATGTACTGTGTTCTTACAATAATAATAGAGAAAATGTTATTAAGAAAATTACAAGGAAGAAAAAAATGCATTCACAGTACTTTTTTGATTTACATATAAGTGGACTCGCACAGTTCAAAGCCACGCTGTCAAGGGTGGACTGCGGGCCGTGCTCGGCCGCCCTTTCAGGGGCCCGAACCTGCTGAGACCAGCCGGGGTCTCCCAGGAGGGAACGACACGTACGTGGAGATGTGAGAGGCAATGAGGGACAATGACAAGGCAGCGCAGGCAGAAGGACTAGCATGGTGGCCGCTCTGAGCCAAAGACAGAAGTCACCAGGAAGGCCCCTGCTGCAGAGCGAGGGGCGCACTGCTGGATGCAGGCTCAGACCAGCGGAGATCCAGCCCAGGGTCCCCGTGAGCCATGTCCACATGGGGACATGGGGACATCGAGTTTGTTATTGCGACTAATTGCGATAAACAGTGGAGTCTGGAAAGTGGAGTTTCTATATCCAAGAATCATGGAATCTCACAGTTGAAAGGTACCTTCTAAAACACGAATCCAAATGACCCTGGATTAATTGGCGCATAAATTCCTTCCCAAACACACCCTGCGGTGTTTTACAGCTCTTCACTGGAGCCGGCCACGAGGTGCAAGCCCTCTGGGATTTCAGAGAATCAGTCTAATCCTCTTCCCAACTGACAGCCTCTCACATTTTTAAAGATAACTGTCTTGTCCCCATTATGTCTCCTCTTCCCCAGGCCAAAAACACCTAATTCTCCCAACGGCTTCTCACGTTACATGACTCCAGACCCCTCCCATCCAACTTATGCTTCTAGGGACAGGCCCTAGTTTGTCAAAAGTTAATAAACCACATTTGCTTTTGAAAATAAATCAAAGCACATAAACTGCTTTATATTAATCTATTTTGCTCACACATGATGTTTGCCGTGGGATACTGAATCAGGAATCATAGATTACCTTCGTAGCTATAAGGGGTCTTCCAGGGCTTGGTACAGTGCCCTGCAAAATAACCCTTTGATAAATGTCATTAGTTACCTAGATGGTCTGTCTGTATTTGTTTTTGAATAAATGACATGGTTCAGCAGTTTACAAATCTGAAAGCAGTTGTGCAATGACATGCAAATTCTAGGAGAACTACTGTGAATACACCTACTGACCCCCAAAGCCCACAGGAATGGGCTGAATGTCCCACAGCTAACCTGCAGTGAAGGAGACAGCTGTCTCAGACAGATGTGTCCTTTCAGGAGTGACCAGTGTGATCCATTCTCCTCCGTCAAAAAATATAAATTTTTCAGTTGCATAGAAAAGATGTGTAACATAATAACTAATGCACATGATGAGATGCATATATGACAAGGTGATACAGGCTAAAAATGAATGCAAAAATGTTCCTGTCCCTGAGATAAATACTGAGAATGAACAAAAATAAATAAGCTACTTACTTCAAGAAAATAAGTCAGGAATCGGTAAGATAGCTTTTGGGGGTTGGGAGGGAACACCCTAAATGTATCAGACTGCAAGACAGCCACTTCACTGTAACATCATTGTAACTCTCACAATCATCAACACTGCCATTCCCAACCAGG
This sequence comes from Molossus molossus, assembly GCF_014108415.1. Taxonomy (NCBI): domain Eukaryota; kingdom Metazoa; phylum Chordata; class Mammalia; order Chiroptera; family Molossidae; genus Molossus; species Molossus molossus. Next base: position 107,559,807 of record NW_023425345.1, read on the forward strand.
TCCCCACCTTCCATGACCTCGTATCTCTACCTTGTATGAAAAGGAAATTTATAATATATCCCCCAGCCCAGGACCTGACTTCCTCTTCTACAGCTCCCTGAGACTTTCAGACCAGTGAGCATCCTGTGGGAGGCAGAGAAGATGAGATTTCATTAATTTCCCAAACTCTTACTCTTCCTTAACCCTAGATCCTGGCTCTGTCTGGATATACCTTTATAAAACTACTTTATAAACACTATTGTTATATACCATAAAAATTACCAGATTCTCATTTTGTTGATGGTTTCCTTATATGTACAGAAGGTTTCAGTTAGATGTGATTCCATTTATTTATTTTTGGTTTTGCTTCCCTTGCCTTTGGATTCAAGTTTGCAAAATCATACCAAGACCAATGTCCAGAAGTTTAGTGTGTATGCTTTCTTCTATGTATCTTATTATTTCAGGTCTTACATTTAATTTTTTAATCCATTTTGAGTTAGTTTTTGTGTATGGTGCAAAAAGCAGTCTAGTTTCATTCTTTTGCATATGACTATCTGGTTAATCTAACATCATTTATTAAAGAGACATTCTCTATTGTATATTCCTGACTCCTTTGTCATAAATTAGTTGTTCATATATAAATTGGTTTATTTTTCAATTCTCAAATCTGTCCCATTGGTCTGTGTGTCAATACCATACTGTTTTGATTAGTATAGCTTTGTATATAGTTTGATACCATGGATTTTGATGGCAATCAACTAAATACAAAAGATATTTGCAAATGACATTTACAATAAGGGGTTAATCGTCCAAAACATATAAAGAACTTATACAACTCAACAACAAAACAAACAACTTGATTTAAAAATAGGTACAGTACCTGAGTAGACACTTTTCCAAGGAAGGCATACAAATCGCCAACAGGCATACAAAAAGATGCTCAAAATCTCTAATCTCTGAGAAAGTTCAAGTCAAAACCACAATGACATCACCTCACATGTGTTATGATGGTTATTGTCAAAAATACAAGAAATAACAAGTGTTGGGAAGGGTGTGGGGACAAGGGAACCCTTGTGCACTGTTGGTGAGAATGCAAAGTGATGCAGCCACTGTGGAAACCAGTATGGAGGTTTCTCAAAAAAATTAAACAGAACTACCATATGATCCAGCAATTCCTCTTTTGGGTATTCACCTGAAGAATATAAAAACACGAATTCAAAAAGACAAAGGTACCCCTACTGTTGACATAAGAAATATTCAAACCAGTAAGAATTTTTGTGAGTGTATCTGAGCCACAGTGATGGTAATGGCCGGCCGGGGTGGCATGTAGCCCTCTTCAGCCACGTTGCATTCACTGTGGCGTCGTCCACAGCACCCAGGACACGGAGGCAACCCGAGTGTCATCGACAGGTGGATTTCAGACTCTCGATGAAGTAGAAAGTGTTGCTTCTTTTTAAGCATGACTTTGGCATCTTCCTTTTCTGAATTTAATGAATTGTATCAGCAACGTGTTGATGTCTAAAAGCAGTGCGTATGTGAGTGTGACAGGAATGCTTTGGGAAGGATCGGGCACCACAGACTGTGCTCTCACTTGTGAGAATAGGGAGCCAAAGGGAGAAAGAGGAACAAAGAGAAAAATGAGAGAGAGAAACAAAGAAAAGCTACAGCCAAGATACAGGGAAAAGAAACTACTTAACACTTCATAAAGTTCAGAGAAAAGACCTCAAGAGCTCACTTAGGATCTCCAGTTCTCTTCACACCACACTGAGCGCAGGAAACGAAGAAGGCATGTTCCACGAGCTCCCCGTGGCCTCTGGCACCTCACGGTGCACGTGAACTGAAAATACCTCCTCTGCCACGTGGGAGCGAAGGAGAGGCACCCGCAGTGTGTTTGGAAGTAAACTGTGAGAAGACAGGAGTACACTTCTGGCCTCACCTGGTTTAGTCCCCTCCACACATTTTCCTGAAAGCAGTATCAGTTTCTGACTGGAATGTCGTGTGTGTTCACTGGAGCACACAAGTGAGCAACTGCGACGTCCTGTGTGTGGCCGCCAGACGCTGCAGCCCGCACACCCTGCCGAGGGCGCTCCAGGGGCACCGACGCCACTGCCATCTTGGATAGGGACGTGCACAGCAGGGAAAAGTCACAGAGCCTTTTTAATGAGTTACGAATCAGAAAGAGATAAAGGCTTCAAAAAGGGTGAAAACCTGCCCTGCAGTTAGAGCATTGGCTGAGGGCCCAAGGGCCGTGGGTTCGATTCCTGGTCAAGGGCATGTACCTGGGCAGCAGGTTTGATCCCCTGCCCCGATTCGGGTCTTGCAGGAGGCAGCCAATTGATGTGTCTCACTCACATTGATGTTTCTCTCCCTCTCTCTCCCACCCTCCCTTCCTTTCCCTCTAAAAATGCAATGGAAAAATATCCTGGAAAAACAAAACAAAACCAAATAAAAGGTGCAAACCCAACCAAAACCTTGACAGCTCCTAGAGCAGCTCCAGGAATCACAGTCATCTCTCTGAAGAAACAATTTTTATGAGTTTATTGGAACCAAATTGATGACAATTGCCAGGAAGCAAAATTTCAAGAGATTTAGAAAATGCTCCACAAAATTGCAGAATGCTTGCCTCGCTGTTCAGTGATTTCTGCCTCCTGGTTAACACCGTCAGAAGCAGCTTGGCATGTAGAAGGGCTCATGTCATGTGGTGGCTTCACCAGCTCAGCCTCACTGTAATCACTGTGGTTGTCTTTAACTAAAGTTAACATTCCCTCCCCCCTATGCAAAGAAAACTTGAAATATGCACAATGTGTGTGTGTGTGTGTGTGTGTGTACAAGGAGAGGCAAACATAGGTTTATAGCTATTTGTATGGAAAATAATACAATAATAATACAAAAATAAACGGTTTCTTGTACTCAACTGTAAACCAACTTTTGCCCCACCCTGTATATATGCATACATTTATACACATATGTAAAAATCTGTATATTTTATCTCTTCATAAAATTTTGCAAACACTTCAAATGGCACAAACTAATGAGAACACTATGTATATATACTTGAAATAAAAATTTTTTCTTTATTTTATTTTTTTCATCATCTTATATCCCTCCATACCCTCTTCCATCACCATCCGTCCCCCCCCCAGCAATTACCACACTGTTGTTCATATCTATGAGCTCTTTCTCTTTTTTTCATTTTTCCTAAGTCCCTGCACCACCACCTTCAAACCCCAACTCAGAGCTGCCTGCCTGCTCTCTATCTATGAGTCTGTCTCTGCTTATTAGTTCAGTTTGGTCATTAGATTACACATAGAAGTGAAATCATATGCTACTTGTCTTTCTCTGACTGGCTTATTTCGCGTAGCATAAGGCTCTCCCAATCCATCCATGCTGTTGCAAAGAGTAAAATTCACTTCCTTTCCATGGCAGAGTAGCGTTCCATTGTGTACATGTGTCACAGCTGTTTTATCCACTCACCTCCTGATGGACACTTGGGCTGCTTCCAGATCTTGGCTACTGTAAATAATGCTGCAATGAATATAGGGGTACATGTATTCTTTTGAATTAGTGTTTTGCCTTTCTTCGGATAAATTCTCAGAGTGGAATTGCTGGGTCATAAGGCAATTTCATTTTTAATTTTTTGAGTTAACGCCATAATAATTTCCACAGTGGCTGCATCTCTCTGCATTCCCACTAAAAATGCACAGGAGTTTTCTTTTCTCCACATCCTTGCCAACACTTGTTGTTTGTGGATTTATTGATGATAGCCATTCTGACAGGGGTAAGATGATATCTCATTGTGGTTTTAACTTGCATTTCTCTGATGATTAGTGACTTTGAGCATCTATTCATATGTTTATCATCCATCTGTATGTCCTTTTTGGAGAAGTTTCTAGTCAGTCCTTTGCCCATTTTTTAATTGGGTTGTTTTTTGGTGATGAGTTTTATAAATTCTTTATAAATTTTAGATATTAACTCCTTATCAAATGTATCATTGATGAATATGATCTCCCATTCAGTGGGTTGTCTTTTCATTTTTTGATGGTTTTCCTTGCTGTGCAAAATTTTTAGTTTGATGTAATCCTATTTGTTAATTTTTTCATTTATTTCCCTTGTCCAAGGAGATACATCCGAAAATATACTATTTAGAGAAATGTTCATGATTTTGCTGCATGTATTTTCTTCTAGAATATTTATAGTTTCAAGTCTTACATTTAAGTCTTTAATCCACTTTGAGTTTACTCTTGTATGCAGTGTAAGAAGGTGGTCTAGTTTCATTTTTTGCACCTATCTGTCCAATTTTCTCAACACAGGTTATTGAATAGACTGTCTTTAACCTGTTGTATGTTTTTGCCTTCTTTGTCAAATATTAATTGACTATAAATGTGTAGGTTAATTTCTGGGCTCTCTACTCTGTTCCATTGATCTATATGTCTGTTTTTGTGCCAGTACCATGCTCTTTTAATTACTATGGGCTTGTAGTATAATTTGATATCAGATAGCATGATTTCTCCAACTTTGTTCTCCTTTCTCAAGATCACTGTTGCTATTCTGGGTCTTTTGTGGTTCTACATAAATTTTTGGAATATTTGTTCTAGTCCTGTGAAATGTGTAATTGGCATCCTGATAGAAATTGTGTTAAATCTGTAGATCGCTTTTAGTAGTATGAACATTTTAATGATGTTAATTCTTCTGGATATTTATTTTGCATCCTGTTAGTTTACTGAATTTATTTATCAGTTCTAGTAGTTTTTTGGTGGAATATTTAGGGTTCTCTATATACAATATCATACCATCTGCAAATAATGACAGTTTTACTACCTTTTTTTTCAGATTTGGATACCTTTTATTTCTCCTTTTTGTCTGATTGCTGTGGCTAGGACTTTCAGTACTATGTTGAATAAAAAGTGGTGAAAGCAGACATCCCTGTCTTTTCCCCCATCTTAAGGGAAACACTTGTCATTTTTGCCCATTGAGCATCTGTCTGTGAAAATGTTGAGGTATATTCGCTCCATGCCCACTTTGCAGAGAGTTTTTATCATAAATGAGTGCTGGATTTTATCATATGCTTTTCTCTGCATCTACTGATATAATCATGTAATTTTTATCCTTAAATTTTTTATATGTTGTGTCATGTTTATTATTTTGCAGATATCGTACCAACCTTGCATCCCCGGAATAAATCCAATTAGAGTATGTTATGTAATCCCTTTAATCTATTGATGGATTCTGTTTGCTAAATTTTGTTGAGGATTTTAGGATCTATGTTCATTTAGAATATTGGCCTATAATTTTCTTTCTTTATTGTGTCTATGTGATTTTGAAATTTGGATAATGCTGGCTTCATAAAATGAACTTGGGAGTCTTCCCTTCTCTTGAATTTTGTGGAATAGTTTGAGAATGATAGGTGTAAGTTATTTCTTGAATATTTATTAAAATTCACCTGTTGAACTTTTATTTGTTGGGAGTTTTTTTTTTTAATTACTGCTTCAATATCACTAGTTGTAATCTATCTTTTTAGATTCTCTGATTCTTCCTGATTTAGTGTTGGAAGATTGTATATTTCTAGGAACTTATCCATTTCATCCAGATTGTCCAACTTTTTGGCATATAATTGTTCATAAATTATCCTACAATCCTGTGTGTATTTTTGGTGTCAGTTGTTATTTTGCCTCTTTATTTTCTGATTTTACTTCTCTGGGACTTCTCTCTTTTTTACTTGATGAGTCTGGTTAAAGGGTTGTCAATCTTTTTTATCTTTTCAAAGAACCAGTTCTTAGATTCATTGATTTTTAGTATTGTTTTTTTAGACTCTGTTTCTTATATTTCTGCTTTGATCTTTATTATTTCCTTCCTTTACTCACTACACAAAGACACCTTTTGTAGTTATTTGTAGTTATTTTTCAAGTTTCTTTAAGTGTAAAGTTAGATTATTTATTTGAGCTTTTTCCTGTTTCTTTGGATAGGCCTGTAATGCTATAAATTTTCCTCTGATGGCTGCTTTCCCTGTGTCCCACAGATTTGGGGTTGTGTTTTCAAGGTATCTTTTGATTTCTTCTTTCATCTCATTGTTAACCCACTCATTGTTTAGTAACATGTTATTTAGCCTCCATGTCTTTGTGGGTTATTTTGTTTTCTTCTTGTGATTGATTACATGTTTCATAGCATTATTGTCAGAAAAGATACTTGATATGATTTCAATCTTCTTAAACTTATTAAGACTAGTGTTGTGTCCTAACATAATGTATTGTTTTGTGGTAAAATGGTCTGAATGTATTAATTAAATGCATTTAATCTAGTGTGTCATTTAAGGTCACCATGTCCTTGTTGACTTTCTGTCTCAAAGATTTATTCATTGATATCAATGGGCTGTTAAAATCTACTGATATGACTGTATTACTGTCAGTCTCTCCCTTTATGTCCATTAAGATTTTCTTAACATATTTAGTTGCTCCTATATTGGGTGCATAAATATTTGCATGGATTATATCCTCTTGTTGGATTGTTCCTTTTTTCATTGTGTAGTGTCCTTCTTTGTCTTTAATATAGTCTTGGTTTTAACGTCTATTTTGTCAGATATAAGTATTGCTACCCCAGCTTTTTTCTCCATTTTATTTGCATGAAATATCTTTTTCCAACCTCTCATTTTAGTCTGTGTGTATCTTTCATTCTGAGGTGTGTCTCTTGAAGATAGCATATGCATGTGTCATGGGTCTTATTTATTTAGCCATTCAGCTACCTTATGTCTTTAGATTGGAGCCTTTAAGACACTTACATTTAAAGTGATTATTGATAAGTATGTATTTGTTACAATTTTACTTTTTAAACTATGTTCCTCTAATTCTTCTCCTTCTCTTTCTCCTTCTCCTCCTTTATTCTTCTTCTCCGTCTTACCTTTAACATTTCTTGTAATACTAGTTTCATGGTAACATACTCCTTTAGATTTTTTTTTTTTTTTGGTATGGCAAACTTTTTATTTCTCCTTTCATTTTGAAATGGTAACCTTGTAGGTAAAGTAGCCTTGGTTGTAGGTCCTTGCTTTTTATCATTATGAATATTTTATGCCAATCCCTTCTGTCTGGAAATGTTTTTGCTAAGACATCATCTGACAGTCTTATGGGAGCTTCCTTGTAGTAAACTGACTGCTTTTCTCTTGTGGCTTTTAAGATTCTCTCTTTGACTTTAACTTTTGCCATTTTAATTATGATGTGTCTTAGTGTGGGCTTCTTTGTGTCCATCTTGATTGGTATTTACTGTGCTTCCTGGACTTGTATGTCTTTTTTCTTTACCAGGTTAGGGAAATTTTCACTCATTATTTTTTCAACTAGATTCTTAACTCCTTGCTTCTCTTTCTGGTACCACCATGATGTTGTTATGCTTCACGTTGTCCCTAAGGTCCCTTAAACTATTCATTTTTCTACCTTGTCTTCCAAATCACTGAATTGATCCTCTGCTTCATTGAGTCTACTGTTTATTCTTTTCAGTGTATTCTTTATTTCAGATATGACATTCTTCATTTCTGACTGCTTCTTTTTTATGATTCCTATGTCCTTTTTTATGTTGTTGAGCATCCTTATATCTAATCAATTTCTTTTCTCCATTTCACTAAGCTGTTTTAGAGAGTTTTCTTGTTCTTTCATTTGGGGCCTGTTTCTTTGTCCCCGCCATGTTGGCTGCCTCTGTGTGTGTGTATGTGTGTGTGTGTGTGTGTGTGTGTGTGTTTTCAATGTATTAGGTAAATCTGCTATGACTCCATTCTTGGTAGGGTGTCTTTATGTAGTAGGTGACCTGTGGGACCCAGTGGTGCAGTCACCCTGATCACCTTAGCTGGATGCTCTAAGAACATTCCTTGTGTGCATTATGTAGACCCTCCTGTTATAACTGAGTCTTGATTGCTATTGGCCCATTATTGTGTGGAATAGACCCTCAGGCTGACTGACTATGAGGCTCAACCCCCAACACAGCATGCAAGCTGCTATGCAGGGGCTGTTCACACAGATCACCTCAGCAGGTTATGGTGCCTGCCGAGATCTCCCTGTAGATATGCTGCTTGTGAAGCTTATTGGATCCTGCTCTGTTGTTGTCTAAAGCTGGCCACTGGGTGTATTGATTTTGGGCCTCTTAGGATGGACTCTTGTGCAGGCCACTGTCAGGCACTGTCTGTGACTGGTCCTGGGCAACCTGTTTGGAGCTGTCAGTGATCACAGCTCATAATTCCCTCTGCTGGAACTGGGTGCATGTGGAAAGGACCAAGCTGTGCACTAAGGTCTGCTTTTACAAGCACAGGGCCCAGGGGCAGGTCAGCAAAAGTCTCAAAGCACCCAGAGATCCACCTCAGCCTATAAGTTCTCTGTTAGGCTCAGTCACTTAAAGAACCTTGTGTTGTATTCCTCAGCAAGCCATAAACTTCCATGGGGTGGGGCAAGAGGGATTCCAATAGGTGGGGCAGTTACTTCACTCCAGGCTGATAGTGCATAGAGAGAAATGCTCTGCTAGAGAAAGATGGCTCCTCCTGTATGGGGGAATGACTCAGCATAGGGATTCTGGTAGCTGACCTCTCCGCTCTCTCCCCAGAGCCACCAACTCCAGACTTTCTTCATGCAGCTCTAGTCCACTCTAGCCTCCATCTGCCAGAGGCCACGGTGAGTGGCTATGAATGAAATTGTGCACATTGGCCCTTTAAGAGGGTGCCTGCATTTCTAGCCATCTCTCCCTGGTGGACAGAAACCCCACTGCTTTTCACAGCCAGGTGTTATGTGGATACCTTTTCCAGTTCTTGTGCTCTGAGCTGAGAAGCTCAGCTTGGGGTTTAGACTCCAGCCTTCTCAGGGGAAACCCCCTGCAGCTGATATATCCTTCAGAACTTCAGTTGCTGCCCATGAGTGCCCAGCCAGCCCTCTCACACCTCTTCCCCTCCTACCAGTCTCAATGTGGCCTCCTCTATAAGTCCTATAAAGATTCTCTCCAGCTAGTCTGCAGTTGGTTATTCCAGTTTAGTTCTGGGAGAAGGTAAGTGTAGCTTCCACCTAATTCACCACCATCTTGGATCTCAACTGAAATAAATTTTTATTTTTCAATTTTCTGTAGTCAATGCAATTTTTATCAAGTAGCATAAAGTGTTTCAAACCATGAAATTAATAAAGACACATGTGTTAGATGCAAAATTGCCTCAGAAATATAAGTTCATCAATAAAGGAGCTAAATTTTATGCAATATGATTTTTGTCAAAATTTCTTCCCTCTAAAATGCTGACTAGGATATAAAATATAATAAAATTGTTAGGTTGTTTATTCACAGTGAGGCTCTATGCTATTTTAAATATCTCAAAAACTGACCTCATTTACCAGCAAAACCTAAATGTGCCATTATTTTTTTGCCTTCTTTTTTACTTATTACTGTTACTGCCTTTGATTTACAATCAACTGTATATATTGTGACTGTGCCAAGGGTGTTTGTAACATATAAACATATGCACATTAATTGGGAAGAAAGAACTACATTTAGGAGTTATTTCAGATTTATAGGAATTTTATACAAAACATTTATAATTTTAATATATTAAAGTGTATGATATACTTTATAATTAAAATCAGAATGCCCTACTAAAACAAGTTGTTCTTAACTAATAAAACATAAAATTGGATTATTTTAATTAGCATTTTTACATCTCTTTGTAAAATGAGTGTTCAATTCAATTACCTGTAAATTTCCCCTTCTTATAAGACTTTTAAAATCCATCTTCTATTAGGCTTGTTCAGGAATTGACCTCTGCAAGCTCTATAAATAACCAGAAAACAAAATTAGGAGTTTAACTTATGGAGAGTCATAAGAATCACATGCTAAAAATATATATTTTTAATATTTCTTTTACTAAAATTGGTAAATATCACAAATGAACCCATTTTTAGTTATTTTAGAGAGCGAAACTTCCAATAAGTGGAAGTGTGCTCTACTAGAGACAATTGTAATTTTATTTGTGTGTTAATACCTCCTTCTCTCAAGGACCTAAAGACCTGGATGTGTGCTCAGGAGAGAAAAGCATTTCTTTGGAATGGAAACACCTCATGCTAAGTAATCATGTGTAATTTCCTGAACTTCCAAGGTGCCTTGGTTGGGCTGTTCTAAGAGATGTTTTATGATGGCATACTGCTCATATTGTAAATTGATTCCAAGTCTATTACTCAAGGATATAAGAATGTTTTCCACAATAATATATATTTTTTAATTTTTTATTTGTTTACACAATATGTAATGTTCTTATAGAATGGCATTTTTCTCTGAAATTTAATATAACTAATTGTAAAAACACACTATTCACATTTTCACAATAGTCTTCAAAATCACCATATTTCTCTACTATCCCCAGGAGGTTCTAAAGTGCAAAAGAGCGGTGTGCCCACATTGGCTGTCTTAAATCCTGATGTGTTTTCCATATTCCTTCTTGTTACTCTATGGTCCATAGCAACAAAGTAGGAAAATCAGTGGGTGAGTCATTTCTACCAAGACTTTACACAGTGATTGTGGCTAAGTTGCCTAAACATTGTGTTGGATTCTTGTTTATCAAGAGTTGAACAAAAGATAGTTGAATAGGAAGCTTCAGGAATTATTCTTTCCACAAAAAAGAAACTACAAAGCAGTCAAGAACTGTCTGAAACAACTATTGTGGAGCTCTGGAATCTAAATAAACATTTTTAACATCTAGAGGAGTCCTTGGTGAAGAAAGAGGCTGGTACATTTCACTGAAATTTTGTGTTTCACTTAGTGATGGTCATAACCCATCCCCAACCCATGTGGCAGGCAGCCATGGGGATGGCTCACACAGTCCTGTGGGGCTAGATGGTGCCACTAGAGACATTGTCTTTCAAAAATAGGTCCTGTTCATTTTTTTATATTTGTTGTTGAAAGTATTACAGATGCTGTCCTTTTTCTCCCTCATTGATCCCTCTCCCTGACTCCCACCTGCATGATACTGTCAATTTTATTCATTGCTTTTTATACCTGAGGGGCCAGCACAGAGGCTGACCATTATATCAACCCCACTGATTGGAAAGGCTTTTCCAACCACATTGATCAGATAAAATTTAGAAAGACAAAAATAGTTTGTGCTTTCGCTTTTTGGACCCAGGCATTTGAGGAAATCTCTCTGAAATCATTGGCTGACTGCAGAGATAACACAATAGATGCTCCAGGGAGTATATATGACAATAAATACAGTCTTTGCAAAAATAGTTTGGAAAAGTCATAAACAAAGGGACAACTGCCGCTTTCATCAAGTAACAATAGCAACCCCACCCCTGAAAGGGAATAGAATCTTATTTCTCAAATGCCACATTACAACATTCAAAACATTTACTTCTCAAAAAAAAAAAAAAAAATTACAAAGAATACAAAGAAGCTGGAAGTATGACCCATTCACAGAACTAGAGTAATTAAAAAACCCCATCCCCAACATTAGACTTATAAGACAAAGACATTAAGTTAATTCTCTTAAATGTACTAAAAAAACTGAAGGAAATCATAAACAAAGAACTATAGTAAATCATAACAAGGCATGAATGAGTTGGTAATATCAATAAAGAGGTATAAATTATAAAAGAATATAAAATAAAAATTCTGGAGCTAGAATAAAAAAATTATTGGAGGTGTTTAACAGGAGATTCAAACATGCAGAAGAAAGAATCTGTAAATGTATAGATAGTTCCATTGAAATTATCCAGTCTAAAGAGAAGAAAGAAAGAAAAAATGAACAAAGCCTTAGGGTCCTATGGTGGCATGCTATTAAGTATGCCAACATATGCATAATGGAGGTTCCAGAAGGAGAAGAGAGACTTTCTGTGAAAATATATATATATATATATATATATATATATATATATATATTTGAAAAACAGTAGCAGAAAGCTTCCCAAATTTATCCAAGGTTGCAAGGTGGTTCAACATAAGAAAATCAATGTAATACACCTCACTAATATACTGATCATCTCAATAGATACAGTAAAAGCATTTAGCAATATTCAACAATGTTTCATGACAAAGACACTCAAAAAACTAGAAATAGAAAAAAATTCGTCAACATGATAAAGGCCATTTAAGAAAAAGCATCAGCTAACATCATATACACAATAGCAAAAGACTGAGAATATCCTCCCTAAATTAGAAACAAGATATGAAAGCAGGGAAATTAGGCAAGAAAAAAATAAAAGACATCAAAATTAGAAAGAACAAAGTAAAACTATTTACAGATGACCAGTACTATAAACAGAACATCACAAAAAATCCACACACAAAAAAATCACTAAATGTAATAAATGAGTTCAGCAAAGTTGCAGGGAACAAGATAAACATACAAAAAGTGTGTTTCTATACACTAATAATAAACAAGTCAAAAAGAAAATTAATGCAACATTTCCATTTACAATAGCATATATAGAGTAAAATGCCAGGAATAAATTTAACCAAAGAGATGAAAGACTTATTCACTGAAAACTACAACAGAGTGCTGAAAGAAATGAAAGAAGACTTAAACAAATGGAGATACTTCCCATGTTCATGGACTGAAAGACTTAATAACATACTGGTAATATGGCAATTGTTATCATTAAAATGGTAATACTGTCCAAAATAATCTACATATTTAATGCTCTTCCTATCCAAATCCTGATGGCCTTCTTTGCAGAAATGGAAAACCTTATTCTCAACTTCATGTAGAATTACAAAAATCCCCAAGTAGCTAAAACAATATGTTAAAGTAAAATAAAGGAGAAAAAAACTATACTTCCCAATTTTAAAACTTATTATAATGCTACAATAGCTAGAACAGTGTGGTATTGGCATAAGGATAAACACAAAAATAATGTCTACAACATCTACAGCCAACTGATTTTCAACAGTAGTGCCTAGACAATTTAATGGGTAAAGAATGATTCCTTCAATAAGTGGTGCTGGGACAGTTGAATGACCATACCCAAAGGGATGAAGTTAGACCTCCATCACACACAAAAGAGGTGTAAAGATGTGTAAGGGAATCAAATCAAGACATTTCAGCTCTTTTCTTAAATTCCATTTTCTAGTTTTATAGTCATCCTGATTTTTATACCAATATCTTCAAAGGTCTAGTTTCATTTTAGTGAATAAGCAACATGCATATTAATAACAACCATTGCTGCTTTGCTCTGTGACATATGCATGTGTTTTAGTTCCAAGTTATGTTGTGTTAGTAGTACTGTTTAAACTCAAAGCAACCCATGTGTTTAATCCCTTACTGTGTTCCTAAATATTGTACAGCTTCCTGCTCTGTATATTTATCTTGACTGATACTAGTCTTCTCTCCCAACTTGGCAGTATTCTCTAATGTGAACACACACTGAAATAAGATTATTAAAATGTGGTTTGTGGATGACATTAATAACCTTGTATTTTAGATTGCACTGGCAATACCCAAGCACCTTGAACATAAAGCACACCAATAACATCTTATTCTGAATGTCAGCAGTATAAATAAATAGATTGACTCCTTTAGTTTTTAAGTTTAAAGATACTTTAAAGTTGAGCATTAATCAGTGAATCATAATATTATAAACTAAAAAGAAAGGTCTTTGAGCAATACACTCATCAGTAGCAAAATTTCTCTCTCCTATTTTAATCTCCCTTAGTCAGTGCCTATGCTTATTTGGCCAGAAAGTATATTCCACTTTGGTTCCCTCTTTATAATGTATTATTTCAAACTGAGTATATATAATGCATGATCTGTCAAATAATGTCTTTTTTTGTTTTTTTCTTTTTTCTTTTTCATGAATTGGAACACTTGCAAAATTCTATTTCACTGATTTTCTTTTTAAAGATTTTGGATTAAGTTATTCTTTCTGAAATTTTTTTGTTGGGCATTTTTCATTTTATGAAATTCAGCTTTGATCTTTATTCATTCGCTCCTCCTAGTTTCTGGAGTTTATTTTGTTTTTTTTCCTTTTTTACATCCTTAGGGAGTCTTCCTAATTTTTTTTCCTTTAGTTCCTTTATTTATTTTTTATTCCTTAATAATAAACTATTTTACGCTATAAAACATCCCTCTTAGTTCAGTTGTGCCGCCCCCCCCCCCCCATCTGGTATAAAGTTTTCTCCTCGCTACTTTCTAGATAGTCTGTGATTTCTCTTTTTATTCTGGCTTTGTCCAAAAAATTTATGAGAGTGTGTTTCTTAGTACTCAAGTAGTAAGAGGTCTTTAGTGGCTTCTTAACAGACTCTGTGGTCTTTGAATCTTATTTATTAGGTTTTTCTTCATGGATAAATAATGAACACTTTTTGTGAAAGTCTTTCCAAAACGTATAGCTTCTATTTGGGAGGTATGACCTTAAGTTCCCAGAGAATTATTTTGTTTGTTAATTGTGTTTTGCAATTTCTTCGCCTTACTTAAGCTTTGTTTACTACCTCTGTCCATTTTTAAGAAAGTACATTAAAGTTTTCTGTTATAAATATGCTTTTATCATATACAGAATTTTGCATTGTTTTTGTCTTGCATATTTAGCTGCAATAGTTTTGCTGCATAGAGATACAAGACTATTAGGTTTCTTTTTATGATTACTTAATGTTCTTTGTTTTTACTATGCTTAACCTTAAATGCAACATTATTATTTTAATATATTATGATATCAATTATATTTTATATATTAATTATACTATATATTAACATATTGCCTTTTCTATTTTGGGGGGGGTTTTGGTAGGTGTTTTATTTTGTTTAATATTGCCTTGTTTTTTATCCCCTTTCACCCTTATTTTTAAGCACTCTGTATTGATTCATTTTAAGGGTGATTAATATAAATAGTGTATAACTGAGTTTTGTGTCATAATACAACATAGCAGTCACTTCTAATAACAGCTTTTGGTCCATTTGAATCCACCATAATGGCTAATACAACTGGTTATATATCTTCTATCTTACTTTATGATTAGTAAATATTTCAAATAGTTATTTCTTCTTTTTTTAAGATTTCCTTGGTTCTGTTAGTTTGTTTCTAATTATTCTTTTTAGAATTTGTGAATTCTACCACACTTTTTTTTTTATTAATAGTTATCTCTCATAATTTTCTACAATTTTTTTAAAAACAAAGTTACACATCAAAAACTAGAAAGAAAAAAAAAAAAAAAAAAAACAAAGTTACAAATATTTTCACCATGTTTAACTCTTAAAGGTAAATTGCTTTCCCCACCAAAACCTTTTCCCTCATTACTTCCATGTATACAATTATGCTCTATTTTGAGCTATTCTGTCTACTTGACCTTCTAGTTTGTACAGCGATCATCTCATCTTTAATTCATAATTGTTTAGTTATGAAATCATGCTGTCAGGCCAAGACATTTTAGTACTCTTTTTATCTACTGTTTCACATAAACATCTCTTCCGCCGGTGTTTTCCCCTCAGGGCCTTGTTGTGTGCCTTCTGAGCAACTGTCTCCTCTGAGCACCTGAATGAACTCTGGATGGAGGTGAGCACAGGCAGCGATGTCTTTGCATGTGGTGGAAGGTGGAACGGTTGTTCCCCCCTTAAGTCAGAAAACCTGCTGATCCTTGCTGGGGTCCTCAGCAGTCTCTGGAGTGAGGACCCAACCCACCTGCTCAGCTCTTTCTTGGTCTTGTGGAGGCCAAGAAGACCCTGTACCACCTCATGGAGCTGGGGTTCACCCAATGTCCTCATATTTTTGTGGGCCAAACTCTTTCCAGGCTCTTCTTTTTGTTCTCACCCCGGGCCCCTTTTGACTGTTTTCTGGACACACTCCCAGCCCGGGGGGAAAGACTGCGACCGCTCTGTCTCACCTGGGTCCCAGGAAGCAAGCCTCCACCGCAGGGCGGCGCTGCGAGGCCTGGAGCCGAGCGCACCAGCTTAGCGCTGGGAGCGCAGAGGACGGCCTGCGCTCAGATCCACCGTCCGTTTCCTGCCCTGCGCGTGCCCTTCATGCTAAGCAGTCTTCTGAGTAGCCACTTGAAAAGTCTGGTAGCTTTAAACTGGAATCCTGATTCTACCCTCCTTCCCCGCCTTGCAGCCACCAAGCCCAGCTGCACTGGGGATTCCGAGAGCCACCTGAGCTTGGCGATCAGACCTCGAAGTGCTACAAAACCGCTGCTTCCCACCAGGCAGTTTTCACTCCCAAATCAAAATAAAGTGGTGTATGACACTTTGGAGAGTCTGTGAAACACCCCGGAGAGCCCAGCTCAACGGCATGGACAAAACATGGACTCTGGCAGGCAGTGGGGATAGAAACTTGAATGAATTCCTGGGTGACATGAGTGACAGATACAGAAGTACAGAACGATGACAGAACAGTCCTAACTCCGCAGACGCAGGCTGACGGTGCGGTGGTAGCTTGTAGGCGGGGTGGCTGCGCGGGAGCCTGGCCAGGGCGCATCGCTGCAGGGCGCCCGAGGAGGTGCCAGGCAGGGCGAGGGGAAGGACGGCAGCATGGACGGGACTCACTCCTGCATCAATAACAGGTGTCCCAGCAGCTTTTCCCTGTGAAATCGGGCTTTTTGTACATAGACACCACGATTTGTAGTCACTACATTTTTGAAGCTAATACTCAAATTATTAAAAGTGCAAATGCTAAAACCCAATTTTCCATAAGCTTTAAGTTCAACTTAAAAATCTTAAGCTACTTATAAGTTAGTCCAATTCTCTTACACATTTCAGTATCTCAAGTCTAAAATCAAGTGCTTTTCTTGGAAATATGGTCATTGTGGATATTACTGGTTAAGACTGTATTTCCAAGAAAAGCACTTGATTTTAGACTTGAAATATTGAAATGTGTAAGAGAATTGGACTAAATTCTAAGCTGTAAGTAGCTTAAGATTTTTAAGTATGAATTTCGGGTGGTGGGGAGACAATTCCATCCACAACCGCAGATAGTCTGGCAGCTGTCTGGTCATCCCCTGATTAACAAGGAGTCAACAGAAACTCCGGTTGGCTTGCTCTCCACTCCACGGGAAGTAGCACAGCTCTGAAAGCCTGTGGCCTGGACTTCTAGATGGGGAGTGACCGTTGGCAGCAAAACCTCAAACAACAAAAACCATGGTCTGTTTTTCCTGGAAGACTGGCAATGTCAGCCAGGCTCAAGGTCAAGAAAGCACAGGGCCTGCAGAGTGGTGGCGGCTGAATCAAAGCCACCAGGTGGGCATTCTGGGTTATTTATATGTATGTCCATTGGCAGGCAGCCAGGCTCCTGGCCACCTATGTCACGGTCACATGGAGATGCCGCTGCCACAGTCCCAGTGCAAGAGCCACAAGGCTTTATAGCTCTGCTGACTGTGCTTGTACAGACACACACAGTGAATGCAATGACACTGTGAGGTCAGACTCGGAACAAGAAATAAAATTGCCGGGCCCTTCACTTCTAAAAAATAAATTAAATTAAAATGAATAAAATATACTGCTTAATCATACACTTTAAAATTGCAACATAAAACTCATACATCGATTTCTCTTATTTTCAAATTATCTTAAGTACTGCATATACTTTAATACCAAAAACATGCAGAGTATCCCGATGATAACAGGTTGCCCTTATGCTCAAGATAAATACATGAGTTTCCAGAGGTTGCTTTGCTTGTTTAATTGTTTAAATTAAAATTCTCCAAGAATCGGAAGTCTACTCACCTATCCAGAGAAGAGATCTGCTCTGCAGATGAACCTGTGAGTCCTCTCCCGATGAGTTCTAGAACACAAATCAGACACACATTAAGTTCTAGAACATTCACATCCCCATGGGCCTGGGTGCTAACCTTCTTCATAATGAAAACGGTTGATTATTTCTAGACCTTACAACCAAATCCTCTGATGTCAGTGTCTAGTCCCATAGTCGTCACATCTAACCTCATGTAATGAATCTCTCTCCTGCTTGAAGGAAGCTGTATTTTTTTTATGTTTACTGTCTAAGGTGGCAGTGCTGTTATGTTAATGACAAAAATGGCAAACACAAAGTTTCAGTGAGCATAGCCTGAGCTCTAAACCCTAGCCTGGCCCGGCTGCTGTGGCTCAGTGGTTGAGCATGGACCCATGCACCAAGAGGTCGCCGGTTTGATTCCTGGTCAGGCACATGCCCAGGTTGTGGGACCGATCCCCAGTGAGGGGCATGCAGGAGGCAGCCAATCTATGTTCTCTCTCATCAATGTTTCCATCTCTCTCTCCCTCTCCTTTCCTCTCTCTCTAAAATTAATAAAGAAAAAAATTTTTTTAAATAAAATAAAAAAAATAAACCCTAGTCTGCCTGGGAAAGAAGACCCTTAAAATCAGGTGACTTAGAATGGCAAGTCATATGACAGGGTGACCAACCAACCACTATCCATTCATAGTGGTGAATTTAATGCCCCCTCTATTCAACCAAATTACATGAGAAATTATATCACTGTAGTAAAGAAAATATCTTGAATGATACTATGCATTGAGCTTATATGGGAGAATGTTTAGTTCCACGCAAAGTCTGAGACAGAAGAGCTGGGGGGAAATGCTATACAATTAGCTTTGCCACTTGCGTATGATATTGAGGGAATATATTACTCTCCTAAAAATAATTTAAGCTTTACAGGTCTTTCCACCATCCAAGAGAATTTTCCTTTGCCCACCACACCCAGGAGGTCGGAATGAATTTACTGTTGGCATCTAAGAAAGCACTCATGGGAAACACTAGTTAGAAATGTTTTCAGGTCCTGGATTAATTATGAAATAATCCTGTACAAATAAACAAGTACTACCAGAGAAACAGCGATGGTGTGTATGTGTTTAAACAATAATTACTCAAGGCTTAGGGTGGTTAAATCCCACTGTCACCTTCCCGCTGAGTAACCCTCCTCCAGACCCACCGACAGAGGGGTGCTAAGCAGTCCTGGACAGGAAACTGCATTTCAGCAACAGTAAGCTTATGTTCCACTGCACTAAACACCAACACAAGACACTGGAGTTTTCCCCACGGTTATAGTTGATTGAGTTTTTTCTATTTTTGTTCTGTTATTTCCCTGATAGTCACTAAAGGCTCAGTTGGAGTTCTAATTTGAGTCACTTGATTTAATATTACATCAGGGTTAAGAACCCAACTACGAGTTTAATCATTATGAGGGTCCCTGTTGTAATAGTCAAGGTATCTGAATAGGAATACCTTTAAAGTGTAAATAACAATTATTATAATAATGACAATTTGAAAAAATAGTTTTAGTTACGAGATGTAGGGAATTCTTTGCATACTGATCACTACCTGGCCGGGGGAAAGGAGTTTTTTTGGAAACTAGAAATAAGCATCAAATGAAAAGAAGTAGAAAATAAGCAGAACATCCGAAGATATGAGGTCAGTGATAAGAACGCACTGTTTCAATCCTCCAAAAAAGCAATGCCCTGATGTCATGCACTAGATAAAGTGGTGCCAATGGAACCTGGGTTTCTAGCTGTTTTCTCTGTAAACATTCTTATCCTTTTAAATGGAATAGCCTCTGGTTTCCTCACCCCTCACATGCCCTGAGCCAATGAATCTCCTTGCTTATCCATCGGAAAAGAAACCATTTGTATTTACAAAGAAACAGGAGTCCTGTGACTCAGTGAGTTACTCCTTTGGGCCATTTTACACTTGGAAAGGGAGAAGTCAATATCTCTAATGTTGCAGGAAATTATATCATAAAATATATACTGTAATTCCTTCTTTTTCCTGCGCATTTGGTTATAAACATGTTATAATCCAGTTGATTCCACAGTGATAGACACAAAACAGCTTGGAAAGTCGTAATCTCCCAGGAGCATGTACCGAGATATGCCAGCTCCGTCACACTGCAGTCAGTGCTATCGTGTTGGTTCTGCTCTGAGATGAGGACTGGAGTCTCCGCGGTCCAGGGTGAGGGAAGACAGATGAGCAAACATTATCACTCACACAGGCAGTCTATCCATACAAATCCATATCAAATTCTTGCTGGCTTCTCGTTTTCATACATATATGCACATAAACACACATTAATAGGAGAAACACATTTGTGCCATGGGAGATAAGAAAGTTGAGACCAAATCTGCTGAGTCAGGAACGCTCCCAGGACATAAGGGTCAGGATAGTGCTCCATGGGACAAAAATGCTTGGCCGGGGAGGCTGTTTGTGGCACCAGAGATGGTCTCCATTCATCTCGCTGCTGTTATCTAGCAGATACTTACTGTTGAAAGTTCAAATTCTTTTTACATCATTAGCCTGAAAAAATTCACAGTACATAGCAAGTGTCCTGGACAAATGATGTGAGAGTTGACAGGTGGACAATTGGAAACTCGTGTAATGAAATGATTTCAATCCCTTGAGCCTGTCAACATGGTTTAGAAACCAGTTAGTTGTCAAATGCATACAAACATCAAAAATACAGATCAGGGCCCGACCGGCTAGTTCCTTTGGTTGGAACGTTGTCCCAGCATTTCCCAGCATGGTCCCAGCATTGTCCTAGTCAGGGCACATACAAGAATCAGCTAATGCATGTATGTGTGGTTGGAGCAACAGGTGGATGTTTCTCTCTCTTGCTCTATCTCTCTCTCCTCTCGCTCCCTCAAATCAATAAATACAAAAATAAAAAAAATAAAAAACGATCAGGACTGACGGCCAGTAGTCCAGCTGGGTGAGAAAGCATCGTGGCTGTCTGTGACGTGGGCACACAAAAATTGTCCAGTCTCTGTCAACGTCCCTGACCTCTGAGGCCTTGCACTGACCCAGCCTGCATTATGGACTTATTCACATTTTCATCTTATATCGCTGCTCATCATGATGCCTTTATGAAGCTGACTAGCCATTCTGTAAAATATCAGTTTCCAAACTGCCCAGAAACCTCTTCTTCCATATTCCCACCGAGTCCCTGCTCTGGACCCTGGGGTCTCGGAGCACATGCCTGTGGCCATTGCGAGGGGACACTGGTGAGGAGCAGTGCTTTGGACCTTAAGTTTGATGTCTTTCCTCAAGCAGTTAACATGAGAGTAGCCACTTCAATATTTGGTGAATGATGTATGTAGAAATAGCAAAATACTTGCTTTTAATATATATTTAAGTCTATATTTTAAAATAAACAAAATCAAAGCTGTAGTAAATGTCGATTTATTAGGCAATTCAGGAAATTATTAGAATTCTAAATTTATTTTCATCTGCAGATACACAGGCATGCAGTTTTGTTTCATTGTCCTGTAACTTGGGCCTTGTCTGTAGACCATCATCAAACAAACGCTCACCGTGAGGAATGCAGGAGGCACCCCAGCTTTGCGTCTTGTGGGCTGGGCGTGCGGTCCCACGGGCGGTGCTGGGACCTCGGACCCCACTGTCCCGTCGCAATGGCTGTGTCAGGTGGAGGCGGATGGAGCACACGGTGCTGTCACGCTGCTCAGTGTGCAGAATTTCTACAGGTCGCACCACCTGTTCTCGCTGCTGCAACTGATCCCGTCCTGAGCGCAGAGACCTCACCCCCCTTTTCCTCGGCAGTCCTGTTCCGAGAGTTATTAACTGCACCTCCTTTTGCTCTCCAAATGTCCACTGCGATGAACCTTCCAGGCCGAGGAGACCCTCTCTGTCACATTGCCCCAGTGTAAAGGGTACGAGTGCACTTCTACGTGGAGTCTAAAGAGACAAAAGAGACTCAGGCACAGAGACAGGCTGGTGGTCTCCAGACAGAAGGGGTCGGGGCATGTATGAAAAGGTGAAGACAATAAGAGAAACACACTTCTGGTTATAAAATCAGTAAGCCACAGGGGTGCTCATTGATTCCACAGTGAGTCCAGTCGATGACAACTGCACGGTGACAGTGGGTACATGCTGCTCATGGTGACCCCGTGATCAGATGGTAATTGCACGGTGACGGTGGGTACAGGCTGCTCATGGTGACCCCGTGGTCAGATGGTAATTGCACGGTGACGGTGGGTACAGGCTGCTCATGGTGACCCCGTGGTCAGATGGTAATTGCACGGTGACGGTGGGTACAGGCTGCTCATGGTGACCCCGTGGTCAGATGGTAATTGCACGGTGACGGTGGGTACAGGCTGCTCATGGTGACCCCGTGGTCAGATGGTAATTGCACGGTGACGGTGGGTACAGGCTGCTCATGGTGACCCCGTGGTCAGATGGTAATTGCACGGTGACGGTGGGTACAGGCTGCTCATGGTGACCCCGTGGTCAGATGGTAATTGCACGGTGACGGTGGGTACAGGCTGCTCATGGTGACCCCGTGGTCAGATGGTAACTGCACGGTGACGGTGGGTACAGGCTGCTCATGGTGACCCCGTGGTCAGATGGTAATTGCACGGTGACGGTGGGTACAGGCTGCTCATGGTGACCCCGTGGTCAGATGGTAATTGCACGGTGACGGTGGGTACAGGCTGCTCATGGTGACCCCGTGGTCAGATGGTAATTGCATGGTGACGGTGGGTACAGGCTGCTCATGGTGACCCCGTGGTCAGATGGTAACTGCACGGTGACGGTGGGTACAGGCTGCTCATGGTGACCCCGTGGTCAGATGGTAACTGCACGGTGACGGTGGGTACAGGCTGCTCATGGTGACCCCGTGGTCAGATGGTAACTGCATGGTGATGGTGGGTACTGGCTGCTCATGGTGACCCCGTGGTCAGATGATAACTACACGGTGACGGTGCGTACAGACTGCTCATGGTGACCCCGTGGTCAGGGCCACAATGTCAAACCACCAATTTTCACACCTGAAACTAATATAAAATTGTATGTCAACTGCACTTTAATTTAAATAAAGCAAGAAGACAACTGATGATGTTTTTAAACCCCAAGTATAAACAGTATAACACACAAAGTCTAAAATGCCATCTCCAACTATAAACTGGGTGTGCCCAGATGCACTTCGCGGGCACAGAGAATCAGTGTACCTGACCGATTTAACCTTCTCATCAAGAAGTGACTTTGGCCCTGGCCGGTTTGGCTCAGCGGTTAGAACATTGGACTGTGGTCCAGAGAGACCTGGGTTCGGTTCCCGCTAAGGGCACATACTTTGGTTGCAGTTTGTCCCCAGCCCTTGTTGGGTCATGCGGGGGGCATCCACTTGATGTGTCCCTTTCACGTCGAGGTTTCTCTCTCTCTCTTCCTCACTTTCCCTCCCACTCTACCTGAACAAAAATGGAAATATGTCCTCGGGTGAGGATTAAAAAAAAAAAAAAGAAGAAGTGATTTTGTTTTTGTTTGTTATATTATTACAGATAGGCTTATATGACATGGCAAATTGAGGGATCCAGTGGATTAATTATGTATTGCTGTGTCACACATTAGCCCAAAACTCAGCAGCTTAAAACGACAAGCACGTCAGCGCAGCCCCCGCGGGGCAGGAGCCACGCGCTGGTGTGGCGAGTTCTGCTCGTGTGCTGTGCCCAGGCTGCAGCCGACCTGCTGGCTGCTCCCCGGGGCTCAGCTGGGCTGCAGGTCCTCTCCAGCCCTCGTGGCGGCTGACAGGCCTCGGGAGGTGACCTCCAAGCTCTCGTGCTTGGCTTGCCTCAGCGTGTGGCAGCTAGCCCCCGCGTCAGCACATCACGAGGACAGCAAGGAGAACACACCCACACAGAAGTGCCAGCTCTTAGAAACCTAACCTCGGAAGTGACACGTCACACTTTTCTCACTGTCTCTGCATCAGAAGTGAGTAGCAAGGTCCACGCACACTAGAAGGAAGAGGATTGCCCCGCGAGTGGACACCAGGCAGTGGGATTGTGGGGCCCTCTCAGGGAGATGACCTGTTACACCCGATTCCCAGCGCCTTCCTCTGAAGCCTGGTTCCTGTGGGAGGGGCCCATTGGGGTTCCGCTGAGGAGACACAGTCTGCTGTTGCCTGTGTCCCGTCCGTGGTTCTTGCTTTATCCCACTGCAATGTGGACTGACAGCTGGGAAGGCAGCCACCATCTGGCACCGAGAAGGAAAAAGGCCAGTAAATTTAATCACTACTGGCCCTGATGTCACTACCCTGCTGAGCACACCCAGCCGCCACCACCTCTGGCCTGCTCGCTGTGGGAGAAGAGCCCCTCTTTGTCTGAACCGCTTCATTTCGGTTTCCTGCTACTGGAAGTATAAAAGCATCCTCGATTTATGTGCTAGGGCACTGTCCTGTGGCAGAACACAGGCTGTGGCCAGACATGTGACTTGGAGAGAAGGGAACACGCTGGGACGTGACTCACACAGCAGAGATGCTAAGTCTGAGTACTCCTGGCTGCAGTCCTGCTCGTAATGGGGCCTGACGCTGGCAGGCTTGTCAGGTGTGACCCTCCCTGCACCTCCGTCTGCAGATGGAGCTCACCAAGCCTCCCAATTCCAGTGAACAGAACAAGACCACTGGCTTGGCTGCTGCTGGAGGCCCAGCTCTCTGCTGCCTCCCAGCACGAGGGGGAATCCATGCCGGATCATGGCCGGCCTGTCACTTCCAGTGACCAAGGGGCGGGAAGAGGGGATGTTGTGCCATTTCTGCCCTAAGGTCTCAGAATACCTGGCCACTTCTGCTCCTGCACTCGAGGACTGAGGCCCGGAGAGGATGTGGAAGGCCCGGCGGAGGGGCCCTGGGGAAGCTCTGGGAACAAGAGGCCAGCTGTGCACCCACAGAACACCGGGCCAGCCCGGGAACCACATCACCATGGGAAACAGTGCACACTGTCATTTTAAATTATTAGGTTTTTTGGTTGGGGGTTGTATGTTTTGTTTTGTTTGTTATTTAGCAATAGACAACTGAAACTGCTGAGGGGTGGAGACCGTGGCTTTCAGAGGCTGGGTAGGAAGAGGAGGGAAAACACATGATCCAAAGAACATGAAAGAAGCCAACTGTGTACAAATTGAAATATAATATTAAAGAGTCTACAGATCCCACCAAAGGAGAAAATTTAAAAGTGGAAAATTCCAATTAATTTAAGTATAATGCAAAACAAAAATTAAGAATTAAACATTTAAATGAGAGCATTCCTAAATAAAAGCAAGGATCTGTCATTCTGTGAACGTGCCAGGGTGGACATACACATTCCATGGTAAATTTAGTAGATTTTTCAGCTTTAGACCCAGCTCATGGAAACAGCCGAGCGGAGGCAGGGGCGGGCTCCCTCTGTGCCCGGGGCAGTGTCTCCGGTGACACCGTCCTGAATCCCACAGGTGTTGACCCTGGCTCCTCGGTGAGCTCAGCTCAACCTTCACTCATGCACTCGAGCACACAATGTAAATGCAGCCTCGGTTCGTTCTGTGGTAGCTTCACGACTTCAATGTAACTGAGATATCTAAGGAAGGAAGTGTTTTACCTTCAGTTACATCACACCAAGGAGCGACTTGAAGTCTGAGAAGGCTGTACTCCACTAGCTGCGTGTGGTCATTTAAACTCACATTACTTAAAAGTCAGTGAAATTGAAGTAGAGTTCTTCAGCCACCGCGTTTCCAGGGCCCTACGTGTGACGAGTGGCGGTGGTGCTGAGTGGTGGGGCACGTCCGTCCTCACCGAAGTGCCGCTGGACAGTTCTGCTGGAGGAACACTGTCCTCCGAGTGTCCTGTTGATTTTATTGTTGGTTCAGAAGTTGTCGTGCTGAATTCTACATTAAAAACAGCTCAGATAGCCCTGGCCGGTTTGGCTCAGCGGTTAGAGCGTCGGTCTGCGGTCCAGAGAGACCCGGTTTCGGTTCCTGCTAAGGGCACGTACCTGGGTTGCAGTTTGTCCCCGACTCCAGTAGGGGTTGTGTGGGCGGCAGCCAGTCGATGTGTCTCCCTCACATCAATGTTTCTCTCTCTCTCTTCCTCCCTCTCTCCCGCCTGCTCTATCTGAAATGCAGAAATGTCCTCGAGTGAGGATAAAAATAAATAAATAAAATAATAAAATAAAATAACAGCTCAGATAATTCAATAATCTGCGGAGGGTTTCAGAGTGCCCTGAATCTCACCGAGCGTCATTCAGAAGCCCAAGGCACAGCCCCAGATCATTCGACAGCCAGAAACCAGGACAATCTATCAGGGGCCCAGACTGCGAAAGATCAAAGATGTAAAAGCAGCTGTTATAATCCTCTTTAGGAGGGAAAAGTGAACAATCTTGAAGTGAATTTAAAAAAAAAATAAAAACCCTCAGGGGGAAACAGAAACTAGGTAAAAATGGAAAATTCTAAACTAAAAAAATAAAATGAAAAAACTCACTGGATGGGTTCAATAGCAGAACAGAAATGACAAAATTCAGTCACCTTGAAAATAGATAAATGGAAATAGCTAGCAAAGAAAGGACGCGTGTCCCTGGAAAGCCGCCTCCACAGCAACCACGTCACAGCCACGTGGAAACCTGTGCGGGAAGGTGACGTGCTCTTCACAGCTTTCCAGATGCGGGTCCAGTGTCCGAGCAGCAGAGAGGCCACCGGACACGTGGCCTCGGCAGCCGTGCAGCAGCCTGGGGCCGAATGACAAAGAGCACAGTGCCGGGTTCAACAAGCCCAAGGGCGGTGGTGTCTTCACTGTCCCCGGAAGAGGGTGATCAGTGGTTCTGTGTGGATCTGTGAGTAAATTAAATGTTTCTGTTGTCTTAAGACACTTTGTTTGGGAATATGTTTTGATACAGATGCAATAAATGGACCTGGCATCTTGGGTGCTTTCCCCGAATGTGCCCTCGTGTTCTTCAAACACCTTCCGAATGCCGCTCACACCACGTGCCCTCCCCTGCCCCCAGGTAGGCGCTGTCCTTGCATGTCCCTCGGAGCTTCGAGAACGTGTGAGAAAGAGAAACCTCGTCACCTTGGAGTCACCCTCTGCCCCTCACCCTGCTCATCCCGTCCACAGACCAGGACGCCAAGGCCAGAGCACCCCTCCAGCATCAGCAGTGGGCCGAGCTCGGCCACCGCAGCCAACCACCGGCCACAGCCGCGAATCCCCCAGCCAGGCCAGCGCACCACTGTCTCCCTAGTGGCGAACTGTGTGGGACACGCACGAAACGCCCATCCCCGTGTTCGAGAAACAAAAAGCCTTTTGCAGGAGAATGAAATGTTTAACTCAGGGGTTCAGCAATCATGCTAAACATTAAGCGCCCTTCCATGGCAAATACACTTCATGGGAAAGGAGATGTAATACAGGCTCACTTTATAAGTAAATTGTTGGCCTTTATAATATTGAGAGGACCGTTGGAAAGACGGACGCACAGCCGCACTACGGATCCGGGAGCCAGTGCGTGAAAGCAGTAAGTGCTGACGGAGTTCAGTGATCTTGTTTGTTCTTTGGAGTTTCATTTTCCTTTATTTTAACTGAATTCAGTCAAATGCTTTGTATGCGTCACCACCATCTGAGAATGTATCTTCACAAGTCCAACGAGTCACCAGTCACTAGTTCAGAGGGAAAAGAGAGAGCGAGCCCGGAGTTCCTGCGTGTGGCTCTTGCAGGCTGGGAGACGCGCGAGGGCGGCGGAGCAAAGAGCGTCCCGTCACAGAGACCCCCGAGCTACCCCGTGTCCCCTGTCAGTGCGTTCAGGCGTGGTCTTCAGAAGACCGTGAGGTTAGGACGGAGAAGTCCCACACCCGGAACCTTCAAGTGGACCTGCCCCAACTCGGAAGCAGAGCCAGCGACAGAAGGAGATGCAAGGAGCCGGGTTCAAAGATGACTGTCCCTCTGTAACCTTTCCTGACCAAGGATGGCCTGGTAAGCCATGTGGTGGGCACCAGAAAGTCTCCCCAGACAAAGTAAAACTCGCCTCTAAGGGAAGCGCGGATTACCCTGGAACCCAGTGCCGGGTTTGAAATAGAGGTCCTGACACCACAGGACGAGGAAGCCACCGTCTCCCGGGCCAGGCTCCCCAACCATGAAGTGAAAACAGTAACATTCGCTGTGCCGACTCTACAGCAAGGTGAGAAAAAGCAGAAATCACTTAGAGAATGTTATAAGAAAGATATTTTAAGATTTAAAAATAAAACTCTTTTATTCACTGCATAAAGTAAAGTACACATTGTAGTTGTTCATGTTTTAAAATAAGCCCCTGCCAACAACTGTGGGGTCTCCGGTGACGGGCACTGGGGTGTGCGTGTGCGCGCGCGTGTGCAGCACATGGGCGAGCTCCGGGCTCCTTGACGCGCAGAAGCAGCAGCAGCTGAAAACTGTCAGCGTTGTTCAGGTCTGCGAATTCAAGGAGAACATGGTGCTTTCTGATGAGAGGAGGTGACAGGAGCCTGGGCTATGGGAGAGAAAGAAGAAACGTATGACGCAGTCATGCTCTGTGGGGACCAGCGCACACATGCAGGGTCATCCCAAGAGCGGGGGACTCTCGATACTGCCCCCTTGCAGACGCCTCCTCGGGGCTCTCCAGAGTCTGGGATGAAATGGACCATCCTGTCCTGAGAGGCAGCTTCAACAAGGTCACCATGCCATCCATCTGGAAGACTCAGAGATTTCCAGCAATTGAGCAGACTTTGTTTTCCAACACTTTAGGGTTCTAGAGCTGGAGCAACTATGATCATCAGAAATACTGGAAAATGTTTTCCAGAAACAAAGGTGGTGACATTGGGACAGTGTTTATGAGACTCAGAGACAGGGCGGGCGGGACGGGGAGAAGAAGGGGAGGAGGGAGAAGGGGAGATGGCTCTGTGCCATAAAAGTGATGCTAATCCAGAATGTTTCTAACTTACCCTCCCCCATAAATCAGAGACAGCATCGCAGACCCACCGAGATGCTGAGAGCGCCCGGAAGACGAAGTGCTCTGTGAGGTGTGGCGGGTCCGCCACCACCACCATCTTGTCTGAGTGGGATGGTTAGTGCTGTGCCTGAAACCCCCGTACATCACCTTTCAACCTCGACAAATATTCTGGAATAATGTCGTTCAGTTCAAACTTGTTTTGTTATAGCATCAATGAGGAGCAAAATCAGTTACCGGCTGGGCCCGCAGGGTAAGTGTGGGGTGGCCCACATGGGTTTCCCACGCGGATTTTCTCTGAGACTCCACTTCCCGCCCACACCCCAAGGTGTGCTTGTGAAGAGAACGTCAGGTTCGCACCGTCCTGTCTGAGTCAGGCAGCATGTATGAGAGGTCCTGGGCATTTTGATACAGCAACGACTAGTTCCTTAGCCAACAGCTAGGGATAGAATTAGTATAATCTAATGTTACTTGGAATTATAAAACAGACATGAGAGGTCACCAACAATATTCACACAACCAGGTAATCATATTCATCACTGACTTTGCAAGTCTTCCATTTTTCAAAAGCATTACATGAGCTCGTCTTCTCTGTCTCATGTGGTCAATCAATCTCAGATTTCTGGAGCAAGGATTTGGCATCAAATAGTATAAATATTGACCACAATGCTGCCATCTGACCTGCTATTACCCACGAGCCTGTACAGTTTGGCTATTTCCTTCCAACTTCACAGAGGCGGTCATTTATGGTCTCCACAACTGCACCACGATTATGGACTATTTGGTTACAAATAAAATAGAATTACTTAAAGAAAATCAGCACAGAGAGTCCCTGGAGGTGAGTGGAATTATACAACCCCAGGGGCCAGCTCACAGGCTGACTGACCCCTCCCTGCCCTCCCTGAGCTCCACGCTGCAGGGTGCACACGCCCCGAAGACGCTCCCCATCCACAACGGACCGTGGCTGGAGGTGCTACGTAGCAAATTAAAATCTAGCTGAACTTGAATTTCAGATAGCAATGGGCGCCTTTTCAGTGTGAGTGTACAGTGTATCCCATGCAATCTTTGGGACTGACTTATCCTCAGTAACTTCCTGTTGTTTGTCCAAAAGTCAGATGTAACCGGGTACCCTGTGTTTCACATCGACCATCTTCCCAGTATGTAAAATAGTTCCTTATGCATTCAGTGTTCAGAACAAGCTGGGCATATCTGTAATGCTGCGGTTGTCATTATTAAAAAATATAAAAACCAACTGATGAATGAAAAATTGAGTCACTCTATACTAGTCTGAAGAATGACGGATAAAAATAGTAACAGCTGTTATTTACTGAGCATTTAGTTTCAGGCATTATTTCACAATAAAGTATATATTTGCACCCCTTTCTGACTGCTAGTGCGCCTTGATCAGTTTTGGCTCTAAAGGTGCAACATGAAGCACGGGGCTCTCGGTCCGGCGCTCGGAGCCACAGCCTCTGTGCGGGACTAGCGCCCGCCTGCCAGCCCCTGTCCTGGGGTGCAGAGCCGCACCGTGTCTCGTGGACACAGACCCTGTCCCAGCGGGCCATGCCGTCACGACGGTTCAGTACGCTGTGTCCGCCCTTTGGAAATATCTATATATGTGACCTTCTGCACGTTTAAAA
The DNA here is from genome assembly GCF_014108415.1 of Molossus molossus. Taxonomy (NCBI): domain Eukaryota; kingdom Metazoa; phylum Chordata; class Mammalia; order Chiroptera; family Molossidae; genus Molossus; species Molossus molossus. Next base: position 107,590,023 of record NW_023425345.1, read on the forward strand.
TCTCACATAACTGCGTGAATTTTTGCATTTTTTTACCTGACTCTTAGAGACTCTCCACTCCAGCCCCCGTGAAGAAACAAACGACACTCACAGTTTCAGCCCCTTCAAATTCAGGAGCTGTTTTGTTTGAGAAAGATCATTCGGACTCCTGGAAAAATAAAGAGAAATTCTCTCCCCAGGCCTCCGACCCTGACCTCTAAAGAGAGAAACTCCACCCATAGGCATTCCCTCCTCCCCCACAGCGAGCAGCTGGCCCCCGGCGACAGGAGTGTCTGCTTCCCGGAGGCAAGTCCGGTGCTGGACCACACAGCGGTGCCGGGTGAGCAGCGGAGCAGACACAGCACCAGCCTGCTTGTTAGATGCCACGACCCAGTCTGACATCTCCAGGTAAATCGCAGGTAAGGAGCTACCTCCTCCACCAAAGGAAGTCTTCCCCCGGGGTGGCTCGGGCCACTCACGCAGACTTGGATAAGCTCAGGACCTGGCCGTCTGCAGCACGGCGCTCTGCACGCCTGAGACCCAGCGGGGTGGAGCCGCTCACCCCGCCCGGGGACAGCACACTGCACGCCAGCCTCGTCTTCCCCAACTATAATGGTGTCAGAGAGCTTGGCCTCTTGCACAGAAAGTGACATGTGTGGGATGAGGTCACATCTTTTTAAAGCACCAGAGGTTTCCGACTGGGCAGTGTACAGTCCAGCTTGCCCGGCCGGCATGGCTGTCTGTGGGTGCACCACTCTCTAAATGGAGAGGGGAAATTACAGAGGAGAGGACATGCAACTGGCCAAAAAAGAAAAACAAAGAGGCCAAATCTTTTCTCTCTTTTTATAGCATTGCCACCTTCCTGCAGTCCCAGGTACGAGAAAGCACAGCTTTAAGATGTTGCCATTTGCAAACCAGCAGGCAGAGTCTGGGGAACTGCTTTCTTAACCCCTGCCACAGAGAATGTTGACAGCTAAGTGCCTTGGAGATTCATAAGGGGGGACATGACCATGCAACTTGTCAGTTTACTCTTTATTGAAACGTGCTTAATGGGATTTTGTGTTCAGCATCGTGAACTTTGAAATACTCAAGTTCAATTTCACCTGCAGAGCCCCATCTGTTCTTACTTCACGCTCAGAATTTCCATCTGCTCTCCTTTAGGCCTCTCTAATGGGATGCCCAGTCCGCCTCTATGGCTTTCCCAGATGTTGAAGTCATGGAAATTTTATGACATTAAAAAAATAATAAAAATGTGGGTCCTACGAGTTACCTGTGCACATTAATTCCATTGTACAAGAGGGTTTCGTGAGCAGTACTTCCCAGAGTGTCGGTTAAGAGCGACTGCAGGTGTATGGAGACAGCTCATCTACTGGATGACGTCGTGGGCTGGGAGAAAGGGACGGGGAAGACAGAGCCACGCCCCAGGCCCGTCCCCTAGCGGCCAGCTCAGTTCTTTCCCAACTCCAAGGCCAAACCATAGAGCCCCTCAACTCCGGGCTGAGTGAGAGCAAGGCGGATGTTCCTGTCCCTTCAGTTGTCCAGCTTGCCCTGACCTGGAGTTCACAGAAGCTGACCCTTGTGAGCGGGTCAGCGAGGGACAGCCCAGCTGCGCAGGCATGGACCAGGAGCTCGTCGGAAGGGCCTGGATCATAATACCAGTGTTTGAGGTGTCCTCGTGTCGGTGAGTCATGCTCATTTCAGAGCCTCCAAAAAGAAGTCCACACTGGAAAAGCTAGGACCTTCCATATAAAGTCTGAGATGATTACTGGTGGGACCAAGTGACAGAGAAACAAAGGAAGGAGCTAAATCAGGCCATCATTAAGGACTGGAAGATTTGCAGGAAAACATTACAGTACCAAAAGGGACTTCCCGACTACTCAGAAAGGTCTCCGAATTAGAACTCTGGTTTACCCAACACTCATTTGAGATGGTGATTCATGTACTATGTTTTCACGTCACTGCAGCTTGAAACAGACCACAAGGTCCTCGGCCACTTCGGTCCGGGCGGCAGAGCAGCGATGTGGACAGACCCAGAAAACCCTGCAGAGTCTCTTCTCTGCCGATGGGCTGACGGGACTCACTGGGCGAATGGGTGATGGAAGCCGCAGCATCTCCTCACTGTGCATGTAAATCCCAGTGTTCAGAAAGCATGATGCCTGGACTCTGGCTCAGGTCACTGGGACGTTCTTTCTGAAGCAAGACTCAGCCTCTCTGGTCACAGTGGCCCTGGCTCTGTGAGCTGCTTCATCCTGCTCGTCCTCCAGGGGGAGGGCCAGGGTGGCCGGCGTGTTGTCATGCTGGGAAGTGGAGGCCCTCTGACCTTGTGTTGGTCCTCAGGGATGTGTTCACTGGTCTTCAAGGTACTGTCCCTCAGCCCAGCTGGACCCCAAATGTGTGCTGAATGCATAGCAGGTCTTGGGTTCAATTGTTTTCAGGAGCTTGGACTCCTATTTCCCTTTATAACTGGCCCTCTTCTGCCCTCAGTCTTGGAGAGCCCTGGCCCCACCTCAGCAGGACCCAGAGTTGGACCAAGTCACCTCCCTCCACGCACAGGAAGGAGCGGACCTCTGTTGTACCGTGCGAGGTGCTCTCCTCTGCCAGCAGGGGGCCCTCGTCGCAGGAACAGACCTCTGAGAGGAAGGGTCGAAGCTGGCCCTCGACATGCTGCGGGAGGGGAGAGAAGGGTGTAGACGAGCCCTTCCCAGGGCGCAGATGGATTTGGAGTTCGGAAACTAGCTTAGCAAGTGACTAACACACTCGAATGATGCCCCTTATGCTCTTAGTACAAAGACAGTTTCTCTCTGGTAACCAACTTCAGCGCCTTAGTTCCTGAAGAGACAATTTTCTCCTACACTCACTTCTGCCTAAGACCTTAGCCATGGCATATTCTGTTCTTTCCCCTCCTCTATCAATAGCTGTTCTGGAGAGCATGTCCTTCCTGTGGGGCGGGGTTAGATGGATCATGGTGAAGACCGTCGTTCTGGACTTGTGGGTTCTTTTCTGCCACAGCAGCCCAAACGCTTTAGTGAGACACACTCTCAAAGGTTTATCTCTCTTAACCTCATTGTTTGCACAGGAAATAACAGTAGCAGCAACAACAGCAAGAAAAATCAAAACAGAACTTCAGTGGCATTGCATCTGTATGACCAAGTGTTTCCAGCGTTTGCAAGTCGCTCCCGGAGGGGAGCAGGACACGGTGGGGCCCACACTGCAGACTCCAGTCTCAGCCTTACGTTGACGTGGGGATAAGTAAAGAGAACATCCACGTTCTGGGGCCTGCCTTCGACAACCCCCAGGGCTCCATGGCTGGGGCCTGGAAGTGGACAGGGAGAATGTGAAGAAGCAGGTGTGACCCCCCTGAAGGTAACATGCAAATGCTGTCCCCAGAAGAACGCTCTAGGCATGTAAGTTAGGCCTCTGTGGTCCCCCTAACAATAAAATCTTGGCCTGGCCAGTGTGGCTCAGTGGTTGAGCTTCTACCCATTCACCAAGAGGTCATTGGTTTGATTCTCAGTCAGGGCACAGGATCAGGTTGTGGGCCAGATCCCCAGGGGTGGTGGCATGCAGGAGGTGGCCAATCAATGTTCTCTCTCATCAATGTTTCTCTCTCTCTCCCTCTCCCTTCCACTCTCTCTAAAAGCAATAAAGAAGAAGAAAGAAAGAAAGAAAGAAAGAAAGAAAGAAAGAAAGAAAGAAAGAAAGAAGAAAGAAAGAAAATCTTGAAGTATTTGTCAGAATAGTAAACCTGAAGAAGGATTAGAAACGTTAATGTCTTCAGTGCTCACTATCTTATTACTTCATTACCCCAGGAAAATATATGTTCTTGGAGGAAGTTTGAAGAAGTAAAACAACCCTGGTAAAAGCCGGTGTCATGTCCCTCTAGATTTGGAATCAGATGACTGTCTATTGAGACTTTTATTGTCCCTCCACCACCACCGCACACCCACCTGTGACCGGAGGGGGCCTCAGCCAGCGCCTGCCCTGTGGGTCATGGTGAAGGTTAAATGAGATGACAGGTGTGAGGAGCTTAACGTGTGCCTGGCATTAGAGAGTGCTCAAAATGACTATCTGCTGTTTTATTTAATTTTTTAAAATTCATTTATTATATGAATCTGTATTTTGTATTTTAACCTGGTTCGTCTCCGTCTGTCCAGTTCACGCAGAAGTAAGCACTACGTGAGAAGGCGTCTGGGCGGAGCTGTCATGCCCCAGGTGCCAGCCAGGGCCCAGCCCACAGCCCCCGGGACTTCACTGCCTTAGGAACCTGAGGCCGACACTCGGGCCTATTCTGATCACAAGCTCAGGACCCTTTCCAACTCACCATTTGGGAGGAGTGATCAGAGATTCAATCTTTTTCTTGTTCCTTTACAGGGAAAATGAGTCCTTTAAGAAGGTTCTGGTGACATATCACAAGGCATCTGTCCACGGCAACGCCGCCAGTCAACGCCCGTAAATGACGCTGCACAACAGGACCACTTAGAAGGCTGGGGTCTGGGCAGTCAATTCAGTCACTGTGTAAACTTGGTCTTGATTTTGATGCTGTCATTTAAGATGGAATCAGGTCACCAACTACTTCCAAATACAGGGAAAACTGGGTGAGATGTTCATCTGTCCATTAAGCAATCAACTTACTGACACACATGCCATGTCTTCAAACACACTTAACCCTGCCAGGAAAGCCACCTGAGCTGGCCCTGAGGTCCCCAGCGCAGGAGGGATGAGCTTTCAGGGCAGCATCCAGAGCTCCCTCCCCAGCCTGCCGCGGACCGCAGACATGGGGCTGTGAGCCTTGGAGAAGTTATTGTTTGTTCGACTCTCTGTTCTTAAATCAAATACTTCTGGAAGCTCTCTCTCACCCAAACGAGCCTTCTAGGTACTCTGTGTGGCTTCTTCTGCACAGATGAGGAACAGATCAGCTCCCATGGTGAGAGCAAAATCAACCAATAATCAATCCTTCAATCTTTTTAAAACTATAAACGTATTAAAACTTTAAAGATATTGAACAACTTATTGAAATTAGCTAATGAATTCTCAATATACTAAATCTAATAACTTACAAGTCCCATGAGTTAGATTTCAAAGGATTTAGAGAGGATTCTTGTCAAAAGTTTTAACATTGAATTATTTTTTAAATAGGGACGTGAACACCTTCTGAGATCAGTGCGCCCCTGAGGCATTGTCCTGTTGAATGTCTGCTCTAACCAGTTCCTCTCATCCACCAGGAGCCATGCAGGTGACGGCGAGGGACAGAGCTAGTGTCTGCACCACTACAGTGACCTCTTCCCCACAACAGAGAGCCCGGCGGTGCTCAGTGTCTACAGTAAGTGCGCATCTCACATTCAATGGCGATTCTTTCTATGGCACAGGGAGCCTTTCGGGAACTGCCCCGGCCTCTCCCAGGAGCTCTCTGTAGTCCTCTTTCCGGCCCTGCCCGACCCCACCCCTGGAGTCTCCAGCCTGGTGGGCCTCTGCTTCTGCCCCACCCCCCGAGGTCACATCCCCCTCAAATCCTCATCTATTTCCCAGGCTCAGATAGAGGCCAAACGTCTCCTATTCTGAACATACGCCTCCATCTGAGAAGACCCTCGAGGAGGAGACCCAATCCCCACGGAGCCTGAGTGGGGTCGCTCAGGCCCCGCCCGCTCATGACAGCGGTCGTGCTTACTGTCACGCCACCACGATGCGAAGGGCTGCTGGTCCACGTTGTTGCTGTGGCGTCTGTGCCGGGCTGCTGGCTGGGCCTGGCAGGCGGAGTCGCTGCACGAAGCTCAGAGGCGAACGCTCACTCCTGCCGACAGCGCCAGGGAGGCCGCCACCGAGAGAACACCAAACACAAACATGATGAGGATGCTGAAAGGTTACCACTGTTGACATTCTGTGGTGACTTCACTTTTATCAGCACATGCAGAAAGGCTGCCTGGTTATTTGCAGAAATTCCTTTGGAAACAGAAATAATTGCAGTTCCAAATGAGTCAGAACACAGAGGGAACAGCTTTCACATTCATCTGAACAATGACATTACAGCACAGCCTTGAAGTCAACAACAGGTCATTGAATTTCATGACCCAAATCATAAGGAATCATTACTTTAATATTCGATTTACAAGACACCCCAACTTTGTTAAAATCACAGTACTTGGTTTGTGCTTCAAAGCAAGGAGAGCTCAGTGTCTGCCTTTTGTTCCCAGATAAAAACAGCCCAGTGAGTTATGGTGGAGGACAATGAAAAAGGTATTCGTGCCACCAGCGCTTCCCCGCTGAGGTGACAGCACGGTGTGTGGACATCACTGTGAGCTCTGGGTGTCAGTACACGCGGGCCGCCTGCTGGGGTTGTCCATCAGGCTCTGCCCTGGGGCTCTGCACACGCCGCGTGTACACCCCATCAGGGCCCTGCATGGTGGAGAGTGCCCTTCCCACCTCGTGGGTGAAGGAAACCCGGCCCCAGCAAAGCCAAATTGCCCAGCTAGTACCGAGAGGAGCAGACCCTATCCCAAAGTCCTTGAACTTCATGCTGACATTTTCCAAACGAAGAAATGGCTGAGTACAAACCGCAGGGAAATGTTTCACATCAACTCAACCAGGAAGAGTAGAAGTTAGTCATAAAAACACTTTCTTGTACATTTCTCAAATGAAACATGTTTTTTCACTGACAGATGGATTTCATGAAATAGGGAGGAAATATCACAAATAATGATGTAAGTGAAAATAGGTATTTTTCTGTATATAGTTTGGTGATAACTCATGTTACATAAGGACAACCACTAGTAACCACATTCAAATACAAGGGGCAGTGTTAGGTTTATCTCCATAACCTCAAAAGAATAAACCAAAAATATCAACTCATTCACTTGAGGAAAAGAAATCACTTTCAAGCATCTTAAAAATACACTTAAAAAAACAGCCCCAGTGACTGGACTAAATCTTCTACTTTCACATTCACTGTATTACCATCTCACAAAAATCAGATGCTTCTTTACCTAAAAAAAAAAAAAAACACAAGCAAATGACGGCTCCCTCCCAAAGCAGGCCGGCTCCGGGCGTCCGTGCACGCGGCCGCATGGTGGGCAGGTCAGCCCTCACCCGTGAGGCAGCGACCTGCTGGAAGCATGGAAGTGAAGACAAAGGCAGGGCTGTAAAGGGACACAGGGGCCTCGGTGACCTCCCAGGTCAGGCTCAGATTTTCCAGTCACCCTACTGTGACTGATTTAGTCATCTGACCCTGCTGGTTGCTTCTGAGTGATCATCAATGATGAAAAAACTCGTACCCAATTCCAGTGCCTAAGGACACCCAGTGTTCTGATTTATGGGGCTGTTGTTAGAAAGACAAACAATTATTTGAAAATGGCCAGGGACCTAGCCATTTGCACAGTAGTTCTTGGTGACCTCAGAAAGTAGAGAGGAGTTTCAGTTCTTACATTCAGGGTTGAATTCCCACCAGGAAAACAGTCAGGGAGACTCTTCCACGCTCTCAGGCCTATGAGCAGTGCTTCTCGGGGAAGCAAACCCCTGGCCTCATTCCTCCCTTCACTTAACTAAAGAAAGAAAAGAGAGAGAGGGAGACAGAGATTAGTACTGGCGGCATTTTCCCTCGTTTTCTAGAACTTAGCTCCTGGTTTCTCTGCCACGTTCTAGACTTTGTTTCGTTTTGTAGAACAAGTCTGTCTTGCTGAAACCTGGTCCACTCAGTCCTTTCTCAAACTGGAGCAAAAGCGGCCTCCGCGGAACGTCTGCCCTCAGCTGCCCCGCCCCGCCGTGTGCCCAGAGCCTGTGCCAGGCCGCGCGGCCAGGGGAGCACAGCCTCACGGTCGTCCTCGCGTTCCGGCGCGTCCTGACGGCAAGCGTATTTATAGTAACCTATCAAAGTAATTTAAAGTGTACATAAAGGATCTAAACCCATGAAAATGTATTGCAAGAGAATGTTCGAAATTACGTTTCCTTCCATCTGGGGTCTCCAGGGTTAAGCTGCGAAGAACTCTAAGACCCGCTCCAGCCTCGTGGCTGCCGCGCAAGGGGCCCGGGGCCTGGGCGTGAAGATCCGTTGCGCTCAGCCAGTCACAACAGAAATGCACAGGGGAGAACTATTTCTAAAGCCCAGAAAATTTCAAAAAATAAAAATTACTTAAAGAGCCCTGGCCAGTTGGGCTCAGTGGTTAGAGCGTTGACCTGCGGTCCAGAAAGACTGGGGTTCGGTTCCCTCCAAGGGCATGTACTTCGGTTGCGGTTTGTCTCCGGCCCCAGTTGGGTCGTGAGGGAGGCAGCCACTTGATGTGTCCCTTCACATGATGTTTCTTTCTTTTTTTTTAATCCTCACCCGAGGACATTTTTCCACTTTTTGTTCAGATAGAGTGAGAGTGAGAGAGAGAGAGAAACATTGACGTGAAAGGGACACATCGAGTGGCTGCCACCCACACGACCAACCAGGGCCGGGGACGAATTGCAACCGAGGTACATGCCCTTAGCGGGAACCGAACCCGGGTCTCTCTGGACCACAGGCCGACGCTCTAACCGCTGAGCCAAACCCGCCAGGGCTCACATGATGTCTCTCTCTCTCTCTCTCTCTCTCTCTCTCTCTCTCTCTCTTCCCCTCTCTCTCTCTTCCCCTCTCTCCCTCTCACTCTAGCTGAACAAAAACTGGTAAAATGTCCTCACACAAGGATAAAAAAAAAAGATTACTTAAAAACAGAAAATAAAAGAATCCACAAAATACATTCTATCTACCTAATGAATGATTTTTTTTTTTTTTGCTGGTAGTCTCTAGACATGATTACTTTAGAACCACAAAAGTTATTCTGAGTACAGAGAAACAAGACTATGCGTGAACGATTCATTATTCTGCGTGAATCCCGCTCACTGCGCAATGTCACTGGCCACAGCGACTGCGAGGAGAGAGGGACTCGTGTGGGGCACTTACTATGGGCCAGGTTCTTGCTGAGCCCTTGGCGTGAACGCACCCCGCCTGTCCTCGGGGCCTCTGAGCTGGCAGAATGATTCTGAAGCACGGGGAGGACACAGAAGGAGGGCGCCGTCGGGGCAGCAGAGCGTGGAGAGCAGAGGCGGGCAAGGGGGTGCTGCTGGGGAGGGCTCTTCGGAAGTTCCCAGAAGCTGAGGTTGAACATGTGCTTGGAGGTCAGATTCCTGGGCTCCTTAATGCTTGTCCAGGAGTGGCTGTGCCCGGTGTAGGAAGGAACCAAAGATCAGGGTTTTGATATAATACAAACTCATATAAATAAATCAGGGCATTGAGTTCTCTTAGTTTCTCCACTATTATACTGAAAAAGTTATTATTATCATGGTCATGATGTTATAAAAATTGTTACCATCATGGTCATGATGTCATTATAAAAACAAATTTTTATTACATATGCCCCCCTCTCCTATGAAGGGGCAGAGAGAGAAAACGCTTCCTTGAACATGTTTAATTTCTTCATTACAGGTGACTTACAATGCTACATTGGTTTCAGGTGTAGAGCACAGTGATCAGACAGTATCCAACTTGTGAAGTGGTCCCCACGCCTTGCACCCACCTGGCCCCGCCATAGCTGTTAGAATACTACTGACTGTGTTTCCTAGGGTGTGTTGACATTCTCGGCTGTTTTTATATATGACAATGTGTACCTAAAAGTTTTCACTTAAAATTTTTTTTTTCTTTATTGTTTAGAGAGAGAGGAAGGGAGAGGGATAGAAACATGGATGAGAGAGAACATGGACTGGCCGCCTCCTGCATGCCCCCCACTGGGGATCAGGCCCACAACCTGAGCATGTGCCCTGACCAGGAATTGAACCGGTGACCTCTTGGTGCAGGGTCGACACTCAACCACTGAGTCACACCGGCCAGGCAAAACTTCTCACTTTTTATTGAGGCAGTCAGTCAACACAGTCTCCAGCATCCTCCATGTAGAGGCCCCTGATCCTGATGAGTGGCTGAGCGCCCAGTCCTGCCCATGGGCTCCGTCTACGGAGAGGTCACCAGGCCGGCTGGGCGGGGCGGCCCAGGCCCGCGGTAGTGCTGGGCCTTTGCTCACCACCTCAGGGAAGCTGCCCAGGCCATGCACCTGGTCATGTCTCTGAAGCCTCGTGACGCAGAAGAAACATCTTAGTGGTGCCTAAACCTTCCTTATAAATGTCTTAATAGAAGCACATGTGTCTATGGTGAAATGATTCAGAGCCAGGAAAGTAAGTACCTACTTTGGAGCTAGTCAGGAAGCGGAGTTTTCAGCGGAGAATCGGAACAGTCACAGGACATGATACGTGGGTACAACACCCCAAACCCTGCATCTGGAGAAGACGGGACGCTGGGCTCAGGGAGTGACTCCGGATGGGAAGGCGACAGAGGCCCCAGCCAACCATGCGGCAAGACTCTGGTTAGACAACCTTCCGTAGCTGTCATCCCAGCAGACGGTGCCACCTGACTGCTGAGCCTGGGGCGGCCTCCACCCTCCGCCCAGGCCCACCTTGCTCTTTACCACCGAGACCACCTGAGGTCTTGTGATTCCTTGTTTGGAAATGGAAAACATGCTATTGTATTTGACCCCACAGCCTCCCAGCAATGACCTTGGAGTCTCCAGTAGCCCCTGTCAGCGAAGACAGTTTCTGGTGAGTGAAGACATGGGCCTGGCACCACTGAGCCCCTATGATGAAGCAATAAGTCCCCATGGCCAATGATACCCTCTTTTTTTATAGGGCAAGTATATTTAAAAAATATTTTTTATCCTCACCTGAGGACATTTTTTTTTTTTTTTTTTTTTTGCATTTATCTTCAGATAGAGCAGGGGAGAGAGAGGAAGAGAGAGAGAGAAACATCGATGTGAGAGAGACACATTAAGTGGCTGCCACCCACAGGACCCCAACCAGATCCAGGGACAACCCACAAGCAACCAAGGCACGTGCCCTCAGTAGGAACAGAACCCGGGACTCTCTGGTCCACAGGCCAACGCTCTAACAGCTGAGCCAAACCGGCCAGGGCTATTATTTTAATTTTTAATTTTTTTTCTTTATTGATTTTAGAGAGAAAGGAAGGGAGAGAGAGATAGAAACATAAATGAGAGAGAACATCATTTGGCTTCCTCCTGCATGCCCTCCACTGGGGATTTGGTCCACAACCTGGGCATATGCCCTGACCAGGAATCGAATCAGCGATGTTTTGGTGCATGGGTCAACCACTGAGCCACACCAACCAGGCAGCATTAGTATTTTTATATAATAATTTGTAATAGTGATTACATAGTGAAATGACACTATTTTTAATACATTGGGTTAAACAAAATATATTAATTTCACCTGTTTTTTTCCCTTTTTTGATGTGAGTACTAGAAAAACTTTATTGAAACATAATTGACATACTAGTTTCAGGTGTACAACATAGCAGTTTAACATGTATGTTGAGAAACGATTACCACAGGAAGTCTAGTGAACCTCCTTCGCTTTCATCAGCCTAGCTAAGGTCTATGACCTTGTTGATCCTCCCAAAAAAACTACTTTTGGTTCCATTGATTTTTCCTATTGTTTTTCTATTTTCTTTTTTATTTATCTCTGCTTTCATCCTTTTTTTTTTTTTTTTCTGCTGCTGGTTTAAGTTTAACTTCCTCTTTTTTCTCTAGTTCCTCAAGGTGCACAGCTAGGTTATCAGTGTGCGGTCTGCATGCATTGGAGCTAGAGTTTCCTGTGGGTATTGCTGCCCCTACCCCTGGGGCCTGGTGTGTGGTGGTGACCTCGCTCTTCTAACCACGGACATGGTCCCATGGCTCTGGGCAACCAGGAGGGGGTGCACACGTGGTCACCAGCTTTGCTTTTCCCTAAATTAACACTGATCCAGAAAAGGTGTATCTACTGTGTAAATTTAGTTCTTCTTTTGCCTAAAGCAGAAGCTGTTTTTGCTAATGAAATTGTGGTTCAAGAAAGAGACACGTTTCTGGTTTTTTTTATTTGTTTTGTGGTTTTGAGCCAGGGTGGCGCCTGTGAGTAAATCTGCACAGCACAGCATAGGCTGGAGTCGGTGAAGCTGTGGGAAGTGTCTCTGGCGTCAGAGGACATAGTTTGCAGTGGTAGGAAGAACTGGACAATCTTCTGTCTTACTGTCCGGGGCCATTCCCAGGTCCAGTGATGCTGCAGGAGTCAGTCACCATGACTCCTGGCCAAGGTCTCCTCTCCTCGCTGCCTGCCTCCCCCGCCAGCCGGTGTAGACAGCTGGCCACTCTTCAGAAGCACTGCCATGAGCGTGTGATCTGGGGTCAGAATGATTTAGCAAGTGACTATGAGCCAGCACTAAACAGAATGGGTTGGCTTTCCGGGAGACATAAATAACTTAACCTCTCCCCAGCTCAGTGTGACTCAGCCAGGAAGCCCAAGGTGATCTTAGGTGATCTCAGGTGGATGAAGCGCACCCCTCCTGTCCAGGCCTCGGCTGTGTGGAGTGTCCTATGCATTGTTGAGCAGCCATCATATCTCATCCCAGGGGAGGCCCTATTCCAGTGGGGGGGGGGGAGTAACTCCCGTCTATATGTGCAGTTGCAAAGAGTATCAGAACACGCTGGTACACTGCAATTCATCATCATCATCTCTAACAATACTCAGGGGCTGAGGGCTCGACCCAGGCACAAGTTTTGCAAGGTGACAGTCAACCAGGAATGACTGGTTGTTCTCCACGTCCCCCTGGACTGCAGCCCAGCTAAGAATGTCACTTCAATGGTGAAACAGATCTTTAGGTGATTTCTTGAAATGTGTATCTGATGTGACAAGGCCAAAAATAAAACATAAAGTAAGAATGGAGCTGAATGGCCGCCTCCAGCAGTTGCCTAGCGGGATGGGAGGCAGGGACCCAGGCAGTGGGGTTTGCTCGGCATGTGCTTACTGTGGGCATCGCAGGCCGCCCAGTCAGGCGATGGTGGAAACCAAATGATGTCTTTCAGAACGAGGCCAAAAATATAAGTAACTGAACTTGGCACATTAGTGAAAATCCAAAACAATGTAGTACTTAATTATATATTGTATTTTGATAGCTCATTTCTCCAGAGGAGAAAGATTCATTACACAGGCACAGCCCTAGGTATCATTAGATATTATTATTATGTGAGGTAGTATCATTATGTTTTACAAATGGAAAAGCAAAGCAAAGAGAAATTGAGTCACTTACTCAGGAGCTCGGCTGAGTCGCAGAGAAGCTGAAACAAGAAGCCCTTTCTCTCTCTGTCCCTTGGCCCCTGAAATCTCCAGGCGGAATTTTCCCTCAGCTTATTTTTTAATAAAGTTTCAGATTTAGATCAACTCAAGATTCCACTGTGAAGTTAAACAGAAAACCCAAAGGGGTCGCACACTCCCCAAACCAGGCAAATCCAGCCTGTGTGCCAGGATGCAACTGCCGTCATCGCCTGGACATGGACGGAAAGAGATGTCCCTTCTGCGGGAGAGCAGGTGGCCTCCCAGGGGGTCCAGCCTCTGGTTCTCATGAATTCTGCAATGCTGCGGTCATTTTCTCAAAGCAAAGTCCGCGTTAGCAAAGGTAAGAAGCACATGTGTGGTGAAATCCTAGAATCTGCTTTTAAAGACTGTCCGATGGAAAGTCAAAGACCTGAATGTTTTCTTTGGTTGCACATTCTTCCTGCCTGAGCCTAAACACAGCTCAGAAAAGTGACCATCACATCAGTCCTCGTCACTGGGGAGACCCTACAAATAACCCAAAATCAGAATTGGCTTAGCGTGCCTCCCAGCACTGTAGCTTAGCAGTTAGCAAATTTAAGCCCCCAAAATGCCCTTTCCAGGATCGATGCCAGAAATAAAGTAGTGATTGCGACGGGCTTGATGCGGGGCTGCCCGGGCCGTCAGTAGGCCGAGGATGGCCGTGCCAGGTGTTAACATCCCGAAATGTTTCCATGCTGGCCAGTAGGTAGCCACTGACCCTGGACCACAGCGTGTTTCCTGATCACCTGTGCCCCAGGGTCCCTCCTCTCGGGAATCCAAGTGCCCAACTGGGGCCCCCAGAGACTTGTCTGGCACGTTGACCTGCATCTCTGCTAACTGGGTGGAGGTTGGTGCCACACAGACCACAAGTGGTTTGTCCTCCACCCTTGGGCTAGCTTTGAATCCCTGTCCTCACGTGCTCCAGGGCTCCGCATACACAGCGGTCAGCAGCAGCTGCACCGCTGGGCAGAGCAGCCGTCAGGGTCAGGTTTCCCGGGAAAGAACGCTGCCCGAGGGAGCGTAAAGCTCGGGGGCAGGGCTCCTGGCACCCCTCCCGGAGGGTCCGGTACACGACGAAGTACGTGTCAGGGAGACGGTGTCAGGGAGACGGTGTCAGGGAGACGGTGCCACGGGTCTGACCTGGCGCCAACAGGTGGAGTATTCAAAATCAAACGAGTAATAGCGATCCATTTTGCTTGGTTTTAGCATCCATTAAAAAAAACTAATGATGGCTTGAAGATTTAAAATGAATCCTGCCAGGCTTGTGAGTTTTATTAACTGACAAACTTCTTGGCAACAATTAGAGGCAACAAAATCATTTATGTTTTCTTAGATTAGGCCAAATTTCTATAATAGAGAGATGATCAATGTAAGTTACTGAAGATGCTAATGATGACGATGATGGAGTCTTGGTTCTAAGTATAAAAGCTAACCTAACATTTTCCTCCTTTATTATTTCACCTCCTGGCTATGATCGAAGCTGTACATAATCTTTTTTTTTTTTTTTTTTTTTTTTTTTTATCCTCACCAGAGGACATTTTTTGTTCAGGTAGAGTGGGAGGGAGAGAGAGAGAGAGAGAGAAACATCGATGTGAAAGGGACACATCGAGTGGCTGCCACCCGCACGACCAACCAGGGCCGGGGACAAACTGCAACCAAGGTACGTGCCCTTAGCGGGAACCGAACCCGGGTCTCTCGGGACCGCAGGCTGATGCTCTAACCGCTGAGCCAAACCGGCCAGGGCTGAAGCTGTACATAATCTTGTGTACAGTTTGTAGAACAATCAAAAATGGCTCCTGAGAACAAGCATGTTTATGGACTTTGTGGACAGCTGTCAGACACTGCCGCTTCAACAGAAACACCTGAAAACATCCTTGGTTACTAGAAAACTCCGCTTCAGCGAGCCCACGACTCGGCACAGGCCTCGGGCAGACTGCAGCCTGGCCGACAGCGCAGCGCTGGCGCGGTTCTGGGACAGCAGGTGCCACCCGGGGCCGCTGCTCCTCCTTCAGCAGCTCTCAGCGGAGATGACCCGTCATGTTCGCACGGCTCTAGAGCTCATCGGTTCAGCCAAGAGTTTCAGCCCAAACTGTGCACTGACGGTGTAGAGCAGAGAAAGAACAGCTTCCACAGGTCCAAACTGTGCCCGGGCCTGGGCGCGGCTAGGACACCGGCCTGGGCGCGCGGACCCCCTCCGCCCTCGGCGGAGTGCAGTAAGCGAGCGGCTGGGCCCGGCTCGGAGTGGCTGGACCGGGCAGGGCCGCCTGGCTGGAGGCGGCAGGAGGGGACGCCCAGGTGGCCGCTCCAGTCCGCAGCCCTGCCCCAGCTCTGCGCTCCCTTGCGGGGTCCCGAGGGCCCCAGCCCTGGGCTCTGCGCCCCGCGGGGTCCCAGTGCGGCCCATACTTTGATGGGGGAGAAGCCTCGAGATACCAAAACCAAGGATTTGACGTAAGTTGCTGTTTCTGAATGTCTGGAGTTTCTAACGCACAGAGGAAGGAATCACACTACAATTAAAGATATCCTGGACAAATAAAAATAAAAAATGTGTTCACCTGGCCCACGGAAAAACAAGTCCGCGCATTCGAATTACGGCAGGAGTCGCTTTCCGCGTTGTCCTCACGCCTTCCGCCGGCGCGTGGAAGGGTCACTGCGGCCGCGGCCACGGCGCACACCTCGGGCGCCAGAGCAGACTCCCCCGCGCCCCCGAAAACCGAGCAGTGGCTCTTGTGCCTCCCCCCTGGGCTCGAAAGGGACGAATTCACATTCGCAGTTTACACTCATTTAAAATTGTGTTCACTGCAAGTTAGACTGTAATTTATATAATACAGGTCATTAGAACTGATCATGGGTTTATCCCCCATTAAAACATGAGAATAGAGTGCAATTTAACATCAAATCTAAAAGAGTCAACAGTTTCTGCCTTGGAAACCAAAAAAAAAAAAAAGTGCTAGACACTATAATGTAAAACCAACAGTTTTATAGAACTATTTTATAAAATAAAAAATGATTTGGGGTAAAATTATCATCCTGACTAGGGTGACTGAAAAAGGAACCCTTTTCCAAGAGCAGCAGGGCGAGGCGCTCTAGAGACAGGAGACTGGGGTGGGAGGGTACATGGGTTAGGCTGGAAAACCTGACACACTGCATCCACAAGGCTACATCCTGTGTCAGGGTCTGTGTCAGTGGCTTTCTCCATCCCCAGCCACGCTCGAACTTTGCTCAGAAAGAAGCCAGAGGACTGGGTAGCTCTGCACTTACTCATGTGCAGAGCAAGGAATACACTGCTCAGTGGATTTCAGGAAACAAATTGGAGGGGCCAGAGATACGCCTCATGCCACCCTTAGTCTGCTTCAAATCATTTGCACCATTCCAATGTAATGGTCAAAAACACCGTTTTAGACTTTTTCTCTTAACTCTATGTTCTTACTGTTTTTCGGGCAACCTGTAACTTTAAAAGTACATGATTGCGGTTGTTCTGGGAGCAAATTCTGATGGGAGAAGAAAAGCAGAGCATGCTGGGTCAGACACTTCTGGAAGGCAAGTGAGTCACCCAGAGGAAAGCACCGGGTCTTGCTCCAGGAGTCCCCATAAACGAGACCCTGATCTCAGTTAGATTGTTGGGGAGCATGGCCCTGACCAGAACCTTGTTCACACTGGGAAGATTGCATATCCAGTGACCTCTGAAGCCTCGGGCTATGCGTCTGTGCTGGTGACCGTCACTGGCCACTGCCCCCTTGTCAGGAGTACCCCTCCTGCCCGGGTAACAGGTGAGACTCCTTGACTTCACAAATGTGGCCGTCAGAGCCCTGTGGCATTTTTGGGGTGCAGTGGTGCCAAAAGGGTGAAATAGTTAAGAGGTTATTTAAAGAAACTGGGAACCCTGGCTGGTATGACTCAGCTGGTTGGAGCATCAGCCTGCATACTGAAAGGTTGCAGGTTCGATTCCCAGTCGAGGCACATGCTTGATCCCTGGTTGGGCACATACAGAAGACAACCAATTGATATTCTCTCTCACATCAATGTTTCTCTCTCTCTCCTTCTCCTCCCCCCCTCTCTAAAATCAATAAGCATATCCTCAGTGAGGATTTAAAAATAATAAAAATTAAAAATCTGGGGATTAAAGAAAAAGAGTTCTGATGTGCCTGTGTATAGTAGTGAACCCATACACTAGCTCTCTTACCGCAGCAGGCAAAATGTATGTCTCTTATTCCAAACATGCACTTTTAGCCTTTTCTTATTACCTTTCAACTTCTAATCTTGCCTTTGATGTTTATTTTCAGTGCATTTTATTTGAAGGAAATAGTGTGGGAAAGGGCGGTGGTGTGATTTGTCCGGATGTCTGGCTGGGACCCTGAACACTCGGGGCTGGTGGGAACTCAAGCCCGCGTGCGTTTGTGGTGCCTTCTTACAAGGACGGTTCGGAGCTACAGAGGTGCAGGAGGAGCCTGAAGCAGAATATGTCCGTTACTTTAAGACTAGCTGGAGTAAGGCAGGTACAGCAAGGAAAAGTCAACGTTCCAAAGACCGAAACGTGTCCTCGAGTTGCTGGGATGAAGACGGACTTTGCCGAGGGCAAGGTCTGTAAACTTTAACTGAAAGCAGAGTATTTGGTAAATGAAAAGACTCCTTCCCAAAGACAGTGCACCTGTGCTCCAGGCTGTGCTGTACGGACCATCCTGCCCTCGCCACGTCAGCTGAGGCCACAGCGCGCCTGCCCACAGCAGCGTACCCCTCCAGAGAGTCACCCCTCATTCCCTCAGTCGCCCTCCCAGGAGAGCGGCAAGGAACAGATTTGCTGCTTTCTTCACAGCCTTGGTCTTGGGTGACTACTCCTGCCACGGTCATCTCTTCGGAGGTGCGCAGCTGCCTAGGACTTTAACAGCAGTTCTGTAACAGCAGGACCAGCTCCAAACGGTCCTGTCCCGTTCGACGAGATACTGAGCTGCTTCTCAGAGACAATGGACCAAAACCACAAGTCACGCAGCAGAAGAGTGCGCTTTGGAGAGAACTTTGACCTCCTGCTGCACAGGGAACCAGTCTCACCCTCACCCTACGGAACCAAAGCCCCAGGACATGACCGGAACTCGAATGCCAGAACCCTTGCAGAAGCCAAGGGTCCGTTGTCCAGAAAGATCCGGTGCTGACGCCCCTTTACCATACTTGGCCAAGCTCCAAGGTCCTCCAGTTAGAACCTGTCCCCCAGCGCTTCCACACAGTGTCCCCTAAGCCCTGTAAACCCTTGGCCCGGTCCAGCAAGCAAAATGGGTTTGGGGCACCACTAAGTCTCCCATCTTCTTGGTTGGCACCTTGTCAACCAGAAATCTTTTTCTACTCCAAACTGACATTTTGAGTTTGGCTTTTTGAAGCATCAGGCACTGGACCTAGGTTTCTGCACCGTTCTCAGTGGCCCTGGGTGGCGCCGAGGACTGGCCTCCGGGTCAACAGCACTGCCCTTATCTAAACAAGCTGCTGTGTGTGGCTTTCTTCATTAGACCCTGGTCACCACACTTGCTTCTTGTCCATCAGGGCAAGAGAAGTCAAAGTCTGGACATGTGAGGAGTGTCAGGTCCCGGAGAGGCTACGGAGCAACCATCAGCCCAATTACTAGGACTACTGAGAAGTTTTTCAAATTATCAAATTGTGAAGGTGCAAAGAATGAGAATTTCAGGTAACAGGCACCCAAAGTAAACAGTTAAGCAAAATTCACTTCCAGTAATTATTTCCACCCTGAGGAGTCTTAGAAAAACTGGGGTTGAAACCTCAGGGGGAAGGGTTTGGGGAGATTGGGAAGAGAAAAAGCAAAGAACTTATGTGCATATATGTATAACCAAAGGACACAGACAGCAGTGTGGGGAAGGTGGGGGACGGGAGCCGGGAGGGGGTATCAATGGGGGGGAAAGGAGGACATCTGTAATACTTTCAACAATAAATATGTTTAAAAAAAATTAAGTGTAAAAAAAAAGCCCAATTTTTTTGAAGTCTTCTTCTTTTAGACACCAAAAGGGGTAAACAGCTGTGAATTCTGCAGCAGAGAAAGGCCTTGTCTGTGGTGAGGCTGACAGACAGCCGGGGTCCACGACCTGAGGACATGGGCACGTCACGGGTCGTTCCGGTGGACCTGCGTGCGGCTCAGACCCTGCGGGCAGGCACGCAGCAGGCTTTGGATGTGTCGGATGACCATGCAAACAGCCCAAAGTGGTTAAAATACCAAACCTGTGCAGAGGACCTTGTGCACAGCTCTGCTTAATGTCTGCCATCAGGTGGTGGCGCTGTCTCACGTCTGCCCTCCCTGGGCGGGGGCTGCGAGGCTCTGGATGGCTGCCCAGGCCCAGCGCTGTGCTCAGAAAGGAGCTCTGGGCCGGCCCCGTAGGCAGCGTCCCCACCCAACAGGCACCGGTCCGCCCCTCACGGGGTCTGCACACGTGCCCTCCGGTAGGCGGGGGCTGCGCGGAGCGCCTAGGGCCGGCCCTGCGGAAGAGCTCCAGGCCGGGCTGATCGAATAGCCACCAAAATGCCAGAATAAAATCCCATCACGGGAAAGGTTTTTAAAAAGTCGAAACAGTTGCTTGACATAAACAAGGTAATTAGCTAATTAAAACTCTTTTGGCCCTGGCCTGGCGGCTCACTTGTTCGAAGCATCATCTTCTACACCGAAAGGCTGTGGGTTCTATTCTCAGGCAGGGGGCACGTGGCAGCCGATCGATCGATAGATGTTTCTCTCTCACGTCAATGTCTCTCTCTCTCTCTCTCTCTCTCTCTCTGTCTCTTTCCCTCTCTTTCTCTCTCTCTCAAACATCAATGTAAACATATCCTGAGATGAGGAATTAAAACATATATATTTTGGTTGCGCAGCTGGTGTGGCTCAGTGGTTGAGCGTCAGCCTACGTACCAAGAGGTCACTGGTTCGATTCCCAGGCAGGGCACATGCCCAGGTTGTGGGCTCGATCCCTGGTAGGGGGCATGCAGGAGGCGGCCAATTGACGTTAATGCTCCTCTCTCTCATCAGTGTTTCTATCTCTCTCCCTCTCTCTTCCTCTCTCTCTAAAACATCAATAAAAAACATTAAAGAAAAGTATATATTTTGGAACAACAGATTGTCTATGGAGAGATATTCAGTTATAATGGACCTGATAAATTAAACAATAATCATTATTACATTTGAAAAACGCAGGGGTAAGTTTATATGCTCATTAGTCAAAGGCATAGTCTTTGAACACACTCTGGGAAATCAGAAGCAGATTTTCCTAAAGAAAAATCCAGTATTTTCCTCTAACCCTGCTCTAGCTAATTCTATGTGGTTGCGTAGACAAGGGCTTTGCCCCAGGACATCTCTGGGGGCGTGACTTTCCAAGGTCTTTATTGAAAACACCACCTGGAAGAAGTGATTGCCCAACAATTTGCCAAAAGGGAGGGCTGCAGAACGTTTGGCACTTTTGAATTGCAACTGTTTTCTGTCATCGTAAAGAAAAAGCTAATCATTTTTTCCTCTGTCTCCTGCACAGACTATTATGAAATTGCCAAGGACCACACACTTGGCTTTCTCTGTTTTCACAGTTTTTAAAGCCATCATCAAAAGGCGAAAGGAGCGGAGACAGGGCTTCTTTCCAACACGGCATCTGAGGTGGAATTCCGCTGGTAGAATGTTATTCTCTCCTGGAAGATTTCCACTGGTTCCATGTTCTTATTAAGTGTTTATCATCTTGCTTAAATAAAAGGGATAAAAAAAAAGCCCGAACCTTGTCCAGCTGGGAACGTGCCACGCAGCCCTTGCAATCATGCTATCCCATATTCTGGAAATTAATTTTAAAGACAAAACTTAGTTCATAATATAAAAGTTCAATTTATGATAACATTTATCTCTACTTTAATAAGGAATTTGCAAACAAAGATGATTATCCAGGTCTTTGAAGATGTACACTATGAATCAATCCAGCTACATATTAGTGATACAAGACAGTTGGTTTAAACAGAGCTGGCCCAGTATGAGATATTTTTATTTTTTATGTGAATTACGTTGAGGGAATTGTGAAATGCACACCATCTGAGTCATATGCACTGGCTCAGAAACAGGAATCTCGCACAAACATTTTTGAGAGGCAGATCAATGATGTAAAGTTTGTTTTCAAAGGAGAATAAAATAAACATTTTAGTTCCAAAACCATCCCAGAGGGCAGGGAAGAACATGTCATTGGACCCAGAGTTTAGGAAAGCTGTCACCGGTCATCAGTTCATCGTGAGAGCCCTCCTGGACCATGACCATCCCCGTCGCCACAGAGACCAGCCTCCACTTTCCCGTCCCCCGGAATGTGTCCAGCACGGCCAGCCTGCTCCTCCGGGTCTCCGAATGTGGCTCGGCCCTCCTTGTCACCTTAGCGATGCTTCTCACCGCCTCCCTGGCCTGACCTCACCCTGGCTTCTTGGCCGAGAGCATCCAGTTAGGCCTCCCCCACTCACACACTTGTAGACGGGTACATACGAGACAGTCTTAGAGTTTCTGTTTAATTCCAGCTTATATTTTTAGTGGCTCAGGAAAGTAGTACCTGTTGCAGACAGTACAGAAGCAGGTACCTGCGTCTTTACTCTGCCTCCAGCCTGACAGGCCCACATGCTCTTCCCGACGAAACTCAAGCATCATCTCCGCTGTGACGCCTTCTCTGCTTCTCCTGCTGCCTGTAATGCTCCACTTCTCGCTGCTCCTCATCCACCTTGAATTGTTTAACACATGTAACTTGGTCTCCTTCACAGGTGTCTCGGGGGATCTGAGAACATGGTTATGCTCCACGATACTCCCTATGAGGCCTGTTCACAAGGCCTCCTCAACAAGTAGTAATGGCAGTATTCATGGAAGACACCCTGCAAACTTCCGTGGATATAGCTAAAGTGGAATTTATTCATACAGCCAATCTCCAAAGCATTGCCTCAACAAGTACTGAGTTTTATTTTCATTTGAGATGTATACCTCTTATTTTGAATCATTCATTTTGTATGGGGGAAGGAGGGTAAGTGGGCAAAAGACTGTAAAGGGTCTAAGACCAACACATCCTGTGCGGCACAGTTACTGTGTGTTGAAATCACCTGGGTAGTTTATTCAAAATAAAATGTAAAACCTTGGCAGGTTTGGCCCAGCAGTGAGCATCGGGTTTGATCTGGTCTAGGGCACGTACCTCGGTTGCAGTTCAGTCCCCAGCTGTGGCCATCAGGGTCCTGTGGGAGGCTTTCAATAGATGTGTTGCTCTCACATCCATGTCTCTCTCTCTCTCTCTCTCCGTCTCTCTCTCTCTCCCCCCCTCCCTCCCTCTCTCCCACTCTATCTGAAGATGAATGAAAAAATATCCTCAAGTGAGGATTAAAAAATAAATAAAATTTAAATCCTTAAGACTCACCCCAAAACAACTTAAAAGATACCACCCAAACAGGATGCGGAACTTACCTGTACTTTAGCAAACTCTCTAACGGTCTGGACAGCGGGCTTGGGGCCAGTCACGGGCTGGCATTTGGAAGCCCCTCATGTGAACACTGGCTTCAGATTCTGGTTCTGGAGCTAAGAAGCCATGTGACTTAGGAGAAGTTGTTTAAACCTCTGATTCTCATCTACTCATCTGTAAAACTGGAAAGTTAATCCAATTTCAGCAAGGTGAGAGCCCCGCTCGTACTTCTGTCCCCTGGTTGGCTTTGTCCTCTGGGCCTGGGGAGAGAATTATTTCTCTGTTACAGGGAGTGCCGGTCATCTTGGTTCCCATCCCCTGGGAAGAGAAGATGCTGAGACCAGAAGTGGACTCTTCAAGGGGAGTTTCAGTCTGGAACACAACCCAAAGTCTCCTGGGCCCGCAGTACAGAGCTGACGTGATCCTAGGTGCAGGGTAGGAGAGGAGGGAACCTCTGCCACAGGAGGGACACTTGGGGCTCCACCATGAGACTTCCTTCAGGGGACCCTCAGAGACGAGTTGATGCCTGAGGATTTGAGAAGAACCACATCTAGTAACAAGTTGTACATTATTCATTGTATACATTTTGTTATCCTGGAAATTTAGCAAAGTCTTGTTAGATGTTACAGCCTGGTCTGAGATGCATAGTAGGAAATAAAGGGAAGGATACACACACACACACACACACACACACAGAGAGAGAGAGAGAGAGAGAGAGAGAGAGAGTTTGCCTGGACTAAATGGTAAGAAAGAAAGAAAGAGAGAGAGAAAGAGAGAGAGAGAGAAAGAAAGAGAGAGAGGAGAATAATGTTATCAACCCCTTGGAAGGAAGGTACAAAGGGTTAAAATTATGACTTTAGATTATGTAAAGAGACTTTTTCTTATAACACTAAAGTAAGTTGGAAATTTTTCATACAGAAACATATATTTATTGAAAATGCCTAGTGATTAAGTTAACAATACAAAGCCCACTGTATCAGTTAGGAAGCTGCTAGGCTGCAGTGACAGACACGCCCAAAGCAGACGGCTTATACACCACGTGACACCCACAAATAGTCCACAGATGATAGCACCAAGGCCATCAGTACAAAAAAAACAAAAAACATGGGAAGAATCTGGGTCCTTAGCATCATCCCTTTCACCTCAGCTCAAGCCTTCAGGATCTGCCATCCCTGTTGAATCATTGCAGCAGGTAACACAAGAACCCAGACTATTTCTACCTCATTACTCTGAATATTCTCAACATGTAAATGTCCTTCGATGTTGTCAGAGACGGCTGGCCACGGGAAAGGAGACCTGAGGAAGAGGAGATGGCCCCTTGTTTGCATCTGCATCATCACCTCTGTGCATCTTGTCGGGGAGATTCTGGGGCCAGGGCCAGACCAAATGTCAGAAAGACTAGGAACTGTAGTTTTTAGCTGGGAAGCCATGTGTCCAGCTAGAATGTCTAATACTGTAGTCATAGAGAGATTAGATACTGGGAGTTAAGAGTCATTTTTGCACACCACCTCATGGAAGTTGATCAGTAAAATCCCATTCTCTGTTCCCTAATGCACCTCTGTGACCCGCTGTGCAGGGGCACCCACAGGACTTTAATACAAAAGCACTGAGCTGAGGAAGATGGTGGAGGGCAGGACTGAAGAGAGGGTGAGTGTGTGAGAGAGTGAGTGAGTGTGTGAGAGAGTGTGAGTGGACGTGAAGGTGGACGACCAAACCCGAGCAGTGCAGAGCCGCGGAGCAGAAGGTCCCTGTGCTGTGGACAGAGCAGCCGGCTATGCGGTTAGTACCCCTTCAGGGTGCTTCTCCCTGAGCCACGGGGAGGTCCCACCATTTTGGAAGATCCCGGGTCTTCCCTGGGTGGAGGCAATGGGAGTGGCTAGGGCCCAGCAACCTGAGCCACCAGCACACCTGGCACCATCTGACCAGTGGACACTCTGTGTCAACACAGACCTGTGCACAGTAGTGGAGCTGCCAAGGTGCCATTCACAGAAGCCACAAACAGCCCGGAGCCCAGCACCATCCCCCACAGTAGCAGCCTGATCAGAGCCCAAATATCTCCCCAGCAACAGAGGCTGGAGAGCAGACATTTATCCCCAGGCAACAGAAGCACAGACCAGCAGCTGAGACCCATCACCAAAAACTACAGCAAAAGCTGAGCAGGAGTTGAGCCCCATGGAGCAGCAGCACTCCCCAGCCACCAACAGTGGGATCTGGGGATCCACAGAGGCCTGTGCAGTCCTGTAGCCCACAAGAGCAGTGGGAAGCCAGAGCCTGAGAGAGACTGGTGCAATCCAGTTGCCCGCCCTCAGGAACTGCAGGGTGCAGGGGCATCAGAGAGGCCTGTGCGACCCAGCAGGGACAGTATGATCTAGGTACCACCAGGATTTTCCAGGTGCTGAAACACCAGAGAGGCCTGTGCGACCCAGCAGGGACTGTGCAATCTAGTTACCGGAAGTATCTGTGGGGTGCTGAAGCACCAGAGAGGCTTGTGCCAGACTGTACGATCTAGTTAACCCCAGGACCTGTGGGGTGCTGAAACACCAGAGGGGTCTGTGCAACCCAGCAGCCCATAACATAGGCATAGAGCTGGGTCCCCAAAGGAACTGTGTGATCCAGTTACCCACAGGACCTGCAGGGTGTGGAGGCAACAGAAAGTCCTGTGTGACCCAGCTGTGCACAAGATAGGCTTAGGGGATGTGAAAATGGAGATAGAGTGAATAGAAGCTACAGAGATGATCTCCCAGGACCAAACCAGAATGACAACTAAAATAAAGACAAATCCTTGGAAGAAAGCAACAGAAAAGAAGCAGGACAGGACCTTATAACCAGGGACACCGGTAGGATCTACAGAGGCACGAAAGGATGGCGGGCTGGGAGCTGACGGACAGCAGCAGTCTTAACTGTGAGCAACGCCCTTGGGGAATAAAGACCAAGCCTCCTACATAGAGCAGAAAGCCGGGACAGAACACTAAAATAGCCACAGCCACTCACCTGGGGGCTATGGCATAGGGAGGGCAGACTGGTCTGGAATTCTGTGGGGACACCTGGGATTTGGAGGGCACTTAGAGTTTTTGCTGAGTTGGGGCCACAAAGGACAGTGGACAGTGTGCTCCTTCCCAATGCTGTGGGGAAAGCAGCACCCCCTTCCCCCAAGGAGATGCAGTCTTTCCAAGGTGAGGCAAAGAAAAGCAATTTGAGGCTCATTAACAACCAGCATCTATCCCACCCTCTAGAAATCCTCTAATGCAGAACACCAGGGCTACATTCCAAGGCACTGAGTAACTGAGATGACTAACCACCAGGAAAAAGCTACAGGATAACTGAACCATTCCTGGGCATGCAAATCTACCCAGGAAAGTAAGACTTGACAGTGGCATTTAACATGGGCCCACACAGGCTCATCCAAACCCAGTAGAGGGAGCCACAAACAGCAGAACACCAACACCCACAGGGAAAATTTGGCAGGCTCCAAAACCCACTGAGATAGCCAAAATTGTGAAACAAAGAAACAAATCCAAAATGAAAGAACAAGAGAATGCTATCAAAGATAAGATCAATGAAATGCAGCTAAGCAAATTATCAGAGGTAGAGTTCAGAGCCATGATCTTGAGGAAGATCAAAAGCATGAGTAAGGACATCAGCACCATGAGTAAAGATATAGAAACACTGAAAACCAACCAAGTGGAAATAAAGAATGAAATAGCAGAAATTAAGAACACATTGCAAGGACTAACCAGCAGAGTAGAGGAAGCTGAGGACTGGATTAGTGAATTAGAAGACAGAATAGAAAAAATCAACCTATCAGAAAACCAAAAGGAAAAAACAATCAAAAAAAGGGAAGGTAGCTTAAGAGAACTGTGGGACAACAGGAAATGTAATAACATTTGCATTATAGGAGTCCCCAAAGATGAAGAAAATGAGCAAGGGTTAGAGGATATATTTGAAGAAATAGTGACAGAAAATTTTCCTAACTTGGTGAAGGAAGAAGGTATTCAACTTCAAGAAGCACAGAGAGCCCTAAGTAACATGAACCCAAACAGGCCCACATCAAGACACATAGTAATTAAAATGCCAAAAATTAAAGACAAAGAGAGAATCCTAAAGGCAGCAAGAGATAAGCAACAGGTTACCTACAAAGGAAACTCCATAAGGCTCTCGGCTGACTTCTCAACAGAAACACTACAGGCCAGAAGGGAGTGGCATGAGGTCATCAAGGTCATGAAAAACAATGATCTGAATCCAAGAATACTCTACCCAGCAAGGCTATCATTCAAAATAGAAGGTCAAATGAAAGCTTTCCAGACAAAAAAAAAAGGCTAAGGGAATATAGTAACACCAAACCAGCATTGCAAGATATGCTAAAAGGACTGCTGTAGTTAGTATAAGAAATAGAAAGAAAAATAGAACTACACTAAACAAAAATGGCAATAAATAAGTACATAGCAATTATCACTTTAAATGTGAATGATTTGAATGCTCTGATAAAAGGCACAGAGTAGCCGATTGGATAAGAAAGCATGACTCATCTATATGTTGTTTACAAGAAACCCATCTCACAACAAAAGACTCACATAGGTTGAAAGTGAAGGGGTGGGAAAAAAAAATCTTTCAATCAAACAGAAAGCAAAAAAAAGCTGGAGTAGCAATGCTCATATCTTATAAAGTAGATTTCAAAATGAAGGTCATTACTAGAGACAAAGAAGGCCACTACATAGTATTGAAAGGATCTACCCAACAGGAAGATATAACCTTGGTAAACATACATGCACCAAATTTAGGAGCACCAACATATATTAAAAATCTTTTGGAGGACTTTAAAGGAGAAATCAACAGCAATACAATCATAGCGGGGACTTCAATACCCCGTTAACATCACTGAATAGATCTTCTTGACAAAAAAATTAACAAGGAAACACAGACTCTAAATGAAGCGCTAGATCAAATGGATTTAATACATATCTACAGAGAAGTAAACCCCAAAACAGCAGAATTCACATTCTTCTCAAGTGCACAAGGGACATTCTCAAAGATAGACCACATGTTAGGGCACAAACTAAGTCTCTACAAGTTCAAGAAGATTGAAATCATATCAAGCATCTTCTCAGATCACAATGGCATGCAACTGGAAATCAATTGCAACAAGAACATGCAAAGACATTTGAAAACATGGAGGCTAAATAGCATGTTATTGAACAATGAATGGGTTACCATGGAGATCAAGGAAGAAATTAAAAAATTCCTGGAAACCAATGAAAACAAACACACAACAACACAAAATCTATGGAATGCAGCGAAAGCAGTTTTGAGAGGGAAGTTCATAGCACTACTGGCCTATCTCAAGAAGCAAGAAAAATTTCTAATAGACTATCTAACCCCACAACTTAAAGAACTAGAAAGCAAACAAAAAGAAAACCCCAGAGCAAGTAGAAGGGAGGAAATAATAAAGATCAGAGCAGAAATAAATGACATGGAGACCGGAAAAACAATTCAAAGGTTCAATGAAATAAAGAGTTGGTTCTTTGAAAAGAAAAACAAGATTTATGGACCCTTAGCTAGACTCACCAAGAAACAAGGACAGAGAACCCAAATACACAAAATCAGAAATGAAAGAGGAGAAATAATAACTGACACCACAGAAATACAAAGGATTGTGAACAAATATTATGAACAATTATACGGCAGCAAATTCGACAATCCAAGCAAAATGGACAAATTTCTAGAAACACACAGTATCCCACAACTGGACCAAGAAGAGATAGAAAACTTGAACAAACCAATAACAACAAAAGAAATTGAAGATATAATCAAGACTCTCCCAGCAAACAAAAGCTCAGGTCCGGATGGCTTCACAGGGGAATTTTACCGAATATTCAAAGAACTAATACCCACTCTCCTCAAACTATTTCAAAAATTCAAGAAGTAAAACTTCCAAACTTGTTTTATGAGTCCAGTATAATTCTAATTCCAAAACCAGAAAAAGACACTACAAAGAAACAAAACTACAGACCAATATCCCTGATGAACATAGATGCCAAAATTCTGAACAAAATACTAGCAATTCAAATCCAGCAATACATCAAAAAAATTATTCACCATGACCAAGTGGGATTCATCCAGGGATGCAATGCTGATACAATATTTGCAAATTAATAAATGTAATATACCACATAAAAAAAATGAAACATAAAAATCATATGATCATATCAATAGATGCTGAAAAAGCATTCGACAATATCCAGCAACCATTTTTGATAAAAATGCTCAGCAATCTGGGGATAGAGGGATCATATCTTGACATAATAAAGGCCATATATGAAAGACCTACAGCCAACATCATACTCAATGGGCAAAAATTAAAACCATTTTCCTTAAGAACAGGAACAAGACAGGAATGCCCACTTTCACCACTCGTATTTAACATAGTACTGGAAGTCTAGCCACAGCAATCAGACAGGAATAAAAGATAAAAGTGATCCAAATTGGAAAGGAGGAAGTGAAACTGTCATTATTCACAGATACTATACGTAATAAACCACAAAGATTCCATCAAAAATTTACTAGACTTAATAAATGAATTTGGCAAAGTAGCAGGATACAAAATGAACGTCAAGAAATCGATGGCATTCTTATACACCAATGATGAACTCACAGAAAGAGAAACTAAGAAAACAATCCCATTTACCATTGCTGCAAAAAAATTAAGATACCTCAGAAAAAAACTTAATCAAAGAAATAAAGGACCTATTTTCAGAAAACTACAGGTCATTGAAAAAAAGAAATAGAGAAAGATATAAAAAATGGAAGCACATACCTTGTTCATGGATTGGAAGAATTAACATCATTAAAATGTTCATACTACCCAAAGCAATCTATAGATTCAATGCAATCCCCATCAAAATACCAACGATGTACTTCACAGAACTAGAACAAATACTTCAAAAGTTTATATAGAACCAAAAAAGACCTCAAATAGCCACAGCAATCTTGAAAAAGAAGAACAAAGTTGGAGGGATCACATTACCCTATTTCAGGTTATACTACAAAGCCACTGTAATCAAAGCAGCCTGGTACTGGCACAAGAACAGGCATATAAACCAGTGGAACAGAACAGAGAACCCAGAAATGGACCCAAGGCAATATGCTCAATTAATATTTGACAAGAGTGGCAAGAGCATACAGTGGAGTAAAGACAGCCTCTTTAATAAATAGGCTTAGGGAAATTGGACAGCTACATGCAAAAACAATGAAACTAGACCATCAACTTACACCATACACAAGAATAAACTCAAAATGGATAAAAGACTTAAATGTGACTCATGAATCCATAAAAATCTTAGAAGAAACTGTAGTCAACAAAACTTCAGACATTATACATAGCAGAATTTTTACTCATACATCATCTAAGGCAACAGACACAAAGGAGAAAATGAACACATGGAACTACATCAAACTCAAAAGTTGCTGCACTGCAAAAGATACAATCATCAAAATGAAAAGGCAACCCACTGTATGGGAGAGCATAATTTCCGATGATATATCAGATAAGGGGTTAATTTCCAATATATATAGAGTGGTCATACAGCTCAACAAAAGGAAGACAAAAAACCCAATTAAAAAATGGGCAGAAGAACTAAAGAGACACCTCTTCAAACAGGTCATACAAATGGCTGGGAGACATATGAAGAAATACTCAACATCACTAATCATCAGAGAGATGCAAATTAAAACAACAATGAGGTATTACCTGATACCTGTCAGAATGGCCGCCATCAACAAATCATCAAACAACAAGTGTTGGTGAAGGTGTGGAGAAAAGGGGACTCTAGTACACTGCTGGTGGGAATGCAGACTGGTGCAGTCACTATGGAAAACAATATGGTGTTACTTCAAAAAATTAAAAAATAAACTTCCATTTGACCTAGTGATTCCACTTCCAGGAATATACTCTAAGAAGCCTGAAATATCACTCAGAAAGAATATATGTACCCCCATGTTCATAGCAGCACTATTTACAATAACTAATATCTGGAAACAGCCCAAATGTCCATTAGTAGGCAAATGGATAAAAAAGCTGTGGTATATATACACAATGGAGTACTATGTAGCTGTAAAAAACAGATATCTTATCCTTTGAGACGACATGGAGGGACCTGGGAAGTATTATCCTAAGTGAAACAAGCCAAACAGAGAAAGACAAGTATCATATGATCTCACTTATTTGTGGAATATAATGAACATAATAGTCTGAAGAATGGGGTAGTCCCAGAGATGTGGAAGTGGGGTACAGACTGACAACCCCCAGAAGAGGTGGCGGTGGGAGGAAATAAACCACAGAACTTATATGCATGTATGCATGAACAGTGGACATGGACAACAAAGCTGGGAACAGGGTGGGGAGGGAGGGCGAGGGGGGAATCAGTGGGGGGAAAAGGAGAAACGTATATAACAAAAATATATAAATTAATTAAAAACATAAAATAAAATAAAATAAAATAAAATAAATAAAAACAAAAGCACTGAGCTCCCACTGAGTTAAAGAAAAAGACCTAGCCCTGGCCAGTTCGGCTCAGCGGTTAGAGTGTCGAACTGCAGACCAATGAGACCCAGGTTCGATTCTGGGCAAGGGCGTGCACCTCAGCTGGGTTCATCCCTGGCCCTGGCCAGGGCTTTTAGGAGGCCAGCAGTCAATGTGTCTCTCTCGCATCAAGGTTTCTTTCTCTCTGTCTCTCTTTATTTCTCCCTCCTAATCTGTCTAAAGATAAATGGAAAAATATCCTCCAGTGAGGATAAAAAAAAGAACAAGACCTAGAGGTTCTATCTAAACCAATGATTTCTTCTCCAAAGACATGCACCTCGATCAACTAAGGACATGCGCACTTTCCAGCGTCTATGTGTTTCTCAGGAAAAACCACTACGTAGGAAAGAGCAGGCCTGTGACGGAGCAGACGAGCATGCTTCCCTCAGCTAGAGGGGGCTGCTTCCGTGGCAGGGACAGTCATGGGGGAAGGCAGCGAGAGCTCAGTCACAGCGCGAGTGACACCTGGCACATGGGGCAATGTAGTGGTAGAGATGACCAACCTGGGTGAGGTGAGGGGCAGGTGGAAGATGTCTTCACTACGAGGAGAGACTGCTTTCTTACGAGGAGTGGGAAGGGCAGGGTAGCTCAGGAGGCAAGGGTGAGGACAGGGACGCACGTGGTGGCCGAGTAGTTTGTGAGAGGACCGCGCGCGGCGCTCAGGGCTGAGCACGGGCCACAGGGCGAAGGCCTCCGGTGCCCAGTCAGGAGCAGACCTGTTTCCTTCCCAGCAGTAGACAGTCGGTGTGAGAAGGATCACTCGGGGACCGTGTGAAGCGGGTGGAATCGAGGGGACACCATGGTGGAGGCTCCTAAAGCTGTTGCAGTAGTCCACTGAGAAATGGCAGATGGGGGTCTGGAGCAGGTGATGCTGGAGACGGAGGGGATGCAGGCACCTCCCTTCCTCTCCCTCCTTCTTCCACCCACACTGTTTCCTGAGCATCGCTGCTGTGTTAGCAACGCTCAGCACTGAGAAGAGAAGAAAAGATATGCTCTAGGCCCTCAAGGAGGTTACAGTCTAAGAAGGAGCTCAAGATGATAAAAAATTCTGATTATTGGCTGTGTCTTTAAAAAAAAAAAAAAAAAAAAACAGGCCCTGGCCAGGTTGGCTCAGCGGTTACAGCATCAGCCCGAGGACCAAAGAGTCAAGGGTTTGGTTCTGGTCAAGGGCACGTACCTCGGTGTGGTTCAGCCCTGGCCCTGGCAGGGGTCGTCCGGGAAGCAGCCAAAGGTGTGTCCCTCTCATGTAGATGTTTGTCTCTCTCTCCCTCTCTTTTCTTCTCTCTCCCCCTCCCTCCCATTCTATCTGGAGATAGATGGAAAAAATATCCTTGGGTGAGGATTAAAAAAACAACAACAGAAAACTAAGAAAGTAAATTAATTATTACCTGAGACATTTTATTCAGGAGGCAAAAATCTTTATAGTCTGAAATCAATTGGGCAAAAACTATTTAAAGTGTTTATTGATGAAAATGTTGGTAATTAGTGTAAATCTTAGGAAATTAAATACATGTATAGGCATTAAAAATCCATTCAGCAATTATTTATTTTTTTAAAGTTTTATACAAGCCACTTCATATTCTATTAATAATTAAAAACTAGGATTCAAGTTATTTGTATTGTGAAAATATGTGCGTATAAATATGCATTTTTCTAAATAAGCTGTATTAGTGAGTTAAATAATAAAATATGTCCCTAAACTTAAAAATAATAAGAAATATATGTTAATAGTTTTTGGTGAACATTCAACATTGCTTCTTCATAATGTTCAATTTAACCCATCTTTTCCAGAGAGACTGTGTGGCATCAGTCCGACCGGCCAGAGAGCACACACCAGGGGGCTTCCTCAGAACCTCTCCACGCCTCACTGGGAGGCAGGCCCAGGCCGGGCCTTCTCACTGGGTCTCCTCTGTGGAGTGAGCCCCCAGGACCCAGCCGTCCAAGCCAGTCACAGGAAGGAAGATCAACACCAGCTCTTTGGCTACAGGTGAGATCTCTGTCAGGAGAGCATCTGTGTCCAGGCTGAAGGCAGGTCCAAAGCTTTTAGAAGTGCTTGTACGTTGCCTTCATCTAATTTACCCAGGAAGATGGTACATCTCTGCAGCGAGCAGGCCACTTAGCAAAACTATGCGGGACACAAAGTGAGTAGAACATCCTGTTAGACCAGGATTGCAGGAGTAATTTAAGAAGTCAGAAAGTCATTACCCTACTTGGAATCTGACCAGGAAACCGGGATTAACACCCAGAAGCCTTTAGGTAAAGCGCCAAGAACTCTCTAATGACCTAACCCTGAGGGAGCTGACCACCAGAGGAAGCTTAGCAGCACTGGCAGCCTTTGGGGAGAGCCCCATGGGAATTACATCACTGGGCGTAACACTGATACTTCGTTCCTTAACTGTCTGTATGAAGTCCACTTTGAGGATATATGAACATTTTATCTTCACATGCTTAATAATAAAATAAAATTTAAACTCCAGAGAAAAACACATAAATG
Organism: Molossus molossus; assembly: GCF_014108415.1. Taxonomy (NCBI): domain Eukaryota; kingdom Metazoa; phylum Chordata; class Mammalia; order Chiroptera; family Molossidae; genus Molossus; species Molossus molossus. Next base: position 107,623,669 of record NW_023425345.1, read on the forward strand.
TAGGAAAAACCATTTATTTCCTTCAGTCCAGTTTAGCTCTTAGTTGAATTCCAACTCTAGTTGAAAAACAAAAGTGCAAACAACAAATGACACCCTGGAAAATACTGATAAGCACTCCGTATGCAGATGAGAAATGATCTCGAATACACACCCAGGAACTTTAACAGGTTTATTGCACTTAACTCTAAAGCTGGATTTACTGGGGTTGTCTACAAAATTAAGTAAGACACCACATGAGAACTGACACCCTATGACAGATTATAGCATTGTTCCCAACTATTTGCTTCCTCCCTTAGCCCCACCTCCTGTTTGTTCTACTGTGGTCTCCCTGTGTGGCTTGGTCATGTGGCACTA